>NC_140589.1:958534009-961094189 GCF_964204655.1 Triturus cristatus | reverse complement strand
CAACAACAAAACACAACCACGTTATACCACCATTCATATCAAAAGGCTATCAATACATACACCAAACATAGATTCTACATAGCATCTTCTATCATTCCACATGAGATAAAAGATGGAGAGGCTGGAAATAACACAACTTAGAATCCCATTTGTTCTTGGTTATAATCCTGAGATACAGCACCAATCCAAGCTGAACAAAGATTGCTTACCCCACTGCAATAGTGTAATCCCCAAAGTCAAAGGGATTGTTCCGGTGCTTAATAGAACAGAAGAACCAATTGTTTAAAGCACTGCTGTTGCGACCACTATTCCACCAGATGTGTTATCAAAGTTAAAGTTCCATAACCTCCATGTTTACATGAGAAAGAAAACACTAGAATACTAAATACTTGTATAGTATTTGCATAACAAAAGAGATGCTTGGGATGGCCTCCAATGATGAAGCATGTCACCTAGGGGAAACCTTGGGTGAGTGAGGGGACTCAAGAAAAGTACTTTCTTTTCTTTCAATTGTGGTGCGTTGACTCATTGAGTTGACCCCCCCATTTCCCTACTAACTAGGTTCACTGATCCACGATCTCGGATCTTTTTGTCTTACATAACAAGGAAGACGAGACTTGTGCAGCCGCACAGCCTAACATCCGTCTTCAGACGCACAAATTACGCATGCCACTCTGCGTGCGTCGTTTACTTAAATACGCCCCGTCTCTCCTCTTCATTACTTGCATTCTGGGGCTTGTAGTCCATCCTCGATCTTCCGATATGAATGGGCGATGTAGGCGCCTCCGATTCCTAACCCCTGACAACTTAAAACATGTGCTAGGCCTGCCATTGCAGCCTGAAGCTCCAAACTGCCAATTCGACTTGGCAATACAACCCCCTAGCCAAGCCATAAACTCCCCTTTAATTGCATATATCAATCACCACTAATGTAGGCCTGTGGTAGCCTATAGGGCAGGGTGTATTTTAATTAAAGGCTAGACTTGTACTTTTAAGTTTTAGATGTTTTGGTAGAGAAAAAATCCTAAATTCGTTTTTCACTACTGTGAGCTCTGTCTGTCCCATCGGATAACATTGGGTTGCTTTATTAAATGTAATAAATGCAAACTTTTGATTGGGAACAGATCAGCATTTCACGTTTGGTATCTATCAAATTATATAATTCAAAATCCTCTTTGATTGTAAAGTCAGATTTAAAATTATAATTTTGAGAATGCCACTTTTAGAAAGTTGGCACTTTCCTGCCCTTAGCCATTTGTGCCTGTAGCCTCTCATGAGTAACATGAATGGGTGTAGTTGGCTGTGAGGACTTTGTGAAATCCTCTCAGACAGTCACACAATAGAGGGATTAGGGATGTCTGAATGGGCCATCTGCTGGCAGGATGTGGGTGGAAGTGAAGAGCCCCACTTGTACCTGAATAGGCTGTGCTCTGCCTTCACGCAAAGAGCTTGTCACCACAGCATTGTCTCTGCAGCCAGCTTGGAGCCAGGTCAGGGGTGTCAGAAAATTCCAAGCACTTTTGAATTACGGACGGGCAGTGACATGGTTGGAGGAGAAGGATCAAATCTGGTCTAAACTCCCACTTTCGGTAGCTGGGAGGATAGCACTGGCCAAGATGGTCATTTTACCTAAATTTCTGTATCTCTTCGCGAATATCCCGATCCCATTGACAGCCCGCTTCTTCAATGTTCCTAAATCGCATTTAGTTGCACTGACCTGGGCAGGCAGGAAGGCGAGGGTATCCTGGAACATGCTTACGCTTCTGTTACGACAGGGCGGATTGGGAGCTCCGGACATGCATCTTTATGCGCTATGTGCCCAAGCCCAGTTCCTCCACTTCTGGGTACACCCTAGACCATTTCAGCCCCATGTTGCGGTGGAGATGGACGCGGTTGCGCCGGTCCCCCTGCGAGTTGCACTCTACAAAGCATCGCAACGCCCACATGGTGACATTGATACCGCAGGCATGGTACGATGGGCCTGGGAGGAGTTGCGTAGGCAGGCGGGGATCCCGTTGCTATATGCCCCATCCATCCCATTAGCACAGAACCCCATGCTACCATGGCTTGACGATGGAGGTGGTGCGCGCCTAGCGCGGACATTGAAGCTGCGCACTTTTGATGATATATTTCCTGATAATGAGTTCAGACCGCCACCGTCTGCGGAAGAGGGCCAGGCAGTGCCCTTTGCTGAGCTGTTTATCTACCATCAATTGCACACGGCATGTCGGGCGATGTCTAGGGATTTCCCGGCAGCCCCCCCCCACAGCTCCAAGCTTTGGAAAACATATTGCAATTCCCCTCCCAGCGTAAACTGATCACTCGTTTATATACGCATATGCAGGACGCAGCCCCGGTGGTACAGTCCAAATCCTTTCAGTATTGGAACGGAGATCTTCCCACCCCTGTTGCCGAGGTGCAGTGGGATTTCTGTTGCAGACAGCTGTCTGAACTTTCCCCTAACTACAGACTCCGTTTGATCCACTTTAAATACTTAAATCGATTTTATAGAACACCCATAAGTTTGCATCGCATGGGATTGAGGGAAGATGACAGTTGCTGGCGCTGCAGGCACTCCCCCGCTACCTTTTTGCACATGGCCTGGGATTGCCCGAGGCTTGGGGAATATTGGTCGGGGGTGTTCACATCAATTGGTCAGATTGTTGGAGTACCTGCGGACCCGTCGCCTCTGTTGGGTCTGTTGGGATATGTTAAAGACACCCCGCCCAAGCAGCGCAAATTACATGCCCTACTGTTACTTTACGCGAAAAGACAGGTGGCAGTACACTGGGGGAGGAGGAGGGCACCATCACTTAAGGGGTGGATCGCAGATGTGACATATGGCAATGTGCAGCTGCGTACATTTTGGGAATTGATGCCTCCTACCTCACGGCCCGAGACATCTGGGACCCTTTCCTGACGTGGTTGAGGGAACATAGTGAAGCAGCTGATGAAGCTCGGGGTGGGAACGACGGTCCTGACCACTAGCTTGACTTGACTTGGGGCGGCGCACTGCTGGATGGGACCACTACACTCCTGCAGCATGGACTGTGTACACTGTGGGGACCATATGCCCTGGGAAAGATGACAGCATTGATACATGGTGCATCAGATGAACTGATCAGTTTGTTATGCCGATATTAGTCGAGAAGGCCGCACATGTGGGGCACTGCTGACAGCTCGGGGCATGTGCTTGACGGGGATGGTTATGAAACTGCATTCCAATGTATACATTGTCATTGAGCTATTACTCATTATGTAGTATGAAGGGCTGGCCTGTTCAATTGTGTTACAATTTTTGTATTTTGTAAAATCTCAATAAACAAAATAAAAAAAAAAATAACAAAAATTTCCAAGCACTTCAAGTAGAAACATCTAGAAACTTCTCCCATATTAAAGAAGGTACCAGGTATAAAAACAGGGCCCTCAGACCCACTCTTCGGTTCAGTTTCTGGACCTGTGGACAGACTCTGAGAATACTGCCTGCTGTTGTGGCCTGCTGTGTACTCCACAAGACTGCTTTGCTCTACCTGTGAGTACTGCTTTGCTGTTTGCAGCCTGCCTTGAACCCTCAGAGGCCAGCCCTGTTGTTTGAGCCCTTCTTCTTCACCTGAACCCAGAACTTCCAGAGTGACTCCAAGAGCTAGTTTGCTGGCCTCCTGTTCAGAGCCACAGGGCCATAACAGGTTCCCACCACATTGAACCCACACTAGGACCCTGTGTGCGTGAGTTCTAATCCCCCAAGTGGTGCCCCTCCACTCCTGGACCCTTGTTGGCAGTGCTAAAGCTGCCTAGATAGCCAAATTCTAAAACCTGGGACTTTGATTTTTTTGAGCTAAAAACTGCTCATAGAACCGGGGGGATCGATCTGTCCAAGGTGCATCTCCGGTCGGTGTCACTACGCGGTTGTCCCCGGTACATTCTTCTCCACATCAGCAAATCCTGTTCACCGGTCCTTAGCCAAAGGGGTTTTAATCATCCTTGAACTCTCGTTGGCTACAGCCTCCTACCTCATCTGCCTGAGATTTTCGGCTTCCATAAAAGTGTTAACGTAGAAATCTTCACTGCAACTTTGTCTAGAAACTCCCCGACGATGTTACTCCCTGCTCAAATACCCACTGCAACCTTGACCCACTGAACTTTTCCTTCTCAGACATTTTTCTTGAAAATTCTTCTAAGTCGGAAGATAAGCATGACTCGCTGCAATCCACTTCTTGAATCCAACCTGTGCTCCATCACGGTTGCCTTTATTTTTCAACTTTGATCCAGTCTCGCATGACTAGATGTCTGCGATTAGCGCTTTGATCTTTTAGGCACTTGTTTTTACCGAAAACTTTATAAATTCATGACTCCGGTTCTACTGATTGGAATTTAGTTGTTTTGGTGTCAAGTAATTTATTAAAATCTATTCAATATATTTGAATTGGTGTGAGATTATTTTTGTGTTGTGTTTTTACTTTCTTACTGTTTGTATGCAGTATAAATACTTCACATATTGCCTTTAAGTTAAGCCTGACTGCTTTTTGTACCAAGCTACCCAGGGTTAAGCACAGGTTAATTTAATGACTTTTTGTGGTTCACCCTGCCAGGGATTGTGGGTGTTACTTGACCAGGGCTAACACCCCCGCCAACCAACAACCCAATTGCTCACATTATATATTCCCCATTTGGCCCAGTATGATTGAATGTTATATCAAATTCAGTTTAATGAACCCTAGGAGCCCTTATTCTGGTCTTCTTTCGTTTCTCACTTCTTACTCTTTTATTTAAACTTGATGCAGGATTCAAAGACAACACTTGGGCTCTTTCTGCTAACAGGAGACTGGTGGAGAGTGAGGCATTCATCTCGATGACTGGCATGGATTCCTCGGCCAAAGTGGCAGTGGGCCACAAAGCAAGTTCACCACTCACCTTCTTAGGTGTGTGGGTACTTGTGCTCAACAAAAGAGCTGTCAGCTGGTTCTGGTTTGTGACTGAGAACAATAGTGCAGTGCCCGAAAGAATACATATGTGTTCCTTCATTCTACTTCCACCTGCATCAAATACTTATTGTTGTATGTGGCTGAAGATGTCTGAACTTCAACTTCCGTCAGCAGGCCATAGCCGGTCACTGACAACCACCAGCTCAAATTAAGCACTGCCTAGCTCCAATGAATTTCTCAGTCAATCAATCAATCAAGGGTTTGTATAGCGCGGCTACTCACTCGTGAGGGTCTCAAGGGGCTGGAGGGTGTAGGGGGCTTCTTATCCGTCTGGGACCAGGGCAATGTCTCTAAATAGCTATATACACTTTTCACCTTTATCACCTACACAGTCAATATCAGCAGCAAGCATAGTTGCCCAATAAGCAGCACAATGGCCTGACCAAATAGAGTGTGAGATTGTCTTCCCTTTTTCTGAGATCTCTTCCCTTAGGATTAACAAAGGAGAAATACAGAGGGGCTGGTGAGGAGTGGCAGTTGAGGTTACTGACGTGTAGCAGCCTTGAATCTACTCGGTTGTCAGCCAAAGGCAGCAAAGATGAAAGAGTCTGATAAGTTCCAAAGCAACTTTGGCACAAACCAGCAATAGCTCTGTACTGCGAGCTCTTTGCTTTGAATTTCCTGAAAAAACTCTGCATACACAACAGGTTAGGTAAAGTCAGTTGCAGCCATTCCTACACTTCAGTTCATAGCCAGGTGTGCTCCACTACGAGGCAAGGGTAGTGGCGGCCTCAGCCACATCCATTCTGCAGGGCATGGTGTCTCCGGATGCAGCAGATGGCACCTTCCAAACCAGGAATGAATGGATCACATAAACATGCACTAGATCTACTGACGATGATTGCTACTTGTAGTAGGCATTCAATAGGAGCCTCTCTGGGTCTGCAAGTATTGGTTGCATTGCATACCGTGCGGCAATGGTGGTGTAGTCAAACTGGAATTGCGGGTAATGGAGCGTGTTTAAATGTCGCACCGCTTGACAGTGATTCATAAAGAGGTCTCAACAAGCACTGAGCTTCCTTTTCACAGTACAGGAAGTATCTGTGCTACCTCTTTGTCTCTAGAAAATCATTTTAGAGAAGCCTGTATAAATGTTTATTACAATAGGTTTTACATCCACCGATCATATGTAAAAATATATCCACCTGGTATACTCCTAAAAATTCTGATTGGATCTTGAATGAAACCTTTCCATAATTTTCCCTCCCTCTCTTATGTATTTGTAGATCTGAAGAGCTTTTAAAAACCCATTGGGAATCCCTTGTACGCACAGCTGCAATGAAGGACACTGCTGGGTTTTGGAGCGAGGTTAAGAACCTGAGATCAATTGGATCTAATATCACCCCCATAAATTGTAACATATTAGGGGATGTGTGGGTGGAGCATTTTTCAAATATTTATGCGGCACCGCATTCTCCCATGGAAAACACTCAGCCCCTTAAGACATTGAATATCTCAATAATAGAGGTGGAAGACGCCATCTCACAAAGTGCAGGGAATAAAGCTCCTGGCCCTGATGAATTATCCATTGACTTAATTAAATCAGAGCCTGACTTTTGGTCACCTTTATTGTGCAATATTTTTAATAATTTATCTAATAATCCATTGCCTGGTTCCTGGTCTAATAGTATCATCGTCCCAATTTTTAAAAAAGGCAACAGACTTGACCCTGGCAGTTATCGCCCAATATCTCTAATCAATAATACTCTGAAGATTTTAGGCAGGGTCATTTTTAATAAGATTAGAACATGGGCTGAAGAAAACATGATCCTACACCCATGCCAGTTAGGCTTTAGAAATAATGTAGGGACCGTGGAGCAATGTCTAAACTTAGATTTATTATTAGCCAAATACACTATTACTAAAAAATCCCCACTGTATTTAGGTTTTATGGATTTAAGTTCTGCTTTTGATTTTGTTAATCGTTCCCGTTTATGGTCAGTTTTGTTGAGTTATGGCTTAGATGAATCTTTGGTTTATTTTCTGGCCCACCTACACAGCGACTTAAAAGCCCGTGTCCGATTAAATAATGATGGTGAGGTATCGGATGAGATTTTAATCGGTAGGGGGGTAAGACAAGGTTGCGTCTTGGCTCCCTTGCTTTTTATTTTGTACATAAATGAATTAAGCAAATCCTTGTGTAAACTAACTAGCGATGTTCCGCACATTAATGGTAAACCACTCCCCGCACTTCTCTATGCGGACGATGCGGTCCTTATGGGCCGCACTCCCAATGCACTGCGCACTTTAATCTCAGGTTTTGTTTCATACATGGCCGATCTCGGCCTATGCACTAACTTTAAAAAATCCTATATAATGTCTTGCGGCCCAAAGAAACATAAAATTCGTTACATCATGTCAGGGAACAATGTTTTAAACAGCACTTGCACCTTTCCTTATTTAGGCTTGCTGTTTTTCGACTTCGGATCCTGGCAACCTCATGTTGCCAGTGGGAGGAACAAATTGGGCAAAGCCATTAACTCTATAATTACCCTTCGTCAACCTAAACATGCTGAGGTTATTATGCCACTTTTACAAATCTATAGAACCCAGTGCTTACCTACAGGAACCTATGGTGCAGAGGTGTGGGGATACTCGAATTGTTCCATCATACAGATTGAAGAAAATAAATTTTGCAGGAAGGTTTTGGGGGGGGGTCAATTCGGCCTATAGAGAACTGAATCTCCCCTATATAGAGGATTTTATAAAATCTAGACCTGCATTGTTTTGGCTGAAAATATGGCGGAATCCAGCTGCCTCCCTGACCCGTGATATTATCTCGGATTGCCTAAAAAGCGAGCGGGCCAACCATATACCTTGGCTCAGGGCAGTAGAGAAGAGTTTAGTAAGTGTGGAGATGGGGAACTTATTTTCAGCACCCCAAACTATAGATCGTGTGCATAAGAATTTAGTAAAAAGGGCCTATACCAAGAAAATAGAGAAAAGATTGAGTTTGTAAAGCCAGCCATCCTTAGGTACATCCCTATTCAGGAACCATGTGGTAGGCCTCACAATATGCCCCAGGGTTACCTGCGAAAGAAACTGGGTAGATGGAACAGGAGTTTGCTGTTTCGGTTCAGGGACGGAAGTGTCGTAAACCTACTTTGTTTCCCCTTAGGTTATATTAAAAATCTGGGAAATCTAAGTTGCCCATGTAACCTAGGTGGCAAACAAAGCTTGTTACATTTTACATTCTTTTGTGGTTTTTATGTAAAATATACCAAACATTATCTAATTCCGTATTTTAGAGAGAGTGCCTTGATTTTAATCTAGCATTTAGAGATTTACTGTTGCTAAACTCAGATGATGTAATCTTTAGAGTTAGTCGTTTTCTACAATCCGCTGTCCGATCTCGAGCAACAATGAATATGGCCTGATAAGTTTGCACTATCTTTGCATCGTTTGCACATTGCATATTGCACTAGTGGTTGTTCCCTTGCACATGTTATAGTTATCAATGCCTATTTTTATTGTTTTTACCAGGATGATCGTTGTGATTTATATGCATTTTTATGGACGTTATTTTTAGAGCCATTTGTTCTTTTTAAATTTGCTGTCTGATCTTGAGCAATAATGAACACGGTTTGATAAGTCTGTACTACCTCTGCATTATTTGCACATTGCACATTTGCACCAATGGTTGCCCAGTTGCATATGTTATAGCTAACAAATGCTTGTTTTTATTGTTTATAGGGATGATGATTGTTGTGATTCACATGTACTTTTATGGATGTTTTTTTCAATATATCCGAATAAAGATCATTTGACTTGACTTGATTTATGTATTTGTAATGCGCCTCTGCTTCCCTTCTGCATGCATACTCTGTATATAAACTACTTTAAATCTCATGCCTTTCTGTCTTAAGCTCCTTTTTTAAAAACCATAACCAGTTGCTTCTCACATAGCCCCCTCTAATGATTACACTTAAGTCACTAATTGCCATAAAAAACTGGAGTAAATGCATAGGCTGGCTTCCTTGGCATAATAACCAATGGACTAACTTTAGGCTCATGGGTAGCGTGCTACACGCCGTAAAGCAGTTCGACACCCCGTCAGGGGTAGTAAGTGCTATATCAATACAATTTCAATTCAATACACTTAGAATTCTCACATCAAATCAGAGTGGGTGGATTCCATCTGACATTACTGAGGAACAAATGAAACTCCATTTAGATGGGAAAGGCCAATGAGGTGAAGAAATCCACTTATGTATGCATTCCAATAACCATTTTGTTCAGGACCACCTGCCTAAAACCAAGAGTATCTCAAGTTGCAGTGCACATTGCATGGTAACAGAAATTGGTAAAACATTCCAGTGTGTCAATGCATGCGTAGTTTACAGTGCATTGTTGTATGTCAGACTATTGAGTCCAGAAACTTTGTCCTATGAAAATATCATAATTGTAATATTGACTAACAAAATATCATGAAGGTAGGTATATACAGGTAAGTATTGATTTACTATACCTAACACCACATACTTTTGAAGGTGGCCACGTTACATATAATTGGAGTTAATTATAGTAAACCTATATATATTTATATGTGCAAAAAAGATTCTATATATGTATAAACCTTTGCTACAATGATGTTATGGTAGCATTGCAAAACATAAAAAAACACTGAAAATTGCCACAAGTAGTAAGCTGCAGAAACCATAACTCACATGTCCAACTTCGCTACTTATGCTCTCACAAATGGCATAACTGATGACTTCTCGAATGACAACATGAACGACATCTCAAGCGACAGCACTAATGACATCACTGACGCGATCACTGGACTTATTGTTATGGTTGTCTCCAGTTGTGGTTTCATGCAACAACTACAGAGTTGTGTTTGTGTGTGTTAACTTCTGAATCTATTGACACACATTGCCAAAAACTAATGAGGTGTTTTCCACACTGGAGCTAAAGACAGCTGCATAGTCTGCATGGTCTGCATAGGGAGTTGAGGGACTTGCAGCATTTGGTATATCTGATGGTACTTACTGTTTAAAGTGCAAACTCCAGTGTTTGATGCATACGTGTTTAGGACTTTCTGCCTCTGCCCAGCCTAGCAAAATCAGTGAATCATTCTTGCAAAATGGCAAAGACCAACGTGTCTCGAATTTACTCTTAGCCCAATATACTCAAAATGTTCAACTCAGTTTGCTTCAGAAGCTAAACCAATAAAACAGTATTACCTAGAGCCACTAAGGCAGTATTATATATTATGTATTACGTGTACTAAGAATGGATGGAGTGCACATTAAGAATGATGTTTGATCTGCCAGTGTACTTAAGAGCAACGATCCTGCTCTTAGGGGTGTGTTTACTGTCAATGCAACCACACAAGTGGTGGGTGCTGCTCTGTGCATCTTTCTGAGGAGGAAGCGGATACCACTGACTTTGCATGAGTGTAGGCAAGCAGAGCACAGTATCTTTGATTTGAGTGGGACCGGGCAGCAGAATGATTCAATAATTCCTGGGGTGTCATCTTTTCACAGATTAGCCTGTAGCACACGCAAGAGTACATTCCCTTTTACATACATTTGTAAAGGGCGCGTTGTAGGGAATGGTGTTCATTATTGTCTGGAAAAGGGATTGCCAATGAAGATGAAGATGAAGAGATTGCGGTGAACATGGGCAGAGTTGGAAGCTTGTTTTAACTGGTTTATATGTGAGGATGAATGCAGGAAAGTAAGATGTAAACAAGCTGCTTAGTTTGTTCTGAATTGTTGACTAAGAAGTTTTGCCTGAAGTAGGCTTGCTGGGTTTTTGTAAGGTTTTGGGTGAATTGCCCGACAAGATAGTCATTTATGTGGAGTTTATAAATAGGTTCCTCCAGAAGAACTTGGGGCTTCATGTACAAATGGTTTTAACATTCGCAAACCGTCATAGGGTTTGCGAATGCCAAAACCTTTTACCAGTGTAATAAACATATTTAGCGATTCTTAGAAGTGTTTTCAACTCGCTAAGGGTGTATAAAAATGGATACCGATTTGCAATTTGCAAGGGGCGTGTTGTAGGCATCCCTTCCAAATACCGAATTGTTCTGCTATGTATCAATATTTTGCGACCAAAATCAGATTGCAAAACATTGAAAAGTTATTAGCACCTCAAAGGAGTTCGTAACCCATTTGCAAATGGGTCGTAAATGTAAAATAAGTATATTACTGAGTAGACAGCTATCCACGGGACCCAGCCAACTCTCACACAAACAGAAACAAGCATTTGCAATGCAATAGGTCTCCCATTTACGCGAGTTTCAGCTATTGACATTGCAAATAACAATGCCTTTTATTTTTGTTTTCGTTTTTAAACATACATAAAAGGCATTGTCACTTACAGTGCCAATAGCTTAAACTTGCATAAATGCGAGACCTATTGAATTGTAAATGCTTTTTTTCGGTAGACACAGGGCATTAAGTTATTTGCCCAGAATCATAGGATGTGTGAGGCTCCCGCCAGACTTGAACTTGGTTACCCAACTTTAAAGTCAGCTTTAGACCACCCCAGCAATCTGCTGCACCCATAAAAGATCCAAGAATCAGCTTTCCTTATGATGGCGGCTTAGCTGGTTTTCCAATGGCTTGAACATTATTTTTAACCTTTATCTATACATACTTAAGACAGACAGACAATGCTAGTGGAAAACTTTAAAGAGTTCTAGTGCTGCATTGTTGATCCATCATTAATAGTCAAAGTAAACCAAGTATGGTGGTAACGCTAATTTTAACCCTTTAAGCCATGTAAGAAGTTGGAAAAACCTTGCTAAGTGGCACTAATAACTATGGACATAACTTTCAACATTGTTGGTGTGGGGAGGGCAACCAGATATTTTAGAACAAAAGGCCCAGGCAAGGCACTATGCCATCGGCGGCTGTTTTTGCCCTAATAGCATCCGAGAGGAAAGAGAGAATGTACACCATGGAGCAGCTTTAAATAAAGTGCTCACTGCTTCGTGCTAATTGCAACACAGATTCGCACGTGTGGTCGAGGCGAGGGCTATCGCTCGCCCATGAGGCACACACAAGGAGAGTGATGTCAGCATGATGGGAGTGTCAGGAGGAAGCGGCAATGGTTAACTTTTAAATGGGGCGCTTAAGCTGTGGCCCAGGCGTTTTCAGCAGAGCCCCATTGAAATAAATGGTAATGGGCAGGACTGGCCTACATCCAAGAAGTGAAGTGGGTGGCAACAACTAAAGGACTCCCTTCATGTTTGTACTGCTGTTTAAGCCTCCTGATTGGATGTTGGAAGCTGGGGGAGTGGGCATGTGGAAGAGTTCGTCTACACAGCTCCGATTTCATTTCGGGGATAATCAGAATGCAGCAGGTGTGCTGTATTCTACATGTTATTGTTGGCTGTTTATTATCCAGGAGGGACACCGGCTCAAAGTATGTACTGCATAGCATTACGGATTTTTGGCAGGCTGGGGTGTAAACACTTGTTTTAAGTAGGTAGTAGTAGGCCTTACATGATGTGAAGAGAAAGACTTTGGCAGCGACCTCATACTCAATTACTGTTTAAAAAGCTGATTTAGTGAGCCTTCGAGTGACTAAGAGATATCATAGCTGTACGAGGTTGTGCATGTGTTTTTCTCACAATACACTGTCTACATTTCAAAATTGGCACTTTTATAGTCAGAATAGATCTGATCGTAGCAGTCGTTGGACTCCTCTTTCCATGGATGTTGCTCTGCTACAGATGCCAATGCAATTCTAGTCTAGAGCAATGTATCAGAACTCTACCACTGGACTGAGGCAGAACTATAGCGCTTAAAAGTCACTGAGTCAAAGCACGGACAGACGTAAAACCAGCTTACTGCAGACATGGCGTGAACATGCATGTTCATTCTGTTACCCGCCACACCTGAACCACAGGACTCGCTTGCTCACAGCTCATTACAGCTAATAAAGATGATTTGCACACCACAAAAACTTAACTGTTGAACATATTTAATGCAAAAGGATATGGGGTCTTTTGAAATGTGCTTTATAAACCACCTTGCTCTCAATTTTGCCTTAAATGCTCAATTTGCCCTTTCTTTTTTTCTAAAAAGTATTGCGACTAGCACTTGGCCACGACTTTTACACCCTATCACTTTCAAATGTCACCATCCGCAACTGCCTATGCAAGTCAATGAGGAGACCTGAGACCTTTCTGTAGCCAACAAGGAGTCGAGCGCTTTTCGTCCAGCGAACGCGCAAGAATTTTACATACGGAAAACCACGTGTTACCAATGGCAGGTTCAGGTGTCAGATAAAATAGTTCTAGTGTGGGATACCCTCTAAAAGTGAATTATGACTGCATTTCCCCTGTTAATTACTTCACAGCCTTCCAGTCCCCTCAGGGACCCAACACGTCTCCATCGATTTGAGTAAGTCTTAAAATAAAAAACACCGCAGCGTTGCTTAAACTAGGTCCTGAAACCAATGCCATGGCAACACTTCAAAACAGAAGGCTTGCACTGCACTTGCAGCTAATAAACTTAAAGCCATACTTTTACAACATGCCTTTCATGGCCGATGACAAAGGAAGAGAGAATCTGATAGATTTTAGTTTTCTTGTAGATTTATATAGTGCGAACTCGACCCGAAGGTATTGGAGCGCTTTACATGGGCACCAGTTACGTTATTCAAGGACACCTTCGGTTTTTTAGACACGGGGAGATTAGGTGATTTGCCTAGAATCACACGATGCTGAACCCACGCCAACGCTTGAACCTTGTTCCCCAGAGCCAAAGTCAGCAGCTCTGGCCATGAGGCTGCATCCTCTCCCTAAAACAGCATTAGGCTACCGCCATTAAACATCTCGGACTCAGAAGCAGGCGCAGGATCACCGTAAATAAGTAAAGTGAGAGACAGTGCAACATATAGATTATCCTAAGCAAAAAGTGCATAGAACAAAAGGGGGAGGGCTGGTTTCGGAAATCAGCGTTCAGTCAGCCCCCATTTCGCTTTGAATAAATTAAAAAATCAAAAGCAGTTACCTTATGCATACAGTACTGCGGGACACTGAAAGGTGTTCCTCTGTGCCTGAATTAAAGGTGGGAAGATGTTCTTCGGCAGAGGAGTCCGTCGTTTACGAGTTTAATGTACCTCCGGCCCACAAATCCACGTGAAGGGCATGTTCAAAACAAGTTACCTAATAAAATGAAAACTTATAACCTCCCATTTCGTTAAAAGCATGGGGCACATCCTCACGAAATGGGGGGAATTTAGCTGACATAACCACATTTTACCTAACCTGCTGCTGTAACCTTTCTGCTGACAACTGCCCCTCTTCCACGGTGGACCTAATGAACACAATTTACCGCGCTTGACCGCTGTAACATAACAAGCGCGAAGCGCGATCCCGAAAGTGAAAGAGGACCGCGCTGTGGCCGGAGCAGGGGGATCTCTTGTCTTTATGGGGCCTTGTGTTTCTAATTAGAAACACATGGCCCCATAAGGATAAGAAAGTGCTTTGCGACAGCAGCAAAGCAGACGACCCAGTCCGGCTTGGAGGTGAAAGGGCGTCACCCAAAAACCCTAATTTCCAATGGCAGGCCACCATTTAGCATAAACGGTGAAGCCAGCCAATGGAAATCAGGGGCGGGGCTTCAAGCCCTCTACTGACACTCCTCGTTAACAATAAATCTCGCCGAGGCGAGCAGTGCTTTGCGCTGCAACGCCACGCGGGACCTAAAAAGTAAACTCTTTTTACCTCCAGCCATGTGTTTCTCTTAAGGAAAACACATTGTGCTTTATTTAGAAACGTTTACATACATGATGTCTGACTCCAGCAGTCCACCATCCCTGTGATGGCCATTCTGAATCTTTATTTTGTGAACCTACCTATTCGTACGTAAGTTGATTCACAAAATATTTTAATGATGCCAATGACGCAAATTGCAACTGCTTTTTGTGACCATGTTAATAGTACATGAGGTCCTTAGGCACAAACTACTTGAGTTGGCTCATGAAAGCAACTTAGTCTTGAACATTACAAAAATGTAAGCTCAAAGTAATATTTTGTGGTAAAGAATGAAGAAAGATTTTTAAATATTAGCAGGAAGTTGTTTGGTCTCTTATTTGACTAATAAGAATGTATGTCTTTGAAAAGGTTGTTGATGCATGATGAATTTCCAAAAGGTAATTGGGAAACATTTGCCTTAGAGTTTATTCGTACTTTCTATATCTCCCCATCTAGCCACAGTGATGCGGTTAATCAGAAAGTCCTTTTTCCAAGTGGTTCAAGTTGCAGACGAACACCAATAATGTGATTACTTTCCATAAAGATGTTTGTTGTAGGTTTTGCCATGATGATCATTTAATTTAATGATCTTGTCTTCATTTCAATTCTGAAGAAATGAAATCTTTCTTGAAGGAAGTATGTGTTCCACATTGTATTGCCTTGTGCCTTCACAACAATATAGCTTATAGCACACTGCAGTGCAGTATAACTGTTATGTCAGAGTCAGCGCATCTTTATTTCGGCAAAATGATAATTCTTGTTTAAAACAAGTCCTCAATTAAACTTTACAAGCTCCTAGCGCTTCCTAATCCGGATCACACTACTAATAAAATTTAACAATGCATGGCACGTCTATCGTGATTAGTTTTTGCAAAACTCCCATGGCTGACTGGTATTGCCTAACCTCTACCTGGTGTAACAAAGGAATCAGAAAGATATTTCTTGGACCTGCATAAAGCGGACAAAATAAGATAAAGTGACATATGCTTTGTTTGATGGCCTTATCACAATTACATGGGGGTAATTTCCACTGCCAAGTGCATTGTAATGGAAAAGCCACTTTAAAATGAATTAAATTAAATCTGAAGTATGTTAAAAGGAGTCGGTGATTTACATTCTCAATCCATCCCAGATATGGTTCAACTATTTTAACTGTAGAGATGTTCAAGTAAAATTCAACAGTTTTCATATCCACGGTGCCTCGTAACTTTTCCTCAAAACAATGGTTGGCGTATTTGAATTTCACAATCATCTTAGCATTCCGCGGGAGATGAGTAGGGGATTTAAACGTTTCTATTATGCCCAATTTGTGAAGACCTGATTTTACATACATCAACCAAGATATCTTATTCACATTATCTAAGGCTAAACAGTCTGACATGCAAGCTGTAACCAGAACCCCCTTTGGGTTTTGTCAAAACTTAATCCACTAAAGCAGTGGTGCAATTTGTATCTGGTCGCCTATATAGAGAAGGACCAACTACTCATGACATATACAATTTGCAGTATTTTTTGAAACTGCAAGCATCCTGCATGTGAAACCATTTTCAATATATTGAAATGTGTATGGTTTTTTATACCACCATCCCCTCACCCCTTATATGTCGACAGCTAAAGGTTTGTGTTTTAATGACCTTCCAAAGAGAAAAATAGCCTCCACATTCCTTCCCATTTGTTGTGCTTTCAGAAGGTGTGGTTTCCAAACTAAGTATGAGTTAAAAACAGTAGCTAAAATCATTTGTTTGTTTTAGAAAAGGGCCCTCATTTTAAAGTTTGTGGATTTTGTGTGTAGTGACCCACATGTTATAGTGTACGATTTTAGATAATTCACTTTCAGGTCCAGGCCTTCCATGTAGTCAATAAAAAAGATCTCGCAACTTCTGCACTGCATTTGGGGTGTGTGCAATCAGGACCGCATCATCTACGTACAAAAGTATCATCCCAGATTGGTCCCCTATCTTTGGTATGTCCACACCTGTCCATGATAAATGTTCTGTGATACCATTGATATAGACCAAAAACAAAAAAGGTACTAAAATATCCCTGTCTAATGCATCTCATAGACGTTATTTGATACGATAATTCCCCTTGTGGGCCATATCGGACCAAAACTTTAAGGTCATGGTGTAAGCAGGGCACAAGTCCTAAAAAAAGAAGTGGGGGGACGCTGACGTCACGACAGGAACTGACGTCACGAAAGATGGCTTGCACCATCAGACTCATTGCCTCCCCTCGCTCACCCCTTAGATGTGATTGCATCAGAAAAGTCAGCACGTGAGCAGCGTTCTGAATGAGCTCCGATCTCGCCATTTATCGAACTCCCGGTAAAATAAGTGGGGGGGCGCCGTCCACCCGCGTGGTACCCCGACTCGAGCCCTGGGTGTAAGCACTTCATTAGAATGAGCAGATTCAGTTCCACCCCCATTTTCTGTATAACCTCCTATAATATGTCCTGTTTGACTAAAACAAAAGCACGTGAAAGGTCTATGAACGGCATGTGAATGGAGTTCCCTTTTGCCCACACATATTTACAGGAGATCAGGTTTAAATTTAATGGGTGTTTAACAATCCCTATACCAGGTCTGAAACCACAATGGACGGGCCTGAAAACTTTGTTCTCTTCTGCCCATGTCTCAAGTCGAGGCGAGGATCACGCGTCCCAGGATTTTTGTTGTTCTGTCAATTAAGGAATTGGCCTATATATAGCTGTTGTTAAAGGTTCTTTTCATGAGTCATAGGACTGGACTGCAAGCATGAGCGAGAGCATTTAATAACTGCTTATTTTATGTTCTAAAATAAAAAAAGAAGCAGAGCGACAAGTATTGAAATGTTGTTAGTATGTCTCTACAAGACATTACTGGCCCTGAGCCTCTTCACTGTCTCCTGTGGAGCTCACAATACTCCAGTGTTTTAATGTGACAACAAATTTGAGTTATATTTTAAAATAAATGTTTGCGGTCTATGGAGAGCCACATTTCACTTAATAATGAGGCTGTAAGAGGCATGCTGGTATAATGCAAAATCTCTGCTCACAACGTAACCCTGGTAACTTCTTTTCCCTTGGTAAGAAGTTGGTAAGCTTTCGATGTTGTAAACAAGATGTCGATACACCAAAAAACTGTGGGGCATATTATCCAGCACGGCGTTAAAATTATCCCCGTTTAGCGGCAGAAAACTGCAGCTAAAGCAGCGATAATGGGCGTGATAATAGGTCTAAGGATCCCACATTAGCGTGTCCCTGCAGCCTGTAGCAGAGCTCTCTCCCTTTACAAGACCATTTCCTCTATTGCTTCAACACTGTTAAGTGTTGATTACTCGAGTCACACAAAATCTGTCTCGCGGAAAATTGGCACTTCAATGTGGACCTAGGTGTACGAACCTGCCTGCTCCTCCTTCTGTACAACATCTGCAAATGTTGGAGTCTCAGAGGCCTGAAGTACAAAACTTTAAACTTTGAACATTTTAACTTGCTGAAAACCAGTTGTTTCAAACCCACCTTCGCCACGTAACACAGAGATGGCCTACACTTTAGTAGAGGAATCATGAACTAACAAAGGCCCTCACTTAACTGAGCTCACTGAAAGAAATGCATGAGGCAGGGGACAAGAGTCGGGCAGCCCAAGACCGCTTGCAGTTTACTGCTTTCATATTGCAACCAAAGTGCAACATTTTTATTTTTCAAGTCAGTTGTAAAAGGCAGACAAGTAATTCCATAGTGTGAATTGACTACCTACCTCTTGTTATCAGTTGTGTGCGTTGTAGGCAAATTGAGCAGAGAGGTTTAAGAGTGAGTATGAACATTCACGTCAACCTCGCAGCCAGTGTTTTCAGGCAGTTGTGTTAAGCTGTGGCAACCTTATGTGTGTTAGACTCGCATCTGCCCTGTGCAAGGTCCAATGGGTGCCACAGAAAGAGAACATTCTGCCAGTAGCCTTCTCGTTTGCTGTGGGGCCTTCTGAAAACAAGATTTGGTAATGTTACTGTACAACAAACCACCTTGTAGATCGAGATCTACAGTATTAATTAATACAGCACCAGGCCATTTCTGACAGGTGGCTCAGTAGTGTATAAAAAACAAGCATCGGCAAAGCCAATTGGGACCCCTTTGTTGCCTATGCTGTACATGATAGTCAAAAGGGGGGAATACAGCTACACTTGCCTGCCCCTGGTGACCTCTAAATGACATCCATGGTACTAAGTTTCAAAGAGGCAAACAAAATTTATGCAGTTGCAAATGTTCTTGGATCAATAAATACTATGCTGAAATACACATCCCTGAGGTTGGTAATATAATTATGCTCTGAACTAAAAATAAAAAGGACACTGTCAGCAAAGAGAACTAGGTAGAAAGCTCAGCAATATGATTCAGGGGTATGTCTGTCTTCAGATTGTTAGGTGTGTCCACACAATACCAAAAACACAGCAGGTATTCTTTTGACTTTCATGTACTTGTTTGAAACATCCGTGGTTTGAGGGAAGTTATATTAAATGTTCTCTCCTCAGTGTGTGAGTGCAAGTGTGGTAGAAACGTAATTAAAGGTAGCAACAAAGGGTCTAGAAATCATAATGCTAAAACAGTAAAAAAATAAACAAGAAAATGTAAATTTGTATTTGTAAATCACAAACTACTCACCCTTACGGGTCTCAAGGTGTTGGGGCTATCATTGAAATTAAGTGAGATATTGCCCAGAGCCACATGGCGCTGAGCTGAGCTGCCGCCACAGCCAGGGATCGAACCATGAACCCTGTGCTCCAGAGTCAGCTGCCCTGGCCGCTGCACCACACCTCAGTCTTAGGGTGTCCTCTTCCCTTCACTACCTCAAGTGCAACTAGAAAACACAACCAGGTTCCCGCCTCATACCCGAGAGTGAGGCCATTCCAAAGCCATCAAACACCAGGAAAAAGCCATAGGTGCAGCTCCCAGATAGTACACATTCAGTCCAGTATCACTGCCCACACCGCCGGGTTCTTTCTCATTGAATTCCAGACTGGGAACGGGAGAGACATCTTACTCCAAAATGGCCAGTTCTTCCAGCTATGTGCTCCCAATCTAAGATGGCCAGCTCCTCCACCTGCGCACCTGCCAAGACGTCAGACTCATTCAGCAGCACCCTCTTATGGAAATGGTAGAAGCTGTTCTTGGGAAATGCCTTTAAAAGCAGTCTGACGCAAAATTACAGCGTCAATGCCATCTCATAATTCAGGAGGACACAACTAGAGCAAGAAGTTTTAGTCACTTTGATAAGTACAGCCCTACAGACTTTCAAACCTGGATAGATATATACGTGATTAGAAATCCCCTCACTATGCCGAATTGTTTCCAATTTTTAGTTTTTTCATTTGTTCTCAAGAGGGAAGGATGGCCCCATAGGCAACCTTAATACTTGGAACGTGAACGAGCGTAACATAGAAATCTATTGAGATGCTGTTACCTCTTTTCAGTATCGTTAAAGCTTCGGGGGTTGCTTTATCTCTAATTAGCCCCTGTTTCCCACAAGGAGCTTCTCATGGAGCGTCCCTCATTGTTTTCGCTTCTGACCAGTAACTGTGCTTTTTACAGCCTTGGTCTGTAAAACCTGAGAGTGTCCTGCAATCCGTAAGGAGACCCATCAGCTTGGTCCAGGTGTAGTAGTATTTAGCGAAAGCCTGACCCAGCATACAGAAAAAGAAAATAAGGTCTGGTGCGGAGTATGCTATGGAAAACCTTACACCTCGTGATCTTCTGTGTGTGCATACTGAAGACTTGGGGGCAGATTTATGTTGCCTGGTGCATCTCTGCAAATCAGCAGGGATGCGCCAGGAAAGATGCGGCACGCAAGTTTACCCTTGCGCCACCCATGATGCGCCGCATTTACAATGCAAAAACAACAATTGATGGACAGAATGCAGAACAATGTCATACATTCACCCCAGTACAGATATCTGGGCCTAAATCCATCGTTTTTTGCTCACCATGCCGTTCCAGTTTGAACCCAGCCATATGCAAATAAGTCTTGACCCTGTGCCTCATGGGAACAGTCCAGCCCGAACTACCATGCCAGGTCCTCCCTGGACTGGAAACAAGCATTCTATGACCAGTTTCGGGGTTTCATCCGTCTTCAGCCAGGATAGCTTGATTCCAGTGGCATAGAGAGCAAGGGACCCACGTCTGGGCATACCCTTCCCACTCGGGGTGACAAATGCAAAAACAACAATTGATGGACAGAATGCAGAACAATGTCATACATTCACCCCAGTACAGAGATCTGGGCCTAAATCCATCGTTTTGTTGCTCACCATGCCGTTCCAGTTTGAACCTAACCATATGCAAATCAGTCTTGACCCTGTGCCTCATGGGAACAGTCCAGCCCGAACTGCCAAGCCTTTGGTTTTGCATTTACAATGCGGCGCATCATGGCGCAGGAATAAACAGATGCGTGTCGCATCTGGGGTGTAAAGTTGGCGCAGTGCTGAAGTAGTGTTGTGTGCGACACGCAACTCCAGCACTCTTCCAACTTGCCCTATCTGTAACGTGGTGCGTCAAGCCTTACGCCTGCTTCAAGCAGGCGCAGGGTTTTGACGCATCAGCGTTTGAAAAGTGACTCAGTGAAATCTTGTAGATTTCACTGAGTCACTTTTCAGGGGCGTTACTGCGACGGAACGCCCCCCCCTGCGTAGAAACGGCCAAATTAAACCTGACGCAGGTTTCATGTGGCGCAGGGCTTTACACCGTGACGCATCTCCATAGATGCGTCACGATGTAAATAGGGCGCAACGTGGCGCAGGGTTTACGCCGCCACTGCGTCACAAAAGTGAGGCAACGGTGGCGTAAAAGTGGCGCAAGTCCAACATAAATCTGCCCCTGGATTTTTAAAACCTCTCTTAATTTAGGAGAATATTCAAAATGAGTCAAATAAATTACGCTTAGGAAGAGAGCAGTACACTTGAGTAAAGCTGTTCAGGAATATTTTGAAATATTTATTAAAATGTTTGGTTCATTTCTCTACATAACTCGCAGCAATATGGTTGAAGGAAACAAACGTATACAGAATGGAATTGTATTTAGTTTGAGTGAAATTGCTGTTCCTGCAAACTGGGGTAAATGAAAGCAATGAAAGCATTGATATGTTTATTCAACTAAATATATTTTACAAATCAAGTTCATTTAGGAAAAGATGGTTGAAGGCAAGCCTTAATCTCCAATTAAGAGAACAGCAGGCATTCTACATCACAGGAAGCCTTTTTTAGTTCGAGCCTAGGCAGCGCACATGTGCTGTCTGCAAGACCTGTTGTAACAACAAAACGACTTTTGTCCTGCCTGCTGCTAACCATAGGTTAACTCCAGTGTTTCTCTTCTTTGCTGGCTCCTTGCTGTTGGATGTAGGGGGAGACAGATGCAAATTTAGGAATGCGTAGCAGGGTCCTAGCTGCTGCATTCTGTACAGTCTGTAATTTATTAAGGACCTTTCGTTGTGCATTTAGGAGTAAGGCATTACAATAGTCGGTCTTAGAAAAGACTAGCGTGCAGACTAAAGTTTTGCCTGCGGAAGATGGTAGGTACGGAATGAGTTTTTTGATTTTTTTTAAGGTGTGGAAGGCAGATGAGACCACTGAGTTTGCGTGCTGCTGGAAGGACAGTTTGTTGTCGAAGATGACCCCCAAGTTTCGTACCTTGACCACTGGTACTGGAGGTTGTCCCATTTGTTGGGGCCACCATTGAGGAGACCAGGTTGGTTGTAGTCTCCCGGATGTCATCACTTCTGTTTTATCAGAATTTAGCTTGAGGCAGTTTGATGACATCCAGGAGCTTATTGCTTCCATGCCAGATTGGAAGTTTGACGCTACTGTTTGGCCATCATCGAATACGGACAACACCAGTTGTGTGTCGTCTGCGTATGTAGTGAGAGAGATACCGTGGGACTTGATGACCCTCGCTAAGTCAGACACATATATATTGAAGAGTGTCGGGCTTAGCGAGGATCCCTGTGGTACACCGCAAGGCAGGGAGAAGGTCTGGGAAGTGTATTGTCCCAGCTTCACCGTTTGTGGGCGGTTTGACAAGAATGAGGCCAGAAGCTCCTTAGCCTTGTCCCTTACTCCTATGGCCGCGACACGGTCGATCAGAGTGGCATGATCGACCGTGTTGTGGTAAATAATTTAATTACCGGTACTTAATTTGATGCGGAAAATTTATAATAATAGCTCAGAAAAATAAGAGGCAGAATCCGTGGTATTAGAGGTTCGGAACGGGCTTTATTCCAAAATCAATTCGAATTGATGGACTCCATATTCCATCACCACGAAGGTTCAGGAAGTGAAGGACATACTTTATTGACAGGTAATCATTTTTATAGAAGAGGCATTACAGTGAAACAGATGCAGGAGGCGTAACAGTTGATAACAGAGATAAAAACATACATGCGTAACTAAAATGGGTGTAACGAGGCGTAACTAAGAACGTCATCAGGTATGATGTCATAAATGGGTGGTTCCATGAAAGAATTTCGCAATGTCAGCAGAAATACTTGGCAGAGATGCGCGCGCAGCAGCATGACGTGTGATTGACGTGCAACTAGGGGGTGAAGGGGACTTGACATTTAGCTCTACATGTGGAGACAGAAGTCTGGGGGGTCAAGTCAACCTAATCCCAAATCATATCTAACATCCTATGTTTAAAGAACTATGTTATCCAAAAGGAAAGGTCTTTCGAATAAAATCTATTCTATACTGACTGTGAGTGCGTGTACAAGCGTCTAAGTGTCTACATGAGATGCAAGGGCAGAAATCTTCCATAGTAACAGGACTATGAATTACTTGCATAAAGACAGAGAAGCCGGGCCCTTTGCTCGGTAGCTGGAAGAATGTTTACTTAAACTACTAGACAGGAATGCATTGGATGGGGAGCGGAGCAGATAATCTCGAAGGTGAAATACAGTTTTTGGCAAGCAGACAGGTCGAGTCAGGCACCGTTAGCCGCGCAGGGAGTAGGACAAAGTTCATGGATACAGATGCGAGCTCAGACTGGAGCTTTCAGAGGCAGAAGGCAGAAAAAGGCTTAATGGCAGAATCAGGGCCTACTCGCCTGGACTGTAAAATGGGATAAATGAACCATATAAAGCCGGTGGCCTTTCATACTTAGGAATAGAATATCCGGCCCATTCATGGCGGATCTGAAAGAGGACATGTTGACGGTGGACGCACATGTGTTTGCGTCTTCATAACTGGAACTGGAGGGGACATACATGTACTTGTGATTTATACATGAAACCGTTGGGGTCCAAGATAGGGGACATAACTGATCATAAAAATCCATATTTCCACATTCCCTCCTTGTCCCCTACTTGCCCTTAGGAGATATCAATCTTCATCAATCCGTCGATCTGTTCATATAGCATCATTTGTTCTTCTTTCTTCTTCCGGGATGAATGAAATCTTGGTGGTGGAATACACGATGTGGCACACAGACCACAAATCGCTGGTTCACATTGTAGGCATAAGCAGCAACTGAATAGTATGAGAAAGCCAATACCTAGGAAGGATAGGACCCTCCATCCCCAGGCTGACAATACACCCCAAAACCAACCGGACCAAGTCCAGGTGCCTGGATTCTGGTGTATCTGGCTTACAATCTTATGAAGGCGAGTTATTGTTTTATATACTGACGGCGAATTTTCTGGTATGAAAATGCAACAACTTGATCCGATGACCCTACAAGCTCCGCCCCTATCGGCCAGGATGACGTCAAGGACAAGACGATTTTGAAGCACAACAATCCGCATAGCAGACTGCTCTTCTGTTAAATTGCCTAAGGCGGAAATAGTTTCGTTCACTACTGCTTCAAGGGTTCTGGTTAATCTACGTATCAGCTTACTATTGGTAACTGTACCTATATAGGGAAAGAGACCTTTATTGAAATCTGTGTATTTTTCCCATGCTGTTTCAGTGTAATCGACGATTGGGAGATCTCTCTGCTGTCTATTGTGTACTAAATGAGTATTTCTATGATAATCAGGAGGAGCTAGGAAAACAGGTGGCAAAAGGAATCCGATGTAACAGGTACCATCCCAATCTAGAGGCAAACGTATATATGCAGTCTGACCACATACGAAGTAGGAATGGCGAGAAGCTCTAAATGTAGACTTGCCTTGATCACTGAATTCTATTACAGTGGTGCACTTACTATGGCCCATATGTATGGAACCATTCTTTCTTACACACAATTCACCTTTAACTGGAAATACTGACATAGCGGGCAAAATTGGTGCAGCTTCGGATTCAACATTCAGGATCATGAGATTAAGCGTGAAATTACCTAATCCGTATACTTCATTTTCTAGATCAGTTCCTGTTCTTTTGGGAAGTCCCTCCTTGTTAGGATAGCAGACTTTAAGCAAAACTAAGTTCAGGTTTCCCCATACCCAGTTGTCTCGATAAACTGCGGAATTTGAATCTAGGGAATTAATTAAACTAAACCATGCTCCACAAGAGCCATTGTGTGTGAACGGATATGGAAAGAGAGGCAGAATTCCCTTATAGTTCTGATAGGGAGGGAGTCGGCCACATATCCAACAATTTGTAGCATTGCTAGTCTGATGGGAATGATGTAACATACTAATAAAAGTGTTATTGCGCAGCGCAAATCTATAGGACAACTCATGCGGGGGTAATTCACTAAAAGAATGTTCAGCAGTAACATTGTAAACATGTTTAGAAATAGGATAATATATATGCAACAATATACTTGCAGCGATTATTAAAAGACTTAAGAAAAACAAAATTAATAACGTCACTGTGCAATGACTACGCAGTGATTTACAGTACGCATGTTTTTTCAACTGCATCTTTCGGTTTCTTTCTCTGTTCAGGTCTAGGGGGTACATGTCAGAGACAAATTCGACCGATTCACCTTGGAGAGGACTTAAACAATCAAATTGTCTGACTTGTTAGACCGTAGTTTTAGTTTATATAGTTCCTTGTTACTCTGTTCAACCAAAGGAAGCTTTGAGTCAATCGGTGAAGACACGCGAGGTGTGTCGTTTACATCAGACGGTAGTCCATGAAATTTCTTGATATGACTTGAATGTATCCAACCTTTGCGACCTTCGATCTTCACGGCTGTCCTCGTGGTAAGCAGTACAAGTTGAGGCGATTTCCACCTAGGATCCAGCTGAGTTTTCCGGTCAAAGTTCCTCACTAACACCAGGTCCCCGGGAACTACGTCATGGGGTTTCACCTCGGTGTTGTCGGGAAAGGCTGCAGCTACCTGTGAACGACAAGATTGTAGTGCAGACATCAAGGAAGCCAAGTAATCTGTCAGCATATTACAGTCAACATCAGTTATTTTGCGTGGTATAGGCGTCCCCCACATATTTGGTGGTCTGCCAAAGATCACCTCATAAGGGGATAGCCCTGTTCGAGAGTGCGCTACCATTCTCATGTAAAAGAGTGCAACTGGTAAGGCTACTACCCAGTTGACACCTTTCTCTCTACATATTTTGGACAATCTAATTTTCAGAGTTTGATTATGTCGTTCCACGAGACCTGCTGCCTCGGGGTGTCGGACACAGTGAAATTTCCACTGATAGCCTAACAAAAGTGAAACGTGTTTGATTAGTTCGGATGAGAACGGCTGGCCGTTATCTGAGTAGACAACACGTGGTAAACCGTACCGTGGGAAGAATTCTCGAACCAACTGTTTGGCAGTAGTCGGGGCAGTGTAATCTGAAACCGGGTATGCTTCTGTCCAACGGGAAAGAGCACAGACAACTACAAGAACATATTTGAATCCTCGACATCGTTCCATCTGGATATAATCCATCTGGAGGACTTCAAAAGGGTGCTCAGGAGGCTGAAATCCACCCTGTTCTACGGGAATGCTTTTACCTGGGTTAAACTGACAACATATCATACAGGTACGAACTTTTTGTTTAGCTGCTGCTCGTAAATGTTTGTTGAACCAAATGTGTTGAATGCTGTCTAGCATAGCTTTTTCTCCTAGGTGCGCTGGACTATGTATTGTGTTAATGATAACTTGAACCATAGAATCAGGAAGGAACCATACAGATTTTTCCTTCGTCATCCATCCTTGATCCGTTTGGATCCCTCCTAATTCAGTCCATTTCTTTATTTCATCTGGTGTAGCATGTGTCTGTATGTCAATTACGTCAAGAGCGGGATCCTTAACCATCATGCAATGTGTTGGTGTCGGAACTATTGTCTTTGTCATGTCAGATGTGTGAGTTTGAGCAGTCTGCTTAGCTGTTCTGTCAGCTAGATCATTGCCTTGGGAAATGATATCAGTAACTTTCGTATGAGCTTTACATTTCATAATTGATATTGCAGTGGGTAGATGTATTGCATCTAATAAGGCATGAATGAGGGGTCCGTGCTGAATGTGGGCACCGTGAGAAGTTAAATAACCTCTCTCTCGCCACAGCACGCCGAAGTCATGTACCACTCCGAATGCATAACGTGAATCAGTGTATATGTTGACTTTCTTATTTGTAGCTTGAATACAGGCTTGTGTCAGAGCGATGAGCTCTGCTGCTTGAGCTGACAAGGTATTTATGCAATTTGTTTCAATGACTTCAGTGTCTGTTGTGACTGCATACGCGGCCACTAGCTCTCCTGTACTTGTTCTCATACATGAACCATCTACATACAACGTCAGGTCTGGGTCTGACAATGGGACGTCTGTCAAGTCTTGTCTAGGTTTCGTCGTGATAGTAATAACTTCAATACAATCATGTGCTAGTGGGTCTGTTCCGTTTACTGGCAAAAGTGTGGCAGGATTCAATGTACTACAACGTCTGATTTCTATGTGTGGCTGAAACAATGTTAATTCGTAACCGGTGAGTCTTGCTATAGTCAAGTGTTGTGTTTGTGTTCGGTTCACAAGAACCTCTACTGCGTGCGGTACTTGTACTGTCAATTGGTGTCCTAACACTATGGCATCGCTTTGTCGGATTGCTAAAGCTGTTGCTGCCACTGATTTCAGGCACGCAGGCAGAGCCTGAGCTACGGGATCTAATGTACTAGAAAAATAAGCACATGGTTTGTGTGATCCTGCTTGTTCCTGTGTGAGCACTGACAAGGCAGTACCTTCGCGTTCTGTAACAAAGAGTGTAAACTGTTTATTGTAACATGGTGTTGCTAAAACAGGTGCTTGACATAAAGCTTTCTTTAGGCTTTCAAAAGCTTGTGTATGTTCCTGAGTCCAAGGGAGAACAGTCGATGTGGCTGCCTCCTGCGTTGTCAACTGAATGAGTGGTTTTGCTAGAAATGCATACTGAGGGATCCACTGCCTACAGTATGAAGTGAGGCCTATGAAAGCCCGTACCTCCTTTTGTGTCTTGGGTATTGGCATGTTAGCAATTAACTGGATGCGATCTGGTGTAAGCTGCCTTCCCTCCTTGGACAGCGAGTGCCCAAGGTAAACAACTCGCTGGACACAGAATTGCAGCTTAGAAGGGGACACCTTGTGCCCCTTGTCGGCCAGAAATTGTAAAACCGTCAGTGAGGCTTTTTCACATTCAGGTTCGCTTCTAGCGGTGATCAGCAGATCATCGACATATTGAAGCAGGGCAGTGTTGACTGGCATGTTGATACTGTCAAGTTCTCGTTTCAGTGCTTGGCTATAGATGCTGGGGCTTTCTGTGAATCCTTGAGGTGCGCGTGTGAATTTAAAGCTTCGTCCATTTAAACTAAATCCGAACAAGTATTGGCTTTCCGGATCTATTGGGACGCTGAAAAAGGCATTCTTGAGATCAATTACAGTAAAGAATGTTGCTTCGGAATCAATGGCTGTCAATAATGAAGAAATATCTGGGACTACGGGGTATTGTGGTACAATGCATTTATTTAATTCGCGCAGATCAATAACCAATCGATATACTGGCGGGGCTTTTGGATCAGTTCGTTTAAGAATCGGAATTATCGGGGAATTACATACATTGGAGTCCGTTTCCACAACCACTCCTTGGGTAATAAGCTCGTCAATGATTTGCAGTAAAGCCACTACAGCATCTGGGGGTAACTTGTATTGTCGCATTCGTGGTAGTACCACTCCTGTCTTTAGTGTGACTCGATATGGTGTAATGTTCATGCAACCAACATCTGTAGGGCCTTGTGCCCATAAATGTGTGGGTAAAGTCTGCAGTCGGTGATCCATGTCTCGGGACACATAGTGCCCTTTGAAATCACGTAGAAACAATCTTACTCCTTCCGGAGAACAACATATTATAGCTCCTAGAGCTTTCAATGTTTTTATACCTAACAGGTTTTCTGGACATGATTTAGTAAGCAATAAATCTGTAGTTCGTGTCAAGGGACCAATCGTAAGTGGAAGAGGCTGTGATACTTCGTTAATGATAGGTTTTCCTGAAGAACCAAGGGAAATATTCTGTGAGCCTGAGAGGGGTGCCCCTGGAACTTCACTACGTTTTATGGTTGTTCGGCTTGCCCCTGTATCAAGTAAAAATTTTCTATCTTGGCCTAATAGTTCACTGTGTACATAAGGTCCTTCTTGATCTACAGGGACCTCGATAAGGGGTAAGCCAACTTCCCTCTCTAGGCTGTTTCATGAGTATCGTTGATAATCAGGATAGTCATACTGTGCGGTCTGGTACATCTGTTGTGTCGTTGTTTGTGTGGCAGCAATAGGCTGCAAGGGTGGAGCTGGCATAGACTGTTGCGGAGCTGGCATGGACTGTGCATGCTGCGAGGCTCCTTGTTGGTTCTGATCCTGTCTAAGTGGCCTTGGTCTTTCTTTTGTATTACCTATGGCGATATTATGTTTTAAAACTGGACAATCGTGTACATAATGACCTGGCTGTTTACAATAGTTGCATGTCCCTTTTACAGGACCTGCTGAAACACTGGACTGTGTCATACCCTTTTTATGACCGTCAGCTGGAACTGTCTGGGAAACTAGCATTTTCATTTTCGTGTCTTTCATGCGTCTTTGTTCATGTTCTTGTTCCTCTCTAATTCTATTGTGATGGTACTGTAGCATTTGTAACATTTGTGACGGAGTGTTACCTTGCCAGGTACTCTCGAATTTCAATACTCTATTCTTAACTTGGGGCAAGGCATTTTCAACTAATTTTGTCACAAACAGATGTGGATACGATTCGCTACTTGCTTTTATTCCACTATTTATACCAAAACATTTTTCGAATCGGGCATAGAAATCACTAGTGTCTTCATCTTGCTTTTGTTTACAGGCTGAGATTGCACCCCAGTCTTCCTTTTTCGTAGTTAATAAACGTGGCAGTACCTGTACTAATAAACCTGGTAGTGTTTTCGTCTTTTCCCCAAGCCCTGAACCTGGACCTCGAGCTTTTTCTTCGTTTTCTAATGCTGTCCAATCTATCTTTTGGTCTCCCACCTCCCAATCCTTTTCCTTGAGTTTTTCGTAAATGCCCGCAGGCATTAATACCTTCAATATTTTCATAATGTCGGGATAGGTATACTCTCCCATGAGCAACATGTCTTTAATTTCACGGTGGAAACCCGCTGGATCTTTGTCATGACTGGGTACCACTTTCTTCATTTCTAATAGTTCTATTTTAGATATGGGTGTGTATACAAACACACGTTTAAACTGATTGTCATCACCTTTTATCGGGTGCACTTCGCGTAAGGGATTCTGTCTATCCATATAATACGTCGTTCTTTCCTTGATGGGCAGTGAGACATGTTCGGGGCATACAAAAAGAATGTACTGCTTTCTGGATTCTAGTATTTCTCTAATTAACTCAGTACCTGAACCTCTCCATTTCTTCGTGAGTAATTCAGTCAATATATTAGGTAAGGGACCAGGATCGGAGTGTTGGCTTTTATATAATATAAGGAGTTGTTGAATCATATAGATACCAGCTAAACGCTGTTCATCTGGGGTGAGGTTCAAAAACGTGTGCGCTAGTGTATCATCACTATATTTTCCGGGACTATCAACCCAGTGAACGGCTGACCTGGCTAATTCTTGTTCGTCCATAGAATCGAGTATATGATAACCCCTTCGTTCTCGGAGTAATTTGTCAGCGGCTTGGAACGAATGCTCGGGGGACCTTATATTTATTATAGGTGTTTGGAAATTTCTGTTATTATCTGGACATATCGGACGTATCGGATCAGTGAAGCATCTAGTATTATTACAAGATCTTCCTCTACCTACATAGGCCATTGTTTCTAACTGTCCTGTGGGCAGTTCTAATTCTTCCTCCTCCTCGTGTTGTTCAGGCTGGTCTACCGCTAATCTTTCTTCGTGTATTCGTTCTACTTCTTTGCGGATCTTTCGGCACATAGCTACTATACTTAATAGTTTATTATGTCTCCCCTCTGATATATTCCGACTCCATGTGGTAAGAATTCGCATTTCTTCCGGATTTACCCCTGGTCGGTCTTGATTTCTGATCACACAATTTATGAGGAAACGTAACAGTTCCCCCTGTATTTCCACTTTCTGGTACTCCATGGCTCTATTAATACTTTCGGAATCTCGTCCCGACTGGACAAAGTGATATATGTTTTCTAAATGTTTAGTCATTCCTGGTAGCCTCCCTAAATATATTGCAGCTCGTCGGATACGTAATGATGCCAGCAGCATTTCGTCCTCTTTGCCGGGCACAGGGTCATATCTACAATCTACTAGAAGTTCCTTAAGCATGTCGGGAGTTACTAGTTTGGGCGTACGTTGGTGGGCTAATTCTTGAAAGGAAAGTTTATTTACTCTGGGTGGCGTGGAAAAAATGTTTGATGCACTTCCTGTAGCACCACCTGGGGTGCTGGATGTGAAAGGATTCGTTGAACGTGATATAGCAACCATAGGTGTGGATACAGCTGTAGAAACAGATGTGCTTGCCGGAACTTGTGTCGGAGTTTGTGGTTGCGGAGGTACAGACGGAGGAGGGTCTTGGCGTTGAACCTCCTCGGCAGGCGGTCTATGTGGCGCAGTATTAGCATACTCGGGAGCTGCGTCGTCTAAATAAGAGGAAAGGAAAACATCTTCTGCGGTTCTGGGATGCCCTTTGGGATATGCTTTTATCGGAAACAATGGGGGGTGGCAAGTCTTTTGGTATCTCCGGAGTAGCCTTAGGTAACCCTTCGGCCAGAAGAGGATACATACCATTCATAAGGGCATTTCTTTGTCTGTCTACTTGTTCTGATTTTACTCGAGTACCTTCTTCAATTAATAGATTTTCTCGGACTTTATTTGAATTCTCCTTACTTTTCTCTTCCTGTCTGAGTGCTTTTTCTGTACGTCTATATGATTCTTTACGCCATAATTCAATGGCATCTTTCTGTGACTGTCTAGCTTTCTTTTTCCATAATTCTTCCTCTACTTTCATGATGCAATCTGCATCCCAGGTCCCAGCTGCGGGCCACCTCTGACTTTCTGGTAATTCCTTGGTGTAGTCTACCCATAAATCAAGAAATAATATGGCGTCTAGGCCATGTTTATGATACATGAAGTACCCTGGAGTGTCCCTAGGAGGAATGGGAACAGCTTCTTCGAGTACCCCTTTTCTAGTTTTGATCTGTCTTAATTTCGAAAAGAACGGCATATTGAGAACTGATCTGATACTTAATTTTGAACACGTTTAATACAACAAAACACAATAATGAACAGTCATTCACACCACAATATGCAGAACGTAATTTTAAAACATTTAACATTTAACATTTAATGAACAACAATGATGGCCATTTAGGGAACTAGTCACTAAGCATAATACTCGGCGCTAACTAGATAATTCTGAATTATATACTAGACATACTAGATATACTGCTGAACAGTACAGATACACTGCTGAAACAGTGCAGACCGGATTTGTGTACCCAAACCCGTCTTGACCGGCACAACCTATGTGCACGTCAGAACGCCTCCCCGACAATGGTACTCACCGGGTAGCTCGGAACGGAAGGCCTCGAAACTGAACTGAACTGGACTTGAACCGGACTGGACTCGACTCGAAACTTCGGAACTTCGGAAACTGGTGGGCCTCTGTATACCTCGGATCTTGCTCTCTCAGCTAGGCTCTGGTCGGGATACTTCGCACTTCTCACCGCCTCGTCTGGGTGTTGATCGCAGCCTCAGTTACCCCCGCTCGGCAGGAGGGAGATACAGGAAATCCTGTGGGTACGCGTTGTTGTCCGTCCAGCTGTGACAGGAGACCGGGCCTGCAACGCACCTCCGGCGCGTGAGATGAGAAAGTGTCCCTGTTCGGGCGCCATATATGTGGTAAATAATTTAATTACCGGTACTTAATTTGATGCGGAAAATTTATAATAACAGCTCAGAAAAATAAGAGGCAGAATCCGTGGTATTAGAGGTTCGGAACGGGCTTTATTCCAAAATCAATTCGAATTGATGGACTCCATATTCCATCACCACGAAGGTTCAGGAAGTGAAGGACATACTTTATTGACAGGTAATCATTTTTATAGAAGAGGCATTACAGTGAAACAGATGCAGGAGGCGTAACAGTTGATAACAGAGATAAAAACATACATGCGTAACTAAAATGGGTGTAACGAGGCGTAACTAAGAACGTCATCAGGTATGATGTCATAAATGGGTGGTTCCATGAAAGAATTTCGCAATGTCAGCAGAAATACTTGGCAGAGATGCGCGCGCAGCAGCATGACGTGTGATTGACGTGCAACTAGGGGGTGAAGGGGACTTGACATTTAGCTCTACATGTGGAGACAGAAGTCTGGGGGGTCAAGTCAACCTAATCCCAAATCATATCTAACATCCTATGTTTAAAGAACTATGTTATCCAAAAGGAAAGGTCTTTCGAATAAAATCTATTCTATACTGACTGTGAGTGCGTGTACAAGCGTCTAAGTGTCTACATGAGATGCAAGGGCAGAAATCTTCCATAGTAACAGGACTATGAATTACTTGCATAAAGACAGAGAAGCCGGGCCCTTTGCTCGGTAGCTGGAAGAATGTTTACTTAAACTACTAGACAGGAATGCATTGGATGGGGAGCGGAGCAGATAATCTCGAAGGTGAAATACAGTTTTTGGCAAGCAGACAGGTCGAGTCAGGCACCGTTAGCCGCGCAGGGAGTAGGACAAAGTTCATGGATACAGATGCGAGCTCAGACTGGAGCTTTCAGAGGCAGAAGGCAGAAAAAGGCTTAATGGCAGAATCAGGGCCTACTCGCCTGGACTGTAAAATGGGATAAATGAACCATATAAAGCCGGTGGCCTTTCATACTTAGGAATAGAATATCCGGCCCATTCATGGCGGATCTGAAAGAGGACATGTTGACGGTGGACGCACATGTGTTTGCGTCTTCATAACTGGAACTGGAGGGGACATACATGTACTTGTGATTTATACATGAAACCGTTGGGGTCCAAGATAGGGGACATAACTGATCATAAAAATCCATATTTCCACATTGTCGAAGGCTGCGGACAGATCTAAAAGTATGAGGATTGCAGCTCCTCCATTGTCCATAATGGATCGAATCTCGTCCGCCGCCTTCAGGAGAGCTGTCTCTGTGCCATGTCCCTGACGGAACCCGAACTGGGTGTCATCCAGTAAGTTGTTGTTGTGGATGTATGTTGCCAGTTGCTGGTTCATGATCTTTTCAAAGATTTTGGCCGGAAAAGGAAGGCATGCAATAGGCCTGTAGCTGGATGGGAGAGACGGGTCTAGACTGGGTTTTTTGAGTAGCGGCTTGATAATGGCTTCCTTCCATACTGAAGGGTAGGTGCCGGATGTGAACATTGCGTTGCAGATCGTAGTGAGTGACGGGGCAACAGCTTCTGGGATAAGGTTGAGAACAGCAGGAGGGCATGGATCAAATGGAGATCCCGATTTGGTTCGGGCGATAAGGGGTTGAACCGTATCTTTCGTGACGTTTTCGAAGGCTGGGAAATTTGGAGTGTTATTTGTCGTAGGGTGCTCGGTAGGGGATAAGGAAGGGTCAGGTGCAAAAGTGGAGAAAATGGCTCTGACCTTATCTTCAAAAAATTTGGCCAGTGCATCTGAGAGGTCCTGTGATCCCTCTGAGGGGGGTGGAGGAGGATTGGACAGGTATGTTACTACCTGGAACAGTTTTCCTGATGAATTTTTGGCCTGGTTGATTTGGTTGGTGTAGTAAGTGGTTTTCTCGGATGTGATCAGTTTTTTATAGTTGGAAAGGGCGTTTTTATAGCTGATCTTGTCTGCGTTATTATAGTGTCGACGCCATTGTCTTTCTAAGTTCCTGCAATATTGGCGCTGCAATCTGAGTGATTCCGAGAACCAAGGGGCTGAAGGATGCTTTCTGTTCCTGTTAGATGTTTTGTGGGGGCTAGTTTGTTACAGGCTGCGTTCAGGATGTTTAAGTAGGTGGCTGACGCAGCTACAGGGTCTCTGAATTTTGTTGGTCCAGAAGTAGTCTGGGAGGGTGGGCAAGGAGTAATGGGGACTGAAAAACAAACTGCCGAATGGTCTGTCCATGTTAGAGGAAGAACCTTATTGATTGTAATATCTCTGTCGTTGGTGAATAGGCCTTCTAAGGTATGCCCTGCTGAGTGGGTAGGTGATTTGACAATTTGTAGGAGGTCTACTGACTCCATGTCACCTAATAATGTTCCTGTATCAAGGTCATCATGAGATTCAAGATGAAAATTGAAGTCACCTAATACGGTGAAGTGTTGGGCTCCGATAGACATCTCAATGATTTTGTCTACATTTGAGAGAAATTTAGATCTGGATCCTGGGGGGCGGTAAATTAACAAACCTCTAAAGGTAGTTTTACTGGAGGTGCGTATGGCAAAGAGGAGAGCTTCGCACTCAAGGAGAGTAGTTTCTGATGTTGTTAATTTTAGGTGCTCTTTATGTATGATTGCTATTCCTCCGCCTTTTCTTAGGGGTCTGTTTAGCTTGCTTACACAGTAATTGTTAGGCATGGCATCTCTGAAATCAGGTCCAGAGGATTCATCTCCCCATGTTTCGGTGATAAATAATAGGTCCAGGTCATGGGAGTCAATGAACTCGGCGATTTCCATTTTGTGTTTGGGTAAGGAACGAACGTTTATTAAAGCTGCAGACACTGTGGGTATGGAGGTGGTAGTGTCTGTAGACGGTATCTTTATGCATGTGGGACATGTAAGCGGTCCAATGCAAGAGTCGTAATTACAGAGGGGTATGGGATGGGCTATTTCGGCATAAGGTTTATAGCTCCGGAGTTCTGCGGAGGAGTAACATAGCAGAGGAGTATTGATGGTGGGTCGTGGACCAGGCAGAACAGGTGGGTTGGCCCCGGGCCCGTCCTCGGCGCGGACGAGCGCAGACGAGCTTGCCTTATGCGCGCCTTCGGCGCGCAATCGTCGCGCCCGCTGCGCTCGTCCGCTGCGCTTCCGGGAATTGCACATATTAAGTAGGGGTAAGTAATAGGGGGGGGCGTGGCCTGGTGTTGGTGGGCGTGGCCTCAGTGTCCCGAAAATCGCGGCAACACAACAAATCCCGCAGCTGCCTCTAAAACTGCAGCGCGGTAAATGCCCAGAGAAGGTGCAAGTTTGTTTTTAAAATCACAGAAATCACTAAATGCACAATTCTAGTTAAAAACACAGCGTAGTGACCCTCCCGGCTTCCGCCTCAAGAGGTCTGATGTCAGGGATCGCGCTAGCGAATCAGCGCGCTTTAAATGCTGGTGTGGAGGGGGCGTGGCCTGGTGTTGGTGGGCGTGGCCTCAGTGTCCCGAAAATCGCGGCAACACAACAAATCCCGCAGCTGCCTCTAAAACTGCAGCGCGGTAAATGCCCAGAGAAGGTGCAAGTTTGTTTTTAAAATCACAGAAATCACTAAATGCACAATTCTAGTTAAAAACACAGCGTAGTGACCCTCCCGGCTTCCGCCTCAAGAGGTCTGATGTCAGGGATCGCGCTAGCGAATCAGCGCGCTTTAAATGCTGGTGTGGAGGGGGCGTGGCCTGGTGTTGGTGGGCGTGGCCTCAGTGTCCCGAAAATCGCGGCAACACAACAAATCCCGCAGCTGCCTCTAAAACTGCAGCGCGGTAAATGCCCAGAGAAGGTGCAAGTTTGTTTTTAAAATCACAGTAATCACTAAATGCACAATTCTAGTTAAAAACACAGCGTAGTGACCCTCCCGGCTTCCGCCTCAAGAGGTCTGATGTCAGGGATCGCGCTAGCGAATCAGCGCGCTTTAAATGCTGGTGTGGAGGGGGCGTGGCCTGGTGTTGGTGGGCGTGGCCTCAGTGTCCCGAAAATCGCGGCAACACAACAAATCCCGCAGCTGCCTCTAAAACTGCAGCGCGGTAAATGCCCAGAGAAGGTGCAAGTTTGTTTTTAAAATCACAGTAATCACTAAATGCACAATTCTAGTTAAAAACACAGCGTAGTGACCCTCCCGGCTTCCGCCTCAAGAGGTCTGATGTCAGGGATCGCGCTAGCGAATCAGCGCGCTTTAAATGCTGGTGTGGAGGGGGCGTGGCCTGGTGTTGGTGGGCGTGGCCTCAGTGTCCCGAAAATCGCGGCAACACAACAAATCCCGCAGCTGCCTCTAAAACTGCAGCGCGGTAAATGCCCAGAGAAGGTGCAAGTTTGTTTTTAAAATCACAGAAATCACTAAATGCACAATTCTAGTTAAAAACACAGCGTAGTGACCCTCCCGGCTTCCGCCTCAAGAGGTCTGATGTCAGGGGCCATGTGGTCTCAATGCACTGCACATGCAGCCACCGAACACCACTGTGTAACAGCAGCTCTAGCACTCCCTTCCCTGGGCACCACTGCACGTCAGCTCCACTACTCACCCCTCCCACCCCACCTATCACCTGAAAATAACATAGGCACACCATGCCCATTTAAGGGCCCTATGCAGCCCAGTCATCCCCGCAGCCCGACATACCCACGTACAGCCCCAAACACCCCATGCAAATGTACACCTCATGCAGCCAGTGATACAGTCACTGTCATCTCTATAACCCTCGTACACACACAATCACTCCTGCCCCTGTGCAGCCCCTACTCCCCAGCCTACAGCACTGGCTGCCTGACCCAGCCCCCTTGTGCGCCCAAAGTGTCTAGTGGGGCCCCTGCTTCATCCACTGTCTCCCTTGCAGCCCTGGTACACTGGACAGATAGCCCTTGTGAAACTCCACCCCTCATGCAGCCAGTGCCACAGCCCGTCTTTTCTGCAGCCGTGTACCCCCTGCCGCCCCATACACCCACAATCACTCCAATCCCTATGTGCCCTAAAGTGCTCATGTCTTTTAATCATTTTTAATTATTTTTAAATTAGCTAGATATTGGTTCATGTCCATGCTGCCAGATTAGCAGCTCAATTAAATAACGCATACGCATCTGGGGCCGGAAAACATACTTCAATGCAAGCAGCTTCTGCCGTCCCATGCCACTCACAGCAGGGCCTGTGGTGGGTTTAACCATGGAAACCCCGGAGTCGTCGTGTTTTTTTCTTTTTCTGTTAGCTGTTGGATGTACTGTTACCCTCTGTATCAGAACTGCAGTCACAGACATCTTTTCAAATTATATTATAAAAGTGTGCCATTTCAAGATATTATTTTGCAAAAGCATCGAATTTGTTAATCTCTCTTGGAATGTACATTTAGTTCAGATAATTTGTTTGACATTTACTTTTTTATCTAATGTTTTTTTCTTTCATTTCCCTCTTGCTCACTGAACCTTAACTCAAACACTGACACTTACCCTAATCTTAACTGTGTTCTGCTGTTTAACTTAACTCAAACTCTCTTCCTGGGTCAAAATCAGTTGGTAACACAGACCTTATGCCTAACCTTGCCCCTATCCCTCATCTAACCCTAGCTTTCTTTCTTAACCCAGACCTAACACTCTCACAGCCCTAACTTTCACCCTTAATCCTGCTCCTATTCCTCTCCATAACTATAGCTTTTACCCTTAATCCAGACTTCATGCCTAACCTTGCTTCTATCCTTCACAGTAACCCCAGCTTTCACTCTTAAATCAAACGTATCACTCACCCTAAACCTAACTTTCACCCTAAAAAAAGACCTGCTCCAATGCCTCACCCAACTCTAGTTTTCACCTGTAACCCAAATCTCGCACCCAGCTCTAATCCTGCCATTAAATCTAACCCGCAACTCTAACACCACACAATGTAACACGACACAATTCCACCACTTACAATTACAATACAACCTACATAATTCCACTCCACATCACATACATTCACTACACTCCAAACCAAAACACATAGTTAAAAGACATTGGGGCATATTATCAAGTAACGGCGTTAAAATTATCGCCGCTTTAGCGGCAGAAAACTGCAGCTAAAGCGGTGATAATCGGCTTGATAATATGCCCTTGAGAATTCCAATAGAAGCCCATGTTCTGGTGTCAACATGGGCTTCTTTTGGAATTCTCTGCAGCATAGTATCAAGCCCATTATCGCCGCTTTAGTGGCAGTTTCCTGCCGCTAAAGCGGCTATAATTTTAACGCGGTGCTTGATAATATGCCCCTTTGTCATTTACAACACCAATACCTCCAACTCTCCCAAATGCGAGACCTATTGCATTGCAAATGCTTTTTTTGTATTGCAGTTCCTGTGTGGAGAATCCAGTATGGCCTGCGTTGGAAAGAACGTTGGAAGGAACAGTTGTGGAGAGGGGTTGTGAAAGATGCTAAAAAGGTCACAGTGTGTTCTCATTTTATCAGAAAATGGCAGGTTTAGCTGATGATTTCACCTTTCAAAGTAAGATCTCTGAAACATGTTAATATCTCTCTAAAACCGCATATTGGGATTGAAACCTATGAACTACAAGTTATGAACAGATCTCTAGAGCAGGCGAAAAAACTGACCTTTTTAGAGTGCAATCAATAATGAATGCACACACAGTAAAAATAGACATTTCCCATTCATTGCCATGCTCACTGAACATGCATCTCTTTGTGCCATAGAGTAACACCCAGTGGGCTGCAGGATGTTGGTCACTGAGAAGCGGTTGGGTGTTATCCTAGGACACCCACCGTTATTCAATGTAATGCGTGTCAATGGCTTAATATTATCAGTCGTCTCTAAGGAGAGTCACAGTTCCTGAGAAAGAAGTAAGAAAAGAGGGGGGGAGGGCCATTCTTTGAAAAAAGGAGGGGGATCGATGAGACCTTTACTTGATGCCCTCAAACACCCCAAAGGATGTCATGCTTCATCATGGGGTGGTGCTCCTTGTTCGGCCGGCACTGCAATGCCCTACGGGTCCCCCGAAGGGTCACATTGTCAGAGATATTTTTAGTGATCTAGCCATTAGGTGTGTGTGGGTCTGTGTTCAAAAGTGTGTGAAGTGTAGATGTTAAAAGGTGGCTAGAGGGGAGCTAAGGTAGTTCAATTTAATGAAAAGGACCCTCTGTCATCATTAAAAAAAACGAAAGGTTGTGTGCTGCTGGAGGGTGATAACGACCCTCAGTAGCTAGACGAGTCTGCTTAGGACGGGGATAGGGTCTACATATTTCACGAAGTGGTGTGGTCTCAGTAGGAGATCCTTCAACCATCTTCAGGACCAGGGGGGAAGTGAACTAAGTGGTGGGGTTGTGCAGTGGCCTAGTTGAGTCTAGTAGTGCCACTCATTGAACCAGTATAGTGGTCCTTTCTAGAACGACAAAAAATGAAGAGAGAGAAAAGTACTAACAGTCAATATGAATAATCCCATTGAGTAGCATTCTCTCAATGTAGAATAAGGGCCCTCTTTGGTAGACCGTCATTTTTTAATACAACCAAACCCACAATTCAACCAATTATTCTTGTTGGTAGGTGAATAGCGTGAGTTAAACAATATATAGGTAGATGTAGGATGAACATACAGGTAGGTTAAATTAAAAATATTGAAGCAAGAATCATACGGGCATGTCAAACAAACGTTTGCAATCTGTGAGGAAAGGTCAGTGTTAATCAAGGCATTTTCAACAATTATGTTACGGGAGCATGCGGGCACAGCAATAAATCAGTACTTATAGTGGCATCGATATATACAGGTTCTTGAACCTACCCGACCTCTCACCGGCTTGGAGGGTGTTCTATGCGAGTGCAGATTGGGACAGCCAAAACCTCTGCCGTGACTTATGGGACATTATGTTCATATTGAATAGGTAAGCGGCTATATCCTACCTACCATAGACGCACAGTGTGTTTTGAGTGGTTTTGCCATCAATGGGTAACAACTCCTTAACTTCACCATTAATATGTCCACAGTCACTATATGACCATTTGAACAATTTACTGGGCACAATAACACGCTCTTTTCACCTACTATGCAATGCATTGAGAGATCTACACTGCAATGCTCACCACTTTTGTTTGACATGTACTGGGTAGGACTGAAATTCCTAATGAAAGATACCTTTGGTAAATTAATGTCACTTTTCCCACATACCGCCTTAGTGTTCTTCAACATTTGCCAAAGACAGAAATGGCAGTGGTCAACCCAATTTTGTCTACAGGTAGAGAAAAACAGGAAACATGTCAATAAAGTTGTTTCTGCGCTATTCAAGGGCGCTTCTCTGATTGGGTTTGATTGTCGCTATAAGGGATGTTGCTATGGCCTGGAAAGAGGCAGCAGCCCAGCCTGTGGAAGCATGGGACAAAGGCATGGATCACTGTATGGGTGGAACGCCTGATATACCTGGCACAGGATTGCCCCTAAAAACACTTTAAGATTTGGAAGGATTGGGTGGAGTACAGGGGGCTACAGCTGGAGCCCCAAATGAACAGGCCATGTTCGGGGCATGGGTTGACTCACCGCAATGTGGACACTTCCAATGCACAAACAGGAGGATCGGTCCACTCCCTGCTATAATATTGATTGTTGTTCTGGCAACTTGTATGGTGTTGTTGTCCTACTTCTCTTTCACTGTGCTACAATGTGGTAGTGTACTTTATACTTTTGCTGCACCACTTCTCACCTGGGTTATGAAATCAAGAAACTATTTTTCAAAAAAAGATATTGTTTTTTAATTTTAATGAGACCATAACATGGGCTCTATATGCCATAACAACTTACACTTCGACATGGAGAGAATATATTAAAATAACGGAATCCATTTCACAGACACAGGCAACAGGATGTTCCTCAACAGCTTAAAAGACTGCATCGTATTCTATGTGTAGTTACCATCTACATGCCATTAACACAAAGGTTCTTTTAACCCTTTTGCTGCGGCGGGAATTCCGCCGCAGCGTTGGGGGGGGTTTGGGGGCAGCGCGGTGGTGCGGTGCTCATGACGGAACCGCTCCGTCATGAGCCGCGGTTGAGCTGTGCTCATGACGGAGTGGTTCCGTCATGACTCCGCCCACTGCGCTAATCGCCCGCACAGGCGGGGAATTAGCGCTGCGTGGGCGGCGCGGCCGCCAACGGCCGCAGCATGACGGAACCACTCCGTCATGAGCACACGGCGACCGTGGCTCATGACGGAGCGGTTCCGTCATGAATGGGGAAGGGGTTAAAAGCCAACCCATTTCCCAAACACTGGTTCTTTTTGTTTTCAAATCCTTTTTTCCAAGTTCTCACTCGGATCACCCACAGATATTCGACCAAGAATGTATGACATTACTACGCTAGCAAATACCACGCGGTAGGTTACAACACGGTTGTTACAACAACCGCGTTGTTACCACGCGTGGATTTACATCGCAAGTCGACTTACGCTAGATGGTGCACTGGACTTAGGAATAGTATAAATTACTATTCCTACTCCAGTTAGCGCAACAGCAGGGAATGTGTTGGACTTGAAATCCAACACATTTCCTGGTGTTGCACGCCACCTAGCACAAGCCGTAGAAACGACTTGCGATGTAAAGCCACGCGTGATAACAACGTGGTCGTTGTAACGACCGCGTTGTTACCTACCTGCATGGTAACAGCAGCATTGTGTAAACGCTGTTTCCCTTCGACTAAATAAGGGGTTGCCGGCTATGTTGCAAGTGGATCTGTTATCTGTTCCCAACCAAAAGCACACATTAAAAATCAAAACAACAACACATTTAATATCCTATTACAATTTATACAATTGTATCACTGCCTGTGTGTGGTTGTGTGAGTAGCTGTGTAAGTAACTGTGTGGTTGTGTAAGTGGGTCTGTTAATGGCTGTGTGGGTGTGTAACTGGGTATGAGAGTCACTGTGTGGGTGTGTCAGTGGTTTTGCTGTATGGGTGTGTGAGTGGGTGTATAAGTAGCTGTGTGGGTCTGTGAGTGGGTGTGTAAGTGGCAGTATGGGTGTTTATTTTGCTGTGTGAGTGGGTTTCTGAGTGCCTGTGAGTGGATTTGTGAATGATTTTCTAGGTCTCTGAGTGGATGTGTGAGTGACTATATGGATGTGTAAGTGGGTGTGTGACTGGATGTGTGTGTGGGAGTGGTTATGTGAGAGTGTGAGTAGGTGTATTTTTTTATTTTGATCTGAATCTTCGGATTTACTGCGAATTCACATGGGGTAGTGTGTGAGTGCATGTGTGTGTGTGTATGTGTGAGAGGGTATGTGAGTACCTGTCAGGGTGTGTGAAAGGGTGTGTGAGTGACTCTATGGGTGTGGGTTAGTGTGTGAGTAGTGGCAAGGGCAGTGTGAAGAAAGTGTATCTGTTGGTTTGTGAGTGGGTGTATTTTTTAAATGGGATCTTGATCCTCAGATCTATCACAGATTCACCCACAGGGCGGTGTCTGAGTGTCTGTGTGGGTCTGTGAGGGTGTGTGTGAGTAAGTGTCTGAGTGCCTGTGTGGGTCTGTGAGTGGTCATCTGGGACTGTGAGTAGATGAATCAGTGACTATATGTGTGTGAGAGGGTTTGTGAGTGACTATGGGTGTGTGAGTGGATGTACGCAGGGCACAAGTCTTATAAAAAGAAGTGGGAGGACTGACCAAGTTAGGCAGAATGCAAGTGACATCACGACACGTGCTATCACAGAACATGTCGTCACGATGCGTGACATTCCATGTTGCATCACAAAAGTGGCATCACAAGAAGTGACATCAAATACTAAGATCTCACATATATGTTTATCAGGTGTATCATACGTGCATTTAAGTGCTTTATGATGTTTAACAAATGAGATTTGGAGTTGGGGTTGTGCCAAATAAGTGGCGCAATCATAATGCCAAATCTGGACCTCAACTAATACATTCTTCTAACCCTGCCATAAAGAAATCAGCAACATAGAAACATAACATTAGATCTGTTCTGCTTAATTGGTTGCAAATTCTGCATTTAAAAATATTTTATGGGGTTAACTTGTCTGTTGTAGAGGCGCCCAGTAAATCTCAGGGAATAATAATAATTATGAGATAACTTTGGAGGTTAACTCATTTGTTGGAGAGATATGTGTTTTGTGTAGTCCCCAATTTGAATCAAAGTATAATAGATGATTAGTTGTCTCCTACAAAACATATTCGCCCAATGTTTTGGGAGGAGGGGGGAAGAGCATTTGGGGATTGTTGAACCTCTATTTGGTTGCTAACCTCTTCAGGTTTGTTATTCATGATATCGCAACACACATGGTGTGCATCTTATACAATCTTGAGAGCATAAATGTACCACTTAATTATGCAATAGTGCTCTGACATGTGTATGTTATGACATATGCCAACAGAAAATGCAATAAAATATGTTTTAAAAAATTAGCTCCTGCAAAGCACATCATGTAACATGCAGTTCAACAATTTTTATTTTATGTAGATAGGTAAGTGGGTTGCTGCTTGGAAAATAGAGATCCTTTTTTTACTTGAAGTTAATAAATTGTATTCCTTCTAGTAGACCACAGTGAGCTATGAAGGGTATTTGACTTCTACACCTTGTAACCCTGACTGTCTCGTGTAACACATCTTGTACATTGATTTACTACACATACATGATTTATTTGAAATGGATAATGTGTATGTTATATGTATGTTATGTAAAGTGCTCTAACACTCTGCATTGGAAAGAGTAGCGCTATAAAATAAATGAAATGCTGCTATTTAAATTGTTATTTGTGGGACAGACCAACCCATCTGACATTCTTACAGTGCATGCCCTCTTCTGCCTTTATCTTTGGAACAGCTGGAGGTGGGAAGAAAAGGCCCCTCGCTGCCTGCATGTTGCTGCAGGGAATGGAAAGCAGACAACGTACAGTCGCTGCTGAACGTGTCCTGGTGTCTTACACCGGGACAAGTTCAACATATTTCTGTGAGGCCCAAGTTCTTGGCAGGGGGATGACGTTCACCCTTTGAAAATAGTGGGTGGAGGGCGTGTACCCGTGTGTACCCTGACTCATGCCCTGGGTGTACGGATGTGCGAGTGGGTGTGTGAATGGTTGTGTGAGGGTGTGAGAGAGTATGTGAGAGGGTCTGAGAAAGGGTGTATTCTTTTTTTAATTGGGATTTGGATCCACAGATCTTTCATGGACTCACACAGGGTGGTGTGTGAGTGACTGTATGGGTGTGTGAGTAGGTGTATGGATGTCTGAGTGGTTGTGTGTTGTGTGACAGAGTGTGTGAGTGGATCTGTGAAAGGAAGTGTTTTTAAAAATTGGGATCTGGATCAGTGGATCCAATGCTGATTTACATGGGGGGCCGCGCTGAGCACCTTGGTGGATCTGCTGTTCCTCAAACTTGAAAAAAACTATTTTGGGCAATTTCTTGCTCATGAGGGGTCCCTCACAGACCCCTCCATCAGTCCAATGGAATCAGGGTACCTCTTCCCTGACCCCTTCTACCCTTTAAAGATTTTATTCCCCCCACCCCTCCCCCCTAGAATCGCGTCTTGATTCACACAATGGTGGCCGCAACTTTTCTCTCTAGTTGCGGCCAGCCAATCACGGCATTGCTGTTGGCACAAAGATCCACATCTCTTGATATACATTAACATTTTGTATTTATTAACTCTAATACTACTGAACAAATTTACACCAAATTACAAAAAGTACTCTTTCTGGAACAAGATCTAGGTTTCTTCCAAATTCGGTGACATTCCGTTCAGCGGTTTCGGGCGGTAGTCATGTCTAAAATCCCTATGGGGAATTGCATGGGTAAAATGCATTTTGGGACACCCCTCCTTTTTTGTCAGACCCCCACATTAAGGATCATCCCGAAACTTTTCAAACAGCAACTGAAGTGAGTGGCAAACTAGTTTTGAAAATGTCATGATTTTTTTATATATTTCTTTTACCAACAAGCCTTTCGATTTCCAAAGAGACGAAATACTCACTCACTTGAGAGCAGTATAGTTTATTTACAGCTTTCACACACCACGTTTCAGGCAAAATATGTTTAAATGTTGGTGTGTGTGTGTATATATATATTCACTGAAAAAAAACATAGGTTTCAGAGACGTTATAGTTAGAAATTAGCATTTAAAAAACCTTAGAAATTCACAGAAAAAACCATAGGTTTCAGGGGTGTTATAGTTAGCTGCCCATTTCACTCGTACAAAACCATAGAAATTCCTCCGTTATAGTTAGTTCTGCTAACTAGAACTCACGCGCCCACAATGCACTGCTGATGATGTCACATATTGCATCATTCATGACATGGTCAGTGACATCACTGATGACATCACTGATGACATCTCAAATGGCATCACTGCTGACATCACTGATGACATCATCCACTGAATGTGGTTTAGTTTGAAATTTAAATATGTATTATATATATACCAATCTGTATTGAAGATTGAGTGGATATATAACTGTCTGGATGGAGGAAATAGTAGCTGTCTGACTGTCTTTTTAAGTGAGTAATTAAAAGTGTCTCACTTAATACATGGATTAGTAACAAAACTATGTGAATGTGTGCAGCACTGTCTCTGTTGTTGTATAACATGCTGCCTCAGTTGGTCACTAACTACATGAGTGAGTATATTAGTCATTGATTAGTTGGGTGAGTATTTGTATGGGACACTGAGTTTGTGTGTGGTTGGATGGGGTGTGTGTAACTCTATGCATAGATGTGTGAATGGTTGATTGACTAGGTGTATGGGTTTAAGAGTGCAAGTGGAAACAGTTGTTTGGGTGACTGAGTGTATTTATTTGTATGTTGGTGAGCGAATATATGTTTAGTTGTACATCTTCAACAAAGTAAAAAAATAAAAGGCATTGTATGTGAGAGTTGGTGTATATAAATAAGTTTGTGTAAGAGTCAGTGATTGTGAGAGTAAATATATGAATGAGTGTATAATTGTAATGGTGCTTTTTTAACATATTAACAATGAGTTACTATGTGTTTGAATAAATGAGGTGTCGTTGGATAATTGTGTAAGTGAGTAAATTTAAGTGCGATACATTTTTTTCATGAGTGAGTAGGATGACTGCATAACCGACTAAGATGACTGCTGATGTGTCAATGTCTATATATGTGTATAAGTGCAGTTGATAGTGTTCTATTAATTAATGACTGCATGTGTAAATGATTCTGTTGTTGAATGGGTAGTTGTGTGTGTAGACTTAGGAATCAGTGATTGGGTATGTAGTAACTGGTATTGGTGTGTCAATGGTTTCAAATATGGTACTCTGTATTTTACAGTGAGTGATGAAAGGTTATAATAGTGTATGATGTGGTGTATCGGATTGTCAAGTGGATGATGTCATCAGTGATGTCATTTGAGATGTCATCAGTGATGTCATCAGTGATGTCACTGACCATGTCATGAATGATGCAATATGTGACATCATCAGCAGTGCATTGCGGGCGCGTGAGTTATAGTTAGCAGAAGTAACTATAACGGAGGAATTTCTATGGTTTTGTACGAGTGAAATGGGCAGCTAACTATAACACCCCTGAAACCTATGTTTTTTTCTCTGAATTTCTAAGGTTTTTTAAATGCTAATTTCTAACTATAACGTCTCTGAAACCTATGTTTTTTTTCTGTGAATTTCAAAGGTTTTTTAAATGCTAACTTTTAAGTGTGATAGTAGTTATATCTATTTTTTTGTACTGATTTTCTACAGTTTTTTTAACTGTTTATTTATAAATATTATATTCATTAAATAACATATATTTTTCTGAAAATTGCAAAAAAACATTTTTTAATTAAAACTGAAATATTGATTAATTTTCTCGTTTTCATTTTTTATTTTAATATATTTATATCATTTTCTTTAAAAAAAAATCAATTTTTTTTTCGCAGTCGCGCACTCAAAGTGTACACATCACGGTGGGTGCGCGCATTCTAGCCGCCATTTTAGAAAAGTCATGAAGGATCCGCGTATGGTGTGCGACGGCTGCGTGTTTTTCAGTTACATCATATACATTTAATATCACGTGATATGCGCGATTGGTATGCGACCAGTCTGCGACTCCTGCTCCTGCGCCTTCACGACACATGCGCATTACGGTACAAGATGTTTGCGCGCTTCCGGGTCCCGCATGACATCATATACGTGCTGGGGCGCGCTGGGTGGGCGACTCCCGCAAAAAAAAATTATGTTCCAAAATGATATGTATGTGTCTTTAATATACATATTAAGGCAAGAGATTATGTAAGATATTCATCAAAATAATATATTTGTACTTATAAGAAACTTATATTATTTTTAAATATATTTTCGCGAAGTCGGGTGCGTGCGTCGTGAGTGCAGAAAACCAGGTCAGCAGAGCTGCTGTAGAGCCAGAGGACCAGGTCAGCAGAGCTGCTCTAGAGCCTAAGAACTAGGTCAGCAGAGCTGCTCTAGAGTCAGAGAACCAGGTCAGCAGTGCTGCTGTAGAGCCAGAGAAACCAGGTCAGCAAAGCTGCTTTAGAGGGAGAGAACCAGGTCAGCAGAGCTGCTTTAGAGCCAGAGAACCAGGCCAGCAGAGCTGCTTTAGAGCCAGAGAACCAGGTTAGCAGAGCTGCTTTAGAGCCAGAGAACCAGGTCAGCAGAGCTACTCTAGAGCCAGAGAACCAAATCAGCAGAGCTGCTTTAGAGCCATAGAACCAGGTCAGCAGAGTTGCTTTAGAGCCAGAGAACCAGGTCAGTAGAGCTGCTCTAGAGCCTAAGAACCAGGTCAACAGAGCTGCTCTAGAGCCAGAGAACCAGGTCAGCAGAGCTGCTGCAGAGCCAGAGAAACCAGGTCAGTAGAGCTGCTTTAGAGGGAGAGAACCAGGTCAGCAGAGCTTCTATAGAGCCAGAGAACCATGTCAGCAGAACTGCTTCAGAGCCATAGAACTGGGTCTACGGAGCTGCTTTAGAGCCAGAGAACCAGGTCTGCAGAGCTGTTGTAGAGCCAGAGAACTAGATCAGCAGAGCTGCTCTGTAGCATAAGAACTAGGTCAGCAGAGCTGCTCTAGAGCCAGAGAACCAGGTCAGCAGACCTGCTGTAGAGCCAGAGAAAACAGGTCAGCAGAGCTGCTTTAGAGAGAGAGAACCAGGTCAGCAGTGCTGCTTTAGAGCCAGAGAACCAGGTCAGCAGAGCTGCTCTAGCTGACACTGACTGACTGACACTGACTGACTGACACTGACTTACTGACACTGACTGACACTGATTGACACTGACTGACACTGATTGACTGACACAGACTGACTGACACTGACTGACTGACATTGACTGACACTGACACTGACACTGACTGACTACTCTCTACTACTCTACTGCTGACTCTCTACTACTCTCTACTACTCTCTCTCTACTACTCACTCTCTACTACTCACTCTCTACTACTCAATACTACTCACTCTCTATTACTCTACTACTCTCTACTACTCACTCTCTACTACTCACTCTCAACTACTCACTCTCTACTACTCTACTACTCACTCTATACTACTCACTCGCTACTACTCTCTACTACTCACTCTCTACTACTCACGCTCTACTACTCTCTACTACTCACTCTCTACTACTCTCTACTATTCACTCTCTACTACTCACTCTCTACTACTCACTCTACTACTTTCTACAACTCTCTACCACTCACTCTCTACTACTCTACTACTCACTCTCTACCACTCTCTACTACTCACTCGCTACTACTCTCTACTACTCACTCTCTACTACACTCTCTACTACTCTCTCTCTCTACTACTCTCTACTACTACTCTCTACTATTCAATCTCTACTACTCACTCTCTACTACTCTCTACTACTCACTCTACTACTCTCTAGCACTCACTCTCTACTACTCTACTACTCTCTCTCTACTACTCACTCTCTACTACTCTCTCTCTACTACTCTCTACTACTCACTCTCTACTACTCACTCTACTACTCTCTACTACTCACTCTCTACTACTCTCTCTCTACTACTCACTCTCTACTATTCACTCTCTACTACTCACTCTCTACTACTCACTCTCTACTACTCGCTCTCTACTACTCACTCTCCACTACTCACTCTCTACTACTCTCTACTACTCTCTCTGCTACTCACTCTTTACTACTCACTCTCTACTACTCTACTACTCTCTACTACTCGCTCTACTACTCACTCTCTACTATTCTCTACTACTCACTCTACTACTCTCTCCTACTCTCTACCACTCACTCTCTACTACTCTCTCTCTACTAACTCTCTGCTACTCACTCTCTACTACTCTGTACTACTCACTCTGTACTACTCTCTACTACTCACTCTGTACTACTCACTCTGTACTACTCACTCTCTACTACTCTCTACTGCTCACTCTCCACTACTGATTCTCTACTACTCACTCTCAACTACTCTCTACTACTCACTCTACTACTCACTCTCTACTACTCTACTACTCTCTCTACTTCTCACTCTCTACTACTCTCTCTACTACTCACTCTCTACTACTCACTCTCTACTACACACTCTCTACTACTTGCTCTCTGCTACTCGCTCTCTTCTACTCTCTAGTACTCACTCTAATACTCACTCTCTACTACTCTCTACTACTCACTCTCTACTACTCCACTACTCTCTACTACTCACGCTCTACTACTCTACTACTCTCTACTACTCTCTCTCTACTACTCACTCTCTACTACTCACTCTCTACTACTCTCTACTACTCACTCTCTACTACTCTCTACTACTCACTCTCTACTACTCTCTCTACCACTCTCTACTACTCACTCTCTACTACTCTCTACTACTCACTCTCTACTACTCTCTCTCTACTACTCTCTACTACTCACTCTGCTACTCACTCTCTACTACTCTCTACTACTCACTCTCTACTACTCACTCTCTACTACTCTCTACTACTCACTCTCTACTACTCTCTACTACTTTCTACTACTCACTCTACTACTCACTCTCTACTACTCACTCTCTAATACTCACTCTCTACTACTCACTCTCTACTACTCACTCTACTACTCTCTACTACTCACTCTCTGATACTTTCTCTACTACTCTCTACTACTCACTCTCTACTACTCGCTCTCTACTCTCTACCTCTCTACCTCTCTCTCTACTACTCTCTACCTCTCTACCTCTACCTCTCTACCTCTACACCTCTACCTATACACCTCTACCTCTCTACCTCTCTGTACATGCACACATATGCACATATATATATGCATAAATATGCATATGCATTTATATATGTATGTGTGTATATATATATACATATATAAACATATAATCTGCATATCTATATAAATATAAATTCATGCAAACATATACATATACATATATGCATGGTTTAAATATGACATTTTGAAAAACACTAATAAAAGCAAAGCTAAAAAGCCACCTAATTATAAACAGAATTGCTTTAACCCCTTCAGTGCCCGCCCCTTTCCCCGCCCAGTGCCGCGCTTTGTATTAGCGGGCGGAGTTCATGACGAGCTGGACTCGTCATGGGCACAGCGCCACCGTAGCCCATGACGAGTCCAGCTCGTCATGGGCACTGAAGGGGTTAACTTAAATGAGGGCGAGACCTATTGCATTTTCAATGCTTGTTTACTTTGGTTCCATCAAGAAGGCATTCAGATGTGACACATTTGCCATAAATTCTGAATGGTAGCACTCTAGTTCCTCATTAGATCACTGTAGCAAAGCTACTGCTCACCATGGAAGTCTGCTGCTGGTATTCAAAATGCATGTTTCAGTCTGCATGTCAGAACTTTTTAATGAAATAGAAGAGGATTTGAGAAGTCAAAATGTGCCCTAAATTTTCTTTCTGCAGCACTAATCATAATTTCTATGGCAAAATGAACCCCCTCATTTTATTCCTTTGCAAATTAAATGTTTTAAATGTTACCACTTTATTCCAATCAAGATGGCTTCAGGTGTGCCATACCTTTGTCATAAGTAAGACTGTTAGCGCTCTAGTTGTTCTTTAAAACACTCTGGGATTTCTGTCATTGGGCTATACTTGGGCTACATCTCGGTGATATTTGTGCTACATTTGGGCTCTTTTGTCTCTGGTGGCCATCTAGGGAACCTTGTTATGAAGATTCCTAATTTCCTCATTTACTGCAGTCTCCTCAGTAGGCATACTGTCAGTTTTTTACTTTGATTCAATGAAGAAGGCATTCAGATGTGTCACACATTTGCCATAAATTCTGAATGTTAGCACTCTAGTCGCTCATTAGATCACTGTAGTAAAGCTACTGCTCACCAGGGAAGTCTGCTGCTGGTATTGAAAGTGCATGTTTCAGTCTGCATGTCAGAATTCTTTAATGAAATAGAAGAGGATTTGAGAAGTCACTCAAAATGTGCCCTAATTTTTCTTTCTGCAGCACTAATCATACATTCTATGGCAAAAGGAACCCTCTCATTTTGTTCCTTTTTAAATTAAATGTTTTAAATGTTACAACTTTATTCCAATCAAGATGGCTTCAGGTGTGCCATACCTTTGTCATAAGTAAGACTGTTAGCGCTCTAGTTGTTCTTTGGAACACTCTGGGAAGCTGCAGTAAAACACAAAGGTATCAACTGACAGTCTCTGCCCTTGTTGGATGTACATGTTTTACTGAGAATGTCAGACTTCATTCTCACATGACTGAGAAAGATAATGTGAATTTACAGAAAATATGCTCTCAGTTTAGCTTATAGATCACCTTCCAAACCTCTGTGGGAAAAGCATGTGAAAATAGTTTTCTCTCAAACATGATTCATGATATCCCAGCAGAAGGCTTTTTCACATGGTAAAATCACCTTAGAACATACCACAATTCCTAAAATGAGTATGGTACCATCAAGAAATGATTTATAATGTAACTAAAGTCTTAAAACCTTCTATTAACTGCAATGCTTAATGAGGTGTTATCATGTATATTGGTCCCAAGATGGCTGCCAACACTTCTTGCATGAAGCGCTGACAGCCAATCAGATCTCACAATGAGATGTGTGGTTAGGCTCCGCCCAGATATGTATATGATTTTACTTTTGATTTTCACAGGAACTACTGAACGGATTTACACCATATATGCAAAAGGCACATGCCTGGCCTGAGGACTACCTCTTTGCCAAATTTCACGTAATTCTGTTCAGCCGTTCGGGCTGTACCTTCGACTAAAGGTCCTATGGAAAAATGCATGGGGAAAACGTGTTTTGGGACCCCCACTTTTTCTCGGCCCCCGCTTGACGAATCACCCCGAGACTTTCAGGGAGGGCCCCATTTGTTTTGAAAATTTTGCGACGATTCGTCAACCGGCGCCAAAGTTATTCAAAATAGAATTTTGAGATTTCCTATGGAAACTAGGTTGTAACTATAACTATCTACTGGCGACTGCCAGTAGATAATATATATATAAATATGGGTGTGTATATATATATCATCATCATTAAGTCTTAATTTCGATATATATCTATATATATATATATATCCTCTTATTTGTTTTGAGTAGCAAAGTATTTGAGCCTTATATTGGCTCACACTGTACCAGTACTGTTTATCGGTAGGCATGCTGTAGGAATTTTTGTATGTTTGTTTGATATATCCATGGATCTCATTGGCCAGGAATCAACCAATGGCAGAAGCTGAAATAGTATATCTGTCCAATCCAAATCTGGGTACCTTGATTGAGCCGTACAGCATTGAAAAGGCGATGAACGCAGAAACGCATCTGCTGTTAATAAAAAAGCTTTCAACTACCCTGCAAGTGATCCAACTGTTTTTGAGTTGCTGTGCAGCAAACGTGAGGTCCCACCCTTACCCCATGGATATAGCACCCATCCTGAGTCCGGGGTGGGAGCTGTGATGGTGATATATATATATATCCACAGAAAAAACCATAGGTTTCAGGGGTGTTATAGTTAGCTGGACATTTCACTCGTACAAAACCATAGAAATTCCTCTGTTATAGTTAGTTCTGCTAACTATAACTTGCGCGCCCGCAATGCACTGCTGATGATGTCACATATTACATCATTCATGACATGGTCAGTGACATCACTGATGACATCACTGATGACATCTCAAATGACATTACTTATGACATCACTGATGACATCATCCACGTGACAATCTGATACACCTCATCATACACTAGTATAACCTTTCATCACTCACTGTAAAATACAGAGTACCATATCTGAAACCATTGACACACCAATTCCAGTTACTACGTACCCACTCACTGATTCCTAAGTCTACCCACACAACTACCCATTCAACAACAGAATCACTTAGACATGCAGTCACAAATTAATAGACACTATCAAATGCACTTATACACATATATAGACATTGACACATCAGCAGTCATCTTAGTCGGTTATGCAGTCATCCTACTCACTCATGAAAAAAATTAATTACACTTACATTTACTCACTTACACAATTATACACACAACACCTCATTTATTCAAACACATAGTAACTCATAGTTAATATGTTAAAAAATCACCATTACAATTATGCACTCATTCATATAGTTACTCTCACAATCACTGACTCTTATATATATTTATTTATATACACCAACTCTCACATACAATGCCTTTTATTTTTTTACTTTGGTGAAGATGTACAACTAAAACATATATTCGCTCACCAACACACAAATAAATACACTCAGTCACCCAAACAACTGTTTCCACACGCACTCTTAAACCTATACACCTAGTCAATCAACCATTCACATATCTAGGCATAGAGTTACACACACCCCATCCAACCACACACAAACTCAGTGTCCCCTACAAATACTCACTCAACTAATCAATAACTAATATACACACTCATGTAGTTAGTGACCAACTGATGCAGCATCTTATACAACAACAGAGACAGTGATGCACACATTCACATAGTTTAGTTACTAATCCATGTATTAAGTGAGACACTTTTAATTACTCACTTAAACAGACAGTCAGACAGCTACTAAATCCTCCATCCGGACAGTTATATATCCACTCAATCTTCAATACAGGTTGGTATATATATATATATAATACATATTTCATCATCATCATCATTTGTCTTTATTTCAGTCACTCGGACCATAAAAGAGTACAAAAAATACAATAAAATCATGACAGTATAAAATAGCATTATTTTCAGTTACGAATTTAACACAACACAATTGTACTGAAATCATCAAGTTAATTCGTTCGACTGGAATAGTTTAAGACAATGCATGCGAGTAAACCACATTGATGTTAAAAATTTGGCAACTGCAAATACAATTGGAGCCGACAGATCTGTTTTCAGTATTCTGAAAGCTGGGAAATGCTGTCTAAAGCCCAGGTTTCTAAGGAGAGGGCGGAGCCAATAAATCCTTGCTCTATGGTACGCTGGACAGAAAAATATAACATGCAAATCTGTCTCACGTGTGTGCTTGCAAACAGGGCAAAGAGCTGTGTGATCCGAGTGTGCCCAAAGAGCCGTATACGCCCTGAGGGGGAGGGTACTGTAGCGCCATTGCATGTATAGCTTCCTTGTAAGTGGCGGGCCCATATCATTAAAGATCTGCTCTAGGTGGTACGAGTCTTTAAAGGCCAAAAAGTGGGCGATTTGGGACCCCTCCCGCACACTCATGAAGGCAACTCGTAAATTATGCTCATAATATGCCTTTGCGATAAGTTTGCGTGAGACCCTGGGGCATGCCGACTCTGGGTCACGCCACAGGTCTGGTCTGCCCAATAACTCGCAGATATGCTTTATGTAACTTAGCCATGGAATTTGCGTGTTTTTGTAGAGGCGCAAAATCTCTGACAGCTCCGCTCTGTAATTGGAAAGTTCTGGCAAGGACCATATTTTGCACCAAAATGTAAGGGGTTTAAGGCCCAGCTCCTCTGAGATTGGTCTTAGCCCCAGATCTAATCTAAGTGGCAAAAGAGGTGTGCTTACCGGCAGGGCTGCCAACTGTCTCAGAAAATTATTCTCCGTTACCTGGAGCTTCTGCGTTGATGTATGGCCCCATATTTCTGCTCCATAAGTGACGGCCCCTCTGGCCTGAACTTTGTAAATTTGTATGCGTGGACCAAAGGGCCTGTAGGTCAGTCCTTTGGTCATCCTAGCAATTCCACCCACCATCTGGGACAATTTCATGTTTGCCTTTATTTTATGGGAATCCCAAGTCATGGATTGGTTGATAACTATTCCCAAATATTCAAAGGTGTAGACCCTCTCTAATCTGCAGGCCCCTATAGAGGGGCTCGCGCGCGTTGTGGAGGGCAGATCGAAGACCATATACTTGGTTTTGGCAGCATTGATCTCCAAACCGCGGTCCGCACAAAAACTCGCGAACCCGTCCAGCACCCGTTGTAAGCCCATAGGAGATTTGGAGAGCAGCAGGGTATCATCCGCAAACATAATTGCAGGGACCCTGCTGCCATCCAGCTTGGGGGCGTCGATGTTACTCAGGGCGCTAAGATGTTTTATAACCCCGTTGACAACGAGGCAGAAAAGGGTCGGAGCAAGGACACAGCCCTGTCTGACCCCCCTGTCAACGGGGAAAGCGTCCGAGAGACTACCTCCTCTGCCGTATCTTACCTTGGCGAAATTTCCCTGGTGCAATCTTCTCAAAATTGAGAGTGTGTCTGCGGGAACCTCGAGTTCCGTTAACACCGCCCATAATTTGTCCCTAGGCACCAAATCGAAGGCGGCACGCAGGTCCACAAAAACCGTATAAAGGGTGCCGCCCTCGATCAGCACCGTCTTCCAGTATAGAAGATTCAAACGGAAGATTTGGTCGGTGGTAGAAATGCCTCTTCAGAACCCCGCTTGGTATGGACTCATGATCGCGGTATCCTCAATCCAATCCTGGAGGCGATTTAGTATGAGTCTGCCAAAGATCTTCTGTGGCACATCTATAAGGCTAATAGGTCTGTAGTTGGCGGGGAGCAGAGGCGAACCCTTTTTAAAAATTGGGACGATCTCTGCACCCAGCCAAGTACCCGGCATAGCCATGCCTCCCAGGATGGCATTGAAGAGAATCGCGAGATAAGGCGACCAGACGTCCGGTTCCTGCTTAAATAAATCGCCCGGCAACCCATCCAACCCTGGTGCCTTTCCTGATGCCAAGCCAATGACAGCTGCGTGCACCTCCTTGGTTGTGAACAGCTCGCCTATCCCAACAGGGCAGTGGGGTTGGCTCGGATTTACCCTGTCATCCTCAGGCAATTTATAAAGGGACTGAAAATGGTCCTGCCATGCCTTAGCTGAAATATTAGGTTCTATGGCGGATATCAATTCCTCCGAGCCTGTACTGACACAGCGCCAAAACTTGCGCGAGTCCGCACAGGCCAGGGAATTGGTAAGTTTGATCCATTTATCATGTTCCCACTCGCATTTTGCATTAGAGATCAAAAGCTTATGGGCTAGTCGCCTTGCCCTGATTTCCGCACTGCCCTTTCCTTCTTTAATTGAAATAATGAGATCGGTTTTTGCCTTACGGCAAGCCCCGTTGTACCAAAGGGGGCCAGCTGATTTTCCAATAGGCCTAGTTAATTTTTTAGTTAGGGATTCAGAGAGTGATTTAGCAAGGGCAGCATGTAACTGGCCCAATTGCAGATGTACGTCCTCGGTGGTGCCTTTCGTCATAAGCGCCTCAACCTTTTCTAGTAGGGGGACTGCCTGCGCATATAGCTTAGATATCTTCACTGGGTGGGAAGCTATTAGCTCCCACTTCACTCTGCGCCTGGTATTCTCGAGGACCAGACTCTCCACGGTTGCCTCTCTATATTTCCCCTTGGACGTGGGCCCAGGAAGATTGTATATTAATTCTAAGGCATTGTGGTCGCTGTCTTCCCTGATAGTGACCCAGAAATCTCTGATATGCGACCAAGAGGACAGGGGAACCAGGACATAATCGAGCCGTGACTCGCTGCCGACTCTGTTAAATGTGCATCTTGCCGGAATATCGGATTTAAACCTTCCATTGCAGGCCCGGAGGCCGTATTTTAAGGTTAGGGAGGTAATTTGTAGGGCCAGGGGGGACCATGTTCTTGGGGCCGGGGCCTGCGAGGGCGGTATATGCCACAAAAGGTCCTCCTCCAGAGCCAGGCCTTCCATAGTCCCTAAGAGGGGCTCATAGTGACAATTAAAATCTCCTCCTATAAGATAGGGGGTGCCCTCCCTAATATCATTCAAGGCATGGGCAAGCTCCGTAAAAGTAGGCGACTCCTGTTTAATATTGGTTGGCCTAGAATAGATATTTATCAGCAGGAGGCGTTGGGCATTTGGCCATTCCAGCAATACAGCGAGAATATCTGCCGTATTCGTTGGAAGGACAGCAGCCCTACAACCCAGGTCAGTGGCCACCCATATAGCAAGGCCGCCCGAAGGGCGCCCTCTACCTCCCCATATTGCGCATGTTGAGAATGTTGCAAAGCCACTGTGGGTGATGTCTTCTCTTGCCCATGTCTCTTGAAAGAGACAAATATATTTTTGCTCCAAAAAGGAACTCCAGGCGGCCGGGTTGATCAGTTTATTAGCTAAGCCCGTCACGTTCCAGGATACAATCCTGAGGGGGGAAGAGTTATTTGACGCGGGGGGTGGGTCTGGGTGTGCGGCCTCGTCCGAATCCATCCCCCGGAGAAGACTTGACCCAGAATTATTTCCGTGGATAGTCCACTCGGGTGGCATACCAGGTGTAGAGCAAATGATCCCAGAGCCTCCCTCACCGTTAGCTTGGGTGTGCGCAGAATACTCCTCCTTAGGAAGTACTGATTGATTGTTGGGTGTCTTGTTCTTATTGTGGGTCATGACATCACCACCCTCCAGGACAGACGGTCAATCCACCATGTCTAAAATACTGAATCTATTATAGATTGGAAAATGATCAGATCTTGAACAACCTATAGTCATGTAGCCCCTGCTAACCCCTGGGCCCCTTCTACCTCTTCTCCTATCTACCAGGTCCCAGCCTTCCTCGTTCTGTTCAGTACTTGTAGGCGGATAAAAGAATGATAGAGGGAGGGGTTGGATAGAAGATCCTGATGTAATATGCGACCAGCTGCATATGTATGATGCTGTGCGGGGGTCCCTGAAATTAATCAATACGCAGTCACCCAGAATAGTTTTTTTGGCGTTTCCAAGCCACGGAAGTCTCCTCACCATAAGGACCTCGCTATTAATACCTGAGGGGAGAGGCCTATTTTTAGAGAGCCAGTGGATGACCTAGTTTTTTAGAGCCTCGACTGGTTCTCTATTAGATGATTTAAGTTCGGGGATACCGGCTAGAATGACTGTGTAGGGAGCTGCCTCTGGCGGTAAATTGACTATCCTATGTCTGCTAGCTTGACCCTGTATCCGTACTGCAGATGGTGTTATCGTATTATGCGGGCTAAGCGTTGGTATGCAAGGTGGAATCGGGGGCCTAGGTGATTGAGAAATGGATTGTCTGGGGAGATGTGGATGTGCAAACCTTTGTAGACAACTACCTTCCCTAGCTAGGGGTGCTGTCGTAGGGGTCAGGTTTGCACTGGCTGTTTTAGAGACATCCACTAGTTGGTCAATTCCCTTTTGGAGATTCGTTAGGCGTAATTCCAGGTTTGTGAGGCGATCCACTAATGGAGTAAGCATTTCCTTCATAATAGATTTTATATCTGAAAGAGAAAAATCTCCCACACGTGGTGTAGCGATGAGGCCAGATAATCTGTGACCCCGGATTAGAGGTGTATCTGACCCCATACAAACCACACCATGTTGGTTGGCTTCACCCCTCGGGTTGTGCTTTGGGGTCTTAGGCCTGCGCCCCCCTGCAGTTTGAGCCCTTCTTTTTTTTTTTAGGAATTGCTCCCCCCCGGTCCTCCTGCATTGGCAGCGTAGTTGTGTTGGTTCTATCGGTGGAAGGAACATCATTAGAAATACCTGCTTTGCAAATAGTTTGAGCAGGGGGAAGCCTAAGTGGTGGAAAGGGTAGTATGCTGAGATCAGCAGAGGCAGAGATGTCACAATCTACAGTGGATGGAGACAAAATAATTGGCTCAGATGCCGCCGAAATACCCAGTTCCCCCCCGCCATCGGTAGTAGTAGTTTCTGGGGGTTTTGCTGGGGAGATAGCATGTGCAAGGGGACCCAATGACGATCTTCTGACCCAGTCGATTTCCTGGGAAATACGCCTCTCTAGAGTTGTTATTTCATCGATCAACAAAGAGCCAGCTTTGGCAAAATACATGTCCAAAGTACCTGTGGGCTTTCCTGCAGCCTGCGCAGTTTTACTCCGGGTTTCTCTTGCAGACATGTTCCGTGCTTCACTCCTCAGACCAATCCCTTGTAGTTTCTGTCCAGCATAGGAGATTGGCCCTGTCCCTGCCTCTCCCGTACTCGAACGGCCTCAAACGGCCCGCCCTTTGCCCGGGCTTAGCCCCGGGCGCTCCCGGGCAGCGCAGCGGAATCGAGGCTTCTTATGTCAGAGAAGTACGTAGGCAGGGGGGCGTGTCGTCCATGGAGAGCAGCCCAGGTGTAGTCTATTGGGCTCGCAGGGACTCCTGGACAATGGAGTCCCCTGCTGCTCGCAGCCCTGTCCAGTGACGCTCACCCCGGTTGAGACAACCCCGTTCCAAACCGCCCTTGCGGTGTTCAGTGGGCGCTGCGGGACCCGCACAGCGGGTCCGGCGAGAAGCTTGAACAGGAAAGGCAGCAAAAGTCACAGAATAATCCCGCGTCGATCAGAAGGCAAAGGTGAATAAGCAACAGGGGTGAGGCAGGACAGAGAACATGAACTTGAGGTAGTCGAAGCCCTAAAATCAAGCAAAGGTGAATCCCAAGGATAGAGGCTTAGTGCTCCGCTTTTACTCACAGCTAAGCAGGGGGGCGTGTCGTCCAGGGAGAGCATCCCAGGTGTAGTCTATTGGGCTCGCAGGGACTCCTGGATAATGGAGTCCCCTGCTGCTCGCAGCCCTGTCCAATGACGCTCACCCCGGTTGAGACAACCCCGTTCCAAACCGCCCTTGCGGTGTTCAGTGGGCGCTGCGGGACCCGCGCAGCGGGTCCGGCGAGAAGCTTGAACAGGAAAGGCAGCAAAAGTCACAGAATGATCCCGCGTCGATCAGAAGGCAAAGGTGAATAAGCAACAGGGGTGAGGCAGGACAGAGAACGTGAACTTGAGGTAGTCGAAGCCCTAAAATCAAGACCAAGGCCAAGGACTCCCAGTGAGGTCCCGGTGAGCCAGCACGGGGCAGCCTGCAGGCAGGGGTGAGGCTGGAGGTCACTTAACCTCCCTTAGCCTCAAGCCTCCCAGATGTCAGCCAACAAGTTCCACAAGTCTCCCAAGTCCTACAATCCCCCGTGGCGCTTATCCACCAAGCACACCAAGCACAAACCCCCCCGCAGCTCTCACCTCCGCGGCTCCCCAGAGATAGCCTCCTTCACCGGCACTCCCGCACTTCCGCGAGGGGCCAGGACTGTGCGATGTAATCCGGACCGGAGCTGGACCGGAGCAGGCAGGAGAAGAAGAGGCACCAGGTAGGGGGCGGCGGGAGGTGGCGGGTCTTAGGCGGCAGGTCTCAGGTGTATCAGGTAGCGGGTCACAACGAGGCACGCCGGGATACAAGGCTGCAAGCCGCGGAGTAAACAGTCAAGCCGCGGGCAGCACCAGCAGCGAGCAGGGAGCAACAGCAGCGGTAATGCGTGGCTCCTCCTCTTCCTGCCAGTGAATGCACTCCCTGTAGTGTATCTACATCGGGGACTTTGAGGTTGCAAAAAATACATATTTAAATTTCAAACTAAACCCCATTCACTGGATGATGTCATCAGTGATGTCATCAGTGATGTCACTGACCATGTCATGAATGATGTAATATGTGACATCATCAGCAGTGCATTGCGGGCGCGCAAGTTATAGTTAGCAGAACTAACTGTAACAGAGGAATTTATATGGTTTTGTACGAGTGAAATGTCCAGCTAACTATAACACCCCTGAAAACTATGTTTTTTTCTGTGAATTTCTAAGGTTTTTTAAATGCTAATTTCTAACTATAACATCTCTGAAACCTATGGTTTTTTCAGTGAATTTCAAAGCTTTTTTAAATGTTAATTTCAAACTATAACATCTCTGAAACCTATGGTTTTTACAGTGAATGTATATATATATACATACATATATAATCTGCATATCTATATAAATACAAATATAAATGCATGCATACATATACATATATGCATACATATGCATGTTATATACATGAAAGTTTGAAAAACACTAATGCAAGCAAAGCTAAAAAGCCACCTAATTACAAACAGAATTGCTTTAACTTAAAGGAGGGCGAGACCTATTGCATTTTCAATGCCTGTTTACTTTGTTTCCATCAAGAAGGCATTCAGATGTGTCACATATTTGCCATAAATTCTGAATGGCAGCACTCTAGTTGCTCATTAGATCACTGTAGTAAAGCTACTGCTCACCAGGAAAGTCTGCTGCTGGTATTCAAAGTGCATGTTTCAGTCTGCATGTCAGAACTTTTTAATGAAATAGAAGAGGATTTGAGAAGTCAAAATGTGACCTAATTTTTCATTCTGCAGCACTAATCATAATTTCTATGGCAAAATGAACCCCCTCATTTTGTTCCTTTGCAAATTAAATGTTTTAAGTGTTACCACTTTAGTCCAATCAAGATGGCTTCAGGTGTGCCATACTTTTGTCATTAGTAAGACTGTTAGCGCTCTAGTTGTTCTTTAGAACACTCTGGGACATTCTGTCATTGGGCTATACTTGGGCTACATCTGGGTGATATTTGTGCTACATTTGGGCTCGTTTGTCTCTGGTGGCCATCTTGGGAGACTTATTTGTTATGAAGTTTCCTAATTTCCTCATTTACTACAGTCTCCTCAGTAGGAAATACTTTCAGTTTTTTACTTTGATTCCATCAAGAAGGCATTCAGATGTGTCACACATTTGCCATAAATTCAGATTGTTAGCACTCTAGTTGCTCATTAGATCACTGTAGTAAAGCTACTGCTCACCAGGGAAGTCTGCTGCTGGTATTGAAAGTGCATGTTTCAGTCTGCATGTCATAAGTTTTTTAATGAAATAGAAGAGGATTTGAGAAGTCACTCAAAATGTGCCCTAATTTTTCTTTCTGCAGCACTAATCATACTTTCTATGGCAAAATGAACCCCCTCATTTTGTTCCTTTTTAAATTAAATGTTTTAAGAGTTACCACTTTATTCCAATCAAGATGGCTTCAGGTGTGCAATACGTTTGTCATAAGTAGGACTGTTAGCGCTCTAGTTGTTCTTTAGAACACTCTGGGAAGCTGCAGTAGAACACAAAGCAATCCACTGACAGTCTCTGCCCTTGTTGGATGTACATGTTTTACTGAGAATGTCAGACTTCATTCTCACATGACTGAGAAAGATAGTGTGAATTTACAGAAAATATGCTCTCAGTTTAGCTTATAGATCACCTTCCAAACCTCTGTGGGAAAAGCATGAGAAAATAGTTTTCTCTCAAACATGATTCATGATATCCCAGCAGAAGGCTTTTTCACGTGGTAAAATCACCTTAGAACACACCACAATTCCTAAAATGAGTGTGGTACCATCAACAAATGATTTATAATGTAACTAAAGTCTTAAAACCTTCTATTAACTGCAATGCTTTTTAATGAGGTGCTATCATGTATATTGGTCCCAAGATGGCTGCGGACACTTCTTGGATGAAGTGCTGACAGCCAATCAGATCTCACAATGAGATGTGTGGTTAGGCTCCGCCCAGATATATATGTGATTTTACTTTTGATTTTCTCAGGAACTACTGAACGGATTTGCACTTTAACCAAAAGGCACGACTCTGAACCAATGGCATGGGGAAAACACGTTTTGGGACCCCCCTTTTTTCTCAGCCCGCGCTTGGCGAATCACCCCGAGACTTTCAGGATAGGAGCGGACCAGAGCTGGTCAAAAGTTTGGAAAATGTTGCGCAGATTCGTCAACTGGCGCCAAAGTTATTGGGAATAGAATGTTAGAATGTTGCGGATTTCCCATGGAAAATAGGTCCTAACTACCTACTGGCGACCGCCACCCAGCCCCGGGGACCACCACCCCCGGGGCTCTGTAGATGGTGGGAGGGGGGCCACGTGGCCCCCCTCCTGGAGCCCTGTTGTGGCCCTGGGGACCGCCACCCCCCAGGGCCGGCTCCTGCAGTGTCCCGGGGTGCCCACCCCCAGGACACTGTAGTTTGCTATGGCAGGGCAGGAACCTCGCGGCTCCCACCCTGCCATAGCAAACTTGGTTTGGCAGGGAAACCTGCTCTCTCTTTCAACATTCACACCAAATTGCTTTTCCACATGGGGAGCTGCATCTTAGCAGCTCCCCATGTGGAAAAGCAATGCCTGCTCCCGAGGAATGCGGGGAGCCGGCAGGGACTGTGGGGGGATTGGGGACGCCCCCCACAGTCCCCAACAGAGAGGGTCAGCCCCGCGGGATCGGGTCCCCGGGGCTACAAGTGACCCGGGAGGGGGGCCACGTGGCCCCCCTCTCCAAAATAAAAATAATAAAAAAAAACAAAGGCCGGCCGCGGAGGATGGGGTCCCGGGGCCTTAAGTGGCCTGAGGAGGGGGGCAATGCAGCCCCCCTCCAAAAGAATATTTTTGTTAAAAAAAGGCCATGCCCCGGGGGATGAGGTCCCCGGGGCCGATTAAGGCCTCGGGAGGGGGGGCCACACGGCCCCCTTCCCAAAAATAAAAAAAATAAAATACATTTGGGGGCAGGCCCTGGGGGATGGGGTCCCCAGGGCAAGAATATTAGGGAAAGAAAGCAGGCCACACAGCCCCCTCCTTTGAGCACTCTGCAAACGTGCCCCCCGCGCGGTCCCCCCCCCCCGGAGCCAGTGATGGCCCTGGGGACCGCCACCCCCCATGGCCGGCTCCTGCAGTGTCCCAAATTTGGTTGGATGTCATCCAGGAAAGGTAACATGGCTAGACTTGTCTTTGATCTGCATAAAGTCGGCTGTAAAGCAGCTGCAAGACGAGCTTTCCTGGGTGACAGAAAGTTTGTATGTTCTGTAGGATCTTACTAATTCCACCCGTGAAATCAGGGGTCATGATTCCTCAGGTGAGGTCCATAGATCAGTTTTGCCCAGTTTGGTACAAAGGTCCCTTATGTGCTTGAGCCAGGGTATTTTTGTAATGCCGGGTAGGCTCAAAAGATCTCTGAATTCTAATCGATAAGTAGTCAGCTCCGGGGTTGCCCACAACCACCACCAGAAGGTTACAGGTCTGAGGGCGATCTCCTCACTAATTGGCCTGATGCCCAAATCCAAACTTAATGGGGTGAGGGAGGTGCTGGGAGGGAGGCCTAACAACTGCCTCATTAAATTATTCTCCATCTTGCTCAGACTGATGGTCGAGCAGTGCCCCCACAATTCTGCCCCATACGATGTAGCACCCCTTGCTTGTATTTTGTAAATTTCAGTTATTGGCCCTGCTGGTTTGAATGTGGACATTCTATATAATTTCTTGAGCCCTCCCACAGTCTGAGCTAACTTAAGGCTTGCCTTGGTGATCTGCGGAACCCATTCGAGATGTTCTGACATGGTGACGCCCAGGTAATCAAAGACCGACACTCTTTCAAGCAGAATGCCATTTAGAGATGGATTGGGGCGAGACTTGTTAGCAGGATTGAAGACCATGTATTTGGTCTTCATTGTATTGATTTCCAACCCCCTATTCTTGCAAAAGGCTTCAAAGCTATTGAGGATACGTTGAATTCCCATTGGCGTCTTTGAAAGTAAAAGGGTATCATCAGCAAACATCATCGCGGGAACACTACCAGAGGCAAGCTTAGGGGCGTCGTTGTCTTTCACCTTTCTAAGTTGGTCAATAAGTCCATTTATGATTAGACAAAATAAAGTGGGTGTGAGAACGCATCCCTGTCGTACCCCTTTATTGACAGGAAAGTAGGGAGTCAGTTTGCCGTGTTTCCCATATCTCACTTGGGCAAAAAAAAAATCATGAAGCCTCTCTAGGATACTAAGGAGATAAGATGGGATTCCTAACTCTCTAAGTACCTCCTAGAGTTTGTCCCTTGGTACAAGATCAAAAGCCGACTTCAGATCTACAAATATTAAATAGAGGCTGCCATCCTCTATTTTAACTGTTTTCCAGAAGAGAAGTTGGAGTCTAAATATCTGGTCGACGGTAGAAGTGTTTTTTCTGAAGCCGGCCTGGTAGGGAGTCAGGATCTCTTCTTCATTGATCAAGTTTTGGAGGCGATCAAGAAGTACCCGAGCAAAGAGTTTCTGGCTGACGTCAATTGAGCTAATCGGCCTGTAGTTTGTAGGCAGAAGGGAACAGCATTTTTTGAGGACTGGGACGATTTCTGTCCCAAGCCAAGAATCGGGGGGGTCCATGCCGCTCAGAATAGCATTGAATAGGGCCCACAAATATGGTCCCCATATTTTTGGCTCCTCCCAAAAAAGGTCCCCAGGTAGTTTATCTAGGCCCAGTGCTTTGTTACAGGAGAGTCTGCTGATAGCATTTAACACCTCAGACAAGGTAATCCCTGTACCCAACTCCTGGGCAAGCTAGGGTTTATTGTTAAGGATTCGACATTTGCAGTTGAAGCTTCCTTGTCTGAGTATAGAGACTGGAAATGATTCTCCCAGGCTTCGGATGCTATATTTGCCTCAATGGCTGGTTTCCCTTCCTTGTCGCCTGAGGCAACTATTGCCCAAAAGGTCTTTAGAGCTTTGTTGGCTAGTGCAATTTTAAGGGTTTCCCATCCATCCAGTTCCCAGTCTTTTTTTGCTTCTTGGATGGTCTCTTTGAACACCACCCGATTTTGTCTGATTTGTTATTTGTCCTTAGTTTTAACAGCATCCAGTAGTGCCTGCTTCGCCTTCCGACATTTTGTATTGAACCATGTACTTTTGGACCCTGCCTTTTCCCTGCAAGCCATCACTGGGTAGAATAAATCTATGAGTTTTGAAGATAACTCAGAGTGTGTTTCTGCTACCTTTTCAACGTCAGGAGGGAAATCCGCAGCAAGTACAACCCCCTGCATTTTTGTGAGATTTAGGATTACAGCCTGATAGACTGTAGCCAATTTTTGTGGTGACTGTCGGAATTGCCCAGACCTAATTTTCCTTCTATTGTTTGCAAGTATTAGTCCACTATTCTGGGTTGTGGGTGTATATTTGGGATTAACAGCGCCCCAGTTCGGCAGCTTCAATTCTAGAATCAAGGCGTTGTGGTCACTGTCCTGCCTCAGTGTCACAGAGAAGTCATGAACCCTTTGCCAAAGTCTAGTTTCTACTAAAATGTTATCAAGCAGGGATTCCTGGCCTGGTCTATTAAATGTCAGTTGTCCTGGAGTGTCTGATTTTGTTCGGCCATTGCACGCTCATAATGAATAAGCTAGTGTAATTGAATTGATCTGGCGTGCCAGCGGGGTCCAGGCTTTGATAGGTTGGATTTGCGTGTCTGGAATTAACCATTGAGTGCCTTCTTCACTGGGAATGGTGTTACTTGCATCAATAAGGGGTTCAAATTGACAATTCAAATCACCTCCTATAATCAACCACATAGCTGGGTCAATTGTGGGGATAAAAAGAGCCAATTGATCTACGGTGGCAGAATCTTGGCTAATGGCAACAGGTTGAGAATAAACATTGATAAGGGCGATTCTTATATTTGAGGGGAAGATAAGTACAACACACTGGATGTCGCTCGTAGGGGTGGGCAGCTGTTCAGCTCTTCAGCCCACGTGTGTGGCTTCCCAGATAGATAGGCCCCCTGATGGTCTACCCCTCCCACCTGAGCTAGCTGGGATATTGAATGTGGTAAAGCATACCCTCTGATGGTCTTCCCTAGCCCAGGTTTCCTGGTACATACAAATGTCCTGTCTATCAATAAAAAGCCCCCAGTCTGGGCAAGCAAGTTTACTTTTGAGCCCTGCAAGATTCCAGGATAGGACCCTAAGTAGATGACCTTGCACTTTATTCCCACCTGGAACCTGTAGTGCGCTAGTGCTAGGCATTTGTATGTCCCTCGATTGAATCGTAGGATAGCTGTCTGGTACCCTCGCACCAACACCTTTACAGGAAGCTTTACTCAGTGGGGCCAATAGTGTGGGATCAGATGATCCCCTCATTTGCGCCCCGGCACCTTCCAGTCTAGTATTCTGTAGTGCATCCGGTGTACGGTCATCACCTGTTGCCCCTAGCCCACTGCACTCATCCAACGTACTATCCGTCTAGTGCCTACCAGGTTTCCCCGTCATGCATCAGATTCCCCTCTTGTCAATCTAACTCCTCCAAAGTTCTGTATCTATTGTTTACTGGTATGTTATACAGTAAAGGCCTAGGGGGAGCGTCCCATCTGCCCTCGGTTGGAGGATTTTCTATCCATCTTGGAGTGTTAAAGGTAGTGTAGCCCCTGGTCAACGTTTGATGGTGGGTATAGAAAAAGTCCAATGTGTAGACCCTAATTCCTGTTAATGGGTTCTGGTGGGGTGTATTCTGTTTGAGTAAATCTCTCACAGTTGCGGGATTTTTGAAGTTTATGATTATACAATCCCCTTGCCCTGTCTTTTGGCGATTTCCCACCCAGCCTACTCTACGGACCGTTATAATTTCACCTGCACTGCCACAATTAAACTGCCTGTGCTTTGCTAACCAGAACAGGTATTTATTTCTGAGGTCAAGTTGTGATTCCCTTTGATTGGTTCTAAGTCCTGGGACACCTGCCAGTATGATTGCATATGGGGAACAGGTAGGGGTAGATTTATGGTCGGCAGATTTACTGGTTCAGGCCCATCCACAGTACGATCTGGCCTCACCCGCCCACTCACATTCCCACTAGGCTCATGTGGAGGAGAGCTATTTTTGTCCCTACCACTTGAAGAGGGAGCTGCTTGGTTTCTACTCATGCATGCCTGGTGGTTAGCAACATTCAATTCCCTTATCTCTTGAGTTGTGGTGGGACCATCATTGGTCTGGACACCCAACCCATCCGGAGATATTGGGTTTAGAGTGTCTACCTGGCAGCCAGAGTCAATCCCCCTTGGTTTTGTCTGGGTTAAAATTATATCAGAATTTGTTTGTCTACTTTTCCCAAGTGTTATCAATTTATCTAAGCTGTTAAGGAGGGGGGTCAGTTCTTCTCTTACAATAGCTTTTAATTGGTTCCTTAGGTCGGTCAGAAGATTCAGTGCCCAAGTAGGGTGGTTCATATCTGCTCTAGTGGGTGGTTGGCCATTAGGATTTTAGTCCTGCTTCTCACCCTCCTCTATACCAGATATCACTTCCTCACACACTTTCTTCCTTTTAGAGCCCTCCTCAGACATTTGTTTTCGCTTCCCATTCTGTGGGATAGTGGTGGTGTTCCTGCCTCTGCATGGGGCTTTTATTGGTGGGACTCCTAAGGGGGATGGTGTCGTTATTAAATATAAAGGGACTTGAGTCGGTGTTTGTTGGGTTGGTAAATCGGATACTGTAATACATAGGTCTGGGGTAGTTGATAAACGCCTCTCTGTGAGCTCTATTTCTGTGTTGACAACCCCTATAGCCCTCTGTAGCATCTTATCAATCGAGGTTGGTAGAAGTGAGGATGCGCTAATAGCTTTGGTTTTGACAGGCATGTGTGCTTCCCCATCATACAGCCAGTTTCAGTAAGAGCACCAACCATCCCACTACAGCACCCCCACTCCAATCAGCTTTTAAAATATAGCATTTACAAACAGCTCTACTAATGTTTAGAGGCGACTAAGAAGTGAACCATCTACAAAGTATCGCCGGGAAAAAAACAACCTTGTACTAGGGAGCCAACAAGCATGGAGTTTTATACAGTTCTCCAGGTCTCCGTAGGGCTGTGTCGTGATCCGCTTACAAATTGTCCAATCTTTGATTACCACAAGCAGCTTGATTCACACAGTCAAACCCTTGATCTAGGTAGGTTTTAAAATACAGTTTCCAATTGATTAAGCGTTTGAACAAGAGGGCAATTAAGAAAAAGAAAGAGAAGAATAATGGGTAAGAAGAGAGTGGATTGGGGCCGAACCAACTGTTAGTCTCACTCCAAGTTAGTTTGTCCCCTCTTCTGTAGAGTCTGTGATAAAACGGTTATAACCAAGTAACTGCAATAATGTCTTCAAGTTGGTTCAGTTTGTACCAGTTCAGGGCTAGACGAGCTTGTACAACTTTAGTTCTCTAAAAGGTTCAGTCACTAGTCTACTAAATTTGAGATAAGGTGCCATACGTTATAAGGAGATTGCAAGTCTGGAGGAATTCCATCACCTTACAGAAGGCTGATTTCCTTAATAAGGTCAAGAAACTCTAAGGGGGCTTCCAACGTCCTTTCAGGTTACAGCAGTGGTATTTTATTCCTCATAACACATGGATGCACTACCCCCCTTCTCACAAATCACTTAATTTCTTGCTGTTTTGCTCCTTCACATAAAAGCGTTTGATTGTACCTTGGCTGCTGGCTCTTTCAACAGGCATTATGCCTTCACACCTTAACTGTAATAAATGATTACAGATGAGCAGCAACGTCATTTTTATATTATAGATGTCTAGAGACGTCACAACTTGACTTTAATAAAAAAAAATTGAGACCGTTTTTTTTTTACTGGGACTATAGGTGCCCATCTATTATAATGTAATAATAAATAGGTAAATACATTTTTTTAATCAATAACGGGGATATACTGACTTTATGGTAGAAGGTCCACAAAAAACCCCGCATTCATGTACAGGCAATGTAATTGGCTTAGGTGCTGCAGCTTGGCTGATACGCACAGTTCAGAGAGTTCCCTCAAGTACCTCTTTGTTAGTTATTACTTTTTTCAGAGGAGAGGTAGCATTACCAAAAAGTCCAGATGCCACACACTTTGGGCATAATTAGGATTGGTTGCTTGTGGCCTGATGGGAGAAAGCACAGGTGTTGGGCAGACAAGTCCAGCACAGTAAATGTCTTTATGCAGCAGGCCCCCTGCTCAGGTGCAATCTGGTTGTCATTCTTGAAGCTTCTGTGAACGCCAGCCAAGTCTATACACTACAGGAGGGACATAATCTATGAATGATGCGTCATGGCATGTCTGATTTTAGTGTTTTAGCTGGCAGCATCTGCCAGCAATAGCAGGCATGTTATATGGCTGGTTCTCAGATACCCAGGCAATGGAGACAATGGGTGGGGTGATCATCTGTCATAGATGCAAGTTCCTGTCAGGGCACTGGGTCGTTAATCAGGACAGAAATATAAGACAAAAAGTCAATTTTGCAGACACATGTATGTAAGCCAAGCAATAATAAAGGGAATCCAGGACTGGGATGAGGGAGACTATGACTCAGGGTAATGAAGATTACTGGTAAGTGACCAAGTCATTAACCATTGATAGTGTACCTCCACCAAAGGCATAGTTCATCACCTCACAGAGTACAGGGCACTACCAACACTGCATTCATTATAACCTGAGGCACACTGCACCATCACCCTCAGAACCATACACCACCACCTGCTTTAAAGTGCATTATCACCCACTGAGTAATGTTATACCTCAAATGGCATAGTCCACCAAAAACAATCCACCGTGTGCTACTACCACAGAATAGTGGACATTAGGCTCAATTTTCATATGGTCCATGTAATTAGTGGACAGGTTGTCATGCAATCTCAGGAGGACATTCAAGGGAACTAGACTGGCTGCGGGAATATAAATCTGGCAGCCAGTGCAATAAGTAACATTTTTGGCACTATGCAGTCTGTGGTAGTCTTTTAACTTCCTTTTTGATGACTTGAGATTTTTTAAAACAAGTTTTCTGGCCTCCAAATGCTGAAAAGTGCTTAACTAATAATCTATAATACCAAAGTGCCAGGGGCGCGCAAAGCAGGAGCAAACGCCTGTTTTGCCCCCCGGGGCACTATGTAAAAAAAAAAATTAGGTAGAATACCTCCTGTGCTACTTAACTGACCGATGGTACCACACTGCTGAGTCGACAGGGGTTTGCTCATTGGTCAGTTGCCTTTATTCAGAGTATATTTTATGTTCCACCAGTTTTTGATGTGTTTTTATGACATCCAGAGAGTTAGAGTGCGAGGATTTTGTCTCTGTATTTGACCCGTTCTGGCTACCTACGACTGTAGCCGAGTACCTTTCCACACTGCACTGACTCGGTCGTTCGCCTTCTTCTTTGTAAGGCATATTGGGCTATGTGGTTGTAGGGTGAAGGGGTCATTCATCAGAAATGTTTCATTGTCCTGAGGAGGATCGTGTGTACTTTCGACACTGGAAGACAGAAAAATCAAATTATTTTCTCCTGTGATTATTGAGCGATAAGCACCATCTCTATCTGAATAATCTCTGCTTGAATTAGGATGCTTAAATTACACAGTATAACATTTCCAATATATGAGTCTGTGGTCTATTGTTCGACAAAATGCCTGTGTACGGTGCCTCCCTGTATACGTGTTAGTTTCTGTTACCTTTTTGATTAAAATGCAATATTTATGTGTAAATAGATGATGATGAATGATGAGAATAAATTGTATAAGTATATTTTTGCATTGCGAGGTTCCAGTGTTTAATTTTACAGTGCAATTGTTTAGATACATTTCTTGGTGAGATGTTAGTTTTATCCACAAAAAGTACTCTGTAATATTTGAGTTTAAATGTTTCCTATGAGAGCAGTTTTGTCTCTATGACCTTCCATAAGTGATACCAAACGGATGTACCTAGTTGGCCAGTGCTACCAGCTCAATGCAGCTTCGGACAAACAGACCCAGATAGACTCAAACACCCCATATGCAATACTGTCTAATCGGGAAAAAAAGTAATTGATACTGTCAAAGAGTCAGTGTCAAACAATGCAAGCAACAGGGACATCAGCAGTAATCCAACACAGACATTTCTGGAAATGCATTCTTGCCCAGAGAATCTGCATACAAATATTGCTAGGGGTGTAGAGGTGATCCCTTATCAATCCAAGGGCAAGTGGCCTATTATTCTATAAGATTGTTAACTGAACAGAAGAAGAACATCTACCAGATACCTAACCCCTAAACCAAAGTACAGTGGCTGAATTTTGAATCTTGAACATAATAACAGAGGCGTGGGACCAATAACTGCTGTGGCATGTGCTGGTGGACCTGATACCTGTGCTGCAAAGATTTTAGCATTTTAACGAAACCCACCTGAAGAATCACATTACTGATGGCGTTCCACAGACACAGAATATGCTGATATAGGTCATATGGAAGGTGTAGACATATATGTTTTTTCAAGAATGGCTTGAATTTGTGTGAGTGTGAAAAAATGATCAATATTGTCTTCAAGAGTTTTCAGACTCTAGCTTGTGATGTAGCCTGTCTTCATGTGTGTATGTGGTGTGGGCAGTAAACAATCCTAAGCAACTGATTCATTCCCACATTTTTCATCTGATTAACTGGGGCAGGTCCATAACACCGCCACTTGTTGGGTATTTCATTTGTGATAAATGATTCACTAGGTTGGACCAAAGGAAAAAGATTTACATTCAAACAATGGCGGTATTGCGGTGCGGTGAAGGACACAATAGGCGGTGTTGGCAAAAGAGGATTCATTGAGCGTTGGAACGAAAAAAACTATCCAGGTGAGTGCCTGATGACAGACACTAGTCTGATGTAAGTATTGTGGCAGAATTGAATGCCCATGATGCCGTACACTGCAGAGAGGTACAGTAACATCAAGGCAACAAGACTGCCCACTTTCCCTTCTGCTCTCAAATCATCCACAATGGACACAACCACGAATGCATGACTAAGCATAAGCCTTCCTGATTCGAGGGCAAAATATTACTTCTCCCTACAGATGTATGGAGGTGCTTTCCTTTTTGACAATTCAACTGGATAAAAATGCCATGCATAGTACATATGATTGCCAAGTCATGAGGGTTGACTCCTGGCTTCTCGAGAAGCGGTATTTTGGAGCACACTTTAGCTTATCAGGGACACCATGCTCACAAAGTGAGACATTTCATCATCTGCCAAAGTCAAAGCAAAATTGGTGGACGGATTGTAAACGATTCAAACACTGAAGTGGAGCATGGGTTTAGAAGGGAACCCAGGTATCTCCTATGCCAATCCAGACAAGAAAGCTGCTTATTGGGCACTGGCGAAAAGCTGATGAGAGACTGTGTCAGTTCAAAATAACTTTATTCGGCTCGAAGAACCATAAACAAACATTACAATTGAAAACTTCATAACATATTTGTAATACAGCGTAGTTCAAATTAGTAAATAGAAAATTTCATAGGATTCAGAAAGTTAAAAAACTTAAATCCATAAGACCGAGCGCAGCAAGATATATCACTGGGGATATAAAAGTTGTATATTAAAAGATTACAAAGTTCCTGTTAAAGAGCTTTCTGATAGCCATTGCAACTTTAATATAGTTAGAAACCGCAGTACAGATAGCAGGGGTGGCCAAAGAGTACAGAAAATTAAAACCTTCAATTAAAACCTTCAATGTATGTGCAAGGCCGGATTTCCCTTAGAAGTGGAGCTAAAACATTTCCCCTTGGTTCATTATAAAGGGGAAAAAATAAAATAAAGTGCAAGGTGCTCTGAGCTGCCAAATTATCACACGGGCAGGGCATGAGTTTGTCGGCCCACTCTGATTGTCTCGGTAATGCCATTTAAAAGTGCAGAGTGCGTAAACAAAGTCTTGTTAAAAGAAATTGTGTCTGTACATTGGTGGTGAAAGTTGGGTAAAATTGCTGTTGGGCGGGCAACAAGCATGAGAGACCCATCGCCTTAGGTTGTGTATGGCGCATGTTTGCCCTAGAAAAATGTGCCTCTTTGATGATGGCTTTCGCGTTTCGCGTTTGTGAGGATACCATCAGGATTATCGGAGTGATCTCATGAAATGTATCTCTCACGAATTGGAGCCAAGGGATCGATAGTGCACTATCCAGATTAATGCAATCTTTAATCACATCCCTTGAGAATGTTAATTCCTCAGACAGCTCAATTTTAGCCCATCGGAGCAAAGGGGCAATACCTATACGGTCCTCTAAACATTCCAACCCCAGCTCTCGCTGACAAAGGAGTGTGGGAGCGCTATGCGGGGTCAACAATAGACTTTTTATAAACTTATTTTTCAAAACCTGTAGGTGGTGGCTTTTGTGGTGGCCCCACACCACTGCCCCATAGGTTGCCACAGATAAACATTTAGGGCCAGATGTACAACGCGCAAAATAGCGCCTCACAAATTGCGAGTCTTTTGCGACTCGCAATTTGTGAGGCCCTATTTTGCATGTACAACAGTGTTTTGACCACTGCTTGTGATTCCCAATGGGGTCGCAAATTGCGAGGCTCATTAATATTAATGAGCCTCTCGCAATTTGCGAGCCCATTGGGAATGACAGGCCCCCCCAGGTACGGTCTGGGACTGATTTCAACTAAAGCATTTTTTTTTTAAATGCAGCCTGTTTTCCTTAAAGGAAAACGGGATGCATTTTTTTTTTTTTTTTTAAATGAAACATTTTCGTTTCATTTTTAAAGGGCAGTTAGTGGTCCCTGGGACCACTACATGCCCTTAAAAAATATTTTTAGTGACAGTCACAAAGTGCAACTGCATTACCACCCTCTTGAAGAGGGTGCAAATTTTCAAGTGTTTTGCGCCCGCAATTGCGGTCACAAAACATTCGTAAATTGATTTGCGGACGCAATTAGGAAGGGAACGCCCCTTTCCTAATTGCGACTCGCAATTCCTAAATAGCGGGTCACAAATAAATTGCGGCTCGCTATTTAGGAATTCTACATGGCCCTGTAGATTTTTGCATGGCAAACGGGTCACAAACCCATTTGCACATGCAAAAACGGGTCGTACATCTGGCCCTTTGCTTTATAAAGGGTAAGTAGCTCTGTCACCGGCTTGTGACCTAGCTTGCAAGCAAAGCGAAATAGCCCCTTGTGTGTTGCATCCTTGCTGTTTTGAGTGGTTCCCAATTGATCATATTATTAAATAAGTTCCCTAAATAGGTCAAATTATTCAGTTTATCAATGTTCTTGGCCCCAACAGCAAAGTTTCTAGTTTTAGTCAGTTTGGGGGCACACACCATAATGTACGATTTAATAAAATTAACTTTTAAATCAAGCGCCAACATAAAATCTGTAAAGGCATTGAGCGATTTTTGGGGCTATTTGCTGTCAGAACCATTAACACAGTGTCATCCGCATATGATAGTAGCGGGACAGGATTGCCACCATTTGGGAAAAATCTATTTCCTTATCTATAAAAATGCCTGTAGGCCCTTAGTGTAAATTAAAAAGAGAAAAGGAGCTAAAATACACCCCTGCTGGACACCTTCTGTTTACAAAATTGTCTTAGTCTTTTCCCCTTAGGGGCCATATCTTATGGCAACAGTGGTGTTAGCATGAAGCCTACGCAAGAGGGAAATCAGTGCTTCCTCAGCACCCATTTTCCCCATTAGTGCCCACAACCTCTCCCGATTAACAGTATCAAAAGCGCTGGACAAGTCCATGATGGCCAGATGGATAGAACCCTTCCTGGCCTCCATGGACTTCCTAATAATCAGGAATAAATTGAGGCACATCTTTGTGCTACCCAGCCCCCTCCTGAAGCCATATTGAGTTTTAGACATGACCTCTGTGATGGTCGCCCAGACTTACAGTCGGGCAAGGACGACTCTCCCCAATACCTTCGCTGTGGTGTCGATAAGGGAAATTGGTTTGTAACAAGCAGGGTCATTTCTATTGCCCTTTTTAAAGACAGGAACTACAGTGGCCTCCTTCCAGGTTGCTGGGTAGGGCCCAATCACCACTGCTTTAAAGACATTAGTCAAAAGAGGTGCCCAAAGGTTGGGATTCCTTTTAAACAGACCTAGTGGGACCCCGTCAGGGCCTGGGGCTTTCATGCAAATTCCCATTGCTAAAGCCACCTCTACCTTGGTTACTGAGAGTGATGAGCTTAATTGGGAGGCCGACATTAAATCTAGAGGCAGGTCCTCACTATTCTCCTCTAACTGCAGGCAGTTGGGTTCAATATAGCCGAGAAATGGGATTCCCAAATGTTCCCCAGAATCAGAGAATCCATCTGCCTCACATCGTCCATAAATAGAGGGCGATTAATGATGTCCCACAAGCTTTTAGTGTCTTTAAGGGAACTGGCTCTCTCCAGGTCTTCCCATGCCAATCTCCTCAGTTCTTATTTTCTTTGGCTAATAGTAGTCTGGTATATTTGCCTTGCGCTTTTGATTTGGATTCTGTCGCAAGGGCTAGCGTGAAGGTCCATTTTAAGGTTCTTTTGAGCCTTGAGCATTCTGAGTTAAACCACCGTATCTCCTGGGGTTCCCTTCGCTGGAGAGGTGTAGTTAATCTCTTCGCTACATCTGCACAAATCAACTCAAATTCCTGAACGACCTCACCTGGGGTAGAGTCTTGTTGGAGACACATCATAATCGGGTGATAGTTTTCTATGAAAGTGTCATTATTGTAGTATTAGTAATTTGTAAATCGTCTTCAGAGTTTTATTGTTCTGTTAGCCAGCAATAACATCAATTTCACACAGGTCTTCTTGATTTTACTGGAATAAGTCAGGATAAAGACCATTTGAAAATGTACAATATCTGAATTTATGGTAATCTGATTACAGATCTCACTTTGAAAAGATTATTTTTGTTTTGAGATGCAACTGTTATCTTTTGATGAATAGGTTCTATTTTTTGCAATCTGTATCTGGTTTTCATAGGTTTAGTAGGATCTGAGAGAAATATTCCTCACTTTTGGATCACAATAATATTTTGAAAATGGTGCTGACATTATTTGAATTCAGTATATTTCTGATGCCTTGAAAAAAGTCCGCCTTGGAAGAAACAAGTATTGATTTTGAGGATTTTATTGCAATACCATTTTGGATCTATTGGAATACACCTCAAGGCATATTTTTAATATAAGGGATAAAGTACACCTTGGTATACATTATAAGAACATTGCAAGCCCCATGACCATATAGAGGAATGAGACCAAAGTTCCTTTCTAAGGTCATGGAACTCAGAGGTGACTTGCAATATCCTTAAAATGTACAGCAGAGGGTGTTTTATTCCTTATAATACATGGTCACACCATCACGCTTCCCACAAAGCAGTTAGATCCTTAGTATCTTTATCTATCATAGGAAAGAAGTATTGCAACTGTAAACATGAAAAATAAATTCAGATTCTGGTGCAAAATTAAACACATCATGAAACAGTAATTTGTTACAAATAAATAATATAAACAGTTTAATGTAAGCAAGAAAGATTCAAAAAGTGATTTTGCCGAGAATGTGTAAAAAAGACAGAAAGAATCTATTTTTCCTCTAATGACCTTTAGTGGACAAAAAATAAACATGTTGTCATAAATATCTCCTTTCTGCTCATCATTGTTTTAGAAAAACCATAAAAATGATTTACAAGTTTTCATTTTCATTACATTGTTTAAACTGCAGCTGTAATTATGCACTATGACCTGCTTTTGACAGTGGATGCTGGCTCTAAATTGAAATGTAATAATGTTTTGATGAATCAGTAGGAATCAGGGTCTTGACCAGTAGTGTTACAAATTAAAACTAGTATGTCACCCTTAACATAGAGATGGCCACGTTCCACATTCCCTCTTCGGCAGCTCAACCCTTCATCCTATTTTACAGCATTCTCTTGACCTTCAGCTTTGGGGTTTCAACACAAGCATTGAAATCATCCATTAAAGTGAGTGAAGTCAAATCTGTAGTAAATTGTGAAAGTAAATAGGTAAATCTGTCATCTAACTGAGAATTAAGAGATGGTGGTCAGTATACTAAAGAAATTCTCTTCCTATAGACCGTAATGCAATAGAAAAAGACCTGGTCCAGGCAGCTCATCTCCACCTTCTCCACTGAACGAAAAATCTGGAAAGAATAGAAAACCGGTTTTCTTACTCCTCAAGTTCTTTAGCAGATATTCATTAAACACACGTCAAGCGGTCCATGGGTCTATCACATGCACTGTCCTCCAGGCACACACTTCACGTGTCCTTTCACATACACAGTGTAACTAACCAAACTCCATCCACGCCAGCTGTCCCTCACATCTATGTATCCTAGTCCACATCTTCTATATTGAAATGTATATACAGAATAAAAGGTGCACGCCTCAAATCAAGTTTAGTCAAATTTATAACAGCCCATTAAATGCTATGACTATTCCAGGACGCCTCACTTCAAAATGCTTCAAAAATGGAAGCATTCTCATGGCATGTTTGATGCTGATTTATAACTGTAGTACGGTATGAAATACAAAAATGTTCAAACTCTGAGATGAATAAGCTAATGCACCAGAAACTACTAATCTTGCTATGTGTACACTGTCAGTTTCACTTGGCCAACAGACCAAAGATGGACCCGTTGTACTTTGTAGCTCAGAACAGCTTTGTTAGAGTTGTAGTTTCAACATCCACAAAGCCTCCAAGTTAGTGGACAATTCTCACTGATTCAGGACTCCTGACCGCTATGCACCCTGGCACAAGATAAAACATGGAAATAAGAAATGTTTGGTTTCATTGCTTCTCTTGGCTACGTAACTCAGTGGAACAATCTAAATTACTAATTATAAAGTGACTGCTGAGATACTTCTGTATTTATGATTATGTAAGGCATGACCGCTCCCATGAACTTGGATAAACTTCTGCCTTTATTCTGAAAACCTACTCTCAAGTCCGAGGCCCAGTTCTTCATTGAGCTTATGTCCTCCTCCAGATCAGCATCATGCTTAGTTCCAAGAGACCCACACATCTCCCCCTGAGACGAACCACATGATGGCACACTGTTAGACCTGTCAGCCTTAGGGTTGTGTTCCCCCAAATATTTTGCCTTCCTTCCCTTATTTTTGCTGATCTCGTTTTTGCTGGCCTTAGGACTCTTCACACTTTACCACTGCTAACCAATGCTAAAATGATTGTGCTATCTCGTCAAGACATGGAATAATTGGCTTATACCCAATTGGCATATTTAATTTAGTTGTAAGTCCCTAGTTATGTGGCACTACCTATGCCCAGGGCCTATAAATTAAATGATACGTGTGAGCCTGAAGCACTGATTGTGCCACCTACTCAATTACAGCTTTAAACATCCAGAGCCTGCCATTGCAGCCTGTGTGTGCAGTTTTAAGCTGCCATATCGACCTGGCAAAAAAACCTCTTGTCAGGCCCAAACCTTTCTTTTTAATACCTTTAAATCACCCCTAGAGTAGGTTCTGGACATCCCAGAGGGCAGGGTGCAATCTGTTTGAAAAGTGGGACATGTACGTTTTACATGTTCTGGTACTGAAAAACTCTACATTTGTTTGTCACTACTGCAAGGCCTACCTCTTCTATAGGACAACTTTAGAGTTACCTTATAATTTTTAATAAGCTGTAATTTCTAAATAACCAGATCATGCTTAATGTGTTTGGAATTGTAATGTAAAATCCTAACTTTTGGCAAAGTTGGATTATAAATTACAAATTTGAAAATGCCACTTTTAGAAAGTGTCGGAGCTGTCAGATTCAGATTCCACTTACCTTCAGGGCTCTCCCGTGGGGGTGATGGGGTGAAGTATGTCCAACTAATCCCCCTCGCGTTACCATACAAAGAGTGTACGTCAATCACTGCTTTGCGAGGGAACGCACCGGGGTAAAGGGGAATGATAAAATTAAAAAAGCTGCGGAGCATTCTGGAAGGCCTCAGTCTAGAATCCCTTATGGAACGTGGAAACCTCTCTGGTGTCTGAGAACCACCAACCTTATGTGTAGAGCCTTCCATACTTCCATCAGCTGTAACAATCAATAGTGATTGCATCACAGAAAGGCCCGACTAATATAATCCACAATGACTGTTAGTATTGCAGTGAGGAAAGGAATACGGCAAGTAATATGTCCCAGATCTCAGCGCACAAGCCTTCTTAGAAATAGTTCACACTGTGTAATTCAAACAAAAGAATAGCACTAAAGAAAAAAGCACGAGAAATGCGCTATACGTGCACTTATCTGCCAGCCAACAGTCTCGGTTCGTGTACAGCTCACCTCTCTCCTATCTTTCTCACAGGCGGACGAGACATGATAGGAAGGCTCGCATTGCATGGGATACGCATGCATTTGTGTCCCGTGCAAAGCCAAAGCAAGAATCTGAGAAATGCTCAAAAATAAAAGGGGAGGATTCCGGCTGCCAAGAATGGGGCTAGATGTAGGATACCAGAACGGGGCTAGAAACAGCCGCTCCACATGAGACCAGCAGCGGTCCGTGGAGGGAGTTCCGTTGGGCGGATAGGCGGGGCGGGGGAGGGGCAGGGTGGGGGAACATGGATAATTGGAGGTAAGTAAACAATTAAATAAATAAAACGCATTTCGCAGCATGCCCTGCATCACATAATGCGGTGCAGCGCGCGCTACGAAATTCGTTTTATTTATTTAATTGCTTACTTACCTCCAATTATCCATGTTCCGGTGTTTAGTACCCCCCACCCTGCCCCTCCCCCGCCCCGCCTTTCCGCCCCACGGAACTTCCTCCACAGACCGCTGCTGCATGAGACGCTGCCGGTGAGGAACGCACACCACACACCTTTCCTCAAAGCAAGGAAGTTCACGGGTGAGACAGATTCGCCATAGAGGAACAATAGTTAAAATCCAAGTACTGTGCTTGCTAACCAAAACGGATTGTCAAGCACTGGCCTGCTTTATGGGAGGGGTTTATATTTTGTTGCCAATCAAGTGTTTGCACTCAGGAAATTCTTTCCTCTCAACTCCAATAGTTTCTGGGAGTTGTGGTACTTTCTCCTGATGTTTCTGTTGCTTCCTGAATCAACACTTGCATCCCAGACATACAGTGATATGTGAATGGTGTGAGTGATGTTCTATGTATACCTCCTGACTGAGGACCCCTCCTATAACACACAACCATAACAGAAAGTTGGCATTTTCATGTCATAGCCATTTAGTGCCTGTACCCTGTCTCTGGTCACATAACTGGGTGTAGTTGACAGTTGGACTTTGTGTATTTCTCGTAGACAGCCAAACAGAATAGAGAGGTTAGATGTGCCTGGATGGGCCATCACTGGCAAGTTGGGTGGGGGGAATGGGCAAAGCCATACTTACACTTGAATATGCTGTGTTCTTCCTCCACACAAAAAGCTGCATACCTCATGTAGTTAGTCTGGAGACAGTACAGGGGATGCATGGAGACTTCAAAGGGAATTTCTAGAAGCATATCCCACCTTCCAGAAGAGGGGCACTAGGTATAAATTTTGGACCTCATGCATCACCTCTTCAGTACATTAATGAACCTGTGAAGACTCTGCCAGGAAGAAGGATGACTGTGATGCTGAAACGACTGCAACTCTGCTGGACTGCTGCTCTGAAGGATTGTTACCCTGCTGTGCTGACCTGCTGCCCTCTTGCCTGAGTGAGATGGAATGGGCGTGCATCTGTTGAACCCAGGACTCCAGAGTGACTCCCATTGCTAGATGTCTGGCCTCCTGCCTTGAACGTCAGGGACAGAAAGCTACAACAACTGTGAACCCAGCTCCTGGACTCTGACATCTGTGATTCTGCCCTGCCAAGTAGTGCCACCCCAGCCTTGGACTATTGGAAGTGGGCCTAAGGTGCTCTGCCAGCCTCTATGGACCCAGCAGTACTGGCGCATCTCCTCTTCTGTGCGGCGCAACCCCAAGCAGAACCAACACATCACCGATGCTGCGGGGATCAGACCAGCTGCAAAGACCCACATTGCCTTCGCAGCCTCGCATCCCTTGTCAAAAGAAGCCTCGCCGACTGACTTCGCATAGCAGCCTCGCAGCTTCTCAGAATTGACACATCACCTCAGCTGAACGAAGCATCTTTGATGCAGATTCTTGAAAAGCTCTGCAAGCCAGGATTGAAGGTGCTTTGTTCATCAGGCCTAATGGGGTCTCAGTAGCTGGCCGCACTCCATTGTGGGCGGCCTGAACTTGTGACTTTGTCCCAGTCCGGCGTGCCCAGATATCAACACTTGGTTCTTTGTGCCTTTTCGGACTGTTTTCACTGAAATCTTTAAACCTGCATATTCCGGATATACCAATTGGATTTTTGTTGTTTTGGTCTTGTTTTATTTATTAAAAATTACTCTATTTTTCAAACTTGGTGTGGAATCCTTTTGTGTTTTTTTTTCCCTGTATGTTGCCCAAATACTTAAAATATTGCCTCTAAATTATGCCAGACTGCGCTGTTCTAAGCTAACAGGGGATTGAGCACAGGTTAATTTTGGGTTTGCTTGTGACTTCTGCCTGACAAAGATTGCGGCTTACGGAGTGCAGAGGTGATAATGATGTAAATAGCGTGAGGTAAAGACACTAGAACGAAGTGAGAGCCAGCAGGAGCAGCCTAACGCCAGGAGCAACAGCAGCAGCAATGGTACCGTGGTACTGTGTGACCCCTTACCCTCTCCCATTTTGAAAGAACTCCACTAGGGCTGCGGGATAACTGTGGCTTGTGGCCGACCCGCTGAAGATCCTGGTGCCGCTGTGGCGCCGCGCCATGCCTGTACCTCCCCGGTGCCATAGCGTATTTCCATGCCACTGCTCCTTGTTTGCTACGCACTCGTTGTGGTTCCTACTTGAGGAGGGTTTTACCCCCTCCACCAGCAACCCCATTTATTACACACGCAATCTGAAAGACAACGGTACTGTACAATATCTTTCCCAGCTGTCTTAGAGAAAATAGTGGACACTGGGCAACAGCAGGCTCGATTTGTTGGTGAGCATGTGATTCTTAATACAGTCAGCTCACCCTACATCTTTGTTACCCAGGACTAAAAGGGTGCAGTGGCAACTGGAGAGTGGCAATTCTAGAACGCGACTCTTTACTGGCAGGGGCATTTTATCAACTGTGTTTTCTCTTCTCTGACAAAGCTTGATACTGTCTTGGATTGTGAGAGCAAAACCAAAAGTTACGCTAGAAAATAGCTTTGCTCGTTTCGTCAGCTAAAATCCTCATGTCAGGGCGTTCATCTCCAGACACTGCTAAACCACGTCTATAGATTTTTCACTCACAGGAGCTGACATTTTCGATCAGAAGTATCAAGGGCTAATTCTAGTAAGTCGAAAATCTCCCTTTGAGTACCTGAAGTGTTATGGATGTGCGTGGGTTATATATTGGCCTGTTGAGGGTCACAAGATCTATTTCCACTGTCCTTAACACTTCACCAAGCGTTGAGACGGCATCATCCCCAATCAGCATCCCCAACTGAACACCATAAGCCTGGCTCAGTGTCAGAAATGTACACACACAGTGCTGTGACCTTGCACGACTGTCGTTTTGTGGCTTTGTGGATTTCACAAAACTTTGCAAGAATATGCCTGTAACTCTGACCTCATTTCTCACGAAAACCATCTGGAAAAATCACGTGGCTTCCTTTTCAGCATCTGGCTACAGACAGGTTTAGCTCACTGGTGATGGCACTCGTGGTCCACACAGGGTGATGGTATTTCTCATATGGTTATCTGATGCCATTGACTTCGTATTATGGCTTTGATCAGCAACGTCAGAAGGGGGGACAGGCGGTGCAAATGTCCTCCAAGCCCTGCTCCTTGAAGAAGCCCTTTGCGGCACGCCTGTGCGGAATGCTTTTGGCATCCATGGCATGTTTCACAGCATGGGCTCTGGTATTCATAGTCTTATCTATGAAACAGGCTGTGCCCACGCTGACAAGTTGCACTCACTCACAGTGCTTAATTTGTTAAAAAAAATGAAGTGCCAGGGCACTTCTCGGACGGCCATTGCAGTCTGCACCACCCATACCCTCCCAGCACTGCCAATGGCAGTACTGACGTGACACCTAACCGACGCACTCCTACAATTCAGACTACTTCAGGCCACACAAAGATACAGTAATGGCACAAGAGGCTAGTATTATTCATTTTCAATGTATATTGACTTAATAAACACAGTTGTTGTGCTCATCTTAAAATGAAAGACAGCGCCACCATGAGGTGGACTGTCATTAGAGCCGGTGCTGACAATTAATTGCTGGTGCAGAGCACCGGAAACCACCAGCTCAAATTAAGCACTGCACTGACAGTTGTTTGTGTGTGGAAAGTGGGGGCCCATAGACCTTAAGGCCGTACTGCATGTGCCTGACCCCCAAGGGTCTCCCATCTCTCCACCATCACAAACAGGGCATTGGTAGTGAGGCGGTGAGAGCCAGGTTCCATAATTCTCCTTGACCCTGCCTTTGGAGCATACTGCCTGGAAGAGTATTCCCAAAGAGACAGAGCATAACAGCTCTTAACTCAGCCTGGAACTACTGCCCATTTTTCAGACTGACACTTTTTTTCCCACAGTTGAGGTATGTACATATACATTTTGAAAAATTGTTTTTCGGATTGTTTTACTTTAGCACAATAAACCATGTAATTGCGCTGAGTGGCATTTATTGCACTTAGTGAACCACTAAAACACCCTGACGATTGTTTTACTGAATCAAAAGGTAAATCAGATGTCGTGTGCCTCCTGTATAAGCCTGTATTGCTATAGATAGAGCAACATTATGTCGGATCAACCCATGTACAAGAGAGATTTTGTGCAGTGCACATCCTGAACTGATTTGTTTCAAGATGCTCTCATATGTGAGGATCATAAAAAAAGGAGGCACAGTGAAGATTGCCGAAGGTAGTTTGGTCAGGATGGAAAGCTGGGATTGAAAGCAGGTTTCCTGACTACATGTCATGGTGCAATTCGGCCACTGGATGGATATTGCATTCTTTCTTGTCTGCCCCAAGAGGCAAGTCCTTTCTCCTTTGCAGGGCCTTTATTGTTGGTATAGGTGGAGCAACAATACTGTCTACTACACGCACAGAGGCAGTGCTTAATTTGAGCCGGGCATTTCCAGTGCTTGGCACCGGCACTAAATTGTCAGCACCGGCTCTAATGACAGTCTACCACATGGGGGTGCTGTATGGTTAATTTTGAGATGAGAACAACAGGGTTTAATATATCAATATACATTACATAGAAAATTACCTGCTACTCACGCCATTATTATAGCTTTGGATGGCCTAGAATAGACTGAACTGTCACACTTACAGGAGAGTGATGGTTAGTAGTTGTGTTCAAACTGTCATTGGCAGACCTAACAAGGGCAATGGGTGGTGCAAGCTGCAGTAGCCTCCCAAGAAGGGCCCTGGCACTTTTTTTTTTTTTTACAAATTAAGCACGGTATAGAAAGAGTTGTTACAGTGTGCACCCTGAACTGAATTATTACGATGTGCTCCCCAAATGCTATGATCATCGAAAACGGTGGGAGAGAGTGGGAAAGTCATTGCCAAGGGTCACAGAGCTCGGTCTTGTTGGGAATCTGGAATTGAAACCACATTCTTTGCTCCAGGCCCCACAAAAGCTGACGGACTAGGTTTTTCTGATTCTGCCAATGAGTTCCTTACTGCAGACACAATCAGCACAGATCTGCTGGTAGTCGAAGAGGCATCTCTAGTCCTGGCAGGGGCTTTACATCGGAGGTTAGCCTGCTTACTAGCTGCTCTCACCTAGCCCCTCAAGTTGCCTGTAGTTCCTCCACGGTGGCTGCAGAGCTCTGCACTCAGTGCAAGCTAAATGCATTAGCTTTGCCAATGCTTGTTTTAGTGCGGCTAATTTTCCACAAAGTGTATGTGTACACGTTTATTTTCCTTACAGTCATAAATACAGCCATAAATCTGGTTTATGAGTGCAAATATCTCTGTGAATTGGCCCCACATGTCAAGTAAGGGAAGGCTGGATATGCAAGAAATCAATTCAGGTAGTGTAAGTCAACAAGCACAGCTCATTGAGGGTTTGCGGACTCGGGCTCCATGGCCGGGTTAAAAAGTCGGGGTTTGTATATTGACTAGGGGTGGGCGGAATTTGCAAAATCCACTTTCGCAAATTATCGCGAAAATGTTAAAAATTATCGCAAACACGCGGAAATATCGCGAAGATGCGGACGTTTTTTTCCCGCATGTTCGCAAGATGTTCTGCATGGTTGCGGCTCGCCAAATTACATCACTGCGGGCGCGAACTGCCGCGAGACAGCGCAAATGGCTAAAAACAATACAACATCTCATGGAGAACGCGACCGGATCAAGAAAACTTGTCGGCGAACGCAGAGATTCAGATATGGCGATCGCGAGCGCGCGAGAATGTATTATTTTACAGCGCGAGCAAGAACCAAATTATCACTAAGCTGCGGAATGCGGAAATTTTGACATTTTCGCGCTTTCCGCGGAACGGGAAAATGTCAAATTATCGCAATTTCCGCGAACGGAACGAAATTTTCGCCCAGGCCTAATAGTGACTTCAACCCATGGGGTTTATTAATTGCATCAAACAATTCTATTGTCCCCAATGTTTACATTTCTATTTTCTTGAAACTTGTTTTGAATGCTACTGGCTATTGTGGTTCACCATTTTTCATATATTGAGCTTACATTTTAAATGTTCTTTTGTATGAGAATGATAGAAACCAGACTTCTCACTGACATGCAAGTTTGCTTCTTTTACCCACCCCTGGTGAACTTAGGTTCTTTTCTCGCATTATTCAACACACCAAGAAATAATATTCATTACATTATTCCCTCACAACAGCAACCAATTCATTTCATACACAACAGCAGCAAATCAGTCAAGGAATCTTTCTACATTTACTTTGACATCCATGCCTCGCTGCCCCGTGACCCACATCGCATAGCTACATTACATGCATGTATTCTTTTAAATATACATATTATTATGCATACAAGATAACATTATTTAGGTTTTACAGCCCTTTTATACCAACTCCAAAATGGCTGCTTCTGTTCACATTGTTCGACAAGTGACTCACGGCGACGTGACCCAAACCTTTAAGTTGTGAAAACTACAGCCAACTCCACCACAGCCAGCTTGTTTCCTGAAGCGTGTGTGTTTGCTTGTACGTGAGACAGATCTCACATCTACAGGAAACTTTCTTCCAGACTGGGCACTGTCAAGTCAAGTCAAAGTAAACTTTAGTCAGCCAAGAGCCGTAAGAGCATAACACAGAAATAAAAATATTACAAAAAGTTAAAAACACATAATTTCATTAAAAGCATCCAAGATCCAGATGTCTTAAAAGTACTTTGTGCATGTAAACGGCACATAAAATACATTAACCAGAGAATAATACATTAGGTACCATGGGGCATATTATCAAGACAGGCGATAAAATTATCGCCGCTTTAGCGGCAATAAACTGCCGCTAAAACGGCGATAATGGGCTTGATAATATGCTCTATGGAATTCCAATTGAAGCTCAGGTTAGATGTCCTTCACATCTAACATGGGCTTCAATTGGAATTCCATAGAGCGTATTATCAAGCCCATTATCGCCGTTTTAGTGGCAGTTTTCAGCCGCTAAAGCGGCGATAATTTTATCGCCTGTCTTGATAATATGCCCCCATATCTTTTCCAAATATGAAAGGCAGTAGTTATAAAATGTAATATGGAAAAACATACCTCCTGCGAGCCTAGAGATTGCAAGTATATTAACCCTTCTCTATGAAGTCTCAGATTCGAATCGCCCAGAAGTGGGATAAAAAAAGACGTCTTGGCTCCTAATAAAGGGCACAGAATGAAATAAAATGACTGGTGCTCCGTAATTAAAAACCATCACACCAGGAATGCCGGAGGATCCCAACTCCAGGCCTCGGCTATAGGGAATGTGAATTTAAAATGCAGAGTTTCCAGTCTAAGAGTTATTACCCAATAATGGTGGGTAGGATTCTCAATCCACCCCTGGGACAGCTCCATCCTATGTCTTGTAGAGATAGCAGCGTACCTACAATGGAAACACTGACCGGGCAGATTCAAGGCGAATATTTCAACGATAGACCAAGTAACACTGATTGACGTGTAATTTATGATTGCGCCTAATTATGGAATGGTTATTATACAGCTCCATGAAGCCTAATATGTTGAGTGTACTTTTTATGTAGAATAACCAAGGGATCTGGTAGGCTTTGCCTAGTTACTACCAGACTGGGCACTGTCATTGTAATGAGGCTTTTGAGCTTCCACTCACATTGATTGCTTTTAATAAAACACTGTTTTTTTATAATTTTCATCAATTTCTCAAAATCTGTTACATGTGGCATGACCGTGTCGGCATGCAAACTTATCGTAAGAGATCCTATCCATGAGGCGTGCCAACGGCTAGGATCGTGAGCAATGCAGTCCCCACATGGACTTTGGTGCTCCTTGATTGAATCTATCACAATTTCTGATAGATCAGGTTCAATAATCAATGCTGAAACATTCTTTTAAGAATGAAAGACAAAGGTTGTTGTTGATATTTTATATTAAGAATTAATATGCATTTACATGAAATATGCCATCAGCAAGCTTGGTAAAAAGAACCAATGATGGACGGAATGCTGAACAATGCAAACATTCACCCCAGTCACAAAGATTTGGATTTAAACCATTGTTCTTTTGCTCATTACGCTACCCCAGTTTGGGCACAGCCATATGCAAATCAGTCTTGACCCGGTACCTCATGGGAACAGTTCAGCCCGAACTGCCAAACCAGGTCCCCTCGAGACCAGAAACAAGCATCTTGGGACCGTTTTTGAGGCATCACCCCTCATCAGCCAGACTAGCTTGAATCCAGGGGTGTAGTGAGCACAGCACCCACGTCTGAGCATACCCTTCACACTTAGAGCGACAAAAGCAAAAGGAACAAATGATGGATGGAATGCTGAACAATGCAAACTTTCACCCCCAGGCACAAAGATTTGGGTTTAATCCATTGTTCTTATGCTCACTACGCCACTCCAGTTTGGACCCAGCCTTATGCAAATCAGTCTTGACCCTATTTCTCATTGGAACAGTCCATCCCGAACTGCAAAGACAGGTTCTCCCTGGACCGTAAACAAGCATCCTGTGTCTGGTTTTGGGGCATCACCCCTCTTCAGCCAGATCCATTAACTACCCTTGTGCCAAATCCAACCAGAATGCCTGGGATTGACTAGTGAATGGGTGTGCAGTAATGTTTTGGTGTTTTTTTGCTTTTTACTGTGAGTGCATACTTTCTCTGTAGTGAACACATTTTGTCATCACATCTTTTTGGAAACTGGTCCCCAAGGGAACAATATGTGATATATTTTGTGTGGATCCCACAAAGTTTACTTACATTGAAGCCCTTGTAAATTTGATTCATTGACAAAACATATTACATTTCTGTGCGGGAAAGTTGTGGGACCACTGGACTGGCACAAATTTCCTACCACCTAGCGTTCCCCCTGGTCTCCATATAAAAAAGCTACCTCACTTGTGTGGGCGGATCAAGTGCCAGTGACAGGGAAGGGCCCAAAACATATTGTGGAGGCATCAAAGTTATCGATCACAAAACGACCTGGTTATGCAAGGGGGTCACCTGCATTTTTAATCCCGGTCTCGGCGGCCATCTAACCCAGACATTTCTGTAAACAAGACACCCAGGGGAGTCTAGGGGGGTGTGGCTTGCATGGATCCCCCAAAGTTTTACTGCCAGAATCCCCTGCGAACATCACATTTTCCTATTACCTACCAAAAACCGAAATGTAGCTGTAATTTGGGCAATTTCTCGGTTCCCTCGAGGGAAATCCACAAACCCTGGGTACCTTTAGAATCCCCAGGCTGTTAGACAAAACGTAATGGGGGCCTAAGCGTGAACTATCTCAAGTAGCCAAAACAAGCATTGGCATAGCCAATAGGTCTCGTCTTCGGGACATTATACGTTTTTAGCCATGCAACAGTTGATGTTATTGCACCAAGGATATTGTGCTGCATAACTAAATACTTATAAGGTCCCAAAAGCGAGACCTATTGGCTAAGCTAATGCTTGTTCTTTCTAGCTGCTCCAAGTACTTTGGACACCGCTTGGGCGTTGCCGGGATACCTCCTACGTATCGTGGCGTGAGCATCAGGCGCAGGGCGAGGCCCTATACGTAGGCAGGTGTGTGCTTGTTCATTGGTTAGAATCCTGTGACAGGCGAACGCGTGGCAACGGGCGTCGTTAACTCCGCCCCTTGCTTCAGACTGCGAGGTACTCCAGTGGGTTGAACACCTACTGCGACAATCTGTAACTTGAAAGGCCTGGGTTCCAAAGGTATTCATATAACTCGCACGCTTCCTCCGCCTGCTGCTGAGCTTTTTGTGAAGCCTGCGGGTGAAGAAACTAAAACACTACTACTGAGTTGGGTAATGATAGCGCAAATTAATTTAGAATTAACTGATAATTCCATGGTGAATGTGTTTTATTTACATCAGTTCACAACAAGTACAGAAGGCAATGTGGTTTTAGGCATTTTTTATGGAGCTCTAACTCTACATGTGTCCGCTCTCTTCTCCGATAACTCCACCGACAAAACGGCTAACCCTAATGGCAACATGTTGCTTTCCGTGCAACATTGTTTACCTCTCTTCGCACGTCGCAACCCACCTGAAAGTGCTTCGTCGTGCTCGACCCAAGCTCTGAAAGAACCACAACAAGCACAAACGCCCCAAAAAAAAATAAACTTCACTCAATCTCAAGCACGTTCTCCCTGTTCTTGGACAATTCCCTCCACCACCCACATCTCTCCCATTGTTCGAAAAGAAAAGAAGTGAAGGAAAAAGAATATGGAAGAGAAGGAGGGTGCTGTATGTATTAAAGCAAGTCGAGCAGAAAAAGGGTGAGACAAAAAGAAAGAAATGCAAGTCATAAAGAGAGCAAGTACGAGATAGAGAACGGAGAGCCAAAAAGAGGAAGGAACAAAGAAGGAGGGTGAAAAATAAAGTACGGGGGTGCGGAGAGAGGCAGCGCGGAGGAAGGAGGGACGCGGAGACGGGGAGAAAGAGAGAAGAAAGATGAACAGGGAGGGTTTAGGAAAACAGAGTGGAGGAGTGAGGGGAAAAGGACGAGAGGCTGCGGGGGCGGAAGGAGAGGAGGGAGGCATGGTCAGAGAGGAGAGGTGGGGTGAGAAAAAAAACAAGACAGGCGCAAAAGTGAAAGCAGGCTGGCTGGCGAGTGGTGTGCGATGTGCGCGCACCATGACGAGAGAGGAAAGCCATATGGCGCCTCTGCTCGTCATTGTACGCGAACCGCACACCCGTTGCCAGTGCACGCGCCAGTGGGCTGAAGCGCTTCCCCAAAAGTGGATTGCATGGCGGCACGATGCACGTGATTGTGCGCGTGCTCGCCATGCAATCCACTTTTGGGAGCACTTTTGGGAGCCCCTTACTAGAGTCTCGCATTGCGATTGCTACGCAATAGCTAGGTAAGACCTCAAAAGGCTTGGCACGGGGGGCTTAGCAGCAAAGTGGTTAATAAATAGAGATGCCACAACTCCGACAACCACATGCGTTTCTCCTTGTGATACTGCATTTATGCAGTCGTACTACTGTTTATCTACATTTCATTAACAATATGCAGTCTAGAGTTGACATGTATTTGAGCTTGTTTGTGTATTTGCTTAGTCTCCTGTGTTGACACCATTTCTGTTTACAGTTATGATGTAATAGTCGCATGCGAACAAGTTTCCCCAGATAAAGAACAATACAAGACAAAAATGCATTGGGGTTTTGGTGTAATATCGGAGATGAATTTCTTAATGAACTTGGAATGCATGTAATTTAACAGGGAAACAATGAAGTTCAGAAACAAATTTATGATAAAATTATATGAAAAATAAATATATTTCGTAAATCTATCTGCATGATAGCACACAATTTATTGAATAATTTTAAGTGACGCAAAAGTAGGTTTTTTTTACATACAGCAGTGCAGACTGGGTCTGTGTTATTAATATGACATACAGCTTAGTGTCGATTCATTTCCATCCTCTCCAGGGCTGGAGAAGGGCTTAGCTCTTGTTTCTTGGAACATCACTGGCGCTCGCACCAAAATATACAATTATTACCAGGAAGTAGAGCAAAAGGGGAACTGTTGAAGCAAACCTGATTAATGCCAGTAAAGAGCGGTCTTTACCATTTTTCCTGATTACGCTTCTCTCCCTCCAGACTTTTTCAACATTTTACTGATACATTTTGATTATAACAATTATAACCATAATTCTGGAGAGTTGATAGATCAGGATGATGCATTTTTAGAAAACCTTTGTAAAAGAAGACCCCGTACCACTTTTTGGATGGGGGGAGATTTTAATGTTTCAATTTGTGAATTCTGTGCCCGACATGTATGTGGCTTTAACAATCAAAGAAACAATTAAATGTACCATTTTCGTCATTCTGTGTGTGTACGGTGAATCTTTAAATAAGGGCATAAAATATAATTTAATCTTCTTAAAGAGGCGGTCACTTAACAAAGCCCTACCTTTCATAGAAGTTCGAAAAGGAGCACAATTGATTTTGTATTGATCTTATCAGAACTCTGTGGCTTTCTAAAGGCTTTGTGATTGTTAGTAATTGCAATAGTGATCACAATCCCTTACTTTGGAACATAACTGTGAATAAGGATGACTCCCAACGAAAGCTGCTGTGATTATTCTAAATCTAAAGATGTAAGTATAAAGTGGAATAAGGTGGTCCCAGACACTTTTATTGCCAAACGTATTAGTGGTAATAAGGAGGCCTTTACAACATGCCTGTCGGCCGAATTGGCCCATGCGGCATCCAGGGAAGTTAAACATATGCCTGCCCATATCAGATATGTTATTGTTTAAATCAGCCCCCACTGAGGCAAAACCTTTTAGATGGTTTGACACCACTTGTTTGGCCGCTCATAAAGAGCTGAATCAGCACTTCACTCAACCGTAGAAGCCCTCAGAAGATTAAGCAAGAACGCCACATATACATATAGACGTTGGAAGCACTTAAGAAAGTGAGTAGGTGCAAGACCTGGAAAGACCTGATAGAAGCAGGTAGGGCAAGGGATTCCATGAGATTTTGGGAGCCTGTAAATCGCCCATTCTTCACGGATCCTACAATATGCAGGGTGGAGTCTTTAACATTATTCTGATATTTTCCACATAGAAGAGATAGACTCTGGTCTTTCTGAATTAAAGGACGAATGACTTTTACACAAAACTGAACTCCACGGATTTAAGAATACAATAGGTGTAAATGGAGTGGCCAGGGTAATATGAAGAAGGATCGCAGTAAAGACTTCAGGGGTTGATGGAGTCCCCGTTGATATTTTTAAGGCTAACATCTCCCTCTGGGCCCCCATAATAACCAAGATGATAAGAGCTGCTATGGTAGGCCCTCTTCCAGGCTCCTAGAGTCAAGCGATCGTCATCCCAAATTTTAGGAAGGGGACAGAGTTCAGCCCAGCTGCTATTGTCCAGTCTCTCTAATTGACTCTAGTACCCAAGGAGGGTTATCCTGTGGGGTTTGGAAGCCTGGGCAGATGAAAACAAGATCTTGTCAGAAATTCAGTTTGGTTTTCGCCCAGGTATTTGTGCCGTGGAACAATATTTAAATTTGTATCTTTTGGCTGGAAAGTATGTTTTAGCGAATGAAAGGGCTCTTCATTTAGCATTTATGGATTTGTCGATCACGTTTGACCTGGTAAATGATGGGATATAATGGAGCAAATGGGGGTAAAAAAATAATTGTCGATTATGTTAAAACGTTTGCATGCCGAAACTTCTGTTACAATCTGATACGGCACTACAGGCAAATTAACCTCCTCAATTAGAGCACATAGAGGTGTACAGCAAGGTTCGATCATTGCACTGTTTCTCTTTCTGTTATATAATGTTAATAGATTTTTTATGGAGAAGGGTATAGATATGCCTTCAATGGGAAACTGTTTAATTCCCATCCTATTGTATGCCAACGACGCAGTCCTCATTTTAAGAACAGCTAATGGTTTTCAAATCTGACTGGATTCGTTTTTATCATTTAGGGAGGTACTTTGACCTAAAGGTTAATTTTACTAAATCTTATATTATGACCTATGGCCCTGCCAAGCCAAATATTAAGGCCCACAGCCTGGGGGGTACCACGTTAGGCAGAAGCAGGACTTTTAGTGATCTGGGGATTTTATTTAATACAACCCCACATGAAACCCTCAGTTAACTCTGGGAAACCAACAACTTGGCTAAACTAATGAGACGGTGTTTAAATTTGCACAAGCATTACATCAGGAGCCAGTTAAGTAATCACTTTATATCTAGAAGAGTAAGTGCATCCCAGTTGGGTCATATAGGGCAGGCATCTATGGCTACTGTAATGCAGATATCCTTCAACATGCAGAAAATAGGTTTATCTACAGATGCTGTTGGCCCCAAGAAGCACTATGTCCATCATTTGTCTTGAGGAAGCAGGTTTAACCTATCTGGAAGATATGATCGGCCTTACCCCCCTAATCTTATGGATTTACTGTGAGGTCAAGCAAGAAGCAGGATTGGTTAGTCAATTCCTTGGGGATTGTTTGCTACTTGATGACTCTCAGCACATACCATGGCTTCCACATGTCAAGAAAAGGTTTTATCAACTGGGAAATCTGGGTGTAAAGCGAGAACTAATCAGTGGTATCAGGAATATCGCATGGAGCAAAGGGGGAAATGTACTGCATCCATGCCAAGTATAATCAGGTAAATTGATTTTTTGTACATTTCCAGGGATGGACCATTACCTATATTTTTTATTATGCTCTCCACTTATTGTTTTTATCTAACTCGCTTAAGATTGAACACACTGCATTTTATCGTAGCCTCTCCTTTGCAAAGCACCTTTTTTTAGAAATGTGTCACCATGCTCCTGTGACAGCATATCCATTCAAAGCGCATGTCACTTCATGCTCTTTTGCACACAATATTCAGCCCTGCACTGCTTTGATTTCATCCCTATTTTCCACCAGGCAAATGTTAGAAAACATGGTTAGCAATTGCATTTTTGCAGAGCATTAGAAACGTTCAATATTTGCTATGTGGTATTAAATTTTATAAGAAGCGCTTTTACACTAAGCAATGAGTTTCTTATGGAATTGTTGTTAGCCTAGATTTGGGTCCTTTTTTATATAACAAACGCCCGGAATGATCTTTTTTATATAAATTGTTTTAGAACATTTGTAAACTTGTATTGTTTTAACATAATTGCTTTGATTGATTTTATGATACATGTGGGAATCTGTACTGTAAGTTGATGCAGTGAATTTGTTTTATCTTGGTGTTGTTAGCTGTTTAGGCCGAATAAAGATTTATTGACTGACTGACTGACATATAGCATGCAATTTAACATTAACTTTTTAGTCAGTTCAAGAGGACGATGGGGGGGGTAAAAAAGAGTCGTGGCCCAAGGGCAGCTTCTTTTCAGTTGACACACTATGATCATGTGTGATTGCTCATTGCTTTCAAGAGAGAGAGGGTGCTTAAAGGAGTAAGTCTTCCAAGTCAAGCCCAAACAAAGACGCAAGGCCAGATTTATCTGGCTTAAATAAAAAAAAATAACGACTTTGGGTCACCAGGCTACTTGGGTCAGGAGAACAAGGCCTCGCACAACGCTTCTTTTAAAAAGAGTGAAGAAGTAACAGACAAGCATTGGCAATGCCAATAGGTCTAACTTATTAATGTTATGTCAAACAAGACCTACACATTCATGTACATTAATGACTGCCCTCCTCCCATTTGTGCTGCTGTTAGAAAAAAGTAATACATTATCTAGACACTTCAATAGCAATACAATGGTGTGCCTGCTCCAGAAAGTCAAAGCTCAGGCAGCTGGTTAAATAAACAAAAATGACCACAGCTGTGTGGAGAGCGAGCTCTTTTTTGTGTGTGGAAGCACACAGTTTCTGCTCAATCAAAACAAGTACTCGTGGTTCCCAACATGTGGGCAGAGCCAAAGCCCCTCTTCTGATGATTTCCACATAATTACCTGGCGACAGCTAAACTGTCAAGCCAGACCATAATAAAAATAGTATAATTAAATGAAGTTTGATAATAAAATGGCATTTAAAGAGACTTGAATATATTGTATGGAAACAACTGAATAAAGAAAAAGCACCATGGTGATTTGTCTAAAGCCCAGTGAAGTTGAAGGAAATTCTGGATGATACAGGAACTAGGCAAAGTCACCTAAGAATTCAATGTGTTTAACTACAACTTTTATCCAGAAATGTGTAAACACAGAAGTGCTTGATTTTATGGCATAATGCAGCTAGATGATTCCTTGGTAAAATGTGCCACCAATTTTCTTACACAGCTAGTTTTAGTTAGTGTTGCAAACCCCCTATACGCACCCACAGTAAAGAGAGTACCTTACATCATGAAGTAACTATGGATATTCTTGTTTTTGGTGCATTTTATAACTTAGCTATCCACAGACTTGTTGTCTTTGCCAAAGTGCGGTAGGTCGGATGGAAAACCATCAAGGCGGTGATTCTTAGAATTCCAGCAGTAAAGAATACTTGCAAGGGTCGATTTGGTGTGCATCGTATATGCAACATCTTTTATTTTAAGTGATCTACCATAATGCACGATCAAGGGAGTGTACTGGTCTAATCCTGGTAATACCTCTTCCTGGGTTGCTTTAGAAGCCCTCTCCAGTCTTATTGTTAAGCTAAAATGTAAAGTTTGGTCATACGTCTGGGATTTGTTTCAGTGGTTTCTAAGGGTTTCCAGTGAGACGATATCACTGATGATCTCACTGGTGCTTCCATAATGGCATTTAGTTCCCTGTGGAGTCATTCCCATCAGTAAACTTTGTTTTTAAATTACCACCGGTGCGCCAGTTTTTTTATTCTCCACCTGCTCCCATAATACCTTTCTATTAATCATTGGTGACCTTTACCTGGAACTTATCTTTGGAGGGAAGCACACTAAACTACACAGGCAGGGTTGATGAGGATGGAAATGATGGAGTTAATGGTAGAGGTGGTTATATCAGTGATAATACGGTTATTGGTTGTTATACAGTTCCTACTAATCTAGTGGGACTTTATATTCAACATCGTCAAAGAGCTCTCGAACCCCAGCGCCGGAAACAACGACATCACGCCCTCGCAAGACCTCTGCAACTCGCTCGCCTCGTTCTTCCACAGCAAGATCGCAGACATACACAACAGTTTCAGCACACAGCCAATGCACACTACGACCGGAACAACACCCCCCACCACCACCCTCCGCGCCTGGACCCCAGTCAACACCGAAGACACCAACGATGAACTCCATCCACTCAGGATCTCCAACCGACCCCTGCCCTCACCACATCTTCAACAAGGCCGACTCCGTCATCGCACCCCACCTGCGGGACATCATCAACGCCTCCTTCGACACCGCCACCTTCCCAGAGAGCTGGAAGCACGCCAAACTCAGCGCCCTACTGAAGAAACCATCAGCGGACCCCACCGACCTCAAAAACTACCGCCCCATCTCGCTCCTTCCTTTTCCGGCCAAAGTCATCGAGAAAACCGTCAACAGACAACTGGCCACCTTCCTCAAGACGAACGGATCCCTCGACCACTCGCAGTCCGGCTTCCGGGCCAACCACAGCACCGAGACCGCCCTCATCGCAGCCACCGACGACATCCGAGCTTTGCTCGACAACGGGGAAACAACGGCCCTCATCCTCCTGGACCTCTCCGCGGCGTTCGACACGGTCTGCCACCGCACCCTAGTGCAGCGCCTCAACAACATCGGTATCCAGGAGAAGGCACTGGAATGGATCATCTCCTTCCTCGCCGGAAGAACACAGAGAGTCCGCCTACCCCCGTTCAGATCCGAGGCCACCGAAGTCATCTGCGGCGTACCACAAGGATCATCACTCAGCCCCACCCTCTTCAACATCTACATGAGCCCCCTCGCAGCCATCGCACACCAACACAACCTCAACATCATCTCCTACGCCGACGACACCCAGCTGATCCTCTCCCTCACCAACGACCCAGCCACCGCCAGAACCAACCTACACGAACGGATGAAATACGTAGCCGAGTGGATGACGAACAGCCGCCTGAAACTGTACTCAGATAAGACGGAAGTCCTCATCCTGGGATCATCACCCTCCGCCTGGGACGACTCCTGGTGGCCCCCTGCCCTTGGCAGCGCACCCAAACCAACAGACCACGCACGCAACCTGGGCTTCGTCCTGGACTCCTCCCTCTCCATGACCAGACAAGTCAACGCCGTCTCCGCATCATGCTTCAACACCCTACGCATGCTACGTAAGATCTTCCGGTGGATCCCCACCGAAACCAGGAAGACGGTCACCCAGGCCCTCGTCACCAGCCGACTGGACTACGGCAACTCCCTCTACGCCGGAACCACAGCCAAACTCCAGAAACAACTCCAGCGCATCCAGAACGCCTCAGCACGCCTCATCCTGGACATTCCCCGACACAGCCACATCTCCGTACACCTGAGAAACCTGCACTGGCTCCCCGTCAGCAAGAGAATCACGTTCCGACTCCTCACCCACGCACACAAAGCTCTCCACAACCAAGGCCCAAGATACCTCAACGACCGCGTGACCTTCTACACTCCCACCCGCCACCTTCGATCAACCAGCCACGCCCTCGCCGCTGTCCCCCGCATCCGAAGAGCCACAACAGGAGGAAGATCCTTCTCCTACATGGCTGCCAAGACGTGGAACTCCCTCCCCATCCACCTCCGCCTGACCCAAGACCACCTCTCCTTCAGGAAGCAACTCAAGACCTGGCTGTTCGAGCAGTAGCGGACCCCCCTCCCCCAAGCGCCTTGAGACCCTCCGGGTGAGTAGCGCACTATACAAATGCTTGATTGATTGATTGATATTTAGAACAGAACTTCATAATATGAGCAGTAAACGTAGGTCTATTTGGCTAGCTCACATTACCACATCCAAACTCCTAAACCTCCAGAGTTATGGATGTTGTCAGTAACCTGGAACATGACCCTCAAATTCCCAAGGAAATTGTGGAAACAGATCTAAACCTTTTGTTTGTCACGCATGCATGCCCAAAGTGTCACAAAGACTAAATACAATATTTCACTTTTGAATATTGATTGAAAAGCTCAAATCTTTGCAGACAAAACATGAACTGCAGTTGTAAGAAAGATGAGACATATTATTGCAATGAGCACTATTAGAATAGCGAAAAATAAAAAAAATGTAATTATGGTAATTGTTCATAACATTACTATTGTTAATAAAGTTACTGTTATCTACTACTAGCCTCTATGCTAAAGAGAGCATATCTGGTGTACCCATCTGCACGGTCTGTTGGAATGACCTAACCCTATACCTTATTCGATACTCCAGAGCACTACACAGATGCCGTAATTAAGGTCCGCCAATATTGCAGAGCCAATTTAATTATTTAGAAAGTACAAATACAAAGGTTGATGATGCATAAATCCATAAGTAAAAGGCACGGTTAATCACTGTATGTTGACACGCAGGTCAATAGATGAAAAAAAACAGCTGGCACATGTTCCGTCGCATTGACGACTCTTTCAAGGCTGTTGGCAAAAGGTCATGTACATTCCATATATTAGATGAAAACTGCTGTATGGGTGGCACCTTGGAACCAAAGTTATATGTCGTATGTAGTACCCCACCACTGGTAAGAGATGGTCTCAACAGTGCCCATGAAATATTGACACGTCATGCAAACAATACTAGAGACCGTGCACACGCTTTGCACTGTGGGAAAAAGTCGCAGATCAATAAAGGAAAAAAGAGGGAAACAAACAAAACACCCGGTGTCAACATATTTAGTCTTGTGCTCGTGACACATCGATTAACCAAATATTTTTATTCATATGTGTACTCAATCAAAAAGTGCTATACACATAACCAAAACATGCTTCTAAGTGATCAGTTTCAGTACTAACCCCTTGAAACAAACGCTAGATCACCTCGTAATCCTTTTCAATGGGAAGGAGACAACTTATGCTCCTCCTTTCTTCTGTGCATGAGAACGATCAAGGAGTCCAAAATTTAGGACCCTCACGACCTGTTTGAACCGGCTACGTCTCTATTAGAGACCTCCAAAGACGTTACTAAGTACTGGGAGAGGAGGAAAATATAGCAATGTATAAGACTCACTAGGTCTAAACTCTAAAGGACATTGTGACAGCCAACCCAAACATAATGTAGTCAAAGGTTAGGCCAACCACTAGCATTAATCCCAACCACGAGTGCACAGAAAACGTAAAGGGTTTGTTAAATAGTATTTTTACAATAGTTAGATAATCCATTGAGTCCCAGTGTATAGCAGGCAATGCTTTAAACACTGGGCATTCAACACACACCCACTGATTTTTATATTTACTGAGTGATCCTAATAATATTCAACAAATTTCCTTAAATCAGAACACCGGTAGCACAGTGCGTAATATAACTCAAGGCTAAACGTTCCTCACACTTAGTCCGCGGTTCACCACCGAGTTAGAGTGGGAACAGTGTAGAAAGACGTATGCTCTATCCAGCCCGAAGTCCACTCACAAAAAGCCTACAATAAACAAGTGGTAATTCTCAGTCCAAACATTACCATAAACACGTTGTACTTCTCTTTTGTAACGGTAGCCGCCAACAGCAGTAAATTTAGAGAAAAACTCACCCGTAGTGGCTCCTGACAAGTATCACAATGAAATAGTCTCCTGTGGCCCGCACGGTGGCCCCATCCTTATGAGCACACCCGCAGCCGCATCAACATATAAAGCGGAGTGAGAAAATGAAATGTGTACTGAACAATGGGAGCCAAAACCCATGGAAACAATGCTAATTAAATTGTATATAGGACGTAGCATGCAAAATAAGAAATAAGTAAGTGGGTTAGTGGCATCAAATAAACATTGATTAGTCAAAATTACAGTGACGTTGACGGTTAAACCCCACAGGCATATAAGTCAGTGATGATAAAAAAATATTGAAAGAAACATGTGTTAAAGAAGACAGTATTGTCAAATGGACCTGTTCTAAGGGCATGGTAATTGTTACATGATTCACATACATGTATGTTTCGAGCGACATATTTGTTGAAATCAAACATTCTATATCGTTTTCAAAGAAACTCTGCAAATGCATTTTACATCAAATATAGGCAGATTTATCTTCTTAAATAGAGTCACAAGGTACACAATGAACACATTAATAGTGCATATCTGATGTGATCTATCACTCGCATTTGGCAATAACAACCAGTTCATGTCTACTAGGTTGGGAATTAGGGATGCTAACACTTGGTCATAGATTGTAACATAGACCATCTTTAATTAAAACTGTCAGCACAAATAGTTAGCACCCATATTCTGTCACCTTGTTCAATCTTTTAAGAAAACTAATAGATCCCTGTCTCTATTTAGGCCCAAAACTACTGACCTCAATCTAGTGATACAAGTGGCTTCCAGTTACCGCAAAGAGTGTGTCCTGTCTCCACCTCTAGGGTGGTCTACAGCCTCCCACAAGCCATGAAATCTGATTTGTGGTAATTCCGCTAAACCGTGACTTGTGTTGAAATGAACAGCCATTCAACAGTTACTATTATCATTACCATTACCATTACCGTTATTATAATCCCAAAAAACAAAAGGAAGAGACACACTGGTTACGCTCCGCACCAGTGGGTTTTTATAAATGTGGACACTGTAATGTTTCCTCATACACTGTGGGCAGGATAAAAAAGTTTTAATTCAATACTACCATGGAATATAAAATTCAAACATTCATGAACTGCAATACTAAATTTGTGGTCTATTGTGTCATTTGTGTATGTAACAGCATTTACATTGGCAGTACAGTTAGACCTTTGAAAGAAAGGATACAAGAGCATATAAGAGCAATTCGGAATGGTAATAATAACTATCGAATGGCGGTTCATTTCAACACAAGCCATGGATTTGCGGAATTACCACAAATCAGATTTCATGTCTTGGGGGTGGCTGTAGACCATCCTAGAGGTGGAGAGAGGACACACTCTTTGTGGAAACTTGAAGCCACTTGGATCACTGAATTAAGGTCAGTAGATCTCCGCCTAACTAGAGACAAGGAGCTATTTGTTTTCTTAAAAGATTGAACAAGGTGACACAATGGGCCCGATTCACAGAACTAACTTAAGACAAAATCCTAAACTTACTACCATTTTGGTATTCACAGAAGGCACTTACTCATTTTGGTATTCACAGAAGGCACTTACTCATTTCGGTATTCACAGAAGTTAGGACTCCTAACTTTAGGACTCCTAAATGCCTTCTGTGAATACCGAAAGCCTTAAAATTAGGATTTTTCTCAGTTTAGTAGTAGTATAGTTAGGACTCCTAACTTTAGGACTCCTAAATGCCTTCTGTGAATACCGAAAGTCTTAAAATTAGGATTTTTCTCAATTTAGTAGTCCTAAGTCTAAATTTAGGACTACTAAATTGAGAAAAATCCTAATTTTAAGACTTTCGGTATTCACAGAAGGCATTTAGGAGTCCTAAAGTTAGGAGTCCTAACTATACTACTACTAAACTGAGAAAAATCCTAATTTTAAGGCTTTCGGTATTCACAGAAGGCATTTAGGAGTCCTAAAGTTAGGAGTCCTAAATTTAGGACTACTAAATTGAGAAAAATCCTAATTTTAAGGCTTTCGGTATTCACAGAAGGCATTTAGGAGTCCTAAAGTTAGGACTCCTAACTTCTGTGAATACCGAAATGAGTAAGTGCCTTCTGTGAATACCAAAATGAGTAAGTGCCTTCTGTGAATACCAAAACGGTAGTAAGTTTAGGATTTTGTCTTAAGTTAGTTCTGTGAATCAGGGCCCCTATGTGTGCTAACTATCTGTGCTGACTGTTTTAATTAGAGATGGTCTAAGTTGCAATCTATGACCATGTGTTAGCATCCCTAATTCCCAACCTAGTAGACATATGAACTGGTTGTAATTGTCAAATGCGAGTTATAGATCACATCAGATATGCACTAATAATTTGTTCATTGTGTACCTTGTGGCTACACCTGCCTATATTTGATGTAAAATGCATTTGCAGAGTTTCTTTGAAAATTATATAGAATGTTTGATTTCAACAAATATGTTGCTTGAAACTTACATGTATGTGAATCATGTAACAATTGCCATGCCCATAAGGGCAGGTCCATTTGACTATACTGTCTTCTTTAACACATGTATATTTCAAACAATTTGTTATCATCACTGACTTACATGCCTGTGATGTTTAACCTGCAACGTCATGGTAATTTTGACTAATCAGTGCATATTTGATGCAACCAACCCACTTACTTATTTCTTATTTTGCATGCTTCGTCCTCTATACAATTTCATTTGCATTATTTCCATGGGTTTTAGAACATTTCACCATTTATAGATGGTGCCCATGGTTTGGTACACATTTCATTTTCTCACTCCACTTTCAATGTTGATGCTGCTGCGGGTGTGGCATAAGGATGGGGCCACCGTGTGGGCCATAGGAGACTATTTCATTGTGATACTTGTCAGGGGCTGCTATGGGTGAGTATTTCTCTAAATTTACTGCTGTTGGCGGCTTTTGTCAAAACAGAGAAGTACGACGTGCTTTTGGCAATGTTTGGACTAAGACTTACTATTTGTTTATTGTAGGCTTTTAGTAAGTGGACTTCGGGCTGGATAGAGCCTACGTCCTTCTACAATGTTCCCACTCTAACTCAGTGGTGAACCGCGGACTAAGTGCGAGGTACGTTTAGCTTTGAGTTATATTACGCACTGTGCTACGGGTGTGCTGATTTAGGGGAAATTTGTTAAATATTATTAGGATCACTTAGTAAATATAAAAAACAGTGGATGTGTGTTGAATGCCCAGTGTTTAACGCATCGCTTGCTATACACTGAGACTCAATGAATTATCTAACTCTTTTAAAAATACTATTGAACAAACCCTTTACGTTTTCTTTGGACTCGTGGTTGGGATTAATACTAGTGGTTGGCCTAATTTTTGACTGCATTATGTTTTGGTTGGCTGTCACAATACCCTTTAGAGTTTAGACCTAGTGAGTCTTATACATTGCTATATTTTCCTCCTCTTCCAGTACTTAGTGACTTCTTTGGAGGTCTCTTATAGAGACGTATCCAGTTCAAACAGGTCGTGAGGATCCTAAATTTTGGAGTCTTTGATCGTTCTCATGCACAGAAGAAAGAAGGAGCATAAGTTATCTCCTTCCCATTGAAAAGGATTCGGAGGTGATCTAGTGTTTCTTTCTAGGGGTTAGTACTGAAACTGATCACTTAGAAGCATGTTTGGTGATGTGGGTAGCACTTTTTGATTGAGTACACATATGAATATAAAAATGTGGGTAATCTATGTGTCACAAGCACTAGACTAAATATGTTAACACTGGGCGTTTTGTTTGTTTCCCTCTTTTTTCCTTCTTTAGTGAACTGCGACTTTTCCCCACAGTGCAAAGCGTGTGCACAGTCTCTAGTATTGTTTGCATGACATATCAATATTTCATGGGCACTGTTGAGACCATGTCTTACCGGTGGTGGGGTACTACGTATGACATATAACTTTGGTACCAAGGTGCCACCCGTGCAGCAGTTTTCATCGAATACATGTAATGTACATGTCCTTTTGACAACAGCCTTAAAAAAGTCATCAATACGATGTTACAGGTATCGGCTGTGTGCTTAATTTATTGACCTGCGTGTCAACATACTGTGATTATCAGTGTCTTTTACCTATGGACCTATGTATCATCAAACTTTGTATTTGTACTTTCTAAATAATTAAATTGTATGTGCAATATTGGCGGACCTTAATTACTGCATCTGTGTAGTGCTCTGGAGTATCCAATAAGTTTGTATGTATGCGCATTATTTTCCAAAAATTATTATACACTATTTTTGTAGCATGGTGCATATTCATTTGAGCACACCATAACTACTGTGACCGCTAACTAACTACTAGGCATAGCGGATGTGCTGATAACTTGTAAATATCACTGCCATCTTGTTCTTCTAACCCTATACCTTGGTAGTGTACGTCAGGAAGCCAGGGTCAGTGCATCCACAGTTATCTTTCTCCTGAGAATGAAGGTCGTGTCAGCGAGTCTGCATCTTTCAGCACCGTTTCATGATGACTACGGCAGAAGTGAATCTCTCTTCGACTTCTGCACGGACGCTGTTTATATAATAAAACAGCAAGCCATTCAAACTGTGACAAAGGTGCAGTACACCAATTTGATTAGACTGAAGCAGAATAGTTATCTTTTTGTGAGCACAGAAAACAAAAAAATGCCTCGTGTTCTGAATTTGTGTGACCCTGGAACTAACTGTGCAGACTACCTGGCACCAATGCCTATCTGGAAGAAAATTGTGTAAGGCCATTCTTGCAATAAAAAGACATATACAAAGCACCATTAGAATTTGGGTCTAAGTTAACACAAGAATTAAAATGTGCTAATGGGGATGGTGGTGGCAATGGTAATGATTTTAATTGTGGTGGTAATGGCTTGGTAGAAGTGGCTCAGTGGGAGTACATACACACTGGGACAGCATCAGGGGATCTGCCAGACAGACTGAAGTTGTTCACAGCTGCCTGGAAAGTAGCAAGGAAGGTTGAGCTGAAGACTGGAATTAACAGAGACAGTGTCCAAACAGGTTTCAATTACAAAACAATTTTTCAGAAATTAGATACCAAGAGTGTATTTGGGAAGCAAATGGATGTAAAAAAAAAAAAACTTGTACATAAAGGAAAAGAATATGACCAATGGTTAAAGGATACAAGTCTGATGTTATACCATATTCAAAATAAAGTTTGGACATTTACAAGAACAATTGTAAACAAAACATGCACTGCGTGATTAAAGAGAACACATGTGCTGGTGAAAATGTGGCATGTAAAAAGGGATCACATGTGTTGTAAATCAGTTTTTCATGTAACATGGCTGACAGTGGTCGTTAGCCCTCCCTTTGTGTTCTTACCTCCTTAGCCTCACAGAATACCTATGTGTGTTCTAACTTGTACCCGAGTGTTCTACTCTTGACAGTTGATGGTCTGGTCAGCTGGCGAGGTGTGCACTCAGCTGTGTCTTACAATAAATCTACATGCAACTAACTAGAAGTGTCCTGAGATCTATCTACAACAACATTTAAGAAAAGAAATCACAGCAGAGGAATATATGCAATGCATTATGTAGAGTTTTCATGCAAGAATTACAAGTCATGGAAATGTTGCTCTACATAGAAAAAGTAAAACAATTGCTCTTTCTATGTAGTAAAGATGTCAACAATGTTGTGAACCTAAGGACGGGTCACCATCAAGACTGAGAGCAATGAGACGACCACACTGGATAACCACTTTCACTACAATTCATTGAGGTGATGGGTGCATGGAGTTGCTATATCATTGAGAATATATATTGTGGGAGGGGACAAAGATTGTATCCGAGCTAGTCTGAGAGAAAGTCATGCATGAAGGCTAATCACTTTAATAAAAAGGTACGGTCCTGTGGGGAATTGTAGTGTCATAGACGTATATGTTAAAGATTTGACTCAAGGGAAAGTAATTAATGAAGTATTCATGAAAGGTGTTATACAATGTGCCTGTAGGAGTCCAATCAATGTGCAACAAGCAGGACGGGGAACCTGAGCCAGATAAAACTAAATCCAAAGACAAAAGAACAAACAAAACCTCCTATCTTTCAATAGGGCCAGCAAGAATTTAACATCAGCTAGGGGAAAAGGAGCATAATGTATTGACATTATGTGAGCCGCGTGGACTAATTGGGTAAAGAACAACCTATGGGCGCTGTGTCTTTTACATAAGCACCCGGCAGGGGCTAAAAGTGGAAGCACAGTGGGGCTTGCAGGACCTGCCGTGCAAACTTGAAGGTATACGCGCTTGGATGCAGACGTAATGGCACTATCACAAGGAGGGCAAGGGGCTGAGCTGGGGTCTCACGTGATGGGACGGCCGGGATTTGTTTCTGTATGCAACGTATATTTGAGATAAATCACTGAATGTGAGACGATTGAGTGCATTTTTCAGAAGTAATAACGTCCCTCATGTATTGTATTGCTAACACTCCAAGGACGTGGAATTACACAGCAAACACCCAGTATGAGAGGGAGTAATACACCACAGTGCCTTTCTAAAGCCCAGTCTGTCTAGGTTTTAAAGGATTTGTAACAATGCATCTCGCAGACAGCTGAATTTTCAAGTCAAACCTAAAAACATTATCAGAGAAGACTTGAATCTGGTATCAAGCAAAGTGTGGCTTAATGAGCAATGACATTTTTCTCTCTTCGTGCCTAAAGAAGTACTTCCATGTAGTAAACCTGTTTCTAAAATACAATTAGCATCCTAGTTCTACCTTATTAGTTATCAAGCTCTTTCTTGCAATCTGTGATGAAAATCTGTTGACCATACCATCAGTTACCCTTTTGTACACTTCAACAAGGATACATTTGGTTATAAAGCAAACACAAGGAGATGATGAATGGAGCACTGAAACATTTCAGACACTCACTCCCAGTTAGTATAAGATCTGGGTTGAATCCATCATCGTCCTTTAGCTCACTTCACCACCCCACTTCAAACCCAACCATATGCAAATCAGTCTTGACCCTGTGCCGCATGAGAACAGTCGAGCCCAAACTGCCAAGCCAGACCTTCCCTGGACCGGAAACAAGATTCCTGGGACTGGTTTCAGGGTAACACCCCTCATCAGCCAGGCTTGCTTGAATCCAGTGGCAAAGTGAGGAAGGGACCCACGTCTGAGCATACCCGGCCAACTTAGGGCAAACAATTAGGTGGCGAAGTGAGCAAATAAATTATCATGGATTCAACCCAGATCTAATATTGACTGGGGGTGAGTGTCTGAAAAGTTTCAGCGCTCTGTCCTTCATATTATTGTTTTTGCTAAATTTGGTTATAAACATACGTTTACAACCAAAATTACCTCAGTTACATCTGTTAGGAATTGACAAAGGGATTCCAGGCAGGCATAAGCCATTACCTTGTGCAGAGATCTCCAACACATGTGCTTGTTTAGCCTTTGAAGTTTAAACATTTCCACAAACAAATATGTATGTTTGTATCAGCAACTCCTCACATTCCCCCTTCCAGACTGGAAAGGGTAGGAGATGTCCTTCATGCATATACTGCAGTATGTACCTTTCCAGGGTAGAAAAGGAAATTAATCAAGCCGAACTTGGTGGGGTGAAGGGGTTTCTCCATGCATCTGTACAGGGGATTCCGTAATGGAGAACTTCGCACATACTCCATGTAGTCCTCGTGAAAACCTATGCCAGTCATAGCTTTCCATTGGGATTCCAATTGAAATTAGTTAATTCCAAAAATAACTATACCTACACTTGGACTTAGATTTAATAGTCTACGTGCACTTTTACTACTTTCTTTGTGAACATGTTTGGCCTTGGTGGATACATATCACTGGCTGACAAGCTATTCTTTTATATGATTTTGTAGAGCATTTATATTGATAAAGGTGGCATTGACAGGCAACCGACATATATTACCGCGACCTCTGCTCCTGATACTTTACTTAAAATTATAAGCCTCACTTCATCTTTTTCTTCCGACCACAGAACTCTGTCCAAGGAAAAAGATATATGTGTTGACCTTTTAGCTGGATATTCCCATATGTAGCCAAAGTAGATCTGCTGGGTCTTACTACATAATTATCATTTTAAAGAGTACAAGGTAGTCAATGTGTCCCTAACTGACCACATTAGTTGGGTTGGTTTTCTGTACAATTGCAAGGTTATCTTACTGCGTTAGGATATAAGGTTTCTCAAGGCACCTCCCGTAGCTTCCATTTTTCCTTAAAAATATGCCACTTGTTTTGGCTACACGCCACCCTTCAGTCTTTGGCTCCAGAGCTCATAGTGCTCTAGGCACATTCAAAAGCCTTCCCTAATCTCTACCATCCAGACCCTGTTGTGGAGATAGCTTCTTTTTCCAGAGAGATTGCACTGGGACATCTATTCTGGAGCAGTCTCCTAGTGCAATGGACCAGATGACCCACTGCATTCAAGAGAAGTCGCTGGCTTTTATACAATGGGGCCGCTGTTTTGCAACAAATCAGCAGTGCCCAACTTGAGCTTGATTAGGTGAAGAGTGAGGACAGATTGGTTTTCTCTCCTCAGTGCCACAGGACCACCTGAGACACACTTCATTGCAGGCCCAGTTGTGGATGCAAATACTTGCTAAAGGTGCTACACAGCAGGTTTTGGTGTTTTTATGCAGATATCTCACCACTGACAAAGGGCTGCCAGTTATCACACAGTTTGTCTATCACAACAGGGAATGATCCTGTTGTGGACCTAGGGGGCTGAGATCAAATAACGTTTAGAGAATATAAATGTACCCACTATACCATAGATCATGCTTTTCATTTTTAAGAACTAGATAGTCACTCATGCGTATCTGCAGTTGCCATCTATGACCAATGTTCTTTTCTAAACTTTTTCTTCGATCACTTGGCTACCTTACATCTAATACTAATATAAATCTGTGCACCACTCATATTACACAGAGTGAAGAGAAGTCATGGTATTTATAAAGTATAGTTGTCACTTGATGTCAATGTTTTTGTTTCAAACACCCCCCACACAGTTGGCTTCCCATCCAACCTCCTCCTATACCAAACCTCCCATTTAAAGATGTGTAAATAGTGTAGGAAAGGTACTAATGACTCTCTCATTTAAAATCAAATAAATACATACATTAATTAATGAAGCATGATCCTGTTGAAACACACACATTAGAAAAATAAGAAAGGAAAGCAACACCCCCAAAACGACCTACCACCACACATCAGAGCCTCCCTCTTCATTCTGAGATCCACAAGAAGCTGAAGACCAGGCTCTTAAAGTAAGGGGCATGACTAGGCTCTCACCTGCTCAGCGCCAGAATACCCTCCCAGGTGGAAGCACACTCTTCAAATACACATTATATAACATAACATAACATTACAGCATTGACAAAGCCAATGGATTTAATATGCGAATGCTGGTAAACACAAGCATTCACAAATGTACATCATGTTAAAGCTGGTGCTAATGGCTTTGCTAATGTTGAGAGAAAAGTGGTAAAAATTATTGCTTTCTGTATAAAATACATATAGAAAATGAACAATTGCACATGACAATCGGTGTGATGATTTAGCATACCTTTCAGATGTAAAAGCCCCCTGTACATTCTTTTGGAAACACTTCACAGAAGGCTGATCAATTCAACAAATAGTAAATAGGAACAGGTGAGCAAGTAATACTCCTATGGGTGGAGCCATAGCCTAAACTATGTATTTTTAAAGCACTAGAAACAATAGATTAAGCATACAGCTGTTTTTCAAACCAAACCTAAAACACACAGCGAAAAAAGAGACAGATGGCATCACTGAGGCAGGCCATAGAGACCAACCAAATTTGCCTGCAGGTCGGGGACTATTTTCATGGCTCTATGGACCTTTTGCCACTAAAACCACCACTGTTATGAACACCAGTATCATTACCACCACCCTTAAAGACATCGCCACCATTATCATTAAAAGCACCATTATGAGTGCGACTACCATCTGAAAATTACAATCACTTTTACTAGTAACACCACCGCCATCACTACCACCACTATTACCACCCACACAATACTATTACCATTCCCAACATCACCATGACAACCCCCACCACCACTACCACTGGCCTCTTCACTACCACCACTACGATTAGCACCACCTCAGTATTACCATCACAACTACTAAGCCACCATTACCATGGCCACCTATTAACCCCAGCAGGACTGCCATTATCATTACCATCAACACTACCCCCTTTGCCACAACTATTACCACACTACTATTACCAACACCACCGCTATTACAACCAACACACAATCAAATCCACCACCATTAAACCTCCCATTAACACCACCATTAACACCATCATTTATACCATCACAATTACTACCACTGCCTCCATTACCACCACCTCCAGCACCACAACCACTATTAAAACCACCATAATTACCATGATCATCATTAATACTACCACTAGCAGCAGACAACTTTAGCTTCAGTTCTGTCATCAATTCTTCAAAAAGGTATGAAAAGAAGGTGAAGGAAAATTGCTATATATCAGCCCCTTCAGCCAATGGCTTTCATGTGTTTTTCATGGTGTGACGTAGCTTTGGTGGGCTTTCAATCAAAGCTATGACTTTTTGTGTATATTTTGTGTATATTTTTCCATTTTATTTGTTATGATGATGGGGCATCGAGCAGTACATTTCATTGATGGTTGCACTGTTGCATTTATGTTTGGTGTTGTAGGTTTGGTGATGGGACAGCAAGTGGTCCTTTTTTACACTTCTGCCAATGTGGTTCTTTTACATTTTTACTTTGCTGACACTATGGCATTTAAATTGTTTGTTAATTAATCTATTATGCAATATTTTGCAGTATAAGCCTTTTAAATTCAACAGCCATTATGTAAACTTCATCTTCCTGCTCCTTTTTGTAGCACTCCTCTTTGAAGGTGCAGCGTAACTGTACCAATGCAGCATGTTCAGCAAATTAGCTTCATTTTGGGATTTTGTTTTTATGACAACTGAGGGCAACACTCAGCCACTCACCTGTGCCAAACACTCCCCCTAACCAAAAGCCAGGTATATTTGCTTTGTCAATGCTTGATCCATGTTGTGCTCTGTAATTGGGCTTTTAGCCCTACGCCATCGGAGGGGGGCAGGTCTAAGCCTATGGGCCTGATTACGATCTTGGTGGATGGGATAATCCGTCACAAAAGTGACGGATATCCCGTCCGCCATATTACAAGTTCCATTATATCCTATGGATGTTGTAATATGGTGGACGGGGTATCCATCACATTTGTGATGGAGCATCCCATCCACCAAGATCTCAACTAGGTCCTATTTAAAGGAACCAAACAAAAGAACATCAGGGAATATGACCGGTGCTTGTTGTCCAAGAGTAAACAAGAGGAAAACAACTAACTGGATAGTGTAATTAATTACTTTGGTTGGTAAATTCATTTTACTGTTGGTGTACTCATCATTGACTTTGAGATAAGATGATGTTGGATAGTCCTTCTTCAGAAAATAGTTATCAACTTCAGTTTATTTTTACATTAGCAGGACATGTGATCAAAAGTGGCATTTATCAGAATGAAACAGGCCATGCTGGAACTAAGGAGCAAGCTGAAGGTAAGACTAGATCCTCCAAGTTTAACTTCTACATGTAAAATAAGGGTCATTTAACGCCAGGCTCTTAATGAAAGACAATATGACTATATAAGAATGTTGTAAAATATTGCGGAACAAAATCGCTCAGAGGAAAAAAAGAGACTGTGAAAACCGTATGGTAAAGTAGCCTTTCTTCAGGGATATTGGGTGTGCATACCAATGTAAAGTTGCAAAGTACATCTGGAGCTTGAGGGAAAAGTGGCTAATTATGGCCATTTCATTTGCTTTTTGAAGGAGGTTTTTATACAGCATGTTTGTTTACCTTATAAATTGTCTCTGTGATAGATGTAATGACAGGTGGGCCTGAAGTAAGATGTGAATCAGGGTTCCTGTATATTTTGGGTTTGGAGGACTGAGAGGTATGGGCAGAACCTGACTCAGTGGAGGTCAGCTAACTAATTGTAGATAAGAGAGGAATGTGTAAGTCAACTAGATGTCAGTGTTCAATAGAGCTGAAATATGCAAAAAGGTGAGGAGGGGAATGCTTGAATTAATCTCAGCCATTGGTAATTACTTGGAGCTGCTTCCCAGTTAATTGTTATTTTGCACACTAAGCCACCACACTTTGGACCTAGTCATGTGTAAATCAGTCTTGACCCTGTTCCTATCGTAACTGTCCAGGCGGAATGGCCAGGTCTGGCTTTGCGGTTCAGGCTCAATTGTTCATATTGGAGCAGGATGAAGGTTAATTAGCATATGGCTGGGTCTAACCTGAGGTGGCATTGTGGCTATGGACTGAGATGCAGCCAGACTAATTATCCAAAGCCAGACTGGTCGTAGTAGGCATCGGGTGTTACCCTGGGAGGCTGGAAGGGGGGGCTGGTTTTACAGTGGTGAGGGCCTGTTTTGCACCAGTGTTGCAGTATTGGCCACCCGGTAACAAAAGCAGCAAACAAGCGTTTCGAGCCTCCTGGGACAGGAAATGCTTCCCCAGGGGTTGGTCCAAGAAAATTGCCAGGACTTCTTTGGGTTCCCAGTCCGGCCCTGTAATTACCAGTAGCTGAGATTAATTCAAGCATCCTACTCACCACTTTTATTTATACTTCAGTGTTGAATAGAGCCGCATATGATCCATATCGTGTGCGGATGCATGAATATCACATGTGGTATTTGCTGTTTGTAGAGAGGATACGGTATTTATTAATACTGGAATACAGGACTGTGGAGAGAAATTGGAGGAGAGTTTCTCAAACAGTTCATTACCTTAATTCAGTTTTCTTTAGTAATTTAAGGTCGAGAATGATGTCATGACATTATTGTAGTATTTATATAGCAATATTGTATAATTAAATGCATTATTGGTTATTACAATTGACTAAATGGGTCCCAATAGCGGACTATGTCAGAACCACTGAATTCCGCTGGGGTTTGATGAATCATACATTAGAGAAAATTGGTTATAGATGAACCTCATCTGCGAAAGTAGTTCAGAAGAGAAGAAATATGAATGCACTAGTGGAGTGTATAGATGGGGTATTTGCCCTTACGTTATTGGTATACATACAAATTCAATAATAGAGGTATCATAAGGAGTCCTGTGTATTATCGTGCAAAACTGCAATTGGGTTGGGTGACAAAATAATAAGTTTGATGTCTGAGCAGTTTGTAAACGTCACCAGAACCCTAAAATGACCTTATTAAACTAAAAATATATATGCTCTCCGTCAAGTATTTTTTATAACTACACATTGATTTTGAGTAAGTTGTTTTACATGAAAAATACACTTTTGACATCAAAAGTTTTATTGAAAAAAGTAATTGAAAAACAAAACAATATTGTTCGTTCGCACTAAAGTGAAGAGGAAATGTGAGTATACTGACTCTAAGGTAGGATTTTAATGAAGACATATTTTATCGTGTTAAACTCATCTAGTTTGTTTATTTGAGAGGGGTTTCAAGCTTCTGTCTGCAAGGTTCAACTAACAATGGACAGTTGTCAGGCAAAATAAACTGGCTAGTTTATGTCTAAAAAAACTACGTGATAGCGTACATAGTATAGAAAAAGTCCTCAACATAAATAAAAGTGAATTATTTTTATAAGTCACCAAATACTTCATTATACTGTCTAAATTAAATATTCTCTAAAATGGCCATAACGCTGAAGGAAATTTTTTGTTTAATTTTATTTAACTTTGTTACATAGGGCCTCAGTACCATAGAGTATTTTGGCAAGTTACATATAACAGACTTTCTTGTATTTGCAGGGAATTTGAAATAATTGGTTTGCATTAAGAGTGAAAGCAAGGAGGAAGACTATGGAAGAATATCAGATTTTGACAACAGTTAGGTCTAACAAATTGTTGGTGATGTTTGAGAGAAAAAGTAATTAGCTTGGGAAGAAGTAGTGGAGATGGGATTCTAGGGGCTTCCAGAAGGCAATGAGGACTGTTGCACTTCCAGTAGTGATGATTACGAAGTTACGGGCTGCAGTCGCAGCTCCCGTGAAGGACCACATCCGGGCAAGAGATACTCTAATTTGTAGACTGTTGTGACTATAGAAGCAATTAGTCCACCAGAAATGAATAATAGATTAAATAGTCAAGGAGGCCTCTGAGGATTAACAGATTTGTATACTAGACAGCATACCTTTAGACTGATCCTTGCATTTAAAGACAGCAAATGGACCTTATGCAGGATTGGTGTAATGTGGTCCGATTTGCCTGAAGTAGTTATCAAAATGTCCTCAACCGGTGCAACAGCAGATAGTGGAACACCTGCAAAGATTGCATCCTGAAGTACAACCTAGAGTACACAAGAGTATGATATACTATATTCAGATAATGTTAGACCTGTCATCTTTAGAGTGGTCTTTCCCCAGACTTTTTTGCCTATTACCTCCTCTTGTTGGTGATTCTTTTTGTTGGCCGTAGGACTCAGTGCACTTTACCACTGCTAACCAGTGCTAAAGTTTATGTTCTTCTCCGCTAAACATGGTGACATTGGTGTATACCTGATTGGCATATTTGATTTACTATTTACTGATAAGTCCCTCGTAATGTGATATAACAGATACCCAGGGTCTGTAAATTAAATGCTACTAGTGGGCCTGCAGCACTGATCTTGCCATCCAAAGAAGTACCCTTTCAAACCTGTCTGCCACTGTAGCGCCTGTGTGTGCAGTTTGCCGCCACTTCAACTTGGCATTTAAAACTACTTGCCAAGCTTGAAATTTCCCGTTTATTACACATAATAAGTCACTCCTAAGGTAGGCCCTAATTATACCCCAAGGGCAGGGTGCTGTGCACATGAAAGGTAGGACATGTGCTGGTATGTTTTACATGTCCTGGTAGTGACAAAAAGACTATTTTATTTTTTACTACTGTGAGGTGTACTCCTCCCATAGGCTAGCATTGGGAATTCCTTAATACACTTTAAAACTGTAATTCCTGATCAGAGAGGAGTAGCTTTTCGCATGCATGAATCAGCACCAACGCTTCTCTTCCATTCACGGGATGGGCGACGAAGCGGGCCCCTTTGACTCTTCGCATCAAGCCTTCGACCTCGACCCCTCCTCCATCCAAGGTACATTGTCAGCTGGACCTGTCTGAGTCCTGTAGCCAGCCTGCCCTCCATCACGGTCGGCCTCAACTTTCGATTTACCCCAGTCGAGAGCTACCTCAAGTAATCTTCTTCGTTCTACTTGCTTCTATGCGTTTTACTGCATTTATTCTTTTAACATTCAATATCTAAACATCTATCCATTGGATTTTTGTTGTTTTGGTAATGTTTTGTTCGGAATATAATCATTTATTTTTCTAAACCTGTGTGGAGTCTTTTGTGGTGTATTCATTGTGTTACTATATGTGTGTGTGTTGCACAAATACTTTACACATTGCCTCTTTAGATAAGCCTGACTGCTCTGTGCCATGCTAACTGAGGGTAAGCACAGATTATCTTTTAGTGTGTGTCTAGCTTACCCTTTCTAGAGTGGTGGTTCCTGTCTGGCCTGGGTGCATACCTCAGCCAACCAGGAATCCCATTTCTAACAGATAATCTGTTGAAATAGGATGTTAAACATTCTCTACTCGGTGGAGGAGTACTTTTTTGGATGTCACCACTCTGTTATTGTCAGTGGCGTAACAAACCTTTAAGGGGCCCCCCTGCAATGTACACCGAGGGGCCCCCTCCAGATTTAATCTGGAGTGCTCAGGCCTGAGCACAGTGCTGAGGGGGCCCCCTGCAGCTCGGCCCCCCCGCACTGCGGGGGGGGTGCGGGGGCCTGTGTTATGCCCCTGGTTATTGTGTGTTATGATCAATAGGGTGTTGTCAAGGGTAAAACCAAGAGTTTTCGACATGGGAGAGAGTGAGGAACAGATGATTGTGAGGTTTAGGGGCCCCAGATTAAGAGGCTTCTTGTGTGAAGGCAAGAATAAAAGGAAATATGAAAAGAATATTGTGAGGTCCAAGAACTTCTAATTTTTCAGACTGGTGCACAGTAAAAAGATGCTGATGTTTTAAGACATATTTATGTGCTATGAGCGCAATGTTGGATTTAGTAGGGTATGCCTACATTTCCACGGTTCAGAGTCAGAAACTCTAAATACATTTTGCATTAAACAGGTGCTAGGATAGAGATCTAGAGAACAATTTTAGTCACTCCAGAGTTTGAATTACCTATCTTCACCACTTGCCCTTGTATAGGTGAGTCATGCTCACCATGAGTAGATGTAGTATACCATGCATCTGGGGCTGGTAAATCGAACGCTACTAGTGGGCTTGTAGCGCTTTTTGTGCCACCCACTTAAGTAGCCCATTCAAACATGTCTCAGACCTGCCATTGCAGCATGTTAGCAGTTTTAAACTTCCAATTCTACTTGGCAAAATAACTCCTTGCCAGCCTTAAACTTCCTTTTTAATACTTATGTCACCGCTAAGGTAAACCCTAGATAGCCCATAGAGCAGGGTGCATTGTGATTAAAAAAATGGGCATGCACTTTTAAGTATTACATGTCCTAGTAGTGAAAAACTACCACATTGTTTTTCACTACTGTGAGGCCTACCTGTCCTCTAGGATACCTTGTTACATTTAATTAGGGCTAACCTTTGATTGGGAGCAGGTAGAAATATCATGTTTGGTGTTTGAGAAATTGTAATTTAAATCCTCTTCAATGATAAATTCAGATTTCAAGGCACAATTTCAAAAATGCCACCTTTAGAAATTTGGCATTTTCCTGCCTTTTTGGTGCATGCAATCTGTTCCTGGGTTACATGATTGGGTGTAGTTGGCAGTTCTTTTTTGTATATTCCTCCCGGACAGCCACAGAATAGAGGGACTATGTGTGCCCAGATGTACCTTCACTGGCAGGATGGGGGGTGTTGTTTTTCAAGTCAATAGGGTGTGCTCTGCCTTCACACAAAGAACTTCACACTTGCCTGTTTTGCCTGCAGACAGATTGGGGACAGGGCAGGGAGGCAGATAATTCCAAGCACTTTTGAAAGAGGAACTTCTACAAACTTCTCCTACTCAAAAAAAGGCATTGGATATAAAAATTGAACCCTCTGACCCACTCTTCAGTTCACTCCTGGACCTGCGGGAGGACTCTAAGAGGTGGTCTGCTGTGTATTTCAGAGGGACTGCTTTGCTGCACCAAGAAAGATTGCTGCGCCACCCAAAGCCTGCTCGAAGCTCGAGAGCTCTCCCTGGCTTCTTGACTAGATATCAGCAGTTGGCACTTTGATCTTACAGGTGCTAGTTTTCACCTTACACTTACAAAAATTATAATTCTAGTTCTTCTGATTGGAGTTTTGTTGTTTTGATATCAAATATTGTATTACAATCTACTCTTTTTTTCTAAAATGGGTGTGGGATTTTTCTTGTGTTGTGTTTTTACTTTACTATTGTTTTGAGTGCTGCATGAATACTTTACAATTTGCCTCCAAGTTAACCCTGACTAAATCTGTGCCCAGCTACCAAAGGGTTAAGCACAGGTTAATGTAGTGACTTCTAGTTGTTCACCCTGACAAGGACTATGGCTGTTGCTTGAGCAGGATTTCACCTCACTCAACCAACAACCCAACTTCTCACAAGGAGACATTTATTTTTTACATACAGATGGTAGTTGAGGGGGTGGCTATCTGGTTGAGAAACAGATGATATTATGGTTGAAATTTGTTCAGAGTAACCGATGGAGTAAGTGAGTGAATAAGCGACATATTTATAATGTAGAATGCCCAAGAAGGGCCTCAGGAAGTGAGATGGTTGTTTAGTAGGTCTTAGATAATAGCTACATTTATTACATCTTAATTGTTTTATGTGGTTGTCTTTTTATCCTGTGTGTCAATGAGATTCTACTCTACCTACAGCTACTACTATACATTATTTAAAGGATGCATGTGATGGATGTGCTTAGCACTATAAGTTAAGTTTACTGTCAAAATCATGGATATCCTTACTTGTCAAACCTTTTGGCAGCTTGTTTCTGCAATATTATCACATATTATGTACTAAGGCTCAATTTTGTTGTGATTACTTTAGTTATAGAATGTTAATTGTGTAGTAGTTGCAAAGGTGAAAGCAAATTGCTCAGTGCATAATATGATATTTTCATTCGTTCTTGTCAGTTTGGTTTTGATAAGAAGAAACTTGACTCAAACAACATAAAAACAATTTCAGCTTTGCACCATCTCATAAAAACAGATTGTACCTATAATGTGAACTACCTAAGCATGTCAAGAAGGTATTTGTACAGTAGATGGTAAATACAAAAGCCTCTTTCTGACTGGGATAAAATATAAATGTCGTTAACGTACATTGCACATAAAATATACTTTGTCACAACATGCAGCTGGATGTCTTCACATGTTCATCTTACTACTGCCTAGATACTCTTTCCCACCTATCTCTACTGTGATTGGATTTAACCCTGAACTCTACCAGTTATGCTTCTCCAATTTTATGTTATGTATGGCCCCCACAACCTCTTCTTCTACTCATGTGAGGTAGAGGAATTATGGAGGGAACCTTTTATAACTAGGTGTCCTATCACCCTGCATAACCACTCTCAGCATTAAGTTACCCTCCCTCACTCAAACTTAAAAAATAGACTTTGTTTTCTCTCGCTTTTACCTCAATACAAAAATTACATATCTGGCAACCTTATAGCCTCCCTTCACCACTCTCTTAGCATTTCCTCCCCTCACCCTTTGCCCTTGCAAAACATCCATCTCTGGAGACACTGCTGAGGTGTGGGAATACAGGGAAGTGAGTGCTTCTCCTTATGATGTAGGAACTCAGTAGCGGCTGGCAAAGGTAAGAGCAGTGGGGTGAGGTGGGGCGGGCGGGTAAGTCGACCTACAACGGGAGAAGTGAAATTCAATTTTTAAATAATAAACCCACTTAACTTGCACTCGTTGCATCGCTGAGTCGGAGATGAAGCGAGTGCAAGGTAAGTGGTTATATTTATTTTTTATTTAACTTTACTTCTCCTGTCGTATGTTGACTTACCCGACCCCGCCCTGCCATTCCCCACCTCACCACGCTTACCTGTGCCGGCCGCCATAGTAGGAACTGTTTCTATATTATAGCAATGGATAACCAGATTTACAATCCAGTATTTATTCTAGTGGATGTCTACAGGGGCGTCTTGAACCCACCGCTTTAACAGCTACAGCAGGGGGCTGGGGGGAGTTCTTGATGGGCTCTTTTTGTCTGCAACTCGACAGACAAAGGCTCATACACAACGTGAAAAGATTGGTGGGTACGTGAGGGAAGGAAAGTATGGATGGATGGATGTTTAAGTAAAAGGGTGGAAGGTTTGAGTGGAAGGATGAATGGATGATGAGAGAAAGTATGACTGCATGAGTGAGTGAAAGTATGGATGTCTAAGTAACAGGGTGAAAGGATGGGTGGATGAATGGATAAAGTGAAAAGGTTGATAGATGGACGAGTGAAAGGATGGATGGATAAGTGAAAGGATGGATGGATAAGTGAGTGAAAGGGAGGATGGATGGAAGGATGAGTGAAAGAATGGATGGATGAGAGAACAGGAGGGTGAATGGATAGACAGATGAGTTAAACAATTGATGGATGGGTGAGTGAAAGGTTAAATGGATGGATGGATGGATGGATGGATGGATGGATGGATGGATTAGTGAAAGGATGGATAGCTGAGTGAAAGGGAGGATGGATGGATGAAGTAAAAGTGTGGATTTATGGATGAATGGAGTGAAAAGGTGGATAAATGGATGAGCGGATGGATGGATGGATGACTGAATGGATGGATGGATGGGTGCGTGAAAGTGTGGATGGATGGATGGATGGATGGATGGATGGATGGATGGATGGATGGATGGATGGATGGATGGATGGATGGATGGATGGATGGATGGATGGATGGATGGATGGATGGATGGATGGACGGATGGATAGATAGGTTTAATGGATACGTTTGGAGATGGATGGATAGGATTGAATATGGATGGGTGGAAGGAAGGAAGGAATGGCAAAAGACTGAATGATGGATGAAAGAATGAATGGATGGGAGAATGTAAAGTGTGAAATAATAGATATCAGCAGGTGGATGGAAGGATTAAAGAGACATTTTCTGGCTACTCCTTTGGATCTCTATAAAAGCTATATCCAACCATCACATATGATTCCTAAACATGCTACGTATTTTTCTAACGTGCTTGAAATAGACACATTGAGCACTGGCGTAACGAAACTCGAGGGGGCCTCCCTGCAAGGCACGTGCAGGGCCCCCCTCCGGGCTGAATCAGGGGCTCTGTAGCCCGACTGCTGTGCTGAGGGGGCCCCCTGGAGCTTGGGGCCCACCCGCACCGCGGGGGCTGTGAGGGCCTGTGTTACGCCTCTGACATTGAGCACTAGGATGGTGGCAGTGGATGTATGCACGTTACTGGAAATAGGCCCTGTTTGGCTTGGTATGCTAGACAGCATGATGTACAACTGTGACTAGGGCCACAATCAGGGTCTCCACCATCCTTGGAAGAAGCTTCTTTTCATGAGTTCCCATATTATTCGTGGTTACTCCACAGATCCTGCCTTGCAGGTACCAGCAGTTGTGTCTGCCTGCCATCCTGATGCCAGATCTTCTTTTCATCATCTCTTCAGGTGATGCCTTCTGGGACTTCCCCCATGTGTTATATTTACCTTCAATTGTATTGGAGGCTGAAAGGGTGAAAGACGCCAATATACAGTGTGGAGGGAGAAAAGAAGTGCCCAAAGAGGAGGAGAAGGAGAAATAACAGAAGTAAACTAACTAGGAGAAAGCTAGGAAAGGGTATTTTATCAGAGCCACTTTCTATTTACTGGCCCCATTATTACTTGTAGCCCTCCTGCTGATTCTATTCCTACTCATTCACTAGTATAGCCTGGTGCACGGTTTGTGTTTGACATTCAAATCGCTTGCCCTCTCTTTTCTAATTTTCTCCCACTACTCTTCAGGATACCAAGAGCAAAGAGACCAATGAGGCCCAGGAGCTGGGAGGTCCCATGCACCTCATCAACTCCCATGAAAATGATCTTAGTCCCTTAACAAAGAGACCATCAGAAATCAGCAGCCTGCTTATAGAGGTCAAAACAAACAGCAAAAAACAGACCAAAGCAAAGAATCATGCATAAACGTCCTGAGTAAAAACTAATCCAACCTCCCGCCCCAGAAAATGTAGTAATTTAACAAAAGTTGCAAGGGCGTCGACTTGCGAAACTTAAAATACACTAATTATGGTTAAAGTTGAGGAAAGGGTTGATAAGGCTCTCGTGCAAATTCTCAAGACTAAGAGAGGGAAGTTAGAAACCAGATATGGAGAAGTTGGCGAAAGTACCTCCACAGGGCTCTCAAACCATTTAGCAGAGATCTTTGAGACAATTTACCAGAAATCCAGTCCCTGTTGGATAACAGTGTCAAAGAAATAAAGGAACTTCAAGAGACTCTAGTGTACAATTTGGTGTGCACCTAGTCAGGTCGTGCACCGCAGGACCAAATCGCTATAAGTACATGCCCCTAGAGTAAAACGACCCCCTCCCCATCCACCCATGGGAACAGTCAGGAGTTTTCGAATACAATACAGAATCATCTGGTTTCTCCTTACATTTGTTTAAACTATTGATTGACGTTTGTACTCTTTATATACATGTTTGCTCTTAAGTTTTACTAATATTTCACATATGCGTATACTCATGTGTTTGTAACAGACCTTGGCACATTGACATGCAAGCCAATACTCTGCTTTGTTGTGTGTGTTTTTCTATACTGCATAATACCTTAAATAAGAAGGTATTAAAATCGTGTGGCAACTGGCATCAGAGGAAATACTTTTGTAAAAGGTGCCAAAGATACTCCTTGAAATCTCTCCTGGTGCCAGGTGTTGACGAAGGTGTGTTTTTTCTAGGTTGTTTGGATTAGCAGCATATGTCAGAACACAGCTCACAAGCAACAGGAAAACAAATATAGTCTCTAAAACGTTAAGTACTACTCCTCTGATAAACATGTCAGATTTGTGTCTTTCATGTACAATGTCTATATAATTCCATACTTCATCATTGTGAATTATTCTTTCTTCCTCTATTCTGTTCTGTTTTGATACAGTTTATTTGATTGGATTAATTATTGTAATCAATATGTATGTATGAAGTATTATAGTGTTGTGCACACATAAAATATAAAGGAAAAAGAACAAACTGTATATCTTTTAAATTGGGGCACAGTGATACACTATTATTTTCATAGCACGATTTGTAGTCACTTTTTGCATTTTTATGCAACTATGTGCCATACATGTTTTCCACTCAGGGCTTTCAATTGACATCAAATAAACACGTGCAAACGTTGAGCTGTCCATGTTGCCACTTGTGTCCTATGGTACAACGTTCTTTGTCATTCACAGCTACCGATCAACAATTCTTTGTAGTAGTGCCCTCATTCTCACCTAAATTTAAAGAAATAAAAATAGCTGCTAGGCTGCTTTACCGCCTTCAGGAGCACCCTCCTTTCCCCGCCCATATCCCAAAAATAATAAATGACAACCTGCCAACCTCTGGATTACTCTCCCATCACCCACCAAAATTGAAATCACAGAACCTGACTTTCTCCCACCCTCACCCCTTCCCTTGGTAAAACCCTTCCTCCCTTTAGTGCCTGAGCCCTCCCTCTCTCTACCGCCCTAGGGTTGTAATTAGCCAGTTTTAAACCGCATGACCGGTACTTGTTGTATGTCCCTTTCAGCACAAAAATCTGAAATATCAGCTAAAACCTGTATTTTTCCTCCCTTATCAGTACACACTTTGTACTGTAAATGTTATAAGAAAACACTTTGAAATGTGTTCGACCGTTGCCCTAATGACCCCTGACTGATAATTAAAGTAAACAAAGGTAGAAAGGGCAGGCTAAAAATGAATTTAGTGGACTTTAAAGTTGTACTTAAGAATCAGGCCCAGGCCTTTCCAGAATCTTGAAACGTGAAAACAGATGGCCTGTATTTTTCTGTGGGAAATGCAGGAACCCTCCTCCCAAAGCCTTTTTAGGTCTCGCACCTAGCGTTGCAGTGCGCAGCACTTCTCGCGCAGCGAGAGACCTCTTGTAGGGGGTTTGGAAACTGACTTAGGAATCGCACACGCTCGTGCTTGTGCTTTTCCTTTTGGGCCACGCCATTGGTCTTTGCGGGCATCTTTTTTACAAAGACAGCACGCAATTGGCCAAAGGCGGGTGCATTGCTCCACCCATGGCCTATTGGTGTCTGTTACGTGCAGCAGCAGCATATGTTTCCAATTATCGTGCCCAGACACGGGCGCGATAATTGGAAACATATGCTGCTGCTCGCAACCGCTTTTCCCACACCCTCCACAGCTCTGCCGTCATTGAAGAGGAAGCATACAGGAAGTTTCCTCAGCAATGTGTTGTTATGGTAAACACTGAGTCAATAAAGAAAAGTATCCAGGCTCTACAAATACCCCATTGTCGCCCCTGCCCTGCTATAAACTTAAGCATGTGGAAGCCGAACCCGAGCAATCGGAACCATGTATTTGGGTTATTAACACAATTTCCCTTTACTTATTGATAAGAGTTGAGAGGGCAGGAGTTACGTGAGGCACACTCGATGATATAATTAAAGTAATTGTATGCATGGCAGGAGTGTCGAGCGTTGGTAAGATGATTCCCTCTATAGCGCAAGAAGGGTTTTCTATTTCTTTGAATACGATGTTTCTTACACGCATTGATAGTAATAACCTACTCATCGAATGCTGGTTTTCCTGTTTGACTGCTTTTAATGACCAATGGCACGGGAGGACATACTGATCTACATTCCTGCATTCACGACATGTGGCAATATCGCCATCTTGTGGACAATGCTTGCAAATCAGCCAAGTGAGCTCAAAGCCAGTGTGTGCCTTGGACAATGGTTTTAAAATACCATAGATCATGCAAAAATCGCATTCATTATTTTTTAGAACCTACTGTTTATACTAATTGGCCGCGAAGCTCTCCTTCCACGCATCTCTGTTCATAGTATGGGCGCTGCATAGTTCATATCTCACAAAAAATGTAGTTTGTATCAAGAAGATCCTATCAAATACTGATGATAACACAAACTGCGCTCTTTACTAAATAAGGCAAAATTGAGGCTTTGTCGCAGTAAAACACATAATGTTGTTCGCTTTATTTGAATGATCTTCGTACAATCATGTTTTCTACTATGATCAGGCGGACATATTAAGGTGACACAGTAAAGTTTTTGGGAACCAGAGTATAAAATAAAAACACAGCCCTTTTAATAAATGTATCATTTAGTGGATTTAAAGTCTTATAGTTAGGAATGCTTCAGTAGCTTACGGATATAATGCACAGTGAACTCTGCAGCAGAAATGGCAGCAGCAGACTAATCCACAAGTACGGATGGATGCCATTTTTAGGTCTTGCGCCTAGCAATGCAATAGATCTCACATTTACGAGAGTTTGAGCTATTGGCATTGTAAATGATGAAGCCTTTTATTTATCTGCTTTGAAAACCGACACATAAATCGAAGGCATTGTCATTTATAATGCCAATAGCTCAAACTCTCGCAAATGCAAGACCTATTGCATTGCAAAGGCTTATTTCATGATCGTAGTGGGAGAGCAGAGACCCAGCACTGAGCTGATGGCTGCTCCAAGGAGTGAAATCTCATGTCAGCCGTGGGTGAGCCTCATTCCATCATCACTCCTAGTTGTGCAGTGTCCTAGAGGAGAGAAAAGATGGGTGAACCTCCATACCACCAGCCACCGTGCCGCCTCCTCCCCCGAGTCCCTGACACCCGGGATGAGGTGGCAGCCCCAACTTTAGGCAAAACTTGTTTTCACTGCTCCGATGTCAGAGCAGTGAGTACATGAAAAAATCTTATGGCCTAACACTACGTGTTTGTGGAATACTCATTTCTCACCTTCTCCTTCTCTCATTCCTTTCCCTGTGAAAATGCATGGGTGAAGCAAATGTCCATTAGGTCTAGGAAAAATCAACATATTGGGAAACTGCACTCAGGGGCTTATGTACAAGGGGATTGCACCACCGGAACGTCACTTTTTTTGACTTTTCGGTGGCTCAATGCCCTGCATCATATTTACAAACTGGCATTTGCATAGCTTAACGCTGCTTTGTAAATATGGTACCCTGTCACGCAGTTTTGTGCGTGGAAGGGGCGTGAAATGGGTATTGCTTTGGGCGTTCCACCGCAACACTCATTGCTTTTTGACGCTGCCCCAGATTTACAAGGATGTGTAAATCTGAGGAAGCGTCAAACACTAACGCCATGCAAAAGCAAGCGATGGATTGATGCAACAAGGAAAAATACTTATCGTTTTTTTTTAATGTGTACTGCATCCTGCAGCACACATCGAAAGAGCAAAACACCATCATTGATTGTTTACGTGCAGGAAGGGGCCTTCCTGCTCATAAACAATCATCCCTACAACGCAGGCAACCGTGCACTATGTCGCAAGGATGTCTGTGTTGGCACTAGGCAGCTATTGATAGGGCCAGTACTAGGGAAAAAACAGGGATGCGCCATATTCTTGTCACAAGATCGCATCCCTGCAATTTAAAAATGACAGAACGAACGCTGGGAAATTTGCCGCCGCACTGTGCCATTTTCTTGTACATATGCCCCTGAGTATATTAAGGCGCCTATAAGACAGCATTGTGCGCTTGTTGTGTGCGTGTCACTTATCCTTCAATGTGGAACTATACCATTTTACAACTGCATTTATTCTCAAAAAACTAAAAAATGGGTAAATACCAATAATATGGCCAAAAAATAAGCATGGATAAATACAGACGGAAATGTTAAAAAAATAAATACCATGAAACCATAATATAACTATAATCCTTCAGGTTCTCTAATCCGATTAAGACAGACTTTACAATAGCGTATGTAAAGCCACCAATTCTGAAAAACACCATAAAACTAATAGGGAGGACCCAAACAGACCGTATATTGGTCAACTACTAAAGAAGTTGATAATAGTAGGTGCCCAGCCCAGCTCTCTCTGATCGGTTGCTTTTCCTAACGGGTGATGATTTTTCTACATTGCTTCTTATCTTCACAGAACCTCAACCAGCCCACTTCACCAACAGAATTGTCCTTTTTAATGAAAAGAGTTCCTTTTGCTGACGTATAAGAGACTTGAAAGCCATTACACCGCAATTTTCTAAAGCCTGTAAGATGTATACAAAACGTAATGGAGAAATAATGTGTATACTGTCTAAGACAACATACAGTCCCAACACAAGGCCAGAAGAGATACTACCAAATTTACAGTTCAGTGAGCAGTAACTCAGCTGTTGTTTATATCTAACGCTTCCATAAAAACATGAAACACAGAATTTCAAGGTGCTGTACCTATCACTGCACATTAGGAACCTGGATAGTTAGGGTTCCTGGTTTTATGGTATTTATTTTTTTAACATTTCCGTCTGTATTTATCCATACTTATTTTTTGGCCATATTATTGGTATTTACCCATTTTTTAGTTTTTTGAGAATAAATGCAGTTGTAAAATGGTATAGTTCCACATTTTTTTGACTGCACTGATACTATTGTGCCTGTCGATGTTAAATATGAGAAACACTACTCCTACAACAAATATTTGCATTATATACAAATATATGTTAATCTATGTCTGCATTTAAGAAAATCTCATCATATTTTTTACCTTCCTATGCTATGTGCTCAGCTGTTGACCTGAAATTCATGAAAGACAGCATGGAGAGTCTCTCGTAAGAAGCACGATGTACTGTATTTTTGCGCTTTTAATAATAAGTATAGACAGGAAACACATTGTTTTCTGTCTGTATTTATCTGTGAAAATCAGTAAAAAAGGAAAACCTAGAACTTTACTTATAGTAATGAGCTACTACTCCGAAACCTTTATAAATAATACCCATTATTTAAGAGGACCCTATCTGGGACGTTCATGCTGTAGATGCAGATCTGATGGACATCTAATGCACAGTCGCCCCAAATGTGCATCTACAGCAAGATTGTCCCAGAAGTTTGAAGCATTTGATGTAATTAAAAAACACAGTTTTGAATATTTGTATTAGGCATATTTATGAATCAGAATTAGTGTGACGCTTGATTTTGAAATAATTAAATCTATTTTAACCTAACAGGCATTGAGCTATCACAGTCCGTACATCATTGACAGTTGGTAAGAGACTCTGTGTAACTGCATTAACGATGGTGAGAATTATTGCAAAAAATGGAACACAAAACACAAAAATGAATCCATGTATGGATGTAAGATATTGGGTTATTAGTTGATAGGGGTAGAAGCCCCACTCAAATTCTAAACATAATCCTTGTCAGGATGAACCACAAAAGTCACTAAATGAGCCTGTGCTTTACCAACAGGTAGCTTGACATAAAACAGCCAGGCCAAACCTTAAGGCAATATGAAATGTATTCATGCAGCACAGAAACAGTAACAACGAGAAAACACTACACAAGAAAAATCCCAAACCAATGTAGACAAATAGAGTATTTTATAATAAATAAATAAATACCATCAAAACGACAAAAATCTAATCAGTATTACCGCAGATTTGTTTTTTCAAAGTTGTAGGTGATAATAGCACTAATAAGCTCAAAGCGCCCGTTGCGGTCATCTAGTCACGCTGTACTGGGGAAAAGTCAAAAGTTCAAGTCTGACCGCGATGGAGTACAGGTCAGATACAGAGACCATGTTAGTCAAGCTGAAGAGATGCCTTCACAAAATCCCCAAGAAAATTTCTGTTTGTATTGGAGGATGCCATGGGCGCGAGGAGCAGGGCAAGAAGAAGCTTTGCGTTGCTGATCGCTGCAGGCTGTCACTGTTGGAGTAAAGCACTGGTCTCACATTGCTGATCACTGCGGACAGTTGCTGTCGGTGCAAAGAGCAGGTTCAATAGAGCTTCACTCTGGCAGACAGTTCTCGGCGCAAAGGGATAACTTCACAATTGTGAGTAGCCCAAAACCTCTGTATCTTTACCTTTTCTTCAGTAAGAGTTCACACTGATGCCAGCCAAGGGTCCAGGACCTAAGGGACATCTTTTGGAGATCAGGACTCACTCCAGCAGAGACCTGCAAAGGGGCTCAGGCAGGTCCAGGTGGTGATGGTCAGCTGGGCAGTTGCAGGGAGGCTTGTGAAATTTCGTTGTGTCCCTGTAGCTCAAACAGGAGGTCAGTAAACTGATCCTTGCAATCACTCTTGAGAGGCTGGGTACAAGGCAAGCAGGTCCAATTGTCCTTTTTCGATCAGCAGGGCAGTCTCTCTTCCTCAGACAAGTGTTCAGTCCTTCTTCTGAATCTTCCTCAGGTCCAGGAGTGTTCTGATGAGACGTTCTGAAGGTCCCATTTTTATACCAGATACCAGCCTTTATGTGGGGAACTTCTTTGGCTTACCCAAAAAATTGGTTCTAATTGGTTGCCCTTCCACTGATCCGTGTTCCCAACTGTCTAGAGTGACATAGGCATGGGCAGGCTTAGTGTTAATTGCCTTTGTGTGTCCTGCAGTCAGGGAGGACTCTTTGAAGTGTAATCAGAGCAGGGTACAGCTCCTCCCCCAGCCATCTTATCAGGGTGGCTTCTCCCCTCACACCTAGGGTTATTTTGCCTCACTGTTTGGAAGCAATACTAAACCCACAACTGCTGAGTTATTCACAGTCACGTAACCTAGGAGACTGGCAGAAAAGCTAAATTGGTTTAGGCAGGAAAATGCCAACTTTCTGAAAGTGGTGAATTTCCAAAATTATACCTTAAAATCTGACTACACAGTTAAAGAGGATTTTAAATTACAATTCATTCGAGTGTGAGAATAATTTCTCTATCCACCCCAATCTGAAGTTAGCACTTATTAAGTGTAAGAAGGCAACCCAGAGTTAAAACTTAAACACACATGTCCTCTTTTTAAATGTCATGCACCCTGCCCTATAAGTCTTTAGGGCGTACCTTAGAGGTGATGTAAGTATCAAAAAGGAAGGTTTAGGCCTGGATACATTCAACCACGAGGAAAAGGTTGTTTTAATGAAGGAAATGGTTGTTTTAACGAAGCAAGTCTGCACTACATAATCACCAAAACATTCTGACAATGCCCTATGCGCTAAAGACAACCTTCACAAGGCACCAAAGCAGATAGCAACCACACCCCACATATATATTACCCATGTACTGAAATGCCAATTTTACCTATTTAATCCACTTTGCTCACCACTAACGGTTTCTCCCACCACTGCTAGTTCAATTTCCCATATATTAATCTCAATTACAAAGTTCACCAAGGTCCCCCACCTAATTACCAAGATGGCTTTGTCCATTCAGGGACTATCCAACTATTATGTAAGGCCTCAGTGTAATCGCCACATGCACAAAATTGCAAAAAGCCTGTTCCACCCACAACAACTAAATAAAAACAACACCTTTTGCAAACTTGTCCTTTAAAAACATCGTATAAAAATGCATGTTTCACCCTTAAAACCCAACACATCTCTAACAGATAAATAGTCGGGAGGGAAAAGCACTAATGTCCTCAGCCTGTTGAGTTGAAGAGGTGAGTTGGCCAACCTCCCATGCATATAACCCCTGGAGACCTTTGCTTACCATAAAATCTCTGCCCGCCATGAAGTGACACACCACAATGGTGAAAAGATTGGGGGCAGACAGCGCAAATGCTTGCTTCCACAAGGCTCCCCATATACTTGTTAAAGAACGAATTATAAATTACTTAATTCTGCCTGCCATGAACTATAACACTAGCGCCTCCACTCAAAATAGAAATATTTAATGAATCTTCATAACATAATTTGTAACATATACAACAGTCATTAAGTTTCTAAAACACAACAATATAAAAATAATTGACAAACAAGTGCTCAGTGCCCCCATGATCCAACAATAACGTGTAAAAAGGGTTGTGACTCAAGGTGTATATGTACAAAGAAGAAAACGGCCAGGAACTTATCAATAGGGTATGGATTACATTTCATAACACAGTCCTCCTTTAAATATAATAGGAACTGGTCTGTTTTCGATAGGGTTCAACTTTGTGGGTCATTAAAAGGTCATCATCAGGACAGTACAAAATTCCAGTACACCTGGAATAAGCCAATTAATGCGCCCATTAGTATTTACGTAAGGTGTATGAGGGGATTGGGGCTAGTATGGCAGTCTAATATTCTCACACTTTCATGGTACTGCATGGACATCTCCCTCTAATAGCAGCAAAAAGAGCGCCATACAACAGTGCTGTATATCAACAATCCGTGGAGTCGTTCAGGCAGTGGCCTAGATGTAACTTGAGAAATACATATGGTAATAAATGATCCATTGATCTGTAGACTCCTTCCCAGTGAGTACAAAACACAAAACATTTACTCATAGCCTCAACTCGGTCAGATTTCACTATTGCTCTGCTAGTAAGGAATGGATGATGGATTAACAATCAGAGAAGCAATTGTATCCTCTCTGCTATCAGGTTGTAAAAAAGGGTGTCAATCTGCAATATCGCAGAGAACAGCGTGAATGATGTGGCATAGGTATTCAAATGAGGACACTGGGCGACTCATAGATTCCAATTTAGCACAGATGCACAAAACAAACAAAGTCCTTAAGATACTGTGTTTCGACTATAGAGGCGGTCAATCTTCTCAGTAACGCTGCCCAAAGTTAAGGTGGTACGAAATCATTAAAACACAGCCTTTTTGATTTGTACGCTGGTGAGGATAGTGATTTCAGAGTGAAAATGAGCCTTGAGGCTGAGCAGTTTGAAGCAATCGGTACATCAGGCTTTGTTTTGAGAGGTCTGAAATTATCCCGATGATTGGCTTTGATTTGAGTTATCTCAAGTGATCAAAGCAACAAACTTTATAAGTAGCCTAAATGGATTAATGCTATTGGCATTGTTTTGAGTGGTTTGAAGTCATCAGAGTGAAGGACAGCCCAAGGCAAACAGACATGGTGTTAGACAGGTGGTTTTCCCCCAAACCTTTTACCTACTTACCTCCAATGTTTGCTGGATATTTGCTTTTGTTTGCCCTTTACCACTGCTAACCAGTGCTACAGTGCTTGTGCTCACCCCCCTAAACATGTTTTTATTGGCATATACCTAATTGACATATTTAATTCACTTATAAGTACCTTGTAGAGTGATGTACATTATACCCAGGGCCTGAAAATTAAATGCTACCAGTGGGCCTTCAGCACTTATTGTGCCACCCACTTAAGTAGCACCTTAAAACATGTCACAGGCCTGCCCTCGCAGCCTGAAAGCAGTGTCACATTGCCATGTTGACTTGGCGTTTAAACCCCTTTGCCAAGCTTTAAACTCCCTTTTATTACACATAAATCACTTCCTAATGTAGGCCCAAGGCAGCCCATATAGCAAGAAGCTTTGTAATTAAAAGGCTGGACATGTACTTTTACGTTATACATGTCTTGGTAGTGAAAGACTCCCAAATTCATTTTTCACTACTGTGAGGCCTACCCATCCCATAGGATAACCTTGGGAATTCCTTATTACCTTTAATAAGCTGTAATTCCTTCATTGAGAGAAGGTATATATATCATGTCTGGTACCTATGAAAGTAAATGATCAACCCTTTTCGACGGTAAAGTCGTATATATCATTACAATTTTGATAATGCCACTTTTAGAAAGTTAGCATTTCCCTGTCCTTAGCCCTTTTGTGCCTGCATCCTGTCCTGGGTCACAAGACGTGGTGTAATTCACAGTTAGTCTTTGTGAATTCCTTTAAGACAGTCACACAGTTAAGGGATTAGGTGTGCCTGAATTGGCCATTTGCTGGTAGAATGGGGCGGAGCTGAACACAGCCCCACATATGCCTGAATAGCTTGTGCTCTGCCCCCACACAAAGGGCTTAACAACCTTGTATAGTCACTGCAGCCAGCTTGGAGCTAGGGAAGGGGAGTCAGGAAATTCCATGCACTTCAAAGACCCTTTCCAGAAGCGATTCCCACCTTCCAGAAGAAGGGCACCAGGGTATAAAAATAAGACCTTCAGACCCACTCTTCAATTCCCTACTGGACCTGCAGAAGGACTTTCAGAGGGCTGCCTGTTGCTGTGACCTGCTGTGCACTTTGCCAGACTGCTGCTGTACCTGGAAGGACTGCTTTGCTGCCTGGAGCCTGCCTTGATCCCTCAGAGCCCAATTCTGCTGTTGAGCCCCGATTCTTCACCTGCACCCGGGACTACAAGGGCTAGTTTACACGTCTCCTGTTGAGAGCCATAGGGACATAAATGGCTCCCACCATCTTGAACCCGCAGCTGGACCTAGCCTGAGTGAGTCTTGAACCCCCAAGTGGTGACCCAACAGTCCTGGATCCTTGGTTGTGGTGCTAAAAGTGCTCGGCTGGCTCAATTCCAAAACTGAGGACTTAGACAAAATTTGGTCAAAATGTGCTCTGGGAAACAGGAGGACCCCAGGACCAACCTGCTCGCTTATCCACCCAAGCTGGCTGGCTTCTCCAGCTACGTTCTTCTCTGCAGCAGCAAATCCTTTTCAGTGGTCATTCCCCAAAGATGTATCTGACTTCATGGGACTATCTATGGCCACAGCCTTCTGCCTTGTCCAGCCGATGTTTTTCACTTTCCATTTAAGTGCTTAACTCCGAAATCTTCACCGCGGTTTCCAGCCTGGGCCATCTGACGACAACGCTTCCTCATTGGAAAACTCCATTTCTTCTGAAATGTTTCAAAGTCCAAAGGAAAGCTCTTACCTGTCCCAACCCACTTGTTGTATCCAAACCACGATCCATCGCTGTCAGCCTTAACATTCGACCTAATGTCCACATTTGGCGATTTGATCTTTTACGCGTTATTTTGAACCTCAAACTTTCAAAATTCTTAACTCCAGTGTAACTGACTGGATTTTTGACATTTTGTTGGCAAATATTGTATTAAAATGTACTCTATTTTTCTAAATTGGTTTGGGATTTTTCTTGTATTGTATTTTTACTTCATCACTTTTTGTGCTCTGCACAAATACTTTACATTGCCTCTAAGTTAAGCCTGACTGCTTTTTGTGCCAAGCTACCCAGGGTTAAGCACTGGATAATTCTGTGACTTTTTATGGTTCACCTTGCAAGGTATTGTGGCGGTTGATTGACCAGGGCTCACACCCCAATCAAGCAACAACCCAATTTCTCACATTGCTGTTCAGCGGTGTGGATGAAGTACCATACAGTGATCTGTGTAACACAAAATCCCAGGTATATAATTTGATATCAAGTCAAGCCTTTTTAAATTCTCCTTAGTCTCCATTAGCTATTTTTATTTTTCTAAATTTAACTAACCCTGCTTTCCTCTACTACCATGGAGATGGATGTGATGAATATTGTCACACTCACTAGGGCGTAGCTGCAAAGGCTCTGCAAGGAGAGGGGGCTGAATGTTAGCAGGAAAGCTTTCAAAGTGGATCTACAGGTAGCCCTCTGACCCTATGAGGAATTCAAGAGGCTGCAAGGAGTAACAGTGGAGGATTATCATGAGGGAGCCCTGGGTCCAAATGAGGATGAGGACAAGGCACAGAGGAGAACCCTACAGGTAGGTACCACAGAAGAGAGTTGGATTCAGTCCCTTTGAGCTTCTGTATAGTCACTCTGTTAGGGGAACTATCAATCTGGTTAAGGAGGGGAGCTCCCAAGATGCCCCCGACAGGATATGGTTAGCCACATGCTAGCCCTCTGGAACCAGATAGCCTAGTTCTTGAAGAAGACTTCTGAGAACTTGGAGGCTAACCAGGAGGTGATGAAGCAGTGGTATGACCTGATAACTACCCCTGTGGAATTCCATCCTGGGCAGAAAGTGTGGTTTATGGAGGGAGTGGGAGCCAGTGCCCTTCAAGACCATTGGAGGTGGGCCTTATGAGATAGTGGAGCGGGAGTAGGAGGCCACCAACCTGTTAGACCTCAAGACCCCAGATCACCCCTAAGAGTCCTCCATATCAACAATCTCAAGCCACACTTTAAGAGGTCTGAGGTTACCATGATATTGGTGACAGATGATGGGGAGGAGGAGAGTGAACCTCTCCCTGACCTGCTGTCATCAAAAGAAAAAGATGGGTCAGTGGAGGGTGTCAGCCTCTCCCCTACCCTGACCCTAGAGCAGCAGAGGGTATGGTGGCAGTGTTGGGGGCAGTTTGTCTCCATGTTTTCCCTCACTCCTGGGCTTACACATGTATATATTACAGTGATACTGGAGACAGCCCTGTGTTAAAACCAAAATGTACAGATAGAATAAGGCATTACATAAGGATTCTGAGGAATCTTGGGATCTGAACTGGTCCTGAGGCAAGCCACATGACCATAAGTTGACAAAAAAAGGTGGTTGAAAAATGTAGACCAACACAGATGCTCAAGTAATAGAACCTTGATGTCATCTCCTCCTGTTTTTAATCTTGCCTCGCAAACCCACAATAAATTTAAGACAAGGATAAAGTGTAGACATTTTCTTTTCAGCATCCCTCACAATACACCACGTGATCAGTGGGTGAGAGTTATTTTATACAAAATAAATATTTTTTCTACCTAGACGTTATTTCGGCAGTTCTTAGTGCAAAACTAGTAGGTTGACTCACTCTCTTGATTACAATAATCTATTAGCAGTCTGCCACCCCGGACTATGTATCTGAATTCAATTTATGTTTAGCAACTCTGTTTCTAACTGTTGACATACTTGTGCCAGTTTTGAGCTAGTAAGGGTTATCGGTTAATAACATTTGTAGTCACCTGTCTTCTGTTTTGTGCACTATCGTGGTTCTCGTTGGTGATCAACATATACTATCAGGCAGCCGCTTCTCCACTTATATTCGCAACTGATGTTGACTTTGTCTCCCCATTTCGTTATTGGTGGGTGGGAGTGTGCTTACATCAAAGCCTTGATAGGATGGAAGCATGCCATGTCCTTATTCCACTTATGCCAAAGTAGAGAGTAAAATGTTTGCACCTCAAAGTCTTTTAGGGCGCATTGTGTTTGTCCACTGAACACAAATTGAAAATCTCTATCTATTACATCACTGCAAATATAACTACATAGATAAAAAAAAATGAAAATCATGACTCAAAGCCCACAGGGAAGGATGAAAGGAATGTTATCAACCTTGTAAAAGTGTTCTAAAAAAGAAACCAATGGAGATAGAGTATTTATAGGTTCATTGTAAAACCTTCACCATTGCAGGTTTAAAGCGATGATCCAAAACAAAACTCAACTTGAAATTCCCCATCTGCACTAACTAGTCCACCCAGGCAGTGTTGATGATCTAACAGTGATATCAGCCATGACACATTAAAGCACTACCTTTAATTATTGTTTCAAGTTACTCTGCAATATTATATTTTCGCCATCTACAGTAGCTATACATCAGTGGCTAGAGACAGCACTCTAATATTTTTAAACACTATGCAGCCTTACCGATCTTCTCCAAAACTTGATCAAAAGCTGATCTTCTGAATTTAGGCGCCACTCCACCACTCACTGCCCCGCCTTCGTCATTGTACTCCCCCCTCAACTTCTTATAATAAGACATTAGTGACCTATGAATTTGTCCTGATTGAATGATGCTATTCAAAATCTGCAGTTAAGACGAAACAGGGGCCAGATGTACTATCGTTTTTTTGCAGGCGCAAATGGGTTTTAGACCTGTTTGCAACCACAAACAACGTGTGGTCCATGTACCAATCCTATTTGTGAGTTGCAAATCAATTTGCAAATCACAAAATAGGATTAGCAACTTGCTATTAGGAAGGGGCGTTCCCTTCCTAATACGACTCCTGAAGCTATGTATGACTGTTTTGCGACCGGTCGCAGTTTACCACCCTTCACAGAAGGGTGGAAAACCACTGGCAAATTGGAAGGGGTCCCCAGGGGGTCCCCTCCCCTTTGTGAGTGGCTCTAAAAATATTTTTTAAGGGAAGGCAGTGGTCCCAGGGACCACTGCCTTCCCTTAAAAAATGAAACTGAAAAGTTGTATTTTTATTTTTTAAATGCATCCCGTTTTCCTTTAAGGAAAACAGCTGCATTAAAAAAAAACTCCTTTATTTGAAAGCTGTCCCATTTATGGTGGTCTGCTGACCCCAGTAGGCCACCATCCCTGGGAGTGCCAGCCATTCCCAGTGGGGTCGCAAATTGCGACATCCTCATTAATATGCACAAGGCATGCAATTTGCGACCCCATTGGTAATTGCAAATAATGTCTCAGACACTGTTGTGCATCCCAATTTGCGAGTCGCAAATTGCGAGTTGCAAATGCGACGCAATTTGCGACTCACAAATTGGTGAGTCATACATATGGCCCCAGATATCAATACTTTGTTTTACTAGAGTCCCAGCAAATCAATCTTCGTTTTGTCACTGGAAACTGGTTTTGTGATGATACAAATTCAGCTATCACAGAATTTTTAGGAGACATCAGAATGTGATATGAAGTAGTTCCTTACCGGTACATGAAAATAATCTTGATAATCCCTGTGCCTTGACTCTCTCTCAGTGTTCCCCCACCACCTGATTACGCAGACCACTCTTTGGATATTATAGTGTTTCCTGGGCCTAAGATTCCTAGAAGAGACATGGCTAGTCTTTCACATGGCTGGGCAACCCAGCAGTCCCTTTTTAGTTTGAATTTGTTAACACAAGCTCATTCGCAATAGGCGCCAACATTTGTGTCAGTTTTGGTAAATTGAAAGATTGCTCTCTCTCTCAGACTTGGGCGTCAGTTAAGGGTTAAACAGTACCGCTGGGGTGAAAATGCCACATCCATAATAACCGGTACAGGCAGTAACATTCCACCAGTACCGTGCAATTACAAGCTAAACCTATTCAAAAGGGTTAAATGCACACATGTACCACATACTTTCAGCAAATGTTTAATGTGGGCAGGGGCTTCTATGTAGGTGATGGCGAGTGGTGGTGAGGGGGATAGAGGTAAGGGGTAACTGATGCCTGGCAGTGGAGAATATGATATGATTCCCCATGCTTTGGTTGAGACTCAAGTGGGGTTTTCTGAATGGATCCATGCTGCAATGCAGCCTAATCCCAAAGCAATTTTGCCACCTGGAGTTCGCAGCCTTTGTAGTCAGGTGCAGTGTTCCCAAACCTGGATAATCCAGTTGCTGGAAAAGTGGACTAGTTGTGACTGGGCGGCATGGAATTCTTCGCTGCCCTCTATGAGGAGCTGGTTCAACTTTCAATTCTGATTGATGGACTCTTTGTAGCTCCATCAAACACAGTGATCTACTCCAATAATTCATTCACACAGTGAGACAGTCATTCGCTTGAAGAACAAAAAATTGTGAGGGCCAGAGAGAGGACCTGGTAAAATAGTTAGGCCCTTACTTGTAAATCTGTTTTTATGCTTCAGCTACAAGCTTACAAAGTAGCTGTAATGAAAGCTAAGAGACAATACTTTAAACAAATAATGTCAGAGGCACCGTTACCACAAAAAAGGTACTTAAAATCATCAGTATCTTTTGAAACATGGAGTCTGTCATGCCATCCAATGAAATGCAAACTTTTCGCTCCCACATTTTTATTATACATAGCAAAAGAATTGTGTGGAAGGGTGCTACTGGACCCAATGCTAGCAAGGAAAATGGGCATTCAGCCCTCTATTTGGATGGGAAAATATATCCATAGTTGTCGTGCAGATGGAACATCATTCCATCAGCAGCGGCTCCTCCGCTGTGGCGAAGGAGCGTTGCCCCACCTGCCAGCAGCCAATTTGTTTTTTTAATAAAAACGATAATAAACCCATGTTTATTAGCATTTTATTTTTCCTTTCGGAGCAGAGGTTTAGGGGCAGGGCAAGGGAGTGACAGGTTGTTGGAGGAGTGGTTGCACTGCTATTCAATGTGCATGACAATCTGGCCGGCGGAACCGTCATGCACACTGAAGCTCTCTCTAACCTGAGCTGCGTTAGAGGGGTTGGAGAGAGCAGGCACAGGCCCACAGTCTAACTGGGAGTGCAAATCATCAGCAGTCAGGCCAATCCTGGTGCTGCTTTTATCAGCATGAAAGCAGCGTCCGGTTTAGCTGCAGTGGACCCTGGGATTCAGTGCCTGCAGTGGAGAGGAGTGCGATACGGCAGGTAAGTGTTCATTTTTTAAAATTTGCCTTGTCATCGGTCCGTCTCCCACTTATCCCCCCGCACGCCACTCTATCGACACACTGGCCGCTACTGCATTGCACTCACTTCCGTACAATCACACCTATTGCACCAATGATAACCTTACCGTTGTGAAAGACAACAGCTGTCTGGGCTCAGGGTGCAATATGATGCCACACAATCACACATGCATGCACAAACACACATACAGAGGACCACAAAGAGTTTCCTAGATCATACTCATTTTGCTTTAACTCTAAGGGGCTCATTATGATGGCGGAAGGACTGCCACCGCCGGGCCGGCGGTGGCTGTCCTTGCGCCATCATACAGAAAATTCCCACCGCCAAATTAGAATGGCGGTGGGAATCACAATGGTTCCGCAGCGATGGAAAGTCTGTCCGCCATGGTTCCACAAGGCAGTCCTTTTCTGGCTGCCTTGCGGAACCTGGAACCAGGGCAACATTGCGGCGGTGCCATGCAGGCACTGACATAGGGATTATGGTATCCCTTTCCGCCTGTCTTTTTGAGGCGGATATCCCGCAGCAAAAAGACAGGCGGAGACTGGCTTTGGGGGCCCGTCGCGGGCCCCCTCTGTGTGTGGGGGGGTGCACATGGTGCCTGCCACGTGGTGCAGGGAAATGTGGTGCATGCACCTTTATCATTGCGGACGGTGCTGCAGCCAGCAGCACCGCCTGCAAGGATAAAGGCCCAGGATGCACCCGCCAGTATGGCGGGCGCATCCTAATAGCAGTGGTGGGACCGCAGCATGTCTGGTGGGCGGTCCCAAACACCGCTATGGTGGCAGGCGGACCAAGTCCCTCCGCCATCATAATGAGCCCCTAAGGCCCTCATTTTGAGTGGCCCAGTATGGGATGTGATAATTATCACACCCTATGAAATCTGACACCAATTTGTTCGGATTTTATCAGATGCGCTATGTATACCTATTACAAGTTTTGCACTTGAAATGGGGCATAACATGCAGATTTTGCTGCTAACAGCACTGAAATCCCAATGAAGCGGTTTTACCGGCCATTTTCCCTCTATAACTTCCGTCAGAGCCACAAGTGACATACATCAATTAACCATTTCAAAACACTGATCACATACACACCACAAACCAACAAAACAGCAGAAAAATTATTCTCTCGCCTTCGCTTCAGTGCCATGGAAATACCGGCTAGCTCTGTACAGCAGCGAAGAGCATAGCTTAACATAACAGTGTCACAGAATATGAACATTATACAGGTTTATATTTCTGCTTATGTCCTTGAACTCACCACCTCACTGCCCTCTCAATGGTGCTTTGAGATGGTTAGCTGGGAAATTGCTGGCGGAAGCTTGAAAGCACATGTTGGCATGCAGCTCCTATGCTTTATTTACTGAATCCTTTCAAAAAGATGCCAAATGCATGTCTAGCAAACAACACAAAATGTATCCCTTCAACCCCTTTGTGTGTAGAACATAATTGATGGCGACGAATGGAGGCGGAAAACGCTATGTATGTTTTTTTTGTTTTGTGTTGTAGTTGTATGGGAAGAGTTCATAAAAGAGAGATTTTAAAGACCACAGAAAAAGTTTGACTGTTGTGCAGCATGTTTCCGGCGCTTAGCAAATGCTTTTTATGTCAAAGGAACAATAAAAAGGGCAGATTTTTCACTTGCCTTTACAAACAGTTTCCCACAATTATTATTTTCAAGAGGTTACAGTTGACCCTTTGAAAAAGTGGCTGGTTAAATACAGACGCCCATAAAGGTGTTCATGCAAAGACGAATAACACAACAGTAAAAGGTATTCGTTTTGAAATTCAAAAACATATTATACGTTTATCTTATTTATTTTGGTCATTTTTGTTGTTTCAAGCAGCATTGTTTGGCAGGGTACATGCACAAGGCTACTGCGCTGCCTTCTCTGAGGCCTAAAAACGTAACCACTTCAGGGGCATATCATCAAGGACCGGCGATAATTATCGCTAAGCGCACTTAGCGCTAGGATAATTATCGCCGGCTAACATGGATTTTTATCGCTGAGATAGCGTGCTATTAGCAACGCTCATCTCAAAAGCGATAAAAATCCTAGTGCTAACTGCCAAACGTGAGATTATCGCTGGAAACCCAGCGATAATCTCACAAAGTTTGGCGTTAGCTTGAAGATAGGGCAGGGCAAACTTAGCCATGATATCCACCCTCCATAGGATATCATGGCTAAGTCAGTCCTGAAGCAGGCGTAAGGAAAGTAGCGATAACAGGGGTTATCGCTACTTTTCTTGCAGCTATGCTTCATAGCGTGGGGCTTGATGATAGAAGAAATGTCGCTTAGCGACATTTCTCTAATCATGTCAGGTCAGGAACGCCAACTTTGCATCTCATTAGAGATGCAAAGCTGGGCGTTCAGAATTCAGGCGCTAATGCAAGGTTTCACGCAATAGCGTGACCTTGCTGATTAGGCGATAAAATTATCGCCGCTTTTCACCCGAAAACGGACGCAAAAGCGGCAATAATTTTTTATCGCCTCGTTGCTGATATGCCCCCAAGTATTTGGACTTTCCCCACCCAGTTTTGAGCTCCTTTTTGATGTTCTAGTAGTTCGTGCTTCGTACTTCATAACTTTTTTTCCACAAAATATATTCAGGTGAAATATGCATCATTGTCCCCCATAAGTCGCAGATTCTAAAGGTACCCTTTAGGCTTTGTGGATTCCCTTGGAGGTAATCGAGAAAATAGGCAAAATAGGCAAAACGTAGCAAATTTCTTTTTTGTAAAATAGAATGGGATCAATGTACTGTGCAAGGAAGTACATGTTCAAAGAATGGCATCAACAAACAGTTTGCTGGGCAAAGATCACCCACTTGCCAGATTTCATTAAGTCTGAACTGTGGAGCAGCAGCTGATCCACATCATATGCTTGTGAAATGTGTTAAAGTTCAAAAAGTGTGGCTTAAAGTAGCAGAAGCAGAAGAGTGAATTTAGTGACTAATCTAACCATCCTGTTACATTCGCGGTGATTCTACAAGGTCAAGTTGAGATCTTTTCAAGAAACTAGGGTTACAACAACTAAAACTATCTTGCTGAAAATGTGGAAATTCTAGTCTAGCATTCCTGTTTCCATCCTGTTACTCTGTTGAAAACCATCCTATTTTCCTTGTTATTGCATTGTGCGTGTGTCAAATGGAGAGGAGAGCCTTGCTTTCTTGGATTTTCTCAAGGTTAAGTCAACCTGAGCACTTCTAACATGTATAACCGGGCAGCATCATTTATGCAGTGTAACAAGTGCATAATGTGAGCTATTTTCAATAACGTAATGAGGTGTTTATATCTCCCACCTTCAGTACCTATTTTTTTATTCAAGTCATGGAAAAAGAACTTTCATGAACATTCAGCAACAATAATCTAATAAATGATTACAATATTACCCATAAATTAATTCTGTAATGTTCATACTGGCCATCAATAAGTATTACATGTAGGCAGGCATGTGTTCTATTTAAATGTGAATATAAATTTAAAAAGTCGACTTATTCCAATAATTAATTGACATTAATATACCTTAGCAGACTTGAAGAGACCCATATTTCAGTTCTTCAAAAATCACATTCAAATAACTCACAGTTTTTAAGTTCATGCCTACCTTATAGTTTGACGATAAAACAAGCTTTTCCAGCCTTGTACGAAAACTGCAAATGTCACCTGGTCCTCAGCTGCGGCTAAGACTACAATTAACATTTCCTTCCAGCTAGTGAATTTAACCTGTGAAACATATCCTATGTCTGTTCCTAGATATTTATTGTTGCTTGCAGTGTGTTCATGTGGGTAATGTAAATCAGCCCCTCTCTGAATTTTCTTTGAGCCGCAAAAAAATCCTTTAACTTTGCTGTGCTCACTTTGGTGCTTGGCAGCTGATTAGGGAAGGAAAACTGTCAGTGAGGCTATAGTTCCTTGACGCACTGGTATATATTTAAATAAAGTGCACATTAGTTAGAAGAAAATCTCAAATAGGTCCCTGCAGAAAGTATTCTGTGGTAATGAATCTGCTATGATGTTTTCTTTCTGTACTTCGGTCTTGGCGTCTATAGTTCTATATTTGTGCAAACACTGGATTTGACCCTCACCTGGCTCCTGGTGGCTGCTCGTAAACCTTGACATGTCTAGCCCGATGCTAGCTTCTTTACTATTAGGCCAGTAATGTCCTATTACTTACCGGTAATCTTCATTACTCCTGGTCCCGTTGTCCTCGTCCCATTCCTTAACAAGTGGAGATGACCATCTCCACGACAGAAAAAAAGAAATGCTGGGATACCCAACCCACTCCCTCCCACTGGGAGTACATAAGCGGTACCATCCCAGCATGCAGCTTGAAAACACCAAGCCAACAACCGGAAGGCCAGCCGCCAGGGAGGGAGGGAGGGATGTAAGGAATGGGACGAGGACAACGGGACCAGAAGTAATGAAGATTACCGGTAAGTAATAGGACATTACCCCCAGGTCCCTCCTGTCCTCGTCCCATTCCTCAACAAGTGGAGAATACCAAAGCAGAGAAACCGGCCTTCCGGAACCCCACCAACGCCAAGGGCACCAGACTGAAAAAGGGCACCACACAGGAGAAAAAGGAGCCCACAAGAAGGAGAAAAAACGCAGGCAGGAGCACACAACCAAGCATGCCCCCTACCAAGCGGACAGAGCCGACATCCCAAATCCAGCAGGGGACGACCAGAGAAAAAACACAAGTACCCCCCCCCCTAGGCAAGCCAGAAGGGGCCACACACACAGAACCAAGCCCCAAGGGAGCAACCAGAGGGGCCAAAACCAAGCCCCCCCTCCCAAGAACGACGAAAGGAAGGCATGGGGAAGGGGGCGTGCCCCAATGGGGAAACGGAGCCAGAAAAGGGCCACTGACCAGGGAGAGACCCCCCAAGGGCGAATCCCACAGAACCAGGCACCACCAGGCAGCCACCCAACCAGGAACCAAACAGGCCAACCCAGCCCAACGGCCAAGAGCAGAGGAGAACAGACCGCACAGGGCGGCAGGGCCGAAGGCCCAGGAAGGAACAAAACAAGGCAATACACGACCAACCACCAAACCACCCCAACACGCCAGGGGAAGCCAACAGCAGAATCGCAAAGACGAAAGAGGGCAGAACCAGACAAGAAAACAGGAAACCACCCAGAGGAACAGCCAGGAAAGAGAACGGGACAGGGAACCCAAGCAAGCCCCCCCCCCCTCCCCAACGACAACAGCAGCAACAGGAAACCCGGATATCAGAAACCCACAAAAGGACCAGGCCACAGGTCAGGACCGACCAACGGCCAACCCCAGCCGAGACAACAAAGAGCCGCATGAACCAAAAGGCCACCCCACCGGGAAAAGAACCCGGGGGACAAGAAAAGGCCAGGCCCGAGGCACACCCCCAAAGCAGGAGACACCGGGACAAGAAGCCCAGCAACCCACCCAACGGAGGCCAGGGAGAGCAAAGAAGCCCAACCCGAAGTAGACTTGGCAAAAAACCAGGGCATCAAAAAGACAACAACAGAGGCCCAACACGGAACCGGGGAAACCAACACCCCCGAACCGTAAAGGAGGAAACAACACCAACCAAGAGCAAACCAACCGGCAGGAGCAGAAAGGACACCAAGGAACCACCAAAGGCGAATCCCAAGAGGCAGAAGGGCAAAACAGGAAAGAACAACAAGGAGACCAACAGCCCAACCCCCAAGAAGCCAGCCGGAAAACCAGCAGGCGAACCAGCCAGGAGGCACACAACACAGCGCCACCAGGACCCGGAAGGAGAGGCCAAAAGAACCCCCAACCAAGAAGGGGCACAGGGAAAGGCACCACATCCAATCACAGCCAGGCCATTCTGAGAGCCAAGAAGCAGAGGGAGGGAGCCCAGCAGCCCACACCACGGACCCAGGGCCACAGCCAGCCGAAATGAACGGCACAGGAAAGGACCGAAGACCAGCCCAGGACCGCAACAAAGCCCAAGAGAAGGAGCGCCCAGGAAAAGACCCAAGCAGGGACCAAAAGAGGACCCCAAGCAAACAAAGCCAGACACAACCAAGCCCAGATGCGTACCAGCAACCCAAACGCACATGTGAATGGGAGGCCAAATACAGGGACCGCAAGGGCAAACCCAACAGAAGCAGAGCCCTTGGACCCAAGAGCACACCGGAACAAACCCGGCACCAAAAGGAGAGGAGCCCAGACAAGCCAAAGGCGCACCACCCAACAGGGGAGCAGGAACGGACCCAAACAAGGGGAGAAGGAACACCCCAGAGCCAACAAGAGAGCAAGGGTCACAGATGCCACAGGCCGCAAACAGCCTGCGCGGGAGTACAGGCCCAACGACAGGCCCCCAAGGGGAAAAAACCATAGCCTCAGACCCTAGGCAAGCCCACCGCAACCAGAAAGCGGAACGAGAGGAGCGGGAAGCAACAAAGCAGCCCACGCACCAGGGGAGGCCGACACCCAACAAACACAAGCAGGGGAAGGGCACAGCAGGCAGGGCAGGGCATGGCACAAGAGCCGGGCATCCGAAGAACAAGGGGCCACACATGGCAGAGGCCAAGGAAGACCAACGACACCCAGCCACCACAGGAGGCAAAAGGAGCGGCAGGCGAGAAGACAAGCCCAACAAGCCAACACCCAACACCAGCCAGAAGCCACCAGGGTCCCAACCAGCACTGCCCTAGAGCCAACAGGCCAACAAGGTGAAAGGTCCACCAGAATCTGAGGAAGGACACAACAGACCCCCCCCCCCCGGAAAACCAGGGGGAGGACCCAGCGAACCCACGGAAGGCAGACATCGCAAACGAGGGGCAAGGGCAAGGGGCAAGCAAAATTACCGGGAAGGACACAAGAAGCACCCAACAGCAAAAAAACGCAGGCAGGCAGGCCCCCGGACAGGCACGCACCAGGCCCAAACCCACAGAAGGACAGGAACCAACGGGCGGAAGGGCTGCAAGCAGCCAAAGGAAGTCCAAGAACAGCAAGGCACCAGTCCAGGCATACCCCAAACCAGGTGACCAGGGACAACAGAAGCCCGCAAGGCAGGACAGCCGAAGGCCCAAAGGACAGAGCAAAGAGGCCACAAGACGAAGTCAACAAACCCCGGGAGAGACCGCCCAAAGCGAGCCACAGCCCAGCAAGCAGACACCATCCCAGCGAGGAACCAGAGCCGACCCGGCCAAACCACAGGGCGGGCAGCAGGCGCAACAGAAGCCAAGGCCGCAGCCCAGCACAAGCCGCAAGAAGCCGCCAGGCAGCAAGCACCAAGGGGACCCACAGGGTCCGACCCCCAGCCCAGACCCCAACCAGCAACAAGCGTCGAGCAAGCGAGAAACCAAAAGGCTAGGGAACACACAACCCATGGAGGAAGCCCCGAAGGACCCCCCCCTTCCCCCAGGCAAAACCCCCAAAACAAGGAAGCGACCCAGGGGAAACCATGGCCCAAGACAGGACAGCGAAGGCACGGGAGCCAACGTCGTAGGCAGCAGAAGAAGCCGAAGGACTGCCAGGACCCCGGGAGCAGGGGGCACAGGAGGCAGAGAACCAGGCCAGAGACACCAAGGGCCCCGGACCGAGACAGCAAGCAGACCCACACCACACGCAACCAGCAAAGTACAGAGGGCCAGCACGCAGGAACAGGAGCCAGCAGAGACAGGAAACCACCAGCACCGGAAGAGACCTGAGGACAACTGGATCCAACAGCACCCGAAAGGAAGCAAGAAACCCAGACGGGAAGGCCCAGGGAGACCAGCAGAGCCCAGCGCAAAGAAAAGGGGGCAAGAAAGGCAAGCAGGAGGCCCCGGGTACAAACCCAGAGGCCCAGGCGCACAGAGCGGCAGCAACCCAAACACCCAAAGAGGGCACGAGGAAGAGACACCACCCAGGGCTGCAAGCGAATCCCACGGAAAGCAGAAGCCAACTGAACCCGGAAAACCCAGGCAAAAAGGAACAGAGATACCGCAGCAGATAGTGAAACCACAAGCGCGGGCACCAAAGCCACAGGAATGTAGGCTGCAGCGCAGACCCCGTCAAACAGCCCAATCCCCGAACCAGCCAAACCACAAACAGCAGCACACGACACCGCAAGTGAAGCGCAACCCAGATGAAAATTACCAATGCAATGACACAAACATGAGGTACAGCACACATGGGATCAAGTTCGGAAACACAGGATGCGGAGAGGATGCCAAGGGCAAACCAGCAGGCACAGGCACGGAAGTCGGTAGCCCCAGCCTCACGACACAACCTCGCCCACAGACAAGAAGAGGCGCACACAGGAAGGACGGCCAGAGGAGACGCAGGTGCAGAAGCGGTGAAGCAGCCCAGTAAAAGAGCGCCCGCACCGCATGCATGGGTCCCCGGGCACAAACCCCTGCATCATCAGGAGTCCCAACCCCCAATCCAAGGAGCACCCAGAAGGAGAGCCAGCCAACACATCCCCATAACAGCAAGGAGAAAAAAAGGAAGCCGCTACGCGGGACTCACCAAGGGGGCAAAAAGGGCGCACCACAAGCCCACAGCCGCCCAGGCGCGCACCAGGAACCAGCACCGGGTGGAGAAGTCCACCGAAAACGGCCTCCGAGGCCACAGCAAGGCCCGCCCCTGCACCGACCCAACCAAGCAGCCGGGGCAGCAGGAAGAAAGGGAGGCCGGCAGGACAACAAACGCCAGGCAGGGGACCCAGGAGCATCGCCCAGCAGTGCCCCAGGACCCAACGAACAGCCTCAGCAGCGCGTCCCCCAGACCGGCGAAGCCACAGGGAGACGCGCACTGCAACCCGGAAGAGACAGGGAGGAACGGCGCCCCAGCTGCAAAGGGCCGGTCGGCAGTCAACGCGGTTCCTGGCAAGCCCAGCAGGCCAGGAGAACGCGGAAGAGGACGGCGAGGACAGCCCAGCAGCCCCGACGAGACGTCCAGCGAAGAATCCATCAGGTAAGTCCAACCACGTCCCAATCTGTCGGTAGACAGGAAAAAAGAACAGGCTGCATGCTGGGATGGTACCGCTTATGTACTCCCAGTGGGAGGGAGTGGGTCGTTGCATGAGCCTAGAAAGGCCTCATTCAGTTGCAAGGGGATGCCAATCAAAGCACCAAACAATCTTGCAGGACTGGGACACTAAACAGGTATTGCCAACGGAGCCCTGTGTTTGTAAATCCTGGTCCTTACACACAGAACTTTGTAATCACACGACCGATAGCTGTATGGTTTCTATAATGTTGCAGGATGGGGAGAGATGGTGAGGTACTCTGGGGGACTTTTACCATAGAAGGGAGAGAAGGAGAATTGGAAACTGTTTATGATGTGTGACAAATGTCTTCTTTGTTATCAAAATCTAATAATAAAAATTAAATCAAATAAACAACGTGTAAAAGTAAATATAAACTCATCCTCAAAATAAACATACCACACATAAACACGAAGAACATATCCAAATACATTTAAAAAAAATCAAATATAACATACTAGCTTACATTAAAAATACATATAGGCTAACTCACATTTGCCTATGTATGCACCCCAAAGTAGTACAACACCCCGCACACTTACTATAAGCTAAAAAAATACATAAACATTAAATAACTAATTTAGTAATAATATGCCACCCCCAAAGTTATATTAACTATAGAAAATAGATTAAAATTAAACTAACCTTCAACAGAGAATAGCAAAGAGGAAAAGCTAATCTGTATAGCAGCTGGCATCCCAAAACTGACGATAATAGACTACAAAATAAAGCACATTGTCAAAAAAGGCTCAATAATGAAAATGAAAAGTAAGGCTTTCTTACTACGCAAACTAATGGAATAATGAAAAGTAAATAATGTATTTGTGTTATAAAAAATATACAAAGTATTTGAAACGTGTACATAAACATAAATAGTTGTGTTTAAAAATTATGTTATAAAAATGACAAAGACTTTTTTAAACAATACTGTTAAAAATGCTAAATATTTTATTGCAGAAATTTTAATATACAACTATAAAAAATGTATCTAAAAGTAAAAAGTCTAAAAGTCATCTGTTAAAAAATGGTAACAGCAATACACTTGTAAATGTCTATAAGAAAATCTCACAAAAATATATGTGCAAGAGGCACAATTTGTTTTTATGATTACTAACTTTAGCAAACCTATACTTAAAAATAATACATGTAAGAACTCCAATAAAATTGTTTAAAAAAATTGTGCTATTTATAAAAATGTATAAAAATAATAAAAATCTAGAAATATCAAAATGAAGTGTATATCATACCAACATGAAATAAAACTGTATTAACTCCCGACTAACCAACATAACTAAACGCTACTTTGTAATTTGCATTAAATATTTCCACTCCAAACCTAACCACATCAGGGAAAGTGTTGGACTCTGGGCGGGGTCAAATTTATTTTCGACACTCCAGTCTGAGCCACATTGGGAAAAGTGTTTGACTTTAAATGAGCTAGATTTACTTTAGCCACATTGGGGAAGGTGTTGGACTATGGAGTGGGTCAGATTTACTATTCCCATTCATTCCAAACGTATCCACAATGGGGAAAGTGTTAGATTTCGAGGGAGGGGAGGTTGAATTTAACATTCACATTCAAATGTTAATCACATTCTATTCACATTTAAAATTTAAATTATTTATAAACATTACACAAAAAATTCCTGTTTTGATCAGTTGCTGCTTGATTTTCCACTGGAGCTGTGCAAACGCTCTCAAAAGCGCATACACTGCAAAGCTCTGCTCCTTTCTCCTAAATCTTCTGCTTCAGACAAGGAAACTGCATTGTCCAAGGCACACTATGGACTTCTTCCTCCTGAACTTTTACAAAGGCTGACTGACTGAGCCATTGCGTGTGCTTGCAGGCTTGTGAGGCCTCCTCTTTCCAAGCAATCCTTATGGGGAGAACAGTTAGGGTATGATGAGACTGAAGAGGAGCAAGATCAAAAATGGCACAACGTGCAGAAAGTTTTTAAGCACTTCCAAGTGAACCTGTCGTTCTCAGTTTTCCTACTAGTTACTGATGAGGGAAACATGTTTAAGTATTATAAACAGAGCTGTTACCCTGATTGTCCGCAGGGCTCCATACGCTCAATCACTTTCTCTCCGGTGACTTCAGTTTCCACCAGATCCAGTCTGTCATGGATCTTACTAAATGGTATGAAGGGGGGGCGTACAACAGCTGGGGATATGTATAAAAACAGAACCTTCTAACCCTTCAATGAGGCAAGGGAGTGGTTCCAAGTGCTGGATGGTTACTTCCAACAATATCGAAAATAATGTGCACCGTTCGCGAAATATGGACCTAATTTCTAGATGAGCCAGAGGAGTCACACACTTTAGCGTTGTTACTTGACCCGGGGTCCACTAGAGGACTAATCTCTTTCACATATGAAGCTTTGAAAGAGGATTGTACGGTTGAGGTAGCCACGATAAAAAGGTAGATGGATCGCAGACTTGCCGTCTCTGCTCACCGAGGGCGAATGGAAGAGGGCGTTTTCACAAGTCCGCGAGGTAGCAAGTAACGCAAGGTTTAAGCTCACTCAGTTTTTCTACCTACACTGCACATATTTAATGCATCAGAGATTAGCATGCTTCAATTCAGGGCGCTCCTCGGCGTGCCCCCAATGCGGCGTAGACCCGCAACAGAAGATTTGATTAACGTTGGGATGGGCTGAGGACTTAAGCTGCAGGCCTGGCAAATAATAGTCGAATTGGCCTCCCACACATTCTACAACTGGGATTTAGATATAGAGGCCGACTAGTGTCACCATCCCTGTAGTTTGCACTGTTGTCACCTGGGGCCCCGACAGCACCAGGGATAACCAATAAAAAACACCTCCACATACAGAAATAGACTTCATTGAAGGGCAGAAGAGCTTGCCACTTGTATCCTCTGAAATCTCTGCCTGCCGCATGATAGTCCTGCTCTAGATGTCCTGTTTTCCATTCTGTTAGAAATGGGATTTCTGGCTGGCTAGGGCTTGCGCCTAAGCCAAGCAGAAACCACCATTCTAGTCAAGGCAAGGGAGTTACACACTGATGATAACCCCTGCTCACCCCCTTGGTAGCTTGGCACAAGCAGTCAGGCTTATCTCAGAGGTAATGTGTAAAGCGTTTGCGCAACACACACACACAGCAGCAACACACTAGGCACACAACAAAAAGGAACTCCACACAAGGTTATATCAAAAATAGCCTTTGTATTCTCATAAACACATTAGAAACATAATCACACATTTACACTGTGCCAACTGGCACTAGGCAATATTCACAGGGGATTATGTACAGGACCAGGCCAATCGGGCCATGGTCAAAACTATCAGAACAGGTATGTAAAACCACAACCAGTAACTACTCGTACCATAATGACCTAAGCCTTATCATATTAGCATGAGACACCCTCCTGAAATATCATAGCATGACATTAGGCATACCCACATTAGTGTTAGACACCCTCCTAAGCATAAACACATTACGCATTAGGCCCCACCAGCATAAACACATTATGCAAAAACCTCATGAGCATAAACATCATTAGAGGCATAAATCAGGGTGCATAAATCACATTTGGCACATCATACATAAATCACAGTAGGGACCTGCGCCCTACCAACCTACAACTGACCCCAGGCCAACTGGCCTTCTCAGAGGGCTCAATTGCCCTATGTCCCAAATGTCAGGGCTGGCTGCCAGTGCAGCAGAATCCCAAATGTGCGCCATTGCGCAGGCCTAAACGTGGCAGCTGCCGCTAATTGCGGTGCAGCTATGCGGAAAGCTGTAGGTACTGGCACTCACTGTGCCCTCTGGGCCGCTCCTGGGGCTCTCTCAAGCAAATCATGCCTCCAGCGTTGCAGCTACCCACTGTCTGGTGGGGCAGCTGTGGCAAAATGGCCTGAGCCCCACTCTGGGACTCTTAAAACCAAAAGTGTGGTCAAACGTTACAGCTGCCCGCGCTGGTGCGGCGCAGCTGTAAATAAAATAAAGATAGCCCTGGCAGCGCCTCTGGAGCCCCCGCACTGGGACTCATTAAACAAGATTTGCCCCCATCGTAGGAGCGGCCCGCTCCCTTTTCGGGACAACTCAGGCACTGTGTCTTGACTGGCACTAACAAAACTGAGGGCGCCAAGAAATGCCCCCAAGCCCCACTGGGATTTTGTGAAACAAATGCCGCCTCCCGCAAGAGATCAGCCCCCACTCACCGGGACTCTTCTGGCTGCCCTCTGGTGTCCCGACGGCAGGGAGATATGCACCGACACTGTTCTTCGAGCAGCTGTGCTCTCCTGACTTCACCCGGGACTTCTACGTGAGGCAGGACCACGAGGGCGGGGTGGGCTCCCGCTGGACCTTGGCTCTCCTGCTTGCCGGCACACGGGGGCTCTCCTCCTTCTTCCGAGACTTCCGCCAACAACAGCCACACCTCTCAGCACCTCCTCACTTCCGGTTGGCCCGCCCACAGTCAGGCATGGGCGCCTTCGGTGCTCCTCTTCCCCAGGTCACGGCAGTGATTTACTCATCGGGCAAATGCGGGGTGAGCACCCGCCATCAAATAAAAACAAAAAGCGGGGTGGGCACCCGCTCGCAAATAAATCACGGAAGCAGGGTGGGCATCTGCTTGCACATAAATCACAGACGCTGGGTGGGCACCTGCTATCATTAACAGCATACAGTGGGGGGGGGGGCACCCGCTGTTTTTAGCACAACCAGCAGGGTGGGCTCCCGCTCGGTTTCGCGGCAAAACGTGGGGTGAGCTCCCGCTCCTTCCTCAACAACATGGGGTGGGCACCTGCTCCCAACGCTGGGTAGGGGAATATTTAGGTTGCATCCCAGTGCTGCAAATTAGAAACAGAAGTACTCCACGAGGCGCCAGGTCCCTCAAGGAATCCAGCAGGCAGGAATAACAAGTCCTTAAGATTCAGGGGGCATAGCTGGGCCCAGGGAGGCCAGCACACAGGGCCCTCCAGCAGGGAGGCAAGCCCCCATGGTGGTACCTCCTGGGCCTCAACAGCACCAAGCCCCCAAAGGTCCAGGAATAGCACATTTTCATGGGGTCTCAGCCCCAGTATTCATGCACAGAATCTCTTTGTCTGCAGGACAGGTCTTTTGGGGGAACCAGATGCAACTGGTCAGGGGGCATTAGGAGCACTCTGTTGGCAGGGCTCCTCTTCTCTATTGGTAGGTGGGGGCTCGTCATCAGACACACCACAGGGGGGCGGAGCCAGCATTCACTAGGGCAGGCACAATCCTATTCCGGGACCAGAGACTTCTCCTCCCACCACTCCAAATGCAGTTGTCCCATTCAGCCTAGCGCTGACTCACCTTGCCCCTCCTGGAGCCACACACACCTCACCAGCCCCTGTCACTCAAAAGCCAGACATGCAATTCACATCAGGCAGGCAGACACATAGCACACAGAAATGCTAACTTCTAAAAGTGGCATTTCTAAAATAGTTATAATAAATCTGTGCACACCGTTGCGCAGCATTTATTATCACTATTCCAAACATACCAAACATGACCACGCTGCTCCTCTCATATCAGAAATTACCACTGAAACACTCATCAGGGAATCCCCAATGCATTCCTATGGGAGGGCAGCACCACAGTAGTGAGAAACCAAAATGGCTGTTTGTCACTACCAGGACATGTCACACACTTAAGGTACATGCCCTATCTTTTACCTACAATGCACCCCTGCCCATAGGGCTGGCTATGGCCTACCTTAGGGGTGACTGACATGTAGTAAAAGAGGGGTCACGCACATGGCACACACTTTAGGTGCCACGTCACAGCGGCAGTGACACTGCGCGCACAGGCCCTGCAATGGCAGAAGCCTGAGATAGGTTTGAAAGGCTACTTTGGTGGGTGGCACAATCAGCGCTGCAAGCCCACCAGTAGCATTTAATTTACCAGCCCTGGGTATATGAGATACCACTTTACAAGGGACTGACAGGTAAATTAAATAGGCCAAACAGGTGTAGACCAATCTTACCATATTTATCACAGAGAGCACACGCACTTTACACTGGACAGCAGTGCTAAAGTGCCCAGAGTCCTAAAACCACCAACACCATGTCAGAAAAAAGGCTAGGAGAAAGGCAAAAAGTTTAGAGATGACCTTGCAAAAAGTGCCAAGTCCAACATATTCCCTGTGGGATGAGTTCCCGCCACCGATCGCTGCCAAGGTTCTTTTTGTTTTTATTTTTTATTTACTCATTACAAGTCATAATAGGTATTGCTGCACATATTTCTCCTTGGAGGGAAAGGCTATGTATACCGTACAGTTATTATGTGCCTAGCAATGAAATTGCTGAGTGGAGCATACAGGCACCCAAGTAGACTTCTGTGACAATACACATTGATAATTAGCCTTCCGCTCTTAAATTGTAAATTACAAGGTCAACATGTAATGTGATATCTGTGCAGTGTTTCAATTTAAAAAAATGTATTGTAAACGGAAGGAGCCTGAGTTTCTTCCTCTACGTGGAGCAGTTAATTGGGTACTGGCCTGGAAATGGAAGGAGGTGGAGTGCCCTGTGTTTCACAGATTTAGAACTACCTTCTTTTCGTGTTTAGTGAGAAATTCATCTTATTTGTCAAGGTGGATTTTTGATAGCAGGCCTTGGCCCTCAGGGACCATAATTCCTGCGAAAAAAATCTATCCTGTGTGCATCATAGAAGAAATACGTACCTTTGCGACAATGCACACCTAGTCAGTCTCAACTTTTGCTGTTCTGGCCAACATTATGCTACGTATACCGTGCAGCCTCTCCTCGGGGACTTCCAGACCTTTGTGGAGGAACTTTATAAGGGCGCCTTTCTAAGATGAGTAATGAGCCGGCAAGTCCAGTTACTGTTAGAAAATTCCATTCACTGACGCTGGGCTGTGGCATTTACTTCTAGTTCCTTCTTATCGGCTTGCTCCCACATCTAGCTGCCGTCCTTGAAGGCACACAATTCACAGTAGTCACTCCCTCTTCCTTTTAGTGGGGCATTCATTTGGAGGACCTTGTGAGGAAGTAAGCTGAGGACTGCAAGCTGATCACCCAGTTCTTGATCCCAGGCATAGGGTGGGGCTTTGGTTCCTGGAGGTTCATTGGAACTCCTCCTCGTACATGGGCTCCAGAAAGCCCATTCTGTGCAGGGGCCATGCTGACAAGTCCTGGTTCCAGCCTACAGCCCCCCATCCTCCGCCCACCCCAGAAGCATGACTAACCCACTGCTCCACAAATTTGTCCAAGGCTGATGGGTGGCCTTCTTCAACTCCTTTGCTTTGGATGTTTGGGTGCCTATGATTGTAGTCAGGCCAATAGATCCAGTTCTGGGTGGTTTCAGGCTGGTTCCTCCACCCAACTCCTGCTCCTCTGTGGTTACACCATCACCAGGCTTTTCAGCATGATGTACAGGACTCACTGGAAAAGAGCTGCAGTAGTGCCAATTCCAGTGATAAAATGGAAGTAGGGTTGCTTCCACATTCTGTTCATGGTGCAGGAACTTCCGGGGCACTTCCATCTCATCCTAGATGTGAAGATGTTGAACCTCTTCCTAACTCACCTGACATTCAAGGTGGTAATACTTCGGTAAAGTGGTCATTGGTCACTCAAGGAGATTTCCTGGTGCATCCCAAATGACCTCCCAGATATTCGTCTAATTCTCCATTCTTTGCCAACACCACCAGTTCCATGTCCTCCATTTGGTCTGGCCTCTGATCTCAGGGTCTTCACAATGATCCTGGCTCCCTTCAATGGTAAACCGCATTCTCAAAGGAGCCATGTCTTTCTGAATTTGGACAAGTGAATATTCTGTGTTTCTTTTTTTCCAAAGCGTAAAGGATATGCATCAGGTCTGCATGTACTCCAGTTCTATGGTTTCCCACTTAACTTGGCAGAGTGCATCTGGTGCCTTCTCAATGCCTTCAATTGCACAGCCTGGGTGGAGAACATGCCCAGGCTCCTAGTCCCCATCTGAGCAGCCAACCACGGTGCTCAGACCAATCATGACGCTGCTATCAGCAGCGTTGTGATGGGCTAGGGGAGTCTGGAAGCCTAGGTGCTTCCTGTTTTCCTGTTCCTGCTTCCTGCCTCAACGGAAGAAGAAGAGGACAGTGGAGAAGCGGTGGCCAGCAGGTAAGTTGATTTTTGTTTTTCCTTTTATTTTTTCTTTATTTTAATTTTTTTTTAAACTCCCCATTACTACTGCCCGTAACAGCCGCTACTGCGGCATTATTTCACCTCTTAGTTGTTTTTCTGTTCTTTCTCCTCAGCATTTTGGTAAGGTTTCTTGGCTTTGGTACACTCTCAAGCTGTAAAGGTGGGAGACAAAGGAGATGGAAAGAAATGGTCTATTAATTCACCAATAATATTCATTATTCTGAGTTCTATTCTTCGTAATCCCAGTCCCAGTCCTGATTTCCCACCTCTTTGTTTGGTTGGGCGACTTCAGGGACATCTTGATACATGGTAATTCAGGAGATGTTCCAAAAGAAGATGGAGCCAAGGCCAGAGGCCATGAAAAAAACATTAGGTTTGAAGTGTTTTTAATATGTGTTAGGATAAGTAAATCCTATCTTCATCACAATGCTAATGGCGAGTTGTCAGGACTAGGAAGAAGAAGGGTAGGACATAGAGTAATGAAGATCACGGCTAATTAACTGGTCCATTAACACATTCATGCCTAAATAGCCCACAGTTGAAGAAAAGCGATATAGTTTTAAAAGTCATAAACACTGTGTGTTTCAGTTATTATGATTATTTATACTGCCCCATCATCGCACTTCGTGCGGTAAAGAAGTTGAACAAATAATTGTGCTTTACTTTACCTTTTGCGCACCCTTAGTCTATATCTATTTTTTACAATCTATTTTGTAAAAAAGTTAAACTATTTGAAATTAAAAAAATTACAACCATGATTAAAGATTTAACAAAGTAAAGTCTAGAACATAGAGAATTTCAAAAGCAAAGTTGTAAATGGAACCTCAAGTCAACCTTCAATCACGCGTGATTACATTAGGCCCCACGGACCATATATGCACACACGTTTGACCTCTCTTAATTTGGAAACTAGTCAAGGCGGGCTGTATTTGCACTATATTGACTACTGCCCATAGGAATCTGAATGAAAATATAACTTTCTAGACCACCGTTAACGTTTTGCGCCTTAAATCAACCTGTGTAGACTTTCCAAGATCCAACTTATTTGGACACATTGGTTTCGCCCATATTAATCAAATGGGGCTAAAGTTATACCTGATCCAAAAATAAAAGGAAAAGACAACCGGATCTTGGCATGCAAAGGAAGGACCAGCTTAAACAGTGCCTAATAGCATAATAATAGCTTCTACCGTGCTTTGAAATGCCAGTCTTACAGTGGACAAAAGACTGCTCAGGTAATTTGTTGTGCTCGTGGTAATTACAGGCAGCTGTGTTGCGTGCTTTTAGAAGGATTTTCTTCCATTCACAATGTTGAGTGCTTCACCTGAAATCTATGGTAAGATTAGTATCCATATCTTTGGCTTGTCTCATGATCTCTTATGCTTGTGTACGCATGCTGCATGTAATAACAAAGAAGCACAATTACTCATTTGACTTTTAACCACAACATGGTTGCTGTTTGTTGTTGCTGATTGCAGACAACAATAACTGGATTAGTATTAAGCCTGAAACCTTTATCCCATTGAACAATGGCACCAACCACCAACACCGTGAGACACCCAGGCAACGCTCCGCAGTAATCCGAAAGATGACAGTCGTTTTAGCTGCCAGCGACCGACACTGAATGTTGATTGGACACATACACAGGGAGCTGGATGTCCAGGTGTGTTCGTACCATTGTACAAAAGAAACCCTCAGCAACTAAATGAATAAAGAACTCAAGATAGACACATATATATTGGCCAAGTGAACATGTATACATGAAACAACTTGTTCATTGATTGATACAAATAATACAATAAATATGATTATATATGGGCCAAGTGAACATGTATACATGAAACAACTTGTTCATTGATTGATACAAATAATACAATAAATATGATTATATATGGGCCAAGTGAACATGTATACATGAAACAACTTGTTCATTGATTGATACAAATAATACAATAAATATGATTATATATGGGCCAAGTGAACATGTATACATGAAACAACTTGTTCATTGATTGATACAAATAATACAATAAATATGATTATATATGGGCCAAGTGAACATGTATACATGAAACAACTTGTTCATTGATTGATACAAATAATACAATAAATATGATTATATATGTGCCAAGTGAACATGTATACATGAAACAACGTGTTTATTGATGGATACAAATAATACAATAAATATGATTATATATGGGCCAAGTGAACATGTATACAAGAAACAACGTGTTTATTGATTGATACAAATAATACAATAAATATGATTCAGTACCCTGTAATCCATGTTTCTAGGGTTGAAGGACAGTGTAATTTTAATAAAAACACATTGCATCACATCAGTCATACCCCCACGCAAGCAGTCATACTAACAGGAAAATGTAGACTAGTCAGTCAGTGAACAGAAGCGCAACAGAGTTATAATAAAACATACTCCTTAGGATGAAAATACAAAGTAATCAATGTAAGGTACAGTTGAAAACAAGCAATCATAGAAATTGAAGAAAATGTGGCTTCATTTCTTATTTCATTGGTGCAAACATGTGGTCAAAATCATGGTGTGTTCTCCAGTATGACTTTAAAAGACAATGTGTAAAATATTTGAAATAAATTAAAGACTTGAGAAATTGTTTATCGTCTATTTAGCATGAGCACAAGGGGGTATTTAGAGTCTGGGGGATAGGAAACCTTAGCCAAATATTGGAGGATGTCCTAGCCCCCCTATTTAAATGGTGTACATTTATACACCCTCTAAATAGAATGAACAGAACATCAGAGGAGCTCCTAATAACCCTCATATAATATGAGGCATATCATTAAAAAAAAATTTCACTGGTGAACATCTACTTTCACTTCAGACATTTATAGTTGTAGGTGGAACCGGGATCTCGTATTCCCATGGGTGGGAAAATGACATTTGCATTTTTTTCGCCCTACTAATTAATGTCACATGGTTTGCCTCCAAAACCTCTACAATCTGTTATGCGATACTGAGGTTCTAGGGGAACTGTAAGGTGAGGAAAACATAGTAAGCAAATAGGACTAAAAAAATCTAAGTTCGAAAGAGTTTGGCAGAACCTGACCCAGAGGTTTTTGAGACATCGAAGGGTCAGAAAATGTTGTGGCGCTTTGGTCCATGAACTGGTATGTAGATCAAACTTTAAATTTGAACTAGCCAACTTACCAATTGAAACAAATGGAATGTGGTTGTATTGCCTTCAAGGCATTTGTATTTCCCTATATTCTAGGTTTTTACTTTCTTGTTAATTTCAGTGCTGGAATTAGGGGGAATCCAACTGGACCCTTAATCTGGCAGCTGTTATTGAGCCTGCTCACGGATCCGTTGGACTCCATTTAAATATGTTGAATTTTTCCTGGTGTAATTGCCAACACCACGACACAGTTCAGTAGCGCCCACGCGTTATCTGCTTTCTGGTCGGAGTAGCAACATGCAGCCGTGGAGGCAGCTTTCTTATTTTGGATTTCAGCTGGGCCCAAAACAAAGGCGGAATTAAAGGGGTCATCAACCCTTCTTTTGTTCAAGTATAACCCTGACTAGAAGCAAGCTGGAGCCTAAAGACTAGATTCCAATGCAATGGTGTGAAAAGAAAGGCACACAGCTTTTCACTTCACAAGTTCTTTAGAGAAACTATGATTTGGAGACAAGCTTTTGACTTGGTTGAATCCCTGGAATTGCCCTCTTCGTGTACTGTGAGAATTTGCCAGAATGTGCAATGTAAATACGGTGCTATGCAAAGGCTCCAATACCTTCGGGTCGAGTTCGCGCTATATAAATATGCAAACATTCTGATGTATCAATCTATACGAGTATTTACACTAATACAAATTTAAATAGCACTAAATAATTTTAGCTTCATTTGAGCTTAATTAGCTTCAAATAATAACTTTCTTTGATTTTAAACTGACTTTGTTTCTGAAAATGTAGAAGGTTGGTGCGCACTCATAGTTACAGAAAAAAACATCTCCCGAAGTATGGTTGTCTACATTTGCAAGGAGAACAGGTGAGGACTTTGGGAATAATCTACAAGTGTCATTTATTTGGGTACGTCTAACTATCTAGTGCGTAAGTGCGTTATTGTGGGAGTATCTGAGTCCTGCTCCTTCGTTCAGCTAAGTAGGTTTCGTTGAGCCTAGTTTAATATCAGCAATTTCTAGCAGACACGTCGTTCCTAGCAGATCGTCGTTTCTAAATACCACCAGAGGGCGCTGTCTGCTTAATAGGTACAACCCCGGCGGCTCTCCATTTTACATAATGTCGGTGGTAACTGCTGCTAAGGGCGATCTTCCAGATACAAGAACAGTTAAGTGCGGTGCTCATAGAAACCAAACATACACAACATGGTTCTTGCTTTGTAGCAGATTAACGTGTGCTGCAAATGCTATATCACGATGCCTAATAAAGGGGGATTATTTCTTCGCCCGTTGCAACAAGCAAAAGCTCTGCAAAGCGACTCTTATTTGGAAGACTAGGTAGGTGATTGACTAAAAGGGTGGTGAATGAATGTACAGCAAATAATCCCGGGTCTTTCAGGACTGCTACCGCAGGCTGTCGTGTATGACACTCAGGAGTCTTATTACAAGCGACTCGCGAGTCACCTGTAATAACGAAATAACTCCTCAGCTGTAAAAAGTAATTACAGTCGAGTTGTGTATTCATAAAGCCTGCTGCCAGAGTCAGCAGCCAAGGTGAAAGGAAGGTCAAAGAGCATCATTAAAGGTGCCGTTTAAACAACAAAAATGAAAACTGTCTTTTTATTCTTATGATCATTACTTTCTTAGAGAAATGGTGATGAGCAGGAAGGAGATTTTGCACACTAAAGGCCATTGTCGAAAAACTAGAATATCTCTGCATTTATCTACATCATAGGTCTCGAGTAGCTTCAGGGTTGTGGTTGCTCACCAATACACTAGAAGTAGCTCCTTGAAGTACAGTCCAGCACGGTAAACGACGTTTACAACTAAAAAAAATTTCCGCAGGGAATTACAACGACCGCGTTGTGATTCCACATACCATTACTCCGCAAGTCGGAACTTGCGGAGGGGGGGGGGGTGTTGGATTTAAAATCCAACACCTTCCCTACTGTCCGCACAGACTGGAGTTGGAATAGTAAATTATACTATTCCAACATCCCTTGTTCCGACTTGCGGAGTAATGGTATGCGGTCGTTGTAACAACCGCGTTGTGATTCATTGCGGAAAAAAAGAATGTGGGATAAGGAGGCATATTCGGAAACAAAGCAAACCAAAGACAGGACCACAGGCTTACACACAAACACACACTATGACAGCCTGCAGTATCTGCAACATGACCACCCATCTCCACTCTCAATTTGGTAAAGTCACTTGGAGATTGGTCACTCTGCAAGCCCCACTCCGTCACTCATTCAGTATCTATGAAAACTGTCCACAACAGAAGAGCAAGTAATTAAAAAAAAAAGTGGAGTCACTAGACTTGAATGTGGGACTGCTGGTGACAGAGTGGAGGTATGTGATAACCGTGTGTTAGCATCCCTTAACTAGGCAGACAGGTAATGGCCTTGTTTGTTTCAGACGGTGGGAGTGGTGTGTGCAAGCATGTATGTGTATTTGTTTAAATGTTTCTCTGTGCATATGTAGGCATTTGTGCACTATTATGTATGTGTTGTGCATGTGGATGGTTTTGGGTTCCTCCTTGAGTCACTGTTTCACCCTGGAAGCCATTCCTGGTGTCAGGCAATGCCAAATATATATGATCTTCACCAATTTAAGGTGTCTACTTCAGGCAGAATTAGGACTATTCATGACATAATGTTGGCACGGGGATAGTAATGTAAAACTTGACATATGTCGGGGATCCTTAAATCAAGCATGGCATAGGGCAGCTACCCTTTCCAAATTGTGAGTATGCTTGGCCCTATTGTGGCCAGTGTCACATAATTGTAGTCATCCTTGGAATAATAATGTCCATGAGTGACATGATGTGGTGGTTCTTAGTATTATCGTTAGTGGCCATGGAAAAATTGTGAGCCGACAAAATGGTGGGCATACTTGGCATAATGCCAACATCATTTACAATAGGGTGAGGATCCCTGGCATGTAGACTAAATACTTGGGTAGGTGGGGCAGAATCTGTTACTTAGATGCATTTGAACAAGGGAAGTCACAGGCTGATATTTGGAGATCATGCATGAAGACAGATTTGAGGCCAAAATGTAGTTTTTTTTCAGAAAAAGACAACATTTTCTTTGAGCATTAACTAAACATTGAAAGTGCATATCAGATAGAAAAATGTATTTTGAAAAACTGATATGCTGATGTTTGGAAAAAAATGATCAAAAGTCTGCTGCTAACATATCTGGTCTTTGAATGAAAGTTCAAACCGAGTTGAGGGGTGTTGGACTTAGCCCTCTTGCAGGGTCATCCTAAATATTTTGCCTTTGCCCTCCTGTTTTTTAACCCATTTTTGTTGGCTTTTAGGACTCTGTGCACTTTACCACTGATAACCTTTGCTAAAGTGCTTGTGCTCTCTCCTTTAAACATGGTGAAATTGGCTTACACCCAATTAGCATATTTAATTTACTTGTAAGTCTGTAGTAAAAGTGGTACTACATGTACCAATGTCCTTTGAATTGAATGCTACTAGTGGGCCTGCAGCATTCATTGTGACACCCGCTTAAGAAGCCCTTTAAACATGTCTCAGGCCTGCAATTGCAGCTTGAGTGTACAGTTTTAAACTGCCATGTTTGACCTGGCAAAATAAACCTTTTGCCAGGCCTAAACATTCCTTTTTAATAAGTCACCCTAGGTAGACTTTGAGCAGCCCATAGGGCAAGGTGCAGTGTATTTAAAAAGTTTAACATTTTTAGATATTCAGTTAATAAAAATCTCTTAAATTAATTTTTCACTGCTGTAGGGCCTTACCTCTCCAATAGAATAGCACTGGATTACCTAATTACATCTAATAATTGATAACTTTCAATTGGGAGCAGGTGGGAATGTCAAGTTTTGTGTCTAAACTATTGTAATTTAAAAGCAGTAAAGTTTGATTTTTAAAACAAAATCTTTTAATAGAACGCCGTTTGACACAGATTAATCACATTGTTAGCGTTACATTTGTCAGGTATATATCCATTTGTGTAGCACTTTAATACATGTATACATTTATAAAATAACCTCAACCGGATAATTATATATTAACAATCCCCCACCAAACCTTCTCTTCCTCCCCCCACTAAATTACAGTGCGGTCTTCCTCCTAGTTAAAGATGGATTTTAAGTCACAATTCTGAAAATTACACTTTTAGAAAGTTGGTATTTTCTTGTCCCAACCATTTGGTGCCTGCAGCCTGTAATCTGGGTCACATGACTACGTGTAGCTGGTCTTTGTGTATTGCTCCCAGACAGTCAGACAAAGGGGTAATAGGTGTTGGCAGGATGGGCCATCTCTGACATGATGGGGGGGGAGAGCTATCACCTAACACACTTGCACATCACAAAGCCTCTGCCTTAAGCACTAGTGTTTTGTGTCCGCAGACGAGCTGGGGCTGGGGCAGGGAGGCAGGAAACTCCAAGCATCTCTTGGGGTGGAAGTCTCCAGAACCTCCTTCTACTACCAAAGCCGGCACCAGGTTTAAATATTGGACCCTCAGACCCAACTCTCAGGACACCTCTGGACCTACAGTAGAAAGACTGCTGTGCTGCTCTGCTGCCAGACGTACTGCTACTCCGCTACACTACTGCCTCCTGCCCTCCTTTCTCAGAAGGAAGACTGGACCTGTGTCCTTCCTCCCAGGCTGCAGTGACTCCAAGGGTTAGCTGACTGACTTCCTATTCTGAGCTGCAGGGATATAACAATCTCCAGGGGCCACCCTGCATCTGCCCATGTTACATGTTGCCTGGACCTGCAACTAGACCTGCCTGAGCCCTGCTGGCCTCTGCCGGAGTGAGTTTCCGATCCTGAAGAGGTGCCCACCTGGACCCTTGATATGACATCAGTTGAGTTTTCTCCCCAAGAAAAGGAGAAATCCTGAAGTTTTGGGCTGTTCGTGCCAAGATCACTTCATTACTGTTTGAAGTGTTACCTAAATATATTACACATTATATCTAAGTTAAGCCTAACTGCTTTGTGCTAAGATACCAGAGGGTTATGCACAGGTTAACTTGGATTTTGCTTGTGTTTCACCCCGACAAAAAATTATGGTTGCTGCTTGAGAAAGGTTTCACCCCCTAAACAAGTAACCCAATTTTCTACAAGGAGATTTATAACTTTTAGTATTACCTTTGTGATAGTTGGCATTTTCCGCTGAGGCTTTTACGTCATTAGCCATGTATAAGTATTTTAAATTGATAAATCTTTTCCTGGCATTGGTGTTAGTAACTTTGTCTTTTGCATTGGGTGGTTGGTGTTCTACTACAAAACTGAGTTTGAAATACTATCCATCCCAAATATTTGTTCCAGAATATGGACTACCATAATATCATGAAGATAAGTATTTATGGGCAAGTTTAAGTTAAATTACCCACATCTATTTATATTGAATATATATATATATAAAACCCTACCATCCCTAACATATCTTTTATCCCAAAGATACACAAGGACGCAAAAAATCCACCAGGCCGTCCGATCATCTCGGCACAACACAGTCTGTTAGAAAATGCAAGCCAATATATAGACTATTTTCTACAAGAATTGGTGCATTCCCTACCAACTTATATCAGAGACACCAGTGATTTTTTACCCAAACTGCAACATTTTGAGTGGAAGGAGGGCTATCAGTTGATGTCGCTGGATGTAGTGTCCCTTTATACTAGTATGAGACATTGGGACGGAGAAGGGCACTAGAGCACTTTTTGGGTAAAGGAAAAACAAGACTTTCTACTCATTGTGCAATGTTAAGCAATCTGACCCAATTTTGCCTAAACAACAATGTATTTTTGTATGATAAAACGGTTTATCAGCAGATGCGAGGTGTTGCAATGGGGGCCAGCTTCTCCCCCAGCTACGCCTGTTTACATATGTGGTGGTGGGAGGAGCTGGTCCTCAATGTGACGCACAGACAATTTATGGAAAATAATGTTATGTTATGTTAATTGCACTTATAGAGCGCACGATTACCCTTAGGTGTCCTGGCGCTAAGTACTGGTTGCCTGGGAAGTCGAGAGTCGAGAAAAAGCTACTGCGTGAAGAGCCATGTCTTCAAGCCCCTACAAAAGGACAAAAGATCCGGGGCAGACGTGAGAGAGAAGGGAAGCTCGTTCCAAGCTCGAGAAGCACAGAGAGTAAAGCTCCTGCCTCCCCAGTTTGCTTTGTTTGTCTTGGGGACTAGCACTAGCTTAGCACTGGCAGAGCATAATGCTCTACCCGGTACATACCAGTGAAGCTTTTGTTTGAGAAATTGAGGACCGATACCATTAATAACCTTAACAACAATACAGAATGCCTTAAAGCGAACTCTTTGTTTTATCGGGAGCCAGTGCAATTTCCTAAGCTCTTCTTTCACGGGAGCAAATTTGGGTATTCCAGAGAGTAGTCTGGCTGCAGCGTTTTGGACTAATTGAAGCCTGTACATATGTTGTTTTTGTATGTTCAGATACAGGCTATTACAGTAGTCCCACCGTGATGTTATCAAAGCCATGACTACTGTCTTAAGATTGCTCTCCGTCAGAAGAGTTTTAATTTTTCTAATGATTCTAAGAGTCATAAAGCAGGCGGACGTTACCAGGCTTACTTGATCACCCATAGTGAGTGTGTTATCCACTGATACCCCAAGGTTTTCCTGGTGGGTACCGGGCAAGTTCCCAGGTCTTCCGGCCACCAGTCCGGTGTCCATACCAGTGGATTATTCCCAAACTTCATGACCTCAGTCTTGTTGGAATTAAGCTTTAGGCAATTGGAGCACATCCATCGAGATGTAGCACTCATACATTCGTGGAAACGATCCCCAATTTCTTTCAAATGTCAAACTTTTTCTTAGATTTATTGATGACATTTTCATTGTGTGGGACGGCTCTACAACAGAAGCGAATGAATTTGTAAACAATATTAATGACAATGACATCAACTTAAGTTTTACATCAACCATCAGTAATCAAACAATCAATTTCCTTGATGTAGAAGTTTTTATAAGGTTTAACAAACTGGAAACCAGATTATTCAGGAAAGAAACTGCAGGGGAATTTGGTCCTGCACTCGACGAGTTTTCACCCATGACACCTGGTAAACAGTATCCCCTATGGGGAAATGCTGAGAATTAAAAGAATATGCAGCAACCCCACAGATCTGCAAAAAATGCAACTAGAAGGCAAAAACCAGTTTCTAGCCAGGGGATACAGCAGCAGGACAGTAGATGCAGCTATCAACAAAACTATGAGCATAGAGAGGGACTCTGTTAAAACCTAAACCAACCGAGCTAGAAAAAGAAAAAGAATCATTTCAATTGCGGCTAATTACAACATATAATATGCAAAACAAAACCATCAAAAACATCATACATCGCAATTGGCCTATAGTATTAAATGACCCGATTATAGGCAGTATTTTACCCAAAACCCTGGGAATAACCTATAAGAGGGCTCCATCTATGAGTGGAAGTCTAGTTAAAAGCAGCCCGGAGGTCGTAGAACAATCAAATTGGCTTACGCAACGAAAGGGGTTCATAAAATGCACGAACTGCAAGGCCTGCCAGTACGGTGTAAATAAAAAAACATACACAACACCGTTCTGCGATAGGGAGGTGGAGATTGCACGTGCTTTGCACTGCAAAACAGATCACGCTATATACATCTTGGAATGCTCATGCAACCTAAGATATGTAGGCAGTACTAAACTCCCTGCAAACAAAATAATTTTACAACGCCTTAGGGCGATAACTAACCGAGATCCAACCTATCCCGTAGCCAGACATTTTCAGGAATCCCACAATAATGACCCGAAACATCTCTCATATTACCTCATTGACTCAGTACCAAAGAATAGAAGAGAAGGTGATAGAGAAGGCACACTGCGGAAGCTAGAAACAAGGTATATTTTAAATCTCGACAATAAAACCCCAGGAGGCCTCAACACCACAGAAGACCTTTACACTTGTATATAGGAACTTTCCCCTTTTTACAATTAAGCACGGTTTGTTTTAAGACTTCAAAACGACAGTAATTTTAAACCTCTTTAGATCATGATTGTAACAAGTATTTGTACCTATGAAGACTCACACAACTGGTCAACTGAGCTGCAACCCAGTACAAGTGATAAAGGGAGGATGTATAATATCAAATGAGAAATATAAACTTAAACTATGTGAGGCTGCCACCTGACCTTAACCATAAAAATAATGTTTTTTAAATTGTCATTTTCACATTTAGGGGTATCATGTATACTATTAGAAGGTCACTTTTAAGGTCCATATTCGCAATTTTAAGGAAGTGGATAATATCTTGCACAAGCACTTTACACATACTTTCATTTTTAATGAGAGTTGGTGAACAGCATAGGACAGGACAAACAACATCATAAATAAACAAAGCTAAATTAAGTTTTATAACCAAAAAATTGCATTTATGCAAATATGTTACGAAATGGTTTTAATTGTGCTTTTACTATGTTTTAACATTCCGTTTTTAATACAGGATTGATCCTAATAATTTTAAATACCATTTTATCGAAGCATGAATTTTACCCTCTATTTATTATCGTACATCGTAAATGTATGAATAATCAGCTGCTATGGTACTTATTATGTGTTTATTTATTTTTATATTTATTTGTACCTATGGTCGAGGGCAATTGAAGATATTGCTAAAACATTACTGAAATGAGCTGTAATAAGATACATTTGGGGGAAAAAAACATGAATGTATAAGAATTTAAACCATGGTATGTCCTCTATGTCTAAGGGGCAATCACCGGAACCTTGCACTAGGCACTGTCACTTTAAAAAGGGAGAAAATGCCAAAGAGCGCTATCATGTGATCCAGGAGGGACTGAAACACGTCATGGCCGACTGAAAATAAACAACTATTTCACATATACGTGGTCTGTGCCTGCTTTCCGATACCAGGACTGGTGAAAGGTTTGAAGCAGTGTGTGATGATATATATATATATATATATATATTGCAATATCCGCAGCGTCCTCAGCTTCCTCTTGCCACACATGGACACGGACAACAAAGTTGGTGCAAGATTTAATTATTTATTCTCTTGATGCCGCCGCCATTACGTGTTTCAACTCCAAAGAGTCTTGATGTCTTGATCATATATATATATATATATATATATATATATATATATATATATATACACCCTACTGGCAGTAGCCAGTAGGTAGTTATAGTTACAACCTAGTTTCCATAGGAAAAGCATTTTTTTGATTTGCTAATAACTTTGGCGTCGTTTGACGAATCTTCGCGAAATTCTCCCAAAAAAGTCTATCCAGGTCAGCTCCTATCCTGAAAGTTTGGGGGTGATTCGTCAAGCGGGGGCTGAGAAAAAAGGGGGGTCCCAAAACGCGTTTTCCCCATGTTAATGACTATAGGATATTTTGCGACGAGCTACAGCCGGTACTGCTGAACGGATTTACCCCAAATTTGGCAGAAAGGTAGAGCTTGGTTCAGAAAGCGACCTTTTTTTTAAATGGTGTAAATCCATTCAGTAGTTTTTGAAAAATTCAAAGAATAAGAGTCAAAAAATCAATTTTCCATAGGAAACTTTGTGCAAGGCTAGAGCAAAAACTACTGAACGGAATTACTCCAAATTTAGAAAAAAGGTAGTGCTTAAATCAGAAAGCGACCTTTTTTTTAAATGGTGTAAATCCATTCAGTAGTCAAAAATCAATTTTCCATAGGAAACTTTGTGCAAGGCTAGAGCAAAAACTACTGAACGGAATTACTCCAAATTTAGAAAAAAGGTAGTGCTTAAATCAGAAAGCGACCTTTTTTTTAAATGGTGTAAATCCATTCAGTAGTTGCTGAGAAATTAGAAAAAATAAAGTTTCGATATCTGGGTGGAGCCTAAGTCCCGTGCATGAGCTTCCCTGTGAGTGGCTGTCAACACTCCAAACCATGAAGTGTTGGCAGCCATCTTGTGACTCGGTAGAAGCGAGTCACCAGAAAATAGAGAAACAAAGGTATAAAACAAGAGGAAGGGGCAGGGTAGAAACACCCTGACCCCCTAGGCCTGCTCAGGGGGTCCCAGAAGGACCCTCAGGGCCAAAGAAAGCATTTAAAAAAATATATATATATATATATATCGGCGCAATTCACGCTGGGGTCGTAGGTTCCCGCGTTTTATTTTAATGAGACCCCGGGGTGGGCTAGGTCCCGGGGGCATTTCTTAAAAAATAATAGCGGGGGCTCGCCGGGCCTGCGGGGGCCCGCTGGGGTCACCGCAGACCCGGGGCTTCACTCATGTTGGGAGGGGGGTTGCGCGGCCCCCCTCCTGGAGTCCTCCATGTGCTTATAACTTTAGCGTCGTTTGACGAATCTTTACTAAATTTTCCAAAAAGTTTCTCTTTTTTGATCAGCTCCGATCTTGAAAGTTTAGGGGTGTATTGAGGACGTACAAGGTTGGTTGTTGAAACAAGTTTATTGTGAGATATTTGCACCCACGACCGGAGCCATCCAGCTGCGAAGACATATTACTGGGTGATTGGTCATGGGGGGGCTGAGGAAAAAAGGGGGGTCCGAAAAAGTGTTTTCTCAATGCATTTTCCATAGGAAACTTTAGACAAGGCTACAGGTCAAACTGCTGAACGAAATTACACCAAATTTGGCAGGGAGAAAGGTCTTGGTTCAGAAAGTGCGCTTTTGTTGAAATGGTGTAAATCCGTTGAGTAGTTTTTGAGATATTAAAGGAAAAAAAGATATATATATCTGGACGGTGCCTAACTCCCGAGCACGAGCTTGCTTCTGATTGACTGTTAACACTTCAAACCAGGAAGTGTTCTCTGATTGGCTGCTAACACTTCAAACCAGGAAGTGTTAGCAGCCATCTTGTGCCTCGCATTGAGTGAAAATATAAAAGAAAGGTCCCGGGGGCAATTTAATGTACCGGAGCTCTATCTGTGCGAGATACCCCTTTCACGCTGCTTCTCCCTACATCTTCTCCCTACATCAGCAGGTAACGCACACTTTTCCCCCCCATCAACAGCATACCTCCAACAACATTCTTGGGCCCGCAAGTCTCCCTCCGCTAACCACTTGTCGGCTCACAGCTCTTCGGGTGCGAGTTCTCGGCCCGCAGTTGTATCTGTGAAGTCAAGACTGGAAATATATCGCAGGTCTCTCTCTGCGAGATATGCTATTCACGGTCCCTCTCCCCACATCACTGTTCCGCAGCTATCCCTTTGGAAGCCGATGGCCCACACCTTTCCCTATACCAGTCGCACCGCAGGTGTTCCTCTGAGAGCTGGCCTACAGCTCTCCCTCTGCGAACTGACGGGCCGAGGTTCTCCCTCTATGAGCCTGCCAGTCGGCTTGCAGCTCTTCATCTACGAGCCAGCCCGCCAGCTCGTAAGTCTCTGAGAACAGATGCAATAGAGGGACGATCATGCAGGTCGGACACCTAACACTGCTCCGACATCCCCAGCAGGAGCTCCTTGTCTGCCATCCCCCCTCACCCCCACCCCCCACAAACAAACGTGACAGTCACATTAGGGAATCTGGAACGTAAAAAATTGGGTAATGTTGTTTAATTATTAATAAGAAGATGCTTGTGAGGTTGGACAAATAAGAATCTTAGTCATGTATGGATTTACATATAAAACATGTTATTAAAACAAAACAACAACAAATAAAACTATGAACAGCCATGTCGTGTCATCGCTGAACCATTTGTGAATCACAGCCTGCAAGACAAAAAGAAAGATAAGATGGTGCGTCATGCATCCAGCAAAGGAGAAAAAGAAAGAGAGAAAGAGTGAGAGAGAGAGAGAGAGAAACAAAGAAAGAGTGAGAGAGAGAGAGAGAGGAAGACAAAGAAAGAGTGAAAGAGTGAGAGAGAGAGAAAGAGAAAGAGTGAGATACGAGGAAGAGAGAAACAGTGTGAGAGAGAGGAAGAGAGAGAGAGAAAGAGTGAGAGAGAGGGAGAGAGAGAGAGAAAGAGTGAGAGAGAGGAAGACAGAGAAAGAGTCAGAGAGAGAGGAAGAGACAGAGAAAGAGAGAAAGTGTGAGCGAGAGAAAGGAAGACACGGAAAGGGAGAGGGAGTGTTAACACTGGAGAAAATCTTCGCAGCTCACCTTTGTGCCACCGGTGTGTCTCCAACCACGTGCCGGGACATAGTGCATCCTCAAGTTTAGTCATCTGAAAGATAGTATAGAATTAGTAATTGCAGAGTACATACAACTGCACATGCCTAATTCTCTGTTTCGCCAATGCGCACTCAGGCTGCTACAGCCCATCCACTCCCACTGCTCAGAGGTGTCTGTGCGCTCTTGTGCGTCCAGGCTGCTGCACACTATTCACTCCCAGTGGCCAGAAGTAACTGCCCGCTGCTGTGGAAAGAAGCCTCTCTGCACACCTTCCCCCACTGCGGCGTGTGTGTAAGAGGGTCCACCAAGTGCCGAAGCAACTTTCTCAGGCATTGTCATTGATGGCCACGCATCATCGCGGGTTCTACACGCGTTCAGCTGTGGTGGTGTTGGGGGGACGTTGATTCGTGAATCACAGCCTGTTAGATAAAAAGCAAGATAAGATTGTGTGTCATGCGTCCATCAAAGGAGAGAGAAATAGAGAGAGAGAGAGAAAGAAAGAGTGAGAGGAAGACAAAGAGAGAAAAAGAAAAAAAAGAGTGAGAGGTAGACAGAGTGAAAGAGAGAAACAGTGGGAGTGGGAGGAAGAGAGAGAGAAATAGAAAGAAAGAGTGAGAGGAAGACAGAGAGAAAGAGTGAGAGAGAGGAAGAGAGGGAGAAAGAATGAGAGAGAGGAAGAGAGAGAGAGAAACAGTGAGAGAGAGGAAGAAAGAGTGAGAGAAAGAAAGCGAGAGAGAGAGAAAGTGTGAGAGTGAGGGAGAGAGAGAGAAAGAGTGAAAGAGGGGAAGACAGAGAAATAGAGAAAGAGTGAGATACAAGGAAGAGAGAAAGGGAGAAACAGTGTAATAGAGGAAGAGAGAGAGAAACAGTTTCCGAGAGAGGAAGAGAGAGAGAGAGAGAGAAAGAGTGTGAGAGAGGAAGAAAGAGAAAGAAGGAATGAGAGAGAGAGGAAGAGACAGAGAAAGAGAGAAAGTGGGAGAGAGACAAAGGAAGAGATGGAGAGGGAGTGTTGACACTGGAGAAAATCTTTGCAGCTCACCTTTCTGCCACCGGTGTGTCTACAACCACGTACCAAGACATAGTGCACCCTCGAGTTTAGTCATCTAAAAGATAGTATAGAATTAGTAATTGCAGCGTGCATACAACTGCACATGCCTAATTCTCTGTTTCGCCAATGCGCACTCAGGCTGCTGCACCCCATCCACTCCCACTGGTCGGAGGTGTTTGTGCGCTCTAATGCGCCCAGGCTGCTGCACACTATCCACTCCCACCGCTCAGAGGTGACTGCCCGCTGCTGCGGAAAGAAGCCTCTCTGCTCACCTTCCGCCACCAGCCTGTGTGTAAGAGGGTCCACCACATGCCACAGCAACCTTCTCAGGCGTTGCGTACTCGCGGTAAAGCAGAGCGCACAATTCAAAGTGGGAGTTGATTGTCAGGATGGTCACGCATCATTGCAGGTTCCACACGAGTTCAGCTGTGGTGGCACTGAGTGGTGGGAGTTCCGTGTTGGGGGGGCCTCAATTTGTGAATCACAGCCTGTTAGATAAAAAGCAAGATAAGATTGTGCGTCATGCGTCCATCAAAGGAGATAGAAAGAGAGATAGAGAGAGAAAGAAAGAGTGAGAGGAAGACAGAGAAAAAGAAAGAAAGAGTGAGTGGAAGAAAGAGAGAAACAATGAGAGTGAGAGGAAGAGAGAGAGAAAAAGAAAGAAAGAGTGAGAGAAAGACAGAGAGAAAGAGAGAAAGAGTGAGAGAGATGAAGAGAGAGAGAGAGAAACAGTGAGAGAGAGGATGAGAGAGAGAGAGAGAGAGAAAGAGGAAGAGAAAGAGGAAGAGAGAGAGAAAGACAGCAACTGTGTGAGAGGAAGAGAGAGAGAAAGAGTGTGAAGGAGAGAAAGGAAGAGATGAAGAGGGACAGTGAGTGCCCATACTGTGGGCAAAACCCTCACATCTCACCTTTACGCCACAGCTGTGTCTCCAACCACATGCCGGGACCTAGTGGAGCCCTCAAGCTCCCACATCTGAAACATAGTACAGAATTAGTAATGGCAGAGTATATACGACTGCGAACGCCTAAATCGCTGTTCCGAATTTGTGCATCCAGGCTGCTGCACATCATCCACTCCCGCCGCCCAGAGGTGTCTGCCCTCCCCTGCGCACCCAGGCCTCACTGCTCACCTTTTCGCAGACAGGGCACCCTGCATATCATGCAGCCCCGCTCGGCAGGCCACCAGGTCTCACATTTGGTGCTGCATCTTGATTTTGCCATGGCAGAGGACATACCAGTGCACCGATCATCATCGCAGGTTGCACACCCACTCAGCCCTTGCGGTGCCACTAACTCAGTGACCAGCGAGGTGACGCCACGTGGCGGTAGGCCTGCGCTGTCTGATGGCTCAGGCCTACACTGCGGTCACACAGGGCACACAAAACCTGAGCTGTCCATACCGCCGGGATGGGCCATCATCGCAGGCTTCACACCCGCTCAGCAGTTACGGTACCCGTACCTCAGTGGACCGAAAGTCACCGTCCCGTGCCGGTGTGCCTGTGCCTGACGCAATGCATCCGGTGAGAGCAACTCTGAAATGGCATCAAGCACATGCGCCCGGTCTTTTTTATTGGGAGGGTCACGTATCCTGTGATGCCTGTGCTGGATGGGTGTGGTGTGAGTGTATACTAGCCGTGAGGGAGTGGCTGTGGCGTACTGACAACTAGGGTGTGACCAGCAGATCACTGCAATGAAAATCTGGACCATGTAGCGTTGTTGTCCTTCCTTGTAAGCGCAAGTCCTGCGTGAGGCTGTGAAGAATGACTCCGGAGCTATGGGCGTAGCTCCATCGTGAGCTGTATGAGGAATCAACTGATGTGTTCTTGTTGGAGTGCTGCCGTCACCCGGGTCGCAAGCGTCAATGTGTCACTCTGTGAGCCAAGTCCCACAACATGGCCAACATGGAATGTACGGGGAATCACTGACCCTACATTCATCCATAGTTCCACACAAGAAAGATGGTGGACATGACACATCTGTATGCATGTGAATGTTTATTGCACATTCAGTGGAGTATTGCAGCTGTATCAATACAGGTCCATGCAAAGCCCAAATTTCAGTTTTTGGGACATGGAGGGGAGCCAATTAGAGAGAAGCTTATTATCAAAGTTAGGCTGCGCCAACATGTACTTATACAATCACTCCGCCAATCCCCACGCAGTTATAAATTCACTATTCACTCTCCTTGCAGTACTCTAATCATCCAGTCTCTAGTACGTATTTGTACAATGACCGAGACAAAGTTACTTAACCAAAGTTTTCTCCCACTGTCAAAGGTAAGTTGGTTGCATACGCTGTCCAGAGCACAATGTAATGTGGTAGGGCCCAGGGGCAGCATGTTGCATACTTAATGAACACACGGACACAGATAGATAGTGGAACTGGGTACGGGCACGTGCGCTCGATTCCTTTTTATTACCAGGGTCACATGTCCAGTGACATCTGTGCTGGATGCGTGTGGGGTGAGTGTAAGCCAGACCTCTGGGAATGGTTGGTGCTGGCAACAAGTACAACATTAATCATTGGATCAGACACAGAGATTCAATCATAAAGGGTCAATGATTCGTGCTGCACTAATGTTGGGGCACCAAATGTTAAATAATACACAAAAGATTCTATCGTAAGGGGTCCATAACTTGTGGTACACTGAGGTAGGGGCACCAGATGTGAAATTATACAGAAAATATTGTATCATAAAGGGTCCATGAGTTGTGCTGCATTGAGATAGGGGCATTAGAAGCATTCAGCGTGTGCGCAGCCAGCGATGATGCGTGGTACGGGCGGGCCGCACTGGGAGCAATGTCTCTTGCCTACTGGACTGCGTCATCTGCAATTGCGACTCGATCTGAATTGTGAGCCCTGCAGTCTGCAATGTAGATGGAAGGCAGTAGTCAGCACAGACATCGAGGAATGCTTTTTGTCATTCCTCCTGACAAAATCCGAGGACATCGAGTACAATTCTGTCTGCAATTAATAAATCATGTCTCAATGTAAATTGTGAGCTCTGCTGACCGTAGTGTAGGTAACAAAAGATGAAATATGGATGGAATACATTGTCGAAATGTGTAGGTTTCGGGGACGTTATAGTTAGTTGCCTACTGGACTCTGAAATTAATGAATCAAGACTGAATTCGAACTGTGAGCTCTGCTGGCCGCAGTGTAGACTGCCATTCAGTGTTCCTTTGGACTTGCAAGATGAATTTGGTCATTGTACTAAAGCTATAATTGATATAAAAAAAAATTCTTGAAGCAAGGATACTAAAAGGATATTGTGTAGGTTTCAGGGACGTTGTAGTTACTTGCCTACTGGACTCTGGAATTAATGAATCAAGACTCAATTTTAATTGTGAGCCATGCTGACCGCAGTGTAGGCCAGAGGCAGCGGACAGCAAGGGCCCAGTTAGTGGCATCAGAAGCATTCAGCGTGTGCAGAGCCTGCGATGATGTCTGGGCGGGCAGCACTGGTAGCAATGTCTTTTGTCTAATGAATTCTGCCTCAGTAAGGCCACGTGGCAGTGACTTGTGGTGCAGTGAGTTAGTGGCAACTGAAGCACTCAGCGTGTGTGCACCCTGCGATGATGCGTGGTCCGGGCATGCCGCACTGGTAACAATGTCTTGTGTCTAAAGATTCTGCCTTAATAAGGCCTTGTGGCGTTGACTTGTGGTGCACTGAGTTAGTAGTACCTCTGGCGTTCAGCGTGTATGCAGCATGCGATGATGCGTGGTCTGTACGGGCCACACTGGGAGCAATGTGTCTTGCCTACTGGACTGCGTCATCTGCAATCGCGACTCCATCTGAATTGTGGGCCCTGCTGTCCGCAGTGTGGATCGAAGGCAGTAGTGTGTAAAGACGTAACTCTGTGGTGCTGTGCCGCTGTGTTCGCATGGTGCCCGTGTCAAGGAGGCCCGCGGTAATGGCGGCAGCCACGTGGCAGGGTGAGGGCCGCTGCTCTGGCAGACGCGTTGGCCTTCACACAAGTGAACCACGCCCACAGCCCCGGCCTATTTATTCACACTTCTACGCTGGAGTGGCATAAGTTGGACCAGCCCACTGCTCTTCCGCTAACAGGGGACGACGTCACAGGTACATAACCGAGTTCTTCCCCACTGCCTGAGGTAACATGGTTGCGTCCACTGTCCACAACACTACAAGCACCAGCAGTATATGTACACGTGGAGAGGTTTGTGCTCTGCATAGTGAGGTCTGTCCAGCACATCACCGCTACACTTGGTATTGTGTGCATTATTATTGGTGGGTGACTTGCGTCCTTCACACATTTTTAGTTGCCACATCTCGCAACATTCAGTTATTGTGTGGCTGAGGGGCCATGCCATTTTTTAAAGGTTCGCTGTCCTGTTGTGTGCTGCCTCAGTGGTAGTGGGGGGGGTCCGGGAGGAGGCCCTGAGGGTGGTGGCAGTGGGTTTTGTGGCCTTCTTGGGTGTGGGAGGTGCATGATCAGTAGCTCTATGACATGAGTTGGTCTTCAGATGTGATTCTGGGCCGGGCTCCGTTTCACTCTGTAGGTAGTCGTCCTACTTCACACCAGTAAAAGGCAGATGTTACATTCCTACTGCTAACGCAGCTTATCACCTGTTTTATTATTATTATTAGCGTTAGTTGTTGCTCTCATTTGTGGCGATTATTTTTGCGGAAGCTATTGCTGGAAAACTGGCGATATCGGCTGTTTTCACCAGGTTGAGAATGGAATCACTGAAAAAAACATAGGTTTATTGAACATTTTAATTAGAAATTAGCATTTAAAAAACCTTCGAAGTTCACAAAAAAAAACATAGGTTTCAGGGACGTTATAGTTACAAATTATCATTTTAAAACCTTTGAAATTCACTGAAAAAAACATAGGTTACAGGGACGTTATAGTTACAAATTAGCATTTAAAAAACCTTTGAAATTCACTGAAAAAAACCATAGGTTTCAGGGACGTTATAGTTAGTTGCACATTTCACACGTACAAAACCATAGAAATTCTGCTGTTATAGTTTGTTGCGTTAACTATAACTCACGCCCCCGCAATGCACTGCTGATGACGTCACATATTACATCATTCATGACATGGTCAGTGACATCACTGATGACATCACTGATTACATCTCGAATGACATCACTGATGACATCATCCACGTAAAAATCTGATGCACCTCATCACACCTTAATAAAACCTTTGATACACCCACTCTAAAATACAGACTACCATTTTCGAAACAATAGAGACACCAATACCAGTTACTACGTACGCATGCACTGATTCCAAGGTCTACACACACATCCACTCATTCACCCATACAGTCACTCATCCATGCAGTGACTCATCAATACAACACTATGATAGGTACTCATACACCTATACAAACACTCACATACTGCCACTCATCCAGAGTTACTCACACATCTATTCAGTCATGCAAAGAATCAATCACACTTCTATTTACTCAACTATACAGTTGTACACACACAACCTCACTTATTCACAGTGATACTAACATATACTTACTCTCTTATACAATCGCTGATACAAGTACACACTCATCCATACAGCTACTCTCACAATCACTGACTCTCACGTATAGTCATTTATATACACCAACTCTCTCATGCACTGCGTTTTACATATGTAGTTACTTGGACATGTAGCACTGAGATATCCATTCACTCACCAACACATTCATACACACTCACCCACCCATACAGCTGTTTCCACATGCAGTCTTGAACCCATACACCCATTGAATAATGAACTCACACATTTATGCACAAAGTCACACACCTCCCACCCACCCACACACACACTCAGACACCCATACAAATACTCAGGCAACCAATCAATAACCCATGTAGACACTCATGTAGCTACTCATCAACCAATGTAGCAGCTAACACAGCAATAGACAGACTGGTACAGACGTTCACACAGTTTAGTCACTAACCCATGAATTCAGTAAGAGACATTTAATCAATCACTTATACAGTCACTTATACAATCAGTCACGCACCTACTAAATCCTACCTCCACACACTTATACACCCACTCATTCTTCAATATACCTTGGCCAATATATTTATAAAACACATTTAAACTTTACAGAAACACACAGTCACTGGATGATGTCATCAGTGATGTCATCAGCGATGTCATTTGAGGTGTCATCAGTGATGTCATCAGCGATGTCACTGACCATGTCATGAGTGATATAATATGTGATGTCATCAGCAGTTTATTGAGGGGGCGCGAGTTATACTTAGCTCAACTAACTATAACAGTCGAATTTCTCTGGTTTTGTACGAGTGAAACGTCCAACTAACTATAACGTCTGTGAAACCTATGGTTTTTTCAGTGAATTTCTAAGGTTTTTTCAATGCTAATTTCTAACTATTACGTCCCTGAAACCTATGGTTTTTTCAGTGAATTTCAAAGGTTTTTTAAATGCTAATTTCTAACTATAACGTCCCTGAAACCTATGGTATTTTCAATTAATTACAAAGGTTTTTAAAATGCTAATTTCTAACTATGCCTACACTGGTAGGACATGTGCAGGAAGAAAGGCGCAGAAAGAAATAAGAGCAATGCAGAACGAGGCAACACAACTCCAGAAAGACGAAGAAAAGTGCAGAAAGAAGCAAAAAATATGCAGAAAGAACCAACAGAGGTGCAGAAAGAGGCCTTGTTGCAAAGTCATCCTGTGCCCCCAACTTTTTGCTGACTGTTACTGGTGGTAACTGACTCTGACTAACCAGGCCCAGAGCCAGTGCTATGCTGAAAGACACTTAAAATACAGTCAAAACACCTACATACACTAGGGTACACTATGGGTTGGGGTACCCTTGTGATTGTCATGACCTCCCCTGTAAGGCCCTAGTACATAAAAGGGCAGGGGGGATAAAACTACCTCTAACTCAGAGGTGCAAAAATAGGTAAGAGAAGTGCAGAAAGAAGCAATAGAGGTGCCGAAAGAGGCAAGTGAGGTGCAGAAAGAAGCACGTGAAGTGCAGAAAGAGGTAAGAGAGGTACAAAATGAGGCAAGAGAGGTGCAGAAAGAAGCAAGAGCAGTGCAGAAAGAACCAACAGAGGTTCTGAAAGAGGCACAAAGGGTGCAGAAAGAGCAAGATTAAGTGCAGAAAAAGGCAAGAGAGGTACAGAAAGAGGCAAGAGAGGTGCAGAAACAGGTAGGAAAGGTGCATAAACAGGGAACAGGGGTGCAGAAAGAGGCAAAAGAGGTGCAGAAAGAGAAAAGAGGGGTTCAGAAAGAGGCAAGAGATCTGCAGAAAAAAGCAACAGAGGTGCTGGAAAAGGCAAGTGAGGTGCAGAAAGAGGCAAGAGATCTGCAGAGAAAAGCAAAAGAGGTGCTGAAAGAGGCAACAAAGGTGCAGAAAGAAGCAAGAAAGGTGCAGAAAGAAGGAAGAGTAGTGCATAGACAAGCAAAAGAGGTGCTGAAAGAGGCAAGTGAGGTGCAGAAAGAATCAAGAAAGGTGCAGAAAGAAGAAAGAGTAGTGCAGAAAGAAATAACAGAGGTCTTGAAAGAGGCGCAAAGGGTGCAGAAAGTGCAAGAGCACTGCAAAAGAACCAACAGAGGTGCAAAAAGAGAAAATGAGGGGCAGAAGGAGGCAGGAGAACTGCAGAAAGAGGCAAGAGAGTTGCAGAAACAGGCAAAAGGGGTGAAGAAAGAGGGAACAGGTGGGCATACTGAGACAAGAGAGGTGCAGAAAGATGGAAGAGGGGTTCAAAAAAAGGCAAGAGGGATGCAGAATTTTGGAACAGAGGTGCAGGAAGAAGCAAGTGAAGTGCAGAAAGAGGTAAGAGGGGTACAAAATGAGGCAAGAGAGGTGCAGAAAGAAGCAAGAGCAGTGCAGAAAGAACCAACAGAGGTTCTGAAAGAGGCACAAAGGGTGCAGAAAGAGCAAGATTAAGTGCAGAAAAAGGCAAGAGAGGTACAGAAAGAGGCAAGAGAGGTGCAGAAACAGGCAGGAAAGGTGCATAAACAGGGAACAGGGGTGCAGAAAGAGGCAAAAGAGGTGCAGAAAGAGAAAAGAGGGGTTCAGAAAGAGGCAAGAGATCTGCAGAAAAAAGCAACAGAGGTGCTGGAAAAGGCAAGTGAGGTGCAGAAAGAGGCAAGAGATCTGCAGAGAAAAGAAAAAGAGGTGCTGAAAGAGGCAACAAAGGTACAGAAAGAAGCAAGAAAGGTGCAGAAAGAAGGAAGAGTAGTGCATAGACAAGCAAAAGAGGTGCTGAAAGAGGCAAGTGAGGTGCAGAAAGAATCAAGAAAGGTGCAGAAAGAAGGAAGAGTAGTGCAGAAAGAAATAACAGAGGTCTTGAAAGAGGTGCAAAGGGTGCAGAAAGTGCAAGAGCACTGCAAAAGAACCAACAGAGGTGCAAAAAGAGAAAGTGAGGGGCAGAAGGAGGCAAGAGAACTGCAGAAAGAGGCAAGAGAGTTGCAGAAACAGGCAAAAGGGGTGAAGAAAGAGGGAACAGGTGGGCATACTGAGGCAAGAGAGGTGCAGAAAGATGGAAGAGGGGTTCAAAAAAAGGCAAGAGGGATGCAGAATTTTGGAACAGAGGTGCAGGAAGAATCTATAGCTGTGCAGAAAGAACCAATAGAGGGGCAGAAAGAGGCAAGAGGGGTACAGAAAGAGGCAAGTGACGTGCGAAACAAATCAAAAGAGGTACAGAAAGAACCAACAGAGGTGGGAAAAGAGGCAAGAGGGGTGCAGAAAGGGGTAGGAGAGGTGAACAAAGAGACAAGAGGGGTACAGAAAGAGGCAGGAGGGGTACAGAAAGAGGAAGAGAACTGCATAAAGAAGCAACAGAGGTGCTAAAAGAGGCACAAAGGGTGCAGAAAGAGACAAGACAGATGAAGAAAGAAGGAACAGAGGTACATAAAGAGGCAAGAGTGGTGCACAAAGTGGAAAGAGAGGTGTAGAAAGAGGCAAGAGAGTTTCACAAAGAGGGAAGAGGGGTGCAGAAACAGGCAAAAGGGATGCAGAAAGAAACAAGTGAAGTGCAGAAAGAGGCAAGGGAGTTCCAGAAAGAGCAAAGTGAAGTGCAGAAGGAGGCAAGATAACTGCAGAAAGAGGCAATAGAGGTGCAGAAAGAGGCAAGTAAGGTGTGGAAAGAAACAAGATAAGTGCAGAAAGAAGCAACAGAGGTGCAAAAAGAGGGAAGAGGGGTGGAGAGAGAGGCAAGAGGGGTGCCGAAAGAAGCAAGACAGATGCAAAAAGAAACAAAAGAAGAGCAGAAAGAAGGAACAGAGGTGCAGAAAGAGGCAAAAAGGGTATAGAAGATATTAGAGGGGTACCAAAAAGGCAAGAGAGGTACAGAAAGAGGGAAGAAAGGTACATAAAGAGGCAAGAGGGGTACAGAAAAAAGCAAATGAGGTGAAGAAAGAGGCAACAGATGTGCAAAAAGAGGGAAGAGAGGTGCAAAAAGTAGTAGAGATTTGCAGAAAGAGGCAAGAGAAGTGCAGAAAAAGAAAGTGTTGTGTAGAAAGAAGCAACAGAAATGTAGAAAAAGGCAAGAGAGGCGCAGAAGGAAGCAAGAGTGGCTTGTGCACCATTAGTACCAATTTAACACCCACATTTAGCAATAAGTAACAGGTGACCATTCTAGGTTTGCAAAGGGCCTTCCGCCACGCTGTAACACTTGTCGCAGCATTTTTGGTAACGTTTGAGCCGTTTGAGCTCGAAACAAGGCTATTTTCATTCAAATCTGCCGATTAGGGAGCAGATGATGAATTATGTGGCTAATGCAGAAAATGTATAACTGTGCGAAAGTCGGTACAGCCAAGCAGTCGCATAATTCCAGTGGCCCTGCTCATTCCTCTGACTAGGTCCACAAGTGCTCCTCAGTGATTCCTTCTATTTTTTGTCTCACTGAGTTCATAGTTGAGCTTCTGTGCAAACGAGGAAGACTAAACCTAATGTTACCACTCCAAAACACAGACTACCATACCACATAATTACTCTCCATAACACATAATCCCACTCTACATAATTCTTATACACTAAATACCACATACTTTCTATCCACATAATTTCACTGCACAACATACCACATAATTCCACTAAACACAACATACATCCACTCCACTCCAAAAAACATTAGTAAAAAACTTTTACATTTACAATGCCAATAGCTCTAATTCTCGCAAATGCGAAACCTATTACTGTGCAAACACTTCTTTAACTAGTAGTCGCGTTTGCAGAGTGGTGGACCAGCGCTCAGGAATTCCAATGCGTAGGACTTACAGGAGATACCAAGAGGGGTTCCTGGCCCCCAAAGTCCCTCAGGAGTAAACTGGACTTCATCTCCCATCCCGTAGTCTGCCAGGAGGCACGTTTGCAGAGTGGTGAAAAAAGGGGGGCATGACATTTGAAGACGTCTTAGCAATCCAACTGTGTGGGACTTACTGGAGTTAACAAGAGGGGTAGTTGGCCCCCAAGGACATCCTTGGGGTCCAACTACCCCACATATTACCTCCAGTAAGTCCCACACAGCAGGATTGCTAAGTTCTCATAGCAGGCCATGCCCCCTTTGCCCACCACTCTGCAAACACACTCCCTGGCATGCTCTTGGATGGGTATTGAAATTCCCTTCACTGCTGGGGGTCCTTTAGGGGCTAACTAGCCTACCTCTATGGAATTGCTGGAAGGTGGACAAAGGCCACGCCCCCTTTCCCCACCACTCTGCCAACGCGCCTCCTGGCACGTTCTAAGTTGGGGTATTAAGTCCACCAGGTACCTCCAGTAAGCACCACACACCTGGATTGCTGAGAGTGGTCCGAGGCCATGCCCCCTTTTTACACCACTCTGCAAATGCAGCTCCTGGTGCACTGCTGCTCGGGGGATGTGTCCTAATGGCCTCAGGACACAAGAGGACCTCATCGCCCCACCACCAGTGCGCCAGGAGGTGCATTTGCAGAGTGCCACCTCTCAGCAATCCCACTGTGTAGCTCTTACTGGAAGTACCTGGTGGGCTAGTTGGCCCCCAGTGACCCTCAGTATTCAAAATGCAATGTCCCGGGGATGGGCACCCCAGGACCTTGCGAAAGCCGGGCCGGGGGGGTGGCGGTCCCCAGGGCCATCTAGGGCTCCAGGAGGGGGGCTGTGCGGCCAACCTCCCTGTGACTACAAACCCCCAGGGAGGTGGTGGTCCCCGGGGCTTGGGAGGGCCCGCGAGGCCCCCCCATTAATTATATAGCCCCAGGGAGGTGGTGGTCCCTGGGGCTCGGGGGCCCGTGAGAGCCCTCATTATGGTCCCTTGAGACCCCCTCATTATTTAAAGAAGCCCCAGGGAGGTGGTGGTCCTCGGGGCTGCGGGGGTGCTGCCTGTCCCCCGCATATAATTAAGTGAGCCCCGGGGAGGTTTCAGTCCCCAGGGCTGCGGGGGCATCTATGAACCCCCGCAGCTCCCCACATACATTATAAATATTGCCCCGGCACCTGGCCCACCCAGGGGCTTAAGTACAACGAAGCGCGGGAGCCCGTGCTTCATTTTCTAGGCCGGATTCGCTCACCCAGCGCGAATTCGTGCAATTTTTTTTTATGCTTATTTTGGCCCTGCGGGTCCTTGAGGAACCCGCATGAGCAGGGTTGTATGATGGAACAACTACCACTTGAACAACTACAGTCTAAACAACTACTCCTTAACCACTTCTCAGTCTAAACCACTAAAGTTTTAACAACAAATATTTTTTACAACTACTATACCTTTACCAGGATTGCCTTTACCCCATTAATGTATCTATTTTACAGGTAAGTATAAACCCTTATTTATACGCCAGTAGGTAGTTATAGTTAGGATCTATTTTCCATAGGAAATCCGCAACATTCTATTCCCAATAAGTCTGGCGCTGGATGACGAATCTTCACAAAAGTTTCCAAACTTTTGGCCAGCTCCGGTCCGGTCGTATCCTGAAAGTCTCGGGGTGATTCGTCAAGCGGGGGCCGAGAAAAAAGGGGGGTCCCAAAACGCGTTTTCCCAATACATTTTTCCATAGGACCTTTAGCCGCAGCTACAGCCCGAACTGTTGAACGGCATTACACCAAATTTGGCAAAGAGGTAGTCCTCAGTTCAGACTCATGCCTTTTGCTTAAATGGTGTTAATCTGTTGAGTAGTTCATGAGAAAATTACAGTTAAAAGTACATATATATCTATGGCCTCGGAGGATCCGCGCACCCTATGCGCAGCCTGAGCGCACCCTCTGCGCACCGTGCGCGCACTCTCCCGATCACGCGCTGAATGATAATTGGCTGTCAAGTGGTTGTCAACATTCGAAACCAGGAACTGTTGGCAGCCATTTTGTGCCTTGGTAGAAGCGAGGCTGAAGAAGTAAGGGGAATAAGTGTGTAAAACATATAAAGGGGGCAGGGTAGAAATACTCTGACCCTCTAGACCTGCTTAGGGGTCCCAGAAGGAGTCTCAAAATGCGCGCTGGGTGCGCGGATCCGGCCGTAAAAATTTTTTTTTAATAATAATTAGCCCCCGGGGGGAGCAAATCCCGGGGGCAAAAAACGTAAAATTTAATGGGGGGTCCAGGGGGCCCCCCAGCCCCGGGTACCGCTGCCACCCAGGGCTAAAAAAGAAATGGGTGGGGGGGCTGAACGGCCTCCCCAAGCCCTGGGGACCACCACCCCCTGGGGCTTTAATTATTGAGGGAGGGCGGCTGCGTGGCCCCCTCCTGGAGCCCTCGAGGGCCCTGGGGACTGCCACCCCCCAGGGCCGGCTCCTGCAGTGTCCTGGGGTGCCCACCCCAGGACACTGTTTGCTATGAGAGGGCGGGAGTCTCCCGCCTTCCCATAGCAAACTTTGTTTGGATTTTGAAAGAGAGAGCAGGGAAACCTGCTCTCTCTTTCAAAATCCAAACCATATTGCTTTTTCACACGGGGAGCTGCATGTCAGCAGCTCCCCATGTGGAAAAGCAATGCCGGCTCCCGAAGGACGCAGGGAGCCGGCTGGGACCGTGGGGGCATTGGGGCTTCCCCCCCAGTCCCCAACTTTTTTTATAAGCCCCGGGGAATCCCCGGGGATAATAAAAATTAGTGCTAGAAGCTATTTTTTTTTTTACGGTAAAATTAGGAGTCGCGCATCCTATCGCGTTGGGTGCATGATTTCTCTCACGTAGGGTGCGCGAATTCTAACGCGTTGGGTGAGCGACTCCAAAAAATAATTGAAAAAAAATAAATAATAACAAAGTATTAAAAATATAGTTTACAAAATATTTAAAAATACAAAAATAGAGTACATTTTTTTTAAAATATTGTCATTAAAAACATGTAATATTTATTACTTTTTAAAAAAAAATATGTTAAAAAAACTTTAAAAAATGGTTATAAACAGTATAAAAAACATAAATAAAGGAATTGATACACTGAAAAATAAAGATTTAGAAATCCTATGAAATTCATAGGTTAGAGATAAGTTATAGATAGGAATTAGCATTTAAAAATCCTTCGAAATTCACTTAAAAAACCATAGGTTTCAGGTATGTTATAGTTAGGAATTATAATTTAAAATACCTTTGAAATTCACTGAAAAAACTATAGGTTTCAGGCACGTTATAGTTAGGAATTAGCATTTAAAAACCTTAGAAATTCACTGAAAAAAACATAGGTTTCAGGGGCGTTATAGTTAGCTGGACATTTCCCTTATACAAAACCATTGAAATTCCCCCGTTATAGTTAGTTCAGCTAACTATAACTCGCGCCCCGCAATGCACTGCTGATGACGTCACATATTACATCACTCATGACATGGTCAGTGACATCACTGATGACATCACTGATGACATCTCAAATGACATCACTGGGGTCCAACTTTTTTCAGGTCACAAAATGTTGATAAGTATTTGAATGAGAGAGACAGACATCATAAATATCTACAATTGCTTGTTTTAGAAATGGTTAAAAAAGAACACAGTGAGTTGAGTTAAATGTAGATCTCATAGATATACTAGAATTAAATTGAGAAACATTAATATGCACCATTATGTAAGTTTCTTAGAGTTTAGCAGTTCTATTTTTCACAGACATTTGTAAAACTTTTCTGCAGATTTTCACGTTTTTTTCTGTAGATTTGGTGTATCTCTAGTAATGAGGACGCATACATACGCATGATGATGAGTCATGAGCAGATTGCTGGTAGTATGAGCCACATTAATTTAGAGTGAAACAGTGTGGATTGTCAACTATGTAACAAAGGAACTTGGATTTGCAAACCTATGAAGGACAAAGCATGGCAATGAAATAGTATGAGGCAACACATGACATGTCCTTTTATGGTAGGCATCTCAGAAGTGGGCAAAGCTCCATGTACTTGGTTGGCCCGAGAATACGGATATAACTAGGGTTGTTTCCTAGCTAAATATTGTTGGGACTTCATGCTTTGAGTCTGTCACTCTTTATTTGGTACCCAAGTGTGTTTGGAGAGTTGCAGGTGAGAAATGGTCTCATTAAATCAATTGGACTAGCCCACTGAAGAATACGGATATGTAAGAGAGGGGGGTAGGCATGACAGGAAACATGGGGCCAGATTATGAAAGGATTTTCCTATTGCAGTGGAGAAACCCCTTCCACTACATCTGCAACGGTTTTGGTGGTGTCTCTTTTCCATACCCTTCAGGGAAAGGGATTTGATCCTGCTCTTGACAGGAGTATATCTCTGACTGTTTCCAGAGTGGGAATGGTTTGGGGAAAAGCTTGGGCATTGCCTCCTGAGACTTCAGGTCTTCTGGTAGATTTACTGATGAGAAAAATAACTTGTAAGTACATTTTTACAAGTACTTATACAAATGTGGAGTTAACACATGCAAATAGCTTTAAGAATTGGATTCTGAATTGTGTGGCAGTTCTAAGGATGCTGGGGTTCGGAGTAGAATAATTTCCAAACATCCTTATTCTTGTAGTTTGCTCTGGCATCAACGGGAAGAGACAGAGACAGTCAAGGATATTCTACTTAGTCTGTCATGAGCTCTTTAGGTCTCACAAAAGATTAGTGAGCACAAACTAATATCTGAGAACTCAGGGTCACATTTGTGGGGGCTTCATAGACACTAGATATCAGGAATGAATAATACTACAAATCTTTGATTATGTTTTTTGGCAGTGCAAGCCTTTATTAGTCAGAACATGGTTATATAACAAGGCTTAAAGAAATGGTTGCCATTACCCATATACTAACAATGAAGTACTTTAAGAAACTGAAGGTAAAATGTAAAAATCAGTATTTGTTAATCACTACCTTCCAAAGCACACAATCTCTTAGTCTCAATAAGTAATTTCCAGAACAATTTTGATTAGTCAAAAAGATAAGTGTTTAAGAGCCACATACCTCTGGCATTTATGGTTACCAAGATCTCATGTTGTGCACATGAAACCAAATCATCTGTTCTTTTGCTGCTGGTGGGGTAGTTCTGCATTTAACCAACATCAGCTACTGTTCCTCTCCTCCCACATTTTCATCTTTGTGTTCACAATGTGAACAGGGCTCTAACATATAATGATTGGTACAGGGAGTTAGCTCCTTGAGGTAAGCAGTCTGCTAATTGTGAGCCAGGGATTCAATACTTGTTATTAAGCAGTGCATTAGTGGACACAAGTATGACACCGCTTGTAGATAAACAAGGAACCAGGTACCCGCGCCCACAATCTCTTACTAGCTTCAGCAGGCAGCTGGTTAATTGCTCACACTATCTGTGGGCAAGCAGAGCAGTGGTTGTCAGCTAACATGAATCAATCACAAAAATGATAATCAATGCAAAATAATCATGCATCCTGAAACTATTTATGTATACTGCCTACATGACATTATTATTGGCATAAACAGCTGATTTGCTAATACGTCCTACATAGCACAATTATCTACATAGAGAACATCATCTATGAAGGTGAAAAACATGTGCCTTTTGTTGGAGAGGACCATTGTTTGAGTGGTAATCCCCCATATTTATGCCCATTATCATCGCCACACCTCTGGGTGGGCACAGGGAGCTCATACAGGGGGAAGAAAGATCCTGCCATGCTTGATTTATGTAGAAAGGAGTGCTGTGGGATAGCTTACAGTAAACCACACAGGTATTGTTTGCAAATGTGAGTAAGCTCAACCCTGGCAACCTTTACCCCTTTGGTCAGGGAGCAGCCAGGAGTTTCCCTAACCACTAGCTGGCACTGGGCATAAATGTGACACCACCGGTACCCTCTTCAGAACACTCCTAGACCTGTTTAGAATCAGAAGATCTGCCCTGTTGTCTGAGGAACCTGAAGGAATACTGGACCTGATTGTCTTGAACCTAGGACCTGAAGTGATTCCAAGTATCAGTTAGCTGACCTTGTGTTAAGCTACAGGGACTCAGCAAGCTTCCAGAGATCTCTCTCCATGCAACTGCCCCAGTTCCAAAGGAACCTGTGCTGCACCCTTCTGCTGGCTTCTGTTGGAGTGAGATCTAACCCCAAAGTGGAGCTACCCAAGGCCTAGATCCTTGACTGGTGTTAGAGTGTACTACTCCTGCCCACACTGCAAAAGCTGGTACTTAGAAACTTTTTGCCATTTTTCTCCCTGAGAAACTGACGGAGAACGGGATTGACTTTGAATTCGCAGCCGTCAGCACCAAATCGCCAGTTGGCCTCAGCTTGCTTGTTTAACCCACTGAAGGAGATCTGACTTATAGAAGTGTTTCTAAATCCAAGTGTAGAAATCTTCTTCGGAACCGAGCAGAAACTCGTTGATGCCACGGCCTCCATGGGTGCCAAACTTGGACTTTGTCACCTCAGATGACAGCACCAGGACCCTTCTGTCCAGATACCCAGTGTAATCGGTCCCTGCTTCATATCCAGCTTGCAGCCCTGGCCCACCGACGCGATATACCACTTTTCAACATAAAAATTTCTTTTTTTTTACCAAAATGTTTTTTATTGTGTTTTTCTTTTTTAAGGGGAGAACATACACACATAATACGTACAATGTGGTTAGCTTGTACAGGATATATTATTTGTCTTAAACAAACATAAGTAAGATTCATATTTATACAGTAGTCATATTAGTTGTATTGTTAATGATTATTTCAATGAAGGAGGAAACGAGGTGGAAGAAATGGGAGAAAAAGGAGATAGAATGGAGTTAGCCAAACTGTAGGAGTTTGTATCAAAGGTGGCGATTGGGTATTGTAATGTACCTCGTAGAGGACCATCCCTAACAGAATCTCGTTGAGCGCATTAATAAAGAAAAATTAAAGATTGATCTGTGAATAGGGCAAGGGTCATGACTATGGTGGTTTCACATTTTTAATATATAGGTTTAACTTATTCCACAATTTATGCAATGATTTAGTGTTACAGTTCATGTTGAATATTGAGTTGTCTGCACTTCTGGCAACACAGACCCACCCCCACCAGGTGTGGTGAGATGGGTCCTAAAATGAATTCCATTTGCATAGTATATTTTTAGTCAGTACAGTTACTAGTAGATCTAGTTTGCAAAGTTCTTTAACATTTAATTCTGGAGTAGGTGATAGGGACCATGGGCCCTCCTCAAACATTTCTGAGCCAGAGGGTAAACTTTCCACCGAGACAAACCTGGTCCCTGTACCCCACCCACTCTCTATTGTGCTAGCCTTAACCAGGCGCGGTGTGTCCATTGGGGCGTTGGGGCGTTGCCCCCCCACCCCCGCACCCACACGCAGCTCCCTCCTCGGTGTCTCTGAACTTAGTTTACTTAAGTTCAGAGACGCCGAGGGTGGGGAGAACTGACAATGCATGTCAGTCAGCATGACGTCGGACCGTGGGCGGTCCGGCGTCATGTTGACTGACATGCATTGTCAGACAAGCCAGGGAAAGGCAGCACAAGTGCGCATGAGTGGGCATGGAGAGTAATTTTTAGCCCGTGCCTAGTCATGCGTACTTGTGTTTTTACTGCCTTGCGCATGCCCATTAGGAACCCCTCGGTCTCCTAATGGGCAGGCGGCGGGCGTAGCATAAGCTGTGCCCTCAGCCAATCCTGGCGCTGCAGCAGCGCCAGGATTGGCTGAGGGGTTTCCACTCCAGTGCTGACGTGGTGTTCCGGTTTGAAGGGGGCAGAGGCGCCAACGCGGACCAGGAGCAGAGGCGGTCAGGTACGTTTTTGTTTTTATTCTAATTCAGTTCTCCCGCTGCTGGTGGTAGGGTTGGGGTGGTGTTTAGGGTTAGGTTGTAGAGTTGGGGTGGTGTTTAGGGTTTAGGGTTGAAATTTGCTAGGGTTCCCGGAGTCTAGGGCTCAGGGCCCGATTCAGGTTCGTGCATAATGGTGTTGGGAAGGTTTTAGGGTAGTTTTGCAAAATTCCATCCAGATTTGGCTGATTTTGGGGTGTTTTTGTGGGTTTGCGGGGGGCTTGTGTTTGGGTGAAAAGTCATACCCCTTCCAGTGGATGGATTTGTGTAATTCTTGCTGAGATTCTTGGGAATGGCTGGAACTAGTGTTCCAGTGAGTTTGAAGATGAGTGAAGTAGTGGAAGTGTGAAAAAAGAGCATTTTTTGTGAAGGCCCGGATTGCAATGTTATCCAATGGGCGGTGTTGGGGTGCGTGGAGAAGTGTTTTTTAGGGGGTTCCTGTGGATCGACAGGAACGGGGCTGCTGTGAGTGGCAGGGAGGTGGAATTGATGGGTGTGCAGGAAGTTTGTGAGGAATCGATCGATGGGAAGGGTGTTTTTTGGCAAAGTCGAGGAAGGGAAAGACCTGCCATAGGAGCCCATGTTAAACGTGAGTTTTGCATGTTTCCTCCAGCACTTTTACGCCCCGCCATTTTCAAATGTCACCAGCCGCCCCTGGCCTTAACATTTGACTTTGACCCAACTAGCACAACCAGATAACCACGGTTGCCACTTTGTGCTTTTTAGAGCTATTTATAATTATAAAATTACAAATTCATATCTCTGGTTCTACTATCATATTTCTGGCAATTTGGTGTCAATTCACCATCATCATCATTAAACTTTATTTCAGCTGAACAGCCATACAAGTACATACAGGATAAAAGCATAACAATAAGATTATTTAAAACATTTAAAATGTAAAAATAACACTTGCCCAAGGCCTTATGGTTACACTGGAAGCATATGACACATCCTACATTGACTCAGTTAGCCTTTATTCTTATAAAGATAAATAGGTATATACAGGGTAAAAAGTATTTTGAGGTAGCTAAGTGCAAATCAGTTTTATGTCTACCATATTCAGGATGTAGACGAATGTGAATAACGGTGCTAAAATGGAAGTGGCAGCCTTCTTGGATCACCGCTTACTAATTTCTCAAGTGACACACAGAATTTTGACTGATTCTCCACTATACTAGCAGGTACCAAGTGAGTGCATATATCAACATTTTGGTGAATCTGACTTTAGTATCCTTAGGGCCACTTTGTGTTCTCTAATGCCCATATTCCGACATAACAAGAGTATCCAACAATGCCTACTGCTACTGTAGACTAGGCCGAAGAAAAGAATGTGCTCAGTTGTTTCTTTAAAAGCACCACTGTTAGGGACTGTCCAGGACTATGTCGGGAGCACAGTCAGGGACTTGAGCAAGGACTGGGTAGAAAACGTACCATGCCCAGAAAAAGTAGTACAGCGCTGCCCAGGATGACACAAGGAGTCAGAGGAGAAAAAGGATCCAAAGGGGAAGCCAGTACAAGATGGCTAAGACTCAGAAAGGAAGGGCACTCACAAGGCAATTTAGCATTCAGACTAACTAAACCCAGGAAGTACCTGCAAGACATATATATAATAGAACATTACCAATAAAGGGAATGTGGAGTAAAGCACTCAGGAGCTCCACACCGTAAGACTGAAGCTCAGTAAGTTCCTCCCCCACAATTGCTGTTACAGATACTGACTGAAAATACCCACATATAGGATATGTATGCAAAGCCAGAGTCTGTGGAGCTTTTTTTTTTTTTGTCCTCATTACTACCATGGTTTCAATGCCAAACCAGATTAACCTACACACAGCTGTCTCAGTTCATAAAAAAACTGGCAGGGATAAAAAACGAGATGGAAGGTTCACACTATCCCTCAGCTATTGCAGTTTCAATCTTGGAAGGCAAAGAGCCAGGCGATTCCCATTTTATGAACCACCAAGGTGTGGGTGGAATCCAGTTGTGCCCGGGCTAGGACCAGGTATAGGCTAAACACATGGTGCAGAAAGCAAGGAGAGCACCATAATAGGGTAATCATCGGACCCGGGGAAAAGAAAAAAAAAAAAAAAAAAAAAACCCCGGATAATTCAGTGTACCCAAGATAACAAATACCAGAAAGCTCTCTTGCTCTGGTTACCAGCTCTAGCAAGGTCCATACGTGAAGTAGACAAAACGGAGGCCTGCCATTCGCTGAAGGAAGGAGGGGACGGGTCCTTCCACTTCCTGCAGATCTCCTTTCTTGCCAACAGCACCGCATAGAACACCAAGTTTTTGGCTGCACTTTGTACTCCTTCCAAAATCCCGAAGATCACAAGAGGTAGGTCGATATTGACATGTACACCCAATGAAATGGTTAGAGTATTACTGATAGCTGCCCAGTATGACACTAAACTAGGGCAGTCAAAAAACATATGGGTGTCCGATGCAGCCAGAAGACCACACCTAGAACACGCTATTGAGTTGCCCTCGGAAAACTTAGATAATCTAAGGGGAGAATAATATGCCCTATGCAGGGTAAACAAATGGTGCCTGCGTAGCCATGATGGCTTCACTATGCTACACAATAGGCCGAATGATGCTGACCAGAGTTCTTGTAAATTTGGTCCTGAAATTAAAGGGCTCCACAACAGGTCCGGCAGATTAACAACGCCATCCGTTTCCTCCAGTAGGAGTCTATACCACAGTGAGGTCTCTTTCTTACCCGAGGGGTTGTTAACCAGGTTATTTATAAGTGGGCTAAATCCTCCAAGTGGAAACTTGTTCCTTTCAAGGGCTTGAGATTTATAGGCCTGAGTCCAGCTATACATTTGAAAGTATTTAAACCTTGATAGATTAGGGCCAATCTTAGCCTGAAGCTGTTCCCATGAAAGCAACTCCCCTTCAAAAAAGAGATCACCCCAGACCTCTAGGCCTGCGTCTCTTATAGGTGCCGCTAAGGTGTCTCCAAGCCAGTCGGGGTTTTCAGGTAGCCCCCATAACGGAGTCTTATCACAATAATAACCTTGTTTTATTGATCTTGTGACTTCGGCCCACAACTTTGCCAATCCCTGTAATACCTTCAGTTTAATTTTTTTAAAGTACTTGGGGTTGCCAAATTTGAAAAGACAGGCCGATTGACTAACTTCTTCCCCTTCTAACATGGCAGAAAACATCCGGCCCACCCCGTAGTCATAAGGTATTTTTAACAACATACGGGCATGAGTTAACTGAAAAGCCCAAGCATATAATTTCAAGTCCGGGGCAGCCAAGCCCCCTTTGTCCCTTCGCCTCCTAAGCTTTTTCCATGAAATCCTTGCCTGTTTGTTGTTCCAAATAAAAGATGTTATGTCTGACTGTAACTTAGCTAAACATGAATAGTCAAAGTGCAGGGGAATGGTACAAAACAAAAAAGAAATTTTAGGAAGAATCGACATTTTAATCAAATTAACCCTCCCAATTAGGGATAGTGGAATATAAGACCATGAATGCAATAACCTACGACATTCTTTAGCTACTGCTGTTAGGTTAACTTGAGCAATTTTCCCTATGTCCTTCCCAATATGTAGGCCCAACTACCTCATCGAGGAGCCCGCTAGTAAATCCTTAGCTTGCCCGTCATCATTCCAGACAAGCATCTCGGTTTTGGCATCATTTATTTCGTAACCGGAAACTTGGCCAAATAAATGGGCTATCCTTAAAACCATAGGGAGTGCAGTGCCGACATCCGAGGTGAGAATAAGCACGTCATCGGCGTATAGGGCTACTTTCCTTTCCCACCCTTTATAAGAGAAAGGCTTGATACTGACCTCCTCCCTCAGTTGTTGCGCAAAGGGTTCGATGTAAAAATCGAACAGTAGGGGGGAAAGTGGGCAGCCCTGCCGAGTCCCCCTAGTAATAGTGACTAGGTCAGATAACTCTCCATTGACCAAAAGACGTGCGACTGGGCTATGATATAACAAGCTTATTGCCCTACGAAACCCAGCCCCCACGCCAAACTTAGCCAAAGCTCCCGACAGGTATGACCAATTGACTCTGTCGAAAGCTTTGGTCGCATCCAATCTGAGGGCGGCCAAAGGGAGAGTCCGGGCCGATGCTATATCTATGGCACCTATTAAATCGTAGGTCAGCTCGAATAGTTGTCGCCCCTTAACAAAGCCCTTTTGATCAGGGTGGAGGACCAAAGGCGCAATCTCAGCCAACCTTGATGCCAAAATTGTGGTAAAGATCTTATAATCCACGTTGAGAATTGAGATTGGCCTATAAGATCCACAGGCGGTCTTTGGTTTCCCTGTTTTCAGAATAAGGGTAATAGAGGCATTGTCGCAAGAGGCTGGCGGGAGCTGTCCTTCCAGTAAGATTTGATTGAAAAGAACAGTGAGGAATGGGACAAATTCTATTTCAAGGGCTCTATAAATTTCTGCCGGCAAGCCATCCGGCCCAGCCGCCTTCCCCTTCTTACTATTTTTAATGGCAGATCTTACCTCATCCTCAGTGATGGCTTTATCTAAGGATTGAGATTGCTCGACAGATAACGTAGGAAGATTAATGTCTCTCAGCCAGCCCTCAATGGAATCTATCGAGATCTCCTTATCCTCCTTGTAGATCACCTGAAACTAATCTCTGAAGGCACCCCTGATATCCTCATCAGAGTGGAAAGTATTGTTATCTACCGTTATTGCGGCAATGTTATTCCGAACCAGATCTGTTTTGGTCTTCCAGGCGAGTAGTTTCCCGGCGCCCTCGCTATATTCAAAATGGGCCAACTTACTGGCTTCCCATCTTTGTTGAAGTCGAAGATTTGATATCGAACTCAAACTACCCTTTAAAGCCACTAATTGACTACAAAGAGTGGATAGATCTGATCCGGAAGCCACATGGTTGGAATCTATGTCTTGTTGTGTTTGACATATCTGAGCATCAATAGAGGTGACTTCTTCTCTATGTAGCTTCCTGCGGTATGAGACTTTCCCCTTGATAACCCCTCTCAAAAAAGGTTTAAACAAATCCCAAATTATTCTAGATGTGGCTGAACCTCTATTGGAATTCAAAAAATTATTGGTTTCAGATTTAAGAGATGTGATATCCTCATGGGATGAGAGAAGAGAACGGTCGAAAGACCATGTCATGGAACACTTTTTAATCGGTTTAGCAAGTTCCATTACTACGGCCGCATGGTCAGACAAATGTAATGGGAGGTAGCTGATAGCCTTTACGGAATCTACCAGCCTCAGAAAAAGAGACCCCTTGTTGTTGTCCCGACCTCATTCTCCAGATATCAACATATCCATATTGTTTCATAGCGCTTTGCAGCAAGGCCCTAGATTTAGAAAAAACGGAGGATCGATTTTTGGCCGATTTATCCAGTAGGGGGTCCAGTATGACGTTAAAATCCCCTGCCAGAATAATGGGTTCAGGGAAGGAAAGCAGGTGTGAAAAAATAGACTCAAGAGTGGAGGGGTCATCCTGATTCGGACCATAATATCCTAAGATTGTACTTGGCATACCAGACATAACAACAGACGCTATGGCCCATCTGCCACCTGGGTCAACCGCCTGTGATATCAGCCTAGCTTTGGCTCCTTTTTTAAATACAACTGAGACCCCTCTTGTGTTAGTTGTTTGGGTAGTTGAAACTGCAAAGTCTATCCACCTATTTTTCTTACTAAGGGCAAGCATTTCAGCGTGCGTTAAATGTGTCTCCTGGAGCACAATGACCTGCGCATCCAAGTCCCGTAAATATTGCATGATTCTATTAGCTCTGGGCTTGGTGCGGAGGCCATTTACATTCCAAGAGATATATTTTACACTACCCATACTAAAAAGGAAAAAAATTAAGGACGGCAAGAATTTCCATTTGTTGCATTGATACTTGGCCCAATATCTGCCTGCTTCCATCCTTTATAATACTACTTCGACAATGAGGAACATTTTTGAATTTTGCCACCACCCACCCCCCCTTCTGACCCCGTGCATCTCCTCATCCCCACCACCCCCCCCCCCCTTGGAAAACCCTTGTGTTATCTAACCGGTAAATAATCCGGTAGATAGCACCCCTTTGACAAGCTCCCGTCAAGGAAAACCCCACCTATCCCCCTGAAAAAAAATACATGTCGGTAAAGTATAAGACATTAAAAAGGAAAGCCCCCACCCATGATGCGATAACAGAGAGGTTACCAAAACTACTTTTAAACAATTGACTGAACCAAGCTAGACCAAGGAGAAAAAGGAGATTTTTAGTCAGTATGGATAAGTAGTAATGGCCTAATATAAAGAGCGTAGATCTGTATGATAATAATAGTGATGCGTTATCTGATAGGCAAGTCTGGAAAGAACCCCCAATGCTATCTCAGAATATGCGTTATCTATTTATGTTCATTCCCTAACGTTTTCAAAAGCTCATCGGCTGCCTGTACAGTCCTGATGTTATACATCCGATTATTATGCATAACTTTGATGGCTGCCGGAAAGCTGTTGCTCCTGCCTTCCTGAAAGCATCCAGACGCCTCCCAAACTCCCATTGTTTCTCCAATGTAATTCTGGAGAGGTCAGACGTAATTAGAAAAGTATACCCTACCCCAGCGAGAGACTTTTGTTTTAATGCCAGGTTAAGAATCTGCTCCTTCAGCACATACGTGTGAAAGTTAACCAGAATTTTACGCGGTTTTGATCTTTGGGGATTACGCCGAAAGGGGTCCCTGTGGACTCGCTGTATGTCCATGGCTAACTCCTCAACTGAGTGCTCTAAGCCCAGGGAATCCTTTAACAGAACAGAAATGAACTGCTTTATGTCTGGGCCCTCAGTTCCTTCGGGAATATTAAGAATCCGTATATTCCCCCGCCTGGCGTTATTTTCTAACGTCTCCAGCCTCTCGCTTAGGCTTTGCTCCTCACTAGTAAGCTTTTTTATGTCATCCATAGCTTGCTCCAAGTTAGTTGAGAGTACTGCTGAGGATTCTTCCAGGACTCCTGTTCTGACGGATAAACCCTCAATCTTATTGTCTAATGCTTCGCAGTAGTTCCTTATCTCCATCTGGTTTGCAGAGGACTCTGAAAACCCTTTCCTAATCTCCATTGTAAGCGCTGAGAACATCCCCAACAAAGAGGTAGCTGAGATAGAGCACTCACCCTCAGAGATGGCAGTACTAGGACCAGCAGTGTCACCATTCTGATACTGAACCCTAGTAGTCTCTTCATCCGCACATTCTCCACCAACTGCCTACTCCATCTCCGATGTTACAGCCATATGATTGTCAGAAGTTGGCCCTTCCGCCATTAACAAGCTCATTGGGGGACTCTGTTCAAAGGTAGACAAACCTCCTATAACCTGCTTCCCCAACACCGTTTCTTGACCTGCTCCAGCTCCCTCTAATTCTTTCACCTGTGGTGTGAACTGTGGTTCATTCATCCCCCCTGCTATAACTTCGTCTCCAACTGATGTACGGGAGGATAATGCTAACACGTTAGCAGATGGAGAAGAAAGGGTGTCCGGAATATACAAGACCCCTGGCATATTATGATCTTCCACAAGGTTAAGGATCTGAGGGACCGCTTTGAAATAAGATCGAAGTGATGGGGTGATCTTAGAGCCCAAAGATAATACTACCTTAGGCCCCTTCGCTTTGGTTTTGGATTTAGGCTTATGTTTACTACCTCTAGCCTTCACTTCTGTGTTTAAATAGGAAGAAGGCTTCCTCCTAACCGAAACTTCGGAGCTCTGAGCAGTAACTACCTCCTCGTCAACTTGTAGAGCCGCCTTAATTGGCTCTTGCGATAACCCAGCCAGCGTTTCAATCCCTTCAGAATTCTTACCGTAGTTGAGAGCTTCAGACACTAGCCTTCCCTCCTCAGCTGTTTTCAGAGTAGGTGGAAGACTCGGTTCGTGTGCCCTTCCTGAAGACGCTTTACCACCTACCCTGCTAGCGTTTGCCACATAAGCAGGACCTCGGAATGACTGCCCAAGGCTCCGCACCTTTCTCCCCTGCCTTAGCTCCAGCGCGGCTGTCCAGAGACGCAGCCTCGGTTTACCCGGGGGCTCTAGCGAAGCAGGTGAAACAGTCCGGCCCGACTCTGGCTCCCGAATCGGCACCTTCCTTGATAAACGCTGAACTACTCCGGCCACTCTAGAAGGCACAATGGTCACAGAAGGCACAATGCTCTCAGCAGTTGGGGAAAAACATTCACGGCGTTCTCCAACCACCGAGAGTGCACTCGGACAGAAGCAGCAGGCATCCGGTGGAGAAACGCGGAAATGCATCTCCAACATGCATTAAAGGGACAGCCGCCGATAGTTGACCAGAACAGCAAGCGAAGCAAAATGCATTTTACTCGCTTCAGAGTAAAAGTTTATATTCCTCTAGCAACTCCAGAACATAACTTGCTGCTCCGGCCTTCAGGGATTCAGTCGTTGTTTTACAGGACGATAGAATGGGGTTGAGTCCAACGGGAGCTCGCGTCGGAGCACCACGGCAGCCTAGCTAGCTGCCGCCATGTTTCCCCCACAGGGTCTGTGGAGCTTATACATATGGTGATGTTATCTCTGTATCTCAAAGACAATACTCACAGTGAACAAGAAACACCACCGAGGTAGTCAGCTGTACCGACGGATCCTGACAATCAAACAGGAACACGCAAGGCAGTAACAACATACGGGTAGAACTAAACACAAGCACAGTAGACAAGGAGCTAGCAAGGAGGACTGCTTAACAGGAAAGGAAGGAAATCACAGGGCACACTTGGCAGAAAGCAGGTAACAAACATACAAGGCAACAGAAGTAAGACAGCAGAATAGAAAGACAGCAAACTAGAACTGGAACCAAATAAATACGAAGCAAGGCAGGGACTGGAAAAGCATATACAGAAGGGGAGGCTACAAGGGTATACTAGAATAGTGCAGATTCAGGAATCAAGAAAACAAAGTAGCACTGCAGGCAGTGCTGGTTCAGGAACAGGGAATTACTAAATCTTCAGGAGTCAAGGTAGCACTGCAAGTAGTGCTAGTTCAGGAACAGGGAAATTACTAAAGCTTCAGGAGTCAAGGTAGCACTGCAGGCAGTGCTGGTTCAGGAACAGGGAATTTCTAAATCTTCAGGAGTCAAGGTAGCACTGCAAGTAGTGCTAGTTCAGGAACAGGGAAATTACTAAAGCTTCAGGAGTCAAGGTAGCACTGCAGGCAGTGCTTGTTCAGGAAAACAGGAAATATCTACAGCTCAGGAAACAAGTAGTCAAGAGAGCACTGCAAGCAGTGCAAATCAGGAATAAGAAATAGCTGAAGCCCAGGAACAAAGTATAACTATAGCTCAGGAACTCGGGAAAAAATGTAGCACTGCAGGCAGTGCTAATTCAGGCACAATGAATAGCTATAGCTCAGGAATCAATAAACAAGGATTAACTGTAGCTCAGGAATCAAGGAATATCAAAAGCTCAGGAAACAAGGATCGGTCTCACTGGAAAACAGCTACAATGACCAACACTGGGCTGAAGGGAGCTGGGGCTTAAAAGAGCTCACAGTATTCATGTGCATCAGGTATGAGCAGGCCTGCAGGGGTGGAGACAAAGCAGTGAGCAGGGAATTATAGGTAATGGAGTTTCAGGCATGAGCAGGATGGCTTCCACAAAACCCGGCATGGATTGGGAATGGATGTCAATTCCCAAATAGTGTCCAAAGGGCTGGAAGTCAGTAGATACATGAAGGGGAGGGTCTGGAAGCTTATAGAACACTGGAGAGTCCCACAGTTTAGCCCCCTGGTGGTGAACACGATAATGCAGGGAGCAAGTCGTGACAACCACAAGCCGGGCATTGCCTGTTTTCAGCCCTTTACACTTTTGCCCACTTATCAGTAAACTAATATAGGAGTAAAGTCTCATATCGGAATAGCAGATACAGGTGCCTAGCTAATGGGGGCTAGATCTCATCCAAGAAATCCTCTCTAGCATAGAGTTCCTTAATTGAGAAGAAAACATCAGCCAGGGACCCTGATTTGACCTGTGTATGTGATACAGTGTCTTTACATTGCCAATAGGCTAGTTTCATGTTAGACTTGGGGGTCAACCCGGCCTCGCTAGGGGTGCTACACAAGTTTGCCTTTTCAATCTCTGTCAAAATTGCTTTCACATAACTCAGCCAGGGTATATTGCAGGAACCCACATACCTAAGTATTCCTTCTAGGCCTAGTCAGTAGGAATAGAGCTCTGGGGTGGCCCAAATTCTCATCCAATAGAGAATGGGTCTTAATCCAGTTTTCTCTGTGGGAGCTCTAAGCCCAAGGTCCAGCCTTAGAGCAAGTAAAGGAGCACTTATAGGAACACCAACTAACTGGTGCATGAACCGGTTTTCTACTCTGGCTAGTGTAGGCACATCCATATGGCCCACAGCTCTGCACCATAGGAAGCAATCCCTAGGGGCTTGATGTTCGTATATTTGTAGAGCATGGTACGCAGGACAAAACTATGAATTAAACAACATCTTGGTGATTCCTCCCACAGCCTGCTCCAACTTTAGCCTTCACTGCATAATATGTTTGTGCCACCCAGGATGTTCTGTGTGTGTAATGCCTAAGTATGAAAAGGTACGTACTCACTCAAGTGGAGCCCCAGCTAGTGTTCGATTTGCTCTGGTCGTATGTCCTGGATTTCAAGACTATGTATTTGGTTTTAGCCACATTTATCGCAAAGCCACTCTGGTTGCAAAAGCTCCCAAAGTGATCCAAAAACGTCTAAGTTAACCCTGACTGCTTCATGCTAAGCTAACAGATTTAGCTCAGAGAATTTTGTGTTTTGCCCTGAAAAGGATTGTGAGTGTTACTGGAAGTAGGTTGTCACCCCCTAAACTAATACCCCAATATCTTACACCTCTCAAAGGGACATCATAAAATATAATTGGGATAAATCCAAAGTGCTTATTATGGGCAAAGTCAAAATGCGGAAAGTTTTATCGACTAGGTTTCCCTAACGTCTAAGCCACCTATAACGAACCTCAATTAAGTAATGCTCAGTGGGCTGTGGGGTAGGTTGTGGTGTGGTTGCAGCCCAGAGCGTTTTCTGTCCCAGGTCGGCATATTGACTAACTGGCACATGCATCAAGGTAGGATTTTGCGAGTCCTTAATTGCGATAATTAAGGAATCGCAATTAAGGACTCGCAAAAGCCTATGCATGTAGGAATCGCTGTAAAAATAGCGATTCCTACACATTCCTTATTTGCGACTCGCAAATTGCGAGTCGCAAATAAGGAATGGCTTCCCATTCATTCCTATGGGCCTACAGGCCCATAGGAATGAATGGGAAATTGCATGCGCAATTTGCGAGTACCAATAGGTCCTCGCAAATTGCGCATGCAATTTCAGGGTGCATGGGTGTCAAAAGGACACCCTGTTGCACCCCTGAAATTGATCTGTGCACATATGTTGCGCACACACATGCCCTATGGGCATGTGTGCGCGCAACATAAAACTTTGAAAAATGCGCAGAAGTTGCATTTAAGGAATCTCAATTTGCGATTCCTTAAATGCAATCGCAATTTAAGTAATCACAATTTAGAGATTACTCATAATGTGATTTTTGCATTTGGGGTGATGCATCCCAAATGCAAAAATACCGGTCGCAAAGGGGCAGATTCTGAGAATCTGCCTGTTTGCGACTGGTTTTTCTTTTGATGCATGTGCCTGCAAGTATTTAGTGACAAAGGGTCTAGAAAACCCATATCCAGGCCTTGCTCTGGAAAGAAATCCAGAAAATGTATCAGGCTGACATCTGCTGAGAAAGAGTCTAAGTTGGTGGGGGACAATAATTAATTGTTATCGTGCACTGCCTAATTATGAGTGTAGAAGCCATGCACAGAAACAAACAGATAAACATTTCTACAACTAAGCATCAAAAGGAAAAGATCATAGTCCATCCTGACAAACTGTCGCTACGGAAACTTGATTAAGATGAATAGGCGGGTATACTGCTGATAAAATTGAGAACAGGTCACACCTTCTTGCATGTAACAGGAAAGGCATAGGCAGAAGATACAGCCCACCAACCATTGTAATATTTTTGTTTAAGTATTAACAACTGCTGCCAGCAGTTAGCACTATCCAAGCATTTTGTAATTGATTTTAAGAAATGGAGCATAGTTTTATTTCATTAGTATTATTGTATAGCATGCTTTCAGATAGCCCTATAATGCAGGTGTGACCGTGCCATCACAATCTTATTGACACACTTTAATTATTAACATACTGTCAGCATAATATCATATATATTTACACTAATTGTTACACATTAGAAAGCAGAAGCCACCCTTTCCATTAGTATTATTCAGGAGATCAGGACTGAAGCTGAGATCAACCGCAACAATTAGGATTTCACTGAACTGATCACAAAGGCTTATTTCAAGATAGATTTATTTACACAATAAAGTCCTCTGTTCTACTAGGAGCAGCCTACATCCAAATATAAGTAGAATACCAACGCTAAATGTTGGTTTTGATAGAGTCAAAATACGTTTTACCAAGCTTCACTAACAGACAACAAAGGTGCAGTGTACCGAAGTAACAGACCATTGGCATTGAACGACTGCATCTTCTGGGCGGAATCTGGAGTCTGTACTACTGTGTCAGCTGGTAAATGTGGGCTACTGTTCCTCTCGCAAGCTGGGTAGTAGGGTGTTGTGCAAGTTTGGAAATAAGCATAATCAAGCTATACTGTCGCCTGTTGACAAGGAGAACCTTGGCTAGTACACAATGTGGAAGAATGTCTCTTCTTGGAGCTTCCATTAGGCTGGACATTCAAGCCTCCTCTACTTCGAAGCTAGCTCCCACAACAGTCTGGCACCCCTTACCCCCAGCACCCAACTGTGCCTTTTGGCCAGGGTGACACCACAGACTGGATCAGATTCTGGTGATTTTCGCTCGTCCTTTGTTCCACTTTTCAGTTTGGAGGTTCTCAGCAGTGAGAGCTAGATATTGTGTGCAGGCTCCAGCAAAATCTTGGAGAATAGTTCAAATAAGGCTGCAGGAGAGGAATGATGTCTCAAACAACCTGTGATAATGCGGAAAGCGTCCAAATTTTGCTTGCCAATACCAGCTCAGCCTGTGTCTTACAAAAATGGGCTCCAGCTCTGCACCAAATTTTCCCTTAGGCGACAGATCTTTTCCACCATTTTTGATTGGAAGCTAAATCCAATCATGCCAATAATCATCATAATTAACAGTTCGTAAGTTCAGTCAATAATGAGAGTTTTAAATTGGTTTCGAAAACCTTTATTCCCTTAAAGAGATTAGTAGAATCCGTTTTGTCTTTTTATTTAATTAGTAAGTCAGATAAATCAGTTTATAGAAATGTATCAATAAAAATATGGTTAGAGTCATCAAGAATAAAAAATTACAAGCTTGTTCCATAAATGAATTGGTCCCTATTATGACTGAAGGTCTAAATCAAAAACTAATGGTACTTATAAAGAGTTCTAGAAAAGCGTAAGATCAAAGGAGCATTAGATTTGAAATTAAATTAAGTAGTCAAATTCCTCATAAAGAGCAATTCATGGAACTCAGCCCAGTCTCATTATCCAAAGAGCATCAGCATACAGTTGCAGTTGCAATCTATACACATAAACCTCAACAGGAAACAGATGCAGCAGTAACTACAACCGTTAAGGACAGGAATAAAAGCTAGTGTCACATCCAAAGTGGCAGGCAAAAGTAATAGCCATCAGCAGTAGCCCACAGCAGAATAGCAGAGCCTAGAAAAGGAGAGCGCTGTCTAACTAGAAACATGAACTAATATAAAAGACAAGAACAAATGCGAACAACAATGTTGCTGGTTGGATCACTCCAGTCCAATCAGAAAACATATTTCGATGGTGAGAAAGCTTTGTTCTTCCTTTCCCACGGAAAACACATGAAGTTGACAGTCTACTATCAAGTATGTAACAGACTTCACCTAATATTTGTGTATCAGGGAGGACTAATCTTGGTTCCCATGGGAAGTTTATTGCAGAGACTATTCTATCATGTATTCAATTTTTTGCTGCGTAACAATGAACTCCACTAAAGACGGAATCATTTGCTTGTAGATTTCTAGTAAGGTAATGACTTTCGTATTTCACATTAGTGAGAGTTATTGTTAAAGTATGTGATTCTCTATTCAGTATTACATGATAGGAAGTTAAAGCATGGTGCAACAAGAATATGTAGCTTAAAGAAGTAATACATTTTATAAACTCGGAACATTCTGCGGTTATGACGAAGATTCTAAGCAAGTCACATTAAGGTCAAGCTATCAAATACAATTGTACATGGCTCAGCGAATTCTAAAGCTTCTATTTATTAAAGAAAACCTAACAGCGGCCTACCAGTAAATATGGCTGTCTGGTGCAGTATGCACATTTTTACTACGTGTCATTTTACTATGGCTTTTCAAGTTAATACCTAATGCAAATGATAAGCTCTGTTAATTAATTTACATTTAAATTTCCCTACTCTATCAACAATAAGGCAGCAGGAAAGGAATGACGTTTGAGGCAACCTGTAAAAAGGCTGTGCTTTAACTAAGAGGTTCTTGATCTCTTTCCTTTGTGATTGTGATCACAACTTCAGCATAGCAATGGGCACATTCTCCCTCTTAGGAGGAGACCAAAAGGGAGGTGACAGAATAAATGTCTGGGATGGTGGGGGGAGGTTTTCCATAATACTTGCAGTGAATTTGGTTTTACTGCATACATTGCTCAGCCAATATCTCTGTCTCTCAGATGTGAGCAATAGACAATTCCTTTCACACGTGAAAGCTTCTTGCTGGCAAGAGGACACATTACTGGTATTAGCTCAACCTGGTGGTGTAAATACAGAAGCATTCTCCCTGCTCCTCTGTAGTGTTTGTGGGCCCAATCCAGAAACACAACTACCTCAGCTACATGGGCCTTAACAAGGAGCGAAGAGTAGTAGCGGATCTAGGCTGTGGAACAAGGGGACAGAGAAGCGATAGGTCCACAAGCATCTCCTCTGGCAAACCCCATCCTGAAACCCAGCTAAAGGTAGAAGATCACCTCATATACTCACAATCAAAATAACCATATACCTCTCTAACTGTGTCATGGGACTTAGAGAGAGTCATGTCTTGACAGATTACACAGATTTCGTCAAGGAGGGCTGGTTGGTAGCTTCTTGCAAGCAATGCTGGAAAAAGATTGTACCCCTGAAACTACAGTCCACTTCCTCAAGCTGCCAATTACATCATGGCCTGTCAAGGGGAAGAGTAGTCTCCTTTAAGGGTAGGAGATATACCTGGTCTGGACATCCAATACCAACATAAGCAACAAGTCTGCTGGACGTAATTTTCAATTCACCGTAGAACATCTCTGAAGGGACTAGTGATACGAGTTTTCTCTCCAGCAAAACTTAGTAGGTGAGTCAGAAATTATCAAATTAGGAGCAAGGCAACATATAGTTATAGTGTCAGTACTCCACAAGGACGGTATCCAAGTCTCCTTGGCTGAGGACAGCTTGCTGCAGGGAGTCTTATTTTTGCGAGGAATTTATTTTCACAGTTAACCCCCCTTCCACGGTTAATTTGATACAAATCAGCCACTATCTACTTTCCAGTATTGGCGCTTACCTTTAGACAATTTTAAAACGTTAACAAAAATGTGGAATTTGCAGTGGAGCTGAAAATTAAGCTGGTGTCCGCAGAATAATTGATGGGAGCAGTGCTAATGCATCAAACAGAATATAGGAAGGACTTGAATTTAGAAAAGCCCAAACCTTCCCATTAAAATTAAAATGTAGATTTTTTAAATAATTGTTTATGAATCAAATCAAATATTTAAATATTTGTGTTTTTATTTGATGATTGCTTGGTACTCTTTTTCTATGTTGTGTTTTGAGGCTCAAATCATCCAAATAGCTTAAGATGGGCCCCCCGGCTTCCAATAATGATGCAGCGGGAGTCCCCAGATTCCAACCATGATTCATTGGGAGACTACTGATTCCAGTAATGATTAAGTGGGGGTGTACAGAAGTCAAAAGGTGAAGAATCGCTGCAGTAGTGAATAAAAGGATGATGAAATAGGGAACAAAGACGAAGCATGCAGGGCGAAGGTAAGAAGAGAAAAGGTGTGAGAATTGAGAATGGGGGTTGACATTAGTAGGGTGAAAGGTTTCTGTGAGTCCTTTAAAAAAACCATAAAATCCACAGAGTGGGTGGAGGGGAGGTTGAGGAAGTCAAGATGGTTTTATTGGCAGGGGGAAATGTGAAATGGCCACCCCTGCCCTTACAAATGGGATAGAAAACGCCCTGAAGAAACTAATTTGTCTTTCAGAAGGGCTTTCACCAAGTTGATTTTGACAGCCTTGTTAAAGCCATTCAAGGAGAAAAACTTGTCAAAATATGTTTGACAAAGAAAGGTTTCAGAAGCAGTTTCTTTGGGTAGGATGTTTGAATACTCATATACCAGGGATCCACAGCTCTGGGCCTTTTTTTCTAGTGATATACAAGTCCATACTACCTTCAAGTGATCAACCCACTTCAGGTTCAGGCTGTGTCCATGTAAACACTGATGGTCTGATGTATAACCCCACACTGCCTATAGAATATGTCAATTTATGTATATTCTTCCTAAGCAAAGTGAATAAAAATGTGCAATCAGTAGGCCTTTTGGTACACGTGTCCCTTCTTTTTTCTCGAACGCTGGTCTGAGGTTCCCTACCCGTGATTTGAACAGACTAGGCCAGCGTTTCCGAAAATGTGGGTCGCGACCCACTGGTGGGTCCTTGGTAAATCGTGCAATAAATATTCCATTCAATTCTCTGTTTTTCTTGTCTCATTTGCCAGTGCTTCAAAGACCGAGATCAAATGTCAGCGTAGGTCTTCGGACTAATTACTACTTACTCTTTTAACATGGCTCTGACTGCAAAGTGAGATGAGTTTTTAAAGTGAATTTTGGGACAATCTTGTTGGAGTACAGGGAGTGTGAAAAGAAAGGATCTAGGATATCATTTTTGTAGCTCACAATAAGATGTAAATATATATAAATAAGCTGTAAACATTCAGCAGTTAGGAAAGCAATTGTAATTCTAAAGTATGCTGGAAACAGAGATTTTGATAGGATCAAAACAAATCAAGACAGTTTACTTGGTGATGCAGAAATGATAACTATTCACAGAAATCCAATGTCTGCACATTGGTATTTGTGTGCCTTATAGTTTTATCAGAAAAACAGTATGTCTGTGCAAATTTAGTGGCCATTTCAATGCTGGCTGTAAATGAAAATGCCCTACACACCATGCTTTAGTTACTTTAAAAAATCACCCCAACTCATGTCCATTAAAGGTAAATTGGTCGCAAACGTTTTCATTTAAAAAATTGGTCATGGTTGTAAAATGTTTGGGGGGCACTTGACTAGGCTGTAGTTGAGGCATTCAGAACAATCTGTAACTCCTACAGATGGTCCTGTCCCTCCATTGTAAGGAGACTGGTCAGTTTATTGGAGTCAGTATCAGAATGACGAACAAACCCCGGGCCACTCCCAGCAGAAGTGAAGAAGGGGTTGATGCGGGCACACTGACGGGGGGTGGGGGTAGAGAGGGTGGAGGGTTGGGGGCTTAGGGGGCAGCGGGGGATGCACGGATTTCTCCTGATATGTGCATTGAGGATTGAGTCCTCTTTATTCTTCTCTGTAGTTGGTTTCACTGCGCTGATGGAAAACTTTAATAAAAATATTTAAAAAAAAAAAAAATCAGAATGACGAACAGATTGAATACCAGGGAATGATGTCTCTTCCTATATAATGGGAAAAATGATGGAATCTCTCTGTGGCTTTCTCCAGTATCCAACTCGTAAATTAACTGGATTCTGGGTAGCGGGTGATGCCTGGGACCGAGGCATCACCCGCTACAAAGCACCTTGTAGGGTCAGCTCCCTCTGCTTTAATCAGTGGTCCCTCCATGTGGGCAAGTGCCTTGGGTGGACAAAAAAAGGAGTAGATTATTATTTTCAGGCACCATATGTCAGAAAGAACCTTCCCCTCATCTTCCTAGTGATAGCACCGGCACAAATGAATAAAGAACAAGTTGTCATGCAAGTGAAAGATTATTCCAGGTTTTCAACCCCAGGAATTTTCACAGGGTTCCCGCAGACTGATGTAAATGGTGTGTGTACATTGAGATCCACGGATCTTCTGTAACAAGTACCAACACTGTTTTTAGCTTCATTGGAATGATATTCATTGGTATGATTAGCCGAAGCACAACTCAACAATGCAACTATGTGCAATTGATGATCCAGCGTCCACTAGGTTCAGCATTCCTGACCCAAGACTGAGCTCCCTTCCACTTGTTTACACGGGGTTGTCATCACATTTATTGGTGCCCTTGAAGGTTTGTTGAGTGGCTGATTCTTAGGGTGACTGAGATTCCTTGCTATTAACTTACCAGCTTTTGCTTAACTTCCCTAATGCAGGGTCATCACGAGGTGGAGATGACACAGGCATTTGTGGTTCCCAGCAGGGTCCTGATCCCATTGTTGATGAAAAGAGATTGGTCACACCTGCAGCCTGAGGGTTTCTGTGCTCCTAGGATACCCTTCAGAGTGGCACTGACTGGAGGGCAATGGTCTCTGAAGAAGTGCTCTGGCTCTTTAGTGCACCGCTGCCCAGTGCAGCTCTCCTGCATGTCTTCTTTGTTATGTTAGCTGCTTTGAAGATGTGAGAAACATCGGGGCAGTCGCCTTTCTTCTACATTTCCTCTGAGTGCCGACCAGCAGCAACGGCTCATCTGCACACTAGGGTGATGCTCCATTGAGTACCTCAGAGGAACTCTCACCTTTGGGTGATGATTCTCAGCAAACGTCACCCAGATATTTGAGACGATGCCGAGTCATGTGACACCAGGGATTACAGAGTAACATGCTTAGGCACAAGCTCACAACCTAGCATTTCATATGTCTTTTCCAAGGCCAGTAGTCACTAGGACAACCGGGGTCCAACCAGAGAGTTACCCCGTATAAGTCCTTCCTAACCTCAGATTGGGCCAGGGCCATAGAACACATGACCTCTGAGGTGACACCAGGTGAACCTCAATCCCTTGTCAGCTCTACTGATATCTTGGAGGAATGTTTGCAGCACAAAACTGGCCCCCGCCAACTAAACCGAGTTCTGTCCTGACTGAGTGAGTGAAGCAACAACAGTAACCCACCCACCAGGGTGATAATGCAGTAACCCTGACAGTCAGGTAAGAACATTGTCAACCTGAGCAAGTATCAAGACACCCTTGCACTGGTGACAGCGGGAAGAGGGTTGTGATGAAGGAGTGCAGCCACTACTTGCAGAGGGATGTGAAGAGGGAATGTTGCGGCTGCAGGTAGAAGGCTTTTGAGGGAGATGCTGTGCCTGCTTTTAGTGATCTGTGAAGCAGGGGTGCAGTGACTGCTTGAAGAGGGCTCTATTTTCTGTCCCATCTGACCTTGCGCATGTGTAACACGTGCATTGGCTGCAAGGAGCCGAGGTTGTGTATTTGTGAGGTAAAAGTGAAAAGTGACCAGTGAATGCTATGCATGATTGTAAGGTAACGGTGAAAAGTGACTAGAGAATGCTAGGCATGATTGTGAGGGAACGGTGAAAAGTGACCAGAGAATGCTATGCATGATTGTGAGGGAACGGGTAAAAGTGACCAGAGAATGCTATGCATGGCTGTGAGGGAACAGTGAAAAGTGACTAGAGAATGCTATGCATGACTGTGAGGGAACGGTTAAAAGTAACCAGAGAATGCTATACATAATTTGAAGGAACGGTGAAAAGTGATCAGAGAATGCTATGCATGACTGTGAGGGAAAGGTGAAAAGTGATCAGAGAATGCTCTGCATGACTGTGAGGGAAAGGTGAAAAGTGACCAGAGAATGCTCTGCATGATTGGGAGGGAACAGTGAAAAGTGACCAGAGAATGCTATGCATGATTGGGAGGGAACAGTGAAAAGTGACCAGAGAATGCTATGAATGACTGTGAGGGAGCGGTTAAAAGTAACCAGAGAATGCTATACATGATTTGAAGGAACGGTGAAAAGTGATCAGAGAATGCTATGCATGACTGTGAGGGAAAGGTGAAAAGTGACCAGAGAATGCTCTGCATGATTGGGAGGGAACAGTGAAAAGTGACCAGAGAATGCTCTGCATGATTGGGAGGGAACAGTGAAAAGTGGCCAGAGAATGCTATGAATGACTGTGAGGGAACGGTTAAAAGTAACCAGAGAATGCTATGCATGATTGGGAGGGAACAGTGAAAAGTGACCAGAGAATGCTCTGCATGATTGGGAGGGAACAGTGAAAAGCGACCAGGGAATGCTCTGCATGATTGGGAGGGAACAGTGAAAAGCGACCAGGGAATGCTCTGCATGATTGGGAGGGAACAGTGAAAAGTGACCAGAGAATGCTATGCATGATTGGGAGGGAACAGTTAAAAGTGACCAGAGAATGCTATGCATGATTGGGAGGGAACAGTGAAAAGTGACCAGAGAATGCTATGCATGATTGGGAGGGAACAGTAAAAAGTGACAAGAGAATGCTATGCTTGATTGGGAGGGAACAGTTAAAAGTGCCAAGAGAATGCTCTGCATGATTGGGAGAGAACAGTGAAAAGTGACCAGAGAATGCTCTGCATGATTGGGAGGTAACAGTGAAAAGTGACCAGAGAATGCTCTGCATGATTGGGAGGGAACAGTGAAAAGTGACCAGAGAATGCTTTGCATGAAGTGCAGTGAAACGACTGTGTGGAGATGGGCGTGTAAGTTACTGCAGGACTCAGGGGAAGTTGTGCTGGGGGTGCACCTTTTGTGTTTTTTTTAAGTGGCGCGAATGCATTTCTCAAGACTGCGCAGGTGAAGCTCAGCAGCAGATGTGGAAAGCCACGCTTGCATGTTCCACAAGATACCGTGGAAAAGTGGTAAATGTCAGATGTGCCTAACTGTTCAAATAATTGAAGTATTATTCTACATAAAATGAACTCTGAAATATACCTCAAACGAGAAAAACATCAAATTAGTCAGATACAGAGAGATTCATTAGCATCTTGTCATTAACATGTGTTGTTGCCCCACTTTCAAACTGTCACATTGAAATTAATTTAATTGTCGGATCTCTGTTGATCTCCATATGAATATATCATAATTGACAGTTGTCCCCGCACAGTATTTTATTTTTACCAATGCTGAAATGGCATTTCAACATGCGCAGTTTAAAAAAAACAAATTGTTAACAGAGACTTTCATTTTTGGACAATGAGAAGATAGAAGTGAATTCAAAATTCTAATGTTGTCAGTATTTTGGTGAACAGAGTCTGCCTGGCCCTAGAGATAGTCTACAACCCCCGCAGCCTATTTTATTTATTTGAAAAGTGTATAAAGCATCCATATACAATTAAGACTTGTGTAATAATATATCTTCAAATTCATAAATTCAAGCCATGCATGCTCCTACTGTCCTTACGTCAAGATCCCATTCGGTTGTTCGTCATAGTCCCAACATTGGACTTCCTTCATTTAAATCAACACCATCCCCAGCTAAACTGGAAATGGTAGTGTCCTTGTTAAGATCCCATGACAGGAGTTCAAAGGCAAACAGTGAAAAATGGGGCGGCTGCTTTTAAATGCCCCCCAAACATTCTTCTATCGTATTAATATATAACATTGATTATACACTTTTAATTCTGCATTCCAACATACAGATCTATGTCCTATACAACCTAAAAAGACTTGGCTGCACATTTATATTGCTTCAGCCTCGCAAACTTTCAACTAAGTTATTGTCCAGCAAAGAAGTTACTTTCAAATGGAGGCTAAAGGTTAAGGACATGTTTCAAAGGGTGGGTTGGTGCATTTCATTTAAAGTGCTTAATTCTTTTGTTGCTAGATCTGTGTTCCACTAGTCTGCAAATTAATTGTAGATCAGTCCCTTGAAAACCAGTCAACATAGCTTTATCAACTGTTCTTACACTCATTTCAATAAAGCATGGCTTTAATGGCCTCCTGCAAAGTGTCTTAACATCCTGAGTGGAGCATTAATTGTGTGAAGTGTAAAAGTGGGTGTACAAGTTGAGTGAGGATACATTATGTAAGGTTTCTCCAAAGGGAACATTTATTTTGAACTTTTAAGTTATTGGGTGCTCTGTCCCTTTGGATTTTTAGAGCCCCCTCTCCTTGGTTTTCAAAGACCACTTGCACAGATCCAACAGAAAAGGACATATACATATTTCCTTTGACAGTGATCTATTCCGTATCCAAGCCCTCGACAATATTTACACTATGTTTCTTTGTTTGGATTACTTCCATAGTTGAAGGTCAGGATCACAATAAGAAACAATCATTTGCAATGCAATAGGTCTTGCAGTTACACAAGTTAAAGCTATTGGCATTGTAAATGACAATGCCTTTTATTTATGTTTGTAAAACGAAAACAAATATAAAAGACATTCATCACTGTGCTCTTATTCCACTAAATCCATCCAGGACAAAAGCTAGTATTTAATCTCCAACCTTTGAATAATTCAAAAGGAGTCTTTCCTGTGGTAGAATGTTGAGTCAAATGATTAATCACTTTCCATCAACATGTTCCTCCAACATTTTCTACGGCTTCTCACAAGTTGAAGGCACTCTTTTATTGCTCAATTGAACCTTTCTCCCATGCCATGAGTTTCAGGACGGTATAATGCTCGTCCTTTATGTTTGATGCCACGTTCTAAAAATGTCCCCATCTCTATTGTGAATAGTTGTAAACCCGCTGTCTGTAAGCAAAGTTTTTAGGAGTCCTTCCTGTCAAACACTTAGGAATTTAACGACTAAGTTATGATTTTTGACATATTCAAAATGTCTGGCCTTCTTGAAAGCATATCAGTCATTACCAAATTATACAGTTTCTCAGTTTCACCATTTAAATGACCAACAATATCAAAAGCAACATCTTCCCAAGGGCTTCCCAGGTGTTCTCTGCATATAATTGGTGGAATCCTGACCTTGCCAATGGAAGAGCACTCCTAACAGTCTTTCACCACTTTATCTATTTTAAAAGACATTCCAGGCCACCAGAAATCCTTCTTGATGCACTCTTTCATTTTTAATATTCCAATATGCACTTTGTGAGCCAAATCGATTACTGCTTTCCTAACACTGAATGGAGAAACCAATCTCTTTGAACTAGCTAAATGTGTTTGCATTTAACACTAATTTAATCCTTATTTTTAGTCTTTGCTGTTTTTTACAGTTTTATTCAGCACAAACATTGCACAAAGGTTTCAGAGCTCTTTACATAAACAGCAGATTACGTTACACATTGTTAAAGGAATGTTGTTACTGTTTTTAGGCACAGGGAGATTTACAGGCACATGCATCAAAGAAGAAACCGGTCGCAAACGGGCAGATTCTCAGAATCGGCCCCTTTGCGACCGGTATTTTTGCATTTGGGATGCATCATCCCAAATGCAAAAATCGCAATTTAAGGAATCTCTCAATTGCGATTACTTAAATTGCAATTGCATTTAAGGAATCCCAAATTGAGATTCCTTAAATGCAATGCATTAAAGTAAAAAAAATAGCGATTTCGCTAATAGGGGGAGCAAATTACCATGAAGTTGAACTTCATGGTAATTTGTAAAAACTTTGAAAAATGCACTTTCGTGCATTTTTCAAAGTTTCATGTTGCGCACACACATGTCCTTAGGGCATGTGTGTGTGCAACATCTGTGCACAGATCAATTTCAGGGGTGCAATAGGGTGTCATTTTGACACCCTTGCACCCTTGAAATTGCATGAGCTATTTGCGAGTACCTACTGGTACTCGCAAATTGCTCATGCAATCTCCAATTCATTCCTATGGGCCTGGAGGCCCATAGGAATGAATGGGATGGCATTCCTTAATTGCGACTCGCAATTTGCGAGTCGCAATTAAGGAATGTGTAGGAATCGCTATTTTTATAGCGATTCCTACATGCATAGGCTTTTGCAATTCCTTAATTGCGATTCCTTAATAATCGCAATTAAGGAATCGCAAAAGCCTACGTTGATGCATGTGCCAGTAATTGATGTGCCCAGAATCACAGGATGCTGAGGTGAAGGCATGACTCGAATTTAGCTCCTCCATTACAAAGTTAGCAGCCGGGTCTTTAGGTCACCTCTCCTTCCCTTTGATGATCTATCCTAACTCCTTCAACATGTCATCTTTTTGAACTTCATCACACGTGATCTTATGATATAACTCCTTGTGTAATTTAACACACTTCCACCTGCTCTCATTCATAAGACAAGTTATCAAATAATCTATTTTTCATTCATGACACCATTCTAAACAGACATTCTGCTAGTGTATTGTGCAACCCAGGAATGTATATTTTGTCAAAAGTATATTACTGCTCTTTAATAACCCACTTACAAATAATAGACTAAATGGAATCTAATAGACTAAATGGAATCTCTTCTTTTTTTCATGAACACATCAAACAGTGGTTTATGACCAGTTACTATGGTGAATTTTATCCCCCACACAAAAGACTTAAACTTGTCACCTGCCTGAACCACCACCAAGCCCTCTTTCTCAATTACTGAATAATTTGATTTAGGAGCTCCCATTGATTGTAATGCTAAGGCCATTATTTTTTGCTCTCTGCTGTCATTCTGTTTTAAAACTGATCAGAAACCTTTCTCTCCAGCATCTGTGGTGAATCATTTGTAAGGTGTGAGCATGCACCAAGTCATTATTGACTCGCTCAAACTGGGCAGTACATGTCAAATTATCATATCTAAAATAAAAGAGTGTTTCTAACTTATGTAGGTCCAGGAGAGCTGAGCTCTCAAGATTTTTAGGACACCCCTTAAGATAAATATTGATACAGTGAATCAAAATTGAATCATTTAACTAGTCAGCAATTATCCTGCAAATCTGGCATGGATCAAGCCTCCCTGAGCGTACATTGGCATAAAGTAAGAGGTGTTAGTCACTTGCATGGACAAGGTATTTGCTTTAGTTCTGGGCTGAAGGATTGTTTGACAGGCAGCTATGCACTGGAAATGCATGTTTTCTATTGCATGTGGTAATGTTTTTATTTCCTATTCCTAGACACTAGGCAATTGGAATGGTTTGGTTTATGCAGCACTCACAGCCCTAGCATCTAACATTTTATCTCTCATGGCCTATGTATTTCTCCACCAACATAACATTAAGATAGCAAACAAGCACAGCAAAACCAATAGGTCCTGTCTATGCAAGAGGTATTGCTTTGCCAATAAGTTTTAGCAATGGTCTACATCAGAGTGGCTGCTGTTCAGCATGGCTAAATGTTAGTAGGGTAAAGGAGAGTGGCTTGGAGTGGAGTATGATGAACTGGAGTCTTAAGGAGTGATATGGAGTGGTGTAGTGTGACGGGCATAGAGTGGTGTACAGTAGAGGTGAGTGGTGTGGAGATGAGAGGAGTGAAGAGGAGTGTCATTGAGTAGCGTACAGTGTTGTGGAGGGAGTGGAGTGCTGTAGAGAGGAAGGGCATAGAGTCGAGTGGCATAGAGTCGAGCACAGTGTCAGAGTTGAGTAGAGTGCAGTAGAGTGGAGTGGCATAAAGTGTCATAGAGTGGTGCAGAGCAGAGTGGAGTGACATAGAGGGTGTTGCATAGAGTGGAATAGAGTGTTGTAGAGCAGAGTGGCATACAGTGGAGTAGATTATCATAGAGTGGAATGGCATACAATGTAGTGGAATAGAGGGGAGCAGTGTGCCATAGAATAGAGTGGAGTATCTCCTGGTGATACACGACTGGTTTAATGGAGGTTGGTCCGATGGAGAGCTTTGGGTTTTCACTGGTCCAGGCCATGCTCTACGGGGCCCCGATCCTTCAAAAAATCACGCCCGTGACTCGGGCGGTCCTACTGGCATGGTGCTTTGCATTGCGATATACTCAGTGGGATGCCAAACTCACCTTACAAACACCCCTGATGCATGGAAATTGGCTTGGGGAGGTTGGAGTGCTGAAGGGGTGTCGTATGTGGCACCTGATAAGGATTACACACCTTGGGAAGGGGGGGAAGAGAGGACGCCTATGTTCCTTTTAAGACCTGCAGCATACATACTCATTGCATTCTACCCAGTGTTACAAATATCTTCAACTTCGGCACGCCATTGCCCCTTACGCCCCTGAAAATACTGCTTTCCCAGAATTCAGCCCGCTAGAGGCCAATATCCTCATGGGTAACCTGGGGAAAGGGGAGTCTCTCAAATCTACTGATCCCTGATAAACAACTCTCCCTCTACCTTAGACTAAAGCAATAGGAACAATGGCTGGGTCCTCTGCAGGAGGAAGACTGGAGAGGCAGCCTGATGGCCACTGCATGCTCACCATTTCTGCCAGGCTCCACCTAATCCAAATATACTACCTCCAATGCGCTTACCTTACTCCAGTCCGCCTATATCGAGCTGGATTCCTCCCCGCCCCTGGTGCCCGAGATGCGCAGCGGAACCTGCAGATTTCTATCATATGGTTTGGTCGTGCACCTCCCTCACCAGTTATAGGGTAGAAATAATAGCAGAACTGAGCAACATACTGGGCTGGGCTGTCCCACTTAACCTCCTTGCCCTTCTCCTTGGAGTGATGAAGGGATTGGACGGCTCCCGAGCCGATAGATCGTTCCTAGGAACAGCCATCATGGTGGCCAAAAGAGACATTGCAGCAGCTTGGAAAGATCCAGCCCCCCGACTATTGCCAAATGGCAGAAAGGGGTGGACTGGTAGGCCATGCAAGAGAAGCTGGTGTACGAGGCGAGAGAATGTCCTGCTAAGCATAAACTCATATGGGGCAAATGGTTGGGGCTGATGAATTGAAGTCAATTTATCGGGAGGTGGGTAACCAGAAGTCTCAATACGCAATACATCTGGCTTGGCGAGTGCAAAGCAATAACTGGGGAACTGATCAAATGTGTCATCTGTCACAGTGTAGCAGTGTATTGTGCTGTTGTTGCAAAAACCAATAAAGTTGATTATCAAAAAAAAAGAATAGAGTGGAGTAAAGTGGCATGCAGTGGCATAGAGGCAGTTGTGTAGAGATTTGTAGAGTGGAGTAGGGTCACAGAATGGCATAGCGTGGAGTAAAGTGCTGTAGAGTGGAGTGGCATAGAGTGGAGTAGACTGTCAGTGGAGCATAGGCTAATGGAGTAGAGCATCATAAAGTAGAGTGTCGTGGAGTTGAGTGTCATCGAGTGGAGTGTAGTAGAGTGGCCTAGAGTGAAGTTGCATAAATACAGTGATGCAGAGTAGATTGGTGTAGAGTGCAGTGGCGTAGAGTGTATTGGTTTAGAGTAAAGTGGTGTAGAGTGCATTGACGTAGAATGCAGTGATGTAGAGTAGTGTAGAGTGCAGTGGAATAGAGTAGAGTGGTTCAGAGTAGATTGCAGTGGCATAGAGTTCAATGGCATAGAGTGGAGTAGTGCAAATTGAAGTAGAGTGGCGCAGAGTGGAGTAGAGTGGCATAAAGTTTAGTGGCAGAGAGTGGAGTAGTGCAGGGTAGTGTGCAGTGGTGCAGAGTGCAGTGGTGTAGACTGCAGTGGCATTAAGTGCAGTCATGTAGAATTCAATGTTGTAGAGTGCAGCAGAGTGGCGTAGAATTGAGTGGTGCAGAGTAGAGTACGGTGGAATAGAGTGCAGCGGCATACAGTGCAGTCATGCAGAGTAGAGTGACAAAGTGCAGGGTCGTAGAGTGCAGTGTCAGAGTGTTGCAGAGTAGAGTGGTGCAGTGAGCCGTGACATAAAGTAGATTATTTTAGAGTGGAGTGATGCAGACTAATGGAAGACAAACTCATATTAGAGACAAAAGAGCTACATACAGTGAATATGGGGGGACACACTCAAAAAATGAAAAGACAGCTAGCCATGCACAGGGTTGACAGGGCAGAAACAACCATACTGTCTACAGGCCAGAAAATGTATGAGGGAAATAAACTTGGAATTCTCTTGGCCATAAACCTCAGACAGCAACAAGCCAAAACATGCATGGCTAAAGTACAGAACCCATTAGCCACTTATGTGACCTGGGAATGGGACAAACAAGCAGTGCCACTTCAATGCCTAATATGCAAGAGGCATTCAAGTTTCAAAAGAAGACTTATATTAAAACTGTGAATGAGTTACTACTTCAGAGGAACTGAGATTCACTTGAAGCCCCTAACGACATTGCAAAAATAACAAGCAGGGGCATAGCCAATAGTTCTCGCCTTTGGGACCTTATAAGTATTTTGCCATGCACCACACTTTTATTTCTTATTTTTTTTTTTTTTTTACAAATCAAGCACCTTTATGAAATCACTTTAGATGTAGATGAAAAGGGAAAAACAAAAGACAAGCAAATGCCGGGTTAGGCACTAAGTTGTTCACTGTGCTTGTGCAAGGGACAGATTGTGAAATGCAACTAAAAGAGACAACTACTAGTTGAATTATCAACTGGGAGGGGAGGGGGGGTATATGCTCCCATCTCACACACTTCCTACGGCCATGCTTGACAGCATTAACAAACGATTTACTTCACAGCACAATTTTCCAAATAAAATGCTGGAAGAGACATACGAAGATGCTGTGTTTTAATAATAGCGCTATATGCACGGGCCGAAGTAGCACCTAGACAAAGCAAATTCTAGAAAACACATGGAAACAAAAGCACAGTGTGCTGGTGAAAAAGCACCTGGGAGAAAAAGTAAAAATATAAGTTAGCCAAAGAAAAATATGTATGTTTTTATTTAAATGTCCCGGAAAAAAACATAAACCAAAGTGCAAAAGAAAAATACAAGTGTGAAGAAACTTTTAAAGAAGAGTGGTGCAGAGCAAAGCAACTGACCAGGGTTTAGTATGTTTGTTTTGTGGTGGTGCCGGACTTATTTATTTATATTTTATATAGCGCGAACATTACCCAAAGGTGTCAGAGCACTTTACATAAGGTAAATTGGTGATGAAGTTTACAGGACTGGCAAGGCGTCGCGGCAGAGAGCCGCAGCAGAAAGGTGTGGGGGGCACCTTAGGTAGGTGGAGGGCATAAATCGAGATTTAATGGCATGAAGCAGTACTCTGAGAAGGTGGGGGGACAATGAGACATGCACAGAAGTCGTGTCGAAAAGTTTGGGAAAAGGAGGCGTGCCCAAAAGTTGGGGGCGTGTCAGACAGCGAAGAAGCAGGAGTAGTTTGGAAGTGTTGCATGCCTGTAGTTCGCGCGCATGCGCCTCGAGGTCCTCAGATCGCAGCAGTTGCTGGAAGGTTGCGCACCACGGCACCTTTGATAAAGCTCGGCTCCCTGGTTCTCCTCAGTTTATGGTGTTTGTGCAGCAGGGTGTCCCAGGCGGCGTCGAGCCCCCGCAAGGGTGCAGCGGAGCAGTGCGGGCCGAAGGTAAGCCAGACTGGGTGTGCAAGTGCGCTGGCACCTGATGGCATGTCTCTCCTGCACCAGCTGGGGAAGTCCACTGGCCCGGGCATGCCTTCCTTGGATCACCTGGGGAAGTCCACAGGTCGCGACTGTGTGTAGCGCTTTGTTAGAAGGGGGTTTTGGGGAGCTCTGTAACCCGGCTGTGCAGAGAACAACCGGAGTGTAGCCTGTTAAAAGACTGTAACAGGGGACCCGTCCTGTCACCTCACTGTAGTGGTCTGGGAAGTGATTGTTGACATTAGCCGAGCCAAGTGGGAGGGGTGGGGGGAGTGCGGCGAGAGCACACACAGCGTTTCCCTTGAAGGGAGCGAGCTTTGGCACCATCTGTTTGAAAGTTAATTACAAACAGATGGGTTTAAAGCTCGCTCCCGCAAGGGAATCGCCAAACGTGCACACGTTGCCATTGAAAGCAATGCAATGCGTGCACGTTTTTGGCCTCAAAACCAAATTGATTCCAAGAGGTCCCCTCCTATGCAGCGTATGCGCGCTGCGTAGGCGAGACCTAAAAAGGGTACTAAAAGCCATGCACTGCAACAAGGCTCCAGGCACAGCTGGCATCCCTGTAACCTTCCATAAAGTACTTCTACAACAACTGGGGACACAATTGTCAGAGCTTTATAACTCCTTCACACAAACATCAGGACAGACCTCATCAATCCGTGAAGCAGTTATAACCCTCATTCCCAAACCTGAGAACTGAGAGGAGTGCTGTGCCTCATGTAGGGCCATAGATTTATTAATCAACAATGCCTAGTTATTTACAAAGATCATGGCTAAAAGGCTGGAAAATGTAATGATGAGCCTTATTGACCAAGAGCACCATGTGTTATTAAAAATAGACATGCATATGTTCCATCCGGTTTTGAAAGTAGGAACCTCCTGGCAATCCTGGTATGCTAGCTGCAGAGAGAGATTTTGACTGACTGATTTGGGAGTTCCTAGAGACAGTCTCAGAAAAAATAGACATCATGGTTATAGCAAGTTACACAATGTGAGAAGTTGGCTTGGTATATGCTGTCCACTAGTTAACCTTGCACCCGTCCAAACGACCCTTATGGTGATTAAGTCAAAGATAACCTTTATAGAAAGCTATCCTAGTGGTAAGTATGGAGAGCAGCCTTCAGGCTAAGTCTTGAAGGAATGTAAAGCAGCTTGTTTTACCAGAACAGAACCTCCTGAGTGATCAAATGAAAGGAGAACCACACAAGTGTTATATAAAAAATATGTATTTATTACTAACCACTCTCTACTAATCTCTATACGAGATTAGAGTACAAAGCACACAATAGTTAATCAATAGAACAACAGTAAATAGCACAATACACAGCAGGCTCCAGGGGGCGACTGAACCATATACTAAAAAAATGGTATAACAACCACGACTTCAATAGACACAGTGCCTAGAGCAGGTTGAATCGCTGGGACCCCAAGGAACCACCCAAAGGAGTGACACAGGGATCCCACGGAGGAAGGGTGCAGTGTGGGAACACAGACGCGTGCTCCGTACAACTCTATTGGAAAGTCGCGGTTGGAAAATTACAGTTTAAGGACACTTCGGAGAGGACTTCAAGCAAACCCTTTGGAACATAGAAGGTTCTAAGGCAAGCAACCTTGTGAGTACCGAGGTACCCGTGTTACCTATCCCAGAGGAGCCGGGTGCATAGGGGTCAAGTGGTGTCGGAAACCCTTTTCGTTTTCAATGGCGGGATGCGAAGAAGTGCTGCTGCCGGGAAGATGAAAAGTGTCCGGTGGAATCCAAGCCTGGATCCGAGGTGAGAAGAACCTGAAAGCAGAGGGGACAGAGTCTGGGTCACTTCAGGGTGACCAGGGGCTGGACAGACGAATGCCCAACAATGTCAGGTGCTTCAGGTGTGAAGATAGGATGCTTGACTCTGCAGCCACGGGGACCAGGAGACGTCGACGACAACCAAAGTCCGGACGTGAGCTGTCCCACGAAGGATGTCGAATGCTGAGGGGTCAGTGTCTGGATTGAACACCAACAAGCCTTGGCCAAGGCAACCCACATGGGCAGAGGAAACAGGTTACGGTGTGGACCAGCAAGGTCCAGGAGACTCTCCAAGCTATGGGGAGTGAGGGAACGTCTTGAGCAACCTGGGAAGCCCAAGGCAAATCAAACTGACCCTCGCCAGGACCCACAGGCCAACAAACCAGGGATCGCGAGGGGACCTCAAGCGGATTTACAAAGCACCAGCCCACAGAGCACTTGTGGAGTGAAGGCCTGCGATCTTTAGTGGAAATACTGCTCGGGGTTGGGACTACATGTAGTCCAAAGCACAGCATCAAGGATCACCAAAAAGCATATGCTGCTGCAAAAGTACATGGTGCACAGGGGTTCGGGTTGCACGGTCCCCACGAGGGATACTGGTCTCATGATTGCTGAGAGAGCAGATCGACATCAGGGACGCTCGGGAACCCACCTCATGTGTTGCAGAGTGCTCAGGAGATGCAAACCGGTCAGATGCGTTTAGGTGCCTGCTGCTGCAGGGGAGTAACTTCTTTGCTCCAAGGGAGATTCTTCTGTTGTCTAGAGAAGTGTAGACCGTCAAAGTACTTGGTGTCTGTTGCAGAGTTTAGTCCAGGTAAAATCCAAAGTCCTGTAATTAGGTTTTCCATTATATACCCAGGGAAGGGGTTAGACTGACTCTGGAGACCCTCCTAGGGGAGGGGCGGGACAGAGGGGTACTACACCCATGTCTTTCGTCCAGTTTCGTGCCAGAGCAGGAGCAAATGGCTCCTGGGACTGGTTTGAGGTGGACTATGCATGGGGACACCAAATGTGCTCCCAGTGCAGACTTTCTGGCACTCTCAGAGTGCACCCACCCAGCCCCAATACACTAAAGCCTGTCTGGGAGGTGGTCACACCTCCCTGTGACAGGAAACTTATTGTCAGGCCTTCCTCTGCTCGAGCTTGGCTCAGCAGCAGGAGGGCAGACTTGTGTCTGTGGCTAGCAGCATCCATTTTGTGATGCCCAGGTCGAGAAAGCTGGTACCGGGTATTACGGTGATCCACATAAGTCCCTCTAGAAGGGTGGAATCATACCTCCCCTGCCAGTTACTGGCGAGGAGGTATGATTCCAAGGTGTTTGACACCAAACAAGACATGTTTTAAGCAGCCGTTTAAAAGTTAGCATTTAGCGCGAGGTTATAATGCACTTAAGTATATATGGTTGGCTGCATCACAGACAACCCCGGGAAATAGGTTCCAAAGGCTGCAGAGGGGCCCTACTCATGCAGGGGCACCCTCTCACACAAACACCAGCACCCTGCCTTCAGGATTGTTAAAGCCTGCCATAGGGGTGACTGATAGGTTCAGGTGTGTAGTGATTTAGAATAGATAGGGAACCTATATCTAAGTAAGGGGTGCATGCACCTCCTTACACAGGCTGCAGTAGCAGACTTGTGGTGTCAGTTTGAATGGCCTCACAGGGGTGGCACAATACATGCTTCAGCCCCTGGGAGGCCTCTGGGGTACCTATGCCCTGGGTACAAGGTGTACCACTAGGGACTGATAAGAGTACCCCAGAACCCAATCTGGAGTGTACCTAAAGTACATGCAATCAATTTACAGGAGAAAGCAGATAGACTGGGGTCCTGAATAGCAGGATCCCAGTCATACTAAGTCAAAAAAACAGTGCTACATCAGCAAAAAGTGAGGGTAACCATAAGAGGCAGATCCTACTCTCCTTCACAACCCCCCCCCCCCCAAACGCAGGGACATTAAACTAACCTTGACCAGTTGAGTCTTCATAATCTAAGTGGAAATATCTTGAGAGTCCATCTGCATTGTTCTGTCTGAACAATGAAGTGGGTGCCAAACAGGTATGGCCTCAGCTTCTTCAAGGCCCAAACCACTGCAAAGGCCTCCCTCTCAATAGCTGACCAACGTTTCTCTCTGGGGGTCAGCCTTCTGCTAATAAATGCTACTGGCTGAGCCGGACCCTCTTAATTCAGTTGTGATAACACAGCCCCTACCCACAACTCAGATGCATCAGTTTGAACAATGAATTGTTTGGAATAGTCAGGACTTTGCGGAATGGGAGCATGGCCTGCTTCAGGTCATCAAATGCCTTTTGACAGCCAACTGTCCACTGAAGTTTACTAGGCATTCTTTTGGAAGTTAGATCATTCAAAGGAATCACTATAGATCCATATCCTTTGACAAACCTCATGTAATACCCAGTCAGGCCCAAGAAAGCTCTGACCTGAGTTTGGGTAGTTGGAGCAACCCAGTCCATGATGGACTGGATTTTGCTCTGCAATGGTGAACCTGACCTTCACCCACAAGGTGGCCTAGGTATACAACCGTACTCTGCCCTATCATGCACTTGGTGGCCTTGATAGTGAGGCCTGCATTTTGCAGAGGCCCTAAAACATTTCTCAGGTGGACCAGGTGATCCTCCCAGGTGGAGCTAAAGACAGCAATATTATCTAGATAAGCTGCATTATATGCTTCAAGGCCTGTAAGGACTTTGTTCACCAACCTTTGAAAAGTGGCAGGTGCATTCTTCAAGCCAAAGGGCATCACCACAAATTGGTAGTGCCCACTAGTGGTTGAAAATGCTGTTTTTGGTTTTGCATCCTCAGCTAATCTGATTTGCCAGTAACCAGCTGTCAGGTCAAATGTACTCAGAAACTTGGCTGAGGCCAAAGTATCTATAAGTTCATCTGCCCTAGGTATTGGATGGGCATCAGTCCTAGTGTCTGCATTGAGACCCCTGTAGTCAACACATAACCTCATCTCTCTCTTATCACCCTGGGTGTCAGGTTTTGGTACCAAGACTACTAGACTAGCCCAAGGGCTATCTGAGGGCTTTATTACTCCCAGCTCCAACGTTTTTTGGACTTCAGTCCTGATATAGTCCTGACATGGTCAGGTTACCGGTAAATCTTACTTTTAACAGGCAGACTGTCACCTGTGTCCACTTCATGAGTGCACCAGGTAGTCTGACTTGGAGTCAGTGAAAACATATGTCTGAACTGATTCAGGACTTGCCTACAATCAGTTTGCTGTTGGTCAGTGAGGCTGCCTGCCAAGGCTACACCATCAACTGAACCATCATCAGGGTTCTGGTCAGAGAGTGGATCACTCTCTTCTTCCTATCCCTCATCAGTAGCCATGAGCAAGCCCATGTCTGCCCTGTCCACATATGGCTTGAGCCTGTTCACATGGAGCACCCTATGGGGGCTCCTGGGAGTTCCAAGGTCCACCAGGTAGATAACCTCTCCCTTTTGCTCAAGGATAGTATGTGGCCCACTCCACTTGTCTGGGAGGGCTGCTGTGGCCACAGGCTCCAACACCCATACTTTCTGCCCTGGCTGATAAACAGTCACAACAGCCTTTTGGTCATGCCAGGCCTTTTGCAATTCCTGGCTAGCCTCAAGGTTTTTGGATACCTTCTTCATGTACTCAGCCATCCTGGAGCGGAGACCAAGTACATAGTCCACAATATCCTCTTTAGGGGGTTTGAGAGGTAACTCCCATCCTCCTTCACTAGACATAAAGGACCCCTAACTGGATGTCCAAACAGAAGTTCAAAAGGGCTGTAACCAACCCCCTTCTGAGGAACCTCTCTGTAGGCAAAGAGAAGGCAGGGCAAAAGGATGTCCCATCTACGCCTGAGCTTTTCAGGGAGACCTTTAATCATGCCCTTGAGGGTTTTGTTGAATCCCTCAACTAACCCATTGCATTGTGGGTGATAAGGAGTAGTAAATGTATAATTGATTCCACACTCCTTCCACATAGCAGTCAAGTAACCAGACATAAAGTTTGCATCTCTGTCTGATACTACCTCCTTAGGGAAACCCACTCTGGAAAATATTCCCAGGAGGGCTCTAGTCACAACAGGAGCTGTGGTAGTCCTAAGTGGAATTGCTTCTGGATACCTAGTGGCATGGTCCACCACCACTAGTATGAATCTGTGCCCAGATGCAGTCTGAGGATCCATGGGACCAACAATGTCAATCCCAACCCTCTCAAAGGGAACCCCACCACAGGTAGTGGAATCAGGGGGACCCACTGGCACTCCCAGCAGCCTCAGCAGCAGCTTGCTGTCTGAGGGGTTCAAGAGAGGGGCAGCTCAGATGCTCCTGGCTCATATCTGCTCTGGAAGGGCCCCCTGTCCCCAAGAACTCAACCTGATCAGGTTCAGGTTCCTCTGAGACAGTTCCTTCTTCAGGACTAAGATCATCTCCCTCAAGATAATGATCTGTATTCTGAGGCAGGGGGGGGAGACACTGCCTTACCCCTACTACTCCTTCTCTTGGAAGGCACCTGGTCCATTATTCCAGGATCCAGGGCCTGTTCAGTGGAAGACATTTTTGCCTGTGACCTAGTCATGGCAAACACATCTGCAGGGATGGCCAGCATTTCTGCATGTGTCCTGAGTTCCACTTCAGCCCATGCTGCAGTTTCCAAATCATTGCCCAATAAGCATTCTACAGGGATGTCTGCACTTACCACAACCTTCTTAGGGCCAGTTACCCCTCCCCTGGTGAAATTCACAACTGTCAAGGAATGGTATGTCCTGACATTACTTGCATTGGTCACTTGGTTCATCTCACCAAGTATGATCTGGTCAGGGCCCACAAGTTCTTTTCTCACCATGGTGACACTTGCACCTGTGTCCCTATATGCAATGGCCTCCTTACCATTGATCAAAGTCTGTTGTCTGTACTGGCCCGGATTACTGGGACTGACAAATAAGGAGGTAATATCCATGCCTCCATCACAGACTAACACAGCCTGAGTGGGAATTCTGACTAGGCCAGAATCCATCTCGGATCCCAGGGTCAACCCTACTACACCCTTATTCTGTATACCACCACTTTGAACTGAGCTAGGGGGAACAGTTGCCTTAGGGGCAGTGGTGGCTGGAGTAGATTCCTTGGTCCTTGGACAACTGGCATCTTCTGTCCAGTGGGTCTTCTCTTTACAGATATGACACCAAGGTTTCTTTTTGCCTTTTCCCTTGTTTGATTGTGAACCCCACCAGATGAAGACTTTTGGGGCACTTGTGAAGACTTCTGGTCTTTACCCTTCTCCCCACCCTTATCTGAGGTTTTAAAATCTTCCTTCTTAGAGTCACCACCTTGGTTCTGGGCTTTCTGCTTCACCCTGGTTCTGACCCATTTGTCTGCCTTTTTTCCCAATTCTTGGGGAGAGGTCAGATCAGAATCAACCAGGTACTGATGCAACAACTGTTTTTGGCAATTATTAAGGATCTGCTCCCTCATAATTAAATTGTACAATCCTTTAAAATCACACACATTACTGTCAAGTAACCAGCCTTCCAGAGCCTTAGTAGCACAATCTACAAAGTCAACCCAGTCCTGAGTCTGTATCTTCCGGGTATCTCTGAACTTTATCCTGTATTGTTCAGTGGTTAAGCCAAATCCATCTATGAGAGCACTCTTTAAGACTGAGTAATTGTCAGCATCCTCTTCTCTAACAGTGAGGAGCTTATCTCTACCTTTGTCGGCAAAGGAGAGCCACAAGATAGCGGCCCACTGCTCCTGAGGGACCCTCTGTACTTTAAAGGCCCTCTCTAGTGCAGTTATCAATTTGTGGATGTCATCCCCACTCTGATAGGGAGGGACTATCTTGTTCAACTTCCTATGATCATGAGAATACTCTCTAGTTCTGTGGACACTGTTGCTGCCACCATGGGACTCTAGTCCCAATCTTCTGGTTGCTCTCTGAAGCTCTAGGGATTCCCTGTCTAGGGCCAATTGCTCTTTCTTGAGCCTGATCTTGATTCCCTCAATCTCTTGAAATTGGCACTGCTTATCATAGGAGGATTCCCTCTTATTAGATATGGAAGTCCCTGCAGAAGGACCTGAGTGATTAGATTCCAATGAGGGAGATCTAGATCTCCTAGGTATACTCAGTAATCTTCCTGGTGGGGTAAAGAGAGGACCACTGGGGCTTTCTCCCCCACCTAAAGGAAGATCTAAGTTGTCCAGGTTAGAATCATTTTGATTCTACTGGTCAGGGTTTAGGTCCAGGTCACCACAGTTCTCACTGTCTGGCCTTTCCTCATTCCCTGCTCCGACCACTCTACCTACATCATCAGACCCTGGGGTCTTTCTGAGGTCATCTAGAAGTAATATCTCTATGAGGCGTTGAGTGCTGGCACTTCTCCCTGTCTTCAGTTTCCTAGATGTGCACATGTTTCTCAATTCTTGAAAGGAGAGACTATTATATCTAGTTGTCAAATGGCCACTGGCCTCTCCTCTAGAAGACATACTAGTATTATGTGGTGTAGGCACCTACCTAACCTAGTGGAGACTTAACTCTCTTGAGTTGGAGAAAGGGTGTGCTAGACCCTTGGCTTACGCAACCGCAAGTTCAGTAGAACTTACTTACTTTATTCTAATCTTGATGTATTATATGTACCTTATACTTTTAGTGGTTTTCAGTTAATAACTCAATGAGATTTATCTGGTAAAACAATAGCAAGCTTGAATCCCAACCGCTGCACACCAATGTGAGATGCTGGCCTGGTATATGCTGCCCACTAGTTAAAGTGGGTACCTTGCACCAGTCCAAATGACCCTTATGGTGATTATGTCAAAGATAACCTTTATAGAAAGCTATCTTAGTAGTAGTTACGGAGGGCAGCCTTCAGGCTAAGTCTTGAAGGAATGTAAAGCAGCTTCTTTTACCAGAACAGAACCTCCTGAGAGATCAAATAAAGGAGAACCACACAAGTGTTATATAAAAAATATGTATTTATTACTAAACACTCTCTACTAATCTCTATACGAGATTAGAACACAAAGCACACAATACTTAATCAATAGAACGACAGTAAATAGCACATACTAAAGAAATGGTATAACAACCACGACTTCAATACACACAGTGCCTAGAGCACGTAGAATCGCTGGGACCCCAAGGAACCACCCAAAGGAGTGACACAGGGAGCCCACGGAGGACGGGTGCAGCGTGGGAACACAGACGCGTGCTCCGTAGAACTCATGGGAAAGTCGCGGTTGGAATATTACAGTTTAAGGACACTTCGGAGAGGACTTCAAGCAAACCCTTTGGAACATAGAAGGTTCTAAGGCCAGCACCCTTGTGAGTACTGAGATACCAGTGTTACCTATCCCAGAGGAGCCTGGTGCATAGCAGTCAAGTGGTGTCGGAAACCATTGTTGTTTTCAATGGCATGATGCGAAGAAGTGCTGCTGCCGGGAAGATGAAAATTGTCCGGTGGAATCTAAGCCTGGATCTGAGGTGAGAAGAACCTGAAAGCAGAGGGGACAGAGTCTGGGTCACTTCAGGGTGACCAGGGGCTCGATAGACGAATGCCCACCGATGTCAGGTGCTTTAGGTGTGAAGATAGGATGCTTGACACTGCAGCCACGGGGACCTGGAGACGTCGACGATGACCAAAGTCTGGAGGTGAGCTGTCCCACGAAGGATGTCAAATGCTGAGGGGTCAGTGTCCGGATTGAACACCAACAAGCCTTAGCCAAGGCAACCCACGCGGGCAGAGGTAACAGGTTACGGTGTGGACCAGCAAGGTACAGGAGACTCTCCAAGCTATGGGGAGTCAGGGCACATCTGGAGCAACCAGGGAAGCTCATGGAAAATCAAAGTGACCCTCACCAGGACCCACAGACCAACGGACCAGGGATCACGAGGGGACCTCGAGCGGATTTACAAGCACCAGCCCACAGAGCACTTGTGGAGTGGAGGCCTGAGATCTTCAGTGGAAATACTGCTCGGGGTCGGGACTACATGTAGTCCAAAGCCCAGCCTCAAGGATTGCCAAAAAGCATATACTGCTGCAAAAGTACACGGCGCACAGGAGTTCAGGTTGCACGGTCCCCACGAGGGACACTGGTCTCAGGATTGCTGAGAGAGCAAATCAACCTCAGGGAGGCTCGGGAACCCACCTCCTGTGTTACAGAAATCTTCGGAGACCTCAGGAGTTCGGGAGATGCAAACAGGTCAGATGCATTTAGGTGCCTGCTGCTGAAGGGGGGTAACTCCTTTACACCAAGGGAGATTCCTCTGTCGTCCAGCGAAGTGTATACCGTTGAAGTACTTGGTTTCTGTTGCAGAGTTTAGTCCAGGTAAACTCCAAAGTCCTGTAAGAAGGTTTCCCACTTTATACCCAGGGAAGGGGTTGGACACCCATGTCCTTTGTCCAGTTTTGAGCCAGAGCAGGAGCAAATGGCTCCTAGGACTGGTTTGTGCTGGACTATGCATGGGGACACCAAATGTGCCCCCAGTGCAGACTTTTTGGCACTCTCAGAGTGCACCCACCCAGCCCTAATACACTAAAGCCTGTCTGGGAGGTGGTCACACCTCCCTGTGACAGGAAACCTATTGTTAGGACTTCCTCTGCTGGATGGCAGACTCGTGTCTGTGGGTGGCAGCATCCATTTTGTGATGTCCAGGTCGAGAAAGCGGGTAATATATTTCCCCCTAGACCACTGCCTGCCCAACACAAACTTTTTTCAAACATGCAGAAAGAGGAATACTCTTACCTGTTGCGAATATGTTACAACCCAATTAGGGAGTCGGTGACTATTCATTGTTTTACATTCAGAATTTGGTCACAAAACATTGATAAATGTCATAACAATTCACTATTTACAAGGCACACCCAAGTCACGCCTATTCCAACTAGCGATTTGTTATGCATGTCCAAACCTATTTTAGATTCGGTAACTATTTGCCAAATCTCAGAATGGTTTTAGCACATAACAAAAAGCCATTTTGCATACACAATACCTAGGCTTTGTGACCCCAAAATGGCTTTGTACATCTGGCTCCAAGTTCAGTATTATCATCCGCTTTATAGACTGTATAGTTATGTGATATGCTATGTCATGCCTGTGGTCCAATGTCATTCTGAAAGCCAATATAGGGATACAAGTAAATAAAAAGAAACTGGTAAAAAAAAAAAGAAAAGAGAATATAACCATATACATATTTTGTATAATCACAACATATTATACCATTGTATTCTAAAATAAAACATCTTATGGTGTTATATTCATACATAAGGCTTCCTATTCTGCAAAAATTATTACTATAGCCAAAACACAGTTATTTACTTTTTGAGGGGTGACTTACTCTTATAAGTTCTACTTTATCTTTTTTTATTTGTCTACAATTAAAAATTGCAAATTATCTATAGGTTGTTGTAGTTCGACAACAAATTCAGTGCTGCATCGATTGAAGCCATAATGTTTGTCTGTATTTCTATCAGCCCTAACGTAAATCAGAGAAATATGTCAAACTAAGCACAAACAAGCAGGTTTGTATGATAACCTCTTCATGACGTAATTACAGCTGCATTAACACCCTTTACAATTTAGACTATGGCTATCCAAAGCAGGTCCAGAAAGATTAGATCTGTGACAGCTTTTCTGGATTTCCAAATCATATAAATGTACTACTAATAAATCAAAATTAAACTAATTTACCTAGTCACCGGTTATCCTGAAAACCTGGGCTGGGTTTTGTCCTACTCGAACTACACAGGACACATCTCAGTTAAACCAAATCTGTTTGAAATCCTATATTTCCTCTCTTCTGTGGGAGATCTTTACAGCATGTCCTACCGATCCAGTCAGTAAATGTTCTTGAAAAGACCAATTGATCAATTTAGGTTGGCTATTTTAAATTCAAATCCTAATAAAGTTCCTAGGTTGCTGTCTTTACAAAGATTTGCGAGGTTGTATAAGATGCAGTGTTTACAATATTCATGTCCTTCTCAGAGCAAAAGCTGAGACTTCCTTGAACAATTTAGGTGAATATAAGGTCTTTTTGGAGGCAGATACTGAAACAGGCAATTCTTTGTATGAGGGTGGTGAAATCTTAGAGCATACCTTTGAGTTTTGACCTTAATTCTTTGAGTATCACTGTGACTTTAATGATTTACTCCAGCCTCCAACATTGCTGTTCACAGAATGAGCAGGTGGATGTACTAGAGCGTCGCTTATGCTAAACACCTATTTTGTTGTGTATTTAAAATCATGCATCTTAATTTTGAATATATTGTGTAGGCAAGTGCCCTATTTGTATGGTCACTCCCACTTATAGCCCAAATGCTGATGGTTATGACTCTGAAAGTGCACTAGAGCCTGCTGCCCAGGCCCCAGTGCCAGGGCTGTCTCCCTAAAACTGATATGTATGAATTGGTAACCCCAATTAGCAAAGGACTTATAAGTCCCTGGTATATGGTATCTGTGGTATCCAGGGTGTGGGTGTTTAAGGGGTTGCCAGGGCCTGAAGCAATGTTTGTGCCGCCCTGAGTGACCCAAGTAAACCTCTGAAAGCAGGCCTGCTCACATTCTTCTTTGCCCTCACCATGTGTGGCAAAGTCAATGCACTATCTTTAATATAGGTCAGTCACCCCAAAGGAAGGCCTCCTAAGCCCAGGAAGCATGGTGCATTGTATTAAAGGTGTGGGCACATAAGTGTAGGCTTATATATCCCTATAGTTGCTTTTACCATTAAAGGACAATATAAGTGATAGACGGTTCATAGGATAACATAGGCTGGCACTCGGGCAAACACGAGGTTGGCAGCTCCATTATGGTACCACCTAAATATGTTGTATTTGGTATCAAACAATGTGCCTCATCACCCCCTGCACATATCTTGTGTCAAGGACGATGGGGCATGCACCCAGGTGGCTACTTTAGCCCCTTCAGTGCCACGCCCTTTCCCCCTCCTGTGCCGGGCATTGCATTAGTGGGTGGGGTTCATGACGAGATAGTCTCGTCATGGGCACAGCGCAACCGTGCTCCATGACGAGACTATCTCGTCATGGGCACTGAAGAGGTTAGAGGTTGCCTACCTGGTTACCCAGGCCTTTCCTGTGCTCTGGCTGCCAACCCACATTTGCTGATGCCCAGACAGGAATCTGATCCCTGCCAGGAGCAGTGAACTCTCTCAGGAGTCAGAAACAATGGCCTGGATGGGGAGGAGATCACACCTCCTTCCCTGACATGATGGCTAGTGAAGTGGCACATCAAGGCAGTTAGCTTCAAAGGTTGCACTGCCTGTGATATGCAGCCAGGCTGTCTCCCAACGGATGAAACATCCCACAACCAGGGACATTTGCCCCCTTGCAGGTGGGCAAATTAGGTATACAGGAGGTGTACATCTAACTTAATTATCTTCAGATGCCCAAAAACATAGAAAAATGTTTACTTTTATCAAAATATTTTAGTCAGAAAATCCTAACTTTGAGCCCCAATAGACATTTCCAGTCCCATCCAACTCAAATCCCGGGGCTTAGGCTCTCCTTAAGAGTGGCCACTTCATTCTGATGGAGTTGGTAACTGCAGTTATTGGCCCCATCGGAATTATGAGATCCGCTGGAACATCGCAAACCTGTTTTAATTGCACAAAGATTCTTTCCGTTGAAATCAAAAGGTAAATGTCTGGGGCAAAATGAAGAATTACTGGAGGAATTTGGATCCATAAACACTAACATTCCAACTATTGTTCATTTCTAAAGGGAGTCTCACGGTGTTATCTTTAATCCATACTAACTCTGCCCTGTGAATTTATGGGTTACTCCAGTATCGATAACTTCGGCTGGAGGAAGGGAGTGGGGGTGGCTTAAGATGCCAAAATCCAGGGTTTTGTAGAGTGGCTCATAGTGTTGCATGTGGCATCTGAATCAATACAATGTCAATGATAGAAACATGGCCATTTTAATGAGAAATAAGGCTGGAAAAAACATCCTGCAAAAAACAATTAAATAACATATGAAATAGCATTAGGTGTCAAAACCAATTATGTTTTTTTTCAGAAAATATTGAAAGAGCGAACGACATAATTAGAGTTACATAAATGTCCCTCAAAAAACAGGTTGAACGGTAAAGGCTGAAATGCTTCGTAGAAGTATCTGTCACTTTGCCCGCTGGAGCGCGTTTTTCGCCCACAAAAACCTGACTCATGAATGTAGATGGAGAAAAAATGTCAACTAATGCTGCACAGCTGACGAACAGTGATTAGCAGCAAGCCTCCAGTGACAGCAAGCTGCCTTCTGCAGAATTCAAGCAAGATTGATAAGGCAAGGTGCAGAGCTGTAGATCTGAAGGAACATGATCAGGAACAGAGCAAATATGACTATATTCCAGCAACTTGGTTACATCCTGAACAAGCATTGAATGTAGTACTGGTTGGATGCTTTACTCTGTACTATCAGTTGCACAGCAGTCTGTTTTTACAGGTCCAGTGAAATAATTGGTGTCCTGGCACCATAAGAGAGTCTCAAGAGTCCGGTCTACAGCACTCCAAAAAATCTACCAGTTCACATTACAAAAAAAGAGTGTACATTTAACATCCTTATGGGCCGGTATATTCCGATACCCTGTGTAACCCACTGTTTACGCATGTGTCGGAATCATGAGTTTGGCTTTATTTACCACATCCAATAATTGAATTCAACCTGCCGAAATTTACATGGGGAAATTGTACGGTATTTACTGTACCATGCACTTTTTAGTGAGTTAAACATCAAAAGCCACATGTTATTCCCCACAAACTCGTGATAGGTGTTATTTATCGCACACGATAAATAATGTCCCCTGTGGTATCATAATGTCCCCTGTGGTATCATTATTTGTCACGTGCGATAACTAACACCTAAATTCGTAATCAGGGCCTTAGATTTAGGGCTTGATTACGATTTTATTTATTTATTTATTTATTTCCAGGGTTTTATATAGCACTGGCTAGACCCGGAGGTATCAGAGCGCTTCACATGAGGATCAGCGAGTTACAGGTTACAAAATTACATCGGTTACAGGAGCCAAGAGTAAACATAGAAGAAAAACAGTTATTACACAATAACAAGAGATATTAACGCAGAGCATAGCATAGCCAAGACACACGTCAGATGGGGAATGGAAGGTAGAGGGGAATGGTAAAAGGGGTAAGGAATGCAGATAGTGCCAGGCAGACCGGCGAGGGGGAAAGTACTTCAGAGGGACAAAAGCAGACAAAGTGAGAGACAGACAAACTGGCTGGGGACCAACGCTCCAAAACACGTGGGGCTGGCAAAGGGGAGGTAGACACAGGATCATGGAGGGAGGAGGAGGGAAAGGAAACACAACGGGGAGACGAAGAAAAAAACGATGTCTAAAGTCCGCCTGGATAGGTGACGGCTAAGGGGGTGAACCAGAGCCAAACTCCTCTATAGCTGCCTGAACAGCTCCAACGGACAGCGGCCTGTGCTTTTTCACCTTTGGCTAGGAGCCACTCCTGCATGCAGCTCTGCTTCTTTCTTTGCCAACTGCTAGGAGATGCCATATCAACTCGTAGCTGAAGGTTTTACGGAAATTTCTGCAACAATCTTTTTCAGAGGGGCATGTTCACTACACGATAGTCATCGGATCTCACTCTAAATCATGGAAAGCCTTTGGGGTGCTAACGAGCAAGGCTACCAGCTCTATCAAGATGCGGCTTCACAGGTGAGAAATGCTGAAACCAATTTCTCTGACCCCTCCAATTCAAAAACACGGCTCCAAATTCATTAAGTGTAGGTCGTTTAGGTCGTGCTGGAGCAGGCTGCCTGTGGTCGTCTGCCTCTTCAGTTTTACATCATCCCACACTGGCACCACGATGACGTTGCTCCTGCGCTGAAAAAAGAGAAGGGAAATCGTGAGAGAGATGGGCCCTGTAATCTCACTCGGGGTGCAGACTCCTGTTTGCACCCAAAACAGGATTACAATCTGGGCAAAAAGCTCTGGTGTTTGTTCCCATGGTTTGCTGCAGGAATAAACTGCTGCAAAGTATGCAAAATGTCATCTAGCATCCCCATTAGTGGGTAAGCCCCCCTTCCTGGATGCTATAACTGTATTTGGTCTCACATTGCATACTAGCTACTTAATGCTCCCATTGTGATCGGGCTCTAACTATATGATTTAAGCAGATTTACACATTTTTGATTTCCAGGGATATGCCTAATCCGTTTTTTTCTGTGCAGCAATGCTACAAATTTCAGAAATACTGTTAAAAATAGTACATGTGCTCGTATGAAAAACTTGCATATCCTATAGGCACATCTAAAAAAATAAGCAATTTCTGTTATATCACCGTGCTGACATTGAAAAAACTGTTACATGAGAAACCGTGGGACAGTGAGAAACCTATAGATCCTTTTCCCAGGAGTTTTTAAGGTGATGTCAATTGGATACCATTGTCTGTTATCAAAACTATAGGAACGCCCTCTTCTTCACAAGTCTTCTCTAATGGTACTCTTGTGGTGACATCCCTCATGAATTTGAGACATGTCCACCTGAAATACAACTATCAGTGCAAACATGAACCCACCAGGTAGGTCGACCATGGAACAATAAAATCCTTACATGGCTTCTCAGGATCCTCAATGTGTCTGCCTCACTCTTTCTGTCAACTTTCAACCTTTTCTCACTTTCTTTGCAAATGCAACACTCCTCCACCCATGTCTTAATTTGATCATCAATTCCTGGCCACCAAAATTCCTCTTTGATCCTCCCACTCATTAACCCCTGACCCAAATGGCCTTCATGGGCCATATCAAATAACCTCCGCCGTAATCCAACCAGAGGGAAAAAATGATCTCCTCACATCAGAACACTCATACCACTCATTGACAACTCATCCAACAACTTAGAAAACGGTTGTGCTGCCTGAGACAACAATGGCACGATACCTTCCACCTCCTTGAGCACACTATCCGATTTCATTTCCTCTTCCCAATCCTTCAAAGTAAATGCTTCTGACCCGCACTGTAAAGCATCTTGCACCAAAGCCACTGCATCCTCCGCTTACTGATTCCTACAGCTACCCTGTCAACATTCCTTTACCCCTGCACAAATTCAGCAACATACAAGTAGTTTTGCAACCTTGCTGCCAATCTGGCTAATCTAGCAGAACCTTTGCCTGCCCCCCCAGAGGACAAAATCTTCATCAACGGTTTGTGATCAGTGCACATTACAAATAAAGAGCCCCACAAGTAGACGCAAAGGTATTCAATGCCCCAAACTGCAGCCAAATCCTCCCTTTCGATGACCTAGTAATTCCTTTCCGATTGTGTGAGCATCCAAGAAACAAAAGCAATCGGTCTTTCTTTACCACTATGTACTTGAGATAACACCACACCCAGTCCAATCGCACTCGCACCCACAGTCAAAATTGATTTTGGCTTATTATTTTACAATGATAAAATGCCAGCCTCACAAATCTCTCTCTTGATTTTATTGAAACATAGACTCTTCCCAAACAAACTTCACACCCTTACGTAATAGTCTTCTTAAACTCTCAGTTTTGTCCGAAAATTTTTAAACAAATTTTGCATAGTATTCTATGAGCCCAAAAAAGGACCTCAACTAATCTTTTCCTGTGGGGGCTAGTGCTAGCTTGATTGAGTCTAGCAAGGAACGTTTTGGTTTGACTCCACTTCCTGGAATTGTGTAACCCAAGTACTCTACCTGCTCAGTCAGAAACATACATTTCTCTTTATTGATTGCCAACCCCACTTCACCCAATTTTTCAAACACCGTTCTCAAAATAGCATTACGTGGTTCCACTATCACTCCCACAATTAAGATATCATCTTGAAAATAAATTACGTTTTGTACCCCTTCCAAAACCTTTGCCATTAATCGTTGGAACACGCTGGCAGCCAATGCCAAGCCAAACGGCATGTGTATGAACTGGAAGGTACCTTGGGTGGTTATGAAGGAAGTCAATGCCTTAGAGTCCTCATGTAATTTGATTTGATAGTAAGCACTCCTCAAATACAACTTTGAGAAGTACTTTCCATTCTTCACTGAGACCAATAATTCATTGATGTTGGGAAGAGGAAACATAGCCATGATGATCTCTTGGTTAAGTGACCTAAGGTCCACACAAAATCTCAAACGGCCATCTGATTTTTGTGTGATTACCACTGGAGAAACCCATCGGGAGGCCTCCACAGGTTCAATTATTCTTTCTCGCAACATATCATCCAACAACTCCTTTACACCCCTTCTTTTACTGACAGAGGTACCCTCCTTAATTTATGTTGTTTTGGCACCAAACACTCCTTCAACAAGATTTTGTGTACATACCCTTTAAGACATCCTAGCTTATTATCAAACACACCTGATACCCCTTCCAAGACGTCTGCCAAACTTGTCTCCCTAACTACCATAACATCCAACCCATAATTGCTGGTCCATCCACTGAAAAGTACACTTTTCCATTCATGGCTCGTGTCTCAAATTTAATTTCTCCTTCCATTTACCCTAAAATAACAAAGGGTTCACCCTGAAATCCAGATGGATTGATGTCTTTTGACCACAATTTCACATCACCCCCCCCCTTTCTTTAAATGGATTTTGCGGGATGGCAGTATACATTGACCCAAAATCAACCATGACCTGCACTTCCTTCCCACACACCAAACATTTAGCAACTAGTCTTGTCACCCTTCAATCCTCATTTGTGTTTGTACACACAATCTCCTGTGTATTATTTACACCTACCGTCAAAATTCTAGCCCCATGATCTCCCTCACCATACCTACCATCCCTTATCTACTCCACTGCTCCTACTCTTGACTTCTTATCATTACTACTTACAATGTGTAACCTTTATACATGCATACATAATGTCCCATGTGTCCACATTTCCTACACTCCTTATTGATAGCAAAACAACGTTTGGAATCTGCCAAGTGGAACGTACTCCCACAACAAGAGCACTCCCTCACTTTTCCCTTTGGCATGTATGAAGGTGCCCCTTTGTCATTTTTCTTAGATACCATGAACAGATCATTCTCATTTACATGATTGCTGGAATGTCTCCTTCCCTTTCTCTTCTGTTAAGTTCCTTCATACATTTTTGTGATTCTTCAATAACTTTTGGCATCTCAATAGCTTCCTCCAGAGATGGATCTTTCGCGGCCCATAATCTTTCTTGGATCTTCCTGTCTTTGCACTGCACAATGAGCTGCTCACACTTAATTGAAAGTTCCCTCAGCCTAGCCAGGAACTCATCAATGGGCTCATGCTCTGCTTGAGGGTGAGTGCAAAACTTGTAAGAAAACCAAGTTCACTCTCTCGCAAACCTGATCTCCAGTCGCTTAGTGGCCTCCCTATAGACATTGGAAATAGGTTAACCATTCGGTCCCATCGCCACTGGTCGATACTTAAAAGTTCTTTGGCCCTCATTACCTAGTACACTCAGCAAAAGTGCTTTGTTCCTGGCTGCTGTAAACTCTTGCCCATCCAAAGCTACGATGTAACTATCTAGCATCTATATCCAGTCTTCCCATGGTACGTTTGGAACTCCAGGTAGGTTTAGGAAAAAAGGTGGAGCTATGATATTGTTATGTGAAGCCATACTTATTGTACAAAATATTACAGGATATCTCAGAAGTTACTACCACAGGTAATTATCACACCTCCACTCAGGTTTATATATCATCAATTTATCAATTTTGTTAAAATGAAACAACAACAAAAAGAATTTACCAGGTATCAAGGTGTGCGTATTACCAGAGACCTACACAAACCGGTGTGCAGATTAAAGTATATTTCAGAAGTTACGACCACTGGTAAGTATCACACCTCAACTCAGATTGGTGTATCATTAAATTATAAATTTTGTTGAAATGAAAATAATTTTCCCAGGTAACAAGGTGTGCGGATCACCGAAGACCAACACGAACCGATGTGCAGATCACGAACACTTGTGTCTGCGCTCTCCGCAATTCGGCCGATATTATCTTTGTTTCTCGCTCTTTGTTTACACACACGCTGAAATCCGCCTTTCCTAAAATGGCTGCACGTCACATACAACACTGCGTTCTAGCTGCGTGAAGACAGAAGGACACGTCACCACAGTTATGTAGATGAGCCTACCTGCCAGTGTTTGTTGCAGATGTCACGGCTGTTCGCGCATCACCTGAACGTGTGTGTGCATGAACTGGAACACCAACCGCTCAAAACACAGTAGTGCCCGTAAGCGTCCAATCTTGCACAGTACCATTTTTTAGAGAAGTCTTTACTCTGTAGATGTTGGATTTCTTCTGTTCTGACTTCCGATTCAACTGGGCTCCTTCAACCACGTCCCTCCTCAGTCGCCTCGGCAAAACTGTCGCGCAGAACCACCCAGGCTATGCCTGCTCTCCTTCCTTCATGCTCATTGTCCAGTTGTCCCTCAAATAACATCGGCAAAATGTAGAGAGGGAAGAACTCGCCGTACCCCGAAATGGTGGATAATAAAAGTAAGCTCTAATGAGAGAACACAACCTGGCCAATTACGAGAGGGGGACCCCAAAGGAGCGATAAAGGGTGGGTGGTATCGGGGTAAATACGGCAATTCTGGAAACAAAACTGACCACCTACCCAGCAATATAATGAAAGGGCCTAAAGAATAGGTCCCTAAATTCAGCGAACACTCAATAGGAGCAGAACGAACAGACCAATAAAAAACATCAGGTGAAAACAATTTTTTTGTAGAAATATATTTTTAATTTATATTGTTTTTAATATTTTTAAACACATAGAGTATTATCAGATATTTTTTGTTGATGTTTACATACATGCACATTAAATATTCAATGGTACAGACGACAAAAAAACATATCTAAAAGATATTCAATGCCCCACACACAGCTCAACTAATATAACCAACACTCATTCAACTAACATACTGCACACAAAATCCGGTCAAGATGGAAAGAAACATCCAAGTATAATTGTATGGATGGTACATTCACATATCATCAGGTTGTCAAAGGGTGATACTGTATGTACAAAGAACCGGAAAATCAGGCGCCAATGCGCGTTTCGGTATTGGACCCAGTCGTGGGTCCCACCTTCATCAGGGCTAAGACCGATAGGAGGTGGGGGACAATGAAAATACCTAAAATCAATAAAACAAACATGAACAACCAACAGAAAATTCACATAGGTAATAGCAAATTTATATATGTGACAGCTGATGTATTAGATCTAGGCTATAGGCTTGGTCGATTGAGTTAAGCTCAAATGGGTGTAAGTATACAAAAAAAAATAACTAACGGATATTAATTCCCATATATCGGGGAGGTCCAACAAGGTACCTAGGGGAGACTATAAGCCAGCAGGCCTCCAGAGGAGAGATAATATTTCACCGTGAATGAACCATTTAAAAGTGTGTTATCCAGGAAATGATTTAGACAAGGGAGCATGGCGGAATTAACTACCTGGAGCATAGATAAAAAACAGAGTATAGGTACACCAGTGAGCTGACCCCTAGCGCGGGATCAAGAGAAGGTACATGCAAAAAGAATATCAAAGTAAATGTGCAGAATAGCTAGAAACACTGGGCGTTACATACTAAAAATACACCCCATAGGATGGGGGTCAGAGTAGAAGTCTTCAACAGGTTGGGATTGTTCAAAAAGTGTACAGGGAGTACTACACTTCAGTACAGGTGGACTCCCGGGTTAGATCCCATATATATATGCAAGAGTCCGGACAAAATCAGCCGTTTCAAGACAAGATGCAAAGCAGGGGGCGTGCGGAATTGCCTTTAGGTCTGAAAACAAAACGTTAGGGAGAAAACAGATTACCAAGTGACCAATACCTGGGATGAACTGGGGGGTAATGGTCTTTAAACTACTGAAGGAAAAGACACACTTAGATGGAAAAGGCACGTACTTAGGTGTCAGAGCGTCATCCTGCTAGAAGAACAGAGAGATTCATACAGATCTGCAGGGTTTCTAGGGTAGGAAGGCTCGTAGCGCAACGGTAGCGTAAGACCATTAAGGTAGCAGGGCATCACTTAAGTCTCATGACGCTCCTGAAACACAAACAATAAGGAGACAAACCGTTACATGGTGAATAAAAAAAGTAATCAACACAACAGCGAGTGGAGAATGTCAGGATTCACGGAACAATAAAGGTTGATGTTATCAAGTCAAATGGAGGAAGAGGTAAATAAAACTCGCTAATTGGGCTAAACAACTAAAAAGAACTGAACAGTAGAAACTGCCGCTGTGTGGGGGGGGAAAACTGGTGGAAATACTCAATCTCGGCCTGAACGGACCGTTCAAGTTAGGAAGCGGGACAACAATGCACAACCTAACTCCAAAGGGGGGGAGGCAGCTGACAACCATGGCAGGGGGAAAAAAAAAAAAAAAAAATGTTTTATGTGTAAGTATATACAAGTCCAGCAGTTAGAATGGTACAATGTACCCTCACAGGAATCTACGGGCTGCTTACCTGTTCGATGATTCAATGTAAGGAGTCATAGGACCCGTCGGCGATACGTCGGGAAACACCCGTCCGGACGTCTTAGCTGGTAGAGCTGAACGACGGACTTCCTTAAAAATGGGAGGGAATTACCAAAGGCCAATGAAAGTATCCGTGGCTAAAGGGGCAGATGCAAAAATAGAAAGGGGACTGCGGAGATAGAATCAAGGAGTGATAAAAGCACATATCAGCGGCCATATTTGAGCGGAGCATGAAGCCCGTCAGTGGTGGCAGATAGTGAGCAGAAATGCATATATAGAGAAAGACATAACGTCAGACTATCAATTGGGACGCATATAAATATAGCAAGATGTAATCTAACTCAACATTCCAAAGGGGGATCCAAAAAGTACGTGCAGAGCGTGACACCTTGTTCTACTAAGAGACAAGAATGGCAAAAGCATTCAATGATGGCATTCTCCCACTGAATCATTTCATTAAGTCCCTGCTGAACTGAGTTAAGAAAAAAGATCCAGAAGGTCTCTCTCTTCTTTCTAATGGTTGTAGGATCTCTTCCAGGGGGAGTGCGTATTCTTTCCAGAATTGACCATCTAAGGTCCTTATCGTTGTGGTTTTTATCCAGCCAATGGCTGACCAGGGGGGCAGCAGTTTTTTTGGTGCGGATATTAGATTTATGTTCACACATCCTAATTCGGATCTCACGGCCAGTTTCACCGATGTATATAAGATCGCACGGACAAAAAATGATATAGACAACATTGGATGTACGGCAATTAGACATACCTTGAAGAGTGATGGTTCGGTTGTTGGTATTGATGGTATTACCAACTATGGCGTTGGGGCATGCCTGGCATGTACCACATCGGTGGTTCCCTTCAATGGGTTTGGATCCAGAAATAGAAGTCTGAGTTAACGGTTTTTCCTCCGTGGTTTTCTCTCTAATGAGAAAGTTTTTCAGATTCTTGCTTTGCCGAAAGGCAAACAAAGGTTTAGAGATTTTCATCTCATCATTGCCCGTATTCAGTATGTGCCAGGATGAGTTGATGGTTTGTCTGATTCTGTTGTTGATATTAGAATGTTTGGTAATATAAACCAGTTTATCCATAGGGTTGATGGTCCTTTGTTCAAACATGGAATCTCTGTTGAAATATCTGGCTCGTTTGAAAGAGTCCTTGATCAATTTATAAGGGTATCCACGACTCAGAAACTTAGATTTGAGGGTTTCAGCCTGACAAAGAAAATCTTTCATGTGGGAGCAATTCCTGCGGATACGAAGGAATTGGCTAAACGGGATATTATCCCTCTGGCTCCTAGGGTGGTAGCTGCTATATTGTAGCAGTGTGTTTCTTGCGGTGGGTTTTATATATAGAGACACAAACAGACTATTTTGGTGATGTTCGACCCAAACATCCAGGAATTCAACCCTGGTGTTGCTGAAGTGAGCAGTAAATTTTAGTTTGGCATCAGCTGCATTCAGCCAGGCGATAAATTCATTCAGGGAGTTATGGTCCCCACTCCAGATGAAAAAAATATCATCTATGAAGCGTGACCATGCTCGAACGTTCTCATAGAAAGGCGCCATGTCGTTGTAGATGTTAATGTGTTCAAATCTTCCCATGTAGAGGCATGCATTACTAGGGGCACAGGACGCCCCCATACCGACGCCCTGGATCTGATGAAAGTATTTACCGTTGAATTCGAAATAGTTTTCATATAGAACCATCTTTAAACATTGAATGATGAAAGGGGCATTGATGATTTCAGTTTCTAAGGTCAAAATCTCTTGGAGCACAGATAAGGCTCCCTCCTGGGGTATGTTAGTATAAAGGTATTCCAGGTCAAGAGTGACCAGGAGTTTTATTTTTATTTATTTAAAAAGAAAATTCCCCCTGCCATGGTTGTCAGCTGCCTCCACCCCTTTGGAGTTAGGTCGTGCATTGTTGTCCCGCTTCCTAACTTGAACGGTCCGTTCAGGCCGAGATTGAGTATTTCCACCGGTTTCCCCCCCCCACCCAGCGGCAGTTTCTACTGTTCAGTTCTTTTTAGTTGTTTAGCCCAATTAGCGAGTTTTGTTTACCTCTTCCTCCATTTGACTTGATAAGATCAACCTTTATTGTTCCGTGAATCCTGACATTCTCCACTCGCTGTTGTGTTGATTACTTTTTTATTCACCATGTAACGGTTTGTCTCCTTATTGTTTGTGTTTCAGGAGCGTCATGAGACTTAAGTGATGCCCTGCTACCTTAATGGTCTTACGCTACCGTTGCGCTACGAGCCTTCCTACCCTAGAAACCCTGCAGATCTGTATGAATCTCTCTGTTCTTCTAGCAGGATGACGCTCTGACACCTAAGTACGTGCCTTTTCCATCTAAGTGTGTCTTTTCCTTCAGTTGTTTAAAGACCATTACCCCCCAGTTCATCCCAGGTATTGGTCACTTGGTAATCTGTTTTCTCCCTAATGTTTTGTTTTCAAACCTGAAGGCATTTCCGCACGCCCCCTGCTTTGCATCTTGTCTTGAAACGGCTGATTTTGTCTGGACTCTTGCATATATATATGGGATCTAACCCGGGAGTCCACCTGTACTGAAGTGTAGTACTCCCTGTACACTTTTTGAACAATCCCAACCTGTTGAAGACTTCTACTCTGACCCCCATCCTATGGGGTGTATTTTTAGTACGTAACGCCCAGTGTTTCTAGCTATTCTGCACATTTACTTTGATATTCTTTTTGCATGTACCTTCTCTTGATCCCGCCCTAGGGGTCAGCTCACTGGTGTACCTATAATCTGTTTTTTATCTATGCTCCAGGTAGTTAATTCCGCCATGCTCCCTTGTCTAAATCATTTCCTGGATAACACACTTTTAAATGGTTCATTCACGGTGAAATATTATCTCTCCTCTGGAGGCCTGCTGGCTTATAGTCTCCCCTAGGTACCTTGTTGGACCTCCCCGATATATGGGAATTAATGTCCGTTAGTTGTTTTTTTTGTATACTTACACCCATTTGAGCTTAACGCAATCGACCAAGCCTATAGCCTAGATCTAATACATCAGCTGTCACATATATAAATTTGCTATTACCTACGTGAATTTTCTGTTGGTTGTTCATGTTTGTTTTATTGATTTTAGGTATTTTCATTGTCCCCCACCTCTTATCGGTCCTTGCCCTGATGAAGGTGGGACCCACGACTGGGTCCAATACCGAAACGCGCGTTGGCGCCTGATTTTCCGGTTCTTTGTACATACAGTATCACCCTTTGACAACCTGATGATATGTGAATGTACCATCCATACAATTATACTTGGATGTTTCTTTCCATCTTGACCGGATTTTGTGTGCAGTATGTTAGTTGAATGAGTGTTGGTTATATGAGTTGAGCTGTGTGTGCGGCATTGAATATCTTTTAGATATGTTTTTTTGTCGTCTGTATCATTGAATATTTAATGTGCATGTATGTAAACATCAACAAAAAATATCTGATAATACTCTATGTGTTTAAAAATATTAAAAACAATATATATTAAAAATATATTTGTACAAAAAAAATTTTTTCACCTGATGTTTTTTATTGGTCTGTTCGTTCTGCTCCTATTGAGTGTTCGCTGAATTTAGGGACCTATTCTTTAGGCCCTTTCATTATATTGCTGGGTAGGTGGTCAGTTTTGTTTCCAGAACACAACCTGGCGTCAGCCCTCCACAAGGTGCCAAGGTAAACTGCCGATCTTGGAATTCCTTCAGCCTCACACTCTAGTTAGAACCTAGAACACAGAACATAAGTAAATGACCTGGACCTACTATGATGCTTACATCATAACACATTCCCTTCTCTCCTAAATAACAATGGAAACATAACAACAAAAAGAAAGACTATTCATGATCTAGCATAATTATTGAGATAAGTGGGTGGTCTGTGAATCCTTGTGCTCCTTAAATTATCCGGCTCCCTTTCTCTCGGTGACTCTACAGTGTCTTGTCTGCCAATGTCAAGAGTCATTGTTAGGTCACTGCTCAGACTGGACCATTAAGGTCCATGCAATAGTGTTAAATTGGTTACAGACAATATTTACACTCATTTTACACCATTGCCTTTTAGGAAGTGTGTGCAAACTGCACTGTCTCCTGTGTTTGCATGGCCAAATATCACTTGTGGATTAATGTGAGTACAACAAGCTCTGTTAACACAAGTTTTTCCAATTTTTGGGTTCTACAAATTGAGTGCAAAAACTCTGGGAGCACCCAGTGCAACAGCTATTTTGCCCCACATTCATCAATCAGGTTCTAAATGTTCCCCTAAATCCATTATGTCTGTGGTAGTCTTCTAAGGACCATGCCATGTGTCCTAAGGACTGTATTAAAATTTAGCATTAAAAAACTGATCGCCCAGGTCTATCACAAAGAGGATGATGAAGGATGGGGCAATGTACAGAAGTTGGCAGAGGAAGCATTTAGAATGGCAGTCTGGTTGAGCTTGTAAAATAGTTCCATCTGGTCGTGAAATGTTGCAAAATATATGTTTTGAAAGAAGAAAATATATATTTTGTATTTCTTCCCACCTCCAGAATCAATGTAAAAAGTCAAGCATGGTTTATAGCCTATAATTTACCGAGTTAGCAGGTAAAATATCTGTGAAGTACATGCTTATCCCTTTTGCGTGGTTTAGCACTGAATTTGAACAATTGGTATCAATTCTGTCAATCTTTAGAAAGTGCGACTGTTTATATGCCAATTAAAATAACTAAAACATATAAATGTGTTACATAGAGGTGTGTACTGTGTGACAAACACAAAGCAGATGCCCGAAACGCCAGAGCAAAAGTAACTGGTGGCGCCAATTGCAATGAATAATCAAGACAAAAAAACAATAAATTAACATTCACTAAAAACAAAATGGCAGCCATGATAGACTGTAGAATGGGGCTGTGGAATGTACATGGCGGACAGACTGTTGGAGACTAACATGATAATAGGAAAGTGTACTTAGAAAAGAAAAGGCTAGCTGAAAAAATAATATGTTTTTAGTTTATAGGGGAACTATAAACAACGGCCTATGGACAGCCACTAATATTTGTACTGCCATAGCATCACTGGTGAATTTACTGTCCGTATTAAATTTGTATGCTAAACAAATCTTCTGAAGCACAGATATAATGGGAGTGGAATACCACAGAACTTAATTCTGATGCAGATTACAATGCTTGATTGTAGTATAAGACAACTAACAAAAGATTTCCCATGAAATCAACACACGAAAGGTTGGTATAGTGCGTCTACACAGAACACAAGTGAACATGCCTTTCGACCACAATGCAGAGACACACACAACACCACCTATATGATGTTGGGCTCTTATGGAACTCTGGAAAAAGTGTGTCGCTAAGGCCTCAATTACAAGTGTCCCGGATTGGGATGAGGTATTTGTCACACTTGGTAAATTCAGATACCCCAGGGAGAGGATTTCATTGTTGTGGTAAATAGATCTTATTATTAGTTCCCTCAAAAAAAATTGGGAATCACGTGCAAAATGAGTGCTTTTTATACCAAATTCATTGAATATTGGAATTTGCTGATCATTTTTCCTGCTGCAAAATTTGGCAGATTTGACTTCCTGAAATTTACCAGAGGGAAAATGTGTTGGGGGTGGGGAGTTAACTGCTGTCAATATCATAATTCTGATATGTGCAGTACCATTGCCTACCAAATGATAGTAGAAAAATGTGCTTATGCGTATACTTACTTATCCATGCACGAACATTTTATTATTCACTGCAGGAGATTACAACTTGTTTATTAAATATTTTCCTGCAGATTATCTGCTACAATACATGTCGCATATATTTTTAAAATACTTTTTAATATTTCTACCTTGCTTTGTAGCCTAAAATATGCTTTTCCTATGTCTGTCAAATATGAAAGATCTTCAGATTCCAAAAACGAGTTTTTAGATGTCTTACATTTTCTGTAATTTTTCCGTTGGACTTTTACTGCTCTTAGAAGTTAATGTTTATGGTCCTCTGGTGATTCACATAAATCATGTAGTTACCGCAAAGGGAATGGCTAATGTGTAAATGGCTGTTATTGATCTATCTTAGTCCCAAGGAGATGTAAAGCTTGCTTATCGACGGAATAAGCTCGCTGAGTAAGACTTTTATCAACCAATATTACTTTGCAGAAGTGCTCGAAACGTGACTAGTATTAAGTCACAAGGTTTTGGATGTAACAAATGAGCATGTGCTGCCTAAGGGCTGCTAATTTGTTAAATAATTTTATTTTTACATTGTTTTAAAAATTGTTAATTGCTCTAACTAATTTTGTGTGGAAAGTCTTTCATCCTTGAAAAAGCCTCAAATATGTAAAACAAGGTTGTAGCGTTCAGTTGGAGAATTGACCAGATTTGATTTAGTCTTTAATTTTCATCTCACTTTTTTCTGCATCCACTGCATTTTGAGGTTGCAAAAAGTGCTAAAACATTTTCACAAAATATTATCTCAGTCTGTTCTATCTCCATGTGTCATTTATTCATATAATCCGCTCACCTGCTCATGGCATTTTACTTCCATGTAATAGTAATTTGGTAACATAGGAGTAAGACTGCATATTTTGTCTAAAAGCATATTTTTGGAAACTGTAAGTTTTTTTGTAATTTATTTATTAACATTTCACATTAATGTACAGAAATAGTTTCCTTATTCGCAGTTTTCCTAGCAGAAGAGAATAAGTAGGGTAAGGAGAATATACATGAATCTTCAAGCACTATCTCTCAACATACAGCTTGCATTCGTAGATAATGACCTTAAACAATAATAACACAATAATGAAAACATACTTTTGGACCCAAGGGGTGCACCTGTGAAGTTAACATGTTGCCTCTTCACAATGCTTAATTTGCAAAAATATAAGTTCGAAGGCCCCTGCAGATTGCACCACCCATTGCCCTTGCCAGCACTGCTAAAAACAGCACGTACACAACTACTAACCATCACATTCCTACAATTGTGATCATTCAAACTATTCCAGGCCCCCAAAGCTATATGAATGGCTTTGGAGGCAGGTATTAGTCATTTTTAATGTATATTTAATCAATGAACAGCTGTTGTTCTGATCATCTCTAAATTACCTAAACAGCACCACCATGTGGCAGACTGTCAAAAGTGCGTGTGTTAACAATTAAGTGCCGGTGCTGGGCACCTGAAAACCACTGGTAAAATTAAGCACTGCCTCTTCACAGTCCTTAAACATGGTGAAGCATGTGGAGGAGTGTTGCAAGTGTGCAGCCATCATACTGTGAAGAGAGCATATATTTCTATTAAGAGAGCTCATTTACACAACAGGGAAAAGGGCGGGTTTCATCCACAGCAAACTAATAATAAAAAAATGAGTGCGCTTTTGTGAAATGGACTTGAAGTCAATCAATACGTTTATATTATTATGTCGCCTTGTCTGCAATCCCCACTGTTCAGTAGAGCATGCAGGTATTTATCGGTCTGTCTTAGCTTGTACTGCCAGTATAATAGTGCCCATTATGTAATGCTTGTGCAACCACGTCTGCCATGGGTCGTATTCATTAGACTGTTTCAGCTGTAGTCCATTTCTGGGCATCTGCCAGAAATGGCTTTAAATCCGGCAGGACCCTGGCCTCCCAATCCATAGCAATGGCCCTTTTAGCTAAAATCAGCCAAGATCCAGAGACCTGGAAGTTTACTGATCAGCTTTTTGTGTGTTCATTTGGCCTAGAAGACACCATAATATCTCCTGGGGTATCACTTCACCGGATACTTCCAATTGGATCTCCATCACCTGTGACATATAATGCATGATCAGTGGATGGGCTCACACCATATGAATAAAATCATCAATCTGCTCCTGACACCTAGAACAACTGCCCGCCACACCCGCATATAATCGTGCTGTTCTTTTTCGCATCAGATATATCTGGTGTAAATAGTTCAGTTTAGTATTGTTAGGGCGGAAAAGTCCTTTGCATATGTCACGATTCGCTCCCTGTACTCTAGTGCCCACCACCAGAGGGGTGTATTCCTGTGTTCTAATAGGCTTCCAGATACACCCCTGTATATCCTATGTATGTATGTATATGTATATCCTGACTTCCATCATATTGGTCACTCTTTGGGAATTGACATCCATTCCCAATCCATGCCGGGTTTTGTGAAAGCCAGCCTGCTCATGCTTGAAGCCAGCCTGCTAATGTTTGACACTCTGTTACCTAGAATTCCCTGCTCACTGCTTTGCCTCCACCCCTGAAGGCCAGGGATGGGTGGAGGAATTCAGCTCACCTGTGGCTGGCTGCTGCTAGCCTGCTCACACCGGATGCATGTGATTACTGTGAGCTCTTTTAAGCCCCAGCTCCCTTCAGGCCAAGGTGGTCATTATAGCTGTATTCCAGTGAGACCGATCCTTGTTTCCTGAGCTTTTGATTTTCCTTGATTGCGGAGCTATTGTTAATCCTTGTTCTTTGACTACTGAGCTATAGCTATTCCTTGTGCCTGAATTAGCACTGCCTGCAGTGCTAGCTTATTTCCTGAGCTATAGTTATTCTTTTTCCTGTTACTGAGCTTCATATATTTTTTTGTTCCTGATTTGCACTGCTTGCAGTGCTCTCTTGACTCCTTGTTTCCTGAGCTGTAGCTATTTCCTGTTTCCCTGAACTAGCACTGCCTGCAGTGCTACCTTGACTCCTGAGCTATAGTAATTTCCCGTTCCTGGACTAGAACTGCCTGCATTGCTACCTTGACTCCTGAGCTATAGTAATTTCCCGTTCCTGGACTAGAACTGCCTGCATTGCTACCTTGACTTTTGAGCTTTTGCTAAATTCTTGTTTCTGCTCCAGCACAGCCTTCAGTGCTACTGTGTTTTCTTCACTCCTGATTCAATACTATTCTAGTATACCCTTGTAGCCTCCCCTTCTGTATATCCCTTTCCAGTGCCTGTTTGTCTTCCCATTTCCTTGGTTCCAGTTCCTATTTACAGTCTTTCTATTCCTGCTGTCTTGCTTCTATTACCTTGTATGTTTGTTACTTCCTTTCTGCCAAGTGTGCTCTATGAATTCCTTCCTTTCCTGTTAAGCACTCCTCCTTGCTAGCTCCTTGTCTATTGTACTTGTATTTAGTTCTACCCCCTTGCTGTTACTGCCTTGCGTGTTCCTGTTTGATCGCCAAGATCTGTGGGCACAGCTGACAACCTAGGTGGTGTTTCGTGTTCGCTGTCCTCATTGCCTTTGAGTGTTAGCCATCTTGTTCACCTGTACAGACTTCCCCTTTGGATCCCTCTTTCTCCTCTGGCTTCCTGTGTGATCCTGGGCAGCGCTGTACTGCTCTTTCTGTGTACGTTTTCTACCCAGTTCCCATCCTTTCCCACGTCCCTGACTGTGTTCCCGACATAGTCCTGGACAGTCCCTGACAGCATGGTAATGGACGTGTACCCTTACTCTGAGTGCCCAACTGTACTGTTACCTGGATCCCTAATGATGATATTTATTGTCATAGACAAATACGGATCATGCTGCACGCCATGACATAGGCCTTTCTCGTGGATTGCGGTGTTGTTGGACCGCAAGAGCTGCCCAAAACACTACCCTCATAGTGGTGGAAGGTTCCTGCCTTCCACAGGAGTTCAGTACCATGAGTGCAGTGGTGGCAGCATGCCATGTAGTGATTAGTAGGAGTGAACAGGTCCTTTTTATGTTTCGCCTGCACAGTGCTTGCGTTGTGCTTGTGAAATCCATAGTTGTTTTATATAAATCTTAAAATTTGCTTACATCCCGCCTCCTTGCTTTTCATTGGTTCCTGTGCTTTCCACTTACTTACTTTCCCTCCATTTCTATTGGCTGTAGTATATTTTCATGCATTTACCAACGCTCGTCCTCGTCTGCTTCTCCTATCAGTTTCCCATAGTAGAAATACTGTTAACATCTGCTTTGGTGAAACAATTTTTTCAAAAAGCATTGCCTCTTTCTGCTTGCCTGATACTTTAAATTAAATTGGCAGATTAATATAGCCCAATTTATCACCCAGAGCGACTGATTTGTCCAGAATCACAGGATGTTGCGCCCCTGAAACTCAAACTGGGATCCCTAGCTCCCAAGTCAGCAGCTCTGGCCTCTGCACCACATCCTCTCCTCTTCCATGATACTTGTCAGGGAGCTCTCTCCTTCGTCCCGAACAGTGATTGAATAATGTATTCTACGTACATCTCTCCCCACATTTGTTCTCCATTTTTAGGTGTAGAATATGTGCAGAGTACATACTGGGCATATTTAAGTTAGGCATCACACTCCTCTGTTTACTCATGTTGTGGCAGCTCATCGCTGCTCCCTGCTTACTCCCAGCCTTTCTCTGCACTCTGAAAACAGACACATTGCTGACATGGCGGTCATCGCCCTTTGTGGGGTGCAGGCGCCGCCAACAGCACTGCTTTGCAGGCAGGAGGCGCTGGGGTCTGCGCCAACTATGATAAACCCAGAAAACACACATGCCCATAAAACGCGACTGTTTCTTCAATTTCCATTTGAAGAAAACTAGGGAAAATACAAAAATAAACTTTTATTGTTAAGGTCTTCAAATTATTATAAGATTTCAGTACCCCCATCTTATATTTCTTGCAGCATCTTGTATTTCTCGTGGTGTGCCTGACATTTAATAATAAAACAAACACATGCATATATATTTCACGAATCCGCAATCAAGCAAACTCCTGGATGGATTTTGTACAACTAATTTATGTTTGTTTATTCCATTTCGTATCACTGGCTTCGGTCGGACAATACTTTACTCCCTTGAGAAAGGATGCTGTAACGCACCTCCTCATCTCAAGCAATGAGACTGTCACTTTACAATGTGGACTAACAAAAACCATATATAGTTCTCACATCGTCCATGTCTGTACTAATTAATTGCATGCTAAACAAGCATTGGTAATGCATCCGTTTCGCCTATATGAATAATAATAAGCTGTTTTTTTGTTGTAAGTTGTAGCTTAGTGAGCAGTTGTGCAATATAAGTTGCTGAAACCTTAATGCTTTCCAGGCCACTCCATTTTCATTTTCTTTAGCACTGTCAATATGTTGCTAGTTGTGTTCCTCCTTTACACATGTTCACACAGATTCACAATTGCAATTGGCATTAAACTTCTTGACTCATAGAAGCGCACAATATATTGCCTTTCTCCATAAAAAAAAAGTCAGAACACTTTAACGGAGTTTCAGTAACTTATATTGCACAACTACTAACTAAGCTACAACTTACAACAAAAAACTGCTTGTTATTAATCACAGAGGCGAAACCGATGCATTACCAATGCTTGTTAACCTGTGGCACTCAAGTGAGGCCACAGGATTGCTCGCATTATAAAGTTCAGCTGTTGTGGGCCTAACTCACCCTTGGTCTACATCAGTTAATTGTGAAGTGTTGTACAGTACAGGAGTGGTGAGTATGCACTGGAATTATGTGTGCCTGGTCAGGGTACAATACAGTGATAGAGCAGTGCTCTGCAGTACATTCATGGTGAATGCATGTACTGGATGTATGTGTAAATGCAAGGAGTGCAGTACATGAAAGAGCAGTGCTGTGCAGAGCTTGCATGGTGAGTGCATTTACTGGATGTATGTGTAACTGCAAGGAGTGCAGTACATGAAAGAGCAGTGCTGTGCAGAGCTTGCATGGTGAGTGCATTTACTGGATGTATGTGTAACTGCAAGGAGTGCAGTACATGAAAGAGCAGTGCTGTGCAGAGCTTGCATGGTGAGTGCATTTACTGGATGTATGTGTAACTGCAAGGAGTGCAGTACATGAAAGAGCAGTGCTGTGCAGAGCTTGCATGGTGAGTGCATTTACTGGATGTATGTGTAAATGCAAGGAGTGCAGTACATGAAAGAGCAGTGCTGTGCAGCGCTTGCATGGTGAGTGAATTTACTGGATGTATGTGTAACTGCAAGGAGTGCACTACATGAAAGGCATAGTGTTGTGCAGCATGTGCATGGTGAATGAGTGCGCTGCGACAGGGAACATTGTGCAACCATCATCCGATGGTTTGAAAGAATCAAGGGGTGCCCCTGAGATTGATTCCTAAATCAGGGTGCTATTAACATTTAGTTGTGCGATAATTTAGGAATATTATTTAAAAATGCAAAATACAGACACCTACAAAACGGACAGTGTGTGACAATATATCTCTGAGAACTTTTGAGAGTGTATCAAATACATTTTATTCATATCATGTTATATGTACATTTTATATATAGAGTTCAAATCTTATTCACACATTTCGGTCATTTTTAAACTCAAAACAGAAGATCAAACATTTATTTTTTACTCCTTATGTACTGAGTGGTAAATTTCAACATAACATGAGAATTCAAATATTTTTTTGTTGTTTAAATTACATACAAAAAAGCAAATTACATTGGTGAGTAGTTATGGCAAAATCATTGGTATGTCCAAATTACATATAGGAAAACAAATTGCACTGGTGAATGGTCATGGCAGAATTGTTATATGTCCTACGCGCGTTTCAGCTGTGAAGCCTTAATCAGGATGCCATGTGCATGTGCTTTTGATGTCCTAAACAGAGTGAGTAAAAATCATAATCAATTGTCTAATCCGCAAATAGGTGCTGTATATATTTACTAATGTCTATTTACAGTAATTCAAGAATAAAAATTGTGTGCTCAGAATATCACACAATACCATTAAGAACAAGTGAAATTTATTGGTTCATACACTATATACAATTTGTTTTAAGAAAAACAAAACCTAATCAGCTCATACCTTATAGCCCCAAGCACAGTGAAATTCCTTAACAATGTGGCTTTAGAGAGCAAGGAGGAAAATATTTATTGAGTGAGTAAAAACTCGAAAATAGTGACCTTATAGTCTTTACATAGAGTTGAAACAGTTAATGGAGATATAGATGTCTCCAAGAACAGGGGATGATGTAAAGAGAATAAGGAGTTTAAATACTGTGAGATTTATAAAGAATCAAAGAGAGATAAAGAATCATACCTCGAAGAAATAACACTATCCACCTGAAGAGTGGAAATGCTGACAATTCGTAACCGGATGAAGATGCCAGAATAATGGAGCAGAATGCCCTAAATGGATGAAGTAATGAAGTGAGTCATATGTCAGGTAAGTCTGTTAGATGGAAGATATTCTCAAGTGGGCATAACGGGTTACCTTATAAGAGTTGATAAAGGTTTCGGTTAAACCTTCTATATGCTGAATTCCAGGAAGAACCAATTAGCCGACAGCACATATCCACTGTTCTTGGAACCCGGAAGTAAATCAGGAGTGCTGCATGTAACACCCAGTCCTGGCAAAAATCTGTGCCATTCCAGCCCCAAGGTTTTTAAAAGAGCAAATCCTCAAGGAGGAACCAAGGAGCCTGATCAAGAACAGAAAAAGATATGTACCATGTGAGTAAATACTGTCCAGAAAGTAAATCTGGTGTGCTTCGAAAATATGCAGCAGGAATGGTTAAAACGAGAAGTAAAATATAACTTTGTGACGTCCGTGTAATTGAACAAAATATTTTGGGAGCCATGGCAAGGTCACTGATAGGAGTTCCATTTAACTCAACTGATATAGGGGCATATTATCAAGACAGGCGATAAAATTATCGCCGCTTTAAAACGGCGATAATGGGCTTGATAATATGCTCTATGGAATTCCAATTGAAGCCCATGTTAGATGTGAAGGACATCTAACATGGACTTCAATTGGAATTCCATAGAGCATATTATCAAGCCCATTATCGCCGTTTCAGCTGCAGTTTTCTGCCGCTAAAGCGGCGATAATGTTATCTCCTGTCTTGATAATATGCCCCCTAGTTGGTAAAAAGTTTCATAAAAACCTATCAGAGGCAAGTATAACTGGTTACTGGAAGTATCGGATGCAATGAAGGGGGGCCCGACCACTTGTGATACAAACAGACCAACTGCAGAAAGGGATCGGCATAGTAACATTTCAGCAAAGCAACAAAAAGAAAGATACATCACCTTACAACTGTGCCACAACACCTTCCACCTTCCTGCACAATCCCATTCCAATGAACATATCACCACTTCACATACCTGCATACTTGCAACATTAGCTTGCAACCACCAGGGCACCATTTGTAATGTTTTTTCTATGTGTATTTGTGTCTAATTCATGTCTTCGGTACGAGTCGCCCCTCTTATCACCCTAAATACGCAAAGCATTTTCTGTGACTAGTTTTCAGTAGCAAGAAGAGCTTACTTATTAAAACCTAGGGTATGTTGTATTACTCTTGGGAGTTCATTCTCGATCAGTCAGCAGCGTTTCACACTGTGGATCACAATCTTCTGCAGAAGCGTCTGGAAAAGTTGGGGGTCAAGCGTACGGCATTACGAGTTTCCAAGCACAATAATGGCTTTACTGAATCCTGGGATGTTTGGTATCAAACATCTCAGAATAATTAACAAGCACTGATTCCAGTGTCATATGTATTATTCTCTGCATTCAGGGGTCCCTTCTAGTCAGGACCCCTGACCCAAACCAACCGCTGGTGGGTTCCTGACTGGTGAACACCAGCCTGCCACTACAAGACAAGTTTCTCGATCCTTGGGGTGAGAGCATTCGCTCCCTGGGCACAGTAACAAAGCATTTCCTGGGAAGAGGTGTTCACACCTCCCCCAGGTCAGGAAGAGCCATCTGTGGCAGGGTAGCTTCAAAGGCCTTGCCGCCTGTGTAACGCCACCATCAGCCTCTCATCCTATCAGGAGCAGTCCCCATTCCTGTCTTATCCCCTTTTCGGCGGGAAGACAGGCGTCAAAAATCAGAACAGGCCAGAAGGTGTGCTCACCTCTGCCAACCCCACCCCTCAGGTGGGGGAGGCGAGGTGGAGCCCAATCTTCAGTACCCTCCAATCAGGTTTAGGGATTTAGGGATTGTGCCCACTCCCTCATGTGGAGTGAGCACACTAAGGGTGTACCCTTAGGACAGTAGCCCATTGGCAACTACCTCGAGACCCCTCCAAACACCCCTAAATACAGTACTTAGGGACAGCCCTGGATCCTGAATTTAGAATCGATGACCTAAGGAGACTGGAACCCGAAGACGCCACAGCAGAGAAGACTCCAGGCCCAAATGACTAGGCCCACGCCTACCAGCCTACCTGCAGCTTCGAATCACCATGCACAGAAAACGACAGCTCCAAAAAGGATCAGTGACCTCCAGACTTGGTGAGGACTGATCTCCTGCTTCCACAAAGACTTGAGACTCCTGAGGACAGCAGCCCTGTCCACAAAAGAAGATCCAGCCCCTGTGGAACCCAGATCCCCTGCTCCAGAACCTACCTCTGCACCCGCAGTCCATGACCCATGTCCAGAGAGTCCGCCAGTCCTGAAATGGTTCTACCACGGTCCAGACCTCCATTCCATTAAAGGCTGTCACCTCCAAGGTAGAGTGTAGACGCCTACAGCCTCTTCATGACGACCACCTCGACCGCAACCTTTCCAGTGAGGAGAAACCTATCGCCAAAAGTCCCCCCTGCATCCTCTGCCCTACTCCCTGGTGACCAGATCCAACAGTGCCCCAACATCACCTGGCATCTCAACTTCCTCCCAATGCTATTCGTTCCCCGAAAAGACCTCCTGTTCTGAGCCTGCAGCCTGAAACCGCAACCGACAATCTCCATTGGTTAACATTGGCTGCCCAATGCTGTGTGAGCACCCTGCACCCGGTTACCCTTGTGCCGCTGACAGTGTGGCTTTGGTGCTGCCTTGGACCCCTCTTTGTACTTACCTTAAGTCCTGAAGATTGTCTTCCATGGCCGCTTTACCTTCCTGTGAGCAGTCTCCAACCGACGTGCCCCTAGTCTCCATAGGCTAGCATTGGCACCTTGGCACTTTGTGCTCAGCGGCCCTTGTTCCGCTGGTGGTGCACCTCGAGTGCTGAATTGAACTTTGGGGAACCTTAGTTCTACCCTCCAAAACTCAGTTATCAAAGCCGTTTACTTACCTGCAAAATGAACACTAAGGGGGCCATTATGAAGGCAGGCGGATCGCCACCGCCCGGCCGGCAGTGGCGATCCGCCCGCCATAATCACAATTTATCCCCCCGCCATATTACTATGGCGGGGGTACCGCAGCGGACGGAAAGTCCGTCCGCCACTTTTCCGCCAGTCGGCAATTGTCATAATTGCCGGGCGGAAAAAGCCCACAATATGGTGGCGGTGCCTTGCAGGCACGGCAATCCATATTATAATGACTGCGGTGGGAATGCCTTTCCATGGCGGAGTGGGCATGCGGAAAATGGCTTTCGGGGTCCGTTGGGGGCCCCCGGGGGGTTGGGGGGTGGCTGCATTGGGGGCTATAGGTACCCCCCTTCATTGCCATGCACAAGGTGGCAGGCACTGCGCGGTGCCTGTCACGTTGTGCAAACATGCCTCTTTGGCATTGTGGCGGGTGCTGCTTACCGCACCGCCCGCCGCAATGTCAAAGATGCGGGATGCGACTGCCAGGGTGGCGGGCGCATCCTAATTGGTGGTGCAGGACTGCCGCACCACTGGCCGGTCCCAGCACCGCTAGGGTGGCGGGCGGACTTCAGTCCGCCCGCCATCCTAATGGGGGCCTTAGTTTTTATCCATAGGATTGTATGATGGGTTTTTCTCTGCAAAGTTTCTAAGTGTTAACTCTGTCTTGTACTGCAACAAAGTAACTTAGGGGCACATTTACAAGAGTGTATCACCATAGGAACGTCACTTTTTGAGACGTTCCAGTGGTGATAAATGCTTCGCCTTATTTACAAGGTGGTGTTGAGCCACTTAAGGTGGCTTAACACCGCCTTGTTAATAAGGCTCCCTTTCATGCAGCACTTAGGGTGAAAGGGGCGTGCAATGGATGTTGTGATGGGCGTTCTGCCGCAACACCCATTGCTTTTTGACGCTGACCTCTCTTAACAAGGGTGGCATAAGTATGGAAGAGCACTAAAATTAAGACCGAAAAAACCTGCTCTTAACCTGGCAAAATGAGAAGAAATTATTAATTTCTCCTAGTTTTTGCTGTTTCTTTGTGTGCTGCATTGTGCAGCACACGTAGAAACAGCAAATCGCCATGGATGATTGTTGATGTGCAGTAAGATGTCCCTTTCTGCACATCAACAATCATTAAAAAAAGATGATTTGCAACTTCTATGTGTGCTGCACAATGCAGCACACATAGGAGTTGCAAATCACCATTAAGGGACACCTTCCTGCACATAAAGAATCATTCCCTCAACGCAGGACTATGGTGCAAGGGTGCTTGCGTTAGTGATAGGCAACAGAATTTAGAGCCAGCGCTAGAGAAAATGTAGGGGTGCGTCGTATCATTTTAAATACGGCACATCCCTGCCTTTTCAGAATGGTGGAGTGCAACATTAGCAATTTTGGCTCAATGCTGAGCTCTGCTATTCTACTATAAATATGCCACTTATGTCTTCAAAAGAGTTAACCTGCTTACTGATGTACTTTGATGCCTAGACTGTGTTATTAGTTTCTTTCACCCCAAACTAGAAAAGTAACTACAAAGTAACTAGAAAGTCATCTAAAGTAATTACAAGTATTCTAAAGAGCTTACAACCCATTTTTCTACTACAAAGTGACTTGTATGGGTCTACAAAGCCAGCGCACACTGTATCTAGAAAAAGTACTATTGGTTTGAAAGTATCACTTACCTGCTACTGAGTAAATCTTGGTTCTAGTGATAAAAATAACAAAGTACCAACTTTTTTTATACAAACAATTGGTCTGGATTCAGTCTGTTGAGTGTGTACAACAAATGTTTAATTGTATCCTCTGATAAGCCTGACTGCACAACCACATTACACAAGAGAGTAAGGTATTATCTACTTCAGCCTCTCCTATAGCATCGGGGATCCACTGGACTCTTGCACACTATACCTTACTTTGGCGTAGTATATACAGAGCCAGCTTCCTACATTACCCTCTACTGTTCAAGCCCTCTGTCACTCAGCCATTCCTTTCATCTGCCCTCCATCTCAATTTCCAATCCCCTTCTTACCCAACCAGTCAACCCTGCCATTTACCCCTTAAGCACCACCCACATCACTCTAAATCCTATGCCCATTCCACACCCTACTGATTCCTTACAATCTTCCACTTCCACTTTCACCTAACCATCCCCTCACTTCACTACTCTTCATAATAACATTAAATTCCCTTTGTTCTTGTGTGACCATCAATTGATCTCTTTTCATGTTACCACCCTAGCCTGAACAAGCACCACAAGAACTGAGACAAACAAAATTAAGTAAGACAAGGTCACCCCTGGACTCCAACCTAATCAAAACCTTTCCCAATAAATAAACAGCAATGGATGAATTCTACAACTGACTTATCAAAGGCTGCAACAGACCCATCCATGTATACCGAATACCAGAATTATGGAGTGCCAAGCCACCAAAAGGATAGGGTTGGAATACACTCACAAGCCTTCTGTGATGCCATCACTAACAAGCTTGTCACTAAAACAAAGAACCTAGAAGACTACATCTGAAGCAAAACTACCCACATCCAGACCACAAAGAACATTACAAACAAAATAGATGACAAAGGCAGAAAACAGTATCTGATGCCCTTCAAACAGCTCGCTGAAAATAAGTCAAGGAGTTTGTTAGCGAACTCAGGCCATCTGGATCTCTATTAGAACCTTCCCTGCCAGAAAACTTCAAAGAAATATTACATAGCACAGCTACATACTCCCCAGCAAGAAAACTATTCAACAGCTCCTTTGCATTTGGAACTATCCCCTTGAAACTTACAGCCTCCAGCACAAGACTGTTCATCAACAAAGAACCTTGATCCATGAGATCCTAACAACCACAAACTGATTTCCAGTGTCTCATTCCTTGGAATCCCTGCCAGAAGAACTGCTATCTCCAGATCCTAAACGTCATAGAAGGATACAGTCTTCTCTCTGACCAACAAACGGGCTTCCGTCGCCAGCAGAGGCACTAAATTGCCTCTGGTATCCATCTGGGATGATCATAAAACTGATGGTGGCAGAAATGGACAGGTTTTGGATTTATCAGCTGCCTTTGCCACTGTCCACCATCAGAAACTACTATCATGCAGTGGCAGCTGCTACGACATTTAAGTGGCAGGGCAGCAGGGGGCAGTGCAGTGCAGGGGGGAGCAGTGCAGGGGGCAGCGTGGAGGGAAATGTTTAAAAACAAATAATGCTTACCTGCATGCTGAAGTGTCAGTGCTCTTCTGGCTTCTGCTCTCCGACTCCCGGCATGCCACAGGGTCCCCTACGGCAATCCTGAGCAGCGCCCTGATTGGTGTGAGCGCCCTAGTTAGGCGCTCACTAAGGGTCTATGACCCACTGCTTATTCTCCACCTGACTGTAAAGCACAGCTCGGGTGGAGAGATTGAAGTGCACATGGGTGTTTGGCTGGCATTTCGCGGCCGGCCAATCTGTCATGCGCACTTGAAGCAGTGCCACCACTCATTCTTCCTGCAGCCGTGCCGACGTACCAGAACGGAGGGCCCCGCCCTTGACTCAGCTGTAGGAAGAAAGGGAGAAGAGGGAAAAAACGATAATAACCTTTGTTATTATCAATTTATTTGTCATTTTGCATTGCTCAAAAGCAGTGGGGCGACGCTTCCCAGCCTTAGCGGAGGAGCCGCCTCTGCGATATCACGTCTAAAAGTACTCCACATTCAAGGATGTATTGTAAACCGGCTTTCCTTCGATCTCCAAGGAAGACACAATGTTGTTTCTCTTCTCCACCCACCTACACACCGTGTGCAAATGACTTTGTGAATCATGCCATACATGTGATGTGTTTGTGATGCCATAAAATATTGCCTTGCACAAATTTTGTGCAGCGCACCATAAAGGGACGCTAAGTGCACCAATATAATGAAAACGCTTCCGAACAACCATTGCGTTGAATGCAAACTGCACTGAAAAAGCCCTTCCAGTGTCATAAAAAGTGCGCGCACATACACAACAATGGACAGTTTAGACAACTCCTCAACGTTTACAGAGTGCCATTAAATACAGTGCTCAGGGTGGGCCAGGGATGATCTAAGCATCTTAACACTGTGAAGGAACCCATTAAAGGAGCAGAGGACAAACGAAAAAATAATGAAACCCGATTCATTCAAACATTGCTGTGATTTACTGCTTTGGTACTCCTGGTTTATATGCTGAATTCCAGGAAGAAGCAATTAGCCGACAGCACATATCCACTGTTCTTGGAACCCGGAAGTAAATCAGGAGTGCTGCATGTAACACCCAGTCCTGGCAAAAATCTGTGCCATTCCAGCCCCAAGGTTTTTAAAAGAGCAAATCCTCAAGGAGGAACCAAGGAGCCTGATCAAGAACAGAAAAAGATATGTACCATGTGAGTAAATACTGTCCAGAAAGTAAATCTGGTGTGCTTCGAAAATATGCAGCAGGAATGGTTAAACGAGAAGTAAAATAAAACTTTGTGACATCAGTGTAATTGAACAAAATATTGTGGGAGCCATGGCAAGGTCACTGATAGGAGTTCCATTTAACTCAACTGATATTGGGGCATATTATCAAGACAGGCGATAATGGGCTTGATAATATGCTCTATGGAATTCCAATTGAAGCCCATATTAGATGTGAAGGACATCTAACATGGACTTCAATTGGAATTCCATAGAGCATATTGTCAAGCCCATTGTCGCCATTTTAGCGGCAGTTTTCTGCCGCTAAAGCAGCGATAATGTTATCTCCTGTCTTGATAATATGCCCCCTAGTTGGTAAAAAGTTTCATGAAAACCTATCAGAGGCAAGTATAACTGGGTACTGGAAGTATCGGATGCAATGAAGGGGGGCCCGACCACTTGTGATACAAACAGACCAACTGCAGAAAGGGATCGGCATAGTAACATTTCAGCAAAGCAACAAAAAGAAAGATACATCACCTTACAACTGTGCCACAACACCTTCCTGCACAATCCCATTCCAATGAACATATCACCACTTCACATACCTGCATACTTGCAACATTAGCTTGCAACCACCAGGGCACCATTTGCAATGTTTTTTCTATGTGTATTTGTGTCTAATTCATGTCTTCGGTACGAGTCGCCTCTCTTATCACCCTAAATACGCAAAGCATTTTCTGTGACTAGTTTTCAGTAGCAAGAAGAGCTTACTTATTAAAACCTAGGGTATGTTGTATTACTCTTGGGAGTTCCTTCTCGATCAGTCAGCAGCGTTTCACACTGTGGATCACAATCTTCTGCAGAAGCGGCTGGAAAAGTTGGGGGTCAAGCGTACGGCACTGGCCCTGCTTTCCTCCTTTCTGAAGGAAAGGAGACAAACAGTGACATTGGGCGAGTATAAATCGGATTCCTGCATCCTCCCATGCGGAGTTCCACAGGGCTCATCGCTTGGTCTATCTCTTTTTAACATGTATGTATCTGAACTTGGCCCTCTGATCCGTGAGTTCGGTTTCAGTCTCACCTCTTATTCCCATGACACCCAGATATTGGTGACAGCGTATAAAGACCAAGACTCCCCTACATCACAGTTTCAGGACTGGATGAGTGAAATAAATAGATGGATGGAAAAGCACTGTCTCAAGCTTAATTCTGAGAAGGCCAAGGTAGTAATCATTGACAACCTGCAACTCAGATGGGACGACCTTTGGTGTCCGGCGGAGATGAGTGAACCGCCAAAACCAGCTCAGAAGGCAAAAAACCTGGGGGTTCTGATTGATAACAAACTAATGAAAAATGTCCTAGTAAGCATGACGGAAAGTTTCAATTCTATTAAGGATGTGGAGGCGAGGATTATGCTGTAACTTTCTTTATTCCTTATAGCCAGCAGTATTCAACCTTAACTTTTTTAACAAAAAACTAGCACTCCCATGGTGCTTTACACAGTCCATGCACAGTCCACCAATCAGTATCCTCCGCTATCCCTGCGGGCGTGTGCTTCCTGTGGCAACTCCTCTTTCTTGACTGCGACCAGAAAAACCTTGCGTCGGATCAATCATTCTTGGAACCCTCGGAACCTGAAATAGATCAACCATAAAAACCATGACTCTGTTCTCCGTGACCAAGGTCAACTCAACTTCTCCGTTTAAACAGCCAGAAATGAGAATGATAAGAAGAAATAAAACACAGACAGCCTCTTGAGGCCTAAAGATGAAGCAAAAGCGAAGCATACTTATACCATACGATAAATCTTCTTCTTGACGGGTACCATCAATTGTCCACACCGGGTGGGAACGAGGAGATCGTCAGAGCCCTGGGAGGGAATAATCCTCGCCTCCTTAATAGAATTGAAACTTTCCGTCATGCTTACTAGGAAATGTTCCATTCTATGTCAGGACCGGAGGCGAGGATTATGCTCGTTCAAACCTTATCCACCACCAGCGACACCATGCTTACGACTGGTTTGAAATAGAATTTCTTGAACATCGAGTCCGAGGAATAGTCAGCCGCATTCAAAATGTCCTCCAGCCTGGCTCCCAGGGAGAAAGCTTTTGACGCCATGGCTCCTAGCACTGAATGGGCGCCGAATTGCGAGACGTTTATGCCCGCTTCTTGCATCACCCATCGGATCCAGCGTGCTATAGTCGGTGGTGTAACCGCTTTGAAGGGCTTCCTTAAGTAAATCAACAGCTGTCGCTCCCCAGGTGGGGCGTGTCTCTTCCGTCGTGCTTTCATACTCCTTAAGGCATCGGACAACACACAGTTTGGGGGAACCATCGAAAGCTGGGTAAGAGATCACTCTAGAGTCCGACTTAGTTCTGCGTACGATGTGGAAGGTAACTCCTTGCGGAGTGTAAATTCGTCCTGAGATGTCTAGTGCTCAAACGTCTGAGACTCTACGGCCGGAAATGAGGCACAACAGCATCGCCAACTTCACTGAGAGTTCTTTACAGGACAAATATCTATTGGACTGCCAGAACTGAAACAAGCGGAGTACCTTATTAACGTCCCAAAGAGAAGAATATCTGGGTTCCGGAGGAAGCGTTAAGCCTATACCCCTCAACAGCTTGCAAACTATAGGGTGCTCCCCGACTGTGCGACCTTGAACCGGTGTATGGCCCGCTGAAATTGCAGACGGATAGGAATTAATTGTGCAATAGGCCAAACCCTGCGAAACTAGGGATGCCAGGAAGTTTAGGATTGCTACCACTTTGCACCCCATGGGATCGTGATCGTTCCGAACACACCAACTGACCCATCGAGACCAAGCTGATCTATATCTCTTGTTGGTGCTGACTGCCCACGCTGCTCCCAGCAATCCCTGAGCCTCTTGCGAAAGTCCAACGACGCTCCAGCGATGCCTGAAATCCGCCAAGCCACTATGGGCATTCTCCCTTGTTGGAGTAGGGGATGAGGGTGTCCTTGATGATCCCGCAGAAGAAGAGGATCGCGGGGTAGAAGGATTGGAGAGTCCCAAGAAAGTTCCAGAAGAACTGGAAACCACACTTGCGACCTCCAATAAGGTGTGATCGGCACCACCCTTGCGTCCTGTCTGCGAATAAGTGTTGTGAGTCTCATCATCATTGCGAACGGGGGAAAGGCATCGCCCATGTCCCCGGCCCAATTCTGGAGAAAGGTGTCCGTTGCGGCCGCTAGCGGGTCCAGCTGTAAAATTTTGGGTGCTGGTGATCCAACCTGGACGTGCAGAGGTCCACCGAGAATGGACCCCATTTGTCGTTTAACTTCCGGAAGACCTGTGGTTGAAGCTACCACAGGCTCATGTCCGACCAACTCCTGGAACACCAGTCCGCTACCACGTTGGAAACTCACGAGAGGTATTCCGCCTTTACCAAGATGCTGTGCGAGAGATAAAAGGTCCACAGATCCTTGGCCAAGTCCTCCAACGCCTTGGATTTCGTACCCCCTAAGTGGGTGATATAACGCACCACCGAGATATTGTCCATCTTCAATAAGACGCTGCAGGACACCTTGTCCTTGGTCCAACACCGAATCGCGAAAGAGTTCACCATCAATTCCAGGCAGTTGATGTGGAGTTGGCCTTCTGCGACCGACCACTTTCCTCCTGTAAAGGAATACCCACAACGAGCCCCCCAGCCCTATTTGCTGGCTTCTGACTCTATTACTAAGTCCGGATCGCAACCGAATATGGCCCTGCCATTCCAGGCTTCCATATGGTGTAGCCACCACCTCATTTCCATGTGAACCTCCTCCGTGAGAGGGACCTGGTCCGCGTATTGTAGGCCCTGCGAAGAGGGAAACAACCTTTACAATGCAGTCATTACATCGCTCTACAGTTCAAATGCAGTCATTACATCGCAACATCCTTTACAACGCATGTCATTACAATACAGCCATTACATTGCATGTCACTACAACGCATGACACTACAACGCATGTCACTACAACGCAGGCATTACATCGCATGTCATTACAACGCATACCATTACAACGCATAGTACCCCTACACTATCCAACACTTACCCTACTGTTGCACCCCCTGGAGTTAGAATAGTAATTTAAACCCCTACACTATCCAACACTTACCCTACTGTCACACCCCCTGGAGTTAGGATAGTAATTTTTACCCCTACACTATCCAACACTTACCCTATTGTTGCACCCACTGGAGTAGGAATAGTATTTTTTACCCCTATACTAACCAACACTCACCTTAACTGCAATGTAATCGTATGTGTTGTAATGGTATGCGTTGTAAAGGTATAATACGATGTAATGGAATGTGTTGTAAATGTAGTTTAAAAAAAATTGTTGTATTGGCATGCGATGTAAAATGATGTGTTGTAAAGGATGTTGCGATGGAAAAACTGTATTGTAAAGGCATGCGTTGTAAATGTATGCGTTGTAACGTTATACATTCCTGCGAAGATGAGAGGCCTTCAGACGTTGCAGCGCTCTGTAGTGGAGCGGGCCCAGGAAGATAGCTTGGATCGACGAGGACAAGAGACCCACCAGCGAGCTAATGTTCTTCTCAGCTCCCTGCGGATTTTGAAAATCTTCCGCGAAGGAAGGCTCAAGGTGCAAGCTACCAAATCGATGGTAAACCCCAGGAAAGTCACCTGTCTGGAGGGGGTCAGGAGGGAACTTTTGTCGTTGATTACAAACCCCAAGTTCTGGAGTAGATCCGTCTTCTCTTTGAGTCGGGTTACCAGCTGTATTGGGCACTGCTCCAGAAGCAAGATGTTGTCTAAATATATGATGAGACGCAGGCATTTCACCCGGAGTGTCTCCACTACTGGTTTGAGAATCTTTGTGAAGCACCACAGGGCTGACGAGAGGCCGAAAGGAAGTGTCGTGAACTCGTAGACCTGGTCCTTCCAGAGAAATTGTAGGAACCGTCTGTGCGGGGGATATACGGGTACTGTTAGGTACGCGTCTTTCAAAACCAGGCGCGCCATCCAATCTTTGGGTTGCAGGAGGTTGCGCAGAAGATGGATGCTCGTCATCTTGAAGTGTCGGTAAACCTGCCACTGATTTAACTCCTTGAGATTTATGACAGGTCGATGACCGCCGTCCGTTTTCTCTACAAGGAAGATGTTGCTGAGAAAACCCGTCGGGTGCAACTGGGAGGGCACTATGGCTCCTTTCCGCAGAAGATCGGCTACCTCCTTGTCGATAAGCGAGGCCTTGTCTTGTGCGAAAAACAGCGGTCTAAGGCGAATGTCCTGGCAGGAGTGTCGTAGAACTCGATTTGGAAACCTCTTACGGTCTGTAGCACCCAAGCGTCTGATGTAATGTCTCTCCAATTGTGCTTGAAAAACGCCAATCTGCCCCCCACCTTGAGATGTTGGAAAGGAGAAAGGCTCACCTGCTGCGGCCAATGGTTGGCCTCGTGCTGCTCCTCTGCCTCCCCGGCCTCTGTAGCCTCGACGGGACTAAAAGAATTCTTGCCTGCTGGGGTCCGTGGATTTCTTGCCACCTCTTTGAGGGCCTTGGGTGTAGAATTTGCCAGCCGAGCGCCCCCTGCCACGACCGGCACTGACAAAAATACGAGGGTGGAAGACTTTTTAAATTGATGTCTGAGCCTTGTCGAGGGAAGTGAAAGTCGCAACGAATTTAGTCAGTTCTTTGATAAAAGGGTCCCTGAAAAGGCCACCCTGTGCGACAGTGCCTGCCTCCGAAGAGGCCAGGTCCCCAAGTTTGGGGTCGACTTTCAGGAGAAAGGAGCATCGCCTTTCTGTAGAAAGGGCGCAATTTGCATTCCCCAAAAAGACTATCGCCCTCTGAGCCCAGTTGGAAATCCGCTCCGGTGACCAAGGGGTACCTGCCACCTTGGCCTCCTCAGCCAATTCAAGAATTTTGGTGAGCGGTCCGGTTAGGTCCAGGAGCTTGTCCTGGCAAGACTTCCAGGACCTGTTGATACCCTTTTTCAGGTCCCTAACGTACTTCTGGAGGAAGGTTGCCATTCTAGGTTCGACCTCCGGTGTCGTTGCAACTTTGCCCGGAAGGCCCGGGCAAGGACACTCTGCCCTAAGGCAGGCCCTGACCTCCTTCTCAAGAGGTTTACGTAAGCGACCAGCAACGAACGACGAAACCTTTGGGGAGGGCGTCCACTCTGAGGATCTTGGATGTATTAAGTCTGCAGAGCCTAGCATGTCAGACGGTTCTTCCGCATCTTTGAGAGTGTCTGATGGGGAAACAATAGGGCGCCAGGGTCTAGATCAAGGATACTCATAGTATGGCCCGCGGGCCGCCCGCGGGCCGCCAGCGGCCCGGCAAGCCTTTCTTGGCGGCCCGCGGACCTTGCAGACATCGTACCCAGACATGCCAACCCTCCCCATTCAGGCGGGAGACTACCGATTTCAAGGCTAGTCTCCCGCCTCCCGATTCCTGCAAGCAAAAACCCGATTCCTCGGTGGGTTTCAGCTGACAGGGCTTGTATTGTGTAGAGTGCTAATTCTTCCAGCAATAATCAGAGTGGCGATGCAGGGGCTCTAGAAAGGGTGAAAAATCAAAACAAAGCCTCATCAACAAGCGAATGGTCTTTTAAAGACCTGTGAAGTACTCGGGGGTGGCTGTGTGTGTACCTGGAAGCTGTTTCAGCCCGCCGGGCTGCCACAGGGGGGGAAGGGGGGGGGGGGGGGGTTGTATGCACTGCTAGCAACCTGCCAGGCCAGTGCAGAACACTTGCATCACCCTCTCTCTGCCTGCCACTGCGCTCAATGCTTCTGAAAGGTAAGGAAAAAAACGTGCATTTTGAGTTTCAAATGTCGGATTCTGCAGCAGCACACCTCCAACGCCCATACATGACAGTAACCCGACTCAAGGCCCCATTCTCCCGATTTTTTTTCAGAGAGGGAGGGAGAGAGAGGGAGGGAGGGAGAGAGAGAGGGAGGGAGGGAGATGGAGGAGAGAGGGAGGAGGGAGGGAGACGGAGGACAGAGGGAGAAGGAGGGAGACAGAGGGAGACGGAGGACGGAGGGAGACGGAGAGAGACGGAGAGGGAAGGAGAGGGAGAGAGGGAGAGAGGGAGGGAGAGAGAGAGGGAGGGAGGGAGACGGAGGAGGGAGGGAGGGAGACAGAGGATGGAGGGAAACGGAGGAGGGAGAGAGGGGGAGAGAGAGGGAGAGAGAGAGTGGGAGAGAGAGGGAGGGAGACAGGGAGGGAGGGAGACAGGAAGGGAGGGAGACAGGGAGGGAGACAGAGAGGGAGGGAGACAGGGAGGGAGACGGAGGACGGAGGGAGATGGAGGACGGAGGGAGACGGAGAGAGACGGAGAGGGAAGGAGAGGGAGAGAGGGAGGGAGACGGAGGAGGGAGGGAGGGAGACGGAGGAGGGAGAGAGGGAGACGGAGGAGGGAGGCAGACGGAGGAGGGAGGGAGACGGAGGAGGGAGGGAGGGAGACAGAGAGGGAGGGAGACAGAGAGGGAGGGAGAGAGAGGGAGGGAGGGAGACGGAGGAGGGAGGGAGACGGAGGACAGAGGGAGACGGATGGAGATGGAGGACGGAGGGAGACGGAGAGAGACTAAGAGGGAAGGAGAGGGAGAGAGGGAGGGAGGGAGACGGAGGAGGGAGGGAGGGAGACGGAGGAGGGAGGGAGACGGAGGAGGGAGGGAGACGGAGGACAGAGGGAGAGGGAGGGAGACGGAGAGAGACGGAGAGAGAGGGAGAGAGGGAGGGAGAGGGAGAGAGAGGGAGGGAGACAGAGAGAGAGGGAGACAGATGTTTTGAAAGGTTTTTTTTTTACTCTAGCTGATCCCGCCCCCACTGACTCCACCTCTACCAGTGCGGCCCTCGGCCACTAACCACACTGTAATTTTGGCCCCCGACAGAAAGTTTGTGAGTACCCCTGGTCTAGATGGTCCTGCTTCATCTGAGCAGTCTCCCGCAGATTCGTCTTCATCATCCTGGCCGAAGTCTGGAGATGTCTGGTGTCCCATCTTGCTCTAGCCAGAAAAGCCCTTTTTAGGCGCTCAAACGCACCTACGTCGGTCGATGAGGTGCTCTTGCGCTTCTCTGCACGCTGGGGTCGTTCTGCCTGTATGGCATAAGCATACTGCGTAATGCGGCGCTCGACAGGTCCAATTGCTGCCTCCACCGCCTGATGAATGGACGCGTTCACAGCGTCACAGAACTCATCATCGAGGGGAAGGACCTGCAGGGATTCCTCCTCTGTGTAATCCACCTCCATGTCTTACAAGGTCTTACCCTGGTGGCAGGGATCAGAAGTACTCAAGTGACCCTTTATGGCAGACTAAGCGCTCTATGCGCAAGCAGGCAAAAAAGAACCTGAAGGTAGTGGCAGAATAATTTGCAGTGATAAACACTTTTTTTTGGGCTGCAGAATGACTGGCAGGAAAAAAATCTGCCCAGGGGCGACTCACCCTGGTTATAACGGGTGTCAATAAGGTCTGGGCCCGCCCCCACCACAGCTAGTATGCGCTTGAAGTAATCAAAAAAATGCACATTACTCAAATAGTGCCTCACGGCAACGGTCTCAACCCACAATGTCTGCAGGTGTCACGCTGTGTCCTATCAAGGATACAGACCCGCGACAGCAAGTGTCAGGGTTCCCAGACCGAGCAGGCTGGAGGTGCGCATAAGACTGTTTGAAGAAAAACGCAGGCTGCACGATTGAACTCGCCGATCCTCACCACAGGGAACGGCACGGATCAGCGAGTTCAACCCTGTGCCCCCCTGCGAGCCGATGCGCACTGCACTGCTAAAGCCTGTCAGCGAGGGGCCGCGAGCAGAGCTACGACGATGCTACCGCAGCCCCGAATTAAATGAAAAGGCACCAAGGAGAAAAAACGCAATAAACGAAAGCGCAACGTCGCGTACTCAAGGCTATAATTAAACAGGACGGTAAACTGTTTGCCTCCTACTTTCTGATTAAGAAACACAAGAAGATCCTTCTTTACATCCCCACCGACTCTAGAAGGACAGTTGTAATACAGTTGACTAATACAGTCAAAACTGGACTACTGTAATGGACTCTATCTGAATATGCAGAAACAATACCAAAAAAGCTCCAGATGGTACAAAATGCAGCTGCTAGACTTCTTCTGAATGTCCCTAAGCACGAATCAGTAGCCAAGGAAATTCAAAGACTCCACTGGATCCCGGTGGGGCAACAAATTAAATTTAAGTCATTATGTCTAGCATACAAGGCACTGAGCAACACAGGACCACTATTTCTTAGAAATCTCTTTTCCTGGTATGTACCGGCCAGATCACTGACAGAATATCAAGGTACAAAAATATTGATGCAAAAATATCAATGTCCAGAATATCGAAGTCCTATCTACATAATGGTAAGTACAAAAATATATCGTTGTTAGAAATATCGCTGCTAAAAATTTCGGGTTTTTTTATGTTTAAAAAAATGTAAAATAAAGTAAATAATACATATAATTAAAAAACATAGCTAAAATTATTTTAAAATGTTTAAAATTATAAGTAATACATATAATGTAAAAATAAATGAAACATACATATGTATAAAATATAATATATATACTTAATATTAATTATTTTAATAACTTATAAATTGTTAATGAACATATTAAAATTATAAATACATATATATATATACACACACTAATAATATGAATAAAAAATAATATATATATATATAACAAATTAAAATGTTACAATATTTTTAATCTTTTTAAAATACATTTTACACTACATTAACTAAAACAGTAGAGAAAATATTGTATAGCGGAGGGGATAAAATTACTATTCCTACTACAGAGAGTGCAACAGTAGTGAAAGTGTTCGATAGCGTAGGGGGAAAAATTACTAGTCCCACTCCAGTGAGTGCAACAGTAGGGAAGTGTTGGATAGTGTAGGGGTAAAAATTACTATTCCCACTCCAGAGAGTGCAACAGTAGGGAAAGTGTTGGATAGCATAGGGGTAAAAATTACTGTTCCCACTCCAGAGAGTGCCACAGTAGGGAAAGTGTTGGTTAGCAAAGGGGTAAAAATTATGATTCCCCCTCCAGTGAGTGCAACAGTAGGGAAAGTGTTGGCTAGCATAGGGGTAAAAATTACTATTCCCATTCCGGATAGTGCAACAGTAGGGAAAGTGCTGGAAGGCGTAGGGGTAAAAATTACTATTCCCACTCCATTGAGTGTAAAAGTAGGGAAAGTGTTGGATAGCGGAGGGGTATAAATTACTATTCCCACTCGATTGAGTGTAACAGTAGGGAAAGTGTTGGATAGCAGAGGGGTAAAAATTACTATTCCCACTCCAGTGAGTGCAACAGTAGGGAAAGTGTTGGATAGCGGAGGGGTATAAATTACTATTCCCACTCAATTGAGTGTAACAGTAGGGAAAGTGTTGGATAGCGGAGGGGTAAAAATTACTATTCCCACTCCAGTGAGTGCAACAGTAGGGAAAGTGTTGGATAGCGGAGGGGTAATAATTACAATTCCCACTCCAGTGAACGCAACAGTAGGGAAAGTGTTGGATAGCGTAGGGGTAAAAATTACTATTCCCACTCCAGAGTGCAACAGTAGGGAAAATTGTTGGATAGCGTAGGGGTGAAAATTAGTAGTCCCACTCCGGAGGGTGCAATAGTAGGGAAAGTGTTGGTTAGCGTAGGATTAAAAATGACTAGGCCCACTCCAGTGAGTGCAACAGTAGGGAAAGTGTTGGATAGCAGAGGGATAAAATTAACATACTTAAAATTAAATAACCAATTAATAATTAATTAATAATAAATGAATTATAAATACTAATGAATAAATATGAATAATTACTTTATTATAATGAAATTAAATTACTTCCCATCGTATTCCCCTATAAACCCACAACCCGCTCCGAAAAAAAACACAATTAATATAATTATCAATAAATTAATTAATAAAAAAGAATAACCGATTTTCCAATTAATTAATAATAAATATTAATAAATAAATTACTTTTTTATAATTAAATTACTTCCCACCCTATTTCCCTATAAACCCACAACCCACTCCTAAACAAATACCACAAATAATATAATTATCTAATAATTAATTAATATTAATTAATAACCAATTAATAATTAAATAATAATAAATTAATTATAAATAATAATAAAGAAACATTTATGACTTTTTTATAATTAAATTACTTCCCTCCCTATTCCTCTATAAACCCACAACCTGCTCCTAAAAAAATAACACAATGAATATAATTATCTATGAATTAATTAATATAAATTAATAGCCAATTACTAATTAATGAATAATAAATTAATTATAAATAATAATAATAAATAAATAATAATGTATTAATAATTACTTTATTATAATTAAATTACTTCCCACCCTATTCCCCTATAAACCCACAACCCACAACAGAACTAAAATACGCAAAAATTATTTTACATAAAGAAATTACTGCAAAAAATGTAGCACATACATTAAAAACAAAACTACACTGATACCAAAAAACTACATCACATACTTTTAATACACATACTAAAATACAAAACACTAATATAAATATCAATATTATTAACAACGATATTTTTACAAACGATATTACTGTCTTAAAAAAACAGATATTTCTTACCTTACTCTCGATATTCTGTACCACGTTATACTTGCTGTCGATATTCTTGTACCTCGATATTTCAAACTCAATATTGTTGTAGTTTGAAATAAACAACTCAATTTTCTGTCTGTACACCGTACCGGCTAGACAACTACGTTCCACACGCGCTAGACTTATGAAAGTTCCAAGGATCCGGACCAGGGGAGGCCGAAGCCTCTTGTATGGCACTGCAAAGATATGGAACATGCTTCCTCTGGAGCTCAGAAGCGCAAGCTCACTCACCACCTCTACAAAAGGGCTAAAAACGTGACTATTTCCGAACTGGACGCTCCATCTGGGCTAACTGCAGTCTTAGCGTCAAGACACCCCCGGGTATTCATGCGTTCAATACATTTTATTAACATAACATAAAAAGTCACAAATAAGTAAGACACAGTCACTCATGCAAAAAGCTTTGTGAACAAGGCCTGTGTGTTCACTTGTAAATTACAACTAAACCTGGAGTAAAACACAACTAAGTCTAGAAAACCCTTTGTGTACATATACCGGGGTCTATGAATATATGTCTAGAGTTGTCCAGTTGCTAACAAGACACCACCTTCACAGAACAACCATAATTATCTAATCCCAAAATGATTTATGTGTGGATAAGCTCCTATCAATCTGTTAATGTACCTGTACTGGACGTTGCAGGGTTCACTATTGAAGACAGGTATCAGGTTTAAAAGAGAAGAACATAAGTCGGATATGTTTACGGAACAAGATAAAACATAACCAATGCTCATTTCTAGGCCTAAATATGAGGGCTGTGCCTCCGAAGAACATCAGGCGGAAAGGCGTGAAATAACCAGACCAGCTTGAAAGCAAAAGGCCACTTTATCAGGACAGGTATGCAGACTATGAGCTTTATATGTACAAACATTACTCAGAACCTCACTAATACAATACAAACTCCTAACCCCTCATCCTTAAACCTCCACAACAATAAACAGTCCCCCGTCCATCATTCCAAACATTCATTTCTCGCCATCATCTTCCTTTCTATTCTATGTCTTTCACACTCAACCCAGCCATTGCTCCCCTGTATTCCCTCTGCAATGCCTACCCTACAAGGCCCCAACCCTTCTTCCTGTCTTGAACTCGTCCCTTACATCCACCTGTCCTAGAGAAACAACTATTGAATAGTCTGCCTACCTATCCCAACAAAAACTCGCCACTCCTATGACAGAAGCACAACTTCGGGAACAGATGTGTGGGGACAAAGTCTAAGCAGCCTACCACCAGGACTACATGGACTAACTTTGGTTACACCCAAGGTGACAAGGGACCCTAACTGTCACTAAACCCCACCCGAACCTAAACTTGCCAATGGGGTACCTTAGTGGCCTGGAACGTGCTACCCGCCTGAAGAACCACAGGGTGGACATCATTTGGATGCCACCATGGGACCTCCTTCGGGCAGAAAGGCGCGACATAACCAGGCCAGCTTGAGAGCAAAAGGCCTCTTTATTAGGACGGGTATGCAGACTATGAACTTTATATTTACAAACATTACTCAAAACCTCACTCATACAATAGGAAATCCTGACCCCCACCGCCCTTAAACCTCCCCCAACAATAAGCAGTCCCCCATCCGTCCTCCAAACATTCATTCCTCACCATCCCCTTTCTTTCTATTCTCTGTCTTTCACACTCAAACCAACCATTGTGCCCCTGTATTCCCTCTGCAATGCCTACCCTGCAAGGTCTCTGTCAGTCACAGAATAACCACTAACCTGAAATGCCTGAATCCACAGGAACGAAGAGTCGTCTCCCACACTCTCCGAAGTCAGTGCCTCTATGAGATTTTATATATAACTCACTCATAGGTTGCAGCCTTCCTGGAGATAGGAGGAAGGATTCTTTGAGGGACCACACCAACTCAAGATAGTGGGAACTGACTCCCCAAAAGACGGCAATGGCTCCTCTTAATCCCCAACTGTAATAGTTAACCTAGACAGCTTATTAGAACTGAACAGTCCAATAACCTATTGCCGTCATCTACCCTTATTAAGGTGCATTTTATATTTGGGTGGGCTTATTTAGCACTTGTGAATTTTCTTTTGTCAGAAAAGTCCAGAACAGGTAGCCTTATCACCAATTTAGGAAGTCCCAGACCAAACTAGAACACAAGAAACAAAACCAAAAAAAACCAAGCATTAAAAATGCAATAGGTCTCGCCTTTGATTAAGTTAAAGCCATTTGCCTTGCTATACAATACCATTAGCAAAGCAAATGGCTTTAACTTACTGAAAGGCGAGATCTATTGCATTTTCAATGCTTGTTGTGGTGGGAAAAGGAATAGGCAAATCACCCACGGAAGTGATGCCCCACAAGGATAATGCAGAAAAGGGGAGGAAAGAACAGACGTGGAGGAACAGTGAACAGAAGACAATTTAATTATCTCATCGACCGGATGGAGGGGTCATACTGGCACTGGAAAAGCCTGTGACCCCTCATATGATCGTTTATGGTGCGCATGCAGAGCAGGACAGGACATACAGTCTAGCAAAATCGCTGCATCCCAGTAAGTACAGAATACATTCACTGAATTCATTCCCAACAGTTGCAGCTATCCACCACAGCCCTGAACCACTGCAGGACAAGAATGTCCCACACCTTCATCTGAGGCTGCCCAATGATGCTGGGCTGTGTGTTTCGCCGATGGGTTGGCGTGGCGGGATGGGGAGAATCTCATGATTTACTGTACAACTATAGATCCTTTGCTGGGCTGTGATGCTACTAAGGTTGCTATTCACTGTTCTTGCTTTATTGCTTCTTCTTGCAATAAAAAGATTTTTGTAAAGAAAATCCCCCCCACACACACAGCACACACAAAGAAATCAAGAATCACAAACACACACAACACACGCATAGAATAAAACAGGTCACATGTAGCGTACATGCACAAGTACACAAACAGACACGCAGTTACAGCAAACACACACACAAAGCAAAGCAATCATCAGACACAGAGCACACACACAAAAAGAAACACAATGGCATGTAGCACACACACAGACACAGTAACAACAAATATACAAAGAAGGAATTAAAGACAACACACATAGGAAAAACACAATGACACTCATCGCAGATATGGCTTCCCAACCCTTCCCCACCCACACGCTGTACTTGGGCTATATAAGTCACTTCACTTCACACCCTTATGGAGACGCTTTCCACAGTTTTGTACATTCAACTGTCTGCCAAAGGTTCCCTATTTGATCTTTGACCCACCGCACCCACCTCCCTCTATATTTGGAGGTGTCTGTTACCTCACTCCACGAGTTTTCGAGAGTCCTTTTGTTAAATCTGTTTTATAGTGGTAACATAGAGAATGCATTTTGATCTAATTTTAGTTCTTCAATTAAATTAATATAGTTTAAAGCAATTCTTTCCCAAAATACAGACGCACTAAAAAAAGATACACACACACACAGCAACACACAATTAGTATTAGAACATGTACTTTGACACACACGTATAAGTAACTTAGTCCACCACAGCAACACAGAAAAACATAGACAGCCATAATGTGTGCAAGGTCAGTTGTACATGAGCACACACATGCAACCATTGTTTACAAAGAATCATCTAAAAATACACAAAGGTAGAACACGCACATCAACAGATAAAAAGATACAGACTACAAAAAGCAGAGAAATAGTTGGACACACACAGATAAAAAATGAGACGCAGAATACTGCACACCATGGGGTACACACAGATACGCACAAAAAGAAGGTGTCAGAGTTCTCCTTGTCTCTCATGCCAAGGGCAGGATTGGGGTCAATAAAGGATTGAACATTGCCAAATCTCTCCATTTTCAGATTGAGTGTGTGGGTGGAAGAGCGTCGCCGCGCCCTTGTGCCCCTGGGGCACTGAACCTGATGGTACACAACCAGGAAGTGACCAGAAACTGAACTAATGGACTAGCGAGCAGCGTGCACCCCAAACCTTTAAAGGGAAATATTTTAGAAAAAGCATGCGCTCTCTGTCAACAAGTCCACCTCTCTTTACTTGCACTGCTCGTCTTGAGGCGCAGGACATGTTATCATGACGAAAGCGATACAATTCTCTTCCTCGTGCCTATATGCTATATCCACCTCTATGGTAGGCCCAGGTTAAAAAGTGTGGGGGTGGGGCGTGGGGTATAATTAGCACATGTGGTTTACAATGACGTCTCGGGAAGTAATGATGCTGTTGTGATTTATAATATTCCTTTGTTGAAATAGAACTTGTCTATTTGACAAAAGCAAGTTAACATATCCACGCAGTCATTTGAAAAGAACCTTTTTTGGCTTCTTTTGCCCCATTTTACTTTTTTGGTGAATCACATGTATACTTCCCACATATTATTGTGTAATAGAGTGCATAAACGGCTGAAAGACGCACTATTTTAAAACAGACACCTGGAACTTGCTAGGACATCCTTAAACTGCGTTCAAAGAGTAACAACTTGATGAGATGGGTGTATTTTTGGAGCAGTCCGACTTGCTATTAAATGAATGCATATTTGTTTTCTGCTGCTTCATCCAGCTTCCAAGCACACAAGCGCATTTGAAGTTGAATAGGCGATAGAAGGGTTAATGGGGTGGCTATCTTCTCAGAGAAGAGATTCACGGCCTCACGAATAAAGAGGATGCTGCCAGTGGGAAAGGGGATTAAAGAGACCCCGAGGCCAGGTTTCACACCAATCCATCGTGTTTGCAAATACAAGCAGCTGCAGTGCCTCTTCGTCTCCTTCGGCCTCAGAGGACGGAATCCTCCTTTTAAAACAAGCATCGATCTCTTAGCTTTATGGGGCCATGTGTTTCTAATTAACGTGGAGGCGTGCACTGCCCCAGACCTCTCAAAGGAAAAAAATCTTGACGAAACCAAGATTTTTTTCCTTTGAGAGGTCGGGCCGGGCACTCCTCCACGCTAATTAGAAATACATGGCCCCATAAAGATAAGAAAGTGCTTTGGGACAGCAGCAAAGCAGGCGACCCAGTTCGGATCGGAGGCGAAAGTGCGTCAACAAAAAACCCTAATTTCCAATGGCAGGCCACCGTCTAGCATGAACGGTGATGCCAGCCAATGAAAATGAGGGGCGGGCTTCAAGTCCCCTTCTCAAATCTACTCTCCTACAAAATCTCTTGCCCGGCGAGCAGTGCTTTGCACTGCAACGCCAGGCGAGACCTAAAAACGAGGTTCTTCAGTGCACTGCGCTCCAGTGCTGGTAAGTGTTACCTCATGGGGAGAAAAGGGAGCAAGAAGTCCGGTTTGTTGCCGCAAGAAGGAGACAATTCACGGGTTTTCAGAGACGGTGCCAGTAGAAGAAAACACACAGTGTGATGCAACAGCACTTGAACCTGGTACCAGAAAACGGAACTCAATGACATTTCAGTTCAACTAAGCAGTGGCTCCCAGCGAAAATGTCCTTCAGGTCAGGGAACGCCAGCTGCCGTCAAGTCATGTCAGGAATCCAGAAACAAAGAGCCGCCAGCCAGGCGGGGGCGTGGTCACTATACAAGGAACGGTAAGCCAAGCATCAGCTTGAGGGCACGAAGCATTTTAAATGCTTCATAAGGGAATATGTACAAATGCTGACTCCCATCAGGAAACGAAGAGGAACGTTCCGCAAGGGACTGGAGGCAAAGATTGTCTTGGGCAGAAAACAAAGAGGAATTTATCCACCCAGTCACAAAATGCACCTGATTCTTTTATAGCCAATTCCAGGCTATGGCACATGACGCTCGAGGCCTGACAGTTCCCAACCCCTCCCGCCTGTCTTGTATTCCTCCTTACTGACACGTGGAAAATCCCTGACAAGGCATTTTTCCTGTCCCCCCCTGTCATTCAAAGTTTATGGTTATGCTCCAGATCAGTGGATAGGCCGTCACCACAACAGCCTCAAAAGACATAATTATAAAATCAATGCAATATAACAGGGCTGTTGCCATTACAGCCTTTAGTACCACCCTTTCTTGGACAACACCCTATTTAAAGTCTCTTTAACCTCCAGCAAATATCACTCATTACCCATAAAAGAGAGATGAACCCCATCCTGCCTAAAAAAAACCAAATTCTTTTTTTTTAGTATCGGTATATTCTGTCCAACCTACTCTCTGAGCATTACAAAAATGCAGAATTTCTCTGTTCACTTTTCTCCGGGCTTTTTTTTATTGTTGAATACTTAATAGCACCACGTCTGACCCTCCTAGGAACACATCTGTCCAGAAAACACGAGTACATGACCACGATCTCCTGATTATATCTAGATCCTGTTTAATTTTTTTCAGGGTACCCAAACCCGATTCCTGTACTAAATCATTCTTCCCTAAATGCACATTCAAAACATTTGGACAGAAATCAAGTTCGATAAACAAGGCAGCAACTGACCCCCACTTCATACCACCTCTACCCCACCAATCAATTTGAATACCATCAAAACGAAAACGCAAATTCTTTCCCTATGGTCTCTTCTCTGCATGTTTAGAGGCCCACTTCATGAAGGAGTGCCCCACAATCCAAATAGATAAGGCTGCCATAATTGGTCTCACAACACACCCTGAAACAAAAAGAAAAAGCTAGCCCCAAAAATAATCAGAGTGCATCCAGATTCCTGATGTATCTTAAACAAATTCCAGCATTGAAAAACCCAGCCTGGTGGCTTCTGATGCTGCACCAACCCTAAAGCAATTTGTACCAAACTTGGACGGTCCTCCCCTAATACATTTTTCTCATTACTGCTAAAACTTGTACATCTGTCAACCAGTTTTCTGTCTTCATGTCTGTAAACAAAAACTTCCTGCACCCTGCCCATTCATTTAAAATCATGCCAACCCTGTACCGGTCACACTGTGCCCCGATTATGTTAAAATGAATCTTGGTTCCTCTGCCTGCTTAATCAGTTTTGGATTGTGTTAAGAAAATACTCAATGACCGGCCCGAAGCTACCACATGTTCAGACTCCTTTCCCTGTTGGACCCCAGGAGTTCAGAAATATTAAACACCCCAAAGAACAACCAAGACAGACATAATGTGAATAATACAACTTCAAAATTAGAATAGTAGCAACTTACCATACCTTTAATCAGCAATATCAACTTCTCCATAGTTACCGGCTCTCTGGTGTACTGGTTCCTCTTCAATTCTTTTGCCATGCCTACTAGTATCTGCCTACCCATCACACCTGCTGAAAGTTCAAATACCCAACATATTTTGCCAGAAGTATATTTCTGCCCACTTTCCTGAAATAGTAGTGGCTCACACCTTCCTGCCATTATTGTCCATAATAAACTTTGCCACATCTTCTCGTCTAGCTATGCTACCTCCTTTTTCCTGATCTCTGAAGCATGCACCTCCACTTAAAAATGTAATTCAAGCGAATCTGTAGGCATTTCATGTGTGCAAAGCAATGGGTTTTTCTATCAGTTCAATGATCATCAGTTTGCTAACTCCCAAACCTCTTGTGGTACCTGGGTCTTCTGCAAATCCACAGAATCTCTGCCACTGCGAGCGAGTGTTATGCATCAAGCAGCCAAGCATTAATCTCTGAAGTAACCTCAATAAACATTTCTCTTCTGCTTTTTGTCCATTCACCAAGTCCACAACTGTCCTGCTGTCCACATAAAAAGTCACTGATTTAATTGGCAAGTCTTTACCTCAGACTTCAAGAGCCACCAGGAAAATGACAAACTCAAAAAATGCAATACTCCTACCTTCTTCCATCCATTGTGATGGCCACCTCTCTTCACACCAGCTACCTTCCCAGAATATGCCAAAAACGTAACGAACCTGCAGCATCTGAGTAAATCTGAACCATCTAATTAAAATCCTTATCCATTGACCGCATTCAAACACCATTAATACCACTCTAAAACATCAACCATACCTCCAAATCTGCTCTCAAATCAGCTGTAATCCTCACCATGTTATGCATCAATCTAGTACCAGCCATTGCAAAACGAATCCTGCGACAAAAAACTCTGCCAGCTTGCCCCACTCGAAATGCAAAGTTAAGATGTCCCAACAATTGCTGTAATTACTTGAACTGCAGTTTGCATGCTGACACAGCCTGTTCCAGTATGCTCACTGGTTCCTGTCACTTCAGGTATGGCAACCGTGCTTCCACCTTAACCATGTCAAATTCAGCACCCAAAAAGCCAAGACAAGCATTAGGCCCTTCTGTGTTTTTTCCAGTGCCAAGGGATTTCTCAACTCCCCTGCCAACTTCTGAAAAGACAGCAGCAGAGTTTTGCATGCCATGCTGCCACCCGCACCAATAAACCAAAAATCATCCAAATAGTGGGTGACTAGTTCATGTCCTGAACAAAAAATATCAATGCCTTAATGCCTCCATAATCCAATGGAAAAGAGCCCCAATGGACCTGATTGGGGGCCCCAAGAGATCACCGAATCATCGGGAACAGATCGAGGCCAAGGATTGAACTGCTGGACGCGCGCTGATCCGTCTGGCGCGATTTCAATAACCACATAGACACCTTAGTAAGACTAACCAGCCGCGATAGACTGTGCATTTAAGGGGACGACTCAAGGAGATCATCGGAAGACTCTCCCCCTCACGCAAGTACAAGTTCTGGGACACAAGCACTCTGCTAAGTTGGGGTGGCAGATAGTTTTAGATCCGCCGTGCAGGGAGGCAGGGGGGGCAAGGGTTGGTTTTATGTTTTATTCATTTTGTTCTCACTGGTACATGCATCCGGTAAATTGGTTGACAAAGTACTCTATGACAACAGGACACAAATGTTTCAATGCGCTCCGTATCTCAATATAGATGACGACACACAGGACACTAACAGAACCTCGGCCTGAGACTGCGCATCCCCAATCCCTGACACCAGGCACACTGGGCCCCCCTCTCACTGTAATATCATGGAATGTAAATGGTCTTGGTGACAAAATAAATAGAGGATTGGTCCTACAATACCTGAAGCACAAGACACCTGCAGTGGTATTGATACAAAAATCACACTTGGTGAGATCTACCTGTAAGGCCTTAACTAGGTGGGGTTTTAAAATGGTGGCTCATTCTGACTTCACTTCTGGCTCGAGAGGGTTGGGGTTCTGATCAGCAAACGCTTCCCACTCATTGTAACTGGGTCTTGGACAGATAACAAAGGATGCTTTGCAGCGATATTGTGCCAGTGGGAGGGGCGGTCATATAATTTGGTATCAGTATATATCCCACCGACACTCCATCAGGCTACCTTCCCGGCACTGGGAAAATTCCTACTAACACTTCCGCAGGGCGAGCTAATTAGGGGTTGTGACTTCAACACCACTGTGAATGCTAGCATGGACCGAAAAAACCCAGAGACCCCAGTAGCGTAAATCTCAAATTAGCCGAATTCATGGACGCCATCGTGCTTGTTGATATCTGGCACTCCAGGTTCCCACAAGAACGACAGTACACCTTCAACTCAGTAGTCCACAGGAGTCTCTCAAGAATAGATTATATTTTCACACTGGCGGCAGGATTGGAAAGAGTACTGGAAATCCAACATCTGCCCAGGGGTATTTCAGACCATTCACCTGTGTCACTTAAATACGCATCACATATCATGGGTCGACGGCGTATCTTTCCAATCCAACCCAGATATCTTAAAAATCCCAAGATAGGGAAAGGGTTACTCAAAGCCATAGGGCATTTCTTCTCCGAGAACGAACATTCAGTTGCACCCCCTACAACTCTGTGGAAGGCCTATAAGACGGTACTGCGGGGCCAGGCAATCTCCCTAATCACCAGCCATAAGCAGGAACAGCGACAACAGATAGAGACCCTGGAGAAGGGAGTATCCCAGGCAGAAGACAAACATGCCAAAGACACCAGGGACATCACGGCACATACGTTAGACATGGCCCAGTAAGAATTCAGGACAGATGCATGGGAGGAGGCAATAAGAAGAATTACCAAAACACAACATATCATTTATGAGGTTGGGGATAAGACGGGCAAGCTGTTAGCCTGGTTAGATAGACGGGACAGGGCTAGTCGATGGGTGGCACAGCTAAGATTAGAGAATGGGACGACTACCACGGACCCGCAGCAGATAGCTGACGCATTAGCGGCCCATTACGAGACGGTATATACACCTAAAGCCATAACCACAATAGCCGATAACCTAGCCCACCTCAAAGATATCCAGATGCCAACATTCGCCGCCACTGCGACTCAAGAGCTGGAGGCAGATCTGACCCCAGACGAACTTGTAACAGCTATAGGTGCATTGCATACAGGGAAGGCCCTAGGACCCAGTGGCATACCCGTCAAATTATACAAGAAAGCGGCGACTCACCTTATACCCAACCTGCTTAGTATGTACGGGGATTGCTTAGACAGAGGAGAGCTACCCAGGGATCAGCGTCTAGCGACGATAGCGGCAATACACAAGCCAGGCCAACCGCCGCAGGAGTGTGCGTCCTATCGGCCAATCTCATTATTAAATGCAGAAGCCAAAATACTGAACAAGGCATTGGCGATTAGGCTGCAACCGCACTTTACAACACTGATCCACCTAGACCAGTCGGGATTCATGCCGGGGTGTAGCACGTCACTCAACGTGAGGCGAGTGTGTAGCGTTATGGCGCGTATACCTACAATTAAGGAAGACGCAGTTATTCTCTCCCTGGACGCACGCATGGCATTCGACCTTGTCGAATGGTCATTTCTCTTTGCCACCCTTAGACATCTGGGATTTGGCCCCAAATTTTGTGCGTGGATACAACTGCTGTACGAAAGTCTGTTGGCACAGGTGGTGGTAAATGGTCGTATTTCGGCTGACTGCCCCCTGGGCAGGGGGAAAAGACAGCACTGCCCCCTGTCCCCGCTCCTGTTCGCGCTGGTACTGGAGCCGCTGGCAGCATGGATAAGACAAGACCCAGTGTTCCGAGGATTAAAATGGACGACGGGATGGGAAGACCACATCTCGCTTTATGCGGTTGATGTGCTAATATATATGGCATCCCCAGCGCGATCTATAAACGCGCTATTAGACATATGCCTGCATAAAGGAAAGCATCAGGCTACACCATAAACTGGGCAAAATCTCTCATGTATGTCCTTCATGGTCCCCCTCCACGGCTCCCACAGAACTGCGAGATGACGATCGCTGACAAGGGATTTAAATATCTGGGAGTGTTTGTGACGCCCCAGCCCATGCAATTCATTGAAGAAAATGTTATGGAACCCCTAAAACGATTTCGCCGTGATGTCAAATATTGGAAATCACTACCACTCTCACCGTTAGGAAGAGCAGCCCTCTTCAAAATGATGGGGCTCTCCAGATTCCTATATGCCCTGCAAAACACCCCATTGTCAGTTCCCCCCACATACTTCAAAGCAATAGACGCCGAGGTGAGCAATCTCCTGTGGGATGGCAAACCAGCACGTATAGCGATGCACAAACTGGTGAAGGACTTGTATGATGGGGGCTTCGCACTTGCAAATATAAAAGTGTACTACTGGGCCTTACAGCTCATTGTAATAAATCAGAGGCTCCATGACCCCCAAGAGGAACCAGCGTTCCGTATGGATCGGCATGTTCTTGAAACAGAAGGAGTTATCGGTGTACTATACAATAAATCAAAGAAAAATTCTCTTGCAGGTCCAACAGCGGTCCGTATCTGGTTCACAGCGCAACGAGCGCTAGTATGGGATGGGGTTTTAACACAGGCCACGCCACTTTGGGACATCCGACGATTAGGCAAACTGCGCAACACTAATGGGTTCAGACAATGGGATTTAATCGGCATATCCAAGATAGGGGATCTGTGGAACAAGGGCGAGGTTATTCCATTCTCTCAACTTCAAGCAACATATGGGCTGGCACGAACGGAAACGTTTCGTTACACGCAGATCAGACACACACTCATGGGGGCCATCCCACCAGGAACTTAGGTGCCAGAGGCCTCACCATTAGAGGACAACTTTTAACGGACTATCTGCAGAAAAAATCCATCTCTCTAACCTATCGAAAAATTATAAACAATCAACCAGACCCCACGATAACCCTTAAGGAGCGTTGGCAGACCGATGTAGGAGAGCTTGACGAGACAGACTGGCAGGAGGCGGTGGCGTCCCCACGAGAGGTTGCGATACCCTCCAAACTAAAATTAGTACAATTAAAAATCCTGCACTGAATATATTTTACACTAATAACTCTTCACCGACTAGGTCAGGCGGACACACCACTCTGCCTAAGACAATGTAGGTTACTGGACACATTCTACCACATGCTTCTGACTGCCCAGGTATCACACCCTATTGGGAGGCGGTCATGCGCACGATCTCGCGGGTTAGTGGGGCTAATGTTCTACCGTAACCAAAGAGATGTCTTCTCAATATCTGGGAGCCTACAGATCTGAACCATATGGCTCAAGATTGGGCAACGTGAGGTATGGCAATAGCGAAACGAAATATAGCCCAACACTGGGGAACCAGGATTACTCCTACATGTCGTAAATGGTGTTGTGACATGGAAGTAGTAATGGTGGCAGAAAAAGCAGTCTATGTAGATAGAGGGTGCCCCAAGAAATGGACTTGGATATGGGGAAAGTGGAATACTTATCGGGGCAACGAATGTGAGCCCCCAGGGGAGGAGCCTACGTCGGATGTCAGTGACTAACCGATCAGGGACCACAAGCTACAATGATGACTGTGATAACACGTGGTAGCCATTTTGTCAATGCATAGGAGACTTGTAAATGATAAAGAGTCAAAAAAGTCTAGACCAATGTTTTATGATTCCTTAATGCACCATGTATGTGCCATTAAAGTTGAATACTATGTAATGCTTGGAACCAGATATAAAATGTTAATAAAAATGTTTTTTTTAAAAATACCATTGCAAAAAGCAGCTGAAAGTCTCAAAAAGCCAACAAGATATTGCACATCCCATGGGAAGAACTCTGTCAACGTACAAACTGTTCTGAAAATGAATGCCCAATAGAGAAAGATCACTGGGGTGAACAGGCATGAAGTCTAAATGTTGACTTTCTGTCACATTTAGCCAACTTAGCACCAGAGCCTACCATCCTAACCAATGCTATAGCAACATCCAAGGAAGCAAACTGAACTGCCAAATCCTTCCTCCCAAAGAAATCATTGATAGATGACCCCTCTGGTCAAGAAAGATGATGACTCAATCTAAATTTCTCCTGCATACTTCTTCGGAACCACCCACAGAGGAGACACCATCAAATATGGCAATGGCCAATTCTCAAAGGGGCCTGCAATCCTTCCTTCTTTGACATCCTTCTCTAACTTATCTCTTACCACTGAGGGATGTTCCTTAGCAGATGTTAGATTGTCCACAAACCTAACTCTGGATCCTTGGTAGCCTAGGCAAAAGCCTGTGTCACAACCCTAATTCAAAATCAGTGCTTCTTCTCTGTTGGGATAGAACGCTAGCCATTCTGCCAAAACCGCCAGCTAAACTGGAGTAAAAACCCTTGTTCCCTAGCATCTATGTCCCTCTTCCTCTGCCTTGACCACTTCAGCTGAAAATTGCCTTCTCTCCAAAACATTGTAATACAGCATGCATACCCCCAAATTATGCACATTTGTGCTTATACTTGCAAGAGTCCCTAGGGCAAAATCCTCCATTAAAACTACAACATGCCCCCGGGTTTGTGCTCTGACCTCTGCCCCAGCTTCCCACCACACCCCAGGGTGGGAAACCCCTAAAATAACCGATACAGCACTGCCAAACCACTGGCGGTATGCATGGTCGGCGGTGGTCTTTGGGGATACATCCACAGAACCCATAATTTATTGTCAACTTCTCCCCAGGGTTTCTCTGGCTTTAAAACTATCTTTGCCCTGAATTCTCATCATAATGTAACTGTTAGACCTGGGGTTCTCTAGTTGGCAGAGGTAGGTACCTTTGACCAAATAGGGACCCTTGCTTCAAAGTCAGGGAAAGGGGATTACACTACTGGATAACCCCTGCTCACCCCCTTGGTAGCTTGGCACGAGCAGACAGGCTTATCTCAGAGGCAGTGTGTTAAGCATGTTGAACCCATACAGTAATACAGTGAAAACACTACAGATGGACACCACACAGGTTTTATAAAAATAAGTATTCTTTGTATAGACTTAACACAAGACCACAAACGAAAAAAATCCACAATACTGTACTCAAAATAGACTTAAAGATGGTAGAAGTCGAGGGAGGAGCCAAGATGGCGACCGGGTCGGCAGCGTAGACTCCCGGCTCCGTGAACCTCCGCACCCCGCACGGATATCCTGCCTGAGATCCTCAACTTGTGCTACGTGGTCGTGTTTCTGAAGGAGAGGGGCTCCCGACTGTGTGACTCCGAGGTTTCTAGCCGTGCTATCGCCGGAGAAAAACTGCATCTGAACTTTGCGGCCTGTGCGCCCCTGGAGCCGGGACATCGAGTGGACGCCGTGGCCGGGTGACAGTGCGACAACAGCGGCCGGTGGTGACTGGGTGGAGTCGGCCCACCGAAGCGGTGTTAAACTCGGCCTACATTTCGGCGTGGTCACTTCTACTGCCCAGTGTAGCTGACCGAGTGCATGACCGGGGGTGCAAATCTTAGATCCTCCGGTGACTGCCCCTGCCTTGCTGGTGAGCTGCCCGGCCGCCGTCCGTATCCTGCCCCGATCATTGCGGGCCGCCCCCGGATTTCTACGGGAGCTGGTCCGTGGTGGGGACGACTGTTGCCCGTGACCACGGATAGTTTTTTGCCTGCCCCCGGAACCCGGTCACCCGCGACGTGGACATCGCGACGCTTGTCCCGGGGTCCCGGCCCCGGTGAGGGTCGGGCATACTTGGCGGCCATCTTGGGTCGATGAAGCCTACCATCCTGTCCGCCGGGCCGCAGCGGGCCTGTGAGCGTACGATTCCTGGGAGTGTGGCGGCGAGATCACAGAGAGCTGAGCTGGGGTATGGCGACCTCCTCGAGGCTCTTGGTACTCTTCACTCCTCCTTGGTTCATGGTTTCGTGATCTTGGGGAGTAAGCTCGATGGTGTGGCGTCGGAGTTGGGGCAGTGGCGGCCCGCCTGTCCGCACGAACACAGAGTCTACCCACACTGCGCGCAGGAGGACGCTGTGGCGGCCCCCCCTGAGGTTAGTACACGACTGGACGCCCCGGCCAGTATGCTACAGTGTGTTCGACCTTCTGAGGGCCTGATCTGTCCCGGAGGCGTTGGACCTGAGTGGGATGTGGTGGCCTCATCCCGTGCATGCCCTCCTGCGACCCAGAGACAACTCCAGCAACTAATGTCTGTTTTGGCTGCTTCTGCCTTCCTGAGCCTTGCGTGCAGTGCAGACCCTAGGGCAGCGCTGGGAAGCCTGTTTCCTCACGCGGCGGACTGTGTTGATGCTCAGAGACTTCCACCCCACCTGTGTGCGTCGCTTCTCTGTCGTTGTTGGACATTCCTCTGCCTAGGAACATTGGGTATGGTGCTGGGTCGAGGGGTTGGCATGGGCAGAATTCCACAGAGTGGTCAGGGATGAGGCTGGCCCCTCGGGGGTGGTCGCCTAGTGGACGGGCGGGCTTGGGGTGGTGTGCTCTCCTGACATGGCTACTGGCACAATAGGTGCATAATGCTCCCCATCGTGGTTTGAGAAGATTGTTTTTGTGCTGTTCCTTGTTCACTTTAGGGGAACCTTACCGTGCGGGAGGGAGAAGCCGGGGGTCTGTTATGAAGGCCCCCCTCCAGTTTATAAATGCTTTCTCAACCCCCCCGTCTGGTGGGGGTCCTTTCCTACTTCTTTTTCCCTATTCTCCTACATTTCGGGTCTGGTTCCAGGGCGACAGGCACACTGCTGGGGGGGGGGGCCGTACTCATCTGCAGAGGTGCAGGGTGGGGGGTTGGGGGAGGGGACTCTGTATTCCTTCATCCTTTTTCCATGGCCTCCTTTTTCTTCTCTGATTCTTTTTGTCTTTCTTTTTCTGGGATCAGCGTGATACACCTCCTTTTGCTATGCCTTGTTGCCGTTCCATGTGTTCACAACTTCCGGGGTGTTCTTGGGGAGTTCTGGCGGGGGACTGCGGGCGCAGCTGTAGACTATGTTTTTCTCCATCCTGATGTTCTTGTGTTTACGCCATTGGCCGAATAGATTGCTGTAAATCGCTAACGTTCATTACTCTGCATATCCGTGATCGTTGTTTTAAAATTGCTTGTCACCTGATCCTTCTGCCTTGTTTCATCATAAAATGAAAACCTCTTTCTCCTGGTGCCCTACTTACGCTGTCCACAGTATAAGCAGTACGATTTTGCTCCCCGAAGTGCTGCCTGTGTTTATACTTGTCGTTCTTGCTCTGATTGCTTAGCGGCCGGCCCTGGGGGGTTGTAGGCCCATACTTGTTCTTCTTGAACTGTCAATAAAGGTTTTCAAAAAAAAAAAAAAAAAAAAAAGATGGTAGAAGTCACTTAGTTCAAGTTGATGATAAATGCGACACAGTTCTTACAAAAGTACCTGGATGCGTAATGCAAAACAAAAGGTTCGCAGTGATGGAGCTGCGTTGGTTCCTTGCTTTGGGGGAGACAATGCGTCGCGCCTCAATGCTTGCGCAGATTCGGGGATGTGTCTTGGTCCTTACCGCAGAGGAGGTGATGCGTTGATTCTCGTACTGCGTTCCGGTAACGATGCAACAAGATGGCGCCTCGATGCGATGCAACAATCCGGTCCGATGCGATAAGATGGCACCCTTGATGCGACGACTTGAAGACGATGCGTGCACGCTCCTCGGCCATGCGGCGAACTCTGTAACTTTGGAGCCGTGACAGGCCCTGCGACACGCTTCTCCGGTGATGCGACTGCGACCTCTGCGGCGGCGACACACTTCTCCTGTGATGCGTCGGGTAACAGCTTTGACGAAGGCACGCTTCTCTGGTGATGCGCCGGCGACCCCTGCGGCGGCGGCACGCTTCTCCGGCAATGCGACGGCAACAGCTGCGACTGCAACACGCTTCTTCTCATTGAGTCGCGCTTCCAGCTCCCGGCGACATGCAGGCTTCTGCAGACAGAATTCCCAGCAAGGAAATTCAGAGGGGAGCTGGTGGTGAAGTCTTTTGTCCCTGAGACTTCAGCAGGAGGCAAGCACAAGTTCAAGCCCTTGGAGTAATATTCTGCAAGATGTTGAAAGTTCTTTGAAAGTTCCTTCTCCTCTTCTTGGCACTGAAGACACCACTGTAGGCCAACCCAGCAACACAGCACACTGGCAGGGGGGCAGTCCAACTCGTACAGCTTCCTTGGTTCTTCTCCTTGGCAGCGGTTCTTCTTGTTATTCCAGAAGTTATCTAAAGTCTTGGGGTCTGGGTCCCCATATTTATACTACTAAATCCTTTGTCCTCTGAAGGCAGAGGGGCCTGTTCCTAGTCCAAACCAGTTCTGTGCAGTCCTGGAACACTTTGTTTACAGGACTCCTTATTTCCTTTGGCAGGGTGGGCCAGGGACATCAGACGTACCACAGGGGGTGGAGCCAGCATTGAGGAAGGCAGGCACAGCCCTATTCAAACCCAGGTGCTGACTCCTCCCACCACTGTACATGCAGATAGGTCTATTCAGCCCTGTGCTGACTCACCCTGTCTCCTGGAAACCCCCAGCCCCTGTCACTCACAAAACCAGACATACAATACACAAGCTAGCAGAGGCAGGATGGATGGTTAGGTAAGAAAAACCTACTTTCTAAAAGTATTTCAAACACAGAATGTTAAAACCAACTTTACTAAAATATGTATTTTATCATTCTGAGTTCAGGCATACTAAACTCAAATTTCTACCATGTTCCCTGGTTCAGTTAGGATTATAAAATATGTTATAATCAAACTGCCCATTCTGGCCTATGGGGACAGGTAGCTTTGCAATAGTGAAAAACGAAATTGGCTGTAATTCACTATCAGGAAACATGCCACACACAACAGGGCATGTCCTACCTTTCACATACAATGCACCCTGCCCTTGGGCCTACCTTAGGGGTGGCTAACATGTAGAAAGGGAAGGTTTGGGGACTGGTAAGTGGGTGCACTTACCAAGTCGAGATGGCAGTACAAGACTGCACACAGGCTCTGCAATGGCAGACCTGAGACACACTTTACAGGCTGCTTCTGTGGGTGGCACAACCAGTGCTTCAAGCCCACCAGCAGCATTTGATTTACAGGCCCTGGGCACACATGGTGCACTCTACCAAGGTCTGATAAGTAAATCAAATAAGCCAATCATGGAGTCACTAATCCAATACAATACTTTACAATAGAGAGCATATGCACTTTAGCACTGATCAGCAGTGGTAAAGTGCCTGGAGTCATAAAACCAACAAAAACAGGTCAGAGAAAATACAGGAGGAAGGCAAAAAGTTTCAGGGATGACCCTGCAAAAAGGGCCAAGTACAACAGTAACCAAGTAAAAACTCCAAATTCCATATGGGCTTTATGAATGATGTCCATGTACTTAAAAATTGACACTGATCTTACAGGAAATGTCTCACAATAGACGTGAATGGAAAAGGCTGATGTCCATGTTTCTATTGTTGTAGCCACCGGGGTCTCCTTGCTAGCTCCCAGGCTTCTTCCCCGGATCCCTATTTTGACTGCAATTCCCTGTGGAGCAGTTTATAAACATCCAAAAACTCACTTCTCCATTTTCCTCTTTTGTCCCATTAAATAAATACGCCTCCAGCGGCATGGAAACCCCCATACAAGGTAGTCTCTTCAAGCCTTCACCTTTGCATTTTTCCCCATATTCCCCCATGCATTTTCTTTGTCTTTCTTAGCTTACCCCACATCATCCTTGGGCTTACTCCTCTCTTTGCTCTCCTCTGTCTTTTTAATATCACTTTGAACCGTCGTCCCAGAATCACTTGTTCAATCCCGTACTTCCTCTGACATAGACCCCAATCCCTCCTGTAATACAGGACTGGTGCAAGAGACATTAGTAATCCTCACACCCTTTCATTCTCCAAATTACCCCTCTTTGTTTCTTACCAATGTGGAATCCCCCCTTCCTCTAGTTCATCCTCATCTCCAACATAGTCCAGCTCCACTCCATCTCTCAAAGTGCTCAAAGTGCCTGAGTACTCTACTGCCCCCTGCCGTGCACCCGCTGTCACTGCCCTGCGCACTGGAGGTGCTGACGCTGTGCAAGCCTTCTCCTTAACAGAGAGAGAGATTCCTCACACGGCTCCATGGAACTAGCTGCTAAAGAACCCTGCGGGCCCCTAATGCGCTCTCTACCTCTCCGGTCCCTGGAAGCAGCTTCACCACACTCAACGGTAAGCAAGGTTCTTTGTACACTCCTCACACAACTCTCACCCTCGTCAGTACCAAAAACAGTCTCTGCCACTCACTCATTGAGCCTTAATTTTGGCATTCGGCAGGGATCAGACCAAGACAGTCGCAGCAACACCACTCTCTGTGGACTTTGGACGAAGCCCACCCAAGCCTGAGAGAGGAACCCAGGTTTAATAATATCCTTGCACCCAGCATCACATAAAACTTTCAAAGCCTCCCTCACTGCTTTTGCCTTATCAGCCATATTCTCTACCTATTATTAACACCAACCTGCCAACTGACCTTGGCCTAAATAGACTGTCAAAACCTAAGCAGCCCACCTCCAGGACCACATAGACTAACTGGGGACACTCCCAAGGTGACAAAGGACCCTAACTGACACTAAACCCCACTCGGAGCCTAAACTAACTTGTTTGGTGGCCTGGAACGCGCCTCCTGCCCGAAGAACTCCCGGGTGGACATCCTTTAGATGCCACCACTAGGACCCCCAGTGGCACAACAATAGCCCCCGTAGCCCCCATAGTGTGGGGGGCCCCAATCTCCAGGGTGCCCCCTCAGGCACTGTGCTCGGGAATGCCTGAGAGTTCCTGACTGGGTCATGGGACATGGGGGGAGGCTCTCCATGTATTTTGCAGAGAGTCCCCCTCGGGTTTTGTTACACCACTGCCTAAGAAGCGATCATCAGGTCAGGCGGCCTTGCCGAGTGAGCTGTGGTGCAGGAGGTGAGCATATCTACACTCCACTCAACACTGAAATGCTTAAGCAGGTCATTTTGGAGTAAACAAGTCACTGCATGAGCTCTTAGCTACACATAATACAGCACAATGTTGTTGAACAAAACCCAAATATTTTTTGAAGAATGGCCATTTTGAAGTGCCAAAATCAGGACTCACCAGTGAGTTCCATTTTTGTAACAAATCCATTGCATAAGCTACTTCTGCCAGACACATCAGAGATGCCACGTGTGAAATGCTGTCTCTTTCTACAAAATGACAACTGTTGTGATTTATTTACTGCTGTCTGCTACTTCTGGTCTACTGTACACCTTTATTATTATGCACTGAAGGCGCCCTCCTTGAGTGTACATCCCTGTGGTTCAAAACTATAACCATTAGACAGGTGTTAGGGGAATAAGAGAGACTAAAACACATACTGGCAGATTTATTAAATCTCCATGCAGTGCAGCAAGCCACCTTGCTGCGCTGCATGAAAGGGTCAGGGCAGGAATGCACCTCATTTACCATTATACAATGCATTTCTGTCCTTTCTTTGCGCAGGTGCCCTTTTGGCTGCCTAGCACCAATGCAGGTACCCTTGCACCATGGTGCAAGGGTGCCTGCATTGTAGGCAGGATTTCTTTGTGCAGGAAGAGGCACCATCCTGCACAAAAACAATCCTCAGAGGCATTTTCCTCTTTCTAAGCGTGCTGCATAATGCAGCACACTAAGAAAGAGAAAACAATGAGGAGAAATAAAGGTATTTCTCCAAGTTGCCATTCCCCTGGGGAGGCGTAGCATTTTGACACATTCCCAGGTTTACTAGGGTTGGGAAGTTTGGGAATGCGCCAAAAACCATGGGTGAATGCGTGGAAACACCCACGCTCCACCCATGGAATGCCTCCCTGGGGCAGAGTAATGCAACACATTGATATGCGCTGCTTGTGTTACTTCAAATTTGCTGGACTTGCGTGGCTTGATAAATCTTACTTTAGTGGTTCGTCGTTCTTGCACCTCCCCTTGCTTGGTCAAGGGAGATGCAACACATTGATAAATATGGCCCATAGTATCCCTTGAGAACACAACCCCAGTTCTAAATCTATTACTGGTTCAGCTCGGACACTTTGCATATGTTGCCTTTTGAATAGGCTAGTGATGCAGAAGGCCATACAAAGAAAGATACACAGCTATATAAAGTGTATTGTTGTTATGGAGTGCTTTAAAATGTCTACTGGTTAAATGTGTGCATTTGTAAGCCCTACTGTGAGGGAATAGTAACAAATACCAATGAACTTCAAAACCAAATTATCAGTGTTCTTTAATTGTCTTCAGTTGGCTTCATGACATGGCAAAAGGTCCAGAAACCACTGCATTTTATTAAGATAGCACTGTTACAATCTCCGTATCTCGTTTCTAACTCACACAGCAGCTGTAGAATTTCAGCCATATACAGACCATAATAAACTCTTAAGAACAACTTTGCAGCTTTCTAGTTAGGTATTATATCTCTGTCTGTGTCTTAACTCTGGAGTTAAAGTACTGCAGCATTTCCCAAACTGTGGGTTGGACCCACTGGTGGGTCAAAAAGAGATTCTTGGTAGGTTGAGAAAGTTCTGGTCTATATGTATGTAATATGTAGTGATTAGTTCTCTTTGTGCACTGGTGCAAAGATGCTGAAGAATAGACCCAAGTCCAGTTTTAAAACAAACCCTTGCAAGTATTCCCAAGCAAGACACCGGTGAACCTTCTACTATTTGTTCCTGCTGCTTTTTTACTTCCATTTCAACATAGAATGTGCTCCCTATGCATTATCATACACAACCATATGATCTGGTAATGACTTTCACATACAAACTAAGAAATCTGGATGCAGCCTAATTGCCAGAGCAGCCAACTTTGGATCTGGGGAACCAGGTTGGAGTCCAAACGTTGGCTCATCATTCTTTGATTCTGAGCAAACCATCTTCCTCTCATGTGCTTATAATAATATGAATCTGACTTTGTGGAATGCAATCTGGTGATCATGTTTGTACTCTAAAGCCCCTGGGTCATGTTTGTGCTATATAAAACTGTAAGATATATATATGGTGTCCAAAATGAACCACTAGGCCTCCCTCTAACACAAAAATGGATATGAGGCCGTATCCTCTGTTGCAGAAGGGGGTTTCTAAAACTGCTGGTATCAAAATCAAGATTTTTCAGAAGTCTTGTGATTTTAGTGAACAGATGTCACAGGCCAGCACCCCACTCTGAAAAGCGTTCTAGCTCCAGACTCCAGGTGAGTTCACCATCTTCCACTTTTATGGGCAGGGCAATATGTTTGCCACTGTCCAATTTGGAAGATTTTGGTTATTGTAGGCTTTATTTTATTCTCCAGTTCAGTACAGTTCAAGAAAGGAGGGGTCTTTGTGCCAAACTGTAATTGTCAAATCCTTCAGATTTTTCAAATACTGCACTTAAAGTACAGCTCATAAATTTATTTACAACTTCCCTCTTTTTTCTTATTGGAATTCTTCTGGAAAAGTGTAGCCTGAATGTTGTGATCTTCGCTACATTTTTAACCTCCTTCTTAAGGGACAACTTGATTGTCTTTTATAAAGAAGAATGCCCGTTTGGAGACAGTAATGGGCATTGATTACACCTTGGTCAAGGCAACCAGAATATAAAGCTGTGACACCCCTCTGACAGGAACCTGAATTCAGATCATGCTGCAGCATGAAGAAAGCTATGCTACAAATCATAGACTACACCATCATGACCACAAATTAATGGTCCCTCGCTCCAGATGTTGTGGTCCTGTCAGGCACCTTAGATACTGTTGAACATTCCACTCTCATCCACACTGAAACCTTAAATGGGATTTATTAGCAACATACTTTACTCATTCTCCTTCTACCTATCCAACTGACACCAGTTTGGTCACACGGGCACTGGCACTTCCAGGTCCCAGATCCCAATCACCTGCTGGGTCCTCCAGGGTTCTTTTGTGTACCACACCATCTTCAATCTCTATATGGAGTTCCGAGGAGCTCTACTCAACATTAATGATGATGATGATGAAATAAGATTTGTAAAGCGCACAGATACTCCACGGAGTGTCCTGGCGCTGGATTCAAGCCTACCTACAAGCAGACAGTAGTCTTACTCTTGTTTAAACAGCCAGGTTTTACATTTTTTTCTTCAAAACCGATGTCTCAGCTATTGTTCGTATCTGCAAAGGAAGTTTTTTCCAGGCTCCCGGTCTGAGATCGGAGAAAGACTTGCCTCCAATTCTCACTCAATGTATCTTGGGGATTCTGGCCAGCCGAGCAGTGGAAGATCGGAGATTTCTCGAGTGGGCATACTCTTTAATCCTTTCCCTGAGATAACCTGTCCAAGTTGAATTCAGTGCTTTATGGACAAGGACTAGTGTTTTAAAAATACTATTTTTTCATTGAAAGCCAATGCAGAGCCTTTAAGTGAGGAAGTATGAGATCTTGAGGGGAGGTTACGGAGAGTTTTGGCTGCCGAATTCTGGACTACTTGAAGTCTGTTAAGGAGGTCATCTGGGAGAACCAAGTATAAGGCATTTCTATAGTCCATTCTGGACGTTATCAACGCCTGAATAACCATTTTCTTGCGGTAAACGATATTAGAACATTGGAATGTTGGTAACTCCATTGAAAACAATGGAGTGCTCCGGGCTTATAATGGCTGGTATAAGCCCGGAGCTCCAACATTCCAATTTGTCTTTGCTCACAGCTCTGGCTGTGAACAAAGGCTTCAGGGAGCAGGAGGGGATTTCAATCCCCTCGCGCTCCCTGAAGGCTTTGTTTTATTTGTTTGAACATTCTGCCCTCTAGTGGCAGAATGTTCTAATAGCCTTATAGCCCTTCGTAGCAGGGCTATACCGGCAATTAAAGTCCCGCTGCTTTGTTAAAGTCCCTCGCCTTCGGCTCGGGCCTTTAACGCTGCAGCGGGCCTTTAATAGCCGTATAGCCCGCTACGGTGGGCTATAAGGCTATAGTAAAGGAAGAAACGTTTTCAAAGTACGTAGCACCCCAAAACAAGAGCCAACCACTGATTGAATTTGTGGTTGAAAAGAAAGGACCCTATCAAATGTAATGCACAAGTTTTTAACTGTATCCTGTTGAGGACCAGGGAGTTTGGCTGTGCTTTGGCCAGAGGGTCTGCCATAGATCTGGCGAAATAGAATCAAAATACACCAATAAGAGGATAATGCACAACTTTACTTGAACGTCTTGTTGCATCCTAATATTTTACGCTTCAAACACTGTCTGCATGTCATCTAGTCATGGATGGATTCAAACCCCAACTTCCACCCAATGCAAAGTCACTTGCATTCACCCAGGACACCAACCAGACCCTCAATTAACATACTGCCAAGAAAACTAAGATGGCCTTGGTAGAAATGTCCTGCTCCATGACCTCGCAGATTGCAGATTGGCCCTCATGAAGAGCATCCTACATGCTGCAGTACATCTCAGTCAGGACCTTAACAAATAATACCACATCACTCTCATCCTGATGGAACTCTACTGGTGCCCTTTGCTGGCCCACACCATGTTCAAAATTTCGTAATATCTATCTGGCAAGCTCACCATCTCCAGAGGCCCTAAGCACACCTGCAGCCAAAACACCATCAAACTGGAGGCAAAGAATTGTAAAAAACAAAACAAAAAATACAAGGCAATATGTTTGGCACTCAGGTATGGAACTCATGCAAACTGTTAGTTTTCCTTCAAATTGTTACATGCCACATTTTGCTCATCTCTCATGATTGGTCCCTCAGACTTTGCTCCCTCAGTTTTGAAAACACAAAACAAATTATTCCAGCAATCTGGAATTCCAGTCATCCGTTCAATGGTGGGGCTGTGATAATTCTCACAATGTAAACTCGGACATCTTTTCATAGCAGGGATGCTTGACAATGAGTACTGAATTCCAGCATAATATTAGTAATCTTGCTTATCATAATGGCTAGTTATTGTGTAGATCTTCATATGGCACCTCTGCTGTTCCTAAGCAGTGACCATTACATATGTTGCTAGTACTCAATGTATGGTGCTCAATTTACTGGCCTCTGACAGGTGGAAGACTGAGTCAGCTTTGACAGGATTTGAACTGGAATGGACATAGAAGAGAGATATTAACTAATTCACATAGACTAGGCGCCAGAAACAGGAAATGAAGGCCACGGTTGCTGCAATGGGTCCTTTAGAGCCCATCAAGAAAATGGGAAGTGGCAGACATGATAGCTCAAGAAGGTGCTCGAGATACAAGAACATGGGGAACACGGTGGCGCAGAGATCATCCCTTGGTTTAGATGCTGAAGTCAGGATTGAGATTGGAACTGATGACCTGATAATCTGGGTCGCACTAAAGTATTTTTCTATTTGGTTTAGATTGGCCTCTTATTTCAGCAGACAAAAAAGCTCATAAGAATGAATTATGGGGATAGAAGGTCAGGGGTGAGGTGTGGAGGCCAGGTAAGTAAATCAAGTTCAGTGAAGGAGAGAAAGGAATGATGAAAACATTGAAAGAAAATGATTGAGCATCATAAAAAGAGAGTGGGAGAGAGAAATGTAAGGAAGACAAAATAAGGAGAGGAAAGAGTAATGAGAAGGTAAAACTGGAAGGGAGGAATGCGAGGATGAATAACGAAATTACTAAAGGCAACATGAAAGGATGGTAGTAGAGTTAAAAGGAAGGGTGAAAAGGACACAGGAAAAAGGGTGCAGGGTTTATGGATACAATGATGAAGTGTTGGATAGACGAGTGACAGATTTAATTGGTGAGAAGATGGAAGGATGGATGGATGAATAGGTGGAAGGATGAATAGGTTTATAGAATGGATAGAACGGTGGATCGGTGCTTAGATGGATCAGTTTGTGCACAGAATATTCATTGGATGGATGGAATGCTGGAAAAATGGACGGATAGGAGGAAGGATCGAAAGGGTGAAATATGGATCTGTGAAAGCGGGAACAGATAGATGATGGAATGGTTATTGGATGGATGGAATGGTTAAAGAGTGGATAATGGGATGAAAGTATGGATGGGTGAATTGACAGAAGGGTGGAAAGGTAAAAGTGGAAGTTGGACGGGAGAATAAATGAATAGATGAGTGGATTTAAAGGTCAAGGAAACTATTCTATGAATAAACAGGCACACTTGCTTTACTCCCTCAGTGTAAAGAGAGGTATGATCCAAAGTGGGGGGAGGGGTGTAGTTTCATTTTCTGGCTACTCCTTTTTTAAAAAGGTCACATGTAGCAGTCAACTCAATCGTGTGGCCTGACAGAAGGTTGCCAGGCTGTCATAGCAGACAGAACCAGACACCAAAGTGAAAATAAAAGAGTGCGGCATTGGAAGGTGCGGCCAGAGCCACAAAGAGGACAGCCAACAAGTTTGAGATTGCGAACACTGGCAGCTGCAGAAATGGACACAAAGTGTGTGGGCCCATGGATCGAAACAGGGTCACTGGCAACAGCAGACATGCTTGCATGCGTGAATGTGCCGAGACATCATGATGCGGGGAAGAGGGCGCCTGGAGCAGCAAACAGAATAGTGCTAGTGGGCCGAGAGGCTAGACAAGGGTAAAGAAACATGAGAGGAGACTTTACCAATTCTGTTGGAAGCAGACATGCTGCACAAAGTCTATGTCAAATTACTATGTAACCGTCTACATTCGTGGAGATCCTGTGAAGTCTACTTGAACACTGTTACATCAGTGTCATTAGTCAGGGTCCTTCTAAGGCTGTGGAAACTATCAATTTCTAGAAAGACAGCAATACATTTAAAAGGAACACCAAACTACACAACCCATAGCTCCCATTTATGAATTATGTAGAACTTTAGGGCTCTGACAAGTTTATTTAAATTTTGATATAGACCTCACTGAGGTCAACAAATACAAAACTTAATGTTAAAACATTTATCATGGTACCCGTAGCATCAGCTTTAAGCATTTATAATGTAAACACATTGTTATCATGGCTTTTAAAACAGCTTCAAGAAAAGAAAACTTGTTTAAGAATTATACATCTAATAACAGATAAATTCATCCAGTGGGGATTTTTCAGAGCTTAGTTAGATCTTACGGAGAAGTGGTGGTGTATCTGAGCTTCAAGTGTTTATAATTTTAAAACATTATCATCATAGACTTTAAAACAACTTAAAAAAACTCTTTAGAAATTTATACAGTTGATAACAGGCAAATTCATCCGGTGGTCATTTACAAAGCTTTATTAGACTTTGTGTAGACGAGACGTTATATCTAATACTAATAGGCCTTAAATACCTCAGCCGGGCTTCAACTAAGGTCGGATTAGGGCAGACAGATAATACCTGAATTAGATCTTGTATTCCTCCCTTACACAGGTCACAGAGCCCTGCTGTGTTTTCAGAGTTATGCCACTTTGCTATGTAAACTTTCAAAGTGAGGATTTCTAACCTCAGTAAAAGAATACAGCGCCGTACCCTATGATCTAATGAGAGATAAGTGTATTTCTCAGGTGATTTATAGTCTATGGTTTTTGCATATTTTGTAAAGTGTTTTAAATGGAGGCAGTGTTCTATGTCTAGGTCAAAGCTTCATTTTGGGGTCAGATTCTTTAAAAAGAGCTTTAAAAGTGCCGGTGTCCAAGTTTGTAAAAGTGCTACCTTGCAGAGAGACAGGTTGAAAGCTGTATTAAGATTTATATTAAAAGTGTACCGAGACGACTCACCTCTGAAAGTTTCCAGTTTTAAAATGTTCCTTAAAGAACCAGTCAGCATGCAAACGATGATATGCCCATCTTTATATATTCGAGATAACTCTTGCATTTATACTAGCTAAGGAGAGTTTGAGGCGTAATACTTGGGCCGGAAAGATTGGTTTACTCTTACCAGTTTCCACAGAGAATTCCCTTCTCTCGTTTTTACAAATTACCAAGTTTTATTGTGTGTATACTCTAGACCATACGTTAGAATGGGAGGGATTTTTATACGGTAGACCTCTAACAAAGGTTGGAAGTGTCTGTTTCCGGAGGATGATTATAGCCTCAACAGTGCTCCTACGTGGGGATCTGCCTTTCAACCTATGTGATGTAGGTGGGAGGAGTTTTGTAAAGTTTGGGCAAAAATCGGACCTAAGAAGTGTATTCTTTGACGGTCTCTAGTGGTTTTCCCCCCAATGTCCAATGGAAAGGTCGGTATCGCTTTTTTTCCCTAAAAGGTAAAATTTTGTTTTTCGAGATGTTTGGGATTAAAAAGTTGTCTTCTGCATAGGCACTCAGTGCGTTTAAGTTTCTTTGCAGTCCTATCGGTGTAAGATCTAATATCATAATGTCATCAGCGTACATTAAGATATGTATGTTAGTCAGTGCCAATTTCGGTGGACATTTTTTTACTTGATCGAAGTACTCTGGTAGGTCGCTTAAATAAAGAGAGAATAACAAGGGGGCAAGGAGACAGCCTTGTTTTAGACCGTTTGACGTGGAAATTGGTCTAGTTAAACCCTTTTCTCCCCCCATTTGGACTCTGCACCAGGTTTCTGTATGAAGGGATATCATTATTGTAAATAAATTTTGTGGGATCCCTAGCCTCACCAGTTTTTTCTAGAGTGTTGGCCTGTCCACCCTATCAAAAGCCGTGGTAAAATCAATTAAAGCACAGTATGCAATTTGTAATTCCGACACAACATATTTGTCCAGTATCGTTTTTAAAATAGCGATATTGTCTGTTACTGAGTGCTTTGGGCGAAATCCTGCCTGGGACATAGGAATTGCTCCACTGGAAAAGGCCCAGTCCTTAAGATTGTCCAGGCAGGACACAGGCTACAAAGACCTTTCTCGTTGCGTCGAGCAGGGCAATTTGTCGATAGTTCTTTGGGTCTGCTCTAGATCCTTTTTTTGAGATAGGGACCACAATATTCCCCCGCCATGACTTTGGGATATCTCCTGTTGCAAAACAGTAGAGAAATAGGGGGGATAGAAATTTGCTCCACTCGTCCGGATTTGCTTGAAGAGCCTTAATCAAGATCTTGTCCGGTCCAATTGCTGCTGTAGATCTTGCGGCCTTTATAAAGTGAGCTATTCGTTTAGTTGTTGAGGCTACTGCGACAGCATTTAACTGATCCTTCCCTTGAGTCTGCTGATCCCATTTTTCCACCTTCTGTGAGTTTAGTTTATACAAATTATGGATATATTTTTCCCAGGCCAATGCTGACACTGGGAGTGCTTATATTGTTTTCCTGATACACATTTGTTTGGCAGCTAGGCTCCAAAATGCTTTACTTTTTTTTTACTTTTTAGAGCCAATTGAATGTTTATCCAGGTTTTGTCTTTTTCCTCTTGCTGCTTTTTTGCCTTTTTCCATTGACAGAATTTTTTCAGCTTTTTTATTTCTTCCTGTCTTATCCCCGAGTAGTTTAGAAATTGCAATCTAATCAGACTATTTCATTTTACTGATTCCTAATCTTTGTTCATTCCTTTAGAGTGGCTCCTTCTCTTTTCATGCCTGTTTGAGTGTTCCTGAAAAGATGCGACAACCAAGGACACTGTTTTTCATAATTTGTTATCGGTTTACTTCTCTACTGAGCGGGTCTGAAAGCATAGCAGAGATTACGTTGTTCATTCTCTCAATTTCTTTAGAATTGCAGATGATCCTACCGTTTTTATGATCTGCAATAGCATGACCATTCAGAGAACCTAATGTCCATGAGGTAGTAGATTGCAGTGTGAGTTCTGTTTTCAGAGACAAAGGGGCGTGATCGCTTTCATGTATATCCTGTACATTCAATGATTGCACTTTCTGAAAAAAGTCCATGCCACAGATTACATAGTCTAAGATAGATAGACTGTTAGTACCCGATCCGGTATATGCGGCCGGCATGTCCTCTTCTACTCTGCCATTTAAAATTACTCCATTCATTGCGGTAACATGAGAGAGCAGTAGTTTCCCTCGTTTATTAGCTTTTATCTCTGTTGGAAATAGTGACTTTGGAATAAAACAGGCTTCCTCTTTTTTACATTTTCCATCTTTATCCAATGAAGTATTAGAGATTTTCCCATTAAAGTCTCCAACAATTAACCTTCCCCCGGGGCAATTTCTATTACATAGACAATCTATAGCTAGCAGCCGCCCATATTGGGACCCAGCCGAAGGGGAACCACCGACGCATCCAGTAATACACACAATACTGCACATGGGAGCGGGCAGACACTTTGTCACTTGGCTGTACAAAGCCATCCGGGAACTTATGCTCAAACCATTAACCTCACTAAGACAGACATGGGGGGAGGATATAGGCCAGCCGCTGCATGACAAAGAATGGGAGCAGGCCATAGAAGATCCCCAAAAAGTATCTAGAAATGCACGATTCAAAAACATACACAACATTTTACACAGGGCGTATCTGACGCCGGAGCGTTTGCAATGCTTCTACCAAGACACGCAGTTTCTATGCCCCGATGTCAGACTCCCGATGTGGACTTTAGACACATGTTCTGGGGGTGCCCCACAATTCGGTACAAAAGGGGGTGGTGATGGACGGAGCATCAGAACCAATCAAACACTCACACCCAGTCAACAGATCTGGGTTTAATCCATCACCGTTCTTCAGCCCACTCTGCCACCCCAGTTCAGACATGGCCATATGCAAATCAGTCTGACCCTGTGCCTCATGGGAACAGTCCAGCCCGAACTGCCAAGCCATGCCTTCGACAGTACTGGGATCGCATACATGAGGTGCTTTGCGAAACAACGAATATAACAGGAGTGAACTCATGGGAAGCATTGCACTGGGTGTGTGCCGAAGACGAAAAACATGAAGGTACAGATCCGGTTCGTGTCCCTTTCTATTCTACTGGCTAAGAGAGGAATAGCCATGTACTGGAGAGACCCGCAGGGACCCCTGCTGGATGCCTGGGTGGGTGCGGTTAAAAAGGGGGCGTATGGAGGAAGTAGGGCTACGAGCCGAAGAGGTGAAAGGCACACGTAAGCACCACATCTCCATGGAATGGACACAACTGTTACATCACTTCAAACACCAAACCACACAAGAGCAACTTCCCATGGCACCCCCTCCTCAGATAGATCTCACTATTTAACTACAGCGGGCCGAGCCAAACACATATCAGAGAGAACATCACACAAGCAGGGCACTTGTCACAACCCCACGATAATTCTGGTGCAACTGTCATGTCCCCCTACACGCACAGCCAGGAACTGTCAAATGGCCATAAACCGTCAAATAGGGAATTCCCTCCTGCCTGTACACACCCCTGTTAACCCCCTAATTCTCACCCTAGTTAAATGCCAAGTTATGAGTTAAGGATACAACCCGACAGCTTTGACATCGGTTTCATCTGGTAGGAAGTGTACCGTATATCTGGGACATTACACTACGACCACAACGATAGCGGAGGCAGATATGGCTCCCAAAGCAGGGGCACATGCTCACAGGTGTACTGCAGGAAGAATATGATCAATACGGACTGAATTAATGGACATGTAACATTAGGATTGTAATATAGATTCGGAACAATGATGTACAAAGTCCAATGCTAATGCTAATCTACTAGTTGAAACAGTGCAACTATACAATTGCATGTAATTCGAAACAAGAAATACTGTTTTAATGTACCTGAAATGTCAATACTCAACAAACAAATTCAAACAAAAAAAAAAATCTCCAACAATTAATATTGGTGGGTAGCATTTATAGGCCATTGCTGTTTCAATCTTCTGAAATATTTTTGCTAGCAGACAGTCATTGCAGGGTCCCGGCGGTATGTAAACATTGAAAATTAGCAAATCCTGGATGGTATTCAAACTTTTGTTTTGATGCTTAATCTTAATGCACTGAGCATTTTTGAGATGCAAGTCAATGATTTCTTCTTTTAAGAGAATTGCAAGGCGTCCTTTTGCGTGACCCCTTTTTGTGGCCTCAGCTGCGATGTCGAACGCAAAGTAATTTTTTTGAGGGAAAGTGCCTACGGACCAGGTTTCTTGTAATAAGAGAATCGATGGGGACTTTTCTAGGATATGGGCTAGTTTTCTCGGCTTTTACCAGCGATGTTCCAGGAGATAATTATTATCAAGTTATCAAGTGTTAGTGTGTTTCCCTGTTTATTGCTGTTCAAATTTTTAGAGATCCAAGACCAGGAGTTTTCTTTAAGTTGCGGATCGATTTTTGGAGGAGCCTGGTTCCAGATTTGCTGCTCGCCTTTGCTGATCGATATTTTTAAGGAACCTTCTGGTATGCTTATTTGAGTTTTTGGAGACCAATTTGAGTGGTTATGCTGGGAGTAGATCTTACTCTCATCGTTATCTTTTAACCTGTTGTACTGTTTTGCCTTTACTTTGACTTCAGTCATGTCAAAACCATTTTTGTGAATAATGTCTCTCTCTTTTACAATGATAGATGGAATAACGTTGGACCAAAACTCCACCTTTGCCATCGTTAGATTCGATTTATTCGGGAACGCTACTAATTTTATTTCTAGTGTTGTGAGTGTGTGAAGTTGAGGAATCTTATGAAGTAAGTTTAATATTCTCCTGTGATTTAGAGCAATTATGTCACAGGGGAATATGTCTATTAATTCCAAAGTACAAGAGTCAGTTTAGTCTCCCTTTCCTTGTGTGTTTTTATTGATTTCTTTCTCTCCTGAATATATTGTCCTGACATTACTTTCTCTGTTTTGCTGAAAGATTTGGCACCAATGGGTTTAATTTTTTTCCCTGTGCCCAATTGCTTTCATTGACAGGGAATATATATCTATGTTTTGGGTTGTCTCTAGATTTTTTATGATTGGGTCATTGCTCTGAACTATTTGTTCTGGTGTTTGTGGAAGTTTTACTTTCCTAGTCGATCATCTTGAGATTTTTTGCTTTGCTCTTTTTTTTTGCTTTTCTCCCCTTTATGATGTATCTCTTTTCCTTTGTCTTTGATGTAAGTTTGGATTCTTCCATTATTGGGGATCTGTTCCTGATTCTTTTGCATTTGAGTTAGCATTCCTTGCTGATTCTTCTGTTTAAAAATGGGAAGCAAAGATATCACGGGTTGAGGGGTGCTTTCTATCTTGATTTCCTCAAATAATTTGCGAAGAGAGAAAACTTCTCCATCATTTATGAGCTTATTTTTCACTTTTTTTTAGGTGAATCCCTCTGTTTTTGTTGCCTTTTGCGTTTTCCTGGGAGATGGTCAGCGGATAGTGTATTTCGGCATTCTTCTTCCAGAGCCGCAGATTTTCCTGGGCCACTTAGCATAGTTTTGGAATTTTGATTAAATCGTTTTTTCCTTTTTTTGTCCACTAGATATTGTAAAATTCCAGATTGCGTTTCGAGAATCATGTCAGAGTTTTCTATGTTTTTTTCAAGGAGGGCCAATATAGATTCCAGAATTCTTTGTAGTGAGAAGAAGGCGTTCGATATAAGTTCTCGCCTGTTTGGGGATTGCGATACGTTAAAGAAGGGGAGTTCTGGTGGCCGTGCACAGTTTTCCGTGTAAACTGTGGCATTAGTTGGAGTACTGTTGAGTGGTTGTGGTGTCTCTTTAGGTACTGTAGGAGACAATCAATGTAGACCTAGTGAAAATTTTATATCCGGCAAAGTATAGTCGGTTTCTAGGATTGCAGGAGGAACCTCCAGGGCTATGTATGGTTTTTGATGGGGTTGTTCCTGATCCCCCCCATTGACTGCATCTTTTTCGTAGTACGTTGGCTGTTTACTTTCTAGTTTAATTGCCATTTGCTGGTCATTGCTAGCCATTGATTGCACTTGAGCACAGTCCCTTTCCTTTGCCTTGGATATTTCTTCCTGTGGCATTCCCTGCTCAACAGGGGCTGTTTGATCGTCCATTCTAGAGATGGCAGTGAAAACATTTGTAATATCTGCTGTTCCTGGGACCACTCCGATATGAGATGCTTTGTGTATACTCTTTCTCGTAGACTGGGCCGTAGCCAGTCTTTTCATATGTACTGTTCAAGATATACGTTTTTTGTAAGCCATGAAAGTATATTGATGGAATGAGCAAAGGGGTCGCCTGGTTAGATGAGCGGTGCTCTTGCTCGCTATCTTGCTTTCTTGCTCTGCTCCCAGCTTCAACTGTGACGATTTCAATGTGTTTTCCTGCTCAGTAGTGGTTTAGCCTATGCTTAACACGTGTTTTTCTGGAGGCCAGACAGCCCTGGAAACTATAGAGGATGGCCTTAAGAACAGTTTCCTCTGTATTATTACCCACCAATTTCCTGGTGTCGTGAGTAACTGCAGTTCTGGCCTCTTATGCTCAGAAAGTCATAGAGGAACACCTACATGTGTCAAATATGTCCTAGCAATGGTTTGTCTCGGAAGTGCAGATAGTCGATCACAGTGACATGGTCTCCTTATTGTGCAATCTTTGGGTCACCTCATGTCACACAGCAATGAAACAAACTGAGCAAGTGGACGAGGACATTTCAGAATGTGATGGAAGGTGAACCTTTGTGAAGTTGCACTCATATAGTGTATGACATCTCAAAGCTGATTGGTCAATGGAGCCAGCCACAGAGTTTGTATCTGTAAAGAGGTCCCTCTGACATATGTCTTTTTGTCACTTATGAAAGGAAGGTGTATGAATGTGTTCTGTAAACCGACTAAATAAGCAATTGTGCCACACCCCATACTGGATGTAGTGCCCGCTTTACACCCACTCCCCTCTATACCCACTCCCCAATCACTTAGAGAGTAAGCCTGCAAATTCATACAACTCTTCCAGCAATTGAAGTCTGATGCTTGAAAAAAAACTGCAAGATCCTGGAAGCAGAAACACATAAACCTGAGCAACACATCATAAATAAATTGTTATTTACAACACAACAACATTTAATTTCCGAATTTGGTACATCTTAGGATCTAAGTCAAGACTGTTAAATGGGAGCCGCAAGTGTGACTCTACTACGCAAATGTAATGAACTTTATATTTTTGGATGTTTTGCGATTGTTTTGGTGATAATTTATCAAATCTTCCTCATCAGGTCAGACTATACTTGTTGTGTATTTTTTATTAAACTACCCACTCACCTGGTTTGAATGGTTGACTCAGACCTGAGACTTGAGCAGCGACCTTTCACCAACTTGAAGTTTTCTGTGTGCTTCTAGAAAGGAAAGAAAGACTCATCAGACCAAAAAGTATCACATCAAGTAGCCGAGTTTAGTAATAGCAATGATATGTACTGGTTCAGAACAAAAAAGAGTAGAGGGAGAGAAATGAAGAAATGTCAAATTGAAGAGACGAAGTAGTCGACTCATTACACTGCAAGTTACTAAAATACTCTAGCAGGACATCTAGTTTTGACTTGTGGTTTAGGGAAGGCCCTCACTACAGAAATAATTCAATTTGTCAGAAAAAAGACTTGTTACAAAAATTCACAGGTAATGTCCACTCACAGTACTGATTGTGTTGCCACCATTCTTATGTTACACATTCAGGAGCCCTACTGGAAATAGAAACACAGGATATTCCAGTAGAGACAGAGGGCTTGAAGTGTGGATGTGACGTTGTGGGAGATCTGAGCCAGCAGCACAGAGCGAACTTACACTAGCATGTTTCTGCAATGTAGATATTTTGGTCCTTATTTATGAGCCCTTTGCGATGTTGTTGAGTCCCTTTTTGTGATACTGAGACGGTATAAAATATGCGCCAATCTGCGCCATATTTACAAAGTGACACATCTAGGCAGAAGCAACACTTTGTAAATACCTAGCGCTACATTATATCTGCAACAGGTATAATGTATGCAGAGTGAGCGTTCCGGCACAGAAAAGTCTCGTAGAAAGTGAAATCTATGAGATTTCACTGCAACACTTCTAGGACACCACTGTGTAAAATACTTACACGTGCCTCACAGCAGGCGTAAAGAGTTACGCAGGGCCTTCCACATGGGGCTTGCCCCATGTGAAAGGACACATTGCTGGAGTTGTCTGTTTTCTGACACTCCCCAGCAATGCACCACTTTTGAGCCTGCAGATACGTCAGGAATACTGACGTATATGTAAATCCTTGCAACATGGAGTGCCGTACAGTAAATACGAAGCATCCATGGTGTCGCAAGGTGGGGGCACTGAAAAGTGTTGCATTGCTGTTTTCACACAGCGATGCGCCACTTTTCATAAATAAGGCCCCCTGCATTTCAGTGCCAGACCTAGAACATTCAGGGTCCTGATTGTGGTGCAGAACCACAGCATGGAGCTTGATGCACAAAACACGCATCATCTACTTCAACACGGTGAGAAGGTTGCTCAAGAAGAAGGAACATAAATACAATTGGATATGAGTTAGATCTGCAAGGATAAATCCACACTATTAACTTTTACTTCATCTGGTTGGTATTAAATTAGTCGATGCTTAACAGAACAAGGGTAACAGCTAGGCATCACCACCACATATACCTGAAAAGAAAATGTGAAAGAGTGTGAAAGGACATCCATGCCCCCGCTACATATATATATGTTGGCACTGGGTAGTTAGGACCATGTTTCTATTTAAATGTTTTTTTTGTTTTCTAATACCTTTGACACTGTTTGATGACTCATCACCAAACTTTCACCCAAAAAAAGTCTCCTCTACTAAAGCTCTTCTCTGGGAATTTCGGAGGTGACCCATCATGCGAGGGCTGAGAAAAAGAAGGGCATCACAAAACCCGTTTCCCCCTGCAATATTTCATAGGAAAATTAAACAGCGATTCAGAAAAAAACAGCTTAATGGAATTACACCTAATTTGGAAGAAAGCTAAATCTATACCCAGAAGGCATGCTTTTTGTGATGTGGTGTAATTTTGCTAAGTAGTTTTTGAGAAATTAAGGTTCAAAATGTATATATATACCGGGGTATGGCCAAGCGATTTGATTAACAGGCAGAAACTTGTTTTGCTAATAACTTTGGTGCAATTTGACGAATCTTCACAAAACTTTCCAAAAAACGTTCATCCACCTCAGCTCCATCCTGGAAAGGTTTGGGGTGATCTATCAGGTGGGGGGGGCAAGAAAAAGGGGTGGACCCAAAATGCAATTCCCCGTGCAATTTCCATACGGAATTTTAGACACCCTACACCCAAAACGGCTGAACAGAATTGCACCAAAGGTGGCAGATAGCTAGCTGTTTATCCCGAAAGTATGTATTTTGTGACTTAGTGTATATCTGTCAGTGGTTATTGAGAAATTAAGGTTCAAAATCCATAGATATCTGAACAGATGGGTACGGGAGATTACCACAGGCACAAAACATTTCTTTCAGTCAGCCATCTCGCTCTTGCGGGAGCAAAGGGCTCCTGTGTGTCCTGGGAGAGTGCCCACTCTGACTGGCCGCAACAAATACAGAAATGTTGGGCCACCATTACAGGACTCAAGGTCCCTGTGTCCTGAAAATTAAAAATAATTAAGGTATAATGGGTTAGGGTAGGGATAGTCTCGCCGGGGTCCAATTTGAAAAAAATGCTTTTTAGGGTGCCAAGATCCTGCGGGAGTGCCCCTGTATCCTGCACAGCCCCTTGTGCTCCCAAGAGAGTCTCGATGGAGAACAGGCAGATGTGCTGGCTCCAGAGAGTCTCTCAAGAGAGTTCTGTGGAATTGAGAATATAATTTTTTTTAAAACAACCATGCGCAATGACACGTAGCTGTACTTGAAAATATCCTCCCGGTATGACATTATCCAGCTCATCACTATCCTGGCAAAGGTCCAAGCCTGACTAGGCCAGAACCACCTCAAACTGAACTTCCTCAAGACTGAATTCCTCATAATATCTCCCACGCATAGCTCCCCACCAGTATAGACATGGCTCAACCACTTGGACAACCTCAAATGAAAAGCTGTAAACATCTAATGTACTAAATCCTTAGGGATCATCCTGAACAAAATCTTGAGCATTCAAGCTCACATCAGCACTTGCAGTGCCCTCTTCTAACTCAGTCTCTTCAAGAAGGTCAAACCGTTTATCACTTGTCCAGATATCAAGACTGCAGCACGCGCCATCGCCTCATCTAGACAGGACTATGATATTACAACTTGAATTGTTAAAACGAAAGCTCACCTTACTCCTCTCAAGGCAACCTTCAATGCAGCAACTGATACTTGATACTTTGATCACATTACTCCCTTCCTCTTATCTCTTCGGTGGCTTCCTTTCAAAGCTAGAAGCATTCTCAGGCTAGCCTGTCTGATGCATAAAGCTCCACACCTCGACAGAGCTAAAACCAAGCATGTAGTCACGTCATCTCTGGAGACAGGTGCTCCCTACACAGTGCCAGCTCCCTTCTATTGGAACCTCAAATATTCAAGGAAAGTAGAACCTAAGCTCAAATCTTCTCCAGCTCATCCGTAGAATCTGGGACACCCTTCCAACCACAATTTGCACTAACCCATCGGCCCATTTAAGAAGGAAGCAATTTTGATTAACAGATTCTTCCCACTTTGAACATCTGTCCCCTGTGAAGTCACCCCGGTCTACTGGTCACCTGAGTAACGCAGTATTCACAAGGAAAATACTGGAAGATACTATTGATTCATTAACTGCATCCCTTCTTGCAATCTACACAACAGAAGTTTGCATGGCAATTTACACCAGCCCACTGTTATTAATCTAGATATAGATTTCTTTTTTATTCATCCTTGCTCCTACATCGACTTTTGTTTCTGAACTTACGTCTCTGTCAGCATTACACTGTAGGCAGTTGAGTATGAAATTATTAACTTTACTTTACTGTATTATTGTATTACCAACTCTATTGTTTGCAGACGACACCCTGCTGGTGTCCAAGACCCCGGCGGGACTCCAGCTTCTGCTCAATAAATTCCAATCCTTTTGCGACACCAGGGGTTTTGTCACAAATACCGCCAACACCAAATGTATGGCCTTTAACCCCCACAAGCCATTCAAAGGCAGCTTAGTGTTAGGAGGGACTTCCCTGGAAAGAGTCGGCACCTTCGACTATCTAGGCGTCCGCCTCTCAGATAGAATGTCTTGGAATCCCCACATAACCAAGATGCTACTGGACCACAAGCGTGTCACGGGGGCGCTAGGGAAGGAACACCTCGCTTCGCACAGTAGGCCTGTTGCTGCCGGCCTGCAGGTCTACGATCTGAAGGGGTTAGCGCAGCTCTGTATGGAGCTCGATATGGGTAGATGCCCTATTAGCGACAGAGTGAAGCGCCACCCCCTGCTTTATTGGGCCCGAATAACAAGGACACAGGAGCTATTGCCCTACGGGGAAGCCCTGGCAGAGGTTACCTGTCTTGATACGTGCTACAAGGTAGGGTGGATTGGTAACGTCAGGAAATTGGTGTCGGGCTTATGGGACAAGCCAGACCCCACCCTGCTTCGTAAAGAGGCATTGAAGCAATACTATTGGAAATGGGTGGAGCAACACGAGCTTATTAAGCCTAACCAGGGGAAACTCACTGAGGAATTTCTGCTCCATAAACAGGTCAGATCGCTGGAACCCTACTTAGACATTATTCAGATCCCCCAGAATAGCATATTATACATTCAATTTAGGTTCGGCACCCTTCCGGTGGGTGAGGTAACAGCCCAGTGGCACCCTAACACCCAAAGTCTGAGCAACTGCCCGGGTTGCAATGCCCCAGTGGAGTCCGTAGCCCATGTGCTGTTTGCATGCCTTGCTTATGCGCAGCCCAGGGACAAATGGCTTAAACCGATCTGTCGACAATTGGGCACACGGAACCACTGTGAAGCCTTGCGTATACTGAAGTTGGACTCCAGGCCCCTCTTTGCCTGTGTAGTGGCCAAGTTTCTAAGCCACATGTGTGGTGTTAGGAGGAAGGCACACGCGGGAGCGCTCCGGCTCCAGCAATGGCTAGGCTGATCCTCAGACCAAGTTGTTTTTGGGCCCCAGTTCTTAGACTCTTGATACTCTCAATTGCACTAGATGTACTGCACAAGCACTTTATTGTAGATTAATTGAACAACTGTATTGTCATGGGAGGGCCCCAAGGTTAATAGCCGATTGCTGTGTCTGAAGCTCTATTTCATATACCTAAATGGCTGTAAGTTGGCGCTAGCTCCTCCTGTTTATTACCACCGCTCCAAACCTTTGTTTTTAACTTATGATACTGTCTGATAGATATATTATTTTTTTTATTAGATATTTTGTATCTCAAATCAGTTTTTAACTAATGAGTTTATTTTTTAAATGCATGAACCTTTCCGTATGATGCATACCTCCTAATTGGTTGACGGTAAATGGGCATGGCGTGCCTCTATCGCCCCACATATGGACCTGTTCACAATTTCAGAAGTTGTGTGTAGTTGAATTGAGTACCTTATGTAATTTCTACACATTGGGCCAACATGTTTTAACCTTGCAGACACTTTTCCGCCAGATAATAATTTTGAGATCCGATGATCCTGCATGCCCATTGTGAGATGCACTGTAGGGACTTTTTATTTTTCTTACATTCTTATCTGTGTTTTATCGTGTATGTGCCTGTAGCTTTGATGACTAGAACAGGCGAAATAAAGCTTAATGTTGATGATGATTATTGTATTCTGTGTATACACAGTGTAATTGATTTTGCCTCGTACAGTGCTCTGATAGACTGTGTCATGTTCATACTTTAGAAAACTCTTTAAACAAATAAATAAACAAAAACCAGAGACTTTGCTCTGCATCATCTATTACTGCCACGTTGGGAAAATATTGAACCGTACAGAAGTCTAGTGAAAAGGGTGTAGGCTATCACAACTATACCATTTTGGTTGCCTGCTTTAAGACTGAAGTTGTGTTTGGCACTATTCAATGTTCCCAAGTCAGTGGGAAATATTACAGTGTTACATTGCAAGTTGTAGTTCTTGGTGCCTTTGCAGTATTTAATGCCACTGTCCCTAAGTTGGCTCTGTCGTTGCCCATTTTTGTAACTATAGAGTGTGCGCATCTGACGAAGGGAAAATGGTGCTCTCTACTTTGGTCCTAAAGGGCCCACTTCACTTTTATGCTCTGAGGGCCCAATTCTGATCTGCCTATTTGTTTTAAGTATGGTCTTAACCTTTTGATTTTGTTGAAATTGTATGCATAGAATACTTACTTATAAGGGCTTTTAGCTAGAGCTCATCATACATTGGTCTGTTATTGTGTGATTCACATTTTTCTCCCACCCTCTGCAGCTCACAGAATGGGGCAATGAGTCAGCACACTTCAGCTATTTGCTAACTTTACTGTGAATAGCGGTACAATGCCCTTTCACAAGGAGCACATCCACAAACAATGCAGTTCCCTTACGTGCCAGTGACTACCATGGCAATGTATGCTTTTTGAGACCAAAATACATTATTACATTTAGCCAATGACATTTTTAGGTCTCGCCTACGTTGCAGCGCATGCAATGCTTCGCCTTGGTGAGAACTATTGTCGTTGCTTTTGTGTCCGGCTTCTGTGGAAGCGGGGTTGGTGTCCGCCCTGTCGGCATTAGGCGCCACCCACCCGGACTGGAGATTTCGCTCGCGCACAGCGTCTCTTCCAGACACGCGTACCGGAGGCTGCTTCTCTATGTTCACTTCTGTCATTGAACAAAAGGTGAACTCTGCAGTGCACTGTGCTCCAAACGAAAGTGTATATGATCAATTTATTTCCATTTTGTTAACTGAAGTTGGAAGAAAGTGTAATAAGTCTCATGTGGTGTCTACATTATGTTTTTTAGCTATTTTTCTAAGGCTTCCCCAGTGTCTGGTGTTTTTCGATATTGACTTCATTATTTTCTAGTATATATCTACTTTAGCCTTTAATCTCACTTTCTGTATAACGTTCTTATTGCCTTTCTCACGTCCTACCACCGCTTTTCCCTATCGCTGCTTCCGCCACCGTTGTTTCCATGATTTATTTCATTTTATTTGTTGTGTTTGAATAACAGTGTCTAAGCAATAGAAGATGGTGCTATAGGGCGGGGGTGGAGGAGTCAGCTGAGGATCCGCTGAGATAGAGGCAGTGCTGATCAAATAATAGGATTTCAGGGCTGACTGTTAGCAGGACTGATAAAGTAAGTGCCTTTTCAGAGCTTTGAAGGGTGTGACCTCATGCATGAAATGCACAGCCAGTTTTGTTGTATGAGCTGGATATGAACGGTTGTCCTTAAGTGTCTGGTGGGTCAGTAAAACAGTAACCACTCAATGAGGCCGGGTCAGGCTCAGCCATGGAGGGCCTTGTGATCAGGACCAGAAGCAAGTGATGTCATCGGTGTACTGCAGGCCAAGAATGACGTCAGCGGGGCAGTTGATGATCTTTTGCACGTTGACCAATGTTTTCTTCAGGAGACACAAATCTAGTTTGTCTGCCTAATGCTATTCCTCCTTCTGGGTTCGTCTGTCTTCCTCTCGACCAGGTGTTTCCCAGATTCTTGCTTCTCGCTCCTTCTTTCTTAGTTTATTCTCCCTTCATATGTGTTGTGGCTACTTTCTCTGTCTCGCCTCTGCCTTTCTCTCCTTGTCGCCCTTCTCTGCTCCTCCTTTTCATTTCTCATGCTTTGTTGCTTCCCCTCTTTTAGTGCACTTTGGCCTGCATCGCTCTCATAGCCGCTACTGTTTCTCTGTCCATGATGTGCTCTAGTAGCCTGTACAGGCATTGCTTTTCATATTCCTCATGTCTCAATGGCTCTTTTTCCAGTGGTCATGACACTTTGTGCTTGTCACTCTGCCTATCCCAATAACACTTTAGCTATTCCATCCCAGTTGTGTTCTTGACCCTACAACGGCGTGCCGTACTCACTGTTCCTTTTAACCCCTGCAATCTAGTGCATGCAAAGGTTCTAATTTCCAGGTTTAGATCTCTTTACTGCATGTGATCACCTGAACTCGGTGCTGGGCAGGCAGCCTACACTAGGTCTCCACTTCGTGCCGTGGATGCACACGGTTGCCCAGCTCTGTACTCACCACGGAAAACATATATTCAGAGATGCACATGCACTCGGCACCGCCCTACATTTAAGCGCTGCTTCCGTCCCAGTTCCTTTTTCAATCTTCTCTCATACTTCCCCACCTTCACAGTATTGCTCTGACTTCCGCCACTCATTCTCTCACCCTCATCTCTCTGGTTCTCCACCTGCACCACTCATTCTTCCACCCACTCCAGCTTCACTAGTTCACTTTCTCACCACAAACTTTACCCCTCTCTTCCTTAACCTCGCTCTCCCCTATAGTTCCTTCTCATGCACATTTCTCAGTGACTTACTCCGCGCACAGACAACAGGGACAACAAATTGCCCATAAAATAATATAAACAGTTAACCTCCACTGCTCGCTCTCACTTTCACTCTGGCCATTACCCCTATTTCCCAGTTTCTCTCTGCTCCACTTTTATTCCCTGGTTCTCTCCCACCGCCAGTCTTCCACCGTTGCCTGCATATTTTCCACATTCCCTCATTCTCGCGCCTGGGTCTCTGCCTTCTACTTCTACATATTTCTTAACTGTTTCTCTGTCTCCCAGTTCCATTGTCCTCTCTTCCTCCTCGTCCTCCTTCGGTCACCCTTCCATGTCCACGTCCTACAGGGTCTCTCCATCATCTCCCACCTTTCTCTTACCTTCGCCTCTCCCACTCCCTTCCCCTCTAGCTACACCAGGCTCCTTACAGATTCCACCTTCCTTCTATTTTTTTGACCCCACCTTCTGCAATCGGCATCATTTCTATTTCTCACCGCTGCACCATCACCCTTCCCTTTTCCCTCTCATCTCTAGCGCTTATTCCCTCACCACTACGTGCTCCATCCCCCTTCTCTTCCCTATACAATCAGCATAATTTCACTCAATGCTCCACACTTCCACACCACACAATTCAACTCTTCACATTTCCATTCCTCACCACATAATTGAACAGCAAACCACATCATTCAACTCAACACAATTACACAATACACCACATACATTCGATCCATACTACAGAATTCCACATCATGCCACAAAAAACAACAGCACACCACATACTTAAACTCCTCTACACACCACTCCCGAACACAAAATACCATTCCAAATAATTACACTCCATAATGCACAATGCCACTCCACATAATTCCAGTGCACTCAATACCACATCTTTACTATCCACAAAAAAACACTGCACACAATACTACATAATTCCACTACACTAATCCACTCCCTACCACCCAATTCTACCTCATAGAATTCCACAACTTAGAATACCAATTCAACCCACACAATTCCATTCCACACCACCTACATCCGCTACACTCCAAACCAAAGCACATGGGTAAAAATATTATCATGTACAACGCCAATAGCTCTAACTCTCACAAATGCGAGACCTATTGCATTGCAAATGCTTGTTTTAGATTGTAGAGGCCCTAACATCGTCAAAGCAATAAAGTTTCACAAAAACCATGACAAAACACCAGACCTTTTGGCTATACCAACTATTGTATTTTCCCTGCAATTAGAAAAGTGCATGTCAACAGTGTGCAACAAATTCCATTGTCTCATGTGTAACAAGCATTTGCAAAAACAATAATTCTCACCTATTGGAGCTATTGGCAATGTTTTATAGCCATGCTGTACTGCAGCGAAGATGCTTTGTAGAGTGGCTAAAACTCATTTTAAAAAGCTCTAGGACGCATCCAAGGCGATTGTGTTTTTTTTTTCTAAAAGTGCATTACTGCTGGATGTATCATAGTCCTTTTATATTCTTTTTTTAGCCATGGTACAGAGGCCACATATATATAATACTGGCAAAGCCTCTTAAAGCCTTAGACCATGCACTGATACTTTGAATCCTCCATGGACATTGTTGACGCACTTTATTCCCCAAGAATCGCACCCAATGTGTTTATAAATGCACTCTAAGGCTATGTAAAGTAATTTAAGAACTTGTGCATACATCCAATCATTATTGAATGTACCTTTCTTCTTTTGAGGCTTTAATTTGATATGAACATTCTTAACACACTTTAAATCGCTAAGAATTGCACCAGACGTGGTTTTAAAATGCAATCTAAGGTGACGCACAGTCATTTAAGAACTTTGCATACATCCACCGTTTAATAAATGTACCTTTCTCCTTTTGGGTGTTTTTTTATTTGAAATGAATAAACAAAGATACTGTTTTAATCATGAATATTTTTACGGAACTGTAGCTTTTATCGCTTTTTCCATTATGCTTTGGTGTAACGGTTTTAATTAATTATGCACTTTGATAATAAACGAGACTTTGAATAGCCATAGTATGCAGCAGTTATGCTGCTTACAGCATGGCTACAAATCATTGCCAAAGTCGGCAATGTCCATGCTATACAACATGAAACAAAGGCAATATCAGAGCCAGTAGTCTCAAAGTCGAGGCCTATTACCTTTGCCAATGCTTGTTAGGTCTAGGCACAACTCCCCTGTGATTCTGAGCAAATCAGTTAATCTCCCCATGCATTAAAAAGATAAAATATATAATATTTTGCAAAAAAATCTATCACATATAGGAAGCAAATGCGCCTGTATGCATGTCTTATTGAAAATACATTTAGAAGGAGATAACATCTGTTGCCACAATAAAAATCCATTTCCAAGGAGAAAAGGTAATTTTTTGAAGTTCATGTGACGTAGTAAAACATAGCTACAAATGGCAACAGGTTCAACAAGGATGACAGGAAAGAAAAAAATAAAAGTAGTGCCTCAATCACAGTGCAATCAGCGGAAAGACAGCAATCCAGCTGAAGCAATCAGTACTTGGTCGATGCTCCAACCGAAAGAAGAGAAAGTGAAGCCAGCACAGGCTAGTAAATAAAAGGCAGGAAATAGGCATAACAATAAAGGTAATGAATGGTAAGCAATGATCGGGCAGCAAGCCCCTTATGTATACAATATCTCTGGTAGGCGAGAGCGCAAACAGCATTTGCGATGTCGCAGGTGAGACCTAAAAGATCTAAACCGGCAAAGGATGCTTGCAGTGATTAGACTTTATTGTTAATGTTGATCCAAGATGACAGGTAAACTTGCACTTTACAAAATGCTAAAAGTACCGTGGTTTAGACCCGAGAAGACTAGTTTTCGATTCAGCTTTCAGTGTGCGCTGAAAATATTTTCTAACGGAATTCAGTCAGAACTCATAGCATATTCAAATGGTAAAAAGGGGGAACAGCCATTACAACGCGGTTTTTACCACGCGCAGCTTTTACATCGCATGCGTTACAACGCATGCGATGTTACAACGCTATGCCATTACAACGCAAGTCTTTACATCGACTTGCGCTAGATGGCGTGCTAACATTACAAATAGTGTAGTTTACTATCCCAACACCTTCCCTACTGTTAAGTGGACTGGAGTTGGAATAGTAAATTACTCTTTTCTAATGTTAGCACGCCATCTAGCGCAAGTCGATGTAAAGACTTGCGTTGTAATGGCATAGCGTTGTAACATCGCATGCGTTGTAACGCATGTGATGTAACTGCATGCGTTGTAATAACACGCGTTGTAATGTCATACATCCAGTAAAAAGCATTCATCAATATATATTTTGAGTAATAAAGAGAATCTGTTATAAAAGTAAGTCAAATTAATTAGCCTTTCCAGATGAGGATGCAAACCACTGTAACCTTTGACCCCCCGAACCTTACCCCAATCAACAGTTTCAGACTGTAGTGACATTCCCTCTCTCCCTCTCTTTTCCCCAATCTTTCCTGCTCTCCCACACTCCCTCTTATCTGCTCTGTAAGAAAAGAAATAAAGAGCAAGCTTCATTGCTGGCTAGACAGCAAAAAAGCAGTGCCATGCCATCTGGTGCGCGACGTGCTATTCCACCACCAGGCAGCTAAGAGCTATTTTAAATGGAAGAAATTTGTGAATTTTTGGTCCTGGTTCTAGAGATGCATCACTAACTGCCTTGGCAATAGAATTTAATATGTTTTAAGGTATATTTTAGAAGTGCATGACACAACCCTGTATGAAGAAGGCCAGCACATACAAAATATAGTATGACAGCCTTTATTTTCTTTTATTCTATTTATTGTTTTTATAGTGCACTGATTTGGCAAAGCACTCTTCAGAGCGCAAGACATGCAGTAGAATTAAGGGGGAGCAAACACTTGGTGAGAGAAGTGGGCGAAGAGAAGATCTGATGTTACATTCAAGGTGAAGAGGCAGTGGAAAAGAGTTCGAGGGAGGAGCCCTGGTGATGCAGAGCCCTGCCCCAAATCATTTGAATCTAAGCAGGAACAATGTGAGAGAGTGTCGGGAGGCCACGCATGGCCCTCAGTTCTATTTTCCATAAAATATTGCCCCTGTTTTAATTATTTCCAAATGCCTAAGCGTTGCAGTATTTTCCAGACCAGTTAACAGCCCGATAGGGGGCCAAATGGCTGGGCAGACAAGTTCGACGGTGGTACTGTTAAAGACAGTGCTTAATTTGAGTCAGTAGGTTCAGGTGCTGGGCACTGGCAACACCAGCACTTATGACACTCTGCCATGTGGTGGCGCTGTTTATCTAATTTAGAGGTGGGCACAACAACAGTTATTAATTAATTCAATGAACATTAAAAATGACTAATACCTGCCGCCGAGCTGTTCTTATAGATTTGGGGGCCTGGAATAGTCTGAACTGGACACTTGTAGCAGTGTGGTGGTTAGTAGTTGTATTGGTATTGTCATTGGCAGCGCTGGCAGGGGCAATGGGCGGTGCAAGCAGGAGTGGCCTCATGACAAGGGCCCTGGCACTAATTTTGTTAAAAATTAAGCACTGGGTAAAGCCAAAGCAGAGGGTGAAACTGAAGTCTGTGGAAGAATCCTTTGCAAAGAAAATTAGTGTAGAGGAATTGATGTACAAAAGATTATAGCTGAACATAATACTGGGTGGGAACTAATTTCCGCCAGTGGGGTACGCAACGGGTAATAAAGTGGAGTACGAATGCAGTGGAAAGGTGGGAGGAGAAGACCGACTGGAAGAGGCTGCTAAGAAAGTGGAATGACCAGAGGGACGGTGTTACAGAAGTTCACAGAGGTTGGAAGAGGGCAGTCTTAGGTGTAGTCAATAGTGAAAGTGACACCATAACAATGAGAGAATAAGGACTGCTTTAGTCAACTGCCAGGGTTGGAGCTTGGAAAGTCGGGGATGTTCAATAGAAAGAATTGTGTGATAAATAAACCATGTGATAAGAGCTCCTTTAAATCTTCCCCAGAAACCTGGAGGTGAGACAATCTGTTTGTGGTTCACCCTCTCCTCCTATTGAAAGAACATGCTATTGTGGGAGAACAGGGTGTTTTTTAACACCTGATGTCTTGCACTTACTACCCGGATCACTTTTCATCCTCAGATCTAATAGCCTCCTCCATAGTTTAATATTGCTGCCTTGTTTTTAACACGTGACAGTGTTTCTGATTGGATGTATTAGTTTTGGAATACCTATAGGTCAATAATAACAAGCCATAATTGAGGAATACAGGTAGGGAACTTTCTTCAGCTGTACAGTTGGAATGGAAGGATATGGAAAAGTAATTTTGTTATTCTGCCTGAGATGGTTTATTGAATACTTCTAAGAGCTTTTGGCAACCTGATGAACCTTTTAGGCAATGATTTTAATTTTTGGATGTTGGTCCACTAACATTTTACTTTCGAAATATTGAACTCTAGGACCAGGCAAACTAGCCTATATTAACTTAATGCCCATGCAGAGCTCAGAGAGATGGCTTATTCCTTGCTCCTTTACAAAAGCCCCACTCCTGACCTCACGCCATGCATGGTAACTCACTATTATTAACTATGGGCAAATGTGGAAGGATGTGCTACCAGACCCAGGACACTGAAAGACAACTGACAAAAAAGGGGTACATTATGGCGTCTATAGTGGCTCCAAAAAGAGTCCTTATCTGGTTTGTCTCTGTCATGGGGTTTTATTTTATTTATTTGGGGGTTGTGTAAACTGCTAGATGATATCTTGCAGTAAGCTCTGAGTACTTTGGGGTTAAAGATTCATGAAGGAGGAAGGATATTCAATAGAACTGGAGCTGATGAACTGAACAACCACTCAGCGAAAGGATGGATGGACTCCCCTTATCCTTATGATTCCCAAAAATGGTGACAAATATTTGGAAAGAGAACAACAAAGTCCTGGGGAACTAGAGAGGAATCAGCAATGAGGGTCTTAGGCATCTTACCAGCTGTACAGAAGGATTTGTACACTAGAGGTACATGCGAAATGTGTCAGGGTCAACTCAGTAGAATCACTGTAGAATAGAGCAGTGATAAGAATAAAGTCAAAGGCAGAAAAAAATGTATCTTTCCTAAAGTGGAATAAAGGTAATACAGTGTGGCAATTCCATTTTAATGCAAAAACAACAGTTGATGGACAGAATGCAGAACAATGTCATACATTCACCCCAGTACAGAGATCTGGGCCTAAATCCATCGTTTTTTTGCTCACCATGCCATTCCAGTTTGAACCCAGCCATTTGTCACCCCGAGTGGGACGGGTATGCTCAGACGTGAGTCCCGTGCTCTCCATGCCACTGGAATCAAGCTATCCTGGCTGAAGAGGGGTGAAACCCCGAAACCGGTCTTAGGATGCTTGTTTCCAGTCCAGGGAGGACCTGGCTTGGCAGTTCGGGCTGGACTGTACCCATGAGGCAAAGGGTCAAGAACCATTTGCATATGGCTGGGTTCAAACTGGAACGGCGTGGTGAGCAAAAAAACGATGGATTTAGGCCCAGATCTCTGTACTGGGGTGAATGTATGACATTGTTCTGCATTCTGTCCATCAACTGTTGTTTCAGCATTTGTCACGCCGAGTGGGAAGGGTATGCCCAGACGTGGGTCCCGTGCTCTCCATGCCACTGGAATCAAGCTATCCTGGCTGAAGAGGGGTGAAACCCCGAAACCGGTCCTAGGATGCTTGTTTCCAGTCCAGGGAGGACCTGGCTTGGCAGTTTGGGCTGGACTGTACCCATGAGGCACAGGGTCAAGACTGATTTGCGTATGGCTGGGTTCAAAATGGAATGGCATGGTGAGCAAAAAACACGATGGATTTAGGCCCAGATCTCTGTACTGGGGTGACTGTATGACTGCATTCTGTCCATCAACTGTTGTTTTTGCAATTCCATTTTAAGACATGTTTGCACTACCCTTCAAAGACAGGACAGTCTATTTCCCAAACAAGGCTTTCAATTCCACTGAGACAGCCTCAAACTGAAGGTATGCTGTGTACACTGAAGTACCACAGGAGGTTACAGCACAATGACGAGGGGTATTCTTAGGCTCCGTCCTACTAATGCGCTTTTGGTACTCATGTGGGGAAGTCATATGCCAAATTCTTTTGGGACCAGAAGGATAAGGAACACAGGTGTGCCAGCTGGAATAATAAGACTTTGTGATTGGTTAAGGTGCCAGAGTGATGCTTTGAATAGTGTTTAGTTTTGATCCCTACTCTTCAAATAGAATCTGCTATTTTTATTGATTTGGTGCTGACTGCCTCGCGTGTGTTTTTTCGTGACTCCCATTCTCCGTTGTGAATGTAAACAGGCACAGGTTACTGAAAATGTTTCAAGCCCAAAACGGTAAAAGAGTGTAATACTTCATGCAATGTGCAACACAATTAGCCCAAGTATGTTTACTTGTACGAAAAACGGCAAACGAGATAAATTGAGAGGTTTACTTTACAGTAAATGTTAAATGATAGTTTGCCTTAAAAAATGAAACTTGGCAAACATTGCAAAGTGCACTTGGGGTTTCCAGATCTATCCATGTTGCTAAAGACCATGGGGCATATCAGCAACAACCGGCGATAATTATCGCTAAGCGCACTTAGCGCTAGGATAATTATCGCCGGCTAGTGTGGATTTTTATCACTGAGATAGCGCGCTATTAGCAACGCTTATCTCAAAAGCGATAAACATCCTAGTACTAACTGCCAAACTTGAGATTATCGCTGGAAACCCAACGATAATCTCACGCAATGTGGCGTTAGCTTGATGATAGGGCCTCACATACTTAGCCATGATATCCACCTTCCATAGGATATCATGGCTAAAAGTCAGTCCTGAAGCAGGCGTAAGGAAAGTAGCGATAACAGGGAAAGTAGCGATAACAGGGTTTATCGCTACTTTTTTTGCCGCTATGCTTCATAGCGTGGGGCTTGATGATAGGAGAAATGTCGCTTACCGACATTTCTCCAGTCATGTCAGGTCAGGAACGCCCACTTTGCATTTCATTAGGGATGCAAAGCTGGGCGTTAAGAATCCGGGCGCTAATGCAAGGTTTCACGCGATAGCGTCACCTTGCTAATTAGGCGATAAAATTATCGCCGCTTTTTGCCCAAAACATCCTGCAGGCCTGAGGAATTAGTAATGGCATAGAGAGACTACCAGACTCTTTTGCTCTTGACTCTTGCTGAACCCGAGCGATATCCTTTGCTTTCTCAGAACTATTCATCCCATGTGACTTTATATAGGCACTTTCTGAAATAACTTAATTGACTGTTTTTCTACAATTCCATGTGGACGGCTATAAAACGTAGTTCACTATTTATACGAAAACACTTTACAATTTTCCTCTTAAAACATTCATTTTCTGTTCCAAATTGTGTCATCCTGTTCTAGAAGTGGACAGCAAGTAATTATGACCCCTCTGATACTCTGCAAATCGCTCAATAATAAATACCATTACATGGCCTGATGTGTGCGCTTTAACTCTCAAATCCTGAGAAACTGCTTTCATCGGGCACTCATGACAGTAATCCTCCAGGCAAGCTGACATTTGCCACTACTCAATTGGTTATCCCACCGGATGTGAGCTGACTGGAGACAGGTGACACTCTAACTGTTGGGTAGCGCACTTAAGTCCCCCAGGACCTTTTTAGGTCTCATGTTCCAGACATCTTCTAGCTTTATTATAACTCTAATTTGCATGCTTGTTATTACATGGCATTTTTTGCTCTTCCTTCCCCTTTTGTTTGTTACTCCCCTGAAGCAGACCCTCTTTACCCTCCTTCTGACAATCTGATTTGTATCCTTTCACTGCTCACGTTTATGGAACTACTTTTTTCGTTTTTTATATGAATGTTAGCTCTCCATTTGAGTGCATTTGTTTTCCAGCACTCTCCTTCGTGTGCTTCTCCCGCTGTTAAATACCCGCCCCTCATGCTCCATTGCTCTCTCTTTCGGGTGCTATTTACTCTGTGTTATGTGCTTCTCCCCCACCAACTGCTGTTGCCCCACTCAGAGGATGGGATGCTCTCTCACTCGTGTGCTGCTTATCCCCCTTCTGACTTTACCTTTATTTTTATTTTTCTGCTTCATCACACCTGTTCCTCTGTTGCAGGTCTACTTCTTGCGGTCCTTTCTATTTAATACTTTCTTTAACATTTTGTGAAGGGCCAAGTAGCTCCCCTTGGCTGCGGAGCCGCTCTGCTTGTTTAAGTGGACTTTAGCACAATGCAAAGTTTGTTGTTTTTATTTACTGCGCCAATTGGCATCCACCATTGGAAAATATAAAAAAATGGCGCCCATGTCTTTCAGTAGGTGGGTGAATATGTGGTGATGAGTTCACATGCATACGTCATTACACATGCGCGTGCCTACTAAATGACATGGGCGGCAGTATCGTCATGATGCATACGTGATGAGAGCTTATCAAATCACGACAATTTTTTTAATTTTATTTTTAAGCAGTTTACTTTCCACCAATGTTGTATGGCATGACAAAAAAGCATTGGCAAAGCCAATGTGTCCCAAAGTTTGCCTTCATTTTGCTCATGTTCCCACCTTTTTTTGATAACTTTGCCTGTTGTATAAGAGGCGAGACTACCATACTCAATCACCTAACAATTAAGGAGAGACCAAGGACTGAATTGGCATTTTCATTTATTGAATTTTTCCAATCCAAATTGTATTTCCTCTTTATAAGAGCTAATGAAGTGTATATGAAACCTGCAATTCTTTGTCTGTCCATCTCCATGTCTACCCACCCGTAACCACAGTCGTCTATGTAAGCATTCTAGCATGCTCTCTTACTGTATGTGTGTATGAGAGAATGTATGTGATACAGAGATCTACCTAACATCAGAAACACAGGTCTTATTCAGTCGCGGCTTCTAGTGGGAGTGCTGCGGGGCAGTGGCGCGGGGCAGGGCAGGGTGGTGGGTAGTAAACTCCAGCATACGGCCGACCGGAGTTAAATACATAAATAAATAAATAAAACAAATTACATTGCACGCGCTGCAACGCAAATGGCGTTGCAGCGCGCGCAATGTAATTCGTTTTATTTATTTGCGTTGCAGCACGCGTAATGTAATTCGTTTTATTTATTTGTGTGCTTAACTCCAGTCGGCCGTATGCCGGAGTTTACTATCCACCACCCTGCCCCTCCCCTGCCCCGCCCCACTGCCCCGCAGCACTCCTACTAGGAGCCGCGACTCTGATTCCTGGTGGAGTAATTCAACCTTTCATCCTTCAGCCATGTTCATGAGTCTTGTCTTCTAATTCTCCTTGTCCTTTCTGCAGCCTTTGACACTGTCAATCACAACACTCTCCTTAACACTCTTCAACAGAGAATGGGCATGGAGGGCACTGTGCTTAAATGGTTTGCTTCCTTCCTCTCCGATAGAACCCAAATGATCAAAATAGCGAACAGTCTTTCATCTCCTTTGGCGGAAGGTCAAGGTGTTCCTCAAGGCTCTATACTTGCACCCACATTGTTCAATCTCTATTTAGAACCATTAGGAAATCTCCTAAGTAACTCCGTAATCCACTATCATCTCTATGCGGACGACACCCAAATCTACCTTAAAGTGGCCTCCACTCACGATCTCTCCATCCTAAGCTCTACTCTTGACTCCATTCAAAACTGGATGTTAACTCATCAACTGATTCTGAATCCCTCCAAAACTGAATTCCTCCTCCTCTCCTCCTCACTTTTTCGTCCCCCGGTTCAATCATGGATGGATCAGATGAATCTACTTAACAATAAACCCATCATTGTCGACAGCGCAAAATCCCTTGGTGTCATACTCGACAAAGAACTCAATCTACTCTCCCACATAAATTCCATTGCAAAGTCTGCTCGATACCAACTGCGCCTTCTTTGGGGGATTCGTCGCTTCTTCCCGGAGCAAGACCTTAAAACCCTGATCCAATCGCTGGTTCTCTCCAGACTGGACTACTGCAATTCTCTTCTTACTGGCCTCCCCAAATCCCACCTGTCCACCCTTAAATCTGTTCTCCATTCAGCAGCTCGCTTCATATATGGGGCCAAAAGAAGCGACCACATCACACCCATTTTATCCACCCTCCATTGGCTTCCCATCGAGGCAAGATCTATCTACAAGACTGCCTGTATCACCCACAAAGCCTTGCACTCCTCCTCACCTCGCTACCTGCCGAATAAACTGAAACTCTCTGGAGGCTCTAGACCATCACGTAATGCGGAAAATGTATTGCTTGAACCTCCAACTTTCAAGAAGGAAAGACCAATGGCCCAATCTTTTTCAGGCAACGCGGTGAGAATCTGGAACTCACTTCCGCCTTAGCTCCGGACCACCACCTCTTCCCAGGCCTTCAAAACTGACCTCAAAGTTCTCCTCCTTCAAAGACACTTCCAAATTTAATTCACACTCTCTCTATTATCTGAAGGAAGTCCTTCCATTATGGGAAGTTCTGTTCTCCATAACTATAGAAGTGCCTTCCCAGTGTGTTCTTGTGGTTTGTGTGTCTGCCATTTATTGCAGTATTATACTTCTACTTGTATTTTGTACTCTTTTGTAACATGCACACGTCACTTTTCGTCTTATAACTAATTCTTGTATTTTGTTTGCTTTTGATACATGCACAATTGCCACCATTGCCTCATGTAATGTAACGTTTGTTCTTGTGTTTTGAGTGTCTGTCATTTATATGCTCACTTGTAATTTTCTCCTCATGTAGCATTACTGTTCCTATTGTGAAGCGCTCTGACACCTTCGGGTAAAGTCCGCGCTATATAAAAACACATAAAATAAATAAATAAGTGATTAATGCTGTTGCTTTGAGTAATAGGGAGGCCTCTTGTTTACAGCAGGCCTGTAATTTCCCAAATTAACAAAACCCCATAAGTTAAAGAATAACATAATGTGTACCTGTAAATGTCATGTTCTCCCCTTGGAGTACTTTGGCGCTAAATATAAGATGTTTATTGTTACCCGACTCAATGATACTCATTTGTTCGACTTTGGAAGGATGAAAAGCTGAGTGGGCCCGTGAGATTGAAACCTGTGACCATGACGTCAACTACAAATCCCTGGAGGCGATGCATTAATCTACTAGCAACCAGACCTTGCTGGAGGCGATTAGTGTCAGGGCTAGTGATTTTACAATTTGAGTTTGGAGAAAGAAGACCTGTGCATACAGAACCTTTGTGAACAGGATTAACTTTTATTCTGTTTTAAAGTGAGACAGACCACACCTACCAAGATGGAAATGTGCAGTTACCTGCATGGACATAAAAGCATACTTTAATATTACAATCAATCAATCAATCAATAAAAAGCTTTATTCGGAATGCTTAGCAAAACCATAAAAGCATGGTACAAATACTCTGTAAAAAGTTGTCACGATTTACATAATATGGGTATAACACTCAAAATGTTAAAAAGAGACCAAAAGTTTTTCGAGAGGACTTGTTTGTTCTGTATAAGGGTGAATAAGTGCAAAAATGGCAAAAACGTTTCAGGTGCAAAATAGCAAAACTGGAATACGTAGTTCATTTGGAGTTTTGAATTTAGGTAAATGGTTATTAAAACAGATTATTGTGAAATTAATTTGCGATACAGCTAACAGTCACAGGAACAAGGTTTATAATTATAAGTTTGTTTGATGCCTAATGCAAAATTTTAAAAATTTAGCAATATTAAAAGATACCAAAAGGGAGTCCAGCATTTGCAGTGACAACAATGCCGGGCGGCATTCACGTAGAGCCATTTGTAACAGAAGAGGTTTCAGCCACCGTTTTCTGGCTCAAGATAAAATTTGCAGAAAAAAGTGACGTGTAGAAGGGATTGCGTGGAGGTATCATCACACGGACAGCAAGAGAGCTCCTTTGACCAGTCATTAGTATTTTGAAAGGTAATAAGACGGTGAAAGTTATTAAGTCTGAATCTGGTAAGTAAAAAGACGTCATAAATTGGCAAGTTTGAAATTAGATAAGGCTCGATTTTGTATGAAGTTTGAATTTGTAAAGAATGCTGCACCGCGGGTTTGTTAACTTCAGCAGCCAGGCGAAGGTCGCCTACATGTTTTAGGCACTCATCTTTTAGTAGCTTTTACAAACATAACTAGCACATTTAAACTCCCTAAAGACACATCAATGATTAACAACACTCATTCTCAGTCACATTGGAAGAAGAATTGATCCATCACTGGAACAAGAATCAATACAACAAATTAAAAAGCAGCACTAACTACAAGAGAAGATTTTTTGACAACATTTTCTTTATTAATGGTTTCTCCAGTTTGACAAAAAACGAGCTGGAGAAAAATATTTTTTGAAGAAACATTTGTTACTCCATGTTTTTTAACTGTTTAGAAAGGGTTTCATCCCTCTTTTTTAAGGTTCCCGTTAAACTTCCTTTAATACCCATACGTCTTATACCCTTCCGTTTTACTCCTTTTTAGGTCAAGTCTAGACAGTGCTTGCGCTGTTGCATAGCAACCTGTTGTATATGGTTTGTGGAGTTCAATTCCGCCTTCTGCTTGCCATTCCTTTTAATTTGTTTATGTTACTGTCCTTTAAAAATCCTTGCTTGCTAGTAGTCAATCCTGCCTCTTTGTCCCTCCTTTTTTCTTCCGTTCCTCCCACGGAGCAGGGATTAAGCACTGTATCATTTCCTTACGGTTGTTTATATGATCTCTGGGGGACTATTCTTTTTTGTTGGTTTCCTGCTCTGTTACTGTTTGTTTAAGTTCAGCTTCGGTGCCATAGCTGCTTACATTTTAATTTAGCATTCCACCCCTCCCACCTCCTCTTAATGCCACAGTTGCTTGTATTTTTTTAGCCTTTTTTTGCAATTTTCGATGTCGCCTCTCAGTTGGGCTCCCTTTGGTAAGATAGTTATTGGGTTTCGGGCTTCCTTTTAAGGGGGATTGGGGTTGTTTTAGTCTTTTTTCACCTTTGGATGTCAACTTTGTTTCTTTTTCCCGTCCCAACATCATAGTCCCATTTCTATGGGCACAGTCAAAGAGGATATTTAAGGCAAAGCAATCAATCAATCAATCAAAGCATTTGTATAGCGCGCTACTCACCCGTAGGGTCTCAAGGCGCTTGGGGGGGGGGGGGGGGTCCGCTACTGCTCGAACAGCCAGGTCTTAAGTTGCTTCCTGAAGGAGAGGTGGTCTTGGGTCAGGCGGAGGTGGATGGGGAGGGAGTTCCACGTCTTGGCAGCCAGGTAGGAGAAGGATCTTCCTCCTGTTGTGGCTCTTCGGATGCGGGGGACGGCGGCGAGGGCGTGGCTGGTTGATCGAAGCTGGCGGGTGGGGGTGTAGAAGGTCAAGCGGTCGTTGAGGTATCTTGGGCCTTGGTTGTGGAGAGCTTTGTGTGCGTGGGTGAGGAGTCTGAACGTGATTCTCTTGCTGACGGGGAGCCAGTGCAGGTCTCTCAGATGTGCGGAGATGTGGCTGTGTCGGCGGATGTCCAGGATGAGGCGTGCTGAGGCGTTCTGGATGCGCTGGAGTCGTTTCTGGAGTTTGGCTGTGGTTCCGGCGTAGAGGGAGTTGCCGTAGTCTAGTCGGCTGGTGACGAGGGCCTGGGTGACCGTCTTCCTGGTTTCGGTGGGTATCCACCAGAAGATCTTCCGTAGCATGCGTAGGATGTTGAAACATGATGCGGAGACGGCGTTGACTTGTCTGGTCATGGAGAGGGAGGAGAACAGGACGAAGCCCAGGTTGCGTGCGTGGTCTGTTGGTTTGGGTGCGCTGCCAAGGGCAGGGGGCCACCAGGAGTCGTCCCAGGCGGAGGGTGACGATCCCAGGATGAGGACTTCCGTCTTGTCTGAGTTCAGTTTCAGGCGGCTGTTCGTCATCCACTCAGCTACGTCTTTCATCCCTTCGTGTAGGTTGGTTCTGGCGGTGGCGGGGTCGTTGGTGAGGGAGAGGATCAGCTGGGTGTCGTCGGCGTAGGAGATGATGTTGAGGTTGTGTCGGCGTGCGATGGCTGCGAGGGGGCTCATGTAGACGTTGAAGAGGGTGGGGCTGAGCGATGATCCCTGTGGTACGCCGCAGATGACTTTGGTGGCCTCGGATCTGAACGGGGGAGGCGGACTCTCTGTGTTCTTCCGGCAAGGAAGGAGATGATCCATTCCAGTGCCTTCTCCTGGATGCCGATGTTGTTGAGGCGCTGCACTAGTGTGCGGTGGCAGACCGTGTCGAACGCCGCGGAGAGGTCCAGGAGGATGAGGGCCGCGGTTTCTCCGTTGTCGAGTAGAGCTCGGATGTCGTCGGTGGCTGCGATGAGGGCGGTCTCGGTGCTGTGGTTGGGCCGGAAGCCTGACTGCGAGTGGTCGAGGGATCCGTTCGTCTCGAGGAAGGCGGCCAGTTGTCTGTTGACGGTCTTCTCGATGACTTTGGCCGGAAAGGGAAGGAGCGAGATGGGGCGGTAGTTTTTGAGGTCGGTGGGGTCAGCCGATGGTTTCTTCAGTAGAGCGTTGAGTTTGGCGTGTTTCCAGCTCTCTGGGAAGGTGGCGGTGTCGAAGGAGGCGTTGATGATGTCCTGCAGGTGGGGTGCGATGACGGAGTCGGCCTTGTTGAAGATGTGGTGAGGGCAGGGGTCAGTTGGAGATCCTGAGTGGATGGAGTTCATCGTGCGGATGGTGTCTTCGGTGTTGACCGGGGTCCAGGCGTGGAGGGTGGTGGTGGGGGGCGTTGTCCCGGTCGTAGGGTGCGATGGCTGTGTGCTGAAACTGTTGTGTATGTCCGCGATCTTGCTGTGGAAGAATGAGGCAAGCGAGTTGCAGAGGTCTTGCAAGGGCGTGATGTCGTTGTTTCCGGCGCTAGGGTTTGAGAGCTCTTTGACGATGTTGAAGAGTTCCTTGCTGTTGCGGGCGTTGTTGTCCAGTCGTTCCTTGAATGCGGATTTTTTGGTGGCGTGGATCAGCTGGTGGTGCCTTCGAGTGGCGAGCTTGAGGGTGGTCATGTTGTCTGTAGTTGGGACTCTGCGCCAGGCTTTCTCGAGGGCCCGGCAGTTCTTCTTGGAGCTCTTGAGTTCGTCGGTGAACCAGGATGCTTTCTTGGTGCTGGGTCTGGCGGGGGGGGTCTTCAGAGGAGCGAGGTCGTCTGCGCAGTTGCTGATCCATCTCGTGAGGTTGTTGGCGGCTTGGTTGGGGTTCGCTGATCTGGCGGGGGGGTTCTGGCTCAGGGATGTGGTGAGCTGGTCGGCAGAGATCTTGTTCCAGCTTCTGCGGGGGACCAGTTGCGGGTGGTGGTGGGTCGTAGTCCTTCTGAAGCAGAAGTGGACGCAGCTGTGGTCTGTCCAGTGGAGTCCGGTGGTGTGGCTGAAGGCGATGTCCTTGCTGGAGGTGAAGACGGGGTCAAGCGTGTGGCCGGCGTAGTGGGTGGGGGTGGTCACCAGTTGCTTGAGTCCGAGGTTGGCGAGGTTGTCCAGCAGGGTGGTGGTGTTGCGGTCATTGTTGTTCTCCAGGTGGAAGTTGAGGTCCCCGAGGAGGATGTAGTCAGCGGAGGGGAGGGCGTGCGGGCTGATGAAGTCGGCGATATCTTCGCTGAATTGTGTGCGGGGTCCTGGGGGTCTGTAGATGAGGGTGCCTCTGAGTGTGGTCTTGGGTTCGGTGTGGATCTGGAAGTGAAGATGTTCGGCGGCTGTGAGGGTGTCGCCGGAGTTGGTCGTAATGCGGATGGTGTTCTTGTGGACGATGGCGATGCCTCCTCCTGTCTGATTGACGTGGTCCCTCCGGGTGATCTTGTATCCGTCCGGGATGGCGATGGCGATGTCGGGTGCTGAGGAGGCGTTCATCCATGTCTCTGTGAGGAAGGCGACGTCTGGAGAAGTGGTGTCGAGCAGGTTCCAGAGTTCCACGGCGTGTCTGTGGACGGAGCGGGTGTTGAGTAGGATGCACTTCAGGTGGTTGCTGCTGGTGCTTGGCGTGGTGGGGGCGGTGCGGGTCCGGAGGCAGGTGAAATTGCAGGATTGGCAGGTGAAGGGTCCATGGGTGCAGTTAGGGGCCGCTCGGTAGCAGCCGGGGATTCGGCCGGTGTTGAGTGCGATGAGGGTGGCGGCGTCGTAGGTCTGGCGGGTGGGCTGACTTCTGCGGGGGCCAGGTGTTCTGGCGCTGGGCGCGGGCCAGGCGCGGACGGGCGCAGACGGGCTTGCCTTTGGCGCGCCTCTGGCGCGCCTCTGGCGCGCCCGCTGCGCGTGGCCGCTGCGCGGCCGCTTCGCGGCCTCCATAAGAGCGGGAGAGGGAGGGAGGAGCAGCTGGGAGGTGGGAGCGGGGCGGCCAATGGGGTGCGAGGGGGCGGGGCCGGCGGGACGCAGCGGCGGGAGAACGGGCGGTGCTGGGTGAAGGCGGCGAAACCAGGGATACAGAAGGAAAATGGGGGCAGAATCAGAGCACAGAATGTACGAATACAGCTAGGAACCAAGCACTCCGGGTACAGAAGGCAACGGGGATCGCAGGCACACTCGGGGTACAGAAGGCAACGGGGGTCGCAGGCACACTCGGGGTACAGAAGGCAACGGGGATCGCAGGCACACTCGGGGTACAAAAGGCAACGGGGGTCGCAGGCACACTCGGGGTGGAGAAGGCAACGGGGCGGGGAGTCACGGAGGAGGCAGGACGCAAGGCTGAGGACTGCAGCGGAGGGCGGCAAGGATGGAATTCACACTGGAGCCGTGAGGCGGTGCGGGGAGCGACCTGCCTGGCGAGCAGGGTCAGAGGTCACTCTCTCTACCGCTTCGCGGCCTCCATAAGAGCGGGAGAGGGAGGGAGGAGCAGCTGGGAGGTGGGAGCGGGGCGGCCAATGGGGTGCGAGGGGGCGGGGCCGGCGGGACGCAGCGGCGGGAGAACGGGCGGCGCTCGGTGAAGGCGGTGAAACCAGGGATACAGAAGGAAAATGGGGGCAGAATCAGGGCACAGAATGTACGAATACAGATAGGAACCAAGCACTCGGGGTACAGAAGGCAACGGGGATCGCAGGCACACTCGGGGTACAGAAGGCAACGGGGGTCGCAGGCACACTCGGGGTACAGAAGGCAACGGGGATCGCAGGCACACTCGGGGTACAGAAGGCAACGGGGGTCGCAGGCACACTCGGGGTACAGAAGGCAACGGGGCGGGGAGTCACGGAGGAGGCAGGACGCAAGGCTGAGGACTGCAGCGGAGGGCAGCGAGGATGGAATTCACACTGGAGCCGTGAGGCGGTGCGGGGAGCGACCTGCCTGGCGAGCAGGGTCAGAGGTCCATTTTAAACGCCGTGACCCTGCCTATGCGGCTCATCCGTACTCTTTGGTGTGAGTAAACAACTTAGCAATTTCACTAACATAAATTTTGATTTTAGAATGCTTGCACACAGTCCGTTGCTTTAGCATTTGAAACATTAGTCTAAGAATTTTTTTTGTGCATTTTATGGGTGTACTATTTTTGGAGGAACTCCTTTAACCATGTTCAAATCTTCAGACACTCCAATATGGGCAGTGTGCCGAGAGATTTAAGGACGAATTGGACCCGGACATTAACTTACATGTTTAATCATTTTACTGCCACGCCCTTGTTTGTTCTAATTGCTAGTTTATAGACGAGCATCGTAGTCCCATTTCTATGGGCCCAGTCAAAGAGGATATTTCAGGGAAAGCAATATGGTAACCATTTCAAACGCCCCTTCCCATGATGCTCGTCCATACTCTTTGGGGGGCGTGAACAACTTAGCAGTTTCACTAACATAAATTTTGATTTTAGAATCAGCAGACACTCCCATATGTGCAGTGTACCGAGGGACATAAGGACGAATTGGACCTGAGCATTAACCAACGTGTTATGCCCTTTCTTTTGCGTTGAATCATTTTACTGCCACTCCCATGTTTGTTCTAATTGCTAGCAAATATTCACACAGTTTCAATATTCAAATTCGCCATAAGCGATTTCATGTGCCCTAGTGGCGTACTGACACAGACATGCGCACTTTAAGTTTTGATTTTCTTTACACATTTGCATGAACTGCTAGTGTCAAACTCCCACATTCACTATGAGTGAATATTTGTGCCCTAATGGCGTTTTCACCCACAAGTGGGCTTGATTTTATTAATACTACATCTCTGATTTAAATCACACATCACCTTCTTTCTTCTATCAGTGGGTTTAAACTGACACTGAAGCACAAGAGTTAGATGTGTGCTTTACTACCTCAGCGTAGGTTTAGCTACATGCCCACACCAATCACGAGTTTTATGGGCATGTTGTCCAAAATCTACATATTACATGGCGTTTTGACATAAATATGCATATTTCAAGTTCTGCTGTATTTACACGTTTGCATAAACTACCAGTTCCAAACCCCCGCATTCTCAATGAATGAATCAATGTGCCCGCAGACAATACCCCTTCCCCTATGCATTTCAGTAGCTCTAAATACCTCACCTTGGGGGAAATGATACATATTTGTGTTGCTTAACTACCCTAATCCCACTCGTTCGCCCTCTTACATCTTGATATACCTATATACTTTTATTTGGTGATGTTTTACCTGCCAGAGTGGCGCACTATGGAAATCCATGGCCATCCACCAGTCTACCGTGGATAACTGGATCTTCTGGCCCGAGCATCTCTTTTCTGTTAATGATGACACTAGTTGAATGTTATTGTTTTTTACGTAATACAGATGGGTTCTAGTGCCATCGTGAAGAATTGTTTCTGCGGTTTAACATAAAGGCGTGATGCAGAGGGTGGCTCCTGTCAGCCTCCTGTGTGCCTGAGATGTCAAGGCTCCTCCTTTCATCTTTCTCTATCCAGCTTTGTGCCATGTTTCTGAATTTATGCGCAATGAAAAGCCGCCTTTCTTTTTCATTATATATTTCATAATTTTTAGGTCGAGCCTGGGCAGCGCATGCCCTGCTCTACGAGACATACTGTTTTCGAGTATGAACTTGAAGTTCCGCCCACTCTTTGCCCATATTTTTCATTGGCTTGTGTCATTGTCCTTTATAAATGCTGCCTTCTCATTTGTTAATAGGCTTGTTAGTTCCTCCTTAGTACCGCCTTGTCTTCATTTGTAGCCTCCCATGAGGACTGGCCCTTTTACTTTTGTTGTTACACAGTATGTCTTATTTGGTCTGTAAGCACTATTTTCTTTAATGAGTTCCTCTTACTGCAGGCACAACATGCTTTCCTGCAACATTCAGCGCTCCATGCGCGCTTCCACTTTCTAAGCAGCCTGGGACAATGGCGGCCACTTCTTTGAGGTGAAATAGGTCTCGCATTTTCAAGAGTTTGAGCTATTGGCATTGTAAATGACAATGCCATATATTTATCTGTTAATTATCAAAACAGATAAATAAAATGCATTGTCATTTACAATGCCAATACCTTATCTCTCGCAAATGTGAGACCTATTGAATTGCAAATACTTGTTAAACTTGGCAACACAAGCCATACAAATATATTCCAGATAATTACAATCAGCATGCTTTTACTCAACCCCACACACTTTCACGCCACACAATTCAACTCTTCACATTTCCATTCCACACCACATAAATTGACAACAAACCACATAATTCAACTCAACAACACAATTACACAACATACCAAATACATCAAATACAAACCACAGAATGCTACTTCATGGCAAAAAATTCAACAGCACACCACGTAATTAAACTCATCTACATACCACTCCACAACACAAAATACCCTTGCACATAATTACACTCCAGGACACACAATCCCACTCCAAATGATTCCAGTACACTCAATACCACATAATTACTATCCACATAATTCCAGCGCATACCATGGCACATAATTCCATAACACAAAAACACTCCACACCACACACAATTCTATAACTACCAATTCCAATTCAACCCACATAATTCTACTCCACACCACATACATCCACTCCAATCCAAACCAAAACAGACGGGTAAAAGACATTGTCACTTACAACACCAATAGCTCTAACTCTAACAAATGCGAGATCTATGCTTGTTATATTTTTACTACTTCCCCCACTCCCACATTTCCCATCCTATAACCTCTTCCTCTGCTATCTTTACCCTTTCTACTTACCCTTGCTTTTTTTAAATACCTATTTGTCTAGTACCCTCCCGCTTTAATCCTTTTGAAACTTTTTCTACTTCTACTACTCACCATACACCATTTACGTTTTCACCCGCTTGATGCCTTCCCCATTAAATGTGTCTATTCTTTTATCGCCCCTTCCTTTTCTTTGATACCCATATTCCATCTGTCCTTTTATCCTTCCATTTTACTCCTTTTTTATTTTACTTTTATTATATCACTGACCGTACCTACGTTTTCCCCCATCCTATACACCCTACCGTCTTACCTCCTTGCCTTTCTCTTGATGACGTAGGCTTTTTCTATGATAACATGATATTTTCGTGGAAATGGTATTTCGTAATTTTGGCATTTCTCTAAGATGTTGTTTTGTCAGGGTGACATGCCTCATGTTGTAACATTGGCAAAATGATGGTATACCCACCAGTACTTAATTTGAGAAAAAGTAAGCGTCAGGGCCCTTCTCAGGAGGCCACTGCAGCTTGCACTACCCATTGCCCCTGCCAGCGCTGCCAATGGCAGTACCAACACAACTACTAACCATCTCACTCCTAAAAGTGTGACAATTAAAATTATTGTAGGCCACCCAAAGCTATAAGAATGGCGTGGCTCAAAGGTATTATTCATTTTTTAATGTATATTGAAATATTAAACACTGTTGTTGCGCTCATGTTAAATTAGACAGACAGTGCCATCAGGCAGTGGACTGTTGAAGGAGCCTGGGCCCATTTACACAGTAAAACTTAGTCGATGATCTTCTTGTGCTGCATGAGAGGTAAGGAAAATACTTTCAATTCAATCTCCAAATACAGTTTAGCCAATGCGGCTTCACAATATCTCAGTTCAACGCTAAATTTCAAGTTAGTAAGTTTATTCCAAATCCAAATAAAGAAACAGATTAATGTAAACTAGTCTAAGCATTATCGTATAGAAATACAATGGGAATATTGAAGCGATTCACTTTATATAATAAAAAAAAAACGAATTTGATTATGGCTATGCAAGTAATGAGGAAACAACATTTTACTTTAGATTGCGTCAATTTGTCATTGAAAATAAGCATGAATCCCCTCTCTGTCCCTACACTACTCTAAAAGTGGCATCCTAAGCTAAATCAATAATTTTAAGATAAGGTAAAATAAAAAGGCGTCAGCCGTCATAGTCCTCTGTAGAAGAAACTCCAACTTGGGTCAAGTAGCTTAAAGCCACACCAGCCAAACAGATATCTGTACCTCAAGATGTCCTAAGTCCGAATGCTAGCTATCCATCACTGTGTTGCACCATAACATCACTTACATTCAAAGTAAGTCTCACAAATTCTATCCAGAAGTTTTCTATATTACCAACAAACATAAGCTTATTTTCACCACCTTTCTGGTCACATACAGGGATTAATTTAGCCATCCTCTTCTTCTCCCATGAGAACTCTCCTCCCATCTTGCTATCGCATTTCCTTCGCTCCAGTAGCCACTTCACATTCCTTGGTGTCTGCTAAGAACAAAGACCCTTTTTCTCTCACTAATGAAGCCTTATCCATCTGCAGTGGGAACACAAAATACATTTCTACTGCAAAAATAAACTTTGAATTCAAATGTTAAACTGAAACATGAGCTTGAAACCAGATATATCTCAGGCCTACAAGTTAGGCTAAGTTAACAAATGCACAAGTCACATTTGGTGCACTTCTCTACACACATATAAATCAACATTTTCAACGTATAATTTAGTAATTGATACAGTAATATAATTATTCATTTAGTAAACATATCACTATATCACTTATCCATCAACACGTTCACATTTTTCATTATAATCCAATACGTAAGCACCACAAGTCTGTCAGTTACTTCTCTAAAATCACATATAAATTTCATTAGTTTGCAAGGATAATTTGAATGTGCAATACCCCCACTTTCATCAATAACATTAGTGACACGGAAATGATGTAAGTGCTGACTACATATGATTATAATGCACTCCTCTCGGGGAGGACTAATTTTTACACTACTCCACTGTCATTAGTGCCGCTGCTGAGATTTAAGTTCCGCTGCCAAGCGTCCAAATCCACCAGCTCAAATTACGCACACTCATTATATCTCAAATTCCCTTGAGCCATTGCCTATCTCTGTTCAAGTACTGGTGCACACCAGAGCTTCACATGGTGTCTATATTATGAGCTCATCTGGATCAGGGGGTTCCTTCCCTGATGACTAGCTGTCACAATAACTAGGTGGAGATGGGGCATCTTGACCAGAAGAAGGAACTCTGGCAGGGATACCTTCAGTGTTACTGATCTATATACAGGCCTAAAAAAACATATCATTCTAAAAGACACACTCCAGCACCTTCACACCCTTGAAAATGTAGACATAATGCCAGAACAGCAAACACGTCCCTCAAACACAACACACATAGTCGTAATGTATAACCACTGCACATGCCCACTTTGACACAGTGCTGCACACAAAGACTCTCTCAGACACAAAACACCCATCCACACATTCATAACCTAACACACCATCTATTGTTAAGGGTTGTCACGCACAAATAGTGCATGCAGTGGCACAAAACACAAATTTGCATTCATTTCTTAAAATATTTTTTGTGACACAAAGACAGAAACATATGCTGACACAAAGAGAAACCAAAGGACATACTTCATACAGACATTGTCTCTCTCTCATACACAGGGTAGCATACATAAACATCACACACACACAAACATTTCCATTCATACTCCTGTCATTAGGACAGAAAGCGGTTCGCACACATTTGCATATATACTTCCTGGCAGTTCGGACTAGACTGTTCCCATGAGGCACAGGCAGGGCCGGACTGGGAATGGAAAGCAGCCCTGGCACATTTTGGCAGACCAGCCCTCGGTAGGCGCGTAGCGAGCGAACGCGCCCGACTGCTACTAGGGGAGGTTTAGGGGGCTTCTCCCCCCAAGAAAATTTTGGGAAAAGACAGACCAAAATGGTGAATTTTACAGCACCTTTTTCATTACATATTCAATTGTATCAACTTTCAAAGCACAGTAAATAGTAGATGATGACTTTAAAGTGCACCAGGTTACCCACCTAGTCATATGTACCCATAGACATTCTTTCAGAGAGCACCAAAAAAAAGACACAAGTAGTGAATCAGAGAGAACAAAGTAAAAGTGAGACCAGCCCCCACATGGTGTGTAGTGAGCAAGCGCAGTAAGCAACCACTACTAGGGGGAGTTTGGGGGGCTGTCCCCCCAAGAAAAGTTTGGAGACATAAAGGCCAAAACAAAGCATTTTTCAACACCTTTTTCATTACATATTAGATTGTATTAACTTTTAAAGCATATTAAATGATTCCCTTATGGAGCACCAGGGTCAGACTGATTTGCATATGGCCATGTCTGAACTGGGGTGGTGGAGTGAGCTAAAGAATGATGATGGATTAAACCAAGATCAGTTGACTGGGGGTGAGGGTTTGATTTGCTCAAACGCTCCGACCATCATCCCCTTTGGTATCGCTATATACTTCCTCTCCATCGCACACAGCCTCCTTAAACAATCTGTGATACACATCAAACATATAGGCGTCATGATAACACGACAGACACTTGCTATTACCTGGACACAATCGCAAAGCTCTCTGTCACACACATACACACAAAAATACAAGCATCTTCCCAATCGGTCGCACAAACATATGCCCAAACACCAAACCACTCATATAGATCCCACGCACACACACACTCACTATAATAATACACACTAGAAGCCTCTACCTAAAATCTTTTATGCAGAAACGCAGACACACACCCCTGATCGCGCACACAGACCTAACATTTCACCTACATTTAGAAATGTCAGTGAGGCAGCAAATATGAAGCTATTCCTGAAAACACTTACAGACACACATATCCTCCGGATATGTATTTGTGTGTGTGTGTCTGCGATGTGTGTATGTGAGTGCACTGTACTTGTGTTTTTGGAAATGGTTACCTAAATACGTGTAACTAACACAGCTAAATACCTTCCAAAATAGTCAACTTTAGGCAATTCTGTCTGAATGTAGTTTTTTGGCGATGATTTCCGACGTTTGATGTGGCCTATAAAACAGGCCTCGGTGAGCACTTTTTAGGTCTCGCCTGAGACAGCGCTTTAGCGCTGCTCTGGCGAGACTTATAGTAAGCGCTTTTGGAAGTGGAAACGAGTGCATTTCAGGCCGCCAACTAGAGTGCATGTGCTCCGGGCGCGCGCACCATTTGGCAGCCTGAAAGCATTCGTTTTCTTTCACTTTCGCGGCCGCACGGCCGCCCGCGAAAAGTGCTCACCATTTGCCAGCCTGCATTGCCTCTCTCCCCTACCCCCTCCCTTATCCCACTTCCTGCGAGAGATCTACTCGATAGCCCGCCGCAGTGCTGCCCCTCTGAAGCTTTGTTCCATTCTGGAGACGGGTGTTGCTGTCTCCAGGCACACAGAGTGGTACCATTTACTTTCGTGGCGGGGGGCTTGTGTCTATGAAAGGAAGGAGCCGAGCTCCTCTGTTCACATTCCAGAGCTATTGGCCGTCTCCCTTGAAGCGGCGCCATGGCTGGCCCGCGGCCCTCTCAGCTGCTCGACACCTCCGCCCAGGCTGCCTCGCCTCCGACTCCAAGACGTGCACAGGAACTCATTCAGCACTTCTCGTTATCTCTAAGATTACATAATATATTTGAGTAATATTAACACCGTCTAACCTTCCCATGTGCATCGTAATAATACAAGAACGGTTTATGTACCTCACACTTCAGGCCCTATCGAGAAACCTAGTGAGGCCGTGCGAGAAGACGATTATGCCACGTTCTGCTTGTGCTAAAAACAGCTTTAACCAAACATATATCTATTCACACGTCGGACACTGGTCTTTGTCACCCCACTTTGTGTGCTGTGGTTTGGTGGTTTTGTGATGTATGGCTTCACTGTAGCGTGAATAACCAGATTCTAACCCTGGGTATTCATTCACTGCTGGGACGCAGTCAAAGTAGAAAACCGGAGCTGTTTCCCACTGTCGCTATATCATAAAATAATTCCGGGCAGCGCTGACGGGACTCTCTCTCTCTGACAGCCCGTCAGGACAGAGAGCACAGGTTCAGGTGGGGCGCGGGGAATGCACAGAGGGTGACTGGCGAGGGGAGCAGGAGGAGACCAGGGTATTATGTGTTTGGGACTCGAGTCCATGTCCCCGTTATTTCAACTCTAAAGGTTTCCCCTACGGAAGAAAGTATCGCTTACACTGTTGAAAGCGCCTGGAACCTCCCACCCCCACATCTTATAGGAAGGAATGTGCTGCTATCCAACCTTTCACCTTCTTGGAGATGTACGGGTTACCGGCCTCGTAAGAAACTGCCAGCAGAATGACTCAGGGCCGGTTTTAGGGTGGTGCGACCGGTGCCACCGCACCGGGTGATGGCTTCCTGGGGGCGCCGTGTATTAAATTTTTTAAAGCTTTTGAAGCACCTGCTGCAGCGTTTCTTTCCGCCTGCAATTACCAGGCCTCACATTAATGTCAAGAAAACTCGTGTGATTAGTTATCTTCCTGGAGAGAGATCACGGTTTTGTAAAGTTGAGGTTTTGACTTTGGTGAAGCTAGTGCAGAGGGTTAATATGCCTGCTGCAAAGAACGTGTACCAAGCAGATTACAGAGTGCATATGATGTAAACAGGTCAGCAGATTACTGCTTTCAAAATTGACATCTTTTTGTTACTTGCAATTTATAACTTAAAGTCCTAATATAGAATAGTGAGCTATTAACTTTCATCATAGAACTGCATACACACTGCAAAGTATACATTAGAACATTGATTAATGTTGCAAAAAGGGTTAATTTGGCTAGAAATCGATTTTTTTATTAAAGAAAACTCTCAATTATGCTGTTTCTTTTTCGACTCTGAGTTTGTTCTTCTCCACACCAAACTATACTGCCTACCGGTATGGATGACATGTGACGCCTACACTTTCAGGCCACACACTGCTGCACACGTAACACTGCTACACGCCACACACTGATGCAGGCCACACACTGCTGCATGCCGCTGCATGCCACACACTGCTGCAGGCCACACACTGCTGCATGCCGCACACTGCTGCACGCTGCACAATGCTGCACACCGCACACTGCTACATGAAACACTGCTGCAGGCCCCACACTGCAGCACGCCACACACTGCTGCACGCCACACACTGCTGCATGCCGCTGCACGCCACACACTGCTGCACGCCTCACACTGCTGCACGCCTCACACTGCTGCACGCCGCACACTGCTGCACGCCGCACACTGCTGCACGCCGCACAATGCTGCACGCCGCACAATGCTGCACGCCACACACTGCACACTGCAGCACGCCACACACTGCAGCACGCCACACACTGCTGCATGACGCTGCACGCCACACACTGCTGCACGCCGCACACTGCTGCACGCCGCACACTGCTGCACGCCGCACACTGCTGCACGCCGCACACATCTGCTGCACGCCGCACACATCTGCTGCACGCCGCACAATGCTGCACTCCACACACTGCTTTTATGCGAGTTTATGCTACTGACATTTTAAATGACAATGCCTTTTGTTTGTTTAAAGACAAAAACATAAATAAAAGGAATTGTAATTTTACAATGCCAATAGCTCAAACTCTTATAATTGCGAGACCTATTGCATTGCAAATGCTTGTTAAAAGTAGCAGAGTCGTAGCTAGGCCTTATGCGGGAGTGGCAGCCCCTGATTTTGCCACCCACAGCGGCTGAATGTACGAAGGGGTGGGTGCTGGCCATTCCTGCAGCCGCTGCCTCGTGATGGCCGCAGGTAAAAGAGGGGCCCCCAAAACTCATGCTGCCCGGGCCGCATCGCCCCGCCCCCTCCCCGCTCTTTTATAGTGTTTACATTGCTGAGTGATTGCCAGTGATGTCTAATCTGAAAAGACCATAAGGGGCCTTCAGAGACAATTCTTACCTCTTTGACGCTGGGTATGAAACATGGACAGCAGCTCTAACTCAGAACACTTGTCTTTATAGTGAAAAAAGCCATTATTTTAACAGTTAAGCAAAATGGCTGACTGGTCAGAAACCATTGTACATCATATTTAAGCTCATTATGAAGCACTATATAAATAAGTGTAAATAAATTGTCTGTGTGTAATGTATTAAACATATTAAGCTTAAATGTTTGGGCACATTACCTTCATCAAATTACAGGGACTCCTCACAAAAGTGACTTTAAAATAAATAGTTTTAGGGGTAGATGCTGTGATGCTGTCAAGTTGTCAAATGCTGCCGAAGGAAATCATGGGTTTAATCCTAATATTATCATGGTTCCCATAAATTTCAGTACTGGAAGTGATTATTACATTGGCTGAATGACAGAAAGCTTCATTTTAAAGTAATGCTGCAATGCAATACATGTGTATGTGTGTGGGCAGTACAGCTCCCACCATGGGGACAGAGGAAAATTGTTGTACTGTTAGTAAAGAATAATTGAGCCAATCAAACCCAAATGGCGTGAAAACCACAGCTCTATGAGGACTGCCCGCCAGCGGCGGCCTCTCCATTAGAGCAGAGGAGCACAGACCCCACCACCACCAGCAAATAAAACAGTAATAAAACAGGTTTGAACCTATTTTATTATTGTTTTGTTTAATCCCCTAGACCCATCCCCAGGACTCTGACGAGTCTTATGGGGTGGTTCCAGGGGCCAACACTGCTGGTGGGGGAGAGGTGGGCATTACCTTCACAGTGCATGTGGGTTTGGCCACCGTCTCAGGCTGGCCAAACCCTCATGCGCCATGAAGCTTTCTCCAGCCCCAGTTGCGTTGCTGGGGCAGGAGAGAGCAGGCACAGGCTCCCAGTCTGCCTGGGAGCACAAGTTGCCAGTGCCCAGGCCAGTCCCAATGCTGCTTTCATGCAGTGTCAGGATTAGCCGCAGTGCATTCTGGGAGCCTGTGCCCAGTAGACAGAAGAGCGCGATGCAGGGGGAGAAGGCAGTGGCACGATAAGGTAAGTTTATTTTTTATTTTTTTAAATATTTTTTGTACCCCAACCTTCCCCTCTTTCCACGTCCCTCCTCCAGCCCGGCCGGCCCAGCCAGCCCTGCCCCTTTGGCAGGGGACGGGCCGCTACTGCTGGCCGCTCTAGTGTGTTTTAGGTGCTGTCTCGTGTGCATTTGCGTTCATTAAGAGAATCATTACTGCGGTGGCTTTAATACACTAGTGGGATGAAGATGAGGTCTAATAGTTAAGTTCTCTCTTCAGTGTGTACATATAGGAATCCTGCAACTAAGCCTAACTTTAATATTTAACCAAATAGTAAGAACATGATTGTAGCTGCTTCAATTACAATATCTGTCAAAAATCGGCGTGTTGAAAAAGAAGCTTTCTGTCTTTTGTTAAGTTGCTCAAGACAGAGTACAAAGAAATATGTATAAATTCTGTCATTTGCACAATGCAAAAAAATGGCTTTATGTGACAAGTTAGAAAGGATTTGTGAATAGGCATATCCAAGCCAACAGATCTCACCAATGGCCGAGCTGTTGGTTTTGTCAACTTATTTTAGCCATGTTGTACAGCAGTGCAGCTGCTATGCAACATGGCTGAAGGTTAGAAAATTAGAGCACTTTGATGCGACCGGTGCTAACCACGAGGGGCAGTGATATATTTTCTTATATATGGGATTATTCTCTGCTATTACAAAAAAAAATATCTTGCATCAAAGCTGAAGTTCACTATATTGGCCATTCATGATGGCAGCATCAAAAAGGCCATGCAGCTCAGGGGGCGATTTGCCCTTTGGATCTCTGTAGCATCTTGATACCCGCCAGTATGACTTTTGAGCGCTATTTTTTCTGGTGGGACTGAGGGAGCAATCAGTGAAGGGGGTCAGGGATTGAGATGGAGCAAGCAACAATGTGGGAGGGATTGAGCGGACAAGTGCAACGCAGATGGAGTGTAGGGGCAGAGAAAGCAACAAGGTGAGGCTGGAATGAGCAGTGGAAGGACACTGGACCAGGGAAGCAGTACTTGGGACATGCTCCAGAGTAGGGACAAACACACAAAGAGGATGTGAAGTCAGCACTCGCTCACCAAAGAGAACAAGGACATAAGAATGATGAATGAGCCAACTAATGGCAAGAAATTAATAGGTTCTAAGCCCCCAGTAAGTAAACAAAATGTCTTGCAAGCGACCGCGCATGCGCTGTCTCAGGATAGACGTAAAGTATATGGTGTTGAGTCAGGAATGGGGGAGAAAGGGGCCAAACTGTCAAAGAGGCGAAGGATTCCACCAAACATATTGAAGGGCATAAAACAACTGACAGTGTCTCCAAAATATTTAGGGAGGCTATTGTGAAGGCAGGAGAGTGTTTAAGAAAGGGGCAGGGATGTGTCCTGCCTGAGATGAAAGAGCTTTTACCTCACAGCCTTTATCACGCAGGACCATTCCCACATAGGTATTTGAACCTATACCGGGCAGTACTTTATCATGCATGTAAGTATTTTTTTAATTAACATACTTTTTTATGTAATTTAAAAAAATTGGGTTCACAGACAGGTAGAGGTAAAGGGAGGGGAGGTTGACTTGAGGGTTTGAGGGTGCGTAGAGGTAAAGGGAGGTGTGGGTGACTCAAGGTTTCAAGGATAGTGTGAGTTAAAGGGAGGTGAGTGTGGCTTGAGGGTTAAGGGGTGGTTAAAGTTATGGGGAGGTGAGGGTGGCCTGGGGGTCAGAGGCAGGTAGAGGTAAAAGGGTGGCTACAGCTTCAAGGCCCCACCAGCAGCCACTCAGGGCTTGATTTGGTGGCCCGCAGTTTTGACTCTCCTTAACCTCACCTCACGCTGGCTCAGGGCCCAGGCAGTCAAGTTTTATCACGTACTCGGACCACCGCAGCATCTGGACCACGCCTTTCTCGTCGGCACCTGCACCTCTGCAGTCAGGCCTACCTCTCCTATCCCTGGCCCTGCTGTGCCAATCCTATTTGGGAGGCTTCCCCAGACGGCCACTGCCGCACAGAGTCGAGGCCACTCAGGGGCACAATGAGGCTGAGGATTGTGCAGGAGTGCGGCGGGGTGCTGGGAAGCTTTCCCCTAATGCGTCTTGTCAGTCATGTTGCTTGGCCAAGCCCCCGAACCTGTTAGATCTTCATTCCCAAACACACTTATTCAGGCATCCAGAAATAAACATTTTCATTTGTCTGCCTTTTGTTACAGTTCTTTAGATTTCTTGCAAAGAAAAAAAGACGTGGGCTATATTTTATGCAAAGAAAGCTTAAGAGTGGTGTTAAGTAAACACCGTACTCGAAGTAGTTGAGTAGGAAAAGCTTTATTGAATTACCAATGCAGGTATTCTCGGGTCAAGCGCTCCGGGAACACGTCCACATGCTTCACTCATCAGCTGTCAGTGTCAACATTCTAGAACGGACAGCTGATGACGATAAGATGGGAAAAGGGGACTGTGTCCCAGAGAGGACAAATGTGCAATAAACACAACAGAACACAACACATCTTACCCCTTTTGAAATGTAACAAGGGGTGAAGGTGCGTAAGGATGAGGAATGGTGAAGTGGGGAAAGGGGGAAAGGGGGAAAGGGGGAAAAGGATGCAAGAGGGGTTACAAATCCGTTTGTTAATAATAACATACTAATCACATACATAGGCAGAAAGGTTGATGGGTGGAACAACACGTCGCCCCACTCTACTGGTATAGCTCGAACAGTGCACAGAAGCGGAGTCCAGACTTGTCTCTGAGCAGGTTGGAGATTCATTCACATCAACATTGGGTTGCAACCATTCAACTTCAACCTCATTATAAGAATCACTAACGTACCCTCTTCCGGAGTTGGAAGTGTTGGTATCAATAGACCTGTGCAAATTACTAACAGAGCTGTCATGTCCTGAACTAGATACAATTGTCTTGGGTTGTTTACACAAGGACAGGGCTGAAAAATGCCAAACTCTACCATCACTGAGACGGGCTGAGTTACAAAAGATTTTGCTCACGGAGAGGGGTTTGAGGACCTGTTCTCTACTTTGTTCGTGTGACTACTCCTTTTAACCCTTACCATGTCTCCAACCATTAAATGTACTTCTTTACTGCTATGTTTCCTGCCAAAACGTTTTTTGCAATTTGCCTGTGCCTCCTCAAGCCTACACTTCACCTGGTCAGCAGACCAGTCCACTCTCCTTGCAGCCGACAACCACCCCACATTGTCCTTTGACATGGGAGTTCTGCCCCTCATGAGCTCAAATGGACTGTGACCCGTGCAACTGGAAGATGTTATGCAATAGGCCCACAATGTTTTTAGAATTTCTTGTTTCCATACCAGGTTGTTATTATTGACAAGCTGGATAATGCCCTTAATAACTCTGTTAAAGTGCTCAATTGTACCATTACCAGCAGGATGGTAAACAGACATCGTCTTAAGTCTTATCTCGTTTCTTGTTAGATACGATAGGAAGACCTCTCACGTGAATTGTTTCCCATTGTCACTAACTAGGCTTTTTGCTAATCCTTCTCTCATGAAAATGGCATATAAGAATTTGACAACACCGTGGGCGTCAGCTTTTGTTACAAAACCAATTACAGGCCATCTAGAAAAATGGTCGATAAGTACACCTGTTCAACATGATCCATAATGGGCCCCATGATTTTGACTCCCACTCTCTCCCATGCCATAGTTAGACATGAGATGGGATGTAATGGGGGTCTGTATGTAACCTGGGATTTGTCTGAATTACTAAATATAGTACAATCTCTCACTATTCTTCCTATTGCATTATTTACCCCAGGCCACAAATACCAATTCTTTACTCTAAGCTCCATCCTGATGATGCCCAGGTGACCCTCATGGCAAATGTCTAGAGTTTTTTTTTAAGTTTAGTTGGAGGGATCGCCTTTCCGCTCCTCAACAAAAACCATCCTCCTCCGACAACTCATGTTTAACCTCCCAGTAAGGGCGAATTTCTTCAGGTACGACCTTCTTTTCAGGCCAACCTCTGGCAAGCCTACCCAGAACCTCACATCACACTGCATCTTTAGATAGCTCTAACTTCCATTCATTCATTGAAATTATGTGTGATTCCACATTGATGTTTGCAACACATAACTCCTCGTACTCCTCGTCATCTACTGGGGCATCAGAATGGACAGGCTTGTGACTAAGAAAATCAGCAACAACGTTTTTGAAACCAGGCACATAGTGGACCTCATAGTTTAAATCAAACAAACATACTGACATTCATGCTAGTCTGGGTAAAGCAGAGAGACCTTTTGTTGTGAAAACCTTTGTCAAGGGTTTGTGGTTGCTACGTAAGGTGACCTTATTATCCCAGACAAACTGGCTAAAGTGTTCATGCCCCCACACACATGCTAATGCCTCCCTCTCTATTAAAGAATATTTTTCCTCCATAGGGGTAAGAGAGCGGGAAGCAAAAGCAATGGTGCATTCCACCCCACGATCATCTTTCTACGTGAGAACTGCACCAAGACCCTTGCTTCTGGCGTCTGTGGTGATGATGTTTTCAAAATCTTGCAAATGGAGCACAGAACACATCTCTTTTTTTAAAGATTCAAATGACCTCTGACAAGCATCCGCTAATAAGAACTTATTATTAAGCTTGAGTAACTGTCTTAAATCAGAGGTTTTGCTTGAAAATGTTTGATGAATTTAGAATAGAATTCAACCAGGCCTAAAAACAATCGTAATTCATCCGTGTTATCTGGCACAGGAGCATCACGTATAGCATTCAGTAATTCCTTCCTTGGCCTAATTCCTTCTCCAGTGCTCCCGTGTCCAAGATATGTTACTTCTGTGCATGCAAATTTGCATTTGCTATGCTCAGCAGTTAAACCTTTAACATCAAGGATTCTGAGAACCTGATTCATTTTATTGTCATGCTCCTCTCTGGGTTTTACCTATGACACAAATGTCATCTTGAAACATAAGTATGTCTTTCACATCTTTGAAGATTTCATGCATACGCCTCTGGAGCAAGACTGCCGCTGATGCAAGTCCGAAAGGAACTCTCCTAAACTCTCCTAAACCACAGGTGTTATAAATGTGGTAAGACTCTTGCTGTCTTAGTGCAGGGGAACCTGGTGGTAGGCCCACTTAAGGTCTATGGTTAAGAACCAATTCACCAACTTAGTATGAGATAGCAATTTGTTTATTCTAGGTAGTGGAAACTGATCAACAATGATGTTGGCATTTAAGTCACGTAAATCAACACATAACCTTAAATTTCCATTGGCCATCTTGGCAACGACCAAGGGTGCCACCCATTCAGATGCTTCTACTTGTTCAATGACACCATCCTGCAGTAGTTTCTCAAGTTGACTCTGTACATCTTCTCTAAGAGCTAAGGGGGTGTTCCTGACCTTATGGACGACAGGAATAGCACCTGCTTTAACACGTATTTTGTGCTTGAAACCACTCAACCTACTAATCTTCCCTGAAAACACTTTAAGAAACTTGTGCAATAAGCATTTGCTAAACTCCTCCTCATTCTGGACAACTAGGACAGGGTCAGAACTGTTTGGGTCTAGGATAACGCCAAGACTACCCTGGTCCATCCATCCCAACACAGAGGGCCGGACCAAGGATACATGTAGCTTTCCTATAGACCCCCTACCCTGGAAAATGAAATTTAGTCTCCTTAAACCACAAAGCTCAATGGTATCACCAGTGAATGTTTTTATGGTTCTCCAATTGTTTTCCTAGGGAAGGTACACATTTTTTCTCCCAACACTTATGTTTACGATAGTGTATGGAGAACGAGAATCTGCCACTATACTTTTATTTACACCTCCAATCGACATGTCGCACACAGGATTTCTTACCCTATTTGCCTGGCTATCTTTCACTTGCATGTCGCTGTCGTCATTAATATTTAGAACACACATATTTACATTGTTTTCATCAGATGTAATGTTAGCAGACTCATCATCAATCTCTACCATTTTGACTGAACGTGAGGATCTTTTCTGGCAAACCTTTTGAAAGTGGCCAACTACTCCACAAAGGGAACATTTAACTTTTCTTGCAGGACATTTCTTGTCGTTTTCTAAATGGATGAAGCTACCACATCTGTAACAATGTCTTTTGTTGCTTACGTGTACCCTGCCTGAAACTGGTTTACTACCACTTGATTTCTTACTCTGCTTAAACACCGGCTTAGCTTCCGTAACCCTGGAAATAGTGCTTTCTGCTTTCTTTTGTCTGTTTTCAGATAGGACTGCCTTGGCACACCTCCCAGTGAGTTCTGCTGTTCTAGCTACATCCATATTGGTCTGCAAGGGTCATTTCCCTTTAGCCCAAAGACTTTCCTGAATGTTGCTGTTTGAACCCTGCATTACAATTTGGTTCCTGATAAATTCATCATGCAATTCCCCAAAATGACAATTAATGGCTAAGTTATTCAATGCAGAAACATAGCCATCTATTGTTTCTTCCTTTCCCTGCTTTCTGTGAAAAAATGTATACCTATTCACAGCTACACAAACCGTTGGTCTGAAGTAACTGTTAAGATCTTCTATTGCGTTGACAAACATTAATTCCATTGTACACCTTTAATGCCAACTACCCCCAAACAATGCAATAGTATCTTGTATTTCTTCTCTGCTGTGAATTTCTCATTATCATCAAATGCAAAGATGTAGTTCATGAAGTGCACCCTCCATTCTTCCCATTTAAGTAAGGTTTTCTGATTGTTGAGAGAAATGTCTGAGGTAATGAAAAGTTCCATAAGTATCCGCTTGTTATGTTTATACTCCCTTTCATTTTATTTGAAAGTTGTAAGTATGCACTTTGTAAAAGTCAATGTGCTCAGATAACTGACACACACTTGTACGCAACGTAGTATTCAAAATTTGTACTTATATCGAGATATTCATAAACTATAAACATGCCATCTCAACCATGTAAAGTATAAGTACCAAGGTTCTTGTGATGAGAATCACGAGGATAAACTAAAGTTAGAGCAGTGTTCTCCTTGAAGTGGAATAAATATAGCTTATGTTATGCTGTGCCCATCAGCGATTGAGCACAAAAGTAGCATACCTTGTCTCTATGGATGTTATAATAAATTCTTATTATTCTTTATACTTCTTTTTATATCGCACTGCAAATTCTGTGTAGAGGATGCGCTGTCTGTAAAGCGTTGCAAACACACATCATGAAAATAAGATTTCTCACAGAAGTGTTTCTGTTCCCAAGATGGTGGCACGTTGTCTTCCTGCATGATGCGTAAGTGTGCCGCTCTTTAACACTGCATTGATGACTAGTGAGCTGTGTAGGTTACCAAAGATGACGCCTGGACGATATCAAATGGGGTAACCGTAGTATCCTGGTAACGGTGACGCGTCTAGAATTTTATTCAAATACCTAATGGAAGAGAGCGCGTGAACAGCTGACAGTTGATATGAGGAGATGCGGCACTTGAACTGTCAAACTGTAACTTGAAAGTCTTAGCTCCTCATTTACGCGCTTTAAGCTATCTCATTCAAACGGATTTGCATAAGCAGTAGCACACCATATTGAATATTTTGCAAAGGTGTGCACAGTAATGGATATATTTTTCTTACATGTGCAGACGATTTAAATTTCCTTTCAAACTAACTTGCACCCATTCTGCACATTTCCCTTTTTCCCTGTACGCTGACTGACCTCAGAAAATTTGCTTGAATCTGAAAGATGACCTTAAAGCGACATGAGAAGTCTTTTCTGTTGTGAAGAATTTCACATGTTTTAGTTTCACTGTAGCTTGTAACACCGTGAGTTCTCTGTGTTGGTCGCTGGTCACCATAAATTGTTAAGTAAATGCCTTACTCAAAGTAATTGAGTAGGAAATGCTTTATTGAATGACCAACACACGTATTCTCAGGTCAAGCGCTCCAGGAACACATCCACATGCTTCAGTCATCAGCTGTCAGTGTCAGCATTCTAGAACGGAAAGCTGATGACGATAAGAGGGGAAAAGGGTACGGTGTCCTGGAGAGGATAAAGGTGCAATAAACAAAACAGAACACAACAAGTGGGTATCAGTTTTGTGTAAAACCCTCCCTGGTACTTGACATCCCGGAGCTCAGGAAGTCTTCTGAATACATTTCTAGCCCATCTGTTCCCTTACCTTTTCCTGTATGCAGGAGGCATGGACCTTGTGTCAGGTTTTAGGACATTACCTTTTAAAATACAGAAATCATATTTTCAGAGATGGGGGTGTGGCTAACCAGCAAAGATGGTGGTCGCACTCTGAGGAGCCTCCGCGTCGTGGCCCGATTATCCGCCAATATACTGCAGCCACTGTTGCCTTTGAGCCATCTGACCCGACTCACCACGTAATACACGTCGGTGAGTGTCAGCGTAGAGAATCTCAGAGCACCAGGGGTAACCTAGCCGGTGCAGGTGTTTCTGCCCTGGGGCAATGCATTCGGCGAACCGCGGCCATCTTGGCAAGGAAGCACAGACTCACCGGTGAGAGCCCTTCATCCCTGAGGCCTCGGGGCGTCGAGGCTCGTGGTGGTGCAACAACAGACCAGTCACACGGACACCTGTGAGAGCGGTAACAGGCGCCTGCAACAGCAAGGGACATACGCTACAAAGACTGGCTGAGAGACACTATCAGACTCAGAGTGGGTCGCGGCCGGGGATACTCCGGAGCGGGGGTGCCTGGCTGGAGTCCCGGGGTCATACCGAGGCCAGGCTCGGTCGCAGGCAGATTGCGTGGGTGCCTGCCGGCAGATCCAGTGCGGGGAGAGGAGTGGGAATGACACTGGTAGCGGCCCCCAACCGGCGACTGGACCACTCTAGGTGTTAAGACGCTGCCTTTCATGAGCCGAGCCACCACAGAGCAGAGGCGCGCCAATGGCGCACACCATAGTGGTGCGGGGGCTATGAATTGAGCCTAAACCCGCTTGTGGAGGAGGCCGCTGGTTACACAGCAATAGACAGATGACTAGGCCCAACAACCGTTGCTGAACTCGGCACGGTAGGCCGTGGCACAGAGGAGACGTTTAGCCCACCCTGCATGAACCCGAAGGTGGGAGCAAGTCCAGACGTAGTGAGGTCCAGAGTGAGACCATATAATTGAGCACAACACATGGGAGCACGCCGAAGGCTACAGAACATGAGGGCCGAATAGAACTAGACCCGGGGGCTATATCGAGCCCAGGCCTGAACGCGGCTGCTCTCATGGACACAATCACAGGAGGATCAAGTGGGCACCCGTCAGCCTAATAAATGAAGGGCGAGGAGAAGGAGAGGTGTTAGTAGCAACTGCCCGACTGGTGACTGGACCCGTCTTGGAGGCGAGTCTCCTGGTACTGTGGCACCCGCGCCTAGCAGGATCCGCACCGCTGCGGAGCAGACGTGAGCTGGCGGCGCATGCCACAGTGGTCCAGAGGCTGCTTGTGGAGCCTGTACCCGCCCGTAGTGGACATTACCAGACACATAACCGCAGACAACCGTCAAGCCCGGCAGATCACGACTGCACTGTTGTGCTAAGACCAGTTGCTGTGTCCTGGCGCCAACCCTTTTTCTTTTATATGTTAATGATATGGTTGAGTTCTTGCAAAAATCCAATCATGATTCCCCGAAACTGGGTGGGAATCATGTTTGTGCATTAACCTTTGCCGATGACACAATACTGTTGTCGCAAACGCCAAAGGGCTTGCAATGTCTTCTTAACTCACTCCACGAATATTGCAAACTAAAAGGCCTGGAAATTAATCCTGCAAAAACTAAATACATGTCGATAAGGCCCCATAAGTGTTTTAAGAATGACATAAAGTTGGATGGAGCGAGTTTAGAGCGTGTCTCTAATTTTATTTATCTTGGAGTGTCTATTGATTCCAAACTTTCTTGGAATCCACAGATAATGAAATCAAGATCAGTTTTAATACAAAATTCGGCACCAGTTTTAAAGAAACTTTTTGCAACCACGACAAAGGCCATCACTCTAGCCCTGGAAGTTTATAAGTCCAGGGCCCAATCTGCTGCCCTATACGGCTCAGAACTCTGGGGGGGGGTTCTCTTTTGAACTTAACTGCGGGGGAAAACAAGATATTGAGAAAACTAGTTGCTCTACCCCAAAATACACCTGTGATCCCCCTAATGCTTGATATGGGCATAAAACGAATTGGCCAAAGGGCTGTTTGGATTTCCTTGTCATACTAGATAAGAATATGGACCACAGAGGAACTTCACACCTACAGACAAGCATTGAGTGAATTATTGGCCCTTGACATACATGTTACCTTTCCGTGGTTGATCCACATCCGTAAATGGCTATTGAATCTGGGCTTGAGCAGGTTCTGGGAATACCCGAAGCTGCTGACCCCCGATTCAAAACAGGAAATCAAGGCCATTTATTGGAATTTTATCAGGCACAATGTCACTTTAAATTGTTGAGTTGGCACACTCACTACTAAATTTTGAACAATTCTTAGATGAGATTGAACCCCTACTTGCTAAGGTACTGTATCTAAAATTTAGGTACGGCACTCTTCAGATCAAGTCTTTTACTTCCAAGTGGGGGACAGCTCAGAAAGGGGAAAATGATTGTAGGTGTACCCAGTGTCATACAGGATGTAAAGAGGATATTGCGCATGTATTATTTTTCTGCCCTGCATATAGACACCATAGAAATAAATGGATAAAACCTTTGGGCAGGAAATTATGTATCAGGGAATTTAATGAAGTGTTGCGCATTTTAAAAACCGACACTTCAAAGCTTATTGTATTTGGTATTAGTAGATTTTTATTGGCCGTAAATTTTACAAGGGTGAAGAAAGGGCTCAAATTTTAACCCTATGAATTTTATAATATGTTTTAACTATTTGAGATCTACATAGAAATTGAAAACGTAGAATTGTGATAGTCGACAATCGTATACAACTACATTTAGAAGAATTATGAATATACGCTGCCATGTAAATGGTACAATTTCCTACATTTTGCACTTTGCACCTCGCACTTTATGGAAATAATTAGATTCTGGCTACTTGTAAAACCTGGCTCTAAGTATTACGGAGTAACCCATGTTAAAGTATCATTAATGAAAGTATTTGCGCACTATGCACTTTGAATCCTATGGAAATAATTATGTTGCTGCTATTGATTGAACTAAATGTTATCCACTGTATTGTAAATTATTAATGGGTGGACTAAAATCTTGCACATGTATATATACTTCTCATTTTTACGTTTTTGTATTTTTGCTTTTATGATTCTGTGAATCGAATAAAGATGCTATATAAGCTAAGACCAGATAAATCCGATCCAGATTTACTGTCTGGCCCACCCGAGCCTAGATTTGACTGACCCAGACAAGGTGGGGCCCAAAGAAAGGCCAAATAACAGCACGCAGAATATGAGGGCACATTGAAGACTGAAAATCAGGGGAACCCTGTGTTAGTCGACCTGGGGGCTGTACTGAGCCTGGGCTTTAATGCAGCTGCCACACATGTGTGCATAAGTAAGGATCCCTGGTGCGACAACCACCTCCACTGGAATTCCTCGCAGAGGCAACTGCGACTAATAGTCGCGTACAGAAGTACCTCACGCTGCACAAACCCATCCGTCAGAGCAGGAGGGGAAGGCACCTCAGAGGACAGTGAGGTACAGCAGCACTGCAACTTACCCCAGCACCAGAGACACGTATAGCTGACGCACCACCGTTTTCCAAGATGGGCAGGCAACGAGCATGTGTGGGCGTGGCAGCCACACACTCGGAGACAGCCTTGAGGCAGCCTGATCAAGCTCCTGAAGCACCAGACACCTCCAGGGCTACCACATTGGAATCCAAAATAGATTCGCTGCTCCACGCTGTGGCGCAAATCGGAGTCTCTTTGACACAAACTCACACGTCTCTGGAAGGTCACATAGATAAGATTACATTGGATTTTACATTACATGGGGACCACTGCAAGCTAGCGGGGAAAGTCAATGAATTAGACGTGGAACTCGAAGAGGTCATCCCAGCCCCTAAGACTGCGACTACTGAAGTATGGGAGCTCATAATGCGGCTGTGCTTGTTGGAACACAGGATGGACGATGCTGAAGGGCTCTCCTGCCGAAATAATATCCGAGTGGTCGGATTACCTGAAGGAACGGAGGGCCGCGATGCAGTGGCATACACAGAGGAATTGCTGAAAATCCCTGACACCAGCAGGCACACTCTCCACTTTCTTCGCGGTGGAAAGAGTGCACAGGGTGGCGTTGGGTCATCCGCCGCCGGGCGCCAGTCCCTAGCTCTTTCTGCTCCGCCTTCTGAACTTTAAGGATCGAGAGGCAGTACTTAAAAAAATAAGGAAGTTGGAGGAGGTCAGAGTGGACAATTCCCCAGTCCTCTTCTTCCCGGTCTATGCCCTGGAAGTACAAAAATAGCAGAGCACATTCCTAGCAGTCAAGAGACGAATGCAGGAGTTGAACATAAAATATTCCCTCCTATTCCGAGCTCGCTTGCGAGTGGTCATAGATGGGTCCACTCATTTTTTCCACAAGGCGGAAGAAGCATGGGACTGTCTCGAAACAGCAGGTCATCATACCTTGCCTAACAAGCGACACAACAGTAACGGGGCAGACTCAGGCACCCACAAAAAACGAAGATGAAACCAACCCCGGGGCAACTTAAGGCAGTCCCCAATCTGGAGCAAGTGCTACAGGAACTGCGAGATGCCCTGCAAGCGGGGGCTACTATGCGGTGGCGCTAGGCCAACAGACAGATGCCTCATCTGAAAGATCCCTCAGTGAGGACAGTTTGACCGCAGTGTGGCCTATCAGCGAAGAATCGCAAAAGCTCCCAACAGTGGCACCCCAAACAGCAGACAATTTAGTGTAACAACTCACAAAATCTCCATGTTACGCAAGTATCTTCCGCCCATGCGCGCACACAGCGCGCCGCCTCAATATGAGCGCACTTGACATGTTGCACCATGGACTGTGGCTCTCATAGACATAAACAATGGTTGCCCCTGGTGCAAGCAAAATACAATCTACACTGGTAGGTGCACAGTCCGCACATCTATGCATGCACTTAGGGCACACACTTACCATGCAGCAACAAGTTTGCTGCCTCGCCTTCGATACACCAAACCGCTTACACACATGACTAATTTATCCGTAAGACATATGCCACCTGCAAACATAATTAGTTGGAATGTTAGGGGTATACACACGCCAAACCGACGGTATGAATTCTATGCGTATCTCAAACGGCATGCAGCCCACGTAGCACTACCACAAGAGACGCAAGTAGCACAGTCAGAGATCTGTAGGCTACAGCAGAGATGGAAGGGGCAAATACACGCCACAGGCTACTCCTCGTTTGCCTGGGGGGCTCTAATATGGGTTAGGCCAGGGACCCTATACACACCTGAGGAAACGAAAGCGGATGTATATGGCTGCTTTGTATTGACAAAAGGCCACCTGAATGGGAGACAAATAGTACTAGGCTCCATATATACCCCAAACACGGAACTGGGCGCTTTCTGGCATACATTAATGGAGCTGCCATCACTCTGGTGTGACATTCCCTGGTACTGGACACCAACCTTGACAGGTCCTTCCCGCCGTTACAACTGCTGCCACATCTAATGCTTGGGTCCGAAGGGAGTGGTTGCTCCATTGGGATCTAGTAGACGTGTGGAGAACCCTCAAGCCACAGGCACGCCTCTACACCCACTACTCTCACCCACACAGATTGCATATCCAAATTGATAGCTTTGTAGTGACCACACCATTACTGGCAGAATGCTCCAGCGCAGATTATCTTGGCCGTACTCATTCAGACCACAACCCTCATACACTACAGCTGCAAGGAGATAACATGGGACACATCACCCATCTGTGGAGGCTGCAGCCCTTGGCGCTGGACGACCCCCCATTTACACGCGGCTATAGACACCTACTTCGAAAATAACACAGGCTCAGTCGCTGATACGGGTGTGCTATAGGATGCAGGCAAAGCTGTGATCAGAGGGCAGTGCATGGGGTTGAGCTGGAGTGTCCGACGCCAGCTGGACCAAGAGGCAAAAGGATTAGAAGATGCACTGACCTGTCTAGAAACTGATCTGGCACTCAACAGGCTCTAGATACCCAGAGACAAAAACCTACTGAGGTTCTTGAACGGCTGCGCTGCTTAAACTATGCAGCACATGCAGCGCACACTCACTCAGCCGCGGGCAGGTTGCCAGCAAGATTGATCAGACGAGCACACACGGCAACCTACACTACAACTGCAGTCCATAACAGGACAGCTGCTCACTCGACAATACAACATTAACTGTGAATTCACCTCCCACTACACCAGAGTCTATCGATCAGTAATCTGCGTAACTCTGACTGCGTTGGAATCTTTTCTATCCCCACTCACCATGCCCCAGGTGATTGCAGAGCAGAGAGCGGAATTAAATGAGTCGATCACACTCTTAGAGGTACAGCAGGCAATAGAGAAATTAGCCACAGGTAAAGCACCAGGGCCCGATGGTCTGCCAGCCGAATACTACACAGCATATCAGTCAGCCCTAGCCTGATGGACTGCCAGCCGAATACTACAAAGCATATCAGTCAGCCCTAGCCCCTCAGCTACTCTCGCTATACCACAGTGTGCAGGAAGCAGCTACACTACCAGGCACACTCCGTGAATCCTTATAAGTTTTGTTACCTAAGCCCGACAGAAATGTAGAAATGATAGGCTTGTATTGTCCATTAGCGTTACTGAATACGGACTACAAGATACTAGCCAAAATACTAGCAAGCAAGCTGGCCCCATTAGAACCACAGCTAATACACGCAGACCAAAAGAGGTTCGTGCCTGCTCGCTGTACATCGCTAAATCTGAAAAAATTTTCAGGGTGGCACTCTCTTCGAATGAGTGTTAGGAACATTTGGGTGTCTGGTGTTCGACTTAGAGAAAGCATTTGACACACTAGAATGGAGCTTTTTATTTGCTGTTTTGCACAAGTACGATCTGGGCATCAACTTCCTAAGACTCGTCAAAGTTGCTATACACTCAACCTACGGCTAAAGTTAATACAGGCCCGTACATATCTCAGCTGATCCCAATCGAGCGAGGCACACGACAGGGCTGCCCGCTCTTCCCACTACTGTTTGCACTAGCCATTGAGCCACTAGCTGAATTGCTACGCAGGACGCAGGAGCAATGGGGCACCCCCTGGGAGACGGTATACATGCCGTCCCTCTAAATGCAGACGACCTGTTAATATATCTTAGAGATGTCAGGTTGCCGTGTGAATCAATAGAAAAAGTGCTGCTCGACTTCGCCTCTCTATCAGGACTCCGTGTGAAATGGGAGAAATCATGCTTGTACCCCTTCTCCTAATCACCCCCGGACCCAAGATTATCCATCAACGGCACACCGGTGCGCTGTCAGCTGACAGCGTTTCGCTACCTCAGGATCCAAATCTACCAGGACCCAGCAGACCTACTGGAGGGTAACCTCACATGCGCTACCACAGCAGTCAGGTCACAGATGACATTTTGGTGCACTCTTCCACTGGCAACTATGGGACGCATTGCGCTCCTGAAAATGGTGGTGCTCGCAAGATTTCTTTACCACTTTACAAACCTACCCTTATATGTCAAACCAGCATTTTTTCGCATGTTTGAGCGAGACATGCAGCAATTTATTTGTCATGGAACGTGTAGCAGGGTAGCACTGCCCAAGCTCTATCTCACAACTAACTGGGGTGCCCTCGCTGTGGCCAATATGGAACACTATTACCTGGCGGCGCATCTTTAATGGGTGGCCCGATGGATCGGCGCTCTGTACCTAGTGGACACTGCTACGCAGCAGCCGGGCCTTACCCATCTTCAACTAGTAATGCTATATCATCCCAGTAGGACAGGTGTGCCACCAACCCAGCTGCTTACAAAAGTGGCTTACACTTGCTTCCGCCTGTTGAGCTCCACCCCCAATGCCTTGAAGCCCTCACAGGTGAGTAGCGTGCTTACAATCCCCTGATTGATTGATTGATTGATTGACTTATATCATGATGGACAGCTGATGCCGTTCGACGCACTTACTGAAGAATTCAACCTCCCACAAGGCCACTTTTTACTACACGCTGGGATGATGCGTGCGCTGCGCACACTAAGGGGAGAGATAATGCAAGTGCCTGCAACACACTTTACAATACAGTACTTACACTAACTGGGCAAGGGCCGACACCACTAGATGGTTGGCGGACTCCTTACAGTCACACGCAGCACCTACACTGACATCCCTTCGAGCCCACTGGGACGCAGATTTACAGCGACCCAGCACAGAGCAGGAATGGGAGGTTATCTTAGAAGCTCCCACATCATCCCTTAAAAACGCTAGATTCCGTCTCATCCAATGTTTCATAACATACAGAGCATATATGACACCAGCCAAGATCAATCAATACTTCAGTCGCAATGATGCCCAATGTCCCAGATGTGGCCTGCACTGCCATAATGTCCTATTGGGGAGTGGCCACTAAACACTTAACCCAGAGCACAGCTCACACGCTGGATTGGACATGGGAGATATGCATTCGGGGGCTAAACCAGAGGCCTAGAAAGTATAATGATTATGTACCGACTCGATTAATAGACCTGGGACGTATTGTAGCCAAACGGTTACTCACCTCAGCTGCGAAGGCTTGGTTTCCGTCACTTCTCTGCTGGGCGCAGGCGGAAAGTGTAGCGCTTCACGACAAAGACACTATAGGGGTACGTAAACAGGCGCTGGCTGCAGAGTTGGATGCGATACTGACAGTCTTCGGTAAATCCTGGCAGGAGTACTCGGAAATGCTGGGCACTTACTCAGAGCTGGATGAGGTGCAAGAGCTAGCGAGCAGGGTACCTTAGAGAGGGCGTCGGGGTAGATGTGGTGGTTAATATAGGAAGTGTGCAAGGCCTCGGACACTGTGTACCTCTTACATGAATTTATTGCTTAACCTGGATTATTCAAGAAGCAAGGAAAGGCGTCATGTAAGAGTAACATGCAATAAAGGTGTAGCGGAGAAGGCGGGGGGAGGGTGGAATATAGTGGTGATAGCTAAACCCGGCATAAATCGTTGTCTCACTTAGCCGAAACAACGTGATTTTTACACCTATGTTATGTTACATTATATAACGTTCTGCTTGTCTGGGCATTTCAAGTATTCTGTGTACACAAGTCATTATTCTGCAAAGTTTAGTTGATGTCAGATGCCATGTGATTTAATGCATCAGTGTCAAAATGTGTAAACTTACTTATGTTGTCTGATTCAATGCTTGAAATTTACAAATTCTAAAGACTTAATAAACAAATTTAAACAAAAAAAACATATTTTCAGACGTATCTCTAGTCCAACCAGTCAAAAGCAATGTCTCTCTCTTACACACACTAATGGGCCCAGAGGGTTAAAAAAGGTGAATATGCTTGGCTGTGTCCCGTGTCTGAAACTGGCCAATCAAATGAAGCCTGCAACAAACTGTTATAAAATTACATTCATGCACTGTTTCTGTCTTATTACTAGTGGAGGCAAAATACCTCTACACGACTGGCAATGCTATACTCAGAACACATAGAGAACGTTTTATCCGGGGCCATCTTACTGCAATATTGCTGTATAAGAGAAAAAGCTGAGAAATGTCAGCTTTTGTAGAATTCTTGCAATAAGGCAGGAAGTAAATATTCCCTTGCCTTACCTCTACTCAGTAGTTTCAAAATCTCAGGGAACTGAGGATATCTTTGAAAGAATCTTTCAAAGTGATTTAGCTATGTTTGGTTTTGGTCTTTTTACATAGGAGAGGCCTGATTCTTCTGTGAGAAGTCTTTCTAACTCACCTCCATGAATGTTGCCTCTTTTAGGCCCTCATTATACGTGGTTAGGTGTGGTGGCTTGGTGAGCGGTGCCTCAATTATGCCAATAATTAATACCAATATTGCTGCATAAGGGAAAAAAAGGAGAAATGTCAGTTTTTGTAGAATTCTTGCAACAATGCAGAAAGTAAATATTCCCGTATGCCTGGTAGGTAGTTTCAAACTATCAGGCAACTGAAGAGGCCTTTGATAGAATCTTCCGGTGCGATTTTGCTATGTTTGGTTTTAGTCTTTTTACATAGGAGAGAGCTGATTCGTCTGTGAAAGGTCTTTCTAACCTCACCTCTATGAATGTTGCGTCTTTTAGGCCCTCAGTACATGTAGTTACGTGTGGTGGTTTGGTGTGTGCTGTCTTCATTATCACACCGATAAATTATGACACCGATGTGCTTGGAATTTATTGGGTAAGATAATTTTTGATATTACAACTTTTGCTCTAACCATGTTACGGTTTTTACAGGGCATTTTTCCCACTTTCTATTCCCAAAAATTGACCAGTTGAACAGTATTGAGCGGTGCGATCATTCCCAGGCTGATAATTACCGGGTGCAGGGATCACAAGTTATTAGGCCACATGAGAGTCTGTGTGTCTGTGAATTCCCAAAAGCTACTAATAACCAATTTTGGCGCCAACAAATTCAAGGATTCCAACTATTATATGATGCACTGTTTCCTCAATACAAGCATCTGACGCCATTACACCCCTTCTTGTCTTGTTAAATTAACCAGTTAACTGGTCCTTTTTAGGTCGAGCCTAGTGCAGAGCGCAAGCGCTGCTCTAGGAGATGACCTTTAGAAATCGGTCAGCTCTTTTCATGCACTCATTCTTGTGCTGGCATCCACCTTGCGGAAGCGAGCAGCGACGCGCCTGGGCCATCTTTTTGCAATTAGCTTGGCCGTGCGCGCGTCTGCACTTTCAAGCACTCGTGCTTCTTCATCTTCTCTGTAACCCTCTACTCTTCGAACTGCTGAAGAGATGCATTTGAAGTCTTCCACTGTCTCGCTTTCCTCTCAACAAGGCACCAATTTTTGTTGATATTTATCCATCTCCTAAATATCGCTCTTGTGAATGTGTTTACCCTCAGTTTTTCTCGTTTTCCAAGTATGATAAAACAAAATATTCTTCGGTCGCCTCTCCCTTGATGGACTCTCTTCAGCACGGCTGTCTTGTCCCCACCAATCATAGCCTGTCTCGCCTGTCCCATGCCAAGTATACCCTGTTGCCCACATGGCCTTGTGCTGTGACTGTCACTACTCCGTATTCTCCGACCACCCCGTGCCCAGCAGTCTCCGCTGCTAATCTCAAAGCCTCCACCTAACTCTTGCTCTCTCCTCCTCGTTTAAGTGCCTCATCTGCTCTTTCCTCTCATATTCAGACTCGTGCTAGGCAGTGTGCCCGCCTCTCTCTCCGGCTGGGCCCCTCTCCTCGTCGAACTTTTCTTCTCTCCCGGTACCGATGTACCCCTTTCATCTTGCGTCACAGCTACACATCTCCCTCTGTGTCAGTATCTCTTTCCCCTGTTTCCTCCCCTCAATCACTTCCTGCCCCCTCACACTCCCCTCCCTGTGTCTCTGCTGGGAAGAGGTCTCTCGGCCTCCGCTCCCCCGGGCGCCTCCCCTCCGAGACTGATGCACACATAAAGGTACGCAGAGCGGCGGGTGAAAAGTAAACATGGCCGGGGAATCCCCGCTCCAGGCCTTCGGCCATCTGTCCTCCACTGGCGACGTCCGAGGCTACCCCGACAGCACCCCACCACCCTTTAAAACTTGATCGCAGGGTGAGGGCGTCCAGTCAGCAGCGAGACCCCAACCAGTGCCCAGCACCATCAGGCGTCATCTCCGGCTCCCGCCCGGAAAGAGTAGGCACTGGGGTGGAGTCTTTGCAGAAATGGGATATTAACGTACCACAAACTACCAACAAAATAAATGAACAAAAAACACACGCGATTCCACCCGCTCCACCAGATGCTCGATCTCTAGCCACAAAAGTTAAAGTTCTGACCCATCTTTGTGGGTGAGCTCTTATCACTTACTTACATTTGACTTTTATTCCTATACTTTCTAAAAGCCTCCTAAAAAGTCCCTGTAACAGCCCAAAGTGCAGTAGTCTAGTACTGTGCTTCCAGGGTAGACAAGTTTTTCCTCTTCTCAATCATGCGGCGTACATTTGTTTTGCTTGCAATCTCCCACCCAGTGCTACACGTGGTAAAACCTGTAAATGTTAAGCGCACGGCTAAAAACTTATAAGGTCCCAAAGGCGAGACCTATTGGCTATGCCAATGCTTGTTCTGATAAGCCAAGATCAGGACATAGGGTGAAACGGTACAAAATGACCAGGCAGATTTATTGGAGAAAAAGTCAGCTTTATTAGTATAGGTATGCAGCTGTACTTTATAGTTAAATACAATATATTTTAAAAAACACCTCACACATACATTTAAACAACATATCCCCTCCCACCCTTAAACCTCTCCAAAACATGAAAAACAAACAACCAAACAATCCAAACATTCAGCACATCCCCATTTATTTTCATTCACCCTCCTTCCGCACTGAACACAATCACCTCTCCCCTGTGCTCCATGTGCCAACGTCCATCCGGCAAGGCCCCAACTCTTCTAGCCTAGTTCCTAAGCCCTGTCTTGCCTGCCAACGATGAATACCCTGATTACAGGAGTTTTTCTGCCCCCCTTTTTTGTTTTGGTTTCTACCCTATGTGTCGCTCCATAAGCCCATACCATCTGAAAAATATAGGGCTATCACTCTGACACCCAATTCGTTCAATGCTCGACACCAAAGCAGCACCGCCCATTTCTTAGCTAGCCTGTCCTGTATTTCTAGTAAGTTAAAACTCATTACCCCAAAATTACAAGTATGCCTCATCCCGCCTGATCAAAATGGAGACCTGCTACGTAATATTGCTCTGCTAAATATCTCTAAAAGCTCTATTCTGACAAAAAACGGCGTATGTCTCCATTAACTTTCCACTTAGCTTTCTCAGTAGTGATAAAACTTCACTGTGCCCCACCAAATTCATCTTTCAACCAGTGCTAAAAAAAATTGTGTTCCTGCCTAACCCTCCATATCATTGACAAATAGCCTTTACTAAACCTAAAGACGACAGCTGAACCAATAACACATCCAAATAAGGCCTAACACTCATCAAATCAGTCAGCCACAGCAACAATTGTCCTAATTCCAATCCCCCTACTTCACCAAGCAATCTTGAAATTCTGTCAAGGGCCAATAATCGGAACAATCTGCCATCCTGCCTTCAGCTACCTCCTTACATATATTTTTCCTCACAACCTGTGGCATTTCTTTGCTGAGCTTAAACTGTCCTCAAATCTCCTCTGCTTAGGGCTGTGATAACCAAGTCTAAAACCTTCGAACTCCCCAAACCAACATCACTGCCACCTCTATGTTAGGATAAAAAGACAGCCAGAAATTAACTTTTTCATTATTAATTGGTGTAAAAGCCCTTGTTTGCAGGTTGTTGTTGCACGCTTCTCCCCCTTCTATAGTAACCTGTTTAATCCTTGGCGCTTTCTCAAAACGTAGCAAAATTGGGTTCTTCCCTACAGATTTTTCACATTCATTCTTATACCAACAACGGGTTTCTGATGACATAGTCCCTGTTGAAGCCACAACATGCTCCTGAGTTGATTGTTTGCCCCCGTCCCATGATCCAACCTCCCCACCCACATGTTGTGCCTCCTGAGAAAGGGTTGATACTATATAGCCAAACCACTCGCTGTGTGAACCTATGGTGGTGGGTGCACCGGATACATCTATTGGAGCCAAAGCTTATTGTCCACATCATGCCATGGTTTATCTGGTTTCAGACCCAATCTGGCCAGAAATTCCTAATTTTAGTGCAACCTTGCCACCACCAAAGTCTAACAAGTGCTTTCTTAATGGTGTCCATGTGTTTAAAAATAGGAAGTGCTCTATCAGGGTATTTCTCACAATAAACACTCACATATATCAAAGAGGGGGATGTCCTTGTGTCAATGTTGTTGGGTAGACCTTGGTCTAAGTACCTAGTCCCATACTTCCTCTTTGGATCCTTCTTTTGTGACAGTGTAACAATTTGCAAACATCTATAAACTCCCCTTTCCAAATGTTCTCACCCAGGAGCATGGCAACCCACTAGTATCAATTCGGGAAGCCCACCATTCAATGTTACTACTCCAACCCATAGTAACTCCCAGGTCGCACTGTATCTGACTGTGGCGGCTCACCAAGCCTGGCCTCTGTCACCAGGCTTGTCCCACCACTGTCCCGTAGGCTACTCCAACCTGAGAGAGATGTGGTCTTGGTGCCTTCCTCTACATCTGCCACTTTATTACCCTCTTTAACTTTTTCAACTGAGATCCATGCCCTTGAGCTAGACTGCTCAGCCCTATGTTTCTGAATATTACCTGCCATTCAAGAACTTTTGCAGGACTCTTGGGCAAGTCCTCCCTCAGGTACAGTGATGGGACATTTTCGGGTAACACAGTGAAGCTGTGTAGGTAATCTGTGGGCAATGCAGTGATAATATGTGCAGTCTTACCTTTCTTCCTGGTACTTTCTTTCTTATGGCATTTCATCACGATTATCAAAACAAGCATTGGCATAGCCAATAGGTCTCGCCTTTGGGACCTTATAAGTGTTTAGCCAGAGCGATTGGCCTTGCCAATGTTTTTAACTATGGTGTAGAGCATTGTGGTCTGTTACAGTGGTATGGCCTGGGAAATAATACATGATGATCGAAACCTCTTCCTTATACAAGGAAAGGGAAGGAGATGGTGACTGGACCTGGCTGCCCCAAGCGCCTAGTTCCTATTATGATAATGACATTTATTGGTAGTCATTTTGTAACAGACTCTTGATTACATATCTGAAGCGGCTAAAAACGGCTTCTGGCGCCTTCAGTTGTAGAAGTGGACCTCAGCTAGGCCTACCAGTGCAAGGGGTTCGCCCTTCTCTGCACAGAGTCCTCAGACCAATAGGAAGAAGTTGGCACAGAAACTGGAATAGAAAATACAAAGTTTAATAAACCTCATGAGGTGGAACTACATTCACACAGCACCCTTCGGTATTGAATGATGTAGCACACCAAACAGAAGGAGCATGGTCCTTTTATACCCACACAGGGGCTTGAAAGAGGGCGGTACAAGTACAGCAGAAGATTTTATGTACATATAAGGTCATATAGAAATGCACAGTCGACAAGTGGGAGGAGTTAACAGTTTGCCAATGCTAGTAAACACATCCTGACAGTTACATACTACTAACAGCTGCAAGGACAGTTGAAAACTCACTGGGCATGTGCAAAGGTGGAAGATGCTAAATATAGTTCGTTTCTAGGCAGATTACAAGAGCAGTCAACACTGAGGGAGGACAAAGCACATGGTGAGCACATGGAAAACAAAATGGCTGTCAGAAATACAAAATGGATTCCGCAAAATGGACAAGATAGCCTCTAAATACAAGATGGATTCCGCTAATGCTAAGCTAATCGCTGCCAATTTACAACAGATGACCCTTTTAGCATTAGCTGAAGACATCTGTTCCTCTGGGGTAATCTAAATATGCATCCCGTTCATCTATTAGCATTATTTCGGCCACCTCTTTATTCAACATTTGTTGGGCTTCTGTTTCTGCAACATTCCTTTTGACAGGTATACAGGCAGAGATGCAAATGGAGCAAAGCATTGGACCACATTGGATACATACACAGCATGTGAAAAGTATTGTAATCATTACACACAGGATAGTCAGTAGCTTCCAGCCCCAAGCAGAAACAAGAGTCCAAAACCATCCAGCAAAAGTCCAAGTACCAGTCTCTGGATGAATTTCTGCAGCAATCTTATGCAGTTTTGATATTGCGTCGTATACAGAAGGTGAGTGATCCGGTATGAATACGCAACAGCTGCTACCGATGATGCGACATGCACCACCTCGATCAGCCAGAACCACATCTAGAACCATTCGGTTCTGGAGAGCTACAATCCTTGCAATTTGCAGCTCCTCCGTAATGTTCCCAAGTGCCATAGCTGTCTGATTGGTAACAGCTTCCACAACTCTAGTTAATCGTCTTACTTTCCTACAGTTTAATGCAACTCCCACAAAGAAGAACAAACCTAAATGAAAATAAATCGACATATTGTTGCAGAGTGGTATCAGTTTGGTCTACTTCGTCAGTACTTATTGTCCTCTTGTATCTATTTCTAGAGATATCGTTAAATAATTTAAGGTCCCGGTGATATGATGCAGGTGCCATAAACACAGGGGGCAATAGAAAGGACACATAGCACACACCTGACCACCCAGCAGGTAGTTGATAATATCCGTGGCTACCACAGACAAAATAGGTATTATGTGAGGCTATAAAACTGCTATTATTTATACCTTCAATAGTCAGAATTACAGTACATTCGTTTTTCCCCACTGGAATTCTCCCAATACTGCTTACACATAGATCTGCTTTAGCTCTAGTAACAGAAATCACAAATTGTTCATTACTGGTAAAAGTTCTCATATTTGTGAAGACATATGGTGTTGAAATATTGTCCGGTTGATACTCTTCCCATTCCCATTTGGTCCCTTTGGCTTGAGGATAACCATCTTTATCTTGGTAGCATACTTCATTAAGGCAAAAAAGAAGCCCGCCTACTGTGCGTCTTCCAGATGCAAACAAAAGCGCATACCAAGCTTGACAAGAACCATTATGAGAAAAGAGAAAAGGAATAAAAGGTGTTCCTCCTTTCTTTTGATGTGCAGGTATCATCCCACACACCCAACAGTTGGTAATATTTGTGGCATTATGAGTATGATGCAACATCTGGATAAAGGTATTATTTAAATAAGATTGTCGATGCTTCTGCTCATGGTAGGGAAGCGTAAAGTAGTGGTGTTCAACTGATACTGGAGTAGTGGCGATCAAAAGCTCTCGAGCAGGAGCCACTTTCTCAACGAACCAGGTTATTACTGCTACAGCCACCATAGCAACAACAAACCCTATAGCACAAATGATCTTTCTCTTAGCAACAGTTGATTTCATTGTGGACATGATCAGCTTGTCGTTGAAAACAATCGTTGGAGCTCTTATCCCTGGGCAGCCGTTGGTTTCTTCACCGAGGGTCAAGACGGGTGTCGCTACACTATACAAGACGGATCCTCCCCCCTTGCCACATCGGCATTCCGTTTCACTAACCCAGGGCGGTTGCTCAACAGTCTATTTCGACGATGCAGGCTCTTTCCGTTGTCTCAGTTGGTATCGGGATACTCCAGGAATCCTGTGGTCCGGGAAGACTCCCTCAAGTTCGTCAGGTGATATGGCTTGGCCTTTCTCTGTATCCAGGATGTCCCGATGGTCGATTAAGGCAGCAGGATCCACCAAGGTGGAGTGCACCCAGTTCCTCCTGTTCGTAACTCAGACCGCAGTTCTCGTTGAAAGGAGCACCTGCTCTGGGCCGCACCACCTCGGTTCCAAGCTTCTCGACCTCTGGAATGATCGGATCATCACCTGGTCTCCAGGTCGAAGTCCATGGCCTTCACCTGCAGATCTATCAGGAAGAGCTTCTCGAACCTGTTGATGAATAGAAACCAAACTGTCAGTCAATTGTGATAGGTAGTCACTCATCAACACACATGGTACATCATGTATGGGGCGTGGTTTAGGAATTCCCCAAATGTTGATAGGCCTTCCAAACACCACCTCATATGGTGTAAGACCAGATCGCGAATGTGGCACTGATCTAATGGACAACAGTGCCAAAGGTAATGCGTCTGGCCAATTCAAGGATGTGGAAGCCAGTATTTTCGCCAGTTTCAATTTAAGTGTGGCGTTAGACCTTTCCACTAGCCCTGCTGATTGTGGATGGAAAGCAGCGTGGAACTTGTGCTTAATTCCTAATCCCTTCAGGACATAGTCGACAACTTGGCTAACAAAATGGGGTCCGTTATCACTCCATAAAAGCTTACAGACACCAAATCTAGGGAAGAATTCCTTCAAAAGTACCTTTGCTGTAGTGAGAGCTGTATTGTCCTTCATAGGGTTTGCCTCTATCCATTTACTGAAGGCACATACCACTACCAAAACATACTTTAAGTTATTACAGCGCTCAAGCTGGATGTAATCCATTTGCAAAACTTCAAATGGTGCGGTTGGCGTAGCAAACCCTCCTGTAGGAGTTCGTGTCCCTTTACCAGGATTATGCTGAAGACAAATCAGACAAGACTGCATCATCTTTTTAGCTGTGCCGGCAATTTCTGGATGCTCCCAAACTTGCGTGAGCAATTTTGTGATCGAGGAGGCTCCAACATGTGCCGGCCCATGTGCCATATGAATAATAGGTTGTAAATAGGCTGTAGGCAGTCTCCACTTGCTCATCTCTTTATTCCTCCAACAGCCCTCATCGTCCAATGTTCCCTCCTTAGACCATTGCTCAATTTCTTCTGCAGAAGCAGATCTCTGCATATCTAGCACTTCCTGTCTGGTATCATGCCAACGTTCAGCCTGTGACTTCACTACGTACATAGACGTGGTGCTTCGCTGCATGACAGTTTCACGGGCTGTTTGGTCTGCAAAAGCATTGCCTTGTCCTATCTTATCAATTATTTTCTTATGTGCGCTACATTTAACAATTGCTATTCTCTTCGGGTATGTTAAAGCAGTCAAGAGATTATGTACTTATTCTCCATGCATTATTTGCATCCCGTGGGATGTAAGAAAGCCCCTCTCCTTCCAGAGTAGCCCAAAATCATGAGCCACTCCGAAAGCATAGCGGCTATCTGTATAAATGTTCACAGATAAGTCAGTACTAAGTTCACATGCTCGTGTTAAAGCTATTAGCTCAGCTGCCTGAGCTGACTTCTGTGGAATACGAGCTGTCTCAACTACCGTCTGAAGGGTTGTAATTGCATATGCAGCTGACGTTGTACCATCTGGTAACTTCAAACAGGACCCATCAACCCATAGTTCCCCATCAACACTTGAAAGGGGCGTGTCTTGCCAATCGACACGACCCTTTGTCTGTTCCTCAGTAAGGAATATACAATCATGAGACTCCTGTGACTGAGACTGAGTCACCGGGTATGGCAACAAAGTGGCTGGGTTTAGTATCGCACATCTCTTTAGTGTAATGTGAGGGGCCAACAATGTCAATTCGTATCCTGTCAGACGAGCACTAGTTAAATGCTGCGTCTTCATCTGATTTAAAAGGGCATCAACCGGGGCGTGGCCAAGATGGCGGGGTGAGCGGACGCTTCCTCCCGTAGCTCCTCCGGCCCGGCCAAGCTAAAGCCCTTTTCTTATGCTTCTCTCCCCCCGCTGAGGCTCAGCGCGGGAGAGGAGCGTGGCGGAACATCAGGGGCATACACCGGTGCTGTTTTTGTCCGGATCGCCCCGGGGGAACCCCCCCAAAAGTCCGCCCGAGATCAAGGGACGACGGCGGCGAGCCCGAGGGGCGGAGCGTATTGAAGAGCTGTCCGGGCGCCTCGGTTGGGCCTGGTGCTGAAAGTTGCGGTTTGGAGGGGATCTGGCCCGCCGCTTGACGGTGACTGAAGGAGCCTGGCAGGAAGGGGCCCAACGGTGTGGACGGCTTAGGACGGGTGCCCCGGCACTCGGGCTGGTGATGGCGACACCTTGCACTGCGGAAGCCCTGACCCCTAGCCGAGGTACGGCGGACTCTCTGATGGGGTCGGACCATCTGGCCCCCTGTGCGTGACAATCGGGGGCCGGGGGTGGAACCTATTTTACTGCGGGGTGCCTCGGGGCCCCGGAGGTGTCGCCGGGCCTAGTCGTTTTGGCTTGCTCCGACCGGCCGCCATTTTGTCCCCGAAGGAGCAGTGGTGGCGGTTTCCGCTGAAGTCCTGGCTGCTGGCGGCGGGCGACCTCCCGCTATTGCTGGACTGCCTACCGGAGGGATGAGCTGTTGGGACCCCTTCGCTGCGGCCTCCTTGGTTGTCTCACGCTAGCTCTTGCGGCTGCCGGTGACCGGACTAGGCCGCCATTTTGTCACCTGTGACGCAGCGACCTCACTTGTGGGGGATACCCGGGCCGAGTGCTAGCCGGCGGCTGAGCTTCCCTGGGGCACTTGGACCAGTGCCCGACTGCGGAGCTGGCGATGTCTGGAAAAGGAGGCCCGAAGAAAGGGGACCGTACTCTACCGGACATGCTTGGCAGGGCCCAGCACTTGCGGGACAGGGCACAGCCCTCACCGGGGCCCTCCCGGGCTCCGGCAGATGTGACTGGAGGGGAGCCACCCGTCACGAGGGCCTTTATGGAGGAACTGTTTAGCTCCCTCAGGGAGGACTTCCAGACACTGAAGCGGGAGGTGGCCAGCGAGGTCCGAGAAGTGCGCAGAGAGGTGGAGGGCCTAGGTGAGCGTGTGGAAGCGGCGGAGACGGAGGGCCAACAGCGAGCGGAGGAGATAGTCCATCTCCAGCAGGACGTTCTTCGCCTCCGGGAACAGTGTGTGGAGCTCCAGGCCCACTCTGAGGACCTTGAGAACAGATCTCGGAGGAACAACATCCGAGTGCGGGGCGTGCCGACTGCGGATGAGGGGTCCGATCTGGGGGGCTACCTGCGGGCCCTGTTCCGAGAGATCCTGGGGGAGGCCACGGACTTTCCCATCAGCATCGACAGGGCGCATAGGGTTGGCCGTCAGCGCCAGCCATCGGCACCCCCGCCGGACATTCTGGCCTTCCTGCCCGACTTTCCACTAAAGGAGCGCATCATGGCTGAAGCCCGCAGGAAACAGCCCCTGACCTTTCGGGATCGGCCAGTGGCGCTTTACCAGGACCTCTCCGCCATCACTCTGCAGAAACGCAGGTCCTTTAGGATTGCCACTGACTTTTTGCGCGAGCATGAGACGCCGTACTCTTGGGGTCACCCCTTCCGCCTGATTTTTCGGTGGAACGGAGTATTACACCAGCTACGCTCCTTGCAAGACATTTGTGGTGTCCTGGGGCTCACGGCAGCGGAGGAGGAGGGAGCTACGCCGTCGTGGAGGTCCTCGGAGGGACGGAATCGGCGGAGGTCAACGAGGCGGCGCTCAGCGACCAGTGCAGGGCGCCCGGACTCCCCTACCATTAGGGCGGACAGGGCTGACGCCCTGAGGGCGGCGGCCGGGGACTCAACCGGCTCCTCTAGCGTGGCCTTGACGGCCTAACACGCACTCCGGGGGGAGATGTCTTTAGCTTCTTAACATGCTTGGCACGGGGCGGGGGGGTTGGGGGGAGCGGGGGGAGGTGAGTGGCCGGACGTCCACTTTGCTCTTTTCTACGGACTTGCCCTTTGGGGCTTGACTGAGACTACGGGGTGTTTGAGTTTGGGGATGGCTAGTTGCCGAGGTTGGGTTTTGGGTGGGGGAGGGGGTTGTTTTGGGGTTGGGAAGGTCCCGTCCGATGTTGTCTATGCCCGTTTTGTTTTGGCTTGTCCCGCGCTGCGGCCCCGCGCGCCCCGCCCGCTGATTCCCTACCCATTGCATGGCGCTCCCGATCCCTGTGAGGAATGCCGGGCCTAAAGGTAGTGACCCTTAATGTTCAGGGTCTGAATAACCCGGTGAAGCGCAGAGCGATCCTGTCGTTGCTGGAGGGGACACAGGCGGACATTTGCCTTTTGCAGGAGACACACTTATTGCCCCGAGACTGCCATAGGATGCGCTCAGCTAAGTTCCCCACCCAGTTCTTTTCCTCGGCAGCGAACAAGACAGCGGGGGTGGCCATTCTCCTAGCGAGCTCCTTTCGGGGGGAGGTGTTGCATAAGTGTGCTGAACAGAAGGGGAGGCTCCTTGCGTATCGCATGCGCCTGGGAGGCATAGCATTTACAGTTGGCTCCGTTTATAGCCCAAACGAGCATCAGGAGCGCTTCCTAGATTCCGCGCTGGTGGATGTCACAGCTTCCCCAGACCGACACATTATCTTGGGCGGAGACCTCAACATTGTCTTTGACTCTGGGATGGACAGATCGGCCCAGCGCTTTCCGCAGACGGGGGAGCTGTCCCAGGATGGGAAGGCCCGGATTGCGGAAATGGACTTGCATGATCTCTGGCGCTCCCTGCACCCCACGGATAGGGACTACTCTTTCTTCTCGCACGCACACCGCACCTACTCACGGCTGGACTACCTTCTGGTGAGTGGACCGATGCGTGCCGCTGCCACGGCGGCGGACATCGGGGTCCTGTCCCTGTCTGACCACTCTCCAGTCACCGGCGTTTTCCGGTGGCCGGCGGCCTCCCCCTCTCGGGGGGCGTGGCGCCTCCGGGACACACTTCTACACAAAAAATCGGTGGTACAACGCGTCGGGGAGGTCATACGGGACTACCTCACTCACAACAGCAACACTGACACTTCGCAGGCGACACAGTGGGCGGCACTGAAGGCCGTCTTACGGGGGGAATTCATCTCTATCTCTGCAGCCGAGAATAAGGAGCGGCAACTGAAGAGGGATGAGTTGACAGCTCAAGTCCGGGAGCTTGAGCAGGTCCACCGCCGTACGGGAGCGCCGAGGGTATGGAGGCAGTTGCAGGCAGCGAGGAAGCTCCTTTCGGCTCTGGATCTTGATAGGGCGGAGTACGCCGCCTTACGCTTGAAACATGCCTACTACACTGGGGGGGACAGATGTGGCAAGCTCCTAGCACACCGGCTCCGGGTCGCGCAACAGCGCAGCGTGGTGAAAGAACTGGTGGGTGCGGACGGGGGGGTTGTCTCCGGGGACGCGGAGGTAGCGGAGACTTTCCGCGGCTTCTACGAGGCGCTATATGCTGAGGAGCCCTCCTCGCCACGGGATGCCGATAGCTATCTGGAGTCGGTGACCCTCCCGGTACTGGACCCGGCTCAGGCTGACCACCTGGAGCGGGACATCCATATGGAGGAGGTGATTTCGGCTATCGCGCGGCTGAAACATGGCAAGGCCCCGGGCCCGGACGGGTACACGTCGCTATTCTACAAGACTTTTTGCACGACCGTGGCCCCTGTCCTTACGCGGCTGTTTAACTCCTTCTCCGAACCGGGAGCCATCCCTCCGGATCTCCTGAGGGCGACGGTCGCGGTAATCCCGAAGCCTGGGAAGGATCGGGCCCTCTGCGGCTCGTACCGGCCCATCTCGCTCCTAAATGTCGACCTCAAGTTGTACACGGGGATTCTCGCATCCAGGCTGGGTCCACGCCTCCCCGATTTGGTGGAGGCGGACCAGGCTGGTTTTGTGCCCGGTAGACAGACGGTTGACAACACCAAGAGAGTGGTGCATGTTCTGGAGAAGGCCTCAAGGATCTCGGGGGAGCGGATGTTGTTGTCCGTTGATGCGGAGAAGGCCTTCGACAGAGTTCACTGGCCGTATCTTGAGCGGGTCCTCACAAAACTGGGAATCGGCGATAAGTTCCGCACCATGGTATTTAATTGCTATAAGCATCCTTCAGCGTCGGTGCGGGTAAACGGGTGTAGCTCTGGTGGCTTCGCCATCGAGCGCGGCACGCGGCAGGGCTGCCCTCTCTCGCCGCTCCTGTTTGCCCTCTACATGGAGCCGTTTGCTCAGAGGATCCGTAATAATCCGGATGCTGTCGGGGTCCGGATGGGCCGGTACGTCCACACCGTCAGTCTCTACGCGGATGATGTCCTGCTGACTTTGGATGACCCTAGGAGGTCGCTACCTGCTTGCCTCCGAGAGTTGGACGCCTTTGCGGGGGTGGCCGGCTTCAAAATGAATATGAGCAAGTCGATGGCATTAGACGTGTCCCTGGCTGCGGACACCAGGAGGGATCTTCAACGGCTCTTCCCCATGCAGTGGTCCTCGTCCACGGTGCCGTATCTGGGGATTTTGCTGGCGCCTACATTATCGGAGATGGTTACGGCCAATTATGCCTCCCTCAGCAGGAAGATCAAGGACGAGCTTGGCCGATGGAACAAAGGCCTGCTGTCCTGGCTGGGGAGAATCGCGGCGGTCAAAATGACGGTGCTGCCCCAGATACTATATCTTTTCCGAGCCCTTCCGCTCCAGCCCCCGGTGGGCTGGATCCGACAAATGCAGGCTGACATCTCTCGCTTTGTCTGGCAGGGCCGCAGGCCACGCATGAAGAGAGTCCTCTCCACGCTCGCTCCGGAGGCGGGGGGCCTCGGCATTCCGGACCTCCGTAAGTACTTTCAGGCGGCACAGCTTCGCTACCTGGTGGAGTGGAGCAGGTGGGAGTCCGACAAACATTGGCTTTTTCAAGACCAGGCAGTGGCGGGCCGCACCTTACAAGAGGTCCCATTCTTGCGCCGCACGCACCGCCCCCCTAATCTTTACGCCTCCTTTGTTACGCGGGTCCCCCTGCGTGTGTGGGACGCGGTCTGCGAAACCCGGGGCCTCACCACCTTCCCCTCGCCGCTCTCGCCCATTGCGGGCAACCCGGACTTCTCCCCGGGGATGGAGCCGGGGGTTTTCTCCCACTGGGTACGGGCGGGCTGCAGGGCACTCTTCCAGATCTATGGTCCGGAGGGCGTGGTTCCTTTTCAGCAACTCCGCCAGGAGTTCGGCCTGACGGAGCTGGACAGATTGCGCTACATGCAAGTTCGGCATTGGGCCCTCCAGCCTCAGGTGCGTGCCACCGCTGCCCGTCCAATTACACCGTACGAGCGGTGGTTGGCTACTCGGACCTCCGACGCTAAACTGATCACTGATCTGTATAAACACCTACAACCCCCGCCGTTTCACTACTACAACCCGGGGAGGGAGCGCTGGCACAGGGAATTGGGTAGGACACTCAGCCATAAGGAATGGGACCAAATTGCGTATCGGGCTCGGCACTCTGCATACCACACGGGCCTTACGGAGACATTCACTAAGGTGTCCACATACTGGTACTACACCCCGGAGAGACTGTATGAAATGCATAAACACACTGACAAGGGGTGCTGGCGGAGCTGCGGGCAGGAAGGTACCCTTACACACATTCTATGGGATTGCCCAGTGCTGACCGCCTACTGGAAAGAAGTCTTGGACGAGGTGGATGAGCACTTTGGGATAGAGCTGCCGCGTCTCCCGGCGTATGTCCTGCTGGGCCTCCCCAATGCCCTAATGTACCCACTGAAGTCCCGCAGGGGTAGGCAGATTGCAATAGCGCTGGGGTCTGCGGTTCAGAACATTCTAGTCCACTGGCGCACATCCACCGTCCCCTCCATCACCGGTTGGTTGCATAGGCTCTGGCACGTGCTGGGGATGGAGAAGCTGTCGCTTACGGTTGCGGGGGAGATAGACCAATTTGAAGAGCTATGGCAACCCTTTCTAGCGCTGCTGTCCACTGAATTCCGGGAGCTCACCTGCCCGAGGTACCTTAGGCTTCTCAGGCTGAGGCCGCCGGTGACCCCGGCGGACTAGCTTACATGTGAGATGGGGACCCCCGGGGAGGGGGGGGGAGTGCGGGGCTTCCTGGCTTGGGCTGCTTTGATGCGGGACCATAGGACGGGGGGGAGGGGGGAGGGTTGTTGTTTTGTTACTGGGAGGATGGGGGATGGGGGGGGGGGATGGTGTTCTGTTGAGGTGTTGATGGGGGGGATGCTCTTGCTCAGCTTTGAGGTCTCGGATACGCGCGTGGGATTCCACAGCTTGCAATTCTAGCGTTCAGTCACTGTGTTCTTCCCTCTGAGCCACCGCGCCACCTATTGCCAACCCTCTGGAGATACATCCCCTCTTCTTTGACTGTGTTCCATGTATCCTGCCTCCTATCCCCCTCCCCCATGGTTTGTTTTGTCTCAATAAAAAGTTTTAAACATAAAAGGGCATCAACCGCATGGGGTACTAGCACCAACAGCTTATGTGACAAAACTATTCCTTCACTCTGACGTATTGACACAGCTGTTGCTGCAATTGAACGGAAGCATCCAGGTAACGCACGAGCAACAGGATCAAGTACTGCTGAAAAATATGCACAGGGACGCTGTTTGTCACCGTGTGTCTGCACTAAAACTGACAATGCGCATCCATCTTTCTCATGTACATAGAGTGTAAAAGGCTTCGTGTAACCTGGAGTACCTAACACTGGTGCTGAACAAAGAGCTTGTCGTAACTGTCGGAAAGCAGTCTCACATTCATCTGTCCATGGGAGGGGCATTGGAGTATCTTTAGTCAAAAGTGCTAGCAAGGGTTTAACAATGTGTGAAAACCCTAATATCCATTGCCTACAAAAAGAAGTAAGACCAATGAATGCACTGACATCTTTCTGAGTAAGGGGCACTGGTGTGTCTAAAATAGCTTGAATGTGATCTGGTGTGAGTGCACGGCCCTCCTTAGACAGAAGGTGACCTAAGTAGGTTACCTTCGGTCTACAATATTGCAATTTCTATCGTGACACTTTGTGATGATGGGAAGCAAAAAAAGATAGCAAGGACAAAGTAAATTTTTCACACTGTTCAGGGGTATCGGCTGCCAAAAAGACGTCATCGACATATTGTATGAGAGCCACACCTTCAGGCAAAACAAAAGAATCAAGTTGTCTTTTTAATGCTTGACTGTAAATACTAGGACTCTCAGTATAGCCTTGAGGAACTCTACAAAATCTATACGATCGATTATTCAAAGTGAAACCGAACAAATATCGGCTATCAGGATGAATAGGGATCGAAAAGAAAGCATTCTTCAAGTCTATCACAGAGAATGTAGTTGCTGTCGGAGGAACCAAAGTAAGAAGTGTTGTTATGTCAGAAACCACGGGGTATTGTGGTACTGCAATCTTGTTAACTTCTCGCAAATCAATAATGAATCGGTAAATCCTAGTGTCAGTATCTTTTTTCAGAATAGGAAGAATCGGACTGTTACAAACATTGTAAGGAACTTCCTAAACAACCCCTACTTCAATGAGATCATGGACAATACGTATGAGTGCTTCTTCACCTTCCTGTGAAATTTTGTATTGAGGCAAACGTAGCAGCACAGCGCCCTCCTTGACACTAATATGTACTGGTGGAATAACCATTTGCCCTACATCAGTGTCTGAAGTAGCCCACAAATTACTAGGGAGTGAAGCTAATGCAATATCCTCTTTAACAAGACAAGCTCTCTCCTTCACAGGATGGTTGTCATTCAAGATAACACGTATACCTTCTGGAGAACATCGTATCGTAGCCCTGAAATACTTGAGCATATCAAGACCCACAATATTGTCTGGTGTATTCGGGGAAAGCAAAAATGGACACGGAGCAGTAAATTTATCCACATGGAATGCAAGTGGTTGTGACAATGGGCTAAGGGAAGGGGTTCCATCGAAACCTATCGATGTAATGGTTAAGCCAGACAGGGGAGCCCTTGGAACCAATTGTTTAGACAAGGCGCTACGAGTAGCTCCTGTATCAACCAGAAACTGATCAGTGGAACCCAAAAGATTTGCTATAACATAGGGACCCCTCAGATCTACTGGAACTTTAACTGATTCCTTACCCCATCCTAGGCAATCCTATGCATAAGCAGAATCTTGAGAATCAGACGGCACATAGTCGGACATTTGATATTGGTTTCTTCAAAAGTGTTAAACCCATTCTGCCCACGTATATTAGCATCAAACCTAGCATGATCACCTGTGCTTCCTCTAGGCCCTGAATATCCTGAACGATTTCTCATTTGTCCCCGACCACATGGACACTGCTGAGCACACAGTGCCGGACAATCAGAAGCCCAATGCCCAAATTTCTTACAGTACACGCACTGGTCAGCAGACAAATTCGAACGAGTATAAGAAGGGAAAGACGAACCATAAGATCCACGTCCACCTCTATCACTACCTCTAAAAGGCGGACCATAAGCCTGAGCCAACATAACCTTCGTTTTTAATTCTTTAGTCTTCTTATCCTCATTACCCTTTGCTTCTAATTCCTGGCGTTCATAATACTGAGCCATAGTCAAGAGAGAAACCGGAGAAGAGGTAGTCCATGAACTCTCACTGGCTTTTAAGCGACTAGCTATTCCTGGCAACAGGTTTGCGACATATTTATCGACAAACAGATGTCTGCCCGTGTCATCTGTCAATGACTGGCCACTAAAATCGTGGAATGCTTCTTCAAAGCGTGTAAAGAAATCAGAGACCGATTCATCTGCCTTTTGCTTACAAGACGCTAAAACAGTCCAATCTATCTGTTTAGGGGGAATAATCATTTTTAACTTAACTAATATAGCTGCGGGAAGATCTAAAATTAACTGACATGGCTTCTGTGCGGGTTCCCTTTCTACATCCATTTGTTCAAACTCTTTCCATAACGCCCCAAAAGCTGCACGTTCATCAATTTTACGAACAGTTCTCCACATATCAGGCGGTAATATCAATCCGAAAAATAAATCAATATCAGGCAAAGTCATAGTACAAGAGCTAATAGCACCGTCAACTTCCTCATAAAAAGCGGCTGGATTTTTCCGCGGATCAGGCAATGCAGTTTTAAGTGCCATGACATCCATCCTATTCCAAGGAGTGTAAACCCAATTATAAATAAAATAACCCTTTGCATCGATAGAGGCCTTATCATCACTTGTACCCTGTCCTTTAGGAGGAACATGCAAAGGCGCGGCCTCCCGCATAGGTTTCGCATGAACTATCATAGTCTTATCTGTTCCGGAGATAGAAGCTTGTGCCATGCCGGTCTGAGATGTCTGTGCTGCTACGTCTGCAGCCTTTTTCTCCTCTCACAAACGGACTGCATCAACACGCAGTTTAACCAAACGCCTGATTGTATCATTCACCTGGGGGAAAACAAAAAGTCCATCACGCATTTGCTTACAATTAACTGCTACATCGTCGGGCTCTAACTCCTCAGAATATTTCCTAAACAGCTCAAGGACCTCTGCGGCAAACACCTCAGTAAAATACAGCTGCTCCCTTTCCTGCCACCCTTTCATACTATCTAGAAGTTCAGAGGCGGGGGCAATGCTACGAACTGCTTTACGGGCAGCAGATCTAAGCTGGGTCGAACGCGCAGCGGTCAACATAGAACGAGTTTCTCGTGCCTTGTGTTCCTCCGAACTAGAGTCCTCATCTGACTCATGAGGGGCAGAAGGAACAGTATACGGAGGTGGAGGACGATCTAATAATAAGGAATCATCCTGTGGTTTATTAAGTATAGGATAAAGGGGCCGCCGAACAGCGTATTGGACTGTTACCTGTAAATTGAGCTCCCTATCTTCTCTCTCTTTTAACTCTTTTATTTCTTCAGCTCTAATGCTTTCACATAAATGTTCTTTTGCTGTTCTTTTTCAATCAAGGCTTGCTTACGCTTCATTCGTTCACGCACTTCTTTCTCCCACATTCGTACACAATCAAACATATCTTGCCTAGTCTTTCGCTTACACAGACATTGTTCTACATACTCAATCTTTCGTAAATCAAATGACCCATACATAGGCCAACACAACTCAGGATCCTTACGAGTGTATTTATTCCATAATGTGCTGTACATTATAGAAGAAAGACCATGCTTAATATACATATCCCTATTAGGCGTCCCCTCCGGGGGGGCCGGTTGTGCTTCATCGAGTCTCAAATTGGTACCACTACAAAAGCAACACATCCTACGAAGTGTGCTAAAAACAGGCATGCCAAAATAGTGCAGAATATGCAGTATTATAATCAAAGTAGCACTTGAGGTACCTTTAGTACAATGAGCCGTTCAAATCAATTCAGATAGAGAAAATTCTCCTCATTACCTGCCTATATAAATTGCAATTTATATATGAATCACATAGAAATCTAAGTTGGCCAACACAAATTCCAAAATACAAAAGCCGCAGTAAGTGTTACTAAACTACCTTCCCAATCCCAGGCATAAAAACCAACAGCAAGCGCCGCAGAATGACACTTACCAATCACTTGGTGTCCAGGTTCCAACTGCCAAGTTCTAAAATCGACCAAAGGGTCACTGCACGGCGAATCAACAGAAGAGATCTCGGTCGAGGACCGGCACCACCTGGATGGTCAGATCAGAAAGAAAGGAAAAACGCCGTGGTTGCCAAGACTCGGGGTCTCATCGGGCAGCGATCGCGTCCAGAGCGAGATTTCAATCCTTCGTTGCGACCAATTCTTTGGGCATCCGAGTCGCCGATGAGCCCCACTGGTTGGCCGCCAATTTGTAGAAGTGGACCTCAGCTAGGCCTACCAGTGCAAGGGGTTCGCCCTTCTCTTAACAGAGTCCTCAGACCAATAGGAAGAAGTTGGCACAGAAACTGGAATAGAAAATACAAAGTTTAATAATCCTCATGAGGTGGAACTACATTCACACAGCACTCTTCGGTATTGAATGAAGTAGCACACCAAACAGAAGGAGCATGGTCCTTTTATACCCACACAGGGGCTTGAAAGAGGGCGGTACAAGTACAGCAGAAGATTTTATGTACATATAAGGTCATATAGAAATGCACAGTCGACAAGTAGGAGGAGTTAACAGTTTGCCAATGCTAGTAAACACATCCTGACAGTTACATACTACTAACAGCTGCAAGGACAATTGAAAACTCACTGGGCATGTGCAAAGGTGGAAGATGCTAAATATAGTTCGTTTCTAGGCAGATTACAAGAGCAGTCAACACTGAGGGAGGACAAATCACATGGTGAGCACATGGCAAACAAAATGGCTGTCAGAAATACAAAATGGATTCCGCAAAATGGACAAGATAGCCTCTAAATACAAGATGGATTCCGCTAATGCTAAGCCAATCGCTGCCAATTTACAACACAGTGATCGATTATGGCATCATTTGTTGTCTTTGAATGCCCATCATCCTCAGTGCAACCGAAGATGCTCAAGCAGCTGTCTCGACTCCTTTGTTTCCACGATAAACTTCATTGTGACCTCTGTTTCACCCAACATGTCTGTTAAATAACCTAAGCGAAGGCTTAAAGCAGTAAAGAGTCCTTGGGTACCGGTGTGAGCATGCAGCATATGTCTATGGAGAAGATGTCACCACTTCTCCAAGATGCTACAGGCTGCTGCGCTGGCGAACTTTAGTTAAGGGAAGACACTGCGCCCACTCTCACCACGCGAGATTTACCCGTTGCCATGTTCCCTACTACAGGCCCGATGCCAAAAACTCCCATAGATCCCCAACGTGAAGTGAATAGGTGGTTTTGTAAAGCATCTAGCAGAGTCCTAAAAACCCGCGAATCCCAAACAGAACAAAGGCAGCATGTAGCCACGCCAGTGAAAAGAAGACGACGACCTGAAGCACGGTATCCTTGATGCGGGTGCCGTGCCGATAAAATAGGAGCTGCGCAGCCTCCCAAGTCATACTAATAAACAAAGTTTCTGAAATTCAAGCATGCTGCATGCTCTGCCTGTTCTTTAAGAGATTCCATGAATTACGAGCAGCAACAGGCGCCGACACGAGCTGGAAACGCAAAGACGGGTGGGAGGTGTTTGGGGGAAGCACTTCGATCTGAGTCAAAACAAAACAATCGAAAGCATGGCCACCCAAGGAGGCACTGCAGCTGCCGATAAAATAAGAGCGAGAGACTGCGTGAGAGACACACGCGGCCACGGTAATTAAAAACTGATGGCCCCTGCGCACCGCTGCTGGCTCCCGAGAGCAAAACGTTCTGGGAGTAAACATATCCCAAAAAGCTGGGACATCACCACACCTTTGGCCAATTGCGTGCTAAAGCCAGACGCAACGGCCAATAGCGTGTGAGCACCAAACGCACGAGCTTCTACAAAAGCTGAAGTGATTCCATGAGGCCGATTCCTAGAGCAGCGCATGCGTGCTACGCAAGGCTCGACCTAAACATTAGCCCCAGCAGTTGCTCGTTTATGCATATTTATTGTTCCTTTCTTTTTCAGTGTAAACAAGGTCATATTATCCATAATTAGCACTTTTTCTCCCATCAGCCTGAGAGTTCACTATTTAAGGGTGCCTCCTCCTGTCCCTGTCTGCTCATTGTGTTCTCAGCAGGCAGGGCTCACACAGCTCTCACCAGCCCAAGCATCATCCTCCCTACTTCTACAGTCCTGTATTAGCAGAACACAGCTCTCTTGGCGCACTACTACCCTTCCTCTGCGCTTTCACAACAGGAGCGGGCTCATCTTTGTATAACGCGTTAACTGGTAAGGCCCGTACTATGGCAGAATCCACTTGCTCCGGTTTTCTCCCTCTTCCCATACACCCGCTCTTACCTTTGGTTCTACATTTACAATTAGGCAGGCCAAATTCTTGCCCACCACCCAATTCGTAGACTCTGTCTTTGGCCTGACACGGCCTACCTGGGCTTGCGATAATACCACCAGCCTTATTAAATCAACCCTACCTGCATATCACACCGTTTCAGCTTTATCAGACAATTTCCTTCTATGCAAAACCTATACTTTCTTATAAAAGACAAGCATTGCCATAGCCAGTAGGTCTCGCCTTTAGGAACTTATAAGTGTTTAGCCATGCAACAGTTGATGTTGTTGCACCAAAGATATGGTGCTGGATAACTAAACACTTATAAGGTCCCAAAGGCGAGACGTATTGGCTATGCCAATGGTTGTTTATTTACCTAGCATCCTCTAATTAGGTCTTTCTTGGGTGTTGTGGACGCTTGGGTGTGGCACCTTCTCCTCCACTTCTGCTTGGACACTAATGGTCCCACAGTGGATTTGAGGTTTTCTTCAATAATTGAGCAGAGTGTTTAAGATGGAATGACACTCAGGGGTAGAATTTCAAACATTTCGCGCTGGGTTAGCGTCACAAAAGTGATGCTAACTAGCACAAAATGTTTTTTTAGGAATTTAATTTCCAGCGCAAAACTTGTTTTGTCTTGTAGATACAGTAAGGGAACAAAATGTGAAGAAAAATAGTGGTCCACCAAGTTGAAAGCCATAGACAGATTAAGGAGAATAAGAACAGGAGTGAAGTTATTGTGATGATCAGGAGTTAGGAAAGTAGGGGAGGCGAAGAAAATACAGCATAGATAAAATAAAATAAATTACATCAGCACAATGAAGTTGCCCCTAGACTTGCACAGGAAGAGGGTATGGGTATAGAATCAGAGTCCTGGCACAGGAATAGAGTGAGCGACTGAGCACAATGCGTACAGTATTTGAGCATAGAAAGAGTGGCTATACAGTGTCGTAAGACTGACAAAGGAAGGGAGGTGTACAGGTTTCAACTTAATAAATAAAGCTCCACTCTACAGATTCTACATTGGCAGAGGTTCACACAAAGAGCTGGAGATTGGCACAAGTACGGAGGAGGAGTATGTCTGTAAACTGACATAGGAAAGTAATGCATACGGTTTAAAGAATGACACACTTTGATGGAAAGTCAAAAGTATCAGAACAGGTCATAAAGCAAGACTATGCATACCACATAATCTAACACCTGCTGCATAATCTGCAGATTTTCCCCAAAAAATTGTTTCCATCTCAAACGGATCCCAAGTTATTAAAAGACAGCAACATGTCTTACCAAAAAGTGGAAGGCCCTTTGCAAAGGTTGACTGATCATCTTTCTGCTGCTTATTTTTGTATTTCAGTGTCAGAGTGGTACTAATGAGGTGAAACCTTTTCTCATAAAGTGTTAACGTGCAGGAATGACAAAATACTGAAGGAAAACTAATATAAAATATGTTGCATTATGCCACATAATTTTCCTTTGCTTGCCACATAATTTAGTCAACCATGTTGCATAATTTGTTCCTTACTGGTCACATAATTCCAGTGGCTAGAAGTATTTAGGAGGCTGGTTAAAAACCCACAGAAAAAGAAGGAGCAAAGGGTGAAATAAGAGATTTATGAAGTAAAAGGCTGGTACAAGTAGATAGCAAACCAAACGAGTCAGAAAACAGGAATAAAAACACAGCTTACATATATTACCAGGGAACTGGCCCAGGAATGGAACATGTATATGAGGTCAGCGACTGATATACCAAAGGAGACCAAGAAACGGAGAGATTTACAGGGTCAGAAGTCATTGCCGAAAACGGAAACGCTTTATAGGGCCAAGGAAGTAGTAAACAAAGAACAGGTTATATATAGAGGGTGAAGACTGTCACTGTTAGAGAAGATGGTGTTTGGATTTAAGTGGCCCGAACAAGAGGAAAACAAGTAGAACTAGATGATCAACACATGGGCTCTGTGTGTCCCACAGAAGGAGAGTAAGTGTATAGGGCTGAATAAAGAATACATGTTTATATTGGCCTCTTTAAACCAACCGCAGTTCGTCAAATAAAGTGAGTTGGTGTTTAGCGCCAAGAGGCTCGTAGAGGGAAAAGTATGTGTAGGGTGGTCATTTGACGGGTGGAGCCATATTGGGCCAGAGACTGGAAGAGCAAGGGTGCAAACGGTAGTCTGGAGCCTTACGAGTTGAGTAGAAAGTGTAAAGAGGAAAGCGCGTGCCACAAAAAACTAGCAGGTGTATATAGGGTAAAGAGGGGGATGAAGGTGTGCGCAGATGTATATGGTCAGTGGATAAAAACATACATGACAGAATATAGAGTAAAGGTTCAGGGGATCGGGAGAAAGGGGGATCGGAATTACGTGGCCGAGAAACGAACAGAAGAAAAGAAAAGGTATACTTACCTCCATGTCAACGCCCACCCCCGAATTGGGCCGGCCGGTTCAGATTGTGAGTCTTACCTTCGGTCAAAAGAGCTCAAAACAGATTACCAAGACTTTGCATCCAAGTTCCAACTGTAACTAACGAGAGGAAGTTCTCAGAAAAACTAGTTTTAAAACTGATTGGCAGGTTATGGGGCGGTACTAAGAGTGTCTTTGTGTTTGTACTTCCCAGTAAGCGCTATGATTGGTTAGAAAGGATATGACCTGCCCAGAAGCAGACGGGCCTCCCCTTCCTAAAGAAACCGTGCTGACCCGGAAGAAACTGTACCTGCTACCCCTCCAGAAAAGACCTTCCCTCTGCTCCGGAAAGCATGGCCCAGCCGCACGTGGTTTGGAGCCGTGGTCCAGCCAACAGTCTGTGACGACACAGGTGTATTGTTTGATAGACGGAGACCCCGACTTTGACGCGTGAGCGTTTTTGCCTACCGAGAAAGGGCAGCCCAGCCGCGTCAGGTGGACTCTATTGGGAAACAAGGAAACCCTACCCACAAGGAGCCTGGGTATTGTGTGCTGTAAGGAAACAATAGCTCATGCGGATTAATACTTATCAATATAGTATGTAATATGTGCACATAGATATACAATACAATTTTGACATTAAACAATGTCAAAATTGTATTGTATATCTATGTGCACCTTTTTGTGTAAATATTCTAGTAATATAAACGAAGATCATTCTTCACAAAAAAAGAACCAACGTGTATGGCTTTGCCTTTTCTTCTGACATCTTTTACAATCCCCGTTTCTTTTTTTATTATTATTTTTGATTACATACTATATTGATAAGTATTAATCCGCATGAGCTATTGTTTCCTTACAGCGCGTCAGGTGGACTGGCACTGGCTGTTAGTCTCTCGTTGCCAGACATGCGCGGGGACACTGTAATGCACTGGCCTCTATTTACCCGTGAGCTCGTAGGTGCTGGGAAAAATTATGCCGGAGAGCATTTCACTCAGATACGGTCCTTGCTTGGAGTGCGCCTTGGGCGAGCGGAAAAAATTCTGCCCTCACTGCTGCTGGTGTGAAAGGGGGGACGCACGGGGGCTCTTTTCACAACACAAGCTGGCTCTGATTTCATGTTTAAGACTGGCCAGGGTACTGTCAGTTCATTAAAAAAAGGAGACGGAGAGGGTGGAGCGAGTGAGTGGCTGGGACGTGTGGGCAAGGAGAGAGAGGGAGATGAGGTAGGGAGCAGGAGGTGAGCCTGCGAGTGGTGTGCGTTCGCGCACTTGGGAGAGCAGTCTTCACTTTTCAAGTACTGCACTCGTGCTTGTGGCATGCCGCTGCTCGCTCCCGCAAGGTGGATGCCTCCACAAGCACGAGTGCAGTGCTTGAAAAGTGAAGACCGATGGCTAAAGGCCCTCCTAGTGCAGCGCATGCGCGCTGCCTAGGCGAGACCTAAAAAAAGGAATCAAGTTGACCAGAAAGTTTTAACCCAGGAAAAAAGTACATCCTACACTGCCAGAGAAAATGCCACCTACATTGACTGACAGGGCATCAGTGCGCCTGAAAGTGCGCCTGTGACCCTATGAACTGTCCCTAACTATTGCTTAAGCCCCGCCCCCAAATAAGCTGACCAATCTTATTGCCCCCCTCGTCAGAACCCCTTTCAGATGTCCACAGGGTAAGCAGGAGCTACCAGGCCCAGCCATGGGGATTAAAGACTTTTACTCCTGATGTCTTGGAGCCCAACCTACTATGGTTCTTTCACAACTCAGCCAAATCACCCTTCTGCACTTGACTCTTAGTGGTTATACGGGGTCACCGACCTTGCTCCGTACAAGGGTGATGGCACAACTGGCACACCAGCAACCTTCACTTCATTGTGGCACCATCTAGCAAATAGGGTTGCAAACATCACTACACACACAGGCTATGGCCTGATTGTCATTGCAAAAATCTTCATGGTGGTCGTCTCTGGCATACGGGGTTGCCGACTTCACTCCTCACACAGGCTATAGCCCTTTTGGCACAACAGTATTCATCACGGTGGCCACCTCTGGCATACGGGGATGCCAATCAATGTCACTCTGTTTATGGGCTATGGCCCGATCGGCACCTCACTGATGTCAACTATGACTACTTCACTGCAGCGTGCTCTGGCAAAGGGAGTTGCCAGCTTTAAATTGTACACTGGTGATGACCTAATCAGTGTAGCAGCTATCTCCTCACAAATCACTACAGGGATCCACTCACCAGATTCCCCTTTAGACCTTGCTCCCTCAATAACTCTCCTTTCCCTCGCGGGGCACACTGGTCTTGGCAGGCAGGCCCTGGTGCTCCAGGGGCAGGTGGTCTTGTATTTCCCTAGGTGATGTCCCCTCACCCAGCTGGGACACTGGCTGGCCTTAGGCCCAGCCCTGGTCACAGGAAGAAGTCTTACAGAGCTTCTCCTCCTTGCACAGCCCATCTGGCTGCTTGGCAGTTGACAATTTAGGGTGCTACGAACTTGCATTCTTATAGTCAGTTTCCAGACACAAAATGTGATTGAGTGTTTAAGTCTTCGAAGTTTGTGTTGCGAGTCTGCTTCCTTTCAAAATGTCCTCTCCTCTGCCCTGCTCTTCCTCCTTAAAGCGGTCCATCACAGCAAGAGCGACTACAAATCTGATAGCCTCACAACACAGGCCATCGGAGCGGCTAGAGGTTCACACCTGGATGTCAGCCACAGCGATATATACTTCAGAAGGTAACCTCAGGGCCCCAGCCCTACTCGTTATTATTCTCTTATCAGCCCCATTTCCTTCCTGAGATGTGCCCAGGCCACTTTCCAGTGACCTCCCTCTGAATCAAAGAGCACCCTTTGAAGTATACTAGAGAGCCTGGGTCTTCTTCCTCCAGTGTATGTGTCCCTCACACGGCTCACAGGAATGCAGCAATCCTCAAATCCGTCAGATTGGATTCCTCTACTGCCAAATGTTCCTTCAGTTTGTCTCCCAAAATGGAACCCAGAGTACTCCATGTATTGCACCATTCACAGGCACACGTACACCCATGCACATGCATGCAACCACATGCACGCTGCACAGCACTACATACTAACTTCATGTAGGCCAAGAGTGATTTAAGCACACAGCTGCAGAACTTTACGAGTGAGTCTGTAGGCCTCTCTCCAGTGACACAGGTAGAAAGGCCTGTTCACTTCTACTGATCACTACACGGTATGCTGCCATCACCGCGGTAGTGTTACTTAAATACTGGTGAAGGCAGTAGTCTTTCACCATCATGAGGGTAGCACTCTGGGCGCCCTTACCAGTCCAACAAGATCTCAATCTGTGAGACATTCTTAACAACAAACCCATCAAATCCCTAGATGTTATTCTGGAATAAAAGATTCAACTTACATTCCCAAATCACACGCTACCAACAGCGCCTTCTCAGGGGAATATGGAGTTTCATTCCTGAACAAGACCTGAAAACTCTGGTCCATTCTTTGGTTCTCCCAGACTGGACTACTGCAATTCTATTCTTGCTGGCCTCCCCAAATCGCACCTATCCCCTCTAAAATCCATCCTCCATTCACGTTTCCTCTATGGGGCCAAAAGAAATGATCATATTACACCCATACTGATTACTCTACGCTGGCTTCCCATTGAAGCTAGGTCAATGTTCAAGACTGCCCGCATCACCCATAAAGCTATACACACTTTCTCCCCTTGCTACCTGCCCAACAAACTCATATCAGGCGGCCTCAGACCTTCACACAATGCTGAAAATGTATTGCTTGAACCTCCAACTTTCAAAAAGGAAGGACTTATGGCGCAATCCTTCTCAGGTAATGTGATTAGAATTTGGAATTCGATACCTCCAATATTTCGGACTACTGCCTCTTTCTAGACTTTCATAACAGATCTTAACCCCTTCAGTGCCCCGCCCTTTCCACGCCCTGTGCCGGGCGTTTCATTAGCGGGCGGGGTTCATGACGAGCTGGACTCGTCATGGGCACAGCGCAACCGCGGCCCATGACGAGTCCAGCTCGTCATGGGCACAGAAGGGGTTAATACTCTTCTCTTCCAAAGACAGTTCTATGAATAATTTGCTTCACTCCAAGTCATGACCCTGACTGCCACAAGACACTCACGAGTGCACAATGTTGTAAATATGTATTCTGTACTTGTATTTCCCTATGCGCGCCACCTTTTGCTATTTTATAATCTTGGATGTATCTGTAACTTGTAACTTTCACCATGAGTACCTATAAGTAGTTGCACCTACTTCCATGCTACTCTCATTCCTTATGCAATTTACTGTGCCCTATTGTAAAGCGCTCTGACACCTCTGGGTAAAGCTTGCGCTATATAAACATGCATAACTAAATAAATAAGACAGGCCTGTGTCATGCGCACTTGCGTGATCTGTGTTTGCCCATGGCAACAAAAATCAGCACTATGGATCCAAATTTCGTTGCAGCTGAGGCGCTCAGGGCAGGCGTGCACGTCCATGACTATGCAAGGGACTTTTCCATCCCAGCCTTGTCAGCACCATCCGTCCAAAGCACCCTGGGGTGGACGTCCTAGGAGCGGTCACCCCTTTCAGTCCCATTTGCATGCTTTGAAACGTCTTAGCAAACATCTTGGCTTTTTTGCCACCGATTTCCAAAGCCTTTGCTCATTTCACCAGTGGCATAACAAGGGACACATGGCTCCTATGTTAGTAAACAAAATGTCCCCCCCCCCCCCCCTACTCCTAAATCCTTTAGTTAGGTAGTAAAGACCACCTGGGCTCCAGTGCCGTGGCTCTATTGCTAACTAAGCCCCTGCATATCTTAAAGGTCTCCTACTGTATCCTTGTACTCGGTTTCCCATCGCCCTGCTGATACATTTATTAAATGTGTGTCCTATGAGAAAGCTCGTTATTAATAAATATGATTCCTAACTCCTTGACTGTCACTTTGCAGTCGGTTATGAAATATACTCCACTTTAGCAAGAAAAAAAGGGACACGTATTCACAGAATGCATCATTGTAATGAACATCAAATAACTTTATTTATTGACCAGCTTAAAGTGATTCTGGGTGTGGGTAGAAGTAGAACAGTGCTCAGTGAAGTGTGGAAATCACACAAAACAGTGGTGGAGGAGCAGATTTTTAAACATTTCTACTCCTGCCTTAAATGGTTCCAGATGTAAGGAACTGACTGCTGTCCCACTGCGTGCGTTGTGTGTTGAACTACAACTTTCGACTCGGTATACAGAATTGCGGAGCCGATATGGGGCACTCTCTACCTCTAGATTTCAGATTTTTCAATGTAAAAATCGTGAATGAGACTCCCACTTGCAAAGGGCAGCGTTTCGAAAAGCTTGATGTAATGTAAGTGAAAAGGGAGAGCTCCCCCGCCCCGTTCCCCGGACTCCGGGGCGGCGCCAGTTCTTTTACTAACATTTGCGACCGGAGCCAGGCTTCCTGTGCGCGTTTAGGATCCGACCGCCGCTGCCATCCTCCCTCCAGTACCGAGGGCAGCAGGGCCAGCAGCGAGGGGCATGAGTCCGCTGCCCGCTGCAGGCCCTTCCCCTCCCGCCCTCTGACCCCGCACAGGCACACAGGCATGTAGCGGCAGCAGACCCGAGCAGGAACTGCCTGTTGCGCCTACAGGAGGGAAGGGGGGAGGAGCCGTCACAACCACCCCCGACTTTCAAACCCAGCGCTAGGCGAGGGGAACCAGACCCGCACCTCCCACCCCCGGGAAATGGTGGTGCCGGAAGGGCTGCCCGACTCGGAGTCCCGCAGATCCACACCATGAGCCTGGGAGCCGCCGGGAAACTTTGTGCCGGAGATGGGTCAGACTTCTATCTCCACTCTGTCGCAGGAGCGCCCCGAAGGGAGCGGTGAGTGCAGGCCGATCTGGGCACTTGTTTATGTATTTGTGCTCCCCCAGACCTTAGTGTAGACTAGAGCCGGAGCCTGACTCTTAGAGAAGCCTGTTTGTATGCAAAGTGGGTTACAGTCGCCAATAGACTGGCAGGGGGACGATTTTGGATTGGTGATCTGCGAGGAGCACTATGTGTGAATTTTGGATTGAAGCCTGTGAGGGGGATTCGAGGTGCCTTTTATTACTTTTTTCCTGTCACTGGTGGGGTTGGTGTTTACAGGCTGTGACAGCAGGCATCGTCTGCCTCTGCTGAAAGTTTTGGGGGGTGGGAGTCTCTGGGTGTGCAACGCTACCCGGAAACCCCTTGCAAACTTCGATTTGGGACTGCACACGAAAAGTGTATCGTGGATTTTACTCAGTGAAACGTAAGCAGCGCCTTTCCGCTCTACGTGGCTTTTAGTGGCTCTTCCTTGGTGTTTTCACGTTTCTTGCTCATGGGATTTTTACATAATTGCATAAAGGGTCTTGGTTCGACCTTCTCACTTTTCTTTAATTGTATGTCGACCCACGCTTTTGTCGTTTTCAGAGACTGAAGGAAAGGTGCGTCGCGGGGTGTACAATTTTAGTATTTTGTTTTGCACCTTTAGAAAACATCCTATGCGTTTCCTGGCTTACCCTTCCTACCAATATGATTACAGGTTGCACAGTTTGTGTTAGACGTTGACTCTTCCACCCAGAGTTACATTCTGGAATATTGTGATGTAATGCAGCATAACTGTAAATCTGAGGCACGTACATATGTAATTTAGAAAATGGTCTTCTGCTGTGACCTACTAGAAGGGAGTGGCGTTGTCCCCTTAGAGAGCACAGATCTGTTTTGACAGCGTCACTGCACACTGCCGGTACTGGGCTGGGCTCCCTTGAGAGAAGAGGTGGGCGCTGCAAACCACTTAAGAGCTTTTGACAGATCACTGAAGTGCTTTCAAAGAAGAAAGTGCATTCAACACAAACGAAAGGATGTAAACAGTGGTCGCATGCGACTAATGAGCATCAATTATTTATTGGAGTGCTGGAAAGATGCTTTTTCTCCTGTTTAATCGTTTCACAAAGATATGATAGCCAGAGGACCCGGTTTCCAGTCTTGAGTTCTTATTTGTGAAACCAATGCATTCTGGTAGTTGCAGTATTAGTTCCCTTGAGCTAACCCAAATGTGCTTATAATAACAATTATGCCTTGATACAACATGCATCCATTATCCATTTTTAGTTGGGTAACGACCATTCAGACCAGAACACAAACATTGTTTATTTTTAATTACAAATTTACTACAAAATCACGACTAATCAATCTATAATCTGCCATTAAAATGTTACCCTAAATCCTCATGGTATTTTGCAATCTGACCTCACGTACAAAAGAGGTTCAGAGACTTCTAACTTCATTCTCCTGAGGACAAGCTGTAGCGGGACTGAAATTACTACAGAGCAGCATTTCGTCCGTCCCCTCAAATTTAGTCACATTGGTCAATGCTATAGATCACTTTAGCTATTCTAAAAGTTTTTCCAGTGATTATGTATTTCTCAGAGTTGTTTCTGCAATAAACAGATGGCAGTGCAATCAATTACACAGGTAAAGACAACTTAATATTTGTGAATTTGGGATTCCACTGTGATTGTATTCTTAAAGCTTGACTGCCAGGCTACATAGGCTAGCAAGCACCTCATTCTGCAGTACTATCTCTCACATTTACTGCTGTTAATTTCTTTTTGGTAATTCTTACTTTCAAAAATCTTCATAGGATCGTCATAAGTATCAGCAGGTTAATCTAACCAGACTTCATGTCCTCTTAATATGTAAAATAATTATGTGAAGATTCAATAATATCAGCAACTGGCATTAAGTTTGTATTCGTTTGTTGATTCACGCTACTTTAGGTTCTCTACACTAGTTATTCGCTTACCTAATTGTGAAGGGTCTCACCTAACAATAGGCGGGTTAATAACCAATTCAGAGCAAATCAACGGACATCATACCTTCATTTTTACAGTATATACAGAGGAGAAGTTCCAAGTCAGACTTTCAATGATGCAAACAAAATAGAGAAGGGCCTACACTGCTTTAAAAGTATGGTATTCCTTCTCACCAATAAACACAGAATGCTGTAGAAGATGGCAGCCTCTTTGTAAATGTCAAGGTACTTATAGAGCGCACTGTCACCAGACGGCCACCTTGCGGTGTCGCCTTTAGCGGTTTCCTGGCGCTGATACTCATACCGCTGTGGAACCCCTCCTGGCTTTCCCTGTGAAGTGTCCACTCCTGGGCACCCCCAGGGTGAAGCCAGGCATCCTTAGCGCTGTTGGGGCCGGTGTGGAGGCTAAGCAAGCTATTGCCCAGAGTTGCAGCGTGGGGCCCGTGATTAGAATAGGCACCGAGGCGAGAATAGACTGGTCCAAGGAAATTGAGCCCGAGCCCCGCCGAGGCGGGAATCGAACCCTGGTCCCTGGCCAGAACTCTGCTTCAGGGTCTGCCACTCTAACCATTTGCTGGACATTATTGGAAATCTGGTGTGGTGCATGGCCCCTTGAAATATATTTAATGTTTGTCAGAAATGACATCATAAGTACAGGAGCCTCTGTAGAGAGTCATCTTGAATTAGTAACTGCAAGTTAAAGCAAAATCTTGAAATCTGGGCCCATTGCTAGGTGGACCATTGCTGCAGCTCCTCAGTTATCTCAGAGCTAAGCCATTGGTCATAGTTTAATTGGCAGTTTTAAAAATGTTATATTCATTATTTAGTCTCAAGTTAAAATGTTTATTGTGGCTCTTTCCAACTATGAATTAAAAAATTAAATTAATTAGGTGCTGGCTAAGAGCAGCTGTCAATCAAAGGTGACACACTATAATTCACAGTGGCATGTCCTTTATTAGTGCAGACAATATCCTGCCTATAGTGTCAGTTAGTTCTGGTTAGGGGCCAATTGAGGTAAAAAGTATCCCTATCGACATAGCTTGCTCACACAATGAAGCAGGGCTGCACTCCCGTCCTACCTCCCGCCTCATGAGTCCTGCACCTTGAACATTAGATTGGAGGGTAGGAGATGCCTTTTATGTATACACTCCATTCTAACATGACCTTTGCTACTTTATGATCGTATGTACCAATTTAATTCTTATTTTTTCGCCTTTGCCCATTCTTCAGCATCTTTAATCCATCCCTCAATTGTTGGAGTATCTTGGCTCAGTCAGTGTAAATTTATTCTACTTGTTCTGTCTTTTAAATATGTTGTCTGACATCGCTTACCAATATGTCTGTATTCAGGTGACCCACGTCAAATGGAAGAATGTCACCCTCATCATATTATATTTTTGTTTGTGAAGGGATATATTTATTTGTTTCAGACAGATTCTAGAATTGCTGGATTGATTTCTACATGTGCAGTAGGGCTAAATCTTTGTGTTCCTCTGTGTGTTCCTATCCCAGTTTGCTTCTCACCAACATTAACATTTTTTTTAAGGCAGGTCCTTGCATAGTGTCTGATATTCTTGTAATTGATTGACCATTTGGACATTGTCAAATCTAGCATGTTGTGGGTGTGTTTGATGGCTGTGGAACCTGCGGATAAGTGTGCCACAGTCGATGAAAATCTTAGGTATTTTGCTGTGTTATAGATATTGTCCCTGTTCCACCTGAAACATCATTCTAAAAGCCTGCAGATGTCAACAAAGTGTTTATGGGTCTCCCATCATTGTGCATCCTTCTCACCACCTATCTTGACAAAGCCTTGTTTGTCTCTGACACCATTAGCAGTCTATTAGTGAAAGTCAAGTTAACCCTGTATATTCTAGGGAATTAAGACCCATTATAAGCTGAACAGGAACATCTTTGAACACATCCACTGCCAATGTTTGATGGGACATTGGAGCGCTACCTCTCAGATAATCTGTATGTTACAGGTGAAGCACCCATATGGAGCCGGGGAAGGAGTTGTCCTCGCAAATAAATGAGGCAATATGTCTCTGAAGATAAGAACGAAACAGCATTTCAAATAACAGTTAATAAATAGGGACTGACTGAAAAAGCATTGATATCAGTAAATTGGAATTATCATGAAGGTTTATTGAAATGCAATTCAGAAGGCAAAAATATAGTCAGTCTAAATAAGTTAGTCATAGGACTTGGAAATAAATTGCCATGTAGGCCCTCAGCATTTAAAATACAGACAGCATTGAGTAAAATCTGATAAACAGACTCAGTCCAAAGTGTGCAGTAAATTAATAGAGAAAGTGGTGACATTCCTAGTAGAGACTCAAAGAAGTCCGTCTCACTCCCAAAATTCTAGCCTTTTATGATACATTTTAGAATGTAGAGCAATGGAAATCGCAGTCAGCATAGGATGAGCAAATATAACAGTACATTCTCAAATCGCAGTATAGCATAATTTTTTTGGGGGGGGTGGAATATTTTAGCTTTTTCATGCCGTAACATACACAGCACACAAGGCCCACCCACCACAGTCCCTCCATTCTCGCTGTCAAGCCCGCCCCTCTTCCTCCGCCCCAAGATGATCCAGTTGGGGATTATGCTCTCTTGTGACGCCAGTGCATGGGTCGCTCGTCTTGACGTTCCAGCACCCGGTGCGTGAGGGAGTCATTGTGACGCTCCATCTGTCGTGGCATTACCTGCCTCCTCCTGCAGTCCACGATACACTCTCCATGGTCCCCACACCATGTAGATTTTTTTGGGGCAGCCATGACTTTCGTATACCACTCTCTCTGCCTCCATACACCTGTTCTTTCCCCCACGCCACATGACTGATTGGCACCTGTGCCTGGCCCCACATTCTGTCTAGATCCCTTTTGTGCCACAGCAAAACCCAGTGTACAAAACAGCAGTGTCTTTTGGGGGATGTCCACGTATTTGGGTATACACAGAATGATCAATTGGGGTGTTTTGGGCACGTCCACTCGGAGTTTCTGTGATTATTTCCTCCCATTAGGTCCTCACCTGTGGGCAGTTCAAATCGTGTGTAAGAACTAGCCGTCATTTGTCTTTCAACGAAAGCAGGTGGGGCTGTGAGCTCTTCCCACCTTATACCCCCAGGATCTATTGTAGGAGGTCCTATGGAGTATATTGAACTGAATAGGCCGCAAGCATGCTCAAATAGCAACCTCTCTGGGATGCATTAAGGATGCCTCCTAGTCTAAGTGCTCTAGGGATCCAATGTCAGCCTCCCACTTTACTCTGAGTTTCCCCAAGTCATCAGGTGTATTAAGTATGGTTTGGTACAGTTGGGATATAGCTTTGTGGGGCAGCACATCCCAGAGAAGCCACGCCGCTAGTGGGCTGTGTTCCATCCCCACTTCTCTCAACGCATGCAGTAATTGCGTGTATTTAAACTGTTGGGTGGGTGCCAGAGCATATTCCTGCTGTAGTGTCTCAAACAGCTTGATGCCCCCCCATCCAGCACATCCTCCATCTTGTCGCTACCGATCCATTCCCAACATTGAAATCCATGAACTTACTTGTCTCTGTCAGCAGAGTACCCTTGGATAGTGGGGCTGCCAGGGTGATTTTCCTTTTCCATCCCAGTGCCGCTGTGGTCTCATCCCAGGCCCTTAAGGTAACCTGAGTTGGTTCAGGCAGACATCTCCTCACCTATCTTCTGTAGGCCTAATGAAGGAATGCATGTTGTCTATTGCTGTTCTCTCGATCCTATAGAGCGGTTCGGCATAAGAGCTGTGTCCCCGCTCATTAATAACATTATAAGTGTGGCGCCCTGTGGTATGTTTGGATGACTGGCATTGCCAATCTCCCATTGTACACTGGCCTGTACAACTTCGGTAGAGCTATTCTTGGGGTACCCCATCCCAGAGAAATGTGCAGAGCGTGTTATCAAGTTGTTTGAAATATTTCATGGGCATCTGGAACGGGGTGTTCTGTGGTACATGGAGCAGCTTTGCCTATTCTCTTTAGGGGTAGTTTACAGTACAGCATGATTTAAACATCTTATATTTCCACAATCCTTCTAAATGAATACTAATAAGTACACCTCTGACCTAATGTCATCGGAGGCGTCAGAACAAATCTGGTTACATAAACAATGAAAGACTTATGAATGAATAGCCTACAGTGAGCAAGCAAGACAAGCCTTGAAAAGTATCTAAAGGCCTCCTTTGGAGTTCTTAAAGAACAGCTTGCCATCACAAAACAGTCCACATTTTGCTGTTTGCAGTGTTAATGAGTAATAAAAGCCCACATAATGAATAATGAAAGCAACCATACTAATACAAGATACAGTTGAGGTCTAGTGGAGGCCTAGTTTGGTTTATGCTAGAAAAACATAGTTCTGTACATCACAGCATTATTGTTTCAATTTGCAACAGGATTCATGTTAATTCTAATCTGAAATTAACTATAACAAGACCAGATTTGTTTTATTAAGTTTCAGTTGCAGGATACAGTAATAGGCAAATGTGGCTGTCTACACTCTGTTGCTTACAGGTAAAACACATAGGTGTCTCATTGCCATCAACAAGACATAACAGCCTCTCTGAATTCGTAGCAGGCGGACAGTGCATCGCGGACACACCTTGTAAGTCCTAACCTTGGATGGGGACATTGGATGATGACGTTACAGGCACCAGCATTAACCTCTTGAGTGCCCATGACGAGATGGTCTCGTCATGGGCCGCGGTTGCGCTGTGCCCATGACGAGACTATCTCGTCATGAACCCCGCCCGCTAATTCAACGCCCGGCACAGGGCGGGGAAAGGGCGGGGCACTCAAGGGGTTAAACCCATTAGCCTCCAAAACAGAACAAGAACCATAACCAAACCAATATTCCCTCCTACACCAAGGGCACAAAACCAAGAACACACCAAGGAGACTGAACTTCAAGTGAATCCACCCTTCCTCCGGGTGTACGATCCCATACTCAAAAAGGTTCAAATCACTGTCCTCCTAGTTCCCCTCATGCTACTTAAAATACCTCCTACTGTTGCTGGCCAGGAGATGGCTATGACTGCCGTCAGAGACAAGCTGACTGTTTGTTGAGAGCCTTAGTCCAGTCCTCTGCATCTCGGATCTCTCCTTGGTTAACTAACCAATCGAGGTCTCAAAACATCTTCTCGCACTGCAGCCTTATCATCTGGGGATGGCATGTCATTCATTCTAGGGGCGCTCATCTAATTCATGTCTTTGTCCCCATCTCTGTGGTTGGCCAGGGTCCCACATGCGGTCATCGTTCATTCCCATGAGTTGTTTGGCTTCTTGGAGAAACCTTATGATGGTCCTCTTCCCTTACCAGGGAAAGATTTAAGCAAACGGGTGACACCATTTGCCTGCGCAGAAAATCTCTGATGGATTTAAAAGCTCTTTTTTGTTCCAACATGGTGGGCATGAGGTCTTGGAACAGTGGCAATTTGGTATCACGGAACGGCTGGTTACCCTTCTATTGTGCCTAAGACATCATTTCTTCTTTTACATAATAGAATTAAACTCTCGTGAGAATGTCGGGAAGGGCCTTTCAATCTGGCCCTCCACGCCCACTCAGTGAATACAGTACAGGTGTATGGAAGCGCCTCAGGTGTGTCTCTGACATGGTATAGCTTGGCCTTGTGGCTTTTGCAACACAAGCCTCAATCATCAGATAATGTAATTACAAGATTCTGGTTATAATTGTAGCATGACAGTAGGCCTTAGCACAAAAGCTACTGCTGTTATATAGGGTATAAACAGCAGGGGCATTTTTGGGCATATGTTTTAAAATTGATGTCTACATGTTTATACACAGGAGGGTTTGGCTGCAGCTCCCAGCTTCTTGCCAAACCTTTCTCCCATCCTGCCATGTGTCCAGACTCTGCAGCTCATGATCTTTGGCCATATGCTTTGTAGCTAGGCCTGGCCTATGGTCATGCACTACACCCAACTGCTCATATGTCCAGGCATTTTTGGTCTGCTTACACGTGTCATGTGTTGAATCTGTATGAAATTAACGAAAGTGTTTACATTGCAGCATGTCAAGTTTCATGCATTTCTTTCAGAGGCACAGGTTAGCCGGGTGGTGGGGGCAGGGAGGCAAATATATACAGATTTTTAGGCAGAACTATAGTGACCAAGGGTAAGCCCACATATGGGTCCCTTGCTCACTGTGCCACTGGATCCAACATATACCTCGGGACGAGGCAGAACCAGGCTGAAACTGGTTTGAGGTGGCTTATCTTCACTCCTGGCAGTTCAGGATAGACTGTTCCCATGAGGACTAGGGTCAGTACTGATTTGCATATGCGGCCCTTTGTCTAGAATGGCACAGAGACCGAAAAACGATGCGTTGGAATGCTACCTGGAGCTATGGTGATTGATTAGCATTCCTCCCCTCACCTTTTGTGTGGATTATTCTTTTTCCATTGCAACGGGAAAATCCTCCTAAACCTTTTTTTTTTTTTCTGGTTTGCAATATGAGAAACTCTCAGTAAACCCATTATCAAATAATAGGTAATACACTCATATCGTTCTCTGCACTTCTGCGTCTCTCACCAGTTTCCTCCCTCTAAAATTATCCCACTCTCTGTTTTCTTACTTCTTCTCACTATACTCAGACATCTGGGAAGCGTAACCCTTGAATTGCTGACCGCACTGCATAGAGTGTACACGTCCATGTAGAGAAATATAGTTGGTGAAGTTTATTCGTATGATGTTTGTCATTTTGGTGAAGTCTTTGAGGCTTCCCGAGAGAGTAAAGTGTTGAAAGACAAATCCTTTTGCCAACCTGTTTTTAAGGCCCTAACTGGCTTATAATACTGGTGGACTTTTCATACACGTACTTAACTCTACTGTGTACAGGCCCTACTGCACTACATCAGTATGAGGAAACCAGGGGAAATGACTAGATCACAATTTAGGAAAAGTGTTTCAGTGGAAAATTTTATTTGGGTCCATTAAACGTTTTTTTTTGTTCAGAGTTTTATGAAGAAGGGGAAGAAACTCCAACATATTTTATGGTGTTTAACATAAATTACTTAAAGTTTGAAGACTCACAAGCAGTGCTTTATTTGTAAAATAATTAGTGCCGGGCCCAAAGTTAATTCCTGAAGCCTGCTGCCGAATTTTAGGGTTGCTGGATGCCATTGCTCAACCCTCTTTAATCCAGGTCTTCCTATTTCATCTACAGCAGTACAGACCCCCCCCCCTTATTTCACTCGTAAGTTCATTTTCTTCCATGCTTTCTCCCCTTGTAACTATTTTTCTCTCTTTATTTCCTTTCTGCCCCTTTCTCTCTTTTTGGATCAAAGTCTGTTGATGAAAAATAAATCCCAGTGTCCACCAGCTCAAATGTAGCACTGCTCACAAGTTTCTTCAAATTGTCTAATGGCCTGTTTGAATCTGTTCTTCATTTTCCAGAGTGTTTAGATTGGGACTCTGTAACAATCTCCATTGGTTGGTTTGCCTTCGGGTTCACTCTCAATTGGAAAAACTGAAAGATGTTATGCATGGAAGTATTTAATGGCGCAACACGCTAGGGACAACCACAGGCACAGATTTCAGTGGATGGCTCTTGGTTATGCCTACTGAAGCTTGAATAAATGAAACTCATATAGATGTTTGGGTACACAAGAAGGCCAAAAAATGAAGGTTCTCTATGACTGACAGGGAGAAAAGTAACATTGACACGTCTGACACGTAGCTCATGAATATACTGGGAGTAAAAGGGTTCATTACATTTTAAATTGTATGAGATTTATATATGCTCATTAAAATTGGTTCCTAAATGTGGTTTTAGATACAGTTTTTTCTAACTATTCTTATAAAAGAATGTTAAACCTGTGAACAAATGTGGCTTGGTTTTAAACTCCATTAAGTTTGGTGGATGGGAGCTAAGAATTCTTTCAAATGTATTACTATGTGTTGTTGTTTGTTGAGTTGAACGCTGTTGTAAGCACAATGATATCCAACTATATGAAACATGCAGTTTTCTGTCTTGTGTTACATTGAATTTCGTGTGATAATTCTTGTTGGGAATGCTGATGTGGAACTGTGTTATACAGTTTATATGTACTGTGCTGGGTTCACCTGTGGTGTCCGGTCTAATGTTTCTGTTCGATGCCAGATGGTTTGGTGGAAGCTTTGTAGGCAGAATTAGTTCATTGCACAGCCTTGCTTACTTGGTTACTACTTGCGCCAAGTCTTGAGTGGAATCAGTGAGTATGGTAGAAGCTACATTAGGAGGGAGGTAATGTTGGTAATGTCAACATTGGTTAGTATGTTTCAAAGTAGTAATTTTTCGTTTGATGCAATATACTACAGTAGAAAAGTTACTGTTTTAGGAACCATGTTCTGATTTATTATCTTTAAGGCAAGTTCAGCCGCCTTTATTGGAATGCCGAACATTCATGTGGTAAATTCTCCTGTTTTATTTGTGTTTTAATTGAATCCACTCCAAGTGATTAAGGTCTCTGCAATTGATATGGTTTCATGCCCATGCCGTACGGTGTTGACAAATCAGGTGCAGGGGCTGGCATGGAGGACTTTGAGGGCGTGGTGCCCAAAGTATTTTATATTGTTTGTGTTTGTACCCTTGTCTTAAATGTCTTCTACAGGTGAATATCGGCCCGGCCAGGCTCACTGGGCATTGTGCATGGAGTAGTGTCCAAGAGTGAGACATCTTTACTGACAGAGACTGCGAATAAGCAAGTTCTCCTCAAGGAAATTAATTAGTAGGTACAAGGTTGCCTGGAGTAAGACATACTCTTAGAAAATGGTTTGTAGACCTTGGTTGGGTATTCAGGTGTAACAACCCTAAGTCTGGAAGAAGACGCACTCGCAGAAAAAGCTTTCTGTCTCTGTCAGCTGAGCTGTCATGTTACTTTACGGCAGCTTCACGACAAAAGGTGTGTTTTCATATTTCTCCCTGCGAGACCGCATTCTTAGTTTAGCTTATCTTTTTGTAAGAACGTTTTTCACAATAATTATACACCGCCCTTCAAAGGAAAACATCATTATATGGGGAAGGAACAGAACGCTGGCATGTGCCCAAGGAGCCAATTGTATCCACCCGAATGTTAACCTAGAAGTGCTGTTCTGCATCTTATATTGTACCCAAATAAGACCATGGTGGGTGGAATATCAACCACAGTAAAATAACTCTGTCCGCAGTGGGTGGGGCAAAACGAATTGATTGCAAACGCGCACTATTTTTAGTGTCGTCATCACAGATAAACAAGGTTGTCTGGCTGCAGAAGCACAAGCGGGCCCTTGCTTGTCGCCCATTGTCCTTATTTGCATCTGACGCTAGACGAGCCTTAAAGAGCCAGCACACTGAATAAAGGGAGCAGGGAGTGACCTCAGACTTACAATCTGCTATAAAGCCATTGTATGCAGAAGCTGTATTGTTTTGCCTCCTTCCAACCACTGTTTTGCATCTTTGGTCTGTGGTGTTTAGGAATGGAGAGGGTGCTTTTTATGCCTGGTGTTTGCTAAGCCAATACACAAGTAGCCCGCCAATCCCACTTGCTTTAGACCAATAATTAATACATGATACGGAAGGGTAGAATGAGCAGAGCAAAAACTTTTAGTATCTTTGAATTACAAATGTGTCCTTGTACATCAACAAACTACTAAATAATATCTTAATAGTTTTTGCTTTATACCAGTCCTATTAACAGTCTGCAAAACTCATAATTTCAAGAACATCTTTTTTTAAGAAGTAAAGAATTGATACAAAATGCCTACAATCTCAAAGATAATGCAGATGAAGGTTTTGATACACTGTCTCTTCTCTTCAGGTATTTCTCCGTGGTTGAGGTGCCTTTTATCTTGCAGTCTGTCTGGTAATATGGGCACAAAAACAAACGTGACTAGTCCTTTGAGGATTTTTCTGTACATTTTGAGGATTAGATTATTTGTGGGTCAGAATGATATTAATGTTTGAGCGTGTGTGTGTGATTCCGCCTGAACATGTATGAATAGCTGGCTTTTAAAGTTGGTTTTTGGTCTGCGGGCGCTCCCATGATACATGTACGCTTTTGTTCATTCTATCATTTTGTATTATGCTTTAGTATTTCTCTAAAACAAATTGGGCTGGTGGGTTATGTGTGTATGGGTTTGGTTTCTATGCACTGCATGCCACATCAGTAATTTCAGGGGCTTCTTGTAATTTGTATTACTGACGTTAGCCAAGATCTTTTGATTGTACTAAAATGTTACATATAATAAATAAGCTTACTTACAGGGGATTTCCGCAAGCTGTCTTTATCCGTTTGTCTGTTTATTATGTCATTCACGTTTTTCTTCCTTCCACAGCGGCATACGTATTTGGGGCAACGGTTCAGCCATTGGCTAACGTCACTCTTAGTGATGGCAGTCTGCCTTCTCACGATTAGCATGTCCACACACAAAGTAGTTCTGTTAGGTGCCAGAGATCACTATGACGAGCTGTGCTTTTTAAGAACAAAAATATATGTTTTACTTTTAGCCAATGCTTGCTTTTTCTCCAATTGATGAGGGCAGAGCAGCATCCCCAGCAATAACGTTTTGCAAAAACCTTGACAAAGCAAAAGCCGCATTGACAAAGCTAAAAGTCTGGTGGCCAATGCCAGACCTGCTGGCTTTGCCTGTGCTTGTTATTAATGTGGCTCCTAGCTGGTAAGGCAAACTGCATTCATACTACAGGACTAACCTAGCTCTGTGTTGTGTTCTCCTCTCTGTCTTCATACTGTTGGGTGCATATGTTAATCAGAATATGGGCCCGCTTTTATTTTATGAACCATCGAAGGTGTAAACTGTGAGGTACCTCTAGTTCAAGGGGTTGGAGTTGGTCTTCTTTGTAAACTGCCAGTTAGTGCTGTGCAAGCCCTGGGGTTGTCTGCCCCAATGTCTTATTATGCCCTGTTGCTGTCAACAATTTATGCTGTCGCCAATAACTTTTTTATCGAGGGTGCTGCACTGCGCGTCTGATCTGCCCCGAAATCAAAAATGGAGGCCCGAGCATCTTTCATGGCGCTGGACTTTTCCTAAAGGTGCATTTGGTTAATAAATCATAATCGGTATTGTCCAATCCCTTCTAATCTTTGACTACGTGCCCCAGGCCAACTCTCCCCTCCCCCTTTCTCCCCCCACCCCATTGCCATTCCCCAACAGTCACTACCATTATCAGCACCAGTTAAACAAAATTATAACATGCCACCTTCCTGCATGGAACCCTTTATCTTGAAAATTAAATCCAAATGGTCGGGTAACACGCAGCAGTGTGCGACCATTTGGATTTAATCCTTTATCTTGAAAACCCAGGGAGTCGACATAGCTTCTGATTGTCTAGTGAATTTAAAAAGAAGGCTCCTTTCCTTCCTGTCTGATCCGGGAACCTGACCATGGCGTCAGTGGGGCGCTATTCTTCCTAGCACTTACTCATTAGCTCCACTTCTCACACCCTAGTCCTTGCTCTTTCCAGGAGACCACCTTTTCCCTTTCTGATTTACTGTGGTCCATCTGCCCGAGTATCTTGTAGCAAGAAGCTTTACAATTCTTTCGGTCCCTCCATTAATGTTTCATTTTCACTCATTTTTTCCCTTTCCCTCCTCTCTCTTTTCTTTTCTTTTCTTTTCTTCCCCATTTCTATCCCACCCCCTATTTTCCTCCATCCTTTCACCATTGTTCTTTATTCCTTCTCCTTCGCCACCTTCCTTCCCTTCTTATATCCCAAGTTTCAAACCTATGTGTATTCCCCTTTCCCGTTCTTTCTATCTTGATTCATTCCTTTCTTCTTTTTTTTTCTTTTTTATTCCCCTCTTCCCTTCTCGTTTTATCTCCCTTCTCTAGTGCCACTTGCCAGTGCCTTTCTTCTGTAACATCTATATTTTTAAATGTCTGGGGAAAATAAGAGAGGAGGAAAATTGTTTACATGTGAAATGTCAAAAACCGAGTGCAAAACATAGGAAGATAGAAAGGCCGAGGTGACGAGAGCTTGGTTAAAAACATCACGAAGGGATTTTCCTGTCGCTGCCATCGATTAGAGGCGTCTGCAGAGATGGAGACCTGGTCTCCCCCTCTCTGTTAAATGTCATGAACGCGCTGTGCCTGTGTAGGATGTGGGGGCGACACAGCCATCTGGCCCTCTCTGAACAGTGTACTTGTGACACATTTCATTTGAATCGGAAAAAATAATTCTGCGTTTGAAGACTTCCAATTTTTAAAGCTGTTGGTAAAGTGCAGACTAATAACAGATAGTTACAGATTCTTAATTTGAGATTACAACACATTTTATGCGCCCTCAACGTTGGTTAATTCATTGAGTAGTCATCCCTTTTTTGGGGGCGCTTTCTAAGAACATTAGTTTGATAAAGGTAGTCCTTGTCAAGGGCTCTGAATGTCCACTGGTGGTGCGGGCACTTATTGTTGCACACCACAGACCGTTAGTTTGTGAGAAGGACACTTGCTATGAAAAGAGAGTGTTAATTTGGTGTAGGTGCAATTAGTGTTACACTTTCTGAACATTAGTTTATAGTGAGGGTAGTCGTTTCACGTTCGGAATCTTTGCAGTAGCGGCACAAATTTTTACATTTTAGAATCTCGATTGTGGTCAGCGTACCCATTCTTATACGCTCAGAATGTTAGTGTGTAATTTTACAGCTGCGCAGACCCTCAATATTTGCTCATAGTGTTACTGTTTGTGAGGCGTGCTCATTGGTGGTACATGCATAGGGTGTCTCTTGTTCGTCGTTCGTTTGTGGTGGATAGTTATCTTAATGTGACTTGGCCAGAACTTTGATGTGTTGTAAGGGCACTCGGTGTCAGTGGTTTTTGTTTCCTTCGTTCCATTTTAGATGGTTTCTAGCTTGGTCACACTTCATCCTGCCAAATTAAGGACTTAGCAGACATAGGTTGCATCGCTTAAGGCATTACTAAGTCATGCTGCATTTACTTCCCTCAACCATAAACTGTGGCATCTCAGATTCTATCTAGTACATATTGTTTGTTTAAGGCAGGAATACGCAGTCGTTGAGCACAGAACACGCATACAGCTCCTAAGAAAGCTGTCTCGGACTCGTCAACAAACCAAGGATCTGTAGTTACTCCTCCTGAGAAGCCCTTGCACAGAAGGAAAGCAGGAGTGCATCCCACAGGCTGAGATGTCACATTTATTTATTAATAACTTTTAGAAAGTGCTGCTTGTCCTCCTTTGGTTACTTCTGGGTGCTTGACAAATGGGTGAATGGGCACGCAGAATAACAAAGTGAGGAGGGAAGGAGACCATGTTGAATGTTCTTCACCACCCCTGTTCATTGTTGAGCTCAATTGAAGACAACTTGGAGTAGATAGTTCACTTTTCAAAAGCTTTCTGTTTTTGTTCGGCTCACCAGTTCATACTGAGGGTATTCCAGAGTCTAGGCCCTTGTGTGCCTAGTGTTCTTACTCTGTGTTTCTTCCTCAATGATCATTTATTGAGCAAGTGGGTGGGCGTTGAACGTAGGCCTACACTTTGTGCATGGTGTGCTGAGGTTTTAGATATATGTAAAAAAAACAATGGTTCTGTCGGTTTTCCGTAGGCTGTCATCCCTCTTCCCCCCCACCCTTGTCCTGATGAAGACCCGCATTGACCACTTAATAGTGCATAGATTGGGTTGAAACGTCGACGATACTTCTTGGTTCAGACCAAGGCTTTGCTTGAAAAAGATTAATTTGTATAAAGCAGCAGAGTCATTGTTTTCTCCGCAATATTCTGGCCTTCCTTTCCTTGGTACTTATTTTAATCACCTTGTACATAAAACCCACCAAACGTTATCACTGAGTACAATATGTCACTTGATCACGTATCACCTTAAACTTCACCTTGTGTTGAAAGCTCTTTTACAAATGTATAAGTATATATAAATGATGCAATTTATATAAAATAACATAATACCCATCAACCTGTGTTGCTTTTATGTGTTTGTTGTGTGTTCCATATGTCAAAAACAGCTTATATATGAACATTTGAGGATTGTAGAAAATAACTTAAAAATTGATTGCTTGTATAAGAAATAGTTTTTTACACCGACAGAACCATTGTTTTTGTTTACATATCCATAACCAGGTTCTGAGGGACACCGGGTCGCCCCATTGATTTTTTTTAATTTAAGCGCGTTTTAGATATAGGCTTTTGTCCCAGTATGCTTTGTGTATGATTCACAAGACCTTAGATTACATTTTATCCTGGAATCGGCAAGCGGCGTATCTAAGATGTTGATGGAAATGCCCCAAAGGAGTTGACCCTTGAGGAACGCAGCAGGGCACAAGATGAGTGGAGAATTTAAGTGTTTAGTCCTGACTTTTTGGCTAATAGAGGAAAGAACGGACGCATTACATTGGACGTCAGGATGTGCCAGTCTACTGTTTAAGCATCTCCAGTGGTACTGTGTGATCATATTGTTGTTGGGGCACAGACAAGTCGTGGCCTACTCTGTACTCATCTAAGGTTTTCTTTAAGCTCTGGGGAGGCAAAAGGGTCAAACGTCTCCATTGAAAGAGCATGCAAGGGCAAATATTGTCAATCAGAATGCTTGCATGTGAAAATTGTGTTTTATTCTAACAATTGATGTAGGTATAAAACATTGAACATAAGTAATATACCCGGAGAACATGCAGCCACACCAGCAAGGGGGTAGTATTAATTGGATTGGGGATCCCTTTGTCCGAAATTATAGCTTTCACCTCTTCCCTACACTGGTTTGCTACGTAGACTAGTAATTGAGTACTTGGTATTAAACATGGTAGACATATTGCAGTAGGATATGGACCCTATGATGAAGCATGCTTCATATTGTAGGTGAGGGTACTAAATTTTATGATCAATTCTTTTCGAACCGCAGGCCATTGAAAGAAGCACTTAATTGGCCTGGATCTGTATCGGGACTACTGTAGGAACCAGAATACCTTTGTTGTTATGACAATACAATCAGGAGATCTCATATCATTGGTATGTGACTTTGAAGGACTCACAGGTCCTCTCAGTGGCCATTGCTGGGCCAGGCGGAGCAGTGTCTGCCTAAAACAAGAATGCGGAATATTTTTCTTTTGTTTGAGTGAACAGCACTCACTCTTAAACTGTATATTTTCCAGTATTAATGCGGTTGTAAAGCATCAAGACCACAAAATCAGCCCTTCAGAATGTATCTGTGGGCCTCAGTCATTCTTACAGAGACATTTACTTGCAATGATCTCTGGACTTGCAATGTATTTGGCACTCAGTGTCATTGTGCTTTAGCAATCCTTCTCAACAAATATTTGCATCTCCGTAGTCTGGCTCATTCTTAGACTGTGCATCTCCGCTTCCTGAAGGGCTGGGGCTTCATTTCTGTGAGGATAAGAGAGGGAAAATTGAAAAAGAGAGGGTGTTTTGGGTGTGCATGGATGCCTGCAGGAATGTGCTTTACAATACATGCTTGTGTGTTGTATAGTGTCCCTTTGTCCTGTTTGTCTCGGTGTTCATTCAATGAAAAAGCCAAACGTCTTGCTATTGTCTATGCTTGTTTGTCACATATAAAGGTGCAACAATATACTCTGAAGGTTGGCTAGGCAGCAGATACAGTCCAGGCACTCACGCAGGTCTGCCATTCTCATCCCAGTCTATATGTTCCTCTGTACTCTGACTTAAATGTGTACATGTTTACATGAGTCATATGGTTTTAACATTTTGTTATGATTTTTAGTAATCAAACAATAAAATTGTGAATGTAGAAATGGAGGGAATATTGATGTTCCTGTTGACATCATAGATACTTTAGAAATACTTCAAGAACTACACCTCTTACCAGGTGATGAGCCTTAAAAATTATAATTTGTGTTGGCACATTTGGGGCCACAGATCTCTTGTAAATTTGCCCATGTTTACAAGATTTCATGTTTTGAGTGTTTCGTATCCGTGACATACATTTTGAACCCTCGGTTGGCTACTCTGCCCTCTGGAAACTTGTCTGTTCTCTTATTTTGGATAGTTCTCACTTGTTCGCTGTGAGCAATGATCAGCAAAAAGAGTTAACTGCAAATGAGACTGTTTTTGGGCTGTGAGTACCGTGGGGGTTGAGGTGAATGAGTACAGTTTTGTGAAATGATGATCCCTGTACTTCTGCTTTTGGCGATTTAGTTTTATTCCATGGAAAGGTGCCAATGATTTATTCACACTGAAAAGTGATTCAGTCTTTAATTTGTACAGGTGTTCAGATACAAAAAATATGTCATTCTAGGTCTTGCCTAAGACTGTGTATGTGTTGTCAACTGCAAGACAAATTGCTTAGAGGCTGCCCATTGCTTACCATTGGTTTGGCTTCATTGTCACTTATTTGCTTGCTTCTTATTGGTCAGCTGCAGTAGGTTTCCTTTCGCTTTGTGTGTTTGTCCCTCTCACAGAGCATGGCTTGCAGTACTTTTGTCCTTCCACCGCTCATCTTTTTAGACAGTATTTTTTTGTGTTTAAGTACTGTACCAGAGGGCATGTTTATGAACTGGATCCCTTGTGTACCTCTCCCTGCTCCGTCCGCCGACCCTCTATTGTCAGTCATGTTGCCCCACCCCCCCGTTGAACTATTGGCTGTGTTGGCCACTTCATAGAGCTCTATTTTAAAAAAACTTTCTGTAATGCTGCACAGCAGCCGGACCGCTGTACAATATTACTAAAAACATTGACCAAGCCAATACCTTGCATACGCTAGAACTGTTGCATTTGCCAATATTTGTTTGCCTTGTATGTCACTTTGGTTTGACGGTGGAAGTGGAGCAAACTGCCTGCCAGATCAGTGCACATTTTCTCCTAGATGTATTATTGCTAATGCAGTGCTTGATAATTGTCGCTTCAGCCATGTTGACGCAGTCAGTGTGTATAGTGTATCACTGGACACGTGTTTCTGGGCAACTGTTCTTCCTCAGTGGAGAGTAACACGTCTTTTGGGGAGGGGGAGGGGTGGCTGGTAAACGCTCAGGGTTCACCCAACTTTTGGCATGCTTATGAGAATCTCACAAATGCTTTTATCCTGGTTTTGACTTATTCAAAGTGTGTTGGTAAATAGTTAGGTAAACAAAAATGTGTGAAAGAAATCATGAGGTGGTAAAAATATTGGAGACAAAATTGGGGTGGGCGAAATTATGATCAAGGTAATGTGGATCAATGGGAAATTTGCAACATTTATTTCACTAATATTGTGCTTAAACATTGTACAGCTGTACAAGAGCTTCCATTCTTTATATTTCGAAAGCCACACAAGACGCTACCAGGGACTTTTCGAGAAGAAATTGTCTGTTGACCATGATTTCCTCATTTCCACAAGACCCTTCCAGCTTGAACTAGAGTCCCGCAAGAAAATTATGCGAAATGTCACACAAGTACAATCTCGCGAAATTTTATACGCCGGGAATTTTGCAAGATTTTGCTGCATAACGAATATTTTGCCTGGGCATTGACTACAGCACAAATGAAAGATTAAAAGTAATATGAGATATGTCATGCGTTTTCTGAAGCATTACTGTTGCTGCATGTAACGATGCTGGAAAAGCCACTCCTGGGTACAAAGTTTAAACTTCTTCTATGAAGTGTCACGAAGAAATGCAGAGTTTGCTAACTTTGTTGTGCAAGAGAGGACTTGCACAAAAGTGTGTGTGTTTTTTTTTTAGTACAGTCTGGGTCAGGTCACAGACCCCAGTCTCCTAAAAACGATGATCAAATGTCCTTGGGGCCCAAGAACATCCCTTCTGGTTCTTACTCATTCACTTTCAGGCTATTCAGACACTGTCACCCAAAGGATGGCCTCTACCTGACCAGTTCAATTTGGCAAATTAATTCGTCCAGTCCAATAACACCAGGAGGGACTGGGTGTCCCGAACATATGAATGAAACTCCAGTCACTCAGCATGAATCCGATGAGATCTGGGCTAAGATAAATATTACCTAGTACGGGGGAGAGCGAAGACCCTTGTGACATTCTCTTGCTGTGAAAAAAAAGGCTCCAAACGCTTACCTTGTTGTTTCTTGGTGGTAACCCTCTAGAAACAGAGCAAGCCACGTTAATGTCGTATCTGAAGCTGCCAACACCATCCGAAGCCGTTCCAATGGAAGTGAATGGCTGACTGTTCAGAAGGCAAAACCAACATAACCAGAGTAAAATGTCTTCTTGGTCTGCAGACGTCTCCTTGGTCTGCAGTAGCCAATAGCTTTTCCCAGACTTTCGCTAACGTCATCTGCATCCCATGCCTTTGGTGAAAGCCGGAGTGTTGGATCCAGACATTTGTGTTCCTCAAGATGAGCTTGTAACTAAACACTGATTGTTTTTTCATTATGGTTTTCATATATTATTATTTCAGTTTGATATTATTTTGGAATACATATAATAGGTCCCAGCACAGTTGAGGAGCACATATTCACCCCTATGAGTGTCTCTTGGCACTATTGGCAGTTGAATGATTTAATTGATATCCTATTCATTTCATTGACCCTAGAAAGATTAAAGGCTGATGGACCCGCCGAGATTTGAACCTGTGACTGTGGGGGCAGACACATCTCCTTGCAGTGGAAGCATTACTCCACTTAGTCACCAGATCTGGCAATGCATTTGATATATTTAATTTAAAGTTTAAAATGTGCAACATCAAGGTACAAGCGTGCTTAAAGGAAATATTGGTGCCTCGCATTCAAAGAGAATCACACAAAATATAACCATAGATACGTAGGAGATCCATAATTGGCGTTGCTGATGAGCTCAAGCTCCTAACCTGGATATTGATTGGAGTGAGACTCCTATAGGGTTCCATCACACTGAAGCACTAAGATGAGAGTGCAGCAGAGCATTCATTGAAACCTAAATGGACAAGGCGTCCTTGCTGTTGCTAATAGATTCATACGTGGAACTTCCAGAGATTTGCACTGAAGGTAGGCAACCTAAGTCAAAGGCAACCTCCACTTTTCAAATACATTTCTGTCCCTTGGATCGCCTTAGGTCTCAGGAAAGCAAAAAAAAGCTGTGAATTCGTGTTGAGCTTCCACTGCTCCCTGCCGTATTATCTCTTCGGCTTCGCCAGTAACTTGCATGTTGCCTGATGCCACCATGATGTGTGGAGCCCTCAGGCTTACAGCTCTCATGATATTTAAGAGAATACCTCGTACTATCAAACACCACCGCACCCCAAAGAGTTTGTAATTTTGTAGTTTGCAAAGTTATTGTGAAATCTATAGTTGATGAAATGTCCTACAATGTTTGCAAAAGCCACTCAAAATAAAATAAAGAAGGGGATTACTTTTATTGCCTCTGTGCTGCTGATGGGCAAATGAAAGATGTGTCAACGTGAGGCAAGTGAGGTGTTTACTTCCTCAGTTACCTGCATGTAGTGACCTGGCTCCCGGTACAACTGTGTAGCCTGCCTCGTCCTCTAACAGGGGAAGTAACTGCCAGAGACCATTATCAACAAGTATGTTCTCATCCCGGTGTCCATAGGCAGCACCTCTCGGGACCCCCTTCATTTGCTCGCGGTCAGCTGTGCCCCCTTCCTCTGACATTAGCTGGTCACTTGTGCTCCCTCCATCCTCTGTCCTGTGACTCTCCTGGTACCTCTTCTCCGTAGTTAGGCCCCCTGGTCCCCTCCCTTTCCAGTGTCATCTCTTGTACCCCTGTCTCCTATGCCCCCCTCTGTCCCTCCCTCCATTTCAACTCTGGACCCCTTCCCCTGTGTCTCCTGTACCACTTTCCTCCCCCAGTTACCACCCTCATATCTCCCCTGGTACCTGCAGGCCTCAGTCAGAACTGAAGAGTGGAAATGTGTGGAGCTTCCACATTTAAATCTGCTCTCTCTGACACCAGACATCCCCTGTAGCATGGTGCGGGGCTGCTGGAAACTCCGCCAGATCAGAGTACTGAATATAAGAAGTGGTAGCTAGGTTTTAGATTCAGAAGCATCTGTGTCTTTTTATGGGACTGCAAAGAAAAGTTTGACTTTTTCCAACTACGTTCAATTAAAAGGCAACCAGTTTAAAAATGAGATTGAAGGGGAGGAGCCTAGCGCGCAACCAAGATGGCCGCGTAGGTGCGAGGCTCCCGAGGACCTCCGCGACCTCCTACGTTTATCCTGTCTTCATCCTGCATCGGTTGAGGGGACTGTGTCGGTGAGCCTGAGCCGAGGTGGTACCCGTTTCCCGTTTTCGAATCGGACCTCGGGTGCCGGAGTGAGCACCGATTGAAGTTTGCGGCCTGCTTCGCTCCTGACCCCGGACTCGCGTTTGGGGGTGACCCGGTGGCAAAGTGAACAACAACGGCGGGCTGGGCCTGGCGAGTCGCGTACCCCGCACTTTCACTTTCACTTTCGCGCCCCCTTGCCGTCTTTGCAGGTGGGATCGCGGCGCTCTTTGTGTTGGGGTGGCCTCGCTGGGTGACCCAGCCTGCCTGCCTGCTGTGGCCCGCTCCGCCGTCCTGGGGTGAACCCCCGGAGCCCGTGGCCTTGATTGCTGGCCTTTTACTGCGTGGCTGGTGAGGGTGTGAGACCCGCGACGATGGCCACGAAACAAGACGGCGATCGGTTGAAGGCCAAGTCGACCCGGCGTGGCGCCGCACATCAGGCCAACATCATGGACCGCTACACCCTCCCGAAAGGATCTCCCGGTGGACCGCACAAGTCCTCTGAGTGCCCCCCGGATGCCCCGGATTTGCCCACAGAGCTGACTCTGCAAGACGTCATGGGCGCCATTGCTGAGATGAAGGCCTCGGTGGGCCAGCGGTTTGACACCTTAGCCCATAAAATCGACGCGGTCCTAGTTGATGTCAACCTGGTGAGGGCTGATCTCTCCAAGACCAACGACCGGGTCGATTCTTTGGCCCACACCGCGTCGGGCCTCACGACTGAGGTGGCGGCCCTCCAAACGGAGGTGCACCGACTTCGTAAGGCGAGTGCGCTCATGGATCGGCGCCTGGAGGACTCCGAGAGTCGGGCCCGGAGGAATAACATCCGCATCATCGGAGTACCCGAGGGGCGGGAGGAGGCGGCGGCGGAACTCTTTGTGGAGGACCTGATCACTACCCATCTCCAGCCTCGGGGACTGAGTAAATTCTTTGCCGTGGAGAGGGCCCACAGAGTTCCCGGGGGAAGGCCGAAGGTCGGAGCCCCTCCACAGCCTCTCATTGCCCGGATTTTTAACTTTAGGGACAGGGACGCGATCTTGCAAGCCTCCAGACTGCAAGGGCCGATTAAGCTGGAAAATATGGAGGTGAACTTTTATCCTGATTTTACCCAAGCGGTCCAGAAGCAGAGACTGAGTTTCCTGGGCGTCAAGCGCCGGCTCCGGGACATGAACTTAAAATACGCCATGCTCTTCCCGGCCAAGCTGCGGGTAGAGGTGGATGGTCGCATGCACTTTTTTGATCGTCCCGAAGCGGCCGGGGACTGGCTGGACACTCTGTCTGGGGGTAGTGATCGAGATGGTGGGGGGGGGGCGGCGGGAAGAGACGGCCCACTGGATCGGGACTGAGGGGTTGATATTGGGCCTCACTCTGGACGACTATGATGCCACTTTCGACCAAGCTTCTGTCTTTGTTCTTTCCCCTCCCTTGGAGGTTGTGTGGGGTCTAGAAGGGGTACTCTTTCCTCCTCTAGGGGGTCTAGCTAGTTTCATTATATAGGGGCGACAGGCACACTGCAAGTTGGGGGGGCTGTCTGGGCTCATGCAGGGGTGCAGGGAGGGGGGAGTTTTGTTGGGGCGGGTGGGTTGGGGTGGGGCGCTGTTCGTTTACACCACAAGGCAAAACTATCGTTGTGTTATTTCTAAAGTGCTCTCTGGGGTACGAGTGATGGCTTCTGTTTATGATGGGGGGTAGGGGACTGAGTCTGTTGTCCTGGAATGTTAATGGATTGGGGGACAGGATAAAACGAGGTGTGGTCCTGCAGTTCTTGAAGCGAATTTCGCCCGATATAGTTTTTCTGCAGGAGACACACCTCATTGGCAACTCCTTTTGTGCTATGAATCGACGGGGCTATCGCCTTGTGGCCCATTCGGGCTTCACGTCTGGTTCAAGGGGTGTGGGCATTATGGTTAAGAACTCGCTCCCGTTGGAGATTGATGAGGTGCTCCATGACGACAGGGGACGTTACACGGTTTTGGTGGGTAGAATGGAGGGCAGAGTGGTCGTTTTCGTGTCTGTCTATGTCCCGCCGGGGCTGCAGATGACCACCTTTGCGGATCTGGGGCGCCTCCTCCTTGGCCTTCCGGAGGGGATTCTAGTGGTGGGGGGGGATTTTAATGCTGTGGTTTCCAGAACTGTGGATCGTCACCCCCCTAGGGATCTCCCCCGTGCCCAGGCGTGGTTGTCTGGCCTTTTGGATACCTTGGGGCTGGTGGATTGTTGGCGTCTGAAACATCCCACGCAGCTACAGTACACCTTCCATTCAGGGGCTCGTGGTAGTCTCTCACGGCTAGATTATGTCCTGGTTCCGGCGGCGCATGTGGGGAGGATAGGGGAGGTGCGCCATTTGGCATGGGGTATTTCGGACCACTCCCCGCTCTTGTTGCACTTTGATATTCTTCCGAGGGGAGAGGGTAGGGTGGTCCCGATTAATCCCTGGTACCTGCGTGACCCCACCATTCGCGCAGAGCTGGTTAAATCCCTTAAGCGCTACTTTGACGAGAATGTGGGGTCTGTGTCATCGGCGGTCTCACTGTGGGAGGCGTTCAAGACGGTACTCCGGGGAGAGGCCTTGTCCCTTATTTCCCATTCCCGGAGGCGCGAGCGGGAGGAGGTGACCCGTGTTGAAGCTGAGATAACCGAGTTGGAGGGTGATCTAGAATGTGGGGTGACGGATGACAAATTACATGTTCTCCGACTCAAGCAAGCGGCCTATAAGGCCCTCGTCACGGAGGCGGCCAGGGGCCTCAGTAGAGAGCAACAGGGGAGACTGTATGATGTGGGTGATAAGGCTGGTAAATTGATTGCGTGGCTGGACAAAAAGGAGAGAGCGAGTCGAGTTGTCCCGTTGATTGAGAAACAGAATGGTGTGTGTGTCACTGAACCAGATGAAATTGTCTCCTGCTTTGCAGACTATTTCCGTGGGGTGTATTCCCCGGTGTCCTCCCGCTCTGAAGAGGATTCCCATGCCCTGCTCAGGGATATCACGCTGCCTTCCCTTTCGGAGGAGGACAGAGTGTCGTTGGACGCCGCTCCAACTTCCGAAGAAATTGCCCTCGCCATACGCTCGGTCGCTTCCGGTAAGGCCATGGGTCCTAATGGTCTTCCCATCGAGTTGTATAAACTGCGACCGGATACGCTGGCGCCGCATCTCCGTGCTATGTTCCTCGCGGCCCACTCGGCGGGTTCCCTCCCACTAGACCAGCGTCTAGCTACTATCGTGGTTATCCATAAGGAGGGGAGGCCACGGGACCGGGTCACATCCTATCGGCCTATTTCGCTATTGAATGCGGAGCCCAAAATTCTCGCCAAGGTGTTGGCCAATCGGCTGGTCGGCGTAGTGTGTGACTTGATTCACCAGGATCAGTCCGGCTTTGTCCCTCAGCGCAACACAGCGCTTAACCTGCGGCGTTTGCATGGGGTGCTCGCACGTGTCCCGTTCATACGGGAGCCGGCCATTTTGGCGTCCTTGGACGCCACTATGGCGTTTGACACACTTGAATGGCCATATTTTTGGGCGACGCTCGCGAAGTTTGGGTTTGGCCCAGGATTCATCGGTTGGGTAAAATTGTTGTACTCTGGCCCGCTGGCGCAGGTGGTTGTGAACGGTAGAGTGTCGGCTCCGTTTGAGCTGGGCAGGGGCACGCGACAGGGCTGCCCATTATCACCGCTCCTCTTCGCGCTTGCCCTGGAGCCCCTGGCGGAGTGGCTGCGGTGGGAACCTTCTATTCGTGGTCTCCGCTGGTCCCCCGAGTATGAAGACCGGATATCTCTATACGCAGATGATATTCTCCTGTACCTGGCTTCCCCACGTAAATCACTGATAGTACTGGTCGACGTATTGCATTCATTTGGCCTTAACTCCGGCCTTGTCATCAACTGGGCTAAATCGTGCGTGTATGTTCTCTCTGGGGAGGATCCTATCCTTCCGCGGGGCTGTCCTATCCAGATCGTCCCGCGGGGATTTAGGTACCTGGGTGTCTTCATTACCCTGGACGCGGAGGCCCGATATGGTCAGAACTTGCTTGCCCCCCTCCAGCGCCTGAAGGAGGATGTCGCGCGTTGGAGGCGCTTGCCGCTCTCGCCGCTCGGCCGGGCGGCATTGTTTAAGATGATGTCGCTGCCGCGTTTCCTGTACGCTCTGCAGAACACAATGGACGTCGTCCCGGCGCGCTACTTTCGCGAGGTGGAGAGTTTGCAGCGCCGACTGTTCTGGGAAGGTAGACCGCGTATCGCCCTGGCGAAGCTGACGCTCCTGTGGTATGACGGGGGGATTGCCCTCTCGGATATCAAACGGTATTATTGGGCCTCCCAGCTGGCTGCGATTAATCACGGCCTGTACGGGCCCGCTCTAAACCCGGCCTTTGAAATGGATAAGATGTTACTGCCGGGTGGCGATTATAACCGAGCGCTTTACTCCAGCTCGCTTGACGCACGTCTGACGGGCCCCACGCGTGTCATGGTACGAGTGTGGCACGCGGCTAACGTGGCGATGGGGTGGAAAGATCGTTTGACCCGGGCGTCGCCACTATACGCATCTGAGCAGTTGGGCTCCCTGTGGACCTCGAAGGGCTTTGAGAAGTGGGACATGATAGGCATCAGCAGGGTGGGTGATCTCTGGACGAGGGGGGGATTCAAAACGTTCGAGATGCTGCAGACAGAATTCCAGTTGCAGGACAGGGAGTACTTTCGGTATATGCAGATCCGTCATGCGCTATGCTCCGTATTTCCGGACGTTGCCTCCATCCCGGAGTATTCCCCTCTGGAGGATAGAGTGCTAGATAGACATGTACCGGACAGCACGATTTCATTAATCTATAAAAAACTTATCAATGACCGCTCGGGACTGCTGACTAACCTTCGTGAGGCATGGGTTGCCGATGGATTGGAGCTGGATGACGAGGACTGGGTATCTGCGGTGGCCTCCCCGAAAGAGGTGGCCATACCGGCCCGCCTTCGCTTCGTCCAGCTCAAGATACTCCATAGGGTCTATGTTACGGGGCCAAGGCTACTGCGTATGGGCTATGCTGTGGACGGGTTGTGTAAGCGTGGGTGTGGTTCTTTGGGGACCTTTCTCCATATTTTGTGGGAATGCCCGGAGGTGGGGCGATTCTGGCGTGGTGTGCATGAGGTCCTGCGGGTGGTTACGCGTGTGTCGCTGCTGCCCGAAGCGAGGAGATGCCTTCTGAATGTGTGGGAGCCAACCGACTACTCGGTGCTGCAGACGTGGTGGGTGACTCTGGGATATATGGTGGCCAAACGCGACATTGCTCAACTGTGGGGTTCCCAGAGGTCGCCGACTGTCTCGGCATGGAAGGATAACATGGATTGGTGCATGTTTCGGGAAAAGGTAGTGTATGTTGCGAGAGGTAAGCCTGGGACATGGGTGAAAGTATGTGGCTCCTGGAACGCCTACCGCGGGGGAATCTGTACCCCGCCGTTATCGCCCGATCCGTCACCGGCCCCGTCCCCTTAGCCAGTTTATCTCCCCGGCTCCGGGCACTGAGTCCACCTAGTCCCCGTCCTGACCTTTTCCCCCCCTTGATACTCCTATGGATTGGTAGGGTCCCCCCTCTAGGTGAGCACATGCTGCTGTTTCCGATTGTGGGTTGCCTTGTGGATTTGTTTTTTGTTGTTATTTATATTAAAATGAAACCGTTATGTGGGGTCCGGATGGTGTGGCTACCACCGCTTCTAACTCCTGTGCATTTCCCTTTGCCGCGGCATGCGCGCTATTGTTTGTATCACATGCTCCTCTTGCTTGCTAGCGGCCGGCCTGAAGGTTGTAGGCCCATCTTTGTATATTTTTTTAATTTTGTAATAAACTGGTTAAAAAAAAAAAAAAAAAAAAAAAATGAGATTGAAACCTGAAGAGAAATGTGTGGATATCCAAGGAGTTTGTGGTAGCAAAACAACCATGGGCCATCTGATATTCAGCCGTGAAGTTCATGGGGAAAGCATGTGGTTCATTTGATTGACCAATAAGAAGGCCCTAAAAACCTCGGTGGGCCAAAGGGCAGTGGGTTTCTTTCAGGGCTAGCTAGACCTAGAAGTGCCCCCCGCCCCTCCCCATATACAGATACCATAATGTGTCCTGGTGCTTACCTACCGTGAACACCTCAGGAAATACACTTCCCAGCCCCTAAACAGATGAGTCTTGTGTACTTTGCCAAATTCCAGGAAGCCAGATGGCATCAAAGCTCCAAAGATAAAGAATTCCATGCAGTAATTGGATAGAGGACCGCAACCATTGCGGGGTGTCCTAATTTTAAGAAAAGCCCCAGAGGCATGGCTTATACCAAGAGAATATTTTCTCAGTGAAGAAAGGAACACTACAGTGAAGAGCTCTGAATCGAAGGTAGAGGCTTTTTAATATGATGCTCTTCTGTATGAGGAGCCAGTGCAGGGACCACAAAGTGAAGTGGTCTGTGATGGAATCACAACAAGGTAATCTGAGAAATAGGTGAGCAGCTGCAAGCTGCATCAATGGAAACTGTGCAATAGTATTTTTGAGCAGACCAAGATATGATGCATTGACATCTGTTTGAACCCCAACAATTACTTATAGAATGGGATGGTGTATGTTGTCTGGAAGCAAAAATAACATTTTCCATAAAACTTTGAGGGAGAGAAAACATGTTGAAGAATCTTTGGTGATCTGAGTTAAAAAAACTAATCTGCATCAGACATAACATTAGGTTCCCAACGCGGACGGTTGGTTGCCCATAGCGTCCAGCTTCAGCCTGAGGGCCAAACCAAGGAATGGCCCCTCGGGACTAGTATCTCAATTCTGTCTTAGTTTAGTTTCAGGCGGTTTTTGGCCATTCAATTAGGCCCCACTGTAAGACTTGACTGAACATTTTTAATATGCCACCCCGAGTTAAAATCTGAATAAGACTTCGCAATGAATAATCGGCAAAGTACATGCACGAAAGCTGCAAGAATCCAGTGAGCTCTGCGCAAATAGATTGAATAGATTACGACCCCTAAAAACCACGAAGGAATCTGCAAAATCACATGTGGCTAAGGATTGGTTCTTAGGCAATTAGGTTGAGTATGATCTTTTGGAACAATAACTAATACAACTGAGAGCCCTTCCTCTGATTCCCACCCACTGTATTCTCGGCGTATCATGACGAGGAGGGTCAAAAGTTGCAGAGCGATCCATATGGATGAGATTAGCAACTCCCTCCAGAATCAACCTTCACTCATTTTGTACTGCGACCAGCACTACTTTTGGACCATGAAATGCTGTAAATCCTGTTTGTAGCGGAACAAAGAGAAAATTATCTTCAATGAATGTGGACGATTGAGGGTTTACCATTTTCTCTGCCAATTTGGCACTTAGGGTAACAAGGAGATAGGTCTGTAAATGCTTTACACTGAGTTGGCCAAGAAGGGCGGCTGCTTCTTGTGTTTTTTGTTTTAGAAGCTGGAAAATTGAGGCCAGTTTCCAATTTGAGAGGAGACAGTTGGCATTGAAAGATAGATAAACAAATCACAGCGAACAGAAGCTACAGTAGCTGCTGCCATATGTAGTATGAGTGAGACCATGAACAATCCTAAGCACCCAACTTGATGAACTTTGTAAACGTAAGTGTAAGTGTTCGAACAGTGGTGATAGGTTGGAATTCCGACAGATGCACGTGAGTACTAGATTTTAGAATCATCAGAATTAGAGCTAGTGACTGTAGGGCAGCGGAGGCACTAGCCACATTAGTATTTAAAGGAAGAGGCTGGTGGATAGAAAGACTTGTATCTCTGTAAGGGGCAGAGAACGAACCACAGAGTGCAAGAGAATAAGTAATTGTTTGAGTACTAGGTGGAGTGGTAAATACCTTCTCAAAGCAAACCACTTCTTGAGCTGCATTTTTGCTTGTATGAAGCCGGGAGCCATAGTGGCTGGAACATGCTATTTCTGTTAAATAGATCTTCAAGGATTGATGCAAAATCGGCTTTGGCCTCTGGCATATAACAATTTGGCAAGTTTTTTCCAAATATTTACCAGCATGTTTTGAAGCCACCGGCGGTGGGGTTAACCACTGGGCCTATGGTAATTTGCAATATGAACTGACAGTTTGTAAGGAAGTGATGGAGTCAAGAACCTTAAGAATTTTTCATTATTAGAGCAGACATCCTCACCCTGAAGAAGACGGGGGAGCTTGTAGGGTTTTGTTCCGATTATGACATTGATATTGGTCAATTTGCACCTAAGAGTCTGTGACATAGGGCTCATGGCGAGGAGCCTCTTTTGAATAAACTGACGAGAAGATTAATGCAAAGTGGTCCAAGCATTGTCAAGCATGTATGATAATTCATATACAGATTCATCAGAGATGAACAGTAAGTCTAAGCTATGACATGCTCAATGAGTGGGCTCTCATTTATCAATTGTGGGACTCCTGCGATTGAGTAATGAGCTAGTAAGTTGTTATGGGCTGACATGGAGGGTATGTCTATCCTAAGTTTAAAATTACCATAGGCCAAGAACTTTGAAGCATTTACAAGTAGCTGAGAGATTAGGTTTGAAAATGTGTACCAGACTTTTGAAGCTCCCCCAGGACGGCACTACACTACAGGCCGATTTTGAAGTCTGGCGGAATTGCTTTCGCCCGACACCGATTCGTCCTGGGACCCACCGACACCCGGTCGGCGGTCCCGACCGCCTAATTAGGATGCGACGAACAGTGTTCGGTCGCATTCCTCCACTTCCCTAGGGGAGCATGCCTTATGGCCGTGAACCGGTCATAATGCATGCTCCCATAGGGAAATGAGAGGTGTGGTTCATCCCTGCACCCTGAGGCAGGCACCTCAAGGTGCCTGCCTCAGGGTGCAGGGATCCACAGGGGGGCACCATAGGTGTCCCCTCAGCCCCTAACCGGGTCCGCGCATTCAAGGAGGCCCTTCTAGGGGCTCCCAAACACACTTCCCAACATGGTTTCCATGTCGGACAGGCCGCCATGGAATCCATGGCGTAAAGCCTGCATCGTAATCCCAAGGGTGGAAAAGTCCGACCTTTGGGATTACGAGCCATTCCGAGTGGTCGATGGGCTTCTTGAGCCCGTCGGAAGCCAACTTGAATGACTGGCCAGTTTCAATTCTGACTGGCTGCATCTTTATCAGCCAGTCGGAATAAAAACTGACGATGGCGGTCGGAAAGCCTCCGACTGTCATCGTAATAGGCCCCAAAGATTCCACAGAAGGTGGTGATCACATTGTGGGAAATGGAGAACTCAAAATATTCAGCACCACAGTGGCAATCCAGTGGAATAACTTTTCCCTGTAATACAACATAAAGGTAGCGCTCCATTGTGTTCTCTGTCCACATTGTATTTATGCAGTGGTGTAAGGGAACGGCATTAAATTTGTGCTGTAATCCAGAAACAAAAGACACATAATTGGATGCTTGTTTCCGGTCCAGGGAAGACCTTGCCTGGCAGTTCGGTCTGGACTGTTCCCATGGGGCACAGGGTCAAGACTGATTTGCATATGGCTGGGTTCAAACTGGGGTGGCGTGGGCAAAAGAACGATGGATTTAACCCAGATCTTTTGACTGGGGGGAGAATGTTTGCATTGTCAGCATTTCGTCCATCATTTGTTTGCTGCAACAGTAAACCAGAAACAGGCACCAGCCTTGGAACATCACTGAGCTGAATCAAAGGAGCAAGAGGGCTCAGCAGCTCTTCAGATGATCTTGGCCCTATCAAGAGTCACATTCCGCTGTCTACTGTCCATCTGACTGGCACATCACTGATTTTTTGGGGACTTCTATTTCATCATCGGATTTAACCTAGAGCAAGAGGGAGGAAGGACACAGAGGGAGAAAGAATTAGGAGGAAAAAGAAGGGAAACCGTGACAAAGGGATGAAAAGTAACCAAAAAAGTTAGATACAGAAACAGCAAGTGTAGGGCAGTGTAATATAAGGTAATGAGATGGAATGAAAAGAACACGGCTTTAGTATTTAGTAACCCTGGCATTTGGCTGCATTGGTGGTAGGCTTCCGAGACAAACTTTGGACCTCAGCTCTTATTTTTTCAAATGAAACACTTACTGTATGCTAAGAAGTGAAATGTGGACATTTCACTCTGCAGTTCATCCTGCGAAATCTATCCATGGTCGAGCGTTGCTTGTACAAAGAAGTAGATGCAATAGAAGTCCTCTAAACCCTCCAGTGAGGAATTCACCTGAGTTCAAGTGTAGAGGCGGGAAGGTGCATGCGTGAGTGAACTCTGTTTTAGCATAACTCTTGGATTTTGGAACTGTAGCTCTTAGTTGAATAGGTTTTACCTCTGCAGCAAGAAGAAAATCTTGTTTAGTCTCTGAATTGGTCAGAATATACTTTTGCTGTCCTGGTTTTCCTTTTTCCAACCTATGTGCTAGTCTAACAAGAGCCACCTATCCAGGCCTAGGGGATTAAAAGAGCCTAAAATGTACAATTAAAAACTGTAAAAGGTCTATGTTAAAGTACCATGCTGGAAGAGTGCCCCTTGTCAATGTTTGTCACACTCCATAACAATCATATCCAGGATTGCTCTGCTGCATGACTGACCTAAGCAAAGACTGCCACAAACTGTTTGTGACGTGGAGCTTTCAGCAGAAGGTGTACAAAAGCCATGTGCTAAATTGTAATTTAGTTAAGCTAAATTGTGCAAAGTTTCACTTAGCAGTAACTTGCGTGGAAATTGAACTCAAGGGCATACCTTGCATTCAAAGGTCACCCAAGAAGCACGTAAATAAACGGACTGGGTCAGGTAGAAAATATCTCAGGCACGACTGGTTTTGCTTAAACTGGTTTCCATAAAACCGCAAAGTTCGTAGAATTTTTCTAATGTTGCAGGTATAATGAAAAGTTCAGGCCTAGCTGTATATGTCCTATGTGGACGTTAAATGGGCTTCTTTCAGGAGCAGACAGATTCTGCTCCCTACATGATGTAATACAGATCCACCATTACTTAATTATTAATCAGGTTTCCCAATTTTAAGATATTTATTTATTCGACATGTCCACCTGTATTTATCCATATTTCATTTTTGCTAATTTTTTCTGTATGTGTCCACTTATATTTTGTGTCTTCTGTAAATAAAGCTGCAACGGGTATTTATCCTCATTTATTTAACTGGCAAACGTATACTCGCATTTGAATGTGAAAAAGGTTTCAGCAGTATGCAACGCCATATAGCGTTATCTGACTTGAGTTGCGTTGTAGAATTGCATAAATAACAGAACAGTAGATTTGCACTAAATTAATCTTAATTAGGAAATCTATTGTCTTTTTTTCATCTCCCCTTCCTCTCAATCTGAACACCTGCTGGCCTGGCACTCATTATTGACAGTAGAAAAAAATCATCCAAAGAAGAGCTATTTTCTGTATTTTTCTGTATTGAAAAATAAACTTGGACAGTTCTAGTTTTCTGTCTGTATTTATCTGTAAAAATCGATAAAAACTAAAAATGGGAGCCCTAATTATAATTTCCTTTGTGCGCCCAGCACCCCAGAAAAGCACACTATGATTCCAAATGTACTGCATAATTAAATCAGTCAGTCAAATAGCTTTATTTAGATATAAAGATCATAAAAGCATCACGATTCAACAGTATTACAGAGAAGAAGAGACAATTCATTAAGATTAATAAAATGTAGCAATGCAATATTTCAAGACAATTAAAATATAAAGCTATTTTCTACATATAAAAGGATTTCATTTTGGTTAATGTGATAAAAACAGTAAAACATGATTAAAAATGGAGTGTATAATGTTCCTTGTCGGGGACAAAGTATAACATCGCAGATTACAATTGTCCGGTATACATGCTCGCAGGTATTCTGGATCAGTTTTGGGTCACCCTTCGTATAGCCCTGTGCCTGATTAACCAGGCACGGCCCAGAAACTTGGCGACTCCGCTAACAAAAAGGGTTCTCGGATCAGTTTTTAGTATGCGTAAGGTAACTCGATGATCGAGGGTGCCTAATTGTTTGCAGATTGGCGCAAGTCAACAGGACCTAGCGTTTGCATACGCAGGGCAAGCAAACATGAAATGTGTGACACTCGTTTTTCAGGTCCCACAGGAAGTGCATTTTTCAGTTGCCTGGTGAGGGGGGCGCCACTTCGCAGTGAATTCATGGACTGGAAGTGAGCCAAATCTGAATTGGGTATATAATGCCCTATCCCCTGGGATCTGAATTATGTCCAAGTAAGGTTCAAGGCCTCTAGATTGTTTGTGTTGGAAGAATTCTTCCGTATGCCTTCCTATGTTTGGGTTACAAAGGTCTCTGGCATCTATCCAGTCCCAAAGGATGGATTTGAGTTCTGCCTTATCGGTGGGTGTGAGTGTCCCAGGATTCCTCAAGACCAAGGGTTATCATTAGTGCCTTAACATTAGTGATCCATTTAATCTCCTTACAGGTGTCCATACCCATTACTTCTGCGAAAGCCTCTGCATAGTTAGCGAGTTCCAGGGTGCTCCTAAGGCGAGCCCAATAAAGCAATGGGCGAAGTTTGGCCAGGTCTTTAAAATGGCGCCTGCCCAGGTCGTATATCAAAGGTGTTAAAGGGGTGCCCTGTGGTAACATGATCAGGTCCCTAAAGAATTTATATTCTGATCTACTAATCTCGTCGTGATTGTCAAAACTCCACAGCTCGGCTCCATAGAGAGCCGAACTAACTGCCTTGGCTCCATACAGAATGAGTGCCAGGGCAATAGGTCTACTGAACAATGAGCGATGTTCTTTGCTCAGTGTCCCGGCACCACGTTTGTGGTTCAGGAGCATTTTATCAAGATGGGGTCTCCACTGCGTTTTTTCTGAGAGGCGTATCCCAAGGTAATCAAAGGTGGTGACTCTCTCAAGGTGTATCCCAGCTAAAGTAATTTTGCTCCTGAATGATTTGTGGGGATTGAATGTCATGAATTTTGTTTTAGATGTATTTATGACCAACCCCCGGGTGTTACAGAAAAGTTGGAACCTGTTCATGAGTTTTTGCAGACCTGCTGGGGTCTTTGAGATCAGCAATGTATCGTCAGCAAACCGGAGAGTCGGTACCTTGTTACCTGCCAGGGCTGGGGCATCGCCTGGTGTTTCCTGCAAAAATCTGACCACCCCGTTCACATATAATGAGAACAGGGTGGGTGCCATCACGCAGCCCTGCCGTACATAATTAAATGCCCAGATCCCTTACTGGAAGCACTATTCTTGACGAGCAGTTGCCCCCCTCTGGTTGCTTACTTGTACAGTACATGATGTTATTCTCCAAGGTCAAAAGCACATTTGTTTCTCAGCCCGTTATTACTTTAACTCTCTTGAGGGTGGGGGTTTCCTGTTTCTTGATGGAGCATCTTTCCACTGCACAAGAGGGGAATTTGCATCTCTAAGTTGAAGTGAAAGTCCTGCCCGTTCAATAAAAATTATAAGTTACATAGAAGGAAAGCTAAGGCAGATTTGCGCCGAAGGCGAAATTGAGAGAACTTCTAATTCCTCAGGAAGTCCCAACAGGTCCCATGAGTGTGACAGTTTATACCTCTGTTGAATGAGAGAAAGATAGGTACAAGTAATCTTTATTAGGTATACCAAAGATACACCATTAAAGGCAACATTCAAATGCGATTTAAAAACAAATAAAATCCATAAAAAGATTAAAACAACAAAGTATTAGTTCTCCTGGCACAATTTAGAATTGCATATGTAAACAACAAAAATGCTAAAACAAATATGACAATGCTCAGTCTTCACACCATAAAAAGGCATATACCAAGATTGACAGTCATGCAATGTGAGCATATACAACAAGCATTTGCAATGCAATAGGTCTCACACTTACGCAGGTTTGAGCTATTGGCATTGTAAATTACAATGCCTTCTATTTATCATTTACAATGCCAATAGGTCAAACTCGGGTAAATGCAAGACCTATTGCATTGCAAATGCTTGTTTTTTGAGGTGGGGGACTTTTATATAGCGCAAACTTGACCCGCAGGTATTAGAGCGCTTTACATGATAGTAAATACATTATAATAATACAGACGTATACATAGAAATACAGTTGTAGGTTAGGGTTGAGGTAAGGTGAGTAAAGAACTTTGCTTTTGGATGTGTTGTTCCTTAAAGGCGTTTTTAATCGTTTGAGCAAGAGAATGAGCGGATTTCCATCAGACGAGACTTCCAATGTAGCGCCTGCAAAAGATCAGAACCCAGATGCAGCACATTGTGGCTTAGATGTTGCTGACTCGTGTTTGTTGGCAGAGGGTAGCAGTGGGCTCCTCAATTAAAAGACCCTGCTTCTTTATCCGACCTCTGTTTCTTCGGTCAGACCTATAATAGAGAAATAAAACTACAGGACCAATGAAACAAGGGGGAAAAGGTTAACGACCTTTACATGCCGCAGCTGGAGTTGAGAGGAAGGCAGCGGGGGTAGTGCGTGGGGGTCGAGGGGGGGGGGTCGCAGTGCAAGGTCTTTTAGCCCTGAGAATCCCACAGCTGTGTGTGAGCTTGGAGAGTGGGGGGAGGGCGACGAGGGAGGGGGGAAGCCACAAACAAACAGGCAGCAACAAAAGCGAAAGTAAGGGCTGCCCTTGTAGTAATGTTTCCAGAACTTAAAGCAAGGCGTCTGTGAAGCCGTGCTGATAGACGAGGGAAAGGAAAGGAAGAATGAGCAAACTGAAGCACTTGTAATATAAGCAATATATACTGTGCGTTATGATGGTGTAGTTCGACCCGAGTGGGAGAGAAGTCACCGCAATATTGTAACAAGCTTGGCTTTGCAGAAAGTGCAGTTAAATAAGAGTAGGCGATTAGCTAAAAGTTCCACTGTCAGCCCCCCCCCGTAATTTTTTCTTAGCCCCCCCTGAAATGTGGCTCTAGTTGCACCTCTGTATAATACAGACATATACATAGAAATACAGTTGTAGGTTAGGGTTGAGGTAATATGAGTAAATAACTTTGCTTTTGGATGTGTTGTTCCTTAAAGGCGTTTTTAATCGTTTGAGCAAGAGAATGAGCGGATTTCCATCAGACGAGACTTCCAATGTAACGCCTGCAAAAGATCAGAACCCAGATGCAGCACATTGTGGCTTAGATGTTGCTGACTCGTGTTTGTTGGCAGAGGGTAGCAGTGGGCTCCTCAATTAAAAGACCCTGCTTCTTTATCCGACCTCTGTTTCTTCGGTCAGACCTATAATAGAGAAATAAAACTACAGGACCAATGAAACAAGGGGGAAAAGGTTAACGACCTTTACATGCCGCAGCTGGACTTGAGAGGAAGGCAGCGGGGGTAGTGCGTGGGGGTCGAGGGGGGGGGGGTCGCAGTGCAAGGTCTTTTAGCCCTGAGAATCCCACAGCTGTGTGTGAGCTTGGAGAGTGGGGGGAGGGCGACGAGGGAGGGGGGAAGCCACAAACAAACAGGCAGCAACAAAAGCGAAAGTAAGGGCTGCCCTTGTTGTAATGTTTCCAGAACTCAAAGCAAGGCGTCTGTGAAGCCGTGCTGATAGACGAGGGAAAGGAAAGGAAGAATGAGCAAACTGAAGCACTTGTAATATAAGCAATATATACTGTGCGTTATGATGGTGTAGTTCGACCCGAGTGGGTGAGAAGTCACCGCAATATTGTAACAAGCTTGGCTTTGCAGAAAGTGCAGTTAAATAAGAGTAGGCGATTAGCTAAAAGTTCCACTGTCACCTACAAATGCAATTCTGAAAAGAGCTGCTTCACTTCTTATGGAAGCCTACAGTAGACGGTCAGTAGGTAGCTGTGTCTCTTGGCACACAGCGTAATCTAATAACGCATCACCTTACAACAAGTTGGGAACAAACTGTGAAGACCTCTTTACGGCACTTCAGTCTTCTGAACGGTCGTCTTGGAGGGCGGCAGCACCCCCAGCGCCCCTGGAGATGGAGAAACATAAACAGGCATCAGAAAAAAAACTGATGAGCCAGAATAGACAAGAAAGACGAAAGAGAAAGTAGAACAGGAGATGGTAAACAAGTCAAGCCCGGCGGAGCGTGGTGCGCGCGCTTGGGGGCGGGGGAGCGCATTCCAGGCGGGGGAGCGGACCCTTTGAAGTGCGATGCCAAACGGATTGCATGGCGGCCCGATGCGCGTGATTGTGCGCGTGCTAGCCATGCAATCCGCTTTTTGGGAGCACTTTTAAAACCCCATTACAATAGCAAGGCGAGACCTAAAAAGAAAAATGCTGGGATGCGAATAAAAACACAAATATGCAAAAAAGTGCGTTCAAGGTCTTTTTCCGGAATTATCAGCGGTACAATGCGACATATACCAAAAAATGCTATGTGCGAAAAAAACACAAGTAGGTGAAAAGTGCTGTGTGCAAAAGACAGGAAAAGTGCCATTCCCTGGTTGGACCGCACTTGCCACGAGGTGCGGGGGCAGATGGTTATTCCCCCGAAGGATAGTTATTTTACACTGGCACCAATCTGAGCACTCACAGAGAGTTAATAGCTGGGAGGCAACCTCAAAAGCACGAAAACTGAGCTAGGTAGTGGGAGTAGCTAATTGATCTTTCTTTTGCCGTTGGAAGTGTTACAAATAATAAGGGTTTGAATGAAGCAGCGCTAATAAGTTGATAAAGTGCAGGTGGGCCTTGGTAAAAAAGGGGTGTGTAGAAGAAGACTGGGATCCTGGAGAAACGCAAGAGTAGGTATTGATGTGCTGCAGGGGGCGGTTATTTTTATACAGTGTATGACTCCTTTGAAAAATGATTGTAAGGAAAGTGTAGGGATACAGAGAGTGGGTGATCTTGTATTCTTGAATAAATAAGTAAGGCCTAAACTCTATGCAAAAAATAAATTGATTACTTTCAATTTCAAGTCAAAAAGGCGGGTCAACACTGAAATAATTCACCACCGCTATTAAGATGTTTATTCCCGGAGAATGTAGAAAAGTACATCTCAGAAGACCCCGACAGAGTGAACTGCCAGAGCCAAAGTTCCCCCAGATCCCAGCACACAATAACATGCCAAAGGATGCATATATATTCTTCTTAAAGGGAAAAAATAAGAACGTAACACATCAAAAATATTCTTTCCTTTTTTTTAAAACTAAAAATATTATATCCTAGTTAAATTATGAAAGTGAGAATACATATAGTGTAACTAAAGGCAAAAGTGTGAATATTGCACATCTACAATAAGTATTAATGATGTCACACAGCATAATAAAGCATCCACCCTGTCCATCTCCTATACTTTATAAAATGCTTCTTCCAGTCATAAACCTTCCCTTCAGAGATATCGGAATCCCCTTTCAAGCAATTCCCCCTACAATGGGTAAATCTTCTAAAATGGCATTTCTTCTCATTATCAAGCAGCTTATTATTTCCACATACTTTCAGAATCCTTCAGGGTTTGGAAATGTTTGATTCTCCCTTCACAATTCCACCCACACTCAACCCGATTCAAATCTCCCTCCTCAAAATCTTGGCTTTGGCACATCTCCGCACTATGTGTCTGCTATTATAGCACTTATGATTAGCTGCCACATGCCCATCTGTTTTAACCACATGACACTTTACCTTTCTACACCTTTTCATTCATCCTGGGCAAACCGTGGTGTCAGGCATCCTACCCTACATTAAAACAAGTGGCAGCTTGCCACTCACAGAATAATTAGCAGTTAGATAGCTCTATAGCTGCATCTTTTAATATTCATTATCAAATCCAACCCACAACTTAGAGTTACCTGAAAACAATCTTCTAATACTCTATCAAATGTTTCAAACAAGCCTTTCTCTCTTGGATGATATAGGCAATCCTGTGATGTTTTATGCTATGCTTCTTCAAAAATGTGTGAAAGAAAGAAATTGTAGATCGTTGTCGGGCACTATTTCCTCTGGTAAACCTTCCCTCATGAACACCTCACTCATCGATAAAATTATGTTCTTAGTCTTCATTCACTACCGTCACCTCTATCCATTTAGAATAGTCAACCATTGCAATTGCAAACCAAACCTCTACATCATCTCACGCCAAATGATCCGTAAATGTCCATGCACAATTTCTTCCATGGTCCCTCTGGAATCCTCACTGGAACAATAGAAAACATTTTTCCTCCCCAACATATGCTTTATCACTGCTAATATAGATCACTGTCCATGCCCCCCACCAAAAATTCATGCAAGCCTTCATCATGGCAGACATGCCTCTGTGGCCCTCATGAAGCAATATCATCACCATCCGTCATACCGACACTGGTGCAACCAAGCTATCCCATAATAAAATACTACATCTGATGAAGACCATTCTAAACAAACTAATGTATATCTCCCTAACAACACATCATCCGAAAACACCTCCCTACACCCTTGAAAAATGTGTTTTTCAGATCATGTTTCAGAAGCCAAGATTAGCCCAGAAATTATATGATCCTTACTTTAGTGTATGCCGCGATGCAAAGAGAGAACCTTTGTTGAGATGTATTCAAAATTCTTTTAGGGTGGAAAATTACAATTGCTCAGCTAATTAGAAAACTGAACCCAATTATGCCTAGGGAAAAGAACAAAAAAGGGAAGGTGCCAGAATAACGTGAAGTACAGAGGCCGATGCCAGGAGAATGGTGGAACTCTGCCTAGGAGTTTAGAAAAAAAACAAGCAGAGCTGGCTACTTCTGTTCGTCAGAGAGGTTTGTGCCAGTCCGGTTTGTTAATGAAATTAATGGGCCCTCGCGTTTCTTTACGCACATGGAACCTCTCTAAACCCCGTTTATAATGAGTAGGGAAGATGGGGAAGCAACAGTAGAAACACTATTTAGTCCCAAGAATTTATGCACAGCAGTGGCCAATTTACATACATTTATCCTTGCTCTTTTCAGAGGTGGCCTTTTTATTTTACAGCATTGTTCTCTTAGTGCTGCATCATTTTTTAATGCAACATTCTGTATGCAACATAATATGATGCATGTCTTCAGTGATATGATTTTTTTCAATACGAAGGTAGATTATTTGCCTTTTTTTGCCTTTGTCATTTAATTCCTTCCTTTCACTGCGGGGCTTACTCTGACTCACTCTCGACTCTGTGTTTGCCCTGCGGCGATTGCCCCGCGTGATTGCCGTTTTCCTGTTTTTGTTTTTTACGTCCAGCTTGGGCAGCGCATGCACTGCTCAGCGAGGCAGGCTGTATTGAGGTATGGACTTAAAGCCCCGTTCACTACCCAAACTTATTTTTCATTGGTTTGTATCATTGTCCATTGTAAACTGTGGCTTTTCATTGGTCAGTGGGCTTAGTAGTCCCTCCTTAGTACCGCCTTGTCTCATTTTGTAACCTCCTATGAGGGCACACCATGTTACCTGTGTTGTTGCTCAGTAGGCTTTAATTACAACCTCCGAGAACTATTTTCTGAAATAACTTTGTCCTCCCTGCTCTTGCAGGCAGGACACCCTCTCTCCAAACACAATACAATAGGTCTCGCATTTGCGAGAGTTTGAGCTATAGGCATTGTAAATTACAATGCCTTTTATTTATCTGTTTTTACAACAACACATAAATAAACAGGCATTTTGGTACCTAGAAACAGCAGCACAGTGTAATTAGGCGCTGCACTGCAGGCTGTGAAATGCAGTTTGCAAGAATGATGCGGCATAGAGTTCACTCCCCTCCGCCCCACACCCCTCACTCACAGAAACAAGTTCAAGGCGCAATTTACACTGGACCCTTAGTTTCAACACTGCTGTGGCATAGAGCAAGGAGAATTGGAGCGCACACCATGACAGGTGAAAGAGAAGAGCTAGTGTGAAGCCTCGACTATGGTAGGCGATAAAATTCACATATCACTACCACCTACCTGAGCGGTGATTAAAAATGATTGGGAGAAAGTGTGCCAGCAGTTAAGAGACCTGGGGACCATTGGTATGGAGCCAAATGAAGCAGGAGCAGTGGAGCAAAATGTTATTTTTTCCAGCATGCCTGTTGTCAGCAGAAGATAGCCGCTGACTGGTTTGCTAAACATGGACACTGCAAAGATGAAGAGCCAGACGTGAAAGCTCAATTGGTAAAAAGACAGTGTTGAAGTGGATATGAAGAAAAGGAGAGCAATACAAGCAACCCCTCCATATGATAAAAGTTCCACCACTGAAACACTACAGTGGAATCTGCCAAAATATTAAAACTTAACATCCGAGAAAAACTGTGAATAACCCCCCAAAAATGGAGAAGGAGCCCTCCACAAAAAGCCGTTTAGAAAGGCCAGAGAAGAGGGTAAAATATCAATAGTAACTCAAATAATGGCAGAAGAGAATAACCGCTGCAGAAGAAGTATTCTTGCTGTTTTAAACACAGATATGGTGCACAAGAAAAGCAGCAGTTATGTAATGTTGGAGGACAATCACAAAAATAAAAACTCCGGTATGGGACTCGATTGAAAGCACATTCCAGCAAAAAAAGAAAAAAAAAGATCTTTCAGGTAGTTCTTTGGAAACCACTACTGGAATCCTTCCAGTTCAGGAAAAGCAAAGAAGTTCCAGAGTGGGGCAGCAGAAATCGAACTTCTTCACATGAGCTTTAGACCTATGGGATGGGGCACAATAGAGGTCGCATTATTACTCTAGAGAATGGTCAGCCTTGGGCGAGCACACATCTAAAAGGAAAGGGGTGGAAGAAGTAAGAATTGTGAAGCACAGCCAGAAGTGTGGGTGAAAGCATTAGCTTTAGAAATCTGTTTGAATCAGATTTAAAATTGTGACCTTGAAATAGAACAGCACTTTCCAAGTAAGGTGGCTACCCCTTGACAAATAGTGTTTAACCTACAGATTGCGTTCATTTAATGGAGATGAAAAGTGTTCAGACTGTAGATGATAATGTGCCTTGAAACTCATTAATGCTACATAACTGTTTGACTTCTGGGTTTAAAAATTGGATTAATTAAGCTGTAGGGAAAACACAACCTAGCCCTTGCACATCTCCAGTTTGAACAATAGTTAGACCTCTCTGACACAGTCTTATCAATTAAAAACTATCAGTATCTTCTCTGTGTTAGCTCATTTCCAGAGATAATTAATAAGTCCAAATAGATCCGATACCTATCCTTGTGATTGCCTTAGCTTTTGCTTCGTGGGTCTCCGCACTAGGATTGCATAGTAGATCTTTGGCGAGTGAGATTTCCAATGTGGCCCTGTCTAGGGAATGAGTTCTAGATGTCAGCTTAAAGAGAATAAGAATCTTTTGAGCAAACGCTTTTCTCCACAATCAAGATCTCCCTTTCTTAACGAATCAATATTTTCATCGAACGGACGCTGCTTGCCGTGGATGTGCACTAGTTGGGGCTGACCTGCTCCACATGTTATGGCACTGCCTTGCCTTACACGCCTATTGGCACGATATCACGACCTGATTATCCTCCTGCACGGGACGTCCTGTATTACACACTGTGGCACGGTCTATTCCCTAGAACTAAAAACACAAGATCACTTCCTGATTCCGTGACCTGGGCTTTATAACTGCTAAGAGGCTTATTACTCGCTGATGGAAGTCCCCAGACCCTCCCCCAATTAAGGCCTGGATACAATCATTTCTTGTGTGGGTACAGGAGGAAAGTACAGCACTACACAGGGAGAACGCCCTTGGGCTGCGCAAATACCCAGTTGCTCAAAACTGGGATGCAATACTGGTAGACATCTAATCATCAACACAGGTCCCAGAGGAGGAGACACTCAAGTGAAGATGTAGAGACTTTCCCACAATAGCAGAGAGACGTTAGTGGACTGACACACCTCTTCATTGGTGCCAGACGCGCGGGCGGCGCCGCTCTAACATCCATGATCATAAACACGTTCCGGTGCTGGTGGTGGGTGGGGAGAACGTCACAGTTGCATATCACAGTACTTGTAGACTCAAGTTGGTCTCCTTGGTTGAATTTTCTTCTTAGCATGAACTAGAATCTTGCAATGTGCGTTAAGTCAGAACGTTGTTTTGATGCCTACGCAATATAAATGTAAACTGCCATGATAATATAGGTGGGAAGGGGGTAATTGCCTTTGGTCATCCTAGCTTCATCTTGAAACTGTCATTTGCTGAATTCAACATACCAGGTATGCGCCTGTTTTAACCGGAAGCAGATGATATGTCGCTTACTGTAATGTCATTAGAGCAGTTACTGTACAATATAACTACCAAAATGCAACTAAGAGATTCAAACAAAAACAAAATCATGATTTCCCTTTCTTCAACGTTAAAGTTTGTTTTCCAACCCTGGCCAGGTTGTTTATATCTACTTTATGAGCTTTTCTGCTTATTACAACTTTGTCTTGTAACCTGCTGTTTTTACTGATTCATAAATGCCAATATTCGATTGTAGTAATGAGCCTTCTATTCCTTGAGTTTGAATCCGTGTTCTTGTATTACTCGGAAAAAAAAGATTTCAGTCCTTTTCCATGTCTATGTACAGGAAAATATTTTCATTTTTTTTTCAAAATGTTTCTCAGAAGAGAAATATTTTTGAGGGTGGAAATATTCGATTGTTTAGTCAAAGGGGAAAATGCCTCATGAGATGGAAAAAGGTGGTAAAACGGTGCTCTTTTCATATTTGTTTACCACCGTTTCATTCGTTCCCTACTTTTTATGGACTTTTCTGATTTTATTTTTTGGCTGTTTATCTGGATTAAAAAAATGAATGCTACTTTCCATGGAAGTTGAAAACCAATGAGCTAAGTTTGGTTCTTCCTCTAGCCACACACTTTCATCCTATATAGCAATCTCTGGGAACACGTATGTGCACTTAATGCTATTTTTCGCTAATATGTCTGGCTAGTAGTGATTTACCATCGCCTGAAAAAATCTGATAGCTTGCATGGATTTTCCTTGGCTTTGTGGGTGCATTAGCGCAAAAATGATTCAAAAGCCGAATATTTTAGAGTACTGTAACTCTCCCGGGAGTGAATGTCTCCAATCAAAACATTACCTCTTGCCAAAAATGTAAGTTGTTGTAAAAGTGCGGACAGTTACCATTGCAGGACAAATAACGTGTTATACGTGTAGCTCTTTATAGCATATGTGTGCCATTTCTAAGAGTTATAAAGAATATGCGTTAGTGTTACCTAATATAGTGGTGCTCATGGCCACAGAATGGGGATTCAATGAGTGACCTGTCAGACTTTACATGAGTTTGTTGCTCTTCAGGCTTAGCTGGCTAATGCTGCAACTACAGCGTTTAGGTGGTCTTTGTTGAGGATCGCCTATCAAACAGAGCAGGCTGTCTGTAGGTGAAAATAACTATTGTGCGCGTGCAGTAGGTTTAGAGCCCACCCATTACGTATCATTGGTTGGCATTATTGTCACTCCATTTGCATGCTTCAAATTTACTTCCTTATCTTGTGTGTGTTCCTCCCCTGGAGTCTGGACTCATTACCTGTGTCCTTCCACTGCTGATTTTTCAGACGCTTTTTTTTTTTTTTAATATTCCATTAGAGTACATATCTTACCAAGTTGTCTCCCTTGTGTGTTTCTCTCCCCCATTCCCACCATTTCACTGTATTTGGGTTGGTTTCTCTTGCCGGTGTGCTTCTCCCCTGCCTCGGTCAGTGATCGGCTCGGCCTTGCGTGCTGCTTCCCCGCCCCCCGCATTGCTTTTCTAGCATGTTTCTTCCCCCAGCCCCACGTTGCGCTCCCGCTCCCTCTCTCCTCACAAACAAACACACACATACACACCTGTTTGTTTTTCTTCCCATTCTCAGTGCTCCCTTCTCCCTTTTCTGCCCTCCTTGTTGCTTCTCAGCCACCCGCCCCCCGTGTTGCTTCCCCCACTCCTACTTAACATGATTCCATGGCTTCCGCTCTCTGTGTTGTTTCGGCGTACTCCAAGATGCATACTCCACACATGTTATTTTTCTTTAAAATTATAATTTGCCAATCGGGGAACAAAACAAGTGCCTGTGTTATTTTATAGGCATGCGCATACTTGATGCATGTGCCTACAAAATGACATAGAGGACTACGTCATAGGCCTTTTTTCTGTTTTCGCCATGCTTCACAGAATTCGGGATGCTGTGTAGCATGGCTGAAAACAATTGGCAAAGCCATCAGGTCTAAAGGTGAGAACTGTTAGCTTTGCCGATGCTTGTTTATTTCTTCAAGGAGGGTGTGGTTTCTGCCAGGGTTGAATATGGATTTCCTAGAGCCTCGCAGAAGGGATAATTACTTGGGGTCTGTGCACTGTCATAACAAATATGCTAAATATTCAGAGGAATATGTTGTCAGATTGTATGTAGTCTAGAGCATCATTTTTCAACAAACATTGGCAAAGTCAATAGATCGTGGCATTGCTGGAACTATTGGCATTGTCAATGTCTTTTAGCCATGTTGTATAGCAGCACAGCTGCATTTCAGCATGGCTTAAAGTAATGGGAAAAAGCACTATGACTCAGCAGTGGTGGCATCATATCGCTTTTTTGTCTGGCAGGAAAGGCAGGACAAACAACGCAACATGGGGGGAGGGACAGATGGGGAGAAGGTAAAAAAGCACTATGACGTGGCCGGTGGTGTCCTCGTCATAGTGATTTGTTTTATTTTGGTGGGTGGAGTGCCAACACGACAACGGAACAGAGCAGATGGACAGGGATCTGCCTCTGCATGTAGGAACCTTTGCATGTAGGAGCAGCTGCTATCCACACAGAAGCCAAGCAACAAGAAAACAGACAATACCAATGTGGGGGAGAGGAGGGGATGAAACATTGGTGGGTGGGGGTGGGAAAGAAATAGGCTGGGCAGAGGGGTGAAAGGAGAAGAAAATAGCAACATGGACGGGTGGGTAGGAGTGTAAAAACATGGTCAGGGATATGGAAGACGGTGTGAAAATACAAGCACTCATATAGAGTGCTTGAACACAAATAAAAAATATCTCCAAAAATGGGACAGGGGTGGGTCAAACACAAGAACAGGACATGATACATGAATGTCATGATGAACGGGAGCTAAGCAAATGAGAGCGACGCGGAAGCTAACCAGTGGTATGCTATGGGCGGGCTGCAAGCCCACTGATTGGAAACGTCTTAAAGAGACAGCGCATGTGCTGTCTAGCCGAGATCTAAAATATGCCCAAGAGTTTGTCTCTGGAGAAAGTAGGACCCATAGATTCCACTGGCTACGTTTGTAGTGGTCCATTTTTTCACAACCATGTTCTAATTGCACATTGTTTTTCCTGTAAAAATGTTGAATCCTGATGTTAAACTTAAAGCATGTATTGCTAGAAGACCATTAGAATATGTATTTCAACTACTCCACATGGATTTTGTTCGCAATTTTTTTCCGTGAATCCAGATGAGGATTTGCTGTTCAGCTATATCCAGCTCCTAATTATCAAACTTTATTTAGTGAGCGGAAACTATTCGTTTCTAAGAGGAGCAAGCTTAAATGCTTTTTTCCATCAAGTGAGCACATAGCTAAATCAGTTTTATAAGCACTCTTGTTTTGATGTTAATCCGTTATAATCCATCATAATCCATCATTTTGAAGAAAACAGGCTGATGAAACTTCATTTTGGGCAAAAGTTAAATTGAGAAATACCTTTTCCACGAAAATATGTTTTCATGGAAAAGGTACAGATAAAGAAGAGGATGGTGTTCCAAAGGGTTACGAAGGGAAAAGGTGAAGTATACGGACACGGGTAGTGTAGATTAGCAATAAAGGGTTTGTTATAAATATATAAAAATAATACAAAAAGAAATGAAAAGGAATAAAGTGCAAGTGAGGGAATTGAAAAATAAATGGGAGTAAAGCAGAAGAGGGAATACGTTTTTTTTTTAAAGTACAGCCGTATGGGTGAGTAAAGTGGTTTAAAAAAGCAAGTGGGGCAGGAGTTGTGGGAGTTGGGGGGCTTGTTAAAAAAAAGTAGAATGAGAAAGGGAGTAAGGAGTGAAAAAAAGGTTTAAAGTTGGATGGGTAGTATTACACAGGCAGGTAAGAGGCTCTTTAAAAAGTATTGAGGGTTTATGACTCTTCCCCCACCCCACCCCCCCAAGAAAATAACAAAATGAAAATCAAACGTGAAAAAGCGATTTTTTTTTTTTTTCTTTTTCAAGAATGTCTTTCAACTGGTTGATGGCTTTCAGCCATTTGGTTTTGTCAGCCTGGCGAAAGCCATTTATAAAGAAAACTTCGTCAACAATGTTTTGAATAAATTTGTCAGAACCATTTTCTGCACTTTGGGTTTTCATGGAGATTACATACAACTGTTTTATCTAATACTGTATGTATCCAAGGTATTGGAAAACCCTAAAGGAGCTAAAATGCAGGTTAATTTGCTGTGCAGATTTTATAAGTATCAAAAGGAATCACAAAATCTGTGACTTGGCGCATTTCTATCACATGGGCAATAATGAACGAAAGTGGATAATGAGTAAATATATTACAAGATTACTTAGGGATCTGAAGTGAGTACGATGGGAGGGCTTTTCTTTGCTATAGGGTTCAATTAAGTATCTGCCCACTCTTACGTTTTTGGCCTTCACTTTCAAAAAATGTTTTTGATAAAGATAAATATAACAGTTCTTGTAGTTTTGAAGTTCCATTATGCTCCATCTCTCTGACCATTATGGGTTTGGTCAGCTCTGTTCTGATTGTGCCTGGAAACTGTTGAAAATCTGTAGCTTGTGATGGGCTTTTAGGCATGAAATCCCATTCTGACATGATCCTGAGAAATTTCAAGTTTTGGTTCCCTTTACGTAAGACCATAATTCAAACGTGAGTCTTTGTAAACGAAGAGTAAGCTTTGTGTAGTATCCTGCATATATATTGTAAGGTAATTTACCACCCCTGCTCTGCCAGTGTTTGTGCTCTGACTCATTAGAATGTTTGAGTCTGATGATGCCTCGGAATGTTGGGACACACAGAGGTGAAGCAACAGTTGGTCATGGGCTGAGCAGCTGACAGGCAGCTCCTGGTGGGGCTCTGATCTACTACATACCTACTTGATGTCCTGAACCTTACTACTTGTTATCTTCATGAATAAAACATCCTGAATTACAACCTCCTGTGTGGACCTTCATCACTACATATTTTGGCGACGAGTTGGTGACGAACCTACAGCTACAAGCCGATCTCCGGTACATGATGTACAAGTGGACCTGGAGATGGCGAAATTTACTAAGACCACAGCAACTGCAGTGGCAACTACCACAATTTTCAGAAAAGGAGATATCCACAAGATGGTAATAATTACGAACAAGAAACATGCGTTTTGTACACAGAACAACAAAGATGACTACAAGGAAGAAACAAGCTTTTCACAGAAAACGATAGAAGACAACATAAAACAAGTAAGAATTATGCACTACGCCTTTCTGCCCCACCAGTGTCCTCCCCATCGGACAGCCCTAGCCCAGGCGTGCTGTGCTCATCCAGTTTACTTTCTTTGGACTTTGAATTTTAATTCTACTCATCTAGCACTCCTACATACAGCTTGTCTATAAAGATGGGAATAGCGTTTTTTTTAAAAGCAATCTTCAACATCTTGTGACGATGCACTAATGATTTCTGTCTTTTAACCTACAGCGCTCTTTCTGTATGCACCGGAGTACTTCAGAAATGAAAAAATTGTGGAATTTGCTACACATTCCTGTCTACATTTGCGCTTGTGCCTTGGAAAGCAAAGTTCAATCACCTTTTGGTTACTTCAGACATCTCAGGGCAAGCTATGATAAGCTGGTAATTCGATCCACATTGACATTTCTGCCTTTTGCCTGAACTGGCCTATACGGTGTTTCAACTTCTGAGGAGATGTTTAACCCCTTCGCCGCGGCGCAAATTCCGCCGCGGCGCTGGGGGGGTGCGGGGTGAACGCGGCGCCGCCATGCTTGTGACGAAATCACGGGCGAGCTGTGCTCATGACGGCGTGGTTCCGTCACGACTCCGCCCACTCTTTATTTCGCACGCACAGGCGGGGGAATCAGCGACACGTGGGCGGAGCGGCCGCAGAATGACGGAACCACGCCGTCATGAGCACATGCCGCCCGTGGCTCATGACGGCGTGGTTCCGTCATGAGCACGCAAGGGGTTAACTACACTAAGCTTATGTGTACACAGCTTTATCATCTCTAGTGGTACATCGCGTTGTTTGAGACAAGCTGTAAAAGAAAGCGATGTGTTTCACACTTTTCCAATGTTGTGGCGCTGAGTAAGTCATTGTGTCCAATGTTTTCACTGACTTTGTGCCTCTCTGTATGGAATTTAAGGCGTTTTATTGCCTGCCTACAATGGGTTTATTTCGACAAGTAACCTTACTCTATTTCTGGGACTTTTATTATTTGGCCGTTAAACCGTTGCTCTGCGTTTATAAAAAAAAAAAACGAAGCCTCAAGACAGTTACAGCGCGCGCATTAACCTCATCCACGAAGACGTGCAGATTCTCTTCTGGGCCCTTGGTGACGAAATTCCTGTCTTTTCTGGGGGATATTGTTTGCCGCTTATGCGTGCTGTGAGCCCTCCGTTGCTGCGCATCTTACGTGCTGCCATACTGTGATTAAATGCAGCACTCAAGCTTCTGGGCAAATGCTCATGGTGGGATATTAGTGTTCTGTTTTCGCACTGTATTCCTCTTCATCCATGAGATCGACAAGCTTTGGGAGTGTTCTCTATCTTCGCTTATGAACGCAGGCATTTTCCGTAGTGCTGCTATTAAACAAACAGATGGTGGATATCGTGAGTACTTCTTATTACAGTGCCTTCCTTAGCCAACTACAGTCTCTGTGTACTGCTTCTCTTCATTTTCTGCGGTTGCCACAATACCCGTTTGACTCTCACTATCATCTGCCAGTGCCCATGGGAGTTTCAAGTCATTGACAGCCTTTTGCTATCTATGCAAATCCGGTTTTATTACGAGTTCCAGTGGGTGTCACAGGACTACGGTGATACGCACACTTATTAACTTTAAATGTTTTATAAATGCAAAGGTGATGGTGATTATCTATGCCTAATCCTTTATGCCTATTGTGTTGCTTAGCTATGATTATGCTATTTCACTCATGTTTTGGCTCTTTGTACATTTCATACAATTACGTTTTTTGTTTCACATGTATCTTTCATGGGTTGTTCAGTGAAATATGGTGGCACATTATCTTACATTGGCACATTAACTTTCATTTCTGACCTATGGTACTCATCTTCATAGATCCTTTCGCATGTGTTCACCATATACTTTATGCTTCCCTACTTAGGGGCAGCAATGGGTTCTTACCCCACATTTCTCACATAGTACACTTGCCTACATGGGTTCATTGTGCTTTGCACGCGTGTACGTTTTACACAATTTTCTTCCCTACACAGGGATGGGTATGGGTACAAGCCCCATTTGCCCACATACTCTTGCCTTCATAGGCCACTCACGGTTTCCACTCTTACAAAGGGCACCGTTACATAGGTTCATGTCCCATCTACGCTCACATCACTACCCTCACACAAGGTGCGTCTTATGGGTCTTTGTCCCATTCTTATTCTACATGTGACCTCTACACGGGGGTTATCCTTTCACACTTTGGGTCACAGTCCCTTTACAGTGCTCCTCACACTCTTGCATAGGAGTAGAGGACGGTCATGGGTCTTAGTCCCATCGGCTGATATTGTCTTCCTACATTAAGTCACACTGCTGTCTTTACAACACAATGTTACACTTTTATCTCATTGTTATTGCTTTTTGTAATACGCTAATTTTCAATATTACATTATTCAATTATCCATTTGGAAATGGGGAGGAGTATAGTGATACTGTCTGTGTCTCTTCGCTTCCTCTCTGTTTTCTCCAGTTCAGATTTCCTATCGATGTTCTCTCCCTCTTCATCTTTGGAATCTGTCCCATACGCATTTCTCTGCCTGGCCAGTGGCTGTGCGTAGGGGTTGTTGTTAGTACGTCTGTCTCTCTATTTCGTATTTTCTCTCATTTCTATTTCCTCACTGTCCCAGTCTTTTCATTTCATTTTTATAGAGGTTGGGTTTTTCCTTTCGCTAACCTTCACTTTACCTTCTCCTCCTTGTCTTCTCATTTCTATTCCCTCGCTCTGCTTTGTTTGCTCTTTTAATGGATGTTCTCTCTATCACTTCAGTGTTCCTTCCTCAGTATTTCCCCCTTGTTCACTCTTGTTATATTTTTATCTTATATTGCATTTGTTCTTCTGTTGGAAGGAAAAGGGATATATGTAGTATCCTGCATATATATTGTAAGGTAATTTAACACCCCTGCTCTGCCAGTGTTTGTGCTCTGACTCATTAGAATGTTGGAGTCTGATGATGCCTCGGAATGTTGGGACTCACAGAGGTGAAGCGACAGTTGGTCATGGGCTGAGCAGCTGACAGGCAGCTCCTGGTGGGGCTTTGATCTACTACATACCTACTTGATGTCCTGAACCTTACTACTTGTTATCTTCATGAATAAAACATCCTGAATTACAACCTCCTGTGTGGACCTTCATCACTACACTTTGTTTACCCCATTAAGCCCTGTATGACATATCCATCCTTTGAATAATGCACCGAACATGAGCAAGACAACTATGTTTTATCAGCCAAGTCTTGTCTGCATTTTCCCAAATGTAGTGGCCATTTCAGTGGATATTGTCTATCCGTTGGTGACAGTGTGCTTGCTCCCAGGCCAACCTTTAGTAGTAGATTTGCGACAGTGTGCTCATAAATACACTACCAGCCACTTACTGCTCCCCGACATCTCTACTGCTGAATGAGCGGAGCTCATTTGCTGCAACTGTCCTGTGTGAGACACTTTGATATTTCACAATCCCTACGGGTACGATGATATCATGGCCGGAATGGCCAGCGGGGCAAGCCGGCAATCCCCCGGGAGGCTGGAGCCCCAGGAGGCCTGTTTTGAGACTTGGAGGCTGGTTTCAGCTTCGAGGAGTGGTGGTGCACCTTACACGATGCCATCGGCAGCTTGAAAGAGCTGCTCTGGTTCTAGCGCGCATTAGCAAATCTGCACATGGGGGCTGAGTTTATCATTTTTGCCAGGGCTGTTTTAAGTTCCCAGTCCATCCCTGGATGATATAATATCGATGGCAGCACCCCCAGTCAGGAAATTGTTCCAACTCCTCACTGTTGCTGCATTCGTGTTCTTGTTTTGATGAAAAACTGAGTAGGACGATGCACGCACGACATGCCACTCCAGTTTGTCAGGCTGTGGCTCACCACATGGCAGCATTCCTACTAGCAGAGGTTTCTGGGCTCGTTATCCAAGCAGCCTTTAAAATTCACCGAGTAATCCTGCTCAGAATGCTATGTGGGTGGCTGTGACGCAGCAAAACTCTTGCTGCCTTTCTGTGGCCCAAGATGTTCAGCTTTATGCACACAGTGGAAGCGGCTTTCACCCTGGTGTTTTATTCATAACGCACGCTTGTCGTGCGGCACGTTTTGCACTGTTCCCATGTAAGCCGGACTGCTCTTCGCATAGACTGCCCGTATGGATTACAAATGTATTTCTGCTTTTAAAATTTATATTAAGTGGACAGACTTCAGTCGTGCCGGTGTGTGTGTCTGTCTGTCTTCTCACTAGTGGGTATGAAGCTGGAATGCGATTACCTTTTGGCCAAGTCTTTCTTTTGTTAGAACCACAAGAGGTGTGCCTTCGGGCACAAGCTTGGAATGTAAAATCTTATTTCAAATAAAAACAAGAGATTCTGCACCAATGCGAGAAGAATTAGCGTTCAATTCAATTTCAAAGAGCTTTATTCGACAGTATGTCTTAAAAGCACAATAGTACATAAAATACAACACAATAAATATCATAGACTATATACAGACTTTAAAAAACCATTAAATCATTAAATCCAATTAGTTACTGTTGAATATGTACTTAAAACAATAATATCAGCTAAAAGAGTCACTGGGTATAAAAGTGTCTTAGCTCATGAAAAATACTAGCTAGCAGCAGGTTTAATGAGTGTTCGACTACGTATTATCCAGGACCAACCTAAAAACTTTGCCACCGCTATATAAGGTGAACAATCGCAACTCAATATCCTTAATGCTTCTTTATACTTTCGGGTTGCCAATCTGAGACAAATGGGTCTTAGCCACCTACGACGGGGGGCAGCATAGAGAGGGCATACAAAAAACAGATGTGCTACGGATTCGGGCATATCTGAGCAGTTATGGCATCCAGCATCCTTAGTTTGGGACCAATTACTTGTGAATGCCTTAACTGGAAGGGTGCCTACTCTAAATTGAAAGTATAATTTCCGGTCTTGCGGCCTCTCAATAATGTCCCAGTAAGATTCACATTTTGGGCATGTTTTATGATCCAGAAACCTACCAGTTAAATTCGATGTCGAATTAATTCTATAAAATTCTGTCTGGACCATCTCCCAGTATTTTCCTTTTATGTCTTTCTTTGTTGGGAAAGCTGATACGTCCGGCTTATTCCATAAAATATTCAGGTCTTACTTTAGCAAAAGAGACCTGATTTCTTTTAACCACTGGATTTTATGGAATGGATCAGCCTGGATCACATCCTTCAGACCCCGGGCGTAGTGCATTAATTCTGGAGTCGTCCAGATGCGTCTCCAGTACAGCAATGGGCGCAATCTGGCTAGGTCTGATATGTTCTTTCTGCCCAAGTCCATCAAGAGCGGAGCAGTTGGAGTACTTTGGGGCACACATACTAATTTATGCAAAAAAGTATTCTCTGCTTTTGCCAGACTATTCAGATTGGTAAAGCCCCAAAGTTCAGAACCATAAAGAGCTGTATTAACAACTTTCATATTATACACCTCAAGCGCAGGAGTAATTGGCCTAGTTAAAGAGGACCTATGTTTAAGGGATAGGGCACCTGCAAGCTGGTGGAATTTTAACAGGGCCATGTCCAAATGTCGGTTCCATCCCACATTCGTTTGTAGCATAAGTCCAAGATAAACAAAGGAATCAACCTGCTCAAGAGGTGTACCGTTGAGCAAGATTTTACCCTTGAAGGATTTGGCCTGATTCAATGACATAAACTTCGTCTTTGGGATGTTAATCTCAAGGCCTCGCTGACAGCAGAACTCCCCAAATGCGTTAACGGCTTTCTGTAAGCCGCTCGGAGATCGCGAGACAATTAAGGTGTCGTCCGCGAACATGAGAACAGGCACTCGGGCTCCTGCCAGTATAGGAGCATCAGTGGGGGAGCTACTGAGGTGTTCCACTATTCCATTTATATATAGGGAGAACAAAGTAGGGGCCAGGACATACCCCTGGCGAACACCACGCTCAACGGGGAATGGCTCTGTGACCTCGCCCTGGGCCCCCCATCTGATTCTCGCATAGTTGTTCTCATGGAGGCGGACAAGCAAGGTCAAGAGATCTGACGGCATCCCCTGGCTGGCAAGAACAGATCAAAGTTTACAACGTGGGACTAGGTCAAAGGCCGTCTTTAAGTCCACAAACACTGCATAAAGTGTCCCCTTAGAAATCAGCACATTTCTCCAATATAACAAAATGAAGAAGAAAACTTGGTCGATCGAACTAGTGCATGGACGAAATCCAGCCTGAAAGGGGGATTAGCATTCACAATGGAGTAGTTGCAGTTGAAAGTGTTTGGGCCTTTTAATAATCTGACCGGGTTAGATTCATTCTTAAGGGTTAGATGCTGAATAACATGTGACCAGCCAGCATGTTTACCTCAATAGCCATGCTTTTAACTCTGATGGGGAAAGCCCCTTGTTAACCATCCAAAAATGACAGTGGGCGTAGAATCCGCCCATTGCTTACTGTGGGTTGGCATTATTTTCACTCTCATTTGCTTGCTTCTTATTCGGTGACTTCCTCTTCAGGTATTTGCCCATCTCATGCAGAATTATCCCTTAGCCATCATTTGGATTGGGTGGCTTTTATTCTTTCACCGCTCTCATTCAAGGAGCTACTTTTTTTTTACTTTCAGCACTCCATGGGAGAGCATGTGTGTTATTGAGCTCTCTCCCTTGTGTGCTGCTACCTTCCCCCCAAAAACCCGCACCCAATGTGCGTTTCGTGTTGCTCCCCCATCTTGCCCACCTAAGCTCATCCATTGCTCTCTGACTTTTTTTTGGACTGTTTTCTTTTAACCCCCCACCCCTGATCCCCTTAGCCTCAAGCGCCTGTCTTGCGCCCTCGTCCCGTCCGACCACTCTCTGTTGCTTTCCCAACAGATTACAGAATGGTACCCCCATCTGTTTGGCAAAAGTGTATTTCCACAGCAACTTTGGCTGATATAGCAGCTTGATAGTATAATATAGCAGCCATATTGTATAGGACAGTAAAAAAGACATTGCACTAACCATACACTGCTCAGCAGTTTTATGAGTAACATTACTCTTCGGTGAGACAGCCTTCAACCCATAACTCTCACACTACCCCAGGGCCTAGTACACAAACCTCTATGCCCATAAAGAAAAACTTTAAAAACAAATTCTACAATGTTTATTGCTCCAATACAAGGTATTGTGGGATACCGCAAATGGGAGTTAAGCTATAAAATATAGTGTTTTCGAGGAGCCTGTGATTAGTCAAATGTATAACCACTACAACACCCCTCTTTTTATTTAAATCCATTACCCTGTTGAGTTCAGGCTTGCAAACCATCTGGGTGACAGTCCAGCTGTGAGCTTTTGGAGTTCAACATTCTGCAGAGGCATTGTTCAAGCACACTTGACCCCTGCACTCCCTGCTTTCTTGTAAACCCACCTTTAGCCCATTATATCACCTGGAGTCACCTTTGCAGGGTGTGTATTGCCCTCATTCTTTTGTCCTGTGCGCTCTGATTTCCCCTCAGAGCCCGACTGATGAGTCGACACACTGAGAGCATCCCAACCATTGATCACCCTCTGCAGTTCTTGTTGCGCAGTTGCAATTTGGCCTGGGGATGGCCATCAACCGTAGTCTTCTAGATTTGTTGCTCCGATTCTAAAGAGTCCTGTGTGGCTGGGTTGGGGGCAGGTAGAGTCCTGCCATTAATTGTAGCCCACTTCCGTAGCCACTCCCAAGCCTCCTCTGGTTCTGTAAAAAAGCAGAAATTGCACTGGATCATCCACAATGTTTTTCTGTGTTGCTGGTAGTAATAATGAATACTGTAAGTCCACTTGTTGTAGCCCCCTTTTGCCTTCTAAAAACAACTGCCTTATATATTGGACTGGAGTTGTGAGATCCAGGAACAGGAAAATGTTATTATCTACTATGACCAGTCTGCCTTCTCTGGATTTTTTTGAGGAGGGTATCTTTGTCTTTAATCAGTCAGAAGTCTCGCCATTATGGGCCGTGTAGGTAGCCCTGAAGATGGAGTTCACAACAACGCTCTTTAATAGGCCACACTTCATGATGTAGAACTAGAAGAGGTTTTGAAGTCTACTTTTTCCTTAAGCCATTTTTCCAAAAACTGAGACATGCCTGAACCTAAGGTATTTTTAGGTAGGCCTACGGTATTGACGAAGTTGTTGTGCGGCATGCCCTCATCATCCTCCTCTCGTCTCTCCAGCACACTACTCTTCCAATACCACCCTCCACTTTTACTAACAACCAGGTGGAGTTAAGGAATTGTCACAGGAAGTTGCAATACTCCACTGTAGGTTGCTAACTGCTTAACCTGCCAAAGCCATGATAGTAACTGGAGAAACTTTTGTTGAACTTGCAAGCTCATCTTCCTTTACCTCTTTCTGTTGGTCACATAAACATACCTGGAGTAGCAAAGGGAATCTTCTGCTGTTGAATCCAAGTTCTAACAGATCCACTTGTTGGAGTCAAATCACACAAAAGATTGCCTCAGCCATGAGTAATTATTCCCAGTTTTGCAAAGCTAACCTCCTTACCTCTAGGAGAATTACCATACCCCATAATATATCCCCTCTAAAACCCAACCCTCCAGCTTTTATTGGGAGGCTGGAAGTAGTAGGACTTCATATCTTTACAAGACATGTCTTTATACATAGGTTTAAGAAAAGTTTTGTCTGTGTCACATTTTGTGTATGGCTTCCCTTAGCGCCCATCAGTATCCATATTTGCAAGAGTTAAGCATGTGAAAGGTTGCTACCATGCTATGGAGGCCAACAGAAATTGGAGATATAGATAATGTCCCATGCGTTTGTTTCCCTTGGTTAAGACACCAATAGGCACATGCATCAATGTAAAAACCGGTCGCAAATGGGCAATTCTCAGAGTCTGCCCCTTTGCGACCAGTATTTTTGCATTTGGGATGCATCATCCCAAATGCAAAAATCGCAATTTAAGGAATCTCTAAATTGCGATTCCTTAAATTGCGATTGCATTTAAGGAATCCCAAATTGAGATTCCTTAAATGCAATGCATTAAAGTAAAATAATTAGCGATTTCGCTAATAGGGGGAGCAAATTACCATGAAGTTGAACTTCATGGAAATTTGCAAAAACTTTGAAAAATGCACTTTTGTGCATTTTTCAAAGTTTCATGTTGCGCACACACATGCCCTTAGAGCATGTGTGTGTGCAACATATGTGCACAGATCAATTTCAGGGGTGCAATAGGGTGTCATTTTGACACCCTTGCCCCCTTGAAATTGCATGAGCAATTTGCGAGTACCTACTGGTACTCGCAAATTGCTCATGCAATCTCCAATTAATTCCTATGTGCCTGGAGGCCCATAGGAATGAATGGGACGGCATTCCTTAATTTCGACTCGCAATTTGCGAGTCGCAATTAAGGAATTTGTAGGAATCGCTATTTTTATAGCGATTCCTACATGCATAGGCTTTTGCAATTCCTTAACTGCGAATCCTTAAAAATCGCAATTAAGGAATCGCAAAAGTCTTTGTTGATGCATGTGCCAGTAAGGATCACAATCTGAGCTGATTCTCTCATAGTAGCCTTATTTTTCACCAACAATTTGCGACTGTCTTAGTTGTGGTGATTTTTTGCTTTGATGGTGTAGGGGACAGTCAGTCCTGATGCAGGCCCACAAGCAGAGTAGGTTTTGTGCAAGGACAGAAACATTCTGATAGAAGAACTTATATAGACAGTTTCCTAATAGCCTCCTAGTCCTCCCTTCTTTCGCCTTGTGCGAGGGATGTACAGTTAAAATGTAAAATACTTTTACCTATCAACACAATTTTAACTCTATCCCCAACCCCAAATGTAGATAAGAAACACAGCATCACACCTAACCCGATGACGTATTAGGTGATTTGTGACCCAGCAGGCATGCGTTGGTCCTATTCTGTCTCACTATGGTAATTGAAGCACGGTTGGAAGCGAACTCTATATCGGACCATGCCACTATGCTTGATAAAGAACTGCTCTGTGTCCTTTGTAAGGATACCCAAGTTAGGTTACATGGTCCTTTACAAGGAAATTGATCCAAGGTAGGAATTGCAAACAATGCAACTCCATTTACCAAGGTGCAAGGTTCCTTTGTGTTAGTCTAAGCATGGAGAATAGGCCCTATGCTACCTCAGTCCTGCTTGTGAAAGAGCCACGCGGCGCTTTGCATTAGTCAGGATATGTACAGGAAGAATACTACAGCTTGACATTTACACTATGGCCTGGTACACTCTGCACAGACAGTCTCTGCACAGTTTAAGCACGTGCAGGCCTTGTTCCTGTTAAGGATGCCCAATTAAGGTCAAACTGCTAGTCTTCTGCAGAAAGCCAATAAGACACATGTCCAGTCACGTGATGAATGATGTGCAGCTGAAAATAAAATACTGAGTCATCTTTTTTAATATTGTTCTCCATAGAAGAGGTTTTGAGAAGTAAAATGTCAACCATGTTTTTATTCGACTGGATTTGATGCTTCAAAAGATTCTAGGTTTAAGCGGGTAAACGGCATATTAAATATTTTTGGATTCCTCCAAACTATTGGAATGCAATACTCAGAAAAGCAGTGGATGATTTGAATGACACTTGCCAGTCCATACCCATGGGGGATAAAAAAAAAACTATAGGAAGCGTCTACAGTGGTTCTACATTCCTTTTTGATGACTCATGTAGCCTCAGACGTATTCCTTTGATAAATAGCTTCTGTTAATAGTTTTTAAAAGTTCTTCCGTTTCGATTTGTTTATTTAAAATAAGACAGCAAAACTCCTGTGAAGTAGAATCACTTATATTTCCTGTTAGCGTTTATTTCGCTTAAGTAGATTTATTTTGCATTATTTGTCGTACAGCTTTTAGGGTTTCTAGTAGTCCATAGAGAAACCTTGGACCCCAGAACATGTTGGCAACCCAGATGCAGCTGACAAACAATATCTCTTCGACCCTTCTGATTGTGCAGACTCCTGCAGTCTGTAAGGGAAAAAAGTAAGTTCTGCCCAGAGTTTTGTTTAGGAACACTAGCAGCCCCTTCTGTTCTTGTGAATGTCTCTTCATCGTCACCTCACCCCTATTTGTGGCACATTCATAACCACCACTAACATCAGCAGCTCACTACTAACCACTCACTTTGCCATAACCAAAATTGGTTAGCATGGGACTGCGACACCTGTGGATGAGCCAGAGAGCCAACAATTTCCCCCTAAAAAAGAGATGAAAAGACTCTACTGGTCCATGGTGGCAAACAATGATATAACTACCTCAGTCATCATCACTGACGGGAAAATTCCTAGAGTTTAAGCCGTTCCCACAATATGAACAGTATTGGGATGTCATCAGTAAACCTAGGGATAGACGTCTATACTTCCAATTTTGGATAGGCACATTACCTGTAAATGTATTCACACACAAATGGCACAGGGAAAACGACAGTATGTGTAAGCTGTGTTTGGAACATGAGGAAACTTGGCAGCACATTGTATTTGTTTTTTCGGCATACCAGGAACCACGAAAAAAATGGTTGCCCCCATTATGTAAGAATATGGGCGTTAGGAGCAGTGTTGTTGCCTTGAGAATATTGCTGACCGACACTGGTGCACAATGTGTAATAGCTGTTGCCAAAAGTTTGAGTTGGACGTGGTCAATTCGGGAAAGAAATACAGCAAAAGCTGGTTTGACCACCCAAGATTACCCAAACCTTAATTTGTAATAAAAATAAATGGGTATGCGGGTATTATACAGGAATGTGGTTGTCATCCCAAAGTTGGGTGGTCCTTCCTTTTGCTGCTTTTAAACCCCCTCTCTGTATGAAATCTGTGTTCTTTTGACAAATATAGTATTTATTTTTAGTGTATTTTAACGCTAGTGTTATTTATGGTTATGGGTTCCAGGACCATCTGTCTTGCTAAGAAATGCCAATTGTTTTACTGAATCATTTATGCCTTTTTTATTAATAGGAATTTTAAGGTATTTTATCAATCAATTAAAACTTTTTAGTGTTTGGAATTTTGTCAGTCAAAAAAGTCTTTATTCGATTCGCATCATAAAAGACATACTACACATATTAAAACAATTCAACTACAATGCAATTCATTTTACAATACAAAATCAGACTTATAAAAACCTTTAAAATATTACATAAAATAGTAGATTAAAATAATCACAACATGATAAAAATACAATAAAGTGCAAATAGGGACACGCCATTTAACCCAAGGACCATAATGTGATGCTAGTTAATGACAGCTAACAACACAGATCACGACTTGAGTTTCCTAGCCCTAAGGATCCATGCCCAACTAATAAATTTGGCAACACCAATTACTACAGGTTTTGAAGTATCTGTTTTCAATATTCTACTAGCAACATGTGCAGAATGAGTGCTCATTAGTCTGCAGACCGGTCGAAGCCAAACACGTCTAGGGAGTTGGTAGATTGGGCAACAAAAAAGAAAATGATCCATAGTTTCAATCTTGTCTGCACAAAAGGGGCATTTATCACTACCAAGAGGACTCCAACTTTTGGTGAGTCCTCGCAGTGGTAGGGCGCCCACTCTAAACTGGTGATACAGTTTACGATCAAAAAACTTCAAAATGGTATCCCAGTAGCTTTCATAAACAGACTCGTCCTTAAAAACTAGGAAGGTGACAGTCATCGTGGAGCCTATGAGGGAAGCACATCTCCTGTTCTTAATGAAACTCCAGTACGCATCCTTGAGGACCTTTTTTGGCGGGAAGACCTCTGTATCTGGGTTAGCCCATAGGTCACGCATCCCGAGATCAATCAGCAGGGTTTTGATACTAGACAGCCAGGGTATCCTGTGCGACCCCTCCAACCCTTTGATCTCCAAAAGGGCTTTTGCATAGATAGTTAGTTCAGGAGTAGTCCACAGACGACGCCAAAACGCCAGGGGTCTGTACCCTGCCCAGTCCTCTATAGGCTGGATTCCCAGATCGTACAATAGGGGGATGCGCGGAGTAGATTGGGGGAGCCCAATAGCTGACCGGAGGAATTTATTCTGGGCGGTCATCAACTTAGACAAGTTATTAAAACCCCAGATCTCAGCTCCATATAAAATGGCAGGTAAAATCTTGGAGCCATAGATCTTCATGAGTGGAGCTATTGGTTTTGTTAAAGAGTGTTTATGCTCTTTCAGCAAAGCTCCTCCCAATTGAGCATGCTTGAGAGCGAGGAGATCCAGCTGATGGGACCAGCTGCATGTCTCGCTAAAGGTGACCCCAAGATAAGTAAACACTGCCGTTTGGGATAAGTTGACACCACCCAGACACACCTCCGCCTTAATGCGCCGGGGACCACGAAAAACCATAAACTTGGTCCTCCCAACATTTATCTCCAGCTCATGCTCGCGGCAGAAGATCTCGAAGCGAGACAGGGCTAACTGCAAACCCTGTCTCGTCTTCGAGATCAAAAGGGTGTCATCCGCGAACATGAGTAGGAGAATCTTCATTCCAGCCAGGGTAGGTGCATCAGTAGGGCTGTTTGAAAAATAATTTACAACCCCGTTGATGAATAGTGAAAACAAAGTGGGAGCGAGCACACACCCTTGTCGAACACCTTTGGACACTTTAAATCTATCTGTCAACTCCCCGGGTTTACCCCAACGGACACGGGCAAACGTATTTTCATGAATGGTGACCAAAAAAGAAACCAGTTCTTTTGGCATGCCCATATCCAAGAGTACTTTCCATAACTTGTCCCTCGGCACAAGGTCAAACGCAGACCTTAGGTCCACGAATGCCGCATACAACTTGCCACCCCCCAGAAAAACAACCTTCCAATAAAGAAGTACTACCCTGAATACTTGGTCCAGGGTCCCAGTATGTGATCGAAACCCTGCCTGAAGAGGGGACAACACATCAAAGTCGGACATCCAAATTTGGATACGACCCAGAACGAGGCGAGCTATAGTTTTTTGTACTGTTTCAATTAGACTAATAGGTCTATAATTGCCCGGGGCAGAGCGATCGCCTTTCTTTTAGATCGGCAATATCTCTGCCCCGAGCCATGAATCAGGGACAGCAGCACCACCCGCAAGGGCGTTAGCCAGCAAGGTCAGGTATGGGATCCATACATCTTGCTCCTGAATGAATAAATCAGCGGGGATACAGTCTCGTCCCGGGGCTTTACCACTCTTAATCGATCTTAACACTAGCTTGACTTCACCGGGGGAAAATTCTATAGGGTTTTCAACACCTGGAGGACGAAAGATCTGCTTATCCATCAAATCACCAACCTTAAACTGTTCCTCGAAATACGCTACCCACTGTTGTGGTTCAACTTGATTAGAGGGGCGTATATCCGAGGGGGAGTTGCCCCATTTAAGGAGATGCCAGAATTGGACCATATTGCGGTCGTGGCAAGCCTGATATAAATCCCTCCAGCGATCCTCATCCCAGTTTTGCTTAGCCTTAGATTGGGCAGTTTTGTAAACAAGTCTACATTTTTGGATGGTAGAAGGAGAGCCAGATTTAATGGCCTCTTTCAGAGCACTTTGGGCCAATCTACAGTCCTTGTTGTACCACGTACAAGGTCTCAACTCTTTACCCCTACCAATGGCAGGAAGACTTTTCACACAAAAAAGGATTTAAGCTCGGCAAAGAGCTTGTTGTGGGTATCCCGGATATTATCCTTGATCAGGTTTTGAGATTTCATCAGGTTAAGTGAGGCCATGGTATTATTAATAAATTTTCTGATGGCTACCCGTGAGGTTTCACAAGTGGCGATTTTCGGCCATCTCACCCTTCTAAGATCATTAGTAAGGATGACATCCGTAGGGGAACGGCCATCGGAAAGAGTGGGGGAGACTGCAAAACTATTATCCTTGATACACAATGCAAGGGGGTTGTGGTCGCTCTCGACTCTACTTACTACCACCATGTCGTCTATGAGCGGCCACAAATCCAAATTGACTAATATATAGTCAATTCGGCTCCCTGATCTACCATTATCAAATGTCATCTTCCCCATCCTATCAGATTTTGTTCGCCCATTAACTGCTCTCATGCCTTGATTTAAACACAAGCCCTTCATAAAAAGAGCTGCATGAGACCATTTACTTACTGGTTCCAACTCCAGCATGGGAACACCCCAGGTTGAGTCTTCTTCCTCAGTGAAGTCCCCACAGTCGACCCCCAAGGGCTCAAAACAAACGTTAAAGTCTCCAGCCACAATCTTATTAGTGAACATTGGAACGGTCTCTAAATAATTCTCCAAAAGATGGCAAGTGGGAGAACATTTGCCTCCCGGGAGACCTCTTACATAGATGTTAATTATAAGGAAATTGAGGCCGCTACTGGATTTAACCCTGATGATCAGTATATCAGAACTATCAATTGGAACCTCTATCACGGTGACACCTTCACATTGACGGACCCAGGTGGTTAAGCCACCCATGGGTCTGCCTCTATGACCCTTAACAGCAGGTTTGTGAAAATTCAGGAACCCTGTACGAAAGTGGGGAGACAGTGCCCAGGTCTCCTGAAATGCCCATATCTCAAACTCATCAACAAAATTAGCCCAATCAGGAATATCTAGCCTTGACCCCAGCCCTGCAATGTTCCAAGAGCCCATTTTTAATGTAAAGTTTACGACCCTGGTATCCACTGCTTGATCTGAGACAGTCTGGGGGTCAATCGTTACGACAGATGACAGCGTTTTAAAACCAGATGAATTAACCATACAGGAGCGATCTTTGAGGGGAGATGTCTTAATGATAATATCCGGGCTCAGATGACAAATAGGACCCTCAAGCCCTGGAGCAACCATTGGGGAGTATGAAGAACCGACCATATGTCAATCATTATCCTCCATTGAAGAAAGGATTTCAAAGCGATTAAAGGTCGCAATGGGCATATCAGACCTGACGGGAATTGTTGGAAAGACACGATTATCCCGTGTGGGTTGTATGAAGCCTGGCCTATAAAAGAAGCCCAATGGGAGGATTTTGATTGAATTAGGAGCTGGGGGAAGGTGGTGGGCTACTTCCAACTTCTTTGCGCGTCTCGCGCTGCGGTGAGCGTCCTGGGTTTAAGAGGGATTCCCCTCAGCTGATGATGATCGCGCTGCGTGCGCTAGGCCTTCTGGGGGTTGTGGTCTGGATAGTGCAGCCAGCCGATACTGTTCCCTTTGTGTCCCTGGAAACACCAACACGTGCAGACCAAGAACAGGGGCAGCAACTCAGAACAGAACCGTTCCCCTCACGGTGAGCCTGGAATACTTCTTTGCGCGTCCCGCGCTGCGGTGAGCGTCCTGGGTTTAAGAGGGATTCCCCTCAGCTGATGATGATCGCCCCTGGGTTTAAGAGGGATTCCCCTCAGCTGATGATGATCGATGGAATTTTAATATGACCGCATTTTAATACGTTATACTTTAATAAGATTTGTATCTTTTAATGGAGGGAAAAGCGCCTTCTTTTTGTAAATTGTGATTTATGATCTTAATTGATCGAAATAAAGATTGACTGACTTTGCCATAAGCCGCAGAGAATGTAGACCCTGAAAGGTGCACATTATGTATATCATACTTGTTTGTGCTCAGTGGCAGCGATTGCCAAAATTAAAAGAAGCATCTTGCACCATCTTCCTTGTTGGCAATATCCCTTCTCCCACACCTCTTACAAAAAGATGGGTGGACCATGCGTCGTCTTATGCTTCCAGTGCCACTTACCGATGGATATTCCAGGTTTAAAATATGAGATATGGGAAAGGCGTGGTAAATCTGAACAGAAGTAGAGCGTGGTCTCGGGGTTCCTGTCCCCTGGGACCACACTCTTCTTCTGCTGTAGTGTCTGCACACTTTGCTGGTCTTCCGAATGCCTGACTAAGAAATCTAAAGAGTCTATCTCTGCAAATCAGGATAAGAATTTTCCAGTTTCAGGAAAGGCTCGATATATTAGCCCCAGAAAGTTTAAAAATATGCCAGTAATAGCTTCATCCTTTCACACTTTGTGATGATTTATTTTGTATGAACTTTGTTGTGTGTAACTTTCAGCTTAGGTGCACCTAGGATCAACATTTTCAGGAAGAGCAAATCTAGGACACAACGCTGATACACCAAAAGATGTAAAAAGAAATTCCAGACGGCCTATTAGAGAAATTAATCCAGCTAAATTGACTAAGAATAACTTAAACAAATAGTCTTAAAGCCGTTTTGTATTACTGAATTGTCCCTCATGTTTCAGAATGCAGTAGGCATCCATGACTGGGTAAGGAGAACTGTGCTACTGCCCAAAGAGGACCGTCCAGTGCTGTCGCTGACTAACAACGCAGTTATGCTTTCTAAATTTTTCCTTGTGCATGCTAGGGCGTGAATGAATGAATGAATGAATGACTGAATAAATGAAGAGGTGAAGATTGCAAGGTATGAAGCCCTGCCTTCAAGCATCAGCTCAGGAAAGGTTCAGACACATGCTGCAGTCCTACACCTCCATAATCTCACCACAGCTGGAAACCTTCAGATTTTAGTCATCCTGTGATGCGCCATTGAGAAGGACCTTCAAAAATGCATTTAGTGTGTGTGTTTTTATATTTATACATGTTCGCTTCCTGGACTAATTGATGGGTATAGTAATCTCACCCACCTGAAAATGTTAACCTGTCTGTCTTTTTGGATCATTGTGTGATTTTCTGTGCAGATAGACGTGACACTCGGAAACACCTTCAAGGATTTATCGTTTAGTGTGTGTTGTTACATGCGTTTGCGGCTGGTCTGGCGATGGTGTGATGCATCATATAGTTTGTTCATTGTTTGATTTATTTGTGCCGATATTTATTATGGCACACAGGTGATGGATGGAATGCAGAGCAAATCAAACATTCACCTCCAGTCAACATCTGGGTTAAATCTATCTTTCTCTTGCTCACCATGCCACCCTAGTTTAGACCCAGCCATATGCAAATCAGTCTTGACCCTGTTCCTCATGGAAACAGTCTAGCCGAACTGCCAAGCCAAGTCCTCCCTGGGCCGGAAACAAGCATCTTGGGACCCGTTTCGGGGCATCACCCCTCATAAGCCAAGCTAGCTTGAGTCCAATTGCACCGTGAGCCTGGGACCCAAACTATGTATTTAGGCCCAGATCTCTGTACTGGGGTTGTTTCCAGTCCAGAGTGGACATGGTCTGGTAGTTCGGGCAGGACATTTCCCATTGGGAACAGGGTCAGGATTGATTTGCATATGGCTGGGTTCAGACTGGAATGGCACGGGGAGCTAACCAACGATGGATGTAGGCTCAGCTCTCTGTACTGGGATGAATGCTTGATATTTGTCACCATTCTGTCCATCAATTGTTCTTTCTGCATTTGATATGTATTATGAAACACATTATTTTTGTATTACAAAACTGAAGTAGGCAAAATTACATGTTGTTGCAAGATTTGAGCCACGTGTGTAAAATAACTCGTAATATCATACCAAACCAGACAGCGCAGGTATGGATTTAACCACTGCAGCGCCATCTTGGGCCGAAGTCCATTGATTTTGCCCACACCATTGGACCCTGTTTCAGCAACAGCCAGCGCTGTAAACCATCTCTATTTCCATTGTAAGAGTACGCTGACAGTGTTATAGTGAAACACTTCGTCACGGAGCCTTCTGATTGGATGAGCAGGACGTCCTGCTCTATAAACCAACCTATTTATATCCGGCCCAGCTGCGGAAACAGCGCCCCCGATACCTCACGTCTCACAGCGGCTGTGGCGCAGAGACATGAAATAAGGCGCGCCGGCTGCAGGGAGATTTATTTCAAGTACCGAGTGGGAGGACTTGATGAACTGTAAGGCTGCCCGGGGGGGGGGTTGCGCAGCGGCCCGCCCCTTTGAGGGCGGCCGCCTTAGTGCCACAGGAAGGCACAGGGGTGGGAGGTCGTGTCCCTGGGTTTGACCAAGGGAGACCCCAGACAGGTAGCTGCTTCCGGCGGGGAGGAGCAAAGGGGGGTACATATGCTGTCCCCGCCTCCTCCTCGCCCTCTTGTCCGCTCGTTCGCCTTGAAGGGCTTGCGTCGTCTCGTCGCTGGTATCTCCGGGCCTGGTCGTGACTCGCGCGCCTTGGCAAGGCTCGTCGTCCATCGTTTGCTGGCGAGGTGCCACGGGGTGGCCCGCTGGTCTGGCTGGTGCGCCTCTTCTGTGTGCGGTGAGTCGTGGAGCTTGTAGCTCGGAGGTTGTGTTATTGGTATGGTCGTCTCGCATGCACTGCCCCTGCTGGGGAATTTGGTGGCGGGGTGTAGCAGTTCAGCACAGTCTGCGTATCTTCCGCGACAATTACCGGGCCTCACATTAACGTCAGATCATTCGTGTGATTCTTTATCCTTCTGGAGAGCGAGCGGGATGTTGTATAGTTGAGGTTTTGACTTCCGTGAGGTTCGTGCAGAGGGTTGGTGTGCCTGCTGCAAAGAACGTGTGCCAAGAGGATTACAGAGTGCGTAGGGTGTAGGTGGGTCAGCTGGTAGCTAATTTCAAAAGAGGCATCCTTTTGTTACTTGCAACTTAAAACTATACGGCCTACCAGTAAGGATGTCCTGAGATGTCCGCACTTATCTCCGGGGATGGGCGCCCCCCGTATATTACGTTATACTGATGTCGGCTGAAATAGGCTTTCACTTATCTCACCGGACTTTATCGGTACCGATCATAAAGGCCTCACAGCCTCTACGCGCCATGCACAATTCAGGTTCTCGTCCCCAGCGTTATTTGTCCAACCAACCGCGTGAATCTTATAAAGCCCGCAAAGGCAGTGCTTTAGTACAAGGCCCCTCCAAGGGCGCACCATTACCCCTTTCATGGAAGGTAATATGGCCCCCTTCTTTCTGGTTCCTGGTTGCTGTGGTCCGGGAGGCGGACTCCTTCTCACCGAATATTCTAGGGAGTGATGCCATAATATTACGGTATAACACCGGACCTAACTCGCACAATTACACAAGTGCTTGTACGCTGTGAGTTTATTTGGTTACACAGGTAGAATACCCAATAACGCTTCGATTGCGTGTGGGAGCAATATCCGGGGGTTTTCGAGCCTCGGGGACGCGTTCACATCCTGTGATTCTGGGCGAATCAATTAATCCTTTCCTCCCCTACGAGCTAATGTGCGTCATTTATGACGAGGAAATAAGTGTTTTAAACGGTAATTTGGAGCGCGTGCATGCTAAAAGACTCACGCAGCCACGGAAGTTGCCGATTCTGGTGCAGGATACCGGGGGTTCGAGCCTCGGGGACGCGTTCCCATCCTGTGATTCTGGGCGATTCACTTAATCTTTTCCTCCCCTAAGAGCTAATGTGCTTCATTTATGACCGGGGAAATAAGTGTTTTTAACGGTAATTTTGTGCTCACAAGACCTGCTCTCACGGGACTTGCTGCATACCGAGGGACGATGGAGCGGGCAACCCGTTTTAAAACTAAACCCAAGCTGTTTCCCGGGTTCGACAAAAACGATGGGCTGCATCATCCTCCTTCTGTGTATGTGGAATTTTGCTTTGGAATAATTGCGTGCGCCTTGATGCCCGAGATGTGGCTGGTGCGGGCCTCTAGCCCAGCCTGGGCGTGGTCCCAGGCCTGACGGCATTCCACCAGACTCGTTAGTTGGGTGTATTGTTTCTTTGTCGATATAGGTGCGTTAGGGCCTGTCTGGCGCGAGTTGGCTGGCGCGTGGTCGCTTCGCCAGTTTGCGACATGTGGAATTTCACCCCCCCTCCTGACTTTCTTTGGCCGTCGCGTCCGGGGCGTTTTCACGCACGCGGGGGGGTTTATTTGGGCGCGCGCGCCATCCCCACTCACCAACGGGGACCCGGAGCTCCTGTCAGTTCGCATAGGTGTATTTATCTGAACAGGCTCGTCAACGGCCTCGAGCCAGTGCGTTACTTTAGGAAGGGAATTTGCTCAAATGGTAGAGCGCTCGCTTAGCATGCGAGAGGTAGCGGGATCGGTGCCCGCATTATCCTACCTTCTTTGTTACATCAGCGAGGGAGCGGATGTGGTCTGGGGAACCGGGAGACAAACTCGAGCTTGCTGATAATGCCGAACAGCCTATATTCTGCGCAATCCTTTAGCTCCATTTCCCAAAAAAAAAAAAAAAAAAAAAAAAAGTGTTGTCATTGCCCGGCGGGGTTTCTCCCCTCCCCCAGTCTCGTGGTGTGATAGGCCTTGCGTCTTTAAGGCAGATTGCGTGAGGCGGCTTGTACTGCATGCATGGGACAGTGCTGCTCTTCAGGGATGGGGCGCTAGCTTCAAAGGTGTCTTCAACTGCCGCTTGTCTCGCCCTGGTTGTCTGGCGTCGGATTCATCGCTGTGCATCAGACATCGTCGCGTTGGTGGGTGCCGGCTTGGTTTTCGTGGTGAGTCCCCCCGCAATTTTTGCCACTCTGCCAGTTTGCGCAAGTTCAATTGACCCCCTTTCCGCCCCTTGGGGCACGCCATCCAGCAAGCTGAAGCCGCGTGTCGTTTTCATGGCGGTGGGGGCACAGTAGGCGTGAGGGTGTAGGTCGAAGACAGTGGGGGGAATCTTCCGGGAATGTCGGTGACATTACCGATCATAGGTGCGGGGTGTCGCTTTCATTAGGAGCTTCGGAGAGAAAGGGGACGCGTTGTGGGAGCATAGCGTGATGCCTATGGCGTTGTATGGGGTGTAGCACTGCAATCTATGGCGATTTTAGTGCAGACAAGAAGGGTGTCGAAACAAAACAACTTTTGATGCTTGCATTTAGTGACCTTGATGTGTGGGTGCGATCGGCGCTTGTGTGCCGCAGGAGGTAGTGTACAGCAAAGCTTTTGTAATAGAGGCATTACGTAATTAGTTGCAACTGATTTCCCTTGCAACTTCGTTCATATAACGAATTACTCCAATGGTTTAGCGCACGGCACGGAAGTCTCGCCGCTGGGGTATGGTATTCAGTCCCCTATTGGGTCAGGCACGCTTAACGTCACGGGGTAGCACCAGCCCTGTAGGCGGGGGTAGCGGTATGGGCGGCACGGATTGCTGGCATGGTGCGATCAATGAGGTGTGTGTGTGTGCTATCCGCGCGGAAGTACCCTGGGAGGATTTATTTCAACGGTTTCGTGCCCAGCTAATTGAGGCCGCTCCAGCAGGCGTGTGCAGCGATTTAGATTGTAGGCGTACTGAGGACGCCCCCACAGATGGTGGTCCGCGGCAATGGCAGTCAGTTTTGGTTTTCAGGCAGTTACACGGCCATGGGGCCACGCTGAAATGAATCCGCTTTAGTATAAGGGGGGGAGTATGCAATTAGAACTTCCGGCATTAGGAGGCCGCTCCCATAGGTGGGTACGACAGGCATGGGGCACGGTCGGGGTAAGGTTGGCTCCACCGTTGGCCTAGTAACTGAGTGCTTATGATAAAGCAGGAATGTTTGGTTAATGTAGTACACGCCGAGATGGGGGTGGAACGCTCCGGTGAAGTCAGCCGGCGTTTCCGGAGTGGGGAGCTGGCCAGACCGTAGCGGGAGGCATGGCGGCATTAGGGAATACCCACGATTATACAAAGCGCTCCGTTGTCATCCCTGCTTAGTGATACGGTTATTACGGCCAGCTTCAATTTATATTTGCACCGCCTTACTAAGCCAAAGATAATGGAGTAATTGCCCAACAATATCTAGGAGTGTAGTGCTGCTGGGCGGTGCTGGAGTTTCCCTTGGGTGGCACACTGTTTGGGGGGAAATTCGCCAGTTGCCACAGCTTATGAGGCAATCTTTCTATAGACCCTGGACTCTGAAGGCTCTTGTCTTTAATAGGTTTGCCCTTGATACAAATTAGGTAGGCCGCCAGGGAAAGGGTGTGGCATAACGGCCCGGCTGCTAAATTCATGGCTAGGGGTATCATGGTAATATTGAAGTGCAACCTATGCCCAGAAAGTATACCAAGTTTTTAATAATATGTGGAAAGAATGAATTACACCATTACTAGATGGCCGTATGGTGCCACATGGTTTGCCTTTTCTTGGTGCGGTTTTACTCGACCCAGCTGCATTATTGTCCCTCACAGCCACATCCTCCAGGGGTAGCAGAGGGCCTGAAGCAAACAGATAATGATGTAAGCGCATGCTAGCACCGGGCGACCAGGACTGGGGATTGAACGTGCGAAGATGTGGGGCCGGCAGCGAGGTTGCGCCGCTCTCCTCTCGTGCAAAGGTGATGAGGTATGTTCGATAGACCTTACATCTTCAAGTTTCCGAGTACATTGGTCCGAGTCCCCTGTTGTCACTTAGTTTCAGCTAGGAATACCTTTGCAGCTGCTCATGTTTAAACGAGGCTCTACGCACTTGGGGTAACACAATCGTGCAGTGGCAAGTGTTTTCCCATACCCATCTGGGTGATGGCTGTGGGGGGTCGGCGTGCCACTGTAATTACAGAATGGTTACTGCTTGAAAAGTGCTGCGAGGGGAATACCAGGCGTGTAGCGAAGGACTGGTGATTTGGTTCTTAGGCCCCTCTGTTATGTTTTCGTAAGCAGGGAGGTAGCATCGGTTCTAATATCGGTGTAATTTTCAGGCACAGCACTGGTTCAGGTGCAGTGCTTTCAGGCTCCTCCTGTTTCTTGGTAGTAATTGGTCTTCTGACGGCCCGCCCGGCAACTCTGGGTAGCTGTATTGCTGTGGCCGCACATCCAGTTTGGGCCGGGCCCCATTGAAGAGAGAGAGAGAGAGACTCAGAGGAGTCCACTAACACTCCGAGCATTAGTGAGTAATGTAAGTTTGCCATGTAAGCGCGGCGCTCGGACGTGGCAAGTCCGCTAGAGCTATTATGGTTTAATACATGGCGTGTCGAGCTCCAGCTCGCGGAGTCGCCCTCCCTCGCCATGATCCTTCAGCACATGAACAGCACTATTTCTGTCTCCTTTCCCGTGGGTCGAGCATAGGACTGGTGCCTCAGGTTGTAGGTGACCGAGAGGTAGCGCTCTCTATCTGGCTGTTATTAACTGCTGGTGTGGTGCACTGGCAACATTATTTATGATTGGCCTTCGAGTGCTCCTCTGGGTAGTGTCCTTTGGTAGTACGTAGCGTGAGGCAGTGAGAGGCCGCATTTGGCCGCACATTGGCATTATTTTCGGAGTAGGAGGTACGGCAAGGAACAGCTAGGGTGGTTTGTGGGTGCTTCAGCGATCATGGAGAAAGTATGCATCACAGGCCATGGCTTACACGGAAGTGGGCAATGATCACAGACACCACGGGGGCCGAGGCCTGCACTGATGCCTGGCATTGGGGTCCCAGTTTACTTCTGAAATGGCTAGCCCTTCAGATGCTGAAAGAATGTCCGTTGTTAGTTACTCGATTTTTAACCGATTGGTTACTTCCTGGGTCATCCGCGGGTGTAGAGCGTTAGGCTCTTGTTGTCGTTCCAGCGGGTCTGTTTGATGCAGGATGGTGTTTTTGGGCACACCAGCCACGTGGTGGGTCTTTCTGTGTCTGTCTGGGCTTAGCCTTCCTTAATCTCCCTGCTTTTCGAAGTCGGGGGGCTCTTGAGTTGTTACTACTGTATTAGTACTAAACGCGTCAGGTACTAGAGGTACTCTCATTTCACCTAACAATAGGTACCCCAGGACGCATGTCCTCCTTTACTCACATCTCCAGTCAGGACTGCCCGTCCTCCCCCTCCAATCCTTGGAGCTTAGGGGTCCAATATACGGCTCCCACACCATTCGGTAGGAGGATTTCGTAGAGTTGTGGGGCAGGTCACAGGCTGCTTCCTCTCGCTGTGTTTGTTCTTCCAGGTGTGGTCGGGTCAGGGACGGAGGAGAGCAATCATCGCGTGGTATATCTGGGCATGAAGGAACGCCAGGCAAGATTGTAGCGTAGGCAGATAGTGGTACTTAGCGGGGACTGGATGTTGGTCTCAATGGCATGCAGCCAGGAAAGGGGATCATGTTCCTAGGTCACGTACATCAGGCAGTGACAGGTGAACAGGGAACATTGTACTAGAATTACAGGAGTGGGTCCCACCACGGTCGGTCAGATGGGAAGCTGTCATCTTGATTCTCACTGGATACCCTACTCCAGCACGCCGATTGTAAGCTGAGGATGCCTGTTGACGCTGTTAGACCTGCTATTAGCTAGTACACTCACTGTCGTGCCTTGGCTCGGTTTGTCTCGCATCAGGGCCAGTTTGGGGTTACTGGCGAGTTGTTTGCTCTACGGCGGAAGCGGGTGCTTCTAGAACAGGACAAGATTGATTAGGCCAGGCAGCATGACAAAGGTCTTTTAGGCACTGGCAGAAGGGTGCAGGCAGCGAAGTAGTGCCATTACAGAACATGGATTTGTCAACATTCAGCTAGGAAATGATTAGCAGCAGGAAGGTATTGAACCATGGTGAGCAATTGCTTCTGGGTTCGTGCTCAACAGGAGCAAGGGAATTGCATTTTGTTCCATCAGGGTACGGGGACAGTCTATAGCACCGGAAACTAGGGCGGAGCATGGTTGCTCACTTAGTAGCCCGCCCTTGAGTTTGACGAAACATGCACCTTGATGCGAGTATCGTTTCCGGTTAACTTCTCCCGCCCTCCGGCACTGGCTGGCAGCTATGCAGGTTGTGGAAGTGGCCTTCCAACAGGGGCGTGTGGTCCATATGATCGAGGGAAACACCGGGGTAACACCTTTGGGCTCTATTCCGCAGGAGAACATTTGGCTTTCCCAGTATTCAATTAGAGAAGCATTTTACAAGTTTTTCTCCTCTGTGGTCACCCTGACCTGTCCCTCCCTGGTATACTAGCAATTTTCGGGAGGGCAAGGCCTACAGTTGATGGTGACTGATGGAATGCGATGGGCGTACTCCAACGGAGCGAAAGAGGAAGCAAGGCGGGCTTGTCATCTCTTACCACCTCCCGCATGGGCACTGCCAGGCAGGAGTGTCTTGTCAAAGGGATTGTTCTGTAGCCATGCAAAGGGAACCTTGGACCATCGCTCATTTTGGTGTAGGTCATTACAGTCAAATCCATGGGAGAGTTTAAAAGGACGGGGGAATTCGTCCTGTTGGTACACGCTGGCCGCCGGCCCGGTTGAGCGTAGTCTTGTTTGGCTGGACCTGGGAGAAGCCCGGTACCGGTATGCTGTAGGTATAAAGGCCTACCGGGAGCCATGCGCAGTGGCGCAGAGCAAAGAGGTCTTGGCTTCATCAGGCATGGTCTTATACACGCCAAGTCCACAGGGTGCCTGGAGGGAGATGAAGGGCACCCCTCTAGTTTAGGTATGGATGTTCTCCGACTAGACCTAGGGGAAGCTTTGGCTGCAGCAGGTTGTAAGTACATAGGTCTACCTTGGTGGGGGGCCCTGGTAGTGACGGTGGCCACTCCCAAGGCTGTGGAGGAGTTACAGGGCGATCCAGGGTCTGCACATACCAAGGGGTATAGCATGCAGCAGCACCGTGTGGTGCTAAGCCAGGATACCCAGGGATCTTTAGCGTGTCCACTGGAAGACCTACGGCGCCCCGCTAACCGACAGGCGGTTGTGGGTCTGAGCAACCGGGGGCTGCCATGTATGCTCCGCCCACCCATCACGGGGGGGCGTGTGAAGCATGTGGACTGGAGGTCCACGGATGGGAGGGGGGGACCCTCCCAACATTTGGTAGACACCAATTGGCGTTGCCATGGTGACTCTAGGCTTATCAGACGGGCAGGCGGCATGGGGCTGGCCTGCCCTGGGATCGCCCGTAAGATAACCCACCGTGTTTGCATATTTATTATGCTAATAAACCTGCAGCAATATTTCTCCACTTACATTCAGTGTCGTGTGTTTTATTTATGTACTTATGTGTGTTGTGATAACTGTTGCCGATATTGGCACTATGTAAGGCTGCCCGGGGGTGGGGTTGCGCAGCGGCCCGCCCCTTTGAGGGCGGCCGCCTTAGTGCCACAGGAAGGCACAGGGGTGGGAGGTCGTGTCCCTGGGTTTGACCAAGGGAGACCCCAGACAGGTAGCTGCTTCCGACGGGGAGGAGCAAAGGGGGGTACATATGCTGTCCCCGCCTCCTCCTCGCCCTCTTGTCCGCTCGTTCGCCTTGCCCGCCCATCCGCTTACCCGGCATCCGGAGGGACAAAGGGGGGGGCAGGTTTTTCTAACAATTTTCACTTTGTGTTGCAGGAGGAGTTACAGGGCGATCCAGGGTCTGCACATACCAAGGGGTATAGCATGCAGCAGCACCGTGTGGTGCTAAGCCAGGATACCCAGGGATCTTTAGCGTGTCCACTGGAAGACCTACGGCGCCCCGCTAACCGACAGGCGGTTGTGGGTCTGAGCAACCGGGGGCTGCCATGTATGCTCCGCCCACCCATCACGGGGGGGCGTGTGAAGCATGTGGACTGGAGGTCCACGGATGGGAGGGGGGGACCCTCCCAACATTTGGTAGACACCAATTGGCGTTGCCATGGTGACTCTAGGCTTATCAGACGGGCAGGCGGCATGGGGCTGGCCTGCCCTGGGATCGCCCGTAAGATAACCCACCGTGTTTGCATATTTATTATGCTAATAAACCTGCAGCAATATTTCTCCACTTACATTCAGTGTCGTGTGTTTTATTTATGTACTTATGTGTGTTGTGATAACTGTTGCCGATATTGGCACTAAGCTGCACTGCCAGCCTCCCGGCGAGGATGAGCTCTGGAGGGGAAAATGATCCCCACGCAGGGGTTTGCTTGAAGTGCGCAAGAATGAAATTACTCTGCAAACTAAAAGACATTTTTACAAAATCAATACGACTCGGGCGGACCAGGCACCGCCAGAGCAACATTGTTTGGAAAGTAATGCCAAGTGGAGGCAGACAGAAATCGAGAGAGGGGCATAATTCAAGAAGAAACAAACTGTTAACACGAAGATAACGCAAAAAAAAACACAGAGGTAAAGAATCTTGGCAACTGTGAACGATGCAGTATCACAGCGATCAAATTATTTGATTATGGCATGCACAATATTTTTCCACTGGAAGAAATATCCATTTAGTTAAGCCACTACTTGCAGCTGGTTTCTAATGTAAGGCTTTTTTTAAAGGTTTATTTCAAACGTTTCGTTTGCGTTTTTGCCATATTTAAGTAACAGATTTTGTCGTATTTGGTCAATTGGCCATATGTGGTCTCTCGTTCTAAATCCCATATGGAATTTCCGATAGGATGTGGCTCACAATAATGTTGGCCACCTATACTTTGTTTCCCTTTTTAGACTCGCCCCCTCTTTCGTGATGTGTGGTAAATACGAGTATATTCCCTTGTTGTGGCAGGACACCACAGCAGGTGTGAAATCCAAAATTAAAAACCTGAAAAATATTGTTCTTGCTACCATTTCCCTGTAGGGGCCACACTTTCTAAGAACCGTCATGCCCCACCGAAGGTTCCTCCTTCCCATTAGCATGTGTGGGCATCAAAACCCTCTGTTCACCAGTCTGCTCTGGTGCCTATTGGTTGTGCTTTTGGAGCACACAGTAAACATTTGTCGCTGACGTTTTTCTCTCATTCTTTCTAGTATTTTTTTGCAATGCTGGAACAGTATTTGGTTTCCCAAATCGCTAGTTGTGTCCTTTGAGCCATCAGATACCCCCCTCAGGGCGTATACGTATGATGGACTATTTTATCTTAACCTGGTCAGGAGTGCTATCATGCCAACGCCTATGTACTGAAACACACAGGAACATATGTAGTGCTTCCATGCTCGTCAGTGATCAAGGAAACCCCCCACATTAGTGTCTCGCTGCTGAAGAAATGTTTCTTCTCTTCTTCATCTCTAGGGCACCTCCGCTCCCTGGTGATGTCTATCCAGAAACCGGATTTTATTGCGATAATTGGTGAGACATCGACTGGTACACAGAAGCAGGTGTTAGATGGGTCTATCTAAGTGACCGGGTTTGCTTGAAATTACTAACTGGAGAGTGCAAGGCTTGTGTCCGTGCCTGTGGCCAAAGTCTTTCAATACATCTAGTTCCCAGCGGCGGACCCTCCATTAGGGTGGAGGAGCGCCGCGCCTCCCCCCTGCTACCACCCTCAGATAAAACGATAATAAAACAGGCTTTAAACCTGTTTTATTTTAAACCCCTGGACCCACCGCCAGGTCTCTGACGAGTCTTGAAGGTGGGTCCAGGGGATGACAGTGTTGGTGGGGAAGTGGTATTGCACTCCCCTCAGTACACATGATGGTTTTGCCAGCCGTCTCAGGCTGGCCAAACCGTCATGCGCAGTGAAGCTCTCTCCAGCCCCAGCTGCGTTGCTGGGGCTGGAGAGAGCTAGCACAGGCTCCCACTCTGCCTGGAGCACAAAGTCCATGCGCTCAGGCCAGCCGTGGTGCTGCTTTCTTGCAGCGTCAGGATTGGCCGCTGTGCAGTCTGGCAGCATGTCCCAAAACCAGGAAAAACACGATGCTGGAGACGGCGGCGTCGGTAAGTTTTCAAATTTTTTATTTTTCTATTCCTTAACACCCCCCACCTCCCTCCTCGGCTCGCCGCCACTTTGGCAGGGGATGGCCCGCTCCTGCTAGTTCCCCTTTGTTTGAGCTGAAATGAGATTTCATCTGACGCCCTTAACTTAAACATGGGGTTGACAGCCTTTAGTGGTGATTCACTGTATGTCGCAGACCTCGATCTCTCCGTCAGCAGGTTCAACAATTCCTCTCCATCCTCTGCACCTCACTAGGGTAGACTGCTGACACTCCGGGAATTTTCACGCTGGATGCGCAACGTGGACCTCAAAATATCTCCACACTTGTTGTGCAAGAACGCCTAGTGTCTGTCTGACCAACCCTCCAGTCTCCTCATGTTCATTCATTCCTCCGGTACCAGCTAGGTTTGTCCATGCCAGGAGTGATACCTGTGTTCTACCACCATGCCAAGGATGTTGGAAGAACTTCGACATTTTATATCTTGGACAGAAATAGCATTAATAGGCGTCTTATCCAAACTTTCTGCTTAGATAGGGCATGTTCCAGCATCAGGCTATGAGGGTTTCTTCTTCAGGCTTTCACGTCCGTGCCCGTTCCACCAGAGCCAGGACCGCTTCAGCCCTGCCCACTTCCTAGAGTCCGATGGCTGCACTTGCAGTCGATATAGTATGTGTTTGTGCGTCATCTGATAACATTGATAGGTCAGGGGGCCTTTTATTCTTTGAAACTTTATCCTAAACTGGGAACGGAGAGGGCAGAAAAAGTTATTCTCTTGTGTAATTACTTCTGCACTTTTCCTTTGGAACCTTTGGAAGGTGTATTTTAAAACAAACCATTACCCTTCCTCGCATCTTTGGCTCAGCTGACATGAGATGTGGGTCCAGTGATAAACAGAAACTGACTTAAGTCCTGTATGGGAAAAACGCACCGCGCAGGGATGAGCCTTCATACGCACTCTACAATGGGGGATGTCTCTTGAGAAATCTTTCTGAGGAAAGGGGTCTGTGGTCCCTAAAGCCAGCAGATACAACGTGAACGCGTTAGTTTCTTTTCCCGTCTTGAGTGTCATTTTCCACAAGAACGTCGGTCGCCAAGAAATCTACAGAATGGATTTGTTAGCTAACTCGCATTCATATAATCCGTGCTGTAAAGGGCAAGTAACACTCCAAGTCATTTTTTTCCCACGTAAGAAAAAAGATGCCGTGTGTATGCACGTTAAAAAAAATCGTTACACTATTTTTCTGCTGGTTTTCAGTCAGACATATTACTTGTTTGAAACCGTATCCCTGTGCCCGAGGACGCGCTCTCCCACGCCCTTTGATGTTTTCGGTTGGAATTACGTCGCACGTCCTTAAAAGAGCATGCGAACACAAGAGGCTGAAGTCGAGTCTACCATTGCCTTTGAACTCTAAAGCGCATTATTGGGCACCGACAGTGAATGCTTTTCCAAACGTACTTATTAAACCACACCTGTTATGTCTACGTGCTTTGAAAGTCTGGAAAGACCTTCTTTTCCCACTACCTTCACGGTGCTTAATTTGTAAAAGAAAAGTGTTTGGGTCCAAATTTTTCTAAGAAGGCCGCCGGTGCCAATGCTCAATGTCAGAGTTGCTAAATAACAAGGTGGTCTAGTCTTTATTTCACCCCATGCCTCTTTCACTCGCCAATATCCTCTACCTCCCTTTTTATATCAGACTTACAGGTTCTTTTTCATCTCTGCTTTCTCCATATGTCAGTTTTTTCAGTCTTTCTCTTCCTCCTACTTTGCATTTTTTCTCTTTTGCTCTGGTTCAAAATAAGCCTTGTCCAGCAAAAACGAGCTACAGTGGGCCCCACCTGCAACCCCTGTTCAAATTAAGCACTGTGCCTTCAGAAGAGTGAAGGGAATAAAAAATCTTACATGAGGAAGTTTTCCAGTCAGTGCTTCACCGCACTGTTTTGATGTCCAAGTGTTCCATAGGCAAGAAGTGCATCACCCATAGGTTGTGGTCCAGAAGAGGTCCAGATCCAGGGTGAGCCTCACTAAAAGAGAAAAAAGATCAACCAAACGGAACAGGGCAACGGTCTCTGATTGGACCCTCATTTCAACGTGTCCCTTGCCATCACCAGGAAAGCTGAGAGCCCCGGATTCTCCTAGTGTAAATGGCTAAAATATAGTTTCATCATCATAACTTTATTTCGATCACAAAGATCTTAAAAGTAATATAGCTTCAAAAGAGGTTCAAGGGGCAGTTCGCGGGCACTAGCCACTGTTAAAATGAGTTGGGTATGTTTCCATTTGCTGCAAGGCTAAAGAAAATCTAGTGATGAGTACACAGCATGCAAGTGCATATTGGGACATTCTTTGCATAAAGCATTGAAGCCTGGCCAGGTAAATATAGTCGATAGTGCCATGTAAGAAGCACCTGTGATGCACTTTTTGTGTAGGAAGTCATACAGCCACATTCACAAGACACTAGCTCAACCTAGCATCGCATTATCCATTGTGGAGAAGGCTAATGGAAATAAGAGTTGAAAGAACACCAAATCCTTTTGGTTTTTTCCATCACGCACCCTACAATTATGAAGCGTGGGAATATGCAGAACACTACGGGCTGGCACGGAGGCATGCACTTAGAGTTCCTGCTGGCACATGTGTGCTCATACTCTGACAAAGGGCTCATCGTCCTATAAATTGGCTGGAGTGATCACGCACACTGACCGGCTTTGTCACCTAAAAGAAGCAGTAACTCAAGTCCATGTTTCCAGATGAAAGCCTTATTGGTTGCGTGCCCCTTGTTGCCTTGAAGAAGAACATTTGAAAACAAGTGAAGAATGTTTAGATCATCTGATGCTGTGACTGTCTTCATTTGCCTCTGTGTAGCTCGATTAGGTGGCTTTAGGTGGGATCTTCATGATTATTTCTCAACTGTTCAATAATGCCCATCTGTTAACTAGAATGTGGCCTTGCTCTTACAAGTTCTCAAATCAGTTTTACCGAATTGCAGGGAATTTAGTAGATTTAATGAACATATGGCGGGATCATGGAGTTTTCTATTCCTGGTTTGCAGAAATCCCTGTACCTCTTGTGAGATCAGACAGTTTAGACTCCAGCTTTTACTCTTGTGAACATTCACTTTTTCAAGCCTGACAAAGATCCGAAGCAGGCCATTCAATTCCTTGTGTAATCAAGATTGGACTGTGGCAACTCTCTACTCAGGAATTCCCAAGCTCCACCCAACCCCTCTGAAAGCCTCTTCGTGCCGCTGTCAAGCTGGCCACGAAGTGAGAAAATTCAACCACATCACTCCAGTTTTGATCACTAGTAAATTGCTCTATCAAGACGAGAAGTATTTTCAAACTAGTTTGCAGTACCCTAAAGGCTACACAGCGGAACAACAAACATCGTAAAAAAAGAATTTTTAAGGAAGTGAGCTCAAGATCTGCTACTCTATTTCACTGGCTAGGTGGACAATCCCTTCATGCAAAATTGTCAAAGCTAAATCTGCAATTTCTTTCTGTAAAAGTCTCTTGACTGAGATTAATGTAACCCATCTACACTGAACTAACAGTTTAATTTCTTTATTTTTGGATATATGTATGTTGGTAGCTTACACTGTGGTATTTGTGAATGTGTGTGTTTTCTCTATATGCAGTATTAGCACTTCCCCTTATGTTAACTGATCCTTTATAAAGTACAGTCATCTGCTAGGTCTGGTACACAGGATATAAATCTCCCAATATGAAAAAATTAAAATTTTAGCTCAGCAGCTGATCAGTTAGAAAAAGTAGGGCAACAATACTCGATTTGTTGGGCAGTGTTATGTCCTGTACAGTTAATCTGTTATCTACTAATCCCATTTTCACTTGCAAGTGGGAAATTACTTTTGTGGCTTTGAGATTCCAACATGTGTGGCATTGTTAGATAAGGGACAGCGATCGCTAGTGAAGTTTGCAACTGCGGTTTTTCAAGAATTGGAACTGAAATGGCAACTCTTTGCTATCTTTTCCCGTGAGCTGTCAAGGCAGTGAGTGAAGGTTTAGTTTTGATTGGTTTTTGAGTCATGTGACTAACCACGAATGGGTGATTCACAAACATGTTTGCACACTCAAGTTATTTTTTGGTGCTCCAAAAGGTAATCTGCAGATGCAGAGATTTTGATATTTAAGTCCAGAGATGGAGTTTAAAACTGTGTCGAATCCTGCAGTACAGGAGATTTTCAGCAGTACTAAATTCAGAGATTTGGACAGAAAATAGTATTTGACTGGGTGCAGCAGGTGGTGGCTAGGCATGGAGCATAAAAAAGCTTATAAGTTTGTAGGTTTTAATGAAACATTTGCAGACCATTTCTGGACCTGGATAGGCATATAAAATAAATATTGAAAAAGAAAAGAGTATGTGCAGCTCTGTGGGGAGGGGGCTATATTAATAGGCCATATTTCTGGACTGTGTACGGGAATAGGTTTCTTCGCAAAGAAAACATATTTTTCATATGCACAAATCTGCAAATGAAGGAGGCATGTGCATGAACATCTATGATGTACATATATTTATATGCATACTCTTGGTTACGATTGTGAATCCCCAACAAGAGGGAAATCTGTACAGATGTTGTCCTAAATCTACAATGTGTGCGTGACTCGTTAGAAGCGTTTTGTGAATCAGGGCCTTCTTGCTCTTGGGGAACATTTTGCCTAAATCCACGTGAGTGTAGTCAGGCGGCGTTGGAGAGGGGGGGGGGGGGGATTACAGATGAGTTTAGATCCAACCATAATAAGGACTCTAGCACAATATTTACAAACATATACATTCCTCCTTTAACTTTACTCTTATTATGTGGTAGGATGGGGCTCATTGTCTTTATACGACAGTGACACCAAACCTCTTGACCACTCTCCATCCAAAAAGCACCATATATGTTTCTGCACCGCAATAAAACAAATTTGCTAGTAGCAGCTGTTATGTTTCGAAAAAGCAATGTCATCACCTACTGTGCACCATAGCTTCTTGTTATGAGCTAGATTATTTTTGCATTTTTGTGTGATGCTTTAGCATCACTGATCTCATCCATGCTAGAGGCGAGGCGGGTACTGAGGACCTGAAGTAACGAGCATCTCACAAACCACAGAAGCAATTTCCTCCCACGAGTTCCAGTGCCAATGGCACCTGATACCCTCCCCCCCCCCTCCAACCCCCAAACCACTGACGTCAAACTTGGACACTGTCTTGTACAGATACTTAACCCTACACTCTCTGTGTTAGAGATTCCCACAACAAGCTAGGCATTTGGTGGCTGGATACATGTAAATGTATTTTTACTTATATAGCGCACTTCTACCCAGAGGTCTCGTAGCACTGTATTCATACCGCTGTGGAACCCTTCCTGGTTTTCCTGTGAAATGTCCACTCCTGGGCACCCCCAAGGTGAAGCCAGGCATCCTAGCGCTCTGGGGGCCGTTGTGGAGATTAAGCAAGCTATTGCCCAGAGTTGCACAGTGGGACCCATGATTAGAATAGGCACCGAGGCGAGAATTATCAGGTCTGGCTTAGTGTTTCTCTGACCAGTTGCTTATACGAGGAATAGACGAAAATGTTTGCGGTCTAGTTTTCGTCTAGCTTGTCACAGCTTATTGGTCAGTTCAGCTGCACAATTGATTCCTACAGCTCTGTCGGACCCTAAAGGGAGAGAGAGGGATGTCACCAGCCACCGTATTCTGGCTTAGCTTATTGACGAGGCAAAAGCCAAATAGTCCCCCCCCCCCCCCCCAATGTGCAGAGCAGGGTTTTGGTGGTTTTAAAGAATGTATGAATGCTTGTAATAAAACCAAACACACACTAGGAAAAATGCCAGTTTTATGTTTTTTTCCTCCTATTCTTCAGAAGTAGGTTGCTATACCAATGGTTCTTAAACTGTGGTCCTCGACCCATGGATGTCTGCGATGTTTGAGAATATTGAGCTAAATAACTGTATAAAGTTGGTTCCTTCGACGAGGACAAAAGTTTCACCAAGTAACAATGATACTAACTTGAGGTCTTCCCAATGCATTTTATATATGAATTAATAAAGAAATATAATGGATACAAACATGCTCTGATCTGAACTAGCAATCTGTTTCTGACTAAACACTTTCGACTTGCTAATGATTTTGTAGTGACAATACCTATCTACACAGTTAGCCAGTGTTGTAGCTGCTTGGTGATCCAAGCATGTATACACAGGTAGATTTGTGGAAGCGTACCTTCTGGCAGACACACTGGTGCATGGTCACCCTTTGTCCACGGGTTCAAACAAGAAGGAGAATCGACACTGGAGTGAAGTAAAAATCAAGCAATTTATTAACACTCATGAGCGGGGGCCTCGTCCAACAAGCACCAAGAGATACTCAAGGAGGAAGCACGCGAGCAATGATTACATGGGTTTTTATAGACAAAGATCACAAACAGGGGACGCCCCATGGTGTAAATAGAGCTTTGCTAAAACACACACAAATGAGGTAATGGTGAGAATCGACAGGCTTGGTGTTTTGAGCAATCTTTGCGTCTTGAGGCTGCACAACAAGATATGTTATCTGTGTAAACTTTATTCAGGACTTAACCACTGTCTGAGAACTCTGGGATGCACGAAGCTGTTGATATGCATTTTGACATTCAGATGACCATGGTAGAGGAAATGGGGTGTCTTTGGTAACAAGGGACAAAAGGGGTTTGATAATGAGTAAAAAGTTGGGTATCCAATTGTCTACAGTAAGATGTAATGCCAGTAAGTGCTCTGACTTCTTTTTGTGTACGGGGAATGGTAGTGTTTATGATAGTTTGAATCCTATCCTTGGTGAGAGTGCGTCCCTCCTTCGACAAGAGGTGACCTAGATAGGTGACCTCTGGTCGACAATATTGCAATTTATTCTTAGAGACCTTATGTCCTTTAGCAGCAAGATGGTGCAATAAGGAGAGGTTGGCTTCTGTGCAATGTTCAGCTGTGTCAGCCGCGAGCAGGATATCATCGACATATTGGACGAGTGTGACTCCAGTTGGTAAGGGAAGTTCATCCAACTGTCGTTTGAGTGCCTGGCTGTAGATGCTAGGGCTTTTTGTATAGCCTTGAGGGGCTCTACAAAATCTAAATGAACGACCTTTAAGTGAAAATCCAAAAAGATATCTACTATCCTGATGTATAGGGATAGAGAAAAAGGCGTTCTTAAGATCATTGATGGAGAACACAGTGGCTGTGGGTGGGACCAAAGTCAACAGGGTGGTAATGTCAAACAACAGGATATTGAGGAACTACTATTTTGTTAATTTCTCTCAAATCCATCACAAATCGATAAACTTTATCCTGTATTCCATCCCCTCTTTTAAGGACAGGAAGAATAGGGTTATTACACACATTAGAGGAGATTTCCTCAATGATCCTGGTAAGTATCATGTCACCAATGATGTGTATTAGCGCATGTTCACCGTCTTTTGATATTTTGTATTGCGGAGCACGTGGTAAAAGAGCACCTTCTCGAATTTGTATGTGTACTGGGGGAATGTCCATTCTCCCTACATCTGTGTCTGCAGTAGCCCAGACAAATGGGGGAACGGAATCGAGGTCCGAGCATGGGGAAATATTACATTGTTTAGGTGATGTCTTCCTTCCAAAGGTGACACGCACTCCCAGATGGAGAGCAATGTATGGAAGCATGAAAATATTTCCGAAGGTCAAGTTCCAGCAAATTATCAGGGGCATGCGGGGGAAGCAAAAAGGGTGCAGAAGTACTCAAATTGTTAACCCGTAAAGGTATTTTTCAGGACACAGGGCTAGGGGTTGGTGTTCCATCGAACATCACCGATGTTATTATCCGGCCAGACAAGGGTGTCCCAGAGACCAGTTGTTGAGATATTGCGCTACGTGTCACCCCTGTATCTACTAGGAATTTCTGATCCCGCCCAAGTATGGTAGCTGTTATATAGGGTCCTGACTGATCTACAGGAATCTCAACTGGTCCTACTTGTCCTACGCTGTCCTAGGCAAAGTGCATTCCTATGGCTGGTTCGTAGTCATCCAAAGAATATTGAGTGTTCCTTTGATCGAAATAATTATCTGACCTATTTCTGCCTGAATTTTGTTGTGGGTGTCGGGGGCCTTGAGCTCCCCGGCTACCACTTGCTTGCCCCCTTCCTCTCCCGCCAGAAGCTAAAATGGGGCATTCAGAACGCCAGTGGCCATTTTCTTTGCAATAAGCACACTCATCCAGTCCCAGCGGTGTCTGTCTACGGGGTGGTCCTAATGGAGGTGTTTGTCTAAAATGTAGACCACGGCCCGACCCTGGGGTCCATAAGCCTGAACCATCATTACCTTAGTCTTTAATTCCTTTATTTTGCCTTCTCTTCTGTCATGCTCAGTTGTCACCTGGTTCTGGTAATACTGAGCTATATCTAATATGGCCTTAGGGGATACTGAGGCCCATGTACTTTCAGACCCCTTTAAACGAACAGATATTTCGGGAAGTAAGTTGCCAACAAATCGGTCCACAAATAAATGGGAGCCAGTGGGTGTAGATGTGTCTTGGCCACTAAAGTCATGGAAAACTTCCTTGAAGCGAGTAAATAAATCAGGGACAGACTCGTCCTGTTTTTGTTTACAAGCAGTAAGGAGCGTCCAATCTATTTTCTGTGCTGGAATCATCGTTTTTATATAAGTGAGTATGTTACCAGGGAGTTCCAGTATGAGCTGATTAGGTTTTTCACCCGGCTTCTTATCAGCTTCAGCTGCTATTATTGCTGTCCAATCTCCTCCTAACTCAACAGCATGATCCTGTTTCCGGGTGAATTGACACATATCCGGCAGTAAGATCATGCCGAAAAACATATCAATGTCAGCTAGCGTCATAACACAAGAGTCAATAGCTGCCTGTACTTCATCATAAAAACCTCTGGGGTTCTTTCAAATATCAGGTAAAGAGGCTTTAAGAGTGAGAACATCAGTCCTACATTATACATGAAATGGGCTCTAGCATCGGGGCTGTTAGGATCATCATTGTTTGCGTTCCCTCTCCTGGGGATAAACTGGGGCGCGGCTCCCCTCATAGGTCTTATCCGGGGAGAGGCAAAAAGTTCATCACGGTGCCACATTATTGTTGCTATGGCTGTATTAACCCTTGCTATAGGGAAGGCCCTTACCTGGCACTGCCGGTTAATGGCTCTAGCATAATCTGGACCATTTTCTCCTGTAATCATCTCCCATTGGGCTAAAAACTGGTAAGAAAGTTTGTTTATGAGACAAAGGAGCTCGCCTGCAGACAAATCTTGTATCTGGTCTATCATTTCTCCGGCCTCCATTTCGGAATCGTTTAACCACTTCAATACTATCTGTTTTATTAGATCTTGGCATGGCTGAGGTATGGCAGAGCGGAGAATTCGGGGGGCTGGGATTGGTACAGGTCCATCTGTCAATTCATGAGCGTTGGCTTGGGATTGGGGGGATACAGGATGGACCAGCACAGGTTGAAAAGTAGGGGGTTGGACAATCCTTGGTGGAGGAGGAGGGGCCGGTGGCACAGGAAGTACAGGATTTGGTGGTCCAGGGGGAAGGGATGCCAAAGGTGCATATGGGGGTGGGGGTCATTCAATCAATAATCTGTCGGTTTCTGAGTCAACATCATCATGGTGGACTTGGGCCGTTACTGTTGGCCTAACAACATATTCTTTAGATGTTGTCAATCTATGTTCTCGATCTAAACATTCTGTATTGTCCTGAACTTCTTCATTCTTTAATTCCTTAAACTTTTGATAAACTGTCTCCCTTTCCTGTTTCCTTCTCACTTTCTCTGCCTTGAGCTGCCGCTCCATCACTTCCTACCTCTACATACGCAAACTGTCAAACATAGCTGGTCTAACTTTCCTAGCAAACAATTCTTTCTCTAAGTACTCAAGTTTATGAGGGTCCATCGTCCCCTCTATTGACCACTGAAATTGGAGATCCCCTTTTGTATATTTGTTCCACAATGCATTATACATGATGGGACAAATACCATGTTTAACATGCATTTCAAAATTCGGCGTACCTTCTGGTGGCGCAGGCTGACTTTTTTCTAAAATGGGCTGCTTATCACAGCAGCAACAACAAAACTTCCATAACTTACTAAACACAGGCATGGTTATAATATATAAATACGAATTCTTCAGACAGAAATTAGAGAGAAGTCTCTCACATTACCTGTGGTACTAACATTTGCAAATGTTAAGAAAAAAAATACCAAACAAACAAAAACCGGTTCAATGCAATCCTACCTATTCGTAGTCTTCAACTCCTACCTGTCGATCCTCCGTGATCAAATGATCAATTCCAAATAGCCGTCCAGAAGCCCCAGCCAAGGTCAGCAGCCGCCGGGAAGATCAGAGTCGGGAAGCCAAAAGAATCACCTTGGCCACGAGAACTAGATTCCTCCGGTGGTGCGCTCCTCTCACCAACACGATCTCCTTCCCTGGTCCAACTGCAGGCCTTTGATGGGGCCCCACGTTCGGGCACCAATTTGTGGAAGCGTGCCTTCTGGCAGACACACTGTTGCAGGGTCACTCTTTGTCCACGGGTTCAAACAGGGAGAATCGACACTGGAGTGATGTAAGAATCAAGCAATTAACACTCATGAGCGGGGGCCTCGTCCAACAAGCACCAAGAGATACTCGAGGAGGAAGCACACAAAGCAATGAGTATATGGGTTTTTATAGAAACAGATCACACAAACAGGGGACGCCCCATGGTGTAAATAGAGCTTTGCTAAAAACACACAAATGAGGTAATGGTGAGAATCGACTGCCTTGGTGTTTTGAGCAATCTTTGCGTCTTGATACTGCACAGCAAGATATGTTATCTGTGTAAACTTTATTCAGGACTTAACCATTGTCTGGAAACTCCGAGCAGACGCCAGCTGTTCTTTTGCCCTGGGTCTGTATGTATACACAGCCTGCAAAACCCCAATCTAGATTCTTTACAAATGTGTGTGCAGGTGAGTTGTCGAGGGTAGAGCCGGGGCTGGAAAGGAAGGCAGAGGTAAAATGGATGACACATTGCTAAATCCAAAAACGAGAAGGATCAGATTTTATATTTCAACAGATTTCCCAAAAGGCTCGTCCAGGCTGCACGTTCTCCCATTTGCTGCTTTAGATGGTCTGTCACTTACAGACTCCCAGTACCTACACTCTTTGGATTTGAAACGGGGCTTGCCTGTACTTTTCAGAAGAGCTCCCCTCCGCTCTTACTTGCGGCTTTTAAGGCAAACTAAGAAGACTTCCCAACCCCCCCCCCCCTCCAAATCCCCCCTCCTCCTCCTCCAAGTCCAACTTTTCACACATTTGGATGCTTAAAGAATGTCATTATTTATGCTCCCAGTTTTCAGGATGATTGACTACACAGCACATCAAAGCAACACAGATATGGAAGAAAACTAATACTGTTGGAACAATACATGTTTTATTCTCGTAGCCAAGAGGAAGGCAAATGTTTTCACTGTAAAGGATGTTGGCTTCTATGTTTGACTTTAAAGATATTACCTACGAAAAGGTAATAAGAGACCAGATCTTAATGGTCTCAGTAAAAAAGGTTTATGCCATTAGTAATATATTTAGAGGTAAAGACATGTTGGAGTTGTATGCTGAAGACATGCATGTGAAAAGTTATATTAAAGGGAGCACCAATCATATAAAAAAGAAACAAACCACCAGGTAACAGTACAGTGGCGTGGCAAGGGGGGGTGAGGCAAGTGTGGTCCGGACGGCACGAGTTTTGGGGGTGCCCCTTCGCTGTTACCTGCGGCGTTGCGGAGTGGCAGACCCAGCGACTGCCACGGGCAGCAAAAGGCCTAGCTACGCCACTGGCTCAAATTCTACCACTGTCAGAGTCCCGCAGCATATACTCTGGCGTAATGAGCACCTGGTCTTCTAACTTTTATGCAGTAGCTGTCTGAGTCGCCTTTTGACTCCCCTGCATGGTCTCCAGCTTTGTTCGTGCCATGCTTGATTGCTGTTCTGTATCTGTTCGAGACCAGTGTCAATCCAGTTGCTGTATCTGCCCCATCACTTCAGCTGACAGAAATGATTTCACATGATTACCTATAAATTTGTGAATATGACCGTGGTCTAATAACCGCGTGTAGTCACCATTATATTTAAGTAATTACAGAGGAAGAAAGTGCTGAGTTTATATAGTGTGTAATTGTTTGTGTATGTCTTGTGTGTTGATAATGTTAGGCCAGAAGATCCCTGGCTCCCACCTATGATTCAGGTATGCAGAAGTCAAAGGCTTAAGAACCACTGTGCTAGATAGGTCAGTTGGTGTGAACCTCGTGCAGGGAAATGTGTTTAACCTTCAAAGCGGAGGGTTAAATCCCTCCGTGGATACACAGGTTTTTATACCAAGATCATAAGTATTTTTTGAGCCAGAGCCACATGTAGGTAAAAGATATTCTGAATACTCAGTCCCTGACCTGGCGGTCAGATGTGGCAAAGTAGGACTGAAACAGGATCATGACTAATTGGACTGTCAGAGTTGAATCCTCTAAACAAGGTGATATTAGTGGGTGTCTACCGTGACAACAGGGCTTTGAGAACGTTATGGGATGTTAGTTTCTAAACAACAAACGCAAATAAGATGCACTTGAACCCAATTTTCAGCAAAGTAGAGATCTCTGTTTTTGAGCCACTCAGTTGGTGAAATCATGTAGCACCTGCCAGGGCCCTTCAGGATTTGTGTCTCTTATGGAGAAAACATGCCAGGTACATCAGACAATGATGCAATGAGAAGGGTGTCCCGATCCACTGTGGTTCCTGTAGATTCGAGTGAAGCACAAGGGTTCCACCTCCAGACGTCCCCGACTCTGGATTACATAAACACAGAGTACAAGGGCAATCGGGCGAGGGAAAAGGAATTAGGATGGGGACAGCGGGGATTGGGATTCCTGTAATAGAAAGGAAAGGAAAAAAGAACATAGAGAAAAGACCTCAAGTCAGCCTACTCTCATTTAGGTATCACTAAATATACCTAACAAATGTGTCACCTCAGTCACACTACCGCACCTGCAGCCTTGTTTCAAAATATAGCGTTACTCTAAAGAGAGAACCCCTCCCTTCAACACCAGCAGGACAGTTTAGACCTTTCACACTCTTATCTCCCCTTTCTGCTTCCCCAGAACTCATTCGCACTGATGTGCGTTTCTCTGAATCGCTCAATGTCTTGGAAACCCACAGCTTCTACTCTAACATTATCGACATGTATGGGTTTGTGGTTTCCGATCCCATGTAAGCGCTAGAGCGGAGATGGAACTCAAAAGTCACGCAAGCTCCAGCACCCTATACGCTTTGATTCGTTTTGCAAAGTTATACAGTCCCGCACAGGGCAGCCCCTCCCTTGTTCCGGTGGTACCTGGACGTTGCGAGGGCTGCGATTCCTTCCGAGAGTCCCAACGATTCTGTCTCTTACTCCGTTTAGGATGTGGACGCTCCTAAACTTCCGACAGTCCTCAGCACTGAGAACGCGGCGACGCTTACGTCAGCGTCCCGCGGTGGAGTTCCTTAGATACGGAACCAAAATATTCCCAAAGCCGTGTACTTCATGGCGGTTTCCTGGAACGACGGGTTAATTGCTCACAGCAATCTCTTAGACGCTAGCGCCCGCGTCTCCTCGCTCCTCAAGTGGCGTCTTCTCCAACCTGACTCCAATTGCCAGTATTACGCGCCCCGATTGGTTCTTGTCCCGCGTATTTACCAGCCTTGGTCACCCCTTCGTACAGCCGGGATTTCTGGGTGATGTAGTCCATGGCCTGCTTCACCCTCGGTAGGCGCATTTGATTAGCGCCTGACAGTATACCCCCCTCCCATGCGCCTCCTAGAACCAGGCTTATCCGGGAAACGGGCGTGGATCAAGCGCACAGCTGCCGGGGCGTGCACGTCCGATGACGGGACCCGGGAATCCTCCTCCGCCGAGTAACCCTTCCAGGCCAGGAGATACCACAGCCGACCCCTCCGAAACCGTGAATCCAACACCTTCCGCACTTCGTCCTCCAAATGGCCGTCGCGGTATACCGGCGGGGCTGCCACCCTCCTAGCCCCCGCCGCCGGTTTCAGCAAACTGCAGTGGAACACCGGATGGATGCGCAAAGAGGCGGGCAAGGCCAAGCTATACGCCACAGCGCCCACGCGGCGCAGCACAGGATACGGACCGATGAATCGAGGATGGAAGATGCTGCACAACTTGAAGCGGATGTATTTCGTGGACAACCACACTCGGTCGCCCGGTTGATACGAGGGTCCTTCCTGACGGCGACGGTCCGCCCAGGCCTTGTAGAGGTCCTTAGCCCGCTCCAGATTCGTCTTTAGTCGCTTGTGCATAGTCCCCAGGACCCGCAACTGGTCTGCACTTCCGTGGTGAATGCTAATGGGAGTACCTTGGCATGATATCTGTAGTTAGCCCGAAAGGACGATTCCTTGATGGAGCTGTGCCACGCGTTGTTGTAGGAGATTTCGGCCAACCATAGAAGCGACACCCACGAAGCGCTTGCTTCATTAGAGTAGCATCGGAGGTATGTCTTGAGCGTTTGATTAAGACGTTCGGTCTGGCCATCCGTCTGCGGGTGGAAGCTGGTGGACGTGGCCACCTCCACTTGCAAGGCTGTACACCATGTTTTCCAGAACCGCGCAATGAACTGCGGGCCTCTGTCAGATACGATCACTCCTGGAAATCCATGCAGTCGCACCACATGAGACAGCAACAGCTGGGCGGTCCGACTGGCCGAGGGAAGGTTTTTGCATGGTACAAAATGACCCATTTTGGTGAGGCTGTCCACCACGACCATGATCGCATTGCATCCCTGGTCCAGTGGTAGACCCACCACGAAGTCAATGCTTATATTTTGCCAGGGCCCTGTGGGAGTCGGCATCGGGACCAACTTGCCTTTTGCTTTCGAGTGGTCTCCTTTGGCTCGGGCGCATACGTCGCACTGTTGTATACATCGACGGATATCCTTGCTCATGTGTTCCCACCAAAAGTGACGTTGTATAATTTGAAGAGTTTTTTTGCAACCGGGGTGACCCGCGATCAGCGACTCATGGCACCACACGAAAGCCTGGTGCTGCAGCATCACTGATGGCACAAAACAAACGGTCTCGGAAAAAAGGCAATCCCCCTTTAACATGCCGATCCGCCTCCTGTTTCGCCCATTGAAGCCATTGCACCATGGTGCGGTGTGTTCTTACAGAGTCCAAAAACGTGTCTACCCTGACAATACATATCACCTTCTCCGGGGGATGATGGCCTCTGTGACTTCTAGGCGAGACTCCTGCCCTCCGTCTTGTCGAGATAGTGAATCCGCTTTCTTGTTCTCCGAACCCGGTCGGAAAGTGATGATAAAGTCAAAGCCCGCAAAAAACAGCATCCAGCGCATCTGCCGTTGCGTGAGATGCCGGGCTGTTTTTAGGTACTGCAAATTTCTGTGGTCGGTGTATACAGTTACCGGATGTTTGGCCCCCCACAGGTAGTGCCTCCATTCCTGAAACGCCTTTCTGACGGCCAGCAACTCCTTTTCAGCGATTGTGTAGTTTGCTTCTGCCGGGGTCAATTTCCTGGACAGAAAGGCTATGGGATGCAATTGTCCCGACAGAGCCTCACGTTGCGATAGTACTGCCCCCACGGCTATGTCTGAAGCGTCTGCCTCTACTATGAATGGCACTTCTGATTGGGGATGTTGTAGGATTGGGGCGGTAGTGAACGCCTCTTTTAACTCGCAAAACGCCTGCATGGCCTCCTGAGTCCATGCAAACGGATGTCCTTTGCGTAGCAAACGGGTAAGAGGAGAGACGAGTTGTGAAAAGTGAGAGATAAATCTTCTATAATAATTGAAAAAGCTCAAAAACACTGTACGTCTCTCACTGTCTTTGGGATAGGCCACTCCTGTACAGCAGCCACTTTTCTCTCAGCCATACTCAACCCTGAAGGACTTAGAACCACTCCCAGGAATTCCACCCTCTCTACGTGAAATTCGCACTTTCTCAACTTGCAAAACAAATTGTTCTCTCTCAGTTTGTGTAAGATTTGTGACACATGCTTGATGTGTGCTCCAGGATCCGTGGAATAAATCAGTATATCATCTATGTATACCACAGCTGTTTTATCTATATATTCCTTGTGGACATCATCGAGGAAGTATTGGAAAGCTGCCGGGGCGTTGCACAGCCCGAAAGGCATTACCCTATACTCAAAAAGACCATATCGCGTTTTGAACGCCGTCTTCCACTCATCACCCTCCCTTATACGGACCAGGTGATAGGCCCCCCTCAAGTCCAATCTAGTGTAAATGGTTGCCTCCTTCACCTGGTCCAGCAAGACAGGGATGAGTGGAAGAGGGTAGCGGTTACGAACCGTATTTTATTCAAAACGCGATAATCGATGCATGTCCTTAATTCGCCATTAGCTTTCTTGATAAAGAAAAGGGGCGAAGCTGCAGGAGAACGGGACGGCCTGATAAACCCGATGTTTACGTAGTGTTCTAAGTAGTGTCGCAGATGTTCTGTCTCCGGCTCTGATAAGGCGTATACTCTGCAACAAGGCATGATCGCCCCAGGGATCAGGTCTATTTGGCAGTCATAAACGCGGTGCGGTGGTAGATTTTCCACCTTACTCTCGCTAAACACTTCCCTGTACCTGTCATATGCTGCGGGGAGGACCGTCTCTTTCTCCGCTGCGGTAAGGAGGTGATACCCCTGAGTGAGGGCAAGAAGATGTGAGTGGTGAGCGTTAGCGCACTCCTCTCTACAATATTCGGTTTCAAATTCCACAGTCTTCCGCTTCCAATCTATCGTGGGATTATGGGTTGTCAACCAAGGCATACCTAGTATCACCTCGTACTGTGGAGCCTCAATGATATTTAAGGCTACCTCTTCCACATGATCCCAACAAGGTCCGGGTTTGGTCAGGGTCAATGTTTCAGTGACTTCCGTGATGGGCCCTGATTTAAGAGGCTTCCCATCTACCGCCAATACAGTTTCTGGACTGGTTCTCGGGATGCGCCTTAACCCTAGCCGCTGCACCAACCCGCTATCAACGAAATTCCCTGTGGCACCGGAGTCAACCATCACACTCTTATCTCCCCTTTCTGCTTCCCCAGAACTCATTCGCACTGATGTGCGTTTCTCTGAATCGCTCAATGTCTTGGAAACCCACAGCTTCTACTCTAACATTATCGACATGTATGGGTTTGTGGTTTCCGATCCCATGTAAGAGCTAGAGCGGAGATGGAACTCAAAAGTCACGCAAGCTCCAGCACCCTATACGCTTTGATTCGTTTTGCAAAGTTATACAGTCCCGCACAGGGCAGCCCCTCCCTTGTTCCGGTGGTACCTGGACGTTGCGAGGGCTGCGATTCCTTCCGAGAGTCCCAACGATTCTGTCTCTTATTCCGTTTAGGATGTGGACGCTCCTAAACTTCCGACAGTCCTCAGCACTGAGAACGCGGCGACGCTTACGTCAGCGTCCCGCGGTGGAGTTCCTTAGATACGGAACCAAAATATTCCCTAAGCCGTGCACTTCATGGCGGTTTCCTGGAACGACGGGTTAATTGCTCACAGCAATCTCTTAGACGCTAGCGCCCGCGTCTCCTCGCTCCTCAAGTGGCGTCTTCTCCAACCTGACTCCAATTGCCAGTATTACGCGCCCCGATTGGTTCTTGTCCCGCGTATTTACCAGCCTTGGTCACGCCTTCGTACAGCCGGGATTTCTGGGTGATGTAGTCCATGGCCTGCTTCACCCTCGGTAGGCGCATTTGATTAGCGCCTGACATAGGGGGCAGCACAGTATGGTTACACCAGGGACTTTAGACCCTAAGATTTCTCTCTTAAAAAGAAAATGATAGTTGTTATTCTGAATAAGTTGTAGGGGTAGAGATGAGAAGAAACTCAAAAATTCATACCTATGTTTTGGAAGACAAGCCTTTTCAAGGATATGTTGTTTCCCAGTTAATGATATACTGACATATCTTCATCCTCGACAGAGACAGAGAAGCAGCTTTAGTATACATTTCCCATCCATCTTTGTGAGCTGTCGTACTTATGAGATGCCTATAGAAATAGCCACGGTTAGTCTTGCCTACAAACTTGGTAGTATCCCTAACCATTACTTGAGCATTAGGGCAAGAGTGTTTAACGTAAGTCCAGGAGGGGCTACATCTTTGCCAGATTTTCACTTTAACCACTGCTTATGTAAGTACTTTCCATTTAGATTCAATGTGTGTAAATTCATATTAGGGTGGAAATACTGTAAAATTTGAGATGGATCCTACCCATCTGAAACTACATTGGACGCCACTGAGTTCAAGACATTAGATTTATATCCTAAGTTCGTGGACAGTCCCTTTGCATTTTGCACATTCATTGGCTTTATTGAAATGTGGTTGGTGGATAAAATAGTCTTGACTTCAGCACACAAGACAGAGTTAATACTCTGTTGGCCACTGACACTGTGCAGCAATATAGTCATCAACTCCAGTATAGCCTACCTACTAAGCTTTACAAAGACTGCAAGGAGCAAGTGTGATAAAGACACTGATGTTGATTGTAAAACTTTGTTGAAATATTGTATACACACCGTTTAGAAAACTTAACCCTGTCTCAAGTCACAACTTCTCCATCCAGTGCCAAAGACCTTTTCAGTTGACTCTATCAAGCTCTGCATCGAAATGGACCAAGGGCACATTGGTACCCCGCGACCCTTCTTTCAAGAGATAGACTCCTTATTGATCTCGCTGATCTGGGGGAAGGGCTGCCACAGAGTGGCTTTGACGACACTACAGCTGCCACGAGTCAAGGGAGGACTGGTAGCCCAGTCCTTCAAGGCGTACTTCCTTGCAGCGCAGCTGCAGTGGCTCTCGCACTAGACGGCAGGCCATCACCTAGAGGAAACGGAAGCACAGGAGGGAACTCTGGCAATTTCGGAAATATCCTGTATGCTCCTTCCAGGTTCCAAACCCAACCCGGCACACCCTCTGCTGGTGAAGGTGGCCAGATCCTGCGTACTACGAACCCATTGCCTCTCCAGAGCAGCACCCGTGTACTCCCCATAGTTGCCACTAGCTGGTCTCCCTAAGGGTAAAGGTCACTACACAACGGGAGAATTGCGAGTGTGGACGGAGCACGCGCTCACTGAGATAGAAGCCCTGTTTACCGATGGTCAGCTGACCTCATTCGCGGGGTTGACGGAAGAGAGTGGGCTCCCTGCTGGACACTTCTTATTACACAGGCAATTGGTAGCCGACTGCAGGAAGACGTGGGATCTCAAGAACGGGGAACCTAAAACACACCTGGTACTACATACGATCTTCAATATGGGAACAGGGAAACACCTCATCACATGGATATCCAAATCGATCACGGACCTAACATGCACGCCACTAATGCGGCTGCGACTCCAATGGGAGGAGGAATTCGGTCAGGAACTACATGATAAGGAATGGCTCACAGCACTAGAACACCACAAAAAAGTGTCATGCAATCAGCGATTCAAAAATATCCAATTCAGCATACTACACCGCGCATATCTCACACCGCGCGGCTCAAGCACTTCTTTACTGCGACACTATTTAACTGCCCCCGTTGCCACACGCCTGACGCCACATTCATCCATATGTTATGGACATGCTCCACACTGCAAGCCTTTTGGGCGAGAGTGCACGCCACACTGTTGACAGTCACGGGCCTGATAGGACTTACCACTTGGGAGGCTATGTGACCTAGGAATATTTAAACGACACAAACCGAGAAAGGTGGAGACCCGATTTGCATTACTAGCCATACTCCTTGCAAAGCGAAGCATTACAATGCACTGGCGATCGCCAGACGGTCCCCAATAGCTGCATGGTCAAGAAATGGGGTGCTACGGAGGAAGACCCCATCGGACAGGAGGAAGCGCGTGGCACAAGACGAAAACCCATATCCATGGAGTGGTCGATGCTCCTCCACACCGTTACACAAGCACAAGACACCCCCACAGGCCACCCAGGCGGCGCCAGACCCAGACACACCTCGAACCCCACAAGGCTACCATGAACGAGGCCACCCCCCTACTGCCCCGAGTGGAACGCTACACTCGCCCTGATGAGGAATCACCTTTTGATGATATCGGACCAGCGAAGAGCAATGCCCTTATTCCCTGCCCCGTCTCCCTGAGTTTTGTCTCCCCAGTTCGGTTACACAAATGGATTGTGCCTTCCCACCATCATACATGGCAACAAGGGCACAATGGTTACACCCGGAAACTAGACACTCCCATATGTTACCCGATATTCCTGAACAGGCACGCGTCTAAGCATACCCCATGCGAGAAGATAGGTGACTACTCGGTAGACACAAAGTTATTAGCCATATTACTGTGAACAATGAATGTTATGCAATGATTAAAGCTATCGACTGAATTACACCCTGTATGGTAATTGTAAAATCCAATAAAAAGGTTCCCCAAAAAAATGAACCAAGGGCACATAGCGATCTTGGTGATGGCATGATCTATGGCTACTGTCACAATGCTAGTGTAGTTGTATCGCATTCAGGAATAAACCCATGCTGTGATGAGTCGTATGTGGTGGAGAATGGCAGAGAAATACCAGGAGCTCATGAGCTGTGTCGCAGTATCCTTGTTGATGGTAGGAGTGAAATTAGGCAACATGAGTATTTTTAGGTAGGGCCTAAAAAGACCTGCTGTCAATTTTCCCCAAAAGTTACAATGGGCTTAAATCCCGACCATTTCTTACGATTGGCTGGCCTTATTATCACTCATTTGCCTGCTTATTCAATGGCTTGCTATGTGCCTCCTGTGTCTCCCCCTTTCCCGGAGAACAGCTGCTTTACTTGTGTCCGTCTGTTGCTCAGTGTTCGGGAACTGCTTTTTTTCTTTTTGCTTAACCACTTCATGAGAGTGCATGGATTTTCAAGTTGTCTCCCATGTAAGCATCTTCCACACAGTACACCATGTTACTTTCTCTCACCCATGTGCTTCCCTTTTACTCCTCATCTGCACTCCGTGCTGCTCTTGCTTGCTTGTGTACTTCTCACCCTCCCGGTGCTTGTGTTCCTCTCCTTCTTGTGCTGCTTTCCTCTACCCTGCCCATTCCCGGTTGCTTTCCATTACCATAGCCCCCACCCAATACTCCTATTTTGTAATGCATTTTACGTTTTTTATACTTAAAAAAAGTTTTCCCATTATTAAAAAAAAAAATTGTTTACTGTCCATTTCAGATTGGTAAAATAAAAAAAAGACACTTGCATCATTTTGTGTTAGCTTTACACGCTTGCTTAATAACACATACATCATCCCACTTTCACGCATATAATATGACACGTCCATTACATTGTAACTTTCTTTTCGCTTTTCTTAGTGCTGTCTGGTATACAGCGTGAACAAATGTCGTTGGCAGAGCAAATAGGTCTCAAAGGTGAGACCTTGTGGCTTTCCCAATGCTTATTTGACATTTTTGCTTTGGAAAGGTGGCTGGAGCATTAATCTCTTTTCTTCACTTGTGAGACAAGCTTGTTTTTTCTTAAATTATGGAATCAAAATACCTTTGATTGGCAGCAGCTGGTTTTTATGGTCTGGATTGACAACACAGCTGTTGCCAGACAATTATGTGACCTCCCCTAGAAAGGGCCTTTGGCTCCGCCCACATTTTAGCAGTCCTAGTACATGTTTTTATTGGGCAAAAGTTGTGTGTGTCCACAAAAAAGTGCTTGGCCTCCACACAGCTGTAACCAGTTTGTTTATTTATTCAGCTGCCGGAGGTTGAATTCTCAGGGGCACACATGGCATTGTAATGCTACCAAAGTGCCTTAGGAAACTAGATAATTTATGGTGTTTTTCGCTGGCAGCAGAACAGATGGGAGGAGGGCAGTCATTCACCTGCATAGATGTTTAGGTCTGGCATGACAGTGCAGTCATAAGCTTTACCTACTGGCATTTTCAATGCTTGTTAAACTTCTTACAGCGGTCTGGTCGGTTTGCACCCTTCCTCTGTATTTTATGGTTGTGGTGATTGCAAATTACAGTCTTGATTTCCTTGTCCATGAGCTAGTCAAAGAATAATGGTTTGCTTCAGCTTAATTTTAGATGCCGTACCATTTATGTACTCATCATTGTTAACTTAGGATAGATACCATCTCACTTAAGAGAAGGATTTCTTCTCACTGGTTTGTTCAGTCTTGTGCGATTTTCTTCTTGGCCACCATCTCATTGGTTCCTTGAATCTTTGCTGTTAAGGACTGTTATATATACTCCACTTCCATTGCAGGCAGATTGCCAAGGATAACATTTTTGGTGAATTCCCCTCAAGCAGTCTGTAGGCTTAGTCACAAAAGCGGTTATCAAGGGCAAATGTTTTGCATTGTATATACATTCTTTGAAGCATTAAAAAAAGCACATACCAAGTGTTTTTTCCCCAAAACATGATTTACTTGACATGCAGGTTTCTTTCTGTTGGAATGTGTATCATCTCTATTCTTTTCAGCAGTTATTTTCAGTCTGTTCTATATAATATTTCTAATTTAAGAAATTCAGGTCATTGTTCTTTTCTTTTAATTAATATCTCAAGTTCTTACCATTTTTTGGGATTTACCAATTTTTCAAGAACATTTTGAACAGTTTGCTTTCGTCTCAAGGCAACAGTCATTCAAGCCCATTACTTGTTTATTTCTTATATAGAAATACTTTTTTAACTCCTTGGCTCATCGTTTACTATTCTTCTTTTCATCGATATTTCACATTTATTTTGTGTGGTGTCATTCCCACTGCTGGTTTGGAATTCGTTTTTGAATCACTTGGCCCTTACCTATCTTAAGAACAGAATCCATGCTTCTGTGCCCCATCAGAGGTTTATGGGGTAGTGACTGGGACCATCTAACAATCCTTCAGGTTAAATTCTCCAAAGTAGGGCTTTCCTCTGTCAACTTCCCAGCTTCTGGAGCTCACTTCCTATTGAAATACTACTACACTCTCTGTCACTCCAATTTTTGAAGAAGACTTTAAAAACATATTTGTTTTTAATTTGCCGCTACCACCTGCTCCAGTGAGTCCTCACCCAAGCTGTACTGTGCGCATTATAAGTGTAGTCACTTCAGTTCATAACTACAGGCAAACATGTGATGCATATTTTTAATGTAAAATCCAGCCAGTGAGTTTTAGTGTACATTCAACGTCACAAGAGGGCTCCTATCCAGGTGACAAAAATAACGAGCATTGGCATAGCCAATAGATCTCGCCTTTGGGACCTTATAAGTGTTTAGCCATGCAACAGTTCCATAACTAAATACTTATAAGGTCCGAAAAGCGAGACCTATTGGCTATGCTAAGCGGTCGTGCGGCCGCGAAAGTGATCGCGATCAAACATCAAAGAGGGCGGCCGCGAAAGTGAAAGTAATCGCGGTCAAGCGCACCCGCGCACATGCACTGTAGCTCTAGGCTGGCCTGGTAGCACTTTTTGGAGCCCTCTCAATAAGTCTCGCCAGACCAGCGCATGCGCTGGGTCAGGCGAGTCCTAAAAACAGCAGCAAAAATAAATAAGAGGGTCGCCTCTTCTTGTGGTGGTATTGACTTTACCAAAGTTTATATTATTGTGGCACAAGCATTGCCAAAGTTAATAGTGCTGTGAGTTACTATGTTGAATGATATTGTGTACTTTAATATTGTTGTGCCGCTCCACGATGACTGACACATTATGTCTAAACTGGAAGTATATATGCAACACAACAGATGTCTTGGCATGGTAGAACAATATTAAAGTATTAACATTAAAGTACAAGTTACCATCCAAGATGGCTGCCCTTTGCCAATGTTTGCGCAGCAATCAAACAAGCATTGGCCAAGTCAATAATGGCAAGCGGCGGTTGGGCTTTGTTGTGTCCAGGCTCTGACGAGGAGCCTAGACACAAGCGACTAGAGGAGGGGCGAGAGAGCACTTGTATGCAGCTTCAAGCTATAGAGAGGAAGAGAGCTTCGGAGTGAGTGGAAAAAGAGCAAGGAAGGAAGCAACATGAAGTGAAGTCCTATGGTGGGCAGGTGGTACAGGAAGCAAATCAGGAAAGAAGGGTAGCAAGGGATGGAGCGGAGCAATGAGGACCTATTAGCAAGGGCAAGCAGTTGGGGGGGGGGGGCAGCAAGCAATACAAGCAATATAGCATACTAGGGAGATGCATAATATGTTTATAATAATCCACCTTGTACTGCAATGTAAGCAGTCCATAGGAGACAGAAGGATTCTGTAAAAGCCAATAGCATGAGTTGAGAGAGAGTTGGCGGGACTGAATGTGAATTGGTCAAAGTCAGGGCTTTTCCCCACTTCCAAGATGGCTGAGGGGCCTCGCAGTGAGGAGGGGGTACAGTGGGACTACATCTGCATGCCCTATCTGGGGACGCGAATCTACCACGACCAAAAAAATTTGGTAGAAGGGAACATCGGCAGGGCGATACGGGGTCTCCAGGGCAGTATGGATTTTTGGAAGACGTTGCCGTTGTCCTTGATGGGGAGAGTGGCGCTCCTCAAGATGGTGGCACTCCCCCGATTGCTATATTATTTTCGGACGCTTCCGGTGTGGATCCATGCGGCGACATTTAAGAGACTCCAGCAGTTGATGACAGGGTTCCTGTGGCTTGCTGGTAGGCGTAGGGTAGCCTTACCCACGTTGATGAGACCACGGGAGGAGGGGCAGTCCCGGACTTGTAGACCTACTATTTAGCCGCTCAGTTACAGTGGTTGACCCAGGCGGTGGCTAGGGAGTTTCGGGGGGTAGGGGCATGCCTGCTGTCCGGGATTGTCCTGCAACAACCGATGCACCTCGGGGGTCTCTCTAGTGAGGTGCGGACCTTCCGGTTATGTTGGAATAGGAGTCACCAGAGGGCGCGGATCACGCGTCCGTATGCGCCAGAGATTCCATTGTTGATGTGTCAGCAGTTGCAACTGGTCGGCACTGGCGCGGTGGAACGATTCTGGATTGACGACTGTGGGGGATCTATATGAAGACAATGCACTGTTGCCCTACGAGACACTCCGCGACCGGTTCGCTCTCCCTCGCGGGGATTACCAACTGCACGCGGTGCTGGTGTCGGCTATTCAGCAACAGTGGAGGGGAGGGTTGTCTGAGCCTGGAACATCCATGGCCTGCCAATACGTGGTACTAGCGGCTGGCACCATCAAAGCGGTCACGTGTTTATACCAACGGATGACCTGTGAAAGGTTGGTCCCGCTCGTTCGGTTGAAGCAGCAATGGGAGCAGGATATTGAGGGCGAAATACCTGATAAAATATGGGCTGAGTTGTTGGGGAGGCCCTGGAAATGTTCTAGAAACGTCCGATTCCAGCAGATCCAACTTTTCATATTGCAGAGGGCTTACCTCACACCTGTTAAAATCCAACAGTATTTTCACACGCTTACGGCGAGTTGTCCTAGGTGTCATGCAGAGGGGGCCGACTTTAGCCATATGCTGTGGAGTTGCCCACGGATAGGGGGCTATTGGCAGGAAATTTGGTCCTTACTGTGTGAAGTCACTGACAGGGAGATTGAATTTGGTATTGCTCCTTGTTTGTTGCACTGGTTTCCCCACACCTCGGATACTAAAATAACTAGTAAATTTATAGATTTGGGGTTGGTACTGGCCAAGCGGGAGATTACAATTAATTGGCAGGCACAGCGAGGGCCGCATTGCAGAAATGGAGGGCGGAATTCATCCGGTGGGCGGAATGTGAAACGGCTCTTAGGCTACAGGCGGCTACTCGCGCTCATAGCGATAAGGCGATGGACTCGGCCCGGGCCTGGAGAGCTTTAGCAGACCTTCTGAAACCCATGGAGTCTGATAGTGAGGTAGGATCGGAGATTAGTGACCAGCAAAACATACCCTCCTCTGGGCCTGGTTAGAGTGATTCTGGGAGAATGGATGGTTGTTCTAGTCAGCTTATTAGTAGTCCTGAACTGGGGAAGTTTGAAGTGCACCTTACAATTGTAAAAGATGCAAGTATGAGCAAAACCGAAGACCTTACGCTGTATCCGCTCAACAAGTCAGCCAGGGGAGTTGTGGGAAGGGGAAGTAAGAGGGAGGGAGGGGAGTTAACATGGGGTAGGTTTTAGGATTTTATGTACTTTTCTCTTCTTGAGGTATGGAACTTCCGAGTGGACTCACTGTTATTAGCGCTGTTACGTTGCATCTTGCAATGAAAAGAAGATGGTACAGTTAGTGGGCGGTATTTTGCAGGATGTTATAATGTGGACAACATTGACTGTAAACCATGGATCACAAACAGACTTGAGTGTACAAGGAGTATTGTATATATGGGTACTGATATGTGAGCGGAAGCTCCTGACTGAAGTATTCCGGAAGTATTGTACAAGGTTAATCAATAAACATATTTTACAAAAAAAAAATGAGGTGAGAGAGCTGATTAGTTTTATGTTTAAAACGTTTTTATTGAAACAAAACAAACCATGGGGGAGGGGGATAGGAGGTTAGGGTACACTTAATACAATCAAAGAAAAAAGGTGCAACTCAAGAGGGTTAGCGATGGATAGCTCGATGGGCCAGGGGAAAAGCACAATAAATGAAAGGCTAGAAATGCAAACTGTGGAATCCCTGCGTGCATATCCAACACCCCAAATCTGAGCAATGAAAGCCAGCAGCAACTCGACAAGGCACAATCCACCCCCCCCCATCCCCCATCCCCCCAGTAAAGAAAGGAAGGAAGAAAAAACAATACCCCACCCCCCCGTCCTATGGTCCCGCGTCAGATTAGTCCTCACCAAGAAGCCCCGCAAACCCTCCCCCCCCCCCCCTCCCCCCCCCCGGAGGCCCCTGTCTCACATGTAATCTAGTCCGCCGGGATCACCGGCGGCGTCAGCCTGAGAAGCCTAAGATACCTCGGACAGGTGAGCTCCCGGAATTCGGTGGACAGCAGCGCTAGAAAGGGTTGCCACAGCTCTTCAAATTGGTCTATTTCCCCCGCCACCGTGAGCGACAGCTTCTCCATTCCCAGCACATGCCAAAGCCTATGCAACCAACCCGTGATGGAGGGGACAGTGTCGGTGCGCCAGTGGATAAGGATGTTCTGGACCGCAGACCCCAGCGCAATCGCGATCTGCCTGCCCCTGCGGGACTTCAGTGGGTACATTAGGTCATTGGGGAGGCCCAGCAGGACATACGCTGGGAAGCGCGGCAGCTCTATCCCAAAGTGCTTATCCACCTCATCCAAAACTTCCTTCCAGTAAGCGGTCAGCACGGGGCAATCCAAAGAATGTGTGAGAGGGTACCCTCCTGCCCGCAGCCCCGCCAGCACCCCTTGTCAGTGTGTTTATGCATTTCATACAGTCGCTCCGGGGTGTAATACCAATAAGTGGACACCTTAGTGAAGGTCTCCGTAAGGCCCGTGTGATATGCAGAGTGCCGCGCCCGATACGCAATTTTGTCCCATTCCTTGTGGCTGAGTGTCCTACCCAATTCCCTGTGCCAGCGATCCCTCCCCGGATTGTAATAGTGAAACGGCGGGGGTTGTAGGTACTTGTACAGATCGGTAATTAGCTTAGCGTCGGAGGTCCGGGTAGCCAGCCACCTCTCATACGGTGTGATTTGACGAGCAGCGGTGTCACGCACCTGGGGCTGGAGGGCCCAATGCCGAACCTGCATGTAGCGCAATCTGTCCAGCTCCGTCAGGCCGAACTCCTGGCGGAGTTGCTGAAACGGAATCACTCCCTCCGGGCCATAGATCTGGAAGAGCGCCCTGCAGCCCACCTGCACCCAATGGGAGAAAACTCCCGGCTCCATCCCTGGGGAGAATTCCGGGTTGCCCGCTATGGGTGTGAACGGCGAAGGGAAGGTGGTGAGGCCCCGAGTCTCACAGACTGCGTCCCACACCCGCAGGGGGACCCGCGTAATAAAAGAAGCGTAAAGGTTAGGGGGGCGGTGCGCGCGACGCAAGAATGGAACCTCTTGTAAAGTGCGGCCCGCCACTGCCTGGTCTTGAAAGAGCCAGTGTTTGTCGGACTCCCACCTGCTCCACTCCACCAAATATTGCAGCTGTGCCGCCTGAAAGTACTTACGGAGGTCTAGAATGCCGAGGCCCCCCGCCTCCGGAGCAAGCGTGGAGAGGACCCTCTTCATTCGTGGCTTGCGGCCCTGCCAGACAAAGCGGGAGATGTCAGCCTGCATTTGTCGTATCCAGCCCACCGGGGGCTGGAGAGGGAGGGCCCGGAAAAGATACAGTATCTGGGGCAACACCGTCATCTTAACCGCCGCGATTCGCCCCAACCAGGACAGTAGGCCTTTGCTCCAGCGACCAAGCTCCTCCTTGATCTTCCTGCTGAGGAAGGCATAGTTAGCCGTAACCATCTCCGGTAATGTGGGCGCCAGCAGAATCCCCAGGTATGGCACCGTGGAGGAGGACCACTGCATGGGGAAGAGTCGCTGAAGGTCCCTCCTGGTGTCCGCAGCCAGGGACACGTCTAACGCCACCGACTTGCTCATATTAATTTTGAAGCCGGCCACACAGGCAAAGGCGTCTAGTTCCTGGAGGCAAGCAGGCAGCGACCTCCTAGGGTCGTCCAAGGTCAACAGGACATCGTCCGCGTAGAGACTGACAGTGTGGACATACTGGCCCATCCGGACCCCGACCGCATCCGGGTTATCGCGAATCCTCTGAGCAAACGGCTCCATGTAGAGGGCAAACAAGAGCGGCGAGAGGGGGCAGCCCTGCCTCGTGCCGCGTTCGATGGCAAATCCACCGGAGCTGCACCCGTTGACCCGCACCGACGCTGAAGGATGCTTATAACAGTTGAATACCATGGTGCGGAACTTATCCCCGATTCCCAATTTCTTGAGAACCAGCTCGAGATACGGCCAGTGAACTCTGTCGAAGGCCTTCTCCGCGTCGACAGACAGCAACATCCGCTCCCCCGGGATCCGCGAGGCCTTCTCCAGAACATGCGCCACCCGCTTGGTATTGTCAACCGTCTGTCTCCCGGGTACAAAGCCTGCCTGGTCCGCCTCCACCAATCCGGGGAGGTGTGGACCCAGCCTGGACGCTAGAATCCCTGTGTACAACTTGAGGTCGACATTTAAGAGCGAGATGGGTCGATACGAACCGCAGAGGGCCCGGTCCTTCCCAGGTTTCGGAATTACCGCGACCGTCGCCCTCAGGAGATCCGGTGGGATGGCTCCCGATTCGGAAAAGGAATTAAATAGCCGAGTAAGGACAGGGGCCACAGCCGTGCAAAAAGTCTTATAAAACAAAGACGTGTACCCGTCCGGGCCCGGGGCCTTACCATGCTTCAGCCGCGCGATAGCGGAAATCACCTCCTCAACATGGATATCCCGCTCCAGGTGGTCCGCCTGAGCCGGATCCAGCACCGGAAGGGTCACCGACTCCAAGTAGCCTTCGGCGTCCCGTGGCGAGGAGGGCTCCTCCGCATACAGCGCCTCGTAGAAGCCGCGGAAAGATTCCACTACCGCTGAGTCCCCGGAGACTACCACCCCATCCGCGCCCACCAGTTCCCTCACGACGCCACGCTGCTGCGTGACCCGGAGCCGGTGTGCTAGAAGCTTGCCACATTTGTCCCCCCCAGTGTAGAAGGCATGTTTCAAGCGCAAGGCGGCATACTCCGCCCTATCAAGATCCAATGCCGACAGGAGCTTCCTCGCAGCCTTCAACTGCCTCCACACCCTTGGCGCCCCCGTGCGGCGGTGGACCTGCTCAAGCTCCCGGACCTGAACGGTCAGCTCGTCCCTCTTCCGTTGCCGCTCCCTATTTTCGGCTGCGGAGATAGAGATAAATTCCCCCCGGTGGACTGCCTTCAGTGCCGCCCACTGTGTCGCCTGCGAAGTGTCGGTGTTGCTGTTGTGAGTTAGGTAGTCCTGTATGACCTCCCCAATACGCTGCACGACAGACTTTTGGTGTAAAAGGGTATCCCGGAGGCGCCACACCCCCCGAGAGGGGGAGGCCGCCGGCCACTGGAAAACGCCGGTGACTGGTGAATGGTCAGACAAGGTCAGGACCCCGATGTCCGCCGCCGTGGCAGCGGCATGCATCGGTCCACTCACCAGAAGGTAGTCCAGCCGTGAGTAGGTTCGATGTGCGTGTGAAAAGTAAGAGTAGTCCCTATCCGTGGGGTGCATGGAACGCCAAAGGTCGTGTAAGTCCATTTCCGCAATCCGGGCCTTCACAGCCTGGGACAGTTCCCCCGTCTGCGGGAAGCGCTGCGCCGATCTGTCCATCACAGAATCGAAGACAATATTAAGGTCTCCCCCCAAAATGACGTGGCGGTCGGGGGAAGCAGTGACATCCACCAACACGGAGTCTAGGAAACGCTCTTGGTGGTCGTTTGGGCTATAAACGGAGCCGACCGTAAACGCTATGCCCCCTAAGCGCATGCGATACGCAAGAAGCCTCCCCTTCTGTTCAGCACATTTATACAAAACCTCCCCCCTAAAGGAGCTCGCTAGAAGAATGGCTACCCCCGCCGTCTTGTTCGCTGCCGAGGAGAAGAACTGGGTAGGGTACTTAGCAGAGCGCAGCCTATGGCAATCCCAGGACAATAAGTGGGTCTCCTGTAAAAGGCAAATGTCCGCCTGCGTCCCCTCCAGCAAAGATAAGATCGCTCTGCGCTTCACGGGGTTATTCAGACCCTGAACATTAAGGGTCACTACCTTTTGGGCCGACATTCCTCTCGGGGATCGGGAGCGCCGTGCAATGGGCAGGGGATCAGCGGGTGGGGCGCGCGGGGCAGCCGCACAGGACAAGCCATAACATACCAAGCGTGGGCATGGACAACATCGGACGGGACCTCCCCAACCCCAGAACTACCCCTACACCCCCCCAAAACACAACCCTGGCAACTAGCCAAACGCAAACTCAAACACCCCATTGTCCCAGTCAAGCCCCAAAATGGGCAAGTCCGTAGAAAGGAACGAAGTGGACGTCCAGCCACTCACCTCCAGCCGCTCCCCCCCAACCCCCCCGCCCCGCACCCAGCATTTAAAGAAGCTAAAGGCATCTCCCCCCGGAGTGAGTATTAGGCCGTCAAGGCCACGCCGGTGGAGCCGGCCGAGTCCCTGGCCGCCGCCCTCAAAGCGTCGGCCATGTCCGCCCTGATGGTAGGGGAATCAGGACGCCCTGCGCTGGCCGCTGATCGTCGCCTCGCCGACCTCCGCCGGCTCCGTCTCTCCGAGGCCCTCCACGACGGTGTAGCTCCTTCCTCCTCCGCCGCCGTAAGCCCCAAGACTCCACAAATGTCCTGCAAGGAGCGTAGCTGGTGTAGCACCCCGTTCCATCGAAAGATCAGGCGGAAGGGATGACCCCAAGAGTACGGCGTCTCGTGTTCTCGCAAAAAGTCAGTGGCAATCCTGAAGGACCTGCGTTTCTGCAGCGTGATGGCGGAGAGGTCCTGGTAGAGCGCCACCGGCCGTTCCCGGAAAGTCAGGGGCTGTTTCCTGCGGGCCTCAGTCATGATGCGTTCCTTCAGCGGGAAATCGGGCAGGAAGGCCAGAATGTCCGGTGGAGGTGCCGATGATTGGCGCTGCCGGTCAACCCTATGTGCCCTATCAATGCGAATGGGGAAGTCCGCAGCTTCCCCCAGGATCTCTCGGAACAGGTCCCGCAGGTAGCTCCCCAGATCGGACCCCTCGTCTGCAGTCGGCACACCACGCACTCGAATGTTGTTCCTCCGTGATCTGTTCTCAAGGTCCTCAGAGTGGGCCTGGAGCTCAACACACTGCTCCCGGAGGCGGAGAACGTCCTGTTGAAGGTGGACTATCTCCTCCTCCCGGCGTTGGGCCTCCGTCTCCACCGTTTCAACGCGCTCGCCAAGGCCCTCCACTTCCCTGCGCACTTCCCGGACCTCGCTGGCCACCTCCCGCTTCAGTGTCTGGAAGTCCTCCCTGAGGGAGCTAAACAGTTCCTCCATAAAGGTCCTCGTGACGGGTGGTTCCCCCCCAGTCACGTCCGCCGAGGCCTGGGAGGTCCCCGGCGAAGGCTGTGTTCTGTCCCGCAGTTGCTGGGCCCTGCCAAGCATGTCCGGCAGGGTGCGGTCCCCCTTCTTCGAGCCTCCTCTTCCAGACATTGCAAGCACTACGGTCGGGCACTGGTCCAGCCGCCCCAGGGATGCCCAGCTGCTGGCAAGCACTCGACGTGGGTGTCCCCCCACAAGCAGGGTCGCTGCGTCACAGGTGACAAAATGGCGGTCCAGCCCGGTCACCGCCAGCCGCGGGTGCCCATCCGAGACAGGAATGGAAGCTACAGTGGGGGGCTCCTCATCAGCACATCCCCCAAAAAGTCAACCCGGCAGCAGCGGCGGTCACATACATCCGCCAGCAAGGGCTCCGGCGAAGGCCAACACCACTGATCCCACGGGGACAAGATGGCGGCAGGGCGAGGCAGGGCAGAGCGACCAGGCCCGACGACACCACCGGGGCCCCCAAAACGCACAGCAATCAAATAGGTTCCACCGCCGGTTTCAGTCTGTCACACGCAGGGGCCCAGATGGTCCGACCCCAACAGAGAGTCCGCCGTACTTCGGCCAAGGGACAGGGGCCTACACAGTGCGAAGTGTCGCCGACACAGGTCCGAGTGCCAAAGCACCCGTCCTAAGTCTTCCACACCGTCGGGTCCCCTCCCGCAGGGCTCCTTCACCCTCCGTCGAGCGACGGGCCAGATTCCCTCCAGATCGCAACTTTCAGCACCAGGCCCAGCCGAGGCGCCCGGACAACACTCCGATGCGCTCCGCCTCTCAGGCCCTCCTTCGCTCCTCGAGCTCGATCGGACTTTTTGGGGGCTTCCCCCGAGGCGATCAGAACCAAAACGGCAACAACGTGCGCACCAGGTGCTCCGCCACGCTCCTCTTCCACGCTGAGCCTCAGCGGGGCGGAGAAAAGCATAAGAAAAGGGCTCAAGCTTGGCCGGGCCGGAGGAGCTACGGGAGGAAGCGTCCGCTCACCCCGCCATCTTGGCCACGCCAGCTGATTAGTTTTGAGCTGATCTTATATGTGATTAACACTGTCTCCTACCAACGGTTGAAAGAGTCTGAACACAATAGTCCAGTTGCTGAAGTGGGCAACCCAAAACCCATTATATATATATATATATATATATATATATATATATATATATCTGGAAACAATATGTCTATCGGCAAAAAACAGCTTAGGATGTCTGTATTTAGATCACTTTTACATAGTATATAAGGCACATATTTCACTGGATTTCTTGTTTGCTTCTGTCTTCCTCCCCCATAACAGTTAATCCTTTATCCCCATTTTGATATTTTAAGTGATACTTTCACTACTAACTACAAGGTGTGGGCACATAGGTTTACTGGCAAGGCTTGTTGCTCTGCAGGCTCTCTGTGGGGATGAGCCTTTTACTTGTTTTCACCTTAACAAAGTGCTTGGCCCTCTGCGTACATGCTTGTTTAGAGTCCAAAGCAATTCAAGACTAGCATGCCAGTCAGGAAGCCTTTTCCTGATGTTCCTTGTCCTACACATGCAGTGAGCAAGCCCCCCCCCCCTTCCACAAGTAACGCACAGGAATTGAAAGTTGCCAGGTTCATTGAGGGCTCAGCATTTGTTTATAGTGATGGTCAGTTGCCTTGCAGTGTATGTTACTAAAGATATACAGTCTGTTAGGTAACATTCCTTCTACTTGGGTTAAAATAACTTTTGGTTGGACATTGTAGTAGAACTTCATTATTTAGTGACCTGTTTTTCTTTCTCATTTCTTTTCTTTGGGTTAAAGTTAGGCATTCTGTTAAAAACCGTAGATTTGTGGATTTTCTCTTGAAAGAAGCAATGGATTCGATGTACTCAATTTATACTTAATCTTTGGATAGTTTAATACCTTGATTCACATGATTCGTCACAAGTTTAATGGATTTAACTGTCTAAAAATACCTGTGCTCTGAGTGTGGCCATACAGTGTCATGATGTGGAACTCCTTGTAGTGCCGGCATATTTGATACTTGTTTGTGACTCCGTTTGTCAAAGTGATCAAAGGTTCCTGAAACCACAGAACTGCATACAATGAGTGTAGTCATTGAGCACACTACTTGTTTAAGAACTCTCGATAATGAGCATGTTACCATATAAGGAGATATAGGTGGGTAGCTGTGAATAACGGACATGTTTTCCACAAAGGGTTTCTGAGAGTCCCCAAATGGATTATAAAAGTGAAGCTCAAGTTGTCTGTGATGTCACTCAGAAGCAGAAGGCGAAAAACATACCCCTTTTCACAGGTACACATCAACAATTTTATTCTATATATTCCCCTTAGTCCAAAACCTCTTTACTAGCTCAGGTCAGCAGCACAGGGGTAGAGGAGTGACTGTGGAGCTATATATCACATAGCACGACCTTCATGAGACCCCGTTTGCCCCCTCCTGTATATTCATACACAATTACTATTACCTGGTGTCCTAGCACCCAGCCTACCACACTCTGCCAACCTTCCCCATCCTCTACCCAATTAAAAACCAAATTATTTGATACGAAAGGGGTAACAGTGGTACAACAGTCGCACATCTCAATTTTTAGAGCACAACAGAATAAATAAATAAAAACATACTTGTTATAAGTGGATGACGTCCTGTTTTTATGACGGACCCGTGGCTCTCGGGGCCTCGTATATTGCAAATCCTTAGAGTGTTTGGGAAAACTACTGGCCTCCACACTAACCCTGCAAAATCTGTCCTTTTTCCAGTTTGCGGTCACCAGGGACGGGGTACCTGGGCGTCTCAGCTGTCGCATGCGACGGATGGCTTTAAGTATCTGGGCATCTTCGTAATGCCATGCACCAAGGTCTCATGGACTCATAATATCAATCCTTTGCTCATGAGTCTGAATGGTGAAACGACAATCTGGTCCTCCCTTCCACTATCACTTTATGGACGATCAGCCATCTTTAAGATGGTATCCCTGCCCCAAATCTTATACCACTTACAAAACTACCCCTATAACATCCCACGAACATGGTTCGCACAAGTGAATGCCATACAAAATAAATTTCTCTGGAATGGTGGAGCAATTAGGGTTGCACTCCGCACCTGCGTGCAGTCTACATATTGTGGAGGTATTGCAGCAGCGGACATATATTCCTATTTTGTAGCGTCTCACATATTAATAATCAATTAATGGTGGTATAACTCCCTAACCGACCCGGCCTTTGAGATTCAGCATGCAGCAATGGAAGGGACCCCTCTCCTTCAGCTCCTATCAGCGCCACCCGCCTACATTTTCTGCCCCCGACGAGTAGAGTAGTGATATAGTTATGGTGCAACTTGGTCCAACAGGTGGGGTGGTGCGGGACACTAACCCAAACAACTCCCTTATGGCAGGGCACATACCTCCGCCCGGTTGCAGCCCTGACAGGTTTCTGCGGGTGGGACCTGGTGGGAATATCGACTCTGGGTGACGTGATGTGGGGTACCACACTGAAATCCTTTCAGCAATTACAGGCAGAGTATCAACTACACAAGACACAATTCTACAAATATCTCCAACCCCGCCATGCTTTGACCCCCCGATCCATGCTCTTGAGACCCTTCTGGAGTTCCACCCCCTAGAGGGCCGGCTGCTGTTGGGAGATCTGGGCCTGCACAAAATCAAGGCAAATATACCAGACATTGATGATTCACACACAGACGACGCTAGACGCAACGGGGCGAGCATGGCAAGCGGACATCCCTGACTTGACAGACGACGACTGGGCCGAAGCCATTGGCAGCCCCCAAGGCACTGCAGTGTCCACACGATACCGCCTTATACAGTTCAAATATCTACACCGCGCATACTACTTACACGTCCAACTCTGGAAGATGGGTGTCATCCAGTCCCCTATATGTTTACAATGTGGGAGGGAGGATGGGACGTTGTTGCAGCAACACCTATTGTTTCTAGCCCTTACTATTGCCAAGCTCGATATCGCCCAGATGTGTAAAGGGACCTCTCCCCCCGACTACAGGTAAATGGAAAACCAAACTTGACAGATGCATGGGGGTGGAAATTGCTGTGTTTCTAACCCGTGGCTGCTTCAAAAAACACACAAAAATATGGACCTGATGGGCGACGTATTGTGGGATAGATCTTCCTCCTCTTCCATCCACGGACTCCTCCTGACAGGAGACATTGCTTATCCATATGGTTACCGATCTGACCTTTCCATATTGTATGATAACCCGCCACTCTTCTAATATATCATACGCACAAATACCGAGGTCTAGTACAGTCTGCGTTTTGTTAAAGTTATGTACCCTATCTGTTTTGCAGGTCTTGCAATTGTTTGTAAAAAAAAATGTCAGTACTCCTGCTATGTCCTACAGGTCTTTGTAGGGCTGCTGCCCAAATTTCATTGGAATAACCGAATAAAATTTGTTGTTAAAAAAAATATATATATACTTGCATCTTGCCACTTTCCCACACAACCCTCTGCATTATCTTGCCTTTTTCCTCCAATATTTACAAATATCATGTATTGGTGTACTTCCACTAACCCCGTCTTCTTGTCATCCACTGCCCAAATATATTGAGTGTCATACCACTCATCCCACCTCCCTCTGTGCCTCTCTCTCCCTTCCCAGGCGAAACTGAGAGCCACATAAGTGCGGTCTGGAACCCCCCGTCGGCCATTGCACACCCATGGCTGACGGAGAAGATGGGTGCCAAGCGCCATCTTGTGCCCTCCACCTCCCTCTTGTCTAACCCTGAGAAAGGCTGGAGATGATGAGTGAGACTAAAGACCACCTGCTGCCATTTCTTTTTTTCTTTTTTTTGTCCTCATTCTGCCAACACTCTTGTTAGGATTCCTCCTATCTCTCTATACCAACCTGTACCAAAGCTCGTGGGAAATAGAGAGAACAGAGCTTCCTCGCAAAGATAATACTGTTTCCATTTCCATCTCCTGTTCACTTTGGGGGTCCTGGAATGTTACTAAGGAGGCCAGGACCATCAGCATGCTTGGCTTAATCATAGGACTCACTTGCCTTCTCCCTCCAATCCGTCAATGCAGATTAAATCCTAACTTTACTTCTTCGATCACACACCATGTCTGATTCACTCGTGTAAATGATGTTTTTTAAACATTCAGCAAAAGATGGGGGAGTTTCTGATTTCCACAGCCTACATATCTCTCGTCTCGCTAAAATTATCACATAAAATGTAAACTTTGAACTAGGTGCATTCAACTGATAGTCATTCGTAAGTCCAAAGAATATCAAACTGGTACTTACTTCCATTGGTATCCCCAGCACTTCTTCCAAAAAATTACATACCCCCATCCAGTAGGGTTTAATTCTTGGACACGCCATAAACGTATGTATGTCATCCGCTATGGGATACTTACACCTTGGGCAGTTATACGTATTACCTGTGACTTTAGATAACTTTTGTGGAGACCAGTAGACTCTGTAGGCTGTGTACAAGTGATTCCTCTTGAGCGATACTGGTTTTACTAAAGCCTGTACCATAGCAAATAAATCAAACCCGAGTTTATTGATATCTTTGTGAGAATTTGGCCTGGTATATGCTGCCCACTAGTAATAGTGGGCACCTTGCACCAGTCCAAACAACCCCTTATTGATGATAGGTAAAAGACAACCTTATTTGAAAGCTATCCTAGTGGTAGCTATGGAGAGCATTCAGGCTAAGTCTTGAAGTCAGGTAAAGCAGCTAGTTTTACCCGTCTATAATCTCTTGCATGGACAAATGAAAGAGAACCACACCAGGTATATATATAAAATATATGTATTTATTTCTAAACACACCTTACTAGTCTCTTTATGAGGCTAGAGGTCAAAGCACATATGCTACACTTTAAATATCACAGTAAATTAGCACAATATACGATAGGCCCTAGGGACGAACCAAACCATATATTAAGAAAGTGGTATAAGAACCACGACTTGACTAGACACAAGGCCTAGAGCCTTTAGAATCGCTGGGACCCCAAGGAACCACCCAAGGTAGTGACACAGGGGACCCACGGGGGACGTGTGCAGTGTGAGAACACAGCCGCGAGCTCCCGTTAGCTTCTATGGGGAAAGTCGCGGTTAGAATTTTAAAGTTTAAGGACACTTAGGAGTGGACTAGGAACAAACCCTTTTGGACTTAGATGGTTCTAGGGCTAACACCCACAGGAGCACCGGAGTACTCGTGTTACCTCACCCAGGGAAGCCGGGTGCATAGGTGTCAAATGGTGTTGGGTCGCGTCATCGTTTTCAATGGCAGGAGACTAAAAAGTGCTGCTGCCGGGAAGAGGAGAAGTTTCTGAATAGATCCAAGCTTGCATCGAAGATGTGAAGAACCTGAAAGCAGAGGGGACAGAGTCTGGGTCACTTGCCAGTGACCAGGGGCACGATAGACGAATGCCCACCGATGTTGGGTGCTTCAGGTGCTAAGAGGGGAAGCTTGACTCTTCACCCATGAGGACCAGGAGGGGTTGAGGACGACCAGGAGCTGGATTCGAGCTGTCCCACAAAGCATGTCGAGTGCTGCAGTGTCGGTGCCCGGATTGGACACAACAAGCCTTGGCAACAGCAACCCACGCAGGAAGAGGAAAGCTGCTTCGGTGTGAACCAGCAAAGTCCTGGGGACTCCCCAAGCGATGGAGAGTCAGGGCACGTCTGGAGCAACCAGGGAAGCCCAATTGAAGTAAAAGTTGCCTTCACGGGGACCCACCAGGCAACGGACCGGGGATCACGAAGGTATCTCGACCGAAAACACAAAGGGCCGGTTCACGGAACACTCGTGGAGTGTAGGCCAGCAATCTTTGGTGCAAAAGGTGCTTGGGGTCTGGGCTACAAGTAACTCAATGCACAGCCTCAAAGGACGTCGAGAAGCTGATGCACCTGCAAATGTGCACAGTGTCCAGAGGTTCCGGTTCCACGGTACCCAGGAGAGCTATGGGTCTCAGCTTTGCTGGGGACTCGGGTCAGCCTCTGGGAAGACTGGAAACCAACCTCCTGTGTTGCAAATACTTCGGAGTCCGGCTGGAGCTTCGGAGATGCAAACTGGGCAGATGCGTCTTTGGTGCCTGCCAAGCAGGGGAGTAACTCCTTTACTCCAAGAGAGATTCTTCAGTCATCTAGTCGTGTGGATCGTCGAATTTCGGGAATTTCTGTATCAGAGTTTCGTCCAGGTGTAATCTAAAGTCCTATAGCCAGGGGTTCCTTTCTTATACCCAAGGAAGGGGTTGGACATACTCTGGGGACCCACCTATGGGAGGGTCAGGAAAGAGGGGTGGCTACACCCATTTCCTTTGTCCAGTTTAGCGCCAGAGCAGGGGCTGGTAGCCCCTGCAACCGGTTTGAGCTGGACTATGTACAGGGACACCAAATGTGCCCCCAGTGCAGACTTCAAAGCACTCCTGGAGTGCACCCACCCAGTGCTAATCCACTAAGGCCTGTCTGGGAGGTGATAACACCTCCCTGTGACAGGAAACCTATTGTCCAGGCCTCCCCTGCAAGAGTTTCGGTCAGCAGCAGGAGGCCAGCCCTGTGTCTGTGGCTGGCAGCATCCGTTTTGTGATGCCAGGACTCTGTTAGCTGGTAACGGGTATACCTGTGCTGTCAAGTCTCTCCCTCTAGAAGGGTGGGATCATACTCCCATACCAGTTATTGGTGTGGGGGTATGATTCCAAGGTGTTTGACACCAAACACGACATGTTTCCGTGCAGCCATCCCAAAGTTAGCATTTACCGCAAGGTTATAATGCACTTAAGAGTATATGGTCTGGCTGCATCACAGACAACCCCGGAGAATAGATTCCGAAGGCTGCAGAGGGGCTCTGCTCATGCATTGGCACCCTCTCACATAAAACCAAGCACCCTGCCTTCAGGATTGATAAGGCCTGCCATAGGGGTGACTGATAGGTTTATACGTGCAGTGATAGGGTGAGATATAGTGAACCTATATCTCTGTAAGGAGTGCATACACCACCTTACTCAGGCTGCTGTAGCAGACCTGTGGTGTCATTTTGGAGGGCTTCCCAGGGGGTGCATAATATATGCGGCAGCCCCTGGTAGTCCTCTGGGGTACGTATGCCCGGAGTACATAGTATACCATATACTAGGGACTTATAAGGGCACCACAGAATCCAATCTGTGGTGTACCAAAGGTACATGGAATCAATTTAGAGAGGAAGCAGCTAGGCTGGGGTCCTGAATAGCAGGGCCCCAGCCAGATTAAAGTCGAAAAACAGTGAAACATCAGCAAAAAGTGGGGGTAACCATAAGAAGCAGATCCTACTCTCCTACAATCTTCATCTCTGTATTCTCTACCCCAAAGATTTATAATTTCAGTTTCTACATTGTCCTCTGTGTCCAAAAGGGCCCAATACCAGACAGATATTTCTTTCTTCCACTTATCTATTCTGGTTACTTGATCCAGTTGCGGATTTTCATCCTCCTGAGGCCAGCTTTGAGTTGCCCACCAAGACGACATTTGATAATATTTAAACCTCGTCAATATCCCTCTTGTTAGGTTATTGAGCACTTCCCAACTTACTAAGTTGGATTCCTTTTTTAGATCTCCCCAGTAATTTATACCTCCCGTTCGCAACGGCTGACTGAGTTGGTCTCAAGCATTCAGGGTTGCCTGGGAAGTCCCAAATTGGGGCCCGTGCTGCATAGTACGGAGTCTTTATTCTCTTTCTTATATAGACCCAGGTCTCTAAAGCCGCCCGTAAAACCTTCAGCCTTACTTTCTTGTAAAACTTCGGATCTCCATAGCTGTAAAGAAAATGTTGCTGACCTTGCACCACATCTTTTAACATAGCCTCAAATAATAATCCTATTGATGAGCTATCAGTCTTACTAGCCAACATTCAACATTTTTTAATGTGGAAGGCATAACAATAGGTTAGTAAATCCGGTAGCGCCAGCCCATCCGCGGCGAGCCCTCTTCCAAGCTTTTTCCAAGCTATTCTTGGGCCTTTCGTCGACCGAATAAAGGTACCTATTTTTCCTTGCAGCTTAGTGATATCTTCTTTCCTGAAGGACAATGGAATAGAATTATAGAGGAAAGTAATTTTTGGTTAGATAATCATTTTCACGAGGTTAACCCTCCCGTAAATATTTAAAAGGAGGTTAAGCCTCCCGTAAATATTTAAAGGGAGGTTTGCCCATCGTAGACGTGAACTCATTACCTCCTTACTGACTCTCTTCCAGTTAACTATAGGAATATCCTCCAGTTTCTGAGTTAGCTGTACCCCTAAATATCTCATTTGGTTTTTAACCCCCTGACTTCTCACCCGCTGATTCCATTCCATAATTTCATTTTTTCCCTATTGATCTTGTACCCCGAGATCTCTCCGCCTTCTCCATTAAACTAGGAATTGCTTCTTGAGGATTTGTCATGTACAAAAGCAAGTCATCTGCATATAAGGCAAGTTTAAATTCTAACTCGCCAAAACAAAAAGCAAAGATTGAGGTGTCTGCCCTGAGCCAGTTGGCAAAAGGCTCAATGTACAAATCAAACAAGAGCGGGGACATGGGACACCCCTGCCTTGTGCCTCTTGTAATGCCAAACCAATCTGTTAGGTCCCCATTCACCAGCACCTTTACCTTGGGACTAATGTATAGATTCTTCACCGTCTTAACTAGCTTGTTCGGGAAGCCAAAGCTTTTTAGGGTCTCCCACAAGTATGCCCAGTTCACTTGGTCGAATGCTTTGGCAGCATCTATTGTCACTACAGTTAGTGGAACCTTTCTTACTTCTGCCATATCTATAGCCCCCATTATCTGGAAAGTTAGTTCGTTCAACTGCCTCCCTGGTATGAAGCCCCTCTGATCTGTGTGAACTATCCCCTTTATTACCTTTGCAACCCGTGATGCCACTATGCCAGAAAATATTTTGTAATCTGTATTTAGTAGGGATATAGGTCTATAGGAGTCAATCGTCTGGGGGTCTTTATTAGGTTTTGAGATTAGCGTAACTGTAGCTTTTGCCCATGAACTAGGTATATTTTCCCCTTCTATATATATTTTATTAATCAAGTTTTTTTTAAGTTGGCACCACTTTATCCAAAATGCATAAATACAGTTCTACTGGCAGACCATCTGGGCCTGCGGCTTTTCCCCTTGCCATTTTTTTGCACTGTACCCTTACTTCTTCTTTAGTAATGCCTCCTTCTGTGCTGCCATTTCAACGCGCAGCTCTAGTCTTCAGATACCTGGCGAAGCAGGGGAGCACTGAGCACCTTCTTTTTGCGTTACACCAGTGGACAAAACAACATTTATCTTTCCACTGTTACGTCCTTGCAGTGGAAAGAGAGTGATACTGATTGTCATACATGGTTTGTAAAGTAAATGCACTGGGGAGAGTGGCTTGGATAGACCTGTGGAACTCTCCAATGTGATATGAAGATATTTCAGTTCTTAGAAATTCATATGTTCAAAACGGTTATTAAAGAAGTATTTTGCATGTGCATATGATTGTATCAATCTAGTTTCATACACCTTAGTACAAGAAGATTTCAAATTGTCGTGCTGTCTCCCCGCTGAAGATTTAGGAAAACAAGCATTGTGTTCTTCTTTCACACAACACAGGTATAACGTGGCTGCAGCAGGGCACGTTTTCTTTAGCAGCAGAACAGACACACTGGAACCAGTGATGCTACAAGCTTCCCTGGCATATTGATATGCCAAGAACTACAAAACACAGAACCAACAGGGCATAGTTAACAGTAGTGCAGTGGAGCTTTCCAGGGTAAAAAGTAAATCACAGATATTTGCAGTAAAAGTTTAAGTTTCACTTTCACACACAGGAGAGATCAGCACGGCAGCAGAAGCAAAGCTCCCTTACGTGCTGTTGCACAAACACACTCCAGAGGCCTACTCACGTGACAAATACACTATTGGCAACAGCTGCTAAAGCATCCCTCTTACTGAGGAGACACCGCATTACTGGGACAACTCAGGCTTCTCTCACCCAGGCAGAACAGGTTCAGCGCGGTAGCTGCAGTGCAAGATTAATTCATTGTGTTGGATTGCAACATTTATAAAGTGCTTACTACCCCTATGTGGGGCATTTCAGCGCTTTCCTAAATTGGTAGCACGGTACACAATGCTGGAGCCCAAAAGGACTATCCTTAATGGTTCAGACCCTTACATAGCACCCACTTGCAAATAGCACAATGTGAATTCTCCAGGCTCCGGAGAAGTTGTTGGACCTTTTTCACCGCACAGAGAATCAGAGCTGCCTGCGGTATAAACATCATGGTTGTGTATAATTTACGGTGTGTCAATAACATTTATCCATATATGGTTAGAATCTCCAATATCTTTATTTAGTTTAGTAATTTACAGAAATAAGAGAAGAGATTAGAAATCAGAAACCAAGACTTGTTTCATAATAAATCCCAAGAGCTAAGTGACCTATTCTAAATAAGAACCCTCAAAGAGTTCCGTTGGAAAAGATCAGTAAATGAGGGTCGAACCTCTCATGAAGAGTAGTTCTGGATAACTCAGCCGAGTATCCCACAATTGCAGTAGCAACTGTTTAAGAATAGCAACCTGTATATAAATTGAATTCAATACAATACAGTACTGTAGCATCAATCTCAAATGAATAGAGGAATCATCTCAAGAGATCTAAAGCAATCAACTCTCCTGGGCGCAGAAAGAGTCTCTTGCAGAGGAGAAATCCAGCAGCAAGATTACCGAACGGGTATAGGGAAAGAAGAGGTGTGGTGGCTAACTAGCTAGGGAACACTTGTTATTATAACTTTCTAATACATGTATCAATCTTTGAAGACGCCTCAACTCGATGTCCAATCAGAACAGCTTGTAAGGTGGTGTGGTCAGTCATATGATGCATCTTCTTCCGATTCCCACAGTCTGCCTCTCGTCATCTGGATTGATACAGTTCTCCAGCATAATTGTTACATGAGGGAAGGTTCCCATGAGAACCCTCTTAGCTAAGCTAAAGACACACTGGGTTTCAGCACAGAAACAAAGGCTAGTCAGCAAATGTCAAGTTGAAGTGAAACTAAATGAATTATGAAATATATCAAGTTAATTTTAAGCAACATTTATAAGTCTGCATCACCATTTGTTTTTTACAGTTTTAATAAGTCTATTATTCTTTTGTGGAAATGATCTAATATGGGGTGAGAGGAACTAAATTAATATATTAAAGTCTGCACATTTCTAGGATGCCACCAATGTTAGGCTGTTGCACAGAATACTTTCCTATGAGCACGGGTTGAAAGAAAGCCTCGGGCCTGGTCGCTGCACAAGCTGTAGTTGCTCGGTGCACATTTTGAAAATTTGCAATTATAAATTAAGCATTTCTACGTTTGTCACGCTACAATATATTTTGGTTTTATTTATCTGTTCTACTAAAAGGCATTCACACATTTTATGAGTCATTTCTAAAATGGGAGTTTTCATTTGTATTTAAATATGCTCTAAATTGCATTTCTATTATGCTAAAATATGTTGATTTCTGAATATGTGGTCATTGCTCCCAAACAGTGTAGGGTGTGTGGTTCAAAGACTTGGCTTTGTTTTGATCCCATGTGGGAAGTGTTTCTATGTTGTGCATGATGACCGCCGAGGGGCTGTTATCGTGTTATGGGATGCAGCGCTTAGCAGTGTGATGGTTGTAGAAGTGTGAGAGATAGGTACGCAGTTTATGGTTTTCAGTAAGCTGGCAGCTTTGAGCAGCTCTGCACATCCCTTTTTGGTATTTCTCATGTTCATGGTCCACTTAGCTGGTTACTGTACTGGGTTGTCCATTCCGAGATGTTGTGTTAAAGGTTTATGGTCCTGAGCAGGCATAGGTTAAAGGGAGAAGTTGTGGAGTAGTCTGCTGGGATAGACTTTGTACATTTCATCCCAAATCTGAGTGCCTGTAGTATGTTGTTAGTCGTGACCTGCAGTGTTTGACTAAATTAGAGTCCTCTATTGGCCCGTGGTATATGGCAGATTTCTTGAGTTATTCTGTGAATGTTCAGGTGGTGATGGGTGGTTTATTGCTGTGGACTGGTATAGTACTGGGTGATGGATATGACCATTAGCGGGTTTGTCTTATATGAGTGTAACGGTTTTGGGAAGTAAAAGGGAATAATTGAGCAGCTTGTATGAACTTCAACTGTATGGCTGCTGAGTGTCATAGTATTAGAGTGGGTTATATAATTGCATTACATAGCACTTACTCCCCCTGAAGAGGCATAGTTGTGCTTTTACGCTGGGCAGTATGCTCTTCCAGTACCCAGGGTTAGTTTTTTTTTTGTGTTTTTTTTTTTTTGTGGTAGATTTGTTAGGATGTTGGGATAAGTCTGGTACTCTTCAGGAACCATTCCATGCATTTACTCCAGTTTCTATGTTCATGCACAGGTAGTACCACTTGGTGAGAAGAAATGTAGGGGACACACACATACCACCACTGCCGTCAGGAGGACCAGGGAAAAGGATCACAGGTAGGAAAGACGCAAGCAAAGAGATAGCACTGAGAGAGGAAGGGCACTGGCAGAGGTGAGCATGTCTTGAGACAGGAACGCCCACTTGGAGGACAGTGACGAAGAATTAAGAGACAACACCAGCTAGAGGAAAAAGGAGGAGTAAAAGTCAGAGGGGAGAGTTTGGAATAGCTGTGCTATGAAAGCTCTGCGTACACGAGCAGGTGAAGCTGTTTACATCATCATGGCCCTTCTGAGAACTGCGGTAGGGGAGCCTGCTCGAGTGGAGTCTTTCACAAGGTGTTGGGGTTAAGAGTGCCATGCAGCACCCACAAATGGCAGTCCCAGAAGCCCAGAACATGAAGCCACTGTGGGGAGAGGTAGGAGGAACATGTTGCAGAGTGCAGCCAGGACGACGGAAGAGGTGGGCTATGTGCACAGTCCAGAGAAGTTTGGGGTTTGTAGGCATTCCGACTTGGACATTTCATCACAGCATACACTGAGAGCTAACTGGACTGAAGCCAGTAACAGCAGAAGATGTGACTTGAGAAATGTCTGCTGGTGATTGAGCGCTTTCTTGTGTCTATGTAAGACCTGAATAGCTAGATGATGCTGACAGCAGTAGCTGAGACACTGTTTAGGAGGGATTGGACTTCTCTGAGAAGGTGGAGCCATGTTGTACGAAAGGGATTACTGTGCTATGCTTATGCCACAATCTTGGACTCGTCTGGCCTATTGTTCTCCGCCTCATACTCAACCGCTATTCTGATTTCCCTTGTGCAATGTCGGTTTTAAGGCCAGAATACTGGGAATTAGAGCCTGCAAGCCTATTACATGTTAATGTATGGATCCAATTCTCCCCAGTCTCACCCAGCGATCTGAGAGATGCTTGATCAGCTTAAAGCACGAATTCCCACAGTGGCCAACGGGCATGCATATCATTGAGCATAGAAGAATGGGTGCTGCATGCATACTCAACTGCAGGCTGTGCTGTGACACTTGAAACGAGTACTTAAACCCTAACAGAATTTGGTCTACTTTACAGAAATGTTAGTTTTCTGGGTTCATCTATAGGCTTTACACTTGTTTCTATCACAATCTGGCAGTAGGTAGAAACCACACAAAAATTCACTATCCCTTGGGGGGCGCTAGAGGTCACACAATGGAATGGCTGCACAGTAGTGTCACTCCGCTGGTTGGGACCAATATCCTTGATTTAACTAGCGATTTTGCCGACGCCTGACAACCATAGTTCGTCACATAATGCAGCGAAATATGGCAGCTACCCGATGATGCTATCCTGAAGACACAAGCTCCAGTGGATCCTGCTGAAATCAGAGCTGTAAGCAGAAGACTACCGGAGATCTGGAGCGGCATAAAATGGCGGCGACCTGCGCTGTTGCCGACTGACTGTGAGTATCTGCTAACTCGCCACACAGCGCCGCTGAAATATCACAGCGGGATCGCTAGCATACTGCGTGGGCTTCTGTCCGCCACCAGCTCGCCCAACGTCCCCTAAACAAACTGACTGAAACTTGGCGGGGGGAAGTAGCTTCATGCGGCGCAGTGGGATCTTCCGCAAGTTCATTAAGTGATATGCCCCGGCCCGAGTAGTCCCTGCACGTCAACTAGAATGCATCCCTCGGTGCACGCTATACTGCAAGCACACGTATTCACAAATCCTGCTGCACTCTGAGACGACAGCAAGAGCCCGCCGGAGATTCAGAGCGGCATAAAATGGCGGCGACCCGCTTTGATGCTCGGCTTGGCCGGCGCCCGCTGTGATTGTCCCCGGCGAGTGAATACCTGCTCACCGGTCACCCTGCGATCTCACGCCCCGATCGCCATCATTCTGCGGGGGCTGCTGTCCAGTGCCGACTATAGCTCGCTTATGACTGTGTCTTAGCGGGGGGCGGTGGAGTGCTTCGCGCGGCATGACGAACGCTCCTGTGGGTCCATTAAGTAATCTACACGCCTGCGTGTGAGCAGCGCGCCGCCTAAATTGACTCCCTCGGGGCACACGGGCGGGGGACAAAGCGTGCTGGCGTGAAATGTGTTGTGCTGTGGGCTGTGTGGGACTGTCTGCCCACGTGTAGATATTTGGGAGTACGGCGTGGTGAAGCACATCCTGAGGTTAACCCATCGAATATATCCTGCATCTCTTTGCCTGCTATTTACCAACTGCAACGCCTGGGTAAGATACTTAGCCCTTTTACCCTGTTGAGACTCCCACACATGTGCCATCTGCTGTAGACTGTGCAATTGTACTGCTGGCCGCCAATTTCTCATTTTGCTGTAGTTGCAGCCTGTACGGTTTGGCACTAAAACTGTAGGTGCTCCTTAGCCGAGTCTGTAGCTGAGCTGCCATTAGGTTCTTGGTGACAAACCCAAGGAATCCGCCCTTGCACTTCGGCCTGAACAGTGTTCATCCCCAGTAATCTTTTAGTCATGCCACTAATCTGGGCAATATCAACTATCCGCCATTTGCCAGCTATATTACGATCACATGCAGAGCGCTGAACTTCCCTGCTACCTGTTTGGATACTGCATAACACTCAGCAGTGTACGCGTCCGCACTTTGAGAAACATATGCGATCGATGCCAGCACTTACCCCCACGTCAGACACTGCAGATCTCTTTATTGGCTAATACTTCCTGTTACAACTAATACTCCCCTCCCTGCTAACTATGGACAAACTTGATAAACAACAGACTAAGTTGTCCTTTGACACCCGACGCACGCCCAGGGAGACGTCGACCCACTCTGACACGGAACTAGATGCCGACCATGCCAAAAAATCCAAACTAGAAGACACATTACAGGCTTTCCAACAGGGTTTGCAGTTTATAGCTAACAAGATTGACACCCTAACAATACGGATGGATAATATGGCAACCAAAATCGACAAGCATGGCGAACGTCTGGATGATGCAGAACTGCGTATCTCAGCAGTTGAAGATGAATCCACCTCCACTACTAGAAAATGCTTAGAGATGGACAAACTACTAGAAGTTATCAAGAACAAAAATGAAGATTTGGAGGCAAGATTGCGGCGCTACAACATTCGCATCGCAGGAATTCCAGAAAGTACAAACACCAGCTGCATGGAGACATTTGTGGAAGACATGGTGCGCGAGGTCTTTGGAGTGGAGGCATTCTCCCCTGTATTTATTGTTGAACGGGCGCATAGAACTCTCGTATCCAAACCAGTTCCCGGTGCGCCACCGAGACCTATTATTGCCCGGATCCTTAATTACAGGGACAGGGACGCGATCTTGCGTTTAGCTCGAGAAAAGTAACAAATCAACTATAAGGGCAATACAGTAGCATTCTACCCTGACTTTACGTTGTCCATACAATCAGCTCGCAAAGAATTCACGCCCATGAAGAAGAAGCTGCGTGATATGGGAGTGGAATATGCCATGCTATATCCAGCAAGACTACGGGTGTCTTATGAAGGACAAACTAAAATACTGACCACGCCTAAAGCTGCACAAGACTTCATAAAAACACTTGCTACAAAACGTAAAACGCCAGACAGGTCCACTGCAGCATCGGACTCGGATTGATGTGGCATGAATCCCTGGTAATGTAACTACCGAGTTCCAATCTTACATTGTATTGCCTGCAGCATGGTGTTTGACTAGGTGGGTCTTCTGTCTTTATTTTCTGCAAGAAACTCATCTAGCAAAGCCACCAATCATCACTTAGGACGCAGATGGGCTGAAACCATTTTCACATCGTCATAATCCTCTTACTCCAGGGGAGTTATGATCCTAGTGAAAAAGGGAGTCAACTTTACTGTAACTCCCACACAGACCGACGATGTGGGCTGGTATATCATTGTATCTGGTCAACTTAGGAGTCACCATTTGCGATTAGTGAATGTCTATTGTCCCAACATAGATGACCTTTACTTTTTCACTCATATCCGGGAACGGTTGAGAGAGTTACCCGAGATGGAAACACTATGGGGAGGGGACTTTAACCTGGCAATAAATGATGACCTTAATAGATCTGGCACCACTAAAAAAAAACACACTCGAGCCGTAAGAATGCTACATGAAGGAATAGTGGAACTAAATTTAGTAGATGTATGGAGACTAAGAAATCCTCTCGCCATGAAAGCCACACACAGTGCCACATATACATAACAGCTGGTCGCGTATAGATGATTGGCTCACAACCACAGCAGCAAGCACTTGCATAGGCGAAATACGCCATTTCCCAAAGACATTATCGGATCATAACCCAGTATTGCTTTCCATTGACCAGCCCAACTATATTTCGCCACCATATATATGGCGGTTTAATGTCAAAGCGTTATTGGATGAATCGTATAGAGTGGCCATTCAACATGCCATAGAGGAATATTTCCAATTCAACGAAAAATCTGTAGACGACGCCAGCTTAGTGTGGGAAGCATTCAAAGCCACTATACGAAGAGTATGTATTAATACCACTGCGGGCATTCTAAAGGACATTCGTAACCAAATCACTAAATGCGAAAACTTAGAGCGGGAATACGAGCACACTCACAACACTGCTTTATTGGGCGCTATCCGTGAAACTCTTATCTGAATACCAGAACTTTGCAGATAGCGAACTTAAATATGTGACGAAAAGACCAATAGCAAGAACATACGGGGAGGGTGGCAGATCAGGGAGTGTGCTAGCATATAAAGTCTGTCATGAACGTACACCACAAGCGGTAACAAAAGTTAGAGATTCACAAGGTAACCTAACATATGATATTCAAGGTATATTGCAAGCCTTCATGTCTACATATGGGGACCTATATGCCACACGCAACACAGCTCAGCAGCCTGAAATTTTAGCATACCTTGAAGACATTGCCATAGCTTGGTTGTCAGATAACGAACGTGAATATCTAGCACAGCCAATTACAGCTGAAGAGGTCACGGAAATAATAAAAACTCTGCCTAATGTGAAAAGCACCTGGCCCAGATGGGTTCAGTGTGAATTTTACAAGACATATGTTGATCTTTTGGCACCTCCCCTTCTTGCAATGTATGGTGATGCACACGAAAAACAAATCCTCCCACCCACACTTCGAGAGGCAATGATTATAGCCCTCCTAAAGCCCGATAAGGACCCCGAGAACTGTGAGTCTTACCGCCCACTTTCCTTAATAAATACAGATACAAAGATACTGGCCAAACGTATAGCTACACGTCTGCAACCACTCATGACCAACATTATACTCCCAGATCAATCGGGATTTATACCAACCCGTTTTACGGCACACAATATACGCACCCTCTTCGCACTTTCCCATCAACTTAACCCGGAACTCGAGGCGGCGGCAGTCCTGTTAGATGCCGCCAAGGCATTTGACTCTGTAGAATGGACCTACTTATTCACAGTAATACAAAAAATGGGTTTACCCCCAATCCTGTTGCAATGGCTTCACATCCTATACGGGAAACCCATTGCACGTATTAAAATAAATCAATATGTTTCCGATGCGATACCAATTACACAGGGAACTAGGCAGGGGTGCACCTTGTCACCCCTCCTTTTTAGGTCTAGTCTGACCCAGCGCATGCGCTGGTCTGGCGAGACTTATTGAGAGGGCTCCAAAAAGTGCTACCAGGCCAGCCTAGAGCTACAGTGCATGTGCGCGGGTGCGCGTGCCGCGCTTTAGCGTGATTACTTTCACTTTTGCGGCCGCTTGGTATAGCCAATAGGTCTCGCTTTTGGGACCTTATAAGTATTTAGTTATGCAACTGTTGCTTTGCTAAACACTTATAAGGTCCCAAAGGCGAGACCTATTGGCTATGCCAATGCTTGTTTCCTTGTGGTTAATTTTTGCTCCAAAGACCTTTGGATCACTCTTCAACTTCTCCAAACTCAGGGGTGGCAACCGGGAATTAATTTTTTTTTTTTTTTCCTAGCACTTGTATGCCTTCTCATCTGTGGTGACGTATGTGTATGTATTCATCATCACGGTGGGCCGCCACAGCGCCATGAACACTAATCTTGCATGGGTCATGATATGCATCCATGTACACATCATCATCCTTGTTAATTATTTTTACACGGCTGTTTCACATCAGCAAAAAAAGCTTTAGCTAAGCCAACAGCTCCGCATTTCTTTTAAAAGTCTAAACTGCTTTGACCGTGCTTGTTCTCTGTGCGCCTGCATCTACATTTTTTCCTTTCCTTAAAGAGGCTTCCAGCAGTTTTATCTTCATTTTTCCCCGCACCTGTGCAGTTATAAAATCGCTTTTAATGTGCTTCCCTCTGAGCTGAGCTCTCACTGGCTTTTTAGAAACCCGTGTGGTGCCCTGAGGGCCGGCTTTTGGAACGGCGAGATGGGCCCAGGCAGCAAAACAACTGTCTTCATAAAGGCCGTGCGCCCTGAGTCTGTTTAAAGTGCATCTAATTGTTTTAAACGTGCTGCAGTTGCTGTTTTAGCATCCTATCAGCCTCCCATCTATCCCTCACCCCCTGCTGCCACACATCAGCACCTCCTCCCCAGCAAACAACTTGAAACCAGTACGAGGAAGCTAAGTTGTGGGGTATTCCGATGAGTGGGGAGATGTGTTCAGAGATAAATCGCTGCCCTGGTGTAGTAAGTAGCAACGGAACTACCTTCGAAAAGCGACCGCTACTTCATCTATTCACCGGCACTAGCTAGGGCGCACATTTTTTCCGCCCAGGGCGCTATTGGAGCAATGGCTGGCCCGGGGCGCCCTCACAACAGGATCTGCACGTTATACAATGTATTGCCGTAGGAGGAGTGTTGCTTCCGGATCGAAGCTGTGTCAAGATGCTCTCTTAATGCCTTACTGTTTGCATGACGTTTAAAGAACCATAGTCTGTGGTTATGTTGCATAGATTGAATTATTTATGCATTGTTAATCTTAGAGTAATGTATTTTATCGGGAAACTTGTTTAAAATATTCTCAGTGTCCTCTGAGCTGTAGAAAGCACTTTGAGTGCTTCAGTTCAGGAATGCGCACCTCTCCGTGTTCCGTTATCTTTTTCCTGGTGTGTCGCGCGCCTCGAAGTCACGCCAGATTTTGCTCTACGCTACATAGCACTTATCTGTGCTCCGTTTGACTGTTTTTAAAGCCTCGTCCAAAGCACGCTGGCTTCAGATAATAAAGCCTAAAGGAAGGCACTGTTTGCATAGTTAATGAGGTACGTGAAAAGCTCTGTGGTTTGGACATGCTCACTACCCCTGGGATTTAATCAGCCATGTGTACAGTACAGCCTCTTCTGCGCTTTGCGTTCTATGCACTCACCTACAAGTCCTTTAACAGCTACTTGGTTTTTGCTCTATGTTTAGGAGATGGGAACAAGCGGTGGTGTTTGTTTGTTTACCCAGCTACACACCCTCCTCCGTCGCAAAAATATATATATTTTATGTAATTGCCTAAATCTCTGCATACGTCGTTTTGACAGATAAGGAGATTTCTGAGACACCCTCTACGCATGCTCAGTCACTAACAACATGTAGAAAGAACGCTGGAATGTTGAGAGCTCCATTGAAGACCATGACGAGGCTCCGGGCCAGCAACGGCTGGTACAGACCTTCTGCTCTAACATTCCAACACTTTGCTTGGTGTTTCTCCATATTTATTTTAGAAAATTCCAATCTGAGTGGGTGGACTATTGAAATAACATTATAGAACTTCTGACTTGGGCTGTTCCGGTTGTTAAAATCCCTGTTCGTGGTCATGAGGCACGTGCTATAACTTTGGAGGAGGGGCTTTAACAATTTTTATCGCCCTTAATAGCGAACTTCCATCTTAGTCCTCTTTCTTCCACCACCATACACGTCCTGTCTTTCTCATAGTTGCAGGTTACATTACATCCCTATATTTCCTACTGTTATTGTACAGGGATGTGGAATTCCTATAGCCCAACGCCCAGGACATATTGTTTGGGGTCAAGGGCAACAAGTTTTAATGTGCCTTTTGTCCTTGGGACAAGCAGGCCCAACCCCCTGCAGTACAAACCCTCTGGCTGCCAGTTTGCAGTACCCCATTAAGGATCAGGGAAGGGCACTGGCTGCAGTTAAGTTAATATTTGTGTGCATATGTTAATGCTGTTCAAACTTGTATTTGAGTTTCATTAATTGAAAGCATTTATTATTAGGGTGAGCGCTCTCAGTAAATGTAAGTTCTGACTGCACGACAGTTTTTCCAGTATAAAAATGTGTACTAATGGTTTCAAAGTTTAGCAATATGAGGCTATGCGTAATGCTCCCAGAATGCTCTCCGATTTGATGTACATTTTTGCAGAAGCTCGAAAGCAAGATTAGTGATTTTTTGCTTTCAATATAAAATGTTCCTAAAAATGAAAGTAGGCAACTTTTTTTTTTGCTAAACTACTGTAAAATTTCAGGTACCATTTCTTTGCAGCATCATTTAGTAAAATGTGTTGATGCATGCTAGTATTTCCCCAAAATATTCATTTTAGAAAATTAGTGTAACCAGTTTCAATAACATTTTGGGAAACATAAAAAAAAACAAGCATTGGCAGAGCCAATAGGTCTGAAATGATGGTCAGCTTTTTAGTTTTGGCAATGTGTGACTTGTTTTTGCATGATTTTTGTAAAACCTTATGATGTGGGAGCTGCCGGACCCTCACCATTATAACTAACATTGTCTAAAGCAAAAATAGTTTTTGGTCTCAAAAAAGCACACACTGCCACATTAGTTACTGGCACTGAACAAAACTAATTTGTGTGCCGATATGCTCCTTGTGAAAGAGCAGAATGCTGTCGCTCACCGTGAAGCCAGCCGATACAGAGAGAGAGAGAGAATTTTAATAAACACAAAAGGTCATGGTTAACGCAAGACCAAATTAGGGGCCCAATTATTAAAGAAAGTCTCAAAAGTGCACCCTTGTATATGTCCTTGCATTAAGGGCAGCAATATGGCTTTCGTGAATTCACAAGAATTTACAGCAGTAGGGCAAGAGATAGTACTCCTAGAAAATATTTGTGAACTGCATTTTAGCATGAGCATATATGCATGTGTAGATTTGCTAATGCGAAAACCTGAGTGTTTGCAACTTTATTTTCCCTTCAACCACTTTTTTCCCCAACTCTGGAAGAAGGTTTACTTCTGCCATTGTCAGGAGTAAATGTACAACATTTCTCAGTATTGGAAAAGATTAGAGAAGAGTTGTTGAAAACCCTTAAAACATGCAAGTTAGTAGGTTTGCAGACTCAAAAGGACATTCCAACCCTGGAACTATTGTTTACCACTACTTTCAGTCCCAGTATGTAGATCTGCGGAAACGTAGCAACATAAAGGGATTGCTAGTATTCAAACACTACTATGGTATGAGCCCTGGCATAATCAGAGAGGCTATATAAGAGCTCTTATATAATGAGATTGCTGCCATTATCTGTCGCCGCACAACATGGCACCAAAGGGACAAGTGGATTTTGTTACAGGACAAGTAGATTTATGAAGCAACCTGCCCGATGGACAAGTAGATATTTTAATAAATTCCACACCCCTGTATTGTATCTTTCTCTTCCTTTCTTAATTTTCGGCGTTACTCTTTTTCTTAAGGGGTCAAAGTCTAATGGTTAAAAGTAAATCTCAGCCGCCAAAAATTAGTGCTCGTACCCAACACCGGAAAACACGGACACAAATTAAGCACTTCTTTTGCCACCTGTCTGTCAGTTGGCAAAACAAGACTTACCTTCACCAATTTTCTCACTTTATCTTCAGACAGCATATGATAGCCTGGAAATGTGATGACTGCTCTGACTGGCCACGGGCAAGTCTCTCCAGTTAAGGGCATGTAGGATAGCTCTGAGATCCCAGGACCCAGGGCTTAATTTTGGCCGATGGGTTCCACCAACACTTGTTTAAGGGCCCAGCGATTCTCTCTGCCCGGCCCCCCTGGACACAGTCCATATTGTTATCTGAAACGGCCGCATCCTGTTCACCTGCCATCACCAAGGACCTGGCATGGATGGCACATGCTGCTTTGTGGTGCATGTGTTACATTTTTTTGTCTTCCTGAATCAGAGATTAGCATTGCAGGTGCCAAGTGCCTGCTGGAATGAGGAGGGGTGTGAGTGCGCTCACTTGCCCGGTCTGTGGCCACTCTCTCTGGGTGTTTTAAGATGGCCACTCCAGAAGCAAAGGCCAGAGAGCACCAGAACCTTGATCGCAGTCCTTGGTCCGTCTATGCCGAGGTTGTGCACAGGTCTCGGAGGCAGCATATCCTCCCAAGTTCTCGAAGTAACCACCAACTGTGCAGCTAAAGGCAGATGGACTCAGAAGAGGCCACTCTTCACCAGAGTGACCTTGATGGTATCCCTGGTGTTGGGTCTGGAGCAAGGACATGAATCTGGCAAAGGAGTGACCTCACTAGTCTAGGATGGAAGTAATGGTTTGCCCAGGGCCCATTGCCTGCAGCCCAGCAACAAGTGCCTGCCTGGTGCCCATCGCCACAGATCGGGACCCAGGCCATGCTGCCACACCCGCTTCGTCTGCTGCTGCTCTGCAAGTGGGACAATGGCAGAGCTTAGGCCTCCTCAGCCCTAGTTGGGGCCTGCAGTGCTGTCTGAGTTGGTACTGTTGGCCTCTTTGCTGTTTTCCTCCAGGGAACAGTGGGACTCTTGCCATGGCAGTCCATGCCAGAGCTTTTCTTGCCTGCGCATGCTGCCCGCCTCTTATGGAAATTTGATCTCCAGTGAGAACGTAAGTAACAGAAAGTGTACACAGAAGGTGGGAGGAAGGGAAGGGAAAAGGGGTAACGGGCTAAAAATGAAGGAATGTAGGTAAAAGAAGAATGGAAGTGAGATTAAGGACAACAAGGTAGATTTGTAGAAGAATGGCAAGGAAAAGGGCAGAGAAACAAAGCATGGTTGAAGGGAAAGGGCAGAGGTAGAAATTAATGAGAAAGTGAGAGAAGAGTGGGTGAAATAAAAATTAAAAAAATGGAGGATTGAAGAAAAATTACGACACCTCAAGGAAGGACAGGAGGTACACATAGAAGGAGAAACGAAGTCAACCAGGAAGGAAGTGTGAACGGTGATTTAAAAAAATTGGAACAGGGAAAGACTGAGTAAACCGCACTAGAATTGAAAATATGAATACATGAAATCAATAAGTGCAGGAGGGGGTGTAGTGAACAGCAGAGATCATCAAGTGATAAACGGAAGTTTACAGCTGCTGGGGTCAGTAAAGGGGCATTGGAGGGATGGGCATAGTAGGCCTGCACCAATGGTAGAGGTGAGTGCTGGCTGCTTAAGAATCATTTTTTAAACAAAAATAAGCGCTCCTGGGCCCAACACAAATTCTGGATTTTGCCAATGATATTGATTTATCCTGGCTACAAAGTCACAAATGGTTGCATGACAAAATCTCTGTGCCAGTTGGAGATTGGACGATGCCGAAAATTACTATCTTGCAGCAATCTCAAAACTCTTCCAGCATCCGGTGATCCCAAAAAATCATTAAAACTCAATTTAACAATGTTAATTTGTGAGAGATGACTAAGGTGTTCGGCCTATGTGGGACACTCCCTATTTAAAGAACCAAGGCGCTAAAGGTTAGTCAGTTCCATGGCTTGCATTGATTTTTGGGGAACATGATGTATGGATATGAAATCTGCGATCCGTTTGGGAACCGCGATTTCTCCTTGAGAAACCCAACTTTCCTGAAGGTGCGTAGATTTGCAACCACTCAATTCAAGGTAAGCTGTATTAGGAAAGCGGGGCAGGTGCTTGGGTCACTTCTTTCTGCTATTGGAGGGGAGGTGAGCTCACTTTTCAAGACCACTTTTTTTTAAGCACAATCAGCTGTGCAGCCCTTTAATTAATATTTTTTCTGTGCCTGCATTGGCGACATATTGAATGGCATTCAGGCAGTGCTTCAGTAAGGGACACATCACACGAGCTTATGACACTTGTAGCATAACTAAGATCATTCGTAAACTTCCAGCAAGTGCTATTCTAATGAGTATCCCATATTATTTTGTATACCGACTATATAATACTACAGAGAGGTTGAATACGTGTTTGAATGCATTTTGAGATAGGGGTGTCCACTCCCAAACATGAATCCATTCCTAAGCACATGTGATGTAGCAGTAACCTGTGCTGGAAGAATTCTGGTGTTTTTATCTTTTCAAGATGGGTGAATTTATTCTATGCTAGCTCTGACTTGTGGTCTGACTTTGGCGGGGACATTGCTGGACCTTGCGTGTTCTTTGGTAGAAGTTTGTTACAAACACTAATTGTCTAGTATTTGGGTCACTGTTGCTGCTAGGGTGGCAGAAATGGAGTTGATTCTGCAACTGTAACAAACATAAATGATGAGACCAATTGAAAAAGTGTGGAGAGAACTTTTGTGCCCAGTGACTGACAATGTAATATGGTCTGGTCGGTGTTTGTGTGGTAGTCACAACTACCGTTCCCTACCCTGTTTAAAGTTTTATATGGGTTTTTAAAACCAATTTGGTTTTCCTCTTTCCTCCTCTTTCGATGCATGTGAGTATATTGGCACAGTATATAATTGTGTATGTGTGTTTACTTGTGCTTGTATTATTTAATATTTATGTAGATTTTCTACTCTTCATTAAAAGTAATAAAAACTCTCCAGTCATATTGCAAACAGCACTCGACAGCCAGGACCTCTGCCAATGACCCCTCCAAGCAATGCCCCCACATCTCCAATACAAAAATGAGACCTTTCAGAGTCACCAAGTTCAAGTCTTCTCAACGTCCACTGGAGGCCTGGACATGCTCTCCACGCAGGCCGTAATGCAGCCTGCATGGAGAAGATGTGAAGTGCGCATGAATGATTGTCCGGCGAGACGGCACTTTGGAGTGGGCAAACCACACCTCCCCTGCTCCTCTATTGTCGGAGCAGCCCGCCCCAAATGCAAAGCTGCAGCAGAAGGAACCATAAAATGATAATGCGAGTTAATATGATTTTGTTTCCTTTACTTCACTGCTGAGAAGCAGTGGGGCGACACGCCTCGCCTTAGTACAGGAGCTGCCACTGACGATAACCCTGCCTACCGCTTCTAGCCATGAATTCACCCCAAAACATTTTTCTGTTACTTCAAAACCTCCAAACAGACATTATCCTGCCTAGTTCCAAGATTGTGGAACTCTAGCCTGGACTATTTCTCACTAAACCCAAGTCTCCTTGTACTCCGGAAGGATTTAAAAACGCAACTCTTCAGACTACCTCTTGGACTAATCCACTACTTGGATTCCCTACCTTCTCTAAACCCGTGTTTGTCTCGTTTACAGAAGGCTTTTAGCTGTCTGTTGTCGAAGGCCTCTTGTCTACATTACAATGATACATAGAGTGGGCTTTGTGTCCGCCCTTTCCTCATTATTGGCTAGCTTTTGTCTGTTTTACTTCCCTTCTTATTCAGTTGCTTCCCCCCATTCTTGCGCTAATACCACGTCTGGAGCATTTCTTCTTTTCTCTGTTTCAGAATAAGTGAGATTTTTTTTCTTTCTTCTGCTCATGTATTGTGTCCTAGTTCGAAGTTGGATTCTTAACATGATTTTTCAAAATGTTCGAAAACATTCCTGTCAAACCGTTTCTGAGCCACTGTGGAAGGATTGTAATTGCCTCTTGTGCACAAAATTATAAATGTATCTTTTATTTGGTGCTCACACATTGATTGTATGCCATATTGGACCGTCCTTGTAAAAGTGAGCTTGCTATAGTATCACCAGTGACAATTGGCTTCATGGTACAAGGAACTTTGAGAAAAAGAATGACACCTAGGTGGTCTGAGGAATGACTTGCAGTAATGGCTGCTTTGCTTTTCATCCAGAAGTACTTGCTGAACAGTGGTCGAAGTGGGCGGGATCTAAGGGGCACGATGTGACCATACTTTTTTACTTAAGGTAAACAGTTTCCATAATTTTTCTGGAAAGACAACCGTCCCATTACAATTAATTCTGACAGTTGAAGATGCTTCAGCAAAAGTGTAAGTAGCAGAGAGTCTCCTGTGCTGTGAAATCGAGGAAGGGGCAGACAGCTAAACAAGCCTTCCTGCCGGGGAGCCTGCTTGCCTGAAAGAAATGTAAATGTAGGCAACAGGTGAATTGGAAATGTAAAAGGTGCTTGGAAGCCAGTATTGGCTTTAATTGTTCACACAAAGCTTCCTGATGACATTGATTTAGTTTTTTTGAGTGGTATTGCAAGGGAGTTACCAGTGTGTGCTTTTGAAAAACAATTGTAAAAAAAAATGGCACTACAAACTGTCTGGATATTAATAAACCTAAATTTTAGAAGCACTTTTTTTTATCTAAAACTTTTCTGCACATTTTGTAGCAGCCTATCTTATACTGTGTGGAATGCAAATTTAAAATAATGACTTACATATTCACAGTACTTTCTGTCACAGACTGGGACCTTGTAGAGCTAATCATACACAAGCCACTATTCTCCACTGCACTAACCAGGTTTCAAGTCTGTTGGGACTCTGGAGGCAGACAGACAGACACGACAGACAGACTGACACACACAGACACACACTGCATTAACGAATTGAGATGTCATAATGTACAATAGTGCATTTCCCACTGATTAACTTAACTTGCATTTATGTTTTCATTTAAGCTGCACGTTATTTTATATGTTGAATGTGAAAGACCGAAAAAAGTTACAGAATAGTTTGTTTTTTTAGCCACATCTTTGACCCCGCCCCAACGCTCACTCACACCGCCTTCACTGCCCACAGCATCACAGTTCCTATACTTTTTAAAATTCAGTTAGACTGCTGTTGCGGAATGATATGGCGATGCGGCTTCTCTCATTCTTCCTGAGACAACTGCCCCTAGTGGCAGTAATGTGATTCAACCTGCCAGAACGAGCACATAATCGGAGAGAACACTGTGGCTAAAGATCAGTTGTGGCATTTTAACATTTCTCACGGACTTAAACGAGCACACGTTATCACAAGCACTGCGGGCAGTTGTGCAACACGTTTTATTTGAATTCCATTGTGTTGAAACTAAATTCTGTGATGAAGCAACTATTTCATTCCCTATGCAGACCTGAGAAAGTTTAAAAAGGTTCATCATGTAAGTAGGGGAGAGGACCTTGGAGGGGGCAGGACTTGGTGTCTAGAGCTACATAATAATACTAGGATCCACAGCTTCACCAGTAGACTGCAACACCTTCCAGACCTATTTTCTGCACAAGGTCGTGGACATCCTAGCTGAGATTGAGAGCACCCCGACCCAGTAGGCCCCCCTAGAACAGCACCCCACGCCCCTTACGCTGACTAACCAGCTCCCCTCTTTCCCCAATTTAGACCCAGCCTCCCGGTCATGCCTGATGAGCCATATCAAATCAGGCTCACCAGCAGACCTCTGTCCTCCAAGGTTTTTTCGCATGGCCCTCCCAGGTCTTGAAAGACAGATCCTCGCCCTACTTAATCGCTCCCTAGAGACAGGCTACCTTCCCTCCGGCCTGAAGAAAGCCATGGTCTCCCCCCTGTTGACAAAACCTGGGGCTGATGTTGCCACTCTTAAAAACTACAGACCAATTAACCAGCTCCCCTTCCTGGCGAAAGTCTTAGAGCAGCACACCCTAAAAACAATCATGGTCTTCCTGGAGGAACACCACCTACTCCAAGGGCGGCAGGCGGGCTTCAGGCCCCATCACAGCACAGAGCTGGTAATGCTATCGGTACTTGACGAGCTCAGAGTCATGGCCGACAATAAGAAACCGTGCACCCTGGTGCTGTTAGACCTGTCGGCAGCATTCGACACAGTCAATCATGCGCAGCTTCTAGCCCGCATTTCCGAGCTGGGCATCTGCGGGGTGGCCTACCAGTGGCTTGAATCCTTTCTTTCCGGGCGGTCGCAGAGGGTTCAGCTTGGGGAGCAGGTGTCTGACAGGGGCGCCATCACGTGTGGCGTCCCCCAGGGCTCAGCACTGTCCCTGCTCCTCTTCAACATTTACCTCCAGCCGCTAATAGCTGCCTTGGCGCGCATGAACTGCCAAGTCTTTAACTATGCGGACGACAAGCAGCTCATCCTCCAGATTGACAACTCCCAGCAGGCCCCCTCATTGGTTCAAAATATTCTTAGATACACCGTGAACTGGATGACGACCAACTGTCTGAAGGTCAACCCAGACAAAACTGAGGTCCTAGGCATCCCCTGGAAGACAAACCGCTGGAGTGACCGTTTCTGGCCCCAAGAGCTGGGCACAACCCCTACGCCGGTCACGACCGTAAAAAGCTCAGGCATCAAGATAGATGCGGACCTCTCTATGTCCAACCAAGTTGCGTCCGTGACTGGTACATGCACTGGCCTCTTGAGACAGATGTGGAGACTTGCCCCCCTCCTTTCGACGGCAGCTCTACAGATGATAGTATCAGCCACCATCCTGTCCACATTAGATTACGGGAACGCACTATATATCGGCCTACCGGGAGAACTAACCAACAAATTACAGGTGACCATGAATGATGCAGCTAGGCTGATCTTCAGGCTCCCCAGAAGGGCACATGCGACCCCTCTCTTGCGCAAGCTTCACTGGCTCCCCATCAAGCAGGGGGCCAAATTCAAGGGCCTTTGTATTGCCCACAAAGCAATCTACGGCCAGACCCGACCTACATTAAAGGGCGTCTTCAAAACTATGTGCCAGGCCATAAACTCCGGTGGGCCGAGAGCTGCCTGCTGGCAGTTCCCCGGTTTAATACAATATCCAAGGGAGGCAGAGCCCTCTCTGTCCTGCTCCCACAACTCTGGAATAAACTACCCGATGGCCTCCGTCAGGAATGCGCTCTCCTCCCTTTCAAGAAACACCTTAAAACGCTCCTGTGAACATCTATTACGCATGTTCCTGGGGACTGCAGTAGGTATTGGACCCCTCTCTCAAAGTGCTAAGAGACCTGATGGTGATTATGCGCTATAGAAGCAGCAGTTAACATAACATAAGAAGCACTCTGCCCACCACTAATCTCCCCACACTTCCTCCCCCGCCCAGAAAAAATAGTTACAGCCAGGGCTTTAAGTGGGACGGGGCAGAGGACCGGCAGTTTTTATTTAAAGGAGGACTCGAAACGGGTCTCTATCGGGCTCTGTTTTGTGCCCTGGCACAGGCGGTCCTTTTTTTCTGAACTGCAGTGACCGCAGGCACATCAATGTGCCTGTGTTCACACTGCTCACTTCTCACTAGTGGAGAAGTTACGGCATGATGTCATGCCAGGTGAGCGTTGTAGGGGAAGGGAAATCCTTAAAGAAAGTCATTTTCTCTCTGGATTTCCTTTTCTTTTTGAAACTCGGGAGCAGCAACATTGTCGTGGTGTCAACAGGGCTGTAAGTGAAAGTTTTTTAGATAATATATACAAGCAATAGTTGCTGCTTATTTATCTTATGCAACCAACAACCATTGACAAAGCCAATAGTCCTGACTTGTTGTGGGTATGATGTTACTTGTTGAATCATATATCTGGATGCAGTGACAGAAGCAGCAAAATTCAAGGCGGGCGGCACACTATGCTAAGCACAGACTTTTAGCTTACATGTTTTAAGCCACGCCCTTATTTACATTGGCCACGCCCCTCTGAGAGCCTCCCCCCCCCTCCCCCCCCCCCCCCCCCCCCCCCCCCCCCCTCAGTTTTTTCATCCCACTTAAAACCCTGGTTGCAGCCTCAAAAGGCAAGCTGGAAAGCCACTGAATGTTGTGGTTTCCATCTCGTCTTCCCTTCCACGGTGTGATTTGGGCTCCTCTTAGTTAACCGAGTGAAGGGAGCCGAAACTGTGTGACACGGTGGCACTGAGAGTGTTGGCAGGTCTTCCCATGCACTTGTCCGCAACTCTTGGTTGACAGAAGAAAAGAGACACCGCAGCTGATATTGGAAACTGGGTTTTACAAAATGATAAAATACGAATTTTTAGCTCCTGAGCCTCTGCCTCGGAAATATGCAGGAAGTAGCCAACCTGTACTGAATTACATTTTGTAGCAAAATGACCTAGTATAAATGCTATGGACCAATGTGCTTGGATTTCATTTTTAGAAAGACTTACCGTGCTTGAACTTGTCACAAAGAGGTCACGTTTCTTAAGGGCTTAAGAACAAAGAGCAGTGAGCACAAGAAGCCAGGCTTTCCTATCCTTTTTTCAAAAAGGGATTTACGGTTATTCATGTGTAGTATGATTTTACTAAATTGTGGAGCTTTAGGAAAGTTACCGTCTTAAGAGAACAAAGTAATGGAATGCTGGCACAAATATGTGGATTTGCCAGGTCGGCGTAGTGCGTGTTAGAAGAATAAGCTATTTCGTTGTATTAATTACTCGCATTCCAACGTGGCTTGAGTTGCCCACAAACTTTTTGCTATCAAGGTGCAATAAATATATACCCTCCTCCCCAGCCTCACAAACGCCTTCAGTAGGTACTAATTCCATGTGGCATCTCACTGAAATATTAGCCTGCAATTTAGATAGCCTGTTTATTTTTCTGCGACTTAATATTTTAATTAATTCCATATTCTCTCTTTCCATGCCCCTTATTTTAAATTAAGGGTCATTTGTGTCTGCGGTCTCTTTTGCCCTGCCTTTTTGTTTTTTGCAGATTTTTCTCTCTTCATTCTGTTGCACCTTTTTAATGCTACCCCTTTTGTTTTACATTCTGACTCCCTCCATAAGTCAATATTTCTTTCATGCAGGTTTACTTTTTGCATTCCTCTCGTTTTCTTACATTTTCTATCTGTCCCTTTTCTGCAGTTTATTTTAATCTAATTACCATACCCTTTACTTGTTTTTTGCCAATGCTGCTCTTATGCTTATATCATTCTTGCTCAGTCAGCTTTGACTAGTTTTCCCTTCCTTCCATTGTCCTCTGCTCTTCTTTCTTCCTCTTGTGTCTGTTTCCCTAGTGTAGTGACCAGCGCAGATAAATTACCTTCATGGCGATGCTGGTTTTGAGCTTGTAAAAATTGCTGTGTTGAGTGCACGGATCCTCAGTAGTATATGAGAGTCCAGGGGGAACTAGGAAGGCCCCCCCACTCCCCGGAGGCACTGCAACCGCCAAGCCCGGTGGCTTAGGCTAATCTCATCCAATGGAAAGCTGCCTTTGATGCACTTTGTTTCATTTAAGAGCGCCTGGTTCCACTTGCACAGAAAATTCTGGGCAATCGATACTTACCTTCTATGAGATGTTCAAGATATGCATAAGCATGTAGAACACTCAGGCATGCAGCATGAAACATTATTGTCAAATTTACGGTAGTATTGATTTTTAACATTATGGGAAAAAATCACCTTCTGATTGCATTATATTTGGTTTCGTTTGATGGTCAGATATATTCAGGAGCAGCAAAGAAAATTGTCGTTTAGACTAATTTCATCAATGACTGTTGCATTTGTGTTTTGGGCATGTCTAGAATCAGGAGACTGGAAGTTGTATGTAACAAAATGAACTATTTATTGAAGCTCTTTTCTGTTATTAGAGCTTTTCCATGACTGTGATATGTTCAGCCATGTATATTAGTTTGAAACTGCATTTTTGGTTTCTTGTTGCAATGTGGTGTAGCTTCAGATACATGCATCATACATTCAAACATTCTTAAAGTTTATATCTAATAAACATGTCCATGGCACTTTCAATTTTTTCCCCAAACAACATTTTTTGTTCCTACTATTTTCACTTTTTCACTTCTGAATATTTTTTGATTGGTTCCCATTTTAATCAAAATCCCTCCATCTATTTTTTCCTCACCTTCATTATAAGCATTTTTAGGTCTCGTCTGACCCAGCGCATGCGCTGGTCTGGGGAGACTTTTTGAGAGGGCTCCAAAAAGTGCTACCAGGCCAGCCTAGAGATACAGTGCATGTGCGCGGGGCGCGTGCCGCGCTTGACCGCGATTACTTTCACTTTCGCGGCCGCACAGCCGCGTTGATGTTTGATCGCGATCACTTTCGCGGCCGCTTGGCATAGCCAATAGGTCTCGCTTTTGGGACCTTATAAGTATTTAGTTATGCAACTGTTGCATGGCTAAACACTTGTAAGGTCCCAAAGGCGAGACCTATTGGCTATGCCAATGCTTGTTCTTTCTGAGGAGTTGATCAACCCATCAGCCAGATATTAGCCACTGCACTTTTTGTGATCTTCTATAGTATCATGAGTCAAAAGTTCAAGGTTGATCATAACAGGGAGAGCAGTCTAAATAAATCATGCTTGCAAAAAATAAAATATGATAGCATTTTGATTGTTAAATCTGATGGACTTAAACAAAAGTAGGCCAAATATTGTATTTTTAAAAAATTTCATTTCAAATATTTTTTATTATATAAATGTATTTCATTATATTACAGTAAAATGATAATGGTTTAAACAATAAAAAAGGTTGATCCACTAAATTTTCCACATGACAAAAAGTTCATCAATTCAGGTACTGGGTAGATATTTAAAATGTCGCATCCTAATATATATATATAATCATTTTTTGTTTAAATCTTTTTATTGACATTTATATTTTAACATTACAGTACAACAATATTCAAATGATCACAATTGCCAAGGTAGTATTTTGCAGCACACAATACAAAAAGTAATGGAGGGTCAAAGGTATGAAATTCACAAGATACGACTATGCAATAGAGCTAGTGATATTGGTTCGTTAGACAGGGTACATCATTCATAGTTTTTGAAAAGTACCCATCAGTAGCTCTTCCTGGGCGCCCTTTTCATCATGTGGGTTCCTTCTAACCATGAAGGATAGGAAAAGAGTTTAGTCATGAATGACAACATAGGAACCAGTGATGGTATAACTGGGTCGCAGGGGGCTACTGAAAAGCAGTGCGAGAAAAAGTGAAATAGTGCAAAAGTGCAAAATAGTGATATTAAAATTAGATGGCTCTGAGGAAAGTACTTATTTATTTGAGACCTCAAAGTCTCTAAAGCTTAAAAAGAGCGAAATTGGTAGTTTTAACTAATAGCTACCAACAGGTTGGTCGACATGTTTCAGCAGGAATTACGGATCACACTGGTATCCACTGCATTCTTCAGGACCTGTGTCGCTACTGCTAGTGTTGTGTGAAGAAAATATGAAAAAGGAAAAGGTATCACCTGGGTATTAGTGAAGGATCATTCTCCCAGCTATGAAGTCCGAAGGAGAACAAACATAGTCGAAAACAAGGGAAAAACATATAATTAGTATATCTACGGTATCCAAAACATTTACATGGTATACCATATCTATAAAGAGAATTTATGAAGCAATCCTCTTGGTAGTGCTTTAATTACTACATGGAACTACAATACCTACATATGATATGTAGTAGGGCTCCCACTTACCATATTGTGCAGGAGAGTACTGCCTCACCTCACCTGGCAAACGGCTCAGGTAATTGAAGCACCGCTCTAGTGGAAAGAGAGAGACACATACAGAGACACGTCAGCAAACAGCTGACTTCACACATAATCACAAATTGTACTGGTGTTAATAGTAGGTCAAAAAAGCCAAAAAACCCTGGCTAAGGCAATGGCCGCAGTTGAACAAATGGCAGAGATCAGACCCTCGATGGCCTGAAAATGTGTTTAATGACAATTAAGCCAGTGCAAAGAACAAGCATATCTGTTCCTAAACATTGAGGTATGGGGTCCGCCTGCACCTCATTTTATGATTACTTATGCAAGTATCACTTAGTCATTAGAGAACTGCCACTAGTACACATCGTGACAGGATCCCTGCTTGTGAGGTTATATTTTAGCAGGTTATATTTTAGCATCAACACTCCAGCTATTATATTAGAGCGCATTTCGTTAGTAATACCATCATCTGGGCGGTATCTGGTTAAACTGTAAACACATAGGCAGAGCGCCAGTACACAACACCCGCAATGACGCTTTTTGAACATTTGCTGAACACTGCTCGCGTGTGGGTCATAACCAGCAGCCCAACGCGAGAGAACAAACAGAGCTCTAATGCGCCGTGAGTCAAATGTCAATTACCGCGCTGAGGGTTTAAACTCCACAAAGGCAGCAGAGCTCGATAGTTAATGCAGAGCTCTGGTCCTCCGTAAAACAATTAGCTCTTACCGCGCTCTGGGATTGAACTCTACACTGGCAGCAGCGCTCAATGGACTCTGGATAAACAATGCGCACACTGGTGGCGAGCGCGCACAATGGCATCCTGCTACTAGGATTGCTGACAGGCAAGAAGAGCGTGTCTCTCACCTGTCCGTCGGTACTTCCAGCGTCCCTCTGACTGTAAGGGGAGGTAACGCGCGGAGTCAAACACTACAGTTTTACTTCCTCAACTGGGCGTGTCAATTGTCATCACATGACCACTAAGGATTCTGGGATATGTAGTCCTATTGAGAGAAAGGACGCTCACAGGTAGATTAGAGCTTATGAAAGCTCACAAATTTATTAATTTATTTATTAATACTCAGTCTCCAGAAACATTGATATTTGCATGTATGTTTAAAGCAGGGGCATCCAAAAGAAATGGTTTTTTTGGAGGTACTGTTGTTTGTAAAAGCTCAGGTACAGCGCACTAGCAGCTCTACATGTTACTATGGCTACCAATGTTGTAAGGCTCTATTTTAAGCCAAGCAATACCGCACTGACAAGTGGAACGGTAAAAAATAAATAACAAATAAAGATCCACTGAAATTTTCTTTATTATTTATTTTAATTTTAGACAGGTGAGCACTTGTTGATCAGGCAGAGGGGCTCCAATATGTGTAAGATATAAGTTGACGAAGGCAACGGGGTGTTTATGCCCGACAAAGGCCTAGAAAACACGTGTGAGGCTACACCATCACAAGGAATGGAAGATTATGGTGAATCATACATTGAACCTCACAAGAAATGGCGAAGTATGGAGAAAAGCAACCGTAGCCTGTAAACTGGTCAGGATCAGTGCCAGACCCCATATAAATGTTGAGATGACTAATACGCTAGAGGAGTGCATCTCACAGAGACATCCACGGGATGTCATCATTCAACCCGTCCTTGTCTGAGTTCAGAGTGTACACCCATTTTTGTTCTTTCCTGAACAGAAACTTGCTAATGTCTGTCACATGGTTGGGTATCAGGGGCTGTTCTAGAATGGTCCATCGAAATTCATCAGGGCCATGTCCCACCTCCAAAAAGTGATTGATCATTTTGGTGGACTGTTTACGACAGCGGATGGTGCTCCTGTGCTCGGAAATGCGCGTCTTGACCTTCCTGGTCGTCATACCCACGTATTTGTATTCACAGGGGCAGACTATCAAATAGATGACATTGAGGCTGTTACAATTTGTGAAGCGCTTTTGTTCCCATAGACGGCGGCCTCCAATGTCAATAGTGGTAGATTTGACGGTCTGGGGGCAGGCGGCGCAATTCCCACAGGGATGGTGACCTGTCACAGCTGTCATACCCCAAAGTGTTCCTACTGCTCTCGGAGTCGCTACTCTGGGTCTTGTGTGGACAAGTTGGTCTTTGAGGTTCCTACCCCTTTTGAAGGCAAATAGAGGCGGGGGCAGATTATCATTCCCCGTGTTCAAGATACCCCAATGTCTCTTGATGATCTTCTGGATCTGATTGGAACGAGTGCCAAACGTGTTGACACAGGTGATCCGAGATTCTTTGGCTTTTGGGAATGTAGGCTCCAGAAGGCTTTCACGGTTATTATTGAACGCCCTCTTTTTTGACCGGCGTATTAATTGCTTCGGGTACTTTTTTTCAAGCAAGTTGTTCTCTAGCAATTTGGCATGATGAAAGAAGCCCTCCCTGGTGGAGCAGTTCCTCTGAATTCTCAGGAATTGCCCATAGGGCAGGTTGTCCCTTAGAGCTTTCGGATGGCAACTCTCGTAGCTCAACAGGGAGTTCCTTGCCATAGGTTTCCGAAAGAGCTCAGATTGAAGACCAGTTGGAGTTACATTAATTTTAAGGTCTAAGAAGGCCAGATGTGTATTACTGTACTCGACAGTGAAACGGAGGAATGCATTCCTGCTATTCAGCCAATTGTGGAAAGTGTGAAGCTCATCCACAGTCCCTCGCCACACCACAAGGACGTCATCGATGTAACGTTTCCAGAGGCGAAGCGAGGCGAGAAAGGGGTTGGTATCGGTGAGGATGGTTTCTTCTTCGAACCGATGGACGTAAAGGTTCGCCAGGCTAGGGGCAAAAACGCTGCCCATGCTGGTCCCAGAGACCTGTAGGTACATGGACTCCTCGAATTGGAAATAATTCTCCGTCATAGCCAAATTCGCCAAAGTCATAATGAAAGAGACCGGGGTGATGGAATCTAAATCATGTGCTCTTAGTAGGGTCTCGATCACATCAAGAGTCTCTCTTTGTGGAATTGACGTATAGAGAGATTCTACGTCGAAGGATACCAGTAGATCTATGTTGGCATCAAACTCGACGTCAGGTAGAATCTTCAGGACATCCTTAGTATCTTGTAAATATGTGGGCATCTTGTGCACCATCGGTCTCAAAAAGTAGTCTACAAAAGTTGAGAGGGGTTCAAGAAGAGACCCAATGCCTGATATTATTGGGCGTCCAGGGGGTGGCCGCTGTGGTTTGTGCACTTTAGGAAGCACGTAAAAGTAAGGGACAATGGGGTGTGCCAGTTGTAAATACAATGCCTCCTTTGATGTTATCCATCCCTCAGATAAAGCCTCTTCAACGTGTTGTTTGATGGCCAATAATAATCTCTCTGTAGGGTCCTCAGTGAGTTTACAATATGACTTTACATCACTGAGTTGTCGAATGCATTCCTCGCGGTATGTAGTTGTATCTAGGACCACTATAGCACCGCCTTTATCGGCAGGTTTGATCACTACCGAAGGGTCCTCTGCTAGTTTTTTCAAAGCTATCCGTTCTCTCTTAGGGAAATTGATGAATGGCTTGCTGGTTTGTTGTAAAAGATTCGTGATATCGCAGTCCACCGCCTCCTCAAAGGCCAAAACCTTCGCTGGCAATCCGGTGGTAGGTGGATTGAAGGAAGAAGGTCGTTTCAGACCTGTATTCTGGTCACTCAGAGTCAGATCACTTCCACCTTCATTCTCTTTTGCAAAAAGGAAGTGCAAGCGGATTTTCCTGAAAAATTTCCCCATCTCAATGTTAGTCTGGAACGGATCACCCATGTTAGTAGCCACAAAACCCAAGCCTCTATTGAGCATTTTCAGTTCTATCTCTGAGAGTGTTCTAGAACTCAAGTTAATCACGAGGTCGTCCCTGGTGTTGACGCTGTTATTTGGTCCTGAGGTATCTGTTTGCCACTCCGTAGGCCCATCGACTGCGGCGCCAAGTTCCACTGTACTTGGTTCTGCTGTTGGCCTCTCCTCCGCCCCCTCTGTCTCCCCCTGCCCTGTCCTAAAAAAGCCGGGGAGTTAAAGTCAGGGTAGAATTGATGAGGACCGAAGGGCATCATCTGTTGAGGAAAAGGGGCAGCAAACATATTTCAGCTGGCATTACGCTTCAGTTGGTCTGGCGTTTTTTGTGTGAACTGCTCATAGCAGATTTTAATCTTGAATTTTGCTTATTTGCACTGCTGATTTGCACTTTGCCCTCATACCCGCATCTTAAAAAACAAATCTGTTTTATCACACGCTATCCCCCAAGCTGTATTTTGTAATCTGTGTAATAGTGGTTGTGTGTGTTTACCTACTTCCTGGTCCCTCGCTGTGCCGCCGAGTGCCGCCATCTTGGGTCTCAGGCGTTCTAGCCTCGCGCACACGGGGCGTCCATTTAATGCGCACCGGATGGTCGCGCGGCGCTCCGAGTTCAGCTGGCATTACGCTTCAGTTGGTCTGGCGTTTTTTGTGTGAACTGCTCATAGCAGATTTTAATCTTGAATTTTGCTTATTTGCACTGCTGATTTGCACTTTGCCCTCATACCCGCATCTTAAAAAACAAATCTATTTTATCACACGCTATCCCCCAAGCTGTATTTTGTAATCTGTGTAATAGTGGTTGTGTGTGTTTACCTACTTCCTGGTCCCTCGCTGTGCCGCCGAGTGCCGCCATCTTGGGTCTCAGGCGTTCTAGCCTCGCGCACACGGGGCGTCCATTTAATGCGCACCGGATGGTCGCGCGGCGCTCCGAGTTCAGCTGGCATTACGCTTCAGTTGGTCTGGCGTTTTTTGTGTGAACTGCTCATAGCAGATTTTAATCTTGAATTTTGTTTATTTGCACTGCTGATTTGCACTTTGCCCTCATACCCGCATCTTAAAAAACAAATCTGTTTTATCACACGCTATCCCCCAAGCTGTATTTTGTAATCTGTGTAATAGTGGTTGTGTGTGTTTACCTACTTCCTGGTCCCTCGCTGTGCCGCCGAGTGCCGCCATCTTGGGTCTCAGGCGTTCTAGCCTCGCGCACACGGGGCGTCCATTTAATGCGCACCGGATGGTCGCGCGGCGCTCCGAGTTCAGCTGGCATTACGCTTCAGTTGGTCTGGCGTTTTTTGTGTGAACTGCTCATAGCAGATTTTAATCTTGAATTTTGCTTATTTGCACTGCTGATTTGCACTTTGCCCTCATACCCGCATCTTAAAAAACAAATCTGTTTTATCACACGCTATCCCCCAAGCTGTATTTTGTAATCTGTGTAATAGTGGTTGTGTGTGTTTACCTACTTCCTGGTCCCTCGCTGTGCCGCCGAGTGCCGCCATCTTGGGTCTCAGGCGTTCTAGCCTCGCGCACACGGGGCGTCCATTTAATGCGCACCGGATGGTCGCGCGGCGCTCCGAGTTCAGCTGGCATTACGCTTCAGTTGGTCTGGCGTTTTTTGTGTGAACTGCTCATAGCAGATTTTAATCTTGAATTTTGCTTATTTGCACTGCTGATTTGCACTTTGCCCTCATACCCGCATCTTAAAAAACAAATCTGTTTTATCACACGCTATCCCCCAAGCTGTATTTTGTAATCTGTGTAATAGTGGTTGTGTGTGTTTACCTACTTCCTGGTCCCTCGCTGTGCCGCCGAGTGCCGCCATCTTGGGTCTCAGGCGTTCTAGCCTCGCGCACACGGGGCGTCCATTTAATGCGCACCGGATGGTCGCGCGGCGCTCCGAGTTCAGCTGGCATTACGCTTCAGTTGGTCTGGCGTTTTTTGTGTGAACTGCTCATAGCAGATTTTAATCTTGAATTTTGCTTATTTGCACTGCTGATTTGCACTTTGCCCTCATACCCGCATCTTAAAAAACAAATCTGTTTTATCACACGCTATCCCCCAAGCTGTATTTTGTAATCTGTGTAATAGTGGTTGTGTGTGTTTACCTACTTCCTGGTCCCTCGCTGTGCCGCCGAGTGCCGCCATCTTGGGTCTCAGGCGTTCTAGCCACGCGCACACGGGGCGTCCATTTAATGCACGCCAGTCGGACGCGCAGCGGACGCGCGCAGCGGGCGCACCGCGGGCGCGCCGAAGGCGCGCACAAGGCAAGCCCGTCTGCGCCCGTCCGCGTCCCTGGAGCGTCCAGCGCAAGCAATGCTGTCCGTCCCCCTTGGCCTGTGGAAACCCCGCCGATATATAGCCGTTTCGATCTTTTGGCACTCAGACCCGCTATCTGCACGCCTTGCATGACTTGGGATGTAAGTGGTAATCGTCCTCTTTTATGCTCTAAATGTCATTTTCAGTTGAGCCAGGTTTATAGAGGTATACACCCCCCTATTAGAAGGACAGTTAGCCCGATTACCCGCCCTAGTATTAAAGCGGGTCTGATTAACAGTCGCTCTTTAGTCAAACATCATCAGGATATTTTTGACCTGATCTTGGACTTCCAGCTTGATTTACTGTTCGTCACTGAGACCTGGATGAACGACTCATCGAACCCTATAGTTCAAATGGCCATTCCAGCGGGCTATTCGATCTGCCGTGATGACTGCCGGTGTGGCAGGGGTGGTGGTGTTGCTATTATCTATAGAAATGTCTGGCAGGTGACACTGAGCAATAATAACTCGCTTGATCAGTGCGAACTCCTCGACTTTACCATCATTTTCTCGCCGCACTCCACACTAGCCGGCACTTTAGTTTACAGACCGCCTGGCTACGCTGGCCCTTTTCTCAATGGTCTTGGAGAGCTGCTTGTCTCTCATGCATTACGCTTTTCACAATACCTCTTTCTTGGTGACTGTAATATTCACCTTGATCAACAGGATCTTAGCAACTCCAAAGCATTTCTTGAGGCGGTTGATCTTGCGCAGCTTACCCAATGGGTTAACTCTCCTACCCATGGTGGTGGCCATATCCTGGACCCAATTTGCTCTAACTTTCCTATTTCTCTGGACGACCCTAAGCCTGTTTCGTGGTCTGACCATTTTCTCTCATGTTTTACTTGGTCTGTAAACATTGGATCCTCTGACCTACAGGGCAATTCCTGCCCTCCCTCAGCTAAAATCGATCCCATAGCCTTTCGGCTCTGTCTCGACAACTCTAGGGTCACTCTTCCGACTGACCTGAGAGGGGCCCTTGCATGCTTCCTGAGCTGGATTGGACGAGCTGTAGACAGTTTGTCTCCCCTGTCTTGCCGCCGTCGCCATAGGGAGTCTCCTTCACATCCTTGGTTTACTCCCAATTTGAAGCTGCTCAAACGGCATTGTAAAAAGCTTGAACGGATCTGGCGTTCGGCCTTTTGCCCAATAGCCAAGAAGATGCTGAGAGATGCCCAGAAAATCTATTACCAGGCTATTCGTGAAGCAAAAAGCCGTTACTATTCTATGCGGATCGAGTCCGCCAGTAATAATTCTAAAGAAATCTTTTCCATTGTTCAGAGTTTTATGGCTCCCAAAGCAATGGCCACGAAACTTCCAGTTTCTGCATCTTGGTGCGATAAGCTCTCGGATTTCTTTATGTCTAAAATTCGGACTATTCAGGCGACATTCACTTCTAATGAGAGACCTTCGGTGGGCTGCTCCGCCCCGGAGACATCATTTTCTGCGTTTTCCCCTGTGACACCTCTTGATTCCCTCAAAATACTACAGTCCTTAAAGTCAGGGTCTCCGTCTGACCCCTGCCCGGCCAGGCTCTTGGCTTCTATTGCCGAGACAGTTAATCTTGAGGTGAATACTCTTGTTAATTTGTCCCTCACTGAGGCTGTTGTTCCACAGGAATGGAAACAAGCTAAAGTTATTCCGCTTCTAAAAAAACCAACTCTTGATGCCAGCAATCCTGCCAATTATAGACCGATCTCTCTACTGCCCTGCTTGGCCAAAATATGTGAAAAGGTAGCCAATAAACAACTGTCTGCTTTTGTTGAGAATGAGAGGCTTCTTCATCCGGCTCAATCAGGCTTTAGAGCTTCTCATAGTACAGAGTCTGCCTTAGTCGAAGTGTCGGAGGCGATCCGTGATTGTTTGGATTCAGGGGGGAGTGCAGCCCTTATCCTTTTAGATCTGTCGGCGGCATTTGACACCGTCCCCCACGCTTTGCTTCTGTCTCGGCTAGCTGCTATTGGCATTACCGGCTCGGCCTGGAAGTGGCTGGAATCTTTTCTTACCTTCCGGTCTCAACAGGTCTGGCTTCCTCCTTTTTCTTCTCCTCCCCAGCCTGTTTCCACTGGAGTTCCTCAAGGCTCTTCGTTAAGCCCCCTGCTTTTTAATATTTACGTCACGCCTCTAGTTCAATTGGCAGAGGAAGGTGGGGCCAAGGTGGTTGCATATGCTGACGACACTCAGCTCCTGTTTACTTGGGATAGAACTGACTTTTCTACCTCCAGAGTACAGAGCTGCCTAGCTGCCGTCTTTCATTGGCTATCTGCCGCCCAACTGAAATGTAATGAGGAAAAGACGGAAATTCTACTTTTTGGTACATTTCCGCCTCATTTTAGGGCCTCTCTCTGGCCCTCAGCTTTCCCCTCTCCCTCCTGTACGGGTATCCCTGTTAAAAACTTGGGTATCTGGTTTGACGAGCAGCTGTCTTTTACGACTCAAATAAAAAAGCTTACAGGCTGCTGCTTTGGTATTCTTAGATCTCTGAAAAAATTTCTTCCTCTGTTACCCAAATCAGCAAAGGAGACAGTGGTTCGGGCTCTTATCCTTTCCCGCCTCGATTATGCCAATGGTCTTTACGTTGGTCTGCCCGACTACCTGCTGAGTAAACTGCAGGTGATTCAGAATGCCGCAGCCCGGCTGGTGGTTAACCTCCCCATCAGAGATTCTATTTCGTCCTCGCTTCGTTTACTCCACTGGCTCCCTGTTAGGAAACGCCTTGAATTTAAAGCGTTGGTCCTTGCTCATCGGGCCCTCTATGATGGTGGCCCTTCATACCTCAAGAAGCGTTTTTCCTTCTATCAACCTCCTAGGGTTCTGAGATCTTCTTCGCAGCTGCTTGCCTCTATCCCCATTTTCCGTCTTCAACGCATGGGGGGTAGATCGCTCACGCTTAAGGCCTCCAGGATGTGGAATGCATTGCCACTATCTTTGCGTGCTATTCAGGATGATCGCTTGTTCAGGAAACACCTCAAAACCCATCTGTTTTAAATCTGTGTTTTGTTTGCTGCTCTCATAGCTCGCGCCGGGACACTCCTAGGAGTAGCTGAGCGCGTTATAAATTCCAGTAACATAACATAACATAACATGTCCTTAGCAACCGTGACATGAATGCACTATGTTGGATATGTATAGTGAGGTTATCCACAACATCGGATCATTTGAAAGGAAGTGTGAGCAAGTGCACAACCCAAACGCTGCATATTGTGATGCTATACTATGCGTGATATTGCGTAGTAATGAACGGTGGGAGGAGGGTACAACATAATGAGGACAAAATAACTTGACTAAGGGAAAGGGGGTAACTGTCCGTGACCCAAGACCCTGATGTGTAGCAACGGCTAAGTAACTGCATGTGGAGCGCATGAAGACCTCGTACTTTAGCATGCAAGGATTGCGTGAGACAGCGCCGTTTATGATGTCTCTTCAGTGGGAGTGGAGTAACCCTTGGCGCTGATGAGACCTACGCCTCCTCCTGCATGTCTGCTGTGGGTGTGACTGACTTCTGCAATTCAATCACCATAGCCCCCCAAACTACAGCAAGAGGGAACCTGCGATGTCTCAGTAAGTACTCCCTCTGCAGTGCATGCCCTCTAATATATATAATATAATCATGTGTGAAGTAAAGAAGGTGAATGTAAGAAAGAAGTGAGGAAGAAAAAAGAAAGGAGGGGAGAGGAAAGAAGAGAGGAAGAAGCAAACCTTGATGAATTAATTTTTCGCACTAGCACTTTTTTGAGACTGATAACACGCGCACGTAAAATGATGGAAAACCCATGAAAATTGATTGATGAGAGCTGTATTGGTTTTTAATAACTATGAAATTGTATTTTGATTAATTGCGAAAATGAATTGTTCTTATTGTTGTACTTTTATGGATTTTATGAAATTCGAATAAAGGTCTTTTGAACTTGAACTTGAGTGCTATTGAAACTCAGTGCTTTGTACGCTCAGGGAGGGTTGATGTTTTGCAAATAAAGGTCCATTTTGGACCATAGAAGGCGAGAGGATTTGTTCCTGAAAGTATCATTGTGTAATATATTATTTGCACTTCTGATAAAGCAGACTTGCGCCCACCATGTGTGATATGAAAAAGTATTTTAATTCTTCCTGTTGGAAAGTATGGTTTTAATGCCTATAGCTAGCAGAATGTCCATAAGAAAGCAGTCCCATATAGTTAAGGAATTTAACAAGTGTGTATCAAAACAAGCGTGTATGCCGAAAGAGACTAAAACATGAGTGAAAGACAAATTAACATTAAAAATACTAGATAATGTGGTTTTGATATCTTTCCAGAAAGGACACATTTACTGGCAATAAAACAATAAATGCTGTAGGTCACCGGAGGTTGATCACAATGCCAACAAGCAGCTGAGGGTAAAAGTCCCTTTTTGTGTAAACGTTCAGGTGTCCAGTATGATCTATAGGCAGTCTAAAGTTTACATTGTAATATAAGAGGGAGATGTTATACCGCAGCAAAGAGCTCCATATACTGTCCCATTTATTGCGGGGGGAATGGATTCAGGATTATATTAAGAGCACAAATTTCCACATGCTCGTTGGATCATATTGGTTTCTGGTTTGGAAATTTTCTGTAAGTTTTTATAAATTATTGACACCAAATAGGTCTTAACACACGTTTCTGGAGAAAGAGTAAACAGTCAGCCTTCTGTGGACTTTTCATGCCCCTTAGTGCAGCTTTTAGTGTCAAGAAGTAAAAGAAGTTCAAAGGTTGAAGATTGAACCTTTCAGATAACATAGCAAAATATATGGGGTTGTCGGGTTGAATAATATCTCTAATATAGAACATACCCACAGAAGACCAATGTTTCCAGAAAGAAAAGACAGGGTCTAATTTAATAGCCGTATTAAACCATAAAGAGACCAGCTCTGACCTCTTGATTTTATGAAGAAAAAATATTTCTATATTTTTTATAGATGAAATTGAATTCTTAATGATTTGTAAGGAATGGGGTATTTTAATTTGTTTAATTGTCACAGTGTTGATAAGTGAAGGATGGTGAACCAAATCTGATTCAATATCAACCCAAGCTGGGCGATTGGCTGCTGTTGAGTGAAGCCACCATATTGATGTCTGGCCAAAAAGGCTATTTGATAGTTTTTTAAGTTAGGAAAATTTAAACCACTTTGAGATTTGTCTGTCTGTAGTTTTTGGAGCGATAATCTCACTCTCTTACCCCATCCATGTAAAAGATGATAACACGCCAATGATTGAGTTATGAAATGAAATGGAAAGGCTGGCCGGAAACATACTTAGGAAAAAATTGATTTGTGGTGCAAGCATCATCCTAACCATTTCAACCCGCCCTCACCATATAATACATTTTGGAGACCATGCCTCAGTTAGCTTCTTTTTCTAAAAAAAACCAAAATGTATTGCACATGTGCTTCAGACATAATGCAATACGATACATACACTTTGTGTGATTGAATATACGTCAGTTGGCAGGTCCCCACGTTTCCCAAACCCTTTACAGCATACCATTGTGATCAAAGGAGTCTGGCTCTCTGTCTTCTCCTTCAGCTCCCTTTCTTATCCGTGACCCCCCCCCCCCCCCCCCCCCCCCCTCCCAACTAGGTGTGCTGCTCTGCCTCAACTGCTCGGAAGAAGGCCTCTGGTATCTGATGTGGTTTGTTCTGTAGGGCATATATTAGGGGGAGAGCCATCATCTTAAACAGCACTGCTCTACCCATGAGGGAGACCGGTAAATGCCGCCAATGAGCCACTTCCCCCCGAAGCCTCTCCAATTGGGCATATACATTTCGCTGCAAGAAATCCTTCTCAGATTTAGTGATCCAGATGCCTAAATATTAAAAAACTTCTTTATGGACTAGCGCCTTACATGCCGACTCAGGGATGAAGTCTCGCCTGTCAGGGAGAACACCTAGGACTTATTCCAGTTCATTTGATGCCCCTGTAGGCGCCAAACATTTGAAATATGTGGATGAGTCTGTGAAACGTTTGTCGTGGTTTGTAGGCGTAAAGGAGGATGTCATCCGCATATAGTGATATGCGTTCCTCCTAACCCCTTCTACATTAATACCTCTCACGAGTGGTACCCACGCACCCAAGCTGCCAATGGCTGGAGCTCCAGCGCAAAGAGTATCGTGAGAGAGGGCAGCCCCTCTGTGTACCCCTGTGCAGTCGGAATATTCTGGAAACGCCTCAGTTGGTTTCTTAATTTTGACAACTAGGTTTTCGTCAACATGAGCCCCGGTGTCAAAGACGGAGACTGCAAATTCAAGACCAAAATATTTTAATCTACTAGGTTGCCATTTTGACTGCTATATGAGGAAGACCAAAGACATTCAGGGGGAAAATTTCAGTTTTCTCCTTATTCAGAGTGTAACCTGAAATATTTGCGAAGATTGCAATAACCCTAAGTATTTCCAGAATGACTTTGTCCGCATCTGTAGAAAAGATCAGCACATCATCAGCATTTGCTGCCAATTTTTGAGTACCACTTTTAAAAGGAATGGCTTTGATAGTATCATTCATCCGAATGGAGTGTAAGAACGGTGCAGTTGAAAGTAGAAAAAGGAGAGGGGACAGTGGACAACTGTATCTAATGACAAACTGAACTTTTCTGATAGTTGGCTGTCAAGTTTTATTCGTGCTGAAGTCTTCTGCTAAACCACCATGGCCATTCATATGAATCGAGTGCCCATATTACATTTTCTAGTGCTGGTCTTAAAAAGGTCCAAGAGACCTTATCAAAGGCCTTCTCTGCATCTAAGGCCATAGCCATAGTGGGAGAAGGGATCTGTTTAGATTTCTCAATTATGTGACAGAAAGTTCTGTTATTATCAGCTGCCAAGCGTCCCTTGCCAAAACCAGTTTGTGTGGGGTGGATGAGAGATGGAAGTATCTTTTCAAGTTTAAGAGCCAAAAGCTTAATATATAATTTCTAATCAGTATTAAGTAAAGAAATAGAGCGGAAATTCTTAATTTCTAATGAGTCTTTACCTTCCTTTGATGTTACCACCATATAGGCCTTAGAGGTAGAGCCTGGGAGTTCACCTCACAAGTGTTAAAAAAAGCCGAAAGGTTGGATAATAATATATGTTGAAAACTCTAATAAAAAGATGCAGGTAATCCATCTGGTCCTGGGGCCTTTTTTTGGTTTAAGAGAGTTATTTACTTTAACAATTTCGTCTTGTGAGATTGGTTTATTAAGAGAGCTTATATCTTTTTCGGAGAGTGTGAACATCTGGAGAGGACTCAGGAAAACTTTACATGCCTCTACATTAGGCATATTCCCGGTCTGAAAAGGGGTATATAACTCAGAAAAGTTCTGAAAGGCTTCTACTATTTTAGCTTGATCTGTTTGTAAACAACCATTACAACCTTTGATGGCTGGTATATAAATTGATTGTTTTGTGTCTTTAATGGTCAATGCAAGAAGCCTACCCACTTTGTTAGGTTCTTAAATACATTTAGTTTTGATTTAGTAGCACGTTTGGGTCCTATCCCATAGGACGGTATTATATTCATATTTAAGATGTTTAATCCTAGATGTGGTTGAAGGATCAAGGTTTAATAGCCTATCTTTTTCCAGAGAAGTAATTTGTTTCCCTTAAAGATTTAGTTTTTCATTCAGATGCTTGTTCTTATTTGACAGTATACTATTCATCGTACCAATAGCAGTGACTTTCTTGGCGCACCTTATTGTTTCAAGATCCATCACCGAAGTGACATTATCTTAAAAAAAATAAAAAAGGGCAACTTGATCTTTTGCAGTGAGATCAGCTACTAAATCGTCATTCATTCTCCATGAGCAAGGTTTAGATTGTTGTATAGGTTTACGGTTAGTGTGAAAGTGTAAAGGCAGACAGAAAGGGACTTTGGGGGCTTGTAGAGAGGGCCCTGTTCCCTGTGGGCTTCCACTGTGGCGCCAGGGGGGGCACATTTGGTGCCCCCCAAATACCCATGTGCCAGGCACCAGATGGTGCCTGGCACACAGTGCATGCATTTTCAAAATTACTTTTTTCATTGCAGCTTGTGCTGCGGTCCTTTTTTGGGCCGCAGCACAAGCCACAATGGAAAAAGGCATTTTTCCGACCGCCTAAACTGCAGTCCCATCGTAATTTGGTGGGTGGAACTCCCGACTACATGTCAGGCGGTCCAATCCCGCTGCTGCCGGAGTCCTGTGTGTGCCATTACACATTAGGATAGGTGGTGAAAGCACCTGCCCAAAAACCTACATGAAGTTTAAAAAACAATGTAAAACAAAACAGTTTCTTAAACAAAGTAGATACAGTGTGGTAAAAGCTGAAATAATCTCTAGTTACCTCTCTGGGTAAGAGTCTTTAAAACTGACTCACCCTTGACTGGCAATGTTCAGGGCTTATAGCTTGGAGATCAAGAATGAGACAGCCAAGTGGGCACGCGTGGCTATACTAATCTTGTGAGACTAGTGGCAGCAGAGAGCTGGGCGAGTCGAAATAAACGCCGTTCTGTATTTATTCGAAATATAGATCCGCCTCCGTGATATGTTTGTCGAGCTGTGTTTGCAGAAGGCCAAGACGTCAGTTTGAAAAGTGCCAAAGACCAGTGTCCTACTACCATATTTTATTTGACTATTTTTGTACTATTTTGTTGATTTAATCTATGGATTAGATAAAATATATTAAATACGTAAAAAAATGCACAGTGAGATATAAAGATTTCGCACCAAAGATGAGGAAGTATTGGTTTTCTGCTTGTGGCTCTGACTTGAGTCTGCTGATGGTACACCTTATCTCTGTCTGCCACTTGTTTGATGAAATGTCCTTTTCTACTGTTGTCTCACTAGCCGCCTAATTTTATTGCGACAAATAAATTAAAAAATACTTTTCTGCTATGATTATTATCCACAACTTTTATTTTTATCTCTGAAAGCCTTAATTTTATTCCGGAATTGTATGTAGAATCGAATAAAGCTGCACAGGATTTAAAAATGGCACCTAACTGGCAAAAAGTACTGAAAGCCAGCAATAACTGCCCCAAGTTGACTACATCTTAGTCGTGTATTTTCATACCTGTGCTAAGCTCTGCTTTCACTACTCATGTGCAGTGTAGCGTGAGCACATTTGTAAACCTATGTTCGCCTCATTTATGATTCATGAGGTATAATATCACCTGTCCGCAGTTTAGTGTTGCAGCATTATTATTTTACTAGGTACAAAGCTGAGAATGCACCTCTCAGGATTACTGTACAGAAACATCCACAGGGCATTGAGACGCATTCTATAAAGACAATTAAGGGATTATAATGTTTTTGCCTTTGATATTTTCATTTTGTAATTCCTATATTTGATTAAACCTTTTGAAACTATTCCAGAATTGTGTCAAAGCCACTATATAATACCTAAAGATATTCTTTTTAAGTAACCGCTGCCACTTTCAACAGCATCACACGTGCTTGCTTTCAACTTTGAAATAGTTGCTGACACACAACATGTCACAACAATTGTGCGCTCCTGGAATCACTTGTCCTATGCCTGCAGGCCGCAGCTGCTGGTGAGTGCACCTGGAAGGTGCCACCGTTTGCACACAAACATGGGCCGAGCCAATGGGCGTGGCTTGGAATTCACAATGTTAGCCAGACCTGTTGACTTTGCCAATGCATGTTTTATTAACTCTTGGTGCTCATCTGTGTACTGAACATGGCTGGCTGTCTGAGCCGCTGGCAACCTGTTATCCCAGGCATTCAGATTCAGAGGTATCATGAGTCTCTCATGGATGGTTCCATGTGTCTGAACCAGCTTCTCTTCTGCCATCCAGGATCTCAAGCACGCAAAACTGATTTTATCCCTATTCATTTTATTGCTTGAAGCATTTTATTTATTTTGGAAGAAAAACATCAGCATATCGAAAGGGGATGATAACACACCCCCAAACCGGCCCCCACTAACTGATCATTTGGCCTTACTATTGGAGCTCTCCATGCAGCCTCACACCTGCCAAAATCCTCTCTTGATCTCTCTAATCTGTCGCCCAGAATTTGTCCTCCCATTCCCTTCTTCGGAAGATACCCTTCCACTTGATTTAATCCAGAGCATTTATCCATATTTGGCAGATCTTGCTTCCTGACATGGTCCTTAGTGTTCGACATCCTATTTCTGTTAAATAACTTTGGGTTCTTCAGCACCTATTGGAAGTCCCAGCTCCACCATTAAAAGCTGGTTTATTGGATTTTCCATGATTCCTTTCTTTTGTGCTAGGGCTTTGTTTTCCTTGATGAATCTAGCTCTTTCTTGTACTGGACAGTTCTGAATGCTCTCCCGCTTGTTGCCTGACCTCCTCTTCCACTTTGCCCTGAATGTCAACACCCTCCTCGCTTGCCGAATTACCCATTCCTTTAGTTTATTGAACATTGCCATTTAGTCTGGATGTACACTTTTTGATTTTTCGTACGGCCATTGGAACTGGCTTAGAGATTGGTGACGTGGGGCTCTCGGTGGACTTAAATATTATTTTAATGATAGCATTAACGTATTACTGAGGAAACTATTGCTGAGCCATGGTTGCTGATGTCAGCGGTAGACTTACACGAACGTATGTTTAATAAATGGCATATTTGGCAGCAAAATGGACAGAAATAATAAAGAAAAGACATACTGCTCAGATGTGTTCCCTACCTATTGCATTCACATAGTCTTAAAAACGGACTTAATCTTATGTATTGAGGTCTTTAAGTGTCAGAGCTATTAAATGCCAAAATAAAGAAACTTGGAAAATCTGAAAGGAACACATAGTACACTCAACAGAGGAACCATAAATCCATCATAGTTGGCTAATTAAAAATCAATAACAATGAAAACTTCTTGCCTGGAATATTCAGCGACTGGATATTCATGTTAAACATTATAGAGTACATTCTTATTTAAAGCCTTTCAGTGTTGGGGTTGCAATGCTATAGGAAACGCACATTTGTGGTGACACTATTGCAAAAACTCGTAAACATTGGAGGGAGCAGTTGCATGCTACTTATTGTGCCTTTTCTAGAGGGTTCCTTACAGGCGTTAGCATCCGGAGTGCCTTTCCAGCACAAAGATACAGTGTTGCTTTCAGCGTGCCACAGTCTAGTTGTGTTGGGTGCCATTGATTCTTGTGACATTTGCTTATTCAATTTATATACTCCAAATGTGGATGATGGATAGTTCTTTGTGTGACTCCTTAGGGTATAAACTCCCTGCTAGTAATCGGACATTATTTGGGCTGGTGACCTAAATTGTGTGCTGGATGGGGCACGTGGGGCACATCCCCCAAAATTAAATACTGAACCTAACATGATGAATAGTCTTAAAGACTTTAAGAGGGACTCAAACTTGTTGATGTTTGGCGTTTGCTACACTCTACAGAAAAACAATACTTCTTTTACAAGCTTCAATCTCATGACATTTTTAGAGCACGGGAGGTTTCATGTTTGGCAAGATATGGCGCTATACCATAAACCTTATACCTATGTATATTTCCGTTACTAGATGTCTAGAACACTAGATGTGCAGTGCCAAGGATTCCCCTGTAGAGGCTAAGGATTGAGGAGTTAATTGGCAATGGCTGTGGGAGAGACTGTTGTCCTATGTTGATACTAATGGGGTAATGGCTAGAACCCGATACATGGAATGGAAGGTCATGAAAGTAGTACTAAGTGGGAAAATGTCTGTCCAAGTCCTATGGCATTAAAATGCAGCTAAAAAAAATCCTCTCTTTCCTGGAAAAGCAGTTAGAAAAGGTGTAGGTGGGCCTCCGAAAGAAATGCCGGAGTGGACCTACCTTAAAATATCACTGGCTGACATTTAGGACATATTAGATCACCATACTCATCTTACCCATCGCCAGAGACTACATCAAGTGGGGGATAAGTCGGATAGGCTTCTGTCACGACTTCTAAAAAGAAAGATACAACATCGTCAGATACCCAAAATTATAGACAGTCAGAGTGGTGAGATCCTGAAGCAATTGGGTGTAAAATATGCATTTTCCACCCACCTACTACAGTTATATAGACAGCCTCAGGGATGCGATTTGAAGCAAATGAAGCTCCCCAGAAGGTGCTCAGCACTACATTGACAAGAGGAAATATGGACAAAAACAGCTGGAGTGGAAGGGTTGCTTTAAGAATTTTATCAGGCTGACAAGGGCCTTTTAGCAGACAAGTTGGAGCGGACGTTCTAGAGGCATATGAATCTGACATACTCCCCGAAATAAAGCAGAAAGTGCTAATAGCACTCATGCATAAGCCAGAAAGGAACCTATCAGATCTCTCTGCATATCACGTCTATTGTTGTTGAATGTTGATGGGAAAGTGCTTAGTAAAGTGTTGGCAATGAGACTGATTGAGGTAGTCCCCTGACTGCTACACAGAGACCAGTGCAGATGTATCCCTAGAAGAAACACAATTGTAATCTGCCAACTGAATTATGTGATGAGTGTACCAAAACTGGAAGAGGGTGAGTTTGTCCTTGCCTTCCTTTACACTGAACCGGCATTCAGTACTGTAAACTGTAAGTATATGGCGAGGTCCTAACATGGGTGGGACTACCTTGCAGAAACGTTAGATAGGTTAAATTGTTGTATGCATAGCCCTTGGCTGGGGTGATGCAGGTCAAGAGGTTTCAGTGTGGTGTGCATTGGAGTGGATGACGCAGCAGGGATGGCCTCTCTCTACTCTGCACTTTGCTCTTGCCATGGAGCTGCTGGCTCAATAATGTATTGCAGCTATGGGGAATTTACGTAGGAGAGTCTACTCATATGGGGTCCATTTATGTGGGTGTTACACTAATTTCTCTTCAACAGTAATTACTTGATCCATTACTTGTGGCTGGACTTCACTCCTCTATACGCTTTTGAAATACACTGCAGCTATCCGTCCTGGGCAGAGTAGCACTAGCCAAAATGGTTTAGTTATGGTGGTGCCTTTGTTTTTCAAGGTGACTTGCCTGTGATGCCACAAGTGTTTATGGAATTAGATTTGCTGGTGGTGGTACTGGTACTGATATGGTGAGAAAAATAAAGCAGAGTTGAATTGTCTAATCTAAAGAGAAATTTGGCCGGTGTTGGCAGAGGATACAAGAGATGTAACTGTATTATATGGCCGCCCAGCTTCAGCATGCTGTGCATTGGTTAGCAGAGGATGATAATTGGGAAAAGAGACTGCTGCAGGGAACATATGGAGACAACAAATGACATGGTTTATTTATGCAGGGCAGCAGAAAATCCCCGCACCACTGTTATATCATAAGTTAGGTTTCCAGGGTAGGACAAAGCTACAGAAAGAAATATTAAAAATTCTTCGATCGTGCAGGATATGCACCTCAGAAGTATATATCAGTTTGCCCGAATTGCTCACAGCATGTGATTGGAATGTTGGAAGCAAGGGGGTTGTCAGACTCTGGCAGATTTGTACTCAAGGAATAGATTTTTTACCTATACCAATGCACAAGAGACTTTTCATACAGAGACAGGTCATTTTCTGCAATATGCAAAATAGTGCATACAGGTAGGAAAATATGGCCTACAGCCCCAGAGCCCCCCCTACATCCTTGTGTGATGCTTGAGATGTTCACTCTGGCAAACTGTAAAAAGCTGATTACTTACTTATATGAGACTCACTGAGTTCACAGAACTCTACAGAGTTTGAGAATCTGTGATAGAAGGCAAGATGCCGCTGTAGACTTTGCTATGCATGCAAATTGGGACAAGGTGTGCATGGGAGTGAGGCAGGTGTCTAGTAATGCCCGCTTTAAACATATCCGACACAGTTATGCTTATGTCACCTCTAACCCCTGTCAAGCTCAGTAAGATTTACCAGAGACGCTCTTTCAGATATCCGCATTGGCCTGAAGAAGAGACGAGCTTCTTACACCTCGCCTGGAGATGTCGGGAAATGGGAAGCTCTTGGACGGATGTACTTAACTAAACTAATACATTGTACAGGTCATGAACTACGGCCTACAATCCGACACTGCCTTTTGGGGGTGCTGTCTGAGAAAAGGGGAAACTGGATAGAAAATGTCAGTTATGGGCCGGGGGCGGGGCGTAGTGCTTGTGAAGAGGAGATTAGCAATTTACTGGCTTTGTGTGCATCCACAAAAAACATAGCTAAATGGATACAGGTCATGGTAGAATGGCCCATGATGGAAGAACTACTTATGAGGTACACTCAGCACGATGAAAGATTAGTAGAGAACCTAATGTGGTCTGACATGATTAGATTATTGAACGATCTTCTGAACGGAAGGCTAACATGATGCCTCCGAAAATTAGTATTGGTGGGTTGAGGAGCAGGGATAGGATGACTAAAAAGGGATGACAGTCTGAGGGGTATGTACTGTGGTGTACTACCACATTGATGCATATTAAAGACAACATATTGCTTATGACTTGAGAGAAATAGCTATTGATAAGTGGAATGTTAGCTTGATCCCCCCTTTATGATGAATGGACAATTACAGCTAGACGTGTAAGTAGTGGTGTGTTTCCCACAGCCCATACCGCATGCATGATTGTCTGATGAAAAAATATTGAAATAAATTATAAACATACGAAAGAGCACAGAGTGGCAAGTTATTATTCTGTGGTTAGCGAAGCTGAAAACTGAATGTATGGAGGAGCACTAGTTATAACAATGTGAAGGTGGTGCATAAAGTATAAATTTAAGGTATAACTAACTTACATTTTATATTGATTATGTACGTTAAGTTAGATTTGTATAGAAAGAAGAAATAAAGTTCGAGTAATTTAAATGTGGTGCGTACATTACAGAATTACGTTATAATTATAACTTTAGAATTTTTTATGTTTGCATCATTTAAATGTGCTTTGTATATAGAGAATAAATAAAGTTCTCCTAACTATAACTAAGTTTTAACCTTTGGTGTTTTCATTAAAATTTAAATGTAGAGTGGTGTGGCATAGTGTAGAATTGAGTAAAGTGTCATAAATTGTAGCGGGGTCTTGTTTAATATAATGGAGTGCTGTGTTGTGATGTGTTGGAAAGTCTTGTAGAGTGGAGTGGAGTAGAGTATTGTACATTGGAATGTCCCGGGATAGAGTGGAGTACAGAGTTCTACTGTGGAGTATAAAGGGATAGAGAGGAATAGAGTCTTGTTGAGTGGGAAAGATTGTAGTACATTTTTATAGAGTGAGGCAAGTGCTGTAGAGTGGAGTGTCGAACAATAGTGTAGAGTTGGGTGATGCATTGTATAGAGAAGCTGAGTCGTGTAGGATAGAGTGAAGTTACGTGTTTTAGAGTGGAGTGTTATGTTGTAGAGTTAGGGTGATGTAGATTGGATTTGAGTGACCTTGTGTAGTATACAATGGAGTAAAGTGTCATAGAGTGGAGTGTAATACAATGTATTGGTCTGGCATGTTGTACAGCCTTAAAGTGTTGTGGAGTGGACTACAGTGGAGTGCCACAGTGTGGATTATAGACTGATAGTGTGAAGTTGAGTGCAGTACAGTGTAGGAGAGTGGAGTGACATAGAGTGGAGTTGAGTTAAGTGGCGTAGGTTAGCGTAGAGTGGAGTAGTGTACAGTAGAGTAGTGTAGTACATTACAGTAGAGTAGAGTGGAGTAGTGTGTCCTAGTCAAGTGCAGTTAAGTGGGATGGAGTGGCATTGAGGGAGTTGCGTAGAGTGTTTTAAAGTAGAGTGTCATGCAGTTCCATACATTAAACTAGAGATCTGTAGAATGGTATTGACAGGAGAACATTGTTGTACAGTGGAGTGCTATAGAGTGGAGTATAGTGTGGTAGAGTAGGGCAACGTAGACTCGTTAAGTGGAGTACAGTGGAGTGGTGTGCGGTGGAGTTGGGTGGTGTGGAGTGGGGCACACTGTAATAGCATAGAGGGGAGTAGCGTACACTGGAGTGACATAGAGTATAGTGGCGTAGAGAATAGTGGAGTAGTGTGGCATTTAGTGGAGTAGCATACAGTGGATTTGCGTACGCAAGAGTTGCATAGATGGTGTCCATTTTACCACCTATAGAAACCATATCTTCCTTTCAAACCTGAAATATTGGCTTATCCAACATATCTAAGTTTATTTTATTTTCCAAACAACCAAAGGGTCTTGTAAAAGTCACCCTATATTATGTATAATATGATTTAATATTGTGAAATAATTTTTTGCAATTTTACTGGCACTGCTGTAGTTCACAGAAATTTCCGTGGTACTTCAACGATAGTCCGTAACTAAAAAGCACCACAAAATACACACATTAAATGACATATCCCTACCACTACTACGTTATGTGGGCTTTCAGAAGCCTACTAACAGTACATTTATAACCTCTCTCTCTCTCTATTTTTGATATTAATATACAGCACACAGCCAAACCTCTCTTGTTAATTCTTGGCTGCCTTTCCACTGTGAACTAACTGCCTGTGGCCAATCCTATTTTGTAATGTCATTAATATGTACCGCGAAACTACTGCAACAACCGATACCTCTAAGTTGTTTTGGCTTATCAGTTAACAATCACTCAACCAATTTAGTTGCCATGTGAAAAAGGATCATCTACATAGTATACAGGTGAAATGTAATTCTATATTTCCGTTTTGGTACTATGTCCAATACAAAATGTCTATGTAAAACCCATGGGGGTCCAAATCTATTTTTGGATCCCTCTTTTTAGGTCTCGCCTGGCATTGCAGCGCGAGGGCTTCTTGGAATCAATACGGTTTTAGAAGTCGTGTCTCTGCTCCGCCTGCAATTTTCATTGGTGCGCGTCATTTGACGTAATGGATTATGCTGAACGTAGTGTAATGATTGCACCGGAGGCTCTTTAGTTCCTCCTGGTTGCCACCCTGTCCACTTTTGGCCCCGCCCACCTGGACTGGATCTTTTAGTGGCGGCTTTACATGCTCTCCTTTAAAAGACAGTGAGCACTCTTTTCTTTTCATTGTCGGTGCCGTCCACTTTGGCCGCTTTCAGCGCCATCCTCTTTGGCTGTGATTGTTTGTTTACGGCGACGCTTTCAGTGATTTTTCATTGATGCTTCCTGCCTTGACCATTGTTTGTGGGACTTTAATTTTCAGCTAGTCATGCTCGCTTTCAGTTTCATTTTTATTTCAATTAATGCTTGTTTAAATGGTTGCTTTGCTCCGGTCATTGCTTCCGCTCTCCCACCATCCTCCAACACAAATTCAGGCTCCGCCGAAACTTGAGAGGCGAGCAGCGGGGGTTTAAGGTTGGTGGCTGCACTACAGAGCTCAGTGTGCTGACTTTTATTTATTAAATGGCTTTGCTCCCGACTTTGCTTCTGTCCTTTAACTCAAATGCAGCATTTCCTTTAAACAAAGGGTGTGCCCGCCGCTGCTTCTGCTATCTCCCCCCAAACACACACATACAGCGAGTGATAACATCACAGAGAGCATCTGGGAGGGAAATAGTCGATGCACGTCTGTTGTGCCCCCAACGTCATCACCCCTACCGCCACCCACCCTCGGTGTCGCCCACCGCCCCTCCTCCTTGTTTTTCATTGATGCTTGACCTCCTCCCCCCGGCCCCCGCTTCCCCCACAATTTCTGTTTTCTTTGGACGTAGCTAATACTGACAGGGATTTGGAGCCGAGACTGCCATGCCAATCGAAGAATGCATGGCAAGAGGAGCAGGCCAACTGAATAATGCCCTGCCCGACCCTCTGCCTGGCCCAAGCTCCCAGCCTGAGGAAGAGCGCACTCACCCCGATAGAACGGGTGGACCCGCATTACCATAGTATCCACAAACATCCCAAAGCTACCACCATCACTCTGTCTCCCCAATCCATTCTCCTACTAAAACTGTTCTCCCATCCGCCATGTCACCTCCACACCGAGCAGGATTCCCCTTCCCCATCCCTACACGCCACTCTGGGGTCAGGGGCACCCCTAACGCCCACCACACTCCTCGGTCTGAATGAATCTCCCATCGCCATGTCTCTCCCTACACCCGACAGCGAGCCAGATCCCCCACTGCCCTTCTCTCATCCCCACACACCCCACAGGTAGCAGAGTGCACCCCGTCTCCCCAAAGCCACCCGCGATCTTAATCCCTCCGAATCCCCACACACCCTGCAGAGAGCAGGGATCACTCTTTCTCTCCATGCAAGTCGATGCCTAATGCTCAATTATGTACACAAACCCCAGCGGATGTCGCGTAACAACAGGAGCTGCCGACTTTGGTCCTGGACAAAGGGTATGAGTCTCGGCGCTGGTTCAACATCCTGTGAATCTTGTGGTAAATCACTAATCTCCCCATCTTCCAAAAAAGTGAATGTGTTTTTTGTGCAATTTAACTAGTGCTCATGTAGTACGCTGCAATACATTCGGTCGAGTTCGTGCTATATAAAAGTGCAAGAAAAAAAACTTTAGGTTGCAGCTGACAAATGCCCTTGTGCAAGTAATTGTTTCTTCACTAAGTTACGTCCCACAAGTGACCTATGTTATAGAGAAGAAATACTTATGATGCGTTTTCGAAACGTTTTCCAGTTCTGACTAATGTAGTAACGCACCCGGAAGCTGCTTTAGTCCCCCCTTTTTGCGTTTTTCAAACAGCCAAGCTGCCTTTGCACGTTGCACCAGAATGGTACACACAGAGTGTGCGGCTTTGGGGGACGCTTTTATGGATGCATGTCTGTGTGTAAAGAATAAAGAGTGAACTTTTCCTAGAGAAAACGCACGGGCACGCGCCGAACGCTATAGGTGAACAAATGTTGACTAAATATTGGTCAGGCCCAACAACCATTGTACTCTTAACTTAGCCTTATTGCTTCTACAGATTGTACTGCGATTAGTTGTTCTTTGCCCAGATTATTCTAGGACCTTTAGCAGTAGCTCCACTCACCTCAATGTACACAATCGAACAGCCTGGCTCCAGTGTTTGCCACGTGCCGAGGCAACACGTAGCCACTCAATACCTATTTTTGCTTTGACTTCCTATGTGGAAGAGGAAATCCTTAGGCCCAGTTTGTTTCCGAAATATCCCTCTCATGTGGGAGCTACACAGTGACCCCCAAAATAAAGGTAGACCGCATCAATCACAGGCTAAAAAACATATTAATGATTGGCTGCAGGCTCTGTGTTTACCCTGTATTAAACACAACAAATAGTTAGACAATCATAGATGACAAACGTAGTAAGGACTGCCCCACAGCTGGTCTTTTGCCAAATACATTGTATCAATGTATTCCCCCTCCTTACATTGATAGAATAAGTCAGGCGGTACTTTTAAATGTCTGCAGATTATTCACAGGAGTGCCTGTGCGTAGCGCCTTCCCAAAACCAGATGTAGAAACTCCCTCGATGTTATAGTTCCACAGAAGCTTAACGGAACCCAGCAAACACAGATGACAAAGCAGACCCGTTCACATGTAACATCAAACACTTCATGATGAGTTTCTTTTACAGTACATACGACAGTCGTGCAGCCAGGGAGGGCCCTGAATGCTGTGATTACAGCGACATAGCAATGGTGCTATGGGTTCCAAAGCAAGCATGAACAAGCATTGGCATAGCCAATAGGTCTCGCCTTTGGGACCTCATAAGTGTTTAGCCATGCAACAGTTGATGTTGTTGCACCAAGGATATTGTGCTGGATAACTAAACACTTATAAGGTCCCAAAGGCGAGACCTATTGGCTATGCCAATGCTTTTTTCTTTGTGCTCCCTTGACCAAACGCCACAAAACTTTCCATCATCCGCCAATGTACAATGAGGATTAGTTCTGGAAAGCTTCGGAGAGATTCATCAAACTTGTGCAAAGGTGGTATGGGACAAAAATCCGAGGAATTCCTATCTCTGGCAACCACCACTTTGAGATATATATATGTTTACATAACATAATGGGTCTGTCCCAGTGCATTACCTAAAACGTAAAAGTATTTTCTTTATCTTTATGTGTGCCTTTAATGGGAAGGGCTATATATATTTATGTGTATTTGGCGCCAATTAGATTGACGAAGGCTTCTGCGAAGCCGAAACGCGTCTTTCCTGTCGCGAGGTCGAGGGAGACCCGAGAAAATAAAAAGGCCATATTCCTGCAGCCTTGAGTGCGTGCCTTCTTCTTTGTTGAAGCAGGATTGTAACTTTGATATATATATTGATATATATATATATATATAAGTCGCCAGTAGGTAGTTATAGTTAGGACCGAGTTTCCATAGGAAAAGTATTTTTGCCTTGCCTAAACTTTGGCGTTTTTCGTGTAACTTACGGCGGTGCCCCCAAACAGGCAACATCGCAGTCAGTGAGACCAGGGAGGCAGTGTGAAACTAGGGGGTGCAGAGTGTGGTGACCACCGGTGGCAGTGCAAGCAGCGGCTCAGTGGTGTTAATGGGCGGTGTCGTGAGACCAGGGTTAAGGTGCAAAATGCAGCGGTGCCCTCTGCAGTGCCATCAGATCACGGAGCCGGCAGCGGCGTCGTTGACTGCGTCGGATTGCTTTTTCCCTCTTAGGCAGCTGAAACACACAGTTGCATATTCAGGTACCCACAGGAAGATTAAGTCATTGCGGTTCCTGAGACTTCCTGAACAGGGGTCAAGCTCTACCTCAAGCCCATGGAGATACTGAGAAGAAAAAGTTTTAGAAAGTTCAGTCCAATCCGGTCACTGCCCACACAGAAGCAGCCACTGCAGGCAACCACAGCACAGCACAGCACACAGCAAAGTGGTAGTCCCTCCTCACAGCTTCTCCAGCTTTTCTTCTTGGCAGGTTCCTTAATCCTAACGAGTTCTAAAGTCCTGGTGTCGGGCCCCAATGTTTATACCACTTTTCCCTTTAAAGTTGCCACACACAAAGTACCTCTGGCATACATAAACCAGTTCCGCCTGGCTCAGGCCAGGTTCACTACAGGAGGAGGAGACCGCTTTGTGAGAGGCAGCCACAGCCCATTCAGGTGTAAGCGACAACTCCTCCCACTACTCTAAATGCAGCCAGGTCTATTCAGCCTGGCTATGAATCGCCCAGGAATGGCAGGACACACTTCAACCTCCCCCTTGTGTCTGTCTAGTGTGAATGCACATCCCCAGCTCCCGTCACTCTCAACCCAGATGGTGAAACCCAAACAGGCAGAGGCACACGGGACGGTTAAGCAAGAAAAAATGTGTCATTTTCAAACACACAATATAAAAGTCATCTTTACTGAAAGATGTATTTTTGAATTCTGAGTTCAGGAAGCCTAAACTCAATTTATCTATATTGTCCCAGTGGAAAGTTACGCTTGTAAAATGTTACAGTGCAGCTACCATGATAACCTTTGGGACAGGCAGCCTTGCAATAGTGAAAAACGGTTTTGTGATGTAATCACGCATGCACTTAACACCTATGCTGGTTCCACGCAGTCTGCACAACTCAAGTCTTAACAACGAATATGTCTTTACAATGCTTGCCTTTGCAACAAATTATGCTTTGTTGAGGCATGTATGGTAAAGAGATATTCGTGGTAAAGATTTCACAGGTAAGTCTGAACTCCCCCGAGGCCTGCCCGAGTCCTAAACTACCCCTTCCCTCCTGAAAAAAACCACCTCCCCCCGAGATCTAAAAATTTCCCTGCCCCTTAGTCCTAAAAACGACCCTTACCTCCCCCAAGTCCTAAAAGCTACCTGAGCTCTAAAAACTACCCTGCCCCCCTAAACCCTAAAAAGTATTGCAATCCCTGCCTCCTGCTCTGAGCCCTAAAACACCCCTGCCCTGACACCTAAAACTACTCCCTCCCTCCTAAATAAAACCCCTCCCCAGCCCTGAAAACTACCCCGACCCCAGCCCTAAAACCTACCCTGACCCCCCCCCAGCCCTGAAAAGCCCCCCACCCCCCCAGCACTGAAAACTACCCCGACACCCCCCACCCCCTTCTAAACCATACAAACTCTGATCCCGAAACCAGGCCCAGCCCCACTTACCTAACCTCATCGGTCCTCTCCTGATCCTCTCTGCTTCCGCCAGCCAGCAGCTGGTTAAGGCATATGCGTTGTAGCTCTTGCGAAGTTGGAACACGTGTGGCTCTGCCCGCGTTGTTCCGACTGTTTCCCATGTAAAGCGAAATGTACAGTATTTCACTATCAGGACATGTAAAACACTCCAGTACATGAACTACCTTTCACATACACTGCACCCTGCTCGTGGGCGTACTTTGGACTTACCCGAGGGGTGCCTTACACGTAAGAAAAGGGAAGGGTTATGGCCTGGCAAGTGGGTCCACTTGCCAGGTCGACTTGGCAGTAAAAACTGTGCACTGACACTGCAGTGGCAGGTCTGAGACACCTTTGAAAGGCTAATTGTGTGGGTGGCTCAAACAGCGCTGTAAGCCCACTAGTAGCACATGATTTACAGGTCCTGGGCACACTCAGTGCACTGTACTAGGGATTTACTAGTAAATCAAATATCCCAATCATGGAAAACTAAACCTAACATAATTTAAAGTAGGAGCACTTGCACTTTAGTACTTAATAGCAGTGAAAAAGTGTGCATTGACACTAAACCAGCAAAAACAAAAGTCCAGCATACCATCAAAAATAGGAGGTCAAGAGGCAAAAAGACAGGGAAACTCGCCAAAAGATGGCAGGTCTAACACCACTGCTGTTTAGAACCCTCCGAGATGGCAGAAGTGCATGATGAAGTGCTACATGATAATACGTTTTAATAATATTGTGTTCGTTTGGGATGGTAGATTGTGCTTGTTAAGTTCATAGTACATTAGAGCCCCATTCAGCACGTTAGTGGAACCCATGTAGGTTGTGGGCTATTCCACATTCATTAATATATTTTAGCACCATACACTTCCAGATGTCAAAGGTAGTTAAACTTTTCCAAGTGCATGAACGCTGGGATTAGGAAAGCTACAATATGAAGTGCACTTCACCAGTACGTACCAACACAGCATACCTACAACTGGTCGACAAATCTCCCACCTTCGTCAGAAGGAAACGCGTTTTGCACTTCAAACCCAACTCACTTATTTGAAATCGGGAAAAAACTGGCTATAACGTGTTGACGATTTGCTTTTGCCTTCCTTTGAACTTTGCGCTTCCATTGTGTGGCCAGAGAGGAGCATTCCCTATTTAAATATCTTATTTTAAATTTAAATATCTTTTTTTAATGTTTTCTCTTTCGTGTCCCCTTCTCCCTATGAATATGGATGTGACCTAAAGAACTCGACCAATTTAACATGCAGAAAAAAGCTAAGGGACACAATCAGTGAACAGACGGGAAACCAGCTGCGCTTAAAGAAACATTTTATGTAATTTCACCCGGGCCTGTAAGTGGAAAACTTGAGTAATCCTGTGACATGGTCTCATCCTGTCCAACTAAACCCGGAAAAGGAATGTTTTCATTATAACATCACAATTGACAACTATGAAGGGAATTTATGGTTTTTATCAAACTTTTATCTGGATGTATAACAAAAGAATATCCAATGAAAACCGCCTTAGACAGGAAGGTGTCATCCTGACGAAGTGCAGCTCTTAGATAAAGTTTGTGAATAAATACAGTCACCGAATCATTCTGTCTTCTCTACTCGAACTCTCGCTAGACTTTATTTTTGTTGATAAATGAGCATGTTTTGTGACGCATCATATTCTAGCCTTATTTGTAGTTTCCAGGGGAACTCTTGGTACCTAAGGAAAGCCTTTAATATGCTCAGAATTCCTAATGCAATATTGTCCCGCTTCCGCATACTGTGCTGTAATTTAAAACACTGTTTTTGTTTCATATATTTCATTAAAGTCTCCGACATTCCTGTCCATAGAATATGTGCACTAGATGGCTGTTTTAGTATACGGTCAAGTTTCTCCTACAGCCTTCATACTACAGCACAACATCTGCCATCACAAATTCCTCCTACCACCAACAGCTAGTGGGTTTCTCTATTCTGTACCACTAAAAAGTACAAGGACGTGGAGAACTTTAGGATTGGCCACTTTTTGCAGAAACAGCGCACATTTTTGCTGTAGGGCGTGGCTATTAAAGATTGTTAAGTGACAGGAGCTTATACTGTCAGTGTGGCAGGCAAGGGTTGTGCAAGTAATTTGCTGGCTGTTGTGTGTCATACAATACGTCACATTAGATGCAATGGAGGTAGATTTTTAATGTATTTGCTCTAGGTCAGCAGGGTCAAAGAAAAGTGTGTTCTTGAGTCTTGACAAGCAGTGGTGGAGACCATTTTCTTTCATGTGTCAGAGTGTTGTCCTATAGAAGTAGTCCAAGGCGGAAGGATGGTGAAACATTGACTCAGATGTGGGGTTTAGCTGTAGGCGTTTGTCAATCATGTGGTTGGTGGCTTGGTGGTGTTTGTCAGAGTGATCCAAGAGAAAAATGCCTAGTGTGTGGTACTTCTTCAGGTTGAGTTTTAGGTGATTAAGGTTAACGAGGGTAGTGGAGATGAGAGGTGGTGCAGACTGTGGTAAGTCTTTAAAGAATGTTTCAGTAACCATAGGGGGCAGAATATTGACATAATGAGTGTGTTAAATGGACCAGTGATGATTATTCTAAGCCATGGTCCTCTTTGATTGGCAGTAGATGACAATTGATGGAAGGATATGACACATGACCCTTTAACATTTTGGCAGCAAGTTGTGGATTTGTCGTCCTCTAACATTGCAGCACAAGTGAAATAATGAACTAATACATTTTCTCCAGTATGTGCTGGTGTATTTCATCATTTGTTGCATTGTGCTTTGTAGAAGTAGATTTCAAACACTAGTGTAAAGACAAATACAATCCATTTTCACCTTCTCGAATGCCTCCTATTTCTGAGAATATTTATTGAGAATTACTGTTTTTATTAAAACAAAGAAAAACTGAGAAAGCAGTGAAAACACAGTCCGACTAGTGCTTTTATACTTTTGCTTGTTTTGGTTCATTTTCTAATCGTGTATATTTTCTTTTTCTGCAGTTGATGGACCAGACAAACCCCACATTGCCACTTCAGATGGACCAAATCCAGGAAGTCCGTCGCCACCTCTCAAAAGAAAAGGCAAACTCTCGACCATCGGGAAGATCTTCAAGCCTTGGAAATGGCGAAAGAAGAAAGCCAGTGAGCAATTTAGGGAAACATCAGCAGGTAAAATACTAATATACATTTTTTTAAAAAAATCGAAGTTAACCAAGTTGCATCACTCCAAAATAAAGCCATATTAGCCATGTGGACCGTTCCAAAGTAAAAAAGCAGGGACCTTTAGTGGTAGTGATCCTTGGTCTTCTACCAAACATGCTTTCTTGATTAAAATGTACTAATACAAGAAGATCTGGTCAGAAGTTTGGTTAAAATTCTAATAATAGAAGGGAAGCTGTTGAGCTGCATTGGAGGTGGATGTCAAAGATGACATTTTTGTTAACAATGTACATCCATATCACATTTTATAAAATAAGCTTCTCGTCTTTGGGAAGGAGGCAATCCGGCATTTGCTGGTACTTTTAGAACTGCTAGAACTTAGAATTTCGAAAGGGGCTGCAGGCTTGGGTTTCTCCAACCCCCCTTTTAGTTGTAGGAAGAAATGATATGGCTGTGGGGACTGGGTCTCACTGGGGAGCTTTGCTCGCTCTGTCCGCAGGAGTGTTAAGAAGGGCAAAAAGGAGGCCCCATTGGAGAGGAACCGAATCTCTAGCCTGGTTTCAGACCATAAGCAATATGATTAGCTCTCTGTCTCCCCAGGACAGCAAGATGATCGGTTGACACCTGCACCTGAAGCAGGCGAGTGAACTGTTTCCTTCACACAAATGCAAAGATTGGCCCATTTTTACCCTAGTGCAGAGATCCACCGTGAGAGATGGAGTTGGTTCTTCCTACCATTATCCTTATTGTGGACGTTAGGAATGACCAAGAGGACAGCTTCTCAAGCAAGCCCCAAAATAGAACAACGGAGAAGGAAGAGTGAGTGAGTGAGTGCGTGTGTGTGTGTGTCAGACTGTATCACTTATGCTCCCGCTGGTTAGTTCTTACAAATGTGATAATTATACTCCAGCAATAGGGCAATGAGCTCTGTTTGACTTTGTCATGTTGAAATAAGTTTTCAGGAGGGGTGGCAGCTGTTCCATAGTGCCAGTGGTAAAGTACCTTGAGGCATGAATGTACTCGCCAGTTGCGGGGATATGCATTGCAGCTCAGAGGCAGGCTGAGACTGGATTTAGTACCCATCAAGGAAAGAATTGCGAATGACCAGGCACTGTGAATATATTGGAGGAGGTATATTTGGCCAGTTCTCTAGGACCAACAAGCTTTGGCATAGCCAATAGGTCTCGCCTTTGGAACTTTATAAGTATTTAGTTATGCAGCACAATATCCTTGGTGCAACAACATCAACTGTTGCATGCCTAAACACTTATAAGGTCCCAAAGGCGAGACCTATTGGCTATGCCAATGCTTGTTTCATTTTCTTTTCCAACTTTTATGTAGCGCGAATTCCACCCGAAGGCATGGGGGTGCTTTTAAATGAGCACCAGTTAAAGATTCTGGTGCATTTTTCTTAGCTCGATAGCCTAGTCTACAGTTTCTGAATAATTCTCCATTGAAATTGAAGAAGAAACTCCAGTGACGGGAGACTCTAGTGTCCACTGCACCGCCAACTTCTGACTCATTTTGAACGCACACGGATGAGAAACTGCTCTTTAACCTTGTACTTCACCCTTCTGAGCTCTCTGTTGAATGAATAAAGGAACAGGAGTCCTGGGCCCTTTCATTATTCCGGCCAATCAACGCCTGTTTAGTCAAACCAAGAGCTCTTTCTACCCTCTCGATCGGCTCGACCGAAAGACGCAGATTTGTATCTCTTAAGGTTTGGGTCGGTTCTCGTGCATGCCCAGTGACTGTACGACGAGCTTGTAGACTGACTCTTGGGAATGTGAACTGGCAACTGGCTGCTCTGCCGTTTGGGAAGCGGCAGGAGAGACGTTACATCACTAAACAGGGTGTTTTGTATGTGTAGGATCGCGATCCTGGTAGGGGAGACTCTAAGTAACGTCACAGGAGAGTACGTGCACGGCCCCAGGGAGGTGTTGGAATCTCTTATGCACAGAACTGTCCCGTGTATCCCGCCGAAAGTACTTGCAAGCGGTACAGGTCTCCCGAGCGTTACTTTTTGAAGCGGACTGTCTGCTCTGCTGCTGAGCGAAGGTAAGTGTAGATGTGAGTTAGGTGATGGGTCTTTCATGTGCACAACAGGGTCACTGGGGCATGGTACGCTGGCAGCTGGCAACACTTGTGTAGCGCTATGTCTTTCGGAGGGTCAATCGATGTCACTCGCTAAATCTACTTAGACGTTAACGGAGTCAGGCAAATGAGCAATTGTTCCCACTTCGATTCATCTGCTCAAGATACCTGCGATTTCAGTGGCTGCGAAGACCCTTTGTACAGCAGAAATTCCCTGCCCCACTACTACTGACCGGCCACTCAGACACCATGCATCCCATGGCTCCTAATGAGGTTTTTGAAGTGGGAGTATTTATTTGTTTAATGTAAACAATAACACCTCAGTCGTGAGGTGAGCTTTTTTAAAGGGGCGGGGGGAGTGAGCATGAAATAAACAATTCGTTTTTAAAAGATTGTTTATATTCAAGCTTTTTGTAGTTTTAAATTCGGAAAAATGAAAAGATGCAAGTTACCTTTTTAGTCACTTTTTGAGGCAGGCAACAACAACAGTAGATTGAGTACTTTCCTTCAGCCATTAACATTTTTGTCATTGATTTTATTTTTGTGATTTTATATAGTGTGGACAGGGCCTGGAGGCATCAGAGCGCTTTACAAGAAAACAGTCCCTAAACAGTCATATGAGTACAATAGAGATACAACCTAGTAAGGATTAAAAGCATCTACAGTACATGGGTTATTGGCGGTATGCGACTACAGTTCCAAACAATCCATGCAGGAGTACATTTGAGATATAATAATGGAAAAAATGGAAGGAATACATTTTAGAGCTACTGAGCGAGTTCCAAAATCTTGTGGCGGTTCCAGAAAATGACTGGTACATTTATTTATCCATCTCGGTTGAAGGTGGGGGCACCAGGAGAAGGGATTGAGCATTTCTTGAGATCAGTTTTACGCGCACATATTTCCATTTAGGTTTGCAGGCAAAGGGGAGTGGAGGACCTTGGGTATGGTGCAGGCAGATTTACATTGGACTCTAGCCTCTACTGGCAGCTACTGGAGGGACATCAGGATAGGAGCGATATCAAATTTCTTGTGACCAGTAACACGTAAAAGTAACAGCCGCGCGGCCGTGAAAGTGATCGCGTTCAAAGCGAAAGTGATCGCGAGGACGCGCTGTGTGGTAGGCACGCGAGTGGTGCGCGCGCAGCAGTGTTTGCGCTGGAAGGGAAGCCGATGGCTGCTGCGTGCAGGCAGGCTCGCGTGAACGCAAGTGTTAGGCCACCGAGGTCTGGTAGCACTTTGAAAACCCGTATTCTAAATGTCTTGCAGCGCATGCGCTGGCTCAGGCGAGACCTAAAAAACCCAAGAGAAACGGGACTCCTTGTAACATGCACTGCCGTTTTGCTGAAAACTCTCTAAGTAAGAGATTCTACTGGAAGTTCTCTTATTGTCAAAATAGTATCTTTGCTGCTTAATTATTTGGGGTTTGTGAGGCCTACTATTGAAACAGGGTGTCTGGTGCAACTCTTACATTCAGTTAACACTAGAATGGTGCACAATAACATATTATTTCCATGCTTTTATACGACAATAAAGGTTCTGTACGATAATAGTAGAATGCCACTTACCCCAAAGGCTTGCTACGTTCCCCACAGGTAAATGCATACTGTTTAAATCTCTCAAGTGATCACATGAACTATCTAGCCTGCAGCAGTTTAGAAACCTTTGTGAATATTTGAAAAGCGTCTTCCTGTTCAGTTGAATGTGCATCTCCTGTTGGCTGTAAAAGCAGGGCTCAGAATTTGGTTGGAGTCATGTGTGGGCTGTGCTGAAGTGACACACAATGGGTTAAATAATGTCTACAGTCCTAGGATTTTGGAACACGTGACTGCTCTTTTAGCAGACTTGCAGGTGGGCGCTACATCAATGGAATGGTAGGAAATCACTGCAAGGTGGGAACCATGCAAATGTTGTGGAAAGTTCAGTATCCTGGTCAGTACTTGCAGGGACATTTTAGGGTCAAGAGGAGGAAGGGTACATGGGGCAGTTTTCACAAAGGTGTTTGAGCTCTTCACTTTCACTCATGGCAGAATGCACAAGTTATCTTCTCTTCTGCCCCTGCAAAAGTCAGATGAGTGATGTGCTCCCTGCAAACTTGTACTTTGAGTCTTGTTGGGCAGTGGTGCGGTTCTCTGGTGTCCCAGGATTCAAGCAGGAAGCCTAATGGCAGCTTTGGGTAGCGGGTCCTTGAGCTGGTTATGCAGATCTGAGCAAGCATGGCAGTCTATCAGCTTTCTCTTCAGTTTACAGCAACAGAAGCAGTTCAGTCAGTCTGTTGAGTCTTCTCAAGACTTATGAGAGGTCAAACAATTTTCCTATCACTGGTGCGATATTTCCTATGTGCAGAGCTTCGACTGCAGAGGAATGGCCCACGATTTTCCTAGATCAGTAAGCCACTATATATCTTCATACGATGATAGCTGTGCGGCCCAACCAGCTGTTCAAAATGGTCTTGCCTCAGAATTTTCGTTGCAATCAATTTGGGTAGGGTAATGAACTTCCAATTTGTTTCTAAGAGTTCTGATCCCATGGCGATGGCAGGCAAATTGAAAACTGAGCTTGTGTTACTCTGGAGTGGCCATTTTCCTGTAGTTGGTGTATTTGATCTGAACACGTATTTGCTAAGTGCTGCAGAGGAGAAACAAAAGTATTATCACCTACCTATGGATATTTTTGAGAATGCTGCTCTGTATGAATACACACATTATTTGAAGAAGGTAATGATAGGAGCAGCAAGACATATTTGTAGAGGGGAATGTGAGGAGAATGCCCAAATGTTTGCCAGAATTTAAAAGGCCTATAACTGAGCATGAGCATTTTAAATTATAATAGGTGCAAAGATCTCTGTATCAAGGGATATAATATCAAGATTCAAAATGTTCATGATGTCCAGTTCTAAACCTACCTAGTGGGATACCTTGAGTTGTCTGTATCAAACCCTACTTTGGGCACATGAGACTGCAATAAAAAAAACAAGCATTTTCAATGCAATGGTCTCGGCATTGTTAAAGTTAGAGCTATTGGCATTGCTCATGACATTATTTTTGTTTATGTTGTTGTTTTTAAAAGATTTAAAGAAACGGCATTGTTATTTACAATGTCAATAGCTTAATCACTTTCAAATGCTCCTGCAAGGGAAACGCTTTGTGTGCTCTTGCACTCCTCCCCCACCCCTCCCACTTGTACCGCGAGGTGCGCGCTTCTTTAAACTAACGATGTGTATATTCACAAAGCGCTTACAGGCTGTGAAGTCAAAGAGCTATGAACACCCACCTCTGCGGCCCCCTTCTCTTCCTAAATCCATTGTTTATTTTTTTGCAGGTTGATATAGCGCAACCTCTACCCGAAGGTATTGGAGCGCTTTAAATGACCACCAGTTACCTTACACAAGACACATTCATTTTTTATAAACACGGGAAGATTAAGATATCACAGGATGATGAACCAAGGCCGACACTCGAACCCTGTGCGTCAGCTCCAAAGTCGGCTGCTCTAGCCCTAAGTCTACGTCCTCTGTTTGAATTATAGGACCCACTGACCTGCCTCTTGACCTCGACCACTTAGGAGACTTTGAAGGCGAATTTGTTTAAGTTCTCGTGTGCCCTGATCCATGCGTGAGCAGCTCGCCGAGTTCATGTTTTTCGCTGTGCCTTCTAAGACTTGTAGCCCTACTTTTAACTCTTTCTTACAGGAGAATTATAAATCCGAACCTGTAACAAAAATACAATCTGGGTAGGATTAACTACCCTCGCAAGGACCAAGGAAACTACACGACCCATCATGCATCTGAGCTCACACTCATCATGTAAGCAGAACGCGTTGCCCCGAACAGTCAGAGGTTGTTAACTTTAATCTCCCCCCTCACAAGTACTCCCAAACGTTCCCTTCCCACCACAGCCGCACCACAATCACTATGTCTGCCAACTTCAGTGCTGAAAGGAGGTGCAGTAAAGGGGTAAGCTCAAAGATGCTAGATCTGCCGGAGAGAAAAGAACCAATGTATAGTGTATGCTAACATTGTGAATACAATCCTCGAGACAAATAAAAGCTAAGATAATACAATTATAGAGCATTTATTTCCCCCCTCCCCCGCCCCTTTCATGGTATCATCTAGATTGCTGTTGAACAGTGGAGGGAGTGAGTAGAATGTCCTTCACATTAGCAGCCTCAGAAGGATTAAAGGCTGTGTCACCTGCAGGACTATTTTTATCGACCTCGGAAAGATGACATGCCTAATTTGAATTATGATATTATCTCCTAGGCCACTCGAATGACGCAGAAAGGGAGGACCAAACTAGGAGGCAAAAAAGGCAACTATGCAGTATAATGAGGCACTTTTTTATAGTATTGCTTCATTATTTTGTGGTTTTTGATACTTGCCAACACTTTCTGGCCAAAGATTTGACCTCATTGGTACCAGTTTAACAACCAAATACGGTCATAAACAACTGAAGGATGGATAACCAGTCAACCTTTGCGGGTGGCATTCTATTGTGCGGAAACAGGGGTCGCCACATATTTAGTAACGTTTGATGCGATTCAGCTAGACGCATTGTTTGGTTAAAATCTGCAGATACAGCAGTGGATGGATCAAGTGGCAAATGGGGCAAATCTATAATTATGTGGAAAACGCTGCGGCTGCAGAATCGCGTAATTCAAGTGGCCCTGATTATATAGATCTCCGAAGGATAACAGGTTGAGTTTCACATATGGCTGTAAATATATCGACCTCGTAAGGATTGCGGCCTATATCTGCCCAATCATGACAGCCTGGGTTTAACGGTACTCTTTGCAGTAGGGTCCCAACACACTGAGCTGCCTTTAGAGGGGTGACCTATAGCGCCTTGCCCATCACACGAGGGCACTGTGGGAGGTGCCAAGACTTGAAGGTTCGCCACCGCAGCGCCTCATAAATAAGGCACATCCTCCCGGCCTGGCAGAGTCTGGCGGCTCTTAAATTGCATCAGAAGCTTGTTAGCAAACAATAGAGCGCACAAGGGGGCGGGAGGGGCAGCGGGGGGTGGAAATAGCGCTGTAATTGGATAGGGCGGATGCACTGTACTTAAAGGTAGGGGGGAGGATCCGTGTCAAGCACCGGTACTGTGCCATAGCTGAGAGCTCCGCAAGGCTAACTGCAGGGGAAGAAGAGTGCACCTGTGGCACCCCACACACTCACCTCGCACTCCCAGCTGGACCCGTGCGGACCCAGGGGTGCCAGGGCACCGCGCCCACTCTTCAGCGGATCCTTCGTTCTCCACCCGCTGCAGCTGAGGGTGCAGTGCACAGAGGAGCCAAGGGCGCATAAGGAGCGGCGCGGCAGGGATGGACCCTTGGACCTCCTTTCTGCAGCTCTGCCAGCACCGAGGACATCCTGGGGTACGGGGGACCCCAACAGTGCGGCTCCAGTGCAGGAGGATGCAGTCTTCCAAGATAAGGCTTAATATTGGAGCTTAGACCGTTCCCAGGGAATCCGGAAGTTTGCACCGGGAGTTAAAGTGGTTTGCGCAAGATCACACGGTTGGTGTCAAGTGGAGAAACCAGGATTTAAACGTGTTATGGTTTGTGACCTGAGTTGGAAACGTAAACATCAGAGCACACCTCACCACAAGCTCCAGGTTGCGAGGATAGGGCAGTGAGAGCCATGAACACCGCCACCTTTCTCCGAGGCAAAGCAGAAATGCCTCGGAGAAACGCAGCGGCGGTTTCGGATTCGGGGGCGTGTTTTTCTTTTCTCTCCTCTTGCCATTGGCTGGAGGAGAGAAAAACACGCCCAGCGAAAAGTAGCGAAAAAACACGCCCCCGAATCCGAAAAGGACGGGGCTTGTTTTGCGAGGCAAAGACTCTTCTCCAATGGCTGGCCAGCATTTAAGAGGCCAGCCAATGGAGAAGAGGAGAGAAGAGGGGCGGGTTCAAGCCCCTCTTCTCCAAAACATTAAATCTCGGAGCGAGACTGCGCAAGCGCAGCCTTCGAGCCGAGACCTAAAAAGGGCGTGGCTAAAAAGTGGAAAGAAGAGCACGGAACACGCCCCCAAATCTGAAAAAGACGGAGCCTATTTGGAGGGACGGCTCTCTCCTCCAATGACTGGCCTCCATTTAGGAAGCCAGCCAATGGAGGAGAGCCAAAAAGAGAGGCGGGCTAAATAGCCACTCTAAGCATCATAAGATCTCCGGGACTTCCGGTTCTGCCTTCGGCAGACCGGACGGTCCCTCGACCTAAAAAGGTTAAGCTGACAGATCTGCTTTGTATTGAAACACATATGCAAGGGAACTAGTAAGAGCTTACGGTATGGCTACCCTACCTTTTAATTCAAGTTCTGATCGACCACCATAGATTAATTTTTAATTGTAGATCGATACCCAGAATGGTAAGCCTCTAGCCCGAAGTACAATCAAATAAGGGCAGTGGGGAAGTACGTATTTCTACATGACCTGCTTGAATCAGAGCAACATTTGGTAGTATCAGTTTTGGGGAAGTAGAGTTAGTAAAGGCTGTAGATAAAAGTAATACTAGTAAACTTGACCGCGAGTGAAGAAATAAGGATTAGAGTTGGTTCAAAGGAATGAATGTTTGTGTGTGTGTGTTACCCCCAAACTCCTTCCTTTTTGGTCTGTTTTCGGGGTAACCCTCCTACGTTCCCTTTTTTTAATGAACCCCTTGCCTCCCTTCAGCTGCATGCCCCTGTACCTAGAAAACCCTTGCCCCATTACCACCACCCACCCCTTTATCCTAAAATCACCCTTACATCCCTGTACCTCTACCCGCTACTTAACCTTAAAACAGCTGTTTCCTCCCTTTACCTCTACCCACCCCTTAACCCTAAGATCACTTGCCTCCCTCTTTTCTGTACCCACCCCTTAACCCAAAAATGACTATTACACCATTATCTACACCCTCCCGGTTACCCTAAAAACACTGGTATCCTCCTTTTCCTGTACCCACTCCGCAACCCTAAAATTATCCTTGCATTCCTTTAACAACTACACTACACACCTTAATTGTTTTTTTATTTTAAAAAGGCTAACATATTATTATTATTAAAACAATATATATTTACTTACCTGTGGAGTAAGGTACCACGCGGTAAAATATGCTGGTAAAAGCTAATTAAAATTAGTTACCTGCGTGATAAAGACTGCAGGGGAAAAGTCAAGCGGGGTAAAGGTTACGTGCCACCTATATGCCTAAGCTCCACATTGTGCTCTTTTTGTTCAACCCACTCCACAGGAAATAGGCTAAATTCAACCGCTTATATTTATAAAACAAATAGTACAGTGGTTGAATAATTCAGCGGTGCTTCATATTCTGTAAGCAGTATGGTTTTTATTATATTGAATAATTATAAGCTTTTTTAAATACCTCCTCTGCTGTTTCTAAGCACTGTCAGTAGCAGTTGTTACTGTTACCTAATTGAATGACATTCAGTTTACTGACTATGAAAGGACTGGAAGGATTGAGTACTAAGGTGGGTTTGCCAGGATTCTCCAGTGGCTCAGTACTCGCACATGTTGATATGGTGTGCTCTTGGATAAATGAGACATTACAATCAGATACTCCATTGTTGCAAGATTTCAATTTGGTTTTTGTTTGTTCAAGTTTGAGTGGTTAGGCTATTACTATGTGCACCTATAGTGCAAAGTACATGCAGTTTCTTGACTGTATTTTAGTGTTTGTGTTAAATACTTTAAGAAATTGGATTATTAGTTGTGAAGAATGAGTCCTGCACAATTAATAAATCCTTTTTACAGGGAACCAAGTACCCCATTGTAGCACTTGACTCTCTCAGGGTAGTGAAGCAGAGCAGGCTAAGGCCTATTTGGGGGAGTTGGTGCGGCTGGCAATCCCATTTTGCTGGCACGCAACAACAGCACTCAATAAACGATTGTCCCGTCAATGCTTCTTCTTTTGAAAAGGAAAAGATGTTGAAAGTTGAATTTTTAATAGATTAATCATTGGCAGTTACCAGAAGTGTGGTTCAAGTAAGCGAAAGATTGCCGAAATAGAGAAAAGAAAGAGAGCAGGATGAAGAGTCTGAGCTACTAACGTGGACAGTAAGAAGGGATAATAAAAAGTAGCCAGAAACATCTTGAATGTGAGAGAAACAGTAACAAGTGAGGAAAACAAATAAAATTACAGGATTAATAGACCGGCACATAGAAGAGAAGTATATCTAGTAATGCTAGGCCGGAATCAGAGAAGAATGTGTTGGGTGGATCAAGGAGTGGCGGTCATGCTGTTGGTAAGGAGAGCAGCTGTAGGTTCGAATGCGACCAAGAAAAGTAACTGTGAGTGGGCAAAAAAGGAACACGGGTGTGATGGATATTAAAACATATTCATAAAACATATTGAGCTGCAGAGGTTGAAGTGGGCAAGATCTGAGGGGCACGACGTGCCCATACTTTAATCATTTGACAAGAACTCTTCTACTACTTTATGTTCAAAGGCAATCGTCCCAGGATGTTTAATTTTGACATTTGACAAGCCTCGACTGAAGTGGGGGGTGATCTGTAGTGCTGTGAAGTCTAGTGAGCGACTGACAGATAAACAAGAAACAGGACTCCTTTCCTGGGTGCCTGCTGCCTGAAAGGAATTTATATGTGCGCATTTGGTTAATATGCAAAGGTAAAGGCTGCTCGGGAGCTAGTATTGGCTTTAATTGATGTATTCATTTGCAGAGTATTCTTTTTGAGAGGAATTGTAAGTTGACCAGCTGAGCTGTGAAGTATGCGCTTTTAATGGATAGAAGTACAAAATGTTTGCACTAGATGCAGTCTGTATATTACTGAGATTTATATTTTGAAGGACTTTTTTTTTTTTAAATCTTAAACCTAAATCTTTTTTTGCACTGTGTGGCAGCCTATCTTTTGCTGTGTGTAATGCTGTACATAGTGACAGTGCTTGCTGTCATAGGTTGAGACCTCATAACACAACAAATGCACGTCCCTATTCCCTCCTATGCCAATCAGAATCCAATTCTGTGGCTCTCTAGTTACAAACACAAGTATCTCCAGCGATAGCATTAACCAATAGAGGTTTCACAATGTTAAAAAGTGCATCTCTTGCCGATTAGTTTAACTTGGATTTATAATTCTTTTAAGATGTGTGTTATTTTATATGCAGTTACTTCAAGGTGAAATGCTAACAAAATAGCTACAGAATATATTGTTCTTTTTATCCTGGCCTTGGATCCCACCTCCACCTCCACGTCCACTGCCATTGAACTCAGGATCACAGTTCCCATCCTTTTTTAACGCACTTCAACCCCTGTTAAGCATGTACATTATATGGCTAAATTATTAACAAAGCCCCAGCCAGTCCATCTGAAAAACTTCAAAGCGCTTCCAAGAGCCTGCAGTCTGGCTCTTTGTACTCTGATGTCCTGGTACTTACTCCTCAGTGAAGTTTGACAGCCTTTGAACAGTCGGGAAATCTTGTATTGCACTCTCATACATGGACACCTCTTGGGATTTGGCATTACAAGCAGTTGCATGTAATACAACAATACACAGACTGAAAATCACCTGAAAACGCAAACACATAAAAACATCTGCAGTTTCTTAAGAAAATCTCATCGCTTTGTTTTTAACTCCCTATACAGTCTTCCTGAACGTATACTTGTTTGACAGTATATATATGACGAAATGAACAGACATTTTCTGTCTGCATCTGTGTAAAATCAGTAAAAACTGAAAACTTGTTGATGTAATGCTTGTTCGAACAATCCGTTCGAAAGGCAAGGCTGGTTATTATGCTGTCCTGATTTTGTAGGTCTGATTAATAAATACAGTCACCTGCCCCTTATCCAGAGGGTGCATTTATTTGAGACAGGAAACAGTCAGATAGAAAGTGTGGTAAGTTAGTGATGGTGGAAAACAAGCCAGTGGTCCTGAAACCGATGCTGCTTTCATTTCTTTCGTGCTCTGGTGCAGTGAGAGTGCGTGACAGGAATGGAAAGAACAAAGTTGTAGAAACGAGCCATTTTTATCTCAGAATCCGTTGGGATTCATTTTGCGGGTGGGGTTGGGCTGTACTAAATAAGAGCCACATGGTGAAACTTTTAAACCTGGATTAAGGGAACGAAATTGAATATCATCCAAGGGCAAGGAGGGGGCAGGGAGGGGGCATGGGTTGCTTAATTTACTCTAAAGAGTTTTTAGTGATTCTACAATGGCAAGTCCTGGCAGAGCACTGCCAGGCAAGGGTGGATAGCTTTCTTTAAAATGGCAGGAGTCCCGATGATAAATATATTCCTTCCACGTAAAAGTAATTACCAACGCGGGTATCCCCTCATTCGATGGAGTTGGTAAGAGCTGTTACCGGCCCCATTAGAATTAAGAGGCCACTCGCAATGAGGGCAGTAGAAGTTTATTTTGACAGGAGTATTTCACACATTGAACATATAACACTTGTCCTCACAGTTCAATCAATTCATTTTACTCAGATTTTGAACATGTTCCTAGTCAAATACACAGGGAAGATGTGCAATGCATCAGAAATCATAGGAAATTACAGAAAGAAAAAATTAAAAGATCAAGGAGAAAATTATCTACTTCTTGTCATAGTTCTGAACCTTAAAAGCACTACTGCAACTCTCCTTTTCACACCCTTAGGGTGCACACCATCCCAAGGCTTTTATTGTGCCAGTTTTTATGGATGACGTTTAAGTTCCTTACAAAGGTCCTTTGGGAGAGAGGTCACAGCCATGACACAGGCCACTTGATATGTGTGAAAACGGCTACTTTATAGAAACAGATGCACATTACAAACCAATTATTCTGACAACTGCCGTACAAAACTAAAACCTCACTATACATCTGTTAAAACTACTACCTGACCCCACACCTAAATCCCCCAACCTACCCCACCCTGCAATTAACACATTACAATTAATTGCATTTAAAATTACCAAATTCTATTAGCCTCACATCCTACGCCTGCAAGTATGAAATTGTAAATAACCAAACATCCTAAAGTGAACCTTGAACTCCCTGCCTACCCTTACCCTGCACATGGTTCACTAACTTTCACGCCAACCAAACTTCTGCCAACCCCTGAAAACTTTGCATGCCACCGCCACCCAGAAAAAGGGGGTGGCTAACAACCTTATTCTGCTCCTCCCCCCGCTGATGCTAACTTCCGATATTTTGATGTCTACTGCCGTACATTCAAGGTTCTAGCTAAAACCTCTCTGATTTCCAACAAGTTATAGCTCCATACCCATTCTAGAGGTGTACTCTGTCGCCCGGAAAAAACTCCTCTGTGTCAAACTGAGTATCTGAATAACAGATCCTGCCAAACCCAAGACCCCTACAAAATCGAGCCATTTTGCTATTTAAGTTTCTACGTGCTCTATCCACTGCTACTGGCTTAACCGCACCTATCCAAGCCTTCTTGGACACAAATTCCATCCAGTGGACAAAACCCTGACCACTGTTATTTAAAGAGGGCTAAATCCTTCTTTATGCTACGCATGAGCACCACCCCGTCCTCCTTGCAAAGATTATCCTCCCCCCAAGTGCAGAACTAATATATCCGGGAACCGTCCGCTCACATACTATTCAAACAAGGGACCAAATCTCTTCAGCACATGCCTCCTTTCCCTTTCCATGTGATCTTAAACAAACAGTCGTTGGAGCGTAACGTGTGACCAAAATAACTCTGCCGCGCTTGCACTTGAGCCAATTTAACAAACGAGTGTCCAACCACCCAAATGGCCATCTCCTCTGCCTCTGGGCCGGACACTGAACTTGCAAAAAACAAAAGGCCTCCACTTCCTATAAAAGAACTCATCTACCCACGCCCGGTTGGTCAGTTTTTGATTAACTCTGCCATATTTGAAAATTCCCTTAGAGCGTGACCACATCCTCCCAAGACACCTCCTTGCCTTTTTTTTCCTCAACAATTCATGCACCAAAAAACATCCACACCATCAAAGTAGAAGAAAGGCACACTTCCTCCTCGTCCCGGCACACTTCCGGCAATACGGATACCAGGCTGCCCAAAAACTGCCGCCCCGCTGATTGAGCATAACCCTATAACAATTTACCCATAAAGGCAATCCCTGCTAACTTCCTGGCAGTGGTAACCCTCCTCAGACCCCTCTCCATCATGCCTAGTATATATTGAATGACGTCTTCCTTCTGCAACCACAATTCGTCCTGCTGCTGAGCATCTGAATGCAAAAACTCCTTCCGGGCCAGGATATATGTAACCCTTGTGGATTTGGCGAGCAACCCTACCACCTATTGAAACATCCGGCGTTGCCTACATACCACAGATGCAGAGGCATGGGCATTGGGATTCTGTTGGCGTCCTTGGCCAGCCCACGGAATCTCCCCCACTGTGAACGAGACAAAGCATCTGCGATGTCACTGTCCACGCCCGGTACATGCAAAGCTTTAAAAGCAATGTCATAAAGCAAACAACCGAGCACAAATACTCTCATCAGCTTCAGAATGTGCTCATCCCTGGCGGACTGGCAATTTACTATCTGCACTACAGCCATGTTATACACCTGGAACAGCACCCTTTTGTGTGCCAGTTCCTCCCCCCCAGAGCATTATTGCAGCCACCAGGGTCAAGAGCTCCAAAAACGCGATACTCCTGACGCCGTTGAGCCTGTTGGCCGTCCAGTGCTCAGCCCACCACCTTTTTAGCTTGTAGAGACTGAAACCTAGGCTACCTGCCGCATCACAAAAAATGTAACATCACACTCCATGTCTCTATCGCGCGCCAATGGCACCCCGTTGAAAGACTGCAAAAACACACCCTACATCCTCAAGTCCTCTTTGAACCTGGCTGATAGCTGGACGCGATGGTGAGGTAACTGCTTTCCCGCCAACGTTTGACCCAATCTCCTGCAGAACGTCCTCCGTGTCCTAATTACTCTACACGCAAAGTTAAGGTGCCCTAAAATAACCTGCATATCCTTCACCTTGGCTTTCTTGTGTGACGGCATGTCCCTCAACCAACAATGCCAGCATCTTCACCTTCTTATCCTGAGGCAGTCGCACTTCAATTTTTACAGAGTCAATCTCAATCCCCATAAATGACAGCTCTGTAGTAGGGCCCATTGTCGTCTTCTGTGAAAATGGCACCCCAAGATCTCCCATCAGCTCTTGGAAACTTTCCAGTTCTTCCTGGCAGCCCGTGGTGCCGGGTAGACCCACAAGGAAGAAATGGTCCTAGTAATGCATGACCATCTGGTGCCCTGCGCACCAAGAAAAAAACCACTGCAGAAATGTGCTGAAACATTCAATAAGTGCACACCAGATAGAGCACCCAATTGCAGTGCTTTGTCCACGTACCACTTCCCTTCAAAGAGGAAGCCCAAGAGCTGCAAATCGTCTGGGTGGACTGGAAGCAGCCGAAACTCAAATTTCACGTCCCATTTTGCCAATGGTGCCCCTGCACCTACCGTCACCACTAGTGACATGGCCACGTCAACTAAGGAAAAGACACTGTTCCCGCATCCTCTGTAATGAAATCATTAACTGATCCTCCTTCTGGCCAATACAAGTGCTGCATCTGTCTGAATTGGCCCTCTTCTTTCTTAGGGACTACGCCAATTGGAGACACTATCAAATTCTCCATGGGCCAGTCATAGAAGGGGCCCGCCATTCTCCCTTCCCTCACCTCCTTGTCAAGTTTGTCTTGCACTGCCTGTTTGTGTTCTCTAGCTGAGCTTGAGTTGTCTGCCCACCTCCTGCCCCACGGCCCGTGTAACCCAACTGGAACCCCTCCCAAAACCCCTCACGAAAACCCTTGCATCTTCCTGACGCCCGTAGCGCTCCAGCCAAGACTCCAACCTGTCTAACTTAACTGGAGTATGAGCCCTTTGGCCCAACCCCTTGCGGTCCCTTGCCCCCTCGGGTGACTGTAACCTGCTGCACAACCCCTTATAAAAGTCCCAGCAATTCCCCAAACACTTTGTTGACTTTTCCCTGTTTCACCCACCCCTCCCCAGGTGGGTCGCCCTTGAAAGGGCCGGTAAACAATGGGTAACCCGCTGGCAGTGAACATTGTCTTACCACTCTTCGCTGCCCCCATCGTGTGCTGCCACAAGTAGCTATCAAGCTCTCCCCATTTGGCTTCAGGGTCCCATGCCAGCCGCAATCTAAATTCCTCAATATTGTTTTTTTTAATCTGTTTATTGTCATTTTTAACAGAGATATACAATTTAATGGTAAATGCTACCAGTTACATGGTACACGTACATGAGGCAACGGTACCCAGGATTATCAGAAAGCCATATTCCAACAAGTAATTACATTCAGTGAACTTATTATCATCCTACATATTCTCATCAAGTTTGCATTGTATTCTGTTTTCCTCACAGCTTACCCAGGGATCTTGACATTTCCCCATATGCAGTTTTAAGATCGGTATATATACTATATTAACAACCTAAACATTCTCAGGATACAACAAGGCTCAAGACAACTCCCCCTTAGCAGAAATTGTATATAACCATAAAGTCATGTACTTTTTACATCCCCAGTGAAAAACCGTGTCTCGTGTATATGTTCTGTCACAGGAGTCCCTGTGGTCAACCCATCATATCAACGACAATTTCCTATCCCTAGACGTGACCAAATGTAGGTTCTGTTTGTTGTTAGGTTAGTATATCTAATTTAGACTGTAGATTGAGCCGCAATGTTGCGAGGGTTGTGTTCCAACTATCCGAGAGTGGGAACTTCAGTAAACCCAGTGTGTCCTCCCTCTTGAGGGACACTCCCTCAGCCTTTTCCCAGTTTAAAACAGAACGGGCCCAGGCCAGGAACAAGGGGGAATTTACCAGACTTCCAACGTGTTGTAATGAGTCTCTTTGCCACTGCAAAGCCCAACTCTAGGAACCTACCCGTAGCCCTATGTGCCCTGCCCCAAGGAAATAGTTTTAATAAGCATGATTCCCAAGAGTGTAGGAGCTGTCTATCTGTGCATTCAGATAGATGATCTACAAATTTGTCCCAGAGCTGCCGAAGCATGTGGCATGCTCATAACATGTGTGCAATGTCCGCATCTAAGTGGTTGCAGCGAGGACAGTGAGGGTCAGTTCTGTGAAAGTACTGATTGATTTTCTCCGGGGTGAAATACGCTCGGTGTACTATATAAAATTGTACTAATTTAAACCTTGCATTACGGGAAACTTGTGCGAGATTCTTTAGTACCAAATTCCATTCTGTATCTGTATATGAGCGACCCATATCAGACTCCTATTTCACACGCTAAATTACTCATCATATTGTGCCCACACATAACGTCCCTGTGAATTGAGCCCTCCTTATAATATCCATATATTTAAAAAGAGCTACGCAGCTCTCCGGGTATTTCTCGCTATACACGCTTGCGTAAGTCAGGAAGGGACCCTGTCTTCCCCTCGAACCTCCTCTCCCCAGGATTCAAAACTGTCTAAACCCTCCCAGGCTCTGTGGTCTCCAGCCGGTTCTAAATCCTCAGGCATGTCCGCTTCCCCCCCTCCTCCACTCATTCCGTCTCCTGAAGCCCCTGGCATGCCTGTCATTAATTCAGGTCCCCCCTCCACCTAATTTTCGTGCTCCCACCCCCACCACTCTTCCCCTCCCGGCATTCCACCTTATGTGCTGCTTGCCTCCCCAGGCAGCCCAAACCACGCCGGTTCGCATCCTCTTTTCCTCCCAACTCCCCCCTCCCCCATCCTATCTCCCTTTCCTTATCTTTATTAGCGAGCCCTCCGTCAAGGCGGCTCGCTGTGCTTGACCCCACCCCTAATTTGAGCCCTAGTGGGTCAGCATTACAGCTGCCGGCTCTCCTTCCTCTCTTCCTCGTCACCCTCCCTCCTGCCAGCCTCTCTTCTTTTCTTTATAATTTTTCCTCGATAGCCCCTCCGTTGATGCAGCTCGCAGTCCTTGGCCCTGCCCATACTTAGGCCAGAGCGGGTCAGCGTTGCAGCCAATGCCGCTCTGTGCCCTCCTTTTTAGGTCTCGCCTGACTCAGCGCATGCGCTGGTCTGGCGAGACATTTTGTGAGGGCTCCAAAAAGTGCTACCAGGCCAGCCTAGAGCTACAGTGCATGTGCGCGGGCGCACGCGTCGCGCTTTACCGCGATTACTTTCACTTTCGCAGCCGCACGGCCACTTTGATGTTCTCCGTGAGGCTTCAATAGATTGCAGCAGTTAAAACAAGCATTGGCATAGCCAATAGGTCTCGCTTTTGGGACCTTATAAGTGTTTAGTTATGCAACTGTTGCATGGCTAAACACTTATAAGGTCCCAAAGGCGAGACCTATTGGCTGTGCCAATGCTTGTTTTTCCTTGTGTGGCCGCATACCCAAGCGTCCTGAGGTTTGAGGCACCTTCACCGCCCAGCCATGCCCTCTGCCTCCAGACTCAAAGATGGAGACTCAGAACGCGACCCGCCCTCTACCCCCCCATTCGCCGAGGGGGCGCTCTCTTTCTATACGAGAGGCCCCTCTCATTTACCCCTACCTGGCGGCTACCCGCCACTTTCACTTTCTTTGGCAAGGAGTACTCCGCAGTGTCCACCCCCGCCGATGCCTTCCGCACTGGGCGTGCCGGCCCCACGGCTTCTTCCACTAGTAAGTCCACGCGGCCCGCCTAACGAAGGAGGCGCAGCTCCTCACGAACCCTCTTGTCCTCCTTCACAGGTAAGCGCCACTAAATTAATCGACGCTAGGTGCAATCACCAACTCCCTACAATCCTTCGGTAAACACACACAAATTCTTGAAAAATTATGATAAATGCAGCTCCCTGCCACCAAGTTCTTCAGAAGCTAAAATGGTGGCAGGGAGTCTAAAATCCAAACCCTATATAGCCATGGGCTATTTTTGGGCTACACCTATGAAGCCCAAACAAAACACAAAATGGCAGTCCCATGGACTGAACCACCCTCCCAATCTGCCCAGGGGACAGACATCCCTCCTGTTGGCTTCCCCCTAAATCCCCATTGTCGTAAACATTCGGAACAGTGCAGTTAGGCTATATTACTTTACTGTCATTTTTTTGAGCAGTAGGTTTCGTAACATCAGCTTAGGCACTGTGCCTATTGTTTGATATTATTTTGTGGATAGTTATAATGCTGTAAATCAACACTACAATGGCCATTTCGATATCTCTTTAGTGTGAACTCAGCTATAAACATGCAGAGCTTTACTCCACTGAATTTGTGGTCTGAATGCCTCATTTAGAGGTGTGGGAAACTCGCAGCTTGCTCCGCCAACAGGAAATCTTTACCAAGCTGTCCGTCAGCCACCCTTGCAACAGGACTCCTTCCACTGATTCTCGTTTTCCATGCCTGCCGACAAACAACGAAGCCGATGAGCTGGGAGAAAACGTCCTGCGCGTAAACAACATTTTCTTTTTAAAATGTCCATTACTCGAAAAAACTCACTCTTTGTATATTTGTAGGTAATCCAATATTGAGAAATGCAGAGCGGCTTAAAAAAGCAAAGGACAAAGGGAATGTTTAAATATGGGGGCACATTCCTCGATTAGGGTGCAGAGATAAAGGCTGCTGTCGATCTGGCGGATTGGCTGGAATCCACCAAGATCTAAATGACGCCCTATGTTTTTCTGTTTGACTTTTTCAGAAGTGGGTTTTAACTCGTAATACCTACTCGTGTCTGTTGACTGCTTTTTTAAATGAATTAACTATGTACGCAAAAAAATAATTATGACAAAAGTTTAATGTTTCATCTTGTCATTCACAAAGATTCAAAAGGTAAGTGCCTGCACATTAAGTTCTGACACTGAATATAAATAGCACTTGTTGTAGTTTTTAGACTGCTGAATCTATATATGGCACCTTTAGTGCAAGAGTGGCACATTGAAGATTGCTTTAAAGTGAATTCCATTGCTCTTCCTTGGAAAGACCCTGTTAATCAACTAAGGATAATTTAGTTTGAAGGACACTCCCTCCCTTATCCTGTAGAGGGCTGCAGTCTATTGGCCTCGCCAGTACTCCCCATACAAAAGTTGCTCTTCGCCTGGCTTCTCAGAAGGTTAAAAGAGGTCAAGGATGCTCTCTGTCCTCTGTGGTAAAAGATTGCAGCACTGTGCCAAACGATGAGTAAAGGACATATTAAACTATGTATATGTGTGTGTATATGTACATGTATGTATGTGTGTATATATATATATATATTCACTGAAAAAAACCATAGGTTTCACACATGTTATAGTTAGCTGGACATTTTACTGATAAAAAACCAATGAAATTCCCCCGTTATAGTTAGTGCAGGCAACTATAACTCACGCGACCGCAATCCTCTGCTGATGACATATGTGTCTTTATGAAAAAAAAATATTTGTAATATATGTATAGCTAAAATTTAATGGAAGAAGACATGGGCAAATAAGTGTCTAAATACAGTATTAGCATCAGCAGAGGATTGCGGTCGCGTGAGTTATAGTTGCCTGCACTAACTATAACGGGGGAATTTCATTGGTTTTTTATCAGTAAAATGTCCAGCTAACTATAACATGTGTGAAACCTATGGTTTTTTCAGTGAATTTGCAAGGTTTTTTAAATGCTAATTCCTAACTATAACGTGTGTGAAACCTATGGTTTTTTCAGTGAATTTGTACGGTTTTTTAAATGCTAAGTTACTTTACGCCATTCGTGGCGTGCGCGCCCACTTAACGCAGTTCGTTCCGTGCGCGCACGGTGAGCACGCGGTGCGCTTCGCGCACCGCGCGCCCACTTTACGCAGTTAGCCCACGTTACGCTGGATGGGCCATGTACGCACGATGCGCTTCGCGCACCGTGCGCACATGGAGGACATATTATGCGCATCGTTGTCAAAGGTAATGTTTGATTTTTTACATAATTTCGTATGCCGTGCACAAATGGTGCCCTTCGGTCACCATTGGCGCACGGGGTGTGGAGAGTGTGGATACATTTTTTTTTATATATATTTTTTTACCGTACGCGTACGGTAAGCGTAATCGGCGATTTTTCAAAAAAAATTTAAATTGAATTTTTTTCCTTGGGGGTTCATAGGGGACACCTTCATCATGGCTAGGTGGTTGGGAGCAGTCTTAACAGCCCCTTTATATGTTTTTTGCCTTTGTTTTTCCTCCTCCCCCTCAGAGTGCGAGATAGAAAACGGCGGCCGCCGCTTCCTGGTTTCGACCGATTCGAATGTTTACTAAGATGTAACAGCCAATCAGAATCGCGCTCGCGCACGTCACCGTACGCGTATGGTAAGCTTACCGTAAGCGCACGGTAAGCGCACCGTAAGCTGCCACAGATATATATATTGATTTAAAGGCTATTTTCTCAGGATCTACTGAACAGATTTACACCAAACCTACAAAAGGCACTTCCTTGACCTGTAGACTACCTCTCTGCCAAATTTCAAGTAACTCTGTTCAGCCGTTCGGTCTGTAGCTGTGTCTAAAGGTCCTATGGAAAAATGCATGGGAAAAACGCGTTTTGGGACCCCCCTTTTTTCTCAGCCCCCGCTTGACGAATCCCCCCGAGACTTTCAGGGTAGGAGCGGAGCATAGCGCCACACCTATTTTGAAAATTTCGCGAGGATTCGTCGACCGGCGCCAAAGTTATTCCAAATAGAATGTTGCGGATTTCCTATGGAAACGTAGTCCTAATTATAACTATATATATATATATATATATATATATATATATATATATATATATATATATATATATATATATATATTGTTTTACTGAAAAAACAAAGGTTATAGGGACGTTATAATTGGGCTTAGATTTCACTCATACAAAACCATAGAAATTCAGCAGTCACCTGAGCTACTATAACTTAAGTCCCCGCAGTGCACTGCTTATGACCTCACATATTACATCACTCATGACATCTCAAATGACACTGACACCACTGATAACATTATCCAGTGATTGTGAGTCTTTTATGAAAGTTTCTGAGTGTTAAATATATATGGCAAGATACTACAAATGTTAAATTAGTAAACTTCGTGTACTACTAATGAGTGATACTATTTGTAACACACATTATGTAAGTGGCTGTGTGAGAGTGTTTAGCCATGTGTAAGTAGGTGTCTGAGTGGCTCCGTGGGTGTGTGGTTGTGTGTGTGTGTGTGGTTGAATGAGTGGCTGTATTGGTGTGTGAGTGAATGTGTGTGGCTGCATGGGTGAGTGAGTGGGTGTGTCAGTGGTGTATGAGTGAGTCAGTGGGTATGTGAGATGATGTATATGTGAGTGGCTGTATGAGTGAGTGGGTACCTAAGTGTTGTATGGGTGAGTGAGTGGGTGTGTGGGTATGAGAGTGGTTGCATGAATGAGTGTGTGCTTGTGTTAGTGACTGTATAGATGAGTGAGTACATGTGTTAGTAGATGTATGAGTAAGTAAATACTTGTGTCATTTTATGGGTGAGTGAGTGGCTGTATGGGTGACTGTGGGTGGCTAAATGGGTGAGTGAGTGGGTGCATGAGTTGGCCCTATGGGTGAGTTAGTGGTTGTGTGAATGGTTTGTTGAGTGGCAAATCACTTTGATGCATCCCTGTTTGGCCCCACCCACCTTAGTAGTATCCAAAGGTCTTCCTGCCTTTTGCCAGAATGATGGGCAGCTTAACAAGCACCACCCGTGCGTTACCCGCAGATTTTGGTGGCGTGTTTGTGATGCAGCGGAATGTAAAGACATTTCCACCAAACAAAGAAGCACTTACTTCATATGTTAAGAAAGGATCCTTGTTTGGTGGAGATTTGTCTTTGTAGTCTCGTTGTCTTTTCTATAGGAGGATTCACGTTATGACATATTTCTGAATAAAGAAGCACCTGGAACAATCACATTGCAAATCACACTGGTGACATTTCCTTGTTCTTCATTACACAGCTGTAGTGTAGAATACGTACTGGGCATTTAACCAAGGATGTAGAACCTAGTAATTAACCAGTAGAAATAACTCCACTTAAGTAGATATTTTGTGCAAAACTGTGGACTCTTGTTGGATAAAAGGGCAGTTGTAGTTCCTTTGTTGCTGAGTTCACACAGCTACTGTCACACCCACACAGACACTCACACACCTACTCACAGAATCATACAGTTATTCATACAGTCACTCACAGACCAAATCAGACACTCGTGAACTCACTCACAGACTGACTCACACATTTATAGAGGCACTCAAACCCACTCAGATACTCTCACACCTACTCACAGACCCTCCAAGACACTCAGACACTCGTGCACCCATTCAGACACCCATGCATCTACTTACAGACCCCTCCCAGACACACACACACAGTGAGACACACATACAGCCACTCTTGGACCCATAGAGACACTCACATAGCCACTCACTCACACACCCATTGAGACACTCATGCACTGCCTCACACACTCATGCACTTACTCACACACTCAGTCAAAGGTTCTGGGTTACAGTTAGGAAATGACATTTTAAAACCTTCACTTAAAAACTAAAGGTTAAAGGGACGTTATAGTTAGGAAATAGAATTATCAAAAACTTAGAAATTTACTAAAAAAACAAGGTTGCAGGGATGTTATAGTTAGGCTCACATTTCACTCATACAAAATCAGTGACATTGAGAAATTATAGTTAGCTTTGCTAACTATAACTTATGCCCCCGCCATGCCCTGCTTATGACCTTCCATTTTACATCACTCATGACATGGTCAGTGACAGCACTGATGACATCTCAAATTACCTTATCCATAGCAGCACTCACACCCCCATAGAATGTCCCATACACTCACTCCCAAACAACCACTCACATACCCATTCACAGACCCATACAAACACTCTCATACAGCCACTCATAAAACCAATCACTTTCCCATATTGCCACTCACACAGCCACACACTAACCCATACAGCTAATCACACACTCACATATTAACCTTTACAGCCACTCATATACCCACACACTCACCCATACAGCCTCTCAACACATCCACTCACTCACCCATATGAGCACTAACACACTCACTCACACACCTACTTACATACTCATTCATACCTCCATACAAGCACTCACACATCTGCTTACTCACCCGTACATTCACACAGACTTTTACTCTATAATACAGCCACACATACCAACTCACTTAACCAAACACCCACTCAAAAAGCTACTACTCACCCATACACTCACTTACACATCCACTCACTCATACAGCCATTCAGACACTGACGCACCCTCCCATATAGACACTGACTCACCCACTCATTCACCAATTGCCACTCACACAGCCCCTAACTCACCCACACAACAACTCATATACCTACGTTTACACTCATACAGCCACTTGCACACACCCACTCACACATCCATACTGGCACTCAAGACACCCACTCACACATGGATACGCACAGTCACACAGCCACTCACATATTATATACTAGAAATAGCATCACTCATTAATAGTACACGAAGTATACTATTTTAACATTTGTAGAACCTTACTATATATTTTTGACACTCATAAACTTTTAGAAAACACTTTCACTCACTGCATGGTGTCATAAGTGATGTCATAAGTGAGGTCGTCAGGGATGTCTCCGATCATGTCATGAGTAATGTAATATGTGAGGTTATAAAAAGTGCATTGCAGGGGCGTAAGTTCTAGATAGCTCAGCTAACTAAAACTGATGAATTTCAGTGGTTTTGTATGAGTGAAATGTGAGCCTAACTATATCGCCCTAAATGGCACCAGGGCACTCGCCTTTTATTCATGTGAGTCCCGGGACCAAAATAGGCTCATGGAAGGGCGCAACATCCCCTTTTATACATTGTATTTTTTTAAAGGCCCTTAGGGAATGTGGTCTGCAGAACCTAATGAGTCCATGGCTCTCCATTGTAATTGCTGCTGAGTATGCTAAGGTGCCAAATCACCTTCAAGATCCACCAGTTTGGCCCCGCCTGTTCCATGTTAGTAGTAGGCATCGGTATTCCCTTCAGTTTCCAGGCTGATGGACAGTGTATTTTCTTAACAACTGCACGTTGAAAAACAATCTGAAATCCTTAATGGAGGTGAATGCATTTTTGATTTATTGGAGCGCAATCTCTTCTGTAGTGACTGCCCAAGACAAGTGGGTTCTTTCTTGTCTTATCCTGGTCTGCGAGCAGAGTCCAAGGTTCTCCTTTTTGATTGCTACTGAGTATGCAAATGCAACAAATCACCTACAATCTCCACCCATCTAGCCCACCCCTCCCTCTTTAGTAAGTAACGGTGCTAGCTCTGGGTGAGTTGGCCCCTGGGCCTGATTGCAAGCCAGGACTTGTGATCAACCCCTTCTGTGCATGGCCAAAGGCCACAGTGGCCCGCCAACCATATTGCGGCCTCAAGACCGCTGCACCACCGACAGTGATCTTTGATCGCTGGATGTTGCGTTGCTCCCAGGGAGGCCAGACCACCCTGGTCGTAATGGGGAGGTCGGAAGATTGCCACCGTCTCGTAATAAGTCTCTTAATCTCCAATTTCGTTATATTTACCTCAATATTGAGGGCCAAAAAATTTAGTCGAATTTTTATCCATGTGACTTGTGAAATTCAGATTCAGAACATGGTTATTTAATGTTTTCACAAACTCTGTAGCAAGTTATTTTGATCCTCTCCAAATGACGAAAATTTGGACAATATAAAAAACCCAAAGCACTATATGCTCATCATAGAGATGCATGTTACTGATGACCTGTTCCTCATATCAGTCCATGTACAAATCAGCATTGCTGAGGGCGAAACAGGTCCCCATCGCAGTGCCCTGGGTTTGTTTGTAATAAAGTTTGTCAAAAGTGAAGAAAATAGTTGTTAAGACACTACCAGATTATATCAAGTAACATTTCTGTGTGGAGAAAAAAAAAAAGATAGCAATCTTGCCCTAAAGAAATTGAGACGGGCTTGTATGCCTAATTCATGCAAAATGCAGGTGTAAAGGCTGTTTACAGCTAAACCTAATAAGAGATAGTCGTGCTCCCAGCAAATTCTATATTTCTGAGAATTACTTCAATGTCTTTGACATAAGAGGGTAAAGTTTCAACAAAGGCTCGTAAAAAATAATCTACATAGCAGGAAGTGTTCTCCAACAAGCATCCAATTGATTTCACTATGTTCCTACTTGAGGGATTGCTGGGATTTTGATGCAGTTTGGGTAGGAAATAAAGAACAAGAATTTAGGGATAATCACACCCATTCCTCTCATTTGTTCTCACCAATCAATTTCTCCCAGTATGTTTTGCTGGCCTGTTGTATTATCAGTTAGTTCATAGCTAGGCACATCATCTAACTGTAACCTTCTGCTAAAGATTTTTCTTTTGAAAGAATTGCTGTATTTCCTCCTTTGATTGCCTAACAACAATGTAAAAGTTCAATCCATCTATCTATGTAGTTTGTTTGAAGTAGGGCAAAATGAAAGTTCTAAAGAGAGTACCTCTATTTGTGCTTCACTTAAAGTAATGTTCGATGAATTTGCACATTCTTGCATCGCTCCATTACTTGGCTGAGGTGTGGCTCCTTGTTTTCATTTCCATAGAGCCTGCATGTTTTCTGATTTTCCTATAGCTCCCTTGTTTGAGCCTCTTCCTTCAAAATAATTGATTTTTATTCAGTTGAATCTGAACTCAGAGATGCATCACTGTCGTTGATGCAGCTATCCTCAGTTTGTTCTTTGTCTTAACTGGTCTTTTCTGGTTGTTGTTTCTCCTGTTGATTCACAGATTGCTGGTCAACTTCAACATCCTGTTAGTACTCTTTCTTTAATGGCTTACGTTTCTTCCCAAATGTTTGTGCTCAGCCATTTTGATTATCATTACAATCCTAATAAAATGTTTTTTATTTCTTATTTTTGATTTCTTCCTCCGGTTTTTTGAACTTGGAGTTAAGTTTTTCCATTTCTTCCTCAAAATCCAGTTTGTTCATTATTTTTAATAGTTCCGTGGACACAGACTCAATTTCCAGTAATGTCTTGTCCCTATCCTTTCATACATATTTGACCAAAACGCAAAGAATGACCAATACGCATTTTGGTGAATTTACCTCCCATTATTCAAGCATGGCTGGATCTAGGACTTGATATGTGGGTACCTTGAAAATTCTTTGTCCTCTGGGACTTCTTCCACTGCCTATATATTTTTGTAAGGATTCCCACTGCTTGCCCCTCCTTCTTTGAGTCCCAGATCAAATTCTTGTGGGGAAAACAGTTTCTACGCTGCTTCCCTACATTTGTTCTCTCTTACTGCTGCCAGTTTGTGTCCATAGGCCTTCGCCACATAGTACATAACGTTACGTATCGCCAAATACCAACACTAGTATATCCTTGGTTGTTCGTGTGGCTCTCCGTACCCCTATTGTGCTAAGTAAAATGCTGTTGGAAATAGTTAAACCACTTACTCGTTCGGAGAGGTCCAGCCGCGCGTCCTCCAGTCAGTTAGCTGTTTCCTCCTTTTAACTAGCGGGTGTTTAAATTGGTGTCAGTCCACATGGCATGAAGGTGGTCTTGGTAAAGGAACGGGTGAGCCAGGTGAACACTGAATTGCAGAAAAGTTATTTTTCCTCACAGTTCCCTGTCCTCCAAAACAGCGGCACTTACTCTGGTGTGTGTCCTGAAAATCTTATGGAAGTATTCTCCAGGCAATATAAAATATCCATGATCTGACCAACAGAATATGTATTGTCAAATACTGCCCTAGTGGGCTAAATATCATGCATATCACACACATATGGTCTCAAGTAACTGTAACTCGTGTCCTAAAGTAACTATAACTAGCCATTGTCATCAATGATGCCATTTCAGATGTTTCAGTGATTTTATCAATGATGTCACAGGACAGCAGTGCATGGCAAAGGTACGAGTTATAGTTACTTTAGGGCACAAGTTACAGTTACTTGATCTATAACTGATGAATTTCAGTAATTCAGTGGCTTTGTTGGTTTAAAACTGTAGGTTTTAACTGATATTTCGACCTAACTAGAACATACCTTTGATTTTCTGTGAAAATCTTTTTTATATATATATGTGTGTGTTAAAGGTATGTATAGTTAGGTTATGGTACTCTTATTTTCTGTTTTCTTTCAATTCTTTTTTTAATGCAAAGTAAGATATTAACTTACCTAACTATAACTTAATTTGAACCTTTGTTTTTTTCCTGAGGATTTATATATATATATTTTTTTATTAAAGTAAAGTAGTATTTTATTACAAAACGTACCACCGACCCCACTCCGTGCACAGCCACCAACTGGGTGCTGCATGGAGTTGTTCGCAGGGCTTGGCCACATACCACACATTCCCTTTGACTGTATACATTGTGAGATTGTCCACAGGTACTATCCACACGCCAGGCCCTTCCTCTAACCCCTCGTGGGCAAGCAACACTGCACATGGTCTTCAACAGTACCCGACGTGAGGTTGGGCGCAGATAGCAAAACCCACCCCGCACATGGCCTTTGACCATGTGCGGCGTGGGGTTAGTGATGGACGAGGCCCTGCAACGAAGTCCAGCTGTTACCCCCCTTGTTGTGCACAGTCCATGCCCAGTGGGTGGTTGGGTGCAGGGCCTGGCGCCCAAACTCACACGTTCGCGCATGGCTGTTTATAAGGGGTAGCATTTTCTGTAAGGCAGAGCTACTGATGTCTCAAAAGTTCAGAACTCCAAAATGTGAAAATGATCCTATTGTCTTTATAAAGGGGTCAGAATATCAACATATGTAAAGCACATGTTCTATATTTGTCAAACAATTACCAATAATGAAATGTATATTTAATTAATCACACAGTCCAATGTTCAATAAAAGTAATTATCATTTAAAAATTGAGTAAAGCTTTATAAAAAAAATTAAAATAAACATGTCTTTGAGTCTTTTAAAAACAAAACATATTTTTCAAGCTACAAAGAAGCGACAATAAGGGGGGCTCCGCACTCCAGCTGAACAGCATAAAGTTCCAGCATGAGTGCTTAAGAAAATTATGGTAAGCTCTCCTGGGGTATGTATTTAAAGACCCATGAGACTTGCTGTTTTTTGTTTGTTAATGTTGCTGGGGGGCTACTGCACATCCTGCAGCCCCACGCAACATTTAAAAAAATGCATGGTGGCAACTGTGCTAGGGACACCACCAGGCAGACACAATATGTTTTAGCATGGATTTTCAGATCCACCGCAAATTCACAACAAAATGAAAGAAAAACATTTTTGTAGTTTAAAAAAAAAAAACTTTATTTCAGGACTATGTCCCAAGTCCTAGAATGGCTGCCACCACATCTTTGTTTTGCCAGCTAATCAGATCTCATCTTGAGAACTCTCGACTCTGCGTATCATCCGCGGCGTGAAACATACAACGTTTTTGAGCCTCAATATCTCCCAAACTACTTAACAAATGTGCACCAAATCACAAAAGCATACTTTTGGGACCAAGATCTAGCCTTTTGCCAAATTTTTTGTAATTCCGTTCAGCAGTTTCTGGAGTATCACACACTGTTTAATTTTCCTATGGAAAAATGAATGGGCAAAATGTGTTTTAGGAACCCCCACCCCCTTTTTTTTATTCTTAGCCCCCCACCTAATGGATCACCCCACAACTTTCCAGGAAGGAGCTGAGAAGGATGAACATTTTTGGGGAAATTTCTTGAAGATTCATCAGATGGTGCCAAAGTTAGTAGCAAACCGAAAAATGCGTTTCCTATGGAAAGGATGTCCTAACTAGAGTAACCCAGTGACTAACGCCACTGGGTAACATTTATATATGTCCGATATAGTGTTAAGTTAATCCCTTGCTTTCTGTATCGCTGCCATTTTTAAAGCAATAGTACAGCAATCACTTCTTTAGGTCTTACCAAAAGCCTTCTCATTAAACATTATTCATAGCTTAATTTCTGTGATGCAGGATATATTTGTATCTATTGCTGTGTCAGGCCAACAGACTAGTGTGATATGCTTTCACAGCAAGTTAGTCTGGCCCTCAGGGAGTGTGACTGGACTGCTTAGGTGAAAATAAAAGTGGAACAAAAAATATACAGATGATTAAGAAATCTGTCGTTGCGTTGAAACTTGGAGCAATGATTTGACTTCTATTTTGATAAAAATAGAAATACCATCAATTTGCAACATGGCTCAATTTTGTTAATATTACGGTGCTGTTTGAGTACCTTTGTGTCGTGGCCATGAGCACTGTTCGCATTTGAATAATTTATATTGCAATTCAGCTAATTATATAGTTCTTTTTTAAATCTAAATGTATTGAGTGACTGTAGCGAAGCATGTAAACATTTGTAATAACTTTTCTCCATGCCTGCCATGAAAATGTCTTGGGGCGAAGGCACAAGAAATATGAAATATTCATATGTGCAGCTAAATTAAATTCAAGTACACATTCTAATCAGAAAAGATGGGTAGAGGATGTGACAAATATTTCTGGATATTGCCTTTCTGTATCAGTGTATTTCCTCAATCTTCTAAGGATTAATGTTTTGCAACAAGCTGAATGCCTGGAAAAAATATTTACACCATCCCACTGCTTGAAACGTTTGCATGACAGTACATTATTCATTTTCAAATAGACCCAGAAAGGCGTAGTTTATATGTAGACAATGCACCTCACATGCATATTATCAAATAGATTACTCTTCAAAATAAAAGGCATGCATCAAAAAGAATACCTGAACCAAACCGTGTGTAACTTAAATACTTGCATATACAAACCAGCCGTCCTCTATTTATATATTCATTTTTAAGGTGCTGCTGCAAACATAGATTTGTTTCATACCCCTGACTCTCTATGTGTGGTTGCCATTTTGTAATGGAGTCCTCTTGCTTGCATTTGAATTTGAAGGTAGAGTGATCTCTTTTGGTAGCCTCTTTCCCAGACATTGAAGAGACACAAACCTGGAGAGTGTCCCTGTGGAGAATTTGTCTAACAACGAGGAAAAAGCTGTTGGCACAAAAATCTTCCAGGCAGAGAAGCAGAAGATCAAGAAGCTTCCAATTCCCATTTATTACCAAATTTCTGACCCAATCAAGTGGGCGTCAAATGCATGGTCTACTATGATCAAGAGAAGTGATTCTCTTTCTTTGGTTCTTAAATTGTATAAAAACAAATATAGAAAGTTGAAATTGTTTCAAATACATTCAACCTCTTCCTTATAATATCGTTTTAACTTGTAATAACATGCAACAGGTGCAAGAGAAGGGTTTGTTAACCTGTACCAGGGACTAGACCTGCAGCTGAGATCCACAACAAAAGGAAAGTCTGCTTACTTTTCTTCCATGATGTTAACTTCTGTAATCTCTACATGGTGGAGAGGCTGAATTTGTCTTCCAGAGAAGAGACGTCTCAGAGAGACACCTCAGAGAGATACCCCAGGAGTACTGGTAATGTTTGCTCTAGAAATTATACTGTACATCTTTATAGGTTTTCAGCAGTGTCTAGATTGTTCACAGCCAAAGCAAGGGACTCAGAAATAGACAGATCACTATGCTCATATGTATTCAAAAGGGGTAGAACTTAGGTAAGGTATGCAAAGTGCTATTTTAAACCCATTCTGCCAGCCAGATTGCATGCATGTGCTGTTCTAGATTCTGGTTCACTTTCTGTGTGTTATCTCACTGGAAAAGGAGAAATTGTAAGGTAGTCCTATGAAAATCATATTATACTTACATAGTGACTCTGTATCTCAAACCCTGCATTTGCAGGTACCAAGGATACGTGGAACTCTAGGGAGGGAAAGTTAGCAGGGAATTACAAGTGGTATCACGAGAGTTCCCTTAGTAATGAGGAATAAGCAATGCAATTGATAAATATGGAGCAGATTCCACCAGCTGTTCCTCATTTTGTCCCAGAGTTTCACCTGGAGATGTCAGCTGCTTTCAGCAGGAAACATCTCTGGATTAAATGAAAAAGATGCACAGTTTTTGCTCATAATCTGGCCCATAGTCATAAACAGCTAGAATGAATTAGGTTTGAATAATGCAGGATAATTGTGTGATATAATTTCTTCTAGAATGTTGTTATAGAACCCGTGGGGGGTAATTCATGAAGCCGACTCTAGGTTTGTCATGGCCAGTCTATTCACAGATCGATTTAAGTTGGAAAACTTAAATGTTACCACATATGGGGGAGTCACCGAAATATAAATAAATCAAGTCCTATGTCTTCCTCGTACTACTGTCACTGGCTTGCTGACCTATTGTGAATGGTTTACAGCCTTCTTTCTGGGATTCTAAACTGGTCATAGTCATTGTTTCACAAGCATGTAAACTCTCTCTGGTAGATCTTTCCTGCAGTGCATTGTCTTAGTATGTATGCCTCTTTGTATCTGATTTGTTGACTTATGTTATGTTTTCTTTTTATCAAGTGTTGGAGAGGAAGATCTCAACGAGGCAGAGTAGAGAAGAGCTGATCAGAAGAGGACTTCTCAAAGAAATACCTGACCATGGTGAGACCCTGCCAAATTTTAATCAGAAATTCGCCTTTTATCCTAGGCATATTGTTAGATTCTTCATAGGATTTAAATAGTCTAGATTGAAAGTCATTCTCTGTGATTTCTATGTCACAAACTTATGAATTGTGTATGAATGCTTATTGTTCTATATTGCTAGAACGCTGACGTGTTCCTGCCTCAAAATACTTCCTTGCTGACTATGACAACGAGTGCTTCCTTAATTAGAAAGCATACAGAATAAAAAGGATAGAAAAAAGCCAAATTTTATAAATTTCTATCTAAGAGTTATCAGCAGTGACCTCTCTTTTATGTTCTTAGTGGGCGTAGGCATGGCACTCTGTAGACTTGTATCACTCACCGTTAGCACCATTTCCAAATTTTCATCAAAATCTTTAAAATTATCAGATGATTGTCTGTGGTGGATCTTAAATATGTTTTTGAAACTTAATTAAATATGTTGCTTCACAGGAAGATTAATCATGTATCCTGTTTGTAATTGTTCTATGTATAAGTCATTTCTATAGCGCAAACCTAGTCAAAAGGCAGCAGGGTACTGAACATGGTCGAAAGCTTCCTTAAACTCAGGCAGCAATAGAAAAGGTAGCTGACTTGTGGAAGGTTAATGCATTGTGATGTTACAATCAAAAGCTTTTGAAATAGGATTACTATTTTCTGTTCCTAATGGATAGACCGTGAGAGCTCTCCGGCCTAATGGAGATGTCTTTCCTTTGCCGCCTCTTCATATTTGAAATGCCTAATAGCCTGAAGTTGAGAGACTGAGTGGAGATCTGGATAGTGCCAAGTATTGAAAGTAGCAATAAATGAGGCTTGTGGCGATAGTTGCTTGGACTATTTGAATATTTACTGAAAAAGCAAGAGTTTGCCAATAAAAGCATAACACAGTTCACTTGAAGTGTTATTGGCAGGTCCTTCATTAATGGGGCATATTAAACAAACACTAGGTTTTTTACAGAGCCTTGGTTTGGTCTTACGCCCCTCACATAAAGAAATGCTAAGGCTTTCCATGTCTCGAAGGTGGAGGGTCACTCAGAAGATGTTTGATTTACCATAATGAAATCTAATCTATTTCCATGTATAAATACCACTGGATACAGGTCAATAATCTGCAGTGTATTGCTGAAAGAAATGCCCATCAGCATGCAGTGAGTATCTAAAACAATTTGTAAATATATTTGAAAGGACAGGAGACAGTCTTGATTCCATTGTGTGACACATGTCAACATTTATTTGAGCAGGGATTTCCCCCATCACCATCCTTTTGTTCATACAGGCCGTCAAAAAGCACCCCACTTATTTGCATGTCTTCAAAGACATTGCTGAAAACTAACTGGGTTTTACCTTGAGCCCTTTGCTTTTCAACATCTACCTTGCCCAGTTAGTCAAGTCCTGCCTGCAGATTTGAAATACTTTCTTATGCAGATGATACCCAACTGGTCATTTTATTTGGGCAGGAAGACATTGAGAACGTCAAGCGGCGATTTGTCGCCTGCATGCGAAAAATTACCTTCTGGATGTCCCTCAAATGCCTCCAATTGAATGGGAGAAAAACAGAGATCTTCTGTTTGCCAAAACTCTGACCTACTGGACTGATGACTGGTGGCCGGCTGACCTTGGCTTTGTCCCTTTGCCCAGAAGAACAGGCAGAAATCTGGGCATACTTTTAGACTACACTCTATCTATGAAAGACCAGATTACCTCCACCTGCTGTACTTTCTTCAGCATACTGTACCTTCTTGGAAGAAAAAAAATCAGTCGTTTCCTTTGAGCTCCTGGAAGACACTTACCCAGGCTTTAATCATCAGTTGTCTGGATTAGGGCAATGCCCTAATCCTTGCTTCAAATAAGTCCCTTGTATCCAAAATGAAGGTGGTTCAAAACACCGCTTCACGCTTGGTTAACAACTTGCCTCCATGGACCCCGTCAGCCCCCACACTGAGAACCCTTCATTGCCTCCCCATTAGAAAGAGAGCACTGTTCAAATTGCTCTAGCTGATCTACAAATCTGTGTATGGCTCAGATCCAAAATACTTACAGGACAGACTCATTCCATACCACCTGATAGAAACCGAAGATCTAAAAACCAACTTCTCCTACGTCCTCGGCGTATTCGTACATCATAATATGGTGGCCGAGCTTTCCCCTGTCTTGTCCCGCACCACTGGAACAGGCTCCCTCTGTTCATCTGTGCATGCTCCAGTTTTTCTGATTTTAAAAACATCTCAATACTTGGCTGTTTTAATTAGCTGCCTTTTCACCTACCTGCCAGTCAGAGCGCCGAATGTCCCTTCAGGGACAAGTCATAGCGCTATATCAAGAATGAATTAAACATAAAGCTATGTACCTGATAACTGTGCATAAGGGGTACTGTACCATTGAACTGATGTGGATCTGGAAACATAAGAAAGAACCATTCTTACTCAGTGAACAGAAAGTCTGGATTTTTAGTAAGTAAATGGCACACAGTCACCACCTATTGTCGAGTCTATGCCGCAATGGACATGTTTTAAATTGCTTAAATTAAGCTCGAAGCAGTAGCCATGTTATCTAGGTGGGGGTTCTCAATATCTTGCGTCCACTCCTTGGCCCAAGGAAAATGACCCAAGATTAACTTGCCACACGTGGTTCCAACTATATGCACATCCTTGGAACCATTTTGCTGATGCAATACTTTTCATGACATATGTTACTGCAGCCTCATGTAGCCTTGCTTCATTGTAAGAAAAGGCTGAGCATGCTTGTCTGTTACGAGAGTGGGGCCAGTAGTCCTTCAGTACCCATCTTGTGATGGTTGACCAGAGCAGGATGTGGTCCAGTTGCTTGAGAATATGACTGACTAGTTTCATGTTAGTTTTGATTTCAAAATTGATCCGGTTGAGTATGCAGTGGGTATCTCTTAAGCTCTGTTGTCGAGGACCATAGGTCTATGCAATGAGATCATGTGGGTTAAAACCAGTTTAGATGGTGTGGCAAGGGGGTCTGACAGTGTTTTAGGCATGTTTAGATGACCCTAAAAAACACGCATAAATAATTTTTATTTTGAAATCTAGGCTTGGACATCCTCTGCCTTGACTATCTTTTGTCTATATTAGTCTCTCCTTGGCGTTCCTGCATGAATGCTGTCATTATTCTTGATACTCGAGTATTAGTAGCGAGTGTCAGCCAGTGTTGTAATTTCGATGGCCACTTTCATCTCAGTGAGGACTTATGAACAAGGCATTCCTGTGTTGTTAGAAAACAATAATACAACCATTGCTAAATGACTGACTGATCGGCAGCACTCAGTTTGATCTTGTTTGGCTTTCTGCTTGAGTTTGAATGTGAGACTTTGAACACAGAAACAACTTTTGTGGAACAGCTTGGTTTAGGTGCTTTGTAACAACAATTGTGTGCTATGTTTTATTTTTGATCCGATTGTAGCACACGTTCTGCCAATATACCACGTCCTTAACTGCTGCTTTCCCTCTAGGGTCCTCTTTTCCTTTCATCCGTGCATACACTGCCACGGCCAGACATGGGGGTGTGTGTACAGTTTTTTTTATCCCTTTGTAAGTGCCTTCTCTGTGCCAGTTTTTCTACTTGTCCACTCAGTGATGCGCAGATGAGCCCAATGTGAGTGTTGGTTGGCCCTGACTGAGGAGGTGCTGAGCCTGGTTTAAGGTACATAGAGATCAAATGTAAAGGTATTTTGTTTTTGATGCTCTTGTTGGTAATTATTAACCATGGGGCTAGTCACGGGCGGAAGTCGCTCATAGCCAGCAGCAGGATAAATGCTTGACATGTGAGATTGCATGTACAGTAAGGCTGTACAGAGACAGTCAGGGCAGCAACTATGTGAGTGCATGCACTCTGTAGTGAGCTGGTACAGTGAGGAAGTAAAGACACTGTTGAGCCAATGTCCTAAGGATTTGATCTTTTCTAGACCTTGGCTCTGGGCGTACAGGCATTGGCTGAGGGTGCAGAAATTTAAGGGGGTGGTCGCGGTCTTTTAGTGAGTAGCTGCTGGCTTGTGTTTTGTGGTGACAGGGACAGTTGCTTAGTGCAGTGGGAGGTTGGGCCATAAGGAGCAGCACAGACCACATACTCGTTCCTTGTGTGAAAAAGGCCGCTTTATTGAAGACCGGTGCACATCACATACATTTTCCCCTAGGCCTTCGCCTCACAACACTAGACCTCACTATACATTTCTTCACCTAATTCCCCGTACCCCATACCCCTAAATTTACCACCCACTTTAATATCCTGATCTTGCAACTGTAATTCATACCCCGGCATTGGACTGTCAACCTTTAAACACTTTGACCTACATCTGTTATCATCTGAGTATCTAAGTATCATAACTCTGAACTTTTCCTTCCTCCAGGTTTAACTTTATTACCACCATCCCCCCATTGTCCTGCTTCTCCTATGTTCACAACTGTCATCTTAATGTATAACCATGGCAACTGAAATGCCTACCTCCTGCACGTGCTTCAAGCGACAACCAATTACAAAAAAACTGTTTTTGTGCACCCATGCTCCAAGAAAACCACCAGCAATCGTTCTAATGTCAAAATAAACCCCTCTTTCACTTAACAAAAAGCCCATAAACTCTTCCATCTAGAGAAGGGTGGTTGGGAAAATTGTCCTAACTGCTATTGATGGCCACTTTGTCACCACAAATTGATGACAGAAATTATAAAATGGTCGTATATTAGCACAACACAACACTGCCAGCCCAAAAGAAGGCCGATGCAGCCTGGGCTGCACCATTTCCCTGATTCCCCGGGGGCACTCCTCCCTGCGGTCAGCTGACCCACAAAGTCCATTGCAAGCACGTAGAAGGTGGCTTCGAGGTGAGTGTTAAAATGTGTAGCCACAAGGAACGTGGTGGACTGCAAAAAAACCTTAATTTCTAATCATGAGAATAGATTTGCTCCCTGTAGTTGAGTAGCAAAATATACTCTTATTTATTTAAACATAAAAAATGCACAGTGCCTAATACCAAGGAGTAACAAGGCCTGATATAAAAGCTATAACAATTCACAATGTTTTTTAAGAGCAAGTTAAAATCAGTGAACAAAATAAAATTACTAAAATAAAAAAAGTGGATGGGCAGAAGATAATCAAAAATAAATAATAAAATGGAAAGTCAGAGACATATTGTTAATTTAGTTGGATAACCATTATACAGATAAGAATGGAAGTGATGTGTCTCGCCATCCTTACCAAAGATCAAAGGGCGAGGAAGAAAATGGACAGGCTCAGTATAGGAGCAGAGGGGTCATCGAGCAGGCGTTGTACATGAGTAGAGAGGTTCTAATTTTAGAATTTTCGTACCGAAATATTTAAATGTCAAGTTTCAAATTAGCTTGGGTCCGAGTGGATGTCAAAACACTGGGAGGCCTGGTACTTTGCAGAATAGTTTAAAGTGAAAAGGATGCACGTGAAAACTGATGTGCTTAAACTTTCCAACAAAAATTATTTTAATTGGCAAATTGGGTGAAATTCAGCTTTAAATAAGGCACTAATAAAAGAATGAAGGCCAACAATCCCAAATATTGCATTTATTTTGATCCCTGTGGAAGTGCTCTCTTTGTTACAATACATTTGGTGAGCATTCCAGCTATCATCACACTCTCACATCATTGCTAGAATGTAAACAATTTTTAAAAAAAAGGCGTAGTCAGTAATGCTTGTTCTATTATTAAAGGGTTAAAGAATATTATTCAGTATCCACAGTTCTCTCCTTGACAGAAGGGTATTAATTGTTGGCACCAACTGTTGATGCTTCCTGAATATATTGTAGTATGTGATAAAGTCACAAAAGCAGATGTGTTACTTACATACTATACTGTCTTCTTGGAGCTTGTGACTTACTGCTTTGCTGTTGGTACCCGTTATGGACCGCAGTTGGTGGTTAGTATAGTAGTAATGGTGGGTAACTGGGGTCAGCACTCATTGTAATGTTCCCGAATTGTACCAAAGTTTAGGGGCCTCTATGTCCTATGGATCAGTTGTGACCCATGGATCAGTTGTGTCCCATATTTTACAGCATTCATGGAACTGGGGTCACCCACTGGAGAAAATGGCTCAATAAGATGATGAATTTAAACCACAAAACTATTGAGCCATAAAAGCTAGGAAGATGATTCAAATGTTGCGGGAATCTGCACATTCTCTGGTGCCATGGGCACAAGTTCAGTGGAAGGGGGATAAATGAAAGAATGGTATGTCCCCCTGGCCGGGAAAGGGACATACAGGCACCGTAAGTGTACTTGCTGGATTGAGAACTGTGCTACCTAAGATAGAAGAGCCGGAAAGTCTTTGTAGTTCCATGACCCGTGCTATTAGACTGGATTCACCGGAGTTGGTAATAATAGGACCACGTAACTCTCAAACATGAGATTCAGTGCAGTGCCCCAACAAACAACACTCCAGGTACACAGTCCTAGACAGAGTGGGGATTTCTTGAGAATCCTTAACTCGGAGTAGAGATGGGTGAACAGCCCAAACCTTAATCGAAGGGAGCTCTTGTATGTGTATCTAGGTGCAGTGCGACACACATCAAAGCTGCAAAAACAGTCCTGCCTATAGTTGTGTGTGGCCAATGCTGTTATTAATAATTCAGCTACACATAGATATTTACAGTATAAATAGGATTTAGGGAATTAAAGCTGAGAAACACAATTCAATTCAATGTGGAACAGTATGGATGCACTCAGCCAGTACCCTCAGTATGAGAATGGATGTGTGAAGGGAGGTCACTGAACCTAATCAAAATAGATAAATCACAACACTTCATAAAACCAGTGCCCCTCACTTAACACTCTAGCCTAAACTTATGTGCTTTTAATGCCCGCAAACCCAAGGTCGAATTTATAATAACATGACACAGGAAATCACAGTTGTCCACTTCTGTCCCATGGTAAGAGGTACAGCTGGCTTGGGTCTTCTTCAGGAGCTTTGTAGGTGCAAGACTCCTTGAGGGTGAACTTGTGACCTTCACACTGGCTAAAGATAACCGCAGCAAAGCGGCTAAGCCGAGCTTTCACTTTGCTTCGGCTTAATACAGCCAGGAGAAAGGAGGCAGCTCCTGTGCTACACACTCTGAGGACAGATCAGCAAGGAATCTTTAGTACGTTGTAGGTCAGATCCAGTTTATTAGCACAGACTTGGGCTGTTGGCAACAGGCCAATTTCCTGTCACTACAAATGTATATTTGCAGTTCCAAAGTGGCAGAGAGGTAAATGGACCAGTTATCTTCCTCCGAGAGTACTGTGGATAACTCCTGAGTTAGGGGTCCTAGTGAACTCTCCAGTGAATAGCAAGAAGTGTAGAATAGAGTTGTCCTCTGTTGGCAGCACTTCTATTCCAGCTTAAAAACTTCATATGTTATGGCAAATATTAATGAACACCCATGGGCAACCCTAACGTAAGCATATGAGTGATATTCATGATCCCTTTTCATAATTCAAGCTTGCTTATGTCTGCGAAAGATTAATCCAGCCATGGTTGCCAGTGTCCGCAAATTTTATCCTTACTATAGTATTCTTTTTTGGGGGGGAATTTATTTTTTTATTTTCCAACTGAACAATCCGCACAAGGCAATTCTTACATGATACATCTGTAAAGTTCGATCTCAAACAGTTACAAATATTGTCGTCATCAACAATTGATTTTGCTCCCTGTAGTTGAGTAGAAAAATATACTCTTATTTATTTAAACATAAAAGATGTACAGTGCCTAATACCAAGGAGTAACATGGCCTGATATAAAAGCTATAAAATTTCACAAAGTTTTTTAAGAGCAAGTTAAAATCAGTGATTAAAATAAAATTACTAAAATAAAAAAGTGGGTGGGCAGAAGATAATCAAAAATAAATAAATAAAACAGTTACAAATATGGTCGTCATCAACAAAGCCACCTTCCCCCTCTCTTCTCCATCGATTTGTGAGAATCAGTGCATGCCACCAGTGTCTTTTGGTCATTGTTATGTGGTTTAGTTTTGAACAAGGGAACGGCCTCGAATAAGCTTCAAGGATAATCGTTAGGGCGTTATGCTCTCGGGCCCCTATGTCTGAGTCCGCTGTGTAATATGCATGGCAGACTGTTGCGTGTCATCCCCCATTTCAAGTCCAACGTTCCGTCTCCATGGGTCCCAGATCTTGTGGAAATTTTTGGGGCACCCTCTCCTACAATATGTGGTCTGCTCGACCGTCGTATATATGTCCATTCCTCTCATCCACTCCTGAATGGTTGGTCTGTCGGCCACTCCCCATCCCCTAGCTATTTCTCTTTTGGCTACTACCAACCCCAGGGAGGCAAAAATTAACTGTGTTCTGGTGATGTCCACTTCACTTGGAATCCCTAGTATCACAAATCTTGGCTCCATCGGCAACATTACCCCCAGGACCGTTCCTATTAGTCCAATTTCCTGCATCCAGTATGGTTGAAGTACAGGGCACGCCCAAACTGTGTGGAAAAAAATCGCTTTTAGCAGCGGTGCAAACCAGGCGAAGTGGTGATTCAGCCCTTCCCATCTTATGTAGCCTATCCCTATCATAGTTTGTTCGGTGTAATATTTTAAGTTGGATGAGCCAGAGCCTTGACTTTATTGCAACTTCTCTGGGGTGCATTAACGCCGCCTCCCAATCAGTATGTTCCATGGACCCCACGTCCTTCTCCCATCATGCTCGGAGCCCTATTAGCCCGTCTGGGATATTGTTGTTGATGGTTTTATATGTGAAGGAGACTGCCTTACGGGTGAGCTCTTCCTGTAAGAGCCTGCCCTCTAAGGGTGCGTATTCAGCGAGTTGTTCGCTGGGGATATTTTCCGCCCGCCAGACTTGACGCAATTGTGTGTATTTAAGAAATTGGGAGTGGTTCATATCATATTCCAACTTGAGCTTTGCCCATGTTTTAAGCTCCCCTTTTTCAACTATGTCCCTTATCGTAGAGATCCCCAGGAGATCCCTGGTCTCAAACCCCGTAAGCTTATGTAGTTCCCTGAACCAGGCCCCCTCCCAGAGCGGTGTGTTCCACGTGATCCGTCCCGTCTAACCCAAGGTCTTGCTAGCCCTTGGGTTGGACAGGACAGTGACTCGAGAGTGAGCGCGAAAAGGAGGGTTGAAAGGGGGCAGGCCTGCTGCGTCCCTCTCTCAAAGGGGAAGGGCACCGAGCACCGACCATTGACGCGCACCGCGGCCATCGGTTAATTGTACAGGAGTGCCACCCAGTTGTGGAATTTAGCCCTAATTTAGCCAAAGTGGAGCAGAGAAATTGCCAATTGACAGCGTCGAATGCTGTTTCCCGCATCCAGGGATATGAACACCTGTGGGCTTGTCCGGTTTCGTAATTTTATAAGCCATTTGTGGGTTCTCCTAAGGTTCAGGTGAGTAGATCTGCCTGGCATAAATCCAGACCGGTCTTCGTGTATGACCACAATAGTAGCCATCTGCAGGTCCGGTAGGAGAGCACCCGCTTCCTGGGCATCTGTGAAAAGTCAGAGAAGGTGGGGACATAGGATATCCGTGAATCGCCTATTAAATTCCGCAGGTAGCCCGTTGGTGCCAGGGGTCTTCCCAGGGTGAAGCTTCGCCACTGCCTCCTGAACTTCTGTCAGTGACAGATCCTCTTCCAGTTCCTGAGCTTCCACTTCTCCTAATACTGGGGTGGGAATTGCCGCCAGGTAATCTTGTATTTCGGCCTGCGATTTTAGTGGTCGAGCCCGATATAGGTCCCTGTAGTACTCGGCAAATGCCTTGGCCACCTCTTCGTCGGTGGACTGCTTGTTCCCCTGGGGGACTTACACCTCTCTCACCCATCTGTCTTGGACCTCCCGCCTGATAAGCCAGGCGAGGAGCTTCCCGGCCTTGTCTCCCACCTCATAGAGGCAGTGTAATGCTGCCAAGTGCAGTTTCTTGGCATTGTCTGTGGCCAGTTCCTTATATTCCAGTCTTGGGGTTTTGAGTCTACAGGATATTTCAGGGTCGCTGCTCTGGGCGACCTGCATATCTAACTCACTTATTTTTTGTTCCAACTCTATCAAGCGTTTACCCTTCTCCTTCTTTTCCTACGCTATTCGGTTTTGGGCTCTATCCCGCAACACGGTCTTGTAGGCTTCCCAACCATCACCCTGTAGGGGACAAAGTCTTTGTTTTCCAAGAAATAGATTTTGTTGCCTGGCCTAATCCCACTCGCGATTTTGGGGTTGTTCATGTCCCATGGGCTCAGTCTCCAATTGCGAGCCCTGATCCGTTCCCTCAAACTCATCTCGACCAAGAGCGGGGAATGGTCCGAGAGGCCTCTGCCTGTATAGTCAGCGTGACCTGCGTCACGTAATTCCCCCTTAGAGATAAATATGTAGTCCAGCCAGGAGTGTGTATTGTGAGCCCCGTAATAAAAGAGAACTGTCTAACTAAAAAGTGTGTATCCCTTCAGATATCTGTCAAGCCCATTGTTGTGGAGAAACGCCGTAGTGGTGTGGTAGATATAGATCTCAACCTTCTGCCCCCCCATCTCTGGAAGTGGCCCTTGGCCAGTGAGAATAGGTCGGTCTGTCGTCCCCTCCACCCGATTATAAACCCCAAACCCCAACTTTTACAGTTTGCTGCTCAATTGTCCAAGCTGTCCGCAGTTCAAGGCTCAACGCACTTCAAAGTAGGAAAGAGAGCGGGAAAAGAAGGGCAGAAAGAGAAAGAGAAAAAAAATAAGAAGGGGGTAAGGACTGGTCCTTGAGGCTTTCCCACCGGCGTTCAGCTTGCAGCACCCAGTTATTTCGGGTCACTTTCTGTGGGTGGAGCTCCATCTTTTGGCCTCTCGTCTTCCTCGCTTTGCTCAAGTGCCAGGATTGCCTTCTCTAATGGATGTCTTGATTCTGGACCGAAGGACATATCAGTATCTTCTGAGTCCGATTGCTGGTTGGGGGATTCAGTTCTTTGCGCCGTTACAGTTTCGGATCGGGAGCGCTTGCCTTTGCGGTGGCCCTGACTCCCCTTGTCCTGCGTAAGTTTTCTCCTGGTATACGGCGTTCCTTTGCGTATTCTCTGCGGTCGGCCCTCAGTTGTGCGACTCCTTCATCGGGGAGACACCCCCCCCCCCCCCCCGTTGATAACGATCCGCGGCACGCAACTGCCCAGAGATGGTCCCACCGGGGGTCGAGACACCGGTCTTTCCCTCACCCAGGCCCACGCCTCTTCTGGTGTCTGGAAGAAGAGGGCTTTCCCGTGGAATAGGCCGTTTAGTTACGCCAGGAACAGGAGCATGTACTGAATTTGAAGGGCCTGGAGCTTGACTGTGACCGAGTCGAAGGTGCGGCGTTGCTTCTGTATTTCTCGACTGCAATCTGGGAATGTCATGATCTTTAAATTTTCATAGTGGACTTCCTCCTTTCAACTCATTTCTCGAAGTATCATGTCCTTATCTAAGAAGCTCAGCAATTTCGCAATAATGGGCCTCGGTGGGGCCTCGCAAGAAGGTTTAGCGCTCAGTGGGCGATGTGCGCGTTCTATGATGAAGTATTGGGAAAATTGTTCCGCCGGGATGAGATCTGTTAGCCCGTTTGTTAAGAATGCTACTACGTTGTTGCCCTCCGCTCCTTCCAGGAACCCCACGAAGCGGAGGTTATTCCTTCGGGCCCAGTTTTCTGCTTCGTCATTCCTCCACAACATATCTGCAGTAGTGCTGCACATTGCTCTCCTTTTGGAGGTCCTTGACTGCATCTTCCACCTCTGACACTCGGTCTCAGCCTCCGTTACCCTCTCGGACACCTTGCAGAGGACCTGTCCGAGCAACGACACCTCCGGGGAGACCTCTCCAATTTACTCTTCCAACGCTTCTCTGGGGCTTTGAATGGCGTGGAGGAGCAGAGCATTGTTTGAAGGAGGCTGGGTTGCCGCCGCCACCTTGGCCTACGTAGGGAGCACCTTGGTGTACTTGTCCATTTTGTCCTGCCTCAGGGGTTTTGGATCTTTATCTTTGGCCATGACCCTGTGTTACGTCACTCAATATGGACAATGGGGTTACTGCTCGTGTTCTCCCCCGTGTCTGGTCTGGAGGGTGGCATTCCCCAGCCCCCCCAGATCAGTGGAACCATACAGGGACAGCGCAGTGGACCACCGCTTCCCACTTCAGGACTGTGGGTGAGAGAGGGTATCTTATCGGGAATGTGCTTCAGTGTATCCCACTCAACGTTAAGGGCGCTGCTTCTAGTTCTCGCCCCCAGTCACAGGCTCCCCGGTTGTGAAATCTCCATTGTCCCTCTGCGTGGAGAATCTGTGCGGCTCTGTGCACTCGAGTATCTCCCTCCAGTAGACCCGCGAGACAGGGCATGGGCGTGTTACGGGATTTCTGACACTAACCGCCGACACAGCAGTAGGCCTCCTCCTTCCCCTCTAGGATCAGGTGTGTCGCCCAGTTGGGGTCTGCTGTGGCAAGTCTGTCCCAGCTGTCTGTTGGGGGGCTCCAGGTCCTTTCCACTTGGCACGTAGCAGCGCGTTCAAACCATACATGGCCTTAGTTTCTATCCCCTCCAGTATGGGTGGGGGTCTCTCCTCACTCCCCCACCCAAGCCGCCGTTTCGCAGGGTCTGTAGTGTCTTTAGGCCCCGCCCGGGGCACCACTTAAGCCTGCCATCTCAACACCCAGGGGGGGGTTGGGAGGGAGGGGGTCGCCTCGCCCCCAGCTCCTTGGCCGTCCATCAGGGGCAGGATCCGGCCAGGCCGCTCCGGCTCTCTCCCCGCACCACTTAGTGTCTCTAAGAGGGGTCCGGGATCATACGGGCACCGCCCCAACAGGCTCTCACCTCTCACCCAGGCAGCGGTCGAGGAGCATCCGCTTGGCCGCCGTACAGGATGGGCGCATTCAGGCAACGCCTTCTTGGCCTCTGCTCGAGATGGGTGTGGGCAGTAAGGAGCCGCTCAAGTCGGCCCAGAGCGCTGGTTAATTCTCTGCCTTCAGTCCTCCGTCTTGGGCAGGACCCAGCCAGGCCACCCCGGCTCTCACTCTGGAACCGCTCAGCCCCATCCGGCAGGGGGCACCGGATCTTACGGCCACAGCCCTCCCGGACTCTCACCTCAAATTCAGTCCTCAGTCGGCCCGCTTCCTCTCGGCCTCCGCTCCGGATGGCTGCAGTCAGGCGATGTCATCCTGGCCTCCACTCGGGGTGGGCGTGAGGGCGGGAAGGAGTCACTTGTGTCGCCGTGTTCCGGCACTGCGGCCCTGGTTGCTGATTAATTCTCTGCCTTTGGTTATTCGGGTCCCAAGATCATGCTGCCCCTCCTTCGATCTCAGCACCACTCCACAGCGTCGTTCGGGGAGGGGGCCCACACCGCCTTGACTATCCTGTCGCCCCCCAGGAGACGGCCACAGACAATCAGCCTCCACTCACTCTACGCCTAGTTCAGCGGCGCCAGGAGGCCTCCACGAGCTGCCATCTTGGTTTTATCTTCCCCAATCGGCCCAGACGTCGGAGACGTCGTGCCACTCCATTTCAGGCGCTTACATGGCCCCCACTGATCCTCGATGAGGATAAGCCCCTCAGGGCTGCAATCTGAGGGTGAAATTGAAACAGGAGGCTGCAGGATTATGCTCAGGATTAAGAGCTCCGGCGGGAGCTCGTGCTCAGTGAGTCTTAACCAGCCATGAGCATAGGCTACGCCCCCCTTACTAAACTTATACAAAGGGACTTTAATCGCCCTGAATCTCTGGCCAAGGGGAGTCCAGTATGCTGTTTCCACAGGTGCCCCTTGAAAGCCCCAAAACTGTATATAAGCAGCCCAGCCATGTCTGTGTTTAGGGGGCTAAGTAGTCCACCCACTTAGATAAAAGCAAGGAGAGACCAGTGGGTATCTCGCTACTCTGAGGCACCAAACCTGCAACCTGGGGGATTCCCTTTGGATTAGGGGCCCCCCTCAGATGATTGCCAACAAGCAAAGGAGCTCTTTAGGGGATTCCAGCTGCACAGGGTTCTCGGGGACTTCTGTCCTTAAGCAGACAATGAAATGTCTATTGGCCTTTCTCTCAACCCAGGCTAGCTGGGCTGCTGGGCTCTCATGGCTCCAGACAAGCTCAGTTTCTCACGTTTAGGCGCACGTAGATTGGGTCAGACAAACATGTCAGAGAATCTTTACCTCTCCAGATGATATTGCAAAGGTCACCTTAAACCCAGATATTACTAAACACATGAATATTTGTAAATTGTAGTGTTGTAGCATTTATTATATGAGATTCTGGGTTACATTGTGTGAGCACAAATTACCATCATAATTATGAACATCGCAGTAATTCAAAATGAAAGCAAGCTGAAAGCTAGATGCACTCCAGACATTGTTGACCATACATCATTATCTTTTTAGTATAATTATTTAAGTGTATTATGTTTAGCTGGTTCACCGCTAGTTGTAATAATTAGCAGAATATATGCCAACTCATGTAATGCTCTATTCATATAATTGCCAGTAAGCCTCGAGTCGGAGTCTGATTTTCATTATCCAGTCAGTCTGCTTGCCCTGTCCCACTTGATAATGACTTTTATATCCGTTTCATGAATTAAAGCCTGTGGAGCAAGGGAGGTCTCCTGGTGCTTCAAGTCCTGCACTTATCATATGCCAGAAAACAGTGCAAAGCAATGTATCTTTCTGTTCCATTATCACACAGCATGTGCAGATCAAGCAGCAAGATGAATTTTAGACACCATGTAGTGAGAATAGAAAAATCCTTCATTGGCATTCATAAAACGAGTAGCAAGTAGGATGGAGAAATAATATAACATAACTAAGCACGTACAACCTTGCTATCCAGCATCAGTTACAACGCTAAAAATGTTGCATTAGTAGACCCCTGCATCAGGCCTAGCAAACCCCAAATTATCGCTTGCAAAATGATCTGGTTTTGCGAGGGAGTCACATGCGTTTATGGTCCCGGGCTTGGCAGCCATCTAGGGAAACCTACCAAACCCAGACATTTCTGAGAACTAGACACCCAGGGGAGTCTAGGGAGGTGTGGCTTGCATGGATCTCCCAACATTTTCCTACTCCGAATCCCCTGCAAAGCTCAAATTTAGCTAAACATAATCACTTTTTCCTCACATTTCTGTGTGGGATTACCACACTGCCACAAATTTCCTACCACCCAGCATTCTCCTCAGTTTCCCGAATAAAATGATTTGTCACTTGTGTGGGTGGGCCAAGAGCCTGTGACTGAGAAAGGCCAAAAACGTAGAGATTGAGGGGATAGCAGAGCAACCACTAAGCGCTATTGGTACGTTTTGGGGTGTTTCCTGTATCGGGCACAAGGCCTACCCACACAAGTCAGGTACCATTTTTATCGGGAGACATGGGGTTTTCTGCGTAAGAAAACGCTGGGGGATCCATGCAAACCACACCGCCTGCCAAGAGTCAGTACACGCACACCACCATCCACGTACACTGCCAACCAAGCACTATCCACACACACTGCCAGCCAAGCGCCACCCACGTACTCCGCCAGCCAAGCTTCATCCCCATACTCCGCCAGCCAAGCACCATCCATGCACTCCATCAGCCAAGCGCCAGTCCACGTACACCGCCAGCCAAGCACCACCCCATGCACACCACCAGGCTAGCAGCAAGCTACACACACTATCATCAAACACGAGTCCACACACATCATTAGCCAGGTGCAGGTACACACACTTCCAGCAAAATGTCAGCCAAAGGTCAGTACGTGCAGACCGTCGGCCAATCTCCAGTTCACCCACAAACTCTCCCTCGTTTCTAGTGCTTTTCTTCCACCACTTGGGGACAGGTGAGGCTTAAAATATCACTGAAACAGCCAAACTGTGTGACTAAAAAAAAGGGGAGCGACCCTTGCCTTTGGGGCTTCCCCTTGACGCGGCCATAAACATATCCCTGGTGCATAATGTGCTGTCTGCCTCGCCAGGGGAGCAGATAAGGGTTTTTTGCCCCGATCTGTCTTTCGGGGGGCAGAAAGACTTATTATTTGGGGTGGGGGCATTAGCATGCCCATTCTGGGGAGCCCCCACCCCTACATACCTACATATGAAAAAAGACCTAATCCCTGGTGCCTAGTGGGCTTGCTGCCCCCCTCCCCAGGAGCAAATCAGGACCTATTGCCCTCATCTACTTCACGGGGGATGCAGAAAGACTGTGGCTATTTGTTTTTGGGGGGTGGGGGCATTGGCATGCTCATTTTGGGCAGCGCCTACCCCTGCGTGTAAAAAAAACAATCCCTGGTGCCTAGTGTACTTTCTGCCCTCACAGGGGCAGTCAGACAGGAACTTTTTTTTGGGGGGGGGGGGGGGGGGGGGGGGGCATTGGCATGCCCATTTTGGGCAGCCCCCAACCTATAGACATAAAAAAAGCCTGGTGCCTAGTGTGCTTTCTGCTGGGGGGGGGGGCAGATAATGAGATATTGCCCCCTCTGCCTCCAGGGGGTTGGAAAGACTGAATTTTAAGCAAACATTGGGGGTAAGAAAAAGCCCTTGCCCAGCAAGCCCCCTGAGCACCGAAGCAGTGAAACTGAAACGATCGACTCATTTCAGTTTCTCTGAAATGACGTCAGCGCGACCTGCGCACTGATCGTCATTTCAGAGAAACAAACAGGACAGCCTCAGGAGCTAGGGAAGTTCTTCCCCAGCTCCCAAAGATGTTTTGATTAAAATTTCCTGTGCCATGTGCGAGGACGGCGGGGAGCCATCATACGCACATGAACACTGTTGCATTTGACGGCTCCCGGCCGTCTGATGTACACAAAGTGTTAACAGAAGCTGCGCTGAAGTCAATTCAGTGCATAAACAAGACTATGTTAACATAAATCAGGGCCTGTGACAGATGGAACACTGTCAAACCTATTTTAAAAAAGTGCGTGCATCATGTTCCTTGATTGGGGCCCCAAATAAGATGGAGTAGCAGACATTTGGATGTGGTGAGCCAATACGATGTCTCTCCACAGGGATGTCGGTTATTAAATTTGGCTGCCGCTCCTTGAAAATAGTATTTTTTTTAATGGGGATAGTAGATACCCTCATACTATTAGGGACCAACTTTGGGGATACCCCATCATACTGAACTGTGGAGCACCACCAGTGATTGGACTTGCAGGTTGAGTACAAGAAAAGAAGAACATTTACTTTTCGTCTGGACTGGCGCCATAAGAAAGACTCAGTTGACTTGTCTGGCATGTGGAACTTCCTGAGACTGTGGTACATATGTATTTCTTTTGCCCAGCATACAAGTCGGTGAGGGCTAAATGCTGATTCCTATATGCTGTAATTTGGGAAAGGGGCGCCACCAGGAAGCTTTTAGAATTATACAATCTGGCATAAACTGGCTCATAGTTTTTGCTGTCTCTAGATTGCTATATTGTATGTGGCGCTTCAGGTATAAATTTTGTCCCAAAACATCCAAATTAAAATTGCCTAGCCTTATCCATTATCATGTAATGTGTGAGTTGCTTTTTACTTTTCATGCTGTTTTCTACTCAACCTTGAATTGTGACCATAATTGTTTTGAATGGTACCAATGTTTAGCACATGCTAATACATTTCATATTTATACTTTATATTATGGATACTGATCACTGTATATTTATTTGTTTTAAATTATGGTCTTTTATTATGTATTTAACCATTTTTGAAAGTTTTTTGTAATTGGATATTTTAAACTGTTCTTTTGTGGCTGATATGCTGAAATAAAGATTACATTGATAAAAAACATAGACCACATTCTCCAGAAAAAACATAAACGTAGCAGTGCGGCACTGATAAGGAGAGGGCACCTGTCCTAATCTCCATCCGGAAAGAGTTTGGTAATTCCTAGACTCAACCAACAGGCCTTACTCTGAGGATCAAAGAGCACATTGTAACCACCACTAGCTCGGCCAGTCTTGCAAAGATTTAGTTGCAATAGTTGCAAGATGGTGAAGTGTTCAGTTGTAAAACCGGAGTATGGTTATGAAGCCATTTTATAACTAAGTTTCCATTTGCGGAGAACAGTCCCACGCGGTGTCTTCAGCCATTCTTTGTAAAGCTTTTCCATCATGACAATGAACTTTATGTCGGTCTTTGTTGTATGTTGTCCCCGGAAATTATATTCAGCTTGAAATATTTTTGTTGACCTGATTGTTTTTTTCTATTTACTAAAATAGCTTTTGTTGGTAGTAACTGTAAATAACCCCTGGCATTCTTTGCTCTACGTTGTCTGTGCGAATTTTGTTCTCAATATGTCAGTGGACTAATGTATGTATCACATTCACAGCAAGGAGTCTTACTGCCCCATGAAAGTATTACAGCTGGGCTTTGGTTGATGTATGATGCCCCATAAATAGACCATTCTAAATTATATGGAAGTGACCTGGTCAGGCTGTCTCTGCTTTCTGCATTACTTAGTAAGATCCAAAAGATAAATTGGGTCGGATGGTGACTATTTTTAGCTGCTTTTCACTCCACATTTTATCCTTTATAGGTGGGATGCAGTAAGTGTTCGTTTTCCTCACCAGCGCAGGGCCCCCGTGCCATGCCCACTGGTAGCCACAAAACATTCATATATACTTCTGTGGTAAATGAGATCCTTAAAAGCGTCTCTGGTGCTTGGCAGTTTCAATAAAGGGGTGAGGATGCTTTCATGAAAAAGTAGTGAAACAGGTAACCCCAGAACAAACTCATTTGAGACCAGCCCAGTACTGTTTGTTCGAAAATGTCTTGCTGCTCCGAGTCCTGCAGAATATTTTGTTACAAAAGAATGTTCTCCCATGTTGGATGGCTAAACATGATCCTTTCACTGTGCTCGGTGAATAACAGTGACGGCTGCCCTGTACCCGGGGGGAGGGCGGGAGGCTCTCCAAAAAAAAAAACCAGTTACCTTGAGGTGCAATGCAACATTCTCCTCCACCGGTCGTTTCTCTTCCGCGGGACCCAGCTAACTCCCCTAACCAATCCTGGCGCTGCTCTCACCAGCATGAGAGCAGTACCAGGATTGTTTGGAGCGACCTCAGTGCTCTCAAGAGCACTGGAGGCATGCGCTTTCTCTAATCCAGCTGTCTGAGACTGCTGGGTTAGAGAAGTTTAAAATGTGCAGGTCTGGTTGGCCGTCCCAAGACAGCTGGCCAAAGAGACATGCGCATTTTAAAGCTTTCAGCTGCCACTCAGCAGCACTGGTCCCACTTCGTCCTGTCACTAAGTTCAGGATGGGTCGGTTGCTGAAAAATCAAATGGTACTAAATAAACTTTATTACCATTTTATTTTTCAGCTCTGGCTTTTGGGGCGACGCTCCTCTGCTGAAACGGAGATGCCGTCCCTGGTAAAGATTCATTTGTGAGGAGTTTGGGAATGACTTTTGGTTTGACGGTGCATGTCCATGCGAGAGTAGTAATCTCAGATCCCACAATGCTTTACCCCATACAAGCATGTAGATTGACCGATCGGCTGAGTAGCTCTTCACCCCACTGAATGAACCCTTAAACTTTGTTGATTATCTGAGATGAAGTATGATCTTTGCTTTGAAAAACATTCAAGCCATCTTTGGAATTCTTCTGAACTGGAGCTACATATTAGTATGTACGAATCTCAACAGCAAACTGGTCTTTCCTGCTATTATTCCCAAGTTAAAATGTACTGATTTATGCACCTATTCAAAAAGTTTTGCTCAGTATTTTGCATTACAGTCTGAGTTATTTTAAAAAATATATATTAACTGTTTTAAAAGACAGTTGCAAGTCTATTACTGATTGCTGATCCTAGGCATCCTTTTTGTAAGCCTGAGCAAGTGTTATCCAGCTCTGTATCAGCCCCCCAAAAAATCATGACTTGTGCTAATTACAATAACCACAACGATCTGCTAAGTAGTTACACTATGTCCCTAGTAAACCACCCTATATTCACTTACTACTTGAAAGACTTTTTTCTGTACCACGTTTAGATATGAACTGATGTTCATGTTGAAGTTTTTTCTATTAGTACTTTTTTTCTCGTGCTCATTTTCTTCAATGTTGAAATCTGTGTTTTTTGTACATTTAATGCCAATAAAAATTGTTTATTAGCAGGTACATAAAGAGACTAAATCATGTTTTTGGGCTTTGATACATTTTCAGGAAAATGCTGCAAGTTTTGTCAATTGCTTATACGAGTACTCCTCCGCCTGGGGAGTTTAAACATCATCCTCAGGCTCAGCTCTTAACAGGTTTGCTCACCAGGTGAATTCGCTTCTAGCTTTACGTTGAAGGATAGGCTGTTATAGGAGCTCCTCTTCAGAGTGAAGCCCTGAAGTTCCTTGGAGCAGTTATGTTGACTTTGTTTGTTAGATGAAGACACACATTCTGGGACATTTGGATGGCACATAGAAGGCGACTGATGTTTTAAAGTCTTTCAATTTAGGGGCAGTGGGTATTTAGGATTTGCCTCCTTCGAGTTCCCTGTAAGGGAACTGTGAAGAAGCTAATGGGCCGGACTTTTCAACAAGCTAATTAACCCTGAATGTACCCCCATACATGTGGAAAACTGACTGCACCAATAGCTGTGACGCTAGTTTTGAAACTGCAATTATGAGATTGGATTTGGCACCCCCTCCCCCGCTGCCAGTGTGTTCTGACGAGCCAGGAGGTTGAAACGGATCACCAGCCTATTTAAATACATGGGGGAAACATAAAAGAGTGACTTCTGGTCTTCATAAAACCTTCACGTTTCACCTCTTTTCACAATCCCTCTCTCATAATCTTCACCTTAAATGGCAATCTCATTTATCAAACTTTTATACAGATGATGAGTGGGAACAGCTATTGGAGAATCTGCAAAAAGGAACCCGTGAAGCAAGGCTTAAATTGTGTTTATTTAAAATACTCCATGATTGGCATTGGTCTCCAGTCAAATTGCATAAAGCTGGCCTACTTTCACATACTAATTGTTGGAGATGCTCCAATTCTGGCTGCGACACAACTCGCATCATCTGTGAATTCCCAAATATACAGCCTTTTTGGAACTATGTTGGTAACATTTTACACTCCATAATGCCCTTACATTTACCACTCACACCAGCCAATATTCTTTTACATGATCTATGTCATTCCCCAAAGCTCTCTAAACCACTACACCGTCTTTTCCACACTGCATTGGCTACAGCTAAAATATGTATTCTACGTAATTGGAAATCATCCTCTCCACCCTCACAGGAAGAATGGTTAGTAGCCATGATACAAACGGCTTCACATGAACGAACGATCTATAACCTTCAGGATCAAACTGAAATATTTCTCCATACCTGGTCACCTTTCTTAACAACGAAAGTTGCTGAGACTACTAATTCTCCTGTTACTCTCACTGCATCCAACCGAGGAAACTAACTCATTGTTCTACATCTTTGTTTATTATGTCTTTCCTATTATTAATTGCCTTTTTTTTTTTTTTTTTGCTCCCAGCTCTCCGTACCCTGGCTCCAACTCTCCACATTATCCTTCATATTTTATTCCTCTCTCCTTTTTTCTTTCACAATTTTACTATTCTCTCCCAAATCTACTTTGTCTTAAACTTTTTGCAAGGTGAGTTTTTTTCCTATGATAACACCTTTCTCTATCATTATTATGATGATTTCATATACAGTCACTTACTCATATTTATATTTGATCTATTTATATTTAACCAATTAATAATATATGCTTTTTCAATTTCTTATTCATGACATTCACATATCCATTAATTACTACCCTTCTTGCATTCTGCTCCCATCCCCTTATTTTTATCTTCTCCTTCTCTGCTTTTTCACTATTTTTCTATTTATCTATTCAATTATTTAACTATTTATTCACAACATGTCTATTTATATGCTCCATGTTTATTTGCTTTTATTCATCAACAAATGTCATGTATTTATCGTTACTTTTTATTTTTGTAGAATTTCTCATTTATTTATTCACAATTTATTACTGCCTCCTTATCATTATTCTCTTGATGTATTTTCATTGTAAAATTCAATGAAAAAGTTCAACACAAAAAAAAAAAAGAATCACCAGGAGATTTGTGTGTAGAGCTATAAACTATGTGATGTTTAGTAGAGTGCATAGTATACAAGATCCTCTCTTGGCGATTGTGTTCAAAGTATGATTGGGCGCTTCACCTGCTGGCTGCAAAATTTGAGCATTGAGATTGAATTCAGTTTCAGTATATACGGAAGGGAATTGTGACACAGCAAGTTGGTAAACCACTGCAAAGTGTCACTGATTCGGACTATGAGCCAATACCTGAGTAACTCAAGAGAGTAAAGTGGTCCAAAAATAGGGAGAGTTGGGAATGGGGTAGGGTGAAATGAGTCTTCCTCTCTGTATCCAGCTCTTCCACTTGGTTATCCCTCAAACTTTCTGCACGCTTTCTTCCAAACTAGTCACTCTTATGTTACCTTTGTCCAATCTACAATCTGGTGCACTCACCTCACCCCATCATGACACTCCATTTGCCTCTCTTCGAGAGGAGCAAGTGGCCATTTGGCCATAATTAGGTCTAACTAGTAGAGGTTAGGGTGCTTCAAAAATAATGTTTAATTATCTTACTAAAATGTGTTTCTGAAGGCTACTACTTTTAACCGCATAGTCCTCGCCTTTGGAATTCCCATTTGCACTAGACTGGATACGAATTGTTTTATGCAATAGCTCCGGTATGTTAACATGTGGGACCCTTGGACTCCACAGCGGCTCTGCCCCACCTCCCTAAATAATGATGCAGCGTCTCATAGGCGTCACTCTTGCGTGCTAACATTGGTTCTTTTCTCTACACCCTCCGAAGGGGGATCCAGAACTCCGCTCCCAAATTTTTCTATGTTGTTCCCTGATTTCCAAATTCATCTTACAATTCATCTTGGAGTCATGTTTTGAACAGAAGCATCGAAATCTGCCTTTGATGCTTAGGTTCAAAACATGACTCCAAGTTCTGCAACAAGTGTTCCATAATGCCCCTGAAAGCTATGTCACCAGATACTTGAACAGAGGTTTGTCACGTTCAAAGTCCAGGGCTCGCTCCCAATTCAAAACTCTGTGCCGTTGCAGGTCTCTTTCTTCTGATAATTAAAGACTAAAACGAAAGACATGTCTTGGAGCTAGCACCAAAAAGCTAAGCAAGAGTCCGCCATTTCTTACTGCTCCAGCTCCAAGGAGAGGTTATACAGTCTTTGTTCCAAGCACCCTGTGCTGCCACCATCATCCACTCTGATCCTATTCCACAGTTGGAGCCAAGGCATGCCAAATTCACACAGCTGGAGCCGAGGTGCCCCAAATTCCTCAGGCCATTGTCAACTCTGGAGTGGGTTGGTGCCTTCAAGGGGGAAATGCTGCAGGCTTTTCAGATGATTGTGAGCCACCCTGAGGTGCCTATGGACACAGTAGATCCACCACGCCCTGTGGCAGTGCACAACTTTCCCCCTTTGCCGAAGGCCATGATGGTTCCAGATCTGATCCGATGCCAGTTTCGGGTTTGGCGCCAAGTTTGACTAGATTCCGGTCAATGGAAGACTCACTTATGATATCATGCCTCAACACCAGTATTGCAGATCTTTAGAGGCTTTTTTAATCTGATTCAGATAATTCTCAGGGCATTGAGAATGTTCTCATGGCAAAGAAGACAAGAAGTAAGCAAACAATTTACTCCACCCTCACCACCCTGATACTGGTCTGTATTTAGACGTTCAAAATACTAGTGCCTTTACTCTACTGAAACTGAATTGTACTTGCCATTGGCAGCTCCCCGAAATGACCCACCACCCTAAGGAAGAGAGGGTCTCTTTTACAGTGGTGGTTCACAAAGCTGCAGAAATGCAAGAAATGCAATTGTCAGTTGGTAAAAACTAAAGCAAACTTCATGTAGCAATTTTGCCTCCAGGATACTCAACTTCTGAACCGTTACTGCCCTACAATGCGGCACGGAAAAAGGCTTAGATTGTAGAGTGGTCCAATCCTTGGACAGTGCAGCCAGTTAGAAACCCTATTTCTACCTGTCATAGACGTGCATTGGGAACCCAGCCTTGCTAACACAGCATCTTAACACCTAAAGTCTAGTAGCACAAACTGCTTCTAGCAAAGTAAACCTGATTCCTTTGCCCATGGGTCTGTTTAATAAGGGAGTCCAAGCATTTTAATGCGCTGGGAGACATTGTCTTCTCCTCTGCTGAACTGGCTCCGAGGTTCATTAGTACTGTTTGGCATTTGGGGTAGTGTACATATATCGTCTGGGATATTGCGAACAGAATCTTGCCCACTTCAAAAGAGAAGTTTTTAAACTAATGCTCTCAGATGGTCCAGAACGAACAATATCTGGCCAAGTACATTTTAAGGATCTGCCTGAACTTAACAGAATGTGTTGGCCATATTATGGGCACCAGTGTGGTGGTCCAACGCCATGCATGGTTTGACGCCACAGGTTTCTCTGGAGACTTGCAAACATCCATGATGGCGCCAGGCTGTTCGGAAAAACGCAGACTTGGACTATGAGCATTTTTAAAGATAGCCATGCTATAGCTGGCTTCTTTGGCTTATTGTCTTTGGCCCACCAGTTTCACTAGCAGCACAGTAAATCCCAAGACTACTCTCAGGCCTTGCTTATTGGCAAAGCCAACCCCCCAATCTTTACAACAATCTTTTTAGCCTTTTCTTGGCTCTAGGGGATGAGGTGGTGGCAGAGGCCGTGGCCACCAATTAGGGCTGCAGTCTGCGTCTACTTATTTTCTTTCTGTCACATTTATTGTTTCCATTTATTTTATCAACCGTCTAATAATCTACTATTGATTGAGTCCCTGGTGAACAGTTTTTTTGGATAGGGTTATACTGATGTGCCCACTAGCAAAACGGGTCGCTTTTCTGTGTTTGAAGGTTACAGAGAGAGGTTGCTTGGCCACAAGAGATTCTAAGTAGAAAATGATTCCGCTTCAGTACAGGGATAATTTACTTTACCATTTGAGTGCTTCTCTACATACAATGGCTAATAGGGAAGCTCCAACATATATAGATCAATACATAGCAAAATTATAAGTGCTTTCTCACCGTTGGGTCCTACAAAACCCAAAGCAATAGACTTGATACAGGCTACTTGAGAAATGCAAGAAGAAATATGTACATACAGAAGCACACACAATCATGCTAAAAGAATATTTCAAAGCAGAAATTATACCCTTAGAGCCCTTAAAGGTGTGCAATGTACCAGGTATCTCTAGGAAGTGACGTAGCTAGGCCATTTGTTGCCCATGGCGGTACCAGCTTTTGCCGCCCCACGTGGCTGCAGGTAAGAGCGGGGCGAGGCCACCATCCACTTAACTAGTGTCAAATTATTAATTTATAATGCGCCTAAGGGTATTTAAGCGCTAAGCCATGTAATGGAGCTCATAAACCACTATAATGTCCACATAGCTTAGGATGAGATAAGCCAGGTTTTCAATGATTTTTGTAATAGTCAAGTCTAGCAATGTGGGTCGGCTGGGTGTTCAGTAATCTGGCTTCAGCCCCGTAAATAGACCCACCGCCCTATCTGACTTTCCAAAAGCTGGAAATTATGACTTTCCTACCTGAAGAAGATCTGAGTGACCTGTCTTTAATATATGAGTTAAAGAGGGCAGAGATATGTTTTCGCCCTTTGTGATGGAGGGCTAGGAAGACCAGACAGACAGCCTTAAAGAAGATGCGCTTCCTAACATGAAGCCAGTGCAAAGCGCAAATGCCTTTTCTGACAGACGCTCGTTTGGGGATATTAAGAATGGTACGAGGAGCCGCGTTTTGCACCACTTGCAGCTTATTCAGTGAGGGGGCATTTATGTAAAGGTAGAGGGCATTGTAATAGTCGAGTCCGAAGGAAACTAATGCAGTGACATCCAAGTGACGCAGTTCAACTGGGATAAATGTAAAGATCTTTCTAAGAGTCCTGATTATGTGAAAGCAAGTGATCGTGGTGTGTTTTACCTGTGACTCGAAATTCAGAGAGGTATTGAAGACGACTCCAAGATTAATGCCTGCTTTAACAGCAGTAGGTAAAGGGCCACATTTCTCAGGCCATCAACTATTGGATCAAATGGATTCTTGTGCACCTAACACCAACACCTCAGTTTTCTCCGTATTAAGTTTAAGAACATTTTCTTTCATCCAGGTATTAATCCTAGCAATGTAAAGATAAAACTTGTTAGATACTGAGGACAAGTTGTCATAGATGGATACAATAATCTGTGTGTCATCAGCATATGGAAGTGCTTGAAAGCCGGAAGGGCGTATCAGTTCGGCGTGAGGGGTGACATATAGATTTAGAAGAGTCTGGCTCGACGAAGAGCCCTGAGCGACCCCGCATGGGAGACTAAATGCCTCAGCTTTAAAGCCACCACAGTTTACAACTTGCACCTTCTTAATGAGTTAGGAATGGCAGAGATTAAGAGGTTTCTTGCTGACACCTGCCTGATGAAAATGCCGTACCAGGCTCTAGGTTGAGTCAGTGTCAAAGGCTGCTAACAGATCCAGGAGAACCAGGACAGCTGCCCCGCCCTGATCCACCTGGTGCCTGATACTATCAGTGGCGGCAACAAGTGCTGTTTTCTGTGCTATGGCCAGTTCTAAAACCATTCTGCGATGTGTCAAGAATGTCACATGTGTCAATGAGCGTCACTAGTTCCTGATTAAGATATTTTTCCAAGATTTTGTCAGGTGTGGGCAGAAGTGAAATAGTACAAACGTTTTTCATGTCAGGGTCAACATTGGGCTTTTTTGAAGTGAAGTCACATTCGCTTCCTTTCAAAGTTGAGGAAAAATTCATGAATCTAGGGCATGATTGAGTACTTCTTGTAGAGTTTTAGAAATGCAGTCAGGAGCCAACTGCAAAAGTTTGTGCTTATAGGGACCCACAGGTGATCCTGACTTAAGGCTAATTAGAAGATCCTTGGTTTTCTGCTCAGAAATAGGAGGGAAGATAGAGAGCCTAGATGACTCAGTAGACCATTGATTCCATCGAAAAACTGTGTTTCATAGAAGAGGGAAATTCAGAGTAGATCTTAAAAAGTTTGTCTCTGGAATAGACTGCCAGTCTATCACAAAATTCTTATGAAGGGTCAGTGAGGCTGGAAATAGATGGCTGAGGAAGTTCCTTGCTGACTCTAAAAAGTTCCTTAAAGGAGTTATGTGCAATTCTAATGTCATCTGTATAGAAGGTGGATTTGGCAAGGTTGATAGCTCCTTTATATTGCTGTAATAGAACTTTGTGGTTCATTTTATCAAATAGGGTCACGATGCGATTGCCATTTCCGGTCTTGTATACTGCAAGTTTGCCGCAATTTTTTAAGATACTCTGTGAACCCGGGCATCAAAGGTTTGGATCTGGTGCAGCACTTACTTGTCAAAGGTGCGATGATATCAAGGGTGGGTCCTATCCAGTTCTGAAATCCTTCAGCCAAAAGAACAGGCCAGGTACCTGCAGGACAGTGAGCCGAAATAAACGCCTGTTCAAGGCCTTCCGAAGTGATTTTACTCCAGTTCCTACCAATAACTTTTTTAGGCTTGAATAGTCCCACGTCCACAGCCTTAGACATCAGTACTGGTCAGCTAACTTTAAAAGCGACTACATGATGATCCACCCAGCTGAGTGGTGTGGCTTCATTTAACTTTAGGACGGAAGAAGTAGAAAAAATGCCATCTAAAATATGACCCACTATATGAGTAGGGGCTTTCGTCACCTTAGAGAAGCCAAAGTTCTGCATAGATTCTATTAAAGATCGAGAGTTCCTGCTAGATAGATCTTCTAAATGAGAATTGAAGTCGCCGATTACTGTGAAGTTCTGATACACTATAAAGGGCTCAAGCACTTGGAACCAAAATCAGCATGTGGGCCTGGAGGGCGATAAACTAGAAGACCAGTGAATATGGTTTTGGCGGCAATTTTTAACCTAAAGGAAGTCATCTTGTGACTTTTGAAGCATGCAGTGTAACAGCTTCTAAAGTGCAGTTAAACGAGTCCTTGAAAATAATCGCGAGGCGCCACATTTGCGACCAGGGTGGTCTTGACACGATGTGACATAGCTTGGTGAAATAGTGGCTACTAGATCAGGGCCCGAAGCCCAAGTTTCAGTGACAAAAAGACAGTCAAGATGGAGAAATAGAGATGTGATGAGCTCATGAATTTCAGTGTAATGTTTACAAAGGTAGCATGCATTAAGTAACACACTGTTAATGTGGAGGCAGATAATGGTGTTAACATCCCTACCTTTGAAGTTCCCATAGTGCAGGGGCAAGTAGAGATGTCTACCAATAGGTTAAACTTAAAGTTACAACAGCGGTAGCTAAAGGGTTTTTCAATACGTTGGCCCTAGTGTAATCCGTATCCATCCCTCAATGACGAGCTGAAGAAGCTGCATCCTTGATAAACTCACAAAGGTGATATTGAGGAGATCTGGGCTAGAACAGGCAGCATCCCTGACGCTGTCTAGGCACAGATGGATGCAGACAGGGTTGCCTTTGGTGGGCCAGCGGCACCTCTGCCCTCGCTTGAGCCTGAAACAAGCATAGACGGCCAGAGAAAACTAGACCACCAACATTGCGAAGGGAGACAGGAAGCAACAAGGGAGTGGGACAGCAGAGACTATCGGAATACAATCACTGAAGCCCTCTCTTCAGACTCGGCCAAAGCTTTGGTGGACCGAAAGCCACAACAGTACAAAATACAGCACAACTAAAGAATAAGTAAGAGCCCCCCCCCCCCCCCCCCCAGCCAGCACAGTCTCACTAAGTATAAAATGCTCTGGCAACATGGGTTGGGTATGATGCATAAACAGATGGGTTCTGTTGGATGAGTGGGACAGAAGACCTCATAGCTCTTTGCGCAGATGATGTGCTGCTGTTCCTTTCCAGACTAGAGATGTCTGGTCCACTCATACTACAAATGCTTGAGCAGGCATTGGGCCTACAATTAAACTGGGCCAAATCCTTAGGGGTATCTGTCACTGGAGCAATGGGAACAACGAGCTGGCAGCACCCGATCCTCTTGCGCAGAACGAGCTTCAAGTATGGTGGTGTGTATGCAACATTGCTGTCAGATCTGGCCTGGTCCCTGAACTTTAACACCTAGTAAATTGGCTGTAATCACATCTCAAAAGTTGGTCAAAGCTCTCCCTCAATATCCTTGGCAGGGCAGCGCTCTTTAACAAGTTAGCTGTGCCCAGATTTTATATGTGCTGCAGAACTACCCATATGCAAGCCCCCAGCTATAGTTCGACATACTCTAATCTAAAATAAGAGCATTCCTAAGGGCCAACTGTACCCGACACATCGCGTTCGGGAATGCACCCATTCCACATTTCATTGTGGCATGGCAGCTAAAGACTTATGGGTGTACTATTTGGCCTCCCAGCTTGTCGTGCTCAATGACTGGCCCCATGGAGAGTGGGACAGTCCGGCCTTTAGAACATATCTGATGCACATTGGTGTTGACAATGTGCTGCATATGCTTTATAGGGCAGCGCTTCTGGCCTCCCCCTAGCTGGAGCTGTCAAAAGTGGCAGTCCAGACATGTAGGTTAGCACTGCGCTGATTTAGTTGGACGGGAAGGTTACCCTACAGACCATATTACAGACATGGAAGTGGTTGGGCCATGTCACGCAGGTGGAAGGTTTTTTTAAGTGGGACCTGACTTTCATCTCTCGACTCTAAGATTTCTGGCAAGGCTCTCACATGAAATCTTTTAAAAACGTATGGCCGGAGTACAACTTGCATCAGTTCCAATTTTACAAATACCTTCACCTCCCACACACAATACTCGCCCAGGGGATAGCTTATCAGGCAGTCCTATGGAGGCCCAGCTAATAATGGTGCAGTTGGAGCAGGGTCATATATCTAGAGTATACCGATCACTAATTATTAACTTACCAGACCTATTCTCAACACTGAGGGCCAAATGGGAATCGTGGGTGGGAGCCCTGGACGACAGTGAGTAGAGAGAGGCGCTAATGGCTCCAAGGGAGCTAGCAATATCTTCCAGGCCCCGTTTGATTCAGTTGAATTATTTGCATGCTACATATTGTATGCTGATGACGCTCTGGCAGGCTAGAAAGCGACCAACACATGCCTGCGTGCGATGTGGGGAGGGGGAAGCTCACTTTTTCCACATGGTATGGTCATGTCCCGTAATGAAATCGTGGAACTCTGTTTTTCGAACCCTAATGTAAGTTTAGGGACGTGCTGTTGAGAGTTCAGCTCGATTTGCGCTCCTGGGTCTGCTGGAGGACCTAGGAGTGAAACGGAGAGAGTGAGCATTGGTGGGAATGGGCTCACCAGTAACAAAAAGAGACATTGCTCGGGTTGGAATTCGACCAACCCTTTGTTCATAGCCAGCAAGCACAAGGAGATGGACTGGTGAACCAAAATAGAGAAGCCATTATATATGGCAAGGAGCTGCCCTCATAAACATAGAAGAATCGGGGGCAAATGATGTGACTCCTATGGGCTGGATTGAGGGGGTCTTTGTGCTTGTATGTGAAATCGAGACTAATGAAAAAAATGATGTATTTGAGTCCAGACGCTGTACAAGTTGCCGTTTTTGCTGATCATAAAATCTTGGTTATTAAAAAAAACGGAGTGGTAATATTCTCAGTCACCACGCAGTCTCTGACGTTTCCAACCCATTGGAAGGCACAAGTGGCAGTAATATTGTATTGGCTAAATAATTTTTCTGCCATAGGACAGAGAGGAAACCAAGGCAGAGGCAGATTCCAGAATCAAAATCCAGAAGACAGACAGACTAGGAGGAAATACTACAGTTGGGAACCGTAAGAATTATTGAAGTGAGTCAACTTTTTGAAATGACACTACGAACCAGATCAGACATCCTCATTTTCAATCTCTCGAAACATTACATCATCCAATGAAATCTCCTTCATTGGTAGAAGTCCATCTTTTGTGATCACTGATAGGACACGTTTTTTCCAGCTTCAGACTGATGTACTAAAATTTCCTTGTAACTTAAGATTGGAATTCCATTTTTCCTCTTGTGAGTATGCTCTGCAGAATTACATTACCAATATGAGACCCCAAGTCTATGTCCACCACCCAATGTAGCGATGTTATATGAAATACTTTCGAAAATCTGATGTTCACAGATTTATTCATTCTTACATATACTTCTGCCTTCACCCCATTTAATATTATTCTCCAGGAACAACAAGCCCTCTATAGCCTTAAAGGAAATACAAACTTAATAATTAAGCTTACCTGCTAAAGCCGAAGTATTGTTATCCAAGACATGTATAACTACAAAAAGGAAGTTTACAGACAACTAATGTAGATTCGGTCAATGATTTCAGAGGTCGCAATTAAGGTGAGAGGGGATTGGTGTCTGACCATAGCAAGTTTAATTACTTTAGTAAAAAGGCTTTAATGACACCTGTCCTCTACACATTTCGCAAAGTCCATGAATATGTTGATAACCGCCAAGGCAGTCCAATACTGTCCGGATGTGGTTCAGTGTTAGAACTCTTTATCAAATATGTAGATTTCTTTACTAGAGACTTTGTCCCTGAAAAAATACTTATGTAAGGGAAAACACCCATATGATCAATCTGATTGAGAATATTGAGTTTGATTGCCTCACAGAATTCTTGGTGAATCTAGACAGTCATTATTCACAATTATACCTCAAGTATAAAGTATTTTGGTAACAAATCAGGTTCTTAATACCAGACCCTCTCCAGTAAGGTTTCCAGTTAACCTTAAATTAAAACCACTAGAAGTTATTCTTACTATGAATAACTTCATTTTGATGGCCAGTAATGTTGGCAGTGCAAGATTATGTCAATGGGAGCAGTTTTTTCACCAAATCTAGGGAATCTGTATGTAGATTCCCTAGGGTTTCTAAGTGTGTTTTTCAACACTAACCTTTTTTGATCATTTGTTAGGTATTGACAACACTACATTGACAATATTTTCATCATTTCGACAAAGATATCTGAAACACTGTTTCATTTTATGCAGTATCTGAATATGAATCAAAGTAGCCTAAAATTAATGAGCAGCAATGATGTGGCAAACACCTTCCTTAGGTTTAATTGTCAAAAATTACTTTAGGCAGATTGCTCACAATTTTGTAGTGGAAACCAAGGGCAAAAAACTGTAGCAAATCCACCTTTTCGGTGTGGTGACCCCATATTTTTTGGCTTTTGCTGGACCTTATATTTTTGATGGCTTTAGACCACTGTTCACTTTAACCCTCCTAACCAGTGGTAAAGTGCCCGTGCTCCCCCTTTAATCATCATCAAATTGCCATATGCCTATTTGGCAATTTAAATTACATATAAGTCCATAGTACATGTCCTTATGATTATTAGTGCACAAATGACATTTTTCACTGTGGCTAGCCATCCTGTGTAGAGTACAGATTAAGAATCCTTATACTATATCTCGGGAATGGGGCTTGCTAGAAAAAAATTGAACAATTATTATGTTTAATAGTTATTAAAACCCAGTTCAGTGGTGAAATAAATATTAATGAAAGTAACTTTTAGAAAGTTACTTTTTCCTTGCCTGAAGTTCCTGGAGAATACATTTGCATTTGCTCTCCCACATCTGCCAGCCGTTTATAAGTATTATTATCACAGATGTGAAAAATATGCGAAATGCCTCCCAGGGATGTCTCCTCTGAACCAAACAGAATACTCAGGCTGTGAATATTTGTTTTCACATTATAGTGTCAAATCCTTCTTGATTGTCAAATCCTGATGAACCGATCAATGTATTTTACATATAACACTGAGGTCACACTTGAAAAGAAGGGAAACAGGGTGCCAGACCAATTTTTGTTTCTCCACTGTCTGTTTGCTGAATTCCCTACTTTTGTTCTCCCAGACTTCTGTCTCTGGGATTCTTGGTACTGTGATGGCCCCAAACTGGATTTCAGTGATGGATGTGGAAGGACACTAGGATTACCTTGCTATACTCTCCACAACCCCAGCCCTGACCCAAGTGTAGTGTGGTAGAAGACTTTCACCATCTTGAAATTGCCCAAATTTGGTAGGGTTTGTCCCAGGTTCTTTTACCTCATTGGTTAGGGAATGCCCAGGAGTCATTCTCACCCACTAACTTGTGGCAGGCATAAATGTGACTCCTCAAAGCACCCACTTCAGAACACTCCTGGACCCGAGGAATATCACAAGAGGTTCTGCTGTCTGCAACAAGAGAAGAGCCCAAGACTAAAAAAGGGGACTTCAAATGTCATAAGGCTGACCTCCTGTTAAAGCTACAGGGACACAACAAGCTACAAGAGGCCTTTCCCTGAAACCAAATAGCTGACTACTGGCAGCTGGACAGGAACCTGCTGTTTGGCCTCTATCTGACACCCTGTGAATCTCTTCTAAGTTCATCCCTTCAGTTTCTGGGGGGCTTTTGAAATGTTCTCCGGCGCTGGATTGGGACTTAAAGCACTAAAGCCAAAAGGTAAAATATTAGACATAGGGTGAACCTGGTTGGTGCATCTGTCCTGTGCTCCATCGTGGTCAGCATCCTTTACTCCCAATTCAAACAAAATTCAGAAAATAGTGAAAAAATACTGGAAAATACTGAAGACGGGCTCCTTTGACCCAGGCCCTCCTTCTTTGTTTGTGTTTAAATGTACACAAAATTTCAAAGATATCTTGGTACGCACCCGTCCCAAAAACATCATCAGACCACAACTGACATTATGGACACTACCCCCAGTAACGGGTCATTTCCCATGTGGCTCATGCATAGCCTGTCCACAAACCAAAGTGTCCAAGGAGCTAGATTTGGGGCTCACGAGACCTTGGCAGCAAAGACGCCATACCAACTGCAACTCAAAAAACTGTATATACCTGATCACATGCCCCTGCGGATACAAATATATAGGAATGACAGCAAGATCAGTGAAAATCCGCATTGGAGAGCACAAGAGCACGATTCGTTGCAAAAGAACGACGACCCACTTACAAACCCACTTTCTAGAGAATAATCACCCACCAGAAAGCCTTCAATGGACTGTTATAGAACAGAACCCACTATGGACACCCACAGCCCTGTTCAAGACCGAACAATGCTGGGTGTTTAGACTAAAAAGTAACATCCACGGTCTGAACGACGATATACCATGGAATGATCTTTCATCTTAAACGCAACGTCCACTCTGTATTAAGAATATCAGTCTGAGTACCCTCACCCCAGACACCTCCCGGTCCATGAATTACCTGATTTTTAATTATTCAGTGGACAACCCCCAGTAAGACCTGTTATTCACTACTGCACAGCTGTTTACCATGAATCGTGCACACATACTCTACCCTAACCCATACACTGAGATAGTACAGAGTACGCACTCCTTTGGTGTCTCTCCGGATATCCAAACGTGCGCATGGCGATATATGCCCACACAAGGGGCTCTTATACTGCGATCCTATAGGCATTTTTTAGATTAGCTCTGGGAGTAATATACAACATCACTGATCTTTCCCTCTGAGTACACTGGGCCTCAGCGTTCTTTAATATACACTACAAAACCATACCGGTCAATGGCCACAACCGCCCCATAACCTCTTGATATCTCCAGACTTGACCAATGCACACACGTCAGTTAGGAGGAGAACGTTATTCTTCCCATATCTAGGAGTTGTCAGAAGCAGTTAGACATTTACTACAATTCAACTCTATCGTCATGCCCACTTTTCCTTCCCCGGCACTTTCGTTTTGCCGTCTCAGCCCCATTCCAAGATGGCTGCCACTGAACCCGGGCGGCCACCGTACCTGCTCTCATTGTTCACGCCCCGCCCCTTCCCTCCGGGACTTGGCGCAATTAGGATCGGCTCTTTAAAAACAGCTCTCCTCCCGCATACACTTCTCCGGCGACCCTGGAGGAAGAACAGGTTTCCAGACTGAACAAGGTGGACACGTAAGTCTTTTCGTCCCGCTGCTGCCAACAAAGGTAACTCGCCATAACCGCGGCTCCCCCCGGGCATGTACTAATTGTTTTCTGTTCCTCTTCTTTTCCCTTTCGTTTTTGCTCTGTGTACGTTGTGCACGTTTGCTTTCCCATGCAGTTGACCCTTCACACCAGGCGATCGACGCCGGCACAGCCTTTCTCAATAACAGAGAGGGTATGACTGTTTGCTCTTTGTCCTGTATTACAGATTACACTACTTTTTGTAATATCACCTCTACTACGGGGAATGACACCTACTCCCAAATGGCTTTAGAACTCCATTACAATGAGGCTTATTAACCTGCATCTTTCTTTTTCAAGGTTCCACACCACTCTGTTAACAATTTGTACCTAGTAACGGTGGACACGCAATATACGTGTTTTGTTTGTCGCTTTCTCCAACACTAGCCATTGCATTTGTTTAGTTTAAGCAACACGCCACCACGGTAGCTGACCACGTGGCATTTTTAGATTTTTAAATTCTAAGCAAGGTTATTAACGCTACCACCATCGCTTATCCCCTGAGTTTTCATGACCCCATTTTTATCCCTATCTACTATGACCACCTGGTAATGTGATCACTATCCGATCCTTACCTGCATCGGTCTCCTCTGCATGCTCATGTCCCTAGAATACATGGATTGACACGTGCTGTGTTAATGATGCTACACCTATGTCACATGACCAATATCATGCTGTTTTTTTCCCTTCTGTCCTTTCCTCCCCCCTTGCTCTCCCTGTCTCTACCAGGTTTCGAGCATGGGACACGAATAAGACGTGCCCAATTACTAATATCTACGACACATCTGTCATATGGAAATAAGGGAATATAGGGTGTCTTCCTCCCTGATTCCCCTCTCTTTCCTCTCTTTTACGAAGGTCCTGATGAAGCGCTAAGGGATCCATTAGGGACCACGGGAAGCGCGAAACATGTTGACCACCCACTATTCACCCACTATCTCACTTTAGATTCACACACGGGTTGAGAGCAGCAGGAGAATAATTTTACCTCCTCCTACTCATTTAAGCGCAATCTGCGCCTCCATCCCCGATCTATTTTTAAACCTGACCCTGAGGACTCGTGAATAAAACTACAAGGGCACCAACGGGTCATTTTATCTCACCACTTCCCACCCAACCCATATGCACAACTGCGGCTACTCCTAAAAAGATCTCCAACAGAGCGCCCTTCGAAGAGGGCCCGTGAGGGACTGCAGCGCCACCCCCACGAGGAGCTTTGCCCAATGATGATGCTTTGCACCCGCAAGGGTGTGTGAGGGCACAACTATCACCCGCATAGGAGTACCATTACCTTACTCTACACACACTCTCTAACCTGTCTTTTGAGACACCCACTCCCAGAAGCAGATCCGACCTGGACTTCCAGATTTCATACTCTCCTTTCCCTTTATGAACTGATACCACTCTTTGTGTTTATGCTTAGCCTTTGGAGCATCGGTACAGGACCGCTCTTCAATAACTGCTCCATGTCCCCCTCTTATATTGTGTTTACAGCATCTAATTGTGCCTAGATTCCGGACTTATGTGAACATTCACTATCATTGGCACTTTATTCTTCTTGATGCTATTCCTACTTGCTTATTTATTTAAGAGGTTTTACATAGCGCTGGCCAGACGCAAAGGTATTGAAGCGCTTTACAGCAGATAGGAGAGAAATCACATAAAAGAGACAAAGGTAAACATAAGTGTTCAAAAGTTCCAGTGTGCTGTGCGTCCGAGGTGCGTCATTGAGGTAGAGAGGTCCAGAGGTAGACTCGATGCGTGCACAAAGTCTTGGGCTAAATCTTCCTCCGAGAGGCGGTGCACAAGGAGGGGGTTAGGGAGTGGGGATGAGATAGGGAGTGGAGAAGCATTGCCTGGTGACTGCAGAGTGGAGGCTTGTGTTTTTTGGATTTCAGTTTGGGAAGGCACGGTTGAGGTAGAGGTCTTTTAGGAGTCTTTTGAATTTTATAAAGGAGGGGATAGTCCTGATATCAACTAGGACTTTAATAATTAATGTCGCTGGTACCCCTTGTTGGGTTTTTGTCATTTTGGTGTCATTTTGTACATTTTAATTTTACTCTGTTTTTCTAATTCTGTTTCGGATTTTTATTGTTTTGCATTTCACCTTTTATACTGTTTTATAGTGCATACATACTATATGTAATGGCCTGAGTTAAGCCAGTCTGCTCTGTGACATAGCTTCTAGGCTGTTAAGCTCAGGTAAATTTAGTGATTTTGAAGGTCCACCCTGACAAGGGTTGTGATTATTCCTTGAGGTAAGTAGTCACCCAGCAAACAATAATCCAATTTCTTACAAAAATATTCTACTAAAATTCCAGAGTTTCCATCTAATAGTGTGGAACGATAGCCTCCCTTTCGGTCAATTTCTACAGCTGAGGCAAAATTACACACACAAGCTAGACAATTTCACCAAAGCTTAGGTCTTGCTAGCTCTATTAATAGAAAAAAGGTACCCTAGTAAACTGGTCAGAGCATCTAAAAAGCAAGCATGGTTCTCACCTAGAGAACACACATTATGACCACAACCCAAGGAAACTTAACAAAAAGCTTGTGTGTGTTACCACCTTGTGCCCCCCCACTAGCCAGCTCGTGAAAAACTGACAAATTATATAGAGAGTAAACCTCTATTGATCTTCCATTATTTGCCTATAAAAAAGGCTGCAATACAAACCATGTTGCCCAATCAGCAGGTAGACAAAATCTAAGTTAAGACACACCATTGAAATCTTTGTGTCTTCCACCCATTTTGAGACACTAGCAGTGTTTTGGCTCTGCAGTTTGCCAATTTACATTGAATACCAAAACATGTATACATGACCAGATAAAACATGTCAAGTAATTCACATAATACTGCCACCAATTATGTATATTGTATATGTTCTTCAGGTAATATGAATGAGGGGGGTGGCCTAGTATGAATATGACTAGGACTGCAATATGCACTGCTATATAGTTATTTCAAACATTTAATTCTTTTTTCATCAATTGACAGTGATCATATACATTTTTTTAAATATGAATTTCAATGGTTACAGGATATACATGATCATTCAATATATATACATTTGTACACAATTGTTAAACAATAATAGCAAATCAAATTACAATACATGCACCCAATGCATTTCGGGACATTCATGGTCCCTTCATCAGGGGTAAACTGTAAGAAGAAAAGGAGAAGGTATCAGAATCTTGCACATTGCGTGATCAGTGGATAGTAGTTTGAACTTAAAATTAGGTATACGATACCTTTTTTGGTGTTCGCTAGTGAGCGTGTTCATTTTCTAAAAAATAGCATGAAAGTGGAAGTTGAGGAGAACTTATCTCTCTAATTGTTTGATTCAATTCAAAGCGCATTAAAATGCCCAAATTCATACCTGGTCGGTTGTATGTGGTTCTGTATTGCATGGTGTGGCACAATATCAGGTCTGCGGAAATAATAACTAAGTTTTAGCCATACTGTGTAGAAAGTCACAGGTGGTAAACGCTATAAATAAAGCGAAGCTCACCTTGATTAAAAAAGTGCGAATGGCGCGAGAACCGTTTGACTTCGAAGGAACCAAGGCCAGAAATAAATGTGGACCGTTGCCTATAAAGTGTCTGAAATAAAAAGAAAGAGCCGTACGTTTCAACTAAGGTCAAGGATTAGACCCGTTTCAAAAAATAGAAGTAAACGGGGAGATTTGCTTACCGAGTCAACGGAACAGAATAACGTTGTAAGCTTCCACGAGTACTCTCAGCCGCGGTGTGCTAACTGATCAGTTTCCAGGAAGTTTAACGTCACGCCGTAGGCGTAGACATTGAAGAAAGACTCAGGGCTCGTCAACAGTGAGATGTGAAATCATAATCAGTGTTGTAAAATCGGTAATCTACGATAGTAAACTTTTTTAGAAAAGATTAAAGCGTATGAATATTCCGAGTTTATGCTAGGAATTTAAAAAGATGTAGAACATAACGAGATGATCCAATGTAAATGGAAGCTTCTCAATAAAGTTGTATGCCGAAAAAAAGATTCTCATAATAGGAAACTAAGTGAGATAGATGAATGTTATTCTGTGCTGTGGTATCCACTATATGGGTTCTAACCTGTTATTAAAGGATTTTTGCACATTATTCCAACATCATTCAATAAAATACATAGGTGATTTTCATGTTTACATGATTCCGACATCTTTAACTGAGCACATAATTAATTTTCATGTGAACATATGAATACTAATTTATCTAAAACAAAGCTCATGGTACCATAACCATAACCGTTAGATGTGGTAATGTATGGAATATCGGGTATGGGATGAATGTGGGTTGAATGCGTTTTGAATGGGGGTAATTTCAAAATGAGTTGGGATCCCAAGGCGTATGAATATTCCGAGTTTATGCTAGGAAAAAAAAGAAAAAAAAAGGGTGCATGTATTGTAATTTGATTTGCTATTATTGTTTAACAATTGTGTACAAATGTATATACATTGAATGATCATGTATATCCTGTAACCATTGAAATTCATATTTAAAAAAATGTATATGATCACTGTCAATTGATGAAAAAATAATTAAATGTTTGAAATAACTATATAGCAGTGCATATTGCAGTCCTAGTCATATTCATACTAGGCCACCCCCCTCATTCATTTCACGTGCTACGCAAGCACATGGCAATTTTGCACGCTTACCGCTACAAAATCAGCTTTATAATTTAAAACGAGTGCGCTCACCACCCATTTCCACGTTTTCACACTTTTGCGCTCTTTGGTGAACTGCACCACGACAAAATGTCTTTCGAATCCATTGCCAACATAACTGAAAACAGAGCCACAACCAAAGTCTATACAACTGAAGATGCAAACGAAATCTACAACTTAATAAAGGAGACAAAATCATTTGACGCACAAAGCGGATCAGTTACACAGCAATTACGTCAGTTGGAATATCTTACCAGAAGAGAGCTAAATCAACGCTTACATGCCTCTACATTAATCCAATACCATCGAGTTAAACGGATCCCACGTGGCTTAAGATTATCAATACGTCCTATGCTGTTTAGGCTACAAAACAACTCACAATTCATGGAGAAATGGTTTTCCATTTTAAATAAATGTTCACTGGATCTGATCTTGCTGATAATTGAGGAACTGTCCAAAACAATTCATGACTTAGAAGAAGAAATAAACACACTAAAAACTGATTTATCCACAAGAATGGAAGCTGAACCTTGGGGACAATTTTTAGAAAATCTCAATTTAAAATTAGACAAATACGGCAAAGAGCTACAAGAAACAAAACTGAGAAAATTTAAAAGAGACACAATTGATTATAAGCTGAATGAAGCTTACACTTGGGCCGAGGTTTACGCACAACGTAGATTTACTACCAAAAAGACTACCCAAGCATCCTCAGAGGAAAGCGTAGTCTCGGATTCAGATATTGACACTCAGAGAGCATCCCTTAAAACCACTACCAGTTCGAAAGCCACTAAAAAATCACCAGAAGAAAGTTCTTCAACAGCTATACCAAGTACTTCTGGTTCATCTTCTTTTTTGGACCCCAGTACAGAACATGGGAGACCACCAGACAAGAGCCAAACCAAAACAACCAGCGGCACCGACAAACAAGGAGAGGAAAAGGACAGAGAAAAAAGCAAAAAGGGACTGAGAAGTCAAACGAAAATCTCATAATAAACATCTCTTCTCTCAAACTGACTCCATTCGAAGAAAACGTACTCAACAAAGGCATGTCCTTTGTGAGTACTTATCACAGCACAGAACTGGAGACAGAAGTAGCACTTTACAAATTCATGAGGATACTGAGATTGCGGAATTTTTTTACTAACATTTGTCCTCAAGACTCAACTGACAATTCAAGCACAGCACCAACATTTCCAACCTTCAAACCTAAGAGTACCTTTGTTGCTCCAGCGTCCCACAAAACGCTGGACACATTCGAATTATTGGTACAACAAGATCTTAAAAAGATCCAATATTCCAGCAAAACAAACAACCTGAGTAGGGCTGAAAAAAGTGTACTCACTAGACTAGCCAGAAATCCAACAATTGTGATATCGAAAGCGGACAAAGGAGGAGGACTGGTATTCATGAACTCCGAACATTATCAAAGGAAAGTCCTTGAACACATTATGAATGAAGCAATTTACGGAAAACTGGAAAAAGATCCCACAAAGGAAATTTCCAAAAACCTCAATCTAATACTAGAGAAAGCAGAAGAGCTTAATTGGATCGATTCTTCTACTATAAAATACCTTATGGCGGACTTTCCACGGAGACCCAAAATCTACCTACTACCAAAGATTCATAAAAATCTGATGGATCCTCCTTTCAGACCTATCGTCTCAGGATGCGATTCTATATTTGAAAGACCTGGCCGCTATATTGATACTTTTCTGCAGTCATTCGTCCAAAATTGGAACACATACATTGAAGACACCACGGATTTCTTGAGAAACATACAAATGTTGAAAGATCAAAACACAGAAAACTGGATTTTATGTACCATAGATGTGGTAGCACTATACACTTCGATACCACATGCGAACGGAATTGAAGCAGTGGAATGGGCTTTATTACAACAAGAAAACACACAAATACCCAAATATTTCATCCTATAATTACTAGAGTTTTGCTTGCAAAACAGCTATTTTTGCTGGGATGAACAGTTCTACATTCAACTTAATGGTACATCCATGGGCTTTCCAGGAGCACCAGTATACGCTAATACGTACATGGCCAAGTTCGAACACGATTACATTCTTCAGGATCTCACATGGAAGGAAGGTTTGATATTTTTTAAACGCTCCATAGATGACATCTTCCTCATTTGGAACCAGTCAGAACCAGCACTCATCAACAACATACGAACACTCAACTTGATTGATCCTCGAGTACAATTCACCTACACCATAAGCCGCAAATCAATTTCATTTTTAGATGTCTGGATAGACGTTGAACAGGGTGAAATCCACACGAGTGTGTACAAAAAACCTACAGACAGAAATAATGCTCTACTTTTCAGTAGTTTTCATCCTCCTTCATTGATTCGGAATTTACCAGTTTCCCAATTTTTGAGAACCAAAAGAATTTCTTCCACTGACACGGCATGCGAATCTACGTGGCAACAGCAGTTAAAGAATTACACAGAAAGAGGGTACCCTGAGAACATATTGAGAGAGCAATTAAACAAAGTTAAAACTCGATCACGTGATGAACTATTGAAGAAAACTCCTAAAAAGACCGGCACACGAACTGTCTTTGTTTCTAAATATTCCACGGCATCCAGGAAGATCAAACAAATCATACACAAACATTGGAGCTTACTTCAACTTGAAACAGATTTCAAAGAACTGTTCAAAGACAAACCACTGTTTGCCTATACAAGAGCTCAAAATCTAAAAGAAATGTTAACTAAAAGACAGAAACCAACACGGACTCTTGAACCAAGTAAAGGTACCCAAAAATGTTGGAACTGCACTCATTGCAACAACGCGATCACAGGAGATATCTTACTGCATCCATCTACAGGCCAAAAGATTAAGATACATAGCAGTACAACATGTAATTCTGAAAACGTAATCTACACCATTAAATGCCCATGCGGATTACTATACGTCGGCAAAACTGAGAGAAAAATGAAAATTCGACTAACAGAACACAAAAGCAAAATACGCACCAAAAGCACGACTTCAAGCATAGCAACACATTGGGAGGAATCACGACATCAAATTGCCCAACTGAAATTCCAAATCATTGAAGAAGTACCAAAGCGCATAGATCGCGACAACTCTAAGTATCTACTACAAAGAGAAGCATTTTGGATCAAGAAACTTAAAACCCTTACTCCGCATGGACTCAATGATAAATTCGAGATGGCTTGCTTTCTCTAGACAAACACTACTACTTGATAATCAGACCCCACCTTGGGATCCCAACTCATTTTGAAATTACCCCCATTCAAAACGCATTTAACCCACATTCATCCCATACCCGATATTCCATACATTACCACATCTAACGGTTATGGTTATGGTACCATGAGCTTTGTTTTAGATAAATTAGTATTCATATGTTCACATGAAAATTAATTATGTGCTCAGTTAAAGATGTCGGAATCATGTAAACATGAAAATCACCTATGTATTTTATTGAATGATGTTGGAATAATGTGCAAAAATCCTTTAATAACAGGTTAGAACCCATATAGTGGATACCACAGCACAGAATAACATTCATCTATCTCACTTAGTTTCCTATTATGAGAATCTTTTTTTCGGCATACAACTTTATTGAGAAGCTTCCATTTACATTGGATCATCTCGTTATGTTCTACATCTTTTTAAATTCCTAGCATAAACTCGGAATATTCATACGCTTTAATCTTTTCTAAAAAAGTTTACTATCGTAGATTACCGATTTTACAACACTGATTATGATTTCACATCTCACTGTTGACGAGCCCCGAGTCTTTCTTTAATGTCTACGCCTACGGCGTGACGTTAAACTTCCTGGAAACTGATCAGTTAGCACACCGCGGCTGAGAGTACTCGTGGAAGCTTACAACGTTATTCTGTTCCGTTGACTCGGTAAGCAAATCTCCCCGTTTACTTCTATTTTTTGAAACGGGTCTAATCCTTGACCTTAGTTGAAACGTACGGCTCTTTCTTTTTATTTCAGACACTTTATAGGCAACGGTCCACATTTATTTCTGGCCTTGGTTCCTTCGAAGTCAAACGGTTCTCGCGCCATTCGCACTTTTTTAATCAAGGTGAGCTTCGCTTTATTTATAGCGTTTACCACCTGTGACTTTCTACACAGTATGGCTAAAACTTAGTTATTATTTCCGCAGACCTGATATTGTGCCACACCATGCAATACAGAACCACATACAACCGACCAGGTATGAATTTGGGCATTTTAATGCGCTTTGAATTGAATCAAACAATTAGAGAGATAAGTTCTCCTCAACTTCCACTTTCATGCTATTTTTTAGAAAATGAACACGCTCACTAGCGAACACCAAAAAAGGTATCGTATACCTAATTTTAAGTTCAAACTACTATCCACTGATCACGCAATGTGCAAGATTCTGATACCTTCTCCTTTTCTTCTTACAGTTTACCCCTGATGAAGGGACCATGAATGTCCCGAAATGCATTGGGTGCATGTATTGTAATTTGATTTGCTATTATTGTTTAACAATTGTGTACAAATGTATATATATTGAATGATCATGTATATCCTGTAACCATTGAAATTCATATTTAAAAAAATGTATATGATCACTGTCAATTGATGAAAAAAGAATTAAATGTTTGAAATAACTATATAGCAGTGCAAAAAAAAAAAAAAAAGGGTGCATGTATTGTAATTTGATTTGCTATTATTGTTTAACAATTGTGTACAAATGTATATACATTGAATGATCATGTATATCCTGTAACCATTGAAATTCATATTTAAAAAAATGTATATGATCACTGTCAATTGATGAAAAAAGAATTAAATGTTTGAAATAACTATATAGCAGTGCATATTGCAGTCCTAGTCATATTCATACTAGGCCACCCCCCTCATTCATTTCACGTGCTACGCAAGCACATGGCAATTTTGCACGCTTACCGCTACAAAATCAGCTTTATAATTTAAAACGAGTGCGCTCACCACCCATTTCCACGTCTTCAGGTAATATGATCCATATAGGAAAGATTACACAACAAGCGAAAATGAGAATAGGACAATTCAGAAACCTGATAAGGTTCAAAGTAGCAAAAGTTCCTTTTGTTAAATCCTTCCATTAAAGGACCCCACAGCAGATGACCTAAAAGGGCAAGTCGCCGATGTTCCAACTGACGTGTTTTTTTTATCCATCAGCTGGGCCCAAAACTTTACTTTTATCATTAATACTCCTTTCTACTGGTTCTTACAAACTAACTACATCCAAAGAGATTTTGGTCCTCTGATGGACCTTACTCGCCCCACTGAGGGGTGAAGGATTAGGATGTCATCAGCCACCCCAATAATTGGTAGCCGACTTCACAAATTGGGAAGTAGGTTTAGATAAATCACCCTCACAACCATACTATAGATATATAGAATGACGACAGGCAGACCGAACCTCCTAAATTTTGTTTGGACCAAGATCTTAAACTCTAAAAGTTCTGTCATTGCTATGCAGAACAATAGTAGGAGAATCTGATGTTCTGAAAATAATATACGGTTGTCTCCATTATGCATTGATAATTAAATATTGTATGCATGATCCCTGTGGAAAGAACATTTGAAATACAGTTATAAGACTCTAACCGTTTTAGTTGAATTCATTATTGTATTGAGCAAGTTTAACATTTGAAGCGCTAATCAATATTTTAGGTAATTCAGTCATGAGTGTCAGTAAGTAGTTATAGAATGTAGTATAAAGCCTTACATTTAGCAAAGTACAGACAAACTTAAACTTACAAAGGATTTAGAAATCTAAAATTCATCCAAGGAGTCCATGAAATGTTTAAGCAGTGGGGTGCCCACAACTAGCAAGGGCAAGAGGGTCAGTTCAGTAAAGTTCTCAACATAGACATTAAGTCCAATTAGTTGGATTTAGGAATGGGCAAGGACTAGGGGTGGGCGGAATTTGCGAAATTCACTTTCTCAAATTATCGCGAAAATGTTAAAAATCTCCACAAACACGCGGAAATATCGCGAAGATGCAGAAGTTTTTTCCCCGCCCGTTCGCGGTATTTTCTGCGTGGTCGCGGCTCGCCAACTTACCCATGCGGTTGCTCACGGGTGCGGCCATCTTGTTTTCACTTGTCTCGTGGTGCATGATCGCGAGAAGAAAGAAGTGATCACGCTACGAATGAAGTTACTGCAGGCGCGAACTGTCGCGAGACAGCGCAAATGGCTACCAACAATCCAACATCTCGTGGAGAATGCGACCGGATCGGGAAAACTTGTCGGCGAACGCGGGGATTCAGGTAAGGCGATTGCGCGCACGCGAGAATGTATTATTTTACAGCGCGAGCAAGCAAAAAATTTCCGGTAAAATGCAGATTGTGGAAATTTTGACATTTTCGCGCTCTCTGCGGAACGCGAAAATGTCAAATTATCACAATTCCCGCGAGCGGAACGGAATTTTAGCCCAGGCCTAGCAATGACTGGTGAAACAGGAGTGTCATCAAGCTCACCTACTTGAGCCAGGTGTCAGCAGAAATAAATAAATCTCCACTGCAGAAGGGATATCAGTCTGCATAGGAAGAGGGACAGGTGCTTCCCTGGTGAAGGCAAGTGGGCACACATCAGTCTGCGGAAAGGAAGTCTGCGGAAAGGAAGAAGCACCTTCCACTACATCCGAACAAGAAAACAGCACCCCACCGAAGAAGGAGCAGCACTCTGCTGTACACCAGAAGCTTTTGCGAATATACCTTGTCAAGTCCAGAGGTGACATCAGTTGTCACACCACCATTGTTTGATGAACATGGGATCATCATCCGCTCACATGATAAACGATCGTCCGTTCCAGTCACACAGGATTGTTTACAAAGGATCTTTTTCAAAAGTACTGTTCCATGTGCTGAGGTTAGACGTTGAGCTTCTCATGTTAGTGTCCATATAGATGTAGCAAGAAAAGTATCAATTGTCTCAGGAATGTCATGTGAGAGTACAAGAAGAGTTCAGTAAGTGGAAAACTTAGCAATATTCTTTCTCATCAGTCCATAGAAAGTTGAAGTAAAAAGAAAAAAGCCAACTGAATGGATTAAAAGCAATGATTCTTAATTAAATGAATATGCAATTACACTCAAGCATGGTTAAATTCAATTAAGCCTTCATGTCACATAATCAAATATCATGTATTATCATTGACTGTTGCACAGAAATGTTCAGTGCTAAATATAGCCTACTGTGTAATTTTCAAAGTATATACATGTAAAGTATTTGTATAAAACATTTAATAAAACTTGTTGTAGGAAAGCTCAGACTCTATTAGTATAAAGTATATGCACAAAGAGTTTCACTCGTCTAAACACAGGCCTTTCGGAATTGCACCAACTTTTTGATCTCTATGGTGCATTACAATGGAAGCAATAGAAGATGGCTTATTTCACTATAAGTGTTAGCACAATTTAAATTTGAGACTCATTTAAACATGTGTACATAACTTGTCATCTTTAGTTCTGTTAATTTGCATTTAAACGAAAACATTCTATAAGTGTTTGTATCAATATTATTTGAGCCATAATTTGAGTATTAGATATGTTAAGCACAAAAATTGAGAAAACTCTTCTATTTCTGCAACTCTATGCACTCTTTTACCGTGCTTTTCTGTTTTTCTATTTGAATCATCGTCTTTCACTTAATGTGAGCCATGTGCACCTTCATTTTCGTGTGTGGTTTTGTTGTCATATCCAGTTCTTATTGTCATAAAACCAGGTAACCGTATTTACACTGGAGCATCGATATGATGAGCTGACTGGAAAGGGGAAGGGGGGGGGGGGGGTGGTCTTGGGGAGCAATGTTACAAATACTGGAATGCAAGTGGATTCATTGTTGTAGTCTATTGGCAATTGACTGAATTTAGTTGAAGAGAGGCAGTTTTCATTGTAACGTGTATCTTAGAACGCTACTCTACTGCAGGACTGACATACATTGGCAACATTGTCCCTTTGCCCTTATAGGTTAGGACATGAACTTTAGAGATTCAAGACCAGAGATTGGCCCTTGAAATACTTTCCTTCAATTTTACGGTGTCGTGACTTAAAAATCAATGAGTTGTTACCGACAAATACGTTTTTTTAGTTAACAATTCCTTGTCCTTGTTATATGCACTTATATTACAAATCTAATTTTACTGTTTATTAAATGTTTCTTTACCCTCTGAAGTTATATAAAACTGACTATGCTGAATGCAACTCTGCCTGATTTGAACCTCAGTTGATCATACATACTGCTCCTAATCAAATATCCATTCTTACTGGAAATGTTACCTTGAAGTATAGCATGATACATATAGCGTGTATTTCTTTGTAGCATGTTTTCTATGCCTCTTCTATTTTTCTTTCTACTCCATCTATTCTCGTCTGCAAGACAGATTTGTTTGTTATGTTATTTTATTTTTCAACTTGATTGGTAGTTCTAGACTGCTTATTGTGGCACCGTTATCCGTGTCCTAGACTGGTGCATTCCTTGGCCATTTGTTAGTGCTTTTCCCGCCGTGCGAGGGTCGAGATTAACTGCTTCACAGGCAGTGACGACGCGCTAGTTTGCTGCTCGTCCCCGACCGATTTGCGGTGTGTCCACAAAGGGCTTCTCCCCATACACTAGTAGTGCCTTTACAGTGTGGGCAACTTTTCAACTTTTCTCATCCGGTTCTTTGAAATCCGTGCTTGTTTAAAGCCCAATTTAGATTCTCTGGTAACGTCAGACATATGAGAATTAAACCGGGGGCAGTGGCCCTTTGCCACTTCTAGTTTACTTCCGAGTGCTTGCACAGTTTGAAACCGCTTTATGGCGGTGGTTTTCCTGTTATGCGTTTGACTTTGAGAACAGTCATTCTGTAATACTCATTATTGGTCGTTATACAACAGGTCCTTATTCTCAGATTGAGTGAGTACAATTTTGTTGATGAGAGCTTTGTGTCTCCCTTTATCCTTGATACGTTTAGTTCTTTTGAGCATTCTGATACAGTAGTAAGCCCACAAATTACTATATAGCACGTAAGCTCTTAGTGACACTATGACTAAACACTAACTTTTCTTTGGGTATTTTGTAGGTATTTTTAGTTGTCAATCAACCCTTACCACATCTATTTGATACTGTTTTTAGCCGTGTCTGGTAGCTAAGTAGACTAATGCATCCACTGTAGTGGCCTGTGTTCCACCTCATGATCACAGGTTTAAATCCCGGTGGGCCCACTCAGCTTTTCATCCTTTCTGAGGTCGACAAAATGAGTACCATTGAGTTGGGTAAGAATAAACATTGGTTATGTAGTGCCAAGATGCCCCTTTTGGGGGTGAATGTGTGCTTTACAAATACTTGTTACGTTATGTTATGATCATTCAACAGGTATTTCATTCATGTGTGATAGCCTAGCTGCTGTTAACTATTATTTTAGTTTAGTGCATCCTTGGCCTTATTATCATTGTTCCCCTTTTTTTCTAGATGTCCCACATTTGTTTATATTGATGAGACATCTACATTTCAAAAGGGGTTAAAACGCTGTCAACAATATGACACACAGACTTTGCTAAATACATGTCTCCTATAGGATTCCAGGCTAACATTATTTAAAAAAAAGCCTTGTTGAACAAATACATTTGTCATGCGTCTTTTGTAGGTAAATGCTTCTCTGCTTTAGACCCTGGGGACTAGATGGTGGCCTGCAAGACGTCTATATTTCGTGCCCATCCAGCATTCCCATGTGCATTATTTTAGCTTCATGGAGGGGTTGGAACCCTTCCTGCCTAGTATTCTGACCTTCAGCCTCGCCTCTTATCTGTGTTTTTGAAGTTGATGACAGGGGGCGGAGTCCATCTTTGCATGTCAGGTCTATATGTAATTCTGTGTCTCAGTGGCTGGTCATTGAAGACAGGTTTGCCACAGTCATTCGCAGATGCCCAGCAGACAGCAGTCTCACTACTGTCATGTTTGGGCACTACAGAGGTTTCTCATTACATGGGCTGTTTTGGACACTGGGGGTTTCAAAGTGTTTCCACCGCTGCATCTAGTCTGGGACATTCAGGATGTGATCCTGATTTTCGAGGTTCTTTCAGCGTTCAAGCTCAGGCGGTTTTGAGGCCACTAGTCTTGTGAATCTTGTTGGTGTCACATGGCTGTGAACTCTGCAGTGGAACCTTCACTGGGTGCAGCACTGGCAGTGCCTCTCTGTTAGCATCTGTATTTCAGATGAGACAACCAAGGACCTTCAAACATGCTGATGTGGCGTGCGTCAGACCGTCCGTCCCCCTCATGAAGAGCTCACAGTAGTGACAGATTTGTTATCTTTGGATTGGGGGTGGGAGGGTCAACTGGCGAAAATGGAAATCAGAGGCCTGTGGTCTCCGATTGAGCGGAAGTACAATTTCTAGCTGCAGGCCCTTTCTGAATATCGGCCTTCTGGAGCTATATGCCATCTAGCTATCCCTCAAGTCTTTTATTTCTTCTCTCAAGGGTAGCCCTGTTAAGGTTCTGATGCACAACATGACCACCAGCTATCAGGGAGGAGTGCATTAGTTTGATTTGTGTCAGGAGGCACTGAGACTATGGTGATAAATGGACCTTCTGATGAGTCCCCTGATGGTTTGTCACCTGGAGTATAAGCTCAGCAGATGTCTTCAGGCCAACCGTGAGTGGTGTCTGCACCCAGAGGTGGCTCAAGGTGTAATGGCCAAGTGGAACATGCCTTGGGAGGATCTTTTTACCACTACTGAACGATCAGTGGCACATCATTTTCACCCTTAAATTTACACCTCCGAGGTCCTGGCAGATTCATTCCACTTTCATGTGACTCTGGTCTCTTGTGTCCTCTATGCATTTCTGCCTCTTCTGCTGCTTCCCTGAGTTCTGAAGAAGGTCTGGATGGTCTGGGCTCAACTCATCCTTGTAGCCCTCGACTGGGCTTGGAAAGTCCGTTTTTCTGAGCTGTGGAGGCTCTGCATCTGTGTTTCACTACATCTGCCTTTTTGGGAGGACTTGTTCTCCAAACAAAAGGGTTGGCCTATATCTCCATGCTTGGAGATTGAGCAGTACCAGCTGGGTGGTTTTGATGTGAATTTGAATGTAGTGGATGTGATTTTGAATGTTGGTCATCCTTGATCCAAGTCGATCTGTTCTTGTCACATGGAAAACTTGTGTTCTGTTGCAAGGACCATCGGATAAATGTGCTCCAGGCAAAACTTTCTGATGTACGTTTATTTGCTTTGTTCTTGACCTGGCAGGGTTGTGCTTTTGGTACTTTTAAAATCTATTTCCTGGTCCTTTTGGCCTTTTTACATGTTTTTGATCAGCACTCTTTAAGTCACCGGTTGTGATGTTTTTTCTTTTGTTACAGGGCTTATATATATGTTTACTCCTGCGCCTTTTTTATGCCGCTGTGGGACTTTAATTTGGTCCTTATATTCTAGAAGTGTACACCGTTTGAACCCATACATAATTTGTCTTTGAGACTGCTAAACTTCTGCATGCCAAGTCAGTGACTTGTAGGTCCTGCCAATGCAGCTGCTGTATTCGACTCTTTCTGGATAAGTTTTTGCTCTAACATCCTTTCTTCTTAAAGTGGTGCTGCATCCATGTGGGGGCAGCTACATCCTTATAAAGAGGAGAAGAGGCTTAATGGTTTTCATCCAAAGAGTAGCATTTGTTTTTATTTCTATTGAAATAAGGAGCCATGAAAAAGTGGGGTGGAGGAGGGGGCAAACTGTTTGTCGGCTTCACCTGTTCAAAGATGGCAATGGCAATTCAGAAAGTGACTTTGTTGAGCTGCATCAACCTCTGTATAAAGATTTGCTGTGCCTTGCCCAGAAAGGTTTGTCCAGGGAAGATACTCCTGATGGCCATTGGGCTCATTCCACTAGAGTCCGCATCCCTACTGTGGCTTTGGCTAGGAGTGTTGCCTTGCTGGACATCTGCCAGGCTGTGTTCATCCACACCTCCAGCAGCCACTGTTGTATTGATTCTCAGGTCTTCAGGGAGGGCTGTTTTGCCAGTTTAATCCTGCAGGTCTACCTGATGTAAAGTCCAATTCTCAGATCCAATATCTTTGGAGGGGGATACTGCATTGGAATCTAATGTAAAAGTGAATTATTTTCTTCAGTTCGAAATATCCATCAGAAGGACAAGGCACTTACATTTGGTAATGGTCTTTCTGGTGGATAATCTAACAGACCACTGATTCCTCACTGATCCACCCTCTGCCCTGTTGTGTGGTGCAGACTACTGATAGGTCATATGGTCTCATTTTAGATTCAGCACACTGATTACCGATTCACCTGTTAATATACGTCTCGGGCCGTGGAAGTTATTTTTGGGTTGGCACCTATATATGATTCTGCATTGTCATTTCCAGATTCCAGGCGAAGCCACTGTAGAGCCCAAAAGCGCCAACTTTTGGTGTGCAAGAGCTATTGCAGAAAAAACGTCCAGAATTGTTTCCTGTTGAAATTTAAAAGGTGAAGAGGCTGTGGTAACATAGAGTTTCACCAGAAGGAGCATTTAAAGAAGGCAGTTAACTTGTTTGTTTTTCATTCGTACTGATCAAACTGAATAGAGTTTTATGGCTGAGTAGCCTGTAATCCAGGAGTTGGTGGGCTTACACAAAAGGCACTAATGGTTTCTGTCCACGGCCCTTTGGGTCCTCTTGCGAACTTCTTAGTTGTCTCTCAAAACCGATTTGAAAGGCAATGTTTCAAAATCATTACTTACAAATGTAGACTTCTCTATGTACGGTTAATATCTGTGATGCCAGGACACCGTTCCAACTCTTCAGTTTATTTAGAATTACCTATTTTCAAATCCATTGATCTAAAAACATTTCTTGTGGATAGATTAAAAAGTGAGCTTTAATTCCGTTTCGTAGGCAAAGCAGTCTGTCTACTTAGTCGAGAGAGATTTTGGAGAAACATTTGGCAGAACCAGGACAGTGAAAAGTGTTTGCAAGGCTAGGGAACCCTGTCTCTTCCTCTGTTCATCCTCCTGATGATTTCGCAAACACTTCTCCGTTCCAGCAGTTATGAAAGCACAGGTGTATATCTCCACACCGCAGACTTTGAAAAGGAGTGTTTACCTCATAACAAAGTGGAATGTATCTGGGAACAGCATTAAACAAACCAGTTTTTTTTCTTAGAACTTTTTCCACTCTTGGCAAAACCACAAAGCTGTATACCAGTGTCTAATTAAGGCACTGAGCGGTCTCCAAGCCTACCCGTTTTCAGAATGAGGATGTAAAGAGAGTATGTGTGATGTCTGAACTTTGTTTTCTAGCTGCAGGCCTTTAGTCAATATATCATTCTTGAGCACAGTAGGGACTGCGACACTGTGAGAACCAAAATTAAGGAAACCAGGACCTCTTGTGTTTTGTAAGCCAGCAAGTGGATGAAGGTTCCATTTTGTGTTCACTGACGGGCCCTTTCCGAGCCTCCTAAAAAGAAATTGAAGCTATAGGCCTCCTGGCGACGTGGGCACATAAGCTGGAGTAAACGCATACTGAATTTCTACTCTGTACCAAATATTGCCTTCGCAACTTTTATCTCGCAGCAAATGTCTTCAGACTTTCTAGTACTGTCCCTCCAATGTACTCATGAAAAAACCTTCCAGAATCTCGCCATAACACTCTGAATATATTTAACAATTCAATCATGGCAGTTATGTTTAGTTATCTTTTAAAAATGCCATATGATGTACGATTTGCAGCATTCTGATGGCAGCCGAGTCGCCCTAAAAGTGTAAAACTATCCACAGGAAATTCAAGGGATATTTGGATCTCTCACCTGCCAGCCCTATCTGAAAGAAACATGTTAGTTATATATTCCTTACTTTAGAATTACCCCCAGGCGTCAGATTGGATCTGGAAAGTTTTTTCGTAAGCAGTACCTCTGCGCGTCGGAAGGTGGCGACAGCCGGCTCAGAGTCCGTCGTTAGCGTCGTGGCCGCCGGGATGACATCGCGGTAACTACTTAGATGCCGCCCTCGTGCGCTGACGTCAGTTCTTTCTTTTTCCGTGCCAGCCAGCGCAGATCCGGGAAGAGCGGTACCTCCAGTCACTTTTTGACTGACTTTTTCTCTACTTTTGTTGACTTCTTTTTCGAGTCTTCGACTCCTAAGGTGCACGAGGGATGCCCAGCTTCAAGCCATGCAGTTCCTGTCATCGGATGATGTCGGTGACGGATCCGCACCACGTGTCTCTTGCCTGGAGCGCGACCACGACCCCAAGTCGTGCTCCGACTGCCGGTCAATGGTGCGAAGGCCAGGGAGGTTGAGGGACCGGTCACGGAGCCACCACCATTCGTCCAAGTCGGGTAAGTCGAGGCATAAGAAGAAGTCGAAGAAGCATAGTCGCTCTTCGACTTCTCCTTGTCGGTCGGCCGCCCCGACGAGAGACGCGGGTGGTGCCCATCCCGCAGCTCTGCTCACAGAGGCCGAAGAGTCGACTCCGCGTTTCCCTCCCTTTCCGGGACCCGGAGCGACTCCTGCAGAGCTTTGTACGTTCTATGAGGTGATGCATGCCATCTTTGGGTGGCCCGAACCCGCCGGCGTGCCTTCGGGCCCCGCGGACTCGGTTGGGGGACATAGGCCTGCTCTGGTGCCGCAGGCCCCCCTTGGATCCAGGCCTGGATCCGGACCTGCGCTGGTTGACCTGATTACGCCTCCACCGGCGCCATTAGCACCGGCACCACTAACGCGTTCGACGCCGGTCGGCCCCCCGACCGGTGTCGACCCTGGCCTCCATCCCGACGTGGACCCAGAGTCGGACCGGCATCGCATGACGCCGGACCCGGCGCCGAGTGGGGTTTCTGTGCCCCTGTTCACTCCTGGGGTACCTTTTCGACCAAAATGGTACCCAGAGGATGAGGAGGAGGACTGGGAGGGGTCAGGTGACCCTCTGATTGACCAGTTGGACAGTGAACAGGACTGGAGAGAGGAACTGGGGGATGCCAGTGGTTTGGACACCTCCCCTGACCTTGGCATGTTGTCTCCTCCTACCATGGCTACGGAGAAGGGAGCGTCATACGCAGTGGTGTTGCGTAGGGCGGCCGAGGCTCTCAACCTCGGGTTTCCTGCGGTGGCAGACTCCTGACAGAGGTGCTTCAGCAGGCTTCGAGCTCTTCGGAGCCTTTGCTGCCGTTTAAAGAGGCCCCCACGGACGTCCTTTTGGGCACGTGGTCCACGCCAACACGGGGGCTCCCATGGACAGGATGGTTGCCCGACGCCACCGCCCGCCTCCGGACGACACTACTTTCCTCTCCAAATACCCCACCCTGGAGAGCTTGGTGGACCAAGCCTCCACTTCCAAAAGCCCATTCCCTACCGCACCACCGGAACGGGAATCCTAGAAGCTGGACCACCTTGGAAAGAAGATTTTCCCTTCCGCCAGCTTAGGACTGCGGTTGGTAAACACTGCATGTCTCTTGGGCCGTTATTCCCACTCGGTGTGGGATACGGTTGCGCAGGTGCTGCCTCAGTGTCCAGAGGAGGCCCTGGCAGTGCTCTCCCAGGCTGTCGCCGCCAAGAGGGATGCATCAAAGTTTACAATCCGTTGTGGGCTGGACACCGCCGACTCTCTGGGCAGGACTATTTCAACATCGGTAGCGATTAGTCGCTACACCTGGATGAGATCGACTGGCTTTTCAGGGGATGTCGGGAAACCTTGATGAACTTGCCTTTTGATGGCCGTCGCCTTTTTGGCGACAAAGCAGACAACGCTCTAGAGCATCTCAAGGACTCACGGGCTACGGCCAAGTCCTTGGGTCTCTCCATCCGCCCTGCGCAGTCTGCTTTTGTGCCCCATACGTCCCGCCCAAAGCCACAGGCCGCAGCAAGATACCCAACCTTCGCGCAGCCGGGGACGTGGGAACAACCGGCGTAGTTCCGAGGGCCAGCATGCGGGCCAGTCCACCAACCCCATCTCTTGAGCAGCCTCCAAACCCTCCTAGTCCGACTTTTCAGGCCCATCAAACGCCAGTGGGTGGCAGGATTCGCCATCACCTCCCCCACTGGCGCACTATCACGTCGGACAGGTGGGTTTTGCAAATAGTCCGAAAGGGCTACTCCCTCCCCTTCTAGACTACCCCTTCAGCCATGCCACTGAGATACAACCGCATGTCGGAGGATCATCTGAGTCTTCTCTGGCAGGAAGTTACGGCTCTCTTGGCCAAGGGAGCCATCGAGCGCGTTTCTGTCCCAGAAGTAGGTCGTGGTTGTTACTCCCACTACTTTCTGGTCCCCAAGAAAGACAAGGGCCTGTGTCCTATCTTGGATCTCAGGGACGTCAATCAAGAAGTTCAAGATGTTGACGCTTGGTCAGATCTTGTCTGCCCTCGACCCGGAAGACTGGATGGTAGCGTTGAACTTGCAGGACGCTTATTTTCACATCCCCGTCCTGCCGACCCACCGGCGTTACCTACCCTTCACGGTAGGCCACAAGCATTTTCTGTTCACCGTGCTCCCCTTTGGCCTTACCAGCGCCTCTCGAGTGTTCACGAAAGTGATGTCAGTGGTCGCAGCTCATCTGTGCAGATCAGGGGTTTCGGTCTTCCCCTATCTCGACAACTGGCTGTTGAAGGCGGGCTCACCCAAGGCAGTCGTCTCCCACCTCCAGACTATGGCCAACCTCCTGCTTTCGCTGGGGTTCTCCATCAATGTGCCAAAGTCACACCTGATTCCCTCTCAGAAGCTCTTTATCATCGGAGCGGTTCTGGACACAACGCGGTTTTGAGTCTATCCTACCGAGCAGCGAGTCTGGGATATTCGGGCTATGATTCCGATCTTTCAACCTCTATCCCGGGTTTCGGTCAGAATGACTCTGAGGCTGCTGGGCCCCATGGTGTCCTGCATCCTGCTGGTCGATCATGCCAGGTGGCTTATGCGGGCTCTGCAGGGGGACCTGAAGTTCCAGTGGGCGCAGCATCAGCAGAATCTGTCCGATTGCGTTCAGATCTGAGAGGGCACTGCACGACAACTGCAGTGGTGGCTTACGAGCCAGGATTGGGTCAATGGCAGATCCCTTCCCTTCCCCAACCAGACCACTCCGTGGTGACGGACGCATCCCTTCTGGGATGGGGTTGCCACATGGGAGAGGTGGGATCAGAGGCCTCTGATCTCTGGTGGAGTCCGGGCTCCACATCAACCTTCTGGAGCTCCGGGCAATTTGTCTTGTACTGAAAGCATTCCTTCTCTCTGTCCGGGGAAGAGTAGTGCAGGTGTTCACGAACAACACCACCACCATGTGGTACTGCAACAAACAGGGCGAGGTGGGGTCTTGGACTCAATGTCAAGAGGCGCACCGCCTGTGGACATGACTGGAACATCAGGGCATATCCCTGGTGGTTCAACACCTGGCAGGTTCTCTGAACGCTAGGGCGGACAAACTCAGCCGCAGGTGCATGATGGATCACGAATGGCATCTTCACTCGGAGGTGGTGCAAGGTCTCTTACAACAGTGGGGAGAGCCTTGGTTAGATCTATTCGCCACCGAAGAGAACGCACAATGTCAGCAAGTCGTCGCGTTGGAATTTCCAAGGCGGCACTCGCTAGGCGCCGCTTTTCGTCGCGAGTAGATTTGCGGTCTGTTGTACGCCTTTCCGCCTATACCACTTCTGCCCAGAGTGCTGAGGAAGATCATGCGCGACCGGGACCAAGTCATTCTTGTGGCTCCAGATTGGGCACGAAGAGTCTGGTATCCCGAGCTGCTCAACATGGCCATCGATCCTCCGATCAGACTGCCTCTTCGGGAGGATCTTCTGTCGCAGCAGCAGGGGACGGTCCTTCACCCGAACCTGTCCAGCCTCCACCTCCTTGCATGGAGATTGAGCGGCGGCAGTTGACGTCTTTCGACCTGCCTCCTGAAGTCTGTGATATAATCTTGGCAGCCAGGCGTCCCTCTACTAAGACGGTGTACGCCTGCCGGTGGAACAAGTTTGTGGCATGCTGCACAGCAAAGGCTGTGGATCCCCTTTCTGCCCCTCTATCTGAAGTTCTCTTGTTTCTTCTTTCTCTAGCCCAGCAGGGCTCTGCTCTGGGCACTAGCAAGGGCTATCTTTCGGCCATCTCTGACTTCCTTCGGCTTCCAGATCATCCTTCCCTTTTCAAGTACCCAGTTGTAAATCGCTTCTTAAAAGGCATGACTCATCTCTTTCCTCCTATTCCCTTCGTTATGCCTCAGTGGGACTTGAACCTGGTTTTAACTGATCTAATGTGCGCTCCCTTAGAGCCGCTTCACAACTGTCCGTTAAGGCTCTTAACTCTCCAAACTTCATTCCTGGTGGCCATCACCTCTGCCAGACGAATGAGTGAGCTCCAGGCGTTTTCTTCTAAGCCTCCTTTTCCGTCTGTACATCCAGACAAAGTTGTCCTTAGGACTCGTCCGTCCTTCCTGCCCAAAGTTGTCACTGCCTTCCACATCGGGCAGACTATTACTTTGCCCACCTTCTTTCCGCCTCACCATCCTTCGAAAGAGGAAGAGAGGCTCCACTGTCTGGACCCAAAACGTGCGCTTTCTTTCTATCTGGATCGCACAAAACAGTTCCGGGTGGTTGACCAACTCTTTGTTGGCTACGTGGGTGCCAAGAAAGCTCGGGCCATACCCAAGCGAACCATTTCTTGATGGGTCGTTTTGTGTATAAAAGCATGCTATTCTCTGGCTAAAAAGGAGCCGCCAGTGGGGCTAGGCGCCCATTCCAACAGGGTGACAGCAGCATCTACTGCTTTGGGAAGAGGAGTTCCTCTACATGACAACTGTCAGGCAGCAACGTGGGCATCGCTGCACACGTTTACGAAACACTACTGTCTGGACAGACAAGTCCGGAGAGACAGCTTCTTTGGCCGTTCTTTTCTCCTGGACTTTCTGGTGTGATCTTGGTTCGCAGACCCACCACCGGGGTTGGTATTGCTGGGGTATCTATTCTAAGGTAAAGAATCTATAAATAATGTATTTCTTTCAGATGAACAAGTTACTTACCTTCAGTAACGATATATCTGTAAGAAATATTAGTTCGTTATAGATTCCTTACCGCCCCACCCATCCTCCCCGTTCTGCGAACTGATTTCTAGGGTTAATGATATCCTTTCAGGGCCCTAGTTTTGTACACCAGTGGTCAGTGTCTTGCATGGCTCTGCGTTTCTGACGCGGAAAGACGTGTACAGAACTGACGTCAGCGCGCGAGGGCGGCGTAGCTACCGCAATGTCATCCCGGTAAGAAGGATGCTTAGTTATGTGATTCTTGATCTCAGTTATAGGTAGGATAATTATATACCTACAAACTCAATTACTGTCACAGTTTGTATTTTTAAATAAAATCAATTTGTCAAGTTATGCATCAATCGTATACGTATATATCATCAAATTCAACATAAATGAAGAAAAAGAATAAAGAAAAAGAGGAGAAAGATGGGTGTATATATAAAAATCAAGTTTATCATCAAATTTTCAAAAAAGGGTACTTAAGATAAGAATAATTGTAGGTATGCTGGAAGGAAATGCTTTAATTATTCATGCCTTCACTTTGAAATTACTCAAACACTTTTTCACATGATGAGGTCAATTTTAAATTTCTTTGGGCAATGAATAGTCGCATATAATAATATTTCAGCTTCTTGCATATAGGAAGGGGAGGCGTCGGTTCCTGACCGGAGAGGAGGTGACGTCACAATGGCGCCGAAACCACGGTTCCGTACGATGTTGATGGATTCTTGACCACCCACGTCGACGAACGGCTTCGCGATGATATCGGCTTCAGAGTCGATGCGGCACAGCAGCAGGCGTCGGGCCGGCATCACAAGTCAGAGCAGCGCTCACAGCTATGGCAGCCTTACGATGTCGTTCGTTGGCGTCGATGTGGCACGGCGGCCGGTGTCGAGTCTGCGTTGCAAGTCAGAGCAGCGCTCACGGCTTCGATGCAGAAGACGGCGTCGCTACCCGGCGTTGGTGTTGCACAATTCCTTCTGTAGCAGCTAGAACAGCAAGTTCTAGATGCAGGCAAACAGAAGGGGTGAAGTCTGGTATCCCTTAGACTTTGGTCAGGAGGCAAGTTCAAATCAAGCCCTTGGAGTAATATTCTGCAAGATGATGAAAGTTCTTTAAAGGTTCCTTCTCCTCTCCTTGGCACCGAAGACACCACAGTAGGCCAACCCAGCAACACAGCACACTGGCAGAGGGGCAGTCCAACTCCTACAGCTTCATTTGGCGCTTCTCCTTGGCAGAGGTTCGTCTTGTTGTTCCAGAAGTGATCTAAAGTCTTGGGGTCAGGGCCCCAGTATTGCTACCCATAAATCCTTTGTCCTCTGAAGGCAGAGGGGCCTTTGCCTGGTCCAAACCAGTTCTGTGCAGTCCTGGAGCACTTTGTTTACAGGACTCCTTCTTTCCTTTGACAGTGTGGGCCAGGGACATCAGACGCACCACAGGAGGTGGAGCCAGCATTGTGCAAGGCAGGCACAGCCCTATTCAGGCCCAGGTGCAACTCCTCCCACCACTCTACATGTAGATAGGTCTATTCAGCCCTGTGCTGACTCACCCTTTCTCCTGGAATCCCCCAGCCCCTGTCACTCACAAAACCAGACACACAGTACACAACCTAGCAGAGGCAGGCTTGGACAGTTAGGCAAAAAAATGCCTACTTTCTAAAAGTGGTATTTTCAAACACAGAATGTTAAAACCAACTTCACTAAAAGATGTATTTTATCATTCTGAGTTCAGGCATACTAAACTCGAATTACTACCATGTTCCCTGGGTCAGTTAGGATTATAGGATGTTTTAATCAAACTGCCCATTCTGGCCTATGGGGGAACAGGTAGCCTGCAATAGTGAAAAACGAAAATGGCTGTAATTCGCTATTAGGACATGCCACACACACCAGGGCATGCCCTACCCTATACTTACAATGCACCCTGCCCTTGGGCCTACCTTAGGGGTGTGTGATATGAAGAAAAGGGAAGGTTTAGGGACTGGCAAGTGGGTGCACTTGCCAAGTCGACATGCAGTCACAGACTGCACACAGGCTCTGCAATGGCAGGCCTGAGCCACATTTTACAAGCTGCTCCTGTGGGTGGCACTATCAGTGCTGCAAGCCAACCAGCAGCATTTGATTTACAAGCCCTAGGCACACATGGTGCACTATACTAGGGTCTGACAAGTAAGTCAAATAACCCAATCATGGAGTCACTAATCAATATATCAATTTAACATAGCGAGCACTTGCACTGTGGCACTGATTAGCAGTGGCACAGTGCCCAAAGCATCTAAAACCAGCAAGCAGATCAAAAACAGAGGAGGCAATCAGAAAAAAGTGGAAGGGAGACTCACGCCAATGGTCCCAGGTCTAACAAATATCTTATAATATTTGGTAATACAAAAAAAATCCTTATTTGTTAAAAACTCGAATTTATAATGGAATAAACTAGCTCCCTAACCATGCATCTTATTTCTAATAACCAAAGTTTCAGGAAGCATTGTAAGACTTCGCTCTTTTCTTCCAGTCTGATAAGTTGTGGCCCTGGTTTACTTGAGTAGTAGTGTAAAGAAGTCTCTCTAGGTCACCATGAGCGCCTTACAATAGATTACCCTAACCTAATTTAATCTAGATTTACTAATGTTCAAGAATAATTGTGACTGCTTTTAAGATACACTAAAGTTACATTTCTAAAATTAATGTTTTAGTTTCCTAGCTGTTTTGGTAAAATTTGTGTTTGTGTCGAGAATGATGGCAATACATACACATTGTATGTTCTGTTTTCTGTCAGCAAGAAAACAAATGACTCTTTTGTTGAGCATATTCACGACTTTTACACAACAGGATGCACCCAGATTTTCCTGGAGATAAGTAACAGGCAAGGGCAGCAGGATTTTCAGCCTGTTTCCTGTCCTTCCAGTACCAAACACTAATGGCATTCAAAGCATGTGCAATCTTGAGAAAAGAAGTAAAACTGCTACTAGCCAAGTTTCCTCTCACACTGAGGTCACACCTTCCGCCCCTCAATTGCAGCGCCTACCTGCCTGGGTGACGTTCTGTTTTTCCACGCCTCTGTCCACATCATCGAGTTCCAAGCTGTTTCTCATCTTCTAACCTACATGCATCGTCCTGACAACTATCAGACTCCGTCCATGCCAGTATTTAGGAACAATTAAGGGTGCCTCTCTTCTGCTTGCTTATGTATCCATACCAAACATTTATTTTTATGTATATCATTTTTCGTTTGTACAATAACTACCTCTTGTTATGATTGTAAAACGTTCTGTCACCCGTAAGGGTCATGTTTGCGCTATTTAAAACTCTGAAAATAAAATACAATAAATGTAATGTCAAAAAGACACATTCCACATGCTAACCAACAAGTCACAGGGCCATGTGTCCCTTTGTCTTCTCCCCCGAATATTCCATAATGAAAGTTTGCATGAGGACAGATTTCGCTTCTACCTTGTTTCTGGAATATGTTGCGGTATGCCAAAGTGCAATGTCGCAGTCACTTTCCCAAAACCCCGCAAATAATAAAGTGCACATTGGTTACCTACTGGTGTGTCCCGGCACTATTTTAGTTGTAACTGACAACTCCAGGAATCAGTGCTCTGATGGCTCCTCCCTGAGGGACACGGGTAAAGCGTTCCAGCTTTTTGCTGCCAGGTAGCTGAAAGATCTCGCTGCCATGCGTGCTTTTTTTATCCTTGGGACTTGGCTTGTTATAGTTAGGAAAACCTATACAAACCAAGATTGAACTACAAAAGCATTAATATTTCTAAATTTATAGTTAAAACTTTCATGAACAATTTATCCACTACCTTTAAATTATTATAAGTAGTGGACCTTGTTACACACGCTTTTTAGCTCTCTAACCAGACAATACTAACTATAACTTGAAATGCACTGTGTTCTCAAAAATAATGATACTGCAATGTAGAACACTACACTGTCCGAGACTTCCCACCACGACAATGTTTGTGTAGTTCAAGCGTGGTTTGTGTAGGGAAAATACATTTTTCTGACCATAACTAAGCTTTGGTCTTTGTTTTTGTCATATCATACAGTGGCAGAGAGTGGATGGGCATAGAGTGGAGGAGAATGGCATATAGTGTAGTACAGTGTTGAACAATGGTGCAGAGTATAGTTCAGTGGCGTGGAGTGGGATTAAGTGTAGTAGAGTGAAGTACACTGGAGTGGGATAGTGTTAAGTGTCATAGAGTGGACTAGCATGTCGTAGACTATAGTGGTGTGCAGTACAGTGTAATGACTTAGCATACAGTAGAATAAAGTGTCACAAATTGGAGTACCGTGTTATACAGTAGAGTGTAGTGGGGTGGAAAGTGATGTTGACTAAAGTGATGTAGTACAGTGTTGTAGAGGGTGGTACAGTGGATTGTCATACATTGTTATAGAGTAAAATGGCACTGAGTGGCATAGAGTGGAGTGGAATACTGTGGAGTAGTGGAGTACTGTGTCAGAGTGGACTAAAGTGGAGTGCGGTGGCATACAAAAAGTTGCGTACAGTGTTGTATAGTGGACTTGAGTATTATAGAGTAGAGTAGAGTGTTGTACAACATCATACAGTATAGTACAATTTTGTACAGTGGAGTGAAGGGGTATAGATAGGAGTATATTGTCTGAGAGTGGCATATAGTTTAGTAGATTATTGTAGAGTGGAATTGCATAGAGTAGTGTAGTGTGTGGAACCGTGGAGCTGCGTAGGGTGGATTGTTGTATAGTACCGCAGAATGTGGTAAAGTCTCATACAGTGGAGTATAGTTGAGTGGAGTGGTGTATCATAGTATGGAGACAAGTACAATAGAATGTAATGGTGTGTCGTAGAATAGAGTGGCAGGGAATGGAGCATACTCGCGTAGTTGTTCGTAATAAACTGTGTAATATAGTGGAATAGAGTGATGTATATTGGAGTGTACGGGCATAGAGTGGAGTATATAGTTGGACAGTGGAGTGTACAGATTGGAGTAGAATGTTGTAGAGTGTCATGAAGTGATACAGACTTTTATAAAGTAGCATTATTTAGAGTGGAGTAGAGTGTCGTACAATGGTGAGGCTTAGACAGAAGTGGCGGATACTATAGTGGCATAGAGTGGATTACCGTCAAGAGAAGTAGCATACAGTGAAATACTGTACAGTGTAGTGTAGAAGAGTGGAGTGGCATAGACTGTACTAGCGTAGGGTACAGTGGATTAGCATAGAGTGGGGTGGCCTATATTGAACTGGAATAATACAGGGCAACAAAACTTCTAAATTGGAGTGTACGGGCATAGAGTCGGGTGCATATTTGGACAGTGGAGTGTACAGGGATGGAGTGGAGTCTAGTAGAGTGGCAAAGAGTGTAGTAGAGTTTTGTAGAGTGGAGTTATGAGGAGTGGAGGAGAGTACACGAGTGGCGTACAGTGGAGTAACACGCAGTGGAATGGCATATAGTGGAACAAGATTGAGTGGAGTAGCATAGACTCAAGTGGTGTACAGTGGAGTGGCAAGTGTAATGGTGTAAAGTGTAATAGCGTACAGTAGAGTGGTGTACAGTGAAGTGGTTTAGACTGGAGTTATGTATTGCAGGATGGGATAACATGTAATATCGTGTAGTCGTGTAGAATGGAATAGCATATAGTGGAGTAACGTACCGTTCAGTGGGGTACAGTGTAGTGGCGTACACTGGAATGGGGTGGACCATAATTGCTGGAGTGGCGTCAATGGAATGTGTAGAATGGAGCGGGGTAGAGTGAAGTGGCATACAATGGAATGGTGTCAAGTGGAATAGCATATACTTGAGTAGCGTATAGGCATGCAGTGTAGTGGCGTACACTGAAGAGGCACAGTGTGGAGTTGCATACAGTGTAATAGCGTAGAGTGGAGTTGTGTACAGTGTAATAGCATAGAGTGAAGTGGCGTAGAGCGGAGTGATATACAGTAGAGTGGCGTAGAGTGTAATAGTGTATAGTGGAGTGGCATAAACTGGAACAGAGTGAGTGGAGTAGCGTAGACTGGAGTGACGTACAGTGGAGTGTTATAGAGAGTAATAGCATATAGTGTAGTAGCGTATAGTGGAGTGGCATAAAGTGTAATAGTGTATAGTATAGTAGCGTTCAGCGGAGTGGTGTACTGAGAAGTGGTTTAGACTAGAGTAGTGTATTGTAGGATGGAGTAGAGTGCAATAGCATACCAGTAGTGGCGTACAGTGAAGTGGGGTAGAGTGGAATACCATACAGTAGAGGGGCAAAGATTGAGTTGTGTACAGTGTAATAGCGTAGAATGGGGTGGCGTACAGTGGAATAGCATAGACCAGAGTGACATACAGTGGAGTGGTGTAGACTGGAGTAGTGGACAGTGAAGTGGGGTAGAGTGACTTAAAGTAGAATAGAGTAGTGGAGTGGTGTGAACTGGAAAAGCATACAGTGGAGTAGCGTCCAGTGAAGTGGTCTAGACTGGAGTGGCTTACACTGGAAAGGGGTAGAGTGTAAATGCAATCAGTGGAGTGGCTTCCGGTTGAATAGCATAGAATGGAGTGGCATACACTGGAGTGGCATGGAGTGGAGCAGCATACAGTGGAGAGGCATACAGTGGAATAGAATAGAGTGTAGTGGCATACAATGGAATGGTGTAGAGTGGAATAACATACACTGGAGTAACGTGAAGCGGAGTGGCATACAGTGGAGAGGCGTACACTGAAGTGGTGTAGAGTGGAGTTGCATACAGTGTAACAACGTAGATTGGAGTGGCATAGAGTGGAGTGTTGTACAGTGAAGTGGTGTAGAATGTAATAGTGTATAGTGAAGTGGCTTATAATGAAGTGGTGTATACTGGATTGGCATATGGTTGCGTGTAATAGCTTACAGTGGAGTTGCATACATTGGATTTTGGGATAATTGAATAGCGTAGAGTGGGGTGCCATATACTGGAATGGCGTAGAATAGAGTAGCATACAGTGGAGTGGCATACAGTGAAATAGCACAGTGTGGAGTGGCATACAGTGGAATGACCATATACTGGAATACCATACAGTGGAGTGTTGTACACTAAAGGGGCGTAGAGTGGAGTTGCATACAGTGTAATAGCATAAAGTGGAGTTGTGTACAGTGTAATAGCTTAGAGCGGAGTGGCGTTGGGTGGAGTGTTGCACAGTGGTGTGCTGTGGAGTGGCATATAATGGAGTGGTGTAGGCTGAAGTGGCATATAGTGACCTCTGGTAGAGTGTAATAGCATAGAGTGGAGTGGCACCCCATTAGAGTGGGGTCCTATTGAATAACGTAGAATGAAGTGGTGTAGAGTGGAGTGCCATACACTGGAGTGGCATAGAGTAATGTAGCGTAGAGTGGAGTTGTATACAGTGTAGCAGTGTCTAGTGGAGTGGCATAAAGTGTAGTGACTTTGACTGAAATGGTGTACAGTGGCGTTGCGTACAGTGTAATAGCGTAGAATGGAGTGGTGTAGAGTGGAGTCTCGTACAGTGGAGAGGCATGGAGTTGCAGAAAGTGGAATAGCTTGTAGTGAAGTGGCTGTGGTGGCCTGGTGTACAGATGTATGTGAAATTTAGTAGCAGTCTGGATCATGGTGTGCAGAGTAATACAAAACAGTGAATTGCATTGCCTAGTTTCCTCCAGATTTACCAATCAACGCAGGGCCAAGTATGGGGGCCTGGCTTTCCTTTGTAAATTTGACTTAAGTATTACATTACCCAGTTACACCATTAGTGACGCAAGGGTACCACAATCCATTAAAACAGCTAGGCATTAGTTATGTATTAGGCCATGGTATACTGTGATAGCTGTGCAGTATACCATGGTACATGGTGTTTACAAGCTAGTATATAATTGATAAAATGGCTGTTTCTAGATAGTGAAAAGGCAGCCATGTTGTTTTTACTACACTTTGGCTGTGTTCAGTGTTAGATATAGGTAAGTAATAGGTCCCTACGTATTGTCACTTTTTTTGAAGCAGTAATAGGTAGGGAAATGTATTTATATTTTTTACATGTTTTTAAATACGTTTACGGCCATGCACTGCAGTGGTTTCACAACATTTTTGAAAATTCCGCTTAAGTACCACATTGACAGATGTCGCTAACTTTAAATAGCTTTTAACTTAAAAAAAAAATACCTTCCCTACCTAACTACAGTACCCAAAAAGCATAATCTCTGCACCGTAATGTATAATCCTGCCAAATTTCATGTAAATCTGTTCATCTGTTTTTGCTCTACATCAAATATAACAGTCTGTGGAAAATGCATTGGGGGAAAACTTGTTTTTGGACCCCCCTTTTATCTTTGCACCCCCTTAACGATCCACCACAAAAATGTGCATCATTTCCAAATGTAGAAAAATGCTATATGTCTTGAAAGTTTTGTGGTGATTCATCAAACAAGTGGAAAGTTATAAGGGGGATAATATGCAAGGAATTCCTATCTTTGGGAATACTAACTATAATTAAGGCTCCCTGTTTTCTGTTTTTACTAGATTTTTACAGATAAATACAGTCAGAAAACCGTTTATTTTCTTGTTTGTATTTATTTTTAAATGTGGATAAAAACTGAAATTTGGTGTTTGAGTGATTCTAAATACACTTTGCCATGACTGCCAGGCCAATAACTATGTGGATTGATAGCTAATGGGGTAAAAAAGAAAGGAATTTTAGTAAAGAGGCTTAAACAGTAGTGGATGTGCACAAGGCTGATACTAAAATGTGCATATTTTCATATAAGTGCATTGATCTATCTTCTGCGGGTGTTCATATCACTGAACCTGGCAGGCATTCAAGCATGACCGCATATTTATTAGTTAAATAAATGAAGAAATATAGCAGTTTCAGCTTTATTTTTTTCACAAAACCCATAATAAATATAGATAAATACAGATAAAGATGACAAAAAATAAATACCATAAAACTGGGAGCCTTTTTGTCTATTGTATTTGTTTATAATCATGTGACCATAAATGTGTTTTTCATTTGTTTATGTAATAATTCTTAAACTTTACACAAGCAGCCTAGTTTATTATTTAGGCTTCTTTGCTACTATTAGTAGCTTTCTGCTACACATGAAGCCCAAAGTGAATGAAAGCCAATCATTGCTGTTATAAAAATTAAGATTATTATTTTGTTTCCTAGTGGCCAATTATCATGGCCACCATATAATAGTCTGTGTAACTCACTGCTAGATCACTTTTCTATTTTGTTGCACAGGAGTACATAAGGAAGATGGTTTTTGTTTGCCCTGTTGGGCACCGTTTTATTTTATGAGATCGAGAGCATGCAAAGAAAATGTATGTAGATTAAGATGTTATGTATTTGTTTATAGGTTCTCTTACCATGTGACTATAAACAAGCCTTTCAGTTTTCACGCAGGAAATCTGAAACTTTAATTGTACAGTCTAGTTTATTTTTTGGGCTTCCTTGCTATTTTCAGAAGGATTGTGCTCCATATGAAGGCAAAAGTGAATTAACAGTAGTCATTGTTATTCTTAGAAAAATTGAGATTTTTTTTTTCCTAGTGACCAGTTTTTCATTTTGTTGCACAGGGGTACATAAGAAAAAATGTTTTTATTTGGCTTGTTGAGCCAGTTATGTTTTGTGAACAAGAGAGCATGCAAAGAAAATGTATGTAGATTAAGATGTATTCTATTTGTTATGTATTTGTGTATAGGTTTCCATTAGCATGTGAGCATGTCTAGGTCTTTCAGTTGTTCATGTAGTACATCTTAACATTTACATATGCAAACTAGTTTATTTTTTGGGCTTCCTTGCTACTTTTAGTACTATTGTGCTACAAGATATCACTAAGTTGAAAAACCTTATAACATAAAAAAGATGTACTCTATTTACCTGCAGTGGCAGACAGAATCATGTGTGCACCCTTGTATCTAATGCTGCCAAATTAAATCTAGATCCGAGTGGCTGTTTTCCCGCTACGCGAAATATAAAGGTCTATGTAAAATGCATTGGATTTCACTCCTGTTTTGGGACCTTCCTTATGTCTTTGCACCCCCTTGAACAAATGCTGCAAAATTTTCAATCCTCTGGCTAGCTAGGGCAGTGGATCTTCGGTGGGAGTACTATGAAATAATAAAGCGTTCTGACCATGACTGACTCACTGTAACCTGAGGAGAACTGTTACATCTGTCATTATAGGACTTGGGAACTCGGTCACCAAATCCTGCAAAATAAAAATACAGATAACAGGGCAGTGTAGGGGTCCCTGGCCACCTCTGCCTAATGGGAGGGCCGAAAAGAAAGCACCCCACCCCTGGACAAAAACAAAAAAATCTAAGGGATTATGGTCCCGCAGGTCCCCTGCGGGAGCCCTCGTAGCTCATGTGTAATCCTGCAGGAGTAGCTCAAGACCCAAAAAAATAAAAGAAAAAATACAAATGTGGGGTAGGTATATGTGGGGTGCTCACTTGTTGTGGGTTGGCTACCCATGGGGGAGTCTGATTTCAGGGCCTGGTCGCAGACCAGGTCGGATGACCATCTGCGTGCCGTGCACAGCCAAAGGCTATGTGTGGTGTATAGTTGGTTGCCTGTGTGGAGTTTGGTATGGCTATGAGATATTACTTTATGTTTACAAAAAAGATGTATATGAAATTCAGTGAAAAAAGGTTAAAGAGACACTATAGTTTTGTGAAAATGTCAGTAATAGCTCCACATTTTAAGCGCAAAGAACACTGAAGTTCACCATTTTACTGAGCTATTACTTGTACCCCACCATGCTCTGTTGATGACCTCACATAGCACATCACTCATGACATGTTCAATGACATCATTGATGACTCAACTGATATCACTCATGATATCATCAAATCTACTGCTGTTCAAATAATTTAAAACCAGTAAAGGGCGTACTAAATGGGCAATCATGTATATTATAATTAGGGCTTCCGGTGTTATGGTACTTATTTTTTTAGCTTTTACGTCTGTATTTATCCATATTTATTTTTTGCCTACTTTATCTGTATTTATTCATATTTATTTTGTGTTTTGGGACAAATGAAGTTGTAAAACTGTACATTTCCATATTTATGTAATTGATAGACTCGTACTCATAAATTGATGTCTGTTTGTTTTAGCTGTTTAAGATGCCAAATATTATATAACAAAACATCCACTGGTAAATATTAGCATTATAGCACAAATGTATATTGACACATGGCATTATTTAATGAAATTGCATCCTGTTTTTTAAATTTCCCATGCTGTCTATCTGCTCAGGTGTTGGCCTATAATTCATGAAAGACAGCACAGTCACTAAAAAGAAACCCAATTTTCTGTATTTATCCACTTTTAAAAATAAATGCAGACAGAAAACACATTGTTTTCTGTCTGTATTTATCTGTAAAAATCCGTAAAAACAGAAAACCGGGAGCCTTAATTATAATTTACCATTCACACACTCAAGCTCACCTTTGGTGAACCAAGTTCCTCCTACGCACCGCCTTCGTCCTGTACCGAACTTTATGGATAGCCAAACTCATGCTGGCATTCAACCACACGGATGGAAATTTAACTATTGCCAACAGTTCTTGCTCTATACAAAACCACTCCATGAAGTGCCAACTTTCTCTACAAATCCAAGGACCCTTATGTGGTGAAGGCTTTATACCCTGTCCGGAATACTTTGCAGATAGCTGACCTTTAGTGGGTGATCAAGCACACGTTGATGGGCTACTACCTACTGCATACAGTCTTTACTTCTGTGTACGACTTTTCATGCAGAGAGCACTGCCTCCATAGACTTAAAGCCCCTTAAAGGAATAAGCACCTACTATGTACAGCTTTTGTCCGGTAGCAGAGCTTTTACAGATAGCAAATGTCATGTGGGTAATACGCAAGACTCAAGTCTGCATGTCATAAGTGATGTCAACGATGATGTGATTGAATATATCATGAGTAATGTGATATGTAACATCATAAGCAGGACATGGCCGGCAGTCAGGTTATGCTTAGCTCAGTAAACTATAAGTGGTGAATTTCAGTGTTTTTTTGCATTGAAAACTTGACATTACGACATTTACACCTAACTATAGCATCACTTTAACCTTTTTTTAAGTGAACTTCTAGGCTTTTATTTTAACATGGAGTTGGATATTATCATACTTTAAAAAAAACTTTATTTGTAGTTTTAACATATAGCATGACAATGTGCAACAATGCATTGTACAGTGAATCACAATATAGCCACAATAGTCTCTCCAGCCAAGTGCCATAATTACAACATATTTGATGAAACAATCCTTTTGATCATACAGTAATGACAGAGGGTATACAGGATACAGAGAAATGTAGTGCTGTACGTGGACCAGGAGGGATGTGCCAGTTATGAATCACTAAGGATAGGCAGTCTGATCTACCTTTGACAACATTCGATACCTATGCGGCCGTCAGATCTGGCAGTCTTGGTGGGCCAGTACTATCGATGACAGAGCAACTAATGAACCGTACCCGACATTGTTTATGTAGCTGCAATTGGAGTAGAAGGCGTGTCTGCGGAGTTTTGTGATAGTAGGTATCCCTGGAGAGGTTTCAGTACATCTTTGGGCTTGAAGGTATGTGGTACTGTCCCAGCATAGATGGTAGTCTGTTCTTGACAATATGTTAGGTCTGTCAACCATTCTTTGAATTTCGGGGCTCAGCCCCTTCCCCATCGACACGCCAATCTCCACTTGGCTAATAACAATGATATAGCAAGGAATTTCCTACGAGCGTTGGGTATCTGTGCTGTGTATCCTAGGAGTGTAAGCAAAGGGTCTCTTTCTATTACGCTGTCAGTCATCTTTTTGAGTGCCACTAACACCTGTTCCCAGTACTCTTGCATTTTCGGGCATTCCCACGCTAGATGTAAGAACCACGCCCCTGATTGTTTGCATCGCTCACATCTATCAGTTTCTACTAACTTGAATTTGTATTTCTTGATCGGTGTATAGTATAAGCGATGCAGGTATTTATAATGTATCACTCGCAGCCTACAACTTGCTGAGATCTGTGCTGTTTGTAGACAGCAGTATTTCCACTGGTCGTCAGTTACTTCTCGCCCTAGATCTTCCCCCCCATTGCACACAAGCCGGGCTATTGATTCCTTCCCTGTGTGATCGTATATTGGTGTATAATGCTGATACTAGATGTTTTCCATCAGTGGATCCCAGCATGTGGTGCAACGGGATGAGACATAATGGTTCTTGCGGGAAATCTAGAATAATTGATCGTATTCCCTGTCTTAGCCGTGCATAAAGGAATACGTCCAATGGTGTATATTGTATATTCTGTAGAAATTGCTCTAGAGTGCGGAACTTCCCAGCATTAAACAGATCTCCCCACGTGTGAATGTGAGATCGTTGGCATCGCCCCAAAAATCCCTTTTCTTGCAGCAAAGATAGATTAGGGTGATATGTCAGTGGGAGTCAAGGGGAGTTAAGGACAGGCAAGACCAACAAAGACGTTATCTGGTTCCACGCATCAACCGTGCCGGTGATAGTAGTGGGTGGTGTCGTGCGTGTGCGTGTAGACCCATATATCAGGCCATTCAGTGGTATTGGGTCTGCAAGCCAGTCCTCTACAGCTATTTGTGGCATGTACCGAGGGGGATGTATCCAATAGTAGGCATAGTGCGCCTGTACGCTTAAAAATAAAGTTCGAAGTCAGGAACATCAAAGCCCCCTTGATCATAAGGTCGTGTTAAAGTCGACCATTTAAGTCTTTGTTGTTTCCCTCTCCAAAATAATCTGATCAATTCAGAACGTAATGTATGAAAAAAATGCCGTCCGGGATGGTATGAGATATTAAGAAACAGATAAAGAAATTGCGGAAGTATAATCATCTCTATGAGGGAAGCCCTCCCCGCTAACGAAAGTGGTAATGAGATCCAACGTGTAATGTTGGTGTTAAGCCGTGTGATAGCCGTACAATAGTTTGCCCTTATTGTTTCTTCATTGTCTCTGGTGATCTGTATTCCGCGATATCGTAGGTCGGTGTCGCACCAGTCCAGTGGGAAATCAAGTGGAAATCTAGGTACTGCCGGTGTAAGAGGAAAAACTTGTGATTTCCCCCAGTTAATATTAATTCCTGACAACCTGCAGAATCTAATAAATTCTCGTAATATAGGGTTCATGTTTTGTATGGGGTCTCTGATGTATAGCATCATATCATCCCGCATATAGTGAGATTAATATTTGGCGCAGGCAACAGCGAAATGCCTTGTCTTTGTGAACCTGACGTAATCTTGAAGCTAAAGGTTCTACAGCTATGGCAAACAATAGTGGGGATAACGGACACCCCTGACGGGTGCCTCTCGAGATTGTTATCGGCTGGGATAGGTGCCCATTAATCAAGATCTTGGCGGTACGGTGATGGTATAGTAATTTAATCCAGGACAGATACAGAAGCGGGAAGCCCATTCATTGTAAAACACCAAACAGATAATCCCACTCCACTGAATCAAACGCCTTGGTGGCATCTAGAAATACTGCAGCGAGTGGGAATTCAGGGGCTACTGTCTGAATTAGGGAGAATAAAGTTCTGAGGTTGTGGGACATGTTCCGGCCCGGTACAAACCCTGATTGGTCGGGAAGTATTAGTTTGTCCATTAAGCGAGTTAATCGATTAGCCAATGTTTTTGCTAAGATTTTTGTGTCGCAATTTATCAGTGATAACGGACGATATGAGTCGCAGGACTCAGGGCGTTTTCCGGGCTTCAACAGTGATGTAACTATTGCTTCCCTCATCGAGGGGGGGAGTATGCCTACCTCTAGGGATTCTTCGTATACCTCTTTTAACACTGGTGCCATGATGTCGATGTAACTTTTATAAAATTCTGCCGGTAGGCCGTCGGAGCCTGGAGCCTTCCCATTCTTTAATTGCATAATTGCATCTCTAATTTCATCGACCTCCAAGGGGTGCATTAGGAATTCCCTTTGTGCATCACTGAGCCACCCAAGCGCTATATCTCCCATAAAATCATCTAATTCTGGAGTTTCTTGTCTCTGGGATGTATATAATGTCCTGTAATGTGCGATGAACGTGTCTAGGATGGTCAGTGTGTCCCGCTGCGATAATTCCCCAGTTCCTTGTATCTCTAAAATGTAAGCATTAAAGCGTGGGCATCGTGTCACTTCAGCAAGCGCACTACCCGGCCTCTCTCCTTCCCCGTATTTGCGGGCTACCCAGTACTGGCCCCTGAATTTTGATTCTCTGAGTGCCGTGTCTTCATAGTCAGATAATTTCCCCCGGAACTCTGTTTGCACTTGCCCTGTTTCTCCTCTCCCCATATGCCTCTCCAGTTCTTTTAATTCTCGTTCTAATTTGTGTAATGTGTTCTGTAAGTCTTTCAACACCCCAAACCTTTTGACATACTAAAGCCCCTTATCGTCACTTTAAAAGCTTCCCATATCACTTCAACGCTATCCACAGTCCCCTTGTTTCTGGTAAAAAAGTCCTTGATTTACTCTCCTAGTTCTGCCTGAAAGACTAAATCCAACAAGCCTGTGGGTTGCAGTCTCCAGCTCGGCCTGGGTCTATCATAGCCCGGAGGAGTGAGCGACACTTTCACCGGACAATGATCTGAAAACGTCCGAGCTAAATGCGACACATTGCATATGGCTGGACCTAACCCCTTAGAAAGAAGGCGATAGTCTATCCGTGCCCATGTCCCTGTATGAGACGTAAAGTGTGTGCCTTCCTGTTTCTGTGGGTGGATGTACCTCCAGCTATCTATCAGTCCACCTTCTTCAATGATACCCCGCAGTGCTGTAATGATGTGTAGCCACATTAGATCTGTCCTGGCGTGGGTTCTGGGCGACATTGAAGTCACCACTCCAAATAATATGAGTGGAGCCGATGATCAGTATTTTGCCCCATATATTAGTGAAAAATTCGGGGCTGTCCGTATTCGGCCCATAACAATTCGCAAGCGTGAACTGATTCCCTGCCAAGCCGCCCCCATGTAATGACAAAGCGACCCTGTGGATCTACTATCACTCCCGCCATTTCAAAAGAAGTTTATTTTTTAAACAGAATTGCAGTGCCACGAGCATAAGATGAATAGGATGAAAATAGGCGACAGCTGGCCCATTTGCTGGCGAAGGTGTGAAAGTTTTTGGATTAATATGGGTTTCTTGCAGCAAAGCTACGTGTATCTGCTGTCGATCCAGATAGGCCAGGACTTTTTCTACGCTTCCTTGGGTCTCCGAGACCCCTGACATTCCACGACATCACTCTCAGTATGGTTCTATCCTCCTATGTCATTGCTCCACTGTGTTACCATGTGACTAATAAATTGAGTATTCACATATATTGGCATTCTTGTACATGAAGAGACAGGTTTGCCACCAGTAAATCGTGCAATTGTTTCACTGTGAATGTTAATCTCCCCTCCCCATACCACCCCCTCCCACTGAAACATCCCAAACATGTCAGTCATAGTTAACCCTCCCCCTCCCCAACACCCATTTGCTCCTTCATCGTGACAACTAGGTCCATGTCTTCCCATTTAGAACTTGAGAAGTGATTTGGAAGAAGCAAAAACATTACGAAAAGCAGTAGGGGGGATCTCCCAACTGGGGAATGCACCTGGGTGACCCACGAATACCTCTTATCAGTCCAGGTGTACTATAGCGTGTTGCTAGTCCCTGGATAGATTTCGAGGGTGTCCGGCTTCAGAGTGATTGTGTACTCCCTTCAGAATATGTTACGTCGCTAGAGTGTCATTTCTCCTGTGTACTATATCTTATCTCATGGTCATGTTGAAGTATCCATCGATCGTGACCATGTCAGTCAAGCATGATACATGCCTTGTCAGTGACTACTGGCGATCATCAGCGGCAGTCAATTTATTTCCGGTGAATGAGATCGGGGGAGCCGTCCGGCGTCCCTGTATGTCTTCTTGGTTTTTTAAGTTGCTTCAGAAAATCTTCGACTTGTTGAGGCTTTGTGAAAAAAGTTTGGGTTCCCTGATGGGTGATGCGAAGGCGAGCTGGGTATAATAGGGCATAGTCGATCTGGGCTTGCCTTAGTTTTTGTTTCACTGCCAGGAACTTGCGGCGTTCTTCCTGCACATGCAGCGTTAAGTCAGGATACATGGTGAATGATAGTCCATCATAGGTCAACTGTTTTTTCTCCCTGGACACCCTTAGTGCACTATCCCTGTCTCTATAATTTAACAGACGGGCAATTATGGGTCTGGGTGTGCTACCAGGGGGCGACCGCGGCCCGAGGGATCGATGGGCCCTTTCCACTATGAAATGGGGAGACAGTAGTTCAGTTCCCACCACTGCCACCAGCAACTTCTCGATATATTCTTGCCCGTATTTGTACTCTCTGGTATACCCAAAACGTGTATGTTGTTCCGTCTGCTTCGCGCTTCTATGTCCTCATTCTTGGCCGCTATGACCTTGAGCAACTTATCCATTTGCGCCTTCGTTTTTTAGGTCTCGCTGAGTCTGTGCGCATGCGCTGCTCGGAGAGACTTTAGTAAGGACTTTAAAAAATGCTACCGCCGGCTACTGCTTGCAGTGCATGTGCGCGGGCAAGCGCTTCAGCAGAGGCGCCATATGGCGTGATTACTGCTGCGCGCGCACCACTCGCGCACATGCACTGCAAGCTGTGGCCGGCGGTAGCATTTTTAGCTTGCTAATCGCGGCACCGGTGCTTTACTTTTAACATTAAAAGTAAAGCGCCTGTGCCGCGTTTATAGCAAAAGTAAAGAAATAGAAACAAACATCTATTTCTTTACTTTTGCTATAATCGCGGCGCCCCCGCTCTTTACTTTTAATGTTAAAAGTATAGCACCGGTGCCGCGATTAGAAAGAAAACAAGCATTGGCATAGCCAATAGGTTTCGCCTTTGGGACCTTTTAAGTGTTTAGCCATGCAACAGTTGCATAACTAAATACTTATAAGGTCCCAAAAGCGAGACCTATTGGCTATGCCAATACTTGTTGTACCTGGGCTGCGGTATCCTCAACATCCGAAATGCGTTGTTCCGCTTCCTTTAGGCGCGTTTCGTGTCCTTCTATCTTGCGGGCTATCGCATCCATTCGCGTGCTCATCGTGTCCATTTTGTCCGCGATGGTTGCAAATCATTGCCACACTTCCAATGGAATCGAGTGTAGGTCCTCTCCCGATGATGGCTGGTGTTACTGCTGCGGGATTTCTGCTGCATTGTCCAGTGTCGTTGACTGCTGTCTCGTGGACTTCTTACCTTCGAATGTCAGTCGCGGTTGGCTGGCATCTGGTTTCCCCATCGTGGCTTTGTTTTTATTGGTGTCTTATCTGCACTGGGCTGGGCACTATGCCTGCGTTATGAAGTAATTATGTTGTGCCCAGCGTCTCAACTTCCACTCCACTTCAGCAATGTGCAGAACTGCTCACCCCTGCTCCACAGCTGTGATATAAGGGCCTTGCTGAGGGCGTATTCCCAGATTGAGCAAGTTGAATGTATGTGTTTGTAATGGGGGGGGGGGTGAGGGGAGGAGGCAGTTGCTTGCTATGGTAACAGTCCGGGCACTTAGCAAAATTGCCGCCTTTCAGTCCGTGCTTTTCAGACCTGTTTCCCACTTGCTAATGGTCAAGGAATGGTGTCTTCCAGCAGCCCCACAATGCGCTTATTACAGTGCGCGCTACCAACTTATTTATTTATTCCCTCTGCCGACAGCCTTGGAAGACAGTTGGAGTCTGTTTTCAGGTGTGGTGCACATATGGGCATCCTGGGGCAGTCTTTAAATGTTCTTCCACAGCGGGATCGTTGCACCGCCCTGTCTGATTTTTGCTGCACATCGTACCATTTATCTCCTCCCCCAACTCATGCCTCGCGCTGGCTGCGTTTAAGGTCTGTGTAGCTTTACAGATGATCGGGCGCCGGGTGATTTAGTATGGGGAATTTGTTAGTGCGGGGGCCACTTAGCCGCTCCTGCACTCGGGCCTTATTGCCATACGGGGATGGCAGCTCTCACGCACCGCGTCTTTCCAGGCAGTGCGCGTCTCCACAGCTCTCCCTCACATTCACATTTATGTCTGCTATCTGAACCCCGGACCCACAGCGGCTCGCTGCTCTTACTTGAGTGATATGGCGTTTAGCGGCGGCAGCCAGTAACAGATGTCTTGCCGTGGGAGACTGTCACTATGCGATTCCCCTCTCCACCATCACATGTAGGCCTTTCCGCCTCGTGGGAACCACGACCCTCCCGCAGTCGCCACCCAGGGCAGCGCCTTCTCTCTGCAATTCTGAGCGCCAGACGGCTCCTCCGTCCCCGATCTCAGCACCGCTGAATGCCTGGATGGTTAAGTGGCATATCTCCTATGTCTTCCAGTATTTCACCGCATTGGGAGCAGGATTATTGACGGATTATGAAACCGGACTGCGGGAGCCTCACAGAGTGTCGGCCATTCCGCTCGTGCGCCACCTAGCGCCCCGGATATTATGAAACTTAACTATAACGTCACTGTAAACGTTGCATTTTTCAGTGTGTGTGTGTGTGTGTGGGTGTGTGTGTGTGTTTATATATCCACTCCACTTCTCCCAAGTGCTTCCTTGCACAAACAGGAACACAGACACTTCGATAAGCTGATGCCAGAATATTTTTATTTTATTTTTGCTGTGAACAAACGGTGCTGCCTCAGACGCGTTTCGGACACTGGGCTGTGTCCTTGATCACTTAACAAACGGGAAGCTAGGACATAAATTTAAAGGCACCGACATGACGCTTCCTAATGACGTCGATCGGCATTAAGCTGGACATAGACAAAATACTAAATGTAAGTCACTCGTCCCCCTGAAACCACAGATTGTAATAACAAAAATATTGTGTGTTAAAAGCTTTGCAGAGCTGATCTAAAATACAGAGACGGCTACGTTTATCTTCGCTGTCTTAATTGGTGTTTGTTTGTACTGTCGTTTACAATTAACTAGCTTGCACACAGAGCTAATATATCCTGCTCTATTCTATAAACGTCCACTTGTAATTATCCCCAAAAAAATTTAAGCTAAAAAGAATATGGAATACAGGGCACAATAAAAATTCCATCCTATGAACATGACATATTACAAATGGATGAAAACATAACACATAAAAACCTAGTTTTAAAAAAGGTAAGTACTTATGTGCAAAGGGCGCTTGTGTGCAAAGAACGCAAGGAATGTGCAAATTCAGCATTGGTTACGTTGAAACCGGTTCAAATACCTAGTTATGTGCAAAACATCGCTATACATTTGTGCAAATACAGCTATATTATAGTGCAAATAGAGAAATGCGAAATGAGATGTTATAACAGGTTCAAATACCAAGTTATGTGCAAAACATCGCTATACAAATGTGCAAATACAGCTATATTGATGTGCGAATAGGTTGAAACAGGCACTCTATGTAAGAATGACCAGTACCCATACCCATATTTATGCAAAGCTAAGCATATATTCAATGTTCACACACTGTTCTATTGATTGTAATTGATGATATTATGTCCAGAGGGTGGTTGTCATACAGCCAGAACAACGCTTATAGAAGCACTGAACGTGCCTGTAGTGTGGAACAGTGCAATAATGGTGCTTAAGTGCTCAAAAAAAGGAGTTAAAAAAGTTGCTAACTTGTGCTACTAACAGGATATATGGCGGCCATACTCCCTAAAGAAAAAAGGAAATTACACCTAGGAGTATCCATAGGTACGGCCTCAATAATCTAAAGTGGTAAATCGAAAATCATACTTTGGATAAATCCTTATACTAGCTACACCTAGATAAGAGACTGTCCTAAAAGACCCCCTACGGTCTACCAGAAGGCTAGAGATCATGGAATATCAAATTATTCAAGTAAAATGAAGTTTCTCTATCCATATATTATTTCATGATGAATAAAGGGCAAAGAATGTATCACACAATTTATGAAAAAGAACAAGAAAAAAAGAGAAAAAAATACTACAGAAAAAAAACACTACAGAAAAAATGCAGGAACAGAGCGAGAAAACTATCTAGGAAAAACAGCTTGGAAAATTTACAAATGGATCTCCCGGAGAAAAATACCTCCATAGCTGTTATAAAATGTTGCCTAGAGTGGAATCTACAGATGCCACATAGGATGAAATGGCTTGAATAATAGCCCACACCTATAGAAAGTTGTATAGGTCTTCACCTATGTTCAGACCTATCGGACTTGCTGTCAAGCTCCACTATATAGCGTGACTCGAGCTGACGCAGTGCTTTCTCCCTATTTCCACCCCTCTTTCATGGTGCCACGGCATCAATAACAAAATACTGCAAACAGTTCAAATTGTTGTTGTGTATGGCTTTAAAATGCCGGGCCACTGGGTAAGCCTGGTCAGAGGTCACTATCGCTCTGAGATGTTGAAGGATCCGCACATGCACCTGTAGTTTAGTGCTGCCTACGTAGCAAAGGTTACTACTGCATTTGAGGGCGTACACAGCAAACTCCGTTCCACAAGTGTAGTGGGCCTTCAGAGCGATAGGTACGTCTGAAAAAGGTTTCAAGTAAATGGCAGTATTGGTGCCAAACTTACAAGCTCAGCATGAGCTGCACCTAAAAAATCCCTTACGGGGTGACAGCCAGCTTGCTGTTACATTGGTTTCTGGGCTATTTTTCAATAGCTCATTGCGCATAGAGTACGCACGTCTAAAGGTTACTGTTGGAGGGGTGGGAACAACCTCTTTTAAGGTAAGATCAGTGAGAACAATTGGCCATTCTTTCTTGATAATAGTTTTTAATGCATTTGGCTTGCCTGCTGTAACCTGTGACTAGCCTAATTTCAGAATTTTCACCAGCCTCCTTATCACATAGATAATCATCTTCTTGCTGAAAATTCCTATTGGGGTCTAGAAGAGCTGTAAGATTGAGGGCATTTTCCTTCCTCATGGCCATTTCTAGCCTTCCTGATGTATAACCTCTGGCTTCCAATCTCTTCTTAGCCTCCAACTGGTGATATTGTCTGGCTTCTGGATTGCTACATGCTCTGTGTATGCGAATGAACTCGCCATACGGGATACTAGCTATAGTGTGTGGTGGATGAAAACTCCCTGCATGTAACACCATGTTACCCGATGTAGGCTTTCTGTATAGACAGGTTTCAATCCTACCATCTGCTATTCGTACTTGAATGTCAAGAGAATTCGTGACAACACAGTCAATATTGGCAGTAAAATGTAGGTTTAACACATTGTCATTGATGTTATCAACAAATTGCTTAACTTGATCTTCTGTTCCTCGCCATACAATGAACACATCGTCTATGTATCGCCAGTATTTGACAATATGTTTAGACCATGCAGTGGCATGCTGTACCTTGAGGACATGCTCCTCCCACCAGCCAACGTGGAGCCCCGCATAGCTGGGGGAGAAGCGTGCCCCCGTAGCCATTCCTCTTAGTTGTTGAAAGACTGTGTTATCAAACATAAAAACATTGTTGTGAAGACATCAATGAACCATTCTAATCAACATTTTACTATGGCGGTACATTTCAATAGGTCTCTTGCCCAAATAAATTTCCACTGCTCTCACTCCATCAGGGTGGACAATACTCGTGTACAAAGCTGATATGTCCATTGTTAAAAAAAGATATTCTTTAGACCATTCACAGTTATTAAGTTGATACAAGAAATCTGTAGTGTCTTTAATGTATGCCGGTAAACTCGTGACAAATTCTTGGAGATAAAAATCAATATATTTCGATGTATTCTCGAAGGTACTATTAATGGATGATGCAATAGGTCTCCCCGGAACAGGTATTTCCTTTTTATGAACTTTTGGTATGAAATAAATGTTTGGTAAGGTTGGAAAATCTTTATTGAGAAACATAAATTTGTCTCTAGAGATGAGACCTACCCTTCTCCATTCGTTTAGTTCATCCTTATAGTTTCTGTGAATCATTTTTGCCAATGCCATGTTGATTTTCTTGTAGCAAGCCTCATCATTTAGGTGGCGATATGCCTCTTTAATGTATTCTTTCTTGTCCCTGAGCACAATATTCCCACCTTTATCCGATTTATTAATTACGATGGTGTTGTTTTTCTTGAGTTTGTTCATCAGTGTCGAATATTGCTTCATTTGCTCATTAGGTGGCCTTTGTTGTGTTTTGGTTTTGTGCTGTAATCTTTTCAGTTCCTCAATGACCCGGTCACGATAAATATCAATGGCATCGCGTGACATGTTGGGAAAAAACGTGGAGACAGGCTTGAAGGGGCTTTGTCATGGTTTGGATATGTTAATACCCTCTGCCCTTGCTAACTCTTGCGTATTACTAGTTGGATGTCTTCATTGTTAAGATCATGTAAAGTAAGGACCAAAGACATATCCTTGACTTGTAACCCTTGTTGGGTAGTGTTGGTCTTACTTTCTAAGTTCTTCTTTTTTTCCAAATTGTTTTTAATAGTGAAATATTTTCTTAACTTGATCTTCCTAATAAACTTGAAGACATCAATGTGAGTGCTGCAATATCCGAAATTGCTCTCGGGACAGAAGGACAAACCTAATGATAGCAATTGTTTCTCAGCCTGGTCCAAATCAATGTTGGTAAGGTTGACAATGGTGTTGTCGTCTATTGTTTGTTCTTTTTCCATTACCGATTTTGCTGCCGCCTTCCCCTTGTTTCTGAAACATTTCCGTCGTTCACGCCTCCTTGTATTTCGCCTTTGTTTGTTGAGGCGTTTTGTTTGCGTGGGCATAACGATTGTTTGCGCTCCATCCTGATATAATCCAGTTCCTCTACCAGTGTCAATTGCCCTAAATCCCCTCGCTTTGCACCAGGGTCATCATCTGATGCTTCCTCACTTGAGACTAAGCTGGCATCCGAGGTGGATATGTTGGAGTCGCTAGTAGCCAGATCAGGTTTTTTGAGATTTGTCGCTGTTTTGTTAATGCCACGGCCCTTCTGTTTGCGTAAGTTGTCAAATTTGCGTGCAAATGTAAAAATTTGCCCCAACTCATAGTCCTGCTTGTCGTGGGCAAACTTAAACGCCTTCCTGGTTTTGATCACTTCTTCTTGTTTCCTCAGGCGGTCATTCATCTCTTTCATACTTTTATCAATATCTTCCTTACTATCCAAAAACTCTGGTTTGCTCAACTCATTATTGATCCTTGAGATTTCTTCCATGTTTTTGTCACGGTCAGTCCTGGCGTATTTCACCAGCAGACACACCAAGCGCATGGATGCCTCCAGATTACCCTCAGCCCACTCCTTCAGAAGGAGTGGGTTAGGGCTGTCAAAACTCGGCGCCAGCATTTTCCTGAGGCCTCTGGGAATTCTTCCCACTAAGTGGTATTTTTCTAGTGATTTTATCTCCCACCATTTGGTGAGCTCGCTCCGACTATTTTTTTCTAGTGCCTTCAAAAGACTCTTAACATTGTTGTTATTGCTTATATCGATAGTTTTGCTACCTCCTCCTCCTTGTGGAACCTTAGGCAGGTTAAGAAAAATTTCCTCTGCCGCCATCTCCCGTTCCCGTTCATTAGACATTGCACCAGATATATTATTCAAGTTATTAGCAATGGGCTGTTTAATCACTAAACTGAAGCCCGTACTGGCATATTCAGCACCTCAATATACAAAAAATACTGTGGGTCTGAGGTTCAGAATGTGTACACACACTGATAGGGCAGAGAAAGTAGGAGGGAACCAAAGTAATTGTATGAAACCTCCAATGAGGTTTAAGTTCCCATCACCCACCGAAAGTGGCTAATCATCATCTGGGAACTATGGACATTACCAAGAGTACCAACCACTATGGTGATTGTGATGGTACCCTGGTTGTCCCAGGCATCCGTGCAAAATTATTACAAACGGTAGGGTGATGGTTGCAGTGCAAAAAGGTGTAGTAAAGCAAAATGTGATATTAAAAATGGCTACCAAGACACTATATATTTTATTCTGGCGCTATCTTGGTGCCACTTAAAAACAATGTATATACAGCATAAACAAATAACTGTCAGGTCTTTGGTCTACATGTTTCGGCTACTGGACAAAGAAGTCCAAGCTCTCGTCAGGACCATGTAAACGCTACTACAAAAATGTGTAAGAAAGTATATATATCGTATAAATTGATTACACGGTTGGTACCCAATACAACCTGATAAGGTCCTGTATGTCACGTTGGAACAGTTACAGGCAATGTCTGGTAATAGAACTCCGAATGATTGTGGGTACGCACCTCGCCTCACCTGGCATCCGCTCAGGAATTGAGGCACCGCTCTCTCCGTCGGTGAGACTCCTTTGTCCAGTAGCCGAAACATGTAGACCAAAGACCTGACAGTTATTTGTTCATGCTGTCTATACATTGTTTTTAAGTGGCACCAAGATAGCGCCAGAATAAAATATATAGTGTCTTGGTAGCCATTTTTAATATCACATTTTGCTTTACTACACTGTAACTGCAACCATCACCCTACCGTTTGTAATAATTTTGCACGGATGCCTGGGACAACCAGGGTACCATCACAATCACCATAGTGGTTGGTACTCTTGGTAATGTCCATAGTTCCGAGATGATGATTAGCCACCTTCGGTGGGTGATGGGAACTTAAACCTCATTGGAGGTTTCATACAATTACTTTGGTTCCCTCCTACTTTCTCTGCCCTATCAGTGTGTGTACACATTCTGAACCTCAGACCCACAGTATTTTTTGTATATTGTAGTTTGACTTGGGGATTTCATACTGTGCAGGTCTCTAAACATATCCCTTGGACCCTCCTTTGCATGGTTTTTTTGTTTGTCATCATATTCAGCACCTCCCCACCTGCGATATAACGTAACTATAGCCTGCCGCGTACAGATGGCAATTGTGCGAGTCCTCCGACTTTCACTAATTACCTCCGATTCCGTGCTGCTGTAGTCTTGAATCCGTTCACAGGGGGCCGGCCGCCATTGCTTGTTGCCGAACACGAAGTTCCAACTGGTTTGACAAACGGTCAGCCTGCTTTCCGGGTGAGGAGTCCGTGAATTCAGGAACAAACCAACTTCCTGTGACAAATCCTCTCCACTTCTCCCAAGTGCTTCCTTGCATAAACAGGAACACGGACACTTCGATAAGCTGATGCCAGAATTATATATATATATTTTTTGCTGTGAACAAACGGTGCTGCCTCAGACGCGTTTCGGACACTGGGCTGTGTCCTTGATCACTTAACAAACGGGAAGCTAGGACATAAATTTAAAGGCGCAGACATGACGCTACCTAATGACGTCGATCGGCATTAAGCTGGACATAGAAAAAATACTAAATGTAAGTCACTCGTCCCCCTGAAACCACAGATTTTAATAACAAAAATACAGTGTGTTAAAAGCTTTGCAGAGCTGATATATATATATATATATATATAATTTTTTTTGACAAAGGCCGTCCTGGCCGAAACACGTTTGTCTGCCGATAGGAGCAGAATAAAATAATTGGCTATATACATCGAGTGTGCACCACGTTTTGTTTCGCTCATAGTGCTTGGAAAAAAATATATCTATATATGTGTGTGTTAATGTATTTGTATATATAGTCACCAGTAGGTAGTTATAGATAGGACCTAGTTTGATGAATCTTCACGAAATTTTCCCCAAAAAGTGTCTGTGTCCAGTGCATGGAAAGTTTTGGGTTGATGCGAGTCCAAGCGAGAGGCGAGAAAAAGGGGATGGGGTAAAAAAAAAGTGTTTCCTATAGAGATTTTGAACATGGCTAGATCCCGAACTGCTGGACAAAATTACACCAAATTTGGTAGAAAGTTAGCTCTTGGCCCAGAAAGAGCAGTGTTTGTTATTTGGTGTAAATCCGTTCAGTAGATTTGTACATATTCAAGGAAAAACTAATTTGTATATCTAGAGGTGTGGACACTACACAGATCTTACCGATCTTGGCAGAGATCTGATTGGATGGCAACAGTTCAACCAGTAAGTGTTAAAAGATATTTTGGGACTTGGACTCTGCTGAGTCGCAAACAAAAATGTGAAAAAAGAGAAGGGGGCAGGGTAGGAATACCCTGAACCCCTAGGCCTGGGGTGGGCATACCACAGCGCCCTTCTCCAGGGCCAAAAATAATGTTTTGTTTAATTTTGGCTGTGTAAATCACGAAAAGGCGCGAATCTCCGCAAAGATGTAAAAGTAAAAAAATAAAGCACAATCTCCTGTGCTTGTTTACATTTCAGCCCCAGGTGGGCCAGGTCTCAGGGGCATTGATATGTAATACATGTGGAAATTCTAAGAGCCCTGGAGACCATCACCTCCCTGGGGCTTGATTTTTAAATTGGAGGGGGGGCTGCACGGACCCCCCTCCTAAGGCTGTAAAGAGCCCCAGGGACTACCACCTCCCAGGGGCTTCAACAGTAAATTGGAAGGGGGCCGCGCGGACAAACCTACTGACCCAGCAGGGCCTCAGGGACCACCACCTCCCTGGGGCCAGAAATACAAAATAAAGGGGGAGGGGCCCCTTCCTGGGCCATACTTGGCCCTGGGGACCAACACCTCCCCGGGGTAGACCCTTCAGATTAAATGGTGGGGGCAGGGTGACCCCCCTCCTGGACCCATTAAAGGCCCTGGGGATCACCACCCCCCAGGGCCATCTTCCTATTTCCCCGAGGTGTCCACTCTTGGGAGATGGCAGTTTAATTTTGCTTGGCTGGAGCTTGGACAGGTCCCGCCAAGCCAAGTTAGGGCAAACTGTAACTTTACTTCCACTGCTCCCACCCACTGGGAGCAGACATTTTATATTTTTGTCTGCAAGCTGTCAAGCGGGCAGGAAAACAGATAAAAAAATTGCTCCCTCTCATAGGGAGCAGCGATTTTGGCTGCTCCCTGCATGCAGGAGCAATGCCGGCTCCCTCTGTTGGTGGAGAACCAGCTAGGACTGCAAGAGCATCAAGGCTCCCCCCCAACGGTTCCCTTCGCTTCAGACTGGATTTCCTGGATTTGACTCCAGGGCACCCAGCATCAAGAGGCAGGGCCCTCGGGCATGGGGCCCCTGAGGCTGCAATTGACCCTGGCAGGGGGCCGCATGGCCCTCCTCCCCATGCAAATCTTAAAGAAGGTGAATACATTGTTTATCTGTTGGAGCGTAATCTAATCTAGAGTGACTGTGACGAGTGGTTTCTTTCTTGTCTCCTGGTGAAAGCAGAGTCCATGATTCTCCCTTTTAATTATCCTGAGTATGCAAATGCCCAGAATCATCTGCAAGGTCCAGCTGTTTGGCCCCATCTATTTTTCTTAGTATTATGCAAAGGTCTTCCCACCTTTTCACAGACTGGTGGATAGTGTACCAAAAGGCCCCCAAGGCATGTTCCAGGCAGATTGTTGGTGACGCGTTCTTGATACAGAGGAATATGAGAAGATCTCCACCAAGAAAAGAAGCACTTATTTCATATAGTTAAGAGGGAATACCCTTGTTTGGTGGAGATTCACCTCTTTGTAGACTTGTCCTTTTCTCTATACAGGGATTCATGTTATCACTGATTTGTGGTTCAAGACCTCGAGGAACAATCACATTTCCGAAATTACATGTACATAAGGTCACTGGAGACATTTCCTCCTGGTCCATTACGCACCTGCAGTTTAGAATATGCACTAGACATTTAACCAACGCTTACTAATTAGCCAGTACAAAGTACTTCAGTTGGGCAGACATTTTGTGCAAAACTGCGGACTCTTGTTGGATAAAGGGGCAGGTGTATGAGTGAGTGACTGCATGTGTGAGTGGGTGTGTGAGTGACTGTATGGATGAGTGAGTGGGTGCATGAGTGGCTGTAAGGATGAGTCACTGGTTGTATGAGTAGCTTTATGGGTGAGTGAGTGATTGTGTGAGTGGCTGTATAAGTGCGTAAGTGGGTGTGTGAGTGGCTAAATGGTGAGGGAGTGGTTGTGTGAGTACTTGTATGGGTCTGTGAATGTGTATGTGAGTGGTTGTGTGGGTGAATGATGGGTTGTGTAGGGTTGTGAATGGGCATGTCAGTGATTCTGTGGATGATGCCATCAGTGAATTCAGTTAATTTCTAAGGTTTTTTTTCAATTCTATTTCCTATTTATGATGTCCCTGTAAACTGTAATTAACCTTCAACAGTTAGTGTCTGAATAAGTGCCTCAGTGGGTGTGTGAGTGGGTGCATGAGTGCCTGACGGGGTGTGAGAGTGTCTGAGTGGGTTTGCGAGTGCCTCCATGAGTGGGTCAGTCAATCTGTGAGTGAGGCTCTGGGTGGGTCTGTGAGCCTCTGAGTGGGTCTGTGAGTCGGCTCGTGAGTCTGAGTAGGTCTGTGAGTGGGTGAGAGAGAGTATGAGTGATTCGTCAAGTGGGTGTGTGAGTTTGACTGGGTCTGTGAGTGGGTACATGACTGTTTGAATGTGTCTGTGAGTGGCTATGATAGTGTCTGAGTTGTAACTGGGTGCATGAGTTTCCCGAGTGTGTTTTGCTCTTTTTCTGCTCGATTTAGAAATAGTTTTCTCCTTACTTCTGACCTCTATTTTGCCTCTTGCTGCTCGTTTCTGACCTCTTTTTTGCCTCTTTCTGCTCGTTGCTGACTTTTATTTACCTTCTTTCTGCTTGTTTCTCACCTTTATCTTGCCTCTTTCTGCTCGTCGCAGACCTTTATTCATCCTCTTTCTCCTCATTTCTGACCTTTATTCTTTTTCTTTCTGCTTGTTTTTGACCTTGTTGTGCCTCTTTCTGCATGTTTTTCACCTTTATTTTGCCTCTTTCTGCTTGTTGTGGACCTTTATTTTGCATCTTTCTGCTCATTTCTCACGTTTATTTCGCCTCTTTCTCCTCTTTCCCTGGGGATGGTGGTGGGAGCATCAAGACCCCCGCAGACGCAGACGGCTCACCGCCTCCTGTGGGAGCAGGCATTGCTCTTGCACGAAGGGAGCTGTTGGAAATGCGGCTCCTTGCGTGCAGGAGCAATCTATTTCATCTCTTTCCCTGCCTGCTTGTCTGCAGACAGGAAATTAGATTACATCTCTGCTTCCAGTGAGCAGGAGCACTTTGACAGCTCTTGCCAGAGTGTTTGCTTTTGCTTAGTAGTAGTTGTCAAAGAATGGTGAGTCGCACATTCAGAAAAGGAAGATGATGCTTCTGTTTAGTATTTTTGCTGGTGAATTGGATGGGAGGATGGATACTGTTAATATAAGCTGTAAATTGTTTCAGTGTTCTACTTCCTGCATTATATATTATAAATATGTCTTCAGTGTATCATAGCCATACCGGTGGTTTGATGCTAGAAGTAGCAAGTATATAGTTCTCAAGTTTGCCCATGAAGATATTTCCATAGCATGGAGCCATCTGAGTGCTCATGGAAGTCCCTTGTATCTGCAGATAGTGTTTACCATTGACAGTAAAATTGTTGGATTTAAGAGTAACTCTTGCAAAGTTGGTAAGCACGTTGATGGCTTTTTCCTGATTCTTTTATTAAGAGCGTCAGATAACACCATAAACCCATTCTCGCGTGGTATTTTGATGTATAATGATGTAACATCAAATGTAGCCAGAAGAGTGTCATCATCAAATGTGTAGGTTTGGTTATATTTTTCAATAGTTTGAAGGAAGTGACTGGTATCCTTAAAAAGTGTTGGATGTCCCTGTACAATGGGCTGAAGGTGCAGGTCGACAAATAAAGATAGACTCTTCGTTACTGAATCATTGCCACAGATGATGGGATCGAGAACCAAAAACAAGGGAACCCTACTCACTAGGAACCAGGGTAATTGAAATATTAACAGAAAATAATGGCTCTTATGGACTAATGGCAACTTATTATAAGTATAGAGATGCGCAATGGGAAGGGTTAATTAGATGTCAAAAAGAGAGCAAGTCGAACACACCTTGGATTTGTATTCAGTAAACCAATATTATACAGTATTTTTTAAGTGAACAATACATACATAGTATTGAAATAATAATTGAACATTAGTGAGTGGTGTCCCATTGAAAAAAATGGAACCTAAAATAGTGGTGACATATTGGTGACATATGTACAAGGTTTCCTTTATAACATGAGAATGACAGTTAGAAGTTATACATTGTGTAAACCGCGCTATATACAGTGATAAGTGCTGTTTTTTTAATGGTTCGCTTTTTAAACAGTCGACGGCGTTTCGACCATGTGTGCAATGTAGGGTCCCTTCAGGACCTGGGGGTATGTAGGGACACCTAAAAAAAGAAGGTTATTGTCAGTGTGTAGCTGCGGTGTAGCAGTAGCGCTTGAAATTGGAAAGAGCAGTGTGTATAAGGTATAATACCTGAAGTTGGGTCTGCACAGCCTAGTTAGAAAGAGTGCCACCGCGAGTATAGTGAAGAAAAACAGTACTCATATGGGACCCAGCCGGGCGCTATATGTGTGAGAGAATGAAGCGTATTATCAGATTAAGGCGTAATAATGCTTACATTTCTTCACTGGGGTGGCACAATGAACTTACCCCAATGTGAGGGTAGAGGTAGGCTGGCAAATAAATGAATAGCACTTCTGAAATATTCCTATTTGTGGGGTTTTTAGAGTATGTTTTCCTGGCGTGTACTCAAGGGAGAAAAGGGTGGAGCACATTTAATGGCTAGCTGCTCACAAGCAGCTGTGAGAACGTCCACAATTTGTGGATGCCTGAAAAAGATCTTATAGACTTACCCGCATGGGTGTTTTTGCGCGCTGGAGGTGCAGGCTTTTAGTGCGTGTATTGGAACTTGGTCATTCCTAGTGGCACGAGGGGCTGCTGCTCGTTCTCAATATATATTTAAGTTGCTTGCATCCATTGTAGGGGGTCTAAAACAATAGGGAGCATATTGTGAGCAGATCGCTGGGCATGTCATATCTTGGTAACTGACGCTGTGTGAGTCAATGGCAAGGCAGTTCTAAAAAGGACATCTCTTACCTTACACGATCGTAAGTCTGTGTGCGCCTGCACCTGGACTGCTTCAGAGCAGAACAGCGATAGTCTGTCTGCTGGGTTCAATGACAATGCGCTAGTGGTAGGCTATGGGTATTTAGGGACTATGTTCCCGCCAAAAGCCGATCGGATGTGCTAGCAGACATGACTATGGAGAGTCATCTGCCGATGCGAGCAAGCGCTCTGTGATCGTTAATGGAAACAAAACAAAGGACCAGAGATGGTGTCCCAGGAAAACTGAAGTCTGCCTCAAACGTGAAGTATGATGGGATGGCCAGTACTGTCCATTTTGTGAAGTTTGGGAATCATATAAAATCTACCAGGTCTTTATTTAGGATGAACAAGTATATACGCTGTTGTTTCATCAATGAACGTTTAAGGTCCTGTACCTTAAAACCGAGTCTTCTGTGGAATCAGTTTCTAAAGGTTTGTAAGTGTTGGTATCCATTAGTTGTCTCATTGCCTACTCAATATAGGGCCATATGTATCATTCCAAATTGCGATTGCATTTATGCAGCAATGTTTCTGTTCTATGATTACCTTTACCTTTGGTTTTATATATGTATATATTCATTATAGTACAACATGTTCTATGAAGGCCGACCCCGATTTGACATCTATGTGGATAGCTACGTGCAATGCCAGTCTTTTATGTCCTTGTTGAATTCACTTTAAAATACTGCTGTCAACAAAGCTGACCCACCCATCAGCAAGGCGTGGAAGACTCCGAAACTAGTTGGATTTATTCGACATTGCTGATTAAACACTTCATATGAATTGACTTGAAGGGGCTTTGAACTTGTTTCGTGCCAGACAAAAGTGTGCGCCTAAGCTAAAATGGGAAAATATTTTTTTATCTTCCTCACCACCACTTCATGAATTCATGAACAAAACTTTTAAATGCAAAAGTGCAAGTGGCTACATTGTGTGCACATCCATCCAGGAAAATGGGATGCAAAAAGAGTTGGGTTTTTAATTCCTTTAAGCTTTTTGGTCTCCACTATGGCACAATTATCTTATCATATTAGCACTAAACTTGGCATGAAACTGTAACTTTATTCAGACATTTTGGTTTGATCTACATCTAGTGCTCAGTTTTTGAGACATTTTAATTTGAAAAGGGTGTTAGGTAGAGTTCTGAAGACTAAGTAGAAAAGAACATTTGTGTATCTTGACACTTTTCCCTGGACGGTTCATGCATCCATTTCATCTTAGGGTAACAAATTTGAAAAATGAACAAATCCTTTTGGAAGAGAGAGTATTGTTTCCTCCGTCCAGTGCAGAATCCATGAATCCTCAGAGGAGCATTGTATGGTTCATCAGGAAAGGTTTTTGCACCCAATTTTTAATGTATGGTTACTTTGAGACAAATGTGAAGTAACTGTTATATCATTTGTACTAGAAACTTATCTGTTGCCTAGGACACTCCGAATTGCTCTCGGGCCAATTGCTGTAAGTGGCTTGTTACAAGTTAATCTATTAAACAAATTTGACAAAGCTAAGATTGAAATTTGTTGTAGGGTCTGGGGGAAGTGGTTGGGGGAAATGGTCTGATCTCGATGGGGATGTTCCAATATCCATCCTTTTGCATTTGTATGTCTTTGGCCTTTGGGTTGTCCGGATTAATGCAAATAATCCTTTGTTATCATGGTATCTTGGTGAATGGCTGGTACTTTCTGTGAAATTAATAAAAATTTGTTTATCAAAAAAAGATTGAAATTTGTCATGGTCATAGGAGAACTGCATACTGAAGTAATAGTTGCTTTTGCATTTTTCAGATGGGAATGTGCCAGCCAATGTGGAAACCTCCAATGGGCACATGATAATCGCCGGCGACGAACCCCCAAGTGAAGGCAAGGTTTTAAATATTATTGAAGCTGGCAATGGATCCGTGCCTTCGAAAGCAGCGAGTGGTGAAGAGAAGACAGAAGGTAGGAATGGTAAAATTACAACCTGCACCCTCATTTGGCATGTGGAGAGCTAGCCTGCAGTTAGCACAGCAAATATAGATTTTGGAGATAATGGAGCTGAGTATAAATTCCTTCCACTTCGCTGTTTTCTCAGCAGTCTCCTTTATTCCTTTAAAGTCAAAAGAAAAAACCCACCAAAATAAGCCTTCTCCTTTCTAGCCACCAGATGTTGGCTCATGATCCCAGATCGCATTAGACTGAATTCAGATCTCTGCATTCAGAAAGGATCTAAAATCACTTTTATTCAGACTGTACCTTCCCGTTTATCCGGCTTTGTTACGGCTTCAGCCCTACTTCCGTACCTTTCGTTCATTGTTGCAAGGGTTAATTCTAAATCGTTCCACTCTCTCTAGGGCTAGATGAGCACTATAAAACGTATTCAAATAAATATCTTAGTCCCTAATTACCTTCACACTTTTGTAGGTATGGTCCCTACACTAGCCAAGAATGATGCCCGATCAGGACCGTAGAACTGTTTAGTGTACTTTTTCACATGCCTGCTATTGACACTCATGATCTCCAAATGTTACAAGCACCTATGCAGTACTTTAGTTTCCCTCTTTTCTGAATGAGGTCTCTGGTCTCCACTGCTTTGGGTGGTCTCAAAGAAGAGCACATTTTAAACTTTGCAGCTCTGATGCTGCGTCTCGTTTGAAAAACGCACAAACTGTAGTCACTTATCCTAACTTCAGCGTTCTTTCCACTGTATATTACTAAGTTCATAAAGTACCCTATACCTTTTGCTCGAATTAATATGGATCCAAAAGTGCCCTGTTGAGGGTGTTACTACATACAGCCTATTTTTAGAATTAAGCCCTCCATGGCTGTCATCCAACATAATGAGCATTTTAATTTTTAAAAATCCACATTATGAACCTTTTAAAAATAGATCACTGGGTAGTTTTATGGCACTCTCTTTTTGTGTGAAACAAGCAACTTTTGTATGCAAATCCAATGGATTTCTTTGGTTAGTTTCAGAAATGTTTAAATGTTGGATGAGGGTACAATGGCTGTGATGTGGTGGAGTTATGTGGCTCTTATGTCAGCGTGAGGTAACTTCAAAGCAATAAATGTCACTTCTAATAGTTAGAATTTGGTGAGGACGAGCCTTAATTGCCATGCTGAGTTTGTGCAATCCCAGCACAGCACCCAGGGTGTTTAAAGGCTCAATAGCTAGCTAGCAAGGAGAGTAAATTGAATATGTACAAGGGGGGTTTCTGACAAATTAATTGTTACTTAACAACTTGTTGCTCAGCATCTCGAGGTGTACCCTAATTGAGTACCAATAACATCTACAAATGCAGCGAATGCTTGTGATGCAGTGCACACAAAGGGGTGCGTAGAGTAATCACTTACTCTAAAATTACTTGTGGTTGGAACCACTGGCCTTCCTGTTGGACCATTTTGCTATATAGTTAATGGCTATGCTCTGTCCAAATCATTGACTTTTTAAGTGTAGGAAGAAACTGAGAGAATCTTCGTTGTTACCTGTTTCTTTATAAAATATTCACATGCATATGTTGGAATATGCTCAGAATTAAACAGGTTTATGGTGCAGTGTTTTCCATTCTCGAAGTTGAATCTCTTCCGCCCCAATTCCCTGTGCACCGTCACACTAAATGTTCTCATTTGCACATTTTTGATCTTTTTGCTTGTCCACTCTAAAAGGCAGATATCGACCTCCCTATTACTCCTTTCCTCGGGCCATGGGTGTGTTGTGGGACTTATGTTCGTACTTCATACTATAAATTATCCTTTACCCAAGATTGCACAAAAGTTAATGCTTGTTGATGCTGGTATCCTGCTTCATGCGTCATTCTGTCAGTCTCAGTGTGTACTGCATAGGTAAGCCTCTGCATACAATTCATCTATTACCCGTGTGGAACAGAAAATGGCTTGTGCTTTTAGCAGTGCAAGAAACATATAACAACTTTTGGATTGGTAAAGTACCACTGATTGCGATTGAGAGTAATAAATATTCCCTATGCAATCTGTGGACTATTATTGCATCGGCTGAACGGCCCTTCGGTGTATATGCCTTATATGTTCTTTGTGCAAAAAGAACAACTGATGGACGGAATGCGGAATAAATCAAACATTCACCCCCAGTCACATATCTGAGTTAAATCCGTTGTTTTTTTGCACATCACGTCATTCCAGTTTAGAGCCAGTCCAGCCCGAGCTGCCAGGCCATGTCCTCCGTGGGCCAGAAGCAAGCATCCTGGAACCGGTTTCAGGGTATCACCCCTCATCAGTTTGGCTAGCTTGCATCTGGTGGTGTAGCGAGCACGGGACCCACGTCTGGGCATACACTTCCCACTACGGGCAACAAATGGAAAAAGAACAGATGATGGACTGAATGCTGAACAAATCAAACATTCGCCCCCAGTCACAGAACTGGGTAAAACCATTGTTGTTTTGCACCCCATGCCATTCGAGTTTAGACCTGAGCCATATGCAAATCATTCTTGACCCTGTCCCCTATGGGAACAGTCCAAGCCGAACTGACAGGCCAAGTCCTTCCTGGACCAGAAACAAGCATACTGGGACCGGTTTCGGGGTGCCACTCCTCATCAGCCAGTCTAGCATCAATCTTGTGTGTCTTTTGCTTTCTTGACATAAGTGCGCTGAGTATGCCCCAATGTGGGTCTCGGGTTCACTGTGCCACTGGATTCAAGCTAGCCTGGCTTACGTGGGGTGATACCCCAAAACCAGTCTCAGGGTGCTTGTTTCTGGTCCAAGGAAGACTGGACTTGGCAATTCAGGCTGGGCTGTTCCCTTGAGGAACAGGGTCAAGACTGGTTTGCATATGGCTGGGTCTAATCTGGGGTGGCATGGTGAGCAAAAGAACAATGGATTTAACCAGGATCTCTTGGCTGGAGCTGAATGTTTGTTTTGTTTCTCATTCCGTCCTTCATTTGTGTTTCTTTAGATACGTCCTTTGTAGCACAAGTGCTTGTAGCTCCTGGGTTTGCATTCCAGTTGTCGAATACTTTTCTATCCTATACCAACGTAGAGGAGTGAGAAGTATTACAAGGGGCCCGCTCACCATCCCAAAGTCAAGCAAATCAATCCATAAGATGGAAACCCTCAGTTCTTTCTTTTCTCTTCTCTATCTAAGTCCCTCACCCACTATGGTTACTAGTTACTTGGTTCAAAAATTGAAATTCCACACAGGTAGTTTACCTTATCACCCGTAAATGCCGCCTTAAGTATGTAGGAATGAGAATGGTTAAGACATGAATTTGCGAACATCGCAAAATCTGAGATGTGGGAAAACCTAAATGGTGGTAAAAGAACAGCTGAATCACTAAGACACTAAAGACACGGAAAGAGTACTATTCGAGAAGAAACAGAGATGAATATACTGATTGTCAACCCACAATCTTTAAATAAATAGTGAAATCCTTTGGGGGTCCCTACAGACATAGTACATAGCAACTCGGACACAATACCATTTAGTTCCAATACTGTGTCAGTCTCCTGCCAGTAACTGTTGGTAATTTATATTACCAGAAGAGAAGCATAAGAGGCTGGTCCCTATCTTTGCAACCGAATATCATGTTGTTAAGTTCCTCACATTTCACAGATTCTACTCCATTTGTGTACAGGATGGGACTTTTTGTCTCTTTAATATACATATCAGTAAATGATTTGACAAATACCATCATGATGGGGCGGCCAATTAAAGTGTGGTTAATACATCCTCACAAAAAACTCTGATCATAAGTTAAACTGGAGAATGAAGTAACACCAAAGGGTCTATCTTGCCTATGTGCACAAATCTAGCCCTCTGACGTTGTTATAAGAGCATAGACAATAATTCCGAGAAGATTAGGGTGGTTTCCTGATCACATGAGGGAGACAGTCATGCAGAAATTTTAACCCTTCAGATCACGATCTTCCATCACACGGTGACGTACGATGGTCACTTGTGAAGGAATGGGAAGGCGTTCGATAAATAATTCTGGCAAACAGTCTTCCGCTAAGATACGGGGAGCAGAGGAACTGATTATGTCCAAAGTTGGTCGTAGACTGTCAAAGTAAATGGGGGAAGGAGGTATGCTTTTGATTCCACGAACACCTCACAACATGCTTACTATGAAGACTGCCTCTCAAATTTCCCACTGCTCTAGCTTGATGAGAAGGTCCGCCCATCCTCTCAGCCCCATAGAACAGTGAAGTACACATGCCTAAGTAGGACAAATACTTTCTAGGATGATGTAAAAGTGCATAGTATGTGAAAAGCACAATTCATTCATTTTAAACCTAAGGCTACAAGACTCACACTACACATCGCTCGCTTGCATGCACTATGAAAACACAGTTGATTGCAGACACACCTGCTGTTTTGAGTCACATATTTGTCTTCTCCTGTGTGCAGTGATCACAGAAGACACGAAGATGTACAATGGCGATTTTGTTTTGTGCGCACCTGCTGTTTTGAGTCACATTTTTGTCTTCCCTGTGTGCAGTGATCACAGAAGACACAAAGATGTGCAACGGCGATTTATTTTCTGCTAAGCACATCTCTCTCTTATACCCACAGATGAACACAAATGTAGGCACCATACTAGATCGGTGTGTATGGCACGCTAAAAAGAATTTTTGATGAACATCATGTTCTCACAAATAGTAAAAAAGGATTAAGCGATAGGATTCTGTGGCGGATCCTTGATAGGTCCTGACAAAAGCCAGATTCTTTGTTGAGGTGTAGGTGTGCTGGCTGAATCATGCTGAGTCTGGGGTACCGGAGATAACAACACTCTCACTTAGTGTCCCCATCTGCTTAACCTCGCCAGGGTGTCCTTGAAATTTAATAATTTTCTGCAAATTCTCTAGAACAACCAAAGAGCTCCTTGGGTTTCAAGGTTTAGCCCATCCATATTCTTTGGACGAGGACTCTATGATAAAGCAAGCAACTAGTAACCGTAGTGGGTGAGGGTTCTAACAAGAACATAGGGTGGTTTCTGTTAGAGGGATTTAGAGAGAGAAAAAGAGAATATTTTCTATACCAGAGACATTTTTAGTTTAAACAACTGTTAGTTATTATTTACGCTGTTCACGGTTTTCGTTCAGTCTAAAAAGCTTCACTAGCGATTGGTTTAAAGACAAATGGCCCCTTTGGTCACAGTGCCAGCCATAGTGGCCTTTTGAGCCCGCCCTTTTGGTATTGTCCCTTTGCCACATAGAAGCCTGTGTGTTAATCTCTGCTTTCAAAGTGATCTGTATAACCCACGGCAGGAGCTGTCTGAAGGAAAACTACTCCACACAGACAAATATCTGATATTATAAGCCAAGTTTCTCACCCCTCCAAAAGCGCTCCCACGCAGCACGCCTCCTCTCCACCATAGTACAAGTGCATCGAGAGGTAAGCGTTGGTTGAATTATTTTCGGCTTCCTAACACGGAAAAAACGTCTGTGGCTTTTAAAGTGGCTGAAATGATGGGGGTATATCTTAAGCATGGAACTGTGGAGAAAAATAAACCACGGTCTATTACATAAACATTGTTAAGAATAGTGGCCACATATAGTCTTTGCTCGCTGCTGGGGCTGGACGAGGACAAGCACACACTAGCGGGTGCTCTATAAATGAATGGTACATTCCACATGGGGTGTCAATTGCGACTGGTCTAAGGCGTGCCCCTGTATTCACCAGGCCCCTTTCATGCAAAAGTACTTTCTGAAGTTCATTGTGAACGGAGGAAACCCCGTCATCTTCTCATAGCGTGACCTCTTCTACTGGGAAAAGCTATGGCCAAAGGGGACGATTTCGGGATTCCAGATGTTTAGTTATTTTTCTTGTGTCAAGCTTTGCTGTTGATCGAGCGTAGTGTTTACATAGTGACCTAAGAAGCAGAGCGAGTCACGCAGGGCTTTTAGCTGGCATTCAGTAATTGTTCATTCGAGCGTAGGTGTATGGTGCTTGTGGAGGGATACCGTTTATGAAGCGCCATCTTGAAGTGGTATACAGTCACTGTGGTTAAGCATAGTGGGGATAATTAATCTCTGCAACTCTTCAAGTTAAGGCATTAACTCCACAATTCAGGGATACATACCTGTCAACCTCTTGAATAACAAATGTGTGTGGAGTTTGGCGTTCAAAAATGTTAATTCGATGATGTGACTGGCAAATAAACATGACAAAAAATCAGGAGACACCTGCCAAATACAGATGAGCTAACATGTATAGGGGATAGGGGGAGTCTGCTGATAAAGCGTGTTGAGGCATAGACCATGTGCCAGTCATAGCGCAAAACAGAAATGGAGTCAAGTGCTGGGAACAGGAAATATACATGATTGACTGCGCAGTGCATTTTAAATCACGAAGGAGGATAATCTAGCCATGTATCTATATAATTTCTCCTTTGTACTGCTGTTTATACCTGCTGACCCATCTAGAGAAACAAAAAGTGAAAGGTGGAATGCTTAAATTCATCTAGCTACTCTGAGTACTATTCAATTACATAGTTGTTTTGCTAACTGTACCACTACATATGGTTCAACCACATGCAACTCAGTTTTTTCTCCCCCCTCAAGAGAGACAGCACAGCTGAAAATTTTGAGGCCACTCAATCTCTGCATTGGAACATGAGCACCTTCAATTTAAAGTTGTTAAACCTTGCAAATTGGTATTGATCCATTAAAGTGTTACATCTAAATTCAAGAAGATGCTAAGACTAAACCTAGAAACAGAAACTCCTAGCTAGAACTAGCCATCCTTTTAGAAGAAAAATAGTGCACGCCCGAAGAAATATACCGTCTGAGTAACTTAGGTGAACAGATTCATACTTTTTAGCTTAGATAATTGATGATGGTTGCATACATAGTACAATATCTACAGGAAAATGTGAAACTGAAACTTTACTAATATAGGTAAAACTTTTCTAGTGACTGTAAATTGTATCCTAATAATGGGCCTACTTCTGCATGGGTGTTAATGTTTATTTATTTATTCTTATAGTGATACACGCAGCCAACAGCTATCTCTGTGCACTTGGCATTTAGGCTTGGTGGCTTTACTGGGAGTGTTTGGATCGGGGGAGTGTGACAGGAAGGGAAGTATTTAGGGTACTGTGTTAAAGTTCAGTCCCATTAGCACAGGCTTGCTTCTATAGTAAGTAGGGTCTTAAGGGATCCCCTCAGGCAGTTAAGCTGTAACATTTTCTTTATAGGAGGGGTTTATATCTTTTCCTGAATTTATTCAAATCAAATATGTTCTTGCGACCAGTGTCACTACTTCAGAGCTCAGTGAAGGATCTCCAAAGTTGCAGTATTGGCATAGATTGGAAGGGTCATTTGTCTGGAAGTCTGTGTTTAAAATGCAGAGTAGTTTGAATCTGCTTTTATTACCATATGTAGCCACTATATGTGAGCCAAAAGGGGTTGATGTGGCTTGGAATGTTGGATGGTGAATAAATACTGCAGTTGATTCTGGATAAGATGCAGAATTTTTAAAATTGTTTTATTGATTATAAAGAAATCAAACAACCACGACCAGACATCATACATAAAAGAGTAATCCAGCATCTTGAAAAATGACAATGGACAGTACCCAGCCACCCGGCAGCCTTGACTTTCCTCTTGTAAACCCCCTCTAACCCCTCACTTCTACTTCATCCTTCACTCTCTACCCAATGAAGCTGGTCTTTTATCGGGTGGAGTAGAGGAGGCATTTCAGTTTGCACCCAGCACCTCAAGCATCACCACAGAAATCATTCCCGGAGCTCCAAACCTTCTCAAATGTCTGCGGGCATCCATGTGACTTATGCAAGGTTTCTGCAGCCGGCTCGCCTCAGTCCATATACTTGCCCCTCTGTATGAGGGACAGAATGCTCCTGGATCCCTAGACTTTCACCACGTCCGGTCTGGCCGCCATCATTGCCAGACTGCAAAATATCTGAGTACGGTCAGATTTTGCCACATTCCAAATAGCGCTAGCTTTGAGGGTCCAATGTCAATCTTCTCACCCATTACTCTTGCCGCCATTCGGTGGCCGGCATCCAATAAAAGGCCAGGATTCGTGGACATTCCCACTGTGTATGAATGAGTGTAAACACAGTCTCTGTGACATCTAACATTATCAAGTTTCACCATTTTCAACAATAAAGTTCCCACGTGGCAAGCCCTTAACCTGACCAGTCTAAACCCAGCCCTAACTTGCCGCCTCCCTAGTAGGCCTGCATTCCTCCACCCAGCATACATCAACCTGCCCCACAAGGCCTTGGTGTAAAAGTGTTGAGTGACCTCTTTGAGTTGAAGAATTTCATCATTCATGTCCCTGACAGCTGTAGAGTGGTCATGCATTGTGAGCTCCATTGGATTCACTCTCTCTGAAATTTTGGTCCAGGGCCATCAGGGTCTTCTTCCCCACCTGCCCCCGGGGTGGCTGTCATCTCATTACCTTCCGTTGAGCTGGTGAAACAAAATGAGTATCCAGTCTGTGGGACTTTGTTGACTTATTGCCCTTCTCTAACAGGCAAGGCTGTACGCAGGCCCAGTCGACTGCCTTTTTTGGTACCTCTTATTTCTTTTATCCGTGAGCTATATGTTCAGGCGCTCCTTTCTATGCACCAATTCATCTGCTCTAGTTCTTGTGCCCCCTTCAGTATGCTTTGCGCCCATTGGGGGTTTTAGTGGGCCGTGCAGGTGGTTGCCTTCCTTTCTGACTTTTTGTGTTTGTCCTGTCCTCTGGTGCATAGCTTCCATGCCATCCTTTTGATCTGATAACTTGTATAATTCCCCTTCAAGGAAATACTTTTTTATTTTGCCTTACCTCTCTATGGGGATGCCTCGGCTTTTTCTTCATCCCCTATATGCTGATTCCTTATTCACACCCAAGCCCTGCCCCATACTCTCTGCCACCCTCGTTTTAAGGTCTTGCCTGAGCCAGCGTGCATGCGCTGCTCTGCAAGACATTTAGTAAGGGCTTTAAACTTTGGAACACACACTCGTGCGTGTGCTTTTGTTTTCTTCACCCGCTATTGGCCTTTGCATGCGTCTTTCTAAGAAAGACAGCACGCAATTGGCCAAAGGCGGGTGCATGTCCCGCCTTCTCTCTGCCCTGGCCTAGGGTCCGCGGGAGCGAGCCCGGCTTTCCTCTCTTGTCATGGTTCATTAAGCACAGCGTGCACTTTCAGCTGCAAACGCGGTCGCTTTCACTTTCGCGTACCGCGCTGGTTTTATTGATTTATTTATTTATTTACTAGAGCGCCGTAATGCCTTTCTTCACAGAACACCCCTCACACCGCCCAAACATCAACCAGAGCGATGCCGTGGCTTGTTTCTTTGTGAGCCACTCTCACTGCAGGCACGACGTATTTTTTTCAATTAACGGAGCATTGTGCTTTAATGCGCTTTAAATTTTAAATGGAGTACTGGGCTGTACAGAGCCCTCATTGCTGTGTGTGCGCTACATGAACGGATATAATAGGCTCTTGCTCTACAAGGTCTGCTGGCTGTTTGTTTTGCAAATTCATACAGCGCAAACTGAACTCAAGAGTAGTAGAGACCTTTACAAGACACCCAGTTACATTACACAAGAGCACATTCACACAGGAACACATTGCCTTTTAGAAGGCATGGGAGATTAACTAATTTGCCCAGAATCACACATTGGTAAGCCAACGCCATGACTTGAACACCACCAGCTTCCGCACGCGATCATCATGCGCGATTAATCAATTAATCGCAAGCGATCATGCGTGATTAATCAATTAATCTCCCCATGGTCCCCCTGTTTACTAAAAACGGGGTGCTAAGAAACATTCACATGCGCTATAAGAAGGGACCACCCCGTTAAATCTTTTTTGTGTTCTATCTACTCGCTGTTTTTTGTATTTAATATTCGGCCTCTTTCTGTTCTCCCATGTGCCCCCTTCAAGATCCTCCTCTCCATCCGCATTTTGCCAGCACCCTCCTACCCAATAGTCATCCACCACGTCAACCACCACCACCACATCAACCACCACCACGTCCACGACTAACACGTCCACCACCATGTCCACCTCCACGTCCACCACCACAGCGTCCACCACTACCACCACCACGTCCAACGCCACCACCACCACCACGTCCACCACCACGTCCACCACCACCACCACGTCCACCACCACCACGTCCACCACCTCCGCGCCTACCACCAACACGCCCACTACCACCACCACGTCCACCACCACCACATCCACCACCACGTACACCGCCAACACCACCACCACGTCCACCACCACCATATCCTCCACCATGCCTACCACCACCACGCCCACTACCACCACCATGTCCACCACCACCAGATCCACCACCACCACATCCACCATCACCACGTCCACCAAGTCCACCATCACCACTTCCACCACCAACACGTCCAGCACTACCACCACATCCACCACCACCACGTCCTCCACCATGTCCACCACCACCTTGTCCACCACCATTACGTCCACCACCATGTCCACCACCACGACCACCACCATTATGTCCACCACCACCACATCCACCACCACCATGTCCACCACTACATCCACCACCACGTCCACCACCATGTCCACCACCATTATGTCCACGTCCACCACCACCATGTCCACCACCACATCCTCCACCACCACATCCACCACCACCAAGTCCACCACCACGTCCACCACCACCATGTCCACCACCACGTCCAACACCAGCACCCGTGACAGGTAAAGTGTCACTGGAGGGCAGGGGTAATAGGAGTGTCAACCCCGGCTGTACATGGGACATTTAAGGATGCATTGTTATGTTATGTTATGTTATGTTACTGGGTACTTGTAAAGCGCACTGCTACTCCATGGAGTGTCCCGGCGCTGAGAAAGAAAACCAGTGACAGAACCGTACAGGCATCCCCGGGACAACTGATTTATTGTGAGAAAAGCCAGGTTTTTAATCCTCGCCTAAAACTGAGGAGATCCTGTTACTGACTTAAGGCTGGCGGCAGGCTATTCCAGAGCTGAGAGGCTATCACCTGAAAGGAACGACCACCAATGCAAAAGTGGGAGAACCTAAGAATCAGCGAGAGCTGCTGGCTAGAAGACCTCAAACATCTGGATGGAACATAGTGCTGGCATCCGATTCTCAGATACAAAGCCCCTATATTATGGAAGGCCTTATAAGCCAGCACCAGGGCTTTGAAATGTGTCCTCTTTTGTACCGAAAGCCAGTGCAAGGACTTCAGGTGAGGGGTCATGTGTATCATGAGGCCCGACATGAGTATTTCTCTTGCCGCAGCGTTTTGCACCACCTGTAGACGGCCCAAGGGATAGTCAGGAAGGCCATCATACAGAACATTAACATAATCGACGCGGGATAAAATCAATGCTTGGACTACTGTTTTCCTATGGAAAACCGGGAGCAGTGGGAGGAAGTTTCTCAACATTTTCAGTAGGCCAAAGCTTGTGCCCGCCACAGCTTTGACCTGGGACTTCATGGACATGTCCACGTCCATTTTCACCCCAAGGTTCTTAACAGTTGTGGCTAAGTTTGCGGGAGGGGGACATATTCTGTGGCCACCAGTTGGGCCATTCCTCCCCCGGGTTGTGACCAAAAAAGATAATTTCAGATTGTTCGGAATTACACAACAATTGATTCTGTTTAAACCACTCGATTACTGCTGACAGGCAGATGTTTATCTCGTTCCCATTCAGGGCCTCATCCTTACTGCATGTGAATAGTAATTGTGTATCATCGGCGTAAGATATAACTGTAGCGCCGTGTTGTTCTGCCAGAGATGCCAGGGGGGCTATAAACACATTAAACAGAGTGGGGCTTAAGCCACATCCTTGTGGAATACCTATGTTAAGCAGCGGGATAGAGGCCGAAAAAGGGGGAGACCAAACTGTTTGCTTACGGTTTTCCAGGAAAGATGTAAGCCACTGGAGGGCCGTGCCCCCTATACTACAGCCGTGAAGTCTGTTCAAAAGAAGAGCATGAGGCACGGTATCGAAAGGCGCGGAGAGGTCAAAACAGCCTTGCCTCCACTGTCAAGTGTGGTTTTAATAGATTCAGAGATTTCCAGTAGGGCTGTTTCTCTACTGAAATTAGCTCGGAACTCTGATTGGCTAGGATGCAATACATGGTTGGCCTCAACAAAGTACGCGACGACCCTATTTACATATTTCTCCAGAACCCTTACAGAAAAAAGGCAACAACGAGATTGGCATGTAATTGCTGGCTACAGAAGGGTTGGCTGATGATTTTTTTTTAGAAGCGGAAGGATTCTCCTGTGCTTCCAGTTGTCCGGCATCACACCTTCTGACAGAGAGAGGTTCAGAAACCTGTTGGCAGCCGGATTTATCACCTCTGCAACAGATGCCAGAATTTTTGCGGGGCAGGGGTCAGAGGGGGAGCCAGATTCCAGCGTTTTCATTATCTTCAGCGAGTCGGCCAGCGTGATTGGAGGAAAATGTAAAAGGCTTCCACCAGCGTTGGGTAAAGCAAGGTGGAGCCTACCAGTAGTGCCTTCCGTAGCAGGGGGAGATTCCCCAAGCGAGGCTTGAATGGTGGTAATCTTTGTATAAAAATAGTGTGCAGTAAGGATCGTCTATTCATTATTGGGGGTAAAAAGACTGTTTGAGGCGCAGGGGGAGGAAAAATCTTTAACAATTTTGAACAGTTCCTCACTTCTGTTCCCTGCTTTCTCAATTTGTGAGGACGAAAAGTTATTTTTTTCGTCACGGACTGTAGCGTAGTAGGCTTTTAATGCCACTTTATACGTCAATTTATCCGAGGAGTTAAAATTCTTGCTCCAAACTCTCTCAAGACGTTTGCAGGTACTTCTGCTTTTCCTATGCACCTCAGTGAACCATGGGGCCGAAGCTCTACAGCCGTTTACTGCTCGGATCTTAGAGGGGGTGAGCTCATTTGCGCGAGTCTCGAGCCAACTTTCTAATGCACACACGTCGCTCATTAGGTGGCCACTAAAAGAGATAGTGTGTGTTTTAAGTGCTCTAGCTAGTGCCTCCGAAGTCATCTGATTGAAAGGCCTATAACTCATGGCACTTGGCTTACATTGAGTTTGAGGCTGAGGAGATTTCTTGCATAATCTAAAAGTAAGTAGCAAGTGGTCTTACCAGATAATAGGGGAAGGTGGATTCATTTCAATCCTATCCATTGAAAAAATCTGATCTAGGATATGGCCCCTTTCATGTGTAGGGGAAAGAACATAAGGGGTCAAATTTAGCATGCTGAGAGATTCATACAGTTTTAAGGGCTCAGGGGTCAGTGAGTTGATCCATATGGATGTTAAAATCTACAAGTACCAAACATTGTTTATATTTTGCAACAATAGATGCAATGACATTGCCTAATGATTCCAGGAACCGGGCAGCCGGCCCTGGTGGACGATAAATTACAGCGCCTGCAATTTACTGATGGGCGGATACCAGCAGCAAGAAGCCGAGACTATCGGCACCTTTCAACTCTAGAGTGGTTAGTACTGTGCAAGAGAAAGTGTTTTTGTAGATAATAGCTACTCCCCCACCCCGAGCACCCGGCCTATCCTTCCTTACTAACATATAGCCAGGGGGAATGGCGTTCGCAATAGTGGGGTTGGAGTCTTTGTTTAGCCATGTCTTGGTCAGAAATATAACATCAGGTTTAAGCTCATTAAGGACATCAAAAATTTGGAACTCATGCTTATGCATAGAGCGTGTATTCAAGAGCATAGCCTTTAGAACGTTTTTGGTCCCAGAGTTCTGAAACGGGGGGGGCAGGTGTGACCCAAGTTCCTGACCTCGCTAAGCATCCTATGTCTGGGGAGGGGAGAGCTGCCCATTTACAATCACTACATTTAAGGCCCTCCATGTCGGCAGCAAGAGAGAAGTGGGAGCCAACAGACTTTCCCTGCTATAACATAATCGAGAATCCCTTGGGTGCAGGTTCCCTGAAGTGAAAGCGGCAGCGTTTCTGGCACCGGACGCCTCCAGGACGCTGACGGGTGCAGACGGGCTTGCTCTAGGCGCGCTCGTGCAGCGTCCCGTATTAAAGGCCCCAGGGTTAACAACTATTCCGCGCCTTGACCAAAATGGCGGGTATTTCAATTTCACCCCGATTCCTCCCTCTCAGGGTTCGATTCCCACCACCCACCACACATCAAATTCAAAGTCAGATGAAAGTAAAGTGCAATACGTTTCTTAAAATTGATTCTAAAAGCGCAAGAGAAGTTAAAATATATCAGCTCACAGGATTAATAACAAAGGTGCAAAGAAGCAATAATTCGGTATCAAAGCTGACTGCACAACCAAGGGTTCCAGTGCGAGAAGACGGGAATAGGGGCTAGAAGTATTACACCGGACCCAAGATAAATTTTGAAGAGGCGATATGTCACAGGGGCTCCTGTAAAAGCACTCGCAGCATCTCTACCTCACAGTGGCATACCTGCACGAGCCACTCACTCAAAACAAGCATTGGCATAGCCGATAGGTCTCGCCTTTGGGACCTTATAAGTGTTTAGCCATGCAACACTTGATGTTGTTGCACCAAGGATATTGTGCTGGATAACTAAACACTTATGAGGTCCCAAAGGCGAGAACTATTGGCTATGCCAATGCTTGTTCTCTATTGCTCCCACACCCCACCCCTCTGCATCTCGTTTTTCTTCTAATTGAATTGTTAAAAACTTTTCAGGAGGGCCCAACAGCTGCACTCTCCCACCATGCTGCTTCTTTGTAAAACTGTGCTTCTGTGCACATTTTATTTATTTTAATGCAAATTAAAAAAGCGAAGTGACAACAGTGCCAGGACATTTGTGCCCATATTTGGTGATTCACACATGTGTATATGTCCTCAGGCCAGGCCACTGTAGTTAGAATACATACACCCTCAAAAATGATGGCACACATATGCATCATCGTTTTTTTCTTTATCCTTTTCACTAATGGGTGCAGCATCGTCAAAGAACATAGGCAAAGCCAATAAATCTGAATTGTCAAAGCCCGAAGGCGAAACCTGTTGGCTTTGCCATTGTTTGTTTTAATAAATTCATGCGTATTGAAGTCTTGCACTTGCTTTGTAAATGATCTGCTCTGACTTGTGAAAACAGTGAAGGTTGTATAGTGGTGCATAGTCCAGTATAATTCTACTATGTCAATTTTCGCTTTTTTTTAAGAACTGGAATGATTTTCACTTGCTTGAAGGCAGTCAAAGATAAACCTATGAGATTTTCAAAGTATTTATTCCAACTTTTTTTATGTGACATTCAATCCATACAGAGAAGTAGGCAGAATCATCGAGTGGAACTGTATTTCTTTCTTCATAACCTGAGTCAGTTTTATATGCAGGAGGTTAATCATTAACAATTGTGCCTTAGTAGGACTAGGTGGAGCAGCATACCAAGAAAGTGTCTCTAGGTGTGGACCAAATATCGAAATGTTTCCCTTGTATAAAATGCGTTATTCTATTTTTCGAAACATGTTTCCGAACCTGCATGTATTATGCGAATTGCAGCTGAGTACTACCTTCCTTGAAATTTTAATGTGAGGGCATGCCTCATATAGAAAAGTCATTTAGGATTCCCCTGGGAGCCTTGTTTGGGCTCTCATCTTCACCACACATCCGTTTAATAGTTCCTGCAACTCATTTTCTACTCAAACTGAGGGTCTCCTGCGAGAGAAAATAAAACTCAAGATTATATCCGCCCTCCCCCCACCAGAATAAGAATGCTTAATAAAAACAAATCGAATTATGCAAAATTGAGCTTCAACAATCAAGAAATCATCAGGGACTAGCCTCAATGAGGGCTTGGAGAAAAGCGTGTTGTGTTCTGTGGTATCTGTCTCATGGCAGGTTAATTATTATTTTCTCTAAATATAGTGAAAGACTGAAAATAATTAAGTGTTACAAGAGTTTACCCCTGATGCCACAGTTTGTTCCAGCAAATATGCAAGTCTGTAGAAGTTACATCAACTGGCGAATTATTGCTAGACAGATATGCGCATGGTATTATGGTGTTATTATTTCCAAAGGCGAGGTGTGAAAACTTGAAATTCATAGAAATTAACATTCAAAGATCATTGGGGCATATGTATCAAATACCGTTATTGCGATTCTCACATAGCGATTGTTAGGGAATCGCTACTTGAGAATCGCAAAACGGGATGTAAAAAAAAATGTGCAAATGTTTTGCGATTCCTTGGCATTCCTTAATTGCGATTAGCAAATTGTGTAATCGCAATTAAGGAATACCTTCCCATTCATTCCTATGGGCTAGGAGGCCCATAGGAATGAATGGGAAGACATTCTCTATTTGCGATTCGCAATTTGAGAATCGCAAAATGAGAATGCAATTTCAAGGGTGCCAGGGTGTCAAAAGCAAACCCTGTTGCACCCCTTAAATATGTATGTGTGCACATGTGGCGCACATATATGCCCTGAGGGCATGTAGGTGCGCCATATGGCACTTTGAAAAATGCAAAAAAGTTAATTTTTCAAAGAAATCGCAAATTACCACCAACTTGAAGGTGGTGGTAATTTGCGATTCCTTACGGCCAGATCGCAATTTTTCTGTGCTTCATACATTGCATTTAAGGAATCGCAATTTGCGATTCCTTAAATTCAATCGCAAAATAGAGAATCGCATATTTTGCAATTCTCTAATATGCGATGCCCTTTTGGGATGATAAAGGCCTTTTCCCGTTCGCTAACGGGACGATTCTGGGTCCCTTGTTCACTATGCCACTGGAGTCAAGCTATCCTGGCTGAAGAGGGGTGAAGAGGGGTGAAACCCCGAAACCGGTCCTAGGATGCTTGATTCCGGTCCAGGGAAGACATGGCTTGGCAGTTCGGGCTGGACTGTTCCCATGAGGCACAGGGTCAAGACTGATTTGCATATGGCCATGTCTGAACGTGGTGAGCAAAATAACGATGGATTAAACCCAGATCTGTGACTGGGGGTGAATGTTTTGCCAATGTGCAACATTCCGTCCATCATCTTGTGTGTTTTGCATCTGTGATTAAGCCCAGGTTTTTCCTCTGACCACAAACATATATATATATATTTTCTTACGCCTGTGTTTTTGAGGGAATCGTGGACCATTTGCTGATCCCTATTATTCTGTGACCCTCATGGCTGGGAAAAGCCTAAACCTGCCCCACTCCGACACCCTGTGAGGGCGAGACAGTGGACTGTCATATACTGTAGGATCCAAACTTGATCAACTTGGAGCTCAGCCGCAGCCCACTGATGCCATTGTGAAAGGGTCCCCATTGGACATCTGTTAGAAATTGGGTTTCTGGTTGGCAGAGGTATGTGCCCTGCCCTGTCCCAAGCAGGAACCTCGGTCCTAGTCAGGGTGAGTGTAGTACACTCAAAGTTTACCTGTGCTGCCCCTCTGGTAGCTTGGCACAGAGCAGTCAGGCTAAACTAAAGAGACCATGTGTAAAGTATTTGTGTACAGTAACACAGTGAAACCACCACAAACCGACTCCATACCAGTTTAGAAAAATAGCCAATATTTATCTGAGTAAAACAAGACCAAAATGATACAAATCCAACATAAACAAGTCAAGTTATGAACTCTGCAAGATGAAATTAAAATGCAGTGCTTAAAACGTAGTAGCTCCAACTGGGGCTATCTGGTCGTGCTTGACCGGGGCAAATCCAAATGTTCAGTCCGACTGCGATGGAGCACAGGCTTGACAACTTTGCTCTGAGACTCATGCAGCAGCTCTTCTTCCCCATGAGACTCTCAGCTACTCTTAAAGCTCTGTAGTGATAAGGTGGTTAGCAGCCTGTCCTGGATCAGCAGGGTTAGGTAAGCCAGAGCCTGGTAATTAGTTAACTGTCCAGAGCCGCATCAGCTCACCCCAGCCCTCTTTGTGGGCGAGTATTCGTCTGGAGCTGCGTATGTATAGGTTAGGATTCAGCCAGTTGATCCATGAATTTCTCTCACATTATCAGTCATACTAACAATGAGAGTCATTCATGTGACTTGGAGATTAAAGACAGTAATTCAGATTTAATTGTGTGACCAACCTGGATCGCTTCGGTGATATAAGGGAGATCATTAAATATTTTCTTATAAAAATTGATGTGCAACTCTTGCACATTTTTATTCTAGTTTTTGAGACATAAGCACGTCTTTGTGTTGTGCATGCAATAAATCATCTATTGTATTTTTATTCAAGCAATGTATTTAAGAAACACAGACTAAATAGAAACACAATGCGAAAGATTTAGTCCAAACACTAAACTTCAGATAAAGGGACATCTTCCGATCGACATTCCTGCCTTAAAAGATGGAAAGGAGAGACTTTTTACCGCTTCAGCATGTGAATTACTGCAGTTTTAACTATCCAATGAGCTGCACAGAACTCCCTTTCCAGAGAACAGCACCATGTTATTCCGAAGCCAGTGAGACTTTTTTTAGTCTGCCTGAACAGCCCACTTATGTTCTAAAAATTGTTTGCTTGCAAACATATAGTGTCCATGGAAACTGTTATAAGCCTGCTTTAGTCCTGTGTGACTCGTTGCGTCCTGTGAGTCAACTGTTCTGTCAGAAAAACAATTGCTTCTGATTTCAGGATTTTTAGAGTCCAAGGACTTTATTATTGGGGGAAAAGAGCTTGCCACATAACTTAAACCTGTTTAGTTTGAAAGTGAAATAAAAAAAGTTCATGAAACAGCTCAAATTGAAAGAAGGTGGTAGGGCAGACTGGGCCCTAAAAATGTTTGTGTTGACATTAATTTGCCATCATGCGGGGTTAAGCTCCGTTTTCTGCGCTAAATCTTTCTTCTTCATCTCGGTGATGGACCTTGCAATGTCATATTAGGAGACACAGAGCAAAACAGACATCTCAAATCAAATATCATTAACACTTTAAGTTTGTGACATTTAAGAGTAATATATTGCTTATGAAAATAATACACTTGTTAAACCGGAATATTCTGCAATTATGACAACATCACTATGCAGGTCACTCTACGGTCAAGTTTCGAAATCACGTGGTGCACGTTTCAGCAATATTAAGTTCATTTCTGGTTAAAGAAAGCTTGCTTCATAACCTTTCTATGGCTTACTTGGATAGCAATCACTGCCTGTCAAGAATCATCACATTTCAAATGGGTGTCAGTTGAATGTTAAGTTTTACACTCTTCATTGCACATTTAGCTTATTGAGTGAATACATTTTTTCGTTCTAATTATAGATAATGTTAAAGGCATGTTTTAGATAAAAAAAATTCACAAAAAGGCCGTCATTGCAACCGCTGTACTTTACGTAAAGCTATCCCAGGTGTGTATTAACCACAGAGACAGAGTACGATACTTGAACTTGTAAAGCCAAAACAGATGCATGTGGAACTGTGCAATACTTTCACCATTCGGATCAAACTGAATCATTGTAACAATACTTAATGAAGGGGTAAAGAACAAAATACAATAAATAGGAAAAATAAAAATAGCAGGTAAAGTGATGACATACCAGTGAAACAAAAAAATATTTATTTTTCAAGAGTCCAAAATACGTTTACTGTACAAAACCTACTGCTTACCTCAGTTTCAGTAGGTATATGTAAACAGAACCACATACAGAGGAATCAAACATTGGCAATGCCAAACAGGTCTGACTATAAAGAAATGTATGGTAATATGAAGCTTTATAAGTAAATAGTATGGGAATGGATATCTATTTGTGTGGAAGCAAAGAACTTTAGAAGAACTATTAGTGTAGGTTAGAAGATCAGGTGACAATTTCACTTTCAAACTAGACCTAAACACCCATGTAGGGTTAATGGCTGCTCTCCTCCTATCTGTGCTGTGCCAGAGAAAAACACCATAAATTATCTTGTTATCCAGGACCAGGGCTTAATATGTTTTGGAAACCAAAGCGTGGGATTCATTACTCATTGCCTTGCCAGCACTGCCAATGACAGCACCAACACAATTACTAACCATCGCCCTCCTACACGTGCCAAATTCGGACTATTCTAGGCCACCCAGAGCTCCAAGAATGAGGTGGGCTGCAGGAATTATTCATTTTAATGTGTATTAATTGTTAAATACTCTGTGGTTGTGCTCGTCTCAAAATTAGACAGACAGCGCCATAATGTGGTGACCTGTCATAATTGCTGATGCTGAGAATTAGGTGCCAGTGCCGGGCACCAGAAACCATCGGCCCAAATTAAGCACTATCTAAGACACTTTAATGGCATTACTGTGTCATGTGTGTGCTCCTGAAAGTTACAGCTCTGGTAGCTGCATAAATAAGCAAAACGGTCATAGCTTTGTGGAGAGCAAGCACTTTTTTTGTGGAAACATACGTCTACCCAATCAAAACATGTACTCCTGGCTTCCAACTTATGGGCGGAGCTAAATCCCTACTTTTGTGATGCTCATATAATTGCCAGTCAACAGGTGCGTTGTCAAGCCAGACCACAAAAAGCAGACCCACAGTTTAACAACCTCACCTCAGCCCCAACCACCCTAGAGCTCCCCCAAACCATAACACAACCCCTAGTTTAACCATAAAAATAACCCAACAAATAGATAACTCACTGAAACATTTGCATAGTGATCAAAACAAGTTTAAAAAAACATGTTTTTAACAGTTTGCTGAGAAAAAAACCCAATAGACTGGTTCCTCCAACATGACTATGTCCAAGTTTTGCTGGCGAGTGCATTTTGAGGTTGTGTTATAGCAGCACTCTTTCTTCACTTTCTTCCTCTTAGAGAACGCTGAAAAACGTGCAGGACCATTGGCAACCTCTACCGCCCCTCACCCCAAACCAAAGAAGGTCCCAATACCTTCTAAAAATGCTGCTGCTGCCGGCAGTCAAAAGAAATCTGATGCCGCCTCAAAAAAGCCTGTCAAGGGTTCTGGCAAGCAGCCTCCCGCCCCTCCTCCTAAGCCAGTGAATCGAGGTGTCTTTCGGGAAGCTTGTGAGTATTTGCCAGTTTGCCCTTACTGCATGAGCACAATTTGCTAGACCGGTGTTGCTGCATGATTCCGTGTTGCATGTGTTCCGTGTTTCCCTCTGACGGTAACATATCCTAGCACGCAGTAACCTCTGTCTAACTTGATGCTGGTGACGTTATGCGATATGTGAGTTAGTAGGCCTTTCTCTTCACTTTCTTCTCTCTAGCGAACAGTGACAGCGGCCCTGGAGCGCAGGTGCCCCACTCTAAGCCCAAAAAAGCAGGGACCTCTTCTAAAAATGTTGCCGCTTCTGCCAGCCATAAGAAAGAGGATAACCCTACTAAAAAAACTGCCAAGGCTGCCGGCAAACAGCCGCCTGTCCCTCCACCCAAGCCAACCGGCAGAGGCGTGACGCGGGAGACCGGTGAGTATTTTCCAGGCTGCAAGCGCTACTGCATGCTCAAGTGCACTCACTTCTGGCCTGTTTGTGCATCACTTCAAGGCTGTGTCAGAAAATGTCACTATTATCAACCATGTCAGGCAACACAAGTTAGGGGAATGATTTAAGGTGCATCATAACTGAGAATCACTTGTACCAGCTTTGTGGAGTACTCGCCCATAATTCGTTTTTATATGAAATAGTTGAATATGTTTCAGGGGAATTGAGAGTACTCATTAGGCGGTGAAGTGATTTTATGTAATAACGTTTATTTCAGGGAAGCTTACTGGCTATCTCCATCAGGGCAAGTTACGGGTACCCTCTTCAATAAAGGGAGGCTTGGGGTATCTGAAACGTGCAGCCTTGGTCAGTGGGTTGTACTTTTTGGGTAATGATGAATGGAAAATGAAGTTCCTTTTTTTGCAGATGGCAAAATGCTCTTGTTTTTCTTGATACTGATAAGAGAGCTGTTAAACTTTTTCACAAAATATTTCTGCTATGTTCAGTCGGCATATTTCGTGACTCAATTGTTGATAGTTTGCAAATAATGTTCAAATTGTGCCATCGAATTATCAAGCACTTAACACAGAGCTTTCCAAACTTTGTGTCCCGACACAGTACTGTGTCGCCTGCAAATGGTGGGTATGTCGCGGGATGACACTGGTATTAACGGGCACTTAGCACATAACTGCTGCTAATTAAGAGGCATTCCTTTGAAAGCTTTGTTCTCACTATGCCTCCTCTATTGCATAACGTCTCCCGGTAAATGGTCTTATAAAGACCTGGGAAGTACTCTGGTGCGGTTGTGTGTGTGCCCGGGAAGCTGGGATGATGTGACAGAGGGTGACCGACAGAGGGAGACAGACTGAGAGACAGAGAGAGAGGGAGACAGAGGGAGACAGATAGAGGGAGGGAGACAGAGGGAGACAGATAGAGGGAGGGAGACAGATAGAGGGAGGGAGACAGATAGAGGGAGGGAGACAGATAGAGGGAGACAGATAGAGGGAGACAGATAGAGGGAGGGAGACAGGTAGAGGGAGACAGGTAGAGGGAGACAGGTAGAGGGAGACAGGTAGAGGGAGACAGGTAGAGGGAGACAGGTAGAGGGAGACAGGTAGAGGGAGACAGGTAGAGGGAGACAGGTAGAGGGAGACAGATAGAGGGAGACAGATAGAGGGAGACAGATAGAGGGAGACTGAGGGAGGGAGACTGAGGGAGGGAGACTGAGGGAGGGAGACTGAGGGAGGGAGACTGAGGGAGGGAGACTGAGGGAGGGAGACTGAGGGAGGGAGACAGACACAGAGAGAGAGAGAGAGAGAGAGAGAGAGGCAGAGAGAGGGAGGGAGACGGAGAGGGAGGGAGACAGAGAGAGGAAGGGAGACAGAGGGCGGGGAGGGAGACAGAGAGAGGAAGGGAGACAGAGGGCGGGGAGGGAGACAAACAGAGGGAGGGAGACGGAGGGAGACAGACAGAGGGAGGGAGACAGACAGACAAGAGGGAGACAGACAAGACGGAGACAGACAAAGGAGGGAGACAAAGGGAAAGAGAGGGAGGGAGACAGAGAGAGAGAGGAGGGGAGACAGAGAGGGAGACGGACAAGACGGAGACAGACAAAAGAGGGAGACAAAGGGAAAGAGAGGGAGGGAGACAGAGGGGGACAGAGAGAGACAGCGGGAGAGGGAGGGAGACAGAGAGAGGGGGAGGGAGACAGAGAGAGACAGCGGGAGGGAGACAGACAGATATAGACATACAGAGACAGACTGAGACAGGGACAGACAGAGATAGATAGAGGCAGGGACAGGGGCAGGCAGAGATGGACAGACAGAGACGGAGATGGAGACCGAGGGAGGGAGACAGCGACATACAGGGAGAGACAGGGACAGACAGACAGACAGACAGACAGAGGCAGAGACAGGGACAGACAGATAGAGGCAGAGACAGGGACAGACAGAAAGAGGCAGAGACTGAGACAGAGAGGCAGAGAGACCGAGAGGGAGACAGAGGGAGGGAGAAGGAGGGATACAGAGAGAGAGGGATACAGAGAGAGAGGGAGACAGAGGGAGGGAGGCAGAGGGAGACAGAGAGAGGGAGTCAGGTGGAGACAGAGGGAAGGTGAGGGAGACAGATGGAGGGAGACAGAGAAAGAAGGAGACACAGAGAGGGGGAGACACAGAGAGGGGGAGACACAGAGGGGGGAGACGGAGAGAAAGAGGGAGATAGGGAGGGAGACACAGAGGGAGGGAGACAGGGAGAGCGTGAGGGAGACAGAGGGAGAGGGAGGGAGACAGAAGGATGGAGACAGAGGGACGGAAACAGAGGGAGACAGAGGGCGACAGACAGAGGGCGACAGACAGAGGGCGACAGACAGAGGGAGGAGGGCGACATAGGGAGCGAGACAGATAGAGGGAGACAGGGAGGGAGAGAGACAGAAGGAGACAGAGAGAGAGGGGGAGGGAGAGAGAGAGAGGAGGGAGGGAGGGAGGGAGACAGAGAGGGAGGGAGACATAGAGGGAGGGAGAGAGAGAGAGAGAGAGAGAGATGTGGGTATGTCGGGTCTGGTGGTTCAGAGGACGAAGGCTTCCGCTGCGGGGACTGTGTTCGACCTCACGGTCTCAAATTTGCTTGAAAATGCACGATTTGCCCACTTTTATTTCAAAATGTTCTTCCAGGGGGTAGAACCCCCCCTTAAGTGGTTCGGACTCGCTTGCTACACTCGCTCGCTACACTGCTTTACTCTGTCCCAAAATGATGCATCTCCAAAAAGTGTGTCACCAACATGAAAAGTTTGGAAAGCTGAGACTTAACAGATGGCCCTTTCCCAAGAATAGTGTTTCCCTTGCTCCATTTTCAGTGAACGATTGAAGTACTTAACTCGATGCCTCATTTGATACTCAAAGGTTTTTTTGTGAAAGGAAATACATTTTCTCAAGAGAAGTACAGTTTGCAACAGGGGTACAACCAGACCCGACCTTGGGTGATGGTGGGGTGAAGGGTTCTAGTACTTCATGCCCGAGTTGTGTGGCTACCACTTCACGTAATGGGGCTGAGACCTCCTCCGAGCCAGTATCAAAACGCACATTGCCAATATGTCTGCTTTACATGTGCTAACTCATGCAACCAGCATTCATGCATGCCTGTATTTTGATGCTTTAGCACGTTAAAGCCTGGTCTATTGTCTTTGCCAATCCATTCCTCTGAAACACTAATCACTGCTGGAGCTCCGAGAGTATCCGCCAGACCTGTGATCATCAGATGTCTGCAAGATAGTTGGTACTGAGAGAACTTTGGGCCTGCGTGCATGTCTGACACAGAAAGGAAAGCACCAACGCCTTATTGGAAAGGTGTCTTTTCTTACTAAAAGCAATATAAGCTGTATCATAAATAAATGCCTAAAGGAACAAGAAAATATTTGTGAGACGATCTCCCAATGAGCACAAGAAATTGCTCCCACAGACGGATTTATATGAACCCTATCGAAGGTGTGGCATGTGTGCTGAGATAAAGAAGATTATGGCGGCTCCAATCTGGATTTCTCAAAATGAGAGGGGTTCACAGAGAGCTCAAAAGAAAGGGACATTTATGGAGTGGAATAAGTGGGATAACTGTTCACACTGTAAAACATGTAGATGTCTGTCTTTATACATCACAGACTTAGCTGAGGAGCAACGAAGCATTGTACATTATTGGGAGTGATGGAAGACAAAGCAAGACTGTATACATCAAGTGCGGGCTGAGATCTTTGAATTACATACATTTACACCATCATGACCCATCTTCCTTAGCCGATGTAAAAAAAAAAAAAAAAAAAAAGGTTAAGAGTTCAGTATGTAGGCAAATTGCTCTAGAAAGTCACCTTTACCAATCCTTGGAAATCCTTTATATTCTTCAGATATTTTCCCATAGGCATTATGCTGTGTTCCCCATGCTGTCTGATTTGACCAAATGCAAATTATTCTCAATTATGTAATGATTTATTAATAGTGCTATATCTCCATTATACCCATCAAAGTGGAACAGAGATCATCGTCTAGATAAGTCTATTTTTTTACTGTGGTATTTTCTATCTTTTAAGTAATTGTGCAAAGGGTTGATCAGGTTTTTTTTACAGTCTTTTCTTGAAATGGCTAAGCACTGCTGTGAGAGGAAAGTTGCAATATCTCAAATTACAACTATAAAGACAATTTGTATTTTGTGAGCTGTAGGTAAATTTTCTTTTAAAAATATAGACACCTGCCTTGGTCAAACTTGCACTCAGATAAAAAAAAAGTCTTTCAATGAAAGAGGGTTGGCTAAAGATGACAAGATTTAAATGTGCACGTGCTGCACAAGACATTCATCATGGTAAATAATGTTGGCAGCAATGTTTATGCAGACAAAACAAGACATGGGCAACCCAATAGACCCTTGGAGGCATGGCTAATATACAAGATCAGGTAAAGATGCCTTCAAGGAATTCTCTTTAGTATCTGAGTCTTCATAAGTTTCAAAACGTGAATTATTTTAAGCCCTAAATAGTGGCCTATTACAATCGAATGTCAAAATGAATTTTTTAATTATACAACGAATCAAACAAAAAACTGAACAAAGCTCAACAGAAATAAGCAATTATATACTGGTGTTTACTTAATAAAGTTCAAATTTATGTAAAAGATTGTATTATAAATAAGGGTACAGATTACAAATCGCATGAGAGCAAAAGCGACTGAGCTTGCCACTCTTTCCTACAGATCTCTTATCATGAAACACTTTTGCCATAACCCATTTCACATACTAATTAACAGGAAGAACATCATTGGCATTACAATGAACAACGCTTGAAAGAATGGTAACAAAGAAAATGGGTCAGATTGTCGACGTTTCGGTCTTTGGTGTGAAGGCATGTATAAGACCATCTTCAGGAGATAAATCCTTGTGTGTACTGATGACACTGAATCATTAGGCACCTAGGCATATGTTTCAGAACCATGCAAAGCAGCAACCACAATTAATGGTGCTCCAAAAGTCAAGAATCAAATGGTAGTCACTATATTGGGGCAAGCGCTCATCACAAAATTCTGTTTGTCTCTAGCTGTAGTGATTAATTTCGATCAAGACAGAAATTGCTGCAAAATCGACAATTTTCGCTTTACTCGTGAGTTGCAAGAATCTTCCTTATCGTCCTAACTTATCCGATCAAAATGAATCCATGTTTACGAAGAAGCTCAAGCTGTGGAAAAATTAGATTGGAGCTTGGTGAGCATCAAGAGCACAAGCCACAGATGCACAATTAGATTGAGGCTCATGACAATTGCTATGTGGCGAACTGGGAATAGACCCATGCATGTGGGAAGGTGTGAGCATGCCCATTAACCAGTGGCACTCATCACACTGGGCTCCTGTACCAGCACCTGGTGGACATCTGCACCACCAGCCAGTGGGGAACTCATGTTCCACCTGTATAGATGCCTGATTATCTTTCACAGGAAGATGGAAGCAATAGCTAGCCATTTAGGGGAGCGCTTAGACCTTCCGTTCTGTCTGCTCAGGGAACCATGACAAACTCTATAAGATCAGGTGTATTCTGGATTTGGCTCTAATAATTTCCCCAAGGAAGGATAGTGGAGCACCTGTGTGCAAGAGGGCTCAATTTGAGCCCAACAGCTACTATATCTTTGCTTCCGACGAGTGTTTCTTTAGCACTGGGGGTGAATTGGTAGATGGTACTAGTGCCAGGGGACCAGGATATGGCATGGTTGTGCAGGTCCATCTTCCAAACGGTGCCAGGGCATCCAGTTTTTCTGGCATGGTTTAGGTCCAACTCAGTGGTAGTCCAAACATCCAAACTCAATGACGATGGGTTCCTCGTCTGTGTGAAATGAGAACTCTTGGCTCTTGCTGCAAGCTTGGGCTTTTTTTTTTAAAAAGGACATTGAAAAGAGGGGAGGCATCTGAACTATGTCTAAGCAGCAGGTGCTTTAACCTAGAGGAATATACTTGCCAGTATGAAGTTGGCATGGGCTAGTAGAAGGCAGGATGCTAACTGCTAAGTGCAAAAGTGAGTCAGCTGGAGGGACAGCGAGGACCAGAGGTAGCGCAGCCGGGATGTGTTTCAGTTGACTCTTTTGAAATATGTAAGTGTCTTGGATTTGGATGTAGGAAACCCTTTTCTCCATGCTTTCAAATCACTAACTGTCACTCGCAGAGAAGCTAAAGAAGAACAAGGGCACAGTGTTCTGGAGCACACCATGCTGCTGTGGCAAAAAGCTTTGGTGGGCAGATTGCCAGGTGCTGTCCATGCACACGGACATGCTGATCCACTAATCAGCCTATTACATGTTCAGCTACCAAGTAGTCATGGAAAGAGGCACACACTGTGTTCTGTGGGGTGGATTGTAAGAGGTCAGCACCTAGCAGCACTCGTCAGGCGCAGTGGAATATTGCACCGTGGCAGGCTGCTCTCTGCCTCTGCCTTTGTACGGCTGTTAAAGTTTCTATGTGGCTGTTAAAGTAACTGCATGGCGGTGTGTTATTGTCAAGCCATCACCCTGCTACAAATACTGCCTAAAAGAGTCGCAGCCAACATCAAAGCTTGGGCCTTAGCTGGCCTTCCCTCTGGGACATAACAGACAGCCAGGTATATTTTACTCGGTCAGCTTTGTGACCATCTTTTAAAAGATCCTGTCTCCACTAATAGGTGCTGGTGCCACCCAACATCAACCACTGAAAGAACTGGTGCCCAGACCATAATGTGCAATATTACTTAGCACATTCTTATATTTGATCATTTTTATAAACTTTGAATTTGAAGCAAAACCACAAACATTCTCCTGACACCCCACGTCCCCCAAGACTGCAAGGTGCAATTGGTTACGCATTCTAGTCTATCTGATGGACAATGAATCACTGCAAAGCCATTTAAAAAATGGATTAACTCTTTATCCATTGTCTGCCTTTATATAGCGTTTGCTACCTTTTGCTATGGATTGAACATACAATATAATTTGTCATTTTATGCCTTCTTGGCATGGAAGGACTCCGGTTCACCGTCAAGTGGGTAGAGATCGCCTTCCAAGTGCAGAAGCTGCTTTAGCCATTGCAGCGTTAATAAGCAATCATTGTCTCTATTGAGTCTCTATGAGTGCTAAAGCAGATTGCCCAGGAAAGCGAGAGCCTCACCATGAGGTCTGTGAACCAGCATCTTAAAACTCACCAGTGACCTCCAACTCCTCCTTTAAAGACACTTTGCAACAGCACCAGAAGCTGGATGTGTCACTGCTAAGCAGAGACTCTACCCAGAGGGCCTATCCCGAGGCCTTAGCACTTGCGACAAACATTAAAAAGGCATTCAATTCCCTCCAAGGGCTTAATCTGTGAAGTCGTGACCAGCGTGGTTTTGGGTAGCATTTTCTTTTTTTTAAAGACGCAGTTTTTATACACTGGACCCAGTGGTCCACACATTAAGACTGGGAGGGACATATTGAGCGCTCCCAAAAGGATTGCCCACTTTTCTCTGTATAATTTTCAGTTGCAATTGAACCGCTCGCCTTAACAATCAGATTGTTCATTAGTGGTACACTATGTTATATTTGGTTATATCCATACGAGATGCTTTTATATTTACGTAGGGAGAGGTCAGATGTTGAAGGGACTTGCAAACCATTAGGTCGTTTTGATAGCTTAACTGGTGAACTGGGCATATCTAATACTTATTTGTCGCATGTTCCAATTAATGATTCCAAACCGCCCGAAATTGGGGATGAAATCTGTTGGGAACTTTGTGCCTTTGGGTATTTAGGGTAGAAGTCCATTGTACTGAAAATTGGTTGTTTTACGGAAATGTCAGGACAGCCATATCCTCACTACGCCAATCCATTGTCTTCTGGCTCATGCTTCCATTATCTATGATGGACAGGATAGCCCTTTTGAAGATGGTGGTTCTCCTGCAACAATTTTTTGTGGGCATGCTTTCTATATGACTACTTAGAGTCCTGTTCCCCAAAGTAGATGGATTACTTTTGTAATTATTTTGGGTATGAAACGGTGCAGAATTGCAGTGGCTAAACTTAGGCTTCTCTCAAATGAAGGGGGGATGACAGTTCCTGATACTGAACTATATTACTTGGCGGTGCAGCTAGAATGTGCGGTGAGATGGAGAGCTATACGGTGGGGTGCCCAAAAGGTGAATGACTTTGGGGTACCCTCACAGGATTTATTACTGCAGGTATTACTTAATCCTTTTCATAAGGTCCACGCTCAGGCGGACAAGCTTCTGATTAGTACGCCTCCGATATGCTTGGTCTAGAGCTCTGCACAGAACACCCAGTAGATTTCTATGTGCGCGCAAGCTCCCGATTAAGGCATTATTCACATTAGAGCATGAGGGTGGCTGGAGAGGATTGCAAGACTGGGGGACGAAGGGATTGGATATGGTGGGAGCGTTATTTTTCAGAACGATGCCTTTAGGGAGACTCACCAGCTAGTCCATGAACTTGACCTCCTGCCGCAAACCTTTTTGCTATGTAGACTGATAAAGGCTACAGCCCTGGCCAGATGGAAGATTGGCATTCAGAACCCCTATTGCACAACTGCTTACAAGTTATTTGTACTTCCACCAGCAGAAATCGGCTGATCTCTTTGCTTTACAGTGCACTATTACAACAGTCTAAAGGTGGTCTGCTGGGTTTGCGGCACCGCTGGTTCGCAGGCATTGGCACACCAATATCTGACATGAATTGGGGTAACAGTCTAGATTCTACTCCTCATACCTCGAGGAACTCTAGGTGTAAGTTGATGCAATACTATCATCTCCATAAAGCGTACACATACCTGCCAATTCACACGGTGCCACAGTGTGATGAACGATATCGGCTCCTGGCACCCAGTCACCTGGTGAGCAGCTGATAATTCACTGTGCCAGGGAAAACGAGCTGAAAACCTCAATAAATAGTCGTTTTTCAGATGGCTTTCGAGAGGCTTTGAGCTGCCGACGTCCATTAAGGGGTGTGAAGACACCCCAAGACATCGGCACCAGCCTCCGCAAGCTTTTTGTTTTTTTTAGAGGAGGGAGCTTGGGGGCTGGGTGGGGTTAAAAAGTACCTGCTAGGTACTTCTCTGCACGAGGCTCCGCCCCCTCCTCACACTGAGATTGTTATTCAAGTTGGCAGGTATGGGTACATTTCTCCTATAAGAATTACTCTCAGGCTCGCTGATGTAAACGCAGTTTGCCCACATTGCGGTGCAGAGGAGGTGGCTTGCTACCATGTGGTGTGGGACGGCCCTTCACTCACTCCTCAAATGGAAACGTTAGTATAAGTTTTATTTCCGAACCCACTGATGCCATATCCTGAATACTGCATCGTTCATTTTATCATGGGCTTCCTGGTCTTGCTTTCCTCTTTTTTTGTGCAAGTACTTTCTGCTCTCAGTCTGTTTAGTAGAAGCAAACAACGGAGTGCCTTTTGGCATCCACATGTCCTCAAATAGTTGAATACATGAGCTCTTTTGTGGAATGTTTGCTCCTTGTGATGGTACACTTAATGTTCATTCTCAAAGCAAACTTTGCACAAGATTTGTCATGTCAGCTATACAGTCATTTCCTTTATTATTTCAAAGCAGTCAAGACAGCCTTCTTTGGAGGTGACAGCAACCAAGTTGTTATGATCGCTACTGCCTGCGTTCCTTTAAACCACGATTGACAGTTTGTGTTCAGTAAACTGCAGTGAACCTTGTCCTAATGCACAACAAACTACTCTTATGTATGAGTGACCCTAAATAAGCGTGGGAGGTGCCAGTATTTTCTCGGTTGTCCAGTTGCAAGGTTTTGTCAATCAGAAACCGTGTGGGTTGCAGCCAAGCAGAATGAATGAATGAATGCACCCTTTATAAAGCGCGTACTTAGCCAAGGGGCATCAAGGTGCTGCGGAGAGGGATCAGGATCGGAGATGTCCATAGGCAAAAGGCAGACAGTTTGAGGGTACGGACTGGGAGATGGGGTGCAGGTTGTCCGGAGACATCCGGTGAAATTCTTCAGGCTCTTTTGTTAACCACCATTTCTATGGAGCCAAATTAGGAAGTAGCCCCAGATTTCTGTTTTGCAAAATGTCTGGCAAATTGCTGGACATCTGAGAGAGCGAGGAATGGTTTGTACTCATGACCACGGTCACTCCGTCCAACGGTGTTCCAGCGGGACCACAGTGACTGAGTGATTAAAACAAAAGCACCATCCACAGTGCTTTCATGCAAAGTTTTAGAAATATGTCTCATCATGGTAGGCTATAACAGTGTTTTTGTTGTTAGGCAAACCGTAACTGACAACATTCAAGTAAGCAAGTGGAGATCATATTATGGTCAACACGCAGAATCTGTGAAACATAGCAGGTTTTTGCCATCTTCATTTGCTTGCTGCATGTGCTCACTCGGTAAATTCAAGAGTGATTTTAGGACTCATTTACTATTTATTGCTGTGGTATGCTAGTACCATGCCTTGGTAAACTGGGCAAGCAGCATCCTTATGCCCAGCATTTTTGAGTTCTGTGCTGATGGGCAACATTCACAAAAGTGGTGGGCGGCACTGCTCTGGGGAATCTGGATATGATTCTCCGGTACAGGAAGACATACATGGTCCATCAGAAATTAGGAAATTAGACATAGGGTAATACCAGTCCGCTGCGCTAGGAACATTCAGCCGTCTCCAGGGACTTTTGAGCACATTGAAAACTGCCCAGAGAGTGCACAGACTGAAAACTCAAGCCTGTGTAAACTGGATGTAGGCAATGGTGCCCAAAGTGGGGATTTGCAAGAAGGTCCAAGCTTGGAACAGATAAGTATGTGCTAAAGGAAATGTTAAGTTGGGCCACCTTGGAACTGGCAGCGGTGTGAAAACCGAGCACCAATAAACAGGGTCTAGCAAGAGTCTACACACTGAAACCTGCCAATAATGTGCGAGGTGGAAACTATCAAGGGTGTGCAGATATAAAAAAAAACTAGCTTAAGTGTTTCAAAAACGCTCAACTGCCCTTAGCTTGCAGACTAGGAATCCGCAATGAAAAGGGTTTGCAGCTGTTAAAATGTCAAGGGAACCTAGAACTTTACAAGGTGGTGGAAGCTGACGTGGTGTGCAGAGTCAGAACTGGAAACATGTACAAGATCGAAAGGCACAGTTTGCAAGCTGACATGCAAGTGTGTGTAAATGGGGGGCTGAAAGGTGGATGCGAAATGTTAACTTCCTGAGGTGATTTACTCTGGGAACGGACAACTTTGTGAAAAGTTATAAATATCCAATATAAGTAGGCTTTCTGGAAAGAAATAAAGATGTGTTTCAACTGGAAACGGCAAATGATGTGCTGTCATTGAATATTAGAGATCAAGTGCTTCATATTGGGAGGACCTAGGAGAGGATTGTGGGTGAGCATGGTCATGTGCTAGAAACATTATGAATTGTAGGCAGCTATCGCTCCCTGCTTATACAACTTGAGATAGGAACAGCATGCAGGAATGAGAAGAAGAGAAGCTTGGCTAGATGAAAGATTGTTTGTCCAGGTACCAGAATCAGGGATTGTGAAGATCTGTGAACTGATGTAGGGCAAGTGTGTTGAGCATCAACAGTGGATAGAAGAGCCAGACAGAACAAGTGAATTAGTTTGATTAATTTGAAAAAATAGAGAACTGTTAAGCAGAATGCTGAGGAGAAAATATTAAGTTATCTATAACATTTTTCACATTTACATGATTTTATTTGAGTCTGAGGTTTAACTTCTGGACTTCCCTCACCTGGTCCCCGATGGAAAGGGTCAATGGTATTTGTTCAGTAGTATTTATTTGGAATTGGACATATATATCCCTAAGCCAGTGCTATGAACTAAATCATATTATGCCATTTTGAACTATTCGCAGAGGATAAGTCGCAGAAAGGAACCACTCCACTTAGATGAGGCTTTTCAGAGATTTCAGTGTCATTCAAAATTGGGAACTTAACTAAAGTTTGCAGTGAACTTCACAATTGAAAGAATACAGTTTACAGTATTCTTTGATAGCCAATAGCTCTTGCTATAGTGACTGTGTTGTTTGTCCTCTCTACCCTCCATGCAGACGTTGCATCTGGTGGCAGAGACGTGTAGTATGCTCTGACACAACCTAATTTCTTCCTCCATTTCTGTTTCTTCCATCAGTGCCATTAAAGGTTCTTTGATCATTGCTCGTCACAGCTACTCAGGGAGACTCTGTGGCGTTCCATGTGCGGACTAAGTGAACCCTAAATTTAAATACCCCAAAATTTATCTCAACAACGCACTCATGGTGCGATGAATCGGAGACTAATACAATTCTATTTCATGAGGCAACGTGTTCCCAGTTAAGGCACCCCACAGGATATCAAATACAAACTAGGAATGAAGTTTTAAAGATTCATTACAAAACTTCCAACAGTGAGATACAAAAATCATAAATGCAAAAAGCATACATATGGCTCTCAGAATAAGACATACAGAGTAAGTGCAAAATAATTCTAAGTACCAAGAGAGCAGCAAAAACAATAGAGAAATGGGCAGCATGGAAGGCTCAGGAAAGTTCTGACTCGCCCCCAAAATCAGAGGCATATTTACCATTTTCTGCATATTAAATCATTTAAAACTAAAATCCACCTGGTGTGAGTAAAGGTGTTACATTCCCAGCAAATCAGAGCACAGTTTATTAAATGTCATATTGCCTTATCACCTGATCACTAACCTGCTACAAGATTATTGATTCTGAGCACTCTATGCTAATGTCATGAACAAACTAATTACATGAACAGCAGCAAACTATTTTGAATGAATAGGGTACAGTGCGCTATCAGAAAGTCCTTGAGGAAAGAAACATTATTGTGCCCACACTGGATGGTTTTCTTCGAGAACAGCAAGAACAACATCAATGAAAGCAAACAAACATGACTCTGCTTGAGTGTGTGCTGCAGAAATAAAGAACAGTAACGTCTGCTGGGTAAGGCATCCATTTTGAACAAGCTGGTGTTGGAGCATAAATTGAGGCCTAGTTAACAAGAGTCGAGAAAATCACACTTTTACAAATGAAAACATTGTTTCAAATAAATTAGCACTAAGTAAATGTGTACGTATGAAATTGAGAGTAAATCCACATTTTGCATGTTATTATTAATGCACAAAAATAAAAAAATGCAAAAGCTCCAATTCATGTATTATCTACTGAGTGAGATATGTTGCAAAGCTAGCCATTCTGTTAGTTTCTTCAGATATAGGTGGAGGAACGCACAAATCCAAAAGCGATTCAATAATTTCACTAATTGTTTTCCGATTCTATAATTGGTAAAAATCATTTCAAATTCCTAACATCATTCCCCCCCCATCCCCAAAGAGAATAGTTTATAGTTTGTACCAGTGCGATTAAAGACCATCTAGGACTACCGCCCTCTTCCACATGGACACACACTCCAGAGCTATGTCATTTTTCTTCCTCTCTTAAAGCCATTCATCAACACATTGCTGCCCAACATTCCAGTCGAAAAACCTTCTTAATGATCTCTTCTCCTTTTCTGTCTTTTGAGTATGAATGGACGCTGTCTGTACCCTACCTGTAACCATTTTCCATGTTTTCCATGTGTTTAATCAGCAGGGAACATTGAGGGAAGCAGTATTTCAAGTTTGTAACATTATCAATGGAAGCAGGTTGCACTCCCACTTTAAGCTTGTAAGCCTGCAGTCCTCTTACATGCCTGCTTTCTGCTTGAGGTTTTCTTAAATGTCCTGCTAGTTGTGTGAATATGTGGGGTCTGCAGATCATAACAGTGGATTGTTCCCTTATACTACTGACCGCTCATTGGTAGCCGCTTTTCATACGAGCCTGCTGATCTGTGAAATTACCTTATTTGTGAAATTTACTTTTCTCCTGTTATCTCATTCCCTTATCTCACTACATACATATCTCCCGTTCATTCCATTCCAGCTCCAGAAAACAGTTGTTACTTTGCTCGTGCTGTCCAGGATTGATTACTGTAATGGCCTGTATCTCAATGCACACGAACATGTTCTCAACAAATTACAAACTTTGCAAAATGAGGCTAAACGTCTGCTTCTTAGAATCCCTAAATACCAATCGGTTTCTAAGCCTATTATTATTATTATTATTATTATTTATAAAACTTATAATGCGCAACAGCTACCCGCAGTGGGTTTCCCGGCGCCAGGGATAGACTAGAGAAGAAAAGGAGAACACAGTAACCATGACAACACCAAATTAAATAACAGGAAGAAATTAAAAAATTAAAAAAGCAGAGTCTTTAATTTTTTGCGGAAGTTCAATAAGTTGGCTTCCAACTTAAGGGCAGTAGGCAAAGTGTTCCAGAATTTGGGTCCTAAATAAGAAAAGGACCGTCCACCCATTCTGACAAGTTTAAATCTTGGAACAACAAAGTCGCCGTTTGCCGAAGATCTTAACAAGCGAGAGGGTTTGTATGCTTGAACAAGGCATTTTAGGTATTTTGGGGCCACACCATTCTTAATCTTAAAAAGATAACACAGGGCTTTGAATTTTATGCGACTAGCAATTCTCAGCCAATGCAGGTCGCGGAGGGCCTGTGTTGCCGAGGATCTCCGTGGTAGATTACATAAAAGTCGAGCGGCTGAGTTTTGTACTACCTGGAGTTTATTTAAGGTAAAAACATCAGCGCCAAGATAGAGAACATTGCCGTAATCAAGACGAGATGTAACTAACGCTTGTACGACAGTTCTCCGAGTAGAGTGGGGAAGCATCCACAGAATTTTCTGCAGCCACCTTAAGATGGCAAAGCAGGTGGAGGCAACCTTGGTAACTTGCTGTCTCATTGATAGCTTATCATCAATAAGAAAACCAAGATTGCGGACCACAGAAACCGGTTGTGGAAGGGGTCCCATATTACTTGGCCAGTGCTGAGGGCCCCATAACTCTTTGTTTTTACCTAAAATAACGACCTCCGTCTTGTCGCCATTCAACTTTAAAAGATGTGTTTGCATCCATTCGGCGACACGGGAAAGTCCATCTCTTAGAACAGAGTCACAGTTGCCTTCACTACTGGAAAGGGAAAAGACAATCTGTGTGTCATCGGCATATGAAAAGATGGTCAGCCCAGCGTCCTCAGCGATGGCAGCCAGGGGTCTAACATAAATGTTGAATAATAAGGGGCTGAGTATAGACCCCTGGGGGACGCCATATGCCGATGAACAAATAGCTGAGGAGGCCTTTGTCGAAAAGACCTGAAAGGTGCGCTCACACAAAAAGGAGGCAATCCAGGCGAGTGCGGGGCCATCCACTCCAAGGGACCGGAGGGAATTTAAAAGAATGGTATGGGACACGGTATCAAAGGCCGCACTCAAATCCAATAGGATGAGTGCAGATGTTTCCCCTCGATCAATACCGTGTCGCCTATGAGGAAACATCATTGGCTAGCAACCAGACAAAAAATAATCTTTAAAGCTCTTTGTTTTGCTTACAGAGCCTTATTTGAGGAGTGACCTATGTTCTTGCGAAATAGTTTCAAATGGTACATTCCCAATAGGCCACTCAGATCAGCAAATGCCAAATTGGTGATCTTGCCCAAATTTAAACGCATGACCTGGGGAGGTCGCATCTTTGTTTTGGGCGCTTCTACTGCTTGGAATAAACTTCCTCTTAATATTAAAACCTCGCCAAATCTCCTTTTCTTTAGAAAATCTTTGAAGACCTGGTTATTCAACTCTGTTTAATCTGTTCCTTGGTCCCAACAGCACATGGTAGCTAGCACTAAGATGGCTTTGGGTATTCGTGCGTTCAACAAATTCTGTCAACATGACATAACTACATCTCATCTACACTCACTAGAGTCGTGCAACCCCTGCAGAGCTATGCCAATGGCTGGCAAGGCCACTGCTCTGCTGGCTCATGGGCTGTTATGTGCTTAAACTTTTGGCCAATGTCTCATGGTCGACTACGAGCTTCACTTGGACATATGTCCTGCGCCATTAGCTCTTTGGTCTGATTTTATTTTTCTGTGGCGCCTTGCTTTTCCTTGGAAGAAGCTGTGTTATGTCTGTTTTTTTATTAAGACTATAACTAAAATTTACTCCGTGGAGGTCTTAAAAACTGTATTCCCAGATATATTCCTTAGAGAAAAACACAATTATTTTATTAAGGAATTCAAAAGTTAGGCCAAATAATGTTTTGCAAAAATATTCAGACTTTTATTTATAAATCGTAAAAAAAAGTAGGATTTAAAAACAAGGACAACAAAACATTAATACGTTAATCAAGGAAAACAGCAAGCATATTTTTCAACCTTGTACATTGAATTATAACAGACTGAAACAACTCAATCAGTCCATTTATGTCTACGTTTTCGTATTCAAAATAATTCAAACCAGAAATCATCAGAGCCGGTGTGCCTACGTAGAGCATTGATGCCTCCATACTACGAGGTGTATCAAACTATAAATTAGAGTCTCTTCACATATAATTGTAAGATAAAAGTCATCTTATACATTACACTTTAGATAAAGGCTTATTATCCCAAACCACATTCAAAGTATTTCTAATTTATTACCTAAGCAATAAGTTTACTGATAATAAAATTCCACAACTGATGTAAAGGCATAGCTTCTCCTCAATCAAAATAATCTTAATAATCCACTTCAACTCAGATTTGTTTTTATTAACCATATGTTGAAGAAAAACTGTAATATAGGCAAGCCTACTACTTCAAAACTTTTTAAGGCCATTTAAACAAAATAAATTATGTAGCCATTTCTCTTCCTACTTACGGAGAATGTCATCATTCTAGGTTAATAAATTGTTATTTTTATTGACCCGGTGTATAAATCTGAGAATACATTTTATAGGTTTTTGATTTATTGTATAACACTGTAAACAGAAGTAACCCCTGTGGAAGTAATTTTGTAGTTATTGTTGATTACCCAGACTCCTGGGGGGATTATGGGTTCACCGGTTATGTTGAGGTTATTTTTAGTAAGAGCAGTGTCTTTATAGCAAGTTTATCCAAGATGATTGTGTAGTACCATCGCAATGTACAGTAGTTGGAGTCTCACTTACTAAGTGCTGACATTGCCATTCATGTCATCTTTAACCATAAAGTGATCCAAGCCCAAAAAGCTAAGTTTTTCATTACTGAACTCCAAGGGAAGTCGTGGAAGCAGTCTCAATACTGGTTGAAGTCAAAAGCACTATTACTCTTGCACTTCTAAGGTCGTTCCTGACACAACTCCACATTGAGGTCCAGTAGTGCAGAGAAGTCATGTAAATCACACAAATCCCATAAAAAACACAAGAAGTCCAGGAATGGCTCTCCATTGTCCTGACACGTGCTCTGTTCAAAGTCATGTAACACCGTGGGTACTACTATGCTGCGGAGTCTCTCCACGTAACCAACTTTTGCAGTGTTTCCACTCTGACTTCCCGTCGAGTGGACTGCTAGTGTGGACGAACTCCACCAGCTGAGAGGGATTGCTGAGAGAGAATTTTGAGTGCCCCAGTGATCATGGTGGAGCGCCTTTGGGCCCCAATGGTCAGAGGTGGAAGCCTGTCGATGGATTCATCCTCGATATTGACTGTGCCACTCTTCCTCCATCTGAAGTTGGCTTCCTAATCGAACATGGTGCCATCGGGTCCCATCTCGGCGCAATGGCCGAACGCCTCTCATGGGCCCCAGACCGATGCCAAAGGGCCAAGCCCCGAAGCAGTCACTAATCCTAAAGTTTTATTGGATACAAAGGCTCAGTTGATTCCAGAACAACAACTTTTCTGAACATGACTGTGAGGATGATGCCAATTGATTTGATAGTGGGCATGAAGGAAGCTAAAACCAATGTTTTAACTGAAGTCCTCATCCTAGCAGCACAAGCCAAGTACCTCTGCTACTTTTTAACGAGGCTCCTACAGGCATACTGGTGGGCACCTGGCCTGGATGGAGTCCACATCTGATAACATGGACGGAGATCAGAAAGAAACTGACACCAGCTGGTAGAGGTAGTAGCGACACCGTTGTTGCCCCCGGAACCGACGCAGAGCTGTACGATGCTATCTGTTGACGTTTGTGGGAATTGCTATTAAACTTTCCAGTTCCATTTCTGACGCCTGGGTTAAATTCACAAAGTTAGGAATCTGCAGTTATATAGAGTGTTTGCCAGAAATGGCTCTACCGAAGATAAGTAACTTGTTCTTCTGGGAGGAGTAGGGATCAGCGTATGTGAATTATGGCTGATAATTCTCCCTTCGGTTTCTTGGATTCCCACTTTTATGTGCTCTTGTCTTCACTCTTTTGGGTGTAACCTGTGTGAAGCAAGGTGAAGCGGGCAGGAGTTGCAAGGATGAGCCATCATTTTACTGCCGTTCATCAGTTATATTTCCTATCCAGCAGCCACTTTTCCTGTCCCGCTTGTAGCCTGTGACTACTTTGCTCTGCTCTCAGTGCTCCATCAACTGAATTCTGGCTGACTGAGAAGCTCAAACAGTAAGCACAGGACCCATAGCTGGTCAAGGTCATACCCATTGCACTTAGGGCATAAACCTCAACAAGGTGATGGTTGGAAGTGTCTAGAGTGGTATGGTGGGTGAAAAACGATGGACTGGAATTCGCCCTCAAATGATTGCCAGTAGCTGAGATTAATTTACACACTCCATCCATCACCATTTTATTGTTGCCGATTGTATCGTGAGTGCGACAGATATGCCTGGTTGTGTGTCCTGTGCTCACTGTACCACAGGACTCAAGCTACATTCTACTGATAAGCCCCAAGTTGGACGATAACGGTCGGGGGTTGCTTGTGGTCCTTTCAGGAGGGGGCTGTGTTTGATAGTTTGAGAATGACTAAACAGTCTGCACGAATTTGCATAAGGCCCTTGTCTGGAGTGGCATGGTGGGCGAAAAACTATGGACTAGAATGTGGCCTTGAGCGATTGCCAGTGGTTAAGATTAATTCAAGCCTTCCATCCTTCACCTTGTTGTTGTTGCAGTCTAACCCCCACCATGCTGACAATGACACGAATGAACTAAGAGGCAAATTAATTGTCTTGGTTACCCTCTATGTGGCCTAGAAACCGTTTATACAAAGAGCGAAATTATAGACTATTGAATGAAACACAAGAGTTTTTTACAGGGCACATCCTGATTTCATGTATTAGAAGGTACTTATTATATGTGACAATGAAGAAAAAGAATGCTTGATATTTGCCTAGAATAACACAATTTGGTCAAGCGGAGGAGCCAGGATTGATCACTAGGCTACTGATTTTGCAGTGTGCAGTTCAACCACTATATGCATATCTCTTTCTCTCTCATATTTTACATCAAAGGTCACTGCTATGTCTTTAATTCTTTGTGCGTGATGTTAGAACATGGGTGATAGCAGATGCCACAGCTGGCTCGAGATTTCTGTGGCTTGTCCACCTCTAGTGGGTTGACCATGCAGCACCAACAAGGTTCTGCATCTACTTGTCCAGGTTACTAGAAAGGCATTGTTGTTCAGGTACCTCTATGGAATGTTTCACAAACATGGTGTGTAGCGAAGCATTGCTGCCCATCGTAGGTCTGAAAATTACGCAATGAAACATGGTGCTGGATTGACATTCAAAAGTGCAACACAAACCCAACTTCACTGCAGAAAGCATACTGATCACATTACGAATGTTGCATAGGTACTTAGAGTTAAATATTTTTTATTTGATTTTCAGTATATATTTACAACACTCAAGTGAAACCTCGTGACACTCTATCTAAATAATTGCCTCTACTATTTTTTTTGTTTAAATATCTTTATTGACATTTTATTTTTTAAACATGGCTGATAAAATGTATCCATACAGAAGCTTTAGATGTGAACATCAGAAATGCAATTACCATGTGCAGAATAGCTTTAACCATCGCCATAATATAAAAAGAACACATTCACGCTATTCCACAATACTGACATTTATATCATACTTGAACATATGCACTTGCCCACAGTCGAGCTACATTGTAGATTACCATTTAATGTCATTGCTATATTTCATGTACTCATAGCAAATTTTATCAAAACCGTCTTAACAGGAGCTCCTGTATGTGCACCAGGTGCATCCACCGCCTACCCGTTCGGGTCGTATCGGCAAATCACTGTTTAATAGAAGAAAGGACTTAGATAACTGCAGAACGCATATATTGATCACTGATGAGTACCAATAAAGCATATTTTCCAAAATATTCTAAACAGAACTAAAAACTTAAAACATCAAAAGAACATCTGCCATCCATGAAACCCTATTAATGTTAACCATGCATGACTGTATCTAAACAGTTACCATTAGAGCACTACCACACAATCGCACACACAATGGATAACTGTCACATCGCACATATCAAGGCAGAGCAACCATCAACGGGGATAGCCCCCGTGTCCGAGGGGGGAGGCGTGTGGGGGGCCATCCGTAACAGACCATGGGGAGCGACATAAACCAGTTCCAACACTAAGTTGTGCCAACTCTCCTTAGCTGAGTAGTGGGGAGGAGGGCTGGTGAGCTTATTACTGGTTGGCTAACGGGGCGGCATCGATGTCTGTCTGATTGTTAGTCTGGAAGTCGGCTAGCAGTACGTCCCAGTCTTGTGCAATGGGGAACTTAGGAAGCCCAGCTATCTCCTCTCTATGTAATGCTGTACTCTCCGCCTGAGCCCATACTATGAATGAACGCCTCCAAATAAGTATCTCCGGGGGGACTGCATTTTTTAATTTCTTGGTTATGAGACGTTTTGCAGTGATGAGACCCAGGTCCCGAAATTTCGAGGTAACTTTATTCTTTTTTGATCTGACGTACAGCCCAAGAAAGCACACCTTCCACGACAGTGGCATGTCCGTGTTTGTGCATGAAGCCAGACTTGTGACCACCTCAGTAATGCTGAAGGGATGTACAGGTCCACAGCATGTGGAGCAGATCTGCATCCACATGTTGACAACATGGACATGCAGAAGCGGTGATGTGGAAGTACCTATTGATCATGTCAGGCGAGAGATATGTCCTTTGTGTAATGTACGTTTGGATGAGCTTAAACCTCGAGTTTCTGGGTATGTTCCTAGCACCCTCCAATATAGCTTTCCATTCCTTGTCCTTCCAAGGCCGACCTCTATCTGCCTCCCATCTGTCCTTAAGTTGTGTCATTAGTCTCAGCATGTGTGTGAGAAGTGCCTCCACTAACCAGTGCACTACATGTGACCCTGTGCCCATCATGTGCAAATATTGCACTAACAGGTGCGTCAATGGCTCAGTAGCCAGATCCCCCCAGGCAGTTGATAGAGCTTTCAGGAGGGAGGTGTGCAACAAAAATTGTCCCGCTGGGAGTTCATTGTCCTCAACTAGCGTCTCGAATGTTAGTAGTGCGCCGTCCCTAAATAGGTCGCCCAGTGTCTTAAGCCCTGCCGCGTGCCAGGCTGCGAGAGCTGCCCCTGTGGTACCCAACCTCCCCCGTGGTGTCCCCAGCAAGTAGGATTGAAGCATATGGAGGCCTTGTGCGGGTGAGATATAAGCTTCTTTTATAGCATTTAAGGGCTAGATAATTGCCTCTACTATTCTGTTACTTTTTAGATCTTGTCTACCAGCTAGCACGTGCACTGCCTGTTGTGAAATGTATTGTTAGCTTCCCGTGGGCTTAGAGCTTGCGCTTTGCTTACTATTGGTTGGCGTCATTGTCACTCTCATTTGTTTGCTTCTTATTTGTTAGTGTGCATGGGCTTTCTTTCGTTTTCCTCTGCTTGTCCCTCCCCTGGAGCAGGTCCTCAACTCGCTTTTGAGACGCTACTTTTTCTTTGTGTTTTAGCACTCTACAAGGGGCTGTCTCCCTAGTGTGCGTCTGTTCCCTCTCAGCCGTGTGCTTCTCCCTGTCTCCCTCTGTGATGTGCTCACCTGCATGTGCTCTCTGGCTCGAGTTGCTTTCTCTCCTGTGAGCTTCTCCCCTTTCTCAGCTCCACATTGTTCTCGTTCTTTCTATTTCTTGCCCGTATGCTTTTCTCCCCCACCCCTGCGCTCCACGTTGTTCTCTCTTTTGATCATTTGCCCCCCCCCTCCACACCCTCCATGTTGGTCCCTCCTACCCCCACATCTTCCTTGCTGCTTCCAGCCCGTGTTGCTTTAGTCCCATTAGCCCCTTCTGTTGCTTATGCAAGCCCACCCCTCTTGTAATACTTCCCCTACCCGATTTTGCCACAAAAATGTTTTTGCAGGTTTCTTCTTTTTATTCGGATTTGTAAGCAAAAAGGGAAAAAAACAGCTTCACCATTTCGTAGGCACCTGGGCATGTGGTTTACCCGCCTGCAAAATGATGCACTAGTTTTTTTTTATTTTAGTCATGCTGCACAGCTTCAACGATTCTGTTCAGCAAGGCAAAAGGTATTGGCAAAGACAGCAGGTCCCAAAGGCAAGACCTATTGACTTTACCAATGCTTGTTTTGGATTCACGCTAGGTATTTCTCTCTTCAGGAGCCCCTGTACTCTTAAGGCTCTTGGGACAAGTCAGACCTTTGTAGTATTTATTTAAATAGATAATTACTGGTTTCCACATTTTTCAGAACTTGCATTTTGTGTTGAAGGTAGCTGATATAATGAAGACGCCTTATAAGGTATGACAGAGTTTATTAGTCACCACCATCTAAGTCCTAACCTTTCTCACAGAAACACCTCGTAAGGAGGCTCACTTAGAACGTTGCCATAACAAGGGTAAAACCATTATGGAGGAAAAGAAAGGGGGGGGGCGGGACAAACCAAGATTACAACACATCTCCCTGGGCAAAAGAAAACAACATCCCACAGGAATGTAAATGTAACAGGTATTTTACCAAATTAAGTAATAATATAGTCTTTGTGCCAAACCGGACTAGTGGTGTTTCTTGTGGAACTGCGGACACTGTCCTGGTTAGTAGGCAAGGGTGCATCCCTACCACCACCATTGCGTGGAGGGTTATATTTGACCACTCTGTCCATTCCCCATGTTTGTCCATTATCCAAATGGACAACATTCCTTCCAACACTTGCAATCTTGATAGGCTCTGAAAACCTGGAAGAACTCCTTCTAGCCGGTGGTAAGTCTATAAGGACCCAGTCACCTGATTCCATTGAGGGCACCTTGACGCTCTTTTTCTGGTCATACCTCCACTTATACTTCTCCTGCTGCTTCCCAATTTTCCTCGCAATGTCCATCCTGTCTACGTTGCAGCTATAGGTATTACCCAGCCACCCTGCTGTGAGACTGGTTTTAGGTTTCCTTCCCTTCAAAGATACAAATGGTGATATATGGGTGACTGTGTTGGGTGCCGTTCTGTACGACCATATCATTTCTTGTAGTGCCTGTTTGGCAGCAATCCCAGTGGCTTCTGCTCTTTGTATGCACTCTTTAATAACTCTGTTCATACGTTCCACTAGTCCATTGGCTCTCGGACAATACAACGCTGTTTTCAAATGGCTGATGCGTAGGTCTGACAAAAGCTTTTTCATCAATTCTGAAGTAAACTGGACTCCATTGTCCGTCACAATGGCATCCGGTATTCCTTCTTCATAAAAGTTTTCCCTTAAGAACTGAATTAAGGTCTTGGTATTAATCATATTCACCCATTTAGTTACCACCCATCTAGAATGGTAGTCTATAAGGACCAGGATAAAACGGTCTGTGGCTTGTTTTATATTCAACGGCCCAATAATGTCTAATGCCAGTTTGGACCATGGACGGTCAGGAACCTCAACTGGTGATAGAGGAGGTTTCCTCGTGGACATAGTCTTGTCACTCTTGGCACATTCCACACAGTTTTTTACTACTTCCTCTACCATTCTATCCATGCTAGGCCACCAGTAACTTTCTCTTACTTTGTTTTTTGTTAAGCTCCGCCCTAAATGACCCACATGTGTCAGAGTTATGATTTTGTTCCTCATACCTTCAGGGGGTACAATCTTCTCCCCCTATATATAGTTCCATTGATTTCAACCATTTCATGCCTAACCTCCCAGAATTTCGCAATCAGGTCAGTTAACATGCCCTTTTTCTCTGGCCAACCCTCACGTATGAGTTCTTTAACTGTTTTTAAGGTGTTATCAAGTTCTTGTTGTTCTTCCCACTCTTCCTTAATCAAACCTGTTACTTCTAGCACTATTACATCACTCACTTTATCTTTCACCTCATCACTCACCTTTAAAGGAGAACGAGAAAGGAAATCAGCAATTACATTGGTTCTCCCTGGTACATATTCTACTTTGAAATTGAACCCTTCTAACCCTATCATCCATTTAGCTATCCTGGGAGTTAACCTAGCTGACCCTTTGGTCGTGAATACGTATGTGAGGGGTTTGTGATCCGTCTTGATGGTAAACGGTATCCCCCAAAGAAAGAATTTAAAATGGTTAGCAGCCCATAAACAAGCCAACGCTTCCTTTTCGATGACCGAGTAGTTTTGTTCAGCACCTTTTAGAGTTCTAGATGCAAATGCTATCACTTGCTCAGTGTTACCAACTTTTTGCGTGAGACTGGCTCCTAACCCTTTATTGCTGGCGTCCGTGGAAAGGTAAGTGGTTTTCGTGGGATCAAACCTTCCCAGGAAAGGAGCTTGGGTAATGCAATTTTTTATGTTTGCAAAAGCTCCCTTGCAGTCTTCATTCCACCCAAATGGTGTTTTATGTTTAAGAAGATTTCTTAGCGGTTCTACTCTACTTGCATAATTTTGAATAAATTTAGCATAATATTCGGTTAACCCTAGAAAGGATTTCAATTCCTCTACATTGGTAGGAGCAGCTGCTTCTAGTATTGCTTCCACCAAGTTCATTTTAGGTTTGATACCTTCACTGGAAATGGTGTGTCCTAAATACTCTACAGACTTTACCCCTATTTGGCACTTGTCTCTTTTTAAGGTAAGACCTGCTTGACTCAATTTTTCCAGGGTACCTCTCAACCTGTCATTGTGTTCCACCTCATTCTTGCCAAAAATCAAAATATCGTCCTGGAAGCACATTGTGCCAGGTACATTCTTGAGTACGTGCTGCATGATTCTTTGAAATGCAGCTGCCGCTGAGGCTAACCCAAAAGGCATACGGAGATACTGAAACGCCCCTAGCGGTGTAACAAAAGAGGTAAGATGTCTGCACTCTGGATGTAACTCTACTTGGTGGTAGGCTGATAAGTCAAGAACACTAAAAAAACTGGCATCTTTAATTAATGTAAGAACTTCATGTATTCTGGGTAGCGGGTGCCTGTCTACCCAAATTTCTTTATTTAAGTCTCTAAGATCAATGCAAAGCCTAATGTCTTTGCTGGCAGCCTTGGACGTGATTGCAATGGGAGACAACCATTGGGAACACTCAATGGGTTCTATGACCCCTAACTCCAGCAGTCTGTCTAGTTCTTTTTGTAACGGTTCATGCATTAAATGAGGAATAGGCCTCACTTTATGTGCAATGGCCTTAGCCTTGTCTTTTAGTTTTATACAATGCTGGTAGTTCTTAAGTAGGCCTAATTTATTTGTGAAAACCTCCGGGAATTCTTCACAGATAGTTTGTCCACACACTGATCTGTCCACTAAAAGAACTTGGTCAGTGCTGTTGGGATCTAGCTTCATACCCAGGTCTTTTTGATGTCTCCAACCAATTAAATTGGATCCTTTCTCTGACACATAGATTTTCCCAACTGTGCTTCTGCCTTTATACTCAATTCTCATGGTAGTCATCCCCAACAACGAGATGGAATCTCCCCCATACCCTCTGGGTTTTATATCAGCTTCTTCAAGAGTTCCTAATTTGTTAGGAAATAACTCTTCGAATACTTTGCCATCTAACAAAGTGTATGGGGAGCATGAATCAGCAAAGACTTTTACCAACTTGTTGTCTACCATGATGGTGCATTCCGGAAACTTAACTGTACTGTCCTTGTCTTCGACCTGAAAAATAAACTTATTATCAGCTGGTACATTTTCTGAATCAACCAAGGAAACTGTCATAGAATTATTATTACATACCCTGGCTATGTGTCCTTTCTTGCCACAATTATGGCATGTAGCACTCCTAGCAGGGCAAGAGGGACTATTAGGCAAATGTGCAGGATTACCACATCTGTAACATTTAATTTTGACACTTGAAGTACTCACATTTTTTAGTTTAACCTCCTTTTCCTTTGATCTGTCTTGCTTGACAATAGCATTCACTTCATGACATTTAGTATCATCCCCCACATTAATCTCTTTTATGCACTCCGCTGTGTGTTCAACACTTAACGCTATATCCACTGCTTGTTTAAGATCAGGATTTCCGGTCAACAGTTTCTCTTGAATTTTATGGTTGTTCGTACACCTGACCAACTGGTCTCTGATGAGAGAATCAGTTAACCCTTCGAAATCACAAGTATTAGACAACCCCTTAAGAGCTGCAATGTATGATTTGACTTTTTCACTCTTGCCTTGAACCCTTGAGAAAAATGTATGTCTTTCCAATACAACATTTATCGCTTTACCAAACTGTTTCTCTAACTTATTCATCGTAGCCAAATACACATTGAAATCACCGTCACTACCTCCTTCATCCTCTGTATCAGGTCCTTCCAAATTATTATAAATTTTCCTACCCTCTACTCCTAGATTATGTAGCAAAATATGTTGTTTCCTGAAATTAGAAAATGTGTCTCCTCCTATCGCAATCAAATACGATTCAAATATGACTCTCCAATCTTTCCAACAAATGGCAGGATCCCCCTCTTCATTGAGAAAAGATGGAGGTAACGCCATATTTAACGCTGCCATGCTGGGTGACCCTGACTAGAACAGTCACCTACAATAATCAAGAAAGTGGAAATTGGTGACAAAACTATAACCAAAGCAATTACTCAGTATTACCATACAAGGATGGAAGACAAATTTAAGGGATAAAAGGTCTTAAAATGCTACCACATGTGAGAAAGTCTCGTTGGTCACATACAATATGATAGGATAGCCCACCAAATTCGTATAACCTCACAGCATTGATAGGCAAAAGACAGCTGTGCCTATCAGCGTGTAGAAGAAGGTCACTGTCAAACTAGGAACTAGAATTTCCGCTATATAAAAAGAAAAAGCTGTGCCCATCAGCGTAGAGAAAATCTGTGGAAACTGAGAAATGAAATGGAACTGTATTTACTTGGCAGCTGATGGAACGATGAATCTGCTGAAGAGAAATTTGAGCCACACGGGGCGCTCTGTGCGATGAAATCTCCTCAGAGGTGCACCTCGCTGAAGTGAATACGGACACCACACAGAAGAAATCTCCGCCGCTACACCCCCACAAGTAGTCTCACATCAGCAGCACATCCAGCAACACCCCGAATCTGCCCTTCGCTTACAGGTGTAGAAACCGATGAACTGCCGCTTACCGCAATGGTTGGAACCGCAACACCAACTTGTACAGGAATCCGGTGAGGGGAAAGCGCCACAGAAAAAGCGATAATTTACAGCTTCGCTCACAGGTACTGTGGGGCATTTGACACCATTACCCTCTCCCGTTGTGGTGGACGGAGCAGCGCCACGGAAATGACAGCCGGCAGGGAGCACTGCACAGTAGAATCAATCTCACGGCCACAGCGCTGTACACACTGACTAGGCTGGACCGAGTACCAGGAACCATGAGGGTATTGAAAGATAAGCGATGAAGGAAGGAGACGCTGAAGAACTGGAACAAGATCCCGAAAGGATGGACAAGATTTGCTGATCAGCTGGGGATGGTGGTGAACTGCCCCCACGCAGTGTTCGTCGCCAGTGATATAATGAAGACGCCTTATAAGGTATGACAGAGTTTATTAGTCACCACCATCTAAGTCCTAACCTTTCTCTCAGAAACACCTCGTAAGGAGGCTCACTTAGAACGTTGCCATAACAAGGGTAAAACCATTATGGAGGAAAAGAAAGGGGGGGGCGGGACAAACCAAGATTACAACAGTAGCGTATGCCAGATTTCCATAGGTAGCTACAGTCCTTGTGGCAGCTACAGTCCTTGTACCCGCAGGTCCGTAAATGGATGCTGATCCTTTCCCAACAGTGTAAAAGTCAGATATTTTGCACCAGTAGCATGTGGAAAACACTCTTCCCTCTCTTGCAATGCATATGAATACTATTCAGCGATGTCTAAGCCAACAAGACCACCTCTGGACAGTGTTCTACCTCACCCCCTTTTGCCGGTGTAATACAGTCTAGATCCTCAGACTAGAAACCGGGTAACCTCAGACAGCTCCATTAAATATGTGAGACTCTACCCGTGCCAATGCTGCCTCCCCAGCATGTTCCTTGTTCATTGCATGTACCCTGACAGGAGTACAGTGTAACCTGAACATGAGTTTGTATTTTGGCTGTCACCGTTGCTGGTGCCTAGCATGTGTTAGCCCTGAGCGGGATGCCCTCCCACATTTTCACACCCAGTGTGATCAACAGCTCCTTATCCCAATAAAGCTTAAAGTGACACTTGAGGCCATTGTGCTCAGAGTTCAAATTTCGATGCAGCTAAGAAACTAAATGTTAAAGTAAGTGATGGGGATAGTTTCTCAAATTGTGTGGGTTCCCTTGTTTCCCTCACTTTCACCCTGGGCTCCAGGGCCCAACGTCTCAGTTGGAGATAATTAAATCTTTCGGACTCAGAGAGTGAAACCTCTCTTTTCATTACTTAAAAGGATTTATCATTCCACCTTCCCCCAGATCTAGTCTCTCAGCTTGAAACTCCTGTCTTCTATCCAGACTTTGATCGGTGCTCCCTTTAAGCCTGAGGGGATAGTCGAATTTCTGAAGTTGAAGCGAGAGGGGTCGAAGGAAGATAGTCCTCAATCCCTTTTTCATGCATACATTGCCCCACATACTAAAGGCAGTTCAGGTATTGGTGAGCGATATAGGTTCTGATTTGTGCGGCCTTATTACCCACTGTATCTCCCCTAGGGGGCTAGTGGCCAGATTTTGAGCAGTAAAGCACCATAGTTTCTCGTTTCACCATCCAACCCGGTACCACTCAATTAAGAACTGGAGCTGTGCGGACTAATGAGGTACCAGCATTCCACACTGTCTGGTATGGTCAGTGCATTGTCAATGGCTCATTCTGGGTCTTTCCATCACCACACAAAGAGGTACAGAGGTCCTGTATAGTCTTGATGTCGCTAATTTAGGAGCTTCATTTTCAGAACCGCTGTCAGCCGACCCATGATATGGTGCGATTGTGCCATGATAATAGATTGACCTTGACTGCTCTTAGTAAGCCCGATAGGTTCTCAGTAGCGCATCTGCATCGGTTGAGGGTGGGGTAAACCTAATTCCCAGGTAACATATCCCAGAGGTCAACTATCTATATATTGTTTTTTTTTATGGACTATGAAATAGGTTGGTGCCCCCTCAATCAACACGATCACTCGCATTTACACAAACTAATGATAGTAAGATTATGTTCTCCCCCTTCCGTCATGCAGAGTCGATGAAGCTAAAAGGGCTTTTTCATGTCATTGCTCATGCCACGTCCCTGAATGAGCCAAGTCAGATTGACATGGATCAAGAAAGGCAATGCTGGATCTGGTCATTTAGCCAAAATTTTCTTTAAAATCTTGCTCAGTTTAACCATCGGCCATATTGCTCTATCCATAGAGGGGGGTTATTCCTGGGGCTCTCCAAATTAATTGAAGATCTTCGTAAGGAGAGTCAGCAGTAAAATAGGGGGGAATGTCATCTGGAAGGCGACCGTCCAGCCCTGGGCGTCAGTCACTTTAAGACTTCTGATAGCACAGAGCACCCCTGCCTTGACTACGGGCTCCTCTAAGTCGGACTCATTAAACTTGCTAAGTTTGGGAATGCTAATGGATCTTAGACTTACTACCTTACAGGCCATCTGCTGCCTCTGCCTTGTAGAAAAACTGGTTGAATATTCTGAAGCATTCCAGCTTTGCAGCCTCCTCTGCAGACCCCATGCTTGCCTTTTATTTCTAGTGTGTGGGCATGGCCTGCTGAGCACGCAATTTGTGAGCGAGGCATTTACATACTTTATTCCTTCCTCTTGATAACGTATGCCCAAACTTGATAGAATATGATTTACTCTATTGCTCACAGTAATTTGGCCCAGCAGCATTGTCCATTTACGCCAGCTCACCCTCGTATGTTATATCTGTTGAACTTTAATTTCCAGAGGTACATGCGTGAGCTTAGCTAGTAGGGCTTCCCTTCGTTTCTTGAGCTGGGCCACCTCTTCACATACGTGTGTGGTAAGAATGCTTTGAGTATGTCCCACACCACCTCTTCCTTAACCTCTTTTGTATGATTATGTGTTGGGAATTCTTTAATCATTGTTTCAACCGCATCAAGGGGCTATTCAGCAGAGCGCTGCCTAATTTTCAACATCTATTGCGAGGTTCTCACTATGAGGTACACGAGTCACTGGTGCCCATCACCGTGCCTAGGCCGGACATCATCCTGGGTTGCTGCTCTCCTGACTCTAGCAAGACTATCAGTCTCTTGTCTAAGAGGTGGAGGTCAGTTGTAGCATACTTGGGGTGCACCGTAGAGAAGGCTGAGTAGTCAGTTCCTAAGGCATACCTATTACGCTAGACCAGGCTTCTCCAACGAGTAACTCTCCAGCAACCTGCTAATAGCTCTCCTATGTGCAGCCTGGCAACTAAATTTGAAGATTTTTGATTGGTTGAATTAATATATGTATACCAAAATTAAAACTTGTGTATCTGAGGCAAAAATGTGTGCATTTTCACAGCTCAGAAGAAGTTTGGCGAAAAATGGTTGAATTTCCAAAACGTATTTAAAACTCATATTTCAGGGAGAAATCGTGTGGCTTTTGGGAGAAATATTATTACCTTGATGCTTCGGGAATTGCAGCTATGGCTGTTATGTATTACCCATTTAAAAGCACCACTCCATCCCCTCCTCTTTCATACTTCTTCACAGTACATATTTTGGAAATAGTATCAACTGTTAATTACAACCGTTCGAAAGAGGAACATTTGTGGTAGCAGTCTGTATTTTAAAAACAGTGTTATTAGCTGTTCTTTTCTACGTGCTTACACTCCTTCATCATTGGTTTTCACCCTACAACATAGGTAAGGTAGGAGGGTTGGGAATTTAAATATTGACGAGACACACCCACTTTTTAGCTTCCCACATGTGTGTTTTTTTAAACTTCTTCGAAATATACTTGCCTGTATCTTACAACGTAAAGCTCAACGTAGTATTGGCGTTAGATTGTGACATGATTCTATCTTTTGGTGGAGCCAGTGTTAAATATGCGTGGGTTGGGTGTGGGATGTTTGCATACTCTCAGTTTCTACTTGTGGCCCTAATAGAATTTGAAGCCCTTCAATAAAGAGTAGCAATTAGATGTAGTAGGTTTTACAGTGGACATGCTTTATCCCATTATATTTTTAAACTTGTTGTAAGATTCTGACATAACATATATGAAAGGAAAAGCTCAAGTTGTGAGCTTTCCTAGTTCAAAGACCTTTTGCTCAAATTAATGGATTAAGCGGGAAATTTGCATTTCTTATTTGCTGATATAGCTCAATGTTAAAATGGGTTACCTTCTTGGTCTGACTAGCCTGTTAACATTTGCATTACACACATTGTAATCAGTTTTGTCATGTTCATCCATTTTAGCCAATTCTACCCATGCCAAGAAAACTCCATTGGGCAAGACCTCGTCATCCTCTCCATCGTCTTCAACTCGGACAAAAGCTTCCAAGGATCACACCTCGACGAAAGCAGGCACCTCAGGGACTCCAAAGTCACACAAAAAACCTGCAAAGCAACTTTCTCTTCCAGCAGAGGACGCCAACCTGCCTGCGCCCTCGGCCACCGTGACACCCACAGTGGTAGTAGTCGTAGAAACGCCAACAGACAATCCTGCTATACACGCTGAGGAGAATAAACCAGAGGATCTTCATTTGAATTCGAACTCGCACGCTACTGACGAGCAGCAGACTCTGTCTCTAGTGGATCATCCTGGGTTGGAAGATGATCAACCTCATCCTTTGATAGACAATCACCTCAGTGCTTTGTCAGATGCACAGGACAATCCACAGACTAGTAATCCTGCATTCCTTCTCACGCCGGCTCTGGATTCAGGTCAGCTCCTTCTGTCTGAGCCGGAAACTGATACCCACAAAATTAATTTGCACCAAGAGAGTTATCTGACTGTCAATGGAGAAATCACAATATGGTAAGAATCCGTTAAACAGTTTTTCCTGTTCCAATTCAATTCTTTTTTACAACTTTGCTCCACAATGTAATTCATCCTGGGGATTGTTCCTTTGCAGAGAGTTCCTCTGCAGTTGGTTTGGTGGGGCTCTGATGGTATGATTACATTGAAGAAACAATCCCAAGGGTAAGATAAAGGGAGAAAAGGAATGGGTTTTTGTTGTCTGTTTTTGTTGTATCTACAGGATGTGAGACTGGATTTATCTGTAACTTGTATAACAGGAGAGACACACCGCAAGAAAAAAGTCCCATATGAATCTGAGGGTTTCTGAATGTGCCATTGTTTTCCTGGAGAAAAAAACATTTTTCTTAGGCTTTCCATGTTGATCTAGTATCAGGAGGTGACCTGTAGAGGCTGGCAGGGAACGGCGGTGGAGGGCGGAGGTGGCCGGGGAGGAGGGGAGATGTTTGGGGGGGATGACGCTTACCTTTCATTGGCCGCTGTCTCTCCTCCATCTGCTTCCTTCTTCCTGCAGTCCCGGCAGCAGGAAGCAACCAGCTCCCTGAGCCAATAACAAAGCTGCAATGCTGCTTTGTGATTCGTCTGAGCGCCATGGTTTGGCTCTCAGACGGGACAGGGAAGCTTTGCATAATCCTCACCAGGCTGCATTGCACATGCAAAGTGTGCATGACTGTTTGGTCGGCCCATGGGGGCCGGCCAAACAGTCATGCGCATTAGGGAGAGTGCAAACCACTCCTCTCCCTGTGCCATCAGCCCCGCCTGCCCTAAACCAGCCCTGCAGCTACAAAAAATAAAATGATAATAACGACACTGTCATAATTTTATTTTTGCTGCTCTGCGAGCAGTGGGGCGACGCTCCTCCACCTTAGCAGAGGAGCCGCCCCTAGAGGTGACCTCTGCAGTGGGTGTAAATACATCAGTTACCAGAATTTCAATTGGAAGATTATACCAATGCATTCAGTCGCACCGTATTGGTGAATTTAGAGCAAGTAGGCTGTGGAGCGTAACCCTTCTCTCCTTTTTCAGGAATGTTTAGAGAAGGCACTCTGATGCTTAGTTTGAAATCAAGAATCCAATACGACGAGCAGTTGAAATAAATAAGGAAATCCCTGGGTCGTCCTTTGGGGCTGGCAGAGGTGTAGAGTGCCCTAGCATTGAGCCCCCGTGTGATCTCTGGAGGTTTGCCGTCCTCTGGCGGCTTCTAGGGTTATGAATATTTTTTCCCTCTACCTCACGTATCTTGGGAAATGTGTTTTGCCATTCTCTCCTTTACCCCTTCCTGATGAGGTGAAAGGAACACATTCGCAGGAAGATTGGGAGGAGAGGTGAGAGGAGCTAAGAGTCCAGAGGAGCATAAATAAAGAAGATGAGGGCAGCGAGAGGAAAGAGGACAGGGACACCAACGGAGGGGACGGAAGGCACAAGACGTTGGAGAGGAGAAGTGACCCAAATGATATAGCGGCAATACAGGAATTGCTGTTTTTCTCATAGAGGTGGAAGGAGCAGAACTCGTCGAACATGTTCAAGCTGCCCTTGTATTTATTTCCTTGGTTGCATGATTCCTTTCAGTCAAGTCTGGTTAACAAAGTGTAAAGCGCAACTTTGAGAGAAGGGCCAATCAGTGCAGCTCTTGTGCGGAAAGGGCAACAGTTTTGTGAGTGAGATTCCCATCGACCTCGTAAGCTGTAGGGTGCGGCCATCCTGATCTGCAGTCACAGGCTTTATTATTGCAATGACATGTATTGGTTAGGTGGCAATGTAAACACAGTGATGGAGATTATGGTCCTTGTGTAAGCCGGGGGGCTGTTTCTAAACTGTGTCCAGCTTTCATAAATTACTTTGCTTACCCCAGTGAGGACAGATCGGCTTAAATTGCTTTTGCAAGGGAAGACCAAATGGTTCATTGGAGGCTTGAGAGTGAAGACCCCTACAATAGCCTTCACTCGAATAATGAATTTAAAATGAAATTCTGAAAATAAAAGGGATTCTAGGACAGTAGAGCACCAAAAGCTGGCACCATGGACCATTTTTTGATGGCGGCAAAGCCCATTTCCTCATTCTCTGAGAATATTCATGACCGCGCATTGGATTCGAGTGGGCTCTGGCTTTAATCCACCAAATTTTCCCAAAGCCCACTGACACTTTGCTAGAGAAGCAGACCCACCACCCTCTTTTCCTTGCCCAGCACATGCCTATGACTTTGCTGACTGTTGATGCTGGCACAAAGAGGCATCTTGTACCCCAACCAACATGTCATAACGGCTAATAGCTGCTGAAAGAGAATGGAATTCACCACCCTCAGGCGGTTCCTGGCTGGCGGCCATAGAGCATGCCAGCACCGATATACTGTGTCCACTTGTTCAGTCATCTGTTGAGTCCTGTCCCAGGAGCCATCCATCACTCTCATGCTATGTACAACTATTATTATGGGGTTGCCAACTGAATGTACGATTAATAAATGTTGACACTGATGGCAGTTGGCTGCTAGCCTGGTATTACGTAGCGTGAAACGTGCACTGGCATACTAGAACAAGCTGGATGCTTGAGCCTCTGTGAGGAGGGTATTCATTGCATTTCGCTCAAATGGTACTCAGCTGAGCTACTGGAAGTAAAATGTGAAAATACTTCTAGTGAAGGGTTAAAGTAGCCAAAATGGATATGGGACATTCCTGTCAGGATTTCTTTGGCAGTAGCCCTTATGCTGAGCTGAGCGTCTCTGCCAGCCTGCTAAATTTAGGCGGATGAACCCTATGACCAACCCAGCATTGCTAGAAACTTAAAAAGAGAGACGCCACAGTGATAATTGTTTTTGTTATGTTCAGCACTTCATACTGCACTTCTGATTTTTGTACGTGCTGTAAATAGCATATTGTTCCCCAATTTTATGATAATCAATTTAGTGACCTTAGGATGGTCGCGGGCTGTGTCTGCATTCCTAGGATTTTACCTTGTGACTTGCAGCCAACGCAGATATAAGCAATAAGCATTCACTAATTCAGCCACCTTGCCAAGAATATCCATGAACCTTTGAATGGGTGGCACAGAACCTCTGCTTGGTGCACATCACAAGCTAGATGATCATGAGTAAGAGATTTAGGTAGGGGAAATGAATTGCTTTTCCATTTCTCTGTACCATGGGCAATAGTAGCCTTTCAGATCATGGCAATGTTTCTCTTTGCAAGGTTACTATCAAATTAATAAACCTAGTGCCTATTTCTTTCTAATTCAGTTGTGGCGTTGCGCCCAGTAAGCCTACCTCTGGTTCCATTACTTCAACCCTCCTGAGATCTCAGTTACCGTTCTTACTATATCACTCTAGTATGCGGTCGGACAATCCCATACCAGGTAGTAAAAGCCAGCCTCTGTATGATTACATCTCTGACATGCTGTGTTTGAATGCATTTAGATTTTTGCCAGTTTTCTAGGTGTCAGCTATGCCCTGTGGAGGTAATTAACTCTCATTTATTTCAGCTCTGCATTTTATAGATACCTTAGCCATGTTCCTCAAAGTTGTGTCACAGTCATGGTCTTCGATATCTATCTGCAGGTCTTCTTCCCACTTTTCTTTAATCTATGTTATAAGTTGTTCACTGCTGTTCGAAATTCATGATATAGGCGATTCTGTGCTTTTCTCCACAAACTCATATTGAGGATGTCGATCATAACCTGACATGCGAGAGGCATTGCGAGAGAAATTGACCCATCATCAGGCGAGCTTTGTCTACGAGAACCTCAAATGGCCTAAGTGCCCCATTCATTCACCTGCCCATGGTTGAGTTACGCAGTTGTTACTCCAAATTTCCAAGACTCGCTTCCGTTTATAGTTACATGTTCATTCCTCTCAGTCTCACTATTGTCGTACTGCAGCCATGAAATGTCAAAACTTTACCTTATTCTTTTCCACAGTGTAGTGGCTTGCTTTCTTGGCTCTTTGCAAAATCACACCTCTGTCTCTAAAACTTTAAGTGCTTGCTGCCACTTTTCTGGGGGGTGTTTTGAAAGAAGAGGGTCTTGCAGTGACTCTATAAGCTCTCTCCGCTGCATATTGTTTTGGTAATTCTTGAGTCGCTGCTGCCTGTCCTAAACCATTAGTCTATGTCATTTCTGAGTTGGGGTTGGTTTTTGGGAAACCTATTATTCATACATTGTATTTCTGGATCACCTTAGAAATCTTCACAAATTCCATGAATCTGAACTGTTCAGTCAGTTTATCATAGTTTGCATTTTACCGATTTGCGGTTATAGAAGTGAGATGGAAGGATCAGCGTTTTTGATTCTGTCAGCTATTAACAAGGATCATCTCTGAGTAAATTCACATCAATGACTACAGAGCCAATTTTGCTTTCGAGGGCCTCCCTAGTATCCTAAATTGCCTCTAGTATTTGTAGACCCCTCAAACACCTATTGTGTTTGGGGTGTCTCCATATCTGATATAGTTGTTTGTTCTTCTGAGGCTTTCCCTGCGTCTGGATATTTGGTCATCTTCATTCTCCCCATACCCAAGGTGCTACTGAATTTGTAATGCTCAGTTTCTCTCCAGCATTAGGATAATCCTCGCACCCCAGTGACTAGTGGCCACCGATTTCCTGTAGTCTGGAAACCTCTTTAGCACTTATTCTGATTCTGCTTCTGAGCCCAAAAGATCATGTATAGTTTGGATACGCGTCTTCTGTCGAAGGAGCTCATTTATTCCTCCTGGTACTGATATCACCAGCACAGCCCTGCATTCCATCTAGGATACCATAGATCCGACTGGGATGCTTGAACTTGCCACGTGCCTCCCCTTTTTTTCTAACACAAATGTAACATATATTGCTGGTTTTAATAATTAATTACTTTGAAAGCACTTAATTGTACATATAGTACTTCTCTTGGGATTCACGTGTTTTATTGTAAACTTCGATCAAGTTACCTACGTAACTGGTCTGCAACGATGTATTTTTTTGTTGATGCATTTTTTTCTCCGCGTCCACTTATGGGAATATTGCTGATGGTGTCTTTTCAGTTATCTAGTTCAGTGAAGTGCTATTACTCCAAGGAGATAAGCCATCCATATAAATACATTAATAAATGATATGACAAATTAATAAATCGCAATAAATTAATAACATAACAGAATATACATGAATAGATAACGTTAGCTTCTATATTCTGTTAAAACTCATCACAACATGTACAAATGTGTATTCTGTTAAGGTTCATCAATAACTGTACAAAAGCCTTAAAACTATTTTTCTAAACGTGTTTCTTTAGCTCATGGAAGACTGGAGTATAATCCCCACAACCTAAATCAGCATGGAACTCAAGCCATTAAAATTTGAATCAAAAGACTGGGAACAGTCTTCTGAGTGCACGTGCATACACTAGCATGCTGGTTTGACCGCTGAGCGCTCTTATTACCGGAGACTACTAAAGCCGTTACCCACATCCTGCCTGTCAAGAGCGACTTTGTTCTATTTCTCTGGCATCCATAATCAACCAAATGGACAGTTTTTGATAGGTTCAGTGGGGGGTAAATTGGGAAGAGGAGGGAACCATGTAGTTCCTAAGACCTATGATTGTGAGAGAAGCCGGAAACAATATTGATAAATGAAATGACGTATATAACCAAAATCTTCTGGTGTGGAAGGTTCTACTCAGCCCTCATTATGCAAACTTGAGTCATTAACTATGCATGACAGCCCACAGTTTAGTGGCCGCAGTTAATTTGTTGTACCACAGTTTTGCCCTGAGGCAGCAAGATATGGCAAAGCTCCAGTGAAATACCACAGAAGTGGAAAGAGTCTCTTCAGGCAAGGGCCCTCTGATGACCAATAATATTAACCTAAAGAAACCATATCTAAACAAGTCTTTATTACCATGGTAACTTGAGTGAACTGAAAGATAGATCATAGTAGTGTTAATCTGTTGGGGGTTGTAAGTTAGAATATAGTTATCAAAAGTATTGTCTTTCCGAAATATAGTGTCCTAAATATAGTTTACAAAAACATCATCCCCTTGGGTGTAGATTTTCTAATATTAACTCTAGTGTGGTAATATGTTTCTAGATATTTAAGGACAAAATACGATACTGGTTACAATATTCTGGTCCCATGCACTATTGGGCTTGTCAGAGTGCTCGGAGCAGGCACCATGAGACTTTTGTTGACAATGTTATACCAATGTATTCATTTATCATGACTCTATGCAGTGGCGTAGGTTGATTACCATGGGCCCTAGTGCAAGAAAAGTAACTGGGTGCCATCACTAGAGTGGCATCTCAGTCTGTCAGCTGTCCCTGACACTCCTCACCCTCCTTCAACACAGTGTACATCTCTCACATCAAAACTCAGTACCATTCTTGTTCACATACTATTGTATTTCCATTCCCTGCACTGCATTTCTGCTAGTTAAGGCCATAACACTTAAAAGCATTACCAAAGCCAATAGATTTGGCCCTTGTAAAGTGCATGCTGATAAAGACATAATATACAGGGACCTCACTCACACTGCTGTCCTCACATGGGCATATCCCTCACGTCGCACTCACACAGTCATATGCCTCACTGCACTCACACGGCACAATTTTCAACCTGTAGACCACTTACCCTCCACTCACAAAATGCACTATTAATCCTTCATTCACACAGGCACATCTCACAATGCACTCACAGAACATGGCGCCTATCCTACACTCACGTAAGCACACTGCTCACACACAGGTGCACCACTTATTAGGAAGCAGCTGGGTTTGAACAGGGGGTGGCGTTGGAGCCACAGGTTGAGGATCTGGTGCTTTGGCCAACTAGTGTAATTCAAAGCTCTTGATGTGTGCTACACTGAAATTTTAATGCTCACTGTGGGCATCTAATCTCCCATCAGCTCCACTTGGACCACCACTGCAGTCTATGTGAGCCTGATCTATGTGGACTCTTGCGGTGAAGAGGGTTGCCCTAAAAATAAAATCCCACTTTCATTCTAAAAAAAAGGTGGGGGGGTTTCTTTGTTTTCCAATTATATATGCTAAAATAAAGAAAAAAAAGAGAACGTGTCATCTAAATGTGGAGGGCATGTTTGTTTTTTTTTTTTGTTTTTTTTTTTGGGTATATGTTTATTGAGAAGTACATGTCAGTTTATAAACAATACATGAAAAAAAAGAGTTTAAACAAATCAAATTATGGCCACACAATAAATTACTATGAAATGTTACCTTCTAAGATTTTTAAATATAAATAGGATAATACAGATATCAAAAGATACAATAGTTGAGGTACTCATAAAACCTGGAAAGGAAGAAATAGGAAAGGTGGACTAGGGAGGAGATGATAAAGATAGTATACAATATGTAGTAAACCATGTATTATAGATAGTTGGAAGATAGTAGCGATAATATCATACAAATATAATATTTCAAGTGCAGATATTCCCACTAACTCAACAATTTCAAATAGGTGAACAGTAAGTCCTAATTCAAATAACAGTGTTACTGGCTACAGCAACAACAGTCCTAATGATAACATCAACAGCATGAATATAAATAATGATGGTAATGAATTAATAAGGAAATGAAAACAGAAGTAATTCACTTATTGTAGTTCTTAAATAGAAGAAAAATCTGAAATATTACCAGAAATAGAACGTTTATTAGCTAGAAAGGGGTTCCAAATTTGGATGAAAGTTCCAACATTGTCCTGCAATCTATAAATGAGTTTTTCATATGATGCTATTTTATACATTTCAATAAGCCATTCATCATGTGTAGAGGGGGCATGTGTTTCAATATAAAATAAGTAAAGCTTTTCACTGGTCTGCCATCTTGGAACTGGAAAAAATGATAGAATATGCAGAATACCATTTAAAGGTGGTGGAATGGTTCTGAAGATTGCAGCAGTGATGCCAGTTGCTGCTCATAAGAACGTTGTTTCCAGTAGCAATGGCAGGGGAGCTGCTTGTATTCTCATCACCCCATTAGAACCAGTCTGCATTTGCAGGTGAACTGCTGGGTTATGGTCTAAAGGAAATATCTCCTGAGGTCGGACTTCTCTGGATGCAAAGTAGCACAGACTAAGCAGGCAAAGTACTATTAATCAGACTACCTGACTTCCTAAAGGAGCCAGCTGTTGTTTACTAGGCAGACCCAAACATTGGTAACAAAGCCAGTGACTGAAGAAGGCTGCTCCACTGCCCATGTATATGTGTGCTGGTCTTGAGGGCTGAACCAATATGTCAGTGACACTCGGCTGAATAACTAAAGTGGGCTTACATAAAGACCATTTTTTCTAAGCAAAATTATTATTTTGTTGGAAAACATGCGGCTGGTGAGGCATCTACAACAGTCTTTTGGTCAGACTGAAAACACACACAAATAGATTGAGCACAGGGAGCAGGAGCGCAGGGGGTCCTTCGCTCACTCGCAAAAGAAATACAGCACTGGTACATCACAATCTTCCCTGAAAGACATGGAACACATGCAGTACTGCAGGACCAGTGCACAATTCCTTTGAAGACATGGGACAGGTATGCTACTACTGGGCCAGCCAGTACCAGTTTCATCCAAAGAGGTGGAACAAGTGTGGCAATGGAGGGCAAGTGCAGGCTGCCCTCAAAGACATAGAAAAAGTGTGGTACTCGGGGCCAGTGCAAGTTTCATCCAAAAAGATGAAACAAGTGTGGCACTGCAGGGCCATTGCAATCTTCCTACGTAAACATGGAGAAAGTGTGGCACTTGAGAGCCAGCCATCACAGCCTTTCTTCAAAGATATGGAACAAATGAGGTATTGCAGGGCCACTGCAAGCTTCCTTCATGGACATGGAACAAGTGTGGCATCGGTCAGCATCATTTAACACCTATCTGAGATACAGCAAACAAGCAGCATATCATAGTTGGTACAAGTGTGAGGAACAGCACTGGGGTGTATGAGTGCAGGCTTGACTCCCAGGCACAGCAAGATTTCCACGCACATGTAGAGTACTACGCTAGAGTACATGCTTGTCTCACACCCATAGAACACTTACCGATTTGGTCAGAAACGATGTAAACTCCCCTTGAATGCATAGGAGATCGACACAATCTGCAACAGCAGTCCAAAACTGTGAGCATTGTTTGTTTTTCTTATAACTTTGGCGTCATTTGATGAATCTTCAGGAAATTTTCCAAACTAATTATTTGTTCATATCAGCTCCTATGTTGGAAGTTGGGGGTGATTTGTCAAGGGTGGGCCGAGAAAAAAGGGGGTTCCAAAACGTGTTTTCTCCATGTTAATTTCCAATAGGAAACTTTAGACAAGGCTACAGGTTGAACGGGTGAACGGAATTACCCCAAATTTGGCAGGGAGAAGGGTCTTGGTCTAGAAAGCACGCTTTTGTTTATTTGGTGTAGATCCGTTCAGTAGTTTTGGAGAAATATTGAAATTTGCAGATATCGATATTTGGGAATTCTGCCATCTGATTGGCTGAGGCGTTACGAGCACGAGCTTGCTGCTTATTGGCTGCGAGCTGTTGCAAATAGGAAGTGTTGGCAGCCATTTTGTGATTCCGTTGAAACGAGTAAGGGGAAAAAAGGGCGAAAAGAGTAGGAAACAGGAGGATAGGAGCACTGTAACCTCTGTGGGGAGTGCGAAGCGAAGTAGTCACTCTGAAAGTGCGGTGTTGCTCAGAGTGACATGGTGCTGAGATGAGATGCTGCTACACTCTGGTATGAAACCGAGAGCCTAAACCGTGAGCTCATTGCTGTAAAGTGATGTGCTCTGGTCTTTGTAGCATACCTGTGCAAGTAGTGTTGGTAGGCGTTTATACCATACAGGGAGTGGGAAGCAAACTACTGACCGCTACCGTGCGTTTATACTATACCGGAAGTGGGAAGCGAAGTACTCACGCCTACCGGTGTGAAGACTCGGGGATCAAACCGAGCTGATTGCTGTAAAGTGATGGGCTCTGGGCGCTGTAGCATACTGGCCGCTGGAGTATAACTGTGTAAGTAGTGTAAGTATGCGTTTATACTATACAGGGAGTGGGAAGCGAACTACTCAACCCTACTGGTCTTAAGACTCGGGGATTAAACCGTGAGCTTATTGCTGAAAAGTGATGTGCTCTGGACGCTGTAGTATACCTATGGAAGTAGTGTTAGTTTCCGTTTATACAATACAGGGAGTGGGAAGCAAACTACTCTCCCCTACCGGTCTCGAGACTCGTGGATGAAACCATGAGCTCATTGCTGTAAAGTCATGTGCTCTGTGTAGTATTCCAATGTAAGTCATGGTAGAATGTTAGTATGTAATGCTACTAGAACGTAAGTATGTAATGTTAGAATGTAGGGCTGTCATGAGGGGAATATTGGGGAGTTTGTACACGGTGCTGGAGAAGACGGTTGCCTTGCTGTCTGCTCCTGTTGGTGGCTGTTTAAGCTGCCTTCTTTTCCTGTAATAAATCTACATATCGGATCCACTGCTGTCTGCCTCGTCACTACATAAATTTGGCGGCGAGCGGGGAGAAGGTAAAAAGAAGGCAGCACTCACCAATATTTCGAGCTTCCTTGCGTTCTGCTGAAGTCCCCTTTTCTTCGTGAAGCTGTTTCTACTCATCCCAGGGTCGTCGGCTCATCGAACTATGTCATCTGACCTCTGGTAGGATTTCTGTTTTTTGATCTTGGGCTTCCTCTGCCTCTTCACTACACTCTGGTCACTGTACTACACGTGTGCAAGTAGTGTTAGTATGCGTTTATACTAATTCTGTAGTTATGCAGTAACCAATGCATCATGGCCCTATGGAGCACCACCTCCCAGGCGTAGCTCATACAATGTCCCGGGGTGTGCATCCGCGGGACATTTATGTTTGCTATTACAGGGCGGGAGCATGGCTTCCATCCTGTGATAGCAAATCCTTGTTTGCGTCGTTGAAGCGAGAAGAGGAAAACCTTGTTTCGCTTCAATAAAGCGGATCCGGATGGTAAAAATGGAGAAAAACAAAGAAGCAGGGTCTCACCCGTTCATTTAAATGAGCCCCCTGGTGGGTAATGTTCCGGGCCAATCCTATCATTATATTGCCGGGTCTCTCCAGCACTGGTGACCTTAATCTCACATGTAAATTAGGCACGGGAGGGCACAGAGACGTTTCGCATCCTGGGGGATCGCCACCTCCCCGGGTATTGTTTACTAATTGTTCGGGGGGCTTCGAGGCCAACTCAAGTCCGGGGATTGCCACCCTCCGGGCCTTTACTTAAATATGCAGGGTGGGCCTCGCCAGTCCCTGAAGCCTCGGTGGCCCTAGGCAGTGCCTTATTGGTTCTGTAATCACACAGGCAGTACTCATGGTGTTATAAAGTGATACACTTATAGAACCCTTGCAGTTGTAGAATTACCCAGGCTTCATTTATGTAATATGAGAAAAAGTATTCTCTTGGGTATCTATAAAGACCACCTTTTATTCAAATATACAATATCATATTGTGCATATACCAATCACTTTAATTCCCAATCAAAGGTACAAACATCCCATTATTCAACCTGACTCAGACTTCAGTGTGGATCCCAAAAAACAACCGCATAGGACTAAATGATAAAGAACTGGGTTAATCAAACGAATAATTTTCACAATTTATTAAAAATTACGTAATCACATCAATAATAATTAACAAATTCATATAGTACTCATTGGGTAAAATACATAGAAAAAATACGTATTAAAAATGAAAATAGAAAGAAAGACTTAGAGAGCAAAAATGTAACGTGAAATCGATATATTCATCAAAGAAAGGTTATTTCCAGTAGGAATCAATATATAAGAATCATCAGTCTATTATTTTCACAATAGATCTTGACATGAAGTAGTTCCTGGATTTTAACCAAATCTTAAAAACACAAGCGTCGACGCGTTTCAGTGGTAGGTGCTTATTTGAATTCCACCTTCATCAGGACAAGGCTAATAAAATCTCTCCGACTTTCATAAAGATATAAAAACCTAATAGAACAAAAAAACATTTTTATATAAAAAAACAACAACAAATCTAGACATCTCTTCATGTTCATTTATGTAATAGTCTGTTGGTTTATTCTTTGGTAGGTGCACCGCAAAATTACAAATGTTTTCCTTCATAACCTCCTATCAACCGCCGATTTTCACAATAAACTACAGACAAGTGTTGTCAGAAAAAGAAGACCCATACACTCACTTATTTATTGGTAAAAAAAATAACCTTTATTAAAACAACACAAATAAATGGAAACACAACTTTATTCGAACAAACAACAGTATTACAGGAAATAAGTGGGTGGGACTCCTCCGGAAGCAGCGTGCAAAACCTGCAAGACAAAAAAGAAACATAAGTATGTGTGCCAGTTCCAAGAGACAAAGAAAGGTAGTCAGAATGAAAGGAAGAAAGTGAGAATGGGACAGAGAGCGAGTGGGTGGAAGGGAGAAGGGGAGGGAGAGTCAAAAGAACAGAGGGAGGAGGAGACAGAGCGTCGGCCTACTGCATCCAGCCCTCACTGTTCACCTCCCGTCACCCGTGTGTCTGGGATGCTGGGGTCCGCGAGAAAGAGTGCGGTCCAGCAAGTCTTTAAAATGAGACAGAGATATGAATGAGGCCAGAGATTACATTATTATCTACGGCAACATCGCTTGCCTGCACCTGTGCACCCAGGCTGCTGCACCCCAGCCCCTTCCCCCGCAGTGTGCTCAATTGCAGCTCCTGCGCACCGAGGCTTCACTGCTCACCTGCCACAACCGGTGTGTCCAACGACGTGCCAGAGCGAGCTCCAACTCCGGGGTGCCTCTCTCAGGGTGGCACAGCAGACCTCCGTTCGGGGACGATGTCTTGATGCCACAATGCGCAGGGCCTCATCTGGTGCCACTAACTCAGTGTCTGAAAAGGTAGAAATAATATAATGGTGGAAACGTCTTGAAGTAAATGAAGGTTTATTTCAAGCTTAATAGAGAACACCAGTTGAGTGTAACCTTCCTTCTTGAAGTACAATCTACCGACTGTAAGTGGTAATCGTGGTTCAAAGAGGAGTTGGAGTGCACGAGAATACACAAGGTTAAATAATATGTTATGCCAATGTTCACATACGAAGGAACAGAGCGCATGCCAGAAGCATAATGTGCGCATGCAATGCAGTGGCGCAAGCCTGTGTGCATCTACACTTAGTAGTCAGCTCACTACAGTGCATCAAAAGCCAACACCACGTGTCTGTAGGGCAGCGCTGCCCGCTGGCTCAGGCCTACAGTACGGTCCAGCAGGTCCTTAAAATGAGACAGAAATGTGACTGAATGAGGTCAGAGATCACATCATTACGACTGGATGTGTGAGTAGACCTAGGAAATAGTGGGTGGTATGTAGTATCCGGCACTGTTGTGTGTATGGTTTCAAAAATAGTAGTCTGTATTTTAGAGTGCGTGAATCAAAGTTTATATTAGGGCATCAGTATGTGCATCAGATTATCACGTGGATGATGTCATCCGTGATGTCATTTGAGAAGTCATCAGTGATGTCACTGACCATGTCATGAGTGATGTAATATGTGACGTCATCACCAGTGCATTGCGGGCGCGCAGGTTATAGTTAGCTCAACTAACTATAACGTGCGAATTTCTCTGGTTTTATGAGTCAAATGTCCAACTAACTATAACGTCCCTGAAACCTATGGTTTTTTCAGTGAAAATATATATATATATATATATATATATATATGAATGTAAATTCGTCTCTAATGCTGCTGCCTTGATTAGACGAAAGAACGGACCCAAAACTTCGGTGCCAATCACTGAGATTTTATTTCAAATTGCTTTGTACCAGTCCGCCATGACGCGTTTCAGCCCCCACTCGGGCCTTGATCACATGACACGTTTTAGTGGGGAATATCAGTTTTTAAAGGGGAAACAAACCCGGAAATGACCTTATCATAGACATTAAAGAGTTACTACATATCCAAAGTTACAATCTTACTGTATAAATACGGGAATACTCGTGCGCCTATGTGGATGATTCACAATTCATACTTATATTTACAAATAAATAGTTATATAAATATACTATGTACATATATACAACATAGAAAAATATTTTATATACAATTTCATATCAAAAATAAATTCATGACATAAATAAAATATGCATAAAAAAGTTTTTCTCTAATACATCCACTGCTACTGTTTGAATGTCTTAGTAGCGTAAAATAAATCTGTGCTTCAAACAAGATTTAATTAGGTGATTCCTTGCGCACTACGATAGTTTGTAGTCTCTTAACTTGATTGCGCCCCAGTGGGCCAATGGGTCTTAGATTTCATTTCTATCTTTGTAACATCTTCTCAGTTCGTCCCCTAAAAAATTGCTGGCAAATCAAACGGATGTTAATGTATAAATACTTGTATTTCCATTTAATCACTGAAGGACAGGTAGTATCTACCCTATCCAATCATCTGCCCCCCACTTTACACTTTTGCAGAGACTGTCAGTTAATACCTTAACATTTAAGATTGGGATTTTTTGTTACCTAATATTATTATTTTTTCCTTCATGCATATAGTTATACGCCCTATTAAAAAGATGTACCGCTCATTATTTTCTATATTTACATCAAGCTAATTTCACTAATTTCTCCCTTTTCCCTTGTTGGGATTATACCTCTGTCTACTATTTTCCATCTCCACATGGGAATGGAAAAACAAAGGGAAAAGCGAGAAAATAACAAAAAAACTCCTATTAAAAACATGTTGCTGCATGCTTCCTACGGGTACACACTATGAGCCCATAATGTGTCCCATCATAGAGTACAAAATAGGAGAGATTCGAAATGGAAAATTGATATTATGCAGGCTGTAGGAGGTAAAAGATACATACATTATCCTTGTGGAGACTAAAGGCATGTAAAAAAGTCCTCACTAGAGTTAATACCTTAACATTTAAGATTGGGATTTTTTGTTACCTAATATTATTATTTTTTCCTTCATGCATATATTTATACGCCCTATTAAAAAGATGTACCGCTCATTATTTTCTATATTTACATCAAGCTAATTTCACTAATTTCTCCCTTTTCCCTTGTTGGGATTATACCTCTGTCTACTATTTTCCATCTCCACATGGGAATGGAAAAACAAAGGGAAAAGCGAGAAAATAACAAAAAAACTCCTATTAAAAACATGTTGCTGCATGCTTCCTACGGGTACACACTATGAGCCCATAATGTGTCCCATCATAGAGTACAAAATAGGAGAGATTCGAAATGGAAAATTGATATTATGCAGGCTGTAGGAGGTAAAAGATACATACATTATCCTTGTGGAGACTAAAGGCATGTAAAAAAGTCCTCACTAGAGTTAAGACCGTTCGGGTTCTTCGTATCTAACTCTATAATGTATCTAGTTTCAAGTAGCCTAAGCTTGGCCTCCCGGTTGCCACCACGTTTCAGTGGTAAGACTGTATCAATGACATAGTATTGGAGGAGGCCTGGATTACTGCTGTACTTCCCTTCAAAATGCCTCGCCACGGGATAGGCCTGATCTTTATTGGAAATCACCCTAATATGCTGTAGAATCCTTTTGTGGACTGGTAGCTTGGTGCTACCGACATATTTAAGTCCACAGGGACATTCCAGAATATAGATTGCAAATTCTGTTTTGCATGACAGTCTTTTGCCAATTTCCATGGGCATGGTTTTAAAAGGACTTAAAAAATGCGTTTTGCTGCATCCGAATTTACACGCTTTGCAGTTCGCACACTTCTTAAAACCTTTCACCTGTGACAACCACGTATTTGCTGGGGCCGATTCTGGACTGCTACTTACCAAGCCATCTTTTAAGGAAAATGCTTTCCTAAAAGTTATGGCCGGTTTGGGGTTAATGGTGCTGCCGATAACTGGATCGCCCTGTATCAAATTCCAATTGCGGCTAAAGATTCTCCTCAATTCCTGATGTTGTCTATTGTAGGTAAGGATAATTCTTGACTGAAATATGGGTGATTTCTCCACTAATTTTTCACTTCTCGATTTCGGTAGCAGCGCATTTACTCTAGGTATGGCTAGTGTTTTCTGAATGGCATCTTTAATCAGTTTGAGGGGGTAGCCTCTGGCTAGGAACCTCTGTTTACTGGCCTCCTGTGCACTTTCACAGTCAGAGTCAGAGCTGCATATGCGCCTAATTCGAAGCATCTCCCCATAGGGGATGCTCCGAATGAGGTGTGAAGGATGATGGCTTGAGGCATGCAGAATAGTATTGCCTGCGGTCAGCTTTCTAAACAGTTTAGAGGACAGTGTATTATTGTTATTACTAATTTCCACATCCAAAAAACAAACTGTCTTATCACTGATTGATGATGTAAATTCGAGATTGAGACAATTAACATTTAGTGTCTCCACAAAATCCTTTGCGCTTTGCTCAGTTCCCCTCCAAACAAAAAATAAATCATCAATATACCTTAGATATAGTACAACATGCTCTTTTGTGATGGTCATGTGTTCACCATAGAGGACCTGCTCCTCCCATAAGCCCATATGCAAACATGCATAGCTAGGAGAGAAGCAGGCCCCCATCGCGACACCCCTGATCTGTTGATATATTTGGTTATCGAACAAAAAGAAATTTTGCTCTAAACATACAGAAATCATCATCTTTAGCATTTTGTTGTGCGCCGCAAATGCCATAGGCCTCAAGTTCAAATAATGCTCTATTGCCTTGAGACCGTCACAATGCTTTATCGAGGTGTATAAGGATTTCACATCCATAGTCATCAATAACATATCCTCACCCCAAGATACAGTCTCAATTTTGCGTAAAAAATCTGAAGTGTCCTGTACATAAGATGGCAGATTGCGGACCCACTCCTGTAGAAAAAAGTCTATGTACTTGGAGGTGTTTTCCATTAGGCTGTTGATTGCGGAAATTATCGGTCTCCCTGGTGGAGTCGTTGTACTTTTATGTACCTTTGGGATTAAATAAAAAGTTGGAATAACTGGAAATTCCTTCTTCATTAACCGATATTCCGCCTCAGTAATTAAACCCCCACTCTTCCATGCCAACAATTTCAGATAATGTTCTTGCCAGGATGATTTCACCACGTTAATATTGCTTTTACGATAACACGCTATATCATCCAGTTGGGATTTTGCCTCCTCCATGTAGAGTTGGCGTGGCCATAGGACTATATTTCCACCCTTGTCTGCCTGTCTCACAATAATATTTTTGTCAGCTCCCAGTTTGTTAATGAGATTCCAGTAGACAAGGTTCTGTTTGTTCCTATTACGGAATGTCCTATTAGTTATGGTGTATAGCTTTTTTAAGTCTTGAGTTACCAACTCGTGGTATACATCCAGATTATCATGTAAAAAAATTGGCTGGAAGTTTGATTTCGGTTTAAATGGAGTTTCACAGGTCCTTCTGTCATCAATAAGTGCTGGCTCCCCTATTGTGTTACCCTCTGCTTGTTCTTCAATGAGGGACCACTCATCCTGAAATAGGGATGCATCCCCCGCTGTGAGTAGGGGAGGGTTAGTGGATTCCGAGATGTTCGGGATTGTGGCTTTTTCAGGTTGTAGGAGGTGAAATTTATGTAGTTTTAGTTTCCTAACGAAGCGGTAAGTGTCCAATCTGGTATCTACAAAGTTAAAATCACACGGTGGGCAAAATGACAGGCCCAATCCCAGAATCTTCTCTTCAGTTGGAGATAGTTGCATATCAGTCAAATTAATTACTGCATTTGGATAGGTACTACCACTCAGTTCTTGTTCTGAAACCGGTTCCATCTTCCCCTCGGCGCTTTCCTGCCTGCGTTTTTGTTTTTGGTTTCTTTTAACGCATTTCCTTCTCTGACTTCGCTTGAAGTTGCGTCTTTGTTCTTTGCTGCTTGCGGTCCACGGGGGCGTAAAGTTTCCCGTCTGTCCTGGCAGAGGCAGTCTACCTCCTCCGCGAGGGAGAATTTTGTAAACCCCAATGGCTGACTTCTATTTTCTCCTTCCAAATCACTCTCAGCAGCCGAACTTAACTCCGAGGTCGATGTAGATGGCACCGTTATCTCCCCTCCATTCCTCCTGGTTAGTTTTTTGCCCCTTGCTTTGACTACATCGTATTTGCGAGCATACGTAAAGATTTGACCATTTTGGTAGTCCACACGATCCCTTTCGAATTTGTACGTTTTTCTTCGTTTGATCACCTCTTCATCCTTATTTAGGCGAGCCAACATATCATCTCTCATTTTCTTTGTGTGTTCACCTTTTTCCATCTTGTCTATCTCTCCTTCCAAAATGTCAATTTGCGCTTGTAACTTGGCTCTATCGCTCTCCGCATACTTAATTAGTATCATCATTAATTTGCTCGAGGATGCCAAGTTAGTTTCCGCCCATTCAGCTAACATCGCTGGGTCCGGATTCTCGTAGCTGGGCGCTAGGGTAATTCTCAGGCCCCTAGGAACTCTTCCTACGTCCAAGTAGCGGGAAAGAGATCTGTGTTCCCACCACTTGGACTGCTCTGCGCACATTAGTTTTTCAAGTTTTTTGTACTGTTCTCTGATGGGAGCACCCTCCGGTTGGCTCACAGAGCTTTCACCCCGTACCGACACACCAGCCGGTGTGTCTAGGAACATGGAGCTCGCAGCCTCCTCCCGGTGTCTCAACGTGTCAGCGGACATTTTGGTTTTCGAGTTTAATCTTGGTATTCCAGTGATTGTGGTCGTGGATTCTTGGTATAGTACCTCAATCCCACGCCGTGCACTCCCCCCACTGGGAATTCTGCCGTCTCCTACCTTCGCTCAACACCAGGTACACTCCTCCGGTCAGCCGACCTCGGACGTCCCGGCTTCCGTAGCAGAGGTAGGTAATGGATGCAGTTCCCAGGGGCTATGGTGGCTTCCTCCTCTTCGGAGTATCCAAAGAAAGATCCCGGAAACCGGAATCAGCTGCTTCTTGCCGCTCTGCCCTGGAAAACGGGGAGGGGTTCCGTTCGTACCGTTGAAGCTGTTCGGTAAATTAGATGAATGTAAATTCGTCTCTAATGCTGCTGCCTTGATTAGACGAAAGAACGGACCCAAAACTTCGGTGCCAATCACTGAGATTTTATTTCAAATTGCTCTGTACCAGTCCGCCATGACGCGTTTCAGCCCCCACTCGGGCCTTGATCACATGACACGTTTTAGTGGGGAATAGCAGTTTTTAAAGGGGAAACAAACCCGGAAATGACCTTATCATAGACATTAAAGAGTTACTACATATCCAAAGTTACAATATTACTGTATAAATACGGGAATACTCGTGCGCCTATGTGGATGATTCACAATTCATACTTATATTTACAAATAAATAGTTATATAAATATACTATGTACATATATACAACATAGAAAAATATTTTATATACAATTTCATATCAAAAATAAATTCATGACATAAATAAAATATGCATAAAAAAGTTTTTCTCTAATACATCCACTGCTACTGTTTGAATGTCTTAGTAGCGTAAAATAAATCTGTGCTTCAAACAAGATTTAATTAGGTGATTCCTTGCGCACTACGATAGTTTGTAGTCTCTTAACATGATTGCGTGAGTGCTTGCAAATATATATATATATATATATATATATATATATATATATATATATTCTCCATCTGTTGTTGGCGATTCGCCGCGCAATGTTTTCAATAAAGTTTTATGGATTCCTCAACTCCCCATGGACTCCACAGCACTCCGTTTCAGGTTTGCATGAATTTGCATGTGATCAAGTCCCCTAGCAGGGATGAAACGCGTAATGGCTGCTACTCTGTGGATGTAACCTAAGGACATTAAAAAACTATCGATCTTAAAGGATTGTGGTCCGTGCTCTTTTTCCGTGGCTGGTGGCAGAATCGCGGAGTGTAAGAGTGCTTGCAATATATATATATATATATATATATATATATATATATATATATATATATATATATATATATTCAGCATCTGTTGTTGGCGATTCGCCGCGCAATGTTTTCAATAAAGTTTTATGGATTCCTCAACTCCCCATGGACTCCACGGCACTCCGTTTCAGGTTTGCATGAATTTATTTCACATTGCAGGCAAAAGAGATTATGCGCCAACGCGTTTTGGTAATCAAACACACCATGGCTTAAGCAGCATACTATCCTGTCCTATTGCTATTTCCATTACTTTTTCTTTTCTGTCAAAAAGGAATGAATTTGACATGGTCAGCGTCGTGACCAAGGTGCGTTTGAGCACCGAAACGCGTTGGCGCATTGCCTTTTGCCTGCAATGTGAAATAAATTAATGCAAACCTGAACCGTGGAGTCCTTGGGGAGTTGAGGAATCCGTAAAACTTTATATATACACGTGTGTGTGTGTGTGTGTGTGTAAAAAATGTAATGTCATTATAAGTATTTAAAATTTAATTTCTATGCAACATATGTACATTTCCAAATGATGTACAGCTCTGTTGCTACCCAGCTATGCACTGTATTGATTCAATTATATACACATTTCCATACCTAACCACTCCTTTCATTACTCAGGTGTGCTGATCGGCTTGAACATGGGCGAAATATTTTCATGGAATTTCTTGTCGAAGGGACACAAAATGGCCATTTCTGTACAACAATTGAGGCCTTTTTTTATTTTATATGTGACAATTTTTGTAACATACACATACACGAAACACTTCAGTAAGATGGTGAAAATAGCAATGTCTATGATGAACCTCTGTTACGAGCCCCCTCCCCTATCTACTGTGATGGTGCCAATACCAAACTCTCTCTTTAAGAGGCTAGACTGACTCCTGTAATAGTTATATTGGATGGGAAGGGGTACCAAGGCTAGCTCTTTTCACACTGCCAGTTAGAATGTGGATGATAGTGGCCACAGATTTCAGGTGACACTACATAACTGATCAGTCTTTTTATTTTCTAGTGGTTTCTTGAAAGCACAAGGCACCTAAGGGCATCCGGGCACTTTTATGAAGTGATATTAAGGCATGGGAATATTTTGCAACAGTGGAAGCCCAAGAGTAGAAGGACATCTTTAAAATATATATATAGAAGGAGAAAGGTGAAGGACCTTACAGTTTAGTGATGTGATGACATATTACACATGGGTGGTTTGTACAATAGATGTACAGAGCAAACAAATACCAGTTATTAAAATGCCTTGTAATCAGTGTATATGTGAAAACATTGGGATGCATACCAAAATTACCTATGGAATAGTGAAGCGGAATTGTAAAATGGAGGCAAAGCCACATTAAGATTTGAGTGCATAAAATAATTCAACACGCAATTTACAGGAAAAGATGTGGGACGTTCAGCCAGGAACTTATGTATGCATATCATTTCTATAGTGCAAACCTAGTCATAAGGCAGTAGAGTATTGTACAGGGTCAACGACAAGCATAGAGTCAACAAGTTATTGGCTAGGTAGAAGGTTTGTGGACACTTAATGCATAGTGATATAGTGTTCTTTAATGAGGTGAGTCTTCAACTCTTTCGTAAGTTGGAGCAGCCTTTAGTGATGAATCCAGGGATGTTGTTCCAGATCATGATTACATAGATGGAAAAGGCATGTGGCCTTGTTTTTCTTTTTTACACTTAGTCTCTTGTCAGATGGTACCCTGGCTGAGACAAGAACCATCAGTGATGAGGAGCTTGTCTGCAAGGCACGTGGGGGTGTTGGTCGTGATGGTCATGACCCACAGTGAAAAACAGAGATAAAGTACCTCTAACTGGTTCATGCATAATATTTTGTAGTGTCATAAGTCTTTTGCAGTGAGGGGATATATCGAGTTTAAGCGATACCGTCCTTAATTTCTTTAAAAGCATTTGGGTTGCTGATAGTACAGCAGAGAGAGCAGGAACGGCTATGTAATTCCAATTAAACATACATTTTAGTTCCAGCTCAAAAACAAGAAAGGATTTTTTCTTTGGGCCTCTGGTGGGAAAGAGTTACACATTTGAAGTACAGAGTATAGAGCTGGAGAAGAATTGACTAGTAGCGTGTTGTTTTGAAAGCTGGACAAACTGGAGCGTGTCAGAGCTCTGAGGAGAATGGGGACCTCCAGTCTAGATTGGGGAAGCCCACAGCCATTAGTAGGCCATCGGAAATGGCAGTTAATGGGTTTCTTCAAAGGTACTTGGAATTATACTGGGGTTTGGAAGAATCAGTCAGAATATCTGCTAATCCCAATCAGAAAATTGATACATGTCCAAGAGAGATATAACGGTGAGTGGAGTAAAAGCCCATTTGTTACTCTGTGATTATTCAAAGCTTCTCTGCTAAACGTCGAAGAGAATGCCAAGGCAGGGGGAAACTATAAAAACAATATATTAATCAATGGCTCTGTACTTTGTATGTCATGGGCTCTTGGGAGAAGCTACTTTCTTACTAATGCTGCATAACCTAGAATAATCAGCAAATCATGGATTGGATTTGCTGAAAGAAGTCCATGAAACCAGTCGAAGAATCGATGAGTGCTATGAGGAAATTAGGGGAAAAGATTAGTGCACTATACAAAGCTGCTTTGTAGGAGACGGGTAGGAATTATAACTTGACAAACAGTGCAGCAAAACAGATCTCTGCATGCTGCTGAAAACCACCATTTATGTCACTAATGTAATACAGACACCAGATTTAACTTCCCAAGGTTTAAATACTTATACCAGGGGCTCCCTTGGTTCCACACTTCCTGTGTAAATTCTAGCCTGAAATGGAGCCATGCTACCCTCGACATGGAGTGCAAGGAGATTAGATTTCCAAATATTTAAAATAATAGTTGAAATCAATTGGAAAGCTATGATTGCTCCTACAATGGCAGCTTGCAAAAAATATGATGAAATGAGCTACAGTACATCAGGATATTAAACTTGAGACAATAGGGATAAGTGAAAATTATTGTAATCAATGTATGATAAATTAATTGAAGAAACTCGTTACCCCTGTGCCCTGGTGCCCCATGAAATGTTTACAATGGACGTGGATGGTGTGTTTCTTTGCTTTGTTTAACCCTATAACGCGAGCCCTCATGTATTGTCTATACACCACACTCTAGCAACAGCTTGTGGAATCGATAGGAATACTATGATCTTGAGTACCCGAACATGTGTATATATTTTTGTTTTGCAACAAATTTTATAAATTGATTAGTTTGTACTTGTACCTTAAGTAAAACTTAAGAATACAGGGAGGCCTGGCCTGGCAGTTCGGGCTGCACTGCACCCATTGGAGCAGGGTCAAGACTAATTTGCATATGGCTGGGTCCAAACTGAGGTGGCTTGGCGTGCAAAATAACGATCGACTGGGATGCAGCCCTAAGTAATTACCAGTGGTTGAGATTAATTCAAGCATTCCATCCATCGCCTTTTTGTATATTTCGGAGCAACACCTTAAGTGGGACGTGTTTGGCCAAATGTGAGTCCCGTGCTCTCTGTGCCGATGGAACTAAGCTATACCAGACTGATGAGCCCAAATAATGGCAAAACTGGTCTAGGGTTGCTTGTGTTCTGGTTCATAGGAGTTCCTGGTCCGGCAGTTCAGGCTGGACTGTGACTATCTGAGCAGGGTCAAGATTGATTTGCATATGGCTAGGTTCAAACTGAGGTGGTCTGGTGTGCATAATAACGATCGGCTGGGATGCGACTGAGATTAACTCAGGTGTTCCATCCATCATTTTTTTTGTATACTTCAAGTCAAACCTAAAGCATTCTTTTAAAATAATGAATTAAGAAACTTCTGGGTCAAGAACTCCATAAGGTAAACATCATTAGCATAGAAGGCTTGCAAATCTTGGGCTAAATCAATTAATAGCACTAGTTTTCCTGACATTTATCAGATATACAGAAATATGATATCTACTTCACTAAAGATAAGCAGTTCAAGTATAATATGGTTGTGGTCACTCAGGTCATTTACCACTCTCAGACGATAGGTGTAAATACTATTTATTGGAACAAAGTAATCAGGAGTCCGTTTAACGTGGGGTGGAATAGTCTTTACACAAAAGGGGACTCTTAGCGGGGGTCAGTTTCCTCACTGAGGCCCGGGCTTTATCCTTGTCTCTCAGGCTCCCGTCCCTGGGGTTCCTGCTCCTTGCCGGTCCAGACGAAGAGGAGAGGTAATCTACGTCCCTCAAAATAAACAAATAGGAAATATGGTCAGGCGTCTGTGAGGTTGGTTCATCTAATAGTGTAACCCTCCACCATCACCCAGGGTGCTCTCAAGTTCTTCAGTGTCGCAGGCTCTTTACCAGGGGCAGCAGATACTCACTTAGTGCCTCAGGCAGTCCACACCTCCTTAGTGCTCTAGGTGTTCTGCACTTGCATTGAGTGCCCAATACCCTATGGGTGCCCCTTCCTCCACCTTTCTAGTGAAAATAGGCTTAGAAAATGATACTTGCCTGGGACCACGGCCCTCCAGGGTCGTGGCGGAAGGAGTCACACCGCCCTGCTTTCTTTCTGGCTGGTTTGACTCTATCACAGTGTCTCCTGGCTTTAATTTGCTGCTTTCCGCTGAGTTGTCCGATTCGGGGCTCCTGCTCTGGTGCTCAACGTCTCCGGTCTTCACCTCTGATGGCTGCGTTCCTCGTTCTCCCTCATGGCTTGCCCCGGCGTCCTCGTTGTGTCCCTCGTTCCTCCAATCTCCCCACCTGTCATTTTTCTCCTCCGGCCATCCGCTTCCACACTCCTTGTCACGTCCGCCCATGAGTCTGGAGTGCTGACCTCTTGCTTTGGATGTCCGGACCCCGCCGCCATCTTGGAAATCCCGCCGGCAGACAGCGTGGGATTACAATGGTTAATACAGTAAAATTGATACTGCATCTCATGTACCATAGATACAGTTTTAAGAACCTAATTGTTTTGACAATTGTAGTACATTCGCAGTAGTAAATCCAAATATTAATTCAATAAGATAGGTATAATCACATTAATAAAATGTCCAAGTTTGTCATAAATTATCCTAGTGTATGTGTCAATATTACATCGGTTTCTTAATTTAAACCTCTCATTCTTCCTCCTAGTTCTCGCATTTTCTTAATTATTGTGTCTTCTGCCCTCTGGTTTCTTATTTCATTAAACATCTGATTAATGCTCCTTTTCAAATAGTTTATGCTTTTTCATTGAACAATTTGTGCTTTTTTAATTTGTTGGTACATTGCTGGTATTTCTGTTGTAAATCCATTGAAAACTTTTACATTTCATTTAATAAAGTAAAAAATACATAGATGACTCAGAACCTTAGTTTAGACAGCCATTCTAAAATCTGCTTGTGGTAAGAAGATTTTCACTTTGAACTATAGAAAGTTGATGTTGGCTGTCCCTGGTCCTCCGGGAAGTCACTTCATGAAGCTGAGGTGAAGCACTGCCGGTGAGATGAGACATGAAGCCATGCTACTCGGTGTTTAAATGTTTTTCATATATTAATGGCTTTTATAGTTTGCTGCCATAGTATCGGAGGCAGCAGTGAGCTTTACTTAAAACTTTTCAATGCAAAGAACATCTATAACACCAGTATGACTGTCAATAGCAATCATCATACTTTTGTGTAGTTGAGAGGGAAACCCACAGTAGAAAAAGCATGAAATGTTGTGTTTTTTGGCATTTTAAAGAATATCAGGAGATTTGATATTGTTTTTATGGCTTTAGGAGTCCGCTTGCACAGTTTTGTGGCTAGGCAGGAGAATCCCTGTTTAGTCTGGTCTTCTTCGTCTTGGCGATCTCCAGAGTTAGTCTTTTTTCCCCCCTTGTTAGTTTGTCTCGCTGTGACATGTAAATTCTCTTGCCGATAACCTGATATCCCCAAGTGTATCTCTTCCTATTTTATGCAGGTGATCATGGAATTGATGCACGCTTCCTATGGCAGTCAGTGCAGTTTCTTCAGGTTTGGGGTTATATAATCTGCTTTTGTTACAGTTGCTGCTAACCGTGGTCCAGCATGTATGGTAGCCTTCAGGGGTGTGATTGTGGATTTGGGTAGTCATGCTAAGCTGACATTGCTGCTTTCAATATGGGAGCGGACCTGAGCATGTATAGTTGATCTAAAGTGTTCTGACTTAATCAAGTTCTTTATTTCCTTTACGTTGTACAGAAGGATGGTGTCTAGCTGTTTTCATTCAGTTTATTGATGCTTTTTGAAATTCAGGTTTTTGTCTATTGCAGAGGTATTCAAACTCTTTCGTTCGAAGCCTCTCAAAATAAAATGTTTTGAAGTCAGGGCCCCCCTCCAAACCTTTAGGATACAGATTGGGGGAGGAGCAGGGCTAAGCAAAGGGAGCAGGACTAAAGAGATCATTTAAGGAAGACATTTTTCTATGCTGTATAATCCACAATAAATGTGAGACTCATAAAAGAGCAAATTCATCAAACAAAAGCATAAATTACCCCAAAAACCTCTGCTCCCCACATGTGTGGTGCTGTGAGCCTGTCACACATCTTGGCTCCAATGCAGCTGCTGCAGTAATGATAACCGTGGCCCTGAGTTGCAAGAAATCTTCTCCATTTCACAAGCTCAGATTTCTTTTTAAAGGTCAGGAAAATTACCAGGAATCATAGGAAGTTGAGCTAATGCTGGGACTTAAACCTAGTTCCCTTAGTTCCAAATGTGAGAAGCTCTCACCATTAGACCACATTTCCTCCATTTCAGAAAAAACGGAGCTCCCATGTGTTGCCACCTTTTTGCAGCAAGGGTGCTTTCGGTCCTAATGCTAGCTAGGAAAATGAGCCTCATACCCTCTTTTTTTAAAAAGAAAGACATAATTATGTGGTGGGCCCCTCAGACACCTGGACCCCAGTGCCACTGCACCTGCTTCATTGATGATCGCTACGGCCTTACCTAGTGGAATTTCTCCTCTGCCCTTAATTATAAACATGAGCTTGGATTTTTGCCCCATCCCCATCACTGTCATCTCTCAGAATGCCCAAAATAAGGTGTCTCATCCGCTTCAATTTTGCCCACCCCTGGACCATTGCTCAGAGGCCCTAATGCGAATTAGGAAGAATAGTAAAACAGACATGGGTTTGGCTGGCCTCCCATAGGACTGGGGCCTGGTGACACAGCACCGGCCACACCAGTCATACCTACTGCTCTGTGAAGCAGTAATTACCTAATTGGGTGTTTGTGAGGTATCATGCGCTCATATAGGTATCGCATATGAGTATGAAAAACCAGGGTCTAACCCGCGGTGCGTTCAAAGATAGGAAGATACACGCTGCTCCCCTTTGTACAATCCTAGGATTGGATAGCAATGCCAAACTTCTTGAAGCACACGCAAAAACAAGTTAATCAACACATTCTGGAAAAGTGGTACAATAAACATGAGTGGATTCTTGCCTTGTCTTCTATTTAACATTGCTGTATTTGCTTCGGTAGGCCTTCCTTTAGCCAACATGTGTTTCATCGTCTTGGAAGGTATCCCTACGACTTCGTCAGGGCTCGTAACATTGATAAGCTTCAGGGGTCAGGCCTCCTCTATGGTATGAATAGACCGATGTGGAAGGTCAATAGTGCTTGATAAGTGTACGTTCTAGTGGTTTATAATCCAGTGTGACTGCTCGTGTCAAAATGCGGGATGGCAGCAGTATGCACCACCAATGGTGTATGTATGTGCAGGTGGGAGTAGTTGCCAGTGGTACAGAGTTCCATAGGGCAGCTCTGCAAACTTTGTGGTACTGGCAACTATATCCACTGCCAATGGAGTTGTGAGATAAATCTGGATGTTGTCCCATAAGGATGAATTCTCCGTCTTTGGACGTGAGTCTATGCCTGTGTGAAGAACCCTGTGAAGCAGGCTGACTACTCTGCCAAATCCACTGGGCTATCACTCCTAGACTTGAGACACAAAGCAGACTTCCTGCCTCTTTGTGTAAAACAAAACATTTAATCTCTGCTCCCTGAATGGTAAATGTTTACAATTGCTTGGGAGTCAGTATAGACTTTAACTGGTGGAGTCACTTGGAGCCCCACTGTAACAAATATTTATTCTTCTTGAGAGGTAATGTGACGGTGTTACTAGGTGAGTTCTGCAGTGTGTTCTTTTAACGGACAATTATAAAAATGGAGTGCAGTATAGTGTGATTGCCAGGTTGCTGGATGACACCGCCGTGCAACCGTGCGGATCCGCTGTGGTCTGCGATGTTCGTGGACTGCAGTATGCGGAACAGACGGCGATTGTTGGCACTGGGGTAGGTGGCTGGTGCTGAGCCCGTTAAACTTTGAATTAGCCTTGAGATGAACTGCAACCCACTTGGGTGTAATTTGGACTTCCAGTCCCACAATACTATGTAAAATACTCACCCGAGTTTGATTTGGACCGGTGAATAAAAGAGGGGAAAGTATTGGAGGCCTCCTTGTGTTCATTTCATGCAATCCACCTTTGGAAAAAGGGCGGTGGCCCGAAACGCGTCAGGTGGGGCTCAGTGCTGGACCTTCCTCGATTTCTTCGGACGTCTGTGAGTGGGTCCCACCTAGTGGCAAACTTTTTCTTTAATATGTATATATATATTCTTGCTTTGTACCATTTTTTTTAGTCGCTCTGTGTATACGTTAAAGAGGTGAGGGTAGATCTAAGGTCCTTCTGGCTTTCTGGAGCTTATGGAGTGTGTTGACAACTTAAAAGTGTAGAGCATTGCGAATTGCGATCTGGTTGTCTAAAATGATTAGAACCAGTTTAAGACCACTCCATCAATGCCCATTCGGGCTGATAGGATAGTCAACATGAATGGTTGATGGTGTTGAACTCTGCAGTTAGATCCAAAAGTAGCAGCAGGCAAGAACCTCCATCTAGTATACGACGTGTCACTGATTGCATACTATATTTCGATCTGAAGTCCGATTGTGTTTTTTTGAGGAGTTTACTGAGGATAGGCTGTTACAGAATTGCTCCCTAAATTAACATTTTTCCTTAATTTTCTTTTCTAGTTTCAAGGATTGTATACATTTCTAGATGAATTTATGGTTCTCTGCTAGATTTTTCTTACCAAATTCGAGCATATAGAAATCTTTACAAGAATATAAACAAGCATTGGCATAGCCAATAGGTCTCGCCTTTGGGACCTTATAAGTGTTTAGCCATGCAACAGTTGCATAACTAAACACTTATAATGTCCCAAAAGCGAGACCTATTGGCTATGCCAATGCTTGTTGTAACTGCTGCAATCTATTGAAGCCTCACGGAGAACATCAAAGTGGCCGTGCGGCCGCAAAAGTGATCGCGATCAAACATCAAAGCGGCCGCGCGGCCGCGAAAGTGAAAGTAATCGCGGTAAAGTGTGACGCGCGCGCCCGCGCACATGCACTGTAGCTCTAGGCTGGCCTGGTAGCACTTTTTGGAGCCCTCACAAAATGTCTTGCCAGACCAGCGCATGCGCTGGGTCAGGCGAGACCTAAAAATGTGACCACCTGTTAATATTCTGTCCTACTAAAACAAAGACCATAGTATATTCAGCACTACAAATCTTTTGCTGTTCATTCACAGTAAAAAAAACTATTGTTAAGCATTTTATTGACCTTTTAAAAAAAAAAAATGTCATTTCGGTCCATTTTTAAAAATCATGCAAAGAAAATTGCACATAAATGCATTATTCAATTTGTGCTGCTAAATTTAACGCAAACCAGGACGAAACTGGCAGGACTTCAGCCCCAAGGTTCTAACGAGGGCAACGTCACTTGCCGCTGCTACATATCTGCAGCCAGTACTCTTGCTGCGCGGGACACGAACCAGGACGAGCCGGGCAGGACTTCAGCCCCCAGGCTCCAACAAGGGCAACGTCACTTCCTGCTGCCACATATCTGCAGCCCAGTACTCCCGCTGTGCAGGCCCGTCATTGCCAGGAAGAGGCAGGGCCATCCCCCTTCGTTTCTGGGCACAGCACTAAAACTAGTACACAACTGCATTCCGTGTTTGCTTATGGCGTCCGTCGACAATAAATACAAGCACAGGGGGAGGACTATATCACCCAGGAAGCGGCAGTATTTGACGATGCCCTGATCGCGCTCAGAAGCACGTAATTAAGCAGCAGTCGGGCCCGTCTTAGCCTGTCACAGACTGGGCTGGGGCATTCCCCTTTTTTTCTGGAAGATGGACTCTTGAACTGCCCAAGTTGGTTAGTGGACCCTCCTGTCATTTATAGTTTTTATAGTTTTCTGAGATCTTTTAGATGCTAGACTCTTACATGCGAGACTCTCTAGCTCTGGCCATTTGGATTGTAGTACAGCTACTTTTAGTTAGAGGCGGTACCGGAACAGCTTGTGGAGCGCACTGAATCCTGTGTCGGGTATTCTGTGACAAGAGGAAGCACACAGTAACACCAGGAAGGAAGAACGGGTGGATCTGTTTGTTGCTTTTGGCTCTCTGCCCCACCATTATTCACAAGACATTATTGTGGAATATAAGGAGGCCAAAGGATTATTGGGGGGTCTGCCATTGTGTGGATTGATTTATATGGTTAAGGCCCCTGTGTGTTTCACTGTTACTGACTGTCATAACGACGTTACCATCTCTTGCAGCTGAGGGTGTGGTTAAAGACCTGAGGAGAGCGTTGGGAGTGGGAGCTGTTCCTTAATGCCAGTGAATGTTTTCACTGGACTTCGTTATTACATTCTCTCGGCCTGTGATCTTGGGACTTTATGATAAATCCCGGATAACCTTTATCTTTGCAGAACTATAAAAGTCAAACGCTTATTATATCAGTGTATTTTCTTCCCACTCCTTGATTGGCAACATTACCCCATCTGATGAATCATGGCAAAATGGAAAACTATGCCTGTTCCAAAACCTACTGGTACCACATTGGATGGCTTCCTTCAAAAAGCTGTGGGGCCACTTACCAAGGAAATTGAGCAAGCAGAACGTAGACTTCCGCTAACCCCTGCCGCTAACGCTGCCCTACCGCCAATAGCCCATGTAGATGCTAATATTAACCTTGACGGTATTGACAGTGAACAGAGGTCTCGTGTACCCATCTCACCCGTTGTGATAATTAGGAATAATGACCAAACCCGAGCCAAAGAGGCCCGAAAGGTGCCTGTTTTAAACACAATTTTGGTGGAGAACATATCCCCTCAAGTAATAGGGGGGAAACGGAAGAGAATTGAAGGGGGAGGCTTAGCACAGAAACAAAAGGGCACCTCACCAGTGACTAAAATAACAATTGGACTTCAAAGCGTGGCTAGGTTACATTTGCGCAAAATCAATTTTTTGTATTTAAGACAGACAGAAGAATGCTCAAGGGAACAGAAAGGGAAACAGCCACCAATGTCCCAATAATCCTCCGTTACATTAGGTACACAGAAGATAAATGCAAAAACAAGATATTGTTCCCGAGCATAAACAAATGAGTGTTCAGGCAGAAGGTATTAATATTTCAGAGAGAAGGTCCAGTCCATGTGTTTCAAAAAGATAATCTTCTTTATTATCTTAATTTTCAGGATCTCCCCTTATGGATATGACATAGTGGTTCATGATGACAGGAAGACAGAAATGTTTGCAGCCAACACGTGGTTCGTCTTGGGTGAATGGCCCAACGACTTCCTCAGGGCATAAAGAATCTCAAAGTAAGCAACACTCCACAAATTAGATAAATCTATATGTGGTACCCATACCAAGTAGGGTAAGTATTATAGCCGGTATTCGTCATAAACAGCGCAGTATGGGTGAGTATCTCGAAACTACACGGAGAATAAATGTTCCGGTCAGCAAGTCGTGTAGTTGGAGCAGTAATTAATCGAATAAGTGGAGAGTACTCCGTTTGTAATTTAAAGCTTTCTTGAAGTATACTGCGCTGTTTGACGGATACCGGCTATAATACTTACCCTACTTGGTAAGATTATCTTTTTGAAACCCATGGACGGGACCTTCTCTCTGAAATATTAATACCTTCTGCCTGAACACTCCTTTGTTTATGCTCGGGAACGATATCTTGTTTTTGACTAAAATAACAAGGCAGGATCCTGTAATAGGCAACAAGACTAAAAGGAGCTTGGATAAGGGCAGAGGGTCCACAAAAGAGGGGGTAGAAGTCCCCCTTTGTAAAGTCTTTGAATTATTATCAGAGGCATTAGCTCCCATTCGGGAGTGTCTAGATTGTATTGAAGAACAGCTTGCCCTTATGGTAAGGGATCTAACGAAGTTATCAGCTCATGTTACCCAAAGGGATAAGGTTAATGAAATAAATAAAATGGCTGCTCCAACCAATCCTGAGAAGGCCCATAGGGCTATTACTTACCTTACCCCCATGGAAGAAGCCCCAAGGGAGGATCAACCCGCAGATCACTCCACAGAATCTCCAGATCGTCCTCCTTGGGAAACAGTACCATCTAGAAACAGTCAAAGGGTGGGGGGGCAAGGGTCTTCGAACTACTTTACACAAATCTTCTAACTGGGGTCAGCCACCATCACTTGAATCCAAATAAAAAACATGTAGCAAACACATCACTTGGCGGGGGGGAGCTAAGGACATACTTAACTTACCACCAGATTGCACCCCCAATACCCTGGTACTTACTGGAGTTGCCCATCTTCCCATTGGCTGTCAAGAAAATTGCCAAAGCCTTATTAACAAATCAGCCTACTGGTGTAGTAGTAAAATATCTCCACAGGCAAATTTATTAGACAATATTATCATGGCTAGGCGGGTGAGTTGGCTGGGACACACGGCTAAATCTGTTGAGGGCGATTGTCTGGGTCTCAATTTTAGGGACCCCTGGTACGTGCATTTCCTCCTGATGCGCCTCAAGGATATACTTGGGGAGAATGATCGCAAAAGGACCTATCCGTTGGGTGTTTTCTATCCACCTCATAAGGGAAGTTGTTTGAGCCCAGGGTTCCCTGCCGTAGGTGTAAGAACTCTTCCTCATTCACAGCCAATGTTGTTTTCTCACCCGAATCGCTTTGAAACTCTCTCAGGCCTCATTATAAATAACTGACTGCGGGTTTATCATAGAGATTAAACGGAGGTGGGAGTTGAGGAACAGGCATGTAACAGCAGAGCGAAGGCCCTGGATGATGTTGACCCCGCACCAGAAGGGCCAGCATCTTCAGCACTTTTAGCACCCACTATATTTTATGCACCCACTAATACACTTGGGGAATCACCAAGTCAGGGAAATGTTACCCCTTCTTTTAAAGTCATCTCTTGGAACATTGCAGGCATTCGCTCGAAAACAATGAACGAGGACTGGCTAGGATTCGTTAGAGGTTTTGACGTCATTTGCCTTCAAGAAACCTGGTCTAGAGCTGATATTGCTATATCGCTTTTTCTGTGTCCTTGCTTTTGCCTCGGCTGCAGCAAAGGCAAAGGGAGGGATTGCGGTACTCATAGCGGTAAAATATGGATCTATAAAGGTCAATTGTTTAAGTTCGTCACCTTGGTACCAATTGATTATGATCTCCAATTTAATTAAGGTAAAAGTCCTATTGGTAAACTGGTACCATAATATTTTGACCAAAATAACTGGCAGGTGATTGAATCTTTACTAAATGAGATTACACAAGTCACTGGGAAGTGGCAACCGTTATGCATCCATTGAGTGGGGGATTTTAATTGTACAATTTGCAAACATAGCTCCCATTGTGTGTGTGGGCTGTTAGATACTGAGGGTTAACCCCAGCCCCATTTTGTTCATTCGCACCAGGGTGAACCCTTAAATTCTGTTCTTATAGGGAACAATTTGGATTATATGAATAGGGTGTCACTGACTCTTTACTGCAGTGTCCCACTTATACTGGCTGTGGCTGGGACAGTTTTATAGATTTTTTGCTGGTATCTAGGAATTGTATTTTATTTGTTCATGATTGTAGGGTGGTACCCAATTGTGCAAGTGACCATAATCGCCTCCCAAAAGGTACATATCCAGGCTAGAGAGGGTAATGAACGCCCTATTTACTATCATGCAAACGAGTATCATAATAAATTGGGGTAAGATTAACCCACAAAGGTTTGAGGAAGATACCATCAGAGGAAACTACCACACAATAATGGGGTGTCTGCGGTTAGACTCTCCCCCAGGGAATGTTGTCCGAGAGTTTGGCACAATGTGCAATGATGTCGCTAAACGACTGACCGGGAGAGCACAGCATAGAGAACCTCAGGAGACCGGATGGTTCAACTCTGGATGCAAACACAACTGAAACTTTTCAGACACTCTCCCCCCCACCCCCTCCCGTCACAGATCTGGGTTGAATCCATCATCGTACTTTAGCTCAGTTCGCCACCTCAGTTCAGACCCAGCTGTATGCAAATCAGTCTTGACCCTGTGCCTCATGGGAACAGTCCAGCCCGAACTGCCAAGCCAGGTCTTCCCTGAACCAGAAACAAGCATCCTGGGACCGATTATGGGGTAACAATCAGTTGAATTGGGATGCACTTGTTACAACAAGAGTCCATCTTACAAACAGGGCCGTGGATGGGCTCCTAATTTTTGCGGAGGCACAATAAGTATTTTTTTGAACACCATTTATATATATCGTATATTATGTGGCAGTGTCTCTTTAAGCACAGGTAGTGCTTGCAAGCATCATTTTGATTGATGTATCTTTAAAACAGCTGCCTCACACTATTGTGATATGTTTTAATCGAAGTTTGCAAAACTCTGATATTTTGGTTTGACATTAGCACAAATTGAAATATGCTGATTGTTTCATCCAATCTAAATGGTGGCCTGTATGTTTTTCTGATTGTTGTGAACAGTTGGGCCCACGAGGGCAGGGGCTTCACCCAGAGTGAGTTTTTTGTTGAATATTATCCAACATTGGAATGCGTCTGATTTGTTGCACCAAATTTAAGTTGTAGCGCTTGTATGTTTCTGTGGGAGGTCTGATTGAGCCCAGCTGGGCAAGAGCGTTTCCCAAACCAAGTTTCTATACAGTGTTCATTGTGATATTTGCAGCCAATAATGTTTGGAATATTTGGGTTGGGTGTAAGAACACACAAGCGTCGACTGTGTACATGGACAATTACCTCTGTTTATTTTCTTCATAAATAATTATCCATGGGTATTTATAGACCTGCTCAGCCCTGGCACATGCACACTGGATAATCAGTTTTACTTACCAACACAAAAAGGCTCCACAAAAATTCACCAAATCAAAATGGCACTGAAAGCCGGCAAGTATTATGTACTGTAAACATAGAATATCACATTGTAACTTACCCTAATGTTTTATCTTGCATTTTGTGGCAGGAAAAACGTGGAAGAACTATCTGACAGGACCAGAGGATGAATTCCCAGAGAGGGGGATAGTGTTGCAAGGATAAGGCTAGTATAGGCAGAAGGCACAAGAGGAGAAATTAGTTTGAAAGGTAGCACGAGGAATGAAAAGAACAAATATTGAAAGATGTGTACGCTGAGGAGTAGGGGCCAAGGGAACATATGGAAAAGAGAAGTAGATAGGTGCGGCTTTGTAATGAAGCAACTTCAGGAATGGAATCGGTCAGGCAAGAGTCAGGAACAGCAAACACAAATTTTAACAAGCATCTGCAATGCAATAGGCCTCGCATTTACGCAAGTTTGAGCCGTTAGCATTGTAAACGACAGTGCCTCTTATTTATGTTTTGGTTTTTAAAACATAAATAAAAGGCATTGTCATTTACAATGCCAATAGCTTAAACTCACGCAAATGCGAGACCTATTGCATTCTAAATGCTTGAAGGCATCGCTGAGTTGCTCCTTTCTGTCTCCCATGGCCCTTGAAGAGCTCCCCGTTTGCTACAAGTTAAATAAACAAGCCGGTGGTCACAACTGTGAACGAGAAACCCTCCTGCAGTAAGAGAAACACTTTAAAGAAAATATTGCTTACAGACTAAAGAAGACATACCATGTAACAACCGAAGTAAAAGGGCCAGTTCTCATGGGGTGGTTTCAAATGAAGGTAAGGCGGTACTAAGGAGGGACTAACGAGCCTAATAACAAATCAGAAGCCAGCATTTAAGAAGACAGTGTCACAAGCCAATGACAAATATGGGTGGAGAGTGGGAGGGGATTAAAGTACATACACCAATACTGCATGGCTCGCAGAGCAGCGCATGCTCTGCCCATGCTCGACCTAGAAATTTAATGTAGAGTGAGATGAGAGTTAAAAAATAGTTGTTTGCATGTAGTAACTATTGCAAGTTAGAACATGAAGAGGTTGTAAATGTGAATGATTGTCCGTTAGCATTATATACCAACAGATCACACCATTCATTGTTTGCTAGTGTGACTAACTCAACAAATTTCCACATTCAGATGAATGGTCATTTTATTTTGCTGCCCCAGCATTTCGTTTTTTATGTTGCAGAAAGCTGTTGGGTTTGTTCCGATTGAGGGTGGTATCATGTGTAATAGTTCTCCTTACAGAAATATGTGTTTTGAGATTGATTGCTGTTTAATTTGCACTTGCTTCTTGTGCAACATCACTGTCTTTTGAAGAATGAGGAGATGGTTTTGTCAGGCCCTTGTGGCACTATGGGTATCCGTGCGGTCGTAGCCCAGCCTAATGAGATCTGCCTTGCAACACAGTGGCAAGATGGAGGCAACCTAGATGCACCTGCTTGCCAGTATGTTGATGAGTGTTTTAGATGGTTAATTTAAGTGACTGAAGTATCTGCATGACTGCTTGGAAGTGGTTGAGTTGGTGTTAGGACCAGAGGTGCCCACATCCCACACAGGCTGTGTATTCCTAGTAGGGAAGGGGGTGGGGTCCCAGGTCCTGAGTGAAGCTCCAGGGCCACCAAAGACCCATATGGCCTCCTCTTTAGGGGTTAGAGGGGATATTGCTGCAAGGATGCTCAGATTCCTGTACCTCATACCCAGCCTAGTTTCTTCTCCCTAAGCTGGTCCCCATCTCTTTGTAAGGCGTGAGGGATTGCTTACCTAGAGATGAGGTAAGCTGCTCATGTGGTGGAAAAGGAGAGCGCCCCACCGACTCTATGCATATGACAGTGAGCCCCTGTAAGTGTGCCGGACAGATTCTATCCATTATGACAGCGAGCCACTGGAAGTGTGCCGCTAGGTCATGTTTGAGTGGGCTTGCGAGTGAGTCCTCAGCAATTGACTCCAAGCATTCGCATACGTTAATAGTGATAGAAAATGTTCTTCTGTACAAGCTTGTGTTACATCTGGAGAATCATAGCCTGTTCCATGTAATGTTAGGCTTTGATTGTATTTCTTCTATTAGTGTTTTAACCAATAGACTTGTTTTTTCTAGAGTTTCTTTGTTGTATCTGGGACCGAGTCAGTGTTCTGTTAAGCTTTGCACAGTAAAGATGGAGACTGGGTTGAGAGCCATTACCTCTGTGGGTGGGAAACCCATTTGCACCTTACTTAAGCACCTGCCATCCAGCACTTCAGTGTATTGAATGAAATGGATGCATATTATAGACCGGCACACATTCAGTGGCTCAGTGCAGGAAATTCTCGCTAAGTTTCCACTCGAGCAAGGCCAACTTTGCCTATCAAACACAGATAAAATGAGTACCATTAAGTTGTGCATTAGTCCCATCTGATATTTAGTGTGCTTAGAAATGGCAAAAATGCGTCTTGAAGTACTACAAAAAAAAAGAATCATATACATCAAAAGCAATTGTGTTAACTTGATGACATACAACCCAGTGGTGAGAAACACAAGGATATGCAGTGCCTGAAGGTGCAGGGGAAAGGGAGGTCTTTCTAAAAAGTGCCCTCCACACCCCAAAGGATGCCATGCTTCATCATTGGGCCTGCTCCTCGTCGGGCCGGTACTGCAATGCCCGACAGGCACACATGAAGGGGCTCTTTGGCGGAGATCTTTTGGTGATGAAGCCGTAGGGCGAGTGCGGTGTGTGGGCTTGGTAGTACTATGAGTGTGATGATAAAATAGGTCTAGAGCATCCCTAACAAATTTATTTTATTCACAGGGAGCACGAGCCTAGCTAAAAATAGTGAGCCCCAGCTGGATATAATGATCCTATAGGGCTAGTGTGGTGCATAGGGTCGACCTCTTTCATGCCAAAGTAGCCTGTAACGGGTCTGGTGGCACTTCATCAGGACCAAAAAGGGAATTGTAGTACTCTAGCACTACCGCAGTGCTGGTTCATAAATTGGTGTAGTTAACTAGTAACTAGATGCAGTGAAGTGAACCGGGTCCAATTGACCCTGCGGAAGAAGACCTAAAACGGGGAAGAGGAGGAGATAAAAAAGGAACAAGAACCCAAGGTCTGGTTAGGAGTCATTAAAAACAAGAATGTATTATGCTTACAGTGATCATTAATGTGGAGGTAGGTAGAAATCGCTATAACGATAGTGGCTGTACAATGAGTAGTGTGCAGCTGTAGCGACTCTATTCATCAAGTGATAGCTGATGCTTGTGGTGGTAACAAGGTAAGCTACCTCGAATAATCAATAGGTGGTGTTCACCATGGTCTAAAGTTATGACTGTAAAGGTGAAGAGGGTAAATGATATTACCTTCAAACAATGTACCATATTTGCATTACGTAATTATGGCAGGGACATAACCATCTACAGGAGTAATGTATGTCGTGATCAAGAGCGAGTCAACTCTGCCCAAGGTATGTCATCATTGAGACCCAGTGTGTGTGAGGAAAGTTTAAAAACCCAGTTCTCTTCTTTCCTAAACAACGTCTCTTTCGATATTAGTGGGTGTGCTTCCAAAATTGTCCAGTTTAAATCATTGGTAGTATGGTTATGTTCAGCAAAATGAGCACACATCTTTGTGTTGCTCATTGATTCTGGTTTTGGCAGGGCGGGTAGTCATGCCTATGTATTGTAACTAGCAAGGGCAGGTAATAAGATAGATGCAATTACGTGTGTTGCAGTTTGTGAATTTGTTTTGTAGCCAAGTCAAGGTATTGGTTAGTGTAATTTCTTTGGTTGTTTTTGTCAAGGGACAAACTACACATTGTCCACAGGGTAAATGGCCCGTTATAGGTGACAAGTTCCACAGGGTGTTCTGTGGTGGAGGCGTCTTTTTTCCGGGCTTGGTACTGATCAGCAGGTCTTTCAGAGTTGCTGTACGTTTAAATGCAAACCTAGGTGTACTGGGGGATAGTCACCTACATGGTGAATATTCCAGTGTTTTTTTATAATTCGCCTGGTCATGTTAAATTCTGGTGGAAAGGTGGTTACACATGTTAAATGATCAGTTTTGTCTCTTGGTTGGGTCTCAAGTAATTCCTCTCTGTTAGTGTTGTGTGCTCTCTTCTGAGCAAATCTTATTTTGGCTACTGGGTATTTATTGTCATGGCTAAATGATTGGTCAATTCTGATGCCTGTGATTTAAAATCCTGCAGGTTGCTATAGTTGCATCTTATTCGCAGGTACTGCCCGTAAGGGAGGTTTTCTCTTAGAGCTTTTGGGTAGAAGCTACTGAATAGTGAAGGGCTGTGACTATCTGTTGTTTTATTTTTAAAGTGATTGTTTCCAGTCTGTTGTTGTTCCGTCTGATCATTAGATCCAAAAACAGTAATTCATGGTCAGAGGTGTTAGCCGTGAACCTGAGGTAGGGATTCAGGTTGTTGATCCTGGAAATAAATGCAGGGTTCAGATTTGTGTCGCCTTTCCAAAACACCAGTATGTTGTCAATATAAAGACGCCACAGGGAGACATTATTCATGTACGGGTTGGTGTCAATGAGCACATATGTCTCCTCGAAGTCTGACATGTAAAGAAATGCCAGGTGTGGGGCGAAGGTGCTGCCTATTGAAGTTCCCTGGGTCTGGTGGTAAAGATGGTCCTCAAATTGGAAAAAATTATCTGTCAAGGCAATGTGTGTGCATTACATAATGAAACTTATGGGGGTGGGAGAAGTCCACGTGGTATTTCTTAGGGTCTCCTCTACGACCTCAAGTGTAATTAATTGTGGAATATTCGTATAGAGGGCTTCGGCGTCAAGAGTGACTAAGACGTCCGTCTGGGTGCCCTCCAGGTTGGTTGTCTAAATCAAGTTCAGGACATCCCTAGTGTCTTGAAGGAATGTGGGGGTTGTTATGACCAACGGTTGGAAAAAATGGTCCTCAACATTTTGAAAGAGGTTCTAAGATTGACCGTATCCCCGAAACAATGGGCCTTCCAGGAGGTAGGGGTACCCCCTTTTGTGTCTTAGGGAGAGTGTAGAAATAGGGTAGTGTGGGATTGTCATTAATGAGGCATTCAGTGGCTCAGTGCATGAAAGTCTCGCTAAGTTTCAACTCGAGCAAGGCCAACTCTGCCTATCAAACACAGATAAAATGAGTACCATTAAGTTGTGCAGTAGTCCCATCTGATATTTAGTGTGCTTAGAAATGGCAAAAATGTGTCTTGAAGCATTACAAAAAAACAGTATTGTACACATCAAAAAAATTGTGTTAGCTTGATGACATACAATCCAGTGGTCTCATCATTCGGTTATGTGCCTGCTCAGCATGAGAACTCATTCCAAATAAAAACTTGATTAGTAGACATAAAAACTAGAATACAGAAATGTTGGCAGCACTAAGGGGTGCATTGCTCAGGGTCGATTGCTATAGGAATGATTGCGCTCCCTCCTCATATGGTTTTCTGAGATGGACCATTCACTCTGCAGAAGTATGCAGTATCCCCCTTATTTTGGTTTTGAAACATTCACAAATGTTTTATTTATAAGTCTGGTATCACTCGACCTTCTGATTTTACTAAACGTATATCTATAATATACTTCTAGTAGCTTTCAGCCAGCCCTCTTCGTACATTGGACCGTTTTTGTGTGACTCCGTTTTTTTCTGCCCACTACAGCATACAGCATGGGTGAGGTGGGTCAGCACACGTCTCTGTGTGTAAATAACATACTGCCCTTTCACAAAGGACAGAGCAACATACAAAGTAGTTGCATTAAGTGCGATGGACTACTATGCCAGTGTGTGCTTTTGAAACCAAAAGAAAATATATATTTTTGTTTTGTTAGCCAACGAGTGTTTATTCAGATTGATGAGTGCCTGGCAGCTTCCCCAATTTTTGCAAACATCCTAACAATTCAAACATTGACAAACCCAAAAAGCTGGCAGTCAATGACATACCTATTGGCCTTGCCAACGCTTGTTTTGGGTCATGTTACTTTTTTTTTTTGTGGTTTTTTTATCTCTCAAAATTTTCTGAATTATTTTTTGGTTTCTTTATGTGATCAGACTAAGATAAAGTACAGTGGCCTTTCCCAGTGCTGCATCGTGATGCTGAATATAAGTGGGTAAGGAACTCGGTCCCTCGTGCCGGGTTAGTATGGCTGGCTTGGCTCGGAGGCTGAGCTTGTTCCATACCCTACTGCTTGATAACTTCCTAATGAATTATTTTTCTTTTTAATAGGTGTTATATTTTATAAAGTTCACTGTAAACCCTTTGAATTTTCTTGATGCTGAAAGAATGAATAATTCTAAAGGTTTTGCTGTCCATTATGGTTTAGTTTTATTTTAGCGGTCTTCATGAATTTGAGTAAAACTCTATTGTTTACATCTGTACCATGTTTGTATCAAAGCATTTTTGGTGGCACCTCATGCAGTGATGTCACAGCCTACTGTTCCTCTGTGTTCCCACTTCAGTTGCTCCAGCGCCACAGATGAGGAGAGCCTAATGGAGGCCGAAGGCCTGGTGAGCCAGGAGACCACCGATGAATCTTCTGACGCGTCCTTGCCACCAGACAGTGAAAGCGAAAGTAGGGAGAATGTGACCACCGACTCGGACTCTGACGGGCCCATCCTGTACACGGATGACGATGACGACGACGATGATGATGATGGAAGTGCACAAAGTAAGAGATTGTTGGTGGGATAGGAATTCCATTAAGTCTTATGAAAGATCAAAAGGTTAAAGTCCCTGAATAATAACAATGGAAACATTATTCAATCTTGAGCAAAATAACATAATGTGGAAACAATGCACTGGTGCAATAAGTAGAGCAAAACCATTTCTCTCTGTTTTTACTGTTGTATGATTAAAGTCAGTAAGGGGGTTTTACGCTAACTCTTCCAGAGGTGGAGATGATAGATTGTTTGTTAGGTTTTACTATTCTTTGCATTCTCTAACAGTTTGACTGGTTTGATCCCTACCAATTAAAAAACATTGATGCTCAACATATGGCCCAAATCCTAAATTATTCGTATCAAATGTGCAAGTGGTGAAAGTGCATACCAATCCTGTTTGTATATACCATGGTCATCGTCTATTAAGCCCATAGTGAAATTCACAATTACAAAAATGAAAATATACAATATATTATCGAGGGGACTGCTCCTTGTCAGCCTCTGTCCTCTGCAAAAGCAGATACAGTTCAACAAGACAAATGCCAATCCTCTTTTTGCTTGCTACACTGGCGCCACAGAGGTGGGTGACGAAGAAAAACATGGTTGGGTAGGCAAGAGATTGGTTAAACAACATTTAATGGGTGAAAGAAAAAGTCGTGTGGATTTGGATTAGGGTTCCAGGTTTTCATTTAGTCATGAAGTAAGCAAAACTTAGTGGGGGGGAAAAATCGTTTCTCCAAAGCAAAATGTTGAGAAAAATCAGCATAAAGTGTGGTTTAAACAATTCCGTCGTAAGATAGAACCCACCACTTAAGTTCTGCATCAAGTGGGTTGTATGTAGACTGTACCTACTAGCGAAAAGGTTCTGCTTTCTGACCAATACAGATTTCCTTCTGTTTTGTGCACAAACACCTATTTTCTATCTCCATATCTTGTTATTCAAGTAATGCTTTCCATCTGGGCTTCTGGGGCTGCCGGATTCATGGGGTACAGGTTTGAATTGTATAAGTGAATGCTCTGTTCTCTGAGTCAAATGAGGACTATTGGTGCCAGCCCAGAAATCCCACTCCAACCTTCCTATCGTGCCTGCCCTAGATTTGCATGGACGTTTTACATGGAGGAAGATGCAGATGTGTATGACCAGTATCTCCATCCTTTAAACGTAGTGGGCAAGCAGCAGATATGAAGTCATAATAATTCCTGAAAGGCGCACCATCGGAGGATAAGTCCCTAAAGGAAGAAATGATGAACCATATGTTGTGTAAATATTTTCTTTACTTTTAAGTACAAAATGTTCTTAGTGTAAAAAAATAATTCACTGACAACCTGTGCGGCCGTGCCACTTCCATGAGTTTTTCAGAGTCCCTGAAAGCTGCCTTGTCATTTTCGTTTTTGGCATTGGTTTATGGGATCCCTGATGGTCTCCTTGGTGTTCCTCTAGGACATTTCATTGGTGTTCTCTGAGATGTAAGGCCTTCCAATTATCTTTCCATCCTGTATTGTGGGCCTCTTGTCTCCTGCACAAACCATCAGTGGTCACAAGAGTGTCTCATATTTTTGGTATACAGTGGCCTGCCTGCTAGGAGCCCCGCGTAGAATAGGTGTATAAGCTTGTGAGAAAAGGGACCCCTATGTAATTACTTTTTTGTGTATTTAAAATATTCACAAACATTGAGCGCATGATTTGCAATTCTGATAGAGGTCAGTTAAGCACAATAAATACTGTGCAAACCATTTGCTCATAGGGTTGTCTATAGCCCTTTGCAAGCATGTATTTTTATAAGAATAATGGTTGCAATATTACAATCATATCTTCCTCTTCGTCGATTTTGTCCTTGATAGGTATGTTCATAGGGATTTTGGCAGCAGTGCGCAAGTTTCTCCACCAGAGCACCACACTGGAATGTGCAACTGGTCATCTGCACGTAAGCAGTGACAATGGCGATGCATTATCGAAAGAGGACCTTTTTAGAAACCTCCTTACGGAAGGAAAGTTTTGCTCAGCCTTATTGACGGGAACTTTTTTATTGTTATTATCAACACCAAACCGGTAGCAGTGACTGAAAGCACAAGGTTTGTCTACAGCATCTGTCTTTCTGCCAATCTCCCATTCAACAGATATGTATGAGCCTTAAAAAGCACAGGTTATGCTATCCCATTATCAGTGACCAATTGTATTGGGGAAGAGAATAGTGCACAGGCATTTGTGAGGGAGAGCAACACTCATCTCCTCCTATTTCTTGGTTATTTGTATCCTTTGGTATTACACTGTTTCTCTGCCAATAATTTCTCTGTCTTATTCAGGGTCTCTAGAGGTTCTTGTGTGTCATTGGGCAGCTTCTACTCTTTTTCAGCAAATCTTCACCAAATCAGATTGGATTTATAGCATGCCAGGTTCGGGATCTCTGGACTTCTTTATAGTATAGCTGTGTCTCGATGAGTGATCATAAATCCCAAATTATATAGCATCCTATCCTATTTAAATAGTATGTCATCCCCCATATTGCCAGTGATGCAGGTTTGGTGTTTGGGGTAACATGACCTGCAGTGTTTAAGATCCTGTGTATTTCATCAGAGAAAATCTTAAGTCGGTGAAAGCCATATAAATGCTGAAAATATCCCATCTGATGATATCCCAGCAGCAAAGATTTCATTTTCGTCCTAGTCCATGTATAATAGATGTGGTGATTGGTAGCACTAGCCTCAAGACTACTTGAATAGCATATTCTCACGGGTACTGTTGTGTCTCCTCCTAATCCAAGTCTTACATCCCTCAATTCTCTTGTCCCTTTGCCCCTCAATCATTTTAGATTTACTTGGATGTTACTGATCATCCCTATCTTTACAGTGGTTCTTATGTTGGCCAGCCTTGTTTCACGCATTTAGGACCAGAAATACGAAGAGCATCTAAGACACTAATTTAGCCTACTTTAATGAGTTCATAAATCACCGGTAACTTTGAGGGATCTGCCAATTGAGGGCTTTGTCCATAAAGGAGTACCTTTTGGAGTTTACCTGCATTTTGTCCTGATTGCCCAGGACATCTGCATAGTGAACAAAATGAAGCAACATGTTAAACATATCCAATTGTCATATCGTGTGCTTTACACTTCAGATCAAGTCTTCTAAACTGCTTCTGGAGCTCCAGAAGTTGCCGGCTCTCTGTACAAACAGAAGCATCCCATAGACTAAGGGCTGAAGTATGAATCCCAGTGCTCAATCCAGCCAAAGAAAACTGGCAGGTCTACCCTGATCCACTAAAGTTGAACCTGTGTCTTTTACTTGAAAGTTCAAGATGGTGGCAAATATTGCCTCCAGCTATAAAGACTCATCCTTCCAACACCATTTTTGAAAGAGAAATTAAAAGTTATGATTTGGAGTGGAGTGCTGGTGAGGAGCCAGGCACATCAGTCCAAAACTCTATCTTTTGCCTGAATGCCACCCCCGGTTTCTCTAGCTTCCTCGCCTTGATTGTAGCAAATATGTATGAAGAGCATCCCGAGATACTGCAGGAGGTCCCCGCTGACATCTAGACCACTGTAGGCAACCTTTACATTCTGGCTAGGGGTCTTTCACAGAGTCTGCTTGATGCTCAGTTCAACAGACACCTAGCAGAATGAATGGTAGTCAAGGTTCTATATTGTGCATACGTGCTTACCATGCAACTTCGCATTTCCGTTTAAAATGGGCCAGAACGGAACAGTCTTGCTCATGCAGGGTGGTATGTGAGCCAGAGTCAACCTGATGGAAATGCAGATGAAAGTTTCCGCTCAGTTTGTTCAGATGAGGTGGTTTATGTTAAATGATGCCCATGTTTGCAGCACTCGTTTCAGGGCACAAGAAACATACATAAAGCCCTCAATAGTGTCTCATTCCTTGTTCCAGTCATTCATGAAAATATTCCTTACAATATTTAGCTGGATGCAATTGCATTTGTTCTTGTTCACTCATCCTTTATCCAGCTATTTTACAACAGCCTGAAATGGCAAGTGCAGTCTATATTTGTGTTTATGAGGACTCTCAGTTAAAGCAATGAAACAACACATTTCCTGCAAATCTGTGGCTTTTCAGGTTTTCTATTCTTCTGCTAAGAAAATGCAAGGGCTGCTTTTAAACTTAGAGTGTTTGAGCTCTGTGCCGCTGGCAGTCCAGCATTCACATAAAGACCAAGCCTTGATAGAAAGCTCCCCGCTTTCGCTGTTGGTAGTTAAGAAAATAGTTTTGGCTAGATTTTACTTAAAGTATCCAATACCAGGAAGGGGTAGGGAGGGGGGTAGATTAAGTTTGGGAATAACAGTACAAATCCCAGCCAAGATAACTTGGAGATGTTCGAAATGCACATATGATCCTGCATGCTACATTCATAGCGTTATTATTTCCGTAATGTGGAACTGAGGGATATAAGGGTTGAAATGTGCATATTTTCTTATGAAAACAGATGAGTCAATATTACACCTAAAATAAAATGAAAAATGCCAGAGATATTTGTTATATTGTAATGCGCACTGAATAATGGCTCAATAAAGTTTGTTAAAAAAAAAAAGTATCCAATACCATACTTCGCTCTCTGGTGACTACCATTTGCAAGACGGAATCACAACATATCCTGTTTCTGAAGTGGCTTATCAGAAGACTCTCCTCTTCCAGCACCTTTGTGATGTTCAGAGAGTGTGAACTCCTCTACCTACCTGGTTCACAGGAGCAGCCACCTTCCCACTCTTAAATGCCCTTTTTTAGATCTCTCCTGAGAAAGTGCAAGCAATGTCGTTTGCAGTGATCTATTGTTTCCTTAAAAAACATTCTACAAAGGAGCTGCTAGTCCACCCAATACTTACCATTGGTTGACTTCATTGCCAATCATATTTTCTTCCTTTTCATTGGTGAGCACATGTCACCCCCATTATGCTACACTTTGCCCCTGTGTTTTCTTTTCTGGAACATGGACCAAATGCTGGTTGGTTTCTTGATTAATGTTCCTTTGCACTTGTATTGTGGTCTTCATTTATTTAGTTATTTATTTTTGCTTTTCTTGTAAGACAACTTGAAACCATCAGAGTTGAAGCCCGGTATTTCCAAGAACTTAACGCAAACAGCTAGCAATAACAAAACTTTGTGGCATGTGACCAATTTCTGAAGCATACATTTTGACCACCTGTCACTTTTATATATGAAGAAATTTTATAGCTTCGTTTAAGACTGTTGCAATACAGTATGTGTTTTTATCTGAATAAATGTTTGTCACGATCTCACATTTATTTATTTGTTGGTTACCTCTTTTATACATTAGAGGAAGTTTTATTCATCATCAAACAGTGATTTCAAATGGTTTGTTTCACCTACACTTTTACCCACCCTTAACCCCTAAAATGATACCACCCTTTAACTCTTCCCACTCCAAACCCTAATATCACCCTAACCACCCTTTACCTCTACCCACCCCAAACCTTAAATTCAGTCTTACTGCCCTTTACCTATACCCACCCGAATACTAAATTTGCCCTTATTTCCAACCCTCAAACCCTAAAATCACTATTAAATCCCTTCACATCTACCCATCCCTAAAGCCTAAAATAACTTTTTTTAAATAACATAAAACGTTTTTTTAGAAAAAGTACTTTGCTTCCTGGTAAAGACTGCATGTAAAGGTTCTATGTGGCAAAGACAGTTTACCCTCATGTGGGACACATCCCTGTCCTTCCTTAAATAATCTCCTACCTGCTTCCTAGTTTACCCAAGTGTTTTGGGGATACTGTTGGTTGTTTCATGCCCGTCAGTATGTTTCGCAGGCACATTCGCCTCTTTCCAAGTTCCCCCTCTGACCTGAATCCACCCCCTCTACATTTTAAGTCTTTCCTAAGACGGCGTATTCGCTGTTGTTTGCAAGACATTTTGTTTACTTACAGGGGCTTAGCCGCCTATTGCTTAGTTTCATTGTCACTCTCATTTCATTGCTTCTCTTTGGTCATCGAGTGCCTGCTCTGCTTCCTCTTTGTGTCTTTGTTCCTACCCTGGAGCATGGCCCAAGTAGGGCTTCCCTTGTCCAGTGTCCTTCCACTGCTCACCACTTTGAGGCACTTTGTTTTCTTTTATTACTGGCACCCCCTTCCATCCTTTCCCCTCCCTCATTCTTGTTTGCCCTGCCCTCCCTGTTGTTGCTTGTCAGGTCTGCCCCACCCCTCCCCATTTATTGCTTGCCCCTCCACCCTCTCTACCTAGTTGCCTGCTCCCTCTCGCCCCACCAGGAAAAGAAAGCGCCCAAAAGTCGCGCCAACGCATTTCAAGATACTACTGCGATGCAGATAATGCTGTGCACCTTGCTCTGCATGGCCCTTTTGGCTCTGTCTTCATGCGGAGCCAACACAATTATCTTCAGCTCAGACGCAAGATTAAAAAAGAATAGTGTGAATGCAGAGCATGATCTCCTATTAGGAAAATTTAGATTTTTCACAGCCTGCTGGGCAGAAAATCTGGATTTTATTAAAGACACGGAGGCTAATATTATGCAAATTCTCTTTTATTGCCACAGCTCAGCAGTAACAATGAAGAGAATATAGAACTTGTGAAGATTCTAGAAACAGTATAAGGTCCATGAGCACACAGGCATCATCCTTCTTTGTCCGATGCTGCGAACCGAAAGAATAAAGTCAGTAAATCCAAACTTATAAAATATGACGTTGAAGGAGTCATTTCCATTAACCAATGAAGATATTCTTAATCTGAAAAAGAAGAAATATAAAAAAGGTTAAACAAGAAACCCTCAGGGAGGGATAATTAGAGGAGGGATAATATTAGCCTCCGTGTCTTTAATAAAATCCAGATTTTCTGCCCAGCAGGCTGTGAAAAATCAAAATTTTATGGCATGACACGGAGGCCAACATTATGCAAGTTTAAAGTGAATTGAGAAGAACATTATCAATCACATTATTGATTGGTCTAAAATAACACTTTTTAAACATACTCTCATTAGACCAGTCAGCGGCTCTTAGAATATCTTGGAGCCCACCACCAAGCATAAAAGCTTTAGAGGCTGATGCACCTCTAAGAGAATGCGCTCCAAATATTGAAATGTCGACGCCACATTCATTCATCACTTCCTTCACCCATCTCGCAAGAGAGGGGGAAGAAACTGGTTTATGAGGAGATCTATAGGAGATCAGAAGTTGTGTTTCAGTTCCTCTCAAGGTAATAGTTCTTTTTTCATATTCTTTAAGACATTTGACAACACACAGACTTTCATTCTCAGCAAAGAAAGGATAGAAGATAGAAGAAGACATGGTTTTAGTCCTTTTCTTAATATAAAAGCAAACTCCCTCTGGTTGATAGGCTCTGCTAGAAACATCTAAAGCTTTGACATCTGACGTACGTCTGAAGGAGACCAAACAAAGTAAAACAGTAAGTTTATAAGAAATCCGTTTGAGAGAGAGAGAGGAATTATCTCCCCAAGAGGAGATAAGATGTAAAATGTCTCTCACATCCCATAAGGCTGTGTATTTTGAAGTAGGAGGGTTGAGGACCCGCATGCTTCTCATAATCTTTATGGTTAAGAGAGATTGACCAACGGATACACCATCGATTAGGGAATGGCCTGCAGCTATTGCTGATCTATAGACATTAACGTTTCTATAAGAAAGACCAGAAGCAAATTTCTCTGAAAGGAAATTGAGCACGTGAACTAAATCAGCTGAAACGGGATCAAAACGTCGTTGAAGACACCAGCGAACCCATTTGTTCCATGCCAATAGATATGCCTTCCTTGTTCCAGGTGCCCAAGATTCAGATATGAGTCGGAAAGCATCGATCGAAAGGCCAGGGATCTCCCACTGTCGCCTGAAATCTTCCATGCCGTGAGGACTAGAGTTCCTTGATCTAAAAGGGGATGAGATTCGCCTTGAGGACCCAGGAGAAGATGACTGAAAGATGGAATTAGAATTGGGAAGTCTATGGTCATCTCCAAGATGACCGGGAACCATGCCTGAGACCTCCATAGGGGGGTTATTACCACCATACTCTGAAGGTATCGGCGAGCGTGTAAGAGGGCTCGCGGAAGCATTACAAAGGGCGGGAAGGCATATGGTCTTAAGCCCTGCCAATTCTGGAGGAAGGCATCCACCCCTGATGCCTGAGGGTCTGGCCTCCAACTGAAAAAACTTGGTACCTGATAATTTAATCTGTCTGCGAAGAGGTCCGTCCCAAAGGGGCCCCAATGGTCTTGAATGATCAAGAATATTTCCCTGTTCAACCTCCAGTTGCTGGAATCCCTGAAATTCCTGGAAAACCAATCTGCTACTCCGTTGCTCAAACCCGGGATGTGTTCCGCCGTGACAGACAGTCCCCTGTTCAAACAATAGTCCCAGAAAACTTTCGCTATTTCGCTCAGACCTTTCGAACGAGGTCCCCCCATCTTGTTTACATATTTTACCGCAGAGACATTGTCCATACGGAGCATTATGGAACACTTCATCGAATTCTGGGTAAAGCTTCGAACCGCAAAGGCACCAGCTAGAAGTTCCAGGCAATTGATGTGCAGATTCTTCTCCTTGTGTGTCCATCGCCCCCCTGTGGAAAGGTTGGCGCAAGTTGCGCCCCAACCCTCTAGGCTCGCATCTGACTCTATTATCAAATCTGGTCTTTCCCCGAAGATGGCTTTCCCATTCCAGGCTTCTGCATTTTTTAGCCACCAAGAGAGTTCTTTCCTCGAATCTAGGTCCAAGGAAGTTATCTGGGAATAAGAGAGATTCGATTTCAGGGCTTTCGCTTTGAGCCTCTGAAGGGCCCTGTAGTGGAGAGGGCCCGGAAATATTGCCTGAATTGTTGAGGAGAGGAGACCTAGAATTCTCGCCAAAAGTCTCAAGGGAAAGGATTCCAGGGAAAGAATCTTTTTTAACTCTTTCCTGAGTTTCTTTATCTTTTCCTTTGGTAACTTTAATTCTCCTGAAATTGTGTTCACCATAAACCCCAGGAATTGGGTTTCTTGAGAAGGGATAGTGCAAGATTTCTTTGTATTTATGACGAAACCCAGATGTTCCAGGAGATGGATAGTGAGTTCCGTGTGGTAAGAAATTATCGACTTGGACTGTGCCATGATAAGGATGTCGTCTAGGTATATTATTAGTCTTACACCCCTTTCCCTTAGCCACGCTACTACAGGGCGTAGGACCTTGGTGAAGCACCAAGGGGCCGAAGATAGACCGAACGGAAGACTGCAGAATTCCCAGAGTTTTTTCTCCCATGTGAATTGGAGAAACTTCCTGTGTGGGGGCCAGATGGGAATTGTTAGGTAGGCGTCTTTTAAGTCTAGGCGTGTTAGCCAGTCGCCTTTCTTCAATACGTCTCTTAAGAGATGTATTCCTTCCATCTTGAAGTGACGGTAAGAAACCCAACCGTTCAGACTTTTTAAATTTATGACGGGTCTCTGTGTCTTGTCTTTCTTTTCGACCAAGAAAATATTGCTGATGAAACCTATCTCGTAGCTTTCTCTTATAGCACCTTTTGCGAGGAGATCGTTGACTTCGTGAGATACGAGTTTTTTCTGTTCTTGGGAGAGGAACATTTCGTGGGGTGTTTGTGTTTGGAAGGGGAGGTCTATAAAGTCTATCTTGTAACCTTTTACTGTTTGTAAGACCCACGGATCTTGGGTTATCAATGTCCAGTTGCCAGAGAAAAGGGCTAGTCTCCCTCCCACCCTTATAGGGGTATCTGAAGGGTCTGTTGGAACACTTACCTGAAGAGAAGGCTCTGGTCCTCCTTTCGCCTCTAAATGATCTTCCTCTATTGCGTTGTCTCTGAGTATAGAAGGTTTCGTTCCCATAGAAGGATGTTTGATGGAATCTAGTTCCTCGTGCCAGGAAGGGTCTTGAGGTAGATTGTCCACGGCCGGGGAATCGACCCCGCATTCTCCCGGCCCGTCCAAAAACTCTGTCCTGGAATACTTTTTTAATTTCGCGTTGGGATTTTTGAATCGAGCTGAAAGCTCCGACATATTTGGCCATCTTGCGGATGAAATCTTCCCCGAATAGGAGTCCTTGAGAGGTGGGACCTCCTTCTTTGTTGGCCAATTCTATTAGTTTGGGATCAATTTTAAGGAGTATCCCTTTTCTTCGTTCATTGGATATGGCAGTGTTCGCATTGCCCAGAAGGCAGATGGATCTTTGCACCCATTCTCGTAGTTCCTTGGGGTCAATCGGAATACCACCAACGTAAGCGTTTTCCGCCATGTCAAATATTTTAGTCAGTGTGCCAATTAAATCAAGAAGACGATCTTGACAAGACCTAAGGCTTTTGTCTATGCCCTTTCTTGGGTCCTTTGCACCTTTAGCGATAAATGCGACCACCTTGGGGTCGAGTTCGGGTGTAAAGGCGATTTTGTCAGGAAGGGAAGGGCGGGGGCATTCCGATCTTAGTCTGGATCTGACTTCCTTAGGGATCTCCTTTCTTAGCCAGAAGCTAATATAGTCTGCTACATGTTGTGATGGTAGCCATTCTGGAGATAGGGGGTGTTTAATTAGCAGGGGATCAAACATATTTTCTCCAAAAGGGTCAGTTATACCCATTTTAGATCCTGAGGCCTTGTTTGCCTCGTCAGAATTTTCAATTGAATTGTCTTTTTGGATTTCAATGTCCGAATCAAAATCGGACGAGCAGGAGAGATCTATCTCCACCTCGTTTTCTTCATCGCTATCAATATGAACAGCAGTATCATGGCCTATTTCTTGCCTGTCTGTGATGCCCTCGGCATCTTTCTGGTCTCTGCCTTCGTAGCGAGATCGAGCCGATTTGGATGACACCTTAGATCTTTTTGAGTTTAAAGCAGAATGTTCTGCTCCGGCTCTTTTCTTTGGGACCCTAACTGTCCCTTCTTTGGCGTTTAAATTATATGCACCGCTAGTAGAGGGCCCGCTAGTAGAGGGCCATCCCTTCGTAAAAGTATCAAACTTTTTGTTGATGGTGTCATAACATTTTTTATTAATAATTTCATTGAATGAATCCATGGCTTTGTCCATGGCTTTTGAAACCATTAAGTCTAATTTGGTTTCCAGTGAGGATTCAGGGTTGGAAGACATAATTAAAATAAATAATTACTTGACATAAATTGATAATGATCGAAATGTAAGTCTAACCAGCCCTGGCTTCTAGTAAGAAGATTCCTCTTCTTATCTCTCTTTTTTTTTTTTATACTGTAGGGAAAGATTTCCAATTAAAATATATCGAGTTCGTATAAGCGTTGGCTTGATCCGGTCGTGTTACAGCAGCAACTGTCGGTTTCGCTGCTGTAACCCGGACGACCACGCATTGTTTAGAAAGCGTGGTCGTTCCGAGGGATCTTTTCTCTAATATTGTCTTCCCTTCGCGCTACGTGATCCGACGTAGACCGCGAAGGGAAAAGCAAGAGCATCTAATTATTTCCGGGACGGAGTGGCGAACTCCGATGGTAGCAGAAGTCCGGTAAGCGGTGGCGGGGGGAAGTTACGAAGGGTAAGATATATAGTACGCGTCCGGGATGAGCTCCGGTACGCGTTGAGGTGTTGCCAGGCAACCCGTGATTGCCGCGCGAGCGCCCGTATGCAGGCGCAAAGATATTAAAGTCGGGTACGCGTTGAAGCCTTGTCCCGTTTGCCGCGCGAGCGCCCGTATGCAGGTCAAATCGAAAGGTGCTGTCCTACAAATACGGAATCTAACAAGCGGCGTATTAATAAGATACAAAGATGAGCGTTGTAAGATGCAAAGTAGAGACACAAGGTTGTGAACAACGTTGTAAGCCCGTGAGTAAGGGCGAAAAACATATAAAGACACATATGGAAGATAAGGGATATCACATAGTAGGGTCAATAGGACCCAGTCATGTGATAGGGGAGAGAAAAACCAACATAAGGCGTGGAAAACATACAATTGAATAAGCGCGAGTCAAAGAGAGTACTTATCTTGGTGAGCAGCAGCAACAAAGAAGGACACAATTATCTTCAGCTCAGACGTAAGATTAAAAAAGAATAGTGTGAATGCAGAGCATGATCTCCTATTAGGAAAATGGATCATTGTCCGTCGCGGTCAGTGCTGGCCCCATCTTGACATTTTTTTTTCTAACTTTCAGCTATGCTAAAAGAAAATTAACACATCCACTAGCTAGGGTGACCAGACGTCCCGGATTTGTCTGGACGGTCACGGTTTTTCACCTGCTGCCCCGGCAGATTTCATGAAAAGTAGCTTCTGTCCTGGTTTTTAGAGAGGGGCGACTGAAATACTGTGGGAGGTGCTTTTTTATATTTTACAAAGCAGGGATAGTTAGCAATTGTTTCAAGAAAGCAGCTTAGTTAACAGGCAAGCTACAGGGTTTAAAAATTGCATTTTATGTATGCTCTAACTGCCTGTTCTTTAATTCTCTGCTGAGGAGCGCTGTCATTCTGTGCGCCCGCTTGAAGTAAAACTGTAGTCCTTCTTCTATTTTCGTGAAATGTCCCGGTTTTTGGCTTTAAAATTCTGGTCTCCCTACCACTAGCTCTCATAAGCGCGACCTATTGTAATTGCCAGTGCTTGTTCCATTTCCATGTAATTTATTTTATCCAAATGCAACATTGAAAAGCCTTTGCTTGCTGTTTGAGTTCCAGATATTTATATAGTAAGCAGTTTGCCTTCATGGGCAGGGTCTCTAGTGCTCTGTGCCGAGTTGTTCTAAATGGATGAACTTTTTATCAGCTTTTCACCGAACAAAACCTACTATAAGTCTCTAAATGCTTTAAGTACAGTTAGGGGAAATTAAAGAGAACATTTCCACTATCGATCTTACTGTCGATCTAGCAACATTGGCATTGTCTGTTTTCAGTGCGCTAATATCTACAGACAAATTTAACTCGTGCTACCACCTGTGAAACCTAACAATTCAAAACCCTGAGTATCCAGTGACTGAAGAAAGTACAGATGGTGGAATTTTCATGAAGGCAGCTCTATTATTGGACTAACAGGTACACTTTTCTTGAGCGAAGGTAGGTTTCTTTTTAAGTACACATTCCATATGCACACTCCACCAAGAGTGGATGTTGCCTATTGGTGAGATCAGTATAAACTGAAGCCTCAACTGATTGACGCCTGGCAGATGTCTATATGTCAGCAGCCCAGCATTCTGCTGCATCACACACATTGCAGTGACACTTCACAGAACAGATCTCCTGATGATCTCAAGAGACCGAAGTCCCTCTGCGCAACGCACAGACAGCTCATCAGATCAGCCAAAGCAAAGTGCTATATCAGTACCACCAAAGAAGTCACCAACAGAAGCAGAGCACTCTTCCAGACAATCAAGCACTGCACCAAAACCCTGCTTGACCACATTATCCCACAGACGAGTGCAATGCCATCAACCTCTTCAGTGGAAAAATACAGAAGATCTGACAGCACTTTGACAACACCAAGCCACCTTCTCCTTTACATCCATACCCTCTAGCAGAATCCACAATAGTTTTCCTTTTAAGCCTAATCTCTTGCACATCTCTGGAAATAGTTAAATTCATGAAAGCCATCTGACATACTCTACTCAATGGAAGCCACTTCCTATGAAGATGATCTCTTACACTTGTCCAAAATCTCTGGTGAACCTCTCTCACCCCGCAAGCCATCTTCCTAAAGGATTCCAAGACAGGCCAAATCTTCGCTCTCCTAAAGAAACCTACATTAGACCCTTTTGACCTCGCCAACTACCAGCCCAGCACTCGTGTAACCTTCAAGTTCATAGAAAAAAAACAGTCCACGCTCAACTCCAAAATCACATTAAGGGTAGCCATTTCCTGCACAACTACCACTCTAGCTTAAAATCATGTTGTAGCATGCAAACCACTACCCCACTCATTGTAGATGATGCCCTCCATATAGCTTTGTCTCCTGATATTGCAGGGCCTCTCGGGTGCCTTTGACACAGTAGACCAACCTACCCTCATCCGCACCATGGATTACTGAATGGCATTCACTGGCAATTTCCTTCACTGGTTCTCCTCCTACCTTTCCAATCAAAACCAGTAAGTTCACACGAGCACCAGCAGGGCCCAAAAGAGTCCTATCAACTGTGCAGTCTCCCGGCCTTCAATGCTCTTTTCTCTGTCATTTCCTAGCTCTATAAGGAGTCCCTTGGGGCTGTACTCTCAGATAAGGCTATTCAAAATTCACCAATATGCCGATGATACATAACCCTACTTGAAATTTTGTTTCACTGCAGACATCCAGCACCTCAAACACTGCTTGCCCCTCATCCATACCTGAATGTCCAGTGCCTACCTGAAGCCAAGAAGAACAAGCAAGAAATAGTATAAACTTTCCTCAGTAATATTAACGTTGATTGCTTCGAAGCCCACCTGTCACTAAATGTGAGGTTGATTGGATTTTTCTTGCACACCAACATTACCATCATGGAACGCATTGTCAAGAAATCCAAAGACCGCCTAATACCAGCTCTTTCTTCTAAAGAAAGTGAAGCCATTTCTTTTTAAAACTGACTTGGGAACTGCTGTTCAAGCCCACAGACTTAGTCATCTAGATGGTGGTCCTAGCATCCTCCGTGGCCTCCTTTAAGAGCATCCTACACTCTGCAGCATGTACAGTTAATATTCTCACCCAAGCTCTAAAGAAATATGATCATATCATACCCATCCTGATTGAACTCCATTGGCTCCCCTTGCTGGACTGCACCATTTTCACAACTAGCTGCATCAGTTACAAAACCATCACAACCAGCATCCCTTTTTATCATGAAGACAAGCTCAACATTTCTGATGATTCCTGGCACACCCGCAGCTTAACATCATCAGACTGAAGGCTATGAAATGCAAAAAAGAAAAATACATGCCAACTTGTCTTTGCCATCGTTTCACCCATGATCTGGAACAACATCATCTTCTCTAGCAAGACTGCCCTAGCTCTGCTTCTATGTAGGAAATAGTTCAAGATGCATCTCTTTAAAAAAAAACCACTGCATCACAGTGCAATATAAGTACACTTCTGCTCTCAGAACCCAGCTATTTCTCCTATGACTCATTCACTGTATGATTGCCTTTGAGGCTGTGCAAAGCTTAGCTACATGTTGGCTAGGCTTGTACTAAACACATTCCACGTACATATACTATATATATGCTTCTGGGGACTCGATTCTCGTCCCTCTTTTCAGCATCTGGACTGAGCACTTCCCCTTTTTAAAACAACATCAGAATCAAATTGGACACCTGAAAACAGAACAGTGAGTAATCAACCAGACCATGTTCATGCTACATTGAGCATGAGACCTCCTTTGCAATTAGTCTAAAATAGATCCCAACGTGGAAGGTTACCTGCAAAAGATAACCTGCTATGATGCCAGGAAAGACGCATTGAATTTACTAGTTGTAGGGTCTCAGTAGCATGCTTCTCAACCACAATAAACATAATTATTTGTTTTATACCAATACAGAGGTCTTCTTTTCTCCTGCATAGACACTGATTGCAGATGTTTGTGAAGTCTTCTGTCATCTGGTGAAATTATGAAGGGACTATCAGAGAAGAGGCGATGGAAGATTTCTTTTAAAAAGGGGGGTTTTGGCCAAAGTGACCACTTTGAAGCAATATGTTACCTTTCTTTGATGGTCAGTATTATGGTTAGTAGTATCGTATAATGGATTGCTGACTATCAAATGCCTTTAACAGAAGGCGGAGATTGGGCAGTTTTTGAGTATCGGTGTCTTAAAATAGTTCCTTCCCTGTCCCTTTTCTAGGTCTCCATGGAAACCAGATAATATTGTCTGTGGTAGCAGGGCTGAACATATACATGGAAAAAGGCCCAGGAGACAGTTGTGCAAGTGCAATTTTAATGTATTAAATGTTTTCCCAAGTTTAGTACTCAGGTTACATACCGCTAGTTTTCACTGGGAACAGGTGTTCTGTGTTGCTGCTAGTAACCTCAGACATAACAGAAAATGGTTAAATAAAAACACTTCTGTCTTCAACCCCTTAAACTGTATTGCTTCTATCTGTGTATAAGTCTGCTTTCTTGCATATTCTTAATTAATCAAACAGCATTTGTAGAGTGTGGCACTGTCACCCCTGGGGTATCACTTGGGTTCGGGCCTCCATCGAAAAGCCACGTCTTGAGGAAACGTCAGGAATACGGAAGAAACAAGCAGAAAATGGTAAAACAGTTTGCAGAAGAACGAGCGAGCAGAAAAGGCAAAACAGGGCAGAAACACGAGCAAAGAGGGCAAAACAGAGGGCAGAAAAACAAGCTGCAAAGGCCAACCACAGGGCAGAAAAAACGAGCTGAAAAGGCCAAACAGAGGGCAGAAAAATTAGCAGAAAAGGTACAATAGAGGGCAGGAAAATGAGCAGGAAAGGCAAAACCGAGCAAAAGAGGGCAAAACAGAGGGCAGAAAACCGTCAGGAAAGGCAAAATGGAGGGCAGAAGAAGGCAAAACGGAGAGCAGAATAGGCAAAACAGGGCAGAAAAACCAGTAGGAAATGCAAAACAGAGGGCAGAAAAGGCAAAACAGAGCAAGAAACGAGCAAAGGAGGCACAAACAGGGGGCAGCAGATAGACAAGCAGCAGACGGTAGCAGACTGCAGGCAAGTTGGACAAGAGAACTGTCACAGGCGGAGCTGACACAAGGACCTGCTCAACAGGGTAGCACTGCGGCCTCCATTAAGTACATCCAGTTAATTATACGTGGATAGACTATTCTGCAATAGCAGCAGGTTAACTCATTTGAGGTCCTTGCTTGAAAGACGAGGGACTATTTCCCTTTGACTGCAATTTTTTAATTTCAAAATACTTTATTGAAATTTTTTAGGGAAGGAAATACATATACAAAATAATACTGTCTCAGGGTTAGCAAACAATATAATATAAGTGTGAGGCAAAGTTATCACATGACAGTCGCATAGTGGTGTTAATACGCCTACATGGATAACAATAATCTAACCCAAGTGAATGCTAATAGAAAAGGGAAAGGAAAAAAAGAGAAAGGCAAGCAAATTGATGGGAAAGGAGAGAAAGAGAAGAGAAAGAAGGAAGAGCGGGCTACGGTATTTCAAGCAGTAACATATATTTCCACAGTTTTACATATGCTGGTGCGGAGGCAGACCCTTCTGGTAAGTCTTGCCTATACCCGCCTGGTGAAAGTAATAACAAATGCATACTGATAAACAAGTGACACAAAGTAAGTCACAGGTTATGATATAAGGGCATATGTTGGGATTCATGGAGGTTCATAAGAGTCAAGGTAAGTGTGATAAAGCCCTACTTGACCTGTTACTAACATCTGCGGTCTAAATGGTTCTTGCCAATTGGAAGGACACTAGCAAAACTTCCTTTAAAGGCTGGATAAACTGGATCACCCACCTCCGAGGGGCAGATAACATTGCATTACAAAACTCGCCGTGGAAACCCTCAACCAGGATGATGTGGAGCACTTTAAGCTTCCCCATACATTTTTATAAATGGGAGCAGCACATTAGAGCTTATTAAAGAGGAAGATAAGGCCAAATGTATTGGTTTATGAACATGTAACATTTTTGGCTGTGTCAAAATGACCAAGACCTTACATTTTCAAATAATGGGTGGTTTGGAAAGAGGAAGTGTCAGTTTAAGTGATTATGAAGAGAACACTAATTTTGGAATTACTTTCGAGTATCAGAAGAGATGGCCCGCGTAGAATACTTAATCTGTGGTTTGATGAATATGTGCAGACTGGAATGAAAGAAGTTCAGGAGCGCTTTGGGACACCTCTTATATAAAGATGATGGAGCTACCTATGCTTGATTTAAGAATTTGCTGAACGAAATTAAAGCCTTCATTAAAATAAAGAAGGAGAAGGCCAAGGAAGATGGTTCCTCATGATTGTTTGACAGCCTGTAAGACGCCAGCAACACCGATATCCAAGAGTGCATAGAGACAGTCTATCCGGAGGCTCAATCCCCAGCTTGATTTTGAATTTGGGAGATTAGTTAGGTAGGACCAGCTACTTGGAAGCAGGCTGTAATATGGAAACGGAAACAAGAGATATGAGAAGGAAGAAATGCATATAGTAGTGAAAATTTGACTATATGAATCTGAAAAAGGTTTCATCACATACATTTGTTTTTTCCTTTAATAAAAAATCATAATTTAAAGAGCACTAACAGTTGTGTTCTAGTCAGTGAATGATGATTATGAAGGAAGTATTTGCTTTAACAGGAAATTTGGAAGCTTCACAGCAAAGCCAGTGTCATAAGCTTATTGGGTGAAGGTTCCATCACCTAAATGTTAAACTGTCTGAAAGTAGATCCTTCAGGAAGACTCTTTTGTTTGCCCAAAGCTAATGGATTGGCAGGCTTACAGCAAGACCTGTTTCTACAATCGATTGCTTCAGAAAGTGATATTTTAAGTATTACATTTTCAACTCTTTTAACAAGGCAAAAGTCAAAATCAGTGGACTTGGAATGTTATAAAGATTTGTCTCGTTGAAAACTCAATTAGCTAAAGGAACAAAGGGTAAAGGCACTAACCTTATGCAAGCGTGGCTGGAATTTGACCATGAAATAATAATAGGAGCAATATGCATATTGCACTAAGAGTAAAAAAGGACCTTCGAGAAAAAGCAGTCGAGCGGGTGTTTAAACCATGTATAGATTTTGTTAAGAGAAAATTATCTTTGATATAGTTTTAAAGGAGTAAAGGATCATTTAGAACCCTACACTATCAGGCCCTTGTGTAGAAATATTTTGCTATTGCGAACGGGGCAAAAAATCAACACATAGAATTCAATATGTGAAAAACTTGACTTATGTCCAAGTGTTTGCAAAGAGGGTCTGTAAATCTCTTTCGTATTTTGATGCTGTGTCCTGATGTTCTTGTGAGGACGTGATATTTAAAGACAATATTAGTGAGGTAGACAGATGGCGCTTGAGGTGTTTATCTGTTCTCTCTGTTTTTAAAAGCAGTCAATTATGGTTACCTTATGTATGAATCAATTAGTGCAAAGGAAATGCTCCATAGCTTATGTATTTATTATGATATAATTTGTTTTGAGTAGTAGTATTTTCGTTGTAAATGGGATATTAATGCTGGATGTTTCCCTTATTTGTAATTTGTAATGGACTTGGGGAGGCTAAATAAATTATATTCAGTAATACTAATATTATTTCAGATTCCTAGTGGCCTGTTCCTTATTAAAGAGAAAATCTTTTGTAATCTTATTCATTGCAGTCCTAACTTCGACTTTTGAGTTTTTTTTTTTATTATTGTAGGCTGCTGATGAAAATATGTACATTCATTCATTTTTTATATTTTATTTTATATTTAGATGCAGTATTTCATAAGTTAAATGTCCTATTTTCGCAAACGTTTTATTATCTGAAATTCATTGGTTTAGAGCTTAGAATTACTTTATCTGTTAAAAATTCTTAGGTATATTCCTGGATTAAAACAAGAGAAAATCTCAGTTTTGCCTAAGGAGTAATGCCGAAATCCTTTGTTGCTGCCGCTGCTCCTGTGAAGGGACTCCAAGTCCCACCAGCCAGCTGCACGAGGGAAGAGCCGCCCGCGCGCTCAAAAGCACTGTTGAAACCCCGCGTTGCGGTACGCGCGCGGGCCAAGGGTGAGCCCGTCCTGCGCCCGTCATCGACAGGAAGAGGCAGGGCAGGGCCATTCCCCTTGGCTTTCCTGCTCCGTTATTGAGCCCGTGAGACTGCGAGGGACGCAGACCTTGAATGCCGCTGTAGCCCACTCAATTTGTAAGTTCATAATCTGACATAAGATCTGTTGTGTGAAAGTCTGTAACTGTACACCAGTATTGAGAGACGCCGGTGCACCACCCCTTTTGATCTGCAACATAAGTGTCCCTTCAGGAAGCTATGGGAAATCGCAAGGCCCTTACTGTTACCGCAGGTCCTCAAATCACAACAATGGACGTGTTCTTAACAAGGGCTGCTGGGATCATTGATAAGGAAATTGAGTTGGTAGCCCGCCGACTTTCCTGTTCCCCCTGTACCCCTTCCTGCTCCTAGCCCTCCTCGTATATCTGGGGGCAGCTGTTCACAGTTTTCCCATGATAGCCGGTCCGACCTACCTCTTGTATCTGCCCCAGGATCGCCGGCAAAGCTAGATGGGGTTCATAATCCCATGGAAGGAGTAGCTAGTACCTCCGGTCCAGAGCTCATTGTTCCATTTGTTCCATCTGTTTTAAACAAGGCTCTGGGGAGCACAGACCAGCAAGAGGGAGTGAGGACAAGGGCAGGGCTGGCAATGAAGAGGATAGGTCTACCGACAGGAGCTAAACCAAAACGTTCAAGGGCAGAGGGGCCAGGAATATGCATCAGCAAACTGCAACCGCTGTCTAATGAAGATATGGAGGCTGTGATGGCAGATTGAATGGGCTCTTTAATGACCAACATAGACCGTAAACTAGATCCCATTCGGCTGCATCTAGAATCTTTGGCGCAGGAATTGTTGAGTCTTCGCAACTTATCCCAGTAGGACATTTTGACTCTCGAAACACCGCTGGAGGGATTCCCCCAGGAAGAAGGCAGGCATTTAGCATTACATGTGAGCAAGGTCAGAAGGGGGAGAAGTTATTATCCACATCTGCGCGTAGTAGCGTCATCCTCCCGCCCCAGCCTGTGGTGGATGGGAGCCCACAGGAAGTGGGCGTGTCGGGCGGAGTTGTTGCTTCGAAACCATCGCGCCCATCTTAGCGCACTACAGTTTGTCCAGCTAGACCACCAGAAGGGGGGCCACCGAGAAGTGAGGTAGTAGTACCAGAGGCCAATGCAGTAGATCCAACGGGAGTGAGACGGAGGCAGAAGTTACCCACCATTCACCTCCCGCCCGATTCTACACCTTATGTTATAGTGCTTGGTAACGTTCCTATGCTCTCTGAGGGGGCAGTAGAAGACTTTGAGCAACTGCATTGGCTGAACCGCAATACATCTCTTGGCCTAAGGTTGGAGAAATGTATTAATATGGTGCGTAGTGTTTCTTGGGTTGGGGGCTCTACCAAAGATATGAGTGGAGACTGTGTAATTATTAACTTCAATCGACCCCACCTGGCGGAGAGAATTCTATACGCAGCCTCTCAGATCATTCTAGGAGGGGTTAGCTCTGTGGCTGGGACACTTTTACAGATCCCTCAGCAGAACACTGATGTCAGACTGGGCAGGCCCCTGGAGGTCCCCGGCCAATCCTGGTCGTCTCATGCTGGATCAACGGAAGTCAGCTTTTGATTTACCTCTTTATTACTCCTTTGGAATCAATGGACTCTTGTGATTGACTTCCGGGTATTGAATCAACGGAGCCTGTACAAACTCATAATGTGGTATTGGGCTCTTTATCTACAGTCCAAGGGGAAGGCAAAGCCTGCAAATTCATTTCATGGAATATAGTGGGACTCGCAAGCAAGTTCACTGATCCTAGCTGGATTGTCTACATAAAAGGATTTAATGTGATCCGCCTACAGGAGACATGGACGATCACCAATAATTTTTTCCTGGAGGGTTTTAAGTTATTTAGCGTTCCAGCAACTTCTTCTCGTTCAGGAAGATGTAAGGATGGGTTGGTAATTTATGTATCACTGGCAGTTTCTTGCAGGATGAGAGTGGTAGGTACCGACAATCCGTGCCTGCAGGCCTTATCCTTTTGTCAGGGTTCTGTCAACTTGTTGCTGTTGAACTTTTATGACTCCCTGGCTTCTGATCCAGATGGTAGTAATATATCTAGAGTGGGCTCTTTTCTAAGGAAAGTGACAGTTGATGCCTGCCATAACGGCTATCTAATGATTTCAGGGGACTTTAACATTCACTTATGTGGGGACCCACCAGTAGGAACTATAATGGAAACAGGATGCCCACGTTCTCTGGACATGCATGTTGAACACACCCCGCAGGAACATTTGCTTAGTTCCCTGGTAGATGAGTTCAATTTAAGCCTGACCATGGGTAGGTTGGCCAAAGGAAGGAGCTCTCTCAATCCCACATTTAAATGAAGTGGAAGATCAACATTTATTGACTTTATCTTTGTTTCAAACCCTTTTGATCATCTTGTTTCGGATTTTACCATTGAAAACAGTATCTTCAGTGATCACAATCCATTGTGCATACTGTCTGCATGGCCAAGCTTTGGTAAACCGCAAAGGTTAGTCTCCAGGGGAACTATAAGGGCAGTAGATCGAGGCATAAGCTTAAGGTGGTATCACATAACCCCGGACTCCTTCTATGAGTCTCTTACAACAATCTGTCAGAGGGAACTTAACATTTGTACCTCCGGACAGGACAAGGCGGGCTGTGTTAGAAGCCTTTTCGGCCATCTCGCTAGTCATTGGAGACTTTTTGAAGGCACCGACAGTGAATTCGATATGTCACGAAATGAGATGGTTTGACCACAATTGCTCCCGGCGGCTAGGAAACTGAGAGGGGCTTTGGGGTCTAGACCTAGGGATCGTGCCCTGGTAAAAGTGTATAGAGGCTTATATAAAGCAGAACTTGCACGGCACAAGGCCGAGCTTAAGGATGAGGCATGGAATAGGTTAATGAAAGCCTGCACCATGAAAAATAGTACCCAGTTTAGGAGCACGATTAACTGCCCTTTTCTGGCAGGGGAGCATGCACAGGTGCTTGATGCTCACATCACGGAAGAGGAACGGGTGAATCATTTTCAGGAAATGTTTAGTAGCCCATCTGAAAGTAGCAGACCCAGAGGTGGAGAGAGGTCCGCTCTGGTCATCACAGCAGAGGAAATTAGTAAAGGTATTATAGGCCTATCAGGAACAAGGCCCCAGGCTCCCTGGAATCCCCCCGGACCTTTATATATCTAACCCGCAATTATGGGTACCAATACTCACTACTGTCATAAATGCAGCAATCAGGGATGTTCCACCTAGTACATGGGCCTTATCTACGATAGTCCCAGTGTTTAAAAAGGGAAACAGGGACAGTACCATCTGTTATAGGCCCATATCACTGCTTGATTCTTCCATAAAGGTGGTGGGATGCATCCTGTTGGATAGGTTGTCAAGCTGGGCAAACGATAATAATATTCTATCGGATATCCAATTTGGTTTTCGCCCGGGGATGTCAACAGTAGACCAATGCCTGAATTTATACATGATGGTCAGTAAATATTCTATTGCTCGATCGGGCAGAATGTATTTGGCGTTCATGGATTTATCCTCCGCCTTTGACCATGTAAATAGAAATAAGTTATGGGAGACTTTGTTGCTTATGGGCGCAGATAATATTATTTTATTATTACGAGAGCTGCATAGGGACACTAGACCAGAGGTGCGGTACATGAGAGACTGTAAGGTTAGCTGACAGTTTCCCATTCAGAGAAGGGTTCGACAGGAATGCATCTTGGCCCAGTTTCTATTTAATTTACTCATAAATAGCTTGGAGAAAGTGTTAGTTGACACTCAGGCAGTCTTCCCCCAGGTGGGACGGAGGGGTCTGCCTGTACTATTGTATTCAGATGACGCGTCCTTATGGCTCGGACCGCGAGGGGGCTGCAAACTTTACTTAATTCCTTTGTAGAGTTTATGGAGGATTGGGATATGCTGGTCAACAACTCCAAGTCTTACGTGATGCAGATGGGGCCATGCTCTAAAAAGCATTTCAACTTTAGGGGCGGGTATACCACTGTCCCTAAGACTAGTGCTTTCTTGTACTTGGGGGTTATGATGGATGCTAAACTTAACTGGGATCCCTTGAGAAATAAAAAAGGGAGATTTTTTAAGGAGTAACGCAGCAATTATTAATTGTGCCTCACGGTTAGGCAGTAAACCTGTATGTGCACTTTTGGAGATTTATAGGGCTAAATTTCTAACTCAGGTCTCTTATGGAAGTGAAATTTGGGGCTATACCTCGCACGAGGAGCTACAAAGAGTAGAAAATGGGTTCATGTGACGCCTCCTATGTGTTCCACAGGGGGACCCCCTCTTTTATTGTACATGAGGAATTGGGTATGCCTTATGTGACTGATATGTTGGCGTTCCGCCACCTTTCTTATTGGCTCAAGGTCTGGACGAACAAGGGGTCTGCCCTAAACAGAGAGATCCTTAGGGATTGCATGGCTTTGGACCATGCTCATCACATTCCCTGGTTAAAATATATTAGGGAGGAATTTAGAAGCCTTGGTAGGGTAGACCTCTATAGTAACCCGGACTCAATAGCGAGAAAAGATCTTCTCTGGGCCAAGGAGACTTTCTTTAGACAGCGGTTGGTGAACAGGGTGTACGCAAATATGTGATCCTTAAAACCTTATACACAACAAAACCGTATCTTTTAGGGCTCCGCAACACGTATGATCGTTTTTTTATTAACCAGATTGCGTTTTGATTCCTTTCATCTTCTCCTTGCCCACCTGCAGGGTTGCAGAAAAGGTAAGTCTCTGCTACCATGTAGTTGCGATGGCAAATCACCACAGGACATGATTCATTTTTTTAATGTTTTGTAACTTCTATGAGGTGCCGAGAATTTTTTTTATAATCCCTGTTTTAAAGCAAGCTAATTTTACGCAAGTGCGTCCTGCTATTATGTTTTTTAGCTATGCTTTCAGGGTCCACTTTATGGCACGTTTTTAGATTTTTAAAGGTTGCAATCAGGCTTCGATCAAGCTGTGATTAATTTTTATGTATGATGTTGGCCAGACAGTGTGATTATTGTCGACCTAGATATTATGTGGACATGTTTTTATGGGCTTTTTTGTGAATGTATTTTATTATAAAGTTACCTGGACGGGAGTTCCTATTTTATTGTAACTTAGACTTTTATGGTTTTTAATACCAAAGCCGAATAAAGTTGTTTTTACTTGATTTGATTTAAGGAGTAAATACAGTTACTCTAAGTTCCAATTAGTTGAAACACCCAACCTGAAGTTGTGCATGCTTCATTTTTCTCTAGGTTCGCTAGCAAGCAAAATTCGGCGGAAAGACAGTCTTGCAATCAAACTTGGCAACAGACCCTCCAAGAAGGAACTAGAAGATAAAAACATTTTGCAGCGGACTTCAGAAGAAGAACGACAAGAGAAGTGGCAACAAATTGGAACAAAGCTAGTGAGGTATAAGGTTCTGTACAAGATCATGTTAGAATGCTTGATCACACCCAAGTTGTTTTCAAGCTCTAAGCTAGGGAGGGTTCAGACGTTTTGGTGCTTAAGATGGATGGCAATGTCATGTCCCAGCAAGAGTGCAGAAATATGGCACATGAAATCCACTTTATCTATGCTATAACTACTGTACTTGGGATCTCCAATGCCTGCACCAACTTGCTCCCAAAGGGAGTGATGAAAAATCCCTAGCAGTGCCACTGAGAACTTTGAGTGCCTTAACAGTGCTAAGAATAAGGCAAATCAGGCAGCAGTATATGCCTTGCAAACACAGAATGCACTTCTGTTGGAAACACTAACTCCTGACAAACTCAGGTGTTGCAGATATAGGTCTCTTTGTGGGCCAGGTTCTTGAACAGTCGTTCGTCCTTCAAATACTTTCAGGAAGAGTGGTCATTGGAGGTGCAGGACTGCCTAAATGCATGTGAAAGTACTCTGGTCCAGCATCTGGAACAAGATTTAAATGTTTGTATATATGTACTCTAGTGTAATGGGCAAGTGAATCCAGAATGAGAGGCCAATGACTTTCCACCAATGCTTGTCACCTACATGCTTGAGACTTTGACTCAGATAACTCGGGTATTTTCTTGGCTCTGCACTTGCTTTTGAGGGGCATTATAGAGACATACATTTCCCATACACTACTGTCTTTATTGCCAACCGGGCCACCTTTACAGTAAAGCTAGACCTGGATTATGATGTTCCAATAAGACTATGAAAACAGTCTTTGCAGAATTCAGTGGCTTAACGCACCAACCACAGATTGGCATTTAAATGACAGTCCTTTACCTCTTCTATAACTAGTCCTCTGACTTCAGGTCAGGATTCCCAATTCATAAATGACTTCTGAAACCCCAAAATAAAAATATTGTATTATTTACAAACATATTGCCCTATTGAAGGTAATAATATGAGTCTACACCCATTGGGATATACAAACCGGATTCTGAACACCAGTCGCACAAGAAGCATGTGACCCAAGTGTCAGTTTTCCACTCGCAAAATTTAAAATCAAAACATTTACTATGAACTTTAAGAAAGTAAACAATGACTTACCGAAGAAGTTAACCCCTTGCCTGCTCATGATGGAACCACTCCGTCATGAGCCACAGGCGCCGTGTGCTCATGACGGAGTGGTTCCGTCATGCTGCGGCCGTTGGCGGCCGCTCCGCCCACGCGGCACTGATTCCCCGCCTGTGCGGGCGAACAATGCAAGTGGGCAGAGTCGTGACGGAACCACTCCGTCATGAGCACAGCGCGCCCGTGGCTCATGACAGAGTGGTTCCGTCACGAGCATGGCGGCGCCGCGCTGACCCCGAACCCCCCCAGCTCCGCGGCGGAATTCGTGCCGCGGCAAAGGGGTTAAAGGTATTAACAAAGCCAGAAACAATATACACTTGCAGACTCCGATGCTTCTCAGCTCTGCCCCTGTTATATCTGTAGAGTGATTAACCGTGATTATTAGTAGACGCCCTTTGGCTTTTCCTTAGATCTGTGCCCACCCAACCCACATTTTTGAAGGAATTCTCCTAATCAGTTTAGTTAAGGACTGGCTTCTGAGTCATTTCTTTAATGACTGGAAATAGTCTTCCAGAATTCAAAACTGCTGTGGTTGTCTACTAAACAAAACATTAGGTAGACCATTTTAGACCTGCCCAGTTATCTTCGTCATTGGAAGAAGAGAGAGAGTAGTTACAAAGCAGCTGCACCTTCAGGATAGTAATGTCCCTTGTATACATAGGGCAGGTTTCCATCCAGCTCAGGGAATTGAGACTGCATTACTACTCTGTTGGATCACGTTGGATTGAAGGCAGACAGGGCGAGTTACATGGCAATGATGCAATTAGACCTATCGATGGTGTTTCATAAAGTCGACCATGGCACCCGGATAAAGAAGTTACAAAAGTGCCGGGATAAATCAGGCTTGTAATAAATGGCTGAACTTTTTTGGGAAGGATAGATACCAAGTACTTTCCCTGCATCTGTTTGCATGGAAGCATTAGGCAGTTACCTTTGGAGTATCACTTGATTCACTCCTAATCTCAGTGCTACTCCTTTGATTGAGTTATTACAACATCTTGGTATTTTTTGTTTTACAGTTATGTCGATAACACTTATGTTGATCAAAATTCAAACTTTATCTGATGAAGATAACTGGCACTTCTCTGTTTCTTTAGTCTTGATTCAAAAATGGACGCGTGATCATTTTTTTAACTAAGTCCAAGTAGTACAGATTTGTGGGGGGGGTTCAAATGAGCTCTCTTGACAGAGATTTGGTATCAACAGCTTGCTTCTTTCCACCACTAGTTTCTGGGGATAGAAATGTTGGTGCAAAGTGAAGAATGGCTCTCTAAAATCTCCCAACCTAGTCAAAACAGGATTTTTCATCTGTTCATTCAGAGTTTAATTTCTGTAATAAAATTACACAACAAATAATAGCTGATGCGGCAATTGTTGTGTCATGGATTGATTATGTAAAAAGCATATAATCTTGCTGTCCCAGACTGAACTGCAAGGTTTTTTTTTATTTTAATTGATGGTTTGAGTTGGGCCATTTGTGGGTCTGGGTCCATTTTGTGTGTGGTGCAAATACTTGAGGAAAATGTGCAGCGATGCAGAAAAGCTAACATTCTGTGAATCGCTAGATTTGCTATTTGAAGTAGAATCGGATCTTAGCCGAAAGGTAAAAATAATTACAAGAACCAAAGAAAACCGGGCCCATCTTTTTTTTTTTTATTTAAGACAAGGCAATTTGATGTGGTGCCTGCACAATGAAGCAACCTGTTCGTGTTTTCTGTGCCTGGTATATTATGTGATAGATATACACTGTGACCACTCTTTCTTTTCTTTTTTTCTTAAACCACAGGAGACTCAGCCAAAGGCCCACAACTGAAGAGCTAGAGCAAAGAAATATCCTGAAACGTAAGTTCATATTGTTTGTAAATCTTTTTACGCAATAGTGATCACTTTCACATAACCTCTTGTCTCTTCGTTTTGCCCAATGTAAGCCCAAGTGACCACGACATTGCCCCTGTTTCTCTCTTCCTATCTACCCTTGCTTTGCCTCTCACCATCTTAGGGTGGTTGTACCTCTCCTCTCACTGTAGGCGTATACAGCTTTAACTTGTTCCGCCAATAAAGTGGCCTGTTTCCAAAAAGGGACTTGTGAATAAGACCGAGAAGTTTGAAGAGGGAGCGCTTTTTTATCAGAAGCCAAAGAAGAGATTTAAGTTTGGGCTCAGATGGAGAGTGGGGAAGCAGATTGCAGATCTAGCGGGCAGCTGTGTTTGTACCACCTGAAGTGTAGCAAATAAAGCTTTGTTTGCAGCAGTCATAAGGACATTTCCATAATCTAGGTGACTTATAATAAGTGCCCTACTTGGTGCATTTTCAGGACTGCAAAGGCAGCCATTGGGAAGCTCTCCTTAGAATGTGCATAATTCCAAAGCAAGGCCCAAAGATGGAATTTACCTGATCTTTCATAGAGAGGGTCATCATCAATTAGTATGCCCAGATTTCCCCCCGGTTATGATAAGTTGCATGTTGTCCGCATTATGGCCTTGTGGACCTTGCGCAAAGAAGCAGTATTGTAATGTATCTGAAAGAAACACGTTAGTTAGATTCCTCACCTTAGAACATCCCCAGGCGTCAGACTGGATCCGGAAGATTTTTCGTCAGCAATACCCCTTGCGCGTCGCTAGGCGTCCTCTGCGGCTCCGCGTCCGTCGTCGGCGTCGTGCGCCGGAATGACGTCGTCGGAGTACTTAGACGCCGCCCTCGCACGCTGACGTCAGTTCTTCTTTTTTCCGCGCCAGTAAGCGCAGATCCAGGAGAGCTACCCCTTTAGTCACTTTTTGACTAACTTTTTTCGATCCTTTTTGATCTTGTCTCGACTCCGGTGCCGGTAGGATGCCTGGTTTTAAAGCCTGTGCTGACTGCAGCCGCTTGATGTCGGTTACGGACCATCACCGCCGGTGCCTTTACTGCTTGGGCCTCGACCACGACGCGGAGTCGTGTTCGGACTGCAAGGCCCTGACCTCGAAGGCTAGACGGGAGCGGTCCCGTAAGCTTCTCGAGCTTCGCCACTCGGCTCCGCGCCCCTCTCGATCCCGGTCCAGGAGGAGGTCCAAGGATCGGTCGCGGAGCCGCAGCCGACGTCATCATCGATCGTCTGACTCCAAGTCTTCGGGTAAGTCGAAGCACTCCAAGAAGTCCAAGAGGTGACACCGCTCTTCGGACTCCCCTCGCCGGTCGCGCTACTCGGTCGAGGGTCAGGGTGGTTCCACCCCCACGGCTCCAGCGGAGCCGCAGGCGCCGCGCAAGTCCCCATACCCGCCGGTCCCTGGGACTGATGCGACGCCGGCGGAAGTCAGTGCCTTCCTCTCGGCCATGAGGAACCTGGCTCCGCCGTCGACGCCCGCTGGCGCGCCTTCGGGCCCCGCGGACCCGACTGGGCAACCTTGCCTGCCGGCGGCTCCGGCCCCAGCGCCGTCGACGGCTCCGACCTCGACGCCGCAAGCGCCCGAGGGACCCGTTCCCGAGTCCCCGCTGACGCCGGTCGACCTCGTCACGCCTCCTCCGCCGGCGTCGACACCGGTACCACCTCCGACGCCGGCTCCGCTCGGCGTCGATCCCCAGTTCAGTCCCGCTCCGGGCCCGGCGCCGTTACGGCGTCGATGGACGCTGCGTTTGGCGCCGCTGGAGACACATTTTGTCTATCGCCCGGCTCCGATCCTTCCTCCTGCATACCAGGAATCGGATGATGGGGGCGAATGGGAGGGATCCGAGGATCCTATGGCCGTCAACTGTCACAGGACTGGGCAGATGAACTGGGTGAGGCCAGTGGTCTGGATACCTCTCCAGACACTGGATTCATCTCTCCTCCGACTGTGGCTTCGGAGGAGGGTGCTGCTTTCTCTGTGGTGCTGCGCAAGGCGGCCGCAGCCCTTGGGCTCGAGCTACCTGCCGTGGCTGTGAGGACTAATGTCCTCACTGAGGTGCTTCAGTCTGCAGCAAGCTCCACTGAGCCTCTGCTGCCATTCAATGAGGCCCTCACTGACGTTCTGCAGGGCACCTGGTCCAAGCCCTCCACAGTTCCTCCTGTGGACAGGAACGTCGCCAGGCGCCACCGCCCTGCTCCGGGCAACCCCAGTTTTCTGTCCCAACACCCTACCCCCGAGAGCCTGGTTATCCAGGCCTCTACCTCCCAATCCTCCTTCCCGACCGCTCCGCCGGACCGGGATTCCAAGAGACTGGAACAGTTCAGCAAAAAGCTGTTCTCCTCCCTTAGTTTGGGCCTGCGGTCTTTGAACACCGCCTGTCTCTTGGACCGTTATTCCCACTCTCTGTGGGATACGGTGGAGGACGTGCTGCCCCTGTGTTCGGAGGAGGTCCAGACACGACTTACCCAGGCTCTGGCCAATGGGAGGGATGCAGCGCGACATGCTATCCGATGTGGGCTTGACACTACGGACTCGCTGGGTAGGGCGATTTCTACCTCAGTGGCGCTTAGACGTCACGCCTGGCTGCGGTCCACGTCTTTTTCGGGCGATGTCCAGAGCACCCTCATGGACATGCCCTTTGATGGCACTCGCCTTTTCGGCGAGAAAGCGGACAGTGCGCTGAATCGCTTTAAGGACTCCCGGGCTACGGCCAAGTCCTTGGGCCTCTCGGCCCCGCGGTCGCAAACTTCCGCCTTTCGCCCCTTTCGTGGCCAAGGAAGGGGTGCCTCCTCACGTGCGCCTAGCCACCAGCCGCAGAACCAACCTGCGCGCGGTCGCGGACGTGGTTTCCGCCGAGGCGGTTCTGGAGGACGACGCGGTCAGCCCACATCCACCCCGGCAGCATCCGCCTCAAAGCCTTCCTAGTCCGAGCTTTCAGGCCCATTCCACGCCAGTGGGCGGCAGAGTTCGCCATCACCTGCTCCACTGGCGGTCCATCACATCGGACAGGTGGGTGCTGCAAATCGTCCGAAGGGGCTACTCCCTCCCCTTCGAGACGACCCCTCCAGCCATGCCACCGCAGCACCACCGTATCTCGGGGGATCATTTGAATCTTCTCCACGAGGAAGTTTCGGCCCTCTTGGCCAAGGGGGCCGTCGAGCGCATTCCGAGCCCAGAAGTAGGTCGTGGTTGTTATTCCCACTACTATGTGGTTCCCAAGAAGGGCAAAGGGGGCCTACGCCCTATCTTGGTCCTCCGGAACGTCAATGCCTTCCTCCGGAAGGAAAGGTTCAAGATGTTAACTTTGGCTCAGGTTCTAGCTGCCCTAGACCCTGGAGACTGGATGGTAGCGTTGGACTTGCAGGACGCATATTTCCACATCCCCGTCCTGCCGGCCCACCGGCGTTACCTGCGGTTCACGGTGGGCCTAGAGCACTTTCAGTTTACCGTGCTCCCCTTTGGCCTCACCAGTGCCCCTCGGGTGTTCACGAAAGTGATGGCGGTGGTCGCAGCTCATCTGCGCAGATCAGGGGTTCCAGTCTTCCCCTATCTCGACGACTGGTTGTTAAAGGCGGGCTCGCCCCAGACAGTCGTCTCCCACCTCCAGACTACGGCGGATCTCCTGCATTTGCTGGGATTTTCCATCAACGTGCCGAAGTCACACCTGAGTCCCTCTCAGAAGCTCCTCTTCATCGGAGCGGTTCTCGATTCGGCGCAGTTCCGGGTCTATCCGCCGGAACAGCGGGTCCGGGATATTCAGGCCCTGATTCCCATCTTTCGGCCTCTATCCTGGGTTTCGGTCAGGCTGGTGTTGCGGCTTCTGGGGCTGATGGCCTCCTGCATCCTACTAGGGCATCACGCCAGGTGGCGCATGCGGGCTCTGCAGTGGGACCTGAAGTTTCAGTGGGCCCAGCATCACGGCAACCTGTCCGACCATGTCTTGATCTCGGAGGGCACTGCACAGCAGTTGCAGTGGTGGCTCACGGACCGCGATTGGGTCATGGGCAAGAGCCTCTCCCTTCCCCAACCGGAGCATGTCGTAGTGACGGATGCGTCCCTCCTGGGATGGGGTGGCCATATGGGAGAGGCGGAGATCAGAGGCCTCTGGTCTCCGGCGGAGTCTCGCCTCCACATCAACCTGTTGGAGTTGAGAGCGATCCGACTTGCACTGAAAGCCTTCCTTCCCTCTGTCAGGGGAAGTGTGGTGCAGGTGTTCACGGACAACACCACCGCCATGTGGTATTGCAACAAGCAGGGCGGGGTGGGGTCGTGGACCCTTTGTCAGGAGGCTCTGCGCCTCTGGACGTGGCTGGAACACCAGGGCGTCACCCTGGTGGTTCAACATCTGGTGGGCTCTCTGAACGCCAGAGCAGACGAACTCAGCCGCCGGTGCATGATGGATCACGAATGGCGTCGGAACTCCGAGGTGGCGCAAGGTCTCTTTCAGCAGTGGGGAGAGCCTTGGTTAGATCTGTTCGCCACCGAAGAGAACGCGCAATGTCAGCAGTTCTGCGCGTTGGAATTTCCAAGGCGGCACTCGCTCGGCGACGCTTTTCGTCACGAGTGGAGTTGCGGTCTGTTGTACGCCTTTCCGCCTATACCACTTCTGCCCAGAGTGCTGAAGAAGATCAGGCACGGCCGGGCCCAAGTCATCTTGGTGGCCCCGGATTGGGCACGAAGGTACTGGTATCCCGAGCTACTCAGTATGTTGACCGATCCTCCGATACGTCTGCCCCTTCGGGAGGATCTTCTGTCGCAGCAGCAGGGGACGGTCCTACACCCGAACCTGTCCAGCCTCCACCTCCATGCGTGGAGATTGAGCGGCGGCAGTTGATGCCATTTGACTTGCCTCCTGAAGTCTGTGATATCATTCTGGCAGCCAGGCGTCCCTCCACAAAGACGGTATACGCCTGCCGGTGGAACAAATTTGTGGCATGGTGCACAGAAAAGGCTGTGGATCCCCTTTCCGCCCCTCTTTCTGAGGTTCTCCTCTTTCTTCTTTCTTTGGCCCGGCAGAGCTCTGCCCTGGGCACCTTGAAAGGTTATCTTGCTGCCATCTCTGCCTTCTTGCGGCTTCCTGATCAGCCTTCTCTTTTCAAGTCCCCTGTAGTTACACGCTTTCTAAAAGGCATTACTCACACGTTCCCTCCTGTCCCTTTTGTAATGCCTCAGTGGGACTTGAATCTTGTTCTCACATTTCTAATGTGCGCTCCCTTTGAGCCTCTTCATAATTGTCCTCTTCGTCTGCTGACGCTTAAGACTGCTTTTCTGGTAGCCATCACCTCGGCTAGACGGGTGAGTGAGCTCCAGGCTTTATCATCGAAGCCTCCCTTTCTCTCTGTTCATCCGGACAAGGTTGTCCTTCGGCCTCGTCCCTCCTTTCTTCCGAAAGTGGTGACCCCCTTTCATCTTGGGCAGTCTGTCACCTTGCCCACCTTCTTTCCGCCTCCGCATCCTTCCAAAGAGGAAGAGAGGCTCCACCGTCTGGACCCAAAACGTGCGCTCTCCTTTTATCTGGACCGCACAAAGCAGTTCCGGGTGGACGACCAACTTTTCGTTGGATACGTGGGTGCTAAGAAGGGGAAAGCTGTGCACAAACGGACCATCTCTCGGTGGGTCGTTTTGTGCATCAAAATTTGTTATTCCTTGTCAAAAAAGGACCCTCCTGTTGGGCTGCGCGCCCATTCCACTCGGGCCACAGCGGCTACTACTGCTTTGGGACGGGGTGTCCCTTTGCAGGACATCTGTCAGGCGGCGACGTGGGCTTCGCTACACACGTTTGCCAGGCATTATTGCCTTGACAGCCAAGTCCGGAGGGATGGCTTCTTTGGCCATTCTGTCCTCCAGGACTTTCTGGTGTGATCTTGGTTCGCAGACCCACCACCGGGGATGGTATTGCTTGGGTATCTATTCTAAGGTGAGGAATCTAACTAACGTGTTTCTTTCAGATGAACAAGTTACTTACCTTCGGTAACGATATATCTGCAAGAAACATTAGTTAGTTAGATTCCTCACCGACCCACCCATCCTCCCCGTTCTGCGAACTGACATCTAGGGTTAAGGTTATCCTTTTCAGGCCCCTAGATTTTATTTTTGGCACCAGTGTCGGTCTTTGCATGGCTCTGCGTTCCTGGCGCGGAAAGCTATGTACAAGAACTGACGTCAGCGCGCGAGGGCGGCGTCTAAGTACTCCGACGACGTCATTCCGGCGCACGACGCCGACGACGGACGCGGAGCCGCAGACGACGCCTAGCGACGCGCAAGGGGTATTGCTGACGAAAAATCTTCCGGATCCAGTCTGACGCCTGGGGATATTCTAAGGTGAGGAATCTAACTAACTAATGTTTCTTACAGATACATCGTTACCGAAGGTAAGTAACTTGTTCTTTAGCAAGAGGTGTGAACAATGAGGAAAGGGGCTGCGGTGGTCAATTATTAACCCCTTGTTAATGTTAGATGAGCGATATGACTTGTATGGCAAGTGAGCTATGTTACAATTTGTATGAGCTTCTTGTGGTGAAATTCATATAAGGACTTACCCAAGTCATGGTTTTTGGTGGTCTGCCTAAATGTTAGTCTTGGGGGAAATAAGTTGTTAGATGTAATTTCCCTACTTGCAAGGTTGGAATTTACATCTGGTTTGAGCCTGGCGAGATATGACATAGCAAGAAGGGATTTAGTAGAATGTGGAAAGAGATTGCACTTCAGTAGTCAAGCCCATATGGAATGTATTGGCTTTTCAATTTTACATGTAGATGCCCTAGTGAAACAGCTATGCCTGTATAAATGATATCATCATTTGATGCAAAGCAAGAAGAATTTGATGTACGAGTTCCAGTGAGTAGAATGTGGATGGGACAGCTGTACTGCTGCTGAACTTACATTCAGGAGAGCTCAGTTGATACTTGGCGCATTAGTAAAGTGTGACAGGAAAGACTGTGAGCAAGAGGTCTTTTTAATCTAATGTAGTTGTAGGCGTTAGATGACTGGGAGAGGAGCCGGTTTTTTTGTGTGGAGTGCTGAAGATGTAGCTCTGTGTTGCATGCACCGCAACTGGTAGGGGGGAAGAAGTGAAAGAGCATGGCCAATTACCAGTGGCGGCTGCTCGCGGAAAGCATCAGCAGGGACGGGAGTGGTATTTAAAAATTAAAAATAAACACTCAACGTGCCTCCGTCCCCTCCATCCTCTTCCTGGGTTCTTCACACCTCAAGCAGGAAGCACCTGGGCTTCCAGGCTCCCCATAGCCAATCACATCGCTGCAATGCAGCTTTGTGATTGGTCTTAGCGCCGTGGTTCAGTGCTCAGCAAGGAAATGGAAGCCCTGGGCATGTTCTCCTTCCAGGCTGTAATGCAGCACGGGTGGAGAACATTCATGCGCACTTACATAGTGCCCACCACTCCTCCCCCTGCTCTGAAAGCAGAGCAGATCCGCCCGCCCTGCCAAGACGCCGCAGCAGGAACAAATAAAATGATAATAACGTCCAGTTATTTTCATTTTAGATTTCCTTTCTTTTTTTCACTGCCAAAAGCAGTGAGGCAGCGCTCCTCCGCCTTAGCGGAGGAGCCGCCACTGGAATTTACTTAAAAAGTGGAGGTTCCTTGCAGCCCTTGATCGTTCGCCGAAGGATGTGTGTAGACATTGCAGACTGTTCCCTCAGACCTGTTAGTAGGCACTCCAACATGGCCAGGTGCCAGTGAACTCTGTCACCTATCATTTTTTATCTTCTTCACTGCTCAGAACAAAATGTCCTCATCAAAAATGGCGGGCATGCTTGGTGGATTAAGTGGAATGCGTTTGTGAACTGTCATGAATGGTAAAGCAGCAAACATCGAACATGTTACTAATAAAATGGGTGTCTAGCACAAGAAATGTGCTTGCTTGTGTAAGATTTACATTGCAGTGCCTTAAGTTAACATATTAAGCTTTGGGTGAAAAAATGTGTGTATGCATTATACTGTCACACCGCGCCAAGCCGGCAACCTCGACTGGTCCATGGACTTGGAAAGGCAGTGCTGAAAAGAGCCGCCATCTCCTGCTGGCATTGAGCTCGAATACACCGTGCCCAAAGTTTACAGGACTGCGGCGTTGTATTACAGTGAGGCTATCCGAAGGCCTCCTCATCTGTCAGAATACTTCAGATTTACCGCGTTTTGTGTGGTGTAAACGGAGACTCCCTGTCTGTCCTCCTCGACCAGGGCTTTGTTTGAGGCGGCTGCAGCGCCTGGCGGCTTTGGAGGCCGGTAACGTCCTCGTAGCATTGCTGCAAACTGAGCGGTACTTCCGTTTTCCACGAGAGCCCGGAATCTCAGCTCTTTGTCACCCTTTCCTGTTCATTTCCCTCGCAGGGTTAGAACGTAATCTAAACACAGGTCTCCCTCGAGGGACGCAGAGAAACAATTCTTGTGTCTCTTGGAGAGGGGGAGACTCTTCGGCCGCGAGCTGCGTTATATAGTTGCAAAACTAACCCGTTTCCACAGTCCTGATTCTGCATTATAGCAAGGTTGTTGTTTTAACTCCTTTAAATGCGAGATCAGGTGCATTGGCAGTTGCTTTCACATCACTGCACCCACGGTTATCTTGCAAATTTATGAAAAATAGAATCTCTACTCTTCCTTTTAAAAATGCTTTCGCGTTCTGTTGCTGGGTAAATCAATACAATTTTTTTTTAATTGCGAAGCAGTGGGACATCACAAATGTAACAAAATGTACTTTAAAATGTTCTAGTCGCCCCTCTACAGGCCCTCACTTACTCAGATTTCGAGTCACGCTGGAATCCACTGTGGGGTACAAATGGGAGTTTAAGCCTGAAATGGTGTGCGGGTTTTGAGATAATCACGTTACACCTGCAATTTTCTCTAAACACATTTCATCACGAAAAATTAGGTAAAATGTGTCAGATTTAAAACAAATGGTTGGAAATGGCTGCATGTTTGTCCGCATGTACACTGACCATGCCAAATTTAGGAAATGATCGAAAGCCACAGTGTTCTCATTTGGAACTTTACAACCCCGTTATCCCCAACCTGTTTACGCCGATATACCCCCTCTCGGCGTGATTCGTGCGCCATTATAAATTAAATGAACATAAGAATTACCAAAACGTTGAATTTGGACCTCAGTTGCTGATGCCCATCTTATGCCACATTGTGACCTGTTAAACTAGAAAGGTGCAGTGATGTACAGCATTCAAACGCTGTATCCTCGATGCTAGTATTTACTGGAAACGTTATTATTGCACAAAATAACACATTACTTAAAACCCGGCTTGGAGCAGCTGTAACTGGTTCAGAAGCAGGTTCTCACGGGGCCTGTAAATAATGTGTTGATTGGAACGTGCTTTTTTAGTGCGCGCAAGGTTTGGTCGAAACCCGTGCTGTGTTACACAATCTTTTTATTTTTCTTCCTGTTATTTTCCTTCCAGTTCTCCTTGCTTGAACAGGCTTTGCTGAAGTGCACTGGTTTCAAGCTGTGTGTGAAGTGCCACAAGCTGGTTTGTAGTGGCTGACCCACAGCCCTGATGTGTGTGCCCTCTGATGATTAACCATCCAGTAGAAGCATGCACGCTCTGTGCAAATGTTGTGTTCGTTTCTTTCGAGTACCTTGTGGTCTACTCACAGAGCACAGCTGAACTCATCCTCCAGGAAACACTTGACTTTATTTTCACGATTAAAAGAGTATTGAGGGAGTAAAGATAGTCAGGAATCCAGTGTCGTATCGAGCATCTCAACTGTGGGTGGCGAATAGAAGCTCACTATGCAATGGCCCTCTCACCTCCGCATGGACACATTGGTTGCTGCAATCCCTGTGGGAATGTGAAGGCAATGGATAGAGCTACCACACTCTGGAATTAGTTGCATATCGTGAATAAAATTGGTCCCCAGTGACTCCTACTGTCTGTATTTGGTTGCCCAGAACCAGGGAAAGGCTCGTACTGGCTTAGATGGATAAGGCACTGTCCTCATCTACTCAAACATGTTACATCATCACGTCGAGTTTCTGTCCATCTGAGCTTGGAGATCCCAGGCAGCCTTTTCACTATAGGATTGAGATTGATGCTGCCTTTCCCCCTCGGTGCAGTGACACAGGCATGATTGTAGTCAAACATCTTATTTCTCCCTTGGTGTTTTACAGTCGACCAAGTTTCTTGACACTCCAGTGGCACGGGGATTACACTAAATAACCAAACTAGCCTCCTCCTGTGGGTGCCAACTCGTTGAGTGAAGCTTGGCTTGCCCTGTCCTGCTCATGAATCCTCCGCCCCATTGGGTACATCCCACACTATCTTGATGCAAAAGACTCAGAGGGAGGAGGCTGCCAAGTGAGGGCCTGTACCATAAGAAAGTGGAAGACGCAGACTTCTTTCAGGTTTCCAACAAAGTTCGCTCATCAATCAGCTGGCCACGCCATTTTGAGATCTCAATTTTCTCGGACCACATTCTCAGACTTAGAAGTACATGACCCTACTTACCTCTCCTTCATCTGATTCTCTTGGTTGAATTTGATGCCTTAAAGCTGGCCTTCCTCCTTCAGCCACTCTTCAGGACCTGTGGTCCACTATTATCGGACAACTTCAGTACAGGTTTTCCCACTAGATGTCCCTCTCTTAGTAAAGATGGATTCCCTTCAAATTGTGTTGTAGTTCTCTAATGATTCGGAGTAGTGAGACAGAGAATATAGTTGGAACAGGTTGCAGCTATACCACATTTTTTGTTCCTTCCCAATGTCATATTTTGTCTTCTGTCCCTTGAATTCCATTTAAAGGGGAAGTGTCAGTGGCAGCATCTCCAGGGTCAGGCCTTCCTCAGTCTTAGGCGGCACCAGTCTCATGGTCTGCGCTGACTGCTTTTTTTAGGTCAAGCATTTTAGAAGTTTCTACAACCATTGTTTTCAACATCAACCTTGGTTCTGATGCTCTCAACACTGACCCCCAGGCTCAGTCTTTTGGCCCAATGTTTGTCCAGGATGATTCATCTTCTCAGCCACCTTCTCGCCGTAGACCATGGTTGGCTGGTCATTATATTGGCTGGGACACTGATGATCAAGGTACTGATGACCACAAGGATTCACACAACTCTTAGACAGTTTGCATGCTAGAATCAGCACTTGATGGTCTGTCTAGTCATGTGCTGAAAGCTACCATGGCACCTCTTCAAACCAGTCTTGTGGTATAAGGCCCTTAAACCGGAAGAGAGATTGAAAAAAAGGCCTCTAGTAGCTAGTAATGTGTAAATCTCTGGACAGAAAGTATAGATCCCACAAGTATAATACCATCTTTGTCTCTTTAGTCCCACCATCTTATGCTTGAACTAGAGAGATGGCAACCTCCTTAAATGGTGAGGCTTTTCCCTCCTACATGGACAACGCTGTGATGCCAGCAAAAGCCAGTTCAGAAATGGCGAGCTGTGCTATGTAACTTTGGCATAGTTTTGAATATTATGCCTCTTTCCTCTCCATACATAGAAGTATATCTTTATGCCCAGTTTGCGGTACTGCAGACAACTCAACACTGAAGTCCTGCAGCTTATAGTCTAGAAAGAGCAGGCCCTGAGGAAACATGGGAACCTTTCCTGCTCTAGCTTTCTAGGAGCTCAGAGTTTGAAGGCCTCAGAACTAAGAGGATGCCCAGATTATAATTGTAGTTTACCTTTCTGTAGGAATAATGTATTTGATCATGCAATGGAAGAGATGCTACAGTAGGGAAAGATAGTAAGTAGCTGCCACATGACTGAATTTCATCCAGTCAGTACACATCAGACAACCTTCCAGTTAGGCAAGGCTTTCCAGTCTTCTAAGGCTAGGGCCTTCTTCAAAAGCAAGCTCTTACCAGGGCCTTCTTCAATCTCAATTTGGGAGATATGTTTCAAGGGGACGCTTAAGACTACTGAGGCTACACGCAGTGACTTCCCGGGCAGTTCAGTCACTAGTTCCTACTTCATTTCTGGTGATGCAGACATTCAAATAGAGGGTGATGTGTCAGGCATACAGACTGTCTTTGATGCCAGGATGCAAATGTTGCAGTTTCTCCTTGCTGAACTCTGAGATTATAGTCTGGACGTGCCTGAATATTGATTTATGCAACACAGCATTGCAAAGGTCCAGTATTGCTATGAGGGAAGCTCGTCCTGAACTGGACAGAAAAGATGTCTGCGCCTATTCCTACTCCCTTTCTACCAAGAGTCCTTAAAAGAAATAAGGAATGTTTGATAAATAGCAAATATGAGTGTCCAACAGTCCACCAACAAGAACAAGATCCAATCTTCCAAAGAGGCAAATCAGTAGTCCGTGCAATTTGATTGTGGTCAAAAGTTCATTTTATTCTTTTATTCTTTCAAGGAATTTTCATAAAAAACACTTCACGCTATGGACAAGCCTGCCAACGCGTTTCGTCCCCTTGGGACTTCTTCAGGGCTTAGCGGATAGTGCATATATGACAAGTGTTCTTGTGCAATGTTAACAGTCCAAGTTTATGCGAATGCAAGGGGATGAAACGCGTCGGGAGTCTTGTCCATAGCGTGAAGTGTTTTTTATAAAAATTCCTTGAAAGAATAAAAGAATAAAATGAACTTTTGACCACAATCAAATTGCACGGACTACTGATTTGCCTCTTTGGAAGATTGGATCTTGTTCTTGTTTGTGGACTGTTGGACACTCATATTTGCTATTTATCATACATTCCTTATATCTAGAGTGCAAAACCGACCTGTTGGAGTTTCATGTTTGATGGGTTAGACCCATCTTTTACAGGACGTAGGAAGGTCACGTCTTGGGTTTTCTGCACCTAGGTCACTACAATTTGTAGACATAGTACCTCATTGTAAATGGTGCTGGATTTGCTGCCTTGACCTTCTTTCTTTTGAGTATCCTTAAAAGAAATGAATGATAGCCCAGGGTGCTCATTTATCCTGCTGGTCTTGGCCTTGACTTGCCTTAGACATCTTGCATTTTCTTCACAAAGGGGCCATTTTGAGGCATAACTGGTTGACCCCGATTGAACCAAGGATCCTCCACTTCTCCCTCCCGTCGCTCATTTTGAGTGGCTGGTTCTCTGTGGTCTAGACTTCACTCACTATGGCTCCTCTAGATGTTCTGGGGAGAAATCCAGCACATGGCCCCACTGCAAGAGGTTGTGGCTTTGGTATTGGGCTTTGCACAGCTGCATTAAACCCCATTTCTACTAATTTGGTCAGCCGACGCCATTTGATTTGCTTCTTACATCTGTTCTGCCGACTCCCGTTGGTTGCTCTTCTGTGAAAAGGGACCTGAACATTCTTCAGTCCTCGTTTACATGCAAATCTTAATAACTCTTGGCTTTCTGCTTTATAAAAGGTATGTTTGCAAGTACAAGGTTCTTCTGAAACATACCTTGTTTTCCAGCAAACAAGGCAGTGCTTAGCACAAACCCATCCTTCATCCCAAAGCTGCCGAATTTAATCTAAAAGGGGAGATTTTTCTTTCTGTGCCCAAACGCCTTTTTTGGCTGAAGAGATGCTGCACAGCATTGATTTGGGCGCATTTTTCAATCCACCTCATCTAGCCAGAATGAGCGATTTATGATCTGGGCATCAGTTCTTTGTGGCCCAAGGTGACAGAGGTGCAGACAAGCCTGCTTTGAAGGCCACTGTTGCCAGATCACCACCCGCATCGCCCATAGTTATACTCTACAGGGCCAGCATCTTTCATCCGATTGTCTTGACGGGCATCATCCCTGGCATTCTCCTGCTACGTTCCTGTTGAAGAGGTTTGCAAGGCTTCTACCATACCCACTATGCAAGTTCTGCGTTCTGCATGCATTTTCAGGAGCTAATGCATAGTTCGGCAGTAAATTGATTCTTTTTTCTTTCTTTTGCCTTTTCCTTTGCTGTTGAATCTACCCATGGGTTGGAAATAGTAGGGATCCAGGAGCTAGAAAGAGCATAGACCTTTGCTCCAAAATTGTAGGGTCCAGCATCATCCTGCTTATCTATGTCATTGTTCAAATCATCCTCAATATCAGAATATGTCTCCAAGAAGGCAGTGGTGAGAAAACACATCTGTGCAGGGTATCCATCTTCTTCGAGGAACAACATTTATCCCATCAGGCGGGTCAGCACCCTATGACAGGAGACGTCCTGCAATGTCATTGAATACGCTAAGTAGTACTTTTTTGTTGTTGAAAACTTGACATTTCTGTCCTAACCTTGTTTCTCGTTTCATTGGCTGGCCTAAAGCGTTTTTGCGGTGTCACTGAATTGATTTGTTTCTTTGGTGGACCTGATTTTAGCACAGTATTCGTGCTCATGGATTACTGTTTTCAAGTTGCTGCATGCTAGTTGTTGGCAGCGTCCTGAGAAAAATTGTCAACATATTTTGTGCATCTTCCTGAATTGTGTGACACTTAGATTTGAGTGCTACTAGCACCTTCCTTGTTCGGTTTTCAGAAGAAGTTTGCATGCAGGACACCATAGAAGAGGCGAGGCCTGGTATTGAGCCCGATTGTGCCCTTAAGACAAGTGCTCCGCACTGCTCCGCCCTCTCAGTCAGTCTTGACGTCATTCTTCATTGCCTTATCCGGGAGTTGGATATACCATGTCCAATGTGTGCAGCTCCCCTTACCTATGGCTACTTCCTTCAAATTTCCAGGGTGCTTCGAGCTTCTGAGCTCTCTGAGAGTTTACTGCTGTAGATATGGGAGCCACTGGTAAAATATTTCTTCTCTTATCACAGAAAAGAACGAGGAGGAGGAACAAGAAGCCAGGAGAGAACTGAAACGCCGGCTCACGAGAAAGGTAACTGCCTCATGTTTTTTAGTAACGCGTGTTCGACTCCTTTATTTTTCAAAGAAGATATCATTTTTATTTTCTGATAGTCTTTAGCATCTGCGATTGTCAGAGTCACTTAGATGGTATTTGCACAATTAATTGTAGTATTTGATAGAGCGGAAATTACATCTACACTTTAAAAGACGAGCAAAAACTAAACATGACACTTTTTGAGAGAAAAATAAATGAATGTGTGAAAACTTCACGTTATAGAAAATTATGAAAACAAAGAATTTTAGGTACTGCATTGTAAAATCATGCAGAAAAAGAGTAGTTTAAATAATATCATGCGTCCAGTCGGTTTAAATGTCCTCCTCATTGTTTTGTTGAGTCATATGATTAAGACGCCCACTCCCTCATCACCTGGGTATGGTTGACTTTAATCCAGACTGTCGGTATTCATTATGTGAAGTGGTCGATGCCATTAAATGAGTAACCTGTTTAATCTGTATTGTCACCGAATGAGAGCACACATACCCTTGTTTCGTTTGGGATATTGAGATGATTTATTTCATTGATTTATATTTCATTGTGTGATGTTTTTAAACTATGAAATTGTAGTCGAAAGAGTCTTTTCTGCACAAGACATTGATAGTGTGCTCAATAAATGCAAATCGCTGATCTTCACTCATACACAAGACTGACTACATGGCAGACAATAGACTTTATGAGGGTGGGTGTAGAAAGGGTCCTGTTAGCTCACGGCACTTTCTCTTCTTTTTTAAAAAGGTACTCTGGGACGCTTTTTTATTCGATGGTGTTGTGTGGACATACATTTTGAAATATTTTGTGGAGTCTTTAATAGCTATTTTTTTGGTGGGGGGAACTCACAACAGGGTTGATTCTGGAAGTAGGAGAATCTTATATGGTAAGTGATCTAATAAAGAAGTGGGAGGCGCAGAGAAAGGATATGATCCAATGATAGTGAAGAATAATCATAGTGGGTACATGCTGGGGGGGGAAGGGTGGATCTCTTGATGCCACATCAGTTGTGATAGGAATAGAGGTACCAGTTCTGCAGTGGCAGAGTGTTCAGCAGCCCTGCGGACTCAGCTTTAATTTTCAAAGTTGTTTAGATAGGTATTGTGAGACAGGTGCTTAAACCAAGCCCCTGCACACCTTCCGGGCCCGCGCCCCTCCCCCCCCTTCCCATTCAGGTCATAAATATCTAAGGTATGGCAGACTCAGTGGCCAGGCCGCTCCCTACATTCTGCCGGGGGGGGGGGGAGAATCATTTTGTATTGCGCTACTGTTTTGAGAAGTTCTCATTTAATCATCTGTATGCATTTTTAGTGTCAACCTTGTTTATAAACGCCGTATGGCCATCTCATAAAAACCGTACCCTGGGTTAGGCGTTATGTTAACTTTAAGTTTGAGAGTACTCCTGGCCCATGCTGGAAATATCAAAGCCGCCCCTTATTGCCCTCTCCACATTTCCTTAAGGAAATCTTCAACATCCAAATCTATGAACAGTGCATTTGACACCTGTCTTTAGTTATATTTTTTATACCTTAACCGGTTTTCTGCGTTTTGTTCAGAAAGGTACTCTACAGTTCCTACATGTTTACTGTTATAAACTTGAAAGATATTATTTGCTTCAGAGCGAGTACGCAGAACGGACCGATTGGCGATTCATTGCACACAAGAAGAGTAGTTTGGGTGCTCAAAATCAGCACCTTGCAAACGTAAATTCCTAATTAAGATTCACAAAATAAACATCGGTGAAATGTTACCTTCCTGAGGTGCACTTCCTGTTACCTACCTGAGGTGAATTAGGCGATTACCCACAAATTTGTTATTCACATACCGCTTGCTGATAGATGCTGACCCCAGAGCGGTTATGCATGTTTTTCGGCTACACCAGCAGAATTTTTCACCTGGTGGAAGTTCTACCATCTCAAATTTTTTTTGCATTACAGCGATCTTGGAAAACTATGAACGGCTAAAAAGTTATAAATCTGCTCCAAAGTTAGGAGAAACCGAATTGAACAGATTTCCAACATTTAAGCTTGGCTTTTTGTAAATCCAGTCCACAGCACAGCTGTCTATCTTCTTCACTGGTGACCTTCATCTTTTTCCCTTCCATCTGCTCACAGCTCAGCCTGAGACCTTCAGTGGCAGAACTGGTGGCCAGAAGAATCTTAAGGTTCAATGAATACGTGGAGGTGACTGATTCCCTGGATTATGATCGCCGCGCAGACAAGCCCTGGGCAAGACTGACTCCGGCAGATAAGGCAAGGACCTATGTACAGTTTAACATATTGTGTTGTTTTTTGGTTTTATATTTATTTTCTAATCAGGACTGCATTATGGTTCCCAAAACCTACGATTGTCTTTGTTATTAAATTGATCTTTTTTTGTGTTTTTTAATGAGCATGTAAATTTAGGATTTTCTAATTGAATGGTGTAATTTGTAAAGAATTAAAAAATGATCCAAACTTTCCAGTCTCTTTTTTTTCCTAAATCAAGGGCATGCAACTAACACCTTTGGCTTCTGGCAGTGTCATAAAGGGTTTAAGTATATTGGTCTGGAAAATAAAGTATCCTTCTCTTCACTTGACTCGCCTTCCAGGTCATCATGGCAGACCTGCACACTAATCACATAATTATACCTCAAATTGATATCCTCACAAGATGTCCTGCGTTTCCAGAACTGACTGGGGTACCGGAGTGATAGTTGTCGAGGCATTACCGTAGACTCAACCTCTGAACGAATTTATTTATTTAGTTTCCTTCCAGCTGCATATTGATAAGTGGGCAACAGCACCAGCAGAAAAGAGCCATTCCCTTGCACTCAGCACCAGGGCAAACTTCTTTGGCTCCCCGTGGAAGCTGATCAGAAATAAACTCAATGCCCAGTACCCAACTGGCGTGGGACGCAATAACGAAGCGCTCTTCATGTCCCATACTATATACTCCAGAACAATTGTTGGAACATTATCCCATTAACCAGCTCATAAGTGAACAAACCTCTCTCCTTCCTGCCTGAGCTGTGATCACAATTTATTCCCTGAAGGACATTTCCTTGAATATGCTGCAAATGTGGATAGGATTGCTACCTTCGCTATGGACATGTTCACATATCATTGACTTAGGGCATTATGTAAAGCTAAGTACTGCTGTGGCTAGATTCGAATGCTATCCCCAAAACGCAGACTGAGACTAGTTTGCATCAAGTTGCTCTACCATAGTTGTAGAACAGCCGTTAGATCAGCTAAATTCAACTTGTCAACGAATGCAAGTTGTGTACACTGTCTGGACGAGGATGCCGACTTCCTACATCTTGCTGTGATATGTCCCAAGATTGCCGAATATTGGACTAAAGCGTTTGGTATTGTTTCTATTATAATTGCAAATGACTAAATGCTATCTCCTGAGACAGCTTTCCTGGGTTATACTGCCCACTTCTCCCCATCAAGCTGCACATTTACATCTATAGCCCTTCAACCACCCAAAAGAAGGGTGGCGTGTCTGGTGGAGAAATGGAGTTCCCATGATTTAAACTTAGTTATCTGTCCTCATATACTGCAACAAACGGTTAGAGACGTACTTCTCTACATTACTCCCCAACAGCAAACCAAAAGACGCATGGTAACCATCGCAGGCCTACCTTATCACTGCTGACCCCCTCTTGAGAGGTCAGTACTTTGGTCTGGGCATGTGTACGGAGGAAGGTTGATGATAGACCACGTTGCAGTGATAGTACACACATTCTAAGCGAACAGTATTAACTGAAAGTAGCTCGATCGCCCAGATCCGGTCTGTATCGTTATCTAACCGTAGACATTGATGCAATGCTTGGAAGTACTGTAAGTAGCGGAGCGTGCTCAATGCCATGAATCAGTCAATTTTTTCCATGTGGCTTGTTTCTGATACATACATCGCAGTAACAACTTTGTTATACATGATGCTTGTAGATGAATGTATCATTCTCATTGCCTGGTATCTTGCCGTTTTGTTGAAATTGATTCATAAATTAGAGAAACAACATAAAGGCCCATTGATCTCTACATGATACATTTATTGTGATAAAATAGGGCCTGATGTCTTGCTGCCTTGATCTCCCTCAATGTGTCTCCTCCCTAGAGATCTATTAATCTATACCTGGCATGCTGCTATAATGCCGCACGTCTCTCTGCACCAACCACGCCATCTTCCTAGGTGCTTTTAGACCTTAGGAGATGGTGCATCGCTAAAGTCTAAGAAGGCACAAGACAGTCAGGTGAAGTAATTAAGATGATGGTCCGTCCTCTACCAATTCACTGCCACCTCCAGGTCTCTGGAGACCCAGTGGGGGTGGTGGGTCACCTGCCCGTCCCCCTCTTTTTTGAGTCTGTGGAGATTGACGAAAAATGGGGGAAGGTAGTGGGTGAACTATTTCATTGGATTGGGTCAATTTAGTGAAAACACTTTCACTGCTGTGACATACAAGAAATGAATAAATGGACTTCAGATTTGGAATTCCTGAAAAATGCTTCCTATGCCAGTCGTAAACAATGCAGGACTTTGTCCCTTGCTGTAGTGCAAGCAATATTTTTATCCACAATATAGGAACTTCTGATGATCCGAAATGTATGCATTCTGGAACTTTAAAGGCCGACCTTTTAAAGTAAATCTTTTTTCACTCATTCGGCTTCCGGCGGAAACACAATCTGTTTTCAAGGCAGTTTGCCTGATTTTTAGAATGATTCAGCGCAGCATACTACGTGATCAGGCTGAAAAACTGAATCTTGAATGCTGCAAGAAGATACTTTGTCGAAGCCCAAAAAGTCAGGTAGGACCAAACGCTCAAACAGTTGTTCTCCGGTTGTACCCCAACAAATGTGACACTGCTTGGCTGTTGAGCTCTTCTTAGTGTCTGACCTCACACTTTCGAACAAAACCCTCAAACTCTTTCTCCTTAGAAATAATCTTACAAATTTAGCCTGCAAACTCCAGTGACTGTGTTTTATGCAACTACACATATTTACAATTGCAGTAGATCTATTTCACTGAAGAGTGCTAATGGTCATACATGGCACACAGTATGGGGTGAACCCTCTATACCTGGAGCTGTGCAGGTAATGTGGTGCTACCAACCTTACGTGTTTGCCTACTAGTTAGGCGCTGAACCGTCCACTGTTGGGGCATAACCTTTTCAAAGAATGCTTAAGTGGAACATGTCCAGCATTTTCTTTCATTCCAGATAATAAAAACAAGTAGATGAGTTTAAAGAAGGTTTACAGGAATTTTAGTCAATCATCACTATTAAGATCAATTCATAATGGCTCCTGATTCCTCATTTTGAGAAATAATCAGGCAAATATAACCTGTGGTTTAACCAAATGGTTTCTTGTCAGCAGTGATGCTGCCACATATGTGGTCGAATTCATTATTTTTAGGGACACCTTGGCACTTAAAGTGTGGGGATTCTAATGAATAGATGTTTTTCCCTCCAAGAAAGAATGCCACTGGTGACTGTGATAAGAACATGATTACACCAGTTTAGGTAAATATTGAAGGCCAGAAGCAGTAAACGCTAAGGAGCCAATCACGGCAAAAAGAAATGGAACCCATGTAGCAGAAGACCATTAAGTGAAGACCACCATGATTGCCTCAAAGGGATGGAAGAAAGTGTAGCCATGGAAACTAGAAAATCTGTTTTAGTGGGGTCTGTTTGAGTGTGTGACCGCATATCTTTAGAGTCAATGACACCTTTTAAGTCGGTGTACACAGCAAAAATTCAACACCTTAAGATAAAGTTGGGTGTTGTTAATGTACTATTAATGGAAATGCCCCTGTTGGGCTCCAGCTCCCCATCATACCAAGCCTGTGGCTCCATCTAGGCATCAAGAAGCATGAATGCCAGGACCACCTTCAGGGGGATCCAGCAAGTCATAGGATAGGGCCTGATCTGATGGAAAGTGTCTGGATGAATGGACGACACCCAGTATTGTAGACCAGGATTCCCGAGCGCGACTACCACAGCTCATAAATAGCGACTGAGTAGAGGTGCCAGGAGTATGACAAAGAGGTACTCCTCCATTAGGCACACTCATAAGGTCTTCCAAAACCGGAGTAGTATCCTAATTGCTGCTGTCGGGGTTTTCCACAAATGGTGACGGACAGGCCTGGAAAGGATTGTGTGGCATGAGATGGTCTTTTAACTGATGTGCTTCACAATCTCCAAAACCCCTTCCTGAAAAACAAAGGCGAGACATTGGAGGAAAAGTTGGCAACAAGAAAAAGGTGTAGGGCGGACCTTTGTTTTTTTTAGGTGATCAAGATGCCTCAATTTAGATGTTGTGAAAAAAAATCCCTGCGATAAGGACTCATATCACATAGGAAGCCATAATGGCGCAGTCAGTGTGTAAATAGTTTTAAAGTCCGCTGCCGAAGTGCGATCAGGACAAAAATCATTCCAGGTTGGAAAGCGATAAACAGCTGTTGAGGGAATAGAAGACAATGACACAGGAGATTTAGAGACCACATAAGGACAAACTGTATACCTTTTCTATAAGTAGTACAGATTGCTCAGCCCCTGAAAATAGTAGAAATAAAGTATTAAGCTACCATTTCAATGTGGCCAGTGCTTTAAATGGGCCGGTATTGTCCGGTACGGAGTACCAACACTTTTTTATTTAGAGAGTGAGAGTACCGGCACATCTCAGAAACAAGCAGGTGCTTTGGTACAGAGTACCAGCACTTCAATTTTTCCATTTAAAGTACTGACTGTGGCAGAAAGTCCATAATCGAGTTCTGTGGCAGAAAGTCCATAATCGAGTTAAGTGGCCGAACTGTATCCAGAAGATGGTCAGCTGTATCACTTCTAGTATGGTCGTGTCACCTGCATTTTAAATCCTCGATCTCCACCAAGGTATTACTGAGACATTAGGAAATGGGCATTCGATTTGGGAAGCGGTAGTTCTGAAAATGATTAATCCAAAGTTAAGGGGAAGAATCAACAAATTTTGCAAATTGACGCCATATTTTACAATTTGAGTGCTCATTGTATGTAAGGATCTGATACCATAGTTGTAGTATGAGGAGTTATTTGCTCTGCAGTAATGAGTGTGGGGGTGGGTCTACGACCAGAGCTGCCGACTTTGGAACTTGGGAACAAAGCGCGAGTCTTGGTTTCGGCTCACCATCCTTTAAAAAGTCTGTCCTTGTGAAACGCAATCTTGGATAACGAGCCAATCAATGCCTTTGAGCCAAGTTTGCGCTGTATAAAACTGTAAATTTAGAAAAAACTAGATTCTCAAAAAGCTGGATAATAATGGCCTACTGGTTCACGTGACATTTTACACAGTATCCCGGAGATCCGGTTTGTGCAACAACAACAAAACACACCACAGAAACCCATCTTTGAGTATCTTAACACTGAATTACTGGGAGTGCCCTAACCATTACTTTCTGATTCTCTTCTTTAGGCCGCCATACGGAAAGAACTGAATGAATTTAAAAGCACAGAAATGGAAGTACACGAAGAAAGTCGACACTTTACAAGGTACTGTACATGGCTTATCCGTTGACCTGAAAGGCATGCGAGTAGAAAGCTGCTTAGATGCTCTGCACACCGACTACTCCACTCAGCCTGCTCCGTGTCATTGTTCCTCTTGTTACCTAAAGACTCTGTATGTTGTCTAGCGACAAGTAAGAATGTGCAGACTCAAGATTTTCCAATTAGGGCCTGTAATTTACATTTTAGCAGCTTATCCGGGGACTGTCTCAAATCTACCTTTGTCCACATAAGATCTGGCCATTGGAACAGGACACACCACTTTAACAACAATTTTACACTGATATCAGAATCTCCCTTTCACTGTCTCCCATTGGACTCTTCTGCTCGGCCTACACGGTCATCAAATTAAAATTCAAAAATTGTTTATGCATAATTGAGAATATTTTTTCATAATATATTTTATATAAAATCAAGCAGACAAGTTCCATTCAAATAAAGGAGGTTTCGTATTAACAAAATCTGGTACACCATTCATCATAACCACTATTGCTTTGTATCAGGTTCTAAACGCTTACTGCAACAGGTACAATCATGATTCGAAAGAAGATGGCGAGAAACACAAAGTATGCCTCCTGTGTTGTGCGAAAAGAATTCTTGTTAAACATTGGTTTTAAAATTAAAAACTTTTCTACGCAATTTATTCACTCCAGGGTAAAGATATAAAAAAATCTTTAAAAGACTCTTCTATCATTCCAAACAACCTACAGATGGGTTTGAATACAACCAAACCCTCCTATTACACTTTTGTCAACATAGTGAAAACCAAAATGTGTTTATTGGTTACGAATTTGTGTGAGGTGAGGTAGAGCACCAGTTAAGTACCTTTGGTCGAAAGATCTATGATAAGTAGGAGCTAAGATGAATCATAACTTAGTCCTCAACGACGAATGTTAATCTTATTAAAACATTATTATTTTATGTTTGCTTTAATATTACTTTTAAACTCATTGAAAGATACTTGTAATTTGTAACGTCAGCATTTGTAACATTAGCATCGGAACCCTAAATTGTCACTCATGTTCACTGGCCTTAAATATCTCCACTCTTCTCATGTTCTGTTGTTATGCTTTACTGTGCCTCCGTGACTGCTTTTCCATGTGGTTGTATGGGCTCTCCGTTCCCACAAGCTCTTTGTATTTAAGCCATTCCTCATGTTTCCACTAGGCCTGGGCGTGACATTCTGCTCCGCTCACAGAGTTTGTGAGTTTTTCCCACTCCCCGCTCCGTGTAGCAAGCGGAGTTCCGAAAAACTCCGCTCTGTTGAGCGGAGTTTATTCTTCACTTGCGCTCGCCAACGTTAGGTTGACGAGCACGAGCGGGGAAAATCTTATCCCAGACCACCTCCCGACGATATTTCTCAACACTGGCGGTCGTAGATGACTGCTCGCATTAAGAAACCTTCCGTTCGTGTTGAAGAAGCTGTCACTCAAGTAGAACATCTGATTGAGAAGCAGAAAGAAGCTTCGCCCTCTCGTGCAGTGCATGGGGCTGTTTACGCTGATTTTCCAGTGCAGGACAAACACCCGGTGCAAAAACACGGCGCAACCTAACTCACTCTGCCACTCCGCGTATCACTTTGCAGAGTTCCGCGTAGCTGAACTCCGCCCAGGCCTAGTTTCTACTTGCTTCTCAATTGTCATCTGTAAACTTTAAACTCCAGTTCTTGTTCAAGGCCACTTGTGATCCCACTGATCACATCAGAGGATTCACAAAGGGACAGTGTAATCACTGCTCACTGTAGATTACATGACCAGCTATAGGCACGCCAGATGTCTGTAAATGAAGGCTTTTCAACCCCCATTAACATTCTTAATCACATACCTGTCAGGGCAGTTGAGTCAGTGCTGTGTCGATAACTCTCTTGACCCTCAAAAATGTCCTCAAGAATTATTAGCTACCAAAATGCATTCCATAGTCCTTGTTTATATTCGTCTGCCAAGAAAGGTAAATGAAGGAGTAGTCAGAATGCTGCATACTGCCTTGAAAAGGATTCAACATATGGTGTAAAAACAGGAGCTGTATTCTCTTTCCTCTCAATTAAAATGCAGTCCCTGGAGATTTCACAGATTCACCCATTTCCTAGTTTAGGGATCGTTTCCCTAAGATGAGACTGTATCTGGACACAAGATCTCCATCTGTGTGCAATATTGAGAGTGTCCTGTTGGGATCAGTGGGCGCCGGGGAACCTACCCGCTAGTGACTCTTCCCTGCAACGCAGCACAATGTTTTCCAGCCTGATAAACCGTCCTGAACCAGAGTATGATTATAGCCTTATAGCCCGCCGTAGCTGGCTATATCGGCTATTAAAGGCCCGCTGCAGTGTTAAAGGCCCGAGCCGAAGGCGAGGGACTTTAACAAGGCAGTGGGACTTTAATAGCCGGTATAGCCCTGCTACGAAGGGCTATAAGGCTATTAGAACATTCTGCCACTAGAGGGCAGAATGTTCTCACAAATAAAATGAAGCCTTCAGGGAGCGCGAGGGGATTCAAATATAAAACGAAGCCTTCAGGGAGCACGAGGGGATTCAAATCCCCTCAGGCTCCCTGAAGCCTTTGTTCACAGCCAGAGCTGTGAACAAAGAAACATTGGAATGTTGGAGCTCCGGGCTTATACCTGCCATTATAAGCCCGGAGCACTCCATTCTTTTCAATGGAGCTCCCAGCATTCCAATGTTCTAATATAGCCTTATAGCCCGCCGTAGCGGGCTATACCGGCTGTTAAAGGCCCGCTGCAGCGTTAAAGGCCCGAGCCGAAGGCGAGGGACTTTAACAAAGCAGCGGGACTTTAATTGCCGGTATAGCCCTGCTACGAAGGGCTATAAGGCTATTAGAACATTCTGCCACTAGAGGGCAGAATGTTCTAACAAATAAAGCCTTCAGGGAGCGCGAGGGGATTGGAATCCCCTCAGGCTCCCTGAAGCCTTTGTTCACAGCCAGAGCTGTGAACAAAGAAACATTGGAATGTTGGAGCTCCGGGCTTATACCAGCCATTATAAGCCCAGAGCACTCCATTGTTTTCAATGGAGCTACCAACATTCCAATGTTCTAATTATTTTTAAAGGTATTGCCATTAACTGGATTTGACAGTAACCATTATCAAGATATACAGACTACATTTTTAGACAATAAATATTTAGATGAGATGTGTTTTATAATTTCTGTATATGAGGCTCTCATAGCGATTTTGAAGCCAGTGCACTTTCATTGAATGAGATTCAAAAGAAAGGTACTGAAGATAGAAATGAGAGGCAAAAAGACAAAAATGAATTGTTCTAACGGCAACTACTTTGCAGAGATTGACGGCCTATTTGTGCAGAAAAACGTTCGTTTTAAACATGAAACCTGTGGATAAAAATCTATTCCCGAGTGTAAAGTTCGCTCCCCACCATGAACTGTAAATAAGTTCAGCCGATTACGACAATTGACAAAGTAGAGAGGGCGCGTGGAGAGGTGCCCGAGTTATCATAACTTAAAACAAGTGAGAGCATGGGTGGGAAGTTCCAATTCAGAGCAGGATTCCATAATGTTTTTGGGATTTTTAAAATAGGGGCTTTACGTGATCTCATGTGCTAAAGTTAGAGGCCATTATAGATTCTTCTAAGTAGACAAATCATTTTAGAAATCTAGTTATAAAAGTAAAAAGAACAATTGTCTTGCTAGTGGCGTCACTACACGTTTATAAAATCAAGTGTAATATGTATTCTTTTTTTTGCAGGTTTCACCGCCCATAACGTCTTGCAGAATTGTAATCAAGTACTGCCCAGCATGGTCTGGAAATCATATTTCCTAAAGTCATGAGGTTGCACTGGATCTTAAACAACAACTTGTGTGTATATACTACGTCTTAATCTGTAATTAATAGGGAATCTGATGCCGTTGACCTTACTTGAAGAGGAGATCCTCCGGAATCGAAGGGCAGATGATTATTTTCCGGATAAAAAGGAGCGGCTTGTCCATCATGATCTTGGTGCTTCCACCCCTGCCGCTTGATCACTTGGAAAGATCACGCTGAATGTAAAATGGACAAGACGCAAGGCTGTGGAGCTGGGAGCAGACCCTGGACTGTCCGGTAGGCTTCATCTTGTAGGCCTGGGGATGAAGATGGCGGCCTGCACCAGTCAAAGGACCTCTCAAACAGTTGGGCCAAATTAGAGGCAGCAGCCTCTGGATGAAAATTGCTCAATGGAAGCATTTTATGTTTTAAGGAGGCATTTAAATGTGTGTAACATAAAACTGCAGACAATCAAGGAGTTTAAGTAGTGCAATATATGTGCATCAAACGGCTGTTGTTTATTGCTCGTGACACAGTACTACTGCTTGTTTGTGGCCTCAGTACGTTAGTAGAATTGTTGAGTATCCCTGCGTGGTGCCAGTGAACACAGTGCCAGTACTGGGTGTTGTTGCCTCAACTTTTTGCTTTTAATTCCTAAGCACGAGGTCTCACATGAGTGGATCGCCAGAATCCTCATTATGAATCTTACAAGACTGGCTGCGCCATATCCGCCGAGTGCCACTGCGCCACACGCTATTACTGTCATATGAAGAAGGTTGCACTTGGAGCAAGCCACGAAGGACACTTCGCGACAACAGAACAATTCGGTGTGTATCGCAATCATGGAGGTGGTCCACGTTTGATATGTTGGATTGTTTTTCATGGCATGCACAGCTCAGAGCTAAGACTAACCGCATTGACAATCTGACTTTTATCTGTGTCTAAACATAACAAACAAGCCGGTGGTCCTGTCCTTCGAACCTTTCCTTAGCTACACTTAAAGTATTACAGAAGGCCAACAATTGTTCATAGAAAGCCTTGGAATAATTGCAGAATGTCTGCCATGTTTGATATTCTTGAAACAACAGTAAGTTGGTAGTGAGTAATAGTGGATTATTGCTTAAATGCATGTGCAAAGTTATTATAAAGGGCGCTATGGGCCTCGTAGAAACATGCAGCACTGGACCGATCAACGAATGTGCTCTGTTAAGGGAACAAATGGCCTTCTGTTAAAGCACTTATTGATAAACAGGTATCGAAATCAGTCTCAAGCCGCAGTGTGCATCAATGCCGCCTGCATCGGGCCGCAGGCTCAAAAAAGGGCTATGCACTGTGGAATGGAAGCAGGTTGATTTTTCGGGGGTCCCAATATTAAGTGTGTCGTTAGCAAAAAGATGTCAAGGTCTATAAAAAGAATTTGCGATCAAAGGTTTATGTACTGTGCTTGCGCATTTTGCTCTTAGAACTCCAAAATGTATTTTAGGTTACATTTCCAAGTCCTTCACTACTTGTACAGTTTATAGCTCCTATGAGCATGGAACAAAATTGAAACCACATGTAAGAAAGCAGTGCGCATGCCCATACAGTCACTTTGTTTACAATTCTGTCATTACTGTGTGAAGCTACTGTGCACACTTTTTGCGTTTTGTAGGGAACACGCAACTGCACCATAGTCTATCTGTGATCTTGTTCCTACCTGGATCCCAGCTGTTTTCTCCTGTGGCAAAGATTCCACCAGAGATCTGAGCTGGCAGAGCTTGGAGAGCCTGCAAGGTCACTGCTAGCCACATGTGCTCTGGCCGCCTTCTGAAGCACGAGAGCTTTGGATGTAAAATGGCCCTTCTTCCTACATGCCCGTGCTTTGCAGCCATTGGGTAGATGACTGCGAGCACATGCTCGAAAGCAAATAATGCAACCGGATGCTCTTTACGGGATGGGTAGTTCTGTGGTGAAATCATTCCTGTTGAAAACAAAGCCTCAGTTTCCCCCCTACTCACGCCCCATCGTTTCCAGTGGGTGGTGCAATGAAAGGAACCCCTACTTGTCCCGCAGTTGCAAAGCTAGATTGGATGGATTGCACCTTTCAGTTAAAAATGCCTTTGGTATGAAAATACTTCATACTGAATTTGCAACCTTTTTCTTTCGAGGGAGACTATCCTCTCCAGTCCCAACCTGTTGCAATGGCGTGGATTATAGAGGACTGTACCAATGGTGGTAGTTTCATTGGAGCATGAAAGTGGAGGATATTAAAGGTATGATTGCTGGTGGTGAGGCCGAAAACACATGCCAAAACCTGGGTCAGACTGCTGTTGGTGATGATAAAATGGAGGCTCAGGTGAGAGCGGTATCTCGCAGTACATGACGTAAAGGTCAGGTTAGTGCGGAGATGCGCGAAAGTATCCGCAGGCGTCGAAAAGTTATCATTCTCCCAAGCAGATGGTTCCGGGGGGCGAATACAAGCACAGGTAAGCGCTTAGAAACGAGTTCATGATTTTCCAAAAACTCCCAACCTTTCACCTTCCTCCACAGATGTTCTAGTGGTGCCCACGCGCAGCACGGCAAGGTTCGCATCTTAAAGATACTTCAACAACTTTACACCTGTAAAAGAGGGAGATGGCTGTTAGGGCTGGATTCTGTTGAGGTGACCTCTGTATCCACATGTCCACTGCAGGCTGTTCCTCTGTTGATAGAACCACTGCCACATGATCAGGACATGAGATTCATTGTCCATGTCTTCTCTGTGTCCTGAATGCAAAGTGTTAAAAGCCCAACAGTTGTGAACCAGGGTCTGCACCAAGTTGACCAAAACATTGGATTGGTTGAGTGAACTGCAACAAATGTCCTCCTGGTGTTATTAGGGCGCAAGTCCTGCTTTGTTTCCGCCACATACTAAGGTCACTTCTGACGTCCATAAGGATTTTTGCAAACTCCCCAGGACATTAGCAGCAGCTTCGAAACGTTTAGAGTTGGGGTTAGTTATGGCATAAAGCCCCGCGCCCGTCCTCTCGCGCCACATTTAAGCACCAGCCTTACAGGCTCGCCGCTTTACTCCCCCACCTCCTCTCACACGGTGAAATGTATCTGAAAGATTGCTTTAATGTAGTAATTTTTGCTCGCCATTAATTGTGATGTTATTTAAGTAAATAGAATATATACTAGTATCGTCAGGAACTAAAGAGGACAAATGTGGAATTTAAAATGGTGGCATAAGTAGTGAATTGCAAACATTACTGAATGCTTGGCATGGGGCATGGTTTATGAAAGTGGATTTACAGGTTGAAGGGTTGAAACCATGGCAGAAGGAGGTGGGTATTTTAACAGGCTGCTCGAGGGAACCGGAAGTAAAGCATGCATCAGTGACTAGTCTGGTCATCAGCTTGCATATCGATAAAATACACAGCTCCGTGTAGCAGTTCAGATTTGCCATATAAGTAAGCGTCTGCATTTCTCCCTAATATATTGGTTGGAGAAGTAGAGTTTTGGGTTGTAAATTAAACCCTTCCAAAATGTTCTAGAGAAAAATATGTTAATTTGCCGTGTGGACTGAGCTTTTGGAAGAGCGTCTTAGTTCGCGTTGCACAATCTTAAAAGCGGGCACTGGGTTTAAAAAGCAATTGTCGTGAGTTATTTATTTTGTCAATGTTGTGTTAAAATAATGCATTTCACACACTGTACAACGCCGAGGCTGTTCCAGGGTGTAGGACTCTGCACTTCGTTTCCTACTAGATACAGGGGAGGGAACCAGGTGCGGACAATGTATTTATCGTTCTTGTATAGATGCAATTCTCTTCCTTGCCAATGTTTTCTCAGTGTACCGGTTCTTTGCTGCTGCTCTTGCGCCCTCTTGTGGTTGGCACTGTTCTTTACAGAAAATAGGGTCAGCTACTAGTAGTTTCCGCATTCAGGCTGCAAATATTTTGTTTGCGGATACGCCTGTACACGTTGGGGCCAAGGTGTGTGTAAACAGGGTGAATTATTTGTGGTGTGTGTTTTAAACATATGTTCAAGTGCTTTAAAGAAAAGTATAAAAAAAAAGCTACCTAATTTCATGCACCTGGAAAAATGAATAACTGTAAGCATAGAGAAGTCTTTGGTGCTCGGTAAGCCGAAGAATCTAGTTTGTGTGGCGTTGTGCACGCATTGTCACAACATAAAACCCCTCCAGTTGAGAGGGGGCCGAGTCGTGGCTGGTTAAGAGAAGGAGGGCCGAGCATCAAAGAATACATAGTGGAAAAACACGCTTAAGTCTGGATTTTGACAGGGTATATTACATGTAGTTTCTTAAGCCTCTGGCAAAAGGGCCAGAGGTTACAGACCCTCCCAGTCATCACCTATGTGAACACAGGTTTCAAGTTTTACTTAGCTGCCTCCCTAAACGTGCAGATTTCTTTAGTTACGTGGCTGACAGTGGCTCGTAGACAGGCACAGTAGTTATTTAAGAAAAGAACCAAAAGAAAAAAATGTGACTTCTCGCAGGGGAGGGTCCACCTTGTGACGCAGCGCCCTTGAAACTAGCTGCTCATTCGTCATTTTACACGTCATCGAAAGTGCAACAGTCTTGTTGCCAATTGCTGCTTTATGTAACTAGTGTCTGATTGTCGCTAGTGGGCACTTAGAGGATTATATGAGTTTATTTTGCGACAGTTTTGAATGTTCAGTGATTAGGTTTTCCCAAAGGAACTAATACTTAAAATAGGATCCCGCTCCAATGGCTTTCCCGTTAGCAGATCATGCTGACGCACAGCCGATGACATCATGACTTGTTTCAAGTGTTTTCAATGTGCAGCGTCATCAACGTGCGACAGTTGAACCTGTTTTCATGTCTTGCTCTTAGCTGTGCAGTATGGTTTGACATAGAACATGTTGTTCTACAAATGTCCGAGAGGACAGGGAAGTGAAATCGGCTTTGTTTAGGAACATATTGATACTTTTTTTTTGTACAACTATAGAAGCATTTATGTGCTTGATGGACTGAGTAGACGTTCTGTACTTGCACCCCTGATGTAAAATAAAGAAATATTCTTTGTCGGGCAAAGAAAATGTCAGCTGAAGTCACAAAATCTAAGACTCAACTATCAGGCTACAAACTGTAAAACGTTTCTATAATGCTGATTAGTTCCCCAGAGCAGAATGCCGAGAACGAACAAGGACATAATGACTTGTATTGTTGTTGTAGACTTTGACGGCATAACCGATACCGAATCCAAATGCATGACTAACAGGACATGTCACGTATAGCATTATGGCCAGTTTAAAAGCAAAATAAATAAAAAAAGTTTTATTTTTCTAAAGAAGGTGGACACTAAATGTTCGAGTAGTCGAATTTGGACCTAAAAAGGGCTAATGTACACATAATCAACTTTGGTCATAGAATTGTGATCAGTTTGCCTAAAGAATAAGTGTCATTTTAATATAAATTAAACCCTTTGGTTATCGTGGGCATATCCTTTGTTAGTTGTTCCAGCTTTTCCCTCTTTTGAAGATTTCGTTTTGTGTTTCCGAATTCAGTGAGCATCGTTTTTTATTTTTCCCAATGCCAACACATTTCTTATGTGCCACATTTTTGTCTCTTTTAATTGGTGCATTCTGATGAGCTTTTATCGACATTCCCAAGTAAGTGGAGTGCCAGTATTCAGTGTCATATCTTGGGTTTGGGTGAAGAAACAACCTATGCAGATGGCAGTGAGTCACTGCTGCTCACCACCGTCTCTCGTCATGTACCATGGTAATGGTGCCTGAAATTAGCTTTTTTTTTCCAAATAAAAGTTAAATGCGCATTTACTCATTCATGTGCACGTTAAATGGCAATCAACAAAGCAAAACAGGGAGATGGACATGCAAGGGTAGTTTAAGTTATTTAATTTGTGTGCATTTTATTGTTTTAAAAAAAAAATGTTTTGAGAAGGTTTGCTTATGCTCACAAGGTAAATATTAGAGATGTTCTGAACATTCCAGTCGGTCTTCTTTTTCAAATTCTAAAAATGTTTCGTTGTGCTGTACTGTTGGAGGGGCAAACATTAGAAAGCAAAAGAGGACTGGAGATAACAGGGCCCTGTAGACCAAACGTTTGAGAAAGCCAACGTTCATGTGCCACATGTCTATTTAGTTTGAAGTATTTTTATTTCATGTATCAAGAATGTTTTTTTTTTTTGCTCTAGCATTGTATATCGTGAATGCCAGTAGAATCATTTTCTAGACAAGCAAGAGAAGCCTTACATGTTGGGATTCTGAGTTTCTGGTTATTGAGAAATGCCTTTCAGTTCCCTGCTGCATTAGTAATAGTAAACAGAAATTAAATCAGAGCCTTCTCAGGATGAAGCAAACATGGCATCCTACAAAGCAATGGCTGATGGGAAATAACCACCACACTGCAGCGGCTCTGTCTTTCAAAAACACAAAGTACTTCAGGAATGGTGCAAACTCTGACCATGCGGGCTTATTCTGCGTTAAAATTTTTAGTTGGGTTGGAAAACAGTGGCACAGTTGAGATTCACATTCTCACCGTACATTCTGCGCACATGATGTTCAAAGCAGCAAATTCAGTTGAAATTCACTTTTAAATATTTGATTGTGCAGCTGTAGTAAGCAATGTAGGCCACGCCTCTCTTTCTTCAGCGGGTAATGAGAGTGGCATCTTCGATGAAAAGGGGACATGATGCCTTGATCTGTGATTCTTGCCATCTAATGCTGTAGGTATTTCACAGAAAGGTGAGTGCTTGCAAAGTGTAAATAACTCCCACCGTTAGTGTACATTGGTAAATATAGGACAATATCTTTTGCTCTACATCTGTACTGCAACTTACCGTGTGTGTATATGTATATTGGTACACATAAACTGTATATAGTTTTCCCACTGTTATCTAAAAGAAAATCGGTATTATCTTTTTTACAATGTAACTGTGTTTTATTAATGTGTATGTTGTGTTAACCTTATTTAATAAACAACAAATGTGATATGAATAGTAATACATATATTAAGATACTTTTTGCTGTGCACAATTCTAAAAGTGCCTTAGAAAATGTTTAGGTATTTTAACTGTATGTTGAAAAACAATTACCTCAATAAAACTGTTGGGAAAATATGCATAATTATTTCTTTCCACAAATCTCTGTCAGTGGCTCTCTGATGGTCTGTACATGTGCGCCTGAGGCATTAACAGCCCAGTGAATCTCCAGTGTTGACTACTGGGAGATGGGTCAGCCCTAGCGAGGAGAACAACCACGATTCTTTTGTGATAACGGCCTATGTGTCACACAAGGTACATTTAATTTGCTTCTTCAGCAATTAAATAAGGGGTTACTCAAGGATTCGCTTGAGGTCTGGAACTGTTTAACATCTAATTAAATCCACTCTAACATTATTATTATTTTGAGTTTTATATAGGGCTAGCTAGACCCGAAGGTATCAGAGCGCTCTACATGTTATGTGATAACGTTTACAGGAGGTACAAAAGGAAGCACAAATTAAAGTTTCAGTTGTAGTCTGATGGGCATGTTTTGTCTAAGGTGGAGGGGAATAGGCCACAATCCAAAATACTACTCCTGTAGTGGACCAAATTAATTTCCGGAAGAATTATAACACTTTTACTCAGTCGGAGCCATCCTTTATGGTTATCTTGACTGTTTGGCTTGTTCATTTTATGTAAAGATAACGTTGAAAAACGTTGGATATGGCAAGATGACAACCTTTCTGCGCAGGCCAAAGTAGAATACACAGGCTTTCTGACGGAGACTTATACCTGCAGATTCCTGGCCTCTTGACTCTCGTCCAGGTGCCAGTCCGAGTCTTGAAAAGTTGCAACGCCTTTCCTGTTCCAGAAGGTGGTGCTCAGCTCCATCCCAACACTGTGTTCCACCATGCATATGATATAACCAGAGCCACCCAACTCCCACGATTCTCATTGAAACATTAAAATATATATATATATATATATACCTGTTCCTGTCAGGCTATCTTTAGGTAAAAATTCAGGTTTTAAACCCTGTTGTTCCTTTCATGGAACTATATCTGTTTTGAATCCTCAGGAGTTCTGCCTGTGGGGCTTGGGGCCTCAGCATTACTTGGGCAGTCAGTGCAGCCACGTTCACTCGTAAGGCTGCTAAGGAGCAGGAGGCAAAACTCTTTTTGGCACGGATGTGGGTCTGCCACTGGACTCGGTGTCATTCTTACTCAAGGTCCCTCTCCAGTACCTGCTCTACATCCCAGTCTACACCCTCAACAAGAAGTCTTTGAAGCAGGAGAAATTGTAGTTGAGGATAAGACGTAAAGGAGAGCCGGAAGTCCCATAAGGCAGATTACAAGGTGTCCAGACACAGATTCCGCTTCAGTAGTAGGTCTCCTGGTCTGCAACGTCGTTCCCCGACTCCAGCTCTTGATTCCTCAGCAGAATCTAAATTAGTGAATATTACCCTGGCATTGCCTGCACCGCTGAACCTCGCTCCAGCACCAGGCACATGATCGCTCTTGGCATCCCATGAGTTTCTGGTGCTTTGCACCAATCGTTTCTCAAGCCATGTTTACGCTCTTCCACCTTGCTCCAGTTGTCACTGGCACAGCCTTTGGGCCCTATGAAATCCTTGGGGCCTTTGACTAGACTTCTGCTGGGGGACCCTCCCTCAGTTCCTGTTTACCCCGTCCTTCGGATGTCAATCTGGCCTGGGTAGCACAACCCCACCATTGGTGCCCCCACCGATCTCAGCCCCGGGGCTATCTTCAAACTTGTGCCTGCTTCAGAGCCAAATCCAAAGACCAAGGCTATTCTTTTGCACTCTAGGAGACGGGCGCAGAGCCTTAAAGAAAAATCCCAGTACAGAGAGGAGTCTCATTGCAGGCCATTGCCTAAAGCAGGGTATTTTATCAAAGTGGGCTACCTTTTTGGCCCTGATGCAGATCACATGCAAATGCAGGAGATCATTAGTCAGGATAACAATGACAATAGTGAAGTGGCCAATTTTCTCCCTCCTTCTTGGGCAGATGCTTTCCCTCCAGAATACTTGTGGGCTCAATGCCTGGCCTTTAGGACTTTTGTCAGAGGAGGATGTGGCGCTTTTTGCACAAGTCTTAAAAAAGCTGCAGAGGTTCTTGAGTTGTGCCTCCTCTTGGAGGACTAGAAGGCAAACCCCTTTTCAGAGATCCTCCTGCCGGCCTCTTCAGCTTCCGAGGCGTTGCTTCCATTTGATTTGGCACTCATTCAGAATATGCTTGTTGCATGGGGCAATCCATATGTTGCTATGCATTAACCTGTCAGGTGCCACCATCCATCGCTGAGATGCCCCAAATTTCTATCTGCTTACACCTCAATAGAGAGTAGCATAGTGCAGGCTTCATTCTGCTCTAAGCAGATCCAAAGGTCCCTCGCCACTGCTCCTCCTCACCGGTGGTCAAAACAGATTGGAGCCATTTGGAAAACTTTTTTTCCCCTGAGAGTCTTTCCCTCGAATCCACCAATGCGACCTTCCTTTTGGCAAAGAATTCTGATGCATTCTGGGAGATGGAACAGATTGCTGTGCAGAGCCAAGCAGACTACCTCTAGGACCACTATGCTAAGGTTGTTTTCAGCAAACAGGATGTGGCGAAGCAGATCCTACACTCAGGCAGGACTCTGTAGACTGGGGCTCAGTCATTTGGGCCATAGTTGACTATCTGCCACTATGCCTGGCTTTGTTCTACAGACTTTTCATTGAATGTCCAGGCAAATTTGATGGAAAGGCCTTTTAATGGCTCCTGTGTGTTTGGGGAAAAAGCTGACTCCGCGGTGGAATACTTTAAGCTGGGGCAAGCAACAGCTGGTTCCCTGTTTCATTGGCACTACAGCAAATTTAGAGGCTACTGCAATTTCTCCAATGTCAATCCTACCATTCAGTCCAAACTTATGCTTACCAATTTTGCCACCAATATATAGGACGTGATGAACTCAAGTACTGACTCAGCTAGCCCTAGCCCTCTTCTTCCCCTTCACCATCCACAAAACCGGGGGAGGGGAGGTATCAAACCATCTGGGAGCATGTAAAGCCATTACCATGGACCAGTGGATCCTACAGATAACTGAGAAGGGATTGCCCTCCCTTTCCAGGAGCTTACACCCCCATCTCTCTTGTCCTCTATGTTGCTTCTGATGACCACACTAGCATCCTCCAATAGAAAGTCTGGTCCTTCTAAGAAAGGGGCAGTGGAGCTGGTTCCAGATCATGAGATCTGGCAGGGATGTTACTCCTTCAGTTTTCTTGTGGCGGGCTTTGTCCCATTTTCGGTCATTGGCCTTTCAATGCTTTCCTTTGCATAGGGTAATTCAAGATACTGTTGCTTGCCCAGGTCCTTTTGGTTGTGATACTGGGAGACTGGATGGTGTGCTTCGAATTGTGGGACACCTATTTTCCACATGCTAATCTTGGAGTCGCACAGGAGGTACCTGCTCTTGTGATGCTTCCACCTACCTCCAGTTTGTGTACTTTCTGCTCAGGTTGATATCAGCCCCTCGAGCCTTTGCCTAAGTCAATGCAGTGCTCGTGGCACATCTTTGCAAGGTGAGCATGCCTGCATTCTCATGCCTGGATGATTGGCTGCTGAAAGCAGAATCACCACAGCTGATTTTGGGGCACCTGAGGGCCACGGTCGCCCTCCCATTCAGCTTATAGTAATCAGTCAGCCTGCCTGTCTTGCATATACAAGCAGCACAATGCCTCCTCTGCATCGGAACAGTGTTCCATGGTCTTCCCACCTCCCCATAGGTTTCAAGGCATTCAGGATATGATCCTAATGTTTCAAGAGGAACAGTCCCTTGTCTATTGGGCCTCCTAGCGTTCTGCATTTTGTTTGTCCCTCATGCCTGATGGCACATATGTGCCCTCCAGGGGAGTCTCCATTCCCACTGGGTTCAGCATTAAGGTGAACAGGCAAACGTTCACATTTCCCCAGAGGCTACAAAAGATCTTCGTTGGCAGTCAGTGGGCAGGGATTCTCTTCAGTAGGAGATCCTTCTGCCATCCATCAGCAGTGGCCACAGTGGAGATAGATGCCTTCACTCTAGTGTGGGGCTTACATCTGGAGGATTTGGAGATAAGAGTACTCCGATCTCCAGTGGAGCTAAGGTTTCATATCAATTTGCTGAAACTTCAGGCAATCCACTAAACTGACCGACCCTTTGTGATCAGTCAGTTCATGTCCTCACAAACAACATGACTGAGATATGGTACGTCAGCAGACAGGGCGGCATGAGCTCATGCTCTCTGGGTCAAGAAACATTGAAGCTTGGACTCAGATTCACGAAATCACGTTGGTGGTCATTTATCTAGCAGGCTCCATAAAAATGGGGGCTGATGAGCAAAATCGGCATCACAAGGGCAGCCACATGTATTGTCTATCCATAAGTGGGTCAATCTACCTTTGCCTTTTGCGGCACATCTCTGTGGCCTTCTTTTCCACCCCAGGGGATGCTCATTGCCCACCATTTTGAGCTCTGCAATTTTCACTGCAGGGAGCTCTGGAGGACGCATTTAGTTTGAAATCAGAATTTCCTCTCCATTACACGTTTCCTCTCAGCCCTCTGATTCCTCAGCTTCTAAGGAAATTGCACCGGGCCTGAATGCAGATGATTTTCATGGTGCCAGAGTGGCATCTGAGGGTATGGCACACATCTGCTGTGCTTGCATCTGTGTCCTCCTCTTCCACTCAGAGCGGACCTCTGACAGTCGGAAGGGCAGGTTTGCACCTCAACCTCCGGAGCCTCCACTTTCATGCCTAGAAATTTGGAGGGATAACTTGAGTTAGTTTTATTTGCCTGCATAGTTGGTGTAGTCCATCCTACCAGCTTGTCACCCTTCCACAAAATTGTCTATTCTGGTCATTTGTTCAGTTGTGCAGGGGAGAATATTGATTCCCTCTTGCGGGTCATCTGACTGATGCGTTGCCCTTTGCACATTCTCCTTTTTAGCAAAGTTTTGCAGTGGGAACTGTGAAAGTTTATTTTGAGCCCTTTCAGCCTTTCTTTTTTTACCCATCGTGAGGGGGTTCTCAAACAGTCAACTTGCCTGTTTCTTTCATCACCATTCATAAAGCCTCAGGGGGACCTTGAGTTGGTTCTCGCTTTCCTGATGGGGTCCCTATTCGAGCCCATCCATAGGTTCCTGTTGTGGCTGTCAACTATTAAAACAGTGTTTTCTGATTACTTTCATTTCCTCTGAGCATGTTAGCAAGCTCCTGGCTTTGTCTCTTTGATCCACTTTAACTTTTTTCTTTCCAGACAAGCAGTTTCTCAAACGGAAGGCTCTGATCCTGCCAAAGGTCTTTAGTCTGTCACCTTCCACCAAGGAGGAGGAGAGGTTTCTCTCTTTGGGTTCTCATGGGGCTCTCAGCTTTTACGCAGGCTGTACCTGGGATTTCTGGGCAGATGACCAGCTGATAGTTGGTTAAGTTGCTTCCAGTAAGGGCAAGACTGCCCAAAAAAGAACGCTTTCCAGTTAAGTTGTACTGCACATTAAGATCTGTAATCTGCTTGCCAAGAAGGATCCCCCCGAGGGTAAATGCCACTTCTATGACTTTGTCCAGGACGCCCCCATTCCGGACATTTATGGAGCAGTGACATGAGTATCAGTCCACATCTTCACGGCTTGACTCTGAATACATAGAGATGTCCATTTAGCCAAATCTGTGCTACAGGATGTGACCATCTCCTCAGACCACCCACTTGTGCATTGCTTGAGCAGTGATTTAAGAGGCGAGGAATCTATAGGTGTAATGGTCTGTTAGTAGGGCAAATTAATGATTTTTCTGGTGAATAGTCTATGTACCTGCAGATTCCTCACTAATCCTGCGTGCCTTCCTGTCCTCAAGAGGGCGTTGGGTAGAATAATAAGATCCCAATCTCGATTTTGGCACACTGTCTAACGTTTTGTCAGTATTGTTGACATAGTGTCCATCTCTGTGAGTGTGAAACAAATGGATGAGGAATTGCCGTCAAGGTGCCATGGTTGCGCCTATAACACCGGCTGTGTCATGTTCCTGGTGTAACCTGGCAATAAGATGGAGCCACCTCTTGGCGCAAAAGAACAGTTTCAACTTTTCTGGGTCCAGTCCAGTCTGGCACGTGCAGGAGATTTCATGAGTGAGGAATCTGCAGGTCTGTAACTATACCCACCAGAAAGATCCTTAACAAAGGAAAGGAAAGTAACTTGTTCTTTTCAGAGATTTTGTTGAAAATAATATAAAATGTTCCACTAAGGCTTAAAGCCATTCTTAGAGGAATGGCCGTCAATTCAAGGATAGACTAGACTAAGTGGTGGTCGTTTATATGTTATTTTTGCTGATCTTTGGTCAGCATTTGACCTTGTCAAATGCTGATCTTTGAGCTTGTCCCTAGGCAGGCACTATGGGAAGTTCTGACCAACATGGGCGTCCCGAAATATCTTGTGGATGTTCTAAGAAGGTTGCATATAAACAGCAATGCCCAGGCCAGATGGACTTCTGGGGAATTAACTGATCCTATCCCAATCTCTCTGGTGTGAGACAAGGATGTGTTATAGCCCCAACACTTTTTTTTACTTTTTATTAATGATCTAGTGATTTATTTTGAACAGTGTAAGCATGATCCACCGACCCTGGCTAATAGAAAGAGCCCAGCACTCCTGTTTGCGGACCATATGTTTCAGATCTCTAATTCTCCCATGGGCATACAAAACCTACTTGATCGGTTCAGTGTCTTCTGCAGGCAGAGGGGGCTGGAGATCAATATTGGTAAAACCAAGTATGTGGCTTTAAATCCTTGCCCCACCACTAGGTCACTCCCAATTTACATCTGTGTTCCCTTGGAGAGAGTTCACACTTTTGATTACTTCGGCTTTACTCTCAATGATTCCTTTGTTTGGTCGTCTTAGATTTAGAAGTGTCCAGGGCTCTAGCTTTTGTCCTGTTACTCCTGCTCTCCAGATTTATAACTTACATGCATTGTGAGGGTCGCTATAAGGTGGTGAACTCTAGGGACATGAGAATGTAAACAATTTGGTAATGGTGGAGAACCAGCTTTTATGTGTCCTCACCAATTTGTCAGTGAGTACCTCCCTTGCACCACTGTGGTTAAATCTGGGTATTATATCTCTTGTACATAGGGTCAGACTAAGACCGCTGATCTACTGGAGGAGGATTTGGTCCACTGCTGAATTGGCACTTCATAGGCTGGGTAAATGCCGTGGGCTAGGCAAGATTGCTTGGTTAGAATATATAAAATGCAGCCTAGTTGAGTTCAGTTATGAGACCCTTTGGGCACATCCTGAAACTGTTGGTAGGATGCTTAAGTCCATGTTAAAAGCAATCTATTGGAGACATAGATAAAGGGTTTCAAAGGCTAGGGAATATGGCCCCCCTTACTGCAGCATTCTTGTAATTCAAAGATTTCCATTTTTTGGAAAAGTATATGGATGACATCAAGCCTCTGGCTTCTAGAACATTGTACATTAAATTCCGGTATCGGACCCTGCCTCTTCTCCCATTTATGGTGAGATGGCAGCGCTCCTTCAATGAGCAGTAGAGGAGTTGTCCCTTTTGTGTTGATAGTATTTTTTTTTTTTTGCCCCAGTACTATTTTTATAGGAGTGCCTGGATTGTTCTGCTTTGCCGTAATCTGGGGGTTAGGGAGCACAATTCTGCCTTAAGAATTTTAAAATCCAATACCGCTATACAAATATTCATCGCAGTCTCCCGGTTTCTCTTACATATGTGGTGGTGCAGACTGAAGTGGGCTACCGTTCTATCTATAGACAGGCTGTGTGATTTGTTTTTAATATCTGCTATTACTGCTAATGTAATATTATGTCTACTCAATGGGATTATTTGATTGTAATCTATTGATATATTTTTTTAAATATTTATTGTCCTTGTATGAATGATAGTTGCTTATTTGTAGATTTATCTTATTATTATTTTGAATGTTTTAACTGTGTTTTACGATATGTACTTTTATGGCTATCAGTCAAAATAAAGTAAAATAAAGTAAAGATAGACTACAGAAACGACCTACAACCAGGTAATAAGGAGCAAAGAGTGCTGATTATAAGAAATCACAAAATGAGGACGTCTGATTGGCAGCGTGCCTTCTCAAGAAGGAACCATGTATTCTCAGCCAGAGAGGCATTTAAATGTTTGCCTCATGGATATTAGGGTAGGTTTGATGCCTTTGTCTGCTGTTTAAGTGCAAGGAATGTCTGGTCCCACACAGTGGTGGCTGGTGACATTTGAAAGTGGTGGGGCGTTAAAAAAAGGGTCTACATGTGTTTTTTGTCGTAGCGAGCCTGATTGACTAAAGGGGAACTGCAGGACCCTCACGCCAAGGAATGCAGGTTAAACCACATTTCAGAAAGCAAGAATATTTATAAAAGTAGGTAGGATATGTAGACTTGAAATAATTAAAACACATTTAAAACTGTCCCATATCGTGCTTCATTCCTGCTTGCACCTGTGCCATCCATTTAGCCTGACTGCATTATTTTAAAAGAATAGGGAACATTGCCGTTAGCCACCTGACCTTATTGCCAAAGAAGGATGAACTATATGTCACCTCAGGTCTCCATTAGGGCCAAAGATTGGGTGGCGAAAACCTCTAAGGCGAAAAACCAAACCAAATCACCTCACAGCCCAGTCTCTCCCTCCTCACCAGGGTAGGCCTCTGGGTCCTTCTGAGTCCCGCACCTCAGGGATTACAGGCTGTGGCGAAAGTCAAGGTTAGTAGTCACTGGGCATTCAGGACATTGTGCTGTCTATGAATATTTTAGACAAGAAATATCCCTGAAAGCTTCCTGATGGATTAATACTGGAAAAGGGGGACTTTGTTCTACTTTTATAGCTGTTTGCAAAGGCATGATTGTCATTAGAGCTCTTCCAAGAGAGACTGCCTATTTCAACATAAAAACGGAGCCCAGCTGAATATCTTTAGTTCCCTTTATTACAAACTCCTTGGAAAGTAATGATATTTATTGTATGAATATTGCATGAAGTAAGACAGTGGAAAATGGAATGCCATATTAAGTTTCTGAACTTTTAAACTTTTCAATAATTAGGGAAAGGGAATAAAGCCGAGAACAGAGCACCGTAACAGGTTTAATTAAAGAATATAAGGTGCGGGCCGTCACACCGGCATCAGGCCCGGCTTTAGCGCTGGTGGCACCCTGTGCGACAATGTTTGATGGCGTCCCCTCAATGACCACCTCCACCACGGATTCTCTCACTAGCACCCTTTAACAGTGACCAAGTCTCCATAACCACACTCTCTCAGATGCATTGAATTAGTTATATAGCGCCACTCATACCAGTGTCGGGTGTCTGAGCACTTTGCATCACACGCACATAACACACAGACATTCAATCATACGTGTGTAAATCAGTGTGTAGGAAATGTTACGTAAACCAAAGGACTAAAAGTGTAGGAGTCACATGTCATCCATACTGGTAGGCAGTATAGTTTAAGAGTGCTTGGTGTGGAGAAGCACAAACTCAGAGTCGAAAAAGAAACAGCATAGTTGGGAGTTTTCTTTAATAATAAGAATCGATTTCTAGCCAAATTAACCCTTTTTGCAACATTGATCAATGTTCTGTACTTTGCAGAGTGTATGCAGTTCTAGGATGAAAGTTAATAGCTCACTATTCTATATTAGGACTTTAAATTATACATTAAATTAACCTGCTGATCTGTTTACATCTGTAATCTACATGGTACACGTTCTTTGCAGCAGGCATATTAACCCTCAGCACTAACTTCACCTAAGTCAAAACCACAACTATACAAAATGCTGATCTCTCTCCAGGAAGATAATTAATCACACGAGATATCTTGACATTTATGTGAGGCCTGGTAATTGCGGGGGGAAAGAAACGCTGCAGCAGGTGCTTCAAAGGCATAATAAACTTTCAAACACGGCGCCCTAAAGCCGACCCTGACTGGCATTAATACGGCACCGGAGGGTCTAAAATAGTAATGAATGTACATAACTATTTTAGGCCTAAGGAGGGCCTAAAATAGTTTTGTACATTCATAACTTCACAGTAACGGCCGGCATGGTGGGGGTCGTCACGGGGGGGGGGGGGGTGGAGGAGGGAGGAGTTTAATTAAAGAATATTATAAAACTTACCGTCCTCGTCCTGCAACATCTTCTGGATGCGTCCCAACTCCCGCTCCGTCCTGCAACACCGCAGCTTCTGGATGCGTCCCAACTGCCGCTCCCGCCGTCCTGAAGCTCTCGTCGTCATCCATGAAAGGCAGCCTCCCTCCCTCCGCTCTGCCAATCACAACGCTGAGGCGCAGTGGAGAGCGCCCCAGCCGGGACCATTTTCTCTATGTAGGCTAAGGAGAGTGGGCGGTCCTGCTCGAGGGCATGGGGGGAGTGGCTTGCCCACTGTTGTGTGCATACGGACTGTTTGATCGGCCCCAGGGGCGACCAAACAGTCCCTATGCACAACAGTGGGCAAGCCACTCCCCCCCTGCCCTCAAGCAGGACCGCCCACCCCCGATCAGGCACTTCTGCTTTCTCGCAGTGCGAGAAGGCAGAAACATAAATGGTAGTTATTACCATTTATGTTTCTGCCTTCTCGCACTGCGAGAAACAGGGGGGCGGCGCCCAAACGCTCCTATGGAGGAGCCGCCACTGGTCCCACAAAATATAATAAACGAAAATGAGCCAGATAAAGTTGGTGACTGCATTGCACTGCAAAGGCAATTATCCTAAGTGCCTTGTAAACACTCCACCACAGAAGGCTAGAGATCAGGGTCTGTTTCTGGCTAACACAACAAGTTGATGGACGGAGTGCTGAAACTTTTCAACCACTCACCCGCAGTCGCAGATCTGGGTTTAATGTACGAGTTACTTACCTTCGGTAACAATGTATCTGGTAGAGACACAGTCTAACTGCAGATTCCTTAACTTAGAATATCCCCAGGCGTCAGACTGGATCCGGCAATTTTTTGCAGCAGCACCTTTGCGCGCCGAGGGACGGCGCCGCATGGCTCCGCCCAGACGTCGTCCGCGGACATGACATCAGCGAAGCCATATAAGTCCCTCCCGGCGCGCTGACGTCAGTTTTCTTCGGAGAAACTTTTCCGTGCCACAACGCAGAGCCATCACCAAAAACTGTGAGAGTATGGGAACAGTGTGTGAAAAAATGATGAAAATCAGTGAAAGAATGGGATGGTGAAAAACACCACCACAAGGGACAGTAACAAGCACTGTACACGGAAAGAAATTGAAGAGAAAGACCCAAGCAGCACTCTAAAAAGCAGCCCTGCAAAAACGAAGGCAATGCTCTCCCCTGAGGCAAACTAAATATGCCAAGGCAGATGACAGAAAACCTGCAATCACAAGATCCAACAGTGACAGGCAACAAGACCTAAACCATAGAATTAAAAACGATCCACCAAAGGTCGGCAACACTAGGCATGCCTTAACCTTTGTAAGAGAACTATTGGCGAAGGGCCCAGAGAGGGAGACCCCAAGCCAATGGACCGTAGTAGAATCAAAGAGAAGAGACCCTAAAACAACGAAAAAGGGTGGGATGGAGTGAAGAAGAACGCTAGAAGACCCCACACTGGAAGAACCACGGTCAGGGTGTAGGAATGTAGGAAGAGATATAAACCCTCTGCCCCATCACTAGATGGGAGGAGCAAAACAGGGAAACCAGAAAGTACCATCCTCCCGAGGAGGAAAGATGAAAGATGTCACCCCGCAGGAAGGCAAAGCCACCCAAAGGGAGGCGCGAGCATAAACTCAACCTGAAAAGGTCCTCACCACCCAAAGGGAGGCGCGAGCATAGGTCTCAACCTGAAATGGTCCTCGTAGAACGGGGAGAATGGGCAGGCGTTAAGGAATCTGCGGCTAGATTGTGTCTCTACCAGATACATTGTTACCGGAGGTAAGTAACTCGTACATCTGAGAGAGACATCTAGTCGCAGATTCCTTAACTTAGAATAGATACCAAAGCCATACCCCACAGGAGGCGGGTCTGCGACTGAACCCCACCAAGTTCCAAAGGAACCCAGCCGTCAACAAGTTGATGAAACACAGTCGGGCCATCAATGCGACAGTGGCCAATCCCAGACCAGAAGCTCTGCAAGGAGCTACAAACATTGGGAGGCAAAGGATCACAAGCCGCCAAGGGACGGCATGAAAGACCATCAGAGTACACAGTGTAGAAAGGTTGCACAGAACCAGAAGGGCAGTGCGGAACGAGAGAGCCCAAAACCTCAGGAAACGAAGGGCCCAGAGAGAGGGCAAGACGGTATGACCGAGTCTAAGCATACAGGTTGAATATGGCTAACAGTGGAAGAAGCACTGTGGAAGCGCACCAACAAGGACACCGGGGACAGCAGCGGAAGGGTGCTGACCATGCCCAGGAAGATGCAATCTCAGTGGAGACACCAGACTTGATAGTGCGCAATCTCCCTTTCCCAAAGAGACATTGGAAAGGGTGGGCATGAAAAACATAAAAGCATGACTACAAAAAGCACATGCGGACGGCAGAAGTACACAGGGTAGACCGTGTGTACAGCCAGAACCACACCACATAAAAGGAAAGGCACAAGGAAGTGCCGCGAGAATAGTCCAGATGTGAGAGATGCCTCACTAGGCACGTAACCTGTGAAAGGGATCTGTGAAGCGAACACACACAGAGTGAAGGACTGCACCTACAGAAGTCCATGGCGAGCCCACAGACACCGCAGCAAGAACCTAGTGTGCGTGACCCCTGGGTGTGTGTAGACGCCAGACAGAACAAACATCAGGAGAAGACTCAGCCATAAGGATGAATGGCATACAAAAAACAAGAGTGCACCATAGGTAGCAACAGCCATCTTGCAGCAGAACCGGACAGATAAAGTCCAGATCTATAAGTGACACCAGCCACTCGGCAAGGAGGAGCCACAGTCCCACGCGAAGCAAACTGGAAGGGAGACAAGTACAGGAAGCACCAGTTCAAAGCGCACATAGCGTAATAGGATTTGTATAGAGATGTGCACACAAGAACAAAGAGGACAGTGAACGTCCTGAGGAGAGCACCTCTACAGGGAGCAGCAGCAGCAGCATCCCAAAGTAGAAGTATGCCAAAACTCCTGCTCGAATGGCAGCAGGGAAAGAGGAAAACCCGTGCTGGGGCAGTACCCAGGAAAGCAAGGCACAAGGCAATGTACATGAGCGGAGCAAGTGCCACCATGCAAGAACAAAGTACGAAAAGCACTACCCACCACAGAAGAGGAGGGGAGAACCAGGAATTGGAAAGCGTCAGCCCTCCGTAACCGCGAATACAGTAGAGAGCAACCACAGGACGCACATACAACATAGGAGAAGTGTGCCGTGGCAACCCTGCGCGCCTTAGTACAGCGACAGGGCACTGACCAAGGCCTTCCACTGGTAGGACATCCGCAACGGCAGAACTATGCAGAACTGAAACAGACAAAGAAGGGAGACTGAAAGGACCCTGCTGGAAGAAACGAACGAGGCAGAAACCCCAGGGAGGAAGTGAGCATCTACACTTGCAAAGGAGTACCATTGATGAACTGCAGACTCCAATGAGTAGGCCATAGAGCGATGCCAACTGGTGGACCGCATAAATGTGAAAAAGACCACAGTCAGATCCGCAGGGCAACGCCCTCAGAAAAAGACTCCACAGGAGACTACCAAGTCTTATGTGTAAGGGAGGCAGCTACACAGTAGCCAACAAATACCCCACATAGGGTAAGCCTCAACCCCAGCCAGGGGCACCTCTTGAGCCGGGGTTCATAGACAGATGATCAACAGAACAGAAGCAGCCGATCAGCTGCAATAAAGGGAAGCAAAAACGGTGGCAAGCCGACCAGACCACCTGGGTATTACAGCATAAACCCAGGGCTCAGAACAACACTGCACAGGGAAGTAACAGACCGTAAAAGGATGTCAAAAACTTTATATTATGGCAGGCTAGACAGGAGGCGGTTGACTGCTGAGTCCGCATGACTGTCAAAAAGGGATATGCCATCAAACGTCAAATCCCGTAAACTATCCCAGATATTTTCAGGGAAACCACAGCTAAGCATGGCGACGCAGAGCGACAGACCTGGCCATCGCCCGACTCACAAAGTCGGTAGAATCCATGGCTGATCTAATGGTAAACTGTGCCTTGGCCAGGTCATGATGAAGGAGACAAGCCAGGTCAGTACGAGGACCCTCTGGAAGAGAGGGAAGAAGACCTTCAACCAAGTCCCAAAGGGCAAAAGTAGCCGGTGCGAACACGCAAGTTGTGTTCAAAGCACGGATTCCCAAACTAGTGGACGCAAAAATATGACGACCTCAGGTATCCAACCAACGAGACTCCCTCGTGGGAGGCAGTAACGAGAGAGGAGAGGAAAGCTGCGTGGCGAAAGCCACCTGGACGACCCGGCCCTGAGCCCTAGGATGAAGCACTAGCCTCTGTAGCCATTCTAGGGAGCGATAACAGATCACCTGTAGGGGACGGTTGAAGGCTAACTCGTCCAATAGAAAAGAGTCGCTGCAGGCGGATGAACAGGGGGCCACTGGCCAGGGGACAGCGGAGCCAAAGGGCAAGGAGACACCCCTGGGTGTTCTGGAGCTGTGCCCTCCTCAAACAGAGGAACAAAAGGGTCCGACGCCCGCTTCGGCGTCGGGACGGCGTTGTATCGACAGCGACAATAAGCAGAGGCGACTCAGCCCTGTTTGAGACCGGTGTCGACTCACCCTCCACCGAGACATGTGGAGACGAAGGATGTCGACAAGGAGTTGATACCCACGGTGCGGCCATTGCCGACGTCGGCACACAAAGCAGCAAAGGGCTATGCGGAGACATGGCCGATTGGCTCAACGTCTGACTGGGATGCCCGTCCAGGCCATGTCCCGACGTCACACCGATTTCAGAACCGGAGTCAAGGGACTCGGCCGGCGCCGAGGGCGAACCCGCTGGCGAAGATCCAACCTGAGTCCCTACCTCCACTGTGGGGCCCGAAGGCGCGCCAGGGAAAGGAGGTGACCCAAAAATGGAGTGCAGAGCCTGGAAATAGGCTTCCATTTGGGTCCGAGTCGCCCCATCACCCGGAAAGGGTGGGTACAAGGGGGTCGATTCCTGGGGGCCGGCGTCCGGCAAAGACCGGGAGCCGTGAGTCTTGCTGTCACGGTGAAGTGAGGTCGACGACCTCCGTGACTTGTGCTTCCGCTTACCTGTGTGAGGCGGATGACGTCTGCGCAAACGACTGCGCGACCAGACTCGAGCAGAAGCCCCAGCCCGAGATGGGGAGCGGCGCGGAGGCGCCGAGCGGGACATCCGGGCGGCCAATAGCCTTATCTGGCGCTCCCGTAGGGACTTAGACCTCATCTGCTGGCAAGCGTCGCACTCCTCGGAGTCGTGGTGCGCTCCTAAACACCACATGCAGATCGTGTGCGGATCGGTCGTCGACATCTGGCGCACGCACGTCTCACACGCCTTAAAGCCTGAAGGCATCACACTGTTTCCGGATGCCCGAAGGCGTCCAAGAAGACCTGGGCAACAGGCCAGGCCAAAGGAACCGCTTACTCCTGGATCTGCGTCGGGACACGGAGAAGAAGGAAAATGACATCAGCGCGTCGGGAGGGACTAATATGGCTTCGCTGGCGTTGTGTCCGCGGACGACGTCGGGGCGGAGCCATGCAGCGCCGGCACGCAGAGGTGCTGCTGCAAAACATTTCCGGATCCAGTCTGGCGCCTGGGGATATTCTAAGTTGAGGAATCTGTGGCTAGATGTCTCTATCAGATCTATTGTACTTTTGCTCACTTTGCCACCCCGGTTTGGACCCAGCCATATGCAAATCACTTTTGACCCTGTTCCTCATTGGACCAGTCCAGCCCGAACTGCCAGGCTAGACTCCTAAAAGTATTTAAGCAAGAATCAAATCTGGTTACATTTGAAAGCAAATTATAAACTCAACATTTCTAGGTCCCTTTGTGTCTTCATCAGGCAGCATTACCGATGACCAGGGCTTAGTGACGATTTAACTGTAGGTAGCACTTCACATATTGCCATATAACATTAAGTCGGAACTGCAGACTAGCTGATTAACTATAGGTCATTAATCCTATGTATGTTAAAATTAAAGGCTTGGGTGGAGGAACTGGACACCCTACACTGATTGTTTTAATGTTCCATTTTAAGTAAACTCTTTGCTTACCAGACTAACCTATAACAAATTTAAAGGAGATGCCATGCTTACTATAGATTGTGTGCTATTTATAGTTTGGCATAATAATGCATATTAGTAGGCCTGTGTTGTATTCCTGGCCTGGGTTCATATTAATGAATTTTTTTTTCATTGTGTAGATTTAGAAGTATCTGAAATAGACAAACTTGTGTCAATACCTTTCAGATCCCAGCACAAACGCACACACAGTCTTGTAGCTACGACGTACTACAAGTCATGATCTGACTTTCTGGTGTAGAAGATTGGAACGGTGAAGCCTGAATGTGGTGTAGACTTTTATCCAAACATAGAATCGCTCCTCGTCTGGCTCATTTTCTTCAGTATGAGGAGATTACAAAACCATTTTTGTTTGACTTTTGCATTTCTTTCTTGTTGCTTGTAAAACAAATATAATATACTACAGGAAACCATTAATGCAAAGAATTCCTTAGTTCAGAACTCTCCATCTATAATTCTTTTTTGTAACGAATTTGGAAATCTCAAGCTGCTTTTCTGAATTTGCAGGTCCGTTTTTTTAATAGTCTGGCTTGACTGTACAGCTGTCACGAGACAATTATGTGAGTATCACTAGATAGGGGCTTAGTCTTCACCCACATGTTGGGAATGAGGAGTACATGTTTTGATTAGGCAGAAGTTGTGTGCTTCCCCCCCAAAAAGTGCTTACCCTCCATACAGTTGTGATCATTTTGTTTATTAATCCAGCGGCCGGAGCTTTCAGGAACAAAACATGCCATGTAATGCTGTTGAAGTGTCTTAGCTAACTACATAATTTGAGGTATTTTTCTCTGGCAGCAGCACTGATGGAAGGTGGACAGTCATTACCCTACATGGGTGTTTAGATCTGGCTTGACAATGCAACTCTCACCTGACCTTTTAACCTACACCAATATTATTCTATAGTTCTTTGCTTCATCACAGATACATGTTTACTCCCATGCTATTTACTTGCAATGCTTCATATCACCATAAAATATTCCTTTAAAGCCAGACCTATTGGCATTGCCAATACTTATAACACCTTTGAGGTGCTGTGTGCTTATATTTATACCTGTAGAGGACATGTACTAGTGTTTTTTGTTTTAAGGGTTGTACAGCCAGGGCATAATCATTTCAGTCACACCCTATTTTGTTCTACAAATTTTCGAACTCTTTTAAAGTTCAGCAACATCTCTTTTGAAATCTCAAGCTCAGTGCAGGGCAAATAGCTGTTACATCCACCTTTTCATTCAGACTGTATTCCTGCATTCTAAGTCTTCCTTTAAAAAAACACCCAAGGACAGGCACCTCAAGCCCACATTCTGGGCGAACAGAATATAAGGAACTTGATTCTGGTTAAGGTGTTAGTGTTCATATTTGCCTGAACGTTAGGATACTTAACTGACTTGGATCTACAATTGCCATACTTGCTGCTTGGAGATATCTGCCATAAAAACCTACTATAAATTTACTCTCCCATGATTCATTAATGCATTTTTGGATTTGATACCCCCAGGAGAGTCACTGTTCTGCAAGGATCAGTTTGTTTGTCTGATTACTTTCTTGAACTCATACGGCAATCGCTTCCAACATCTCCATCAAAGCCTGCTCTTCTACACCCAGAGAAAAAAACAAGGTTTCAATTGAGACCTATTGTCTACAGGAGGTCAGCTGCCTGCTTTGATTGACATGCAGTCCCTCTGCATTCTGTAATATAGTGGTCACTGAGGAGAAAGAGAGTAAGCGTACACACCTGATGGAAATTGATGCTATGGGTACAAGCTTTCAAATTGTTCAGTCATTCAAGAGAATGTGCTTTTTCGCTTCCAACGAGGAGCAGTTATCTATCTGAATTATTGTATCCTAAGACTTAAAGGTGCTGGCGGTCATGGATATGATGCATGGAGAATAGTCACAGTATGGTACGACTGAGATAGGACTAAAGAAAAAAAATTCTTGATGTTCCCTTCTTGAGAGCAACTGCAGAGGTCTTGTTTCCAAAGAAGATACTACAGGCTGGATTTTTCTTCGGCATGTTGATGCCTAGAATCTCTTGTAGGCAGTTTCTGCCAATGTACAAATTCCCTTTCAGAAGCTAAGCTAAACAAATCATGCTTAGTGAACAGTAATTTGTAGTGTTAGGAAGTCACCACTATCCTATCATACCATTGAGAGTAGATATGATTTAGAGTACCGTGTAGTTTATTATGTATTAAGCTGTTGCTAAACTAAAGGTACCTTAAAAAAAACATTGGAAGCATCAAAGGCCCACATAACTCTTGTGCTAGTAAGAACTTAAGTGATAGTGAAGGCATTGGTCTCCCTCACTATACCAGCTGAACAGTAATGATGTTTTCTTGCTGCAAGTAACATCTGTTGAAGCCTGTTTTTATTTTAAGCGCTGAAACAAACTCAAAACAGAGTTAGTCTCTTCAATACTTATGTGCACCACTCACCAAAGTGTTAGGAAGAGAATTGATCCCTTGCTAAATCGGTTAACAAAATTCACCATTTTAGGTTTCATGTTAGTATCCCACTTTGGAATCTTTGTATTGTCGGACAAGTAGTTTCTGAATAAGAAAGTCTAGAGAAGATTTCTGAAGGAGAATGTTGCAAGGCATAGCTGTGCCGCCTACCTATTTTTCACCAACAACACTATTAAACCATGACTGTAAGAGAGTCTGATGCTCAAATGAGGTTGAATTAATTTATTCTTAAAATGAAAGTGACAAAGAAGCCCAGGGCACCACAAGAGACTTCCAACAGCCGCCGCCGCCTTCCAACTACCTTCCCATTCCAATCCAACCCACGCCCCTCACAGCCCGCAGAGTTCTCATTCTACATTCACATTCACTGGTCACACATACAGACAAAGGATACCACACTCCATCCTGCTCACAGACACACAACAGCACAAGACAAAAACTCAAACTGCTCCATATCAAAATGCTTAAACTTCTCAGAAATCCTACATCCCCAAACAGCACGTTTCTCCAGTCTTGCCGCCGTATAGCTGGCCCTAGGGGGATCATGAGGTGGAGACTTTCAGGAGCACCTACATCTTCTTGCAACCCAAGGTTCAAAAATCCATCACTACTCCCGTCCTCATCACTTGCTTTCTTATGTCCATCTGTGCCACCATGATATAGAGACCCCACTTGTATCCCAAAGACACCCATCCTCTTTCCCCGCTGACCTCAGAATCCCATTACTTTTCTGTAGATTATTCCATTTGACATAACCCTTCTGTGAATGTATGTTTCTTAATGTCGATCTCTGATGATGCTTTCTGAAAAGAGCTCTGATCCTATGCAAAATCTGTTAGCAGAATTCACCATTATTTTCTTTTATGTTGCGCTCTCCTGCAGATTCTACGTCTTCCACAGACCTCTGATACGTCTTTGTGATATAGATGGGTAGTGTTGCTAAGCATAGCTGTGCAGTGCATCCTGCATCTTTTTCACCAACCTCTCTCTCACTCCCTGTTGAGGACTTTTGTGGTCCTGGCCTTCTTCCTACAGACTCATCCACACAACACTGTCAGCAATTGGTGCTTGACCAGTCAACACTCCTTCACCAGAGGACGGGGACCCGCTTTAGGAAAAGTCAAATCCAGAACACCAGCCTGAAGTAATTAATGACTACATCCATTGCCAATCCCGAAATGATGCACCCACAGGTTAAAAATGTTAACGTTCACAGTGGTTGATGGTAAGTCTAAGAGACCACTGGGTGTTTGAAATAGTGACACATCAGCACTCATCAAAATGCCCACCTTGCTCAAGTAAGACGGCCAATTTCACCGTCTAATGTTCAACTACTGTTAGAAGACTGGTAAATTGATTCACAGAAGAGTGTAGTGGAACAGGAGTAGGGTCTGTTCCAATGCTTCTAGTGCAGAAAATAATTTGACACCTAGGCGTAATCACAACACACAAAACTAGAATGATTAAAGTTGCTCACGAGCCAAAACATTTTGCATCGTTTCACCAAGGGCAGTTTGGCTGCAATGTCATCAGGAGTGCTAATTTCACAATCTGGTGAGGAAGAGTGATAGAGTATACCCAAAGCTTATAGTGGTGGAAAAAGCAAAACCAATTCTATTCCCTCTTGAGCTTTCAAAAACTGGGTAACGGCCTGATGGGTATGTAAGCATGCGATTCATCTGCAGCACTGTCCTACGGCCCCAATGCTGTTAATGTCACTGCGCTCTCACGGCTCCATCATCTGCAAATGCATGCATCAAACTTAACTTACTGGGTAGGCACTTATTGGGGAACGGCAGAGCATACTGGACCCCACAGTGACTGTACATAGCTAATGTTGAGCATCATGCTGTAGCCCTTCCTCTTCCGTGTTTGTGCTGTTTATCCACCAAACGTGTTTGTGATATATTGTATTGCCAGGCTTTCTCTTTGGAGACCAGGTTGTTCTCTAGATCTTTGGCAACAAAGGAAAGTTGAAGATACAGAATTGGTGGAATTCAACACCTGACATCATATGCAAATGTTATAATCCAACCTGGTGCTCAAGAGAGAAGGAACCCATGAGAGTAAATGAAGGGCTTAGAATTCACCTCTTGAGAGTTGTTCCATTTCTCTTGGCCTCTCTTGTCCTTTTGGAGGGTTTTGAACATAAAATATGCGTAAAGGAGGGAGCCATACCCAAAATTCATAAGGTAGAAATATTCCCTTTACTATCAAGGAGGCAGTAGAAGAACAATTGGACAAACTGTTGAAGGCCAATATAATTGAGAGGGTGGAATCGTCTGAATGGGTTGCTCCCTTGGTGGTTGGCAAACGTCCACATAATAAATTGAGGTTATGTGTAGATTTGTGAGATCTCAATGAGAACATTATTATCGACCAATTTCCCTTCCCACGCATAAACGAGATGTTAGCACTTACCAAAGGTCAGAAGTGTTTTTCAACCATTGACCTTAGGGCAGCTTACCACCAAGTCCCTTTACATACTGACAGCAGAAAATGTACAACATGCTCTTATTCCAAGATGATATTTTAGTCATGGGAAGGGATGAAAGGGAACATGACGAGAGACTAGAACATGTATTAAGGATTCTGGAAGCCAAAGGACTTACTGCTGATCACAAAAAATGTAGATTTGCTTCTTCAGAGGTAACGTACCTTGACATGTAATCACAGCTGAGGGCATTAAACCCAAGAAGGAGCTATTAGAAGCAATCCTCAATGCCCCTGAACCACAAAACGAGGATGAGCTGCGTTCCTTCTTGGGTCTGTTAGAGTTTTACGCTAAATTTATTGAAAAAGTTTCAGCAAAAACATATGATATGAGACAACTGCTTAAGACCAAAAACAAATTTATATTGTCTGATGCGTGCAAAAAAGCATTTTCTGAGCTCAAAAAGGATATGTATTCTGCCCCGCCCCTACAAGGTTTTGATCCTTCCTTGTGCAGCATCGTCACTACAGATGCTAGTGGTAAAGGGCTAGAGGCAGTGCTTATCCAGAAAGATGCCAAAGGTAATGAATGCACTTTAGCTTTCGCCTCTCGCTCCCTTACTCCCACAGAGGAGAGATACTCTGTCATTGAGCGAGAGGCTTTAGCTTGCGTGTGGGGTTTAGAGCATTTTATGCAGTTCATTTGGGGAAACAAAGTGGTTCTGCGAAGTGACCATAAGCCCCTTACCAAGGTTTTGACCACAAAGGGACTCTACAGTGCATCCCCCAGACTAGCCAGAATGTCAGTGAGATTATTCAACTTTAATTACGAAGTACAATACATGCCAGCAACTAAGAATGTAGTGGCTGATTTTTTTAAGCCGCATGCCCATTCTGGCACTGGAGTTGGGTTGCGAGGCTGAGGACTATGTAGCCAGTGTACATGAGGAAATGCAAGGCATATCCTTATAAGAGTGGAACCGGCCGGACGCCACACCCGGTTTCTCCTCTCGACCTCCCTGATGTCTTGGAGTTCTACTGGAAATAAACTTGAAGTGTACACTCCACAAGTGTTGAGAGTATCTTTACAGTTTCTACTGGTTCGTTACCCCTCCTTAACCTCTATGCCAGTGCAGGGCTCACGCTCAAGCTCCCGTACATTGAGCGAAGGGGACTAGATTTTAGGAGTGAGCATAGTCTCTTTAAAATGGTAGTATTAAATGGAAATGGCAGGTAAATGTTTCATTTGGGTCGCTTGCCTGATCTCTTGCCTGATCTGTTTATTTTGCTGGAGGTTTGTTCTTTCTGTTGAGGGAATTTTCACACTTCGGTTATCGAAGAGTTCAGTTGCAGCTACAGCCGGGTGAGCCTGTGACAGTTTCACGCTCAGATCGAGAGCACACTGCATCTTTCCCCTGGGGCACAAGCAGGGACCTCCTTGCGGGCTCCTGTGCCCTTTGTGCACTGTCCGGTCCCCTGGGCCAAAGCTGGCGTCCACACCCGTGTGCCTCTGTTAAGCCTTTCCCCCTGTGTGCTGAGCGATTCCCTGAGAGAGGTGTGCACCTCTACTTACAGATTAATTTGCTGTGTTTAAAGTGTTTGTCTGGAATTCTTTTATTTTTTCACACTTTTAATCCGGAAATCTCCGCTTGCTCTGAAGCTACATGTGGTATCCTCTGCTGTAGGGGGAACCCTGGTCATGCCGCTCTCCCCCTCCCCTGCGATTATATTGGTTGGCACCACTGTGACATACTGTAGAATGTCACAGTGGCGAACGTTCTAAGGCGAGCTCCCTGCGTGGAGGTGACAGAAGGTTCTCAGGACGACAGCTTTAGCTGGGTCGTTTCCTGTGCTACATTAAATGAACTCCATCTTTTGTACCCCTGCGTCTCTTGTGATTCCAACGAGAGGGAGGACTAACGACAAGATTTCACACTGGCGACAGAGGATGGGATATGGGTGCAGAGAAGCACAAGAGAAAGTGACCTCAACACGCTAGTGGAAGATACTTGATGGTGTCTGCAACGGTACCGTGAGCACTTCGAGGAGATTTTCCTGTTGCCTTTTGGGAAACATATGTTCTAAAGAGCGTAGCACATTTTGCTAGACGTGACTAGAGAAATAATTGCAGTTTAAAAAATAACAACTGAATTCCTTACCTTCTGCCGGAGACTTTAATTTATCACATTCTCTGAAGTACTGGCTATGCTCCGCTCTTATCTCAGGGTGAGAAGTTCTGAATGCCGTCACCTGGGCGCCCCCATCGGGTGTGCTCCTTAACAAATTCTCTGTCAAGGCTGCCCGGGGGGTTGCGCAGCGGCCCCTCAATAGGGCGGCCGCCTTAGTGCCACAGGAAGGCACTGGAGTCGTCCGTCTAGTTCCCTGGGCCAGGTCCAGGGAAGACGTCTGGCCGACCCCATTTCCGGGGAGGGGGAGGAGCCAGTGGTACTTAGGCTGTCCCCCGCCCACCTTTCGGCCTCTTGTCCCTCGCCGTCTCGCCTTGCAGGTCGCAGCTCTTCGATCATCCGCGCTGCGGTCTCGCCTTGGTTGCACGCCGCTGGTCGCAAATCGCGTCTCGTCCTGTGAGAACAGTGAGTCCGCTGGCTAACCTTCCCCCGCCCCGGCCCTGTCCCTGGGCAGCACCAGGAGACGGTGCCCCGTGGTACGGACTACCACGGGCGGGGGGAGGGGCGAGCATCGAGCGTGCACCCAGGGCCTGCGGCCTGGCTTTCTCGTTAGGCGGCGCAAAGAGGGGCCGTAGTTCGTCTGCAGGCTGCGGTATGGAAGGGTGCAGGGAGGCGCAAGCCTCGTGCGTGCCCCAGGCGGCCTTTGGGCCGGGTGTCCCGATCCATGTGTTGCGAGGGGGGGGCTCAGCAAACCTGAGGCCGTCCTCGACCCCCCCCCCCCGCCCGTGTGAAGCGCACCGTGTGCCTACGGGCGGCAGGACGCTGGCAGAGCCCCATAGCGTACGGTGGCAGAATGGTTGATGCCTGTGTTATGCAGGTGAGGATGTGGTCCGTCGGTTGCGCTGCCGCCTCTGGTGCAGGAAACCAGGGTTCGAGCCTCGAGGTCTCGTCCACACCCGGTGATGCTTGGGTAAATCACTACAACAAACAAATGATGGACGGAATGCTGACAATGCATACATTCTCCCCCAGTCAAGAGATCTGGGTTAAATCCATCGTTCTTTTGCCCACTACGCCACCCCAGTTCAGACATGGCCATATGCAAATCAGTCTTGACCCTGTGCCTCATGGGAACAGTCCAGCCCGAACTGCCAAGCCATGTCTTCCCTGGACCAGAATCAAGCATCCTAGGACCGGTTTCTGGCTATCAGCCGTCATCAGCCAGGATAGCTTGACTCCAGTGGTGTAGTGAGCACGGGTCCCACGTCTGGGAATACCCATCCCACTTAGGGCGAAAAGCGTTACAACAAACAAATGATGGACGGAATGCTGACAATGCATACATTCTCCCCCAGTCAAGAGATCTGGGTTAAATCCATCGTTCTTTTGCCCACTACGCCACCCCAGTTCAGACATGGCCATATGCAAATCAGTCTTGACCCTGTGCCTCATGGGAACAGTCCAGCCCGAACTGCCAAGCCATGTCTTCCCTGGACCAGAATCAAGCATCCTAGGACCGGTTTCTAGCTATCAGCCGTCATCAGCCAGGATAGCTTGACTCCAGTGGTGTAGTGAGCACGGGTCCCACGTCTGGGAATACCCATCCCACTTAGGGCGAAAAGCGTTACAACAAACAAATGATGGACGGAATGCTGACAATGCATACATTCTCCCCCAGTCAAGAGATCTGGGTTAAATCCATCGTTCTTTTGCCCACTACGCCACCCCAGTTCAGACATGGCCATATGCAAATCAGTCTTGACCCTGTGCCTCATGGGAACAGTCCAGCCCGAACTGCCAAGCCATGTCTTCCCTGGACCAGAATCAAGCATCCTAGGACCGGTTTCTGGCTATCAGCCGTCATCAGCCAGGATAGCTTGACTCCAGTGGTGTAGTGAGCACGGGTCCCACGTCTGGGAATACCCATCCCACTTAGGGCGAAAAGCGTTACAACAAACAAATGATGGACGGAATGCTGACAATGCATACATTCTCCCCCAGTCAAGAGATCTGGGTTAAATCCATCGTTCTTTTGCCCACTACGCCACCCCAGTTCAGACATGGCCATATGCAAATCAGTCTTGACCCTGTGCCTCATGGGAACAGTCCAGCCCGAACTGCCAAGCCATGTCTTCCCTGGACCAGAATCAAGCATCCTAGGACCGGTTTCTGGCTATCAGCCGTCATCAGCCAGGATAGCTTGACTCCAGTGGTGTAGTGAGCACGGGTCCCACGTCTGGGAATACCCATCCCACTTAGGGCGAAAAGCGTTACAACAAACAAATGATGGACGGAATGCTGACAATGCATACATTCTCCCCCAGTCAAGAGATCTGGGTTAAATCCATCGTTCTTTTGCCCACTACGCCACCCCAGTTCAGACATGGCCATATGCAAATCAGTCTTGACCCTGTGCCTCATGGGAACAGTCCAGCCCGAACTGCCAAGCCATGTCTTCCCTGGACCAGAATCAAGCATCCTAGGACCGGTTTCTGGCTATCAGCTGTCATCAGCCAGGATAGCTTGACTCCAGTGGTGTAGTGAGCACGGGCCCCACGTCTGGGAATACCCATCCCACTTAGGGCGAAAAGCGTTACAACAAACAAATGATGGACGGAATGCTGACAATGCATACATTCTTCCCCAGTCAAGAGATCTGGGTTAAATCCATCATTCTTTTGCCCACTACGCCACCCCAGTTCAGACATGGCCATATGCAAATCAGTCTTGACCCTGTGCCTCATGGGAACAGTCCAGCCCGAACTGCCAAGCCATGTCTTCCCTGGACCAGAATCAAGCATCCTAGGACCGGTTTCTGGCTATCAGCCGTCATCAGCCAGGATAGCTTGACTCCAGTGGTGTAGTGAGCACGGGTCCCACGTCTGGGAATACCCATCCCACTTAGGGCGAAAAGCGTTACAACAAACAAATGATGGACGGAATGCTGACAATGCATACATTCTCCCCCAGTCAAGAGATCTGGGTTAAATCCATCGTTCTTTTGCCCACTACGCCACCCCAGTTCAGACATGGCCATATGCAAATCAGTCTTGACCCTGTGCCTCATGGGAACAGTCCAGCCCGAACTGCCAAGCCATGTCTTCCCTGGACCAGAATCAAGCATCCTAGGACCGGTTTCTGGCTATCAGCCGTCATCAGCCAGGATAGCTTGACTCCAGTGGTGTAGTGAGCACGGGTCCCACGTCTGGGAATACCCATCCCACTTAGGGCGAAAAGCGTTACAACAAACAAATGATGGACGGAATGCTGACAATGCATACATTCTCCCCCAGTCAAGAGATCTGGGTTAAATCCATCGTTCTTTTGCCCACTACGCCACCCCAGTTCAGACATGGCCATATGCAAATCAGTCTTGACCCTGTGCCTCATGGGAACAGTCCAGCCCGAACTGCCAAGCCATGTCTTCCCTGGACCAGAATCAAGCATCCTAGGACCGGTTTCTGGCTATCAGCCGTCATCAGCCAGGATAGCTTGACTCCAGTGGTGTAGTGAGCACGGGCCCCACGTCTGGGAATACCCATCCCACTTAGGGCGAAAAGCGTTACAACAAACAAATGATGGACGGAATGCTGACAATGCATACATTCTTCCCCAGTCAAGAGATCTGGGTTAAATCCATCGTTCTTTTGCCCACTACGCCACCCCAGTTCAGACATGGCCATATGCAAATCAGTCTTGACCCTGTGCCTCATGGGAACAGTCCAGCCCGAACTGCCAAGCCATGTCTTCCCTGGACCAGAATCAAGCATCCTAGGACCGGTTTCTGGCTATCAGCCGTCATCAGCCAGGATAGCTTGACTCCAGTGGTGTAGTGAGCACGGGTCCCACGTCTGGGAATACCCATCCCACTTAGGGCGAAAAGCGTTACAACAAACAAATGATGGACGGAATGCTGACAATGCATACATTCTCCCCCAGTCAAGAGATCTGGGTTAAATCCATCGTTCTTTTGCCCACTACGCCACCCCAGTTCAGACATGGCCATATGCAAATCAGTCTTGACCCTGTGCCTCATGGGAACAGTCCAGCCCGAACTGCCAAGCCATGTCTTCCCTGGACCAGAATCAAGCATCCTAGGACCGGTTTCTGGCTATCAGCCGTCATCAGCCAGGATAGCTTGACTCCAGTGGTGTAGTGAGCACGGGTCCCACGTCTGGGAATACCCATCCCACTTAGGGCGAAAAGCGTTACAACAAACAAATGATGGACGGAATGCTGACAATGCATACATTCTCCCCCAGTCAAGAGATCTGGGTTAAATCCATCGTTCTTTTGCCCACTACGCCACCCCAGTTCAGACATGGCCATATGCAAATCAGTCTTGACCCTGTGCCTCATGAGAACAGTCCAGCCCGAACTGCCAAGCCATGTCTTCCCTGGACCAGAATCAAGCATCCTAGGACCGGTTTCTGGCTATCAGCCGTCATCAGCCAGGATAGCTTGACTCCAGTGGTGTAGTGAGCACGGGTCCCACGTCTGGGAATACCCATCCCACTTAGGGCGAAAAGCGTTACAACAAACAAATGATGGACGGAATGCTGACAATGCATACATTCTCCCCCAGTCAAGAGATCTGGGTTAAATCCATCGTTCTTTTGCCCACTACGCCACCCCAGTTCAGACATGGCCATATGCAAATCAGTCTTGACCCTGTGCCTCATGGGAACAGTCCAGCCTGAACTGCCAAGCCATGTCTTCCCTGGACCAGAATCAAGCATCCTAGGACCGGTTTCTGGCTATCAGCCGTCATCAGCCAGGATAGCTTGACTCCAGTGGTGTAGTGAGCACGGGTCCCACGTCTGGGAATACCCATCCCACTTAGGATTTAGGCCCAGATCTCTGTACTGGGGTGAATGTATGACATTGTTCTGCATTCTGTCCATCAATTGTTGTTTTTGCATTTGTCACCCCGAGTGGGAAGGGTATGCTCAGACGTGAGTCCCTTGCTCTCCATGCCACTGGAATCAGGCTATCCTGGCTGACGAGGGCTGGAAGCCCGGAACCGGTCCTAGGATGCTTGTTTCCAGTCCAGGGAGGACCTGGCTTGGCAGTTCGGGCTGGACTGTTCCCATGGGGCACAGGGTCAAGACTGATTTGCATATGGCTGGGTTTAAACTGGAATGGCATGGTGAGCAAAAAAACGATGGATTTAGGCCCAGATCTCTGTACTGGGGTGAATGTATGACATTGTTATGCATTCTGTCCATCAATTGCTGTTTTTGCATTTGTCACCCCGAGTGGGAAGGGTATGCTCAGACGTGAGTCCCTTGCTCTCCATGCCACTGGAATCAGGCTATCCTGGCTGACGAGGGCTGAAAGCCCGAAACCGGTCCTAGGATGCTTGTTTCCAGTCCAGGGAGGACCTGGCTTGGCAGTTCGGGCTGGACTGTTCCCATGGGGCACAGGGTCAAGACTGATTTGCATATGGCTGGGTTCAAACTGGAATGGCATGGTGAGCAAAAAAACGATGGATTTAGGCCCAGATCTCTGTACTGGGGTGAATGTATGACATTGTTCTGCATTCTGTCCATCAATTGTTGTTTTTGCATTTGTCACCCCGAGTGGGAAGGGTATGCTCAGACGTGAGTCCCTTGCTCTCCATGCTACTGGAATCAGGCTATCCTGGCTGACGAGGGCTGGAAGCCCGAAACCGGTCCTATGATGCTTGTTTCCAGTCCAGGGAGGACCTGGCTTGGCAGTTCGGGCTGGACTGTTCCCATGGGGCACAGGGTCAAGACTGATTTGCATATGGCTGGGTTCAAACTGGAATGGCATGGTGAGCAAAAAAACGATGGATTTAGGCCCAGATCTCTGTACTGGGGTGAATGTATGACATTGTTCTGCATTCTGTCCATCAATTGTTGTTTTTGCATTTGTCACCCCGAGTGGGAAGGGTATGCTCAGACGTGAGTCCCTTGCTCTCCATGCCACTGGAATCAGGCTATCCTGGCTGACGAGGGCTGAAAGCCCGAAACCGGTCCTAGGATGCTTGTTTCCAGTCCAGGGAGGACCTGGCTTGGCAGTTCGGGCTGGACTGTTCCCATGGGGCACAGGGTCAAGACTGATTTGCATATGGCTGGGTTCAAACTGGAATGGCATGGTGAGCAAAAAAACGATGGATTTAGGCCCAGATCTCTGTACTGGGGTGAATGTATGACATTGTTCTGCCTTCTGTCCATCAATTGTTGTTTTTGCATTTGTCACCCCGAGTGGGAAGGGTATGCTCAGACGTGAGTCCCTTGCTCTCCATGCCACTGGAATCAGGCTATCCTGGCTGACGAGGGCTGAAAGCCCGAAACCGGTCCTAGGATGCTTGTTTCCAGTCCAGGGAGGACCTGGCTTGGCAGTTCGGGCTGGACTGTTCCCATGGGGCACAGGGTCAAGACTGATTTGCATATGGCTGGGTTCAAACTGGAATGGCATGGTGAGCAAAAAAACGATGGATTTAGGCCCAGATCTCTGTACTGGGGTGAATGTATGACATTGTTCTGCATTCTGTCCATCAATTGTTGTTTTTGCATTTGTCACCCCGAGTGGGAAGGGTATGCTCAGACGTGAGTCCCTTGCTCTCCATGCCACTGGAATCAGGCTATCCTGGCTGACGAGGGCTGGAAGCCCGAAACCGGTCCTAGGATGCTTGTTTCCAGTCCAGGGAGGACCTGGCTTGGCAGTTCGGGCTGGACTGTTCCCATGGGGCACAGGGTCAAGACTGATTTGCATATGGCTGGGTTCAAACTGGAATGGCATGGTGAGCAAAAAAACGATGGATTTAGGCCCAGATCTCTGTACTGGGGTGAATGTATGACATTGTTCTGCATTCTGTCCATCAATTGTTGTTTTTGCATTTGTCACCCCGAGTGGGAAGGGTATGCTCAGACGTGAGTCCCTTGCTCTCCATGCCACTGGAATCAGGCTATCCTGGCTGACGAGGGCTGAAAGCCCGAAACCGGTCCTAGGATGCTTGTTTCCAGTCCAGGGAGGACCTGGCTTGGCAGTTCGGGCTGGACTGTTCCCATGGGGCACAGGGTCAAGACTGATTTGCATATGGCTGGGTTCAAACTGGAATGGCATTGTGAGCAAAAAAACGATGGATTTAGGCCCAGATCTCTGTACTGGGGTGAATGTATGACATTGTTCTGCCTTCTGTCCATCAATTGTTGTTTTTGCATTTGTCACCCCGAGTGGGAAGGGTATGCTCAGACGCGAGTCCCTTGCTCTCCATGCCACTGGAATCAGGCTATCCTGGCTGACGAGGGCTGAAAGCCCGAAACCGGTCCTAGGATGCTTGTTTCCAGTCCAGGGAGGACCTGGCTTGGCAGTTCGGGCTGGACTGTTCCCATGGGGCACAGGGTCAAGACTGATTTGCATATGGCTGGGTTCAAACTGGAATGGCATGGTGAGCAAAAAAACCATGGATTTAGGCCCAGATCTCTGTACTGGGGTGAATGTATGACATTGTTCTGCATTCTGTCCATCAATTGTTGTTTTTGCATTTGTCACCCCGAGTGGGAAGGGTATGCTCAGACGTGAGTCCCTTGCTCTCCATGCCACTGGAATCAGGCTATCCTGGCTGACGAGGGCTGAAAGCCCGAAACCGGTCCTAGGATGCTTGTTTCCAGTCCAGGGAGGACCTGGCTTGGCAGTTCGGGCTGGACTGTTCCCATGGGGCACAGGGTCAAGACTGATTTGCATATGGCTGGGTTCAAACTGGAATGGCATGGTGAGCAAACAAACGATGGATTTAGGCCCAGATCTCTGTACTGGGGTGAATGTATGACATTGTTCTGCATTCTGTCCATCAATTGTTGTTTTTGCATTTGTCACCCCGAGTGGGAAGGGTATGCTCAGACGTGAGTCCCTTGCTCTCCATGCCACTGGAATCAGGCTATCCTGGCTGACGAGGGCTGAAAGCCCGAAACCGGTCCTAGGATGCTTGTTTCCAGTCCAGGGAGGACCTGGCTTGGCAGTTCGGGCTGGACTGTTCCCATGGGGCACAGGGTCAAGACTGATTTGCATATGGCTGGGTTCAAACTGGAATGGCATGGTGAGCAAAAAAACGATGGATTTAGGCCCAGATCTCTGTACTGGGGTGAATGTATGACATTGTTCTGCATTCTGTCCATCAATTGTTGTTTTTGCATTTGTCACCCCGAGTGGGAAGGGTATGCTCAGACGTGAGTCCCTTGCTCTCCATGCCACTGGAATCAGGCTATCCTGGCTGACGAGGGCTGAAAGCCCGAAACCGGTCCTAGGATGCTTGTTTCCAGTCCAGGGAGGACCTGGCTTGGCAGTTCGGGCTGGACTGTTCCCATGGGGCACAGGGTCAAGACTGATTTGCATATGGCTGGGTTCAAACTGGAATGGCATGGTGAGCAAAAAAACGATGGATTTAGGCCCAGATCTCTGTACTGGGGTGAATGTATGACATTGTTCTGCATTCTGTCCATCAATTGTTGTTTTTGCATTTGTCACCCCGATTGGGAAGGGTATGCTCAGACGTGAGTCCCTTGCTCTCCATGCCACTGGAATCAGGCTATCCAGGCTGACGAGGGCTGAAAGCCCGAAACCGGTCCTAGGATGCTTGTTTCCAGTCCAGGGAGGACCTGGCTTGGCAGTTCGGGCTGGACTGTTCCCATGGGGCACAGGGTCAAGACTGATTTGCATATGGCTGGGTTCAAACTGGAATGGCATGGTGAGCAAAAAAACGATGGATTTAGGCCCAGATCTCTGTACTGGGGTGAATGTATGACATTGTTCTGCATTCTGTCCATCAATTGTTGTTTTTGCATTTGTCACCCCGAGTGGGAAGGGTATGCTCAGACGTGAGTCCCTTGCTCTCCATGCCACTGGAATCAGGCTATCCTGGCTGACGAGGGCTGGAAGCCCGAAACCGGTCCTAGGATGCTTGTTTCCAGTCCAGGGAGGACCTGGCTTGGCAGTTCGGGCTGGACTGTTCCCATGGGGCACAGGGTCAAGACTGATTTGCATATGGCTGGGTTCAAACTGGAATGGCATGGTGAGCAAAAAAACGATGGATTTAGGCCCAGATCTCTGTACTGGGGTGAATGTATGACATTGTTCTGCATTCTGTCCATCAATTGTTGTTTTTGCATTTGTCACCCCGAGTGGGAAGGGTATGCTCAGACGTGAGTCCCTTGCTCTCCATGCCACTGGAATCAGGCTATCCTGGCTGACGAGGGCTGAAAGCCCGAAACCGGTCCTAGGATGCTTGTTTCCAGTCCAGGGAGGACCTGGCTTGGCAGTTCGGGCTGGACTGTTCCCATGGGGCACAGGGTCAAGACTGATTTACATATGGCTGGGTTCAAACTGGAATGGCATTGTGAGCAAAAAAACGATGGATTTAGGCCCAGATCTCTGTACTGGGGTGAATGTATGACATTGTTCTGCCTTCTGTCCATCAATTGTTGTTTTTGCATTTGTCACCCCGAGTGGGAAGGGTATGCTCAGACGCGAGTCCCTTGCTCTCCATGCCACTGGAATCAGGCTATCCTGGCTGACGAGGGCTGAAAGCCCGAAACCGGTCCTAGGATGCTTGTTTCCAGTCCAGGGAGGACCTGGCTTGGCAGTTCGGGCTGGACTGTTCCCATGGGGCACAGGGTCAAGACTGATTTGCATATGGCTGGGTTCAAACTGGAATGGCATGGTGAGCAAAAAAACGATGGATTTAGGCCCAGATCTCTGTACTGGGGTGAATGTATGACATTGTTCTGCATTCTGTCCATCAATTGTTGTTTTTGCTTGGGTAAATCACTTCATCTCCCAGTGCCTGTACGTGCAATGTAAATACGGTGCTATGTAAAGCGCGCCAATACCTTGGGCAAATCACCAATCTCCCAGTGCCTGAATGTGTAATGTATATACGGTGCTATGTAAAGCGCGCTAATACCTGGGGAAATCACCTATCTCCTGGTGCCTGAATGTGCAATGTAAATACGGCGCTATGAAAAGCGAGCCAATCCCTTCGGGTCGAGCTCGCGCCATATAGATGCAACACAAAAATTGTAAAATGCTACGGTCCAGCTACAAGTCTCTAGCATGCCCCAGGCGGCCGTTGTGGCCGGGCGTCCCGTTCTATGTGGCGCGAGGGGGGGGCTCAGTAAACCTGAGGCCGTCGGCCGCCATCGACCCCCCCCCCCTGCCCGTGTGAAGCGCAGCGTGTGCCTACGGCCGGCAGGACGTAAGGCAGTGTCCCTATAGCGTTACAGAGGCACAATGGTTGATGTCTGCTTTAGGCAGGTGAGGATGTGGTCCGTCGGCTGCGCTGCCGCCTCTGGTGCAGGAAACCAGGGTTCGAGCCTCGAGGTCTCGGCCACATCCTGTGAAGCTTGGTTAAATCACCTAATCTCCCAGTGCCTGAATGTGTATTGTAATTACGGTGCCAGGTAAAGCGCGCCAATTCCTTGGGCAAATCACTTAATCTCCCAGTGCCTGAATGTGTAATGTAAATACGGTGCTATGTAAAGCGTGCCAATTCCTTGGGCACATCACTTAATCTCCCAATGCCTGAATGTGTGTAAATACGGTGCTTTGAAAAGCGCGCCAATACCTTCGTGTCGAGTTGTGCGGTGGCGGGAGGGAGGCGCACCAGCTAGTGTGCGCGGCTGCTTCCCCCCCGGCGGGGAACAATAAAAGCGGACATCCCATACCGCATCGCTGTACCCCACTGCGGGGCCGCCTCCCGGTTCCGTCTCACTCAGGCCATGAATGTGGAGGGGTGGGGGGGACATCGAGTGATGCGCTCTCCCCCAGCCCCTTGTCCTACCCGCGGTCAATGGCGTCTGCCACTGGGTTGGCAGGCCCCACCACTACGTGCGCCTAGGCACTTCAGAAGCAGGGGGGGGTCGCGGGTTCTCTCGGGAGCGTTCAATTTAGCCCTATGATACGCCTGCAGTGGCGTCCATGTGGCGGGCCTCTCGGGGGGAGGGGCGATGTAAAAGGGTCCAGTGCTAGGCTCTCACGAGCGGCGCATGTTCAGATTCTATTGATCGGCCTCCCCACCGCGGCAAACCCTAAAGGGGCTAGGCTTCCTCCACGCCCCCCATGCCGCGGGGTGGCCCCGGCGTCCTGCAGGTGTTGCGAGTTCCCCCCCCCCACCTTCTTTGCCGCTCCCTCCTTCGGGTCGACTTCGCGCTAGATAACGTAACGTTGCACTCCCCCTTACACTAGGGTTGCCGGGCGCCGAGTGGTCCGCATTCCGTGGCCTGCTGGGGGCGTACCTCGGCTTCCCGTGGCGCCAGGCCTCCCGGGTGGAGGTGCAATGCACGGCAGTGGGGGGGGGTGTAGCGCCTGGGTTGCGCAGTGCCCCGTGGCCCGAACTGCTGACTTTGGTGCAGGAGACCAGGGATCGAGCCTTGAGGTCGCTGCCACAGCCTGTGATTCTGGGGAATACCCCCGTGACTGAATGTAATGTAATTTCGGTGCGCATGCCAGCGTGCTCTCCATCGGGTCTTCACCGCGTGCACAGGTTCAACATTTTCTTATGGAAATGGAGCTTCCACTAAGAGAAGCCAGATTACTCCCATGAAACAGCAGGCTTTCACATCTTGCAGATTTACGGCATTTTCTTTATCGAGGCGGGAGCTTCCATCGATACAAGCCACAGTGTTCCGGTGATGCAGCAGGCTTTTACCGGGTGCAGATGTACATGATGGTGCACGGGATAGGGCGGACGAGGTGCGTGGCTTGGGGGTTTCCCGATGCTGGGATCGGTGAATGGGGAGGTTTAGAACCTAGGCTCTAATTTACAGCCTCTTCGGTTTTATACCACTCTGTGAGAAAGTTACCCTGGAACTTTATAAAGTGCTGCACTGGCCTACCCATGTTTATTGAGCATCTAATTTTCCTGTGCTGTTTGGACTGGGTGGTTCCGGGTGCGCGGCATTGTCATTTTATGCTTCTTTGGTGGTCATGCGTGCGGATGCTTTCCAGGCGTTGAACCATAGCAAATGTAAATATACTGGGGGAAGCAAGGGACGGCCAGAGTTGCTCAGGCTTCCAGTGTTGAATAGGTCAGCCCGCGGTGGATATGCAGTGGTGCAAGGGAGGTATAGGTTTCTGGGGCTCCAAGCCAACTTGCGATCATGTGCAATGCGCTACACCTGGGCAGATTGCACTTCACATAAGCGGACACATGAAAGCCTAACTGCAATCATGTGAGATCAATTATGGTCACAGTTTATATCCAAGTGAGATTGCACCTTGTTGCTGATAACACCTGTCGCCGGAGCGCGTGGGGTCTGTGGTACCAGTTTGTATGGGTGGCGGGGGCAATACGCTCCTGCTCTGCACCCTGGTTATGTTTAGTGGTTTTGGAATGATTTGAGGTGTGTTGTTTTCCCTTGGGTGGCCGCGTGTGTTTCTATCCACAGTCGGCGGTTCACTCGACTATATTATATGGTGTTGATGTGATGTCTGTCATCTTGCTGACAATCCCAGATCAATGCGATGGGGGTGCGTTTCTTAAATGTGCAGGGTGCCATTGCAGAGATTGTCAACCGTGTCCTCCGGGCAGCACAGCGGGACTAGTTTGGCTGTGCAGTCCTCACAGGTGAGGCGAGAGGGGTAATCTGCCTGGGTCAGCACCCGCCTTGAGGGAATTTTGACACAGTGCAGTGTCAGCAAAGATGTGGGCCCATCGTAAAATCCTGGCGACCATGTGCAACGCGCCATACCTGGACAGCATGTGCGCACCTCCACGCAGGGCAGTCTCAGGTGTTTTCAAGACAGTGTAGGAACAACAGAGACTTATATTATATTGGACCCACTATTGGGTAGTCAATACTCCGGGGGGGGGGGGACACCCATACATATTTCTCCCCTGCCACATATAGCCACAGTGACACACCCTGGACTCACTTGAACCATGCCGTATGTCTATCTGTTTGAAAACACAGCGTGCAACCCCAGGTCTGCCCCTAGACTCCAGTAGTAACGGCAGGACAGTCATTTGTTCGACCCAAAATGACATTAACTGATTGTGGGCACGCTGCCCAGTGCCAACCCCACAGCTTTGCATGAGTTTACAGGAGGGGGGGGCTTTACTTTGAGTGCCCGGTATTTTATGAGTGCGGCAGTAGAACCGATACCACTAGGGCTATCACGACGGTCTTTTGTTGGCTCCTGTTGAAGGTAAGGGTACACAATTTCGCAGCACCTGTGTGCTTCCCTGTGGTAGAATTTGGTTTGTCGGCTACAGGCAGCTTCGCTCCTGCCCAAGCCATCCTTCTAGCCTTGGAGGGGGGCGGGGGACTGGATTGCCTCATTTGTCATACTTGGAGTCAAGGGAAATAGAGGCGGGTCAGCTCTCCAAGTTCGATGCCACGTTTGCTGCGCTTTAATGACAAGATGTTGTATGTCTACTGACAAGTGCTGCTTGCAAGTTTAGTTTACATTGGGTTGGTGAATACATTATCCTCACTTGCGGTCAGAGAAAGTAGTTAATGTGGTTGGACATGGCATGCGTGACCTGGGACACTTAGCGGTAAGCCGGCTAGCATTAAGCACAGATATCGTTATCCGGAAGGGGGATGCAGTTGTCAGTTCTGTGGGGACAAATGCTCCGTTATTGTGTGTGTATATGTGACTACAGTTGCCGATATTGGCACTATGTCGGATGGGCGAGCGGCACTTTGGCTCTGAGGAGAGAGTTTAGTGTGTTGTGGGCAGCCTGCCAGTCGCGTTTTAAAGCACTGCTGTGGTGTATTGTGGAGAGGATCCCCTTGCCTGAGTAGATACTCCGTGGGCTGGAGCCGTGTTCAGATGGTCTCTATTTGCGCATTTTTGTTTGTGTGCCCTGCATTACTTCCTTTGTGGAAAAAACAATGGTTCGGGTTGGCCTGAGAAGGTCCAGTGACATGAACAAGCCCTTAGGAGGGCGAAATGATTAGGTATAGGTACAAGGACTCACAATTGGAGAATGATACTTAATATAGAGGAACAAGGGACAAGGGGGGTCAGTGTATGACACTTATTTATTGAATAAAGATTGAATTCAAAAGTGCTCACATATTTAGTGACAAGAAAGCGTGACATGCAGGTGAGGGTGGGGTCTTTAAAAGAGAACATCGCATTGGCAACAATTGAGAACCATTTTAAATTAAATTAGTACAAAATAGGTTCGAGTTGCATAGGGTCGACGGCGTTTCGAACTCAGTTATTTGAGTTCATCATCAGGACAAAATGTGAGCATATGAACTTGAGTATATGAGCGATAGAGTGAACGGTTAGCCGTCAGCGAAAACCGAGTTTGTCGCGGGATTGGACCTCTTGATTCGAAAACATTAGTTGAAGTGATAGAATGGGTCCAGACTTCTCAATGAATGGAAGCGCGGTGTCAGTGCCGAAACATATTCAAGCAGGTATCAGGAGGAAGTTGCTTGAGTTAAGATTGTAATCATGCCTGCTCTGCGAGTTTAGGCGAGTTAGTTCGTTGCCGAGGAATTTAATTTAATCCAAACGGCACTCGGTGCCGTTTGGATTAAATTAAATTCCTCGGCAACGAACTAACTCGCCTAAACTCGCAGAGCAGGCATGATTACAATCTTAACTCAAGCAACTTCCTCCTGATACCTGCTTGAATATGTTTCGGCACTGACACCGCGCTTCCATTCATTGAGAAGTCTGGACCCATTCTATCACTTCAACTAATGTTTTCGAATCAAGAGGTCCAATCCCGCGACGAACTCGGTTTTCGCTGACGGCTAACCGTTCACTCTATCGCTCATATACTCAAGTTCATATGCTCACATTTTGTCCTGATGATGAACTCAAATAACTGAGTTCGAAACGCCGTCGACCCTATGCAACTCGAACCTATTTTGTACTAATTTAATTTAAAATGGTTCTCAATTGTTGCCAATGCGATGTTCTCTTTTAAAGACCCCACCCTCACCTGCATGTCACGCTTTCTTGTCACTAAATATGTGAGCACTTTTGAATTCAATCTTTATTCAATAAATAAGTGTCATACACTGACCCCCCTTGTCCCTTGTTCCTCTATATTAAGTATCATTCTCCAATTGTGAGTCCTTGTACCTATACCTAATCATTTCGCCCTCCTAAGGGCTTGTTCATGTCACTGGACCTTCTCAGGCCAACCCGAACCATTGTTTTTTCCACATTGTATCACCCCAGGTTCGCATAAGGGGTACCCTTGTTCCTTATAACACTGCATTACTTCCTGGCAGTGGGCAACGGGTAAGAATTCCAGGCCAGTCGCACTGACTGGCACAGCTCTTGTCAACTGTGTTGTGGAATCTGCGTGGAGCGACGGTGACGCATATTCACCCTGTTAGGTGTGTGGCGCCCGCTCTGAGGGGAAGTACGTCACTGTTTCAACACACCATTACTTGCCAGTCGCGCTGACTGGCACAGCTCCACAGTGAATAATACAAGGAAACTAAGGGCTGGTGCTGCCTAGTGGAGTTTGAACAGCAGCCGGTCGCGCTGACTGGCACAGCCTTCCTCTCACAAGTTGTTGTCAGTTACCTCACACGCATTTTCAACACAGCGGGTAAGTGAGACATTGCAGTAGTCCTCGTGAGCTCCAAAAAAATAAGTGTGTGAACAATCTTCAGGGAGAGTTATCCTTCTATTCAAGGAGGGCAATCCCAGAGGCGACTTGGTTGTGTTTGTCGATTTGTGTGGAGAAAGGAGACTGTCAAATTCGACGAGCAGAGCGTGAGAGGAGCTCTGATACTCGCAGGAACTGATCATTAAGTGAACAGCGCCACCTAGTGGGTTTCTGTCATTATTCTCACTCCTTCATTTCTTCTCTTTTCTATGCTACCGGAGTTGCTTTCATTCATTTCCTGATATTGTATCCCTGTCCTCTGTACACATGTGGTCAGACTGAGAGTATTGTGTAAGTTCTGTAGGGCAAGGTACTTCACATGTTTAACTGATTACCCGGGGAAACTTAGCAGGGCACCTTTCTCTCTGGAATCAATTACAGTACCTTTTAGTCATGCAGAATGACACACCTCCGCCATTCTTTCTGACCACTCCAGGGGAGCCAGTTTTAAAGTGGAATAAGTGGAAAAAGGTTTTCCAGAATTACGCAGTAGTATGCAGACCTAATTTGGGGCTTGAAAGGAAAGTGGCTTTGCTGACGCATTATCTGGGGGCTGAAGGGCAAGAGATATTAGAACATCTTCCTGATTTGAATGCCAATGACGCGAGAGGTTTGAATGAATATGAAATTAGTCTGAAAAAACTAGACATCCATTTTTTGCCAAAAATAAGCACCATTATGGAACGATACCCTTTTGGAAAGAGAGGGCAGAAGGAGGGAGAAACAGTAGAGGAATTTGTCTCTGAGCTGCGTAAGTTCGCGGCTACATGCAAGTTTGGAGGAGCTTGTGAGGAGCGGATAGGTGATCAATTTCTCTTAACATGTAAGATTGAATGTATATGTGAGGAGTTATCATTAAAAGATGACCCGACCCTTGGGGAAGTGCTAATCGTGGCAAAAAAAGTTGAACATATGATGCACTGGGTGAATGAAATAAAGCATGATAGCGAGGGAAAAGCCAAAGTGAGTGAAGTCTCTGAGAGTGAAAACGTGCTCGCAGTCAAAGGGCTAAAATAAAAACAGAAAGAGATTAGGGAGAGTTGGAGTTTCAAAGGAAAATGTTACAGGTGTGGCAAACCGGGTCACTTAGCGAATGACAGGGAGTGCCCCGCCCTAAAAGCAACAGGCAATAAGTGTGGAAGGAGGGGACACTTCAGACAATGCTGCAGAAGCAATGCTAATTACAGGAAACAGAACAGGGATGACACTACCCGTGTCTGTGACGAAATTGTGTTACAGGTTCAGGGTGAGTCAGTGAGCAATCATTGGGCGTGGCCTGCAGGGTACGGGATGGGATCCGTCTCGGCTCCCGCTCCATGTCGGAGAATTGAGTGATTAGAGGCTTGCTGCAATTGCCAAAATCAACCCAGATAGGACATACCGACTCCTGAGCTGTTGGGGAAGACCTGGGGGCTCTGCAACCGCGTCTCCATGATACGGTGAGACTGCTTGGACTCGCCGGGGCTGTAGGCGATATCACACAAAATGGCGGCCGCCTGAAGATATTGGATCAGCGGTCCGCCGCGAGCTCTCCCCCACAAGAGATCAACTGTTACTGGTGTCCTAGACCACGGCCATACGATCCTGCTGCAGCCCATTACTTCTGATGCGGTAAGCGAACGCCACATAGCGCTACAGATACAGGGGGAACTCGACGGCCGGCTCTGGAAGAGCCCCGAAGGAGCTGTGCCATCACGGCCAAGAGCATTAAAATGGTAGCGGGGGCCAAGGCGGGTAGCTGAAATGGCGGCATACAAGGAGATGTGATCCACAAGGTGCACAGGCAAAACCTCGGCGCTTGTTGGCCCCCCGCCTTACCTTGCCTGATCATAAAATGGCCCATAATTAAGTGAGCAATTGAGGGAAAAGAGGCTTGCAAAACGAGGGGTTTCAGATATAGCCAACATGAGTGCACCCCTCCTTCATGGACACGTATACCTGCTGATACCCCCGTGGGCTATACGAACCCTTTGATGCAGCTCTGCATACCTGAAGCTCTCAGCAGGGGGGATTCCCCATTCGCTTCCTGCAGCACCATGCCGCCGAACAGGGCATGAAGGACTTACAAAGCCTCAATGTCGCCAGCCTACACTGAAGGTGCCCACTACGATATTTATAGACATTCCTGCTCTGCGTCACTGCTGCCACCACACACAGCATGCAGGGCGCAGATGAGCCCACACTTATGTCGCCAAAGAAGACACCACCTCTACTCAAGGACACCAGCTTCTTCCACCCCTCAGACAAACGACAGCCGCTTGACCAAGGGGAGTCGACGAGCGTCATGGCCCTCACCGAAGATGACTTATCCTCATTGCGCTATTTTAAGGCTGAACTACGTGCTGAGCAAAATCATGACATGAAAGCCTCCACCGACCAGCCCCGGACAGATCGGACCACGCGCATGCCCACGCTCCAACAAGACGTCGATTCGGTAGACACGAGAGAGATGGACCTGGAAACACGAGCTTCTGGAATGGCCTGTGCTAGGTTTTTACCTTAGAGATGGGGAAAACCCATGGCCACAGAGAAAACAGTCTATTCACCAAACTGATATTGTTTGTTCCCATTTAGTACTCTTTTCTTTGTCTGCTTCCTTTGCTCCTATCCCCTCCCCCCTGAATCCCTCCCCTTGCCTGCTTTACCGCCCAGCCCCCTGTCCTTTGTGCTGTTTGACTAAGCACTCTGTCTCGCCTTGTTGGGAAAAGATCCAATATTTATACTTTGGAGTCTCAGCGAACCCGCTGAGAGAGTCCACAGCGCCAAGGGAGCCACTCACAATTGAGGTATGGTATGGCACCCCTTGCCAAATCACTCCCTCTCCCCTTTTTGGGGAAGGATCCAGTATGTAGACCTTGGAGTCTCAGAGACCCCTCTGAGAGAGTCCACTGCGTAAAGGGAACCTCTCACAACAGAGATGGGGAAATGATACCACTTCCCCCGGGATCACAGCTTACTGGTCTTTGGACGCAGCTGTGTCCTCGTCACCCTCCCCCTCCTCTTTCCACGCTGTTGTCTCTCACCCTCCCCTCCTCTTTCCCTCCTTCATTCTCTGTCTACTTCCCCTGCTCCTACCCCCCTCCCCTGAATCTCCCCCCTTGCCTGCTTTTCCCTTACGTATATGTCCTTATTGTCTATCTCGACCTTACATGTAACTATGTTGCCATGCTCTAACAACTGTGTAACCTTTATAACGATGTAACCTGCAACTATGGTCTGATACTCATGTAAAGCGCTCTGATACCTCCGGGTCTAGCCAGCGCTATATAAGACCTTTAAAATAAAAAAATTAACTAAATAAAAAAAATCCTAAGGATTTTATAGCAGTGGAAGAGACAAAAATTGAACCAATGTTTGATTCATGTTCCAAACTGACAATTATCAATCAACAAAGCTTTATTTCGACATGTGATATCATAAAAGCACTTTTTACACATAAAAACAGAATTCATAAAGAAACATTTTAAGACAAGTCGTAAAAAAATCTTTTTGAATGCAATAAATAATTTAAAAAAGTTATTAAACTTAAACAGCTTTGTAAGATATTAAAAAACATTTGAACTAGTCAAATGGCCTTCTGTCTAATTAACCATGCCCAGCCAAGGAATTTAGCCACCCCGCACACTATGGTAGTATTAGGGTCAGTCTTAAGAATTCTGAGTGCAACAGAGTGGTCCCTTGTACCAAGCTGCAGGCACACAGGCTTGAGCCATTTCTTTCTGGGTTTTAGATAAGCTGGTCAAGAAAAAAAGAGATGGGGAATATTTTCGATAACACCTGGACAGTTTGGGCAATCAGCAGGGGTCTGGTGCGGGGGATTCCAACTACTTGTGCAGTCACGAAGAGGGAGGCTCCCAAATCTAAACTGAATAAAAAGAGATCTATCCCTGGGCTTTGTGATAAGATCAAAGTAAGGTTCCAGGCAAGGGATAGATTTATGCTGGCGAAACGCCTCAGTTAAACTACCTGGGTTTGGATCCCTCTGCTCCTGGAGATTAACCCATGCCCAGAAGGCTCTCTTAGTTTCTTCCTTTGATAACAGTACACCAGGGTCCCAAGCAGTTATGAGGCCGTAGCAACCAGAAGCTTCTTTATGTTGGCGAGCCAACCTATTTTATGAGCTCCTTGGAGGTTCATAACTTCTCTAAGGCCTTCAGCATATCTGGAGATTTCAGGGGTACGCCATAACCGCGCCCAGTATAAGAGTGGACGGAGGGTAACTAGATCTATAATAGATCGCCGTCCCAGATCACTCAGTAGTGGCTTAGTTGGGGTGCCCCTTGGGAGTGAAACCAACTCCCTAAAAAACTTGTTTTCCCCAGTAACAAGTGCATCCACACAGCTAAACCCCCATAGTTCAGCGCCATAGAGGGCACTACCTACAGCTTTGGCAGCATAAATTTCCAAAGCTGGAGCAACGGGTTTAGTGGTGGAGGCGCGAATTTCCCTCCCTAGAGCTCCTATTACCCGCCTATGGTTTAATACCATTTTGGCAATGTGGGGCTGCCATTTGAGTTTGTCAGAAATTCTGATCCCCAAGTAGTCAAACTCTTTGACCCGCTCCAATGGCTTCCCATCGAGAGTTAGGGTAGATCTAGATGATCTACTCGGGTTGAAATAAAGGAGTTTAGTTTTGGCTGTGTTAATGGCAAGGCCTCTCAACTTACAAAACAAGGAGAAGCGATCCAGTAGCTTCTGTAATCCTGCTGGTGTTTTTGATATTAAAAGCGTGTTGTCCGCAAAAAGTAACGTGGGGACTTTATCACCCGCCAGGACAGGGACATCAGCATTGATTTCGAGCAGGAAAGATACCACACCATTCACAAAAAGTGTAAAAAGTGTGGGGGCCAATACACAGCCCTGGCGAACCCCTCTGCCCACCGGAATTTTGTTTTTTGATCTTGAGACCCCCATCTGATACGGGCGTAATTACCCTTGTGCATCCGAATCAAAAGGTTCAGAATATACGGAGGAATCCCCATCTCCTTCAAAGTCAGCCACAGGCGATCACGAGGGACCAGGTCAAAGGCGGTATTAAGGTCAATGAACGCCAGATAAAGGCCTCCCTTGCCAATAGTGACCACCTTCCAGTATAGGAGCACCAGCCTAAAGGCCTGGCCAATCGTGCTTGTGCAGGTCCTAAAGCCCGCCTGAAACTGTGAGATTATATCATTGTCATCTGCCCATGAGTGGATCCTCTCCAGAAGGACCCAGCCAGCCAGTTTCTGCCCAGTGTCAATAAGACTAATTGGGCGGTAGTTGGCTGGGTCCCCCCTTGGACCCCTCTTGTAGATAGGGATTACTTCAGCTCCCTTCCAAGAATGCGGTACCGGCGAGCCCTCTAGCAGAGCATTAATAAAAGATACAAAATAAACAGCCCATCCCTCAATGTTAGCTTTATATACATCACCCGGAATACCATCTGGGCCCGGGGCCTTGGCGGATACAATCTTCTTGATAGCTGCCTCAACCTCCCTTTTCTCTATCCTGATGAATGAGACCTGGTCAGGATCTAAATCCATGGTCCCAACTCGGGGCCGAAGATCACCTGTTTGATCATCCCCTACATATAGCTTCTTAAAATGCTCAAACCATTCCCTATCTGTTATGTGGTTAGGGATTTGGTCCGACTCTGAGGTGATAGACCTTCTCACTAAGGACCAAAAAAAGCTCACCATTCTTTGAGTAGCAGGCAGTTTTCAAGCTGTCCCAGGCAACTCTTCCCATTCCTTCTTTGCGGCTGTAAGGGTCTGCCTATACAACAGTCTAGCCAGCCGGACTTCACCCGGGTTATTAGATTTTATGGCAAGAACCAGGCTATCTTTTTTGGATCTACAGTTCCTATTGAACCATTTCTGAGCTGGCTTAACACTCGTGTGACGCTTTTTGCTATGATCAAGAAATAAGATGCCGATTGAATCTATAGTGTCTAGGTAAACTTTTGTTGCAGCAGCAGGGCCAACCCTTTCCCTGCAAACTACAGAGAGCTTGAGAGTCTGATCAGCAAGAATTTCGTGAAGAGTAGCTAATTTAGGGTCGCTCAAAATAAACTTAGACCATTTGAGGTACCTGCTGCAGTTAGATTGTAAGACTGTCTTAGTCAGCATTTGTGTTTCAGAAGTAGGGGAAGACTCCTTCCTGTGCCACATTGCCATCATGTTAAGAGACAGGGCATTATGATCACTATTTATTGTTGGTATAATGACCATATCTATAACATATTTCCATGCCCTCCTATCAACAAGTATATAATCGATTCTGCTCTGGCAGGGGACCCTGTTGAAGGTATTGGCTCCCATTATATCAGAAATAGTACGTCCATTAACAGCTCTTAATCCAAATTCTATCAATAAAGCATTAATTTGGATAACAACCGGTGACCATCTCTTGACTGGCTTAAGTGATAAGGAAGGAATGCCCTATCTAGCATCTTCATCATGAATACCCAAAATATCATCAGTTGCAAGGGGCTCAAATGAGCAGTTAAAATCACCGGCAACCAGTAGGAGGGAATCAGAGGGGCAGCAATGAAGCATGCCTGAAAGAGCTGAGATAGTAGGCGATTTTGCACCCCCCTGAGTTCCTCGGGCATATACATTAAAAAGTTCCCAGGTGGGATTGCTCTTAGAGGACTTAATGGAGAGTCTCATTACATCTAATGTAGTACACTTATGATGAGTGATCTTAAGGTTGAGTTCTGCCCTGACCCATACCATAAGTCCTCTTGATGGTCGGCCTCTACCTGCCGAAGTAGCTGGTACAAAGTAACAGGAAAAACTCGGCTTGTACAATGGCTCAAGGCTCCAGGTTTCCTGGAACAAACACAGGTCATAACCATCAATAAAAGTATTCCAATCCGGAAGAAAGAGCTTGCTACGCAAACCTGCCACATTCCACGAGGCAAACTTAAGATGGCTAGGAGAAGCATTGCAAGCAATTTGAACACTTGGAGAATGGTCCAAAGATGGATCGATGGTGTTAATGACCCTCACTGGTGTTGAGACGATAGTAGATGGTTCTAAACCCGGGGACTTTGACATTATAATAGGGCCAGAAATCGGACAACCTGAGAGGGGTAAAGGACTATTTGAAATTCTGCCGCCCCGTAGTCAGTCCACAGTCTCCAGACTGCTAAATCTATTTTGGATGGGGATAGAGTCTAAGTGTAATACAGGTCTAAACCGATCCCCTTGCAATAATCCCCTCCCATTCCGCTGTACCAATGTCCACCCATCCATTAATGAGCTGAAGTGGCCAGGGGGGTAAAAATAGGTTAGGGGAAGAGGGCGAATGGATGCTCCCAAGCTAGATTGTCTCCAGTTGCAGATATACTCGGCCGTTTTGGGGTCATTGAAATGGATTAATATACAGTCCCCTCTTATATTCTTAGGCAGGTGACCTACCCATGGGACCCTCCTAACCATGAGTATCTTGCACACTGTGTGCATTGGCAATGGTCTATTTTTGTTGAGCCAATGCACAACCTTGTTCTTCAAAGTGGTGGGAGATTCAACTTCATACTTGCCTAGTTCAGGGACCCCTGTTAAGATAACCACAAATGGAGATACTTCCGGTGGAAGATGTGGAATATTTTTCCCCCTGGAAACTTGGGAAATAGGAATCCTATCATCCTCCTTAGGGTGAGGTGTATGACTCTGGGAGGGATTAGTTGCAGCAGGCGCAACTATGCCTTCATTAGCTACAGTTGTAATGCGAGAGTCCAGGGGCAGTGCTGGGGGATCTTTCGGAGGAACCGGGACATTTACTGCTCTAGGAGTATCCATCAATCTGGAAACCCTAGACTGAGGGACAAATTTCAAAGAGTCGATAATTCCCCCAAGACCTTGTTCGATCCTTAGTAAGTGTTGTTCAATCTTACAGATACGATCCTCCACGGGGCGAAGGAGAAGCCTGATGGAATCAAAAATATTAAGTAGCTCAGGGGCCGATCCCTCGGTCTTACCATCTTCACTTATCCCCCCACTTGTGACCTGATGTACCCATGTGGTTGCTAGTAAATGATCAGAGGGAACTACTTTATCTGCTATGGAAACCAAAACGGGCTGTTCCAAATGAACAGGGGGCAATCCAAGGTCTCTAGTATTGCTCACAGCCTTCTGTTTCTTTCTGCCAGTCTTGCTCTTGCCGCCTTTGTTGGTAAAGGGACCTTGTTTATTTTTTGGGATAGCCCCAGGATGCCTCTCGCGTAATTGCAGAGTGCTAAACTCTGGTGCTATACTGGATACGATTGGCAGCAAACGGGGATGTCAGCAAGGAATCAGAGACAGTGGACTGATCCCCCATAGGGACAGCAGTAGTTCCACTAGGTGTTAAATCGGGGGTCAAAGAAACTTGACTTGAACAAGGAGCAGGACCACAATTTTGGACTTGACAAACAGGGGACTGTACATTAGCAAAGTGGCCCATTGAAGACCTCCTGGCCATTGCCAGATCTTGTAAGACTCTGCGCTCCAGCAACGTGATCTCTTGGTCGATGACACAGTTAACCTTAGTGATGAACTGGTCCATGGTGCCTGTGAGGTGAGCGTTAGCCTCTCTGCCTCTGTCTCTAGCCTCTTTGGGTGGCAGAATGAGGCCAGCAGATCAATAAAGTAAAGTAAGTTTATAGACAATATAGTCACAGGTCAAACGATGTCCCAACCAACCACAGAAAAATAGGGATAGCCCGTCCCAGCCTTTGCCAGACTATAGCGGGCTAAAACGAGCTCCCGTGCCTAGTGGTGCAATCAAAAAGCAAGTTGTTAAACAACTTCTCCCCTCAAATGGAGAAGTAAACAGTATTAGAATAAAGTCTCCCCCAAAGAAGGCCCATCTCCTTACGGCAGGCGCAACACCAGGCGCCCCAAATAGGTGAGGGAATATGAGCACACGGGAAATAGACAGGACAACGCAAGACTTAATAAAAAGAAAATAAGGAAAAGGAGAACTAAGGAAAAGGGCTGGATCTTATAGGAGGCAGGCAATACACATCTAACATTGTCCCAGAGTCAATAAACACAACATTAACTTCTATTACTGAGGTGGTGAGCGTCGATAAAGAGGGGGGGGGGGCCCAGCCCAGCCAGTACCAGGCAGTGATGGGCAAGGACGGGCCCGCCCTTGGCCCGGGCTTCGCGAGAATCCGCTTTTGGCTGCTGCTGGCGCTGCCGTGCGCCGTCACCGGCGTGCGTCAGGGGGTTGGGAAGCCGGGTAATGGAGTTCTGAAAGCCGTTCCCCTCACGGCGGAAGACGACCTGCTGGCGCTGGACCCCTGACAGGTTCAAGATCCCAGGCAATGGAAGGGTACGTTTATTCACTTTTCAGGAGCCCCACTCTGTAGAAACGCGTCCCGCGCTGCGGGGCGCGAGAATACGCTTTTGGCTGCTGCTGGCGCTGCTGTGCGCCATCACCGGCGTGCGTCAGGGTGTTGGGAAGCCGGGTAATGGAGTTCTGAAAGCCGTTCCCCCTCACGGCGGAAGAAGACCTGCTGGCGCTGGACCCCTGACAGGGTCAAGATCCCAGGCAATGGAAGGGTACGTTTATTCACTTTTCAGGAGTCCCACTCTGTAGAAACGCATCCCGCGCTGCGGGGCGCGAGAATCCGCTTTTGGCTGCTGCTGGCGCTGCCGTGCGCCGTCACCGGCGTGCGTCAAGGGGTTGGGAAGCCGGGTAATGGAGTTCTGAAAGCCGTTCCCCTCACGGCGGAAGAAGACCTGCTGGCGCTGGACCCCTGACAGGGTCAAGATCCCAGGCAATGGAAAGGTACGTTTATTCACTTTTCAGAAGTCCCACTCTGTAGAAACGCTCTGTTGTTTCTCACCCTCCCCTCCTCTTTCCCTCCTTCATTCTCTGTCTACTTGCCCTGCTCCTACCCCCCTCCCCTGAATCTCCCCCATTGCCTGCTTTTCCCTTACGTATATGTCCTTATTGTCTATCTCGACCTTACATGTAACTATGTTGCCATGCTCTAACAACTGTGTAACGTTTATAACGATGTAACCTGCAACTATGGTCTGATACTCATGTAAAGCGCTCTGATACCTCCGGGTCTAGCCAGCGCTATATAAGACGTTTAAAATAAAAAAATAAAATAAATAAAAATAATCCTAAGGATTTTATAGCAGTGGAAGAGACAAAAATTGAACCAATGTTTGATTCATGTTCCAAACTGACAATTATATCTGCAGAAGATTTTGGGTATCTAAAGGTAAATTGATGCTGCAGAGAATGGATGTAAGACCAGAAGGTTATGGTGGGCAACGCATACAAATGAAGGGTTACTTCTGGGTCACAGTAGGCTACAGGGACAGGCTAGCGGTCACAAAGATTTATGTGTCCAAGAAGGGGGATAACATCCTGGGGTGGCAGGCCCAAAAAGACTTGGGCATCTACCTCAATCCCAACAAGAGTCCCCAGATATTAGTACAAGAGGTGGGGAAAAGCTCTGGAGGGGAAGAGAAGTCAAAGCCTGTCTCAGCCAAGGTTAGGAATCTTCCCATTTCTACACAGGAGGCTGTGAGGGAGGAGTTGGAGAAGTTGTGCAGGTTGAAGGTGATCGAACCAGTAGAGGCCAATGAGTGGTTGGCACCCATTGTTGCAGCCAGGAAGGGGGATGGGACAGTGCGCTTATGCATTGATCTTAAAGCGCTAAACAAGGAAGTCATAGTTGATAAGTACCCCCTGCCGAACATTTCGCAAATGATGAGCAGGTTATCGGGGGCAAAGGTATTCACCACACTTGATCTGACCTCTGCCTACTACCAAGTCAGGCTCCACCCTGACTCACAAGAACTCACAGCATTCGTTACGCCCATGGGAGCATACAAATTAAAGCGGATGCTGTTTGGACTAGTGTCCGCTGCTGTGGTTTTTCAAAGTATCATGAGCAACCTCCTTAAGGGCATTCCTGGGGTTATGTGCTACCAGGATGATGTTCTGATCTTCAGAGAGGATGGCATACAACACGAACTCAGGCTCAGACAGGTTCTGAAAAGATTCAAAGAACAAGGACTCACGGTGAAGATAGAAAAGTGCAAGATTGGGTGTGCTGAAATAGAGTTCCTGGGCCACAAAGTGACAACGGAGGGCATTCGCCCCAAAGCAGATCTGCAAAACACAATTATCAACCTTACACCACCCAAAAGCAAAAATGAAATTAAATCCTTCCTGGGGATGGTGGAATTTTACAGCAAATTTGTGCAGAACTTTGCCAGACGCACATATACCATACGCAACCTACTCAGGAAAGGGGTGATATTCGACTGGAGTGTGGCGTGCCAGAAGGAGTTCGAAGATACAAACAAAGCATTAGCTGAAGCCCCTGACCTCAAATCCTTTATACCTGGTAGGAAGACTGTGATGACCACCAACGCTAGTTCCAAAGGATTAGGAGCAGTCCTGATGCAAGTTGGAGAAAGTGGGGCAGAAACGATAGCGTTTGCATCACGTGCGTTATGCAAGGCCCATTTCAATTACTCAGTAATCGAGAAAGAAGCTTTAGCAGCACATTGGGCCATAAACAAATTTAGAAATTTTGTGTGGGGAATGAAGTTCAACCTGAGGACCGATCATAAGCCCCTGGTTGAAGTCTTCAGCAAGAAAGTTCTAGACTCATCTCAAGCAGAATGATGGGTCATGAGCCTCCAAGAGTACACGTTTGAGGTTGAACACGTGCCTGGGGTGAGGAATTTTGCAGCTGACTGTCCTCTTGCCTGGTGAGTGAGGATCATGATGCTGCAGTCAATGTGGAGGAAGATAATGAGGTTGATAAAGAGATGCAGGTGGAGAATGTGTGCGTCATCACCCAAGGAGACATTGAAGAAGAACGCTGGAAGGAAGCTTTGAGAGCTGATGTGCTCCTACAGAAAGTTTGTGAGAAGACGAAGGGTGTTTGGATGGACCAAGACAAGCGGGAAGAGACTCTTAGACCGTTCTGGATGGTCAGAAATGAACTATCCTTCACAGAAGATTGTCTTTTCAGGGGTACAAGGTTGGTCCCTCCCGAGACTTTGAGAGAGAGGTTGGTCAACATGGCCCATGAGGGGCATTTGGGAGTTACCAAAACCAAACAAAGATTGCGGCTAGACTACTGGTGGCCCAGCATGGATCTTGAAACCGAGAGGAAAATAAGAGACTGTGTGCCATGCTCCGCCAGTGACAAGGTTCGAAAACAGCACACACCTTCCATACTCTGTAGGCCTCTTTCTGTGGGTCCATGGGTGGATGTGGCTTTAGACATTGTGGGTCCTTTGACTGGGGAACATCGTACACCCTACATCTTGGTACTCATAGATCTTTACTCCAGGTGGCCAGAAGTTAAATTTGTGTATGAGATCACTACGAGGGTTGTCATAGATTTTCTACTAGAAGTGTTCATCAGGGAAGGTTTGTCAAGTAGCTTATTGATGGACAATGAGGTGCAACTCTACTCAAAAGAAATGAGAGAATTCTTTGAGTGCAATGGGATAGAACACAAGTGGTGTGCACTTTATCACCCAGAGATGAATGGGATGGTCGAACGATTCAACAAGACCATCAAGGAGGGGATCCAACTAGCGAGGGCTAGTGGGTTGTGTTGGAAGGATTAGGTCGTGAAACGTCTTGAAGCCTACAGGCTGACCCCTCATCAAACCACTGGCATGATACCATTCAAATTGCTCAAAGCTAGAAAACCCAACTCAAGGTTAGTACCAGGGTGGATGAAGTGGTACAAATGTTGGACAGGCCACTCTAAAGAGTCACAGTGGCGAGACAGAGAACATAAAGCCATGAATGATAGGAAGACTAGGTTTGATAGACTACATGCCGTCAAAGATGTGAGATTCCAGGTGGGAGATCTGGTCAAAATCAAAGCACCCACTGGCAGAGCAAATTGGTCCGAATTCACTGAGCCTACCAAGAGTGTAAAGTTATTCAAGAATGCAGTCAAGACACATGAAGGGAAGATTTGGAATTTGGGGAGGGTGGTAAGGTTCACTGCTCCCACTCTGGACACCAACAACACGCTAGGGAGTGGGAGCGGAACCCAGAGAAGGGGCAGTACACCTGAGCCGTGGTGTTCAAAACAGGCCAACCCCTTTCCCAGGACAAGTTACAGGAAGGTTTGCCGCCCGAAGTTTTTGGAACACTACGTTGATGAATAAAAATGTTGTTATCCATTCTCTTTCCTCATGTTCGCAAAGTTCTTTTGATGTGTAAAGGAGGGGGATGTGTGGTATCCTCTGCTGTAGGGGAAACCCTGGTCATGCCGCTCTCCCGCTCCCCAGCGATTGTATTGGTTGGCACCACTGTGACATGTTGTAGAATGTCACAGTGGTGAACGTTCTGAGGCGAGCTCCCTGGGTGGAGGTGACAGAAGGTTTTCAGGACGAAAGCTGTGGCTGTGGTCCTTTCCTGTGCTACATTAAATGAACTTCATCTTTTGTACCCCTGCGTCTCCTGTGATTCCACCGAGAGGGAGGAACAACAAGATTTCACACTACACCAATCTCCTTTCTTTTCTGCGAAAGGAAAATATTAAAATCCATGAATCATAGAAACTTCATGGCAGTTGTGACAAGTGCACAGATTTACAAATAGAATATAATTACTCATCTGGCATGTCCAAGTCACAAAGGGAACACTTAGCATCATTAGAGACGTGCAGATTTTGGACTGCTTTCAGCTCAACATCAAAATGCCATTTTCCTTCTCCAAAGAGAGGCAACGTTGCACATGACTCGACTATATGCTGTGTTTGAAAAGAGCCTGGCAAGCGTGTGCAGGGCCCAGGTCTGCTTCGTATACAGCCATTTACATGTAAAAACGTTAGTTTGGAATTGAATGAAGCTGAAGTGATTTTGTGTCAGTTACACACATTTCACTTGCAAGAGTGCTCTGGGAATGAATCTCCCTTGGAAGGATGTGGTAAATCTCATCGCTTGTTACCTGCAAGTGCTTTGAGGTCTTTACCAGGCACACAACAGACCAGAATGCTGCTGCCTTAGCGTCTCATCAGACCAACCCCACCTCACACCTCTTTGGCACTGCTTAATTCAAAACCAAGTGTGGGTTGGATGAAATATGTCTCATTTGTCAGCAAACTCTGAACCGCTGCCCTTTCGAAGTGCAGCCAATCAGACGACCAGATACTGGTATGCTATTGATTGCAGGAGCACATGTGCAAAATTTACATTTTCGAAACACAATAGTAATGTTATTGTTATGCTGCTTATATTTTCTTTGAAAATACTTTACCTTTTTTTCTCCCGAAAAGAGTGCTATATTTTGGATTAAATGTATGCATAATACCAGTGCTCAGTTTGTGAATACAGGGATTGACCCAGGTGGCTCAGAATGCAGCCAACCTGGCTACCAATTTTCTGCCTGCACCTGCTGCACCGTTATGTTGAAGACTCTTTGGAGGAATTTAAGAACTGTATTTAATGTGAGGGGGATTCAAAACACGTAGAACCAGCAAAAGGCAAATGTTTTCGCCTTGCACCTCTGCAGATAAATATTTTTTGTGAGCATAAACGATGATAAATATATGTGGCTACCGAACGATTTATTATCAGACTTTTGAGTGTTTTTAAATCTGTTAAACTCAATCCTACCTTAGTAGAGAAAGTCTTTTTGAAACATGGAATCGTTAACAAAGTGTATAAAGAGGAAATGAAGATTAGTTTCTTCTCCAAATGGTTAACATTTTGCACTTCGTACGCTGCACCCTTGATTGCACCGAAGGAAAACTCATATTTCACCTCAGTGGGAGTTTGGCAAAAAAAAAACTGGTCAAGCCAATTTACCCTATGTCTGTACACTGCCCTCTAACTCTTCGTAGCCATTCAGACGAGGAAAGGTCTCTCAAACCCACACTCCTAACTATAAAGTCTTTGCATTGATATAATACTTGTAATCTATTTTATAAGTCTATTCTGTTCTTTCACTCTGCAGTGTGTAGACACCAGATGAAAAACCCACCCCTCTTTGATTTACAAACCAGGTTATCATTTTACTAAGTAGAGTAAGTTGATGTACTAGTTTGCCTTTCCATAACCTGTGTTTTTAACCATTTTTGTTGGTGTTTTCATATATATCTCACTCAATATAAAGAGTACATTCATCAGGTTACACCCTAGTTGTCTGGCCAGCAGTGTGCATCATAACCTTGCAGTCTCATATATGTGCTAGTTTCACTGTAATAAGAATTACATTTCTTTGCAGATTCAATAACGTTGGTTGTTTTGTGGACTAGGTGCAAACAAATACCTTGCATTCAGCCATTTCTGTAGTGGTCTCTGTTTACTCCTAATGTGTCTGGTAACCTATGAGTCAAGTAACCCACTACTTATACCAAGTTGAATTCTTAATTTTAATTAGAGGGCCTGAGGAAGGTTACCATATTTTCTTTGCAGTCATCTGTGCAACGAATGAAGTAACTCCTCTTTTTCATAAGCTATTCAGAATTCTTATTCCTCTGGCTTCCTCCCTGTGCAGGGCCTGTCTCTCTTACCCAGCCCATCGCTGGATTGGTTTATCCAGAACATTTAGACTTCTCCAGTATTTGCATGCCAAATCAGCCTTTCTCTAACCTGGTAACATTAACAGGAACACAGTAAAGGGGATCTCATACAAGATGAGTCCAGCATTGACACCAGCCGGTTGTCTCCATGACATATTTTAAGGTTAACAACTTTGTAAATAAATTCTATTGAATTCCTTGTATCACAGTGTTCCTAATATTGATATGCTGAAATTGTGGAATGGCTGTGTACCTGGGTGCAGGGCTGACAAAGGTCATATAATGTATGCTCAGTTTAATGAAGAGGAATGCTGGATAACTCTTGCATATTGGCGGTCAACATCTTTGAGAATAGTCTGCATTCTTCTTTCATGTATAGGGTATAATACTTTCGCGCAGCTTGACTGAAATAGGTGGGATGCAAATATCTAGCAATGACTAGCAGGGCTTAATGTGTTTTAAAAAAGTGCCAGGGCTGTCATCAGGGAGCCTCTGAAGCTTGCACCACCTATTGCTTCGGCCATTGCTGCCGGTGGCAGTACAAACACACTTAGGAACATCCCACTCCTTTAAGTGTGGCACTCCAGACTATTCCAGTCCCCAAAGCTATACGAATGGCTTGGGTGGCCGGTATTAGTCATTTTGATGTATATTGAATTAATAAACAACTGGTTTGTTTTAGAGATGAGCACAACAACAAACAGCATCACCATGTGGCAGACTGTCATAGGGCCTGGAAACCACCCGCTCAAATTATGCACTGGACTCTAGAGATAAAGCAAAAATTCTTATTTTCAGAGCTTTCACCTTGTACATTAGTGTGCAATGTATTGATGTTGGAAGCATAGCTTAACCCAGAGGTGGCTTCTTCGGAAGAGCTTATTTTTCTTGGTGGCTGTAGAAGGGTCCAACCCTTTTACTGCCCCAGTAGTGCAGTTATGCTATTTGATGTCTTTCTGGACAGAGGTTTGGGAGGAGGTATAATCCTAAGGCTAAATTGCTATTGTTGAAATCCGAGGCAGGAGTTCCAATCTCTAATTCAGTTCAGTTCTTCAGCAAAATCATGTGATGGTATTTAAAATGCAATGCTTTGATTCAGGTTGTCTCCTGTCCCTCACCCCCCCCCCCCCCATTACACTCTGGATATTGAAATCTGCCTCAAAAGTGGACCAAAAGAAATGCATTACGTGCCTGTAACAATGGTTTTGCAGCCTGAAGCACTTCTAGATTTATACATGCTGTTCTTGATGAGCCAATCCTTGGAGATGGTTGTGTTGTGTGAAACCAGATCCCTGATACAAAACATTGACAGCCCCCACTTTGGTCTACAGTCCAGCCCATGGCAGAAGGATGAGCTCAAGTGTGTGGGACCTTGAGAAATTGTTTCATGGCTTCAGTTCTCCCCTCCTCTGACATGCACCACTGAGACCCTTTTGGTCACTGCGTACGTCATGCTGGAATTGCAATTTTCAAAACCGTTGGCTGCTCTAGATGAATGAAGTATACTTCTAAAGCACACATAACAGTGCTGCTATGATGTGTATCTACCTGTCTGGTTTGTGTGAGTGGCTGGGCTGGGGAAACCCAGAGGGGCAGGGCTAGGTAGCCTGGTGGTGAATGGAGAGATTGACATCCAGATGGGTGGGAGGAGTGCACCTGGACTCTGAATAGGGCTGTGCTCTGCCACCACAATGCTGGCTCCACCTCCTGTGGAGCGGCTGATGTCTCTGCCCTGCACCCTGAATAGAAAGGCAGAGTCATGTCAACAAAGTGCTCAAGAACTGGTTTGGACTGGGCAAAGGCCCCTCTACCCCAGAGGAACAAAGGAATTAGGGGTATAAGTATTGGGACCCTGCTCCCAAGAAATTAGATCCTGCTTGACAAGAAGAACCTCTGCCTGAGGAGAAGGAACTGGGAAAGCTGTAAGGAGGAGTACTGTCCCTGACCTGGGGGATTGGCCTGCAGTGGTTGCCTTGCTGCTGGAAGGAGAGGAGAAAGACTACAAAGACTTTATTTTAACTTGTGCTTAAAAGATCTCCAAGGGCTTGTGCTGAGCTTGCCCCCTGAACGAAGTACCAGGACCAGTGGACTTCACCCCCTAGCTCCCCAGAGTTCTTTGGAAGTGCCTGCTGCTGTTGTTGGGCCTTCTGAGGGACTGCATGCCGCAAGGAGCTGGAAGCGCGACTCAAGAAGGAGAAGCGTGCCGCCGTTGGAGCTGTTGTCGTCGCATCTCGCAAAGGGTGTCGCCGCTGCAGCATCGCATCGAGCGGAAGCGTCTCGCATCATTCCGGAAGTGTCTCGCAACGCCGAAGAAGCGTGTCGCCATCGCAGCCATCGTAGCTGATGCATTGCACCGCATCAAGAGAAGAGTCTCACATCGAGGAAGAAGCGTGTCGCCATCGCAGCCATCGTAGTTGTCGCATTGCACCGCATCAAGAAAAGCGCCTCGCATCCACGGAGAAGTGTGCCGCCGTCGGAGCTGCTGTCGTCGCATCGCATAAAGGGGTAACGCCGCTGCAGCATCGCATCGAGCGGAAGCGTCTCACAAACATCGGAGAAGAGTGCCGCTGCCAAGGCCGCTGTCGTCGCATCGCGTAAAGGGGTGACGCCGCTGCAGCCGACGCATCGAGACGAGTCTTCTCGCAACATCGGAGAAGCGTAAACGCATCTAGAAGATCTTCACGTCTTTATTTCTTTGCACCAAAAACTTCATCGCATCAGCATCGTTGCAACACTTTTGTTGCCCTCCGTGTCGCATCTAAGGTACATTGACTTAAAGTGTCACATTTAAGAACTTAAGAGAACTAAGCAAACTTCTACCATCTAAAGTAACAGTATTGTGTATTTTTGTTGTTTAATGGTCTTGTGGTAACTCTATATAAAGAATCCCTATTTTTAATATAAAAACCTGTGTGGTGTCCATTTGTAGTGTTGTCACTTGGTTACTGTATGTGTTCAGAAATGCTTAACCTATAACACTCTGAGATAAGCCTTGTCTGCTCGCGCCAAGCTACCTAGAGGGTGAGCAGGTGTTATTTTAGGAGTGTAACCCCTTACCCTGACTAGAGGAAAGGTTCCCTGCTTGTCACAAGTACCTACCTGTGCCAACCAGAGAACCTGGATTCTAACAGAGGCTCATAGCTGGGATGGGCTTTTACCCAGATATCTTTTCGTTCCTAGGGACAGACTACCTGAAACTTCTGACATGCATCTGAGGGAGAGGAGGCAAAAGAGCCCTGTGGCCATGTACTCTGTCCCTATGCTTCAATAGAAAGGCGTAGATGTACTGCTGAGTGGCTCCCACATATGTACTGACACCTACTTTGGTGCTACCAGTCCGGAAGCTTGAGCGGTATTGGGGGGGACATATAGGCCTCCATGAATTGTGGTAGGGTGCACCCCATTCAGCTTGGAAAATGTAAGTTTATTAGTTTCTCCATCTAGAATTCGTGACTGTGCATGCTATTCTACAAACAAGCCTGGATCCACTGTAGACCATGAAAGACTAAGAGATTTCTAAACTTCTACTGTTCACTAGGGAAAGCAAAGCGGAAACTCCTTACCTATCTCACCCACCAAGAGATAGGTCACTAACCAGAAAGGGATCTCTTAGCCTGCCTTGGTCTTCTTGATACTGTTGAACTGGTTTTTTCGCCAAAAGCATTATTTGGAGGTTCACAAAACCTTTGTGCTCTACTTCAACCTTGGATTGGCACCTTACGCAGGAAGTCAGGCTTCCCTCATCCTTTTGCGGCTCTTGCTGGTTTATAGAGAGACCGACATCAGGATTAAGATAAATAAACAATGGTATAAGGAAAGACAGACATGGACATACAAGCAGAGAGACGTGGACATTGGGACTGAGGGAAACGGACTGTGAGGGACAGACAATGAGATATGTATGGGTCAGTCCCTGGAACCTGGTTATAGTTACTGACATTAAGACACAGTGTGCGATAAACAATAATGAGGCAGAGACATAGGGACTGGTCTACACCTGTAATTTTCAGCATGGGCCTGAGCCATTGATTGTAGCTTTATAAAACAGTGTATCCTATCGACTGTTCATGCCTCATTGCTCCGGTCTCCCTGTCTCGGTATCGGAGTCTCTTGTCCATGTCTTTCTGTGGGCATTGATACAAGGATAATAGATGTGGCAGGCATATACTGGGGGGCACGGAAACACACTAAGATTCAGAGAGGGAAAGTAAAATGTGGAGTACACAGCCACAGAGAAACAGGGTAAGTGCACAGAGCCAGAACAACACACTGGGTCTAGGAGAGACCTTTGGACAGTGAGACCTTGAAAGTGACAGGGATACAACAGGCACAGGACAAACTATTATATTCACTAGGGCAGGGGTTCACGGACTTTGGAACAGGGAGGTGGGAGCAAAGAAACTCCTTGTTTAGGGACAAGAGATAGATGTCACCAGGACAGGGAGACTTGGGATCGAGAGGCATGTCTACTGACCGCAAACATACAGGTACAGAAAGACACCAATGTCTGCACAAGAAGATGTAATCAGTGGAACAGAGAAACAAAATTTGAGGGACATCTAGACATTAATATAGGAAAATACATTTGTAGGAGAGTAGGGTCTGCTTTCTATGTTCACCCCCCACTATTTGCTTTTGCTTCACTGGTTTTCGACTTAGATGTGGCTGTGGGCCTGCCAATCAGACCCACAGCCCTGCTGTTCTCTCTCTAAATTTATACTATGTACTTTAGGTGCATAACCCAATTGGTTAGGATCACCTTATTGGCCCCTGTATAGTGTACCTTAGGTACCCAGGGCATAGGTGTACCCTAGGCCTACCAGGGACTGCAGCATGTATTATGCCACCCCTGGCCTGGCCTTCCATTATGACACAACTGGCTGATCACTCAGCTGGGGCAAGGTCGCGTAATCACTCCTTGCTTAGGTGTAGTATTCCTATACCTACCTTATATATAGACACATGTGTACCTATCAGCCACTCCTATGGCAGGCCTTAACAATCCTGGAGGCAGAGTGCTTGGTAACATGTGAGATGGTGCTCTAGCATGAGCTGAGCCTGTCTGCAGCTTTCGGAACCATGTCCTTATAGCTGTTCTATGATATAGCCTACCATATACTCTTGAGGTACCTTATAATCTTAAACGGTTATGGTAACTATGGTTTGGCTTTATCAAAACATGTCGTGTAAGGTGTCTAACACTTTGGAATAATACCCCCATACCATTTCTGGCAATGAGGATATTATTCCTCCCTTCTAGAGGGAGAAGACATGTTGAAACCTACTTACCCGGTTACAGTTAACCAGAGCCCCAGCATCACAAAATGGATGCTGCTGCCACAGACACAAGTCTGACCTCCTGCAGCTGGGAGTCCTTCCAGCGAGGGAGGCTTGGACAATAGGTTTCCTGCCTTGGGAGGTGCGAGCACCACCCTAGACAGGATTTAGTGTATTGGGGCAGGGAGGGTTGAATGAAACTAGACACTGCCTGGGGCACACAAGGTGTCCCATGCATAGTGCAGTTCAAACCGGCGCTGGGGCTCTCCAGCCCCAGCTCTGGCGCGAAACTGGACAAAGGAAAGGGGGTGTAACCACTCCCCTTCCTGGTCCCACCCTTAGGAGGGACCTTGCAGGTAGCCCAGCCCACTAGCCCAGTATATCAGTAGGTAGGTGAGCCCTGCTAAATTAGATTAACCTGAATCTGCAACTTGTACAGAAACTTTGGACCTTCGACATTCGACCTCAGGAAGAAGACTGAAGAAATCTCCCTTGTGGCCAAGGAGTGACCACCCTGGGCAACCAGGCACCATCCAGCGACCGCTGCTTTGCTTTGCGACTGATCCTACGAGGGACGACTGCAGAGACTGACCAGCGCTGAGACTTCCAGACACCTCTGACCCAGATCCACATCTCCAGCGAATCTGAGACCCGTGGAGGCGACGAGGGACGTGGGACCGGCGACTTGGGAAAAGTGGCTAGTACCTGACTAGTGCAACTTCCGAGGCTCCCTCGAGGCTGTGCTTGGGGAATTGAGAAGCCCCCATCCCGAGTACCATCTGCAAAGAAGACCAGCTCCCCACACTTCACGTGTTCTGCGTGGGGCCCTTCTGCACCTGAGTTGCTCGACGTGTTGTCCGGTTGCTGGCCCGTTGGCTAGTGACTTCTGCGACGACGAACCTTTGTTTCCAACTTGCTGGTCCGGCTCCTCCAGACCGGCACCCGCTCCTCTGTAAAAGAGAAGCACCCCAGACCTTCCTGGTCTGCGCCAGAAGCAAGTCCTCCATCCTGCGTGGGTTCCGCTTGCCAAGGCTTGTTGGGTCCTGACTCGACTTCGACGCCGCCGACAGCAAGAGCCTTCGTGGGACAGCTCACCTCCTGGTCCTGGTCATCCTCGACGCCTCCTGGTACCCGTGACTGCTGCGACAAGCTTCACCTCCACCTGCATCTTCACGACATCGCCTGGTTCCTTCCTGGTTCCTTGCCGGCTCCTGGCTGGTGACCTAGACTCTGTCCCTTCTGCTTGCAGGTTCCTTCCTTCTTGATCCCCTCCTTGGGATCCACCGGACACTCTTCACTGACTGCCTGTCAGCAACTTTCCTTCAGGCATCCATAGGAGTCGACGACGAAACGCGACGCAAGTTCACACCTATGCACCCGCAGCCCGTGGGCTAGGTAACTTGAGCATTTCGGTGCTCACTAGGGTATTGACTATCCAAGGGTCTAGTTTCCGAGTCTCGACTTCCTAGCTATACCAGAAGTGTCCTAAAACTGCTAATTTCTAATAACTTGCATTTCTATCGACTTTTACGCATTACGCGTGAGTGTTTCCACTCTACACCTGAATCCCGTGGGCCTCCCACTTCCTAACCTTTGGTAGTATAGTGTAGCCCCAGCGATTCCCTAGGCCTAGGCCTATCCTGTGTTCGTGACAGTGGTTCTTATACCACTTACTTAGTATATGGTTTGCGTGGCCCCTAGGGCCTAGCTGTATTACTTACCAGTGTGACTTAATGTATGCTTAAATAAGACTGTGTTGTACTTACCTCGAATCTCATAAAGAGTGCTGAGGGTTTGACTAGAATAAATACATTCTATTTTTATATATCTGTTGAGGTGTCCTTTCATTTGGTATTCAAGGGATTACATATGGTATAACAGCTGGCTTTACATGCCATTCAGAGTTTAGCCTAAGACTGCTCTTGTCCATGCTACCACTAGGATAGCTGGTCTATAAGGTTGACTTTACAACCAATCACCATAAGGGTTGTTTGGACTGATACAAGGTGTACACTAGAATTAGTGACATCATATATCAGGCCAACTTCTCACAACATTGCGACAGGAACATTTGAACTCTGAAGGCAGAGAGACGTGAGTGACTGCCTGGATAGGGAGACAGGGGCTATGGGAGCGGAAAGATGTACCTGGGACAGGAGCAGTTAAAATGAGAGTTACGGTTGCATTGTTTCAGAAAGACAAAGAGACAGCGAGACAAACACAATGGGACAAGAAGATGATAGGACCAACAGGAACTGTGACAGGGCAGCATGAGCTATTAGACATCGAAAAAGGATGCTGGGACAAGAATTAGACAGGGGGACCCTAAGAAAGGGGAGGTCGGCACTGACAAGTAGAGTAATGAATAGGAGGACAAGGACATAGAGAGTGGGAAGTATTAAGACTGCATATACAAACACTGGCACAGGGACGGACGTGGAATCCAAGCAGGTAGAAAAAGACCGGTGGACAGTTCGACACAAAGACCGGTTGATATGAAGACTGGATGACATATATGAGGGACACAGATACCGAGGCGAGGACTCGAGACACAAACAGTTGGTTAGGGATACACTGAAAGGTATCAAGGAGCTGGCTCAGAGACATCCTGAAAATGGCAGGTGCACACTTGGATAGAGAAACATGGACATTGTGACAGGTTGATGCACCACGAGTAATGGAACACAAGCACTGAATGGGGAAGATGCCAACACTGGAGCAGGAATAACTATTCAATCAAACGTTTGGACAGGGAGGAAGGGATTATGAGAGATTGGGGTACGAGACCAAACATTATGGCTTTCACTATTGGACAGTAATACCGTACATGGTGTTACCATAGGAGCACAGGTTGATCATTTTTAACTCAGTATTGAATGGGGAGTAATATGGAATGAAATGCAGTAAGGATCAGGAAATAACATCCAGCACTGATAACAGAAGTTGGCTCTTCTTTTTGTTTCCAAGGACAACAAGCTCCATGCATGACTGTATGGATTTGTCTATAGCAAAGTATCGCACACTGAAACACCAGATGCAGTAATTCCCCATCACTGGAGATTTCCATTCCTGTTTCAGTGAGGATCAGGAATTTCGGGCAACCCATAATGAGGTTTTAAAATGTGAAGAGCTGGATATGGGCACTGGGGCTGGAGAAATGAACACTAGTACATAAAAACATCAGCACTAGGACCAGCATGTTAATTATCAGTAGCATTTCTGTTTTTCAGTTAGAACCAATTTTATCCCAAAAAACACCACCAGAGTGAATATTCACTTTTCAGTAAAAAAAAAAAAAACAAGCACTGCATTTTATGGCACTTTTACTGCTTTGGCGGTGCCTGGTAAAAAAAACAAAAGAACAGAAGTGTAGCCTTTATCTCTAAGGCATTTTCCATGATGGATGCTCCCGCTATGACTTTCTTGGCCTAAGGTGTGCCAGTTAATGTGCCCTTTTGACCATCCACAAGGACCCCGGAATCCCTGGACCTATTTTCATGCCCACCTTGTGAGCATGGCTCATATCTTATGGCTTCAGCTTACTGTTCTGTTCATCACTGAACACTGCTGTGTAGTGCTCAGCAGGTTCACAGCTGAACTATGTCAGGGTCTCCTTAACGGGACAAGATGCACCACTATGCTCTCATCCTTCTTTACTGAGAACAGAAAGGAGCTTTTTTAGGTCTCAGCCTGGCGAATGCAGTTGGAGTCAATACGATTCCAGCGTGCACGCGGGGAGACAAACGATACAGAAGATGTGCACGCGGGGATTGGATGCTTTACTGGCGGCGTGATATACAGGGGACTTTTTTTTCGCCGCCAGTAAAGCCAGTCCCCGCGTGCACATCTTCTGTCCGCCCTGTAAAGAGCAGTTCACGTCCCATAACGGGCCGCAATAGGCAGCTGTGTGTTTATTTTTGCATCACGCTTTCACTTAAAGTGAAAGCGCGATGCAATTATAAACAAGCGGCTGCCTTTGCGAGCTTTTTCTCAGTTGTTTCAGTGTCAAGGATGAAGAACGGCACATGTCGCCTTTCTACATGAGGTAAGTCATTTTACCGCCCTTGGAACCCCCTTAAAATAAGATGGGTTAACCCGAAATGTGTGCAGGAGATTGAGTGACGAGGGCGCGATTGTGGTTTCGTGTCTCCTCTGCCTTTGAAGATGTATATATATCCTTTCTTAATCTGACAGGGTATTTTATTCCGCACAACAACTTCGAATCTAGGACGTTGTTACTTTATTATAGCCAAATGATTTTTCTAGGTAATAGTTTAAAATTGTATGTGCATTTGATACACAATTGAAACTCATTTTACCGACCCAGCAGATCGCAGGTGTGGGTGTGTAATGTAGTTATTCTTGGCCATCTGCACAGATTAAGCTTGAAGTGGATTGCGTCATAGTTTCGTGTTAGTAGCGACGTCATTAGTGACAGCCGTGTTTTGAATCTCATTGAAAATAGGAAGAACCTATTCTAAATCTTAGTTCGAATCCAAGCGGCCTCGTTTACCATGTTATACTTCTGATGTGTCACATCCGTGTTGGGTGATAGTACGCGCCTGTTACTAAAGTTCCGAGAGATTGTGCAATATCTTGCGTGGATTATAAAAGTGGTTAAAAGAATTCCTCACGCCTGCCCCTCTCCTTTCCCAGTGTGCTCATGTGGGGTTGTTCATCTGGCCTCTGGAATCCACCTGGATATTCTAACGGAACGAAGACTGAGGTAAAGTCTCGGCCGACATTTCTTCCTTTATGTGTTTGTAAACGTTATGTGCAAGATTGATGCATAGAATCAAGCAACGCAAAAACCAAAGGAAATGATGGACGGAGTGTTGAACATTGCAAGCACCCACCCCCAGTCAACTGATCTGGGTTTAATCCTTCACCGTTCTTTAGCCCACTCTGCCACCCCAGTTCAGACATGGCCATATGCAAATCAGTCTGACCCTGTGCCTCATGGGAACAGTCCAGCCTGAACTGCCAAGCCATGTCTACCCTGGACCGGAAACAAGCTACCTAGGACCGGTTTCTGGCATTTCAGCCGTCTTCAGCCAGGCTTGCTTGAATCCAGTGGCAAAGTGAGCAAGGGACTCACGTCTGAGCATACCCTGCCAACTTATGGCAAACAAAGCAAAAACCAAAGGAAATGATGGACGGAGTGTTGAACATTGCAAGCACTCACCCCCAGTCAACTGATCTGGGTTTAATCCATCACCATTCTTTAGCCCACTCTGCCACCCCAGTTCAGACATGGCCATATGCAAATCAGTCTGACCCTGTGCCTCATGGGAACAGTCCAGCCCGAACTGCCAAGCCATGTCTTCCCTGGACCGGAAACAAGCTTCCTAGGACCGGTTTCTGGCATTTCAGCCGTCTTCAGCCAGGCTTGCTTGAATCCAGTGGCAAAGTGAGCAAGGGACTCCCGTCTGAGCATACCCTGCCAACTTATGGCGAACAAAGCAAAAACCAAAGGAAATGATGGACAGAGTGTTGAACATTGCAAGCACTCACCCCCAGTCAACTGATCTGGGTTTAATCCATCACCGTTCTTTAGCCCACTCTGCCACCCCAGTTCAGACATGGCCATATGCAAATCAGTCTGACCCTGTGCCTCATGGGAACAGTCCAGCCCAACTGCCAAGCCATGTCTTCCCTGGACCGGAAACAAGCTTCCTAGGACCGGTTTCTGGCATTTCAGCCGTCTTCAGCCAGGCTTGCTTGAATCCAGTGGCAAAGTGAGCAAGGGACTCACGTCTGAGCATACCCTGCCAACTTATGGCGAACAATCAAGCAACACCAGGCATGGACTAAAAAATAGAAATCAGACAAGACACCACCATTCTTGGACAATATGGTAGGATTATTGAACTAAGTCCTACGCCACCCCAGGTTTGCTCATGCACCACCTGCTGAAGGAGAACCGTTTTCACTGCACCTAAGCGTCAACCTAAATAATTCAATCCTCAAAAGACCCTGTACATATCACTTGTGTGTCACTGACAATGACAAAGTCTTATCCCGTTCTGCTAACCCGTCACCCACACTGCTCTTCAAACGATTTTGTGTTGTGCTTCCCTTTTGAGATGTTTAGTCTTACACTTCAGAGTATCATAAGCTATGTTTGACTTCTTAGTTGTGTTGTCTGTCGAAAAATAATAAAACGGATGACGAAGGCCCATAAGCCTGTGTCGCAATGAGTACAGTACTGAGCCAGTGTCTTTTCTCTGACTTTTTCCCTTTGCCCCAATAACTTTTCCTCTGTGTTCATTTCTGGTCTTAGATACAATTACTTTAAGCTTGGAGAAAAAGATACAGCTCAGCATTGTTCCTCTGCTAGGCCTTTACGTGTTAAATCTCAAAATAAGACCATGGTCAGAGTATCCAGGTGTGTGCTTGTGTATAATAGCTCACACCAAATAAGTTCAACTGAAATCGCGGTGTTTCGGCAGTTGCACCTGATTTCTGACGGCCTGGGAACAGCAGTGGAGGCTTGTATCACAATTGCACGGTTCTGGAAGACACAAATCGACCACTTAGGAAATAAATGTTTCAAGTCTAAAATCCCTGCGCTTTAGGCTGGCTCATTCAGAGTGGGGTGCGTGTCTAAGTGCTTGCAAACAGTGAAGTGACTGGAAACAGGACACAAAATGTTAACTGTCGAGATGTAAGGGCATGATTTTTCGTTGTGCGCTGACTTCTTGTGACCCGCCTAGAATTTTTTTTTGCCTCTGATGTACTAACCAGCCATGTCGCCGGATGGATTATTTGTAGGTTGCGAAGAGTCCTGGGCATTGAGGCAGGTTACGTTTTGCAAATCTTTCTGAAATGCTGCGAACACATTACGACCTGCGAGTGACAACAGACCTCCATCTACTGTACATGCCATCCTCTATTTTTTAAAAGCAGAACCTTTCCCTTTAATGGACACGGGCTGCTTTAAAAAACAAGCATTGAAAATGCAATAGATTTCGCCTTTGATTAAGTTAAATCCATTTGCTTTGCTAATGGTATTGTACAGCAAAGAAAATGGCTTTAACTTAATGAAAGGCGAGACCTATTGCATTTTTAATGCTTGTTTTTTAAAGCTCTTTATCTAGATTGTAACAATTAACATCACTGTGCATATAGATGCATTTAGATTCCGTGTTTTCCCATAAAACACTGTTTCTAACACTCCTGTTCTTAGACTTACAATGCAATGATCGGAAAAGCATGCATATAGAGTCTGCATACCATCCTACAAGGGAACAAGGAACAGAACATGAACATCTTGTGCTGCCAAGAATAGGCCCAAAGAGGTCTGTGCCTCAGTTTTGTTGAAACTTGGACCAGTTCTGAGCCTGCATGTTAATGATGTATCCCTAGAATCACCAAGTACGATTTTCATTCCTAGTGCCACCATTTTAAAATGAAGCCTGGAACGTATGGTGTCAAAAGAAGACCTAATGTTTGACACAATCGGCTGTACAAACTAAAGTGCTATATTTAATTAAATCATATTGAGCTGTGGGTGTTCTTTTGCCCAAGATTAAAGATGCAGTAGGACAGTGAATTCTGCATAGAACACAAAGGTAAAGTGCTTTGGGCAGTTCTTACACATGCTTGGAAAGGGAAGAGTCCCCCGCACTGTTTTTAAATAAAAAAATTAAAAACAAATCCTACATGCTTAGTAAAAATCAGTTTCTAGCGGTCCCTCTGCTTGCTTTCAATAAAACACAAAATCTCATACGCATGGCCCAAGAATATGAAATAAACTTCATTCTTAGTGTCAATTGTACAGGTAAAGAACCCAGGGCACCATACAGGTCATGAAGGTTCTTTACTACCTCATCTGTTTAGTAGTAGAGTTTGCTGTCATCAATGACTGTATAGTTAATATGGATTGGTACAGAACCTTAAATTGTACTTTACTTATAGAACCACTAGATACCATATTGGTTAACGAGTAAGCTATGTTGCATGTTGCATCGCTGTTTTAATTCTCTTCCACTGTGTCTGTAACTTGGTAATTATTGCGACTCCTCAAGAGCATTATGTAAAAAAAGAGTACTGAGATATATAATAGTTTATTACTTACTGAGAACAACTGGGTTGCTGATTAGAAATGTACTGATGGATTTTGTTTGCCTAAAATAATGCACAGACATGATCAGTTTGTGCCCCACGTGCTCTTTCACTTGTGCAACTGTCAATATACAACAAGCATTTACAATGCAATGGTCTCGGCAATATTATAGGTAGAGCTATTGGTATTGCTCATTATTTTTTATTATTTTTGTATCCCTAAATAAATGGCATTGTCATTTCTATTGGCATTAGCTTTTTTTTTGCATATGTGATACCTATTGCATTAGCAGAGAGAGAGTGAGGTAGTGAGATAGAGAGAGAGAGTGAGGTATTGAAATAGAGAGTGAGGTAGTGAGAGAGAGTGAGGTAGATAGAGAGTGAGGTAGTGAGATAGAGAGTGAGGTAGATAGAGAGTGAGGTAGTGAGAGAGTGAGGTAGTGAAAGAGTGAGGTAGTGAGGGAGAGGGATGTTGTGAGGTAGTGATATATAAGCATAGAGTGATGTTGTGATGTAGTGAGATTGAGAGAGAGGTAGTGAAAGAGAGAGTGAAAGTGAGTTAGTGAGATAGAAAGAGTGAGGTAGTGAGATAGAGAGTGATTGAGGTAGTGAGTGAGAGAGAGTGAAGTTGTGAGGTTGTGAGCTAGAGAGTGAGTTAGTGATGTTTTGAGACAGAGAAGTTGTGAGATAGTGAGGTAGTGAGATAGAGTGGAGTAGTGAGGTAGAGAGAGTTATGTAGTGAGAAAGAGTGAGGTAGTGAAACAGTGATATAGTGAGGGAGAGGGATGTTGTGAGGTAGTGAGATGTAAGCAGAGTGGTGTTGTGATGTAGTGAGATAGAGAGAGGTAGTGAAAGAGACAGTGAAAGTGAGTTAGTGAGATGTTGCAGAGTTCTGATCCCATGATGAGGAGCACACACGCTGCTGAACTTGGCTCTGGTGGGAGTATAACTTTTGCTTGTTTTCGTGTGCAGTGTTTGTGCAAGGTAAGTTTGCACATTCACGCTGGAGCAGTTTAAGGCAGCAGGCATGATCCTTGGATACTTTGTGTTTCTGACACTTTAAGCTTCACATTTCGAGCCAGGTGGAGAGGATTGTTCAAATTTAGAAGGACACCTAAAAATTCTAAAATGTACAGACCTGCAAGAGCTGGTATCCATTTGCAAGAGAGGAGAAAAGTCGAGCAATGGCCTACGATTGAATTTTCGCTAAAAACTGAAGTATCATAAACGAAAATAATAAGAAGTAAAAGAAATGTGGACAGCAGAGAGGAGCTGGAATGGCATACGTCAGTATGATAGCTGAGCTCTTGAATACCATTGATTTTGGTTTTAGAGCAATATGAATCGAAAATACAAGCGTGATAAATGACACAACGATTCTGAAAGTTTAAATGTCCGCACTCCAATTAAACTGAAGGGCAATCTTGGAAAAGAAGATATTGGTGTAAGTTATTTTTAAAACTACATTGATTTACTCGCTCGAAACTGACACGCTGCCAACATAACGTGGATGGCACACTGGGTTAAGTTCGCTGCTAAAACACGAGTTTCTTTGGGTCCCAAGTTCCAGCCACATCAAGGACCACCCATCCGTCTTAGTTTGGTAAATGGGAGAACAAATGCATTGGGTAATAGCACTCCATTATTTACAGCGCTCAAACGGTAATAAAGCAGTATGGAGCGCTATATGAAAAACAAGTTAACAAGAAGCAATGAAAGCAAGCGTCGTGTTTACCGCCATCTGCAAACGCCACTTAGCTGTTTAACTCGTTTGTCTGGAAAAACGCAACCGTTTCCCAGGGGGAAAGTGCATGAAAACAGTTATTTTTTTACACCCACGAAAGGAAGAGGGCAGCGTAGTTCTTAAAGATTTCCTTACAGAGGCTGGAGGTGATGCCATGCAGTCTTCCTTTCCCGTGCTGTATTAAACGTGGCATCTGTGCCTGTGGGACACGTCTCCTCCACCAAGACACAGACCGCTAGCGGCGCAATCAATACTCCCAGTTTATGGTGAAATTTAAGATGCCGTTAAAAACGCAAAAGTGGAAATAAGGGGCGAGGGTGTGGGGTAAAGGCCAGAGCTGCTGACTTTGGAACTGATGAACTAGGTTGGAGCCTCAGCATTGGCCCAACATCCTGTGATTCTGGGGAAATCACGTTATCTCCTCGTGCCGACCATAAATGAATGTGTCCTTGGGTCTATGTAAAGCGCTCCAATGCCTTCGGGGCGAGTTCGCGCTGTATACAACTGCAAACAAAACAATGCGGAGTCCTATAACATGAGCGTTAATTCTTAAGGGAGTCCTTTCACCCCACCTGAAACCCTGCATATTGTAATCTGTAAAATCTAGTTTTGTAATAAAAATCCCCTGCTGTTCAACTTTAGTTAAAAGTATATAACTCGTCTTTACACCTGGCTTCTGTCCACTGTCCTGGGGTCAAACACTAACCTTTTACGTCTGTGTGATAACAGGAAGAAAGGCAACACACTCCACGTACAGGACATGATGCAGGTTTGCAGAGACTTCAGTGGCCTTCTGACACCTGTTGATTCCAGGCACCTTACTGCTACTGGGGTATTTTCCAACCCATGGTTTGGGGAAATGTTTATTTACCCCGACAGAACTCATTCCCTCCCAGGAAATGGCTGTTTGCAGCCACATACCACACGCAGAACCCAGGGAAGAACCTAGACACCAAAACAAGCCTTGGCAAAAACATTCAAACCGGCCCCGCGCTGCAGGAGGCCGCGACCAGACTGGGAGTGCTGGGTCGAGCAGCCCACCTTGCTCTGAAAGCAGTCACTACCTGTAACTCCACCGGAAACTGGCAGAGTGGTCAGTCCGGCCCTGGCCGCTCCCTCCATCCTGGCAGAGCTGTGCACGTGGGAGAAGTAGGACGTCGTCCACGTGTCACTGCAGCACGGTTCCTCATTACCATTACCTCTCTTCAGAACCTCTTGGTGACACTCGGTTCGACCTTTCCAGTGAAAGGTGCGTGGATGCTCTCTGCCGCGAGACTCCGTTCCGCTTGGCCAGATGTACGGCCCTCAGTAGGGGCAGCCCCAGATAGGACGGAGGGGTGGGGGGGGGGGGGGGGGGTGTTACTCGCATCCGGGGAAGAATGGCAGTGCCCAGTCTCAGACATCCCTGCCACTTAACCCTTTCCCCAGTCCTTCTTCCAACACTTTCTCATTCTCCACACGCCTACTCCGTCCTAGGAGCCCCTACCTACCACGTTCTGTTATCTCACACAGATCACAGTAATACCCACCCCCACTGGGTTGCCACACTACTCTCCACCCAGTGTCGCTCTAATATCCAACTTGTACTTTCATCTCAATAGCCCTAAGCACCCCCCTGTTCTCGATCCTGTGCCACCTCCAACCCTGTGCCACCTCCTATCCTGTGGCACCTCCCAACCTGTGCCACCTCCCACTCTGTGCCACCTCCCACCCTGTGCCATCCCCCACCCTGTGCCATCTCCCACCCTGTGCCACCTTCCACTCTGTGCCATCCCCCACCCTGTGCCACCTTCCACTCTGTGCCATCTCCCATCCTGTGCCATCTCTCATCCTGTGCCAACTTCTATCCTGTGCCACCTCCCACCCTGTGCCACCTCCCACCCTGTGCCAAATGCCACCCTGTGCCACCTCGATCTGAACTCTTTGAGAACTGCAGTCTGCAGCAGCACAGCCCTATGCCCAGACAACTCTCTTTTCAAAAGACTGCACTGCCCTTCGTGAACTTAAAATCGTGCTTTCCTTCGCCAACGTCATTCTTTTACGCAGTGGAATCAAGCCCCTTGCTTCTCATTAGGGTGCAGGGGGAGGTGAGGGGTGCATGGGAAGGTGTGCGCGCAGCTGGTCCCGAGTACAGTCCGAGAGGCCTGGTTGTCTACAGCTCACCCTCAACCCTCACCTGTGCGCCTCTGCATGTTGGTCCGCAGCAGGTCCCCGCTGGAGAGATGCTTAAGCCCGAAGTGCTTGACGATCCTGTCGGACACGGTGCCTTTCCCGGAACCCGGGGGACCCATGATCACAGCTCGGAACAGCATGCGAGTGGCCATGACTTCAAAAGGTGGCCAGGAAGTGGCCAGGAAGTGGCCTGAGGGACAGAAGGCCGCTCGTACAAGAGGGAAACAACCAGCACCCAGCTGGCCCAGCGCCCAGAATGCAGGACTTAGTCAAGAGGCGCGCGCCACTACCCTGACTGCCCGACCCTCCCGCCTGACTGCCTTGCTCTCTTTTTCTCCCCTCCCCACTCGCCGCCCTCTCCTGCCTTATCCCCGCCCTGTTCTCCCTTTCACCCTCCCAAAGCAAGGTGCGGATCCCTGCTCGTCGAACTGGAGCCTGCCCCGGCAGCGTCGCCACCAGCACAACAACACGGCGCCGGACGGATGGATCCTCACGGCCAGACGACAGCAAAAAAATGGCGGATGAAAGCTTCGAATTTTTTTCGGATTCGGGGGCGTGTTCCTGCTGTTCGAAAAAGGGCGTGGCTAAAAAGTGGAAAGAACAGCACGGAACACGACCCCGAATCTGAAAAAGACGGAGCCTATTTGGAGGGACGGCTCTCTCCTCCAATGGCTGGCCTCCGTTTAGGAAGCCAGCCAATGGAGGAGAGGCAAAAAGAGAGGCGGGCTAAAGAGCCACTCTCAGAAACATTAAATCTCCCACTTCCGGTTCTGCCTTCGGCAGACCGGACGGTCCTCGACCTAAAAATGCCAATAAAGATATCTTTTTAAAAAAAACAGTATAGTTAACTATCTGCTTATTAATACCTTAGCAGACGTCTCTCTATGATGACCATATAGAGCAGGAACACACCTGAATTGGACAGTACTATCACATTTATTAGCTCAGTCCTATCTGGCAGGGAAATGTGTCACTGGTTAGCAATAACAGAGTTCCAAGCATCCCACAGTATATATCTCAACTTCCAAGTAGAAATCTTTATTCAGTCTAGCTTTTTCATTTATTTGAAGAATCGAGCAGCAGGAAGGTGTGTTAAATGTTCACCTCACTATTACCTTTTATGCTGAAATCAGATCTTAAAGGGGTGCAAACAAGTTGCTATCCATGTGCATTCTGGACATAGGATATGATTGAACTGCTGAGAAGCAGAGTTTGAGTGCTGGGAAATGAGACTGGTAGGGAAGTGTGGGAAAATAATGAAAAGGTACTTGGAAAGGCAAGTTCAAGGAAAAGGTATAGAGAAGAGAAATAGGAATGAACAAGGGAAGGAAGGAAATAAAAGACACATTCTTTTATAAGCACCGAAAAAGCATACCCATCAATTTCTCTGGAGCTAAAAGGAGTAAACAGTAATAACCACTGATGTTTTACAGTTTTGGAAATAATGGAAAACACTGAAAAAAGCCCACCCGAATTCACAACATATAGAAACTGAAAACAGGAAAGCCTAATTTATCACTATGTGATACGTTAAATCTACCAACTAACAATTTGTAATGTTTACTTAATTCATCATTATTTGGAACATAATAAGGCAGATTAATTCCCTGATGTTCTGTGCCTGCAGGATCTCCAAAAATCCACAATCTGCTGGCTCCAGCAAGTTTTCATTACTGTTACTAGTGATGCTAGTATCATTAACAGATATTTTTTTCGATATGCTACACTGAAACAGGCAGACCAAAACACTGAGGGGCATATCAGCAAGGGCCGGCGATAATTATCGCTCAGCGCGCTTAGTTCGAGGATAATTATCGCCGGCTAGCGCTGAATTTTATCGCTGAGATAGCGTGCTATCAGCAACGCTTATCCCAAAAGCGATAAAATTCCCGGCGCAAGCTGCCAAATGTGCGATTATCGCTTGAAATCCAGCGATAATCGCACAACGTTTGGCGATACCTTGCTGATAGGGCAGGGCATACTTAACCATGATATCCACCTTCCATTGGATATCATGGCTAAGTCAACCTAAAAGCAGGCATAAGGAAAGTAGCGATAACCACGGTTAGCGCTACTTTTCTTATCGCTATGCTTGTTAGCGTGCCCATTGATAATTGGAGAAATGTCAGTTAGCGACATTTCTCCAGTTATTTTGGGACGGAACGCCCACTTTGCATCTCATTAGAGATGCAAAGCGGGGTGTTGTTGCGACGGGCGCTAAGTCAGCAAAACACGCAATAGCGTGTCTTTGCTGATAAGGCGATGAAATTATCGCCGCTTTTCGCCCGAAAACAGACGCAAAAGCAGACAGGATTATGAAGATTTATCTCATGTAGAGCTAAAGAAGTGCTCTGTGCCAGGCCCTCATTAATGTGTCCAGCTCAAGAAAATGAACTGCAACCTCCAGTAACAACCTATGATTAGATGAGGCCTGGATGAAGTAAACGTACATACCTGGAGACATGAATGACTTGTTGGCTTGGCACCAGTGCCCACTGCCTTGAATATAAGCTGACCTGGGTAGTCAGAATTTTATTTGACCTCTTCATGAAGCTCTCTGTGCCAAGGAAAGGACTAGAGAGAGGATTCTCTTGTTGCCCTACAAGAGTTGGGAATAAACCCTAGCACAGAGACAAAATGCTTGTTCTTAGTTGGACTCGAGGATAAGCAGGTAGTTTGCTCTGCATGCTGAGAACCTCCTCCAAGTCGCAAGAAGATTAATATTTCTGATTCTTTGAGATTGCTGAAAGGACCTGCTGCTTGAGGTGAGGAGAACATTGCTGCAACTTCACATTGTGACCCAAGATTATTTACTCCAACAGGGAGGCCTTCTCCTTTCATATCTCTAATCTCTTCTGCTTCTAGAAAGGGAAAATCAGCTCTGCTGGATTGGAAGACAACAAGTAGCAAAGGATGAGCTGAAGAGTGATGGTGATGGCCTGTCATTCCAGGTTTTCTCTGCCACCAGCCCAACTACAAAGGTTGCATCAACATGAACTGCAGTGTCTGCAAGGCTCCAATTCCACCGACTAACTTGTCACTTTGACATTGCCTACTGTGCCAAGAACAGTCCATTGAAGCCAGTGACCCCTTTCCTGTAACCGTGTGTTGCAACAAACATACTTGCAAGCAAGACAAAGAAATAATCTCAAAACGTTTAGATTTGATCATGCACACCAAACACACAAAACCAAAGACATCTACGTTCTCTAGTAAAAAAAGGTGTTAGATTTGGCATCCTTAACGTGGATTATTATTCTAAACGTTTTGCCCTCATGCCTCCTGTCTGCTGAATTTGTTTTTGTTGGCTTTAGGACTCTGTGCACTTTACCACTGCTAACCAGTGCCCAATTGCTTATGCTTTCTGTCAGGACTGAGGCTGTTATGGTTAAATTCCCCAGGTTAAGTATCCAACCAAGGAGTCGGTCTAAGTGTCTGGGTGGAAGGCGAAGAAGCGTTTCTGTGAAATCGCTCTCCGCTCTTCTACGATCTTTCCAGTTCTAGGCTCCTTAGTATTCTCTTCCCCCTCCTCCCCTCAAGATGGCCGCTGGTTAGGTCCTCTCTCCCCTTCAGTGGTTCGATTGGTTAGCAGTACAGTTTACCTTGGTTGATGTGCGTGCGCGCGTGCAGAGCGCGGCGCACTTCAACCGTCAATTTTCCTGAGGAGAGTCGGAGTTTGTCGAGCTCCGCGTTTTAGAGCAGGTTTCCAGTCAGGGAACCTTCTGTTTTCCCAGCGGTTTAGCCGCTTACCTGTTGGAGTTGAATTCCGTCCAAATATAGAGTGTTCCCAGCAAATTGCTTCACAACTTTGGCAGGTTAGAAATTTCAAGTCTTCTGGAGGGAGACAAGTCTACAAGTTCAACAGGAAGCTGGAGCAGTGAAAGCTGAGAGGCAGGTCAGCCAAACCTCTACAGTGAAGTAAGTGAAGCATTCTTTGTTGATAGTCTGCATTTTGACTGAAACTCGCAGACACAAGGCTATTTGAAAAGACGACAAGAGGAACCCCCTGTTGTTGAGTTTGTGATAGAGAGTCGCATATGAGCTAATCTTCAATTCTAGTAAAGTACAGCGGCAGGAGTATTTCAAGCAGCAAGAACAGTGTTCTTCAGAAAAGACTTTCTAATGCGCAATTGGAGTACATGCAGAAGTATACATATATATATATATATTTATACATAGGAACTTTCCTTCTAACCTTCGTCTGCAAAGTTCTGGAACTGGCAAGAAGAAAAGTCTTCAATAAAGAAAAAGTAATCACACAGAAATGACTATAATCTTCTAAGAGGTAGTCAGGTTGGTAGACATAAGTCATTCAGAGTTGCAGGAGGGGTATTTAGGCTAAAGAAAGAGCAAGGGGTTACATGTATTTTCTATTTTGCAGGAGTCCTAACACGCCTACCATACACCTACTCTCCCACTTAGAAGCTTGCCACAGAACTAATCCAGAGAGCAGCAACCCACTGTGTCAGGACAGGTATAGTTGAGTATAGAAAGAAACTCATTAGTGAAGTAACGTTAGAATTGTTGTTGAGTAACTCTCATTGCAGGAAATCAAGAGGAAGAAGCTCGGAGTCCCGTCCCGAAGAAGACGCAGTGCAGTCTCTCTTTTTCTGTCCAATTCCCCTTTCCCCCGCTTTGCTGCGTGCGAGCTTAAGTTCGCGGTAGCGGAGTGGCGGAGTGGAGATCAAGCATCGGCTCCTGTGGAAGAGGCAAGTTCAGCTAAGGTATTTGACAGATTGAAGTGCCCAAAAGATTAATTTCCACCCGAGCTCGATGGCTGAGGAAATTGATGTCAAGGCTCTAGCCACTGTTTTAGATAGCATCCAAAAGCAGTTAAGTGATGCCCTGGAAGATAACAAGTCCCTTAGAGAGGAGGTCAGGAAGTCAGCCCAAGATGCTCATTGTTTGCGTCAACAGTTTGAAGAATTTGCCGGGGGTTCTCGTCCTACAGAAAAGGAAGATAAACCTCTCTCTTTTGCCCTAGCCCCATCTGCTGCGGAACTCACTACACAGGTGATTCATGCTATCTCCCCTACCATTCCGTTAGCAGCTCCTGAAAGATTTAGTGGGGATCCAAACAAGGCCCAAATTTTCCTCACACAATGCTCCTTACACTATCTCTGTCGGCCCATCATTTTTAAGGAAGATCAGTCTAAGGTGGCGTTCATGCTGTCGTACCTGAGTGGAGATGCTGCCGCTTGGTCCATGCCGTTGGTGAACAACAACGATCCCATTTTGTATGAATTCGAAGGATTCAAAAGAGAATTTCTACGGATTTTTGATAGAAGGTCCATTTCTCAATCTACAGACAATGAGCTATTAGACCTTAAGCAGGGGAATCGAGATTTAGTGGCATACCTGGCTCAATTCAACAAACTGATTGTGGAGACAAGTTGGCCTGAGGCTAAGCGAGCTGCAATTTATTATCGCGGCCTGAAGGATGAGCTCAAGGATGGTTTATCTCAAATCCCAAGGCGTCCCACAGAGGTTTCTGAATTAATTGACTTAGTATTACAGATAGATCAGCGACAAAGCGAAAGAAAGAACGAGAGGCGAAAGGAAACTAGGTACTTTCCGCCTCGTTTTGACAGAATGAAACCAGAGGGATCTAGGCCCAAGGAATCTGCGTCTGAAGATGAGCCTATGCAGATAGGCTCTGTGAGAGGACCTTTGTCGAAGGAAGAAAGGGAGAAGAGACGTCTGGGCAAGTTATGTATGTACTGTGGGAGCCCAGGTCATTTTGTGAAGGAATGTCCTAAGAAGCCCAAGAGCAACTTTGGGTTAAAAGATCGGCTCCACCAGTAGAAGGGGTTGCCCTGGTGGAAGCGAAGGAACAGTCAACTCCAGATTCAAAACTAGTGGCAAATACCTTGCAATCTGCGGCCCCACATTTGATTTTGTCTGTTCAAATTAGATTTGGAGGTCGAATCAAGGAAGGGATTTCAGTCATGATTGATTCGGGGGCTACGGGAAATTTTTGCGATATTGGTTTTGCCAAGGCTCTCGGAATTAGTTTTTTGAGGAAGGAACGGCCAGAGCCAGTGCGTGCTGTGGACGGAACGATTTTAACCTCTGGGCCGATTGTCTATGATTCCGAGGAAATCTTGTTGTGTGGACCCGGTCAACATTTTAGTTCCTTGCAATTTAGTTTGATCGATGCTCCACAATTCCAACTAATCTTGGGTCTGCCTTGGCTCACCGAGCATAATCCTCAAATTGATTGGGCCAAACGATCAATTCGCATGAACTCTGATTATTGTCTGCATCATTGTTTTCTCTCAGCTGCTGATCCATCTGAAGTTTCGCAATCCCAACTTTTGGCAAGTTGTTCAAAGACAATTTGTACTTTAGACACACAAGAAATTCCACAAGAATATGAAGATCTCGCATCGGTATTTGATGAAAGAGAAGCTGAACGTCTTCCTCCTCATCGAGAGTATGACTGTCGAATTGAGTTAGAGCCTGGAGCCTCTCTGCCTTGTAGCCGAATTTATGCGCTGTCGGAAGCTGAAAATGTCCATCTCAAAGAATATCTAAGCAGATACTTGGCCAATGGGTTTATACGCCCTTCCCAGTCTCCAGTTTCATCGCCACTCTTTTTCATTCCAAAGAAAGATGGCCAATTGAGAACTTGCATAGACTACCGTGCTCTCAATCTGGTGACCAAGAAGAATCGATATCCTCTACCCTTGATTTCGGAGCTTTTGGACCAGGTCAAGGGAGCGAGAGTATATACAAAGCTGGATTTGAGGGGGGCTTATCACCTAGTGCGCATGGCCGAAGGAGAAGAGTGGAAGACGGCTTTTCGTACACGCTTTGGGTTGTATGAATATCAAGTCATGCCCTTTGGTTTATGCAACGCACCAGCAGCCTTCCAGCACTTTGTAAATGATGTTTTGCGAGAATTTTTGGATCGTGTCGCAGTGGTTTACATCGACGACATCCTCATTTTCTCGGCAAATTTAGAGGAACATATCCAACACGTTAGATCCATTTTGAAAAAATTGCTTGAGAACCAACTTTTTGTAAAATTGGAAAAATGTGTGTTTCATACCACTCAAGTTGAGTTTCTGGGGTTTGTTTTGTCCCCAAATGGGGTAACCATGGATGAATCAAAGTTACGGGCAATCAAGGAGTGGCCCTCTCCGCGTTCTGTGAAGGAAGTACAGAGTTTTCTTGGCTTCGCCAATTTTTATAGGCGATTCATAATCAACTTTTCTGAACGAGTATGTCCGCTCACTCGATTGTTGAAGAAGAAGACTAAGTTTGAGTGGAATGCAGAAACAGAAGCTGCGTTTAATGATCTCAAGAAATTTTTTGTATCATCTCCAGTCCTGCTCCATCCGGATCCGGGAGAACCATTTTTTGTGGAAGCTGACGCTTCCAATTTAGCCATCGGAGGAATTTTGTCTCCGCGCCATAAGCAGACAGGCCAGTTACATCCAGTAGCCTTTCGTTCAAGGAAATTGACTGTGGCAGAGATTAATTACCCCATCGCAGATAAAGAACTGTTGGCAGTAAAAGATGCGTTCACTGAGTGGAGACATTATTTGTTGGGGGCCAAGCATGTGGTGACAGTGTTTACTGATCATCGGAATCTTCAGTTTTTGAAATCTGCCCGTACCCTTACCCCACGCCAATTGAGATGGTCCTTATTTTTTGCAGATTATGATTTTGTCTTAACTTATAAACCTGGAGCGGCCAATGGAAAGGCGGATGCCTTATCTCGCCTGAATGTGAGCACCGAAGTCAAATCCACTGAAAGAGGAGTAATTATTCCCGTAGATCGAATCATCGGAACACTCTCCTACACAGACATTGAACAGAAGCTGTTGAACTCGTTGTCTCCAGGAGAAGAGAGGAATTGGATCGCTAAAGGAAAAGAATATCAAGTCAAGAATGGAAAGCCTTTCTACCAAGACAAGTTGTTTGTGTCAAATTTGGAACTGCAAAGACAAATTATAGAGCACTTCCATGACGAGCCACTGGCTGGACACAAGGGTGTGAAGAAGACAATGGAGCTGATTCGGAGAGAGTTTTGGTGGCCAGCAATGGAAACTCAGGTGCGGCAGTATGTAGCCACTTGTGAGTTGTGTATCAAGGGAAAGACTCCTCGAAGGGCTCCTCAAGGTTTTTTACAACCAATGCCCCTAGCTCCGTACCCCTGGCATACCATTTCCATGGATTTTATTGTGGATCTTCCGTCCAGTGGGGGCCTTTCAGTCATTTGGGTGGTGGTGGACCATTTCTCCAAGATGAGCCATTTTGTCCCTTTAAAGGGGCTTCCAAATGCTACCCAGTTGTCCAAATTGTTCACACAGCACATAGTGAGGGCCCATGGTATTCCAAAGATAGTCATTTCAGACAGAGGCCCTCAGTTTGTGTCTCGTTTTTGGCGCTCCTTTTTAAAGAGGTTGGGTGTGGACTCCCGTCTGTCTTCCAGCTTCCATCCTGAGACGGATGGACAGACGGAAAGAGTAAATCAGGAATTGGAGCAATATTTGCGCCTGTTCCTGATGGATCAGGAGGGAGAGTGGCCAGATCTGATTTGGGCAGCAGAGTTCGCTTATAATAATGCCGAGCATGCCTCCACTGGTTACTCTCCGTTCTATTTAAATTCAGGTCGACATCCTAACACTTTGTTAGATAAGGAGATCAGTGATGTACCTGCAGTGGAGACAGTAGTGCAAGACTTACATGAGGCTTTTCAAGTAGCTTCTAGAAATCTGTCTAAGGCTAAGGATTCCTACAAGAAGCAGGCAGACAAGAAGAGACGTGCAAATCCCGTTTATGAAAGAGGGGATTTGGTTTGGGTTTCCACTAGAAATTTACGTCTGAAGGGGAATCGGAAGTTTCAACCTAGATTTGTAGGTCCCTTTCAGGTAGAACGAATGTTGAATCCAGTCAGTGTAAGGGTTTGTCTTCCCCCCAGGTTGAAGATACATCCAGTTTTTCATGTTTCTCTGCTCCAGCGTAGTCCACAGGGACTTAGGGCCAGAAATTCACCCTCCTCAGTTTTGGTGCAAGGGAGGGAAGAGTTTGAGGTTAAGAGAATTCTTGATTCTAGGTTTCAAAGAGGGAAAATATACTATCTAGTGGATTGGAAGGGTTGTGGTCCAGAAGAGAGATCCTGGGAGCCACAGTCCCACATTCATGCTCCACGATTGCTCCGAGAGTTTCATCGCACACATCCCACTAAACCCAAGGAGGTGAGGAGGGGGGGTTTGGTGGGAGGTACTGTCAGGACTGAGGCTGTTATGGTTAAATTCCCCAGGTTAAGTATCCAACCAAGGAGTCGGTCTAAGTGTCTGGGTGGAAGGCGAAGAAGCGTTTCTGTGAAATCGCTCTCCGCTCTTCTACGATCTTTCCAGTTCTAGGCTCCTTAGTATTCTCTTCCCCCTCCTCCCCTCAAGATGGCCGCTGGTTAGGTCCTCTCTCCCCTTCAGTGGTTCGATTGGTTAGCAGTACAGTTTACCTTGGTTGATGTGCGTGCGTGCGCGCGTGCAGAGCACGGCGCACTTCAACCGTCAATTTTCCTGAGGAGAGTCGGAGTTTGTCGAGCTCCGCGTTTTAGAGCAGGTTTCCAGTCAGGGAACCTTCTGTTTTCCAAGCGGTTTAGCCGCTTACCTGTTGCAGTTGAATTCCGTCCAAATATAGAGTGTTCCCAGCAAATTGCTTCACAACTTTGGCAGGTTAGAAATTTCAAGTCTTCTGGAGGGAGACAAGTCTACAAGTTCAACAGGAAGCTGGAGCAGTGAAAGCTGAGAGGCAGGTCAGCCAAACCAGTGAAGCATTCTTTGTTGATAGTCTGCATTTTGACTGAAACTCGCAGACACAAGGCTATTTGATAAGACGACAAGAGGAACCCCCTGTTGTTGAGTTTGTGATAGAGAGTCGCATATGAGCTAATCTTCAATTCTAGTAAAGTACAGCGGCAGGAGTATTTCAAGCAGCAAGAACAGTGTTCTTCAGAAAAGACTTTCTAATGCGCAATTGGAGTACATGCAGAAGTATACATATATATATATTTATACATAGGAACTTTCCTTCTAACCTTCGTCTGCAAAGTTCTGGAACTGGCAAGAAGAAAAGTCTTCAATAAAGAAAAAGTAATCACACAGAAAAGACTATAATCTTCTAAGAGGTAGTCAGGTTGGTAGACATAAGTCATTCAGAGTTGCAGGAGGGGTATTTAGGCTAAAGAAAGAGCAAGGGGTTACATGTATTTTCTATTTTGCAGGAGTCCTAACACGCCTACCATACACCTACTCTCCCACTTAGAAGCTTGCCACAGAACTAATCCAGAGAGCAGCAACCCACTGTGTCAGGACAGGTATAGTTGAGTATAGAAAGAAACTCATTAGTGAAGTAACGTTAGAATTGTTGTTGAGTAACTCTCATTGCAGGAAATCAAGAGGAAGAAGCTCTGAGTCCCGTCCCGAAGAAGACGCAGTGCAGTCTCTCTTTTTCTGTCCAATTCCCCTTTCCCCCGCTTTGCTGCGTGTGAGCTTAAGTTCGCGGTAGCGGAGTGGCGAAGTGGAGATCAAGCATCGGCTCCTGTGGAAGAGGCACGTTCAGCTAAGGTATTTGACAGCTTTCACCTTCAAACAGGGTAAAATTGAACTACACATAACTGCCACATTTAATTTACTTGTAAGCCCTTGGTAAATAGTACTACATGTACCCAGGGCCAAAAAATGCTATTAGTGACCAGTGGTGGACGGTGACATTTGAAAGTGGTAGGGGCGTAAAATGATTGTCATACTTCAGCATAGCGAGCGAGCGAGCCCGAACAACCTAAGGGGGGTTCGGGTGGGTTCTCCCCCCGAGAATTTTTTAAAAAAAGAGTGGGAAAATGGTGTATTTTCAAGCAACTTTGAGAAAGCAGAAAGGTTAATAAAGCAATTAAGAGAGTGCAGTTATTACAGTAATAAAGTGATCATGTCATATAACATAGGTAGCTGCTTATTCAGTATAACCACAGAGCTTCATAACAGACTTTGAGATATAATGCATTTCTGAGTACCTCAGGTGTTTTTTATTTAACAAACAACTAAACAGGTGGTCGGAAACTAGCAGCATTCAACATATGTTTACTTTTTGTATCTAAAATCAGCACGTCTGTCTTTAAGAGCAGCAAACTTTTCAGTTACTTGAACGTTAAAGTCTGAGATATTTTGAACTAACTTGCTCTCTATAGAGAGCATTGCCAAAGCATTTAGTCTTTCTTGAAGCATGGTGTTCCTTAGGAATGTCTTAATCCTCTTTAAGGCGGAAAAAGATCGTTCTGCCTCTGCTGTTGTCATAGGAGTGGTTATGACAATTTTAAGTAAAGCCACTGTCTCTGTAAATGTCTTTTCCATATTAAGTTTATGAATTAAAGCCAGCAAAGACCTGGCATCTCTGGCCTTTCGGTACACAGGCATTGAGTACAGTACAGTCAACTCACTTTTGAGGTCCTCTTGGTTGAGCATAGGATAAGCTTCCACAGCCTCATGCAGAGCATGCTCAGGGAAGCAATCTTCTCTGTAGATGTCATGTATATATTTAACTATGAAATCATATTTTTAAATGTTTTAATAATGAGTATTATATTTTTGTCTGTCTGCAGTGTCCATTAAAGTCCAAGAGATAATCAATGATATTACACCATGCTCCTTTTTCATGAAGTTGTCTGTGCCTCTTGTGTTTAACACGCAAGTCCTTAAAACTAACAGCTGTATATCTATTTTATGTGATGTCTCCACACATGTTGGCAGTCCATCAATTGAATACCCATACATTTCTTTGAAAGCTACTCCGCAATTAGAGCTGAGGTTCAAACTAGTTTGTAACCATAAAATAGACATAAAATAATTATAACTCATTTAGGGAAATTAGAAAAGGAGCAATTAATAGACTCCCATGGTGAAGCTTTGCTGTGGGGAATGGATGATCTATCTATAGAATATTCTTTGAGAAAATAATTTTTGAGAGAAATAAGATGTCTGAGTGATTGATTTTTCTATGCTAAAACTTTTGAAAAGGCCCAAGTTTCCAAAGTTTGTAAACTTCTTCTCAGTAGATTTTAAACTTCCTCTACACGAATTTCTCCTTCTATTATTTCTGCAGGGATTAAAACGAGCGAGCTTTTTCCATATGTGTAATGCTAAACAATATAGTGACATTATAGAGGTACGTATCTGATTCAAAAAGTACAATTGCAAATTTGTAGTTTAATCAACCTTTTGACTCACTTATACTTCAACATTAGCACACAATTGTGCTTACATAATCTGCTATCTCATAATTAAGGTTACACTGTGCACAGTGGGCCATAATACAGGAGGCACTTCACGTGTACGTGTACAGTACCATTTTATTATTTTAGTAGCTTTGTACAAGCGATTGCTACTCGTTTTCCTGTTAAAAACACACAGAGACGTGTCACCTCTGACAGACGTGAGCGGTTGAAAAGAAATGAATGGCACTCTCGAGAGACGGGTTTTCTGTCACTTAAGAAGTTTACAATGAAATTTCACATTTTTTGCAGTTTTTTCAAGTTGTGATCACAAGGGAACCCAATGTTAGCTCGGGGTCATTTAGGCTGTGTTCAAATTCAAGGCCCCCTCTGGCGCGAGCCGCCATCAATAAAAGTAAAAGATAAGGCGCGTGCTTCCAGTTTTACCAGTGGCGATCATCTCATTATAGCTGGGCCCTGGGGCCACAACACGTCACTAACGGAACCAGGGGGGGAACGGGGAACCTGCGTAGCCGCGCGTGCTTCCAGTTTTACCAGTGGCGATCATCTCATTATAGCTGGGGCCACAACACGTCACTAACGGAACCTGGGGGGGAACGGGGAACCTGCGTATCAAGATCAGCCAGAGGCAGTGAGACCGACTACTACTAGACGTCATTGATCGGATTTCGAAGGTTGCGCTGCCTGCACCTCTCTGATTCAAGGGACCGACCGAGCGCTGCTGCTGCACTGCCTTATACTGTTTGTTACACACATTAATAAAAACTTACATTATATGGAATGAAAGATGAATGGATAATGGGAGAACGATTGCCTGACTGAGCTTCCTCTCTCTGCGCTGACTCTCAGTCTCACTCTCTCGACGACTCGTGCCCGTGACTGCCTGACTGGTGACTCTCTGACAGTCTCCTCGTGTCGCGTGTCGTCTCGTGTCGACTCATGTGGCAGCAGGCGCACTGTCGCGGTGACGTGGTGCGCCGACAGCTTCGGAATGGCCAATCACTACTGCTGCATGGCTTCACATTGCCGCAGTGTGATTGGCCATACGCGGCACCATGAGTCATCATGATGACCATGCTGCTGCACTGCGCGCTGCACGGTGAAAGACTCAGCCAATCCTGGCGCTGCATTACCATTGCCACTGCGCCAGCAGCGCCAGGATTGGCTTAAGAGCAGGGTTACTCCCTGCCCATAATGAGACCCGGGGGGCTGCGTTATGAGAAGCACCCTCGGGTCCCAGTCGCCACTGAAGTCGATGGTGCTATAGCACAACAGCACACACACGTGTGCGCATGTTCGGGCCAGGATTCAACAATAATAGCCCAAAACGTGACATGCGCACTGAATGTCTGCTGCGCTATTCCCACGTCAGCGGCAGCCCCGCCCCCACACACACCCACAGACTGCGAGTGAGTGCGCGGCGCGCGCTTGTCACTTGACAGTCACTCTACTAGCTGGCATTTATTGCAAATATAATTGGGGAATTATAATTTATTATTTTTGTGAGACTGTGGTCGTCTTAGTGGGGCAACGCCCCAACGCGCCCAATGGACGCACCGCCACTGCTAGTGACCCTGCAGCACTCATTGTACCACCACTAGACTTTTTAAACATGTCTCAGGCCTGCCTCTGCAGCAGTAAGTGCAGTTTTTTTAAACTACCATTTTGAGTTGATGAAATAAAACTTTTGGCAGGTCTAAACCTTACTTTATAATACTTATAAGTCACCCTAAGGTAGGCCCTTATGGCCCATAGGGCAGAGTGCATCATATTAAAAAAATAGAACATGTGTACTCAAGTTTTACATGTCCTGGAAGTGAAAAACTCCTAAAGTCGTTTTTTCACAGTTGTAAGGCTGAACTCTCCCATTGGATAACAATGGCTTATCTTATTACATTTAATAAGTGATAACTTTGTATTGGGAACAGATAGAGATATGCTGCGTACACTCAAAAGAATTGTATCTTAAAATCCTCTTTAATGGTGAAAAAGGATTTTGAGTCACAATTCAGAAAATGCTACTTTTAGAAAGTTTTCCAAAAAATAGGAGTTTGCCTTAATGATCCCACCACATCTGGGCAGAAGTAATAATGTCAGAAAAATACAATGTGTGTACATGCACTAATACCAGTGCATAAGGCACTTAAACTATTAGATTTCTAGATTTTAAAAGTTGTTTTCAGTTTGATAATTATATGCACTATGTGTGTTCAGATCTGATACAACAAGGTGGCTTGTGTTTACACTATCTAGATACTTGCTTTATGCTTGGTGGCACACTTCTAAGAAGTGAGTTAACCATTTGGGCAAGTGTTTGAAATATTTAGAAAAGGCATGATCCAGTGTTCATACATGGGGATTGTTATAAATATTGATGTACACCAACTGTCTTGGTGATCCGCTGCTGTATTTTAAATGACTATTTTTGCCATTTCATGAGGCTCCAAAGAATCTTTCCCTCATATACTACGAGTTTAGAATCATGACGTTTTTATGATGTCATTTTTATTGTTCTTATCTCAATGTTTTAATGTATAATGTGAGACTTTTTTAATATGTGATTGATCATATTGATCGAATAAACTACTACTACAACAATAATGTGTGGTAAGAGATCCCAAAAAGATTTTTCTAGTAGAGAAAACATAAATGAATCCCTACTCATGGGTATCATAATCCCAAACAGTGTATATGTTTGTTTGTAGGATAAACAACTTTTGATACTTTGATTTTGGGTTTGCTCATGAGTTCGGAACCATTTATGATACGCTGCTTGGGATTATGATACCTATGAGTAGGGTTTAATTTAAGTTTTCTCTAATAGAAAAATCTTTTTGGGATTTGTTCCCACACATTATTGTATTTTTTTGACACTTTTAGAATGTTGGCATTGTTTTGTCCTAACCATTTGTGGCATCAGCCATTTCCTGGGTCACATGACTGCTAATGGCTTTGCTGTTGGTGTTTTTGTATGGCTTCCAGTCTGTAGCATCATGCAGGGTTAAATGAGGACCGGATGGACCATACTGACAGGATGACTTAGAAGAGCTGCACCCAGACCCACTTGCACTTCAAAGGGCTTGCCTCTTGCGCACACAAAGGAATCTGACACAAGGCTGCCACCTTTTGTCACCCGCTGACAGTTTGGAGCCTTGAGAGTGGGATGTGGAAGAACTTTCAAGAACCAGATGTCCAGGTAGAACAGGGAGTCTCCCAAAACAAAGGATGTCACCAGGTATAAATACTGGACCTCTAGAGACACTATTCAGAACACTCCAGGACCTGTGGAAGTTACAGAAAAAGTTCTGCCCTGCTTCCAGATGACCACTTTTCTGCTTGAAAGACTGCCTTGCTGTCTGAGAAGGAAGACTGGACTTGCTTGCCTTTATCCCAGGTTAAGTAGAGTGACCCCAAGGGTCCACTGGCTGATCTCCTATGTGAGCTATAATGTAAATTGATACTTGTATAGCGCACTACTCACCCGCAAGGGTCTCAAGGCGCTTGTACGAATACCGCTGTGGAACCCATCCTGGCTTTCCCTGTGAGGCGTCCATTCCTGGGCACCCCCAAGGTGGAGGCCAGGCATCCTTAGCGTTGTGGGGGCCGTTGTGGAGATTAAGCAAGCTATTGCCCAGAGTTGCAGAGTGGGACTCCATGATTGGAATGGCACCGAGGCGAGAATTATCAGGTCCGTGGAATTCTGAGCCCAAGACCCGCCAAGGCGGGGAATTGAACCCTGGTCCCGGGCTAGACCTCTGCATCAGGGTCTGCCACTCTAATCATTGAGCCACACTTCTCCACCAGCTATAGGGACACAAGCTTCAGAGGCCTCCCCGCAACTGCCCACCTGCATGAACCCTGAACGGGACATGCCTGAGCAATACTGCTGGCTTCTGCCTGGATTGGATCCTGATGCCCAAGAAGTGCTCCTCAGGTCCTGGACCCTTGGCTGACATCGGAGTGTACTCCTCCCTGCTTAGCTCTGGGTTCCAACAAATCTGACTCCGCTTGACACAGGGTTCTGCGTCGCAGCTCCTCGTAGCGTCGGATTGGTGGCCTCATCGAAACCAACGCAGGACCTTGTATCACAACCCTCACAGCTCCTGATTGTACCGACACAGCACGATGCAACCCGATGCATGACTTCGCTTTGCAGCACCATGTAGTTCCTGATCGGAACTGACGCTGAGTGAGACACAGCGCCTCCAATCAAGGACATAAGGTATAACTCTCAGTGGGACTGACTTTGTCCCTATATCCGGTCTGCACTCCATCACAGTTGGCCTGAATTTGTGACTTTGTCCCAGTCCAGCGCAACCAGATCTCCACAGTTGGCGCTTTGTGCTTATGACTCTCTTTTACTATAAACTTTAAAAGTCAATATCTTCGGTTCTACTGAGTAGACTTTGGATTGGATTTTTTTTCATTCTGGTTTCAAACTTCACTCTATTTTTCTTAATTGGTTTGGAAACTTCAATGTGATGAGTTTTCCCATTATTGTTGTTTGTTTGCAGTGTTTTTTTAGGGTTAAGCACAGTTTAATTTTGTGTCTTCCGTAGTTCAGAGTGGGAAGACCTTGATGGAAAAGATACCTCTATTGCAAGCAGTAGCTGACTCCATTCTGAAATCTTCACTTCGATGTGCCAACTTCAGAATGATGCTACGCTTACTAGAATGGCTCAGCTGTAATGTATACAGTGCAATATATATACGATAACAACTTGGAAACTCATTTAAAATGCGAATAGGTATGCACTAATGCTAAGGTATTAGTGGGTTTCAAGCAGGCATAAAACACATTTGTAATTGATTATAGCATTTTATGTTGAGGTATGTTACATAACATTACATGTATTTATAAAGCGCATGTATCACCCAAGGGTATCACCGCGCTAAATAACAGAAGTTGATTGTTGCCCAACTCAATGGTACTCATTTTATCAACCTCAGAAGGGTTAAAGGCTGAGTGGACCTGCCGGAATTTAAATCTCTGACCATGAGGTTGAACACAGGCCTCTACAGTGGAGGCATTAGTCCACTAAGCCCAGCTGGTTAGACCTGACAGCCTTGGGGTGGTATTCCCCTAACGTTTTTCCTCCCTCCTTCACTTTTCTCCTTGCTACTTCATTTTTCTGACCTCATTTTTGCTGGTACTAGGCTTGTGCACACTTTACCACTGCTAGGGCTAAAGTGCTTGTGCTATCTCCCCTAGACATCCTAATATTGGTTCACCACCGATTGGCATATTTAAAATACTTATAAGTCCCTAGTAAAGTGGTAAAACATGTAGACAGGCCCTGTAAATTGAAGGCTACTAATAGGCCTACAGCACTGATTGTGCCACCCACTTAAGTAGCCCTTTGACCATGTTTCAGGCCTGCAATAGCAGTGCCTTTGTGTGTAGTTTACACTGTCATGTCGACCTGGCAATATAAATCTTTTGTCAGGCCCAAACCTTCCCTTTTTATACTTATAAGTCACCTCTAAGGTAGGCCCTGGATAACCCAGAAGGCAGGGTGCACTGTATTTAAAATGCAAGACATGCACTTATAAGTATTACATGTCCTGGTAGTGAAAACTCTCATATTTGTTTCTCACTACTGCAAGGCCTGTGTCTCCCATATGTTAACATTGGGATTACTTTATTGCACTTTATATGTGTAATTTCCAATTGAGAAGAGATGAACCCTTCAAGTCTGGTGTCTCCGGAATCACAATATAAAATTCAAATTTATGGTAAAGTCAGATTTTAAATTACAATTCTGAAAATGCCACTCTTAGAAAGTTATCCTTTTCTTGCTTTAGCGATTTGGTGCCTGTAGCGTGTCTGGGTGTAGTTGGCAGTTTATCATTTTGTATTCCTCCTAGACAGCCACACAAATTAGGAGCTTAGGTGTGTCTCAATTGCCCATCTCTGGCAGGTTGGAATAGAGATGCTGGGCACAGCCTTACTTACACCTGAATAGATCGTGTCCTGTCCACACACAAAGGGTTGCATACCCCTCTGTAGTGAGTCTGGAGCCAACGCCGGGAGGGAGGAGATCTGTGTACTTCAAAGGCATGTAATTGAAGTCTCCCCCACTTCAAAGGCACCACTGGGTATAAGTACTGGACCTCAGACACTACAACTTCAGTACACTTCTGGACCTGTGAGTACTCTTTCAGGAAGAAGGACTGCTGTGCTGCTAAAGGACTGCCACTACGCTGGGCTGCACTTTGCTGGACTCCTGCATTGCTGTGCTGATCTGCTGTCTGCTACCCTCTTGCCAGGGCGAGAAGGACTGGACCTGCATCTCTTGAACTCAGAGTGACTCCAAGGGCTAGTCGGCTGGCCACCTGATCGGAAGCTTCAGGGACATAATAGGCTTCTTACCCCCGCACTTGGACTCTCCCATCTGAGAGTCTGCCCTGCCAAGTGGTGCCACCCCTGTCCTGGACCCTTGCAAGTGGGCTTGAGGTGCTTTCCAGTGGAACTGACACATCTTCTCTGCTGAACGGTGTATCCCCGAGCAGAACCAACGCATCGCATTGCCGCTTCCTACCATATCTGTGGACGACACATTCCTTTCAGGACCGCCATGTTATGCTTTTCCCGGTGCAAGTTCCGTTCATCCCTCCTCGACAGTAGCCTCAAAGACGAAGACACTGAAACTCCACATCACAGCTTCACCGCTCATTGGAATCAATGCATCGTCTCTACTGCGCCTTGCCTCCCTCACATCAGACTTCGCATCGCAAGCCCCGCCATCAGGATCCTGGACATCGACCCAACAGTACCTTGCACCGCAGACTTGCCACATCTCGGAACGGACGCATCGCCTTGGCTGCACGACACATCTTCGACAGGGATTCACACAAAGCACCGCAATCAGGATTTAAGGAACTCTGATCAGTGGACCTAACTGGGTCCCTGTAACCGGCCCACGCTCCACCACAGTTGGCCTGAATTTGTGACTTTGTTCCAATCTGGTGCGACCCACTATCCCCCAATAGCTCTTAGTGCTTTTTGGTGCTACTTCTCACTATAAACTTTAAAATGTAATAACTCCGGTTCTACTGATTGGTGTTAAGTCTTTTTGGTCTTGTTTTATTCATAAACTTAATTAGAGCTATTGTTCTTACCTGGTTTGGAATCATTTTGTGTGGCGTTTTCACTGTTTTACTGTTGGAAGTGTTGCCCAAATACTTTACAAACTGCCTCTAAAGTTAAGTCTGAATGCTCTGTGGCACGCTACCAGAGGGTATGCACAGGTTTATTTAGGGTTCGCCTGCCCCTTGCCCTGATTAGGATTGTGGTTATTACTTGATCAGGGCTCATGCCCCAGTCAACCAATAACCCAATTTCTAACAAGGAACATTTGTGAAATGGCATTTTCGTATTACATAAGCAATCATTTAGGCATTTATGTAAGAAACTTTACGTTCTTTAAAAAAAGTATTAGCACATTCAATTTACTTAGTGACGGCACATTAAAGGCTGCTAATAAGACCCAAATATGTGTCTCCTTAGCAGCCTTCACAATTCGGATTTCTCTTACATGAACTTTTAGAAATAGATGTTAATAAAGTAAACAAACTGGGGTGAAAATAGAATTTGCCACCCAATATCTCCTGCAACATCTGGCAAGTGTCCAGATATGGCAGGTAATTGGACCAGCCCTACATTTTAATATACTACTGAACTTACAGCGAATATAGCCCTTAATCTTTTTATAAAGATACATCACTAAATAGACATTAGAGTTATTTAATGTTTATGATATATTATATGTGGCTCAGTGTTTAAACATATATATCACTCTCCAAATATAATCCTTGAATGTTTAAACACAGTACCCTCTGACAGTCAAAGCCTGAAATGGAGGTGCTTGCCATTTCATTGAGTTGCAGTGTTAGTTTGTACTATCGATCATGGCTGCTATAGGCAGTGGAGATTACGAGGATTACCTACATCTCCCTGCGTCCTCTGGCCCTAGAGAACTAGTCTGACTGTTGAGATGTTCAGCAACTACAGTGTCATAACACAATTGCATGATGTTTTTATTTCTTAGTAATTGTTTACATGCAGTCATCAGCACAGCCATTAGACCAACTTGATTAGAATACAAATCAGTGGGGGCTCCTCCACTAAGGCGGAGGAGCATCGCCTCACTGCTCAAAAGAAAAAAGAAAATCATTATAACGTATCTTTATTATCATTTTATTTTTGCTATTGAAGTCAGTGACTCGCGGGCGGGGCTGGCTAGAGCAGGGGGAGGAGTGGGTTGCACTCTTCAAGTGCGCATTTCTGCAAACAGTCATGCACACTTTGTATATTCCCCACCGGGCAGCATTACACAGCCTGGTGAGGAACACCCACGGTGCTTAGACCAATTACAACCCTGCATTGCAGCATTATGATTGGCTTAAGGGAGCCTGGGTGCTCCCTGCTGCCGTCGGAGGCAGGAAGAAGGAAGAGGACCGAGAGACGGCATCCACCCCAGGTAAGGTTTTTTTTTTCTCATTTCCTTCACGCCACTGCCCAGGCCCCAACACTCCCGTCAGGTAGCAGCTGCTACTGATACAAATGTCAATTAAGAAAAAGAAATAAAAACTCAAATTGAATTACAAACTAAGTTAGCTGGAATTTTTCATTGTTAGTTTATTAGTTGTCCCCTGAATGTATGCGATCCTCCCACTAAGGAATTTTAGCACCACAAAAAGCTGATGAACGGAATGCTGGACATTGTCAGACATTCACCTCCTGTGACAGATCTGGTTTAAATCCATTGAAGTTTTGCTCACCATGCCACCCCAGTTTGCACCCAGCCATATGCAAATCAGTTTTGATCCTACTCCCCATGGGAACAGTCCAGCCCAAACTGCCAGGCCAGGTCTTCCCTGGACCAGAAAACGAGCATCCTGGGGTCTGTTTCGGGGTATCACCCCTTATCAGCCAGGCTAGCTTGAATCCAGTGGCATAGCGAGCATGAGACACATGTCTGGGCATACCCCACAAAGAGCGACTACAGCAACACGAAAAGATGATGGGTGGAATGCGGAACATTGGCAAACATTCACCCCTACTAACAAATGATGCGTTAAATCTATCGTTTTTCCTGTATAATTTATATATTTCATTAAAACACATGTTGCTTACAGTTAAAATGGATCAACAGTTACAAATAAAAGTGCCACATAGGGCTGCACTGTGGTAGACGTTTTGCGAACATTAACTGGTCCCCTTCCTGTTGCTGGTTGTTGTATTCAGGTGTTAAAGCGGTACTATACTGAGGTGAAACATTTGCCCAGACAGTTCATTTGTTAAAATGACAAAATCTTGAAATAATATGGCCACTGTATGTGTGGTGATATGCAGCATAATTATCTTCTTTTTTTGCATAATTCAGTTGACTCTACGTCATAAGTTGGTCGCCCATCACCCCTTATTTGTAGTGTCCTTGGTAGTAGACCTTTCATTTGTAAATGTGTGAAATAAACTAGAAATTGATTAAGTAAAATTTACCGGATATTAAAACCATCTGTCATCTCACACACTGTTAAAGTCTGCAATAGTGACTCAGTTGTCATGTTTCGATCTGAGAGTCCAGTAAAAAGGCAATGTTGTTTATAACTTTTGCACAGTTTGACGACACTGCACAAAAGGATTCAAACTAAAGTAAATTCGGCTTAGTTTTGGCATGTCAAGTTTCTTGACCCTGTGCCCAGGAAGAAGTATAGGAGGAGGGAGTCAGAAAAGAGTATTTCCCATTTTTAACAACCACAGGAAACGTTGCTCTCTGCTACAGAAAATAACGCTGAATGGAATTACACCAAACTTTGCATAGAATTAGAACTTTATCAGAGGAGTACCTTTCCTGGGTTTGGTGTAAATATCTTCAGTAGTTTTTGGAGATTAGCATTACAAACAGGATGTGGGCGCACTTTGAAGCATCAAAAGGTAGAGATATCAGGTCTGTTAGTGTTAGTGCGCAGTTTTTAAACTTAGGTTTGTGGACTGTACTTACCCAAATTTAAAACATTAAGGCACCCCATTGGATAAGGGAGCTTTTTCTCTATGCATAAAATCATTAAATAACTACATGTACTCAAACTGATAAATAATGCATTTATTGAGTGTTAATGATAATATGATACTTAGGGCCAGATGTACGACCCGCCAATTGGCGAGTCGCAATTTTCTTTGCATTTGGATTGCAGAACAGTGTCTGAGACACTGTTTGCGATTCCCATTGGGGGTTGCAAATTGCATGCCTCATGCATATTAATGAGGCTGGCATAATTTGCGACCCCTTTGGGAATGTCTGGCACTCCCAGGGATGATGGCGTGCTGGGGTCAGCAGATCTCCATGTCTGGGACTGCTTTTAAATAAAGCAGTTTTTTAAAAAAAAATGCAGCCTGTTTTCCTTAAAGGAAAATGAGATGCATTTAAAAAATAAAAATTAAACTTTTCAGTTTAATTTTTTAAGTGTAGGCAGTGGTCCCTGCCTGCCCGTAAGGACCACTGCCTGCCCTTAAAAAATATTTCTGCTTGCATTCACAAAGGGAAAGGGATCCCCTGGGGAAACGTTCCTGTTTGTGAGTGCTTTACCACCCTTCTGAGAAGGGTGGTAAACTGCGAGTGTTTTGCGACGGCGATAGCAGTTGCAAAACATTCTTACATAGCTTATGGAGTCGCTATTAGGAAAGGACGCCCTTGGAATGCCCCTTCCTGGTAGCAGGTCGTTAATCCTATTTTGTGAGTCGCAAATTGGCATTAGTACATGGGCCACTGGTTTTTTGCTGGCGCAAACGGGTCTAAAACCCATTTGCACCCGCAAAAAACCTTTGCACATCTGGCCCTTCATCTCACTTGTAGGCTCATTTGTGCCATGTCTAATTGCATCAGTCACAGTAAGGGTGAGGTCATCAGCATTACAACTGGTGTGTCAGTTATGATTTACATGGTTGTTGTGTGAGTTATGACTTGTTAGGAGCAAAACACAGCTGCTAAATTTCTGTGTTTTTGGTTAGTTTCAATTCATAACTATAATTATTTTTGAGTGACTTTTTAAAGTGAGGTTGTTTTAAAAATGCATTTGTGTTAAGAAGAATCCTAACTATAATTCCATTTAAATTGTGTTTTATTCTGGTTGTATGTATGCAAAATAAAATGAAATATAGCAGCTTTTTACCAATGGTTGTTACGTCTCAGTTTCCCATGAAATGTTAATTTCTGTTTTGCTTATAACACTGAGACTGTTTCACAAATCTGCACCAAATGTAGCACTCACTTGGTTCGTCTGGCTAAAGTTTGCTATGTCAAGTTTCACGCATATCTGTTCATGGAGAAAGTATTCCAGAATGGGGGACAAAAGTTGTGTGTTGCATTCAACCTCCCAGTGGAAGGTTGCTCACGACTACAGCAAAAACTGCGTTACTGAGTGACACCAAAGTTGACCTGAAACTAGAACTGACCTCAGAAAAGGCCTTGTAGTTTGGCATAAATGCATTCAGTACTTTGTGAATTGTATATCTATACCATTAATTTGATGACTTTTCGAGGACCCAAATATGAGATATGCACTAATCTGTTTAGATGGGGCAACATTTTTCCCTTTTTCCCCAATACAGTATTTGCAGACCAGCCTCCCTCCCAACCCTTCCCCGCACCAACCGTTCTGCAAATATGAACTATGTGTTTAGATGACAGTAACTGAAGAATTTTGGTTTGATGGCCATTACTGGATTTCAGGCACTGACACCTCTGTTCCAGACCAAGAGTGAGGAAATTATTATGGGGCTGGAGAGTATCCTTTACTGCACCCAAAAATGAAAAAGACATTCTCCGTGGTTTTTTTTCTTGCAGGATAAGAATTTACATTATTTTATTTTTAATTTGAAAATCCTGAACAATTTGAAAACTTCACTATAAAACTAAGCACTGTGGAAAAGGAGACTAGGGAAGCTCTATGCCCAGAGAGAACAGTGCATGCGTGGCTGAAGGCTGTATGCAGTGGGCTGGTGGCTAAAGATCTGGTGTAGGGCTTGGTCACAGACCAGATCCTGTGCCCACTGGTTTCCATGAACAGTCACATAGAACTGGCTATTTATGGCTGATGGCATTGTACACCTCATTTTGTGGTATGGAGATGGTGCTGAGCCCAACCACAGGTCCTCTACCTGCAGCCAGGCCTTGCACCCAGAGTCTTATGCACATGGCTAATGGCCGGGCATAGAGGTGTGGGTGCAGGGGCTGGTGCAGGACCTGACCTAGCTCACTGCCAAGAGCCTGCTTCATAAAGCCAATATGGTGTGACGCTCGTTTTCAGGGAGTATGGAGTAAGTGTAGTGTTATGCTAAGCCCGGCATTGCAAAATGTCCTTACACAGTGGCCATTGGGGATCTTTGTTTGCTGCATACAGTGACGAAGGGTGAGGGCAGTGGCCTAGAGCCAGATTGCAGTGCAGAAGCCAATGCAGAGGGAGTATTGAGTACTGGGGTGGGGAGTGCAATGTTGGGCCAAACTAAGACACTTCTGTGCCAGATCAATAACATGTGCAGTATACTGTCAATATAGGATGCAGTATATCATCAAAGGCTCACTGAAAAACTTTGTTAAAAGTAAGTTATGGTTAGACTGAAAACATAAGATGTCATCATAAACAATATTCAAGGACATATTGATTATGAAACAAAATGTAAAACACTGACATTGGCCATGGTCACCGAGGACATCACTGATAACTAACAGTTAGGGCCTTGGTGCCTGATTTACAGCATTCTGGACAGACTACCTCCATCTGCACCACCTTCTATGAAAGTAAGAGAAGAGTCATTCTGCTTCCTGCCAGTTGAGTGAGAGAAGAACTCAAGATACCCACTGGGCAAACCTCTCTACTGTGTGACAGTGTTGTGCCACCATGCACTTCCCCTGAGCCCCTACACAGTATGACTGTATTATTACATCGCCAATTGTAAGCATACCCATCTCCTTTTTGTTTCAACAGCAGTCAACTGTTTGCACCTGCAGTTGAGGACCATGGCCACTGGAGTTCAGATCCACAAGGACACTACCCCACCAAAGGTATCCTCAAGTCACAAAACCGCTGTGACTGCTTGAGATGAGGACTCTGGGCGAGTGGCCCTTACTACAATGGAAAGCTGGCGCACAGGCATGCATCGATGAACACAGACGGTAAGCCTGCTGTAAGCCCTGACACAGAACTTCTGTTTTTTCCACATTAGTGGCTTCTCTATGAGACCGGATTTGACACTTCAGTCAGATGAATTAAATTATGAAAGAAAATAGCGTGGCCAGATGAGTGATGTCACTGACCATGTCATGAGTGATGTAAAATGTGACGTCATCAGCAGTACATTGTGGGCGCGCGAGTTATAGTTAGCTGAACTAACTATAACGGGGGAATTTAAATGGTTTTGTACGAGTGAAATGTTCAGCTAACTATAACGCCCCTGAAATCTATGTTTTTTTCAGTGAATTTCTAAGGTTTTTTAAATGCTAATTCCTAACTATAACGTGCCTGAAACCTATGGTTTTTTCAGTGAATTTCAAAGGTTTTTTAAATGTTAATTTCTAACTTTAACGTGACTGAAACCTATGGTTTTTTAAGTGCATTTCAAAGGTTTTTTAAATGCTAGTTTCTAACTATGCCTACAGAGGTAGGACATGTGAAGAAAGAAGAAAAAACGAACAGAAAGAAAAAAAAGAAATGCAGAAAGAAGCAACAGAAGTCCTCATAGATGCAGAAAAGTTCAGGAAGAAGGAAAACGTGCAGAAAGAACAAACAGAGGAGCAGAAAGAAGCCTTGTTGCAAAATCATCCTGTACCCTCAACTTTTTCAGACGGGTAGTGGTGGTAACTGAGTCTGACTAACCAGTCCTAGAGCCAGAGCTATGTTAAAAGACACTTAAAATACAGTTAAAACACCTACATACACTAGGGAACACCATGCGTTTGAGTTTGAGTTTAAAAGCACTTTTAAAGCGCACGTATACCGGCGGTTTCTTGGCGCTGTAGCTAGTGGGGACTGAGGGGTAAGAAACAGGGGGAAAGGACTGGGCATTTATTCAAAGGATTTTGTGAAAAGGTAGGTTTTAAGATTTTTACGGAATTGGGGATAGAGGGTGCTGGCACGAAGATGAAGGGGGAGGGAGTTCCAAAGGGTTGGTGCTAGAATGGCAAATTTGGAGCCGCCCCACTTTTTCCTCCGAAAGCGAGGGATGGTGAGGAGGGACTGAGAAGAAGAACGTAGGTCCCTGGAGGGGACATAGGGAACAATCTCAGAGGAGATGAAGGCAGGTGCCAGGTCCGATCGGGCCAGGAAAGTGATTGATGCGAGTTTGAATTGAATTCTGGCCCATACTGGGAGCCAGTGAAGAGATTTTAAAAGTGGGGTGGAGTGGTGGAGTTTGGGAAGGTTGAAGGCTAGGCGGGCCGCCTGGTTTTGGATCTGTTGTAGGCGGCGCATACTGTATGCAGGGATGCCGGCATACAGGGCGTTCCCGTAGTCCAGGCGGGACACCACCATGGCCAGAATAATAAGTTTGAGAGCGGAAAAAGTAAAGAAACGGGACACCTTGCGGATAGTACGTAGTGAGAGAAAAGAGGAAGATACCACAGAGCTAACCTGGGAGTGAAGGGTAAGTTGAGAATTGAGCTTAATGCCTAGTGTTTTGACAGAGGAGGAGGGGACAGGAGGGGCACCAAGAGAGGGAGGCCAGCAAAGGGGGGACCAGGGGCTGGAAGAACCGCCCGTCAATACCAACTCGGTTTTGTCCGGGTTAAGTTTGAGGTGATTGTGGCTCATCCAGTCCCTGATGTGAAACATGACAGTGTGGAAGTTGAGGACAGAAGAAGGAGAGGAAAGATCAAAGACCAGCTGGAGGTCATCCGCGTAATTAAATACGGCGACCTCCATCTGTTGGAGAGAAAAGATAAGTGGGGCGATATATAGATTGAACAAAAGAGGGGAGAGAGATGAACCTTGAGGAACCCCGCACTGGACTTTCCGGAAGTCCGCTGTGAAGTCACCCAGGCGAACAGCCTGGGTGCGGTCGCTCAGGAAGGAGGACAACCAGACCAGGGCAGTCCCATCGATCCCCGCCGCCCTGACACGGGAAAGTAAGATGTTGTGGTCCACCGTGTCAAAGGCGGCTGAGAGGTCGAGGAGCACAAGGGCCTGGTGATGATTAGTGTCCATGCCCTCCCTGAGGGTGTCGAGGACCGACATGACCACGGACTCCGTGGAGTGTGCGGGGCGGAAACCAGCTTGGCGGGGGGCAAGGGCTCCATGTTTCTCCACAAAGGAGCTCAGAGCGCAGGTGACGTGGCGCTCGAGCACCTTAGCTAGAAATGGCAGAAGGGAGATGGGGCGGAAATTGGCAGGGACAGAGGGATCTGCCCCAGGTTTTTTCAGGATGGGCACAATTACCGCAGACTTCATGGAACTAGGAACTATGCCTTGCGCGAGGGAGCTGTTGAGGAGGTGAAGGGGGGGATCTGGACAGGAGACAAAGATGTGGCGGAGGATATGGGCAGGACAAGGATCTAGAGGGGAGCCAGATTTGATCAGAGGCACCAATGAAGTCAGGTTTTCCCGAGTGATAGGGGGAAAGGTGGTTAGTTTGCCTTTGGGAGGGGGACATTGGGGATCAACAAAAGAGGGGGGGGGTGGGAGGATGTTGGCCTTGATGGTGATAATTTTCTGGATGAAATAATTATTAAGAGAGAGACAGAGGGCATTTGACGGGGCAGGTTTAAGCGTTGTTCTGTCCGAGAATGCCAGATTGTGAACGATGGAAAAGATCTCCTTGGACTGGTTCTCCGCTGCTAAGATTTTGGAGGAAAAATAAGCTGTTTTGGCCTCCAGGATGCTTTGTTTGTACTGGTTAAGGATATTGATATATTCCAGTTTCAAAGTGGGGCAGTAGATTCTCCTCCAAGCCCGCTCTGCGCGGCGAACAGTAAGTTTGGTGGCTTTAAGTTCTTGGTTAAACCACCGGTTGGCGTCTTTGTCGCGTTTAGAGGTAATGCGCTTGAGCGGGGCAACGGAGTCGCAGCTGCGGGAGAGCCACTGGTCTATAGCATCAGCCTGGGAAACGGTGGTGAGGCCCTGAAGAGGCGGGAGAGAGCCAGCAAGGAGAGAAGAGAGATTCTCAAGGTTGACTCGGCCCCATGATCGGACCCAGATGTTTTTGGGTCGGGGGGGCATAGCTGGGGGGAGGATAGGAAGGAGAAATGAAATCAAATGATGGTCGGACCAAGTGCAAGGGGAGATAGATAAGGATTCCACAGGACAGTTTAGGGACCAGATTTGGTCAAGCTGGTGACCCTTGATGTGAGTGGGGGAGTGAACATGGGGAGTGAAGTTAAGGGAGTGGAGGGTTTCAGAGAAATCCTTAGATGACAGACATTCGGCATGATCGGAAGGCCAAAAATTAAAGTCGCCAAGGAGCAGGATGGAGGAGTTGTTGATTGCAATGGTAGTCAGGACCTCCAAAAAATCTGGGAGAAACTGCACGGGGGACTGAGGAGGACGATAGGTAAGGAAACAGGTAAGAGGAGGGGAGGTGGATACTGTGCGAATCACCAAGAATTCGGTGGTGGCAATGTTAGGTAGAGGGAGAATTTGAAAAGGGAAATCGGTGCGTGCGATGACTGCCACGCCGCCCCCGGCTCTGCCCGAAGGGCGGTCAGCCCTGAGGGCGTAATAGGAGGCAGGAAGAGTGGATAGGAGTGCGGGGAGGGAGTCATCGCAGAACCAGGTCTCAGTTAGAAAAAGGAGATCTGGGGCCTGTAAGTCCAATAGGACCGAGAGTTCGTGCGAGTGGGCAACAGCAGAACGGGTGTTGAGGTAGAGAGCTGTGATAGTTTTAGGGTTTGGCGAAGGAGCAGCCCTACAGGTCGTAGGCGGGGTGTCCAGAATAGGAGGGGGGTGAGAGGGAGAGAGGGAGGCAATGCCGAGAGCAGAGATGCGAGAGCTGGTACTGGTCGTGATGGGCCAGGGGCCCTGGTAGCTGCGAAGTAGGTCCGGGCTATAGATGATAGGTGGGGCAGAGTGTAAGGCCCCTAGTCCCGGCCAGTCGCGGACGGGCGCAGACGGGCTTGCCTTAGGCGCGCCTTCGGCGCGCACTCGTCGCGCCCGCTGCGCTCGTCCGCTGCGCTTCCTGCCAAGACACATATTTATGGTCGTGGGGCGGGGAGTATGAAGGGGGCGTGGCCAACAGAGTGGGCTCCCCTTGTGATTAGCATGACCGCCTCTGTAAGCCCCTAGTAAATAATAGGGCAGGGGGATTAAAACTACCTCTTAAAACGTGCCACAGGGTGTGTTTGCACACTGGTGAAGGGGGGGGGGGGCCCTGAGATGACATGTTTGCAAACACGACCTGTGGGCTTTTTAAGTTGGGGGATTAAGTCCCCTTGAATCCTGAAGGTCCCTAGGGTCAAACTAGCCCACTAGGTACCTCCAGTAAGCGCCGTTGCAGAGAGGTGTAAAAAGGGGTACGGCCTGGACCACCTCTCTGCAACGCAGCGCAATGGCACTTACTGGAAGCACCTGGTGGGCTAGTTGGCCCCCAGGGTCTCTCAGGATTGAAGGGGAATTATTTCTCCAACTTAAAACACGCCACAGGGCGTGTTTGCATACATTACCTCAGGCCCCGTCCCCTCCCTTTGCCACAGTGTAAACACGCCCTGTGTCCGTTTTAAGTTGGGAGATTAAGTCCCCTTGAATCCTGAGGGTCCCTAGGGTGAAACTAGCCCACTAGGTACCTCCAGTAAGCGCCACAGAGCTGCGTTGCAGAGAGGTGTAAAAGGGGCGCGGCCACTAATAGCCCCGGAGAGCCCATCCCCCGGGGCTGTCCCTCTCCGTTGGGAGACCGTGGGGGGGTCCCCAATCACCCCATGGTCCCGCCGGCTCCCCGCCTCCTGCGGGATCCGGCATTACTTTTCCACATGGGGAGCTGCTACGATGCAGCTCCCCGTGGGGAAAAGCAATCGTCTTTGGTTTTTGGAAGAGAGAACAGGTTTCCTTCTCTCTCTTCCAAATACCAAAGCAGTCTGCTATGGCAGGGCGGGAGCCGCGAGGCTCCCGCCCTGCCATAGCAAACTACAGTGTCCCGGGGGTGGGCACCCCGGGACACTGCAGGAGCCGGCCCTGGGGGGTGGTGGTCCCCAGGGCCATCGAGGGCTCCAGGAGGGGGGCCGCGCAGCCCCCCTCCCACCATGTACAAAGCTCTGGAGGTGGTGGTCCCCGGGGCTTGGGGGTCCATCACGGACCCCCCAATTTTATTTAGTGCCCCGGGGAGGTGGCGCTCCCTGGGGCGTGTGGGGGGGTTGAAGCCCCCCCACACAGGTTTACAAAAAAAAATAGAAGCCCTGGGGGTGGCGGTCCCGGGGCTGCGGGGGGGCCGTTGAGCCCCCCCACCCATTGATTTTTGAAGCCCGGGGGGGGTGGTGGTCCCCGGAGCTGGGGGGGCTGTGAGCCCCCCACACATATATTGAGAAAGCCCTGGGGGTGGCGGTCCCCGGGGCTTGGGGGGGCCTTTGAGCCCCCTAAACCATTTGTTTGAAGCCCCTCTGGGCCCCCCATTACAATTAACATATTGCCCCCGGGTGGGTAAATATTAACGATGCGCGGGAGCCCGCGCTTCGTTTTTTTTTACATTTCTGCCGAAATTCGTGCTGGGTGCATGAATCTCGCCGATTTGTTTAAAAATAAAATGCTTTTTTGGGCCCTGGTGGTCCTTGTGGGACCCCTGAGCAGGCCTAGGGGGTCAGGGTGTTTCTACCCTGCCTCCTTTTTGAGTTTTGCTCACTTGTTTTGCTGATTTCTTGTGCCTTGGTTCTACCGAGGCACAAGATGGCTGCCAACACTTCCTGGTTTGGAGTGTTGACAGCCAATTAGCATTAAGCTCTTGATCGGGAGGGTTCGCGGATCCTGCGCGGCGATAGATATGTCTATGTTCTGATTTTCTCAGCAACTACTGAACCGATTTACACCATTTGACAAAAAGGGTTCTTTCTGAACCAAGAACTACCTCTTTGCCAAATTTGGTGTAATTCCGTTCAGCAGTTCGGGCTGTTCATTATTAAACCATCACCCCAGTGGGTTGTGCAGCAGTATTCACTTTCACGCTGCTTGAATTGTTCCCCCAAAAATCGGCATCTTCTCCCAAAGGCAAAGCCGTCGATTGGCGTCTCTGCTGGAGGGCTGTAACTCTATGCATAGATGTGTGAATGGTTGATTGACTAGGTGTATAGGTTTAAGAGTGCATGTGGAAACAGTTGTTTGGGTGACTGAGTGTATTTATTTGTGTGTTGGTGAGCGAATATATGTTTTAGTTGTACATCTTCAACAAAGTAAAAAAATAGAAAGGCATTTTATGTGAGAGTTGGTGTATATAAATAAGTATATATAAGAGTCCGTGATTGTGAGAGTAACTATATGAATGGTTGTATAATTGTAATGGTGATTTTTTAACATATTAACTATGAGTTACTATGTGTTTGAATAAATGAGGTGTTGTGTGTATAATTGTGTAAGTGAGTAAATGTAAGTGTGATTAATTTTTTTCATGAGTGAGTAGGATGACTGCATAACCGACTAAGATGACTGCTGATGTGTCGATGTCTATATATGTGTATAAGTGCATTTGATAGTGTTCTATTAATTAGTGACTGCATATATAAGTGATTCTGTTGTTGAATGGGTAGTTGTGTGTGTAGACTTAGGAATCAGTGAGTGGGTACGTAGTAACTGGTATTGGTGTGTCAATGGTTTCAAATATGGTACTCTGTATTTTACAGTGAGTGATGAAAGGTTATACTAGTGTATGATGAGGTGTATCAGATTGTCACGTGGATGATTTCATCAGTGATGTCATCAGTGATGTCATTTGAGATGTCATCAGTGATGTCACTGACCATGTCATGAATGATGCAATATGTGACATCATCAGCAGTGCAATGCGGGCGTGCGAGTTATAGTTAGCAGAACTAACTATAACAGAGAAATTTCTATGGTTTTGTACGAGTGAAATGTCCAGCTAACTATAACACCCCTGAAACCTATGGTTTTTTCTGTGAATTTCTAAGGTTTTTTAAATGCTAATTTCTAACTATAACGTCTCTGAAACCTATGGTTTCTTCAGTGAATTTCAAATGTTTTTTAAATGCAAATGTTTAAGTGTAAAAGTAGTTATACCTATTTTTTTGTACTGATTTTCTACAGTTTTTTAACTGTTTATTTATAAATATTTTATTCATTAAATAACATTATATATTTTTCAGAAAATTGCAAAAAAATCAAAAAACTTAAAACTGAAATTGTTTAATTTTTTTGTTTTATTTTTTTATTATAATATATTTATATTATTTTCGTACATATCACAGTGGGTGCGCGGATTCTAGCCACCATTTTAGAAATGTTGTGAAGGATCCGCGTACGGTGTGCGACGGCTGTGTGTTTTTCAGTTACATCATACACATTTAATATTACGTGATGTGTGCGATTGGTATGCGACCAGTCCGCGACTCCTGCTCCCTCGCATTCGCGCCACATGCGCATTACGGTACGCGATGCTTGCGCGGTGGCGGGTCCCGCGTGAAGTCATATACGTGCTGGGGCGCACTGGGTGCGCGACTCCCGTGAAATTTTTTTATGTTCTATAATGATATGTATGTGTGTTTAATATACATGTTAGGGCAAGAGACTATCTAAGATATTCATAAAAATAATATATTTGTACTTATAATAAACATATATTATTTTAAAATATATTTTCGCGAAGTCGCGTCTGGTGCGTGCTTCGTGAGCGCAGAGTGCGCGGATCTCATGTGACCTCAAAAAAAAGATTTCATTGGTTCATAACATTTCCCACTGTAACTATTGAAGGACCCCACCCATTTTAATCATTCTTGTTGGAGCATCTTTAGAGAGACATCTCTTTTCCTACAAGAACCCTTTTTGCTTGTTTTTTTTGGTGTTTTTCAAAAAATATCAAACAAAATGGCATCTGGACAGCAGCAGCAGCAGGAGGAAGTATCTTCTGAAGAAGAATTCATGCAGGAGGCACCACGTCCACAGAGGCCGGAATCTGTTGTGTGGAAATTCTTCACTTTTCCACCTGGAGAGAAGAAAGTAAATGCGAGAAAGGTGTTGTGCAAAATTTGCGAGCGAGTCCTGTCAAGAGGCAATGAAAAAAAAATACTCTTCTGGCACTGCTTCTATGTACAAGCATCTCCGGACCACACATCCTTTCAAGCTTGCTCAGGAGGAAATGAGGCGAGCTGCTTTGAAACCCTCACCTGCTGTGGCAAGTACATCTGGAGCGTCCTCAGAAACACCTGCAATGGATATTAGGCTAGAATTCGCCTTTCTCAAGCAACACTGCGTGAAGTGTAAGAGACTTATATGCTTCGGTGAGCAGTCGGTGGATGCAGTTTGTGCTGCGCAACGCAACCATCGTTGTTAATTTTTTAGTTTTTTTGTTTTTGAAATGATAAGTAATTCCAAATGTTTCCTGTTTTATTCGTTCTTTTTTTTGTTCATTTTTTGAAAAAAACAAAACAAAATACAAAATTGTTTAAAAAAAAAGAAAATACAAAAGAAAAAAAAAAGTTCTTATCAGAACTACCTTATCTGGTTAAAGGAAGAACTATAATTGCAGGTATTGTGTGAAAGTTTGGTTGAATATATGTATACAGCATGATTGACTGAAAGAACGCATTAGTAGTGTATGGTGAATTTATAGGTGAAGATTTATGAGGAAGTACTGCAGTGTGACACTGCAAGCTCTTTAGCTGCACTGCACTGTGGCACTTCCGAAGCACAGGGATGTGACATATGTACATGAATATGTTGCAACTCTGTGCTTCCCTCTGCACTGCTGCACAAACTGCAGCCATGCGGTGACACAGGCACCCTTGCACCATGGTGCAAGGATGTCTATGTCATGTGGAGATTGTTTTTGTGCAGGAAGGGACACCTTCCTGTACAAAAACAATCAGTAAAGGCATTTTCCTCTTTCAATGTATGCTGTGGAATGCAGCATGCATTGAAAGAGGAAAAAATGAGGAGAAATGAAAACAATTCTCCTCATTGCGCCTTGCTACACCAACTCTAGGATGGCGCAGCATTCACACACATCTCCAGATTTACGATTTCTCACAAATCTGGAGATATGTCTTGTCCTATGGGTGTTGTGTGGGAACACCCACAGCAACACCTATGGGACGCCCCTTCAACGCAAAGTTCTGTGTATGAAGGGGTCGTATTTACAAGGAGAGGAAAACCCACGCAGGGTGGCATTTCCTCTCCTTGTAAATATGAAGGAGTGCCTGCCGCCATCACTACGTTACAAAAAGGGACATACTGGTGGCGCAGGGTGCTTGTAAATCTGCCCCATAAGTGCTTAGGTATTGGCAGACTGATACAATAAGAACATAGTGCTGGATGGGTGATTGAAGAATTGCATGAGACTGACAGGAGGTATCCTATGCTGCATGGGTACTACTTCAGTATTTAATGGAGTGGACCAATAGTATGTATCTGCTTAGAGATTTGTAGGGATTTTGCACAGAATATTTTATGGGTACTTGTGTTGGTGCCTAGGTCATTTTATAAGAATACCACTAGTAACTGGAATGATGGCAGTGTTGCAAATAGAGTGAACACTTAATTTATAAGTGCTTACGTATTGGTGGAGTGATAGGATAAGTAGATAGTGGTAGATAAGTGATTAAAGAAGTGCATGGGACAGACTGGACGATTCCTACACTGCATGAGTACTAACTGGGTATTTAGAAGAGTGTATCAATAGTATGTAGCTAGTTAGAGGTCTGCTTGGATAGTGCACAAAATATTATAGATGTACTTGTGTTAGTAGCTAGGCCATTCCATAAGTTCATGACTAGTAACTAGAATAATTACAGTATTACAAACAGAGTGTATAGTGAATTTATAAGTGCTTAGGTATTGGTGGAGTGATAGGATACGTAGATAGTGCTGGATGGGTGATTGGCGAAATGCATTGGACAGACAGGATTGATTCCTACACTGCATAGGTACTAACTGGGTATTTAGAAGAGCGTATCAATAGTTTGTAGCTGGTTAGAGGTGTGCATGCATAGTGTACAAAATATTGTACCTGCACTTGTGTTTTTGTCTACGCCATTCCTTAAGTATACGACTAATAACTGGAGTAATTTCAGTTTTGCAAAGAAAGTGCGTACTGAATTTATAAGTGCTTAGGTATTGGTGGAGTGATAGGATACGTATATAGTACTGGATGGGTGAATGGAGAAATGCATGGGACAGACAGATGGATTCCTAGACTGCATGGATACTAACTGGGTATTTAGAAGAGTGTATCAATAGTATGTAGCTAGTTAGAGGTCACCTTGGATAGTGCACAAAATATTATAGATGTACTTGTGTTAGTAGCTAGGCCATTCCATAAGTTCATGACTAGTAACTAGAATAATTACAGTATTACAAACAGAGTGTATAGTGAATTTATAAGTACTTAGGTATTGGTGGAGTGATAGGATACGTAGATAGTGCTGGATGGGTGAATGGAGAAGTGCATGGGACAGACAGATGGATTCCCAGACTGCATAGGTACTAACTGGGTATTTAGAAGAGCGTATCAATAGTATGTAGCTGATTAGAGGTCTGCATGCATAGTGCACAGAATATTGTAGCTGTACTAGTTTTGGTGTGTCTATGGTTTCGAGAATGGTTGTCTGTATTTTACGGTGTGAGGAGGTGCATCAGATGATCATGTAGATGATGTCATTTGAGATGTCATCAGTGATGTCACTGACCATGTCATGAGTGATGTAATATGTGATGTCATCAGCAAATCCAAAAAGCTGGCGGCCATATTGGCCTGGTCACGATGTGAAAATTCAGGAATTGATACAATAAAGAAAAGAAAACAAGTGTTAATATGCACACAATGTCATTTCAGCATATCTAGGCCCGTGACCGCCATACCTGTATGTTCGTCAACGTGACTTATTCATAATAAACATACTTAGAAATGCGAACATCAACATAAACACATTACTTTAAAGTGAAAGGCTATCGGCCATATTAATCTGGACACATTGCGTATTATAATGGTTCTTACACGAAAGAAAAGGAAAAAAAGGGGTGTTAATATACACACACTATCCCTAAATAAAGTTCTAGTGATTATAGTTCCATTCCATTCAGAGATCATTAGAGATGTCATGAGTGATGTCATGAGTGATGTAACTGACCATGTCATGAATGATGTAATGTCTGAGGTCATTAGCAGTACATTGCGGGGGCGTAAGTTATAGTTAGCTCAGGTACCTATAACTTGTGAATTTCACTGGTTGTGTATGAGTGAAATCTGAGTCTAACTATACCATCCCTGTAATCTTTGTTTTTTTTCAGCAAATTTCTAGGTTTTTTTTAACGTTAAGTAAGATGCATATCACAATGGATGGTGGGGGGTTGGAAGCAGGGCCTGGCATTGTGCTGCCCCCACCCAAGCTTGCTGCTCCTACCTTCCCTCCTCCAAGCCATCCATTGTCCAAATCCATGTCCCTGCTCCCTTATTACAGCCCTATGTGGCCGTTGTTCTGCCACTGGCCTTCCCGCCTTCTCTGAACAGTTAGCTTGCTGCCCCATCCACCTCCACCCTATTCTCTGTTGTCTGAATCCATGGACTTGCCTCCTCCCGCCTGCCATGCATGGTCTGATGTGCTGCCACTGCCCTCCATTTAGCATGATGTACCAGTCCACTCCTCCTGCCCTCCATTGCCCAATTCTATGCCCCATCATTGACTTCCTGCTTAGCCTCTGTGCTTAGCTTGCTGCCCCTATTCTCCTTCCCCCTGCCCTCCGATGTCTTTGTGCATGCCCCTGCTCCATCCTTTTTGCCCACCATGTTCCATGGACCTGCCACTCCTATCTACTCTGAATGTTCTGTTGAGCTGTCACTCCCCTCCCACCTGCCTAGAATTGTCAGATGACTGTAACCTGTCCCTGCCACCTCCACCCTGCCTGCCACATTCCATGCCCCTATCCCCTTCCTCCTGTCCTCCATGGTCCATTTTACTGCCACACCCTTCTGCCCTCCATGGTCTGTTGTGCTGCAACCTTTCATCCTGCCTGCCCCGCGTGGTCTGTTGTGAGGCCCATTCCCCTGAACTCTCTTGTCTGTGCCCAGGTCCTGACCCTCCCTTCTATCCACCATGGTCCTTTGTGCATGCCCCTGCACCCTCCTTCTTGCCTATCATAGCCATTGTGCTGCCACTAACCCTCCCGCTTGCCATGCATGGTCTTCTGTGCTGCCACAGCCCCTCCCACCTTCCCTGTGTGGTCAGCTAGCTGCCCCTGACCACCTTCCCTCCATGGTCTGTGTGTATGCCATCATAGTCTCACCGTTGCTCTCCATGGTGTGTCTTGATTCAAGTGCCCATCCTGCCTGACCTCCATGGTCATCTTGCTGCTCCTGCCCTGCCCCCTTGCCCCCATCCCTCTGTTTCCATGTGCAGACCCCTATTCCCTCCCTCCCTGTCTGTTCCATTGTAATGCCCCTGATCCGTCCCTCCTGCCCTTTATGGTCTGTTATGCTGCAGCTTTCTCTCCTGTCTGTCCATTATGGTCAGATAGCTACCATTGCCTCTTTCCCCTCTGTTCTCTGTTGTCCATGTGAATGGTTCTGTCCCCTCCCTATTGCTTTCTATGGAGTGTTGTGCTGCACTCCCGTCCCGCATGCCCTGTGTTGTGTATTGTGCTGCTGCAAACCCTGATGCCTGCCCTGTAGGGTCAGTTTGGTGCACCTCTCCATGTCCCTCCTGTCCTCTGTTATCCGAGTCCATGTCCCTACCCCAATTCCTCCTGCCTTCCATGATCCAATGTACCATACTTGCGAACATTTTTAACTTGGTAAGAGGGAGATTTTGAAAACAAACTGGGGTATTGATTTTCCCCTTTGAGTTACATTGACAAAGAGGAGATTGTAGACAGGAGACAGATCAAATAAAGCCCATTTGTGCTTAAAAACATTGGACGTTTCCTGGCTGAATCGGGTTTGTTGGCATGTATGGTTGTACTACCACTGCCTCTTCCTTCTGCCCACAATGGTCTATTATATTGCCACAGCCTCTCCTGCCAGTCCTGTATTGTTGGTTTGTTGCCCCTGCCCCCCTTTCCACTGCCCTCCATAGTCTGTTGTGCTGCCACTGCCCTTCCTGCCTGCCCAGTGTGGTCAAATTGTTGCCTCTGCAACCTCCTACCTGCCTTCAATTTTCAGAGTCTGAGCCCCTGGCCTCTGCCTCTCAACAGTATCCTAATGAACAACTAGATTGCTAACATTCTATATTTATTACAAAAGTGTGGAACGCCTGACGTCATCTTGATGTAATCAAAACTGTAATACCTAGAGCATTTCCTTTAGAAATTACAGATATGAGAGGGTCTTATTTGCATCAAAATTATGGTTAGTGCTCTAAAGAACTAAAATGAGGACATATTTTCTGAGTTTTCAAATAGCGACAAAGCACTTTTAAATTATTTGTTATCTTTATGTTTTTTTATCCAGGTGACCACTTGATTAAATGTTGCACTTAGGGGAGAGGATGTGGTGTTACTTCCAGAACTGCAGACTTTGCAACTGGGGAACCAGGTTGAAGTTTCTGCTTCAGCTCGACATTCTGTGATTCTGGTCAAATCACTTAATCTCCCCATGTCTACAACCAAAATGAATTTGTTCTTGTGTGATGTAACGAATGCTCATTTAAAGCACTCCAATACCTGACAAGTCTGTACTATATAAAACTGCAAAAACACAAAAAATAAAAAGTGTTTTGCACACTTCTGTCATTGGGCTACATGTGGGCTACATCTGGGTGATATTTGTGCTGCATTTGGGCTCTTTTGTCTCTGGTGGCCATCTTGGCAGATTTATTTGTTATGAAGTTTCCTGATTTCCTCATTTACTGCAGTCTCCTCAGTAGGAAATGCTTTCAGTTTTTTACTTTGATTCCATCAAGAAGGCATTCAGATGTGTCACACATTTGCCATAAATTCTGAATGTTAGCACTATAGTTGCTCATTAGATCACTGTAGTAAAGCTACTACTCACCAGGGAAGTCTGCTGGTGGTATTGAAAGTGCATGTTTCAGTCTGCATATCAGAATTTCTTTAATGAAATAGAAGAGGATTTGAGAAGTCACTAAAAATGTGCCCTAATTTTTCTTTCTGCAGCACTAATCATACTTTCTATGGCAAAATGAACCCCCTCATTTTGTTCCTTTTTAAATTAAATGTTTTAAGAGTTACCACTTTATTCCAATCAAGGTGGCTTCAGGTGTGCAATACGTTTGTCATAAGTAGGACTGTTAGCGCTCTAGTTGTGTTTTAGAACACTCTGGGAAGCTGCAGTAGAACACAAAGGAATCAACTGACAGTCTCTGCCCTTGTTGGATGTACATGTTTTACTGAGAATGTCAGACTTCATTCTCACACGACTGAGAAAGATAATGTGAATTTACAGAAAATATGCTCTCAGTTTAGCTTATGGATCACCTTCCAAATCTCTGTGGGAAAAGCATGAGAAAATAGTTTTCTCTCAAACATGATTCATGATATCCCAGCAGAAGGCTTTTTCACATGGTAAAATCACCTTAGAACACACCACAATTCCTAAAATGAGTATGGTACCATCAACAAATGATTTATAATGTAACTAAAGTCTTAAAACCTTCTATTAACTGCAATGCTTTTTAATGAGGTGCTATCATGTATATTGGTCCCAAGATGGCTGCCAACATTTCTTGGATGAAGTGCTGACAGCAAATCAGATCTCACGATGAGATGTGTGGTTAGGCTCCGCCCAGATATATATGTGATTTTACTTTTGATTTTCTCAGGAACTATTGAACGGATTTACACCATTTAACCAAAAGGCATGACTCTGAACCAAGGGCTACCTTTTAGCCTAATTTGGTGTAATTCCGTTCAGCAGTTCGGGCTGTAGCTGCGACTAAAGGTTCCTATGGAAAATTGCATGGGGAAAACACGTTTTGGGACCCCCTTTTTTCTCGGCCCCCGCTTGACGAATCACCCCGAGACTTTTAGGATAGGAGCGGACTGGTGCTGGCCAAATGTTTTGAAAGTTTCGTGAAGATTCGTCAACCGGTGCCAAAGTTATTGGGAATAGAATGTTGCGGATTTCCTAGGTAATATATATATATATACATCTATATCTATATATATATATATATATATATATATATATATATATATATATATCAACTGTCAAGCAGTGATCCATGCCTCGCATCCAGACCAGGCGGGTCACTGTTCTGCCAATTTCTAGCAAAGTCTGTTTTTTGCCATCTTGACAGTTTGCCATTCATCTTCAGTAAGAGTCTTCACATCTTCCTCTCATGCATGTCTCAAAGTGTCAAAAGTGTTTGTGTGTGTATAACCAACTATCAGTATACGTTGGAATTCTTCCTGGAACCTATAGCTACCGTCAACAATTTTGCTTTCAAAGGAATTAAATAAGAGAATTATTAGTGAGATCTTAAATTTGAGGCTGTAGTGCATGGCTTAATTGTAGCAAATGATGATTATCCATGTCAAAATGTGCCTGTAAGTGTGTGTGTGTTCTGTATATTAGTACATGAGTGAACAGTATATGAGTGAACCAGAGTGGGGGCGTGGCTTGGCGCCGATGTAAGCAGCAGCGGACCGCGGAGCTCTTCCGTGGCTGCCCTCCGCCGTAGATCATCCTGACGGGATACGGAGGCCCCCGATACTGCAAACTGGAGCGGAATACCGGGTGCTCTCCTGGCTGAACTTTTGAGGCGTGAGAAGCGCTGGTACCAGGAGAAAATTGAGTTCTCTCTGCGAGTCGATCCTCGCCGAAGCGGGACCCAAAATGGCGGCTGTGGTCAGAGGAGGAGACGCCAGCCGTTAGGGATTCCGGGTGCCCCTGGCGCGACTGCTGGCTGTCGTGCCCCAGCTACTCAGAGGTAGGATCCTGCCTGGGAACCCTCTGAGCGGTGAGGTTGCGGGCGGTGAAGACGGAATTGCTTCGGTGGGTTGACTGGCCGAGGCTGCCTGACCCTAAGATGGCGGACGAGGGGACACTGCCTATCCTGAAGTGAAACTGCTAGCATCCAGGGCGCCTCTCCTGCACAGGGTGCTCGCGGACGCAGATTGGCGCTCTATCCGGCTGAGGCGGCAGATTGTGGCGACACCCGACTACACTGGTCTTGGGGCGGAAGGAGAAGTTCCTGTGGCCGGAACCTCTGAGGTTTGCACGCCTGGGGCTGCCGCGGCCCGCAGACGTGTGCAGCGCCTGGAGGGGCTGGCGATTGCCGCGACTGCCCTAGACCCCCGGAGACCTTGTGGTGCAGTCAGGAGGGAGAGAGACGGAGGCGCGAGTGGACCGTGGCTGGAGGCACCTGAAGTAGCCTGCGACTCCGGGATTTGGTGAGCGGAGCGCGCAGGCTACCCCTGGTGAGTGCTGGCGGGCGCCTCACTTGCCCATGCTGAGTGGCACAGAGACATGACAAGAGAGCGGGGCTGAGAGAGAGTGTGGGGGGGACCGAACGAAGTCACTGCTCACAGCACGGCTGTACTGGCACTGGAAGTGCACCGTGACGGACCGCCTTGTAGTGGGGGAAGCGCTGTCCACCATCACTGGAAGCGCAGGCACGTCCCTTCGCCTGCGACGGTCACTGCGGGTGTCATCGCAGCACCGGGGGGGGTCTCAGGCCCAGAACCTGCTACGCCGGAGGGCCACAGTGATAGCGCTGCGGGTCTTCCTATTTCCTGCACTGCTACGAGGGCGAGCCCCCCTGTTCCTAGATGGACCATCTGTCACGCTACTGAGGGAGCTGGGGCAACTCCCGGGGGTGACTGTGGACTGGAGTCGTTCGGCCCATGTGCTGTCAGACAAATCGCGCGTGGGCTGAGGTGCCACCGTGCCCACTGGAGGACGGCGGCATCGTACTTGACCGGTAAGGGCGGGGCCCACAGACTTTACGCACGCATCACTGTACTTCCGACAATAGCTTGGAAAATGGGGAGAGTGTCCAGGAGCAGGAGATACGAGGTTCTGCGGCCGACCGAACCGGAACAACACACAGACGACGAGGGCGGTACAGCCGGGGGGCGTGGCGGGGGGCAACCCGGAGACCCCTCATTGGGTGACATCATGCAGGCCATCATATCCTCACGGGAGGCGTTGGAGGCGAGGATGGACACCATTGGGTCGGATCTCACCCTCTTGAAAGACGACCACCCGAAACTTAAAGAGAGGGTAGTGACCAACGAGACTACCATGAAGGACATCCCGGGTGCTGTCACTATCCTTCAAAGCTCACTGAAAGAAGTGGTACACAGGGTTAAGGTCCTAGAGATGAGAGCTGAGGACAGCGAGGGGCGTTCAAGAAGGAACAACCTCCACATAGTAGGCGTTTCGGAACAGGAGGAAGGGGCTGATGCGGTTCAGTATCTGGAAACCTGGCTGAAAGCTGAGGTGGCTCCGGAGGGTCTCTCCCCCTTCTATGCACTGGAACGTGCTCACAGGGTCCCGGCTCGCCCACCTAGACCTGGAGCCCCACCTCGTCCACTTGTGGTGCGGCTGCTGCATTACCGGGATCGGGACTTTCTTCTACAGAGGGCCCGCGAGAAACAGAACCTACAGATCGGGAACAGCAAGGTGATGATATTCCCCGATTATACTAGGGAGGTGCAGCGTCGAAGATCCTCCTTCCTGGCTGTTAAGCGGAAACTGCGTCAACTTCATCTTCCCTATGCAATGCTGTTCCCGGCCCGCCTTAGGGTAACCTTTGGGGCAAAGACGCACTTTTTCCTCACCCCGCAAGCCGCTTGAGACTGGATGGACACCCGAGGCGACGTTGGGCCACGCTCGCCACATCTGAATTCGCCCCAGCGGCAGTTGTCTCCCGTTTCACCCCCACGGAGGTCCCTTTCTCCTGCTGGCCGCCGGCGGGAACGAGACAGGGCGGTTTTGGCAGTGGTGGCTATTAGCCGTGGGACTGGCAGTTCGACTGGCACTGGCACGGACCGCGAGAGGGACAGGACTGAGAGCTCGAGGGCGAGTAGTGTCCAGGGGCTCTCTGATGCTGAACTTACGGATGTCACTCCGCAGACAGCAGATGAAGTGTTTGGTTAGTTGGTCTGCCGGTTTCTTGGAGAGAAGATGGTGGGCTGCCCCCTATTGGCCCTGGTCCCAGTGGCCTAACTGTTATCTGATGGAGGGGCTTGGCTATACAGTGGGGCCCGGCTGGATGGCCTAGAGATGGCGGGGGAGTCGGGGGGAGTTCTGGGGACATCGGGAGTGGGACACATACCTCCACCTTTTCTTGGTTTCGAGTATGACTGCCGTAGTTTGGATGGGGACCTGTTCTTGTGTGCCTGTCCTGGGGTGTGGGAGTTGGGTAGGGTTTATTGTTTGGGATACGAGGGTTGGGTTCAGACATGTCGCTCAGGGGAATCACTGCTGTCAGTATATAGAGTCAGGATTATGGGTACCTCCGTAGGCATAAAAATTATGACCTGGAATGTTAGGGGGATGCATACGATGAACAGACGGCACAAAATACATGCCTACCTGACGAGAAGAGGAGTCCAAATAGCCTTACTTCAAGAATCTCACTTGACTAAGACCAAAGGGGCTGCGCTATAGCGCAGATGGAGGGGTCAGGTGTTTCACACTACGTACTCGGCCTTTGCGCGAGGGACCTTGGTGTGGGTGCGTGCGGGGGTTCGCTTTCAATGTGTACGACAGATAATAGACCCTGAGGGGCGATTTGTGGTAGTGGTGGGGCGCCTGGATGTCCGGGATATTACTCTGGCAAGTATATACGCCCCTAATGTAGATCAGCCGGCTTACTTTGCACAGCTATCTCAGAAGCTGGCCTGGGTCCTGACTGGCTCTGTGCTGTTGGGGGGGGACTTTAACTGCATCACTGAAGTGGCCCCGGACCGGTCCTATCCTCCCCTCCCTGACGCCCCCATGCATAGAATAGCAGAAGCTCGACGTGACTGGCAGCGGCACTGGGAGCTGATAGACACTTGGAGAGCTCATCACCCAGGGGAACGGGACTATTCTTTTTTTTTTTTTTTTTTTTTTTATGAAAACCTTTATTAGTGCATATAAAAAGGACAAATACGGGCCTACAACCATCAGGCCGGCCACAAAACGGTTAAGCACTGAGACACACATTACAACCCCTGTGCGTCAATGGTCAAGATTAGCAACGATTCAGGAGTTATACACTGGAGAGATCCTTGACACCCGGGGAAGGAAAAGTAAAGGTTAATTTTAAGGTTTTCAAAATAATTTTATCAAGAAAAAAGTCAGTAGAGGATAGAACCAAGGAAATTCGAGTCCGCAAGATGGCTTCATCACACGGGAGGGCAGCAGCATCAGTAAAACGGCCATTGAAAATCTCAGACAGTGAGGCGATGCAGTTATATAACAGGATAGTCACACGAGTAAATACGCACCCCTCCAAAGCCGCCCCCACTAAATCCACCCCACACCCGGACCCCGAATCGGAAACAAGTATAGCGCAGAGACATAGAAGAAAGAGGCCCATAGAACTAAAAAGAAAAGGTACATTACCCCCCCACCCTACACCAATGCGGAGGCTACGGCCTACCCCCCCCCCGGCATAGTGCCTGTCGCCCAATGAACCCGAAATATAGACAAGAGAGAAAGTAGGAATAGAGTAAGGAAAATAAGAAAACAAAGAAGAAAGCGGGGAGGAGCCCACGTAACCTCAGAGCGCCCGAAACCACCGGCCAACTACGTCTCCACACACTGTGAACCCACTACACCCAAAGGCGGTCGTGTGAAGATACGTGTCACAACAATATAAATGAAGGCAGACAAATCGCGACGAGTGCGCACAACATATGCAGACAGTTCCAGTCCCAGTCCAGCCCATCCGTGACACCATGATATAAGAAATCAATCTAGCCCTGGCCCGATCGCGGGCGTAAGATTAGACTAGCCCCCACATGAAGGCCCCGCAGCCCGTGCAGACAAAGACAATATGGCCGCTTGGGAGAGGATGGAGAAGTAGAGTCACAAAATGGCCGCCGATCATCTATTGAGGTCCCCTTGTGCACCATATAAAATCCAGACCTGGCCTGTAAAGTACAGGAGTTCCACATAAAAGAAGCCGTAGGCCACCGTGAACGGTTCCTCGAGGACGTCAGGTGTCGCTCAGCTGAATACTCTTGCGGACGCGGTGAGGCAGGCAACAACAAAGCAGGCAGCAGTGAACGGGGAAACAAAGTGTCCACAATTGAGCAGGAGATCGATTGATCCTGGGTGCCGGGAAGGCCAGATGCAGACCCCAGTGTAGCACGGTTATACACAGTCGTTGCGTCCCCGCAAGAGGACAGTAGCACTGGCAGACCCACGTCTTGTTGAGAACAAACGGGGCGCTCACGACCCGCAGCCGACAGTATGGAGTCGAACCGCTCACTCAGCATTTGCAATCCAACACACAATTGCAGACGAAGGTCCCGCAGGGCAGCCAGAACGGAGCCGCACGGCAGCGGAAGCTGCGCCCCCACATCGGCAGCAATCCGGGACGGCACTGTGGAGCTGGAGTCTGGTAGAGGGAGGGCGAAGCAGGCAGCGGGCGAGACCGGAGCATCGCCCCCCAGCCGCGAGCAAGCAATCAACGCCATGTTTTACCGCTGAACGATACAGTGGCCAGGGGGGGGGTCCGTAACAAGAAGGCAATTCCACGCAGGTCTGGCCGCAACAGGTGAAAGCCAACAGTCGCTTCCCCTCCCTCGGACTCTCTGTGCAGCCGGCTAGGCAATAGAAGAAGGGGGTCCGCAGCCTTCCACAGCGCGGGCCACAGAGCGAAGCAGGAGACCCGCCACACCGGGGCTTACCCTATAGCTCCAGCCCGTAGGGTGAAAGGTGAAGGAGATGTCCGGGCGTCTCTCCCCCGGCTCATCTGGCGACAATCCGTGGTGTGAGGCGGGATCGGGGCCTCGGGGCTCAGATTTGCGCCGGGGGTCCAGTGACTGCGGAGCTTCCAGGGGGCCGGCCAAGGCCACAATAGAGCAGGGGTCCAGCGCGGAAAACAAAGGCACCAAGAACTCCGGCATCCGGGCGGGCTCAGACTCCGGGAAAGCGGCGGCGTGGTCAGCTCGTCGTCGCGCACGTTACACCTCGAAAATCGGCGAGGATAGAAATCAGGATGATAGTCCGAGGCCAAGGGCCGGCGGAGCCGGGCGCTCAAGCGTCTGCTCCGGTCGCCATCTTGGCTCCTCCTCTCGAACGGGACTATTCTTATTTCTCGGCTTTACATGAGCTACATGTTAGGCTTGACTCTATTCTCTGTTCCCCAGATGTGCATGGAGGCATCGCCCTGAGTGAATATTTAGCCAGGACAATATCAGATCATAATCCCCTGAATTGGCTGCGAGTTAGGTCCACTATTCCCAGTTGGCGCCTCAGACCGGAGACGTTGGAAGACCAGGTCTCTTGAACCACAATAGGCACTGCTATCGAGGAGTACTTCCAGACCAACACTAACACGACCACTAGCATTCATAATGAGTGGGATGCTTTTAAAGTAGTGATAAGAGGTCGCTGTATAGGAGAAGCGGTTGGGGTGCGCAGAACCCTGCTGCAAGAGGTTCAGAGGGCAGAACAACAGCTCCGAGATGCGGAAAGGGAAAGACCTGAATGGGTGGATGGACAGGAGGGGCTCACAACGGCCAGGGAAGAATTGGCGACCCAAGTAGAACGCCTGAGATGTTTTGATTATAGGGCGTACGCGGTGCGGGCGCACGCTGAGAGAGACAAATCTGGGGCGCTACTGGCGTGGCTGGCCAACCCAGCGCGAAGGGGAACTCCAATCTTAGAACTCCGGGATGGAGATGGGGCAGTGCATTATGGGCAGCAGGCTATTAATGGCCAGTTTCTGGAATACTACACCACCCTCTATCAAAGCCAACTAGACCCCCAGGTGTTGGAGGAGGATGACTTCCTGGATATTGAACTCCCTCAGGTTGAGGTGGGAGACGCGGAGAAATTGGGTCGAGATGTGGAACTGGAGGAGGTCCGGGGAGCAATAAAGCGTATGGCCAGGAATAAAACCCCCGGCACAGACGGGCTCCCAATAGAGTTTTATGCCACATTTGTGGATCAGTTGGCCCCCCATCTGTTAGCCCTCTACAACAGGTCGCGGCGGGAGGGCGGCTTGCCTCGTTCAACCAGAGAAGCAATAATCGTACCACTTCTCAAGCCGGACAAACCAGCGTGGGATCGCGCTGCTTATCGCCCCCTCGCAATGCTTAACCTTGATTACAAGATATTGAGCAGCATTCTAGCCGGCCGTCTCCTGACCCACATGACAACACTGGTGCATGTGGCCGGGTTTATTCCTTCCCGGAACACGGCCATGAATGTCCGTCGATTATGTCAGTTGCTTCACAATTCAGCACATTACGGGGAAGAGGCGTGTATTTTATCGATTAACATTGAGAAGGCATTCGATAGTTTGGAGTGGCCGTATTTGTTTCGAGTTCTCCGGGCTTTCGGTCTGGGCGAGAGATTTGTGGACTGGACGAGGATATTATACCACCTCTCGACTGCCAGGGTCCGCACGGGGGGGACTGATTTCAGAGGCCTGCAACGTGGGCAGGGGGACGAGACAAGGATGTCCGTTGTCTCCCCTCCTGTTTGCGCTGGCAATGGAGCCGCTGGCGGTGCATGCACGATTGGGACGATATTACAAGGGCTTGGACGGGGTGGGTCAGTTCCATTACATCGCTGTGTACGCGGACGATCTCCTAATGTTCCTTGCCAATGCTGCTGAGGAGCTGCGGGGGGCCAGAGACCTGTTGGCTAGACTGGGTCGGGTGGCAGGCCTCAGAGTCAACTGGAATAAGACGTGCCTTTTCCCTATTCGGGGTGGTGGAGGGGCACCTCCAGGTGCACCAGACGTGAGGTGGGAAAGTAGCTGCCTGACTTACCTAGGAGCCCGGATCTATCATGAACCCTCTGACCTGCTGGAAGGGAATATCGGAAGGGCGTTACGAACCACTAGGAGCAACTTTGGATTCTGGGGGACCCTTCCACTGTCAGTAGCGGGGAGGGTGGCGTTGTTAAAGATGGTCACCTTGCCATGCCTTCTGTATTACTTTGGCTCCATTCCCCTATGGATACCGCGAAAATATTTCACCCAGCTCAACACTATGACTACGGGATTTTTATGGGGGTCTGGGAGGCGCAGAGTGGTGCTTCCTACCATGCAGCACCCCAGGCGAGAGGCGGGATTCGCAGTCCCTGACTTTGAGGCCTATTACCATGCAGCCCAATTTCAATGGTTTACAAAGTGGATGGCCAGGGGATTACGCCTGGGGGAAGACCACGGGGGCATGGTCCCGGACCTGCGCCAGCTCTCTCGGACGCATCTCCGGCTTCCTCTACGGGAGCGGGAGATCCCGAGGGATCTGTGGGTGGTACGGCAGTGCTGGAATCAGGCAAACAGAAGAGCCAAGATGGGACCCCCGTATGCCCCGGAGATCCCGCTGAGGGTCTGCGAGGCTCTGCCACATGGGGGGGGATTGGCAGCGACTGCGAGGTTGGGAAGAAGTGGGGGTCTCCACTATTGGGGACCTCTATGATCTATGAGGATGGCGTGCTTTTACCTTACCAGGACCTTTTAGAAAGGTACGAACTGCCCCGCCATGACTTTCTTTTACATGCTGCCTTGACGGCAGCTATCCGGAAGCACTGGAAGAGGGGGATGGCGGAACCCCCGACCTCTCGCCCCTGCCAATATGTGGTATATGCAGCAGGGACGATTAAAGCGGTAACCTGCCTATACAGGCGTCTTACTCAGGAGATTAGGTCCCCTTTGGAGAGGCTACGTATCAAGTGGGAGGCGGACCTTGGGATACCTATCGAGGAGAGACCATGGGAGGAATTGATGGAGCGGGCGTGGAAATGCTCTAGAAATGCGAGATTTCAGCTGATACAATTTTATGTCTTCCACAGGGCGTATCTCACCCCGCACAAAATCAACGAATTATTCGGGTCCCAAACTGCCTGTCCCCGTTGTATATTAGAGAATGCTACATTTTTACATATGTTTTGGGAGTGTCCATTGCTGCATGAGTATTGGGGGGAGGTAACGGCTAAACTGGGCGAAATAACGGATAGGAGCATTGATCAGACCCCTGGTTTTTGCTTAATTCACTGGTTTCCCCACACTGCTCGTAACAAAGTTACCAATAAATTCATAGACTTGGGGCTAGTCCTTGCTAAACGAGAAATCACCAGTCATTGGAAAGCGGTCACGGTGCCTAATGCTGCGCGATGGCTGTGAGAATTTATAAAGTGGGCCGACTGCGAGGGGACTCTCAGACTACAAATGGCCCAGAGAGCCAATAATGACAAAATGTTGACCGCAGCCAGAGCATGGGTGGCGATGGTGGACTTACTTAAGAACCCGACGGACGACACTGACTGATCCCCTTCACGACAACACTAGCGCACATGCATGGCTGCATCGCCCTTATTGAGCGGGTGGCGGGGCTGGAGGGCAGCGGGTACTGAGTGGTAGCTCCCGTCCATTTGTCCCCTGACATTGTGATATCAGTGGCCCAATCAGCGTGACTCATTCTTAATACTGGGAGATAGCGGATGGAGCGACATGTCTGACGGTGGGGGGGGGGGAGTTGGAGGGGTGGGGGAGGGTAGAGGTTGTTTTGTTAACCCGTTGTCTATTGAGGAGGCTTGAAGCGAGGTCTCGCAGGGACACTTATGAACTGGATCCTCCAGATGGGGCTATAGATGGTGCCTAACCTGGAGCTGCCGACTATGTGCGGGATTGCAGGACCAAGAGGGGAAATAGGGGTAGTGAGAGTGATGTTCCTTCCAAGTGCCTTTGATATTGCATGTGAAGGTCGAGAACTCATTATTGAGTGTTTGGGAAACAATCCTGTCTTATGATGATACTAGTAGAGGCATACTGACACAATAAAATCTGTTTGGGAGGCCTTGACAGGAGCTCTAGGTAACATGGTTTGTTTAGGCACGGTTAATCCTATGTTAGTCATTGCTGTGATTACTGTCATGTTTTAACAAAACTGCAATAAAGTTTGTTTAAAAAAAAAAATTCATGAACCAGAGTGAGAGAGACATGTGGGTTCCATTTTGGAAGCCCCTGGCTTGTTTATGGGCAAAAGATGGAAACAAGGTTACTATCCTAGACAGTGGAAGTGTATTGCTGACATTCCTGAGACAGGAGGGAAGGGACTTAAACAATGAAGCGGTGTGAGGTGTTAGGCGTATTATAAGGTATGGCTGTGCAGCCTTACAGTGAAATACACTTGCAAAAACTGTCTTGGGTCCAGTCAGGCTCATTTGAACAACCTTAAGCTATGGCTTTGAGCAGCAAGGCTTGCACAAAGAAACTTAGGGTAAAGCATTTAACAGTATCAAACAACGGCATAAAAAACACACACAACAGGAGAGAAACACAAAACCAATTTAACAAATAGTTGATATTTTTATGAATTTTTAGAGTCCTTGGTGATCAAATTCCACTGGAGGGTTCTGGAAATACAGGTTTTTAAATGTTTTATCACTTTCAAATCCAACAGGGAGAGGTCGGGGGGTGCAATGGGGTAGATCTGGACAGTTTCCTGTCCACCAGGGCGTTTTCCAGTTCAGTTCCAGCCATTACAACATGACCACCATAGACGTCAATGGAGTGGTCCTGATGCTGAGGATAAAGGATGAAAAGATGCTCAAGGATGCTCTGGTTGCTATGCAGTTGACGGGGTGCCTTTGTGGTGATTCCTCCGTCCACCGGTGGTATGGAGTGACTTTGGTCACAGAAGTCGGGCCCCACGAAGTCCTCTTCGAGACTGTAGAAGGTCAGCTGTGGCTGGGCTACCACTCTCTGGATACAGTGGTCACAGCTAAATCCTTGGGTGGGTGCTAGTTTCCCTCTTGGGCAACCAATCTGGACTATGACAGCACTCCTGGGTCCGAATAACTCAGGTGCAACTTTTGGGCATCGTTCTCTTGGGGCGCCCAGCAGCAGGTAGCGGCGATTCTTTTGAAGTAACTATCAACTTGCCTTTTTGGGCTTCTTCAGCTTTAATTGTCCTTAGTGGTTTCCATGGGGCCTGCTGACTGAACCTTGAGTCGCTGCTTCTATCTGGGGCACGACTTTTCCCTGAGCCAAGAGCAACAGGCACAGTCCTAACTTCACTTGCCCAAGGTGCAGCAGATGAAGTCCAGCAGATGATGACAGCCTCTCTTTGTGCGGTCCAGGGGGCAGCAGTTCAGTCCTTCTGCGGTCCGTGTTTTAGTTCTGACGTGATCTGAGGTTCAGGGTGCCAGGGATGCCATATTTATCACGGTAAAGTGCCCAGAGGGGACAACACAATCACTAGCCAATGGGCTACCAAGTCCACTCCCTCTTGGTAACCTTCCGGCTATGTGTGACATCTGGCAATCCCTGAGATCACTATTCCGGCCACTCTCAAAATGCCTGAACCATTCCTCAACTATGAGGAACTTGGTAACCCACTCTAGAGGTGTGGCTACCTGGGGGGGCTACATGCCTATGGGAAAACTGGTTTGGGCACTGGTGTTCCCTCTCCGTCTCCAACTCCAGCTTGTCTAGCTGAACAAAAGGAAGTCCCTCAGGATTGTTATCGCCATTTGTCCACCAAAGGTGACTTCGCCTTTGAAGCTCGCCTTGCGGACTAACACCCTGAGTGGCTTCCTGCATGGGAGAGGTGACACATCTCCCTGCATCGGGCTGCTATTGTTTCTAAGCCCGGGAGTTGTTCACACTATTCCCCGGGTGGGCAGGAATCTGTCAGTGGGCCAGTGCCTGTGTGAGGCCACTGGACCAGCTGGGTCACAGAGTGTCAACTTTATAAAAGTTGCATAACTTTAATAGTGACATTAAATTCGACCTGAGCATTAATGCCATGATGAATTTGATACCTTACAGTACAGTTAGGTAGTCACATTCAGAAGTTAGCCAGGCAGAGGTGCATGCCAATAACCCTGTGCTAGCCAATGGGGCTACTAACATTTCCACAACAACATGACAATTTAGAAGTGTTGCTGCTAAGACATATATAAAATGTATGTCCTACTTAATAATATACAGCTCCCTGCCGTAGGGCCTTTATGCCTTCCTTAGGGAAGACTAACATATATTGTTGAGGGAAGTGGTGGCTGTGCCATTAGTGAACTGGCAGTGTTATAACTGCCCTTCCAGTCTGCAGTGACAGGGAGCCATTTTGTACATTGCTATACACAGGATGGCACAAACAGTACTGCAGCCTTGAGTGGACACTCTACTTTACATGACCTAGGTACCATGTATTAGGGACTTATAAGTAAGTCAGTCCTTGCCAATTGGAGATAGCCAATTCGACATACACTTTGTAAGTGGTTAGAACATTGACACTGAGGTCTGGTTAGCAGGCCTCGGTGCACTTTCAAAGTCGAAAAACTAGATGCTAGTAGTCCAAATGAGGTCAAAAAGTGAGAGGAAACTTACAAACAACTGTCTCCTAATAAGCAGAAAAAGAGGAGTCAGTTTTCTTCCTAAAAAATGTGATTAGGACTTTTTCCTGCAGGAGCTGCTTATGGCGCTTCCTGAGCACTTCCTTTTGGTAGATGGCGGGTGAAGTGTTGGACTGCAGTCCTTGTACTTATGTGTGAGAAGGGTCCTTTAGAAGAGGTCAGTTTGTCTCCTTTCCTGATCACTATCAATATGGCTGACAATACCTTGGTGCAAGATGCTCACACCTCTTTATGCCTCTGTTTTGGGTGATCCAGACTGGGGATGGCCTTGCTTTGAGGTGCAGCCCTCTAGACAAAAGCTGAGTTTGGACAACAAACACGCAAAATGCTCGCAGATTGTCCAACAATTGGCAATCACTCACAGTAGCATTCCAAACCATGGTTTTTTTGCCCACTGTGTCAGCTCAGAGTAGCCACAGACATACGCAAATCAGCCTTAGTCATGCACCAATAAGAACAGTCCAGCCCGAACTGGTGGTGTTGTGGATGGATTCACATTGCTCCTGCCTGGATCTCAAAGGAGCACACGTTTAGTGTGTGGGTTAGTTCTGACATCTCTGAACCACTTTGTAGGAAGGAGCCCACTGACTGCTGTAGAGGGGTACAGCGAGTATCTGCGCCCCAAGTAAAGGCTGCCTAGAAGAGGATTTCCTCAGAGATCCATGCTAGGAGAACTTGACATGCTGCAGCCCAGTAAGGATCTGTATAGCCAGGCCTTGTGACCCTGGTTTCCCAGCAGCCTACTAATCTTCTTAAAGGGCCTGCCACAGGCAGATGTAGCTTATGCCTGCCCTCCACCCCATTGTCCTCCTAGCCAGGTAGGCACCAATCACAGTGGGAGAAGAGGTGCGCCCAGAACCAGTTTTGAGTGATCACAGGGGAGAGTTGGCTTATTTCCTTTGCCACACCTCTGTGGTGGGCACAGGTGTTCTGCACAGGGGAAGAACGGTTCTGCTATGTTGGATCTAGTTAGAGAGCGGCACTCTGGAATTGTTTGAAGCAGACCACACAGAAACTGCTGCGAAAGTGGGTAGGGTTCCACCTGGAATTTTTTTTACCTATTGGTTAAAGAAGGGCCAGGAGTTACCCCCACCCACATGCTATTGCCAGGTAGAAATGAGGCACCCCTGGACACCCTCATCAGAATCCTACTGGACTTATGGAAGACAGAAGAAGGACTCCACCTGCACCCAGGACTAAGAGTGAACCCCAAGAGTGAGTTGGTTGACCTCCTGTTAAGCTACAGGGACAAAAAGCTGCAAGAAGCCCTCTTTCCCAAAAGAGCCCAGAGGACCAGTTTCAACTGGAAATGCACAGGATCCTGCTGTTGGCTTCTGTGGAGTGAGTCCTAAACCCCAAGTCCTGTTCCTGAGTTTCTGGAGCCCTTGGCTGGCGTCAAAGTGTTGTCCTCCTGTCTTACCCAGAAACATGGGACTTAAAAACATTTTAAAGACAATTTCCCTGGAAAACCGACAGAAGACTGGGACAAACCTGCCCAGGCAATCCGACGAAGGTGTGTTGTGGCTGAGCCAAAAATTCAGTTTGCTCTGGTTCTGAGCTTATCCGCAGCATCAAATCCATTTCAGCAGGTCTGTGCAGTGATGGCATCTGGCCTTGTGGAGCCCAATTCACCCCACGGGCAAAGGCACCATGAGTATCTGGACCTTCTTTAGACACAAACTGTGAATTTTCACCACTTATAGCTTTGCTGGCAAAAGTCAACAGCTTCACTAGGACTTTGTCCGATGGCTACCTGGCCCCATGGAATTAATCTCGGTCACAGCCTTCTGCCTTTCCCCGCTGAGGATATTTGACTTCCATTTCAGAGACTAAGACAGAAGGTAAAACGTACGACTGGGACAAACTTGGTCTCTGTATCTGACCTCCACTCCATTGCGGTCAGCCTTAAACCATACCCTTGTCACAGTCTAGCACGACCAGTTGTCCACGGCTGGCACTTCATGCTTTATGGCAATTTTTTAATTTAAAACTTAAAAACATCATTTCTCCAGTTCCCCTTAATTTGATTTTTGTCTTTTTGGGGTCCATTTATTCATTAAACTCTTCTCTATTTTTTAAAATTGGAGTGGGATATTTGTTGTGTTGTGTTTTCAACTTTTTAACTGTTTTGGTACTTCTAAATGCTTTTCACATTTTAAGTTAACCCGGTCTGCTCTGTAACATAGCTACCAGTGTTTGAGTTCAGGTTCAAATAACTGAAACCTTTTCTGAACCTAACTAGAATAGTGCCAATATTAATTGTGGTGGACTACCATCCACCCCAACTAATAATCCATGTTCTCACAATACCTATCATTCATAATACGAGCACATCCTCTTTTCATCATCTTTACCCATTCCAGGTTCATCCAAAGGTGGGAATCCATTACTGCAGAAAGTATTGGTCATCAGCAATGGAATGAATTAATAAGGCCTTCATCCAAAACCATTGGCTGTGCATGCTGATCCTCCTAATGCAGATGCTCTTCAGTTGTAGATGATTTTACAGTGGAGTTAGGCAACTGGTGAGGTCACTAGAGTTTAGATCCTTCACAGGTTTATGCGAATATAAAAATCGATAGTTTTGGGGTGCAAACCGCCTCTCTTAATCCTGGGCAGTAGGTTTTCTTGGGGTTGCCAAGAACGGTTTGATAATTATATCTAGACCTGCTTTGCTGTTTTTGTATACCTCTACTCTGCATTGCGTGTTTATATTCTCTTAAAAGAAAATATCAATGGAAGACCAATGGGTAATAATGTCTAGAAGAGACTTCCCGTACAGTAGCAAATGAAAATGTCCAGAGACTCATACAACTGCCTAAGAGTCATTTTTGGCTTGTGAGATTGCCATTTTGGGATTCAGTGAAACTGTGGGAGCATTGAAGATGATCACAGGGTTTTTTTCATATTCTTGCTGAGACATGCCAAATATCAGGATGCTATGACTATCACTTAGGCAGTTGGAAATCCACTTTGTGTATTTCTTTCTGAAAGGATTTTGGCAGCAGATTGTACACTGAACTTCAGACCCTTTTTCCTGAAAAGGCCCCTGTGAATTGCAAAAGTTGTTATAAATCTAGAAAACTACACAAGCTTATAGTTATGATGTTTCTAGTCAAACCTGAAGAAGACCTGTACCCCTTTGAGGATATGACTCAAGTAATGGATTTTCAGAACTGGAACACCCGGAGTCAACCTAGTTGTGTGTATGCTCCTGGGGTGTTGATCCGCTGCTCTGCTTCTTTTGTCCATGCACTGGGAAATCTGTCTTCTCTTCAACTTGAATAAGCCACCGAACAGTTCAAGAATAAGCCTGGTCACTTCAGTGAATTCAGATGGCTCAACAGTGCATAAATCTGGTCATGTGTGGGCTGCAGAGAAATTGTGCTTGGCATTGTGTCAAATTTGGTGTCTGTCGTCACATTAATAGCAGTTGCCATGTCATTTAAGAAATAAAATGATATATTTGCAAACGTCAATAGCCAAATTCAGTTCTGTGATGTCATCTTCAGTGAGAAGGCTAATTAGACTGTTATTTCTCTCACCTGGTGTTGTGACCTTTGCGACTCATCGATATTCTTTTCTCTCATAGAGGTTCTGGATTCCCTAAAAGAATTGAATTGATCAACATGTCTAGATCAGCACCTTCATGAAATGTTTTCTTCTGTCACATGCATTGCATCCTTCCTAAGTCGCTGGGCATTCATGAGCTTCAGACAGACTGTATCTGCAGCGGGCAAAATCCCTACTCTTTTTTGTTGTTGATATATGACAGTAGTTATGTGGCATCATTGATCCATTTCTTGGGCATGAATATTTTGTAAGTGATCAGCTGGGTAGCTCTGCTTTGCAATTGTTGTGTACGAGAGGATGCCTTGGAAAGCCTTGATTACAACTCAGCATGGGAGTTATTTGCTATCCTAGAATTGTGAGTGGCAAATTAGGATTTTAATAATCTAATATGTATTTGCCCAGCTCTAAGTCGACACCGTCGTAAATTGCTGAAGAAACTATTTAACATAAGAGGCATTCATTCTTGTAGAACTGCAATACTAAAACGCCTTGATCCAAATGACACACAGCTCAACTGTAATTTAATAAAAAATGTCACTAATTGTGAGAAAGCACTAAGTACGGCTAGTGCCCAAGCATAACAGCACTTTAGAGACCAAGGTTTGTTTCCTTTTTATTATCAAAGTCCCGTATATTGTGTATTTATCCTGTATACCCTGTGTATTTATGATCCACAGATGCACTGTTAATTCAAAGTGATTTAAAAAAAAATATATATATATATTTCCCCTAATCGAGTTTTTTTTTTTATATATATTTTTATTAGAAACATTGGGCATCACCAATTCGCATGATCTATACAAAATTATCCTCTAGCAGCACCAGTACATTTTTAAAACTTGTTAAATCAATACTTGTACATGACTCCAAGAACCATCCCAGCGACATTACAACATACCAACCCCGCTACCTTCCATCCAACACCCCTAATCTGACATTTGAACAGCTTCTGATCTTGGTGGTTCACAAATATACCCCCTGAATTTATTCCAATCTCCGCAGACTCTTGCCCATTTTTAGGGACATCCCCGATGCACATATACCGCCCTTTCCGCTACCATGGCCTCACCCATGTCCCTACACCATTCCTGCAGCGTAGGTGACTCGTACGACCCCCACCTCCTTGCAATGTTTCTTTTAGCAACCATGATTCCCAGTGTTACCCAGTCCTGCGCTGGGTGGGTTAGGACAGTCGGCTCCCATATGTTTAATAAGCATCGTTTCGGTTCTGGAAGCACTGATTCTTCCACAGTTTGAGACATAGTCCTCATTATCTTGACCCAATATGCCCTAATCTTCGGACACTCCCATATCGTATGATAGAAGGTACCCTCCTCCCCACAATCCCGCAGACAAAATTGGTTTGCAGCCATCCCTATTTTAAAGAGGGTCACTCTGGTGTAATACATACGATGAAGTACTTTCAGTTGTATCAACCGCAGGTGTGCCGGTATTGCAACCTCCCGAGGGGACGACAGCGCCTCCTGCCACTCTTCATCATCCAACTCTCCCAAATCTACGGCCCATTTCCGTTTAAGTGCCAACATAGGGTCCGGCAAGTTGTTTATCAACTTACGATAGGTGAAAGAAGTGGCCCTTTTACGCATATATTCAGTCAGCAATCTATCCTCTAAGGGAGTGGCCTCAGCCAAGATGGTACCTGCAGGTATAGCCGCCTGTAGCGCGTGCTTCACCTGCATGTATCTGTAGAATTCCGACGCGGCAAGTTCATAATGGGCCTGCAGGTGTTCAAACGAGACTACCGCACCCTTTCTCCAGGGATCGCCCACCGTCGATATGCCTATCGCATCCCATTTATCAAATGTACCATATATGAACCGTGTGCGCTGTTGGCCCAATCAGTTGTCTGGATTTAGCTCTATTATACAGTACCAACAGGACTCCATCTTCTCCTAGGCCCTGCCTATCCGCCTGAAACGCTGGGTCGGTATGAGGAGTGTGCAGCCAGCTATTAATCACTTTTAATTGTGCCGCCCAGTAGTACATTTGTATATTAGGTAGGGCTATACCACCGTCATACCAGCTTCTGACCAACTTATCCTGCCCATTGCGCGCCGGTTTACTCCCCCAGATCAGACCGGAAACCTCCGAAGCGATTGTTTTAAAATAGCTCAGTAGTACTCGGAACGGGGTATTCTCCAAAACATACAAAAAACGTGGGAGCGCCATCATTTTAAAAAGCGCCGCTCTTCCCAGCATTGATAACGGCAGACCGCGCCATACCAATGCGTCGCGCTGAAACCGTTCCAAGGGAGGTCTAAGATTTCTCTGAAGGAATTCATCAGGTTTAGGTGTAATATGAATGCCTAAATATTTAAAGGTCGTCTCCGTGACCTGCAACGGGCAACCCCTGGGAAGCAACGGTGTTGGACCATGCAATACAAATAGGACCGACTTGGACCAGCTGATGGTGTATCCGGATACCCGACCAAATATTTCACAAATATTTAAGAGCGCCAGGATGGAGCGTTCGGGGGATGTCAGGTACAGTAGCACATCATCCACATAAAGGGAAATGCGGTCTTCCCAGTGTGGTGTCCATCTAAGTCCATGAATCATAGGCTCCCATCTGATCCATGCCGCCAGCGGCTCCAACACTAATGCGAAGAGCAGCGGGGACAGCGGACACCCCTGGCGCGTTCCCCGCGCCAGAGGGAAGTCTCTGTATATATGTCCATTGGCCGCTACATGTGCTATTGGTTTAGCGTAGAGCAGCTGTATCCACGCACAGAATTTTGGGCCAAAGCCGAAATGCCTAAGGACTGCAAAGAGATACGGCCATTCTACCATATCAAACGCCATCCACGCATCAAGGGAAAGGATAACCGCCGGCTCCTGAATATGGGACATGCGCGCTATTACTCCCTGCAGCCGCCGCAAGTTGAGAGCAGTGCTCCTATTTGGCATAAACCCAGACTGAGTGAATTAAGGTTGCCAGATGGGGGGTCAACCGTGTCGCCAATAGCTTGGCTAATATTTTGGCTTCGCGTTAATTAATGATATCGGGCGGTAAGAGGCGCATTCTTCAGGGGGTTTTCTGGGTTTCGGGATTGTCACAATGGTGGCCATTCGTTGATCTCGCGGGAGCTCCCCCGCCGCTAGGCTCTCAAGATACATATTTAAAAGATAAGGGGCAGTCATAGCGGCCGTCTTTTTATACAGTTCAATGGGCAAACCATTAGGACCCACCGCTTTCCCCGATTGTAGGGAACCGATAGCCAATTGCAATTCATCGACCGTTAGGTCAGCTTCCAGGATGAGGGCTTCTTCTGGGGATAATTTAGGCAACTGAATATCCTTGATATACGCTTGTGCCTCTATCGTCTGTGATTCGTATACCTGCTTGAAATGCCCGGCTAATGTATTCACTATTTCCTCCGGCGCAGCCACCAATGAGCCATCTGGCATCTGCAGCTGCGCTATCGTTCTCTGTTCAAGCCAGGCTAAAAGTTTACTAGCCTTATCACCTATTTCGTATATTGTGTGCCGCGTGGCTTGGATCCGAGCCCTAGTCGTCTCCAGCTGGTATTCCCTAAATTCACATTGTTTGGTGCGCAGTGCCCGGGATGCCTCTAATGACGGATTCTGTGCGTGTTGATCTGTAGCAGTGTGCAGTTCGGACTCAATGGTATCTAATTTGGCTTGCTTAGCCCTCTTGTGGCCTTCAACAGAAGAAATGACCTGCCCACGAATCACCATTTTATACGCTTCCCAAAGAGTACCCGGAGACTAGACTGAGGAAGCGTTCTCTTGGAAGTAATGCTGTGTTGTTGTGATTATGTCTTCTGAGATCTTAGGGATTTGTAAATATCCCGGAAACACGGGGTAGACACGCTTCCGCGCTTTGTGATGGTGCGTGTATTTTAGCATTACGGGTGAGTGATCTGAGATACCCCTAGGGCGGATCTCAACATCCACTACATTCGTGAGCTGTTCTGCGGCTGTAAAGGACTAATCAATACGGGACAGGCTATTAAGCATCCCCCGACTGAAATGTGTATTGCCTCGCCTCTGGATGTCTGTATCTCCACGCATCTGTAAGCCCGAGAGCTTCTATACGCGCAGTGCCTGTCTTGTTCTGCCTGGGGGGGTGCCTATCTCTGGTTCCATCAATAACAGCATTGAAGTCCCCACCAATCATTATCATACCCTCTGGAAGACCCAGTAGAAATGTGCTAAGCGCCGGGAGAGCCACTGAGTGAAGGGCTGGGGGGATGTATACGGACATGATATTGAACAGTTTCCCTTCCCACTGACAGGAAATTGCCGCAAAGCGACCCTGGTCATCCATTTGAGCATGTTGTATGATCAGTGGGAACTGTTTACGCACTAAAATACCCACACCTCTTGAACCTGAAGAGAACGCAGAGTGCACCACCATTTTGTACCCCCATCGATCCATAGCCCTGCAAGCCGAGCCCATCAAGTGCGTTTCCTGCAGCAGGGCCACCGCCGGTGCACATCTCTTTAGATATTGTAGAACGAGACCTCTCTTTATTTTATCCCCCAGCCCATGCACATTCCACGTAAGCAGCGTTAAGGGGGTAACCAGAGACACCAAAGGTATCTGTGAATTTGACTCAATTCGCGTCTGCGTCATCCCTTTCCATCACGCACAGTGTGCCCTCTCTCAGAATCATTTACGTTGTGCATCCAGAAACTTTTCCTAATCACATACTGGAAGCGTGCCATGCCTGCCCTTATACAAAGCGGAACCAGGAACAGAAAATACCAGCACATTGTTTCCCCCCCTCCCACCCATCTCCCTACCTCCCAGCTCACCCAAACCAAACTTCTCCTGATGAACGCATGGTCGTCCTGGTATCGAGGTGGGTGTGCATGTATTCAGACAGTATTCAGTGGTCCCTCTTGTAGGGTACATAGCATATCCATCAGTCGTTTTAGCAAAGACCGCAACCGATGTATCTGCAATCGCATGTTCATCACAATTCGGCTAACCCAAGAATAATAATAAAAACCGTAACAAACCCAAAATGAAAAACAGCCCCCCTCTATCACCCCACTCCCTGCGTCCCTGCCAGACAGACCCCCAACTATCCGCCACCCCAACTTAGCAGAGTGCTTTACTCCCATTAACAGTACTTGCGTGCGGGGGAAGAGAAGTCCGTGGAACACCGCCGCTCATCCACTCCTCAAAGATAGATTATCAGCAAGAGCGTGCCACAGCCCGTCGTTCAGTCTTGTCATTTTGGTTCTTTACCTACCACCTTCGAGTGGGAGGATCATGTTGTGCATATTTTGGGCCCATGTAGCAACTGCCCCCTTCATCTTAATGAAGCCGTATAACATCTCCTTATGAAGATGTGACCCAAGTAGGCCACGTTTCCCTACTTCAATCCTCAGTCGCTGTCTGTAGTGCACGGCCTTCCTCCCGCTCCGTTCCGTGGTCCCTGGAATCGTCATCTTCTCTGCGTTGCTGCTGCCGCCTCTCCGTTCGTCCGGATCCTTCCACACGCCGCCACCCCTCGAGCCAGTCATGGGCCTCCTCTGGGCTCTCAAAAAACCAGGTTTTGCCATCCGCCACGACACGCAGCTTCGCCGGAAACAGCATGGAGTATGATAGTTCCCTGCGTCTAAGTTCTTTCTTTATTTCAAAAAAGCTCCTGCGACGCTTGGTTACTGCTGCCGTGTAGTCTGGGAAGAAGGACACCACTGAGTTTTGGATACGTAGCGGCGGAGCCACCCTCGCCGTTTGTAGTATAGCATCCCTGTCCCGAAAATTGAAAATGCGAGCTAGGATTGGTCTAGGGGGAGTCCCTGGTTTGGGTCTGCCCCCCGGCACTCTGTGCGCCCTTTCCACAGAGAAGAAATCCAAAAGTCCTCTGGGTTGGAGTCTGTGTTTTATGAGATCCTCAATGTACAGATCCATGGCTGGACTCCCTTCGCTTTCGGGAATACCTACGATACGGACGTTGTTGCGCCGAGAGCGCCCCTCCTGGTCGTCCAGCTTCTCCGCCATAAGTCTCTTTTCTGCTTCCAACTGACCAACCCTTTGAAGCAGTGCAGTGGTGTCCTTTGACAAGGATTTTGTCACGTGCTCAACCTCCGTTACCCTGGCCGTCATCTTCTGAAAGTCTGCCCTCAGGAAGGAGACATCAGTGGAGATGGACCCCACCGTTGATTGCACTTTATCGAGAGCCGCCATAATATCTTCCAGCGTCACTTTCGTCGCTCCCTCCAGATCGGAGCTTTTGGCAGGTACATCTTTGCGCTCAGGCGGAGCGGGAAGGTCTTTATTGTAGGCGTATTTATCCAGTTTGCCCTGTGAGTTTGTACGAGGGCCTCTGCCCCCCATTTTCGCCCAATTACGCACTGCGCCAGCCGGTAGTCGCCGCCGCCTGCCGCAGGAGCACACTCCACTCGCGGCCTGTCGGGTATCCCGCCGCGCTGGTAGTTGAAATTAGGCGGGGCCTTGGACTGTGGAAGCGTCTTCAGAAAATGCACACCGATGCCTCAGAGCCACCGCCACGGGTCATGCCAGTCTTACAGGCAATAGTGCTGCAGACGCCGTCATTGGTATTAGCTGGAGTCCAGGGGCAAAGTTTGTGGGCTAGTTAAACACCTTTCCTCAGCAAGAACAGTTTAGAGTGTTACCTCGCGCTCCAGATCAGTTAACACAGCAGGGATATTGCCAACCGCCACCTTTACCAGGCCTGCACCAGCAAGCCCCCTTGATTCCTTGTAGACCAGCACACAGGCGTACTTTATAGGTGAAATTTTCAACCGTCTCTCGGTGCTCAGGCCCCTCTCTGCACCTGCGCTCACCCACCTGCGCTCTCCAGCACGGGTCGCGCTTTTCTCTGTGCGCGAACCTCGATCTCTTTGCCTCCGGCAATTGTGCTGCAGGCGCCGTCAACGGTATCAGAGTTTGTGGGCCAACGAAGCACCTCCCCTCAGCAAGGGCCTTATAGAGTGGTACAGTGCACCCCTGATCACTTAGCACAGCCGGGGTAGTACCTGCCGCCACTTTTACCGGTTGCGCTGTTCTCCGTGTGTGCACTTCGATTCCTTCCCCCCGGCCCGTCAGATGCCCCCTCTGGTATGCTTGTACCTCCGTGCTTCACTTCGTGACTCGAGGGCCGAGGCAGGCCCGTATGCGTCCTGAGAGCGGGGGGGGGGGGGGGGGGGGGGAGAGAAAGAATCTCCCGATGTGTCCGTTAGTTGTGAGGGTGCACTATTTCCTGCAGCTGCCGTCTGCCAGCGCGTCACTCGTTTTCCGCTCGGCCCCGCTGCTCTCGCTCACCTCCGACGGCCTTAAGTTTACGCCAGTCCCCGGCTGCCTTCACGCGTGCAGGCCTCAATCATTGGCGCGCACCCGCCACCGTTTTTGCAGTCCGTTCCGACCGGGGAGCAGCGCGATCGATGCCCCTCACCTCCGGCTTTCAAGAAATGGCTGTTGAGGTAGGATTAGTGTCCGGATTCTATGTCGGATTGATTGGGGAACCGGTGTTTCCCTCGGAGCTCCTCTAGGTCGCGGCCATCATGATTGGCTGCAGGCCACGCCCCCCTAATTGAGTTTTTAACGGCACATCTAACAAGTATTTTAATTGTAATCTTTTCATGCTACATTTCAATGGTGTTTTGTACTGAGACTATTGGCATATTGTTATGGTTTTAATTAAGTAAACAATGAAATATTTTGATTGATTGTAAGTCTTTGTTTGGGGAATGATGTGCATGTCCCGACTCTTGTTTTGTTTACTTCAGCTCAGCGACTTAGTATAGAAAGAACAGTTCAAAGTTCTACAGGATTCCATACAGGAGCGGCCCATGCAGGTAAGAGCTATTGGGTGGGTGGGGAGGGAGTCGACATATTGCGACGAGGAAAAATTAAATTATATAAAAAGAAACCACTTACCTTGCATTTGCCGCATCGCCGAGTTGGGGATGCGGCGAGTGCAAGATAAGTGGTTTTCTTTTTTTTCAATTTCCCCTTGCTGTCGCTGATTCCATATCTGTTTAAAGAAGATTTGGGGCCATTAAATCTCGATCTCCCGTTTCGTTTCAATCCTTCTATATTACCATTAACATGGTCGGATCACAAGGCCATCCTCTGGGTCTTTTAGCTTTCAAATAATTCTGTACGTTCTAAATTAACTAATAAACTGGTTCTTTCTCGGGCCTGGCATAATGTCTGCAACCCTGATTTAAGGTACTTTTTGGCCAACTCGCAGCCAGAAGATAGCATCAACCCGGAGCTAATGGTGGATAACTATACAAGTTGGCTTCATACAGAGGTTGATACATTAACTCCCCCTAAACCTAAAAAGGTCAAAAGGTACACTCCCACAGCTCTTTGGTTTAATAGCTCCTTGAGAATTGCTAAGCAAAAATGTCGGAGACAAGAGCGATCATGGGGGAAAGATTACAATGCTTTAGAGAGAGACAAATACAAATCCTGCATTTCTCATTATAAAAAGCTTGTCATTAAAGTAAAGACTGTGTTTTTTACAGAACAAATAAAAACCTCCATGAATTCTTCTAAGGCACTGTTCCAGACGGTCAATAAACTGTCAGTTCCAGGAATCCATACATCCACAGGAGTCAAGTTTCTATCAACAGAAAGTTGAACTTATCTTTAACAAATTTACTGTAAGTAGGTCTCAGAGTCAGACAAACCATGAAGACACTATAGTTTTCCAAGGCAAATCCACTTTCACAGAATTTGCCCCAGTATCGGTGGAACAAGTCATTTAGGCTATATCCACATCAAAATCTGGTTCACCATTGGACCCCTGTCCACCAAGTATTTTGCATCTGGTCTCAGGGGTGATAGCACCTGTGCTGACCAAAATCTTTATAACTGTGTTTAGCTCAGGATCTTTCCCTAAACAGTGGAAGGTGGCCTCAATACTCCCGCTGCTCAAGAAACTGCTCAGGAAATTTTTTTAGATGAACAGGACCTGAATAACTATAGGCACATTTCAAGACTCCCTTTTCCAGCACAACTGCTTGAGAAATTTATGAATTCTCAACTGTCTGCTCTTGTGGAAAACAAACCTCTCCTGGATGATACCCAATGCGGTTTCCGTAAGGGTTTTAATACAGAGTCTGCTTTTATGGTAGCCACCAAGGAGATTAGGGCTGTAGTGGATGCGAGGGCAATGTCACCCTTGTCCTATTAGATCTCTCAGCAGCTTTTGACGCGGTCAATCATGCTTTTCTGATTAGTGGTAGTAGTAAATGAACTTTATTCGGTATCCAATTACCATCAGAGTGCACATGTGCATAAACATTACAAGACACCTTTCATAAAACCCAAAAATTGTTACAGCACAGTTCATTACAAGAGCGGCGGCACCAATCAGAATTTCATTTTCTTTGGACACTATTTATATGCCAAATAGAAGCAGAAATCAGACAAAACTATGTGCAAATTGAGCAATGGATACTTAAATAGATACATAAAAAGAGCTTAAAAAACTATCTTCAGCACTATATATATAAAATCAATATTAAAAAGCAAGAGAAACATTAAAAAGAAAGACCTAATGACTTTGGGTAACAGACAATAGTCTACCACGTTTGTACCACGCCGCCTGTAGAAATTTGCCAGTAGCAATGGCAATTACTGGAGTTGTGTTGCTCCTGAGTATTCTAAGGGCCACTATACATTTTGTGACCTTCAGATTTTTGCATACTGGAATAATCCATTTCCGGCGCGGGCTGCGATAGCTTGGGCAGAAGAATAATATGTGAGCCTCATCTTCATCTGCCAAGCCACATGCTGGACAAGCACCAAGGGACTTGCGCCATTGGCTCGTTGCAGAACTTACAGGCAAGGTGCCAAGACGAAAATGGATGCTCTTCTGATTAGCCGTTTACGGAACCTGGGAATTCAGGGGTCAGCCATGTTTCATTCTTGACACAACAGACTCAATCAGTCTCCCACAAAGATTTTACTTTTGAACCTTTTACCGTGCCATGCGGGGTCCCTCAGGGCTCATCCTTAAGCCCAACTCTATTTAATCTTTATGTTATCCCTTTAGTGGCACTCATCAAATCATTTGGGTTGTCGTTGGTTTCCTATGCCAAGGACACCCAGATCGTGGTCTCCCTATCAAACAAAGGCCCCAATAGGACCAATATTTTCAACAGCTGCATGAGTGCAGTGGGCTCTTGGATAGACCAAAACTGCGTAAAACTTAATTCCTCCAAAACAGAAGTCATTTTGTTCTGAAATAATCCGACATTCTTGTTCCTTAAATGTTGGCATCTGGGAACTAGGTCCCCTTCCAAATCCGGTTCAGAAGGTTAAAAACCTAAGGATTATGTTTGATGACCGGTAGACATATAAAGAGCAGGCAAACAAAGTTCCTGCCAGTGAGTTCTTTACTCTCCGAATGATAAAGAAAATGACCCATTTCTTCCCATTGACTTGCTTAAAACTGTAGTCATCGCACTGGTACTATCCAGGATAGAATACTGCAATGGGCTCTATCACAATCTACCCAAAAAATCACTGAATGAATGCGGCGCGAATGTTGATGAAGGTCCACAGATTTGTCTCAGCCTCGTCAGCCATTTGTAGTTTACACTGGTTGCCGGTAAGGAAAAGGATCACCTTCAAGGGACTTTGCACGGCCTATAAGGCACTGCATGGCTTTGGACAATGTTCTTTCTAAAGCTCACATAGACTGTAAACAGTAACTACACATGCTGCAAACTCAGTCTACTTTCCTGACACTGATTCCTGATGTAGGGTCACTGCTCAACCACTTGATTGTAGTTGCTTTCTAAATTTCCAAAGTTCACTAAACCTAGCTATTATTTTTCGTTATGAACGTTAAAACATCAATAAAAAATACATGCAATAGTTCACCATAATAATTTAGTAATATACATTCTAGCAAGTATTTTTAAGCAACTGAACCGCCTCTTGAATCGTAGTAAAATATATTATCCGGAAACACCTGCACACGCTTTCTTTGATATGTAATCCAAGCTTTTTTTCAACATTTCAAGGTAACAATTATGAAAAATTCCAGGAAGGGCCCTGCAATGCCTAAATGGTGCATATCTATTAATATTCATGATTTTAAAAATGGTATTGCCATGCATTCCAGAGACAAAGTTCAACTCTCACTATCTTAAAACAAACAGCTGGATTATGTGAACCAAGGAGAGTACCTTACTGTCTTTTAACAAAGATGAAATTATAAATAGATACAAGACCAGAAGTAGATGGTGGTCATTCAGGTTTGTTAACTTTAAGAAAACAAATATGTTTCAACATGGGCACCAATAGTAACATTTTAAACCTAGGAGGGCTCATTAACTTCTACCCAAATGGAGCTTAAGATATTTTATTACTCAGCTGGCTCTTCTGTAACCTCAAACAACAATACTGAAAAATGTGTCTTTTCAATTCAACAAGTGATTATAAAGCATTGTCCAATAAGCCCAACTGGTATATGATGCCAGTTCTTTGAATAAATGTGTATCTTTAGTAGTAGTGGTTCATAATTTAGTCGGATCTGCAGTGAGGTTTATCTAAAGTTAATTGGCCAATCAAACCAATGGTTGATCCTGTGTATGACCAAATGGATTTATAGATAGTCTATAGTGTTTTTTCATTTATGATTTATCCTATTTCCCCAAATAACAAGGTCCCACTTTCTTTTTTTTAAAACAAACTTTATTGACTTTTTACAGAAGAGTATATTTGTACAATGGGCACCCGTTCCAATACATTAGCGTACCTTTGCAGTTATCATTTGCAATTGTTACAGTCATCATCGTGTCGTACAGTTGCCATCTCCTAGATACGGTGCATATATTTACTCAGCCTCCCCATCTACTTAGCTTTTTTTTTTTTCGTATGTTAACCGTGTTTAATAATTATTCAAGGTCCCACTTTCTTAATTGCTCTTTCATCTTCTACTGTGAAAATAACAATATCATATGAATATACGATTACCCTTGTTAGGTACCCCTGATTATTAATCAAAACGATATTTTCTGATGTTAACAGTCCACATAAAAATACTCCAGACACAAACTAAATTATATAAGTGGAAAGAGGCAGCCATAAGGAGTTCCCCTGCTGATTTGTATGAGTGATGAGATTTTCACTATAAATTACAACTTGACCGTAGGTTTATGATAAAGTGCTTGCATTGATGTAAAAAAACATGCACCAAACCCTACCTTATTCATTACTACCAAAAGATATTGCCTTTATACCCTACCAAGCGCTTTCTCTATATTGCCATGGCATCACACCGTTCAGGAGCGATACTGAATAATGTGATCGTTCTGCTTACATAAACAGGGCTACCTCTTCCAGGGGTAAAACCATGATGCTATTGGGAGACTACATCAGTGATGACCCTGCACAAATGAGTCACCAGTACCTTTTTTTAAACTATTTGGGCATTAGTATGAATTAATTTGCTTTTCTTTACAAATAAAACAATGTATCCAGGTCCATGACTTGGGTATAATACCTGTCTGCTGGAGCTAATAGGGTATGAAATATTTCCCCAACAGATTTACAACTCTGGGGGACAGAAAGACCAGTTTCTATATCCTGGCAAGAGAAAGGAATAACAAAAGAATGTGAAGTGTCTTGTGTAAGTGTTTTTAAAAGAATTGAATTAGTATTATGCAGACTGTTATTTTTCTGTGTATAGTTTTTTTAAATATTATTCTTGAACAACATTTACATTACTATTAGTTCTGGCGACTTTACCTTGTTGAGCCATTTTCATCAATGAATATTATTTTATGTGATAGTTTCTCTAATTTTAACCGCCAGTACTCTTTCTAGTGACTCAATGTATTTGTAGGTTTTTGCGATTAACTATGTATTAACAGGCAGATGTCTAGCATCAATCCCTGCATACCACTGCATCTGCCCTAAGCAACTGCTGATAGATTGTGGATTCCAAGGGATCATTATTGAGTAGTGCATATGAGTGTTTGCATTCCAGCTCTGTTAGTTGTTGATATCTATTCTTAGTTTGTTTTTGCAAGTTAATTTCTTTCCTAATCAAATTAGTTAGCGTTACGCCTCTGACTCCAACTTTAAAGGCATCCTAAACATATATTATGGGATATAAAATCATTCCTTGCATTATATGAATATAGTTAGGTCGACTAACAGAGCACTACTGGAGATCCACCTAGAGCGAGGTCTCTGCATATTTTTGACCCTAAAAGCAAGGAAAATGGATTGTGATCAGATCAAACTTTTGGATATTCATACATTTCTGCATGCATTAAAAGTTATTTTTCCACAAAGAACATATTAGTGAGGCATCATTGGTTATGTGGGCATGAATTGACTGTATATGATGGATCACTTCTTTTAAAATATCGCAAGTTATCCAAGAGATCAAAGATCTCACCTAGCCTTAAAATGAAGACTCTTAATTGGTGCACATGTTGGTAACCAGCATTTTCTAAAATTGTGTTTCTTTTATACAGTAGTCAGTAAAAAACCCAACAAATATTCAGTGGATGATCCTAACCCACCAGAGTAATAAAGTGGTGGTCAACCCTTCACAGGCATATGCTGATGTGCAAGGGAGAATAGAAGGAATTACCATATCTTGAAAAACTAAATTCTAAAAATCTGAGAAACATCATGTTCAGAGTGTTTTGCTGTCCAGCCTTCCAAGGCAAGGGATGTCTGGCTTGCATCAATAGATTTTCTATGTCATACAGAATTAGAAAATACATAATTTTGATAATTTTGATATAATCAAAACCAACAGAGATAAAGTTGATAATGCATTGTTTATAAATGTGTGTATAAATAATTATGAAGGGCCAGATGTACAAAGGCCTTTAGCGAACATCAGGGCATTTGGGAACACAATCACCCTTTTTCTTAAGTACTAAACAAATATAGTGCTTTGGAAAACTTTCCCAGAAATGCTTATTATGTTTAGAAATGAATAACAATTTGGTATTTGGATTATTTGGAAGAGGGCGTTTTGGGTATCCATTCCAAATACTGATTATGTTCCCTTATGTATTAATGTTTTTGATCCTAACTCGATCACAAAACATTAAAATGTTACAGACTCCCATGTTGGTGTGGTAATAAATTAGAAAAAAGAAAGGGGCCCCGGTGGAACCCTTCCTCTTTGTGAATATAAAAAATAAAGTTTGTTTGAGGAAAGCTGCACTTTCAGGCGAATGGTTGGTGTGTTCCTTCCCCTTTCAGAAATCTTGCATTTGAGATTAATTCGCTCACACAAACCTAGATCTCACACCAGTGAGGAACCACTGCAGGTGGGAGAAGCGCATCGTGGAGGGGGCGGTGTAGTAGCACACAGGTGAGAAAGAGCCGAGCAGAGGGGGGAGAGAAGCACACTAGAGAGACAGCTGGAAAACATGTGCACTCTCATGGAAGACAAATGAAAACATTAGTCTCAAAAAGTGCACAGTAGAAGGGTGCAAGTAAATTGGCAATACTCCTGGAGAGACATAGACAAGATGGACAAGGCAAGCAATCAAATAAGAAGATAAGGAAATGAGAAGGAAAATTAATGTACCAGTAAAGCATTCATGGCAACATTTAAAAAAATGAAAGTCAGAGATTTTGAAAAAAAAAAGGCAATTTCAGGTGGAAGACAGCTAAATGATGCCCTTTGTGGTTTAAAATTTTGAGACTCCTGCCTGGAGTGGTTCTGTTGGTATGTAAGAGTAAAGCCAACCAACAGTAAGCAATAGGCGGGCACCAAGCCCCTCTATGTCCTTGGTAAAACCAAAAAATGAACAGACATGGATAACTGAAGAGATCCGCCACATGCCACTGGCCAATGGAGGATTTTAATTCAATCCACCAGTGCTGGTCCAAACTAACTACAACCGCTTTTGACATCTCTCAATGGCAATCAGATATAGGATGATAGTAACAAAGTCCCACACAGCACTGCATGCAAAAAGCTTGTGTTTTTATAATATTTCCACTGTCTTTATAGTGCAATTGAGATATGGGAATGTACATGTACCATACCCATGATACACGCCAAAAAGTCAGGTACTGCTTGCATGCAGGTATTGTTTGTATTAAAAACGTAAAATCAATAAAACAGATTTGCCAAAAAAATGTCCCATACAGCAGATGTCTGATCCATGTCTTCCTCCAACCTATGCCTACTTAGCACCAGAAACTTTAAACTTCGAACAAGGTGTCTCAGAAAGTCAGCCCAGTGCAGTAACCAACTAAGTGGACTATAAAAATAATAAATACCATAAAGGGAACTGTCGAGTTGGTCAAAGCTGCAACGTTAATGAAAACCATAAACTGTAGGTTGTCTCTCACACTTCTTCATCGATTACACTGCTAAAGGTTGTATCCTACAACACGATAAACACACCTCAGTGGTTATCAACTACAACATGGAAACACTTCCCACATAGGATAAAAACAAAGAGAACACTCTTCCAGCTACACATCCTATACAGTGCAGTGTGCTACCCATGCAAGCAAGCACTTCAGCACCCCACACAGGGGTAGTAAGCACTATATAAAACTTGCAATACAATACATTATGTCTATTGCAACAGACAGTGGTGCTGTCTGATAGTATCAACCTAAAAAGTAGTTCCCTGAATGTGAGTAGTGAATGAAACAGGTCATATGATATAAAGTATGGTAATTATGTAATAGTGAGGAAACGGAGGGGATGACAAACAGAGGAAGATGAAAGGAAAGCCAGTGAATAAAAGCAATCAAATGAGGTTGACAGGAAAGCTAACGAATTGTGAGCAATGAGCTGGCCAAAACCCACTGTAAGCACCGCTATTATTTACAATAGATCTTCAACAGCACAGTTAAAGAATGTCTCTAGGATAGACCTTAAATGCTTAATTCATATATGCATACATGCCAACATTTAACAACAAGAAAGTAGGAGAGTCTGAAACCAAAAACTGGGGGAATCTATTTTCCTTATTGAACGCTATTGAAACAAAGCCAATTTCAGGTGGGAGAGACCTCAAATAAAGCCATTTTTGGCTTAAAAAATCTTGAGTCTTCCGCCTCAATCGCATATATGCCAACATTTTAGTAAAAGAAAGGGGAAGATTTAAAATCAGGAGAATGTGTTTACCTCATTGACTTCTATTGGAGCAGAGGAAATTTCAGTCAGGAGACAACCACAATAAAGCCATTTTGGCTTCAAGAATCGGGAGTCTCCTGTCTGAATCTCTTCCATTGGCATAACGGCCAGACCTGCTGACTGTCGTGTTGGCCGTCGGGGTGTCCGGCCATGAGGTGAGCAGGCTCTGGGCTGGCGGACACAGACACACGGGACACACGCTTAGTTGTGGTGGTGGTCAAGGACTAACCACACCCGGGCTCCCGGGCTCTCTATTAGCTTTTCTTATGCTGGCTAGCGTACGCCAATCCAGCCTACTATGCGCACGCACAGGGGGGGGTGACAAAACCAAAGGGACACATTATTGGTCACCTCTGTGTGAAGAATACCTTTTCTTAAAATGTTGTTATTGAAGGATTAGACGAGATGGAAAGGTATTCAAAGCAGATAGGTTTAATCTTCAGGTATTGACAGAATAACACAGGAGCACATCTGTTCTGATTGAAGTCCAACTGCTGAATGCCTGTTTCAGCAGTTGGAATTTCTAACAAGAACAGATATCAAGAGCGATGCACCTTTGAAGGTAAACATACCTTGAAAGTGCGCACGCCTTGGAATACAATAATGACACATGAAGATAATGAACATAAAAGAGGAACGGCATTTAAAGAGACATGGAGGAAAACAGTTCATTACATCATCTCCCTTTTTTTTTTTTTATAAAAGGAGAATAACCTGTGGAAAAGGAAAGTAAGGTTAAGACAAATTAAAATCCTTAAATTTTACAGGAAAAAGAACAATTCCTTGAAATTCTACTTGAAACTGAAACTGAGGGTGTGGGAGAAGTGGAAATGGTTTGAGGAATGGAAACAGGTGATATACACAGAGAGGAGCTATCAGAAGATGTTTGAGAAGCTTGTGTGCAATTCGAGGGATTGTCAGAAGGTGAACCAAGAGGAAAATGAGAACATGAGAGGTTGTCAAGAGAATGCTTAGACAAATGAATTCTGTTAGCTTGCTCAGGAGAAAGTTTAACTATTGCTCTCTTATTCCACCATCCCCTTTTATCCAAAAAGAGAGATCCTTTGGAAATTTTAAGAATTTGAGTCGGTAAAGAAAATTTAGAAACACCTTTCATGACTTTTATTTGGATTCTTGATCATAACCCAATAACCAATCTGAAATGTTTGTAAGACAGGGTTTTCAAACAAATTAAGTCTGGTGGTCTACATTCAGGAGATATGACTAAGTTACTAAAACAGGCATAAGAAAACCCTGAGCGCAAAAAGCAAAGACCTTTGCGACCAAGAAGGATTTCCATCAATTACCAAATATGGCCAGTGTCATCATTTGGATATCCCTCCTTCCCACCACTAAACCTCCAGATCACGGAGGAAAGTCATGTGGATCGGGTATTGACTCAATTTGTAGGAAAAGTGTTGTACAGGGGATAGAGTCTGTGATTTTGGTCTTTAAACATTCCCTAGAACCCTTCCGTATGTTAATTGTTTAAGATGTAAGACAGGGTTGACACAAGAATCAAAATGTTTTTGTTGAAGTTTCTGTTGTGCAAGAACATTTGTCTTAATAACTTGTTTATCATAACAAGCTAAACAAGAATTATCATTTTTAGAAAGACCTTTAATCCATGAGGGACAGAGGTTCCCGTTGGGATTCCTTTTCTTAAGTAACCTGAAGGGAGATATGCCAGTAGGGAATGTGGAGTGACAAGGTATGACCAAATGTTCTTTCTAAGAAAAGATTCAACATCAACATTGCAAGAAATTGCAGACTGTATGCCATCTTTGATGAATGTATTCATTCTTTCAATGAGACCATTAGAAGATGGAGAGTAAAGTGCAACTCTAGATGTTTAACATCATGCGCCTTCAAAAAATCTTGCATCAAAGACGAACAAAAATGTGAAGCATTATCGGTGACAATTTCTTTGGGCGATCCTTCAGATAGAAAAACTCTGCTTAGGAACTTAATGACTGAAAGTGAGTTGGGAGTTTCACAAAAATCAAAATCAACCCATTTAGCGTGGTAATCAATGAGAGCAATGATGTAGTGTCTGTGATGTGGTAAAAGAACAAAGGGGCCAGCAAAATCAACAGCACGCTTAGACCAGGCCTCCTCAGGTAAAGGGACGCTGTGTAAAGGAAGTTGAGACGTTTTCCAGTGTTTGTCAGACACTAAACAGGTATCACACTTATCGATCCATTGAGTGACATCTCTATCTATAGCTGGCCACCAAAAGTGCTCCTTGAGTTTCCTCAAGGTGGCACCAATCCCTAAATGACCCTCATGTGCTGCATGAAAAAGATTGATGCGAATAGAGGTTGGAGGAACACATTGATCTCCACGAAAAATGACATCATTAACAATAGATAAATCATTTGAAACTTGAGCATATGATTTTAAAGGAGCAGGAAGAGAACGCTCCTTTGGCCAACCAGAGATTATCATATTCTTTACAGCATTGAGTGTGGAGTCATCAGAATAAGCTTTGACCCAGTCTGATAGTGAAATGTTGAAGGGAAAGAGAACTAGATCCTCAATAGAGGCAACAACACATTCTATGTCATCAAATTTTGAATCAAATGAATTATCTTTTAAAGGTAATATAGAAAGACAATCTGCCCTTAGATTATGTCCTCCAGAAATATGTTGTATAGTGAAATTGTATTCATGTAGTCTTGAAAGAATTCTAACTAGCCTAGCTGATGCTTTGCCAGTGCCGTTGCCATTAAGTAAATGCAATAGGGGTTTGTGGTCACTGAGAAGTAAAAAATCAGAACCCCAAATAAAAGTCTTACATTTTTCAACTGCCCAAGAGCAGGCCAGGGCTTCCCTTTCAATAGTGCTGTAATTTCCCTCAGCACTATTGAGAGATCTAGACGCAAAACTAATGGTATGTTGTTTTGCACCAATCCACTGGCAGAGGACCGCACCTAAACCATGCTGACTGGCGTCAACAGAAATCGAACATTTTAAACCAGGAGTAAAAGAAGATAATGCAGGTGCTTCAGTTATAACTTTTTTGACAAGATTGAAGGCATATTCAATTTCTGTGGTCCACAAAAACTTTACATTTTTCTTTAAGAGTGCACGCAAAGGTTGAACAATCTGAGAATAACCTTGAATAAATCTCGAATAATATTCTGTTAAACCCAAAAAGGATTTTAAAGAGTCTTTGTCATTAGGAATGGGAACATTGGATATGGCTTGAGTGAGGGAATATTTTGGTTTGATAGCATTTTCAGAAATCGAGTGTCCTAGGTAATCAACTTGTGTTGCAAAAAATTTACATTTGTCCTTTCCCAAGGTTACTCCAACATCTTTGAAACAAGATAACACCTCTTTCAAAGTGTGAATATGATCATCTTTATTCTTTGAAAAAATAAGGATGTCATCTTGGTAGGCTTGAACTGATTTTATATCTTTGAGTAGGGTATCCATACATTTCTGAAAGACACTGGCTGCTTATGTCAAGCCAAATGAAAGTCTTAAATATTTAAATGCTCCAAACGGAGTGATGAATGTGGTGAGGTCAGAGGAAGAGGAGGACAAAGGAATTTGATCGTATGCACTGCGGAGATCGAGTAAAGTGAAAAATGTAGAGCCAGAAATACCAGTAAGTAAATCTTGTATTTTTGAAAGTCGGTGACAATCAATAATTATGTTTTGATTAAGTGAGCGAAGGTCAGCACATAGACGAATGATAGAATCTTTTTTTTTTTCGCTAACAATTGGACTGACCCATTGGGATGAATTGGTTGTCTCAATGATGCCTTCAGACACCATTTTGTCTAACAATTTCTTCAGATCATCCCTTACATTTAAAGGAATAGTTCTCAATTTGTGCATGACGGGAATAGCGCCTGGTTTGAGCTTGATAAAATGCTCATAATTCTTTATTTTGCCAACCGATTCATTCAAAACGTTTGGGAATTCTGAAGTGATGCTACTGACCAATGAATCTACATTTTCAGACACTAAGGAAATAGAGACATCATTGACTTGGACAGGACAATCTGAACCAGGAACAAGCTTAAGTCCCATTTTTGCAAGATCTTGCCAACCAATGATGCGCTTTCCTTGGATTGCTATATAAACTTTGGTACTAATACACTTTCCCAAACATGAAACATCACTTATAAAATATCCCAATATGACTATATCTTTGCCACCATAAGCTTTCAGAACGATATCTAGGGGATGTAAATGTACAGAAGAAGTAGACCAATGAATATTGAACAATACATCAGAGATAATGGTTACAGGTGCACCAGAGTCTGCCATCATGTTGAAGGGAATATTGTCATTTAACCTCACATGTGGGATCTTTTGCGCGATTGAATTTAGATGAATCTTCACTTGAATCAATTGAAAGTATAATTTTTTGTGGTAAAATGTGAGAAGACACATCCACGGTGTTAATATCCAAGTTTTGTAATGAGGAGTCAATAGAGGAAACATTAACGTCAGGATGTTCCAGTGACGATACAGCACTAACTTGAATAAAACGTTTAGTCATGCACACCGTATGAAAATGTCCCATTTGTTGACAACTTGCACATCTTTTTCCAAGAGCGAGGCAAATGGGACTGTTTCCAAGATGTGCTCTTGAACCACATCTATAACATGTAGAAATTGCTCTTTTTTTAAAAAGTTTCGTAAATTTATTTTTTGCAGCAATAGCATTAACGTGAGTGTCATTTTGCAGAAATTTTACTGGAGAAATGCTTTCTTCTGAAATGCATTTTGATGAAATGGTTGATCTCTCAATGCTTTTAGCCATGTCTATGACTTCTGATAGTGAGGGACCACAACAACTTAAAATCCTCTCTTGTATTTTTTTATGGTAACATTTGTAAAGAAATTGGTCCCTGATGACTGTATCAAGATACGCTCCAAAATTGCAATCTGCGGCTAAATTCCTGAGGGAAGAGATAAACTCTTCAACTGTCTCATTTGATTCTTGTTTTCTTTTCATGAAATTATATCGTTCCAACATTACGTTTGGCTGCACCAGGAATTTTTTATTAAGTCTTTGTACTGAGTCAGTGAAGACATTCCAACCATCTCCATTCCCAGGAGGAGGGATGGCAGCTGGAAGATTATCAAATATTTCACGCCCAGCACTGCCTAAGTGACTATATCAAATTTCCAATTTTCTTTTAGGGGAATATTCATACGCATCAATGGCAACTAAGTAGCTTTCAAAGCTATGAAACCAAGTTTTCCATATCTCCTTAGGTTTACCAGGGGCTGGAAGAAAATTGTTACAAAAAACTATTTGTTGATTAGCTGCCATTAAATGGGGTGAAAAGAGCAACAACTGAGGCAAAAAGAAGCAATGTACTTGTATATATATTGCTTAATAAAATTAAGTAAAAGTACCTTTTAATTTCAACAGAACTGACAGTGGATCTTTACCAGGATATTCCTTTTTCTTGAATAGCGTGTATAATTCTGACCAATACACAATAGGCGTGTGTATCGCCGAGAAAATGCAGGGTTAAACGTTGCGTCTATGAAGAAGACGATTGTGAAAGGAGTTACCTTGGAAACGGGATTTCCGATGATTCCAAGATGGCCGCTGATGACGTGAACGCGTTCACGTGATGATGTCGTTTGTTTTGATGAATTCTGTGCCGTTGCTAGGATGCCGTGGTCAAGGGAGGCGTGAGACGTCAGATAAGTGAGCGCTGGAAAAGACAGGAAACACTTAAAATTTCGTAATTCACTCCCCGTAGACGGCATTGAATTCCAGAAAAACAAATAAACGTTGCAGCGAGGAGCGCTGTTCGATGACAATGATGAAATATGATGAAGGTAATCTGTGCAAGGATGGCGAAATGCTGCTGAAAAGATCGTCACTAAAATGTGAAACATACCTTTTCTTAAAATGTTGTTATTGAAGAATTAGACGAGATGGAAAGGTATTCAAAGCAGATAGATTTAATCTTCAGATATTGACAGAATAACACAGGAGCACGTCTGTTCTGATTGAAGTCCAACTGCTGAATGCCTGTTTCAGCAGCTGGAATTTCTAACAAGAACAGATATCACGAGCGATGCACCTTTGAAGGTAAACATACCTTGAAAGTGCGCACGCCATAGAATACAATAATGACACATGAAGATAATGAACATAAAAGAGGAACAGCATTTAAAGAGATATGGAGGAAAACAGTTCATTACACCCTGTCGGGTCAGGTGACATGGCTTCGCCCTGTCATGTATGACATTACACTGACTTTGAAGTTGGGGAACCAGGGTTGAGTATCGGCGTCTGCTCAACATCCTGTGATTCTGGACAGATCATTAATCTCCCTGAGCCTATCAAAAATGAGTGTGTCCTTGTATAATGTAACTGGTGCTCATGTAAAGCACTCAAATACCTTCTGGTCGAGTTTGCTTGTGTAATGTAACTGGTGCTCATGTAAAGCGCTCCAATATCCTTTAGGTCAAGCTTGTGCTATATAAAACTGATTTTTTTATTTTTATGGAATTGGGTCTTTTGGCATACATGTTCATGCTCTGCAGATAGGGTTGCTACATTTATCAGGAAAAAAAACATACCAGATGTTTGTTTACATTTTGCTGGTTAGGTGAAGACTGTTAGGTGCTCACTTCCGGGTTCATTCAGTCCGCAGGCCACAGCCAAGAGCTGCTGAAAAGGAATTGATGTGAAATTGTCAAGATTCCTTTGTAACAAGTTATCCCTCCTTTTGCTCTAATTGTGATGTCTAAACTATTTAGACGTCTCCCAAATACTTTTAACTAATTTCGTTGTTTGGCATTTTAGGTTTATTTTTCACGTGAAAAAAACATCGGGTTTCATTACATTTTAAAATTCTTACCCGCCTTGACTTAAAAAACGGACAGGTGGCACCCTGCAAACTATTTCATATGAAATCGGAAAACCTCTACTTCTCTTCCAGTAGCATGGCGTCGTTCCTGGCCCTCTCACTTTGATCACTCTGTGCAAAAATGAGGTTCGCGCACTAGTTCTTTGTTTGAACTATGACATCACCAACGTGCGTGGGAGCAACAGAAGCTTCTGCTCACCCATTTGTTGGCCTTGCAAGCTGACTGTTCCTGACTGTATTTGGTGTATGGCTCAAACCATCCCATTGCAGGGGTGAACTAAATCTTGATATGGTGATTTCGCATTAACAGCGAAGTATTTCTCTTTTTTTATTACGTCTGTGCGTTTATTTCATAGTTTACCATGGCAGCGGTGTGCACACGCAGTTTTCATTTATTCAAAGGGCCTCTGGAACATCTGTCGGCCTGCCACCCTCTAAATCCCGATGGTCAGGTGGTAGGTCCCAATATGGCGGCGCCTGGCAGGTGAAAACACTCGTGGAAATTGTGGAAACGGTGCATTAGCCAGTATCTGCTTGACTCTCGTCTACAACGACGCTAAAGGGAGCTGCGCGTGATCCCTTGTGTCATATAGCACCATGGTGAGATGTTTGCGTAGCCTGTACCGCACTGCTGAGTTATATTACACAAGTACACGTTCATGTTTTTGCTAAGCTTGGGGAGGTTGAGTGATTTGTCCAGAATCACCGGATGTTAAACCGACTCCGAAATTCGAGATTGGTACCCCAGCTCCAAAGTGGGCTGCTTTGGCCGTTAAGCCCCTAAGGAAGTCACTGCAGTTGTTTCAGGCTGACTGGTGCAGCATGTCTGGCCATCACTCCACAGACTTGGGATAGTTACCGCCGCTCCAGTGTGTGTAGCTTTGGTTGTGTGGAGTGACGTTCACGTTATCATTTTTTTACTGGTCTACATTTTAAGTCTTCGCCGTGCATGTGCCTTCTCCACACTCAAACATCCAGATGCATCCCTTTGACTCTGGTGAGTACTGTTGGCCCTCAACGTTTTGAACAGGCGAAACACCTATACTGGGATGCACACAGCCTGATCTACGCACATTCAAAACCTTTTCGAAGAAGTTGATACATCTGTGCCTGTGTGGAGAGCATAGTTAGGAAGGCTTTGGCGAGATTTCCCAAATAATGATGACCTACTAACTATCTTACTGCAATTTCTCAATACGTTGAAAAACAAAGAATCAAAAGCCGGTCTGAGAGACAGCAGGTCTGGCGTGGAATATGACCTAACTGAGAATGGTGTCAATTCATAGTCACTCAGTCCTCCACCTATACATTTAATTCATTGAGTTAAGTCCCTGTTTCAGAGATGTGTGTAACCTCTATGCCAGTTATGCCTTGAACGTTTATGTTCTGTGAGTGAAGCTGGATATTTTCTGAGCAAATGGAAGATTGCACTTACTGCCTTCTGTAAGAGAGGGAATGTATAGTCGTGCTGTCACTATTCTGTGAGGAACTAAAGCTTGCCCAGTTTGTACCTGCTTGTGCTACTCTAGCTGTAACCATTCTCCAAAGATTGAATGCTTGAAATGCTTTTGCTCAGGGTGTAGCTGTTCTGGAAGAGGGGCTTTTCCATTGCTGTTTCCCTATCTTGTGGAAAACAAAAGCTAATTTGAAGCCCTTGCATAACATACCCAAACTAGTAAGGAGATTTTAATGGACCCGGGGCAAAACTAATTGCGGGACCCAGAGACCCTGGTTACAGTCACACTTTGCCAGCTTGATGAAACTGTGTGACCCAGGGAAGTTACTTTTTCCCCTCTGCTCCATTTTTTGTGATCATCACATTTGAGAGCAACTTGGAATACTTTAGTTCAGGATATGCACTGTACAAAAAACCCTCTTTTTATATATTGTAATAGTCGTAAGGTTGCTCTATCTATGACAAAAGTAAAGGCTTTTTATGGCAGGCATAAAACAACCGACTTGCCTCTTGGGTCACCAATAACATTTCATCAGGGGAGAAGGAGCAACGAATGTGATATGCATTGATGATCTGAATTGCACAGTGTCTAAACAGGACACCCGGTTTCAGTCCCAGCCTCCAAGCTTGACCAAACAACGTGACTATAGGTAATAACGGGGCATATCAGCAACAACCGGCGATAATTATCGCTAAGCGCACTTAACGCTAGGATAATTATCGCCGGCTAGCGTGGATTTTTATTGCTGAGATAGCGTGCTATTTGCAACGCTTATCTCAAAAGCGATAAAAATCCTAGCCCTAACTGACAAACGTGAGATTATCGCTGGAAACCCAGCGATAATCCCACAAAGTTTGTCGATAGCTTGCTGATAGGGCCTCACATACTTAGCCATGATATCCACCTTACATAGGATATCATGGCTAAGTCAGTTTCAAAGCAGGCGTAAGGAAAGTAGCGATAACAAAGGTTATCGCTACTTTTCTTGTCGCTATGCTGCTTTGCGTGAGGTTTGATAATAGGAGAATTGTCGCTTAGCGACATTTCTCCCGTTATCCTGGGGAGGAACGCCCACTTTGCATCTCATTAGAGATGCAAAGATGGGTGTTAGGAATTCAGGCGCTAGGGCAAGGTTTCACGCGATAGTGTGACCTTGCTAATATAGCGATAAAATTATCGCCGCAGCTTTTCGGCCTTGTAGATATGCCCTACGTTTCTACACTGTGCCTCCTTTTCCATGATCACCACACTTGAGCGCACCCTGAAATAGTTTAGGATGCACATTTTACAACAAACTCGTGTAGGGTTTAATATGCCATAATTTTGCTCCATCTATTAAAATAAGCCTTATAAAGGAGGAAATTAGATTCTTGTGGCCCTCACGAGTCCTTATTAAAATTGTCACACTAGAAAAGGTGTGGTTCACTTATTTTAATAAAGGCCGCCCAGAGCAGAAATATAATTTAAGGTGCTAAAGTAAAACAATCCAAAATACGCTTTTTATGTAAAAGTTCATACCTCGGCTATAAATAAAATGGCAGTCACCAACATTTGCAGAAGGGCATGAGGTCCAGGCTGAGACAACATCTGTTCCCTTAAGTCTCCTCTGTTGTTCGAGACAGGATGCAACATAGATAGGGCTGTAGAGAATTAGGAGACCTGGAGGTCACTACCACTACACTATTGGCAATGGCAGCAAGGGAGGAGAAGCTTTGGTGTTGGGCGTATGGTTCGCAATCACAATACCACTGCACTTTCGATGCCCACACCCAGTCAGCTGCTAGTGTGGCTTGGCAGCATGGACTGTCTCATGGTCTATTTCGTAGTGTAGGCTGAGATTACATTGACTTTACCTGGGACAGATGCTTCATACTTACATTCTCACCAACGGTCTGCTGCAAGACCTACCCCTTTACCCTTACCCCTTCTGAGGCTGATGGGCATGCCCTGTAAAGCAGGCTTTCTTTCACAATATTTGTAAGATACCTGTATTCCTGGGAAAGACACCTTAGCCTAATTGGGCAATATTCAAGCACTAAACCATGTTGATGGATAAGAGATGAAGGGTCTCCTCCTGTTATAAATCGCAGTAGAGAGATCCCAGTAAAAAAACTATTTTAGCTCACCCACATAACATCTATAATATATGACAGTTTAGCTAAAGGAATTCATAAAAGTCGTCATAAGTGACATAACCTCACCCAAAGTGAGAAACCCATAACCGCGAAACTGTACAATCACTCGACACTAGTACACTTGAATGCTTCTCAGTGCAAGATATAGAATCCACAAATAAAGCATCCCATTCTGGGTAGGTGATCATTCGTCATCCTATATGATTACATGAATGTATGGTAGTTCTGTATCAGATTCAGTTGTTTCTTGCAGGAATTTTGTTCTTCCTGTATGTTTGTCGGTTTTTGAAAATTATGTAACAGTCTTGTAACACCTCCCATTCGCTAGTTATCTGTGCTGTGCCTGTATGTATGAGAGAATCATGTGATTTTCTTTGTGCTGCTGCCAGATGCCCTTTACTTATTGTTTGTGTTAGGCAAAGTTGTTCTGTGGCTGTACATGTTTTACCTTTACTGTATTATGAAGCTCGGTATAAAACTTTCCACTCCACATAAGAAAAAAAGCAATACACATTGCCAATGCTTGGTTTATGCATGATGTGAGTGAAAGAGTGTCCCTCACAAAATATATGAGCAGAGTTTGCTTTTGAGTTTACGTATGAGGTAAGCAGTTTTTGTAATACAGTAAGTGACTTTGCAAAATTTTAAAGGAGAACTGGGAAGTCACTATATGTCATGTGTAACACATCCAGACAATTTTAGCCGACAACACTGCATGCTGTGGTCTTGATCCTATAATGAAACTGTTAAAAGTAAAACTACAGCACCCACAATGCAACAGATGTTTGCTGAAAAAAATAGTCAATGATATTCAATTTTTTTGGTGCCAAAGCGCAGAGTTGTGATATGCAAAATAAAATGTAGTCCTGGGATTTCTACCTCTTTTGCTGCAGGCAATCACCAGTTGGCTCAGTGGTTAAAGGGCAGAGATAGTCTTTCAGATGCAAATGCCAGTGCCCCGTGCTAATGGGCTAACATTAACACTCTTTTAAAAACAAACTTGATAAAAGGACCCATTTACCGGTACATTGCGATCATCAGCAAGTTAGACGTGTGTAAAGACACAGCGAAAAGAAAACGAATTACCTTTCACCCTTTCTTCTCCAGCACATCTTCAAGGATTACACCACCTCTGTGATGCACCCTTACTCAAACAAGTGCAGCACAGACTGCGGGTGGTGCCCCACGAGGGCTGCCATTGCTGGTGAGATCACTCGCCAAAAACATCTGTTTGTTTCATGATTGAAAAGCCAACAAATTGAGAGGCATGGGTATGTTACTTGGATTGGTACTATCAAATCAGAAAGTTCAAACTTTTTATTATTACCAGTGACAATAACGGCCTACCTATCTGTAGTGACTCCATACACCAGTCTGTATTTTACATTCTGGTTAATTACTCTGCCTGTATCTGGTGACATGGGGTTCACCTTGCAGTGTTTAGTGATATTATGGCTTAGCTCTGCCTGGTGCCCCTGTGTCTACCATAGCATCATATCGAAGTACTCTTAAATATTACAATACAATAGCTGTTAGCTTACCATCATGCAAAAGTTAGTTTAATTGTTGGATGTTAACCCATGGTCACACAGGCAGAGACCAGATGGTCATTCCTGGTGTCCTAAGCATCAAACTAAGTGTCAAATTCATATTTTTCTGTCAACATTAAGCAGCGCGCAGTAAATCTGTGGTTCTTACCAATGTAACTTCTGTGGACTCCCACTTAATCATAACTGGAACTCAGGAGCCCCCTACTAAATCACTATTGGAATCTGAGGACCCTAAGTCATTACTGGGAGTTGGGGACCCCCGGCATAAGCATTTTCAATGATTTGAAACACAAACTGTGCACAAAAAATACAGAAACACGCATTCATCAGACAAATACATTAATGATGAAATATTTTATTGAATTCACAAATATACAAAAATCTGAATTTTAAAGGTAAGGTTAGAGATTTTCTAAATTTGAATTGCCACTTATCGTCCAACATATTCTGTTTGGTGCACTTGCACTGCTCCCACAAATGAATCTGAGGATACTAACTCAATTTTTAGCCTCCTATTTCAAATTCCTTCACATTTACAAAAATTTACACATTTGCAACTTAAAATTTAGCTTCTTCATTTATATACATGTTAATCTGTGTATATTTAATTTTCTGACCATTTGTGGAGACCCTGAGTAGCCTTTACAGATCTCAAGCAGTCCACAGACCTCAAGTTAAGAATCACTGTGTTAAATAAATTTAGCAGTATATGATAATGGTTCTACTGTGTAAGTCTCAAGTTCCATTAGCACCAGGCTGGCACACAAACTTGAGAGTGTTCCTAAATGTAATATTGGCACAGAAAGCAACAATAGACATTATAGGAAGGAGAGCACTGAAACTAGGCTGTAGTGAGAATAAATGTCCAGTTGTTCACTAAAGTCGAGAGAGTATTCAGAAGCCATGAAGGCAACTCATCATTTAAGATCCTCCAATACTCCTAAGAAAGCGTCTTATGATGTCACAAAGCTTAAAGATGAGTCTGTCCGTCTTCAAACAGGCTGTCTGTCCTTTTAACATCTAAACTTTACGATAGCTATTGAAACTCTTAGATACAAAATATATTCAACCTTTCATTGCGAATGTCCCTTGTACAATGGTCTCCCATGGCCACTGCCTACTGCTGCCACAAAACGTTTCCCACAATTCTCAAAGGGCAAGGGGACCCCATTTCCTTTTGTGAATGAGTTACCACCCTAAGTTGGGAGTCGATTGGTTAGCAACCGTAAGTCCACTCACAAACCATTGATATATCTGTTATGATTTGGTATTTGGAAAGGACACCTAACACGCGCCCCTTCCTAATACTGAATCAATATCCAGTCACAAACCCAATTTAGGAGTAGGGAAACACAGCGGTGGTCGGCACAGGTAAACACGGTGGGGCGGAGTGGGAGCGGGGGAAGTCGACAGACGACGTAATAGGTATAATTAAATAAATAAATAACACCTATTCCATGTGTTTCTGACTGCTTACATGTTTGATAGCTCAGGTCCCTGGTTTTTCTGCTGTGTGCGCTGGCATGGTGGAGTCACAAGAATGCTCGTGTTACCCTATGATGTGCGGTGGGAGCTGTTTGAGAGCAGTTCTCCTAGCAGCATTTGAAACATCTGGCCCTTGCTGTTCTTGGGCTCAGCTGGCAGGCCTGTTTTCCTTGTTCTCTTTCACATCAGAGCAAAATTATGCCTTTGTCCTCAGTCATCCAGTCCAGTCCTGATGGGAAGGCAACAATGTTTCCTACCCCTTTTTCTAGACTTCCTCTGGTCTTGTGAACCGAGCTTCCATTTGAAGTCAATGATGAAAATTAGTTCCTTGCTCATAAGACCATTTTATATGTTGAAGCAGTGTTGGTTGTGGCAAATCAGTCAGTCACTCAGATCTGATTCAACATTTAAAAAAATGGACCTATTAAACCATTGAATGCGTTTTTCCACAGCTACAGTTCAATTCCAATTTTAACACATATCTATGCTTCCTTGATGATGGGGTGCATGCTGTGATACTAACAGGAAGTGTCTTTCTCTCAGACAACTAGCCTACCTATTGTTCGCGGGGGGGGAGGGGGGGGGGATTAATGAGCAGTAATGTACACTCTGTACATGCATGGAGACAAAGAAGACCGCGATCTCTAAAGTGTACACTGTTTAACGTGGGCCGCACATATACTTAGCGACCCTCAGCCTTGGGTACCTCAACTCCTCAAGTACATAAGACTCACCCTCCGTCACTCTCTGTTGCAAGAGGGGGTTATTTAAAGAACTGGGAGTCTTGATTTTCTCATAATTATTTCATCTGCTCTATCATATTGTGGTCACGAATTTTGGGCTTCTCAATAATTCTTTGAAGTTGATCGTCCTTAGTTTACTATGTGCTGTGTGTTAACATTTAGGGTGCACACATTAATTCTCCCTTCTTATTTTATACTAGTGATCAGTTCCCTGTGTGAATCGAATATATTTTTTCTTAATTATGGGGTAACATTGTGTAGTTTCGAAATTGTTGCTTTGTGCTCTTAGTTATATATAATCTTTGATTCTTTTGTTTTGTGTGTCAAAAATGAATACGCTGGTTGAAATATTTTTATGTCTCGCCTGAGCCAGCGCATGCGCTGTCTCAGGCGAGACATTTAGTAAGTGGGTTTTCAAAGTGCTGCCCACCGGCTTTTGCTGGCCTAAAGCTTGCGTTCACGCGAGAGTGAACGTGTACAGCAGCCAGCTTTCAGCGTCCAAGTCGCCATCTGTAGTGTGATTACTTTCACGTTTGGCGCTGCTACGCGTGCACCACTCACGTGTTTGCCGGCGCGCGCACCCCTGCTTCCACGTTTGCCGTCTTGTTCTGTTAATTCTATTTGTGTATTTAGACTCGAATCCGATATGATCTCTATCATTCTACTCGCGATGAACTGACTCGGCCACACATTAACTTGACGTTGTAACCTTCCGACCGCTTGATGGCGCTGCTAGAATGCAAATAACAAAAGAACAGCTTGAAATTGACTGATCTGCTAATAAAGCACCCCATAGACTCCGAGCCGCTAATGGCATCAGGCTTTTTGTATAAAACTGATGTAACCAAATGATAACGGAGTCCATTATTAATGACCCTTTCGGTGCAATGCCCCCCCCCCGATGTTTAGACATCATGGTCTATTCAGTGTGTGTTATAAAACATACCGTTGTGATTGACATCACAGCCGTCATCAGGGACCTCTTCATTTATGTTTCTGATGGGGCTAATACGAACTTTCTGTCTTGGATATATCTTGATTAGGGGTGCGCTGCAATTCTGCAGCCTTCGCATAGGTCTATGAAGGTTACAAAGTATAAATCTTTGCCTCATCCTGTATAAATCATTAAATGTGTGACAATTTATATCACACATGCCCTTATTTAATACTGAAAGAATAGTTCTGCATAAACTATACTTTGCAGACAGCGTATCTTGTTCTTCTTCCACGTAACGCTAATGCACGTAGAAAAGTAGTGCCAAATGTACACTTGCAGAGAAAAAAACTGCATAAGTTTTCCTTTTGTATGTAGAAGAGCTCTGCAGCGGGTAAGCTTGCTGGGAAACATCTGTGTATGTATCCTGTGTACGGAATCTATTCCATCTTGGGCTGGCTGTGTCCGACTAGAGTGGAGCGGTTCTTGCTATGCAGTCAAAAGTACCTCTCTCTTGCAGTGTGGATACAGCATTTGCAAAGGTAAACCACGAATAATGGCAAATTTAACAAAGGTTATCAAAATGAAAGATTGCAAAACTTTGCTGCAGAAAAACAAGCACACCGAATAAACACGCCTTACGTTGAAGTACATTGCATAAGGGCCCTGCATCGCTTCTGAATCTGCAGCACCGGGGAAAACAACCAAAAAGGTCACCTGCCGTCATTACAGGAGCTTAAAAAAACATAAATAACCCTTAAGCGACTGGCTGACGGCCTTTAATATGGAAATGGAGGCTCTTAAAGGAAGCGCCTCCACAGTGGAAGAAAACATCTTGGGTAAAGGAATAGAATAATCCAGTTTCTGGATGACCGCCCCAGAAGAGAGGTACCAGGCATTCCAGCAGGAAGTTGGCAGCTCCACAAGGCAACTCTAAAGTAAAGTGAAGCAGGCGAGAATCACTCGGGTGCTGGAAATGTCCCGCATGCAGAACAGTGACAATTGTAATGGTAACCAAGTGAACAGTGAAGGCGCATCCTTCCTTCTAAAGGGATGCAGGACGCATTGTGGTGAGGCAGGACCAGTGCTGAACATCCTGCTAGAGGATATCTTGGCAGAATCCTACACGTGAAAGGCTTGTACACAAGGAATGCAGGGCACTACTCGTTCCTGACATGTGCTACAACAGGTGGTGGGAAGGAGGTCCAGGAACTGCACAAGCAAGGCAGGGTTAATCCAATGTAGGTTCAAAATGATTTACTTAGAAGAGGCCAATCTCACTGCTTACACATTGCAGATAGTTGATATACTGTGGGAAATATGTTAATTTGAAGTTTAACTTTATCGAGCGCAGTGGCTTGGCCACCATTTTGTACTATAAGGACCCACTTCACCCAGCACCTGAAAGACCTTCACTGGCTCCCCGTCCAGAAGAGATGTCAATTCAAGATTCTGGCCCACGTCTACAAAGCCCTCTACAAGCAAGGACCCACCTACGTGAACCGTCGCCTGAATATCCACGACCTCCAAGGAATATCTGCTCCGCTCACCTCATACAGTTACCACGCATTCGCCACTACCGCACTGAAGGATGCGCCTTCTCCCATCTTGCCGCCAAGTCCTAGAACTCCCTTCCCCTCCACCTCTGTACATCACCCTTGTTGACTCACTTCAGGAAGGGACTCAAGACCTGACTCTTCAACTAATAACCACAGCATCTAGATAACCTCTCGGGTGATAAGCAGCGCTATATAAATACCACTAGATTGATAATATAAGGTGGATTTATAGAGCGCTGCCTGTCACCCGTAAAGGTATTCAGGCACTGATTGCCCAGTTATGCAAAAGGTCATCACATTTGGATGGCTGAAGAGTATATCATGCAGAACTTTTAATTGTTTAACTGCTCCTCCCCCATACTCCCATGGCTTAAACCGCTAACGTGCTTTAACACCTTCCGTATCAAGAAGGGTTGCAGTGAAGATGCAAGAGGTATTAGGATGCATAGGCTAAAATCGATGCAGAGCTTCAAGGGATCTACTGTTTGACATACAGAAAATATGTTAAGTTTTGAGCAAGTCCAGCAAGGTAGCCATGCACCGTTCTTAAAGCTGTGTCTTATGGACACTGGGTTTCCTTGGCAGAATCTTTTATTTGTTAAAACGCCCTATTGTGCCTTGCCAAAGTTCATGCCCTTTGGGCAGTGGTAGGCTCAACTACATGGCCTCATACCAGTCTCAGTGCCTAGTTGGCATTCCTTGCAGGAGTATTGATCACAGACCAGTTCCTCAGACTGTGCATTGTACCTTTCGGCATGTACAGCAGGCAGGTAATGTGTCCAGGACATGGCTGAAGTCCATAAGCAGTGAGTTTTGGGTGTAGGTTATTGAGGCTGGTTAGCTAACTGTAACTGACTAAATACAGTTTTGGATCTTAAAAATAACACCTCTTCCATTTAAGTTTGTTTACCAGCTACTTGTATATGTAATGCTTTACTATTGTTAATCGGACAAACATCAGGGGTTTTAACTCCCATAGTTCACACAAATGTCATCTCGTGTTTTATTTTTAATAATTTGCAGAAATTATATTCTTTCCTCTGCAGGAAAATCAAATAGTGAATCTAGTGGTTAGCGAGGTCATTCTTTCATCAGCGAATTAAACGTACGACTTATTTTGACACCTGACTAAAACAATACAATTAAAAAATAAACGGAAAAGTTCAAATCCTGTTATTTACAAAATAGGATTCCATAAGCAAAATGCCACCAAAAAAATCTTTTGTGGGGAACATCAAAAAACACTTTCTAACACAAAATTTGAGCTATATAAAAAAAAATGCAAAAAAATTAGACTTTTATACATAACTTCAATTTAGTTCCATCTGGTTCTCTAGATTTCTCTGCGGCACCACCAGCTTTCCTGTGTCCAGAGACCCTTCTGGACCACCCAGGCACAGGGGCTGTATTCCACATGCTCAGGCAGCTGAAAATAATCTACTGGATTGCTTTTAAGGCTCAGAATTTGCCTTTTTTCCATACCGTTCTGCACTTTCCATAAAGAAGGCCCACAGGGGAGAGCCTGGTGTGCTCTGGCGCCACCTGCACCCCCTTATTCACAGGAGTCAGCAAGAACTAAGTTCTGCTAGGCCGAAAGAGAAGTTCTGGTTCCAGATATTCAAGTCCCAGCCCTGAGACACTCTATCCAATACTCAGGCAGCGAATCATGATTTCTTTTCTTTTTTTACTTATATCAGATAGTTCTTCCCTGATTTTGGGATCTTGCGGGGATTTAAAAAATGATTTGTGGCAAACCTTGAATAAATCAAAACTAAAGTGTTGGCTCTTCCTCTACCTAATATTTATGATAAAGTGAAGAAATGCAACATGGCGAAAGCCCCTTGTTCAACATTCTTTGTTTAAGTTGGCCCTGGCACCAGACAGTCATCCAACAGAGCTATAGGAGTGCAGGTGTGAATAAAGGACAGTGAGGTGTGAACTGTGGGTGGTGAGCCAGAAAAGAGAACTAGCTTTATGCTAAACACCATTGTTGAGTTTTAGGTGGACCGTATGACAGTCTTTAAAACATAGGTAAATATTATATATAATAAAAATAGAATGATTCTGTTGATTTTGTTCTACTTAATTGCCTATGCACTGAAAAATTTAGGTTTACACAGGTGTTTTCTGCCCAAACATAAGTTCACAGCTGAAAATACTTCATTTACGCCTGCTAAAAATCCACAATCTTGGATTAAAAGAAAAAACGCATTTTTACAATTTGGTCCTGTAAGACCCCTGCTGAGAGGTCATGGGTCACGCAGGGGCTACTGGGTCCAACGCTGGGGGTTGAGGCAGATTACTTTATGCCCCGAGGCCTGGCCTAGAATGGATTCTGAGCAACTGGGCCAACTACCCTGTCTGCACTTGACTTGCAGTGGGAAGCGTGGTTGGGGTGGGGTTAGAGGGTGCTCCCAACTCAAAATGTATGCTGCAGCAGCAATAAATCATTGTCCAGTCAAATCTCACTTTGATGAGAAAAGAGAAATATTTTATTTCTCCTGTTACCCACACAAAGGAAGAATGCGACATTCAAAGACAAGTACACAGTTCTCCCGGGAGACTCTGGTGTCTCATTGCCGGTTCCCTGTCCTACTTAATACTGGCATTAACAATCATGGTGATTCCCTATTTACTATTGGTAACATCCAGGGTATGCCCCACTAGAAGTCAGAGTTTCAAGAGTCCTCTGTGAATTCGACTTAGACAATAGTGTTCCAGCGCAAAAGCGCTCAAATTAGCAGCAAGTTCCCCCAGGGCCGTCTGGCCCAAAACAAGTCTTACCCACACCAGCAGATGTGGAGTGTCCTGAGTTCCATAGTGCACCCCATCCGCGGGAGCTCACAGCGGATGCAGCCAAGTTCGGGTAAGTCAAATGCACGTGGCCCAGATGGCTGCACTCAGCGGGTGCGGATTCTCTCACTTGCGGTTGCAATCCTGCACCCCGTCCGCGGGAGCTCACAGCGGATGCAGCCAAGTTCGGGTAAGTCAAATGCACGTGGCCCAGATGGCTGCACTCAGCGGGTGCGGATTCTCTCACTTGCGGTTCCAATCCTGAAGAGACCGCATGCCTCCTTCAGCTCCTCCTTCCAGGTAAATGTTCTTTCATTTCGCAGAGGGGATGGCTATGATTATTATGTCTTGGGTCCCTCTCCTCACTTCTCCAACAGGGGGTAAAAGAACAAGTCACAGTCCTTGGTGCTCCCTGTGACCCCTTTCAACATACGGAGTCAACACAACTTACTGTCCACGGGCTCCGGCTCATTCAGCATAGTGAAGTGAACTACAGCAGCCCCTCCTGGCATCCGGGGTCACTGCACTACTACCAAACAAGGCATCCACCCTTATCGCACGGTAGTCTTTCACCCGGCTATCTTCACGGCATCCCCCTCTTGGCATACGGGGGTGTTGACTTAGACATGCACACTGCCCACAGCTTGATCAGTGCAGCAGCTGTTTGCAAACACCTTGCACCAAGAGTCCTCGCAACAAGGCTCCCACGGGACCATGGTACCTCCAACGCTCTCCTCTTCCTAACAGGGTGCACTGGTCTTGGCAAGCAGGCAAAAGCTGGTGCTCCAGGGCAGGTGGTTGTGTCCCCCCAGCTTAGAGGACTGTAGCAATGCACAAATCTGTCTGGGAGAATCTCTCTATCTCCGTTCCATGTTTCACCATGCTGACCTGGGTCTCCAAAATGGCACTTGCTTCTACATACACACACACTGCCCAGCACTGTACCCTTTATGTACTGTACCACTCAAAGGGCACACATACATCAAGCGTATGCATTTAATGTGAGTGCACTGTACCCTTCATGTATTGCACCACTCACAGGCTCACACACATCCAGAATATGCATGTGTCCTGCACGCACCGTACAGGACTACATCCTTCAGGTACTGTACTACTCATGGGCACATGTAGATCCAGCACATGCATGTTCCAGGTACGCACTGCTCAGTTCTGGATTATTCTTGTATTTCGCCCTTCCCGGGCACACACATATCCAGCGCAGTTACACCATCTCTGCACTACACAGCACTTCACGCCAATCTGATGTAGGCCCAGAGTGAGTTAAGCATGCAACAGCAGAACTTTAAATAGTGAGTGTGAGCCTGTAGGCCTCACTCCAGTGACACAGATTAACAAGCATTTGCAATGCAATAGGACTCGCAGTTACACAAGTTTAAGCTATTGGCATTGTAAATGACAAGGCCTTTTATTTATGTTTTTAAAAAGAGAACAAAAATAAAAGGCATTGTTATTTGGAATGCCAATAGCTCAAACTCGCGTAAATGCGAAACCTATTGCATTGCAAATGCTTGCTTATAATTGCTATATATAGTCTAAAGGGAAGTTTGCCATTCCCCCATCTATTCCTGATGAATGGTAACAGTTGACCAGCTGGACATCATCCTAAACATGTGAGAGACTGGTCATGTTTGACTACGTGGATTTATCACGAAGTGACAGTAGGCATCCTACCTAAACCCAGGGTGCTGTTAAAAAGGCCTCGAACTCACGAAACGTTATCAAATATATAACGGGTGCCTGGAGATGGGAAGGTAGTCGCTCGTGTTAAACGTTCCATGTCCTACAACGGATATTAGGTTTGATGCAACAAGTACCAAAAGTCACCTGGAGCACATGCAAGGGGACTCGTTAAACAAGTCTCTGTGCAAGAAAACATTCTAAGTCCGTGAGAAGTTGTGAGCAATAGAATGGTGCATTACTACTGTACCAGAGACATACAGCCGTAGACCACAGAAGATAGTACAATAACACACTAAAAACATTTAAGGAACACAACAAAGTTATTACAATTTTTATCAGATTTACATACATGAATTAGTACTGTTGCGTTAAACAGCGCTCATTCTCTTCGATGTGCACAGAGCTAAGCAGGTAGGAGTATTTATTACTGAAGGATTCCAGCTTTCTTCCAGTAGGTTTTACTAAATTTAGTTGCATGGACAAACTTTTTCTTGTGTAGCAATGTCTCAAGTCATTTCTTTTTTTAACTCTTCCAATTATAATATAGCTCTACATATTGCACATCTGCCTTTTTTAAGAGCTGTAAATACCAAATGTTATTTAAAAAAAATATATATACCCTTTCACATCACCTCCTATTCTGGGCCGTTTCTCTGAAGCCCCTCTGGCTATATCTCTGGTCCTTAATAACGTGTTTCACATGTAACAGATTACTGCACTTCTACCTTTTCTAAACACTATAATTATCAATCGCTATTTAATAAGAAAAAAGCATATGCACCTTGCCGCCACCTCTGGATCATTAACATGAGGCTCAGAGTAGGCTATCCCTGTGTTTCTTAGTAAAACTTTTTATATGGCGCTGCATACCGCTCTTATGCTTTTTAAAAACTGCTATAAGTAATCTATGTTGTTTAATAAGAGCTCCCCCGCTCCCTCGGGCGTTCAGTGCAAGGCGTCCAGAAGGCTTTACCTCTGCCCCTCAATAGCTCTTGTTTTGTACAGTACTAAATGCTCCTTCACTATCCTTTCTGAGCACTATAAATAGCATGATATCAGAATAAGAGACCCAACCCTCTTCCGTGGGCCTTCACTCAGAGCACCCCCAGTAGGCTGTCAATGCGTTCCTTTTTAACAACTATTCAGTAGGCTCTCCTGCCAATATCTAGTATCAATTTAGACAAGAATGCCTCTATGCATGAAGTGGAGCTATTCTCTCCTTGCTTTCGTCCTATGTGCCATTACATAGAAGCCCCCAAACGTCCGCGTGCTGGGCTGCTCTGTATGGGATACCATGTAAGTCCTGTTCAGGCATCTTCTCCTCCCCACTCACCTCGAACGCTCCAAACAGACAAGATCGCTCTTCCCGTCTATTTTTGTTCATCAGCACCGGTGCACTGCTCATCTCCTGTGCCTGCCTGTACTTTATGGCCAATTGATGTAGCAGTTAAGTAAGTTTGCACTCCACTTTAAATGATGCCTTGAACCCGACTCCCACCCCCGGTGTCGCGGAACACCAGTTTGAAGACCTCTGTACTAGAGGTAGATTGTAGGTCAGCCAGTAGTCACTATAGCAAACATTGTCCATTTTGTCTTCTGGAGGATGTGGAGGGATTTCTGCATTGTCCCTTCCTGTGAGAGAAGTGTCTTTTCAACTTGAAAACAATTACTGACAATTTCACAGGCCTTTATTGCTAGAGATGCAGGTCAAAGGGGGGTGACCGTGTATAGCAACCAAAGATGAATGTGGTCAAGCATAAAAATGGAAATAATGCAAATCGGAGACATTGGATTTTTAGGTGGAGCCTATGGGATAACTTCTGAAATGAAGCCGTTAATGCAATTGTTCAGTGAAAACACAAGATTATATACTATTAGTTCGGGCTAAGTGTACCAAGCCTCCTAACCATTTTGTAGGTCTGCAGTAAAATATCCCTGTGCCTTGACAATTCTTGTGGAGGCACATCATTTATTCGCCACACTCCTGACTTTTGCTTTTTCCAATTTGGATACATGATGCAATTCTTTTGGATCATTGAGTTATCTTGAGGATTATGTTGAAGTCTAAGTTCTGGGCAAAACACTTGTGAGAACACAAAGTTTTCTGTGCAAAGTAAATAAATGGTCTGAAAATCGAAACAAGAGGAACGGTGATTTTTGGAGACATCAAAAGGGTCACATCAGCTGCCAAGAATTAAAGAGGAGGATGGAATTTGAATTTCTCTTATCTACCTCATAAATGTTTAATTTAGACAAGTGTATCCAATTAATGGAATGTAAGAAGCAGTGTAACATGCCCGTTGGTTTGCATTGCTCTATGTTTGTAGTTGTATTTAAACTTCTAAATTTCTCAAATATTTTGATAAACTTAATCAATGACTAAAAACTAACAAACTGAAGTGCTTTATAATGATTAAAAAAGCATTTGGAAAGGAAAGCAAATGGAAATTGACCTGCTCTGGGTGTGAAGCTGCATTGTGTAGTGGCAGGCCTCATACCGATATTTAAACTCCAGGGGAGCTGGTGGTGGCAAAGGTGTGAAACTTTGTCCACTAGAATTCCAGACAATGAAAAGAAATAACTTTCTAGTCACTGAAGCGTGTCAAGCAGACCCTAAACACCCTGGTGGCATTCAACAATTGCACTATTTGAGTCCCTATTCAAGTGACTTTCAGTGTAGCTGCATGCTCTTTATCCTCTCGTATACATTTCAATGCCTGTTGTGCTAGTATCCCCGCATTTGTACACATTAGCTAAATTTGTACCCAGAAAATAAATGCTAGCTTTGGCTTGCATTTGGGTACTTTAGGACCACCTCTTACATTTCACATTTACTTACAAAGGAATGCACTTGACCAGAGATTAGCAATCAGTAAAGTACTTTATTGCATGTTTTGTTAAAAACTCTTGCAAACACTGCAGATAAAAATGTTACAATGTTTAAATTCTGATAAATAAATATCCCGATTCCTGTAGATAAAAGCGTCCGACAACCTAATTTATAAAACTCTCTTACGGGTGCATTGTCCATATGTCCTGTAATGCTAATCACTTAAAGAAAGAAAAAGAAAAAAAAAAGGAAAACTCTAGCCCTTGCTTAAAATAGCGTGTGAGTCCAACAGCTATTACGGTAAGCAAGGGGTCTGAGTCACAGGTTGGGGTAGCGTTGAACAGTTCCCCTCCGCCACTTTTTTTGCCGCACGGTCCATGAACCTAACCAGTGCACAATTTAGGATGGTGTTCGGAGATCAAAACAAGCCAACACTGCGCCTCTACACAATCTGACCTCCATGTCGATACATCCCCTTCGTAGAAGAGCCCTTCTTTCCTTCATGAGGTTAGGACATAGACACAGTACATGCAGTAGATCTTCCCTAAGTTGACCGCAAAGTCGGCATACTTCCAGGGTGCAGTCTCTTTTCCTTTTGGGCAGAGGGCAGATCAATGGAATCACCCCCAATCTCAATTTTAAAAAGCGGAGCTTGATGCGTGCGCTGAAAGTGAGGGTTAAATAACTCTGAGGTTTAAGCTGCGCATAGGTGCTGAGAGACATCCAACCACGACTTCTAGCTGAGAGGCTAGCCCGGTCTTCAACTGAGGAAAGCCTTTTCGCGGTGAGTTTTGCTAGCCTCTTGAATTCATTTTGGCTTACGTGTAAGTCCCAGAGCTCACTCAGGCTGAGGATACTAAGCCCACTGGACAAATAGCGGTATGCCGCTCGCCATCGTTTTGTATTCAGCTGTGCCCATAGGTGGTGAGCCAGGCTGCCCTCTTTTGACGCCCTCAGCTTGTGACAGCTCATTAAAAAAGTCATCCTTCGGCCCATTGACTGTTTGCAGATGCCGAATTCCAGCCTGATTTGTGCCGGAGAGGTGTGGGACGATAGCTGGAAGTTCGTCCTGAACATTTTTGCGACTATTTTGTCTAGTTGGCTGCAGTCTAGACCTTTTAGCACCTCACTTCCATACGTTAGAGTTGGAATCACGTTTGCCTGGGCCGCCTGAAGAGTTGGAGCGAAGGTCGGGCCAAATAATTTCTTATGTATTGAGCTGAGTGCAAATGCTAATGCAGTTCCTTTCTCTTTTTGTTCATCCAATTGGCGCTTGTATCTGCTGTTATTGTTGAAGAAAACTCCTAAGTACTTGTGACAGTTGGTTTCCTCAATTCTTTTTGAGTTTAAGACCCATGCCAGCTTCTTGGGCCTCCCTGAGTGAACCGCCAGGATTTTAGTTTTCTTGTTATTGATCTGAAGCCCATTTCTGTTTGAATATGCAGTGGTTGCATCCAGAAGCCGTTGTAGACCTATCTTTGTGTGGCTTAAAAGAACCACATCATCGCCATACAACAGATTAGACAGATGGCGACTGCCTAGTTTGGGTGCGTGTGAGAAGGCTAATATTAAGGGCTTTCGGGAGATCCGATAAAAATAAGTTAAAGTGTGTGGGGGCCAGAACGCACCCTTGCTTGAGGCCTTGCGTAGTCGGAATTGGTTGTGACAGTCCAGAGCCATCCCCAATCTTAATCCTGACCCATGTATCCTGATGTAAAAGCTGCACAGCTCTCAATAAGCTGTTTGGAATGTTCAGTAAAGAAAGCTTCTGCCACAGCTTTGACCTGTTGACCTTGTCAAACGCCAATTTGTAATTGATAAACCCCATTTAGATCGGACTGGTACTGAACTCTCCCTAGTCAATTATAAAGGAAAGTGCCATCAGGTTGACCATGATGCCAGTATTACTTGTAAATCCGGTTTGGTTTATTGGAATTATTTGGCATGCCTCGGCCCATGCCCGGAGTGAGTTTAGCAGTGTCCCTGTGAAGTACTTAGCTTTGTTGTCAATTAAGGCAACCAGCCGATAGTTGCCTTGGGATTTGTTTTATCTCCTCCTTTAAATATCGGGACGAGGATCGATCCATTCCATGAAGGCGGGATGGTGTTCATTTCGAGAATGGTGGAATAGAGCGGAGCTAGCTGAGAAGCCCAGAAAGCAGGTTCCTCCTTAAATAGTGCTGGAGGGATGCCTCCTGGTCCTGGGGCTCCATCTTTTAGTCCTTTTCCAATCTGCTTTTGGACTTGGGCCTCCAGGGCTTTGCTGCCCTCTATGCAAGTAGCCTGATTGTATCTTTCAATTTGCCTTTCTGTTGCTGGTGCTTTATAGAAGCGCTCTGGCGTTCGATTACCCTTAGTCCCAGGTTGAGCCTCCGGAGCTTTGTTGCCCTCTATGCCAGAATCTTGTTTATCGATATGTTCTTGTGGGTCGTTAAAATGGGAAAAGGTACCACTCTGATTCCAAAATATTTGATGAGGCAACCTTGGGGACCTTATGTCGGGGTAGAGCCTGGCCCAGAAGGAGTTCAAATAATCCCTTCGTTGTTCCTGTTTAGCAGCCTTCAATTGGCCTCGGGCAACTCTTAATTCACTCATTATTAGTGGGTCCATTGGCTTCCTCTTCAGTTCCCGCCATTGTCTGTTCATGTTGCGTTTGACAGATCGTATCACAGAGTCCCAGGGGGTCGGCTATTGCGACCCGGTCGCTTTTATGTGTTTTATCGGTTTTGCATGCCTAGCTATCAAGTTTCTTGAGAAGCTTATCCAGTTTGAGATCTGTTGTTCTACTGGTATTCTCGTTCATGTGCTTCCCTTCTGTCACTAGGAGCTGAAGGTTGTTAACTGAACATTTAATACGTTTTAAGTTGATAGTGGAGCATTCAAAGGCTTGTGTCACTGCCTGATCGTGTTGCAAGAGCCTAATGCTGAGGGAAATTTCTTGAGGGCTGTGATCGCTTTCTAATCTATTGCCAAACCCGAAGCCAGAGACATGATTCAAAAGGGAAAGGCTGACAAAGGAATAGTCGATCAGAGATGCACCCGTTTTGGATAGAAACGGGAGACCGGGCGGCTTATCAGGAAGAAAACGCCCGTTAAGTGCTCTAAGGCCAAGATGTTCCAAATTGCCTTGGAGGGCAAGGCCCTTTGGGTCCTCCTTGCTCCATCAAGGACGGTCCTGCGGTGGTATGGCCCAGTCGCTTTCCTGCAGCTCAATTACCTCGTTCTTTTGTAGGTCAGACATCAGCCACATGTTGAAATCTCCAGATAATATGATGTCCGCATTCGGGAACCCAGATCTCATGTTTAATACTGTCTCGATCACCTCGTCAGATAGGTATAGCCTAGACGCTGAGTTAGGACGGATATACGCGTTCAATAAAATTACAGTCCTACACTGACCTTTGAAAGTTCTGACTAACTGAAGAACCTGGGAGCAGCCTGCTAGATCCCATGAAGTAATTGTGCTGTTAGCTGATATATAATGGCTAAGCCGCCGCTACATCGTCCGGAGGATTTCAATTTAATTGCTGGATGGTGATCCATTTTAAACCCTTCGAGGTGCTGCGGCTCTTCCAGCCATGTCTCTTGTAATAGAATAATCTCGAAGGACCATAAGTAGGATACCGTGGCTGCCTCCCCCATTTTGTTTGCTAACCCATTAATGTTCCAGGAACATACCCTTAGTAGTCTACCTTCATGAGCCTTGTGGCCATTGTTTTGTCATCGTAGCAGTCTGGTTGTGTTTAGTGACCCCGCGAACCACGACCATGTACTGGCCTGTTCCGATTCTATATTTTGGATGTGCTGACCGTCGCTTGCTTTTTTGGAGCTGGAGGTGGGGGTTTTGCCCAGGGTGCTCCTCAGGACCGAGTAGACTAGTTTTGGTCCTTTGCATGGGCGCCCTGCGGCCCGAGTGATGTGAAGAACGTGTGGGTAGCCTGGTTCCTTACCAGGGATTATGGAAATGCCCCACTGTTTAAAGGTTTCCTTGTGCCTCAGGATTTTGTTTGATACCTCTGCAGAGCGCCAGGTGACCTTAGTGGATTCGTTTGTTTGACCCTGGCCTGGTGCAATACATTCTATTGAGATGATGTCTTGTGATGCAACCTCCTTTGACAGGCCTGTGGCTTCTATTAGTTTCATGATGTTTCAACGATTTAGTATGTCACAGCTGCCTTTGGACTTGTATTTTGGATAGAAAAGAGTGACAGTTGTAGTTGCTTGAGGTGGCCTAGTGGTCTGAAGGCCTTCATGTTTGTCTACAGAGTGGATGTTCTCTTGGTCACAGTTAGTAAGGTTGCTTTGGCTCAGATCCCTGTGGCGGAAAGCCTGCCCAGGGGGCGCCTCAGGATGACCAGTCTTAGTCTCTGTCCCCAGCATACCATGCATAGCGAAGTTTCCTGTGCAGGTTCCGGGGGCAGCATGCTTAGTTGCATTTTGGACTGATGAAGGATCAGACCTATTCGGTACTCTAGGTCTCTTTTGGGCTGCATCGCGGCCGACTTGCGCCCCAGTGTCATGTACCTGATTGGGTGAATGGATGCCGCCCAAGTGTTTTGTTTGCCGGCAGCTGGCTTGAGCCTGCTTAGAGGTTTTAGTTCTGCCCAAATGATCTGTGTCCCAAGTGCGCTTTGGGCCCTCTACCCAAGGCAAAAATGTAAGGTTCGAGAGTTGCCGTTGGCTATTGTCAGATGGCTCTGTTTTTTCCCCTTTTTCCCCGTAGGCTCAAGGTCTTCCTCGGCGCGAGTCTTCTCCTCTTTAAGGTGTAGAGAACCAGTCTGTTGCTTTTTGACGATGCCATATGAAGTGATTGGTTTCTCCTCTTCCTTAGCTACCTCTTCGGTTCTTTTTGTATCCTTATGTCCTGTTTGGGCTGCTCGTGTGTGAGTGTTAAACAATGGGTAGAGACTCGAGTCGTGCGTAGTTCGGCGGATCTTGTTACGGCCCTTCCGCTTTCTATGTTTATTTCCCTTACAGTTGTAATCCTCCGTGTCCTGGTCCAATGGAGGTTTTGTAGTGGGCGCCTCATTTCCAGCAACTGGGGACTCTTGTTGGTTGGTTCTTTTGCTGCTTATGGCCGGTGTTTCCGGAGGCAATGGCATATCCCTGGCGTCGTCCTCCCTGTCCCCTGGGTTTGCTACCTATTTGGCGCTGTTGGTGGGGTTTGTAGCGCTGACTCCTTTGCTTGAAGGGGAAAGCTTTACCTTGGTGGTGATTTCTTTCAAGTCCACCATCATCTCCGGGAGCGTGCTTAGTTTGCCTATTATTGGTGAAAAGTTGCAGCCTTGTCGCGGGAGATCAGCATCCGCTTGGGTCCTCCTAATCAAATTGTTTAGATTTGTGATTTTATCATCTATATTAGCGACATACACCGCCAGTGTGTTTAATAGGCTGATTTGTATATCCGGTTTATTAGCTTGGTATGTCATCGCGTCGGCTGACCTTTGTAGAATGTCCAGAGCTGTGGCCCAAGCAGATTCTTGTTTGAATACCTCCTCGTTTCCCCCGTTTGGAACCGGTGAGGGCGTGGGGTGGTTGTGGGCGGCTTCTCCATATGATGAAAGCATGTTTTCCCATTCTTTTGAATGAATGAAGGAGAGATCTTTCTCCAGTGTGCACGCGTCCTCCGAGTATGGCATAGGCTGGATCCGGCCCTGCCCCTTAGGTGTATACGGGTCGAGCTCCCTTGTACCGTCCCCACTTTGTGATTGGTACACTTTCGATTAGCAATCAGAAGATATTGTATTCCGAGGGATTTCATGTAGTCGTTTTTTATTGGTTTACTTTTCTTACAAAATTGGATTGCTGTGTTGAGCCGCCACTATCCCATTGTGTCAACTGTTCCCAGAGTTGTCCTCCAATGTGCTTATCCCTTGGTCATTTGTAGCCGCAGTTCAGATGTCTAGTATTAATTGAGACAAGAAAATTGTGTACAGCCTGACAAGGGTTTTACTAATCAGTTATCATTTGCAGTCCCAGATAAATTTCTTTCGATACAGTACACTTTTTTTTCTGATTTACCATCTGTTTTAAAGGCCTTCCAGAGCCTCTTTACTCAAGCAGCACAGAACCAAACCAAATTTTCAGGAGACGTTTCACGTCTGGTTACTTAAACCTTGAGTAAAAAAAGTACCCTTTTATTGCATGTTCATATCTAGTACCGTGAATATGTATTAGATATTGTACATTTTGAGTATAATTAATTATGCTTATTTTGCTGTTCATGCTTCTTGATCCTTTTTGTATCTCATTTGTATGGTGGCCCAGTGATTGTCTATCCTGTGTCTCCTCTCCTACATCAACCACTGCCTGACTCTCCACCAGTCGACCAGACAACTCTGACCCACCTCTTTTGCCATCCCACTCGTCTCCTGCATCTGGCGGAGCAGCAGCAGACATCGCTTCTTCTATTACCTTGCTACCAAGTCCAGGAACGACATCCCGCTTCACTTCCAAACCTCCACCTCACTTGCCGACTTCTGGAAGGGACTCAAGACCTGGCTCTTCGTTAAGGCTCCCTTCTCAGCGTCTAGATACCCCATGGCGTGATAGGCCGCGCTTTACAAATACTGAGTGATTCACAAAATAGGCTATTTTACCTAATAAAAAAATATGAAGGAGATGCTTTAGACTGTGTTTATAAATTGCAGAGACTACTCCACAGGACAACATTTTTATTTTTCGATAAGCATTTCCATTTCAGCAGTATGCCACGGAGATGCAATTGTATCTGAGCCTCTTCTAAAAGAAGCATAGCTTTCTGAAGTGCCAGGCATGCCCTTTACACAGGCTAACAGGCAGCTCCATTTGCTTTTCTTATGTGATAGGCAAAGCCTTGAATATACAGAAGATGAATATAAGAAATAAAAGAATGTGATCGGCGATGCTTGCACATACCATTTTTGACTATTGATGGTACCTAACTGCAATAGTGTTTTTCATAATTACTTTATGTACCAAAACAATGGAGTACTTCTCTAATGGAACAATTGCAGTAGCATCCATAGTTAACTAGTATTGATCGAGAATTATCATTTAATCTACTTGTATTTCAGCCTCTTGTTTGCATTGGGGGGACCAGTCAAGTCCGAGACCTCTTACATGGCACATATGAGCTAAAACAAAACTCCGGCATGGTGCTGTTAGGGAACAAAAAGAAAAGACACCATATTTAAGGAGCATTTTAGAATTTTATTTTATTATTTTGTTTATGGAAAGGTTTATTGAAGGCTTTCAGTGACTTGCTATGGGTTGTTTTGTATGACGACTTACATTGTGTCTACCCTCTGTTGCTAGATGCCTCAATGTTGTACAGATAGTGAGTTAAAAAGAGACGCACGATATTTATTTGGAAAATGCAAATACTCAAGGTTTGTTGAGTCAATGCGTTGCTTTCACTGGATTCTGTACATTGACTGCATACGTACATAAGTACTGCATATGAGAAAATTAACCTAGCACTTTTTCTTTTGAAGCCTCATCGTCGGAAGAAACCATTCATAGAGAAGAAGAAGGCTGTAACCTTCCATCTAGTACACAGGAGCCAGAGAGATCCATTGGCTGCCGATGAAACTGCGCCTCAGAGAGTCCTGTTGCCTACTGAAAAGGTGTGTTTTAGCTATCATTGATATTTAGCAATGTGGGTGGAGCTGGGTAGAGCCATATAATCTCGAGAGCTCAAGATATTATAATATAATATTCCTTGCACTACCAAATGTGATTTTAATACTTTTCAGATCCATGTATTCTTGTCAAAAAAAATACCCAGTCGGAAGAGGTTTTCTCTAGAAACCCATTTCCACAGATGTTTTAAATCGCACTACTTTCCAAAGTTGCAGGACCCTACCTAATGAATGTCTTTCATGTTGGAAATTTGCCTGAAGGTCTGTTTTTTCAAATCTGTATTAAATGGAGGATTCTGACGCCTCTTAAAGGGGTGGTGGGTGACAACACTTTTTTTCTTTTCTTCCTAACTTCTTTTTTTCTTGCACTACATGCCTCCCCACTGCCATTTTGTTTTGGTCCTTAGAGGCCCAGAGCAGTGGCGGCTGGTGAAATTTGAAAGTGGTGAGGCGTCAGAGCAGTGGCGGCTGGTGAAATTTGAAAGTGGTGAGGCGTCAAATTATTGCCGTTCCGCACTGCGGTGAGCGAGTGTAGCAAGCGTGCCCGAACAACCGACGGGGGCTGGGGGGGGGGGGGCAAAAATTTTGAAAAAAGAGCGGACAAATGGTGCATTTTCAAGCAAATTTGAGAAAGCAGGAAGGTTAATAAAGCAATACGATTTAATTATCATTTAAGAAATTGTCAATTTGTATGACCTATAGAGGACAATCTTTGCCAGAAGCGCCAAGGAATGCCCTACACTTCTACTGTTCCTCGTGTCCAGCCTTATGTAAAAACTCCATAGGTATGAGTGAACCTTCAGAAACGTGATTCAACTGAGACATAGAACTTAGAAAACCAACAGAAATATCTCACTGTGACCCCACGGCACAAAAAGATACCATGTCAGTGTGCAAGCGCCGCAAAAGTGTACAGAAACAGCCAGCAGTAAAATCATAGCAGAACAGCATAAACAACGCACTGTGAATTCAAGTCACAGAATCGAATTCACACTGTGAAATAACAGCACCGCATACCCTTAAAGACATCTCTCTGCACCATCTGAGAAAAGCAAACACGTGGACAGCATAAATACACAACATTTTATACTGTTAGCAGAGGAAATCACAAATATGTAAAACTCTTCCTGGTTTTTTTGGTGCATGAAAACATGTACCTAAACATCTCATTTTCACATCTGCCCGAATGGATCAGACCTAGACAAACATTTCTATGACTTTATAAAAAAGCAAATCAGAGAGGCACACACATTTGATGGGGCAACGACGAAAAAACACAGAGACAACTTGTTGTGACTTCAGAAAAACAGAGGACACAAATGGACGCACCGCCACTGAAATAAAACCGGAGTTGCTGTAGTACATTAGCAACAACAACAACAAAAACATATGGACAACATCGTTATTTTCGGTCTGTGGTACACCGTTTTACACCTTGTCCACGGAAGGCATACCTATGGAGTCCGCAGCTCCCAGCAAGGAAGGCCGGTGCTTGAGGCGCCCCCTGTTGAAGTAGAAACCACGTCACACTTGCCTTTGGCAAAGTACACGGCTGTTGAAAGACCCCCTCCAAGCGCTAAAACGTGTATACACAGTCTGCCGCATTAACTGTGATATCGCGGCCTGCTGCTTGGTCGCTGTATGCAACCGGCCACAAAAAACACAAGGGACACAGAATGACACGCACACACGCTGTGATAGTGTGTCGGGAGCTGAACCCCGTGCGGTTCCTCCCCATTTGTTATGCACCCTGCAGGCATTGCCTGACCCGCGGATGACTTGACATCCTCATCCGGCCAACACGCCGTAAAGTAAGACTGCTGACCCACTACATTAATAAGGGTAACCATAATAATATGCTGGTCCCATCATAAATGACGCTGTTAACGTCCTGACTTTTCAGTCACCCTACAGCCCGCTTCAGAATTATTCGCCCCCTTGTCTATTAAGGGACATGAGCTATTTTACTTTTGATTGTAATCCTTCCACAAAAAATATTTTATAGCTGAAACTAGGAATATAAAACGTAAGCCCAGTGATTCTTTTAAAGAGGGAAAATGTTTTGGGGATGGGGATCTAAGATGACGTGTTCGTGTTCTGAATCATAACAGTGGAGGAAGAGGGGACGATTGGGAAGAACCTCAAATCAGTGTAACATCACAAGATACACTGCAATGTCGCTGCAACCTTCTGCTGACCAGCATTCGAATGGACATCCCTCTGCCCTTTCCGAAAGTGTTAGAGAAACGCCGAGGACCAGCAAACCCGACGAGAATTGTACTTTTAACCACATATAAGGAAAATACAACATTACAAATCACTCGCATGAAAACAAAGTGAAAACCAGACCCCAGGGATTTGGAAAGCGCTTGCAGTGTTTGCGCGGCATAACCTGGGAGCAGTACAGGCGGGTTCAGTTCCTAGCACACAGGCACATGCCCGGCAGCCACGGCCTGGCAGGCCCCCAGCAGAAAGCCCTGCTCAGACACAGTGCATCCTCTGTAGCGAGAGTCGGGTGCCAGCCGGGGAACAGAGGGATCTTCATTAACACTTTGAAAGCCCTGCAGTGGACCAGGGGCCGCACAGAATCCCTTTGTTGCCCCATCATGTAAATAAAACCCTCCTGCCGGGGCACGTGAAGCAGCCGTGGCGTATGTATGTGAAGCACACCCCCCGTGAAACGGCATGTGAATAAAACCCTCCTGGCACTCGCATGTAAATCACAAACATTGTATAACGTGATGTGTGTAAACGGATTTGAATAGCTCGCCTGATGAATGCGAACAAATCACACCAGGATTCTGAAAAGTGGTTTCATTAAAACGGAGTGGCACACGCATCTGAAGCACATACTTTAAACCAATGCATCACTTACCACAAAGGGTAACTTATAGCTCCTAGATTCGCTTCTTATCACCGTCTGATTTTTAATGCATATACCTGAATAACCTGTTATGCCTTTGGCCTACAACGGCCTTTCCTATGTATTGTACTTTGATGCATATGGCCATAATTTGCAATCAGTCGCGGCTCGCGGGGGGGGGGACGGATGGGTCGCGCACGGGGGGGGGGACTGAAATATATTAAACAAAAAACTTACCTCACAGCCGGTCCACGCCACCTCTCAGACCTCTGCTCCCCTGGGCGCCTTCACGAACGGCACTGGAGGGGCCTGCCAACCCCTCTCAGCCAATCCTGGCGCTGCCAGCAGTGCCAGGATTGGCTGAGGGCACAGCTTACGCTACGCCCGCCGCCTGCCCATTAGGAGACCGAGGGGCTCCTAATGGGCATGCGCAAGCCAGTGCAAACACAAGTGCGCATGACTGGGCACGGGTGAAAATTCGCTCACCTTCCCCACTCATGTGCACTTGTGCTGCTGCCTGTTGCGCCTGGTCTAACAATCATGTCAGTCAACATGACGCCGGACCGCCCACCCCCTTCAGACTCTGAAGGGGGTGGGCGGTCCGACGTCATGCTGACTGACATGATTGTCCGTTGGTTCTCCCTCGGCGTCTTTGAACTTAAGTAAACTGATTCAGTTTACTTAAGCTTAGAAACGCCGAGGGAGCTACGGGCGGGGGGGCTAAGCCCCAACGCCCCCAATGGACGCACCGCCACTGGCCCAGAGTCTGTTTTGTCGTGCATAACACCACACAAAATCTAAAATTCTACTTTACATGTATTTGCATAACCTTTCAGTTTAGGAATAGGGTGTTTGTAGCCTTTTTTTTATTGCAGTCCTTTATAGAGCAAGGTCACTAATAGCTTTTTGGCTTTGAAGATAAAATTACCAAAATGTTATTAGGCCATATGTACAAAGCATTTTTGTGGTTGCAAACACTGGAGTTTGGAGTTTGCTTTTTGCAATGTTTTAAGACCATTTCGCGATTAAGTTACAGAATTACAAATTGGGCCTAGCAGGGGAAGCAAATTGGTATTTGGAAGGGCCGTGTACAAGGCTTTTCCAAACAGCGATTTGAAAGGGACACTCTTTCCAAATCGCTGTTTTTTGTAACCAAAAATCAGTTGCAAACTATTGAAATTTTACAGTCTTCCAACTTGGAGGAATACATGATGAGGGGTTCCCTTGGGAGCCCTTCTGCAAAGTGAATGTAAAAAAAAAACGTTGTGGCGCAATTTTGTGAACAGATTTATCTTTACATTGGTTAGTTCAAATTTCTTACTGGTTGCAAAAATACTAGCCGCAGTTTGCAACCAGTGTTTTGTACATGTGGTACTTAACATTCTAACTGTACCTTGTCATTAAGTTCTTTGCGGCATCTTCAGATGTCGCCTCAACAGGTAATTATGCATAATCCTGTGAGGTAATAGAAGACGGTTATGTTATTAACAGCCTTCTGGAAAGGTACCTAACTTGTGAAATCTATTCTCTTGGTCTGAAAGGTGACTTGATATCTTACTCAGGTATCCCTGTAAACTGGATATACACACTTTTTAATTAACTGATTTGATTTGATCCCCTTCATTTATTGTCCAAGTTAAATATTCTGGGTTAATGTATGAGGAAGTTAGACATGCCATATACATTGTATCACTGATATTCTTTCAGGGGTCCCATTGTGGAAAGTGTGTTTACTGTATTTCTTTCACAATTACGATATATGAAATTAGGAGCGAAAAATTGTACTTTCATTGGAATGAGTTCATGTTATGTCACTCAGCCGTCTTGTGCAAATAATAGCAAAACAGTAAATGATGTATTTATGAAATGTGATGAACTCTGAATCAATTTGAAACCTTATACAACAGTGTAAATATTACAGAATTAACGAATGTTAGTTTTTCAAACACTGTTTCTAAGAAAGTAGATTTATGGGAATGTATTTTTTCTGAGAAACCTAGATTAGAATTTATATATGTGTATAATGTCTTGGGTAAGTGAAGGAACGTCGTAGTGTTTTTACTGATTACAAATGAACGTGCTCATAGCATAATTATTCACAGGTTGGTGATATTAACTTAATTGAGTGTATAAATGGGTAAACTAAGATTTCAGTCAATTACCATTTTTAACAAAAAGCATACATGGTTGAAATGTCCAGTTCCAAGTCTCCATTACCTTTGGAGCTTGTTAAGAAGAGATATTTTAAAGAATAAAGAAGACTGTATTATTGCACCTATCCATGTCAGAAGGCAAATTTTGTAACTAAGAAATCTAACACCTTGCCTCTGCAGTGTTGCATTTGTTACTAAAGAGAGATGGTAAGCCATCAGAGAACCCCTTTATATTGTGCATTTTCTTAATGACATATATATTCTAAACCACAGATCACCACATAACAGCTAAAGGTGCACCTTACCCAAAGTCAGCTAGGGTACGAGAAAAGAAATGTGGATTCATTATACTGGTCTGGAAAAACTAAACCTACACACATTGTCTCCGTCACCCATTGGGACTATTAGGGGGCCATTGTGCAATTCGAAAACTATTCTGTCCTTTCTGAGAAGGGATATCGCTTTCCAAGAAAAGTATTGTCTTACCACAAATCCACGAGGTGTGGCAAGACTCCTTGTTATGAACAGTCTGACTGTGCGTATAGGATTCCCTCCTTTTAGATCCTAACAAGATCATGGACCAACGTATGCAGAGTTTGAAAGCGACAACTTTGTTGCAATAGCCTCTCCGATAACTCCAGAGTTAGTTGATCAGCCCATTTGTAAGAGGCAAAGAGAAAATCCCCTCTCAGAGAAGACAGGTGTAACTGAACTGGCAAAGCCTAGTGTGTCCTCGACCTTTTGTCTTAATCTCCCTCTGGATGATCTCTGTATAAGGTGAAAGTATTAGAAATCTACCTTTCATATCTATGTCAAATGGTCTTTTAAGCCATGACTCTTTCCTCGGGGCCAGTTGTGGTTTGTCCTTCAATCTAATCGTCACACTTCAGGATGTTGAGTTCTTTTGCTTCTGGAAATCAAATTTAAAGCCTGTTTAGCGTTAGTTTAATTTCAGTAAAATTTATTTGCAGACGTTTACTAGACAGGTTTCTGGGCAGTGAACACACCTTGAGTCATCAATCTTTTCTTGAAAATGTAAACCTTTCCTTATCTCTAATTGGGTTTCATAGAGAACCTTTTATTTTATTCAGTTAGCAGATATCTACAAAATGTATGTTTTGTAGTGTCTACATTTAGACTGCAAGCCTTTTATGCCGGTACTTTGATGACTTTTGTGTACCAGTAGTTAAAAAGGGTGAAGACAAATGGGGCCTATGAAACATGCATTTAGATTGCCTAATTAGTGATGTAGTTGCAGTAATTAAGCGTTTTTTATTCATGGACCGGCAGAATTCACCAGTGTAATTTCTTTAAATGTTGAACCCAGCTCTGGCTTTACATGTAGCTATGAAAATTAGCACCAGTCCAAGTATGCAAAATTATTTTCGGCATCGAAGGTAAGAAGAGAGATTTATTCTGGTAGCCATTTCAATATTGCTTTCAAGACCATCTGAACATGGTCACCAGCTTGCTTATTTTTAATGAAGGCTGATTGGGGCTGTTCAGATAGGGGTGACTATGTGAAATGAATATATTACAGTTTTGTGTAGGTAATAGCATCACAAATTACTAGGGTAGTTGGTAGATGAGTGTTACAGTAGAGCAGATCTTTTTTTGTAATGAAGGTAAGAAAAGATTCAGTTAACGAATTGGTGACAATGCCATTCTGTACTAATCAGATAAAAACCTTTGACAGAGGGCGTGCTAATAGTGAAGGATTGGTAAATCGCCATGGAAAAATTATTTTGGTGTAGGAGCATTTCTGGTCTGCCCCTTCCCCATGGAAATCCATAGATCTGATATCCTACTTATTGCCTCAGCGTTAATCTCTAGAAAGACTGGCTCTGCTAACTATTGCTATTGTAGCTCTAAATTTAAGAATTAATTTGCTGAACGAAAAAGTGTGTTCAGTAAAGACTTGTCAAATCTCATGATCTGTTTGCTAGACTAATTTCTGTTGGTATTTAATTCTGTTGCGAGGCCCAGAATATATCGTAGTAGTCTATTTGCCTTTTTGTATTCTAGTTAACTCATGTGAAGCAGAAGCATTCTTAATAAACACGTACTGTGCTTCCACCAGTAGCATTTCACAAATGATGGTATATTTTTGAGTGTAAATGACCTTGTATCGCTTTTCAAGTTCTGTGTGCCCCAAAAAATTTGCCTTCAACTGTACTTAGTTCAGTTTCATCACTTGACCACTTCTTTCAGCTTTCGTAGCCCATAAAACCTCACATTGTATATTTTCAGTATGATATTTCTAAATTGTTATGAACCTTGATAATATTATTTGGGAGTACAAAGTGTTGTCTGGTAGGTTCTTTACGTTTTTAAGATCCCCTAGGATGTCCAGATCACAAGGATTATCACTGTATCATAAGGACAGTGGCATGATCTGAGCTAAGTTTGTCGCCTAGGTCAGCTTGTCAAATTATACATTTGAGGTAATTGCTAGTTGGGAAGTAGCCTAGTTGCAAGTGCAACTAGACTAGTAAAATTCATAGTCATCCAAGTAAAATTTTTAAATTTCCTCTAGTATTGTGGCACTCTCTCCACACGTCGGCTTTCGGTAATCCAGTCATTAACCTAATCCAGGTAGCGGTAGGTAGGGGAGCATAATACATAAACTGTTTGAATAGAAGCATCTCTTATTGGGCTCAAAGGGACATTTAGACTCCCACCTCGTCACTATTCCCGCACAAGGAGAAGCTTTAAATCCAGATGTAGTCTTGAAAAATTTATGAAAAAGTTCCTGCTCTTTTGTGAGGCTACAGAGAGATGACATTGCTTCTTAAGTCGATTATGTATCCCTCTTCATCTCTTGTATTGTTTCACAAATTAAAGCACAATTTAGAAACTCCAAGAATATCAGTCCCTCTTAGTTTAGAGGTGCACAGGGAGTACAATTGTATTAGGAACACCCAAGATCTCAATTTATGAGTGTCCTTCAATATGCATGCCTTTGGAGTAAACCAATATCAACATAAGGAGCATTTATTCTTTCTAGCATCCAGTGGCGGCTGGCAGGGAACGGGGGTGGCGAGGCAGGGGTCAAAGTTAAAAGAAGCTTTATTCGATTGTAAAATTATGCAATTATAAAAGCAGTACATACATTGATATAATCAGAATGACAATATAAAATAATGTAACTCCATTGGTATGCGTCATATATAAAAGTAAAAAATATATATATTTAATCAGGGATAACAGAATTGACATCCACAGTTAATTAAAACACTAAGCTCTTCCTGTAGGCGACCGTCCTTTTCAAAAACATCGCAACTTTCCAGATCATATCAGCATTGTCCAGGGTTTGCAGTGCAGTATATGCAGGTCGACAAGTCCTAAGTCCCATCATTTTTAACATTTGTCGAATCCACATTTTCCTAATTTCAAAGTAAAAGCCACAAAAAAAGATAACATGGATGGTGGATTGACATGAGCAATCATCACAAGGACAAGCTATCAAAGTGCGACTCCAATTATTCATATTAGGAAAGCTGGTGAGTCTGTGAAATATACCAAGTCGAAATCTTGTTAGTAAAAACCTATCAATGGAACTATGGCTAGATAGGGCTGTATTTTAAAAACACTTAAAATCATTTGGTTATCTAATACCGAGGGTTTAGAAATTTCCGTCAGCCTTGTCATTTCCAGCATAGCAATACCTTCTTTTTTTAGTTCCTTCTTGCTTACTGTGTGCAAGGATTCAGGGTCAGTAAAATATTCAGGATGGCCCAGATTATGCATAAAATTAGAAACATAATAAATCCAGGGAATCCTTAGAACTGCTTCTAATTTTAAATATCCTTTAATACATCTCTATTTAATGTGGGTTCTTCTTTAGTCCATACACGGTGCCACAGTAAGACTGGCTCAAGTTTAATCATGTCAGTCAGATATGTTAATCCCAATTCTGCATGACAGATATAGGCAGGTGTTGTTCTTGGTACAGACAATAAATATCTTTACAATTTATTTTCCACTACTTGTAGGGAGTTAGTATTTGTAATACCCCAGATTCCGTACCCATAGGTTGCGGTGGAAGTACATTTTGGCTGGTAAATTTGTAGAAGTTCCAATGGTGGTCGTAACCCTAATCTTTTCGAAAACTGGGTGAGTGCGGATATAGTGTTAATAAAACTAAGTGTTTTAAATCTTATTGCCTGTGCCCACATGTCCTCTTGGTGGAACATAACACCCAGATATGAAAAAGTTTTTGTTATGTCAATCTTTTGATCCGCAATAAACACTTCACAACATTTTTTCCTCCCCACCCCACAGCTCATAACATAAGTCTTGGATGTGTTCACTGTTAGTCCTAAATCCCGCATAAAATCATTAAAGCCGTTCAAAACTCTCTGTAAACTGACTTGGGTTCTAGACATTAAAACCGGGTCGTCGGCGTATAAAAGGGCAGGGATTGGGCGACCATTAATCTTAGGGAAGTCAACCTTTTGCTCAAGTAATGCGCCCTCCAGATCATTTATGTACAAGTTAAAAAGAAATGGTGCGAGGACACATCCTTGTCGGACTCCCCTGCGAATTGAGATTGGAGTTGTGGTCCCACCCTTAACATCAAAGCAGACTCTGGTTTGGACATTACTGTAAAACCGCCTTAAAAAGTGAATAATTTGATGATCCACACCTATCCTTTCTAAAATCTCCCACAGTTTAACATGTCGTATCAATCGAAAGCTGCTGTCAAATCTACAAAGGCTAAAAACAAGTTACCATTTTTCACACAAATGTATTTTCCCACTAGTAAGGCAAGATTAAGAAACTGCTCAATAGTGCCCACTCCTTCGCGAAAGCCATACTGCAAATCGGATAGAATCTTATTATCAGATGCCCAGGCTTTTAGTCTTACTAAAATTACACGACCTAGGATTTTTGTCATTGAGTCGAGTAATGAAATGGACCTGTAGCATCTAGGGTCTTGACGGTGTTCTTTTTTAAAGATGGGAACTATAATTGACTCTGTCCAGGTTGCTGGAAATGGAACGTGGCAGCTAGCATTCGCTACTTGCGTAATGATCGGTCCCCAAAGAGATACATTTGACTTGAAGAGATCACTGGGGACACCATCTGGTCCGGGCACCTTTCCTCCACAGGTATTGGAGATTGCCGTCACCACCTCATCTAGGGTGAATTTGAGGTCAGTATTAAGTGATTTCTTACTTAATAAGGTGTCATTGTCAGGCCGCTCTATCCCCCTGAAGACCTCTGTGAAATGCCCAACCCACTGTTCCTCCGAAATGGCAATCTCAATGGAAGGGCCCCCGTTTGGTTTAAAAAAAGGTGCTTTTACAGACTTCCAGAAGGCACTACTATCCCTACTTAAGGCAGCCGAATGGAGGGACTCCCAGGCTTCCCTTATCAGGCTATCTCTTCTCCCCTTAATTACTAGTTTATACGTTCTCCATGCCACCCTAATGGCCTCACGATCTCTCGGGATAGTGTGAAGAATCTTTTTTAAGTTTGTGTGTGCTTTTGTGCATTGTGAGTCAAACCAACCCGTTCGTTTTGCCTTCCTGGACTTGTGAACAGAAAGGGCTTCCCTCACGGTGCTAGATATTGACTCAAAAGCCTCTAAAATGCTACTTGGGCCAGCTAGATTGCTAGTACAAGTATCACATTCATCTTTGCAATTAGTCACCACAATTTTTAGAACACGATCAGGATCAACCGCAGCCCATTTCAATGCATAACCATTCGTTCTTTCCAGTGCAAGTGACTCCAAAGGCAGTGGAGCAATATTATCCCTTTTTGAACTTTTTAAACATCCTTTAAATGTTGCACACAGTGGGAAATGGTCACTCAGTGATATATCTCCGATGTGAAATGAGCTAACGTGAGCGGCATAGTGGTTTGACAGCAATAAAAAATCAATTGTAGAATATAAACCCCGCCCATTAAAAGTATACCCCATGTATACTGATTCCAGGCACATTTCATTTACAAAGCCTAAGTCCAGGGTGCATAACACTTTTATGCCAGAGCGATTGAACATCAGTTGTTAACTCATTTAAAATAGCTTCTACATCAAGCGTGGCAATATTATTATACAAATTAATCAGAATTATTGATCGCCTGCTGTCTGTCTTAATATTAATAATTTGAAAAAAAGCATTGTCTAGCCTAGATTCTATTTTACTAAAGTTCAGAGTGTTTGCGATATATGTACAGAGGCCACCCTTTAGTCTACCTCCTTTACTATCTCTTGCCTCGGTGTGTAAGGTTCTATACCCGTTAATATGTAGTGGATCTCTAGCCCATGTCTCTTGAAGGCAGAGAATATCCTGACTTTTAACGAAATCGCACCAAATTGGATTTAACAATTTTTGGTGTAATCCTGCTATATTCCATGAGACAAGTTTATAGAGGGTTTCCTCTCCTAGGTTGTCCTGGATATACATTGGTAATTTTGATTGTTATCAAGGCGCGTTACAGGTTGCATAACTTTTACGCTTGTGTCTCCTTCTAATATAGTTAACTGGGTGGCACAGGGCAGTGATAAATGATTGTAGTCACTGTCTGACGGCCCTTGCAGGGAAGCTCCATGACTGGAAGTGGTGTCACAGTTAAGCCAGCTCTCTACAATAAAGGGATTGACAACGTCGTCAGGAATAGATGGTATGGGCATACTGCATATAGACCCTTGGGCGAGGGTGGGAAATATTCTTTATACGATGCACGAGGATCTTGATCAATTAGTCAATCAATTGCGTCTAAGGACTCAAATACTTCAAAACGATTGCTGGTTGGCACGATGTAACGAGAAGAACTACGATTGGAGAATAAAGGCTGTTGGAGATAGGACTGTTCATCAGTCGAGGGGTTATAGAAAAACCCCAGAGGGAGGATATTAATACCATTTACATTAATCTCCCCAGTTCCTGCTCTATCAAGAATGTGCCGTACTAGATTTGGAGATCTAAATGATAAAACAATACAGTCTCCTTGCAATCGTTTGTTTGACTTACCAACCCAAGAGACTCGTCTTGCCATTTTGAATTCACTAAAAAGAGCATTATTTAGCCCTGTTCTAGTATTGAGAAAGTGACAAGCTTCATTGCGTAGAGTTGACCAATGTTCAAAATCAATACCAAGCACTGGAGGGACATTTGCTAAGACCACTGTATACGGGGTCGCCTCAGGGGGGAGATTTAGGACCACATTAGGCAGGGCTTCATACGCCCTACACTGCTTGTGTGCAACAGAACCTAAATCTACTTCCGTGCTCCCCTGAGCTTCCCCCCCCATATTGTGCGTGACAGGGTTTTGTGATGTTACAGGCCGAATCAATGGGAAGTTATGGCCCCAGTCAGTCTGAATAGGCTGTGTGTGTGCACTTGTCGAAGGATCAGTGCTTGAGTTAGAGGGCAATTGGGTCCTCGTGGCTTGACTACAGGTCTGACTACATTTAGGATTTAGGCAATATGTTGTAGTGACTATACCCTTATCGCCATTCCCTCTAAGGAACATAGGCCCAACATCTTTGCCATTATTATCACCGACAACAGAGCTAGCTAATTGAGGTGGGGCTGCTAACCTTTCAAGTAAGATTATTCTTACTTCAATGCTGCCCAACTTCTGTATCACGGGGGCAAGGAGGTCAGTAATCAGTAACCCCAAACGTTTACAAAGATCGTCCTCACTTGACCGAGCAGTCTTACAAGTCCCACCATTATTCGCCGTGGCGTTGCTAGGGAGTGATGACATAGAAGAGCAGGCTTTATTATTCGTTACCGGGGAGGTTATTCTGTGAACAGCATTATGTGTTGCTCGTTGATTTTGTTTCTGTGCCACACATCTTTTCTTTCTGGTTCCCTGATCTAGTCCCTTCTTGCCCCCCTGGTTTTTCGTTGCTTTCTGGCCTCTAGTACTAACACCAGTACTCTGTGTCTCCGGCTCTTGCTCGACATTGAAACTCATGTCCTGGGCCGACGGATTAGGGTTCTTATTGCTGATGGATCCTGGTGAGTCAGCAGTGGTATCAGTTGGTCGAGGGTCGATGGGAGTTTCCAGGCCATTACTCAAGGCATTAACTGTACAGTTATCAGGCTGACGTGCATAAAGAGATTGCGGGTCCAGGGATAGCCTCCGTTCACTTAATGCAGCGCGCACAAGGAATGCGTTTAGGGTCCCCACCACCCCTGATCCCACCCTCACTTTGCGACTATTCATTTAAGCGAGTACAGTCACAGTTTACTTAAAACTTACTCGGCCCGCTACAGGTTAAAGTCTGTGGCCGCAAAGAATGCGGATGTTAGAGGGCTGGCCCATCCCAGACTCTTTCAGGCTGTGACGGGCGCAGACGGGCCCGCTCTTGGTCCGGGCTTTGTCCGGACTGCGTCCCGCGCGCGTCCCGCGGTAGGAGAGGCTGCGCTATAAGTGCATTGGGCACGCCTCCTCCTCACTCGCGGCAGCTGTGGGATGGTACGGTGCACTCTGGGGATTGCAGTCCTCCCCAGTGTGTGTGGAGCTGTGTAAGAGGCGCTGGAGTGGTGGCGTAGCCCCTGGGACCCTCGTCCTACCAGGGGTTCACTCAAAGGAAACTACAGCAATGCAGGCTGCAAATGGGCACAGCGGACAGACGGCAAAGTTCCCCCCAGGGGTCAAAATATTAAAACACTTTCCTCCTCACAGCTGTCAGCCTCCTCTGTTGTTGCTTTAACCCAGAAGGAGAAAGCTCACAGGCTCCTCTAAGCCAATCACAACGCTGCAAAGCAGCGTTGTGAATGGTCTGAGCGCCGTGGTTCGGTGCTCTGACTGGGTACTTGGAAGCCTGTACATGTTACCCCACCAGGCGGTGTATTACAGCCTGGTGGGGAACATGCAAAGTGTGTATGACTGCCAGCCAAACCGCCATGCACACTTAGAGTGTGCAAACCACTCCTCCCCAGGCTCTGACACCAACCCCGCCCTAACCCAGCCCCGTAGCTATGATAATAAAATGTTGTTATCATTTAATTTTTCCTACTCTGAGAGCAATAGGGCGATGCTCCTCCGCATTAGAGGAGGAGCAGACACTGCTAGCATCGCTCAGGGTTTTATTAGAGGAGTTAAACACTGAATAGTCAGTGGGAGAATTTTCAAAATAGCCCCTTAAGTGCTCATCCAATTATTATCTTTCCTCTGATGCAGTAAACTCTACATCATTTATAAGCAGCCATCATTTGTGGAGTTGAGTCTGTTTGCCCCCTCACTCCTGCACAATTCTTTGCCTTAAGGGAGAGGTACTATTATAAACGGTACTATTATAAACTGAAGGCCCGTTACAATATCTGCTGCTACTTGAACTGGCCCTATAGCAGCTTTTCCCAAACTTTGGGTTGTGAGCCAGTTTTTAGTGAGTCGGGAAGGTCTGCGCAATAAATAAAGATGCCTTTACATGTTGTGTTTATCCTGTCACATTTGCAGCTGCTTCAAAGACGGTGGTCAAATGTCAAAATACAACTTCTGAAAATGTGTTACTTATTCTTTATTAATGCGAGTTGGGCTTTACTTTTCTTTCTCTGACTGCAAAGTGAGAGGAGCTCTTAAAGTGAATTATGTGATAATCTTGCTGGAGTACAAGGATTGTGAAGGAAAGACTTTAGTGTGTTGTTTTTTACAACACACAACAAAATGTAAATGCCTGTAAATGAGCTGTATGTATTCCGATTTTAATAGGGTCGGAACAAATCAAGACACTTTACTTGGTGATGCACAAATGACAGATATTCACAGAAAGCCGATTTTCACACAGTATCATTTGTGTGCTACATAGGTTTGCCAGTAAAACTGTGTGTGCAAGTTAGTTTCCATTTCAGTGCAAAGCATGTTGTGTGTAAATGACAATGCACCACCATACGATGCTTTAGTTACAATCAAAAATTGCCCATCCTCATGTCCATCAAAGGTAGGTGAGTCGCAAAAGTTTTTCGTTTAAAAAACGGGTCATGGTTTTAAAAAAAGTTTCGGAACTACTTATAGTGTTGATCTTAAAGTAGTAAGGCTATACGTTTTTATCCTCAAGATGTCTCAATTCCTAACATGACCCCATCTTTCTCTTAAAGTACAAATTTAAATGAAGTATCCATGTGACACACAAAAAATGGCACACGGCCCCTCCAAATTGACAGCATATTGATTTCACAGGCTTCCTTCTCACCACCTCCAAACCCTGCTGAAGTCAGACACCTTCAATAGAAAGAAATTAAAGCCAAAATATTGTTAATCAGACCTAATTAAGTACATTTTCAATCGAAAAGATGTAGTCCAAAGTAGTACTTTAAAATACATCCCGAAAATGCAAAAAACAACAACAAATCCAATCTTGGGAGTTTGGTGGCAGACTGATGGAGCACCCCTGGCTCGGAGCTGCTTTCCATCATGATTGTAGTGTAAATTTGTTCCATCATCTTGTATCTGTCTTGAAGTATCCTTTTCTTTGTTCTGTATCTTCTTTGGGCTCCTCGCTTTAGCACGTCTTCTGTCTGCCCTCTTAAGTTTACACCAGTAGCAGGCATCTCCAGCAACCTTCCTAATTTAGCTGGGGCCAGCTACAATATGCTCCTGAGACTGTGGTGAGGAAGCATTCCAGCCAAAGAGTTTGCTTTTCTCTTCGTAGAACTGGTTTCAACTGATATTTCTATGTTAAAAGAATTGGTTAAAATAAAACCCCAAGCTTTTAGGGACTTTTTTCTTTTATCCTTTGTGTTGTACTATCCTTTAACTCCCTTCTTCTTGACAGAGTAGCTTGTGATATGTGATGGAATATAATTATTGTGTCATCGCAGTTGTTTGACTGTTGTCAGAATCTCGGAATGAAATCTAGTGCAAGTATCTAGAGGCCTTTTTTATATTTTCCTTTGGATAGGCTGTAAATAAGGTATGAGTTTTTTCACGGATTAACTTGGAATCCTCCTTTACTTGCAGGAGTTTTTTAAACACACCTCGAAAGTGTTCCTCCTGGTCCTTTCTCATGATTTCGTACCTAATTCCACAAATTTGTTTTGCTTCAAGAGGTTCCTTTTCAGTAGTACTCTACAAACTTATTGATGATTCTACTGCAGTTGCTTACTTAATGAGATCAGCTATCAGTTTGGTTAGCTCTTGCGATAGTTACTGCAGAATTAGAAAGGAAGAGCTGGAAATTTTCTGTATTGCTAGGTCTTGCTTATTCATGTCATCGAATATCATAGATGACCCCCACATTCCACAACTCTATCTCTGCTCTACCCCTTATGTTCATTCCATTTATTTATTTCAGCTCAAGTCCATACACATAAGCCGAATCGCAATAAAAATAGAGCAACATTAAAAGAAAGGAGAAAGCTTTAAAAATATTTCATATTTGTCCAAAACAAAGCTAGAGACGAAGGCTATAAATATTTTATCCAGTACTTCTGTGTGGATCATATAAAAGCAGCGGGAAAGTGTTATTGGCCCCAGTTAATAACCGTGATTAGATCTAGTCTGCTTCCAAGCACGGACGATGTAAAAGGCCACTTTTTTATACACGTCTTCTGAGTATGTCTGTAGGCAGAGTAACAGAGCCTTGCTGTATCTTCTGGCATTTTGGATTAAAAATAATTTTCCTTTGCATAGCAGCAGTAAATGAGCATCAGAGCAGAAAGTGCAAAACTCTCTCTCAGCTTCCGTGATTACTTTTTACATTGATGTCTTGTGGTTGTGTCTTTCAACCATTTGTTCGTGTAAGACAAAACTGGGAGGGTTTCAAGTCAGAATTTTAAAACCAGCTGCCTTTTTTTATTCTGGAATAATAAACTTCTATTTGGTTCAAATATTGGGGTTGACTTGGTGAGAGAGTAGGAATGGAGTGAGCAGCCCGTTGATGATGCCGACTAATCGCATGTCGACCAGATGCCACATTTTGGAACTCTCAGTGGACATTGAGCTTTGGTCGGTCAAGAAATCTGTACACCAGTATTGGCTGTGGCTACATTGACTAACCAAGAGATCTTTATGTGGTCGTTGATTCCAGGAATATCCAGGAGCACGTCTTTATAATGATACAAGGTCTTGTGCGTCTGAAGCATGACCAAGTACAGGATGAGCTTGATGAGAGTTGATGATGCAGTGCCCTGGGGACCCAACTCGCCGTTATGGGCTGCCACCGTGGACCTGGGCCTAGAAGTAACAGCCAATGTAGAAATGTATTCTCTGTTACTTTGAGGTTCTCAACCTTCCTATAACCTGATAGTTTCACCCGTAAGATCCGGCTGGGATTGCCTTTGCTTTATTTACTTTAATGTCAGGTTCAAGAGATCGTACGGCAAAGTTGTTGAAAAACCGGATGATAGCACCTGTGTTTTGACTCAATAGTGTTTAGCTTTTTTGATGATTGTGCCGTCCAGGTCATTTTCTTGTTAAAACGTATTCCCAAATAGTCAAAGAATTTTACTCTTTCCTGATTTACTCTATGTATTGCTACCGTCGGTTTCAGCTGTCTTAATTGTTGGATTATCGTAGATTTTGTTATAATATTGTTAGCTTTTTGCTAAGACAACTTTTAAAACCCGAGAGAGCTGCTGCATCAAGCTCTTAGTCTGTAATAAAAAAATATTTCAGCCTTATTGATATTGCTGTGCTTTCTGACACCATCATATAAGTTTGCAGGCCAGGTCTTGGCTCCGCAAGAGAGCATGTCAACAGCCTTTGATAAGAGGACACAAAGACTGAAAGGATTTGACCAGGTAGACGTATGTGGGATCTTTGCAGCCCAGTTCTTTCCCATAGAATTAGGGATCCATTTCCATTAACCAGTGGAGGCTGAAAACCATTAAGGATATTGTTGCAATCTTCAGAGTTTTGAACATGGAAGTGAAAATATCAGTTACGCTGGTCTAATGAAATGATTTTGGATGTAAGTAGCCTCTTTGATGAAAATTCTCATTGTTTTTAATAAGTCACTCCGTTCAGTGAAATAAAGAAAAGTCTGCCTGCTAAGAGAATCAACTACCCTTTGTGAACTAGTTTGCTTTCAATCTGGTTACAGAACTGGATATGGCTAATTGTAGTCTCAGGAGACGAGAACAATGGAATCTGGCACACAGATGGAAAACAGATTTGCCCTTGAGGCAATTGCTACTCCTGTCTACAGCAGTTCTTCACTGCTCTCTCGCAGACCTCTGGGCTGCTTTTACTAACCTCTTGCATGTCACAAAGTCCGCTTTAATCTCAGCGAGACTCGTGATCTTGATTTCATTTGGGATGAGGGTGTTTTAGGGTGCCCTAGTCTTCTGTATGGGGGTAACCTTAATTAATTTGACGAATTTCATTGTTGAAATGAACTTCAAAGAAAATTCCTGGCTTTTGAAAGCTCACAGCAACACTGTATGTTGTTTTTTTGCCTAGCACTGTGCCTCATTTAAGCTTGTCTTGCTGAATTTCACCCAAGACAACCTCTGTTGCTGCCCTAGGTGAGAAATTCGGAAGAAGGCATAGGACCCGATGTGAACATTCGCTATTTCTTATATTAGACTAAAGTATAGGCTTTCTTGCTTATAATCCTCTTTTTGTCTGTTAGTCCACCTCATATTCCCTATTTCCTCCTAGCCTCAAGCAGGGATCTGCTGCACTTTTCTCTTTGCTTATGGTACTGATTCTCTAAATGCAGTGTGTGCAGGACAAAATGGAAGCCATAGGCAAGAGGTGGTTAACAATATACCAAAAGAGATAAAGTGGCTTTCAGAACATCCCTAATAAGCTTGAGGCAATGGAAATATGAGTATCGCTTTATTTCCACTATGAATCCTTCACCATAAAAATGGAGCAGAAATTGTGGTACGAGCACGAAGTCCTGTGTCACAACACTAGAAGTTGTAACGTAGCTGCACCTAAAGTCTCTGTGTCATAGAAGTGCCTCTCGTGACCAGAGTCGTGTGCCTCAAACTCCTAAATTAAAACCTAATAGTCAGCATTTACTTACCCAAACATAAAATAAATAGTACAAATCATATAGAAGCAGTCACCCTTTGAAATCACTGTATTACTAGTGGTTACACAATCTTTTTTCCTTCCTTGATCCATTTTTAGCAGACAAAAGCCCATTTACTATCCTCACTTCTATTAATTCTAACGCCCAGCTGCTGAGGTTAGTTAGTTGCGTCCAAGGCTACATGGCCCCATCCATAAACAGTCTGAGAACAAAACTGAGCCGGTTGTGGTGATACGGAAGGACACGTGGTATTTAAGTAACTTGGCTAGCTGTAAATAAAAAAAAAAGTGCCTAAATAATATTTAATACATCTTTTCCTTCCTTCCTGCTTTCCAAATATGCTAGTACTGAGGTCCCTTCCGTGTAAGTAGAACTCCAGTTTGGTTTTTAGCACACATTGTATACTGAATGACATCCTATACAGCAATACAAGACTTCTTCTGTTGCATTGTGTCAAGGAACTGATACACAGTTCCACCGTACGGAGTATGCAAGAAATGAGGAAAATGTTAGAGGAAGAATGGAGGAGTTTAATAGACTGTCCGGTCTACATCCAAAAATGATGAGTGAAAACAAGCAAAATTAGGTTATGGCTAGAACATATAATGAATAAAGGCCAGCCTAGGGGTCACACAACATTATCAAAAGTAAGCAACTACTTGTGCCACCTAGAATATCTAAAGCCAATCTGAGAGGAACACTGGAGTAAAACAGAAGAAAAACATTGACTGTTACATCTGTATCTCTCAAATTTGCCTGTGATAATCAAAGAGCACAGCACACCTTCTCATCCACATCCATACCCATTCATGCAAACCAGGAAACTTAAAAGCAGCATGACTAAAATCTAAATCTAGGATTGTTGCAGTTCAAACATTGAAAGCATATGAAGAAGCAAACATTATGCATGCCCTATAGGCTTTTTCATCACCCTGCTCTTGTAGGGAGGCGCAATTCACACCGGCCCACTGGTGGAAGATAGCTAAGGGTCCCTCATTGTCATCTGCAAGATCTCTCCTAAAATTGGAGAACATACAATAAAAGCATCTAGGCCTGATCCCCACTATAGGACTATATTAAGGGACATTAACCCTAATTGGGGAGCGATACATTTGATGAGGTTGCTCTCATCTGACTGACTCGGCCTTCATTGGTGGGTCTCAGTGAATGCTAACCTTGCCCCATCTCCCTTTTCTCGAACCCAGGGCCCTGTCTCCAAAATGTGGTCTGTCCTTTTCCATAGGTTGAATTTCCGAGGGGCAGTAGAGTTGAGCTCACAGATAATCTGTTGCTCGCATAGGACTATTGTATTGTTTCCTCCTGCTTACTCTTTCCTAGCATTTTCTTTCCCCATATTGACAGGTGAATGCAAAATGAATTGTGCCTAGTTGTGCCTCCTTGCCTTCCCTAGACTCATTGCGATTTCTGGATCTATCACAGTCCATCAAATCGGGTTCCCTACTCAATCCTCTTCTCGCAGCCAAGGTGAGCACTTTGAGTCCTCACCTCATCTCTCTCCTGGTTGAACTGCTGCACTCTTCCCTATGCGAGGAACTTATACCTTACTCCTGAAAGCATGCAATAGTGCTCCCCTTTAAACCTGTCTCTCTGCTGCCCATTCCCCCCCCCCCCCCCCCAACGTACCTCATTTGTGGAAGCCAAGAATGCCCTTCACCCCTCCCTGTCAGGATTCAGAGCTGAGCATGGCACCGAATCTGCGGTATTAGGAGTCACAGAACACCTCAGACGGCTCCTGGAGATGGGTGGCAGAGCCTTACTTATTTTACTAGACGTCAGTGCGGCTCTCGGCACTGCCTCACGACATTCTCATTGAAAGGCTTGCACAATTTGGTTTCCAGGGCACTGCATTGGCCTGGTTATCCTCTTTCTTGGTAGATCGCACGTTTCAGGTCTTTTCAGCAAGTGTGGCGTCTAGCACATATTTGCTTACTTCCGGAGTCCCGCAGGAATCTGCCCTCAGCCCTATGCTTTTCAACATTTATGTCTGCCCTTTGGCAGGCCTAGTGGAAAGCTGTGGTCTTGCCCTCTTTTCATATGCGGACGACACTCAGATTATTTTCTGTCTGTTGTCAATACGAGATGCTACCTCTGAAGACCACAATTCCTGCCTCAGCCTTGTCTTCACTTGGATGAACTTCAACTCTTTGAAGTTGAATGGTGACAAGACCGAGGTTATGGCATTGGATAAGTATCCCCACCTCTAGGGGCCTTAACATTGGCCTGCCTTGCTGGGGGCTTTTCCTGTACTTACCCACAAGGTGAAGAAACTTGGCTTCTGGTTAGACTCCACTCTGTCTATGAAGCCACAGGCAGCTAAGGTAGCCTCCCCGTGTAATCCCATTATGAAGTGGCTTAAAAAGATCTTGTGGATCCTTCCCTTCCCCGCTCAAAGAACCGTCATCCAAGCCATGAATCTGTCCACGTTGGATTACGGTAAAATCTTATATTTAGGATCAGACAACACGGTGATCAGACACCAACAGGTGGGTCAGAACTCTGCCATCAGGCTCCTGTTCCGGCTTCCTAAACATTCTTCTGTGTCTGGACTCCTCCATGACCTTCATTGGCTCATAGTGGACAAGCATATCAATTTCAAGGCACATTGCTTCCTTCCACCAGAGGCGAAAAGAGTCAAACATTGCCAGCCGGGCTTGTCTTTTGAACAATATCGCTTCCAAATTGTCTAATATGTCAGGCTCAAAACTACCATTTAGTGGCCACTGTAGAACGCCATCGTTCTTCGTGTATCGGATCCATGCCTTATTAAAGGCAATGGGGCCGACACTATGTTTTGAATAAAGCTCGTAGGTGGGAGTTCCAATCGGAGGAATCGGACAAGCGTCCTCCAGCCGGGAATCCCTATTACAACAAAAGCAACAGAACTTCTTAAACTTATTCAGACCAGGCATCGTTATTTCACTGGACTGTTCACAAACATCAAGGGGTTAAATCAAAAATAATACAGCACAAGCGTACTCACCCCTCAGCTTCGGCTTTTGCAATAGCCGAATCAAAGACCCAAATCAAAACAAAAATAGTGGGAGCTACCCACCAATACTTAACTAAGTGTCTTCTTACGCCAACAGTGGCCCGTCTAATGTCTCGCGATACCAAACATCATCAAAGGGACCAAACCAGGGCAGCAGTCAGGGCAGCAGTCGTCCGCAGCCGTCAGAAAGGAGAAACCGCGCTGCAAAAGACCTTCGGACCACTTCGACATACAGGGGTCGCTTGACGTGGTTCGCGATTCCTCCAGAATTTTCCTGCAGGGCGCCTCACGATCCTCAGGCAAGAACTGCTACCTCTGAAGCCGCCCAACGTTGGGCGCCAATTGAAGAACCAAGACCTTAGGGGCCTGGCGGCGCAGGGTACGCCTTAATCTCCTGAGTTCACCTGCTTTGTCGAACAGAGACACGGGACACTCCGTTAGGCGTAGAAGATAAGATTTATTAGCTGCAGCTAGGTACAGTTGTCCCAGAAGTACACTCGGTATGTTCTTAGGAGACTGCCCCTTTACTTTGTGGCGCACAATCTTTTATAACATACAGATTCACAAAGAACACTCCCAATGCATACAGGGTCAACCAATGAGCAGAATGTGAAAACAAGATATTAAGTAACTCAAATAAGCCCCTCTCCCAACTGTGCTTGTCACCCTTCCCCACAAGTTAATCAGTGGTAGTGTTTATAAGTCGACTTGCAGGTGGCAGGACACATTTGTATGGCCTAGAGGACAGTTGTGAAATGAGAGAATACGAGTAAAGAATAGAGAAGGCCAGAGGATAAGATAAAGTCAGGAAAGAATGGTGCGAACCAATGGATAGTTGAAACAGGGATCAGTCAGACCAGACGAGGATTAGGGGAGTCGGCCGGACCCTGACACCAGCTATAAACAGAGGCAGGAGGTTATTTGACAAGTTGCAGTAGGATGAGGAAAACAACTCTTCGTTCACCGTGCCGCCTGAGTGAGGGCAACACAAAATGGCAGAAAGACACAAAATGGTGGCTAAATACGAACGAGATCGGAAACTGAATTACCTCAGCCACATGTGTATATATATGAACTCTCACTCGGGACCTCAGTACTTGCAAAATCTAGCCACCCCCTACCAGGTCCCCCCTCACTTTGCGTTCAAGCAACCAACCTCTCTTTACAGTTCTCATAGTTAGGCACACCCGAATGGGCGGCTGCTTATTCTCGTCTCAGGCACCCAAGTTATGGAACGCTGTCCCGGAGTGTCTGAAATGTTGCACCTCTCTAATCACCTTCTGCAAGGAGTGAAAATCTGGTTATTTTAAGTATCCTTCCTAAGCTGTCTTGCCTGTCCTCTAAGAGCTGGAAAACCTCATGGGTAGTTACGCGCTATACAAGAACTCAATAATAATAATAGGTATGTGGTCTGTAATGCTTGCCTTTTTATAGTGATAAATAAAAAGTTGTTTTTAAGAAAAACCATTGAAATCATGTGAAAGAAAACGATACTCCTGGTTCTTTAAACAACAAGATGAAGTTGAATACAGCCATAAACCTTTCTGAAGAAGGACCACCCCATAGGCATTAATTAATGAGCTAAGATTTGATTTTTGATGCAAGCAGGAATGGAAAAATTAGATGTCAAGGACTACCAGAGATAGTCTCTCAGTGGTCTATTTCTTAGCAAGATCCCTCAAAGAAGACTGTGCATGTTTGAATCCTGGGGTGGCAAAATACCATTGTTTCTTAATTGCAGATTGTGAGAAAGTGGCTCTGTATATACTGTTCCCTAATAGGTACAGGGTGTACAGAGTCCACAGTCCCCCAGAGGCTGATAGAGGTCAAAGTTAGGTATGACCTTACTCTCAAAAGTGGTAGCTTGGTCGAGCAGTAAGGCAGTACCAGAGGACAGTGTAAAGCATTTATTGTACACACTCAGTCAGCAAATGGTTTCACACACTCAATAACTGAACTCTAGGCCAATGGTTTATATATATAAAATATATGCTTGTTTTATTTTTAGAACCACAAAGGGGATAAAAATATACTTTCTCAGAATGAGAGGTTGAATATAAATACTTTTGTCTTAAGCAATAAATTTTTGTAAACAGTTACAGTTGGTTGCAATAAACAATCCTATTTCCTAAACATAACAATGCATTGAGCTCAATGGTAAATTCAGGTTATTTGTAATAAATTGTATTTCAGATTACTTTTGGAATTCCAGGTCTGGCTCCTAGATCCAGCTCTGGGTCAGTATTCAGAATCAAGTGATGAAATTGATTTTTAAATAATATTTAGCTATTTCAAAAGTTAGCACTTAGAAAATATTTCAAAGAAAACATTCAATGGATCTCTATGGCAAGAAATTCAAATTGCAGGTAGAGTACTTTATCGTTACTTTAGTAATCCAGGACTGGGTACCTAGACCCAGGACTGGGGTCCTTATCAAAAACAGGTAAGTAATTTCGTTTGCAGAAATGGTACGATTTTAAAAGAATATTTAAAATTTGCAAAAATAGACACTTAGAAGAAATGTCACAGAAAAGCAGACAATGGTTTCCTATGGGAGAAAATGAGTTAGAGGTAAGTATAGTTGTGGACACTTTTCAGAGTCAGGGCTGGGCACCAAGATCCAGCACTGGGAGCTCACCTAGGAGCAGGTGAGTAAATTCGTTTTTGTCACTTGGCTGATTTTTGGTGAATATTTGCAGTTTTGAAAAGTTCACACTTAGAAGATTTTTGAAGAAAAAGCCAGTCAATGTTACCCGCGGTTTAAGGGTAAGTACTCGACTGGCAGAGTTGAAATTCCGGGCATAGACTCAGGGGTCCCCCAGTGTCAGGTAGGTACAGTTGGTTCACCCTCAGCGGTTTCAGGACGGCCGGGTGCAGAGAGAGTTAGGCCCAATGTTATCCTATGAGGGATAGGGGGGCCTTGGTTGGTGGCTGCTGTCTGGCAAGCCACGCGGCTGTGGGAGCTGGGCTCCTTGTCACTTACTCAGGGCAAGTGGGGAAGTAAGTTAGTGTAGAGAGTGCACTGCCAGGGCCACTCGGGCGGCTGGGTGCAGGGTGCTTTTGAGCCTTCGGGCGCTCAATGGAAATCAATGGGAATGTTCCGGTTTGGAAAAAGGCTGCAAGCTCGGGGACGAGGATGCTTCAGGTGCCACCACCACTTCGAGAGGTAAGTTGGGTAGTTGTAGGTTAGGTGGGTACCCCAGGATTGGGCACAGGGGGGCGCAGGGCGCCGCGTGCAGGGGTGCCTTTTGGTGTCGGGAATCTTACCCTCTGATGATCGCGGTTGGGGGGGGGCACCTTGTTCCGAGGCTGCAGGCTTCTTCCGGAATGTCGAGGGGGCTCCTTGGGTGCCGGACTCGGGGTCACAGTCGCCGTGGGGTCGTCCTCAGGGTCTTTGTCCACTCCTGCACTGGCCAGGCTTGGCTGGTGCAGAGTGTGCTGGGTTCGCGGTTCCGGGCTGCTGCCAGGGGTTAGAAATAGGTTTCTGAGTAGAGCCTCTACTCATGGGAGTCCCAGGGAATCAGAGTTCAAAGGTAGCCAGGTCCTCCGGGGTTTCTGAGGTTGCTGGCCACAAGAGATGCCGCGCTGGAGCAGGAGCAGGTTCGAGGGTCGACAGGCCGGTAGGGCTGGGGCCAAAGCAGTTGGTGTCTTCCTCTTTTTAGCAGCTGCAGGGCAGGTCTTTGTTCTTCTTGCTCTTCTTGTAGTTTCGAATCTGGGATCTGGGGAAGGAAGGTTCAGGGTGCCCCTAAATACTAGATTTAGGGGCGTTACAGGTAGGTGAAGGCCAGGGACCAATGGGTCCTTGCCCTGGGGTGGGTACACCCCCTATCCTGCCTCTCTCCTGTGGGAGGGGGGCAGTAGCCTAATCCTGATAGGGTAGGGCCTCCCATCTTCAAGATGGCTGTTGGAAAGGCGTTCGCCGGAGGGGGGTTCGATGCACGTCTTGCCTACCCCTTTGACCCACCTCTCCCGAGTAGGCCGAACCAGGCGCGCACACCCTGAGCTTACACTACGAACAGAGTGACACCACACGTATTCTTTGTAGGACGATAGGTTCTTTTATCGAAGGTTTCAAGGGATCTTTATGATCCAAGGTGCAAGTAGTACATCAGCGGCACAAGATACTGCAATCGGTGGTAAGGGAATGGGGGTAGCGGGACAGTCTCTGCAAAGTACCCTGCGGATAGCTCACAATCCTCGAGCTGGAGGGTGTTGTTTCTCTGGGCGATCTCTTGCCAGTTCGTCCTCGAGGGGAGCGCCGCGAGTCACTCAGCAGGCACAGGTAGTCGGAGTTCGGGAGCCGCGATCTCGTCAGCAGGGCTCAGATGGTTCAATGGCTGGGGGCCGCGAGTCACTCAGCAGGCCCAGGTGGTTCAGAGTTCGGGAGCCGCGATCTCGTCAGCAGGGCTCAGATGGTTCAATGGCTGGGGGCCGCGAGTCACTCAGCAGGCCCAGGTGGTTCGGTATTCGGGAGCCGCGACAGCAGGCTTCAATGGTTCCAGGTCTTCTCTCCCATTCGTTCCTCCGGCACCCCCTATTATACTCCCCCTGCCCTTTGAAGTCCGGAGTCCTCGCAGAGAGGGGCCTTTGGTGACTGAGGGGGTTCGGCGGGATTTCCTGCCGCTCGTTTCTTTGGTCTTTTCAGGTGGGTCTGGGAGGGTCCCCAGACGCTCGGCAGGCGAGGCGCCTGCTCCCCAGGGGCCTGGTGGCCGATCGAGTCCTCCCGGGGGAAGGCGATCCGAGGTGTGACTGGGCTGGCGCCTCTTGGTCTGGCTCGGGGGTTACCGCTCCCTCGGTCGGACATGCGTGGTAGGGTGTCGAGTCTGTCGGGGACTCTGGCCGGCCCTCGGGTCTGTGTGGCTGGGGCGGCCGGAGTCGGAGATGCCGTGTCTTTGGGGTGGTTGCAGGTTGGCTGGTTGATCGGGAGGGCATACGCCGTGAGGCCGGTCTCACACGCGTCCCCCCCAGCTGAAAGGCGTGGAGAACTGCCCATCCACTGGGGGATTCTCCTCGCCGAAGCGGAAGAACCGGGACAGGCCGTCGGCGTTGGCATGATCCGCCCCGGGGCGATGCTCGACAGTGAAGTCCATCCCTTGGAGGGAGATTGACCATCGTAATAGCTTGGGGTTCTCTCCCCTCATCTGCATCAGCCACCGCAAGGGCCGGTGGTCCGTCTGCACTCGGAAGTGGGTTCCGAACAAGTAGGGCCGTAGTTTCTTGAGGGCCCAGACTACGGCGAAGGTCTCTCGTTCTATGGTACTCCAACGCTGTTCTCGAGGCAGCAGCCTTCGGCTGATGAAGGCTATGGGCTGATCTATGCCCTTGTCATTGAACTGCGAGAGGACGGCTCCGATGCCGTGTTCGGATGCGTCGGTCTGGACCACAAACTCTTGGGAGTAGTCGGGGGCCTTGAGTACTGGGGCGGTGCACATGGCGGTTTTCAAGGCGTCGAACGCCTGCTGGCACCGGGGGGTCCACTGCACCTTCTTCGGGAGCTTTTGGAGGTCAACTCCGTGAGAGGCCCTGCGAGGCTACCATAGTTTTTAATGAACCTCCGGTAGTATCCTGTGAGGCCCAGGAAGGCCTGGACTTCCGTCTGAGTGGTGGGGGGCTCCCAGGACTTGATGGCGTCGATCTTTGGTTGGAGGGGGGCGACCTGCCCGCTGCCCACCTGATGCCCCAGGTAGACCACGGAGCCTTGCCCGAGCTGGCATTTGCTGGCCTTCACTGTTAGGCCGGCTTGGCGCAGGGCCAGCAGTACTTGTCGGAGGTGCTGGAGATGCTCGTGCCACTGGGAGCTGAATACGGCTATGTCGTCAAGGTACGCTGCGCTGAACTCCTCGAGTCCGGCCAGGACCTTGTTTACCAACCGCTGGAAAGTGGCCGGGGCATTTTTCATCCCGAACGGCATGACCCTGAAGCGGTAGTGTCCATCGGGTGTGGAGAAGGCAGAGCGTTCTTTTGCTCCCTCCGTGAGCGCAATCTGCCAGTAACCGCAGGTCAGGTCGAAGGTGCTGAGGAAACGTGCGGCCCCAAGGCGGTCGATGAGTTCGTCGGCGCGGGGAATAGGGTGAGCGTCCGCTCGGGTGACCGCATTGAGCCCCCGGTAGTCCACACAGAATCTTAGTTCGGGGGCGACCCCAGGGGCGGCCGCTTTCGGGACCAGGACTATCGGGCTGGCCCAGGGGCTATCGGAGGGTTCGATCACTCCAAGGGTTAACATCTTCTGTACTTCGGTCTTGGTACAGGTGCGGACCCGGTCAGGCACCCGGTCAGGCACCCGGTAGGCTCGGTGTCTCACAGGTGGGCTGTCGCCGGTGTCCACGTCGTGGACACACCAGTCGATGACCCTTGGGATGAGGGAGAAGAGATCTGCGAATTGTCTGAGCAGCTGGTGACAGTCGTCGGACTGTTGGGGAGTGAGGGTGGTTGACAGCTTCACTCCCTCCACGGAACCATCCAGTTCTTTAGCGCACAGGGGGTCGGGCAGGGGTTCAGTGTCTTCTTCCGCCCCATCATCGGTGGCCAGTAGCAAACTCAACTCCGTTCTCAAAAAGTGGGGCTTGAGACGGTTCACGTGGAGAACCCGGAGGGGGTTCCGTGGGGACTGTACATCGATCAGGTACGTGACCTGACTCTTCCGCTCGATCACCTTGAAGGGGCCAGTCCATTTGTCCTGTAGGGCGCAGGGTTTCACCGGGGCCATGACCCAAACCTGCTGGCCCGGCTGGAACTCGACCAGAGTTGCGTTCTGGTCATACCAGCGCTTCATTTCTTCTTGGCTGGCCTCGAGGTTAGCCTCTGCGAGTTCTCTGAACTTCCGGGTCTGGTTGCGGAGCGCCAGGATGTAGCGGAACATATCAGGGGGGGTCCCCCGGGGGCTTGACTCCCAGCCCTCTTTGACCAGGCTCAGGGGCCCCCGGACGGGGTGTCCGTATAGTAGTTCGAATGGGCTGAACCCCAGGGACTTTTGGGGAACTTCCCGGTACGCGAACAGGAGGCAAGGGAGGAGGACGTCCCATCTTCGGCGCAGGGGCTCCTCGAGGCCCAGGATCATCCCCTTCAGGGTTCGGTTGAAGCGTTCCACCAGGCCGTTGCCCTGGGGGTGGTAGGGGGTCGTGAACTTATATGTTACTCCGCACTGCTGCCACAGGGACTTCATGTAGCGGGATATGAAGTTAGTGCCGCGATCACTCACAACCTCGCGAGGGAATCCGACACGGGAGAAGATCCCCATGATAGCCCGGCCCACCACGGGAGCCGTCACGGTGCGGAGGGGAATGGCCTCGGGGTAGCGGGTGGCATGGTCCACCAGGACGAGGATGAATCTGTGGCCCTGGGTGGTCTTCGGATCCAGGGGTCCCACGATGTCGATGCCGACCCGCTCAAATGGGGTACTCACAACGTGGAAGGGTTGTAATGGAGCCTTGCGCTTTCCGCCACTTTTCCCACTGCCCTGGCACGTGAGGCAGGATTTACAGTGGACTTCTACATTTGCTCGCATCTTGGGCCAATAAAAGTGGGTAACTAATCGCTGATATGTTTTGTCTTGGCCTAAGTGTCCTGCCAAGGGTACATCGTGGGCCAGGCCCAGGAGGAGGCTTCGGAAGCGCAGGGGTACCACCAGTACTCGGGCTGCGCCTAGCTCGGCTGACTTTTGTTCACTGTATAGGAGGCCATTGTCCCAATAGACCCAGTGGGTTCCGGTCCGGTCACCGGCGGTCTGGGCTTCGGCTTGTTGTCGGAGTCCCACGAGGGAAGGGCAGGTGGCCTGTTCCTGGCAGAACTCTTCACGGGAGGGCCCTCCCTCACAGCGCCACTGGGCCATCTCGGGCAGTTCCCCGAGCTCAGTCAGTGCCTCAGGGGCGAAAGGTTCCGGCCCTTCTCCCGGGTTAGTGTCTTCTTCTCCCACCGAAGGAGGGTTGTCCGCTTCTGGTAGGGGGTCCCGGTTCTCAGGGACAGTGTTCGGTGGGCGGGCCTCACCGCCCTCGGAGAGAGGCAATCGCGCGGTCATGGAGCGCGTGGTGGCGCAGACCCATTCGGGTAGGCCCATCATCTCGAGATGGGCTCTTCGTTCCACTTGCCCCCACGGGGAACTCTCAAGGTCGTTGCCCAGGAGGCAGTCTACGGGCTGTGATGTTCGGACGGCTACCTTCAATTCTCCGGAGACTCCTCCCCACTCGAAAGGCACCAGAGCCATCTGGCAGAGGCTCTCGGAATTGTCGGAGGATATGACCGGACAGAGGGCACCGGGTAGGATCTGGTCTTCAGAGATTAGGTTGCGGTGGACCGCGGTGACACTTGCTCCGGTATCGCGGAGGCCCTCGACTCGGTGGCCGTTGATGGTCACCCGCTGTCGGTACTTCTTCGTGTTGGCGGGCAAGGGTGTCCCGGGGACCATTTCTCGATCACCAAGGGAGACCAGGGCCATGGCAGCTGGTTCCCACTCTTCGGAGTCCTCTATCTCCTCCCCTAGGGCCACGGAGGCCATCTGCCGGGCCGGGTGGTTGGTCGTTGCGGTTCGTTGATACTGGGGACACTGGGGGTCATTGGCTTAGTGTCCGGGCTGTTGGCAGCAGAAGCAGGTGATCCTGGTTCGTGGCCCTAGCCGCCCCGGGGCTCCGGTGCTGGCTGGGGATGGGGCTGGACCTGCCGCTGGTGGGCTGCTGGGAGGGCTGTGCGGGGGCCCCCCTGGGAAGTCTCTCGGTCGGCCGTGGTTTCCTACGGGGCCTCGGGTGGCCCGGGTGTTCACCCAACGGTCCGCCTCGGCGGCCAGCTTTCGAGGGTCGGTGAGTTTACTGTCCGGGATATGTTGGCGCAGTTCTACAAAGCAATTGGCCGCTAAATGTTCCCAGGCGATCAGATCAAACAGCTCTTCGAAGGTGGAGACCTTGCTGCCCTTGATCCACTCGTCTAAGGCCCGGCTGTAAAAGTTCACGTATTCTACCCATGTGGTGCCCGGTATCTTTTTGCAATCTCGGAACCGTTGCCGGTACATCTCGGGGGTGAGTCCATACCGGCCCACGAGGGCTTCTTTCATGTGGCTGTAGGAGTTCATGACCGTGGAGGGCAGATCCAGCAGGGTATCTCTTCCTTCGCTTAAGAACCGGCCCCATAGGCCAGCTCCCCAATCCTTCTGCGGGACTCGGTGAGAGGTCATGGCGACTTCGTAGGCCTTAAACCCCTGCTGGATATCGTCGTTCTTGTAATACTCCTTTACCACATCCTTGGGGATGTGGACTTTGGCTTCCACGGTGGGAGCGGATGGTAGATTCCCGGAAGGTCGTGACTCTTCGCTTTTAGCCCTTAACTCGATCTCTTTCAGGCTGCGTTCATGTTCCAGCTGGAGTTTCTTTTCGTCGTGCTCTCTTTGGCGTCTCTTTTCCTCGAGTTCCCCTTGTAGCCGTAACTGCTCGACGGCTAACTTTTTCTCGGCCAGTTTTATTTCTCCCTCGATTTTCAGCTTGGCCAGTTCAAGTTCGTGGTTGCGGCTTCTCTCTCGGTCTGCTAGTTCCTCGGGGGACAGGTTCCCCTCTGGCCCGTTGTTTCTCACCGGGATGCTTTGTGGTTCATGGGCGGAGTCTCCTTCCGTTTGGGTTGGGGGCGCCCCCGTCTCGACCCAGGTCTTCAATACTTTCTGGAATTCTTCCTTTGTGCTTAATCCGGTGGTAGCGATTCCAAGGTCTTTGCAAAATTGTTTTAATTCTCTATGCGTATAATAGTCCAATTGATCCTCTCGGAACGGCGAGCTCATTTCGGTACCTGCGGCACCCAGGGAGGTTTCTCCTTCCATCTCTGTTTGGTAGTGCGTCAGTCGTTCACTGCACGCTCTCTTTCGGTGTCGGCTCGTATCCCGTCGTCTGCCACCAAATGTTGGAAAGGCGTTCGCCGGAGGGGGGTTCGATGCACGTCTTGCCCACCCCTTTGACCCACCTCTCCCAAGTAGGCCGAACCAGGCGCGCACACCCTGAGCTTACACTACGAACAGAGTGACACCACACGTATTCTTTGTAGGACGATAGGTTCTTTTATCGAAGGTTTCAAGGGATCTTTATGATCCAAGGTGCAAGTAGTACATCAGCGGCACAAGATACTACAATCGGTGGTAAGGGAATGGGGGTAGCGGGACAGTCTTTGAAGGTAGTGTCTCTGCAAAGTACCCTGCGGATAGCTCACAATCCTCGAGCTGGAGGGTGTTGTTTCTCTGGGCGATCTCTTGCCAGTTCGTCCTCGAGGGGAGCGCCGTGAGTCACTCAGCAGGCACAGGTAGTCGGAGTTCGGGAGCCGCGATCTCGTCAGCAGGGCTCAGATGGTTCAATGGCTGGGGGCCGCGAGTCACTCAGCAGGCCCAGGTGGTTCAGAGTTCGGGAGCCGCGATCTCGTCAGCAGGGCTCAGATGGTTCAATGGCTGGGGGCTGCGAGTTTCTTTGGTCTTTTCAGGTGGGTCTGGGAGGGTCCCCAGACGCTCGCCAGGCGAGGCGCCTGCTCCCCAGGGGCCTGGTGGCCGATCGAGTCCTCCCGGGGGAAGGCGATCCGAGGTGTGACTGGGCTGGCGCCTCTTGGTCTGGCTCGGGGGTTCCCGCTCCCTCAGTCGGACATGCGTGGTAGGGTGTCGAGTCTGTCGGGGACTCTGGCCGGCCCTCGGGTCTGTGTGGCTGGGGCGGCCGAAGTCGGAGATGCCGTGTCTTGGGGGTGGTTGCAGGTTGGCTGGTTGATCGGGAGGGCATACGCCGTGAGGCCGGTCTCACAATGGCGAGAGCCCGGAGATGTGCTTCACCTCGCCTCCCCCACCTGAGGGGTGGGGTGGGCAGGCTGGCACATCCCCTGTCCTTGTATGGGGTTTCCGGCCAAGCTTCCCGCCAGAGTGGGGGGTTGCAGTGGCCTGGGGAAACTCCAAATGGCGGCATGCCTTTGAAGCTTCCCTTTGCTCGTCCTGGGGGAGGAGATTTCTCACCTCACCCAGGATGTGCATTGGTGCAGGCCCGGGAGAGCAGGAGCTCTCCCACCCAGGGGTCCAGCAACGTGTCTGCTGTGTGGCAGCCTGGGCAGCCTCAGAGCAGACGTGGATTGTAGGTTAGCTGTAAGGGGGCATCTCTAAGATGCCCTCTGGGGTGCTTAGTACATTAAATCCCACACTGGCATCAGTGTGGGTTTAATGTGCTGAGAAGTTTGATACCAAACTTCCCAGTCTTCAGTGTTGCCATTATGGTGCTGTGGAGCTCGTGTTTGACGAGCTCTCAGCACCATGTACTAGTACATGGCAGCACTGTACTTACAGTGCCCAGGAATGGACCTGGGTACTGTAGGGGCACAGGGCTCCTGCGCCCACACCATAGGAATAAGGCACCCAGCCAGAGGGGTGGCTGACATATGCCTTGGCAGTGTAGGCGATGGGCTTGGCACACAGAGATGTGTGCCATGTCGACTCTTTGTTTTGTCCTGCACCCAGACACTGAGCCTGCAAAGGCAGTGTGTGTGTGTAAGGGCACAGGGCCTCTAAGGATGGCACAATGAGTGCTGCAGCCCTTAGAGGCCTTCCCTGGTCACAAGGCCCTGGGTACCTAGGGTACCATTTACTAGGGGCTGACATGTGGCCAGGGTTTGCCAATTGGGAGTTTGTATTTTAGGGAAGGAACACAGGCCCTGGGCACCTGATTGGCAGGAGCACAGGGCACAGCAAGGAAAAGTGCATCAGCTATTAGGCAAAAAGGGGGGGGGGTTACTGCAACAGAAACCCACTTTCTCACACAAGCCCCCCCCCAGCCCAAAGGCCAGGAGATTTCTGCCAAAGCTGGGAGAGTCTACCTAGTCCTTCAGGCGGGGAAGAGTTGGGGAAGTGGTTTGAAAGTTGCAAGGCCTACTCTGCCTTACATCCTTCTGCCTAGGTCAGTCCCTTTGGGGAGCAGGCCTGTCTTATTAGTTCCAGGACCTAACTCCCAAGGCTCCTCTCCTTGTCTTTTACTGTCCTTGTCCCATCTTTCTATTTTGGGTTTAGAGGTGTATACCTCGGTAGTTTCTAACTTAGCCAGGGCTAGGCCCAACTTACCCACAGAGGCTACCCACAGCTTGAGCAACCCCACCATGACCAATAAGGTCAGGGGGCCTGACTTGCTATTTGGCAGGGGGTTAGGCCACCATGCCAAGGTTAGGGCTGCCATGAAGGCTAACACCCAGCAGAGGCTGCTGACAGCTGTCAGTGCCCAGAACCACACCTTTAGCTCCTGACTGGCAAGTGAGGGAGCTATTTTATAGTTCTCTTTGGGTCCTGGCTGTTGGTCTGTTTGAGGATAGGGGGTCCCTACTCTTGGTAGGGAACACCCCTTCTCCACCCTTTGTTCTGCCACCTGAGGAGCCACTAATTCAGGCTGGACAGTTGCCTGACTAGTCAGGTCTTGTTGTTGGCTAGGGGGGGGCTTTACCAGTGCCATTGTGGGAGTTTTCCCTTACTGGGATAGAATCTCCCTGGCTCTCTGGAACTGTGGCTAACAGTTGCCCACCTTTCCTACCCTGTTTCTTCTCACTCTTTTGGGACTCAGCTGCACTGACTGCAGGTTGAGCCCCCACAGGTTCTTTGGGCGAGGCCTGGCATTGGGCCAGCACCTCTCTTTGTCTCAGTTCCACATCTAAGTGATCATTCCCCAAGAGACAATCAAGGGGGAGGTTTTTACTGACTATCACTTTTCTCCATCTAAGGGACCCAGCTGTGGCTAGGGGCACTATAGCCACAGGCCTAACAGTGACTCCCCCTGGGACAGTTCTTACCCTTCTTGGTTCCCCTGGGACATATTGGTGGGGGAATACCAACCTGTCATGTACCACAGTCTGACTGGCACAGGTATCTCTCAGGGCAGTGGCTGGGATTCCATTCACCAGTAGGTGGTGGAAGTGTCTACTTCCTTCTGGGATCTCCAGCTTGCTTCTTGGGCCCATTCCCCAGTTGAAAGCTAGGAGGACTTCCTCATCTGAGGACCCTCCCTCCCAGGCTACACTGGCAACCCCTGGGGCTACACTAGTCACCCCTGGAGCTGTACTAGGAACCTTATTTTTAGGACAGCTAGAGTCCTGGGTGTGGTGTCCAGCCTTCTGACAGTTGAAACACCATATTCTGTTGGGATCCCAATTCTTACCTTGATACCCTGGTTTAGTTTGTGAGGTGTCTTTGGGCCCACCCTCCTGGTCAGGTTTTTGGGGGGCTACCTGGGACTCCTTTCTTTTATCCACAAGGGGTTCACTCTCTTTCTTCTGGGGAGGCTTTGGGACCCCTTGGTTTTGGTCCCTCCCAGTGGACGTCCTAGTCACCCTAGTCTTGACCCAGTGGTCTGCCTTTTTTCCTATTTCTTGGGGGGATTTTAGACCTAGGTCTACCAAATGCTGATGCAACTTTTCATTTGTGCAGTTACTCAAAATATGTTCCTTCATGAATAAATTGTACAATCCAGTAAAATCCTGCACACCATGTCCAGCTAACCAACCATCCAGTGTCTTCACTGAGAAATCTACAAAATCAATCCAGGACTGGGTCTGGGTTTTGTGAGCCCCCCTGAATCTAATTCTATACTCCTAAGCGGTGAATCCAAATCCCTCAATCAGAGCTTTCTTCATGAGGTCATAGGATCCTGCTTCTGGCCCAGAGAGGGTCAGAAGCCTGTCTCTGCAGTTACCAGAGAACAGTTCCCACAGGAGTGCCCCCCAGAGAGGTTTCTTTACTTTCCTGATATCACAAGCCCTCTCAAAGGCTGTGAACCATTTGGTGATATCATCACCTTCCTCAAATTTAGGGACAATCCCTTTGGGGATTTTAGGGTCAGAAGTTTCCTCCCTATCCTTGTTTTTTTTATTGCTGCCACCATTGATGGGTGCTAAACCCATCTCTCTCCTTTCCTTTTCTAGAGCCAGGAGCCTGGACTCTAGATCTAATCTTTTGGACAGCCTCACAAGGCTGTCCTCTTCACTGGGGGGTCCCCCAGTGTTGTCTCTGGGACCAGAGCCACCTGTGTGGTCTCTAGGTGCCCAGATGCTAATTCTTGAGTTGGAGGGTATGGGTGCCATCTCCTCCCTAGGGAAAAGTAGGGGGAGGTTGTTGTCCACCTTCCCTGTTTCCCTTTCCTCATCTGACTGGCCATCACCATGTTCAGATGGGTGGTCTTTAGCAAACTCAGCCAGGAGCTCCTGGAGCCCTTGTTTGGTTGGATGCAGTCCCATTTGTAAATTTTTGAGTTTACATAAGGACCTCAATTCCTTGAAAGACAAGTGTAAGTAAGGTGTGAGGTCGAGCTCTTCCACCAGGTCCATGTTATTATTATCACTAATAGCTGGGTTTGTTTGAGACATTCTAACCTGACAGTTCTAACCCTCTACCCTGACTATAGTGACTTTTATTTTTCTAAAATTCTAATGGGACTTAAGCACGGCCCTAGCAAGACTTTTAGTAATTTTGGAAAAACCAATCAGAATTCTAGAGGCAATTTTTAAGAGTTCTGTCGTGTGATCAGATGGTAACCAAGTAGTCCAACAAATGCAAGTTTGTATCCCACCGCTGATCCACCAATGTGAGAAAGTGGCTCTGTATATACTGTTCCCTAATAGGTACAGGGTGTACAGAGTCCACAGTCCCCCAGAGGCTGATAGAGGTCAAAGTTAGGTATGACCTTACTCTCAAAAGTGGTAGCTTGGTCGAGCAGTAAGGCAGTACCAGAGGACAGTGTAAAGCATTTATTGTACACACTCAGTCAGCAAATGGTTTCACACACTCAATAACTGAACTCTAGGCCAATGGTTTATATATATAAAATATATGCTTGTTTTATTTTTAGAACCACAAAGGGGATAAAAATATACTTTCTCAGAATGAGAGGTTGAATATAAATACTTTTGTCTTAAGCAATACATTTTTGTAAACAGTTACAGTTGGTTGCAATAAACAATCCTATTTCCTAAACATAACAATGCATTGAGCTCAATGGTAAATTCAGGTTATTTGTAATAAATTGTATTTCAGATTACTTTTGGAATTCCAGGTCTGGCTCCTAGATCCAGCTCTGGGTCAGTATTCAGAATCAAGTGATGAAAATCGACTTAATAACTGTAATGATTTTTAAATAATATTTAGCTATTTCAAAAGTTAGCACTTAGAAAATATTTCAAAGAAAACATTCAATGGATCTCTATGGCAAGAAATTCAAATTGCAGGTAGAGTACTTTATCGTTACTTTAGTAATCCAGGACTGGGTACCTAGACCCAGGACTGGGGTCCTTATCAAAAACAGGTAAGTAATTTCGTTTGCAGAAATGGTACGATTTTAAAAGAATATTTCAAATTTGCAAAAATAGACACTTGGAAGAAATTTCACAGAAAAGCAGACAATGGTTTCCTATGGGAGAAAATGAGTTAGAGGTAAGTATAGTTGTGGACACTTTTCAGAGTCAGGGCTGGGCACCAAGATCCAGCACTGGGAGCTCACCTAGGAGCAGGTGAGTAAATTCGTTTTTGTCACTTGGCTGATTTTTGGTGAATATTTGCAGTTTTGAAAAGTTCACACTTAGAAGATTTTTGAAGAAAAAGCCAGTCAATGTTACCCTATGAGGAAAATGAAGTTAGCGGTTTAAGGGTAAGTACTCGACTGGCAGAGTTGAAATTCCGGGTATAGACTCAGGGGTCCCCCAGTGTCAGGTAGGTACAGTTGGTTCACCCTCAGCGGTTTCAGGACGGCCGGGTGCAGAGAGAGTTAGGCCCAATGTTATCCTATGAGGGATAGGGGGGCCTTGGTTGGTGGCTGCTGTCTGGCAAGCCACGCGGCTGTGGGAGCTGGGCTCCTTGTCACTTACTCAGGGCAAGTGGGGAAGTAAGTTAGTGTAGAGAGTGCACTGCCAGGGCCACTCGGGCGGCTGGGTGCAGGGTGCTTTTGAGCCTTCGGGCGCTCAATGGAAATCAATGGGAATGTTCCGGTTTGGAAAAAGGCTGCAAGCTCGGGGACGAGGATGCTTCAGGTGCCACCACCACTTCGAGAGGTAAGTTGGGTAGTTGTAGGTTAGGTGGGTACCCCAGGATTGGGCACAGGGGGCCGCAGGGCGCCGCGTGCAGGGGTGCCTTTTGGTGTCGGGAATCTTACCCTCTGATGATCGCGGTTGGGGGGGGGCACCTTGTTCCGAGGCTGCAGGCTTCTTCCGGAATGTCGAGGGGGGTCCTTGGGTGCCGGACTCGGGGTCACAGTCGCCGTGGGGTCGTCCTCAGGGTCTTTGTCCACTCCTGCACTGGCCAGGCTTGGGTGGTGCAGAGTGTGCTGGGTTCGCGGTTCCGGGCTGCTGCCAGGGGTTAGAAATAGGTTTCTGAGTAGAGCCTCTACTCATGGGAGTCCCAGGGAATCAGAGTTCAAAGGTAGCCAGGTCCTCCGGGGTTTCTGAGGTTGCTGGCCACAAGAGATGCCGCGCTGGAGCAGGAGCAGGTTCGAGGGTCGACAGGCCGGTAGGGCTGGGGCCAAAGCAGTTGGTGTCTTCCTCTTTTTAGCAGCTGCAGGGCAGGTCTTTGTTCTTCTTGCTCTTCTTGTAGTTTCGAATCTGGGATCTGGGGAAGGAAGGTTCAGGGTGCCCCTAAATACTAGATTTAGGGGCGTTACAGGTAGGTGAAGGCCAGGGACCAATGGGTCCTTGCCCTGGGGTGGGTACACCCCCTATCCTGCCTCTCTCCTGTGGGAGGGGGGCAGTAGCCTAATCCTGATAGGGTAGGGCCTCCCATCTTCAAGATGGCTGTTGGAAAGGCGTTCGCCGGAGGGGGGTTCGATGCACGTCTTGCCTACCCCTTTGACCCACCTCTCCCGAGTAGGCCGAACCAGGCGCGCACACCCTGAGCTTACACTACGAACAGAGTGACACCACACGTATTCTTTGTAGGACGATAGGTTCTTTTATCGAAGGTTTCAAGGGATCTTTATGATCCAAGGTGCAAGTAGTACATCAGCGGCACAAGATACTACAATCGGTGGTAAGGGAATGGGGGTAGCTGGACAGTCTCTGCAAAGTACCCTGCGGATAGCTCACAATCCTCGAGCTGGAGGGTGTTGTTTCTCTGGGCGATCTCTTGCCAGTTCGTCCTCGAGGGGAGCGCCGCGAGTCACTCAGCAGGCACAGGTAGTCGGAGTTCGGGAGCCGCGATCTCGTCAGCAGGGCTCAGATGGTTCAATGGCTGGGGGCCGCGAGTCACTCAGCAGGCCCAGGTGGTTCAGAGTTCGGGAGCCGCGATCTCGTCAGCAGGGCTCAGATGGTTCAATGGCTGGGGGCCGCGAGTCACTCAGCAGGCCCAGGTGGTTCTGTATTCGGGAGCCGCGACAGCAGGCTTCAATGGTTCCAGGTCTTCTTCTCTCCCATTCGTTCCTCCGGCACCCCCTATTATACTCCCCCTGCCCTTTGAAGTCCGGAGTCCTCGCAGAGAGGGGCCTTTGGTGACTGAGGGGGTTCGGCGGGATTTCCTGCCGCTCGTTTCTTTGGTCTTTTCAGGTGGGTCTGGGAGGGTCCCCAGACGCTCGGCAGGCGAGGCGCCTGCTCCCCAGGGGCCTGGTGGCCGATCGAGTCCTCCCGGGGGAAGGCGATCCGAGGTGTGACTGGGCTGGCGCCTCTTGGTCTGGCTCGGGGGTTACCGCTCCCTCGGTCGGACATGCGTGGTAGGGTGTCGAGTCTGTCGGGGACTCTGGCCGGCCCTCGGGTCTGTGTGGCTGGGGCGGCCGGAGTCGGAGATGCCGTGTCTTGGGGGTGGTTGCAGGTTGGCTGGTTGATCGGGAGGGCATACGCCGTGAGGCCGGTCTCACACGCGTCCCCCCCCAGCTGAAAGGCGTGGAGAACTGCCCATCCACTGGGGGGTTCTCCTCGCCGAAGCGGAAGAACCGGGACAGGCCGTCGGCGTTGGCATGATCCGCCCCGGGGCGATGCTCGACAGTGAAGTCCATCCCTTGGAGGGAGATTGACCATCGTAATAGCTTGGGGTTCTCTCCCCTCATCTGCATCAGCCACCGCAAGGGCCGGTGGTCCGTCTGCACTCGGAAGTGGGTTCCGAACAAGTAGGGCCGTAGTTTCTTGAGGGCCCAGACTACGGCGAAGGTCTCTCGTTCTATGGTACTCCAACGCTGTTCTCGAGGCAGCAGCCTTCGGCTGATGAAGGCTATGGGCTGATCTATGCCCTTGTCATTGAACTGCGAGAGGACGGCTCCGATGCCGTGTTCGGATGCGTCGGTCTGGACCACAAACTCTTGGGAGTAGTCGGGGGCCTTGAGTACTGGGGCGGTGCACATGGCGGTTTTCAAGGCGTCGAACGCCTGCTGGCACCGGGGGGTCCACTGCACCTTCTTCGGGAGCTTTTGGAGGTCAACTCCGTGAGAGGCCCTGCGAGGCTACCATAGTTTTTAATGAACCTCCGGTAGTATCCTGTGAGGCCCAGGAAGGCCCGGACTTCCGTCTGAGTGGTGGGGGGCTCCCAGGACTTGATGGCGTCGATCTTTGGTTGGAGGGGGGCGACCTGCCCGCTGCCCACCTGATGCCCCAGGTAGACCACGGAGCCTTGCCCGAGCTGGCATTTGCTGGCCTTCACTGTTAGGCCGGCTTGGCGCAGGGCCAGCAGTACTTGTCGGAGGTGCTGGAGATGCTCGTGCCACTGGGAGCTGAATACAGCTATGTCGTCAAGGTACGCTGCGCTGAACTCCTCGAGTCCGGCCAGGACCTTGTTTACCAACCGCTGGAAAGTGGCCGGGGCATTTTTCATCCCGAACGGCATGACCCTGAAGCGGTAGTGTCCATCGGGTGTGGAGAAGGCGGAGCGTTCTTTTGCTCCCTCCGTGAGCGCAATCTGCCAGTAACCGCAGGTCAGGTCGAAGGTGCTGAGGAAACGTGCGGCCCCAAGGCGGTCGATGAGTTCGTCGGCGCGGGGAATAGGGTGAGCGTCCGCTCGGGTGACCGCATTGAGCCCCCGGTAGTCCACACAGAATCTTAGTTCGGGGGCGACCCCAGGGGCGGCCGCTTTCGGGACCAGGACTACCGGGCTGGCCCAGGGGCTATCGGAGGGTTCGATCACTCCAAGGGTTAACATCTTCAGTACTTCGGTCTTGGTACAGGTGCGGACCCGGTCAGGCACCCGGTCAGGTACCCGGTAGGCTCGGTGTCTCACAGGTGGGCTGTCGCCGGTGTCCACGTCGTGGACACACCGGTCGATGACCCTTGGGATGAGGGAGAAGAGATCTGCGAATTGTCTGAGCAGCTGGTGACAGTCGTCGGACTGTTGGGGAGTGAGGGTGGTTGACAGCTTCACTCCCTCCACGGAACCATCCAGTTCTTTAGCGCACAGGTGGTCGGGCAGGGGTTCAGTGTCTTCTTCCGCCCCATCATCGGTGGCCAGTAGCAAACTCAACTCCGTTCTCACAAAGTGGGGCTTGAGACGGTTCACGTGGAGAACCCGGAGGGGGTTCCGTGGGGACTGTACATCGATCAGGTACGTGACCTGACTCTTCCGCTCGATCACCTTGAATGGGCCAGTCCATTTGTCCTGTAGGGCGCAGGGTTTCACCGGGGCCATGACCCAAACCTGCTGGCCCGGCTGGAACTCGACCAGAGTTGCGTTCTGGTCATACCAGCGCTTCATTTCTTCTTGGCTGGCCTCGAGGTTAGCCTCTGTGAGTTCTCTGAACTTCCGGGTCTGGTTGCGGAGCGCCAGGATGTAGCGGAACACATCAGGGGGGGTCCCCCGGGGGCTTGTCTCCCAGCCCTCTTTGACCAGGCTCAGGGGCCCCCGGACGGGGTGTCCGTATAGTAGTTCGAATGGGCTGAACCCCAGGGACTTTTGGGGAACTTCCCGGTACGCGAACAGGAGGCAAGGGAGGAGGACGTCCCATCTTCGGCGCAGGGGCTCCTCGAGGCCCAGGATCATCCCCTTCAGGGTTCGGTTGAAGCGTTCCACCAGGCCGTTGCCCTGGGGGTGGTAGGGGGTCGTGAACTTATATGTTACTCCGCACTGCTGCCACAGGGACTTCATGTAGCGGGATATGAAGTTAGTGCCGCGATCACTCACAACCTCGCGAGGGAATCCGACACGGGAGAAGATCCCCATGAGAGCCCGGCCCACCACGGGAGCCGTCACGGTGCGGAGGGGAATGGCCTCGGGGTAGCGGGTGGCATGGTCCACCAGGACGAGGATGAATCTGTGGCCCTGGGCGGTCATCGGATCCAGGGGTCCCAGGATGTCGATGCCGACCCGCTCAAACGGGGTACTCACAACGGGGAAGGGTTGTAATGGAGCCTTGCGCTTTCCGCCACTTTTCCCACTGCCCTGGCACGTGAGGCAGGATTTACAGTGGACTTCTACATTTGCTCGCATCTTGGGCCAATAAAAGTGGGTAACTAATCGCTGATATGTTTTTTCTTGGCCTAAGTGTCCTGCCAAGGGTACATCGTGGGCCAGGCCCAGGAGGAGGCTTCGGAAGCGCAGGGGTACCACCAGTACTCGGGCTGCGCCTAACTCGGCTGACTTTTGTTCACTGTATAGGAGGCCATTGTCCCAATAGACCCAGTGGGTTCTGGTCCGGTCACCGGCGGTCTGGGCTTCGGCTTGTTGTCGGAGTCCCACGAGGGAAGGGCAGGTGGCCTGTTCCTGGCAGAACTCTTCACGGGAGGGCCCTCCCTCACAGCGCCACTGGGCCATCTCGGGCAGTTCCCCGAGCTCAGTCAGTGCCTCAGGGGCGGAAGGTTCCGGCCCTTCTCCCGGGTTAGTGTCTTCTTCTCCCTCCGAAGGAGGGTTGTCCGCTTCTGGTAGGGGGTCCCGGTTCTCGGGGACAGTGTTCGGTGGGAGGGCCTCACCGCCCTCGGAGAGAGGCAATTGCGCGGTCATGGAGCGCGTGGTGGCGCAGACCCATTCGGGTAGGCCCATCATCTCGAGATGGGCTCTTCGTTCCACTTGCCCCCACGGGGAACTCTCAAGGTCGTTGCCCAGGAGGCAGTCTACGGGCTGTGATGTTCGGACGGCTACCTTCAATTCTCCGGAGACTCCTCCCCACTCGAAAGGCACCAGAGCCATCTGGCAGAGGCTCTCGGAATTGTCGGAGGATATGACCGGACAGAGGGCACCGGGTAGGATCTGGTCTTCAGAGATTAGGTTGCGGTGGACCGCGGTGACACTTGCTCCGGTATCGCGGAGGCCCTCGACTCGGTGGCCGTTGATGGTCACCCGCTGTCGGTACTTCTTCGTGTTGGCGGGCAAGGGTGTCCCGGGGACCATTTCTTGATCACCAAGGGAGACCAGGGCCATGGCAGCTGGTTCCCACTCTTCGGCGTCCTCTATCTCCTCCCCTAGGGCCACGGAGGCCATCTGCCCGGCCGGGGGGTTGGTCGTTGCGGTTCGTTGATACTGGGGACACTGGGGGTCATTGGCTTAGTGTCCGGGCTGTTGGCAGCGGAAGCAGGTGATCCTGGTTCGTGGCCCTAGTCGCCCCGGGGCTCCGGTGCTGGCTGGGGACGGGGCTGGACCTGCCGCTGGTGGGCTGCTGGGAGGGCTGTGCGGGGGCCCCCCTGGGAAGTCTCTCGGTCGGCCGTGGTTTCCTCCGCCCCTCTGGCGGGGGGGTCCTTGACTGTGGCGACCGTAGTCTCCCACGGGGCCTCGGGTGGCCCGGGTGTTCACCCAACGGTCCGCCTCGGCGGCCAGCTTTCGAGGGTAGGTGAGTTTACTGTCCAGGAGATGTTGGCGCAGTTCTACAAAGCAATTGGCCGCTAAATGTTCCCAGGCGATCAGATCAAACAGCTCTTCGAAGGTGGAGACCTTGCTGCCCTTGATCCACTCGTCTAAGGCCCGGCTGTAAAAGTTCACGTATTCTACCCATGTGGTGCCCGGTATCTTTTTGCAATCTCAGAACCGTTGCCGGTACATCTCGGGGGTGAGTCCATACCGGCCCACGAGGGCTTCTTTCATGTGGCTGTAGGAGTTCATGACCGTGGAGGGCAGATCCAGCAGGGTATCTCTTCCTTCGCTTAAGGACCGGCCCCATAGGCCAGCCCCCCAATCCTTCTGCGGGACTCGGTGAGAGGTCATGGCGACTTCGTAGGCCTTAAACCACTGCTGGATATCGTCGTTCTTGTAATACTCCTTTACCACATCCTTGGGGATGTGGACTTTGGCTTCCACAGTGGGAGCGGATGGTAGATTCCCGGAAGGTCGTGACTCTTCGCTTTTAGCCCTTAACTCGATCTCTTTCAGGCTGCGTTCATGTTCCAGCTGGAGTTTCTTTTCGTCGTGCTCTCTTTGGCGTCTCTTTTCCTCGAGTTCCCCTTGTAGCCGTAACTGCTCGACGGCTAACTTTTTCTCGGCCAGTTTTATTTCTCCCTCGATTTTCAGCTTGGCCAGTTCAAGTTCGTGGTTGCGGCTTCTCTCTCGGTCTGCTAGTTCCTCGGGGGACAGGTTCCCCTCTGGCCCGTTGTTTCTCACCGGGATGCTTTGTGGTTCATGGGCGGAGTCTCCTTCCGTTTGGGTCGGGGGCGCCCCCGTCTCGACCCAGGTCTTCAATACTTTCTGGAAGTCTTCCTTTGTGCTTAATCCGGTGGTAGCGATTCCAAGGTCTTTGCAAAATTGTTTTAATTCTCTATGCGTATAATAGTCCAATTGATCCTCTCGGAACGGCGAGCTCAGTTCGGTACCTGCGGCACCCAGGGAGGTTTCTCCTTCCATCTCTGTTTGGTAGTGCGTCAGTCGTTCACTGCACGCTCTCTTTCGGTGTCGGCTCGTATCCCGTCGTCTGCCACCAAATGTTGGAAAGGCGTTCGCCGGAGGGGGGTTCGATGCACGTCTTGCCCACCCCTTTGACCCACCTCTCCCAAGTAGGCCGAACCAGGCGCGCACACCCTGAGCTTACACTACGAACAGAGTGACACCACACGTATTCTTTGTAGGACGATAGGTTCTTTTATCGAAGGTTTCAAGGGATCTTTATGATCCAAGGTGCAAGTAGTTCATCAGCGGCACAAGATACTACAATCGGTGATAAGGGAATGGGGGTAGCGGGACAGTCTTTGAAGGTAGTGTCTCTGCAAAGTACCCTGCGGATAGATCACAATCCTCGAGCTGGAGGGTGTTGTTTCTCTGGGCGATCTCTTGCCAGTTCGTCCTCGAGGGGAGCACCGCGAGTCACTCAGCAGGCACAGGTAGTCGGAGTTCGGGAGCCGCGATCTCGTCAGCAGGGCTCAGATGGTTCAATGGCTGGGGGCCGCGAGTCACTTAGCAGGCCCAGGTGGTTCAGAGTTCGGGAGCCGCGATCTCGTCAGCAGGGCTCAGATGGTTCAATGGCTGGGGGCCGCGAGTCACTCAGCAGGCCCAGGTGGTTCGGTATTCGGGAGCCGCGACAGCGTCAGCAGGCTTCGATTGTTCCAGGTCTTCTCTCCCATTCGTTCCTCCGGCACCCCCTATTATACTCCCCCTGCCCTTTGAAGTCCGGAGTCCTCGCAGAGAGGGGCCTTTGGTGACTGAGGGGGTTCGGCGGGATTTCCTGCCGCTCGTTTCTTTGGTCTTTTCAGGTGGGTCTGGGAGGGTCCCCAGACGCTCGCCAGGCGAGGCGCCTGCTCCCCAGGGGCCTGGTGGCCGATCGAGTCCTCCCGGGGGAAGGCGATCCGAGGTGTGACTGGGCTGGCGCCTCTTGGTCTGGCTCGGGGGTTACCGCTCCCTCGGTCGGACATGCGTGGTAGGGTGTCGAGTCTGTCGGGGACTCTGGCCGGCCCTCGGGTCTGTGTGGCTGGGGCGGCCGGAGTCGGAGATGCCGTGTCTTGGGGGTGGTTGCAGGTTGGCTGGTTGATCGGGAGGGCATACGCCGTGAGGCCGGTCTCACAATGGCGAGAGCCCGGAGATGTGCTTCACCTCGCCTCCCCCACCTGAGGGGTGGGGTGGGCAGGCTCGCACATCCCCTGTCCTTGTATGGGGTTTCCGGCCAAGCTTCCCGCCAGAGTGGGGGGTTGCAGTGGCCTGGGGAAACTCCAAATGGCGGCATGCCTTTGAAGCTTCCCTTTGCTCGTCCTGGGGGAGGAGATTTCTCACCTCACCCAGGATGTGCATTGGTGCAGGCCCGGGAGAGCAGGAGCTCTCCCACCCAGCAACGTGTCTGCTGTGTGGCAGCCTGGGCAGCCTCAGAGCAGACGTGGATTGTAGGTTAGCTGTAAGGGGTCATCTCTAAGATGCCCTCTGGGGTGCTTAGTACATTAAATCCCACACTGGCATCAGTGTGGGTTTAATGTGCTGAGAAGTTTGATACCAAACTTCCCAGTCTTCAGTGTTGCCATTATGGTGCTGTGGAGCTCGTGTTTGACGAGCTCTCAGCACCATGTACTAGTACATGGCAGCACTGTACTTACAGTGCCCAGGAATGGACCTGGGTACTGTAGGGGCACAGTGCTCCTGCTCCTGTGCCCACACCATAGGAATAAGGCACCCAGCCAGAGGGGTGGCTGACATATGCCTTGGCAGTGTAGGTGATGGGCATGGCACACAGAGATGTGTGCCATGTCGACTCTTTGTTTTGTCCTGCACCCAGACACTCAGCCTGCAAAGGCAGTGTGTGTGTGTAAGGGCACAGGGCCTCTAAGGATGGCACAATGAGTGCTGCAGCCCTTAGAGGCCTTCCCTGGTCACAAGGCCCTGGGTACCTAGGGTACCATTTACTAGGGGCTGACATGTGGCCAGAGTTTGCCAATTGGGAGTTTGTATTTTAGGGAAGGAACACAGGCCCTGGGCACCTGATTGGCAGGAGCCCAGGGCACAGCAAGGAAAAGTGCATCAGCTATTAGGCAAAAAGGGGGTGGTTACTGCAACAGAAACCCACTTTCTCACACAGATCTAAAAAGAATGAATGATTTACAAAACATGAGAACATATTTGCAATCTCAGTTCAAAATCAGGAGCTTGTTTTTTTGCACATAGTGCATGTCTTTGCAATTTTCTTTGGGGTTAAATGGATTTTGAGTGATAAAAGATTTCGGGCCCATCAAGTCTACCACTTCCTTTGGCTATTGTTTAACAACAGTAAGGGGTTTGACCTCTGTGCTGTTTATTATGGACAAGGTTGGAGACCTCGCTATAGGGGTTTACAGGGCATTAATCTTTGCGGGTACTGACCTTTCCTGCGTATATCCCTAGGCCGCAATACTGTGGCACTCCAGTAGTATAACCAAGTTACTCCCTTTGAAAAGTTGACTCTCCACAAGTAGCAAAATAAATCAGCTATGTTAGAAACGTAGATGCAGAATTACAAAGACCATAACACTCCATACACTTGATGACCAGCTACTGATGTATATAATTTTTATTTACATATAAGTAAAAAGAGCAGTTAAATTGTGAGCCACGAAGAAAACCAGAATGTTCTGAAACGTTCAGGTAGTGACCTATAATACAATCATTTTTTAGGTGTTACGAGCTAGGCACTTGATTTTCTATAACATCAGCCCTACAGCCAATAATATCCTAGGGTGAAACTCACTCTGGGACTTTGTGATTCGTCAGACTTTTCTACTACACTTGACAATCTCTTGATGTGAAAGATAGTTACGAAATTAAAATACCCTTTGGCAACCTTGCGTCAACATGTTTAACCCTTTGTTTCCATGGCTATCGCTCTGAGTGTAAGACCGGACAGCTCAGTGAGCTAAAGCCCTATTGGTCGAGTTTCCAGTCACCAGAACAGAAACCGTCCTGAACGAAACAGTCCCCATACATACAATGGTCTAATCGAATGCAGATAAAGTTATAGTTCTGGGCTTGCCTTAGAGTCTCGATGTTGGTCAGTGATACTCTTTCATGTTGAAGTTCTATTGGTACTTTGCAGAGCCAAATCTAAAATAGCATGCAGCATACTAATTGTAAAAAAGATTTTTTTTTAAAGTAAGAGGAATTACACTTATTGAAATGTGGGAGTTTTTTTTATATTTGTGTGTTCCTTTTCACTTACTTTGTGTTGCAAAAAATAGTCAAAATAGATTTCACACTTGTGTCAGACATGCCGCTGATTTCCATGAGTGTGGAGAGCGAACAGCTTTCTTACATATCTGAGCATTGTCTTTCAGAAGCACCAAACCCACAACTTCAGTTTCTCCAAACAATTGGAGGCGATCACGTCTGCGATGTGTTAGACAAAAATACCAAACCTGAATAAATAACCGATTAAGATGCCAAATTTCTCGATGGTCACTGTAAAAGGTTGTTAGAAATCATTAAATATTTGGAAGGAATGCATTTAAATGTTGTCTTGACATAAACAGTGTTTAATTTGGTACAAATCTTTGTCTGCATCACAAGGCTGAAGCTGAGAAGAGGCAAGAGGAGCAAAGGAAGTTTGGTGTCTTCTTTGATGACGAGTATGACTACCTGCAGCATCTCAAGGTGGTCGGTCCCCTCGAATTGGTTTCATCTGGCGAGCGTCGTCCACAGAGTCGGATAATCTTAACTGAGAGTGGAGAGGTGGAAGAGGAGGTTGTTCAGATCCCGGTAGGCTTCTCTTATTCTTGAGTGCAGGTCTGCAATGAAATGTGTATGGCCCTGCTCTTCTAGGTGCACTATTGAGTCAAGCTGTTTGCCTCTATAGCAGAGCGGAGCAAGCACACAAAGCATTCGTAGTAATCCAACCCTTTTTATCTTTGGGTTTGTGGATTTCTTTACTGTGATGAAAACTTTGTACCATATACAATGACCATTACTTACACATTAGAGCTCGGCCAGTTGGGGATCTTTACAGGGGAAGACAATTTGAAGACCCTAAATGATACAACAATAAGGCTGCGAGTCTACAAAGTAGTTTGGCAAGGCCAACCAAAATGCTAGAAGACTTGGAGTTTAATCATGGACAAAGGGAGCTAGCTCCATAGAGCAGGGGCCAGGACATAGGAGAGTCATCTTTCTTTCCTCCCTCTGCCATTGCATGGGACACAGAGAAGCACTAGATTAATGTTTACATTAACTAGGAAAAGAAGGCCCTTTGGGAGTACAAGAATGATTTGTTGTGCAAATGACCCTTTTCCTATGGATAGCCATTTACTTAGCCACATTGATGAGGATGTATGATTCTAGGGTGCTCTCTGTCGCTGTTTATAAATAATAATGCCATTTCTGATCGTAGACTTCTAAAGACCTGCTTACTGGCACTCCTATGCGTTATTCTGCAAGTGACACATATCCCAGGGTTACAGAAGAAGGCAAAATATATTTACTGGAAATGTAGTAATATTCGTTTCCCACTATTTACTGTTGCTAATGACTGTTTTATTCTACTAAACCCTAGCTGGCAATCTGCAGATTTGAGCGGTCTTGACCATTATCATACACATAATTAATGCTAAATATGTTAAAAAAAAAACCAAATGATAAAGTTTGGTCATAAGCATGTCTTTGCATCCTCTTATTAGATTCTACAGGGTGAAAAGTATCCCAGATTTAATCTGTTTTGAAGGTGTTTGATCCTCATGTGCTAGTATCTCCTACAATAAAATCAACAAACTTTTGCTGCCAAAAAACATTACATTGGTAGTAAGGCAGGCCAGTTGCTGAGACTTTGAATCTTACCACGCTGTGAGATGTTTTTAAATAATTAAATAATGAAATGGCTGTTTCCATTTGCAATCTGTATCTGAGAAATGTATCTTTTTCCAGGCTCCTTCAATTAATTTGCCTTCTTCGGTGTTTGCATCCGAGTTTGAGGAAAATGTGGGCTTGTTGAATAAGGCAGCTCCAATATCAGGTACTCCATCGCACATTTTAATTAAAGTACGAATTGTAAATATTATACCAAGTGTTCTTGAGTTCAGAGACCAACTATAATAAAGTCTGTTATATGCTTGTGTCAGGTTCAGTGTCAGTCCTGGGACTCATCAATTATCATGCCAACTTTTATTGCTGTTTCCTTACAGCACATTTTACAAAATAATGGACAGAGTATCACACAGTGCATTGTGAGGTTGTACAGTAAAAGCCTGTCTAAAGATAATACTTTATGGCGCAAAGAACGGAAAAGATAATTTGTACTCTTGCAAGGTTAGATATGCCCCTTCTCGGCCAGGGTCAGATTGGCAATCTTCAACACTAAAATAAAATTAATTGGTACAAACCAATAAAATAACACGAAGAACAATTAATTTCTTTACAGTATGTACAGCAAACGTCCTAATACACCTTATATTACAGGCATGCAGTTCTGCAGTTTTAATTGCCATATTTTTGTAAAATGTGTAAATTAACCCAAGTCTTACAATAGCCTCATACAACTAAAGCCTTAAAGCTTAAGGAGAACAAGCCTCCAGAGACCCCAGTGGCTGCCTTACACGCCCCAAGCGCCACACAACCTCACACCGCACAGGCTCCCGAGATAGGAGACCCCCCTCCACAACCCTCCGCGGTCCCCTTGGATGCATCGGGTCTGGCCCCCCCCTGTGGGGACGCTCCACAGCAACCCATAGCAGCCCGCATACACACTCCCTCCTAGGCGAATGGTAGCTGCATGATGGAGTAGGCAATAGCGGTCTCCTAGTATACGCCTCACCCCAACGCTAAGCACCCCATGGCACCCCCCCAGTTCAGTTCTCCCCCCTAGTTTTTCTTTTACTGGCACAGACCTGCTACACCGCAGACCGCATTCACGCCAACCACGATGTAAATGTAATCCTGCAATCACTGATGGTCTACCCCACTGCGTATATGTTGCAGACATTGATGTGAAACATGATAAATGTACGTCTATATAACTAAATGCCAATAAAAAGAATTTTCAAAAAAAAAAAAAAGCTTAAGGAGAACAAGCTATCTATTCGTATACCAATACAAACTCATACCTCAACCTTCTACACTGGAAAACCACGTTGGAGCACTAACACTAGCATTAGAATTAGCCGTTTGTCAACAAGGATATTCGTTAACCAAGTGTCCGCCTCCTCTGCTGCACATAGGCACACCTCTCCCTCCCTTGTAGGCCATATACAGGTGTCAAAATCCCACAGGCACCAACAGTTCACAACCCATTTAAACACAACCTCCCTCTAAGGTTCTTGTGCTGCACTACTACGGCACCATAATCTTGAACTCAGCGGCAAACTTCTTAAAGGGGCACTGAAAGGTCCAACAAGTACTACACTGGAATTTATGTGAACCAATCTACAAGCAGACACAACTGAACTACCCACATTCCTTTCAAATGCTGTTGAGAGGTACAGTGGCAAACGGTTAGGATAGTCTTGTTACAACTGTTGATAAGTTCTAAGGCTTACATGGTAGACCTCTATATTGCAGGTGAAACACTAAGACTTTCTAAATTAGTTGCTAACATTAGTTTGTGTGTTCCTTGCTCGGTGAATCCAAATAAACTGTTCAGCCTTTGTATCATTTATCAATCAGAAGAGTTGATTTTAATGATGAAATAAAATCTTTAGTTCATAATTTATCCTTCGTTCAAACGGTTAGACATTTTACTGTAACCAAACACTAGACCATCAAACTTGATGGTTTACTTGTCTTAGACTTAAGCAGGAAACTCTCAGTCAATATGTACGTCAGTAGAAATGTTGTGATCCAAGCCTTCAAAAAACTGCTAGCCGTTGAAGAACAGTTGAACCCTCAAGAATGTTCATCCAGAACCAGCTATGATGCTGCTGTAATCCAGATTGACTGAACTGAGTTGTATGCAATATCTGTTGATAATCACATTGCCCTCCGCTGTTAATACAGTTGTATGAACCCACCCAAATCGAAGCTATAGGTTACTCCTTTGTTCACTCACCACTCTTTTAAGAATCTCGTTGATGCATCTAGATAAAAAAAACCTTGTCCAAGTACTCTACTTGCGCTGCTTTTAAACCACTTTTCCAACCCGGCTGCAGCCCTAACATATCCCATTCCAAATCCCAGCACTGCACTTCAGCTGGAACTTCCAGTAGATATCAGCCCTCGCATGAAAGTTTGCCAGTGAGCGGTCACCAGTTACTTTCTCACTTAGCTCTTGGCAAACTATGAGTCTGTGCCTTTGAGGATACAGAATGAAAATGTTCCATTGTGGCATTGGGATGAACACTTATCCCTTCACCGCGCTTAGTGTTGACAATGTTCTTTAGAGGCTGTGCACTGAGCTAGTCTGAAACTCACTAACCTATGTTTAATATGTTCTGGGTTGTCTCTTCTGAGTTGGTTCGTGTATTTTGATCCACTGCCTAACATGGGTCATCGGTTGGGTTATCTGCTCTAGGTTTGCAGGATACTTCACAATGATTCAAAAAGTTAATTTCCTTCCATGAGGCCTGTGTCTACCCTTGTTCAAGCGTTCATTGTGCAGTGCTTGAAGTGAGGCTGTCTTTTCCAGAGATGTATTGTATGTCATGTGGCAAACCAAAGCCTTTCCAGCAGATCGGTCTGATTTCATGTACCTAGGCATGGTCTGTCTCCTGTACCCGCCCCCCCCCCCCCACACTCATTGGTTCTATTTATTGCTGTATGTTTTATGGCCTACTCAGTAGGGCTATGGACCACTGCTTCTGTAGTCATTGTGAAAGTTGAATTCTAGTCCACTGTTATGATGAGTCCAGTATGGAGGAGAGCATCTCTGCAGCATGTGACTCAGGAGTAAGCAGTAAACCGTGCACAGAAAATAACCAGTGCAAGTAAAGTGAGTGTGTGAAATGCATCCATAAGGAAATATGTACATTCTAAGCATTTTTCTGGCCTCCACAAGTACAAGGAAAAAAATTGTGGAAAGGGAATAGTTTGAGCTTTCATAAACAGTGGATTGAATCATTGACTTTTGAAAGTGGGAGCAAGTATGTCAGAAACTCAGAACCTGTAGCCAATATGCTTGACCATCACATCAATTGCATTTAAACCTGGGAACACATAATCGGAATCTGATTACTTTTGCCATCCTTTGCAGTTATCTGTGAGCTGTCGTAGGAACTTTGTGCGCTATGATCAAGCAAGTTTTCAGAAGTTCTTAAAGGTGGTGATCTTTATGCATTTATGCAGTGATGAGTATACTTGTCATTAACTCCTATTATTCAAATGTACTGAGTAGCTTGGTATAGACAGTGACTGATATTTGCACTTTCGATTGAGAACAAAACTACAGTTCTTCACCAGTATACATCAGAATATTTAAAAGAAACTAGGGCCATGTGTATCGTTAAATTCTGTATTTGCAAAGCCAGCAGTTGGCAGAATCACAGGTGATGCAACACATGCAAGCATGCGATCTTTCCTAGGCATTTTGCTAGTTGGAAAATTCTTTCTGGCTTGTTATGTGACTCCGTATGAATAGCAGTTAGAAAGGGCAAGAAAAGGACTTTTCCTAGGATGACTAGCTGCATAAACTGGACCCCAGGCATGCGCTGTCCTACTGGATTGACCTCACTGGACAGGAAAGAGTGGTCAGTCCTCTCTGTTTGCTTTGCTGGAGGCAAGATTGTCATGATGGATAGCAATCGCATCATGCCGCGTTGGGTCATTCTGTGTATCAAAATCTTCTGAGTCCTGGCTAAGGGTTCATGGTCATTTTACCAGGGCTGTGACTCTTTTCATAGCTCTATTTGGAGGTGTTCTGCTTACAGCCATCTGCCAGGAAGCAATTTGGTCGTACTTCCATGATTTTGCAAAGCACTCCAGCCGCAGGTCTTGGGCATGCAGAGATGGGTGCTTTGCCCAACTGGAGTTAACTAGCACTACTCAGCGACAGCTTCCAGGTGGTGGGGGTACTGCTCTGTGACTCATTAATTCAGAGAGGAATCTGCAAGTAAATGCATCTCTCAAGTAAGTAACCTTTTCTTCTAGCAAATATATTGGTACCATTTTAGTACTTCAAACCCATGTCACCAAAGCATTAGCTTAGCATAAGCAATAGGTCAGCGCTTAACTTCCACCCATATCACTGCAGACAATGTCTTAAAAACTATTAATGTTTCATTGTACTAACTTTTAGTTTTATACACTCACATATATATTTATTTTACAACGTGCACAAGAATAACAAGTACATATTTGCATATCCTCCTTCACATGCCGTATTTCTCATTATATCGTTGACCCTTTAATTACAACCTCAAGTGCATTTTGCCTTGCAATTATTAATATTAAATGAGTGTTAAATCTTGAGCGGGCATGATTTTATCAAATAACTTTTCTGGAGGTTGCACGTGGGCTTGGCAGTTAAGAAGGCTCTTGATTCCATGTTCAACAACTGCATGTGCTAAATTCACTCATTTTGTGCATATCAAGACAACCTGGGGTTCTGTCGCAGTGATAAGGTTGGAGCCTACCAGACAGCGTGTCTGGTGCAAAGACACATTGGGGACATGCTGAAAGCTTACCTAGAAATACGTTCAGCCTACTGCATACCATTGGCATTTTGTTTTGTAACTCAGGTTTGCTTGCTTTCTATATATTTGTTTTAGGCAGTCAAGCATGGTCTTTGTCCCTCCTGTGGAACAGCCTGTTTAGTACCTCCGTGACTAGCTCCTTGTATTCTTCCGAAAGTGTTTTATGAGACACTATGAGTGCATTTGTTTCCAGCTGTCTCCCATGTATTTTAGTTGAGGAAGCAGTAAATGTGCTGTATTTCTTTGATAAGGTTTCCTGTCTCCTATCTTTCTGAATTACTGATTCTCCTTATCACTGGCACTACCAGTTCATCAATCACCCATTCCTGAGAAACAATGTTTTGTCTACAAGCTTGTTTATTTTGGTCAGTGCTGTTTACCAATAGCATGACTTAAGTAGTCCTCTTCCTCGGTTTCACATGCAGTAGGCACTGGAAGTAGGGGATTGGGTCGTTCTGAAGCACCCCCAAAATAACCATGCTGGAGTTCAGAAGTCAATGAGCAATAAAGAGACCTTTAAACTTTGTTTTTATCTGTCATATTTTCCTTGTGTTCAATGACAAAGGTCAAATGTCAGGCTTTGTTTTCTGAAAAACAGCAGTTTATTAAAGAGAGGTTGGTGTTCATTGTTCCTGCTCTAACTGCAAGGCGAGAGGATTTGTGACAACTTTGCGAGTACTTGGAATGTAAGGAAAGACTGCAGGATGTCATTTTTTTTCCTAGCACACAATAAAATATAAATGCCAGTAAATAAATCGTACAAATATTTCAAAATGTATCCGTAGTTAGGAAAGCACAAATATAGCACTTTATAAAAAGTAATTTGAAGTGTGGTGGAAACAAATATTTTAATGCTCTCAAAACAAATAAATACACTTGGTGATGCAGATTTCCACACATTATCATTTGGGCGGTGTATAGTTTTAACAGTAAAGTCTGTGCAAATATAGTGGTCACTTCAATGGAAATGTGTTGTCTGTCAATGGCAGTGCTCTGCCACACTATGCTTTAGTAATATCTTTGCGAACAGTGTAATCCAAAATGTGCCACCAACTACATACTTCATCCTTACCACTGCCCAGCTGAATACATTTGCTGCACTTGTGGCTTTTTTGAGTTGTATGGATTTTTCACAATCTGTATGACTTTAGTGATGTAACATTAATGGCAGCACTCCAAATCTGAAAATTGATCCGGCACCACTGGTGCATGGCAATTGTGAAATGTCATTCACACACGTGCCCTTGTTGGTATACTTTTTTTTCAACTGTCCTGTTTCCACGCAGGTCTTGATGGACGCAGCATACTGTCATTTAAATAGCATTTGCTTAAATATCTGGCCCGTACTTCTCAGCTTTTACTTCTGTATTGAGTGTTAACACAGAAGAGCAGAAAAAGACTAGTCTTCATCAATGAAACATATATACAGATTACTGTATGATCATCTGTAATTCAAATCTCACCAAAACACTTTAACAAATGTTTATAGGACCCACTGAAAACAGTGCCGGGGTACGTTCAGAGAACGTTGCACAAGAATCTAAAACTACATAAATGTAGAATCAAAAGCAATAAAGCAGACGTGTGCGCAGACATCCCCAAAACGACAATTAGAAGACCCCCCCCCCCCCACACACACACACCCCCGATCATACTTTTACCAGCAACACTTACAGTGCAAGTCTAGACAAAGCAGGAGTTTTTTTTTATAGCACTTGCTACCCTAACCTAGCTTGTTCCTAAGCATTCGTAATTTTTTTACAGAAAACAGATTAAAATAATAAGGGGATTATGAGGCCTAGGATTCTTTTTCATTCCAATTCAGTAACCAAATTATTTCCATTGCATATGTGACACCCTCAAGGTAGTACTAGCAAGCAGAGCAGGCTTACTTACCTCAAGGTGCAAACAGCAATGACATTTCTAGCAAAAAGAAAAGCGAGGCAACTTGGGAATGTACCCTAAAAATTGATTGCCCTAGACTAAATAAAATAACTTATCAAACATTAAAGGCTTCTATTCTGTTCATTGCTCAACATATAAAGAAAACGCTGTTAAAAGTTCTCTCTCACTTGATTGAACGACTCCTCCAACTCCCTCATTATAATACGCATTTTACTCTATCAAATCGCACTCTATCAACCATGCACAACAAACTGAGGAGTAATGTAGTCATCCTTGAAGAAAGCACTTTGTTACTTCGTTAGGACTACGGAAGTGCTATTCAAATGCTACAATGCAAATGTTAATTGCCATTTGCGATCGTCACCACTATTATTCTAATGGAAAGGGTGGAGATTAGGTATACTGTTCTGTTAACTATCTAAAGTCTCACGCAATAGGACACAGTCATGAACAGAAGAAACTAGTAATTTTGTTGTGATGTTTTGTCTCAGTTGGGAAAAAGCCTTAACTGCTCAGTTTCCACTGAAATAATTTTATAACGCCCACATCCCATAAAACCAATCTCCCTAATAAAGCCAGTGGTCAAGTTTTAATCTGCCAGGGATCTGTGTGTCCAGTTCGCTGGGCTACCAGGGATCCAGTCACTGCTGTCCAGGTTGCACATTATTCATGTTTTTCAAGAGCAGCTAAATACCCAGTTTACCTCAATGTCTTCAGTGTGATAGAAATGTTGCATTGGGATCAACCCTCACTATTTCTTTCCAACTGGTGGCAAACTTTAATTAACTAAATGCTGATAAAGGGCAGGTGCACAAGATTTTCCAGTGGTGGGGGCAGCCATGGAATACCTACTGAATCCCAAGACTCACCAGTACCAGCTGGCAACTGGAGTTTAAGATTAGTGACCAACCACAACGTTCAACCTTGATGTCTCTGGAGCAGCAGTGGCGAGAACCATAGTTCAGACATTTTGAGAATTAGAATGACTGGCTCCAGGTGACTGTACATGACACCAAAATGGGGGTGTAAAGATGTTAGACCTCTACGTCTGTCTCAGACTGTGAAAGAGTGTAGATGGTCACCCTAAGGAATGGGGCATGATGGAACGTTGTAGACTAACGAGTTGTGGGGTTTTTATGACTCCTGTGTGTCGTGGATCCTCAGGTTACCTTCCCTGCTTCTCCTCAGTCAGCTGTGCCTTGTGCAAGTGTTTCAGTGATCAGGGGCCCCTCATCTCCTCACATGGCAGTCTCGAGCCTCATCGCTCACAGAACAAAGCAGCAAAGTGTTACTGAAATACAGGCCTGGTCCCAGCCTGATGCAGAAACACGCCCTGCAGAGGTTCTGTTGCCTGGAGGGCAACATCCGAACACTGTGAAAGGTCTCTTAGATGTCCAGATAAAGAACAAATTACTTACTTCAGTACCTGCATTCAACTTAGGGGGCCAAGGTGGTAAGCCACAGCCAACCCAAGTTCAATTTTCTTCTAAATTCAAATTCTCCCACTGAGAAAAGCAGTGCACAGAATGTGGGTATCAATCACGCTTGAAAAATGGCCAGTCATCTTGCCAGCCATCTTGCATATAAAGTCGTTATTTAAACTCACAGAGAAAGTGTCCAGTTAAATATGAACAAAAAGTGACTGGTGATTTCATCTAGTACTCCAAAGTTGTGTAATGATGCATAGTCGAAGACTAAGCATGGAAAAGTGTATGATTGCAAAGAAAAGAAGTCATACATTTATTTTAATATTCTTTCTTGATGAGAGATTTATTGGTCTTCTCCTTTGAAAATATATAGTTGTTCCAAATGTGAACACTTGGAGTTTTCATTGAAGTCATAATGTTCTTGCTAAACAGATTATTTGTAAGTTACTGTATTACATATGCTTATTTTTAGTTTTTTAATATGCCATATGTATGTATCGGATAGTGAAAGTATCAACGTTTTTCCTGTGTAATAAGTACCTCTCAAAGACATTAAGTCAAATAGTAATATGATTTCTAGGACTCTATTTCACCATATTCTAGCTATTGTAGGGCTTTTCAAAGCAATATTTAGATTTGGTTGTGAGTAAAATCTTTTACAAGTGAAAGTCTTTTTTTTTTATGCGTGCTTGACAGCGACCTTGTTAGATCATTCAGAGGCACATGCATCAAGGTATGATTTTGCGAGTCCTTAATTGCGATTATTAAGGAATCTTAATTAAGGACTCGCAAAAGCCTATGCATGTAGGAATCGCTATAAAAATAGCGATTCCTAAACATTCCTTACTTGCGACTCGCAAATTGCAAGTTGCAATGAAGGAATGGCTTCCCATTCATTCCTATGAGCCTAGAGGCCCATAGGAATGAATGGGAAATTGCATGCGCAATTAGCGAGTACCAATTGGTACTCGCAAATTGCGCATGCAATGTCAAGGGTGTCAAAAGGACACCCTGTTGCACCCCTGAAATTGTGGTGTGCACCCATGTTGCACACATACATGCCCCAAGGGCATGTGTGTGTTTAACCTGAAACAAGTGCATTTTTCAAAGTTTTTGCAAATTACCGACCAGTTTACTTGCTCAGTAATATGCTTCCCCAAATAGCGAAATAGCTATTTCAAAGTGGTTGTTGCAATGCATTTAAGGATGCAATCGCAATTTAGGAAATCGCAAGAAATTGCTATTACCTAAATTGCATGTGCCCAACATGTTCATGCATCGCAAAATGGCCTTTTGCGATCACAAACGGCCGATTTTTGCCAGTCGCACCGTTTACGCTCGCAAAAACCTTTGATGCATGTGCCCCTCAGAGTTTTAAGAAGCACTTTTGAAAGCCATACTCTGGCTCTGCCCAATGGTTGATTCCCTTGAGTACAGCATTTCATTGGGCAGATGTGTGCTTCTGGAGAGAAAATGTATTTGTAATGTGCTTCTTGCCTTGTGTGAAGGCTTATGCTTGTTACAGCAGAACTGAGTTGGAAAGTTTATACTCGGTGTGGCAAAAAATGGTTAGTTATGGTGACAAGCCAGTGATCAAACCCATAGGCCTGCTCTGTTTATGATCAATAGTTATGACAGACAGTAGGCCTGAAATGTTTATTGTGGAAAACATTGAAGGGTAGATTGTTTTACACCATCCTAAACTCTGTAGAGAAGCATTATGTACATAGAATTTCCCAGATTACCGGTTTTGGTAAAGTGCTTGGTGTTGCTTCTCCTCTCTTCCACACACAGGGGGGTAGTTAACTTGCACTGTGAAAAACCTCTTTGATAGTGTATATTGCTTTTCCATCTGTAATTTTGTACATATTTGTAATTTTATGATTGCACGCCTGATGTTTACTTTGTGGGAATGCGTCATACAGTAGGGCCAGTGCTGGTTATGATGACAAGCCATTGATAAAGGTTATGGGCTTGTTTGGTTCATTTGGGAAAACTTATGTCAGATGTCACAAATCCGATCTGTTAATGATAAAAGCTTATAACAGACAGTGCTACTGGGCTCCTCGCTTGCCATTCATATTATCTGCAGTGTGCGGCATCATGTGCAAGTGCTGTTTCTAAACCAGGTGGCTATCTTGAAATGGTTTTGTCTCTAGTGTATCATTGTTTCTCTCTGTCAAGATGGCCACCATGTTTAGAAGCATTATTTCAGCCATCTTGGATCGGTACAGCAATGGTACATTATGAAAACCCCATTCCACATTCATCATCTGGTGTGATGCTTACTGAGCGGCCATTTTCGAGTGTTATTGCATTGTACATCATTGTTTTACCGCTCCAAGATGGACAACATGTTGCATCTCAAAATGGCAACCATGATGGAACTTTAAACCAAATGATACACTATGTGCTATACCGTTGTAAGGAAGCCACCTGTTCTGTGTTCATTTTATAGCATCTGCACACCAAATTTAAGTGGTGACATGTTTTCTTTTTTTTCTAGTGTACTTTTAATGTATTTTGAATATGCTGGCTGAGTTTGTGTGTGTTTTATTGCAGGTTGGTAAGTACGTGAAGTAAAGAATAAGTCAGTTTGGGTGCTTAGGGTGTAATGGATGTATGGATTTATAAGTGTAAAGATGAATGACCGAGTATGTATGAGGTGTTATTGAGTGCCTGAACTCTCAAACAACTGAAGAGAGAATTTCTGATTTCGGCTAAACTTGCTGGTATTGACAAGGCTGATTTAATTTATTTACATCTCTTACAAATGTATGTCTTTTTAGCATTGCTTGACCTTGTAATTTATAATTCATAGGTTTACTTATTGCTTCTGCACCAGATGGTAATACTCTTTTGTGAGTCTCACCGTTTTCTTTTATTTAGGGCCTCGGCTCGACATGGACCCAGATATTGTTGCAGCTCTTGATGACGACTTTGACTTTGATGATCCAGAAAATCAACTTGAGGATGACTTTGTTATCAAGGCCAATGACCTTGTGGAAGGAGAGCAAGATGGAGGTGGTGGCAGGTGTGTCATCCTTCCAGTATTAAGCTTTTAGGCCTGAATAGTGAGTTAAGCCATAAGGATTTACCTCTTGATTTTGCATAGAATTATTCTTGGGACTCCCACAGTTTTTCAGCTCTTCAGATTGAAGTATGACCACACTGGACTCTTGTTTAATTTAGCTGCTAAGATGAGCCTTGAGAGCATGAAGAAATGTACGGTTCCTTAATGTTTCACAGTTATTTGAGCCTTGGAATGAGTGTTAATGATCAAGTAACTGGTATATATTTATTGGCAGGGCTTGTTTTGGTGGTGATGATGATGGCTGGGAGGACATGGAGGATGACGAGGAGGGCAGCACTAGCGATGAAGATTTTGACTCTGATGGTCCTTTGTCAGAGGAAGGAGAAGGGGAATCTGCCAATGGACCACCAAAGGAGTTTCTGTTTTTGCAAGAGGAAACCAGGAGCCGTTTTACAGAGTACTCTATGACCTCCTCTGTCATGAAAAGAAATGACCAATTGACCTTACTAGATGAAAGGTTTGAGAAGGTGAGAACTTTTTTCATAATCTTTAGGATGGTAAAACCCTTAAAAAGGATTGTACACATCAGAATTCGAATGCTGGGTAAAGTTAACAAGTATGGTCTCTGGTCTTCTTTACTGACTGATTGATTTACAGGGAAAATAAATTGTACTCTTTTTGATAGAAAACGACAACGTAAATTAGAACATTTTATGAGATCCAGGTATGTATGGGAACGCTTTTTAGGTCTCGCCTAGCGACGCAGCGCAAGCGTTGCTCGCTTGCGAGATCTATTGTCGTCGGTTTTGCTTCAGAAGCGGGGCGGAAGCTCCACCCATGCTTTCTATTGGCGCGCGTCAAAAATGCTCGCTTTTGATTGCAAGGGAGACATGTTTGTCCCCCTCCCCGTCTCCTGTTTGCCGTGCCCTCCCGGACAGGAGATTGTGCACGCTCACGGCGTCCCTTTTGCTCACTGCGGACTCGCCAGGCCTTTGTTAATTACGTGTCATATGTATCGGTTTCACTTTTGGTTAAAGCTTGTTTTTTTTGGGCATGCCTGATTAGCTGGGTGTTTTGTCGACTATACAGCACTTAGAGGGACTGCTCATTCCTCCTCACATCATGCCCCCCTTCCCTCCGCCGCTCGTTCATTGCACCTCCCGCTCCACCCGTGCTCTGTCGCCTGACTGGCTGCTGCAATCGGATCATTTGTCAAACTAGCCTTCCAGCAGTCACAAACGTCTAATACTTGGAGACATCTCATGTAAGTTGCCAAGACTTTCATTACAGATGGAGCAAAATTAAACATGATATAAGTAATTCTATTTAAAGACCATTGCAGCTGGCTGAAGTTGTCACAGATTAAGATGGAGACCCTTTAAGCAAGGGCACCCGCTGAGTGCTTCGGCTTTGAGGTACACACTGGTACGTCAGCAAGAGGCAGGAGCGTGGAACGATGAGCAGCATGGAATTCTGAGCCTTGATTGGAGTTGGTCAGTGTTTGTGCCTTACCACCTGTAACAGACGTCTTCACATGTTATTCAGAGACCTTTGGGAGAGGACCTCTTAAGTTCGCTCCAATTACGCTTCCATGGTAAAGAGGGCGAAGCGTTTCACACCTGCACGTTGTCAGAGCACCGCACCCTGCCTCTTTCTCAAATCGTTTGAATGAGTGGGGTCTTGGTCAGCAGATTAATTTGTATTTTCATTTAGATTTGGTATTCTGAGATAAGATTTATTAATTGTGAAGAGGTTTCTATGGAAAGTACTTCAAAGTTCAGTTCAGAGTCCTCTTATTCACCTATCACTACCAGCACCAGGATGCCATCTGGATGGCAGCAAGACCGCCTTCCTTACTGTGTGCACATTTCACATAGTGCATGCTGTAGCCTGTGCAAAGAACATCTATGGTGAGCGAGGATGTTTGGTGTGAAGATTTTTTCTGTAATTAAGTCATCAAGCTTCTGGTAGATGACAAGGTCTGTAATGTCTAGTGTGTGGAGTACTACTGAGTGAGTGTTAATGAACTTTAGTTGGCTTTTGTGTTCAGTGGTGTGAGGGTTTGTGGTAGCCGAATGTGTATGCTTTGGGTTTGTATCATCTAGCTCTCTGTGTAATTGCACTCTCTTTTTGGAACGGACTCTGATAACAGTTATGACCAGGGTGATACGTTTCCTCAGCCCTATGCCGATGACAATTTGAATGTGGGCTTGCAACATGGTAGTGGTCTCAATATTTCCCCAGAGTCAGCCCTTTTTCTCCCCTCTTGGCCCGGCCACGGAAGAATTTGCATTCTACACCATGGTCATGTGTAGGGCAGCTGAAGTCCTGGACTTCCACCTCCCTGTCATCGAGGTGAAAACAAACATACTGATGGAAGTCCTACAGTCTGGCCATACTGCTTCAGAGCCTCTCTTCTCTTGTAATGAGGCCCTCACAGAAACCCTACTTGGGGTTTGGGCTAAGCCTTGTACCTGACCGCCTGTTAGCTGGCAAATTGCCAGACGCCATTGTCTTACTCAAGATGACCCAGCCTTTTTGTCGCAGCACCCCTCTTCAGAGAGTTTTGTGGTGAAAGCTTCCACGAACTGGACCAATCCAAACAGTTTCACTTCCACTCCCCTGATAGGGAATCAAAGTGCAAAGAGACTTTCGGAAAATGCTTATTCTCCTCAGCCAGTTTGGCCCTGCAGTCTATTAACGTCTCCTGTTTGCTGGGCCACTATGCTCATGTCTTTTGGGATTCAGTGGTGCAAGTCATCCCAGGCGTTCCTGAAGACCTTTGCCCTGTTCTATCATTTAGGATGGTCGTGATGCGTCCAAGTTCACAATTCTTTGTGGCAGGACACCACCGACTACATCGGGCGGGCTATCGGCACCAGCGTTGCCATTCATTGCCATGCATGGCTATGATCGACTGGATTCTCAGGCCACATCCAGTCCTTCATGATGGACATGTCGTTCAATAGGACTCACTTGCTCGGGGACTACGCTTCTACTCTTCAACTTTCAAGGAGAGTAGGGATACTGCTCGCTCTTTAGGCATTTCTACCTAGCCTCCGCATCAACAATTTCAGCTTTCGATCTGTGGCTTTTGACGAGGCATTCCTTACAGTCAGTCTGGTGTTCCTCAGCAGGAAATCCAGCAGTTTTGCAGGAGAGGCCGTGGTGCCCACTGTCCCTATGACCAAGGTCAGCGGATTGTATGTGATTACACAGAAAAGCGATTTCATGGGATACAATTACTGGGATACAATTACTGAGAAACCATTGGCCTAAACTGTTTAATGGAAATTTGCAGAATAAATAGCATTTACCATTTCATAGAAACCAATTCATAGAACGCCTTTTGGTTTGAAATTGGCATTTGCATTCTTATTAGGTCAAAGCTTGCCAGATTGTGCCGCTGACTGGTTTTCTAACGACCTCTTTGGGCATTCGGAAAGCTTTCCTGGGAATGCATTTTGCTCCATGCTTACCATTGGTTTGTGGTTTGTAACTCACATTTGCTCGCTTTCTGTTTGCTGTCTTTATTTGCTTTTGGCTGTCCAGCTTGAGTTAGTGCCTCCCAAGAGCATCCCTTGTTTACTGTATCCTTCTGGGTTCTCGTTTTCTGTAAGCAAGCCTTTAAATTGTGTTCTTTTCCGTTGTCTCATTTGCTGTGTTTTAAAAGACAGAGTTCAAATGTTGAAGTCTGTCTTCCAAGGTAGCTTGGTGTTTACTTTTCTTTCTCTGACTTCAAAGTGAGAGAACTTGGGTGACAGGAGAGGGTGTAGGATGTTATTTTTTCTAGCACACAACAGAAATGAACTGTGCTGATGTTTGAGAATATATCAGAATCAAGAAAGTACAAATGAAGCACATTTTTTTGTAATTCTAAAGTGTGGTAGAAACAGATATTTGAATACAATCAAAACACATCAGTACATTAGGTGATGACATTTTTACACATTGTTTGTGCACAGTAAAACTGTATGTCTGTGCAAACCTAATGGTCATTTCAATTGGAAATGTGTTGCCTGTAATGGCCACTCTACTTTATACCCCTCCATTCTACAACACTCTACACCACTCCTCTCTACCAACACTTGACTCCACTCCGTGCCCTTCCAATGTACAACACTTCACTACCACATGCCAATCCATGCCCCTCCACTCTGAAATACTCTATGGCATGCCATTCGACTCAACACCAATCCAATCCACTTCACCTCACTCCACACCACTCACTCCATGACACAACAAGCCACTCTACTCTACGCCACTCCATGCCCCTCTTCTTTACACCCCTCCACTCACCACTACTTAACCCACTTCACTCCCCTCTACCCTAACTCCAATCTAGCTCACTCCAATCTACCCCGATCCACTCCACTGTACCCCAATCTATCCCACTCCACTGTACCCCATTCTATCCCAGTTCACTGTACCCCAATCTATCCCACTACAATCTACCCCACTCCACTCAGTACAACGCTATCAACCCCACTACAATCTACCCCAATCTATCACACACCCCTCAAATCTACCCACTCTGCTCCAATATACCTCTTCTCCAGTCTACCCCACTCAAATCTACCCGATTTCACTCTACTCCAATCTACCTACCTCAGTCTAATTTACTCCACTTCAATCTACCTCAGCCCAATCTACCCCACCCCACTCTAGCCTACTCCATTCTCCATTCCACTCCAATCTATACCACACCACTATAATCTACTCCAATCTACCCCACTTCGCTCCAGTCTACCTCACTTCAATCTTTAACATTCTACCCCACTCCACCACACCACTTCCCTCCAATCTAGTCTAACCCACTACATCCCACTCAAATCACCCCAATCTAATCCAGTCTACCCCACCCCATCCCAATCTACCCCACCCGCTCTAACTCCGTCCACCCCACTCCAATTTACTGTTATTTACTCCATTCCAAAGTACTCCACTCCCATCTGTCCCACTCCAATCCACTCCACTTCCCCACTCCAAACTGCCCCACTCCAATCTACCACACACTACTCCAATCTACGACACTCCACTTAACTCTACCCAAATCCACCCTACCCTTTTCTTCCTCTGTCTACCTTACTACTCCAATCTACCCCACTCCACTCTACCATAATTAACCCACTACACTCTACCACAAGCTACCCCAATCCACCAAAATCTACCCACTGCACTCTACCCATTCCTCTCTACTTACCCCACCCCAAATACCCCATTCAAAACTACCCCTCTTCAGACTACCCTGCTCCAGTCTACTCCAGTCCATTCTAATCTACCCTACTCAAATCCACCCAATATACTCCACCCTAATCTATCCCACTCCAAGCTACCCCACTCGTCTCTTCCCCTCTCTACCCCACTACAATCTGTCCCATTCCACTACAAACTGTCCCATACCACTACAATCTACCACTCTCCACTCCAATCCAGTCTACCCCAGTCTACTCCCCTCTAATCTGCCCCAGTCCACCCCACTCAACTCTTTCACACTCAACTCTTTCCCAGTTTACTCCACTCCACCCCCTCCAATCTACCCCAAGTCAGTCTACCCCACTCTAATCTACCACACCAATCTACCCCACTCCCCCACTCACTTTAATCTACCCCAGTCACTTTAATCTACCCACTCACTTTAATCTACCCCACTCACTCCAATCTACCCCGCTCACTCCAATCTACCCCGCTCACTCCAATCTACCCCGCTCACTCCAATCTACCCCGCTCACTCCAATCTACCCCGCTCACTCCAATCTACCCCGCTCACTCCAATCTACCCCGCTCACTCCAATCTACCCCGCTCACTCCAATCTACCCCGCTCACTCCAATCTACCCCGCTCACTCCAATCTACCCCGCTCACTCCAATCTACCCCGCTCACTCCAATCTACCCCGCTCACTCCAATCTACCCCGCTCACTCCAATCTACCCCGCTCACTCCAATCTACCCCGCTCACTCCAATCTACCCCGCTCACTCCAATCTACCCCGCTCACTCCAATCTACCCCGCTCACTCCAATCTACCCCGCTCACTCCAATCTACCCCGCTCACTCCAATCTACCCCGCTCACTCCAATCTACCCCGCTTACTCCAATCTACCCCGCTCACTCCAATCTACCCCGCTCACTCCAATCTACCCCGCTCACTCCAATCTACCCCGCTCACTCCAATCTACCCCGCTCACTCCAATCTACCCCGCTCACTCCAATCTACCCCACTCTACTCCAGTACCATCTGACTCACTCCAGTCTACCCCACTCCACCCCAATCTAGCCCACTCTGCTTTACCCCAATCTACCTCACTCCACCCATTTTTAGCCATGCTGAACTGCAGCCACACTGCTGTACAACGTGGCTAAAACACATTGCCAAAGCCAATAGCTCTTACATAGGCAAGACCTATTGGCTTTGCCAGTGCTTGTTTTTAAGGTGTAAGTACAGGGGTTGAAGCTCTTACTTTCAGAAACTGATTTTTTTTGTTGTTTTTTTTTTTGTTTTTTTTGTCCTCATACATGCCGCCAGGAACACTCTAGATGGGATTCCTCCCTATCCTCCGACACACAAATTCGATGGCGACCCTTCATATAATGCCTGTGGGGGAAGAAGAAGAGTCGTCCCAGAGATAAGACTATACCCTTGTCCGACTCCCGTTCGCCACATCCAAAAAGCCATTGGTTACTGGGGAGGACCGGGCCAACAGTCCTCTGGCATAATCATAGGACCCATTTTACCTCTCTCTCCAGGCCACCAGCGCCGCCCATGTCTTGCAAATACTAGACTCGTCACAAGCCATGTCTGATTGGCTAATAGAAATGATTTGTTTTAAGCAGTCTGCAAACGAGGGGGGGATTTCTGATTTCCAAACTCTACAAATTTCCCATCTTGCAATAATTATTACATAAAACACAAATCTCACTGCTAGAGCATTACCATGATAGTTAGACATGAGACCAAAGAAGATTAGACTCGGATTGACCTCAATCTGCTGAAGTAGCACATCCTCAAGAAAACCTCGTACCTCCCTCCAAAAGAGCTCAATTCCAGGGCAGTCCAAGAAAATGTGCAGGTCATCAGAAGCCGGGAGCTTACATCTGAGACAATGATACACTCTTCCGGTTACCTTTGTCAGTTTCCCAGGAGTCCAATAGACCCTATATGCTGTGTAGAGATGATTCCTCCTCCGTGAAGCTGGTTTCACCACTGCCTGCAACACAGTAAAAGAATCGCACCAAAGCTTCCATGTTTGCTCCGCATCCCCTACGAGGTTACTGCCCCAGAGTTTACCCACCTCAAGGTTCCCCCGATCCCCAGCATCTATAAGGGCCGAGTACCAAAAGGACACTTCTCGTTTCCATATTCCTGTTCTGGAAACTGAATCGAGCAACAGATTATCTTCACCATTCCCCCACGACTGCGTTGCCCACCAGGCAGACATTTGGACAAACTTAAATCTGGACAGTGTCCCACAGGTTAACCTTGAGATCGACTCCCAACTGATCAATTGTGAGTCCTGCCACAAATCTCCCCAGAATCTAATACCAGCTAGTCTGAGTGGTTGGCGGAGTTGGTCCTGAAAGCATTCTGGGGTGCCGGGAGAGCCCCAAATTGGAGCATATAAAGAATAATACAGGATTTTTAGAGCTCTTCTGAAAAAAATCCAGTTATTTAAGGCAGCTTGCAGAGTCTTAAGTCTAACCTTCTTGTAAAACTTGGGATCCCCAAATTTATAAAGAAAAAACTCCTGCCCCTGCGGGATATCATGTAACATGGCCTGAAATAGTACGCCAAGAGAAGAGGAATCCGTTTTATTAGCCAGAATTCTAAAATTCCTTAAATGGAAGGCATGGCAGTAAGACAGCAGGTCGGGTAGGGCTAGTCCCCCCCAACTTCAGCCCTCTCCTAAGCTTTTTCCAGGCGATTCTCGGGGTTTTTGTGGTCCAGATAAAGGACCCGATTTTACCCTGAAGTATAGCAATATCCTTGGTATTAAAAGTTAGAGGGATTGAATTGAACAGGAAAGTTAGCTTGGGCAGTATTATCATTTTAATAAGATTGACCCGCCCGTAAATGTTCAAGGGAAGGTTAGCCCAGCGTGCCAACAAACAACCCACCTCCTTGGATACTTTCTTCCAACTAATTTTAGATATATCTACCAACTTCTGGGCCAGGTATATGCCAAGGTATCTCATATGACTTTGGGCACCCTGAATTTCAGTTGGACAGCTCCACCCCATTATCTCGTTTTTTTCTTTATTAATTTTATAGCCCAAGACTTTGCCAAATTCATTGGCCAGTTCAAACAGCCTAGGTATGGCAACTGTGGGATTGGAAATATACATAAGGAGGTCGTCGGCATACAAAGCAAACTTGAGCTCCAACTCCCCAATTTTAAATGACCTAATAAGGCGATCAGCTCTAAGGGCACAGATAAAGGGTTCAATATAAAGATCACACAGGAGCGGTGACAAAGGGCACCCCTGCCTAGTGCCTCTTGTAATACTAAACCAATCTGTCAGGGTACCATTGACTAGAACTTTTGCTCGGGGTTCAGAATAAAGGGATTTAACAGCCACAATAAAATTTAGAGGCAAACCGAATTTTTGCAACACCTCCCAAAGGTAAAACCAGTTCACCTGATCGAACGCTTTGGCGGCATCTATTGCAACCAAAGCGAGCGGCAGCCTTTTATCTATTGCCCCTATGGCTTGAAAAGTGAGCTCGTTGAGCTGTGTCCCCGGTATAAACCCTCTCTGATCAGGATGAACAATGCTCTTAATAACTTTTGCCAGCCTTGCCGCTAATACCCCAGCAAAGATCTTATGGTCCGAATTTAACAAAGAGATTGGTCTATAAGCATCAATATTCTGAGGGTCTTTATTCTGTTTAAGAATCAAAGACACGGTGGCTTCGGACCATGACTGGGGGGAGCCTTCACCCTTCAGATGTATTTTATTGAACAGGGACCTTAGGACTGGCAACACCTGATCTACTATCCCAAGGTATACTTCTATTGGAAGTCCATCTGGACCCGCAGCCTTACCCCTGTGCATTCTTTTAAGTTGTTCCCTAATTTCGCCCTCCGTGATATTAGAACGCAGGAACTGCATATTTGTTTCCGACAACTGTGGGAGACCCCTGGAATCTAGCCATCTCCCAACCTCCTCTGGCCTAGAGTCAATATCTTCTTCATATAAACTGAGCAAGAATGATCTTGCCTCTTTCCTAATCCTATCGTCATCGTATATCAAAGTTCCTGACCCTCTTTGCAACAGACTCTTTATATGATTTCTGCCCCCGTCTACCCTTGCCTTCCATGCCAAAAGGGAGCTGCATTTTTCACCATAGGCGAAGTGTTGTAATTTGCTCGCATCCCATCTATCTTTAAGAATCTTATCAATATTGGACTGAAAATCGGCTTGAAGGAACGCCAATTCCCTTTCCAGTGATGGCATAAGATTCCGGGCGGCCAAGGCTGCCTGTTGTAACTCGGCCTCCTTCGCCTTGATTTTATTAAGTCTGTCTGCCTCAGCCTCTTTCTCAACTTTTCTTTTCTTGATCATAGCAGAGCTTAGTAACCCCCTCAAATAAGCTTTAAGAGATTCCCATACTATCTGGTCGCTAGCGGTGCCCATATTGAGCCTGAGAAATACCCCTATTTTTTCCACCAGCTCAGGCCACACCCCCTCCCCTGATAGTAGTGTCCTATCGAGAGTCCATCTCCTCTGTTGCTCTTTGCGCTTAGGATTAAATACCAGCTCGACAGCTGAATGATCGGATAGGATCGCTGGAATATACGTCAAAGATTCACACTCCGAAAACAGACTTTGATCGACCAAAAAGTAATCTATTCTTGAATAGTGTTTATATTTCTTACTATAGAAGGAAAATTCCCTTACACTAGCATTTATTACCCTCCACATGTCGATCAAATTCAACTCCTTAGTAATATTTTTGAGCACTGAGAGAGTTCTAGAAGGAGTATTGTATTTAGCTTTTGAGGTACGATCTAACTGTGGATCAAATACCAAATTAAAGTCGCCTCCAATTATAATTGGAGCAGACTAATTCAACAAACTAGCCTCTAGTTTTAGGAGGAACCCTGGGTTATCTTCATTGGGCCCGTAGTAGGCGGCGCAAACTATTGGGGAGCTACAAATTGTTATAGTGGCCGCCAGCCATCTCCCTGACTGGTCTGTATCCCATTTTCCAACTTTTATCCCGGCATTGCATCTTATAATTAGTGCTACACCTCTAGTGCAACCCCTCTGTTTAGAACATAGGACATCCTGAACCCAGCAGAAACTGATTGTTGATGTTATTTATTTCAGTGCTTTACTTCTGGGGACTTTCTTTCGGATTTATATCTTTTATATCATCCAACAGTTACTTCAGATGCTTTTAATTCGATGATCTCTCACCACCGTTGACCCCTCACAACCCCAAGCACCATTAATCTCTGCTCACCATACCTAAACTACACCCATCCCTGACCCCCTAAATGACAGCCATCCCCAAAGCCTAAAAGCATTTTTAGCCCAAAAAACCCTTTCTATGCCAAAACCTCAACCATCCATGACCCCCCTAAAACTTCTCGTTATACCCAAACTCCACCCATCCCTGAACCTTAAAAAACCCTCACTGCCCTTAAACACCACCTATCCATGACCACTAAAGACCCTCACCACCCCTACACTCTACTCATTTCTGAATCGTAAAAAAACTTTCTACATCTAAATGCCACTAATTCCTAAAACTCCTCACCACCCAATACTGAACCTTAAAAACTCTTCACCAGACCTAACCTCTGCCCATCACTGAACCTTAAACACCCTCATAAGCCCTAAATTCCGTCCATCATTAACCCTAAAACCACTCAACACCCCTAGAGTCCCCATTCCTGGATCTAAAAAACTGTTCACACCTCTAAACTCCACTCATCCATGAACCCTAAAAGCCCCTAACCACACCCAAATTTCACCCATCCCTGAACCCTAAAATCCCTTTTCGATCCATGAACTCTACCCTCTCCCAAGTCCTAAACTCCACGCCAGTTTAATGTAATTTTGGATTTTTCCTTGAAATTATCTTTCTTTTAGAATGTTTCGATTTATTTGCATTGCCTTAACACTGTCTTAACTTAAAATTGTTTTCCTTCAATTTGGTTTCTCAGTTTTAATTTTTTACATTAATTCACATGCATTAAGTTCAGAGTGCCCCTTCTCCCCCGCAGCCCCACCTGCCAAATCTCTTTAGCGTACTCTTATAGCAGTGGTCTACAAACTCGTTAATGCTGTATCCCTGTGTTAAGAAGAAAAAATCTAGCCCCCGTGATTTTTTCACAATTATTCTATCAAATTGCCAATGTTTAAATATGTCTAAACCTGTTTAAACATTGAAGTTAAGTTCTGTTACCCTTTTTAAAATGCAGTCAAATAAAGGAGTGACAAACCTGCTGTTCTGGTCAGCCAGGCCCTACTAAAGTGCCAAAATATCAACAGTGTGATTATTAGGAAAGGGGAAGGGGGTGGGGGCGGTTTGGGGGATATTTGGAGTCCCTTCCCCTTTGACACCTACCTACTCCCAGCCAGGATATAAGTGACAACATTTTAGTGATGGCCCATTACACAGTGGCTTACTGCCGCTCATTTGTTTCACTTAAAACAAAGCACTGTTATCAACATGATACTTTCTTGGCTGGAGCATGGCGCCCCCACCCACCTGGGATCAAGTGAGCCCCGCCACTTCCCTGAGAGACCCGCCCTTCAGTTTGAAGACCTCTGCTTTCAAGGGTCACTGCTGTCCAGTGGGATGCAAAATCCGCTGAGTCTGTCAGGGTTGACAAGCAATCACATTGGACAGGGGTGGTCCTTCCAGTTTTTCGCAGAGGCTCGGTAGTAGGTGCAAGCTCTTTTGGGTAAAGGAGATGGCGAGAGGGTGCTGGTGCCAGAAGTAGGGTGTGGTGGTTATTCCTGCTATTCTTTGGTGCAGAAGGACGAAGGTCTTTTACCTATTCTAGATCCTCACCATCTGTGCCTTCCTGTGGAGGAGAAATTCAAAATGCTCAAACAGCTGCGGTCATCTGCTCTTGACCTTAGAAACTGGATGGTGGGGTTGGATTTGCAGGATGCCTTTCTACATAGGATGCCTTTCTACATATTAGTCTCCTCATCCTGCTGGTAAAGCACACCAAGTGGCTAATGCAAGCTCTGCAGTGGGATCGGAAGTCTGCATGGGCCCTAAATCAAGGGAACCTCTTCGACCATGTTCAGATTTCAGAGAAGACTACAAAAGATCTGCAGTGGTGGCTATTGGACAGCGATTGGGTCAGCGGCAGACCTCTCTTCCTTCATCACCTGGAGGGCACCGGGGTAACCTATGTGTCGCTTCCGGGTTGGGTAGCCACCTAGGAGAAGTGGAGATCAGAGGCATCTGATCTCCAGCAGAATTCCCACTCCACATCAATCTTCTGGAGCTGAGGGCCTTCCGCTTGGTCTAAAAGCCTCCTTGCTTTTCATCAAGCAGAGGCTGGATCAGGTGCTCACAGACTACACCACTGCCAGGTGGTACTGCAACAAACAGGAGAGCAGGATGGCCATCACGGACCCTGTCCCAGGAGGCCTTGTGCCTCTGGAGATGGCTGGACCACCACAGTATCTTCCTGGTGGCGAACCACCTGGTGGGTTGACTGAACACCAGGGTGGGCAAACTCAGCCATCGTTGCCTAGCAGGTCACAAGTGGCAATTACACTCCGAGGTGGCGCAAGGTCTCTTCCATGAATGGAGAGAGCCTTGGCTAGATCGGTTCGCCACCACTGCGAACTCTCAATGTCAGTACTGCTGCGAGTTGGAGTTTCCAAGGCACCTCTTGCTATGAGATGATTTCTACTTCAAGGGCAACTCCAGACTCCTGTATGCCTTTCCGCCAATGCCACTCCTGCCTCGAGTTCTCAAGACAATCAGGACAGACTGGGCCCAAGTCATCCTAGTGGTACTTGATTGGGCGCGAAGAGCTTAGTATCCAGAACTTCTAGGCTTGATTGTATGTTCTCTGTCAGGCTGCTACTCTGCGAACACCCGCTGTTGCAACAAAAGGACAGGGTTCTACAACTGGGCCTTTGCAGCTACACCTTTTGTGCATGGAGTTTGAGCAGAGACAGCTGAACACCTTCGCCCCTTCTCTGGAGGTGGTTAATGTCATCTTGGCAGCTAGGCGGCCCTCAACAACAACTGTGTACGCCTGCCATTGGGACGAATTTGTGGTTTGGTGCGACACTCAACTGTGGAGTACCTCCATGCCAAACTGTCTGATGTTTCATTATTTGTTCTGACTCTCTCCCCGCAAGGCCTTGATATATGACTGTAAGTTCTAATTAGTGGTAAGTTTTGTTTGAACTATTTGGAGCAAGCGAAGGCATTGGTTCAACTTTCCATAAACCCATAGCTACTGAGGCTTGCCCCGCCCCTTTGCTGAGTCTTTTTTTGATAATTGGGTCACTTTGTGCTTTTTTATTACATTTCACACAGGTTATTCAAGCCAGATATTCTTCCTTTTCTCTCCACATGCACACATGCTAAGGATTCATTATTCTTGGTCCTCTTTTGTGTGATTGGGAGGGGGGTGTTGTAAGGCAGATTCTGCTTCATCCTAATGACATGTACTCATAGATATAATGTGCAAGGAATCCACTTGGTCTACGTACAAAGCTATTCAGCCAACACCAGTCCAGGTGCTTCAGGGCAATGCTTAACTTGTGAAGTCATTACTCATAACCGCTACTGCTGCTATTGTACAGTCTTGTCTGGTTTATCAACTTTACAGGTGTTGGCGGAATTTAGAATAATAATGGATGCAATCTTGGATACAAAGATTCCCTGTTCAAAATGACAGTCTTCCATTATTACCACGGCTCCATCCTAATTGAGTCTCTTCCACTGATTAGATTTTCTTTAATAAGTGAAGGTATGTCGAGCAAGAGACTGTTTTCCTACACTTGACAAGTGTGTATTCCTCCATGCTGTAAATGTAGATAAATGAAAATTGTGTTGAAGTATGGTGAGCAGATGAGCCCTTTTTTCTTGTCCAGGTCGTGGATGCTTTAACTGTGCCATTGATAATGTGGCTGTGCTTCTCATACCGTTACTCTTTGTGATGACTGGAATTGATTAACCTTAGCCTCTGCACATTTATGGAGTCGTTTTAATAACAATACATGCTGTAATTTTGTTTATTTGTGTGTTGCAAAGTCTAGCAGATTGCATTTCTAATGTGAGGTTGTGCACTTTTCAGTTCTACGAACAGTTTGATGAAGATGAGATTGGAGCTCTGGATAACGTTGAATTAGAAGGATTTATTCAGTCCGAGAGTTCACGATTACAAGAGGTCATAAATGATTACTACAAACAGAAGGCAAAAGAGTATGTAGACTATTTTTCTTTTCTTTTTTTCTCTTGTAGGGATGACATACCAGTAAGGAAAACTGAAAATGGAATTCAGTTGTTTGGGTTTTGTTGTTATAGAGCAGTACCACATGTGAGTGAATCACAGACATAAATGTCAGTTAAAGCTATTGCTTAGACACCATGAAAGTCTATTTTTTTCCTTTGATTTCCACTCTGCTTTTCCCAAGGGATAGTGCAAAGGGCGCCCAAACATGTTTGACTAAAATATATAAAGTCGTAGTTTACAAAAAAATATAGAATTTTTCCACATCATGCTCATTTTTCCAGCTTGTGGAAACTGCAGCTTTTGAGTAGTAGGCCTGAAAGTGCCTCATTAAATGCCCTAAAATTAAAAAACGTTCCAAAGATGGTGCTGAACAGACACGTCAACATTTTGTCTGAGTCCTCCTCCTAATCCCCCTCCCAGGTACCTATTTAAGTTCCTTTCTTTACTATGACCATTCAAGACTGGACCCTACTCTGCGATGTTGGATGGCATCAATGAAAACATTTTTAGGAATCCATTTGGTCCTTTTATTTAGGGTTTCAGAGCACCTCCATGCCTATTTGAGGCAAACTGAAAGGCTCTTTGAACAGACCCGGTAAATTACAGCAGAGGGACCCTGAATATATTAGTAGGTGAGGAAGGAATCAGGGAAAGAGACTAATGAAAAACAAGACTTCCTACACTATACCACTTAAATTGAAGGCAATATGTCCATGTAATAAAGTAATACCCACAGTCAACGGTATATAAAACTATATTATTTCATTTATTAGTTCATTTTATAATTTTTTTATCATTTTTTTCAACCACCTCAGGATACATATACATAAACAATTTTCATACTGTGTTGTAATACATATAATATGGTTCACATCAAACTATTGAAGCACAATTTATGGTTAATTGTACAACCATGACATAAATAAGAAAACATATATACCACATATATGACACACAATTTAAAGACAATAAATCTGCAACTCAAGAAAACAACAATATATTGACAATTAAAATCATAGGTTGTATAATTTAAACATAGGACCAACGCCTACGCGCGTTTCGGAGCTCAAAAATGATCTTTACAGGCTCCTTCTTCAGGGCGTGTTACAGTGGTCTTTCAGAGGAGAAAAAGGCTTCAAGGCCTAGTTTGATGTCCAGCACTCATACATTGGATTTAAACATTTGATTTTGACAGCCGTTGGTCTGTGGGTATAAAAAATCACAATAAGTGATTGTGAATATTATTTAGCTTTCTTTAAATTTATTAGAGATAAAATGGAGCAGGAGCTATAGAATGAGTAAAGGAATAAAGACCTCTATGTACACCCGTGATAGAGCAAACACCCAAGAACAGGAGTTTATGTGAGGAAATGCCATTATAGTTCCAAAGAGCCTAAGTACAAAAGAATAAAATATTGAAGAAAAGAAGAATTCAGAAGGAGTAATAAGTTTTAGTGACAACATACTTGCTGATGACAGATTCTTATACAGAGGGATACCAGTGACGAAGTTTCCTAAGTCTTTAATTTTAGGATTTGAGGGACTATAATAAGAAGAAAAGAATAACCAAGGTTAAATCTGAAAACATAATGGGGTACCAAGTGAAACTAGGCAGAACTCACGAGGCTAGCATAAATTACAGAGAGACTGGGGTGGAGATTTTCCTTATATACTAAAGGCAGTTTACGATTGTATCTATCAAGCGTATAAAAAAGGGATCTATATCCAATGAGCCTCTAGCAGAAATGGCTAGGTTATCCGTCACGAATGATGCAAATATCATCTCTCACGATAGGACATTATGGTTTGTTCAGTGGGTTGTACGACTAATGATGGGTAGGATTTTAGGAAGAACTAAGGAATATCTTGTAACTTCCTACAGCGTCTCTTAATCTCTGAGCTAATGTTATGTCTTCAGACTTAATTCAATATGGCTGAACGAGCATGCAATGATATCCAGAAAATTCAGCCATGGTGGTCACATGATAAACCATCGCCTTAAAAATGTACCAAGGAAAAGCTAATATAAATGCCTGGATGTATTAGAGAAGACTCAATGTATATCTCGCTAAGTCCACTCGCTTGCCCAGATGTAGCAAAGGAGAACACAGACGGTACATTGGAGGCCTATCAGGGAATTGATTTAAGTGCGATATGCACACCTGAAAAGGCAAAGTGGTCTCATAGTTTGATAGGGTACTGAATTAGAATTGAAAACCGAAAATATACAGATTTTAGTTTTTATAAGTATGATGGAGAAACGAAACCTAGAGAATATATGCACGAATTGCTAACCTAAGTTGTATAATAGAAGGCAAATGAATTACCTGTTCTCCTTATTTATTCAGTCTTGCGGAAGGCTAAATACACTCAAACGTGAATCAGGTATGTAGCGTAAATATTGACACTCGTAGGGGCAATCTATAATAGAATTACGAATAGTTTGCATATAATGCTGAAAAGGATGGCAACGTAGACATATTTTTAAGGCAACCAAAGAGGCTGAAACTAGCTTATAACGGTTCTTACCGAGCAATTAGGCAAAGGCTTGTCAGGGATTCCAAGGTAGACGTTCAAAATCAGGAGTGTGTGGAACCTGGCATTTCTCTTATGGGGAGAACCAGGAAATAATGAGAGAGCAAATCAGATGCTAGGCGTAAAGATTAACGCTCGTGGGATTAATCTGCAATGAAATTGCATATAGTTTAAAGATCAGATGCTAGGCGTAAATATTAACGCTCGTGAGAGCAATTTACAATGAAATTGCATGTAGTATAAAAGTGATGCTAGAAAAGCAGCGTATTAATCTTACCGGTCAGTTCAGCAAAGATTCATCAAGGATTCCATGGTTAGCGCTCTTCAGGATAAATGTGTGGAAACTGGCGTTTCCCTTATAAGGAGAGCCCGGAAGTGATGATCTAATAATGGGCACTGAAATAGGACTACACATGAAACGGGGAAGCAACATAACGATATTTTCTCCATTCAGAATGCAAGCCATAAGATCGTCGGTAGCGGCGGACATCTTGGAAGTGGAATAAGGCTCTCTACATATACCTGAGACAACACGTAACAATTGTGCCTCATTGATGAATTTTTACCAATAATTAAATTAAAAGTTGAAGGACAGGAATTACTCGATCCAGGAACTAATGAAGTCTTATGATGGACACTAAAATGAGACTGCAAATGAAACAGGAGCGCAACCTTAAAATGTATTCTCCCATCGGAACGCGGACCATAAAATGGGCAGTCACGACGGGCATCTTAGGGGGAGGAATTAACCCCTCCGTAAAGAGTTCCTAACATTTACCTTAGTTGGCACATAAAGATTAAGCCTCATGGATGAATTTTAACCAGTTGTTAATTTATACATATGGGGCACGGATTGGGTGACAAGAGTATGGTTAGTGGTCCCGGGTGTGCTATATGGTCTAACATTACAGGGGTGTGTATTTAGCCCACCTTTCTAGATGCAGTCAAAAAAGGTAACTGTAATCACCAGCTAGTATTAGATACATTAGCCAAATAGACAGTTCATCCTATACGTTTCCTTAGACCAGATAAAGTAGAGGAATAAGTATTCACCCACCTGTTCACAATAAGTGGGACCAAGAATAATTTTATATAATCGCGTTTTCCCAAGGGAGATGTTCGTTAAGGCCTTTTTCTTGTGTCTTGAGGACATATATCCAAAAAACTTCCCTTTTGCGCCTAATAGCATCCACATTGAGGCTGTTAGGGGGATGTACATGTTCCAAAATTAGCCACCTAAGTTCTGAGATACTGTGGTGTTTCTCAGTCCAATGGGCCACCAGAGGGGCTCCTTCACGTTTGTTAAGTATTGCTGACTTGTGTTCACTAAAACGTACGTGCAATTCTCTGCTGGTTTCTCCAACATATCCTTTGTCACAAGGACAAAGGATAAGATAGACAACATGTCGAGTGCGACAATTAGTCATGTCTTTAAATCTAAATGTCGGTTTGTCCCAGATCAATTCGTCAGTCACCATGGCAAACTGGCATGCGTGGCAACTCCCACATTTGTGAGTACCACTGATCGGTTTTGTTCCAGTGATAGATTTTTGTACAAATGGATTGGTAGTAGGTATTTTAGATTTAACCAAAGAGTTCCTTAAGTTTTTGTTACGTCTGAATGCAAAAATAGGCCTCGGGAAGCTCTTTCTAGTATGGTCTGTATTGAGAATATGCCATTCTTTGTTGATAATTTGTCTGATTTTATGATCAATGTTGGAATGGGTGGTGACGCAGACCAATTTCTCATCAGTTTTTGGTTCTTTAGGTTGCAATAGTACAGTTCTATCATGATATTATGCTCTTTTGTAAGCATCTTTAATGAGTTTAGGGGGATACCCTCTGCTTGCAAATTTTTGTTTGAGTTCCTCTGCATGTATATCATAATTAGATATAGTAGTACAGTTCCTGCGTAGCCGTAAAAATTGGCTAAAAGGGATGTTGTCCTTTTGGCTTCGGGGGTGGAAGCTGGAGTACTGGAGTAGAGTATTTTTAGCAGTAGGCTTAGTATACAGACTGACTTCAATTTTAGCATCAATAATTTGTATCCATATATCTAGAAATTCTATTTTGGACTTACTTATATTTGGGCTAAATTTGAGGTGGACATCGCAAAGGTTGATCCACGCCATGAATTCGTGCAGTTGTTCTTCCGGACCTCTCCAGATAAAAAAAACATCATCAATAAAGCGATACCAGCTTTTGATGTTTTCGCTGAATGGAGCTATTTCATTGAAAATAAACCTATTTTCAAATTCTCCCATGTATATATTTGCTACATTGGGTGCACAGGCTGCGCTCATACTAACTCCAAGTATCTGTTTAAAAATTTGTCCGTTAAATTCAAAGTAATTTTCTTTTAGAACAATAGCTAGGCATTCCAGCAGGAACAACCGATCAACCGTGGTGTTGCTATTCTCAAGAGTGTGTTTGACTGCTTCTAGTGCCCCTAGCTGTGGAATGTTAGTGTATAAAGCTTCGATGTCCATAGACACTAGAAAGTCTGTATAGATGTTAAACTGAATGCCTTCAATTTCCCTGATGAGGTGTCCCGTGTCCTTTATGTACCCTCGGAGATTAGATGCCAGCGGTTGTAAAATTTTGTCCACATATTTGGACAAGGGTTCAGTTAGAGACCCGACCGTAGAAACGATGGGTCTAAACGGGGGGCTGGAAGAGTTCTTATGAATTTTAGGTACTCCGTATAGAATGGGTATTCGATGATATTCTACGTTAAGATAGTTAAATTCTTGCATGCACAGTGAACCCCTATCAAGTGCTCTTCGGGTGATCTCTAAAATGTCTCTTTTAATTCTTAGTTCTGGATATGTCCTGGATTTGGCATAATGTTCGGGATACTAAGCATAGCCTCAATTTGTTGTATATATGCTGGACTATCCATGACAACAATCCCTCCACCCTTGTCCGCGGGTTTGATGGTTAGCTCAGTGTTATTGGCCAGTTGTTTAAACGCTTGGTATTCCGGATAATTCAAATTGTGGTCCGGTTTGGGAACAAAGGAGAGAAGTTTCTGGACTTTTGCAGTGACCACCTTTTCAAAAACACCTACTTCTGTACCTACTTGGTCTAAAGTGGGTGAGAAAATGGATTTGGGTCTCAATCCTGTAAGATTGTCATTAGTCTGAAGAGGGCTATCTTCAAAGAATCTTTTAAGACGGATTTTACGAAAGAATGATTGAATGTCAGTCATCATCTTGAACCGATCAAGGTAGGTAGTGGGAATAAACGCAAGCCCTCGAGATAACAGTTCGATGGCAGACGTATCTAGCTTCATTTTCGAAAGGTTGAATACCGGTATAGTTTGGCTATCTCTGGTGGTTTTACTCTCAGGGGCATTTTCTATCCCTGTGGATAAAAAATCTTTAGAGGTACTGGGTAGTGGGGCTGAGTTGTAGTTAAACGATACTTCTGTGATGCTATTGTTATGAAAGTTAGTATCTATTCTCTCCAATATTGGTTCCTTCGGGTCTGAAGGAATTGGGGAGTGTTCTCTGATTGTTGATAAGACCCCCTTTCTGAGTTTCGATACCGGGTTCTCATTTGGCCCCGTCTGTTGCCTAAAAAATGGGCATTCCTTCTCGGGCCTTGATAGTTAGCCCTTCTTTGTCCATAGTTGTCAAAAGGATTAGGTCCACTATCTGTGTCTGATCCAGATGTATCTGAGAATCTGGTTACTTTTTTGTTAGACCAATATTGTCGATCATTAGAGTGAGGTTGGTCCATTTGATTTCTATAGTATTCAGGGGCTAAATACGGATAAACTCTTTGCTCACTGAAATATCTAATGTCTTTCTTGAGTTTCTCCGTTTTTTTCTTTATTAGATATTCACAAAAGGAGTTCATCTCGCCATTAATTTCCTCTAGTTTGTTTTTGGCCTCTTCTAATGAGTTGTTTTTCTTTAGATTTTCTTCCATTTCAGCTATTTCTTTAAGTAGATCTTCCACTACCTCTCTTGCTGTTTCTATGATGAGTATCATTAGGTCTCTTGAGCATCTGTTAGCTATAAGAGACCATTTCTCTAGAAATGTCTTCACCTCCACGAATAGACCCGGTATGTTCCTTATGCGGAGTCCATTTGGAATGACTCCTGCTCTCAAATATTCCAACATGAACTCCGCATGAGACTCAGTCCTTCTAGTTTTCTTTTTGAGGTTGAGTAATTTCAACCAATCGTCATTAAAGTTATTCCCGGTTGTAAATTGTTTGTCTGTGGTGGAGCTACCCCCCAGAAGTTTTGAAAAGTCCTCATCTGTGAACCCGAAGGTTTTGATCCTATCCATATCGTGTCGAGGACGGTCCAATATGTAATCAAATGTACCACAATAGATTCAATCCCTACCCCTCGTGCCAAAGCACTAAGGTATATCCAAAGAAGAGGTTCACACGATTAGAAAATAGATACAAATACATATAAAATCATAAAGAAGGAAAGAATGAGAAATTAAGGTGAAAAAGAGCTCCAATTTCCAGAAGGAGTGAAGAACCCTCACAGCAACGTGCTGGGGAAATCAGTAAATTACAGCAGAGGGACCCTGAATATATTAGTAGGTGAGGAAGGAATCAGGGAAAGAGACTAATGAAAAACAAGACTTCCTACACTATACCACTTAAATTGAAGGCAATATGTCCATGTAATAAAGTAATACCCACAGTCAACGGTATATAAAACTATATTATTTCATTTATTAGTTCATTTTATCATTTTTTTATCATTTTTTTCAACCACCTCAGTATACATAAACAATTTTCATACTGTGTTGTAATACATATAATATGGTTCACATCAAACTATTGAAGCACAATTTATGGTTAATTGTACAACCATGACATAAATAAGAAAACATATATACCACATATATGACACACAATTTAAAGACAATAAATCTGCAACTCAAGAAAACAACAATATATTGACAATTAAAATCATAGGTTGTATAATTTAAACATAGGACCAACACCTACGCGCGTTTCGGAGCTCAAAAATGATCTTTACAGGCTCCTTCTTCAGGGCGTGTTACAGTGGTCTTTCAGAGGAGAAAAAGGCTTCAAGGCCTAGTTTGATGTCCAGCACTCATACATTGGATTTAAACATTTGATTTTGACAGCCGTTGGTCTGTGGGTATAAAAAATCACAATAAGTGATTGTGAATATTATTTAGCTTTCTTTAAATTTATTAGAGATAAAATGGAGCAGGAGCTATAGAATGAGTAAAGGAATAAAGACCTCTATGTACACCCGTGATAGAGCAAACACCCAAGAACAGGAGTTTATGTGAGGAAATGCCATTATAGTTCCAAAGAGCCTAAGTACAAAAGAATAAAATATTGAAGAAAAGAAGAATTCAGAAGGAGTAATAAGTTTTAGTGACAACATACTTGCCGATGACAGATTCTTATACAGAGGGAGACCAGTGACGAAGTTTCCTAAGTCTTTAATTTTAGGATTTGAGGGACTATAATAAGAAGAAAAGAATAACCAAGGTTAAATCTGAAAACATAATGGGGTACCAAGTGAAACTAGGCAGAACTCACGAGGCTAGCATAAATTACAGAGAGACTGGGGTGGAGATTTTCCTTATATACTAAAGGCAGTTTACGATTGTATCTATCAAGCGTATAAAAAAGGGATCTATATCCAATGAACCTCTAGCAGAAATGGCTAGGTTATCCGTCACGAATGATGCAAATATCATCTCTCACGATAGGACATTATGGTTTGTTCAGTGGGTTGTACGACTAATGATGGGTAGGATTGTAGGAAGAACTAAGGAATATCTTGTAACTTCCTACAGCGTCTCTTAATCTCTGAGCTAATGTTATGTCTTCAGACTTAATTCAATATGGCTGAACGAGCATGCAATGATATCCAGAAAATTCAGCCATGGTGGTCACATGATAAACCATCGCCTTAAAAATGTACCAAGGAAAAGCTAATATAAATGCCTGGATGTATTAGAGAAGACTCAATGTATATCTCGCTAAGTCCACTCGCTTGCCCAGATGTAGCAAAGGAGAACACAGACGGTACATTGGAGGCCTATCAGGGAATTGATTTAAGTGCGATATGCACACCTGAAAAGGCAAAGTGGTCTCATAGTTTGATAGGGTACTGAATTAGAATTGAAAACCGAAAATATACAGATTTTAGTTTTTATAAGTATGATGGAGAAACGAAACCTAGAGAATATATGCACGAATTGCTAACCTAAGTTGTATAATAGAAGGCAAATGAATTACCTGTTCTCCTTATTCATTCAGTCTTACGGAAGGCTAAATACACTCAAACGTGAATCAGGTATGTAGCGTAAATATTGACACTCGTAGGGGCAATCTATAATAGAATTACGAATAGTTTGCATATAATGCTGAAAAGGATGGCAACGTAGACATATTTTTAAGGCAACCAAAGAGGCTGAAACTAGCTTATAACGGTTCTTACCGAGCAATTAGGCAAAGGCTTGTCAGGGATTCCAAGGTAGACGTTCAAAATCAGGAGTGTGTGGAACCTGGCATTTCTCTTATGGGGAGAACCAGGAAATAATGAGAGAGCAAATCAGATGCTAGGCGTAAATATTAACGCTCGTGAGAGCAATCTACAATGAAATTGCATGTAGTATAAAAGTGATGCTAGAAAAGCAGCGTATTAATCTTACCGGTCAGTTCAGCAAAGATTCATCAAGGATTCCATGGTTAGCGCTCTTCAGGATAAATGTGTGGAAACTGGCGTTTCCCTTATAAGGAGAGCCCGGAAGTGATGATCTAATAATGGGCACTGAAATAGGACTACACATGAAACGGGGAAGCAACATAACGATATATTCTCCATTCAGAATGCAAGCCATAAGATCGTCAGTAGCGGCGGACATCTTGGAAGTGGAATAAGGCTCTCTACATATACCTGAGACAACACGTAACAATTGTGCCTCATTGATGAATTTTTACCAATAATTAAATTAAAAGTTGAAGGACAGGAATTACTCGATCCAGGAACTAATGAAGTCTTATGATGGACACTAAAATGAGACTGCAAATGAAACAGGAGCGCAACCTTAAAATGTATTCTCCCATCGGAACGCGGACCATAAAATGGGCAGTCACGACGGGCATCTTAGGGGGAGGAATTAACCCCTCCGTAAAGAGTTCCTAACATTTACCTTAGTTGGCACATAAAGATTAAGCCTCATGGATGAATTTTAACCAGTTGTTAATTTATACATATGGGGCACGGATTGGGTGACAAGAGTATGGTTAGTGGTCCCGGGTGTGCTATATGGTCTAACATTACAGGGGTGTGTATTTAGCCCACCAGAACAGACCCTCCAGGATTTCGCGATTTGCCGCAAAATCAGCACTTTTGTAAAAATGCCTTGATTTTTACAAAAGTGCCCACGAAATTGAAGGAATGCGTCTGGAATAGATTATCATTGTTTGAAATGCCACAAAAAGACCTGCACAGTTGCTCAAATCTGCTCGCACACCGAAAAAACATGACATCACGATTCTCTCAACTGTTCTTTGGGGGAAAGTTGGTGCTTTTGGGTGCGCACATGCTTTAATTCCATTAATAGACGGTCTAAAGCCAGACACAGGAAGTATTGGTCCTCAAGATTCTGTAACTCATTATTTTGTGTTTTGGTCTGTGGTGCCGTTGACGTAACTGGTACCCTCTATTTAATTTTTATTACCAGGAAAGTGATTCCGAGGCCGTTTGGGCGGCCTGGCCACGAAATTGATAAAGCGATTAAAATACGTGTACTTCAATTAAATGCTGTAATCCATGTTGTCTGTAAGCGGATGTGCCGAGGAGAGTGCACATTGACAGAAAGAGGAACAGTCACACTTTATCTCTCACCAGTTAGCGTTAGCACACCCTCCGAGCTGTAAACCCCCAGCGTTAGTATTAAAATGGCTGTTCTTAAGGCTTTAAAAATGAGCGTTCAGCAACTTCAGCCGAGGTAGATGAAACAGCACACCCCACCACCTCAGCGCGGGGTGGGATAAAAGATGTAAGCGGCTTGTGATGAGGAGCTGCACTTTTGTATTTGATATGGAAAGTATCTTTTTGGCACACTTGCCTACATCGACGCGCATCAAAAGAAGTACCTTTGGCTATCAGTATGAAATAAATACTCTCTCTTCTCCAGGAAAGCCCCTGTCACCTTTCTGACAACATGCTTGTACTTGCTCCGACTCCTGTGGCAGCTGATGGTACTGGATGAGTACTGGAAGAGAAAGCACCCTATAGGGAAATAATGTCTGTAGATGTTAAAAAGAGAGAAGACGAAGGTTGAAAAAATAACTGTCACTTTGATGCTGTACTTTACATAGGTTTGCCTGAAGTATGTGAAATCTTATATATGTGTCATGCATGCACCCAGCATGGCTATATCTGTCGTCATACAAAGAGCCAACCTCCTGTGTCACCACCTCCTGTGACCATAACCAGTTCTAAACAACTACTCCAGTCAAAAATACTTTTCCAGCATAACACACACCTCCATCATAGCAAACGCCTTCATATACTATATATTCTCTGTCAGAAATGCAGACCCATCCGGTTTGACATAGCCATCCCCTCTGCCTTAACCAACTACGTAAACCGTTCCTCCTGCATCTATGGCTACTGTGACTAACATCTTCTTCACTTTTACCAGTTGTACTTTTCTCATTACTTCATCGCAGGGGTGCATTTAGGCTTGCAAGAATGTCTTAGACTCTCGCGGGCAAGCCAATTTAAAAGTAGAGAGTTATGATTGTCCTTGGGATCTTTATTTCCCTTGGGCCATATCACTCCTGCGGAAATCAGAGTCCTGCAAGTTCTCTGATTGGCTGCCAGCAACATGCGAAAAATGTTGCTGCCAGCCATAGCAGCACTCTGGGACTGAGCATAGCAAACAAATACTCTAAGACACTTTAAACATGCCTATTTGAAAGTGGAATAGTCTGCTAAAACAGTTTCCATTGATTTAAAACTGATTGCGAGTAAAATAAAGTGCCGCAATAATGCCGCTAAATTTGCAAATCTATGCCGCAATATCCTGGGGGGGGGGGGGTCTGTTTAAAGCAGGTTTACCAGGATATGTTGCATGTACACTGCAGTACTTTGTATCTATTCTTCAAAGACACCTTCTCTGTGGTTTTCATCTGGACTCTTATTCCGGTGAGATCTTGATATGGGAGGAGGGTCACTTGTCGAAAAGAGCAGGAATGAGAGCATGAACAAGGGGAGAAGCTGCTGAACAGAAATAATACTAAAGCAATTAAGAACAGCTGAAAAAGGGTTAAAAGAAATAAGAGTCCTTAACATGTTGACCAAATGCAAAAAATGAGAGCATTTTTTTTATCTGACAAACTACCATCATGGAAAGTTCCAGTGATCAAAATCCTTGCTTAGTGAGCTAAAAATAAATACTGTCCAACTGCTTGATGATTGTGATGGAATAGGACAGCGTACTGTAGGCCTTGATGCAGCAGGATCCATTTTCCACTGATATACAGTTTAGTTATACAATGCAATTTTATGCTTCCCCTTTCTTTTAAAAAAAGACTTTGCTATAAGGTTTTCAGTCAAATGTGCTATTACATGTTCTACTAGTTGATTGTATTATGTTTTAAAAGGCAGAACATTTTACTCCTAATAATCATGTATTCTTGCTAATTTGAGAACATCTCCATTTACAAATGTACCTGGGCAGGAGTTGAGCTCAGCCTGCCACTCTCCCAACTTGCAGCTGTTGCATCAGTTCAGTTAACTTTTGTGGTCCTAGTTGGAGTCGTTCTCCTGTTTTTGTCCCAAGCTAATGTCAGTTTTCCTTCTTCCCCATTTGGTATGCTAATCAAATAGTCTTGCGATTTCCCCTACAACCTCTTTCCCTCTTTTTACTACAGGGCAATAGTGCAGGGAAGCAGAGGCAAGAGGAACTGTCAAAGAGGAGACCAGATGCCTATGTTTGGGTAATGAGCGGTGTGCCAGTCTGTTGGAGCTCTGTTACTAAGAGAGTCACTTTGGCCAGAGTCCCTTGGAAATGATAGAGGGTGTAGGGAGAGAGACAGGAAATAGTGGAAAGAGAGACACCCAATGTGCAAAAGGAGACTTGTATAATCTAGATCCACCAGTGTCAGCACTTGAAGGTGTTCTCTCCATAGGCTTATCTCTTCCGCTTTGGGACCATTGATCTTTAATGTGGTTCTCCTATGCTTATTGCAAGGAGTACTGAGATTTAGTTCCATTATCGGGGAAAAGTCTGAGAAAGCAAATTTGAAGTGTAATCAACAGCTATGCAGGGCTTAAAGGGGTGAGATTAAATGTCTGACAGAATAAGAAAAGAGCTGGAATGGAAACCGATTCAACTGCATTGTTGGGGTGGGGGTATTGGTGGCTGTTATTGAACAGCAATAACATATATAACAGATGATGTTACAAAGAAAGAAACATTTCTTTGGGGGGGATATTTCAGTAAAAATGCCACCACAGGGGAGAGCTATAGAGCAGGGTGCACAGGCATGTACCTTAAAGGGAGTTTTGGGGATGTTAGGTTCTAGTGTACACTAAAGCATCAGTCCCATCAGCAGTTTCTAGACCACTGGATTATGGTAAATAACTACAGAGGACCTGCAGCTCTCCTACTAACCTCCATTGCCTCAGTCTCCTCTAGCAGGCATGCACCAACAGACCCACCATCCCCAAATTAGGCCACAGAGACATAGTATATAAGAAGCAGCTCAGCACCCTACCCCTTGCTCTTCGTCTTCTCTGGGTCAGCCACCAATGTTCATGCTCTACTGGGCGACTAGTTGCTCACTACACAGACCCTAGTCATACCTGCCTCATTTTTAGCATCTCAGTTTCTCATGCTCTTTGTTTTGACAGTAGTATTTACTCATCGGCTCATGTTTCTACAACTGCTGCAAGATTCTTGCCAGTCTGATGTGTCATCCACACTGGAGTAATATTTCTTCTGCTGAGTGCAACAGGAGCCCTCACCCTCCTGACAATAGAGAAACACGGAGGCTAGCTACCTTATCTGAAAAACCAGTAGAATTCAATGTGGCGAGCACTAGGGACCTAAAGTAGAAGCCGCTGAAATGTGCCAGGCTGCTCCCTTATGACATCCATAGTGACATAAGGCCATCCTGCAGCCATAACCACAAAATTAACACAAAGTAAAACCATATTGTCAGAAAAGTGGATTATTAGTTGAAGAGGTTGAGTCACCCTCACCAAGCAATAATGTTACTATTCTGTATTGGGTTCAGTTAGGTTAAACAGTAGCTCAGTCATGAATAGCTGTTGCAGAGCAATCCGACGTAACTAAAAGGTAAACAAATATAAAGCAGTTATCTGTAACAAAACAGTTAATAAATCAGAAACGCAGAACAGTAAAAATCATGTTCCAATTTATATAAAAATAATATATTGTTTTATCTTTAAATAGACATCAAAATGACAAACTTCTGATGAAAGGAGAGTTTTCTAGCATTAAAAGGTGCCAACTGCGGTATCTAGTCGTGCTAGACGGAGTCAAGTTGAATAGTTGAGGTCGACCGCGATGGAGCACGGGTTGGATACAGAAACCTATTTCGTACCATTTAATTTTATCTTATAACGTAGTCTCTGAAGTGGAAGTTGAAGATACTCAGCGGCAAGGCAGCAGACAATGGTAGAGATGGGTTCCCAAGGCTGGATAGACACCGGACCAAGTCCCAATGAAGCTGTTGACTTTTCGCAGAAAATTCATAGTGGAAGAAATAAAAAATTCATGCCCGAGGTAGGTCCCTCATCTGTTGCCTTCTCTCAGTAAAGATTTCTACCTTCGGATTTAGTCACTTTTTTTGAGCTCTGATTCCTCCAGCGGGGTAAGACTGCAAGCTGTAGCTGAGCAGCTCCACGAGGCTGGATAGCTTCTCCACGACGTCCCACTGAAACGGTTTTGCTACTACAGAAATGCTCTGATGGAGAGCAACCTGAATTGGCCCAGCAGCAACGCACCTTCGTCAGATTGACTTGGCAGATTTTATGGTTAAGCAGGAGAAGTAGACTCTGACACTTCTCCAAGGGCCCCAGGAATATAGGGACACCATTTGGGAGTCAGGCCTCCCTCCAGTGGAAGCCACGAACAAGTCCAGGGAAAGTCCAGTTGGAGCTGGGCTCTTCAGGAAGGTGAGCTTCCTGAGGCTTTTTGTTACCCTATATCCAGGGTCACTCACTGGAATTATGCAGCAGAAGAGGACAAAATTATGCGGCAGGGTTGACTGAATTATGCTGAAAGAAAAGGCAAATTATGCGGCATAATGCAGCACAGTTTGTGATAATATTACTTCATTATTTTGTCATTTTTACCCTTGGGTATAGTGTCTGAGAAAAGAGTTCACCTTAAGTAGTACACATTTTGCATCCAAATACAGCAATAAGCTACTAAAGATGACCAGTCAACCTTGGCGGAAAGCCTTCTACTGCGCAGGAACCCAAATCGCCATGTTTGTTGTAACTTTTGATCTGTTTGAGTTAGAAAGTTTTTTCTTGTTAAAATCTGCAGATTATGTGGCAAATGCGGCAAATCCATAATCATGTGAAAATCACTGCAGCAGCAGAATCTCATAATTCCTGTGGCCCTGTCCAGTAATTTAACAGAAGGCTATCCAATTTGCCCTTGGAACTCACAATTCTATCCTTGGTTCAAGAGGAAGCAGGTCCAGCCTTTGGGGTCTCTTCCTGCAGGAAAACAGCAGGTACAGTCCTCCTTCTGAGTTCCAGTCCTTTGGTTCAGCAGTGTGGTTCCCCATCCTGAGAACAATTCACATCTCTCAGCAGACTGCAGGGTGACAGTTGGGGATTATCTCAGAAAGGAATACTTGGGGCTTTAGGCAGGAAAAGGCTAATTTTATAATAGTGGCATTTTCAAAACAGTAATTTTAAATCCAACTTTACCTTCAGTTGTGATTTTAAATTACTTTTAACTTGAGTGGTTGGGCAATGGTTTTAGCTATTCCCAAACTGGTTATACAAAAAGTGTTATAATGTAACTTTTCTTTCAGAGAGCCAACCTTGCCACAATGAAAAATGATTTCGGAGATTTATCACTATAAGGACATGTGAAATTTAAGATGTAATTCCCAACTTTTTAAATACCCTTCACCCTACCTTAGGGGTGACTTACAAGTATTAAAAAGGAAGGCTTAGGCCCGGCAACAGGTGTGCTTAAAAACTGCACAGCTAGGCTGCCAGGGTAAATCCTGAGCCATTTTTTCACCTCTCGCTTGGTGGCACAATGGGTGCTGAAGTCCACTATTGACATCGAACTTACAGGCCTTGAGCATCTTATATTAGGTAGGGCTTTCCAGGTAAGGTACTTATATCAATCTGAGATTAGCCAACTGCACACATTTTTAGGGGTCAGAAAACACACGCACACACACACACACCCCCCACACACCCCTGTGTTGAGAGTTAGTAAACCAGCACTACATCTATCAAAAAAAGTACGGCTGATCCTGCAAAAAGGGCCTATTCCTCACTCATATTCCATTATAAAATGTTGTGTGTGGCAGTCACCACCAACGACCAGTGTTTAATTTGAGTCAGTGGTTTCCAGTGGTGCCCACCGGCACTCATGTTTGGGGAGTGTCACTTTTTGTTTCATCTAACATTGACCGAGAACAAGAGAGAGAAAAACCAACACAGTGTAAAAAAGGAGAAAGATGGAAAAACAGTCACAGAAGTGGAACACAGAAACCTGCAAGAGAGTGATAAGGGGGCAGGTTGTTTCTGGCGGTTGATGAGTCATGAGGTGGATTCAAGTCTGCGCACTCATGCGCCAACATTTAACAGCACTGGCAGCAATCTTCTTAGAAGAGCTTTAAGGACTGGCACTCATTCCTTTACAAATTAAGCACTGCTGAGGACCCTAGCACCAGAGTCTCTCACATGACTTCCTAAAGCCCCCGACACCCCATCCCAAAAGGGCTGATACCCAGGACAAACTTTCAAATAAAAGCAGATTGAAAAGCTCTCTAGAACATTGCATGTGCTGGATATTCCAAGATCAGAGAATGCAGCAACTGGGTGACTGCTAAACTTAAAAATCTGCATCCCAACCAACAGCAAGTGGCCTAGAATGAATTAAAAAGAATGTGAAAGGATGGAATTTGTGTCTGATGGATGAAGACCTCTACTTACTCTAGAAAGCTCCCATGAGCTTTGAAGCCAAAGTACACTACCGAACCCATCCTGCTTCAGTTCTGGAGTTGACTGTCGGACTTGAAGCACCCAAATGGAGATTCTAAAATTCTAACTCCAGTCAAGAATATCGAAACCCTATCTTCACCCAGACCTATTCTGCTAGGCTCATGTCTCCTAGACACTGACAGTAGCAGCTGAGTCGAGACACAGACAAAAGGGATCCCTACTACCTTGCTTGTGATGGGTGTTCTATCACACCAACTGTAGGAGAGTAGGGTCTGCTATCCTATGGTCACCCCAAATTTTTGCTTTTTGCTTCACTGGGTTTTGACATATTGAGGCTGTGGGCCTGCTAATCAGACCCCCAGCCTGCTGTTCTCTCTAACTAAATTGTCACTATGCACCCTAGGTGCATAACCAATTGGAATTGGATCACCCTGTGAGCCCCTGTACCAGTGTACACTAGGTACCCAGGGCATTGGTGTATCTAAGGCCTACCAGGGGCTGCAGCATGTATTATGCCACCCCAGGCCTGGCCTAACAAATTTGACACAACTGGCTGATCACTCAGCTGGGGTAAGTTGGTGTAACCACCTCTTACTTAGGTGTAGTATACCTATACCTAACCTTAAATGGGACACCTGGTAACCTATAAGTCACTCTTATGGCAGGCCTTGACAATCCTGAAGGCAGAGTGCTGGGTTCCATGTGAGATGGTGCTCTGGCAAGAGCTGAGCCTGTCTGCAGTGGTCGGAACAACTTCCTTCTACCGTTTCCAGATATCGTCATACCATATACTCTTAAGTGCATTATGAACCCCGCGGTTAAATGCTATCTTTGGTTTGGCTTTATCAAAACATGTCGAGTAAGGTGTCATACGAATTGGAATACTAACCCCTCGCCAATTCTGGCGACGGGGTTAGCATTCCACCCTTCTAGAGGGACACGACATGTACAGTACCTGAAACCCGGGTAAAATCAGACATAGCCTCAGCTCCACAAAATGGATGCTGCCACCACAGACACAAGTCTGCCCTCCTGCTGCTGGGAGTCCTTCCAGCTTGGGAGACGTGGACAAAGGGTTTCCTGCCAGGGGAGGTGCGAGTACCACCCCAGACAGGATTTTGTGTATTGGTCAGGTAGGGCTTGAAAGGAATCAGACATGCCTGAGGCTCACAAGGAGCCTCGGTGCATATGCCAGTTCAAACCGGTCCTGGGGCACACCAGCCCCGGACCTGGGGCGAGCTGGACAAAGGATTGGGGGTGTAACCACCCCCCTTCCTGGTCCCACCCTTAGGGAGGGACCTAGCAGGTAGTCCGGCCCCTAGAATCCGCTTAAAGGTAGGAGCTGTGTCCCAAGACTTCAGACATCCTGGAATCAACTTGAAACTAAGAAGAAGACGGGAACTTCGACGCTCTGCTGCACAGAGGACAGAAGGAAATCTCCCCTATGGTCAGGGAGTGACCATCTTGCTAACGCAAGCACCAACCAGCTATTCGACGTCTGCTTTGCCGCCGCCTCCCGCCGGAGCCCGAGCCAAGAGCCCGACAAGACCTGGACCTCGAGACCTCTCACAGCCCGATCCACAGTCCCTGCAAAGAAGGAACCCGTGGAGGCACCGAGACACGTGGAGCCAGCCATCTTGAAAGACCGACGACAAGCTGCAAACGCGACAACAGAGGCTTCCTCCAAGTTGTGCATTGGGTCCTGAGAAGCCCAACACCCGAGCAGCATCTGCACCAAAGGTGAGCCCTCCAGCATCTCCACGATCTGCGTGGGGCCCCTCTGCATTTTGCATCTCGACGCGCCTGCCCGGTCTCTGGCCCGTTGGCTAGCGGCCATTTTGGCGACCTAACTTGAAATCAACGACGCTGGTCTGGTTGCTCCAGACTGGCCCCAGCTGCTCTCCAAAGGAGCAGCCCCTCTGACCTTGCTGGTCAGAACAATCAGCTTCTTCTCTTTCCACGACTCCTGCCTTTGCCAAGGCTTGTTTGCCTCTTTCGAGTCGCCGACACCGCCGACAGCGAGAGCCTGCGTGGGACAGCTCGTGAACCGACTCCTGGACGTCGTCGACCTTCAGGGACCACGTGGCTGCGGAGACAAGCTACACTTCATCACCTGTTTGCACCCGACATCGCCTGGTACCTACCTGGTGCCACGCCGGTCACTGGCTAGTGACTGTGAACACTGTCCCCTCTGCTTTCAGGTCTTCTACAACTCCGATCCACTCTTGGATCCACCGCATCTCTTCTGGACCGACCGCCTGCAGCATCTTTTTCATCAGGCTCCATTGAATCGATAGAAGAAACCCGACGCACTTCGAGACCTATGCACCCGCTTCCTGTGGGTGAGGTAAAGCTGGCACTCCGGTGCCCAAGTGTAGAGAAACATCTCTAGAGTCTGTGTTTTGAATCTTAAATTCGTAGTCCATCCAGAAGACCCTTCTAGCAGTAACTTTTGAACTTTTACGCACCCATTGAAAACCTATGGGAGCACGCGTGTAACTTTCCTCACTGCACACGCGACCCGTGGACCTCCTGGTCACTAACTGAAGTTAGCTCCTTGTAGGCCCAGCGATTCTAGAGGCCCTAGGCCTTTTCCCTTTCCTGTTCGTGGTACTTATACCACTATTTTAGTATATGGTTTGATCGGCCACCAGGGCCTATCCATATAAAGTGCAACTTCTGTATATTATAACATTGTCTTGTTTAACGATTTGTGCTCATAAAGAGTCTAGGGGATACTTTGAGTAATAAATACATATATATTTTGAATATATATCTGTGTGGTGTCCTTTCATTGGTATAAAGGGGGGTTACATATGGTAAAACAGCCTGCTTAACATGCTTTAACGAGTTTAGCCTCAAAGACTGCTTAGCCTACGCTACCACTAGGGCAGCTAGTCTGAAAAGGTTGACTTACAACCACACCATAAGGGTTGCTTGGCATGGTACAAGGTGGTCACTTTAACTAGTGAACAGCATATACCAGGCCAACTTCTCACATTGCTTCTCACACCAACAGACAAGACCCTGGCAATCCTTCCACAGAACTATGCAAGCTGATGCACCACTCAGCATCCCTGATCCCACCTGCAAAGATATATCTGCACCTTCAGCCGATCCTGCTGGACAGGTAGCAGTATAACCCATCATATGCACTCCTATTTGTCAGATTGGGATTGAGAGCATACAGTGAAATCCTTACATGCCCTACGTGATCTAAAATATTAATCTGTGCCTTCTTTTCAGTGTATTTAGAGTGTAGTAAGGCTTAAATTCAGAGCTCCCACATGGACTGATCTGTAGGCTCCAGCTAGTAAAGATTGTGACTGCCATTTAATTGTAGGGATGTGCTTTTGTCAGCACTCCCCTTCATCTTCTGGGAATCTGCACTCTCTTTCACTGTTTATTATTGGCTATGGCATATAAAGTTCCCCCAGTGATTTGTGTCTCAAGTTGATAATTGTACCAGTGACTTTGGGTTTTTGGACAAGTCTGTTTTCTCTGGCAAATATATGTTATCCATATGGTATGAAGGAACACTTCCAAATAGACTTCCCAGAGTTTTGAGATTCTGACCAGATGCTTAACAATTATCTGTCTGTTTAAAAGGTTCTCGTAAGAGAATTCTTTCTGTTCGGGCTTTCCTTGCTTGCATTTTCCTTTTTTTGTTATTTTGCTATGAATACATGCTACCATGTTACAATTTTCGTATGCCGTATTGTGAGTAATTTAAAACCTTCTTTAGTTGCACTAAAAAAAAACCATTTCATTTACATTATATATCCAGGCGCCTCTAGGTACTCCTCGATCAAAGCTGTTTCACAGAAGATAAAGTTGGTTCAACAAGGGAGACACTATTGCTGATTAGCTCCAGAGTTAGGAATATCAATGTCTAGCTCACTGCATAATTAATCTGAGTTGTATGTTCTTGTGACTTCCCTAAAGTTGTGTGAAACTTGAAGATCTAGAGCCCAGAGACGGTCTTGATGCCCTTGCACATGAAGATGAATCATCTGAAGAAAATGAAGAAATGGAAACATTGGTTATTGAGGAACCAGGAGAAAAATGGGACTGTGAATCTATTTTAAGTAAGTCTCAAGTATTTTGTGTTATTTGAAGTTGTTAAAATATATTTTGTCATCTTGTTTTTCAAATGTTTGGACTCCCTCCCTAGAATTGAGTTGTTGAGGAATTAATGATTAGATGTTACTGAATTTGATTTCTAATATTTTAGGGATAATATTCTACATCTAAAGTGATCCCTTTGATTTCATTGGAAACATATTTGTATTTGGGTTATGCTTTCCCTGCCTAAAAGCTTTCTGCAATTATTTGTCTACTTACCAACTCAAAATTTCAATTGAATATTACCTGTTAAGAGACCACCATATAAGAAACTTTTATAGTTTGTTAAATGTTTTATCCAAGCCCCATGGTGTGAATGTCTGTCTTTTCTACTTAAACTGATGGCCCACTATATTTGTTATAATGTGTAATCATTACTTTGTACACTAATTCAAAATTTTGTAGGGAAAGGTATCCAACTTGTATATCAACTCGTTCTATACCATTTGTCTATATCACACTTGTTCATGATCTGGCTGTGTTTTGCTGTTGTGACTTATGGCACCTGTGAAATAGATTTTCAAATAAACGTATGCACATGAGTATGAACAGCAAGGGACATGATTCTACCTAAGGAATATTCGGAGTGATGGAGAAATCGGAGTCACACAAACTGTTAAATTCTTTCAGCAGCTTCCCCATGGTTTTATAGTTTTTATAGTATTTTATGGCATATGACCCATCCAGCCTCCAAACCAGTTCAGGACTCTTAAGTTATGGCACCATACCTTTTGTTATATTCTACGGCTAACGCTAGCCAATGGTTTTATATTTAAATTCAAATATATATTAATATTACACAGTGCCAATAGCTTCTGTGTAGTTCTAGTTAAGTCAGAGTATCCATGGGAAGAGTGTTTTTTGTTTTGCAAGTAACGTCAGCGCTATTTGAAGAATCTTCCCAAAAGTTACGAAAACAAAAGTTCATCCTACTCCGCTCCTCCCTGGAAAATTTCAGGGCGATCTGTGAATCAGGGACCGTGGAAAAGGATTGTCCCAAAATGCTTTTTCCCTAAGCAATTTCTCATAGGAATTTTAAGAAGCCCTTTAGAAGAAACAGCCACAACCCCTAGGGCCTCATCCGATTGTCACTCCTTTTGTGGCTACGGAAGGGGCTATCAGCTGCACTAACCCTATTCCTGCCAGTGCACCCCGCAAGTTCAGCAACCCATGCGGGCCGTGGACGCAGTTCACCCTGGCCCCTTGAGTCGGGAAACCAGAAGTTGAGCCAAGCCACAATCCCCTCCTCCACTGCAAAACCTTCCTAGTCCAATTCCCACAGGATCACTTTCGGCCAGTCGGTGGCAGAGTATGCCATCATCTCTACAACCGGCGAGACATTACATCGGACAGGTGGGTGTTGCAAATAGTCCGAAGGGGCTATTCCCTCCCCTTCAAGACTGCTCCTCCATCTATGCCTCAGTGTACGATCGGCTGAAGGAGGATCACCTTGCTTTACTCGGCGAGGAAGTCTAGACTCTCTTGACCAAGGGAGCCATAGAGAGGGTTCCCGGGCCCAAAGTATGCAGTGGTTGCTATTCCCGCTACTTTCTGGTCCGAAAGAAGGACGCAGGCCTTCATCCTACCCTACACCTCAGAGCCCTCAATTACTTCCTCAAAAAGGAGAAATTCAAGATGCTCACTCTTGCTCAGGTCCTGTCTGCCTTGGACCCAGGAGACTAGATGGTAGCGCTGGACTTGCAGAATGCTTATTTTCATATCCCCATCTTGCCTGCCCATCGTCGCTACCTGCGGTTCACGGTGGGCCATGAGCACTTTCAATTTGTGGTGCTCCCCTTTGGCCTCACCGGCGCCCCTCGGGTGTTCACAAAGGTGATGGTGTTGGTTGCAGCCCATCTGCGGAGATCAGGGGTTCCAGTAATTCCCAATCTTGACAACTGGTTGTTGAAGGCGGGTTCGCCTCAACCAGTTGTCTCCCACCTTCAGACTTCGGCGAACCTCCTGCATTCGCTGGGGTTCACTGCCAACGTGCCGAAGTCACACCTGACCCCCTCTCAGACGCTCCCTTTCATTGGAGCGGTTCTGGACACGGTGCAGTTTTGGGCCTATCCTCCCAAACGGCGAGTCAAGGATATTCAGGCTATGATACCGATGTGTCAGCCTCTATCCTGGATTCCGGTGAAAATGACTCTGAGGCTGTTGGGCCTTATGACCTCTTGCATCCTGCTAGTGACCTATGCACTGTGGCACATGTGGGCTCTGCAGCGGGACCTGAAGTTCCAATGGGCACAGCATCGAGGAAATCTCACCGACCTGGTTCAGATTTCAGAGAGCACTGCGAGAGACATGCAGTGGTGGCTAACAGACCGTGATTGGTTCAAGGGCAGACCCCTTTCACTTCCCCACCCATATCTCACAGTAGTGACGGAAGCGTCCCTTCTGGGATGGGGTGGCCATCTTGGGGAGGTGGAGATCAGAGGACTCTGGTCTCCGGTGGAAGCCAAGCTCCATATCAATCTCTTGGAGCTTCGGGCGATCAGACATGCACTGAAAGCTTTTTTACCGTCCATAAAGGGAAGGCTTGTACATGTGTTCATAGACAACACCACTGCCATGTGGTACAGCAACAAACAGGGCACGGTGGGGTTGTGGACTCTTTGTCAAGAGGCCCTGCTGGAACAACAGGGCATTTCCCTGGTGGTTCAACAACTGGTAGGTTCTCTAAACGCAAGGGCAGACAAACTCAGCCGAAGGTTCCTTGCGGATCACAAATGGCGTCTCCATCCAGAGGTGGCTCAAGGTCTCTTTCAGGGGTGGGTAGAGCCTTAGTTACATCTGTTCACCTCCGAAGGGAAAGCGCAATTTCAGCTGTTTTACGTTGGAGTTAACATAGCGGCCCTCGCTCGGCAACCCGAGTAGAGCTCAGGCCTCCTATACGACTTCCTGACAATACCACTCCTGCCCAGCGTGCTCAAGAAGATCAGGAGAGACCGGGCACAAGTCATTCTTGTGGCTCTGGACTTGGCATGGAGAGTTTGGTATCCCAAGCTTCTAGACATGAGCATCGATCCTCCGGTCAGGCTGCCCCTTCGGGAGAATCTTCTGTCACAGCAGAAGGGCAAGGTTCTGCACCCGAAGCTGTCCACTCTCTGCCCCCTTACGTGGAGATTGAGCAGCGACAGATGACAGCTTTCAGCCTTCCTCCTGAAGTCTGTGAGGTTATCTTGGCAGCCAAGCATCCCTCCACAAAATAGTTATATGCCTGCCGAGTGAACAAATTTTAAAATATTGTACAGGCCAGCCTATTGACCCATTATCTGAAGTCCTTCTGTTTAAACTTTCTTTGGCTCAGCAGGGCTCTTCTCTGGGCACATTGAAAGGCTATCTTTCGGCTCTTTCTTCGGCTGCCTGATCAGCCCTCCCTTTTCAAATCTTCTCTGGTGCAGAGATTCTTGTAGGGGTTAACTCACTTGCTTCCTTCTTCACTTTTTATTATGCCACAGTGAGACCTTAATTTGGTTCTCACTTTTCTGATGTTTGCACTGTTTGAGCCGCTGCATAACTGCCCTCTGCAGTTGCTCACCATCAAGACTGTTTTTTTAGTGGCAATAACCTCCGTCAGGAGCGTAAGTGAACTGCAGGCATTTTCTTCACAGCCTCCTTACCTGACTATCTTTCCGGGCCAAGTGGTACTCCAGACTAGGGCATTTTTTCTGCCTAAGGTGGGTAACACCCTTCCTTCTGGGACAGTCTGTTACCCTGCCCACCTTCTATGAAGCCCGCACTCTTCAAGGAAGAGGAGCGTCTCCATTGTCTGGACCTAAAAAGAGGGTTATTGTTCTACCTCGATCGAACCAGAGGGTTCCGGGTGGATGACCAACTCTTTATAGGATACGTGAGTGCAAAGAAAGGCTGTGCTGTTCAGAAGAGTGTTATATCCTGATGAGTTATCCTCTGTATAAAAATCTGTTACACCTTGGCAAAGAGAGACACCCCCCCCCCCCCCACCCCCTTGAAGGGCTTAAGGCCCATTCAACCAGGACAAAGGCATCCACCACTGCTCTTCAGCGTGGTGTTCCCATTTCCTATATCTCCCATCCTCCCCGCATTGCAGAACTGTTTTTAAGTGTCAGGCATGTTCCCATTGGGGGCCCTAGTTGTTCATTTTTTTTAACAGTCATTTCATGGCTTCATGCATCTGGTGTGGAAAGTACTGATGTCACATGGAGTTGACCAACGCCACCTACTGGCACGCAGGGGGTTCTGTTAAGAAAAATATTCCTTATCCAGCATGACGCTTAGAAGTTCAAGGGTGAGGAATCTGCGGTTAGATCATGTCTCTACCAGATAAGGCGTTACCGAAGGTAAGTAACTTGTCCATCAGGAATCTGGAGAAAAGAGGCAGCACAACACATAAATGTGCTGGAGCTGAAAAGAGTGTTCCTGGCCTTAAAAGCCTTTCAGAAACATCTACTTGGAAAATCATTACTAATTCAAATGGACAACACAACAAACCGGAGGAACAAAATCATTTGTCCTTTCAATGCTAGCACAAAGGATCTGGAGGTGGGCCATCCAGAGACAAATAAGCAATACATCTACCATGGAAAGACAATGTGGAAGCGGACTAGCTGAGCAGACAAGCCTCCACCTCACACGAGTGGGAACTGAATCAAACAGTAATCAAGAAGGTCTTCAGAAGATGGGGAACTCCAGAAATAGACCTTTTTGCAACACCAGAGAACGCAAAATGCCAATCCTTTGCGTCCTGACATTCATCCCGACACTCTATGGGGAATGCACTGCCGAAAGACTGCTCAGGGAGATTTTCTTATTCTTTACGACCCCCTCCCCCCACCGAACCTACTGTTCTCATTAGTAATCAACAAATGCAGACCATCGCAAATTACTTTGATACTCCTCACTCTACAGTGGGCGAGGTAGACCTAGTTCTCAGGCCTGATAGAGATGGCACACAACAATGTGCAGAGACTAGCATCGTTACAAGATTTGCACTCCATGCAGGGAGGTTAGGTTCTCCACCGAGAACCGAGCACACAAAGTGTAGCAGCATGGCTCCTGAAGACATCGAGTTTGGACACCTAGGACTTCCTGAGGAATCAATGGCAGTCCTCAGAGAATACAACAAAAAGAATTGACGAAGCTGTTCCTAAAGTGAAAGGGACGGACCATGTAGAGTGGATATTATATTTGGATATTGGAACCCTCACACAGCCTTCGGGATATCGTGAATTACGTACCCCTCAGGATGTAATGTAACATCATCGGGCTGCTCCTACGTCGAGTCGGCTGGTGCAATACCCGACGGGCTCTTGTTTGGAGAGCACTCTTATGGAGATCTTTTGATCCAATACAGCCGATAGGTAAAGTGGGAGTATGGGGGCTCTTGAATGATGTAGATGAACAATTGGTGATTATTAATTAAAATAGGGGGGAGTGCTATCTCAACAAGTTTATTATGATGCCACCTCACCTAGTTAAAAGGTTGTGAGGTGGAGTGTTGGTAACTCAGGGTTATGTTCTAAGTTATCTACACTGCCTCATCAGGGGTAGCACTCCCCCCTATTTTAATACCCGTCGGGTATTGCACCAGCCGACTCGACGTAGGAACAGCTTCGTCAATTCTTTTTGTTGTATACTTTAGGGCAAACTTAGCTGGACCTTCTTCCCAAAAGCCCATTCTGCCCCCCCCTTTTTTTGCTTAGTCCTCAGAGAAGCAAGAAGACTGACAACAAGGAAATGCTACACAGCCAATTGTGAGAGATACTCAAAGTGGTGCCATATATCTGGCCTCTTACAGGACAGGTCAAGGGACACTTCAGTTATTCGATACCTCACACACATGCTAGACCACGTGTACTCGTAGTACGGCCCGCGGCCCGGCATGCCTTCCTTGGTGGCCCGCGGACCTTGCAGACATCGTGCCTGTGTTTTTTGTTGTTGTTTTTTTTATGAGTGTCAAACACCGCCGGCTGCAGCAGCGCGGACTCTGCTCTATGGGGGCCGGGCGATCCTTTTAAAGACCATTCACTTGTTAATGAGGCTTTGTTGTATTTCACCTCTTCTTAGCGCCCCTGCATCTCCACTCTGACTGAGTGGAGATGCAGGGGCGCTAAGAAGAGGTGAAATACAACAAAGCCTCATTAACAAGTGAATGGTCTTTTAAAGACCTGTGAAGAACTCAGTGCGACTGTGTGTGTTCCCGGGAAGCTGTCTCAGCCCGGGCTGACACTCACGCGGGGTGAGGTGACAGAGGGTGACAGAGGACCGCAATTCAGAACACAATTGAAAGTATAGTTGTTGAGATAATATATGCTACTTAAAGGCACTATTTTTGCTTCTGATGAAGTGACCTCTATGCAGGAGACAGAGAGAGAGGGAGGGAGACAGGGATGCAGAGGGAGACAGAGGGAGGGAGTCAGGGGGAGACAGAGGGAGGGAGACAGAGACAGACAGAGGGTGGGAGACAGACAGAGGGAGGGAGACAGCGAGAGAGAGGGAGACAGCGAGAGAGAGGGAGACAGCGAGAGAGAGGGAGACCGCGAGAGAGAGGGAGACAGCGAGAGAGAGAGAGAGGGAGACAGCGAGAGAGAGAGAGGGAGACAGCGAGAGAGAGAGGGAGACAGCGAGAGAGAGAGAGGGAGACAGCGAGAGAGAGAGGGAGACAGCGAGAGAGAGGGAGACAGCGAGAGAGAGGGAGACCGCGAGAGAGAGAGAGGGAGACAGCGAGAGAGAGAGAGGGAGACAGCGAGAGAGAGAGGGAGACAGCGAGAGAGAGAGGGAGACAGCGAGAGAGAGAGGGAGACAGCGAGAGAGAGAGGGAGACAGCGAGAGAGAGGGAGACAGCGAGAGAGAGGGAGACAGCGAGAGAGAGGGAGACAGCGAGAGAGAGGGAGACAGCGAGAGAGAGGGAGACAGCGAGAGAGAGGGAGACAGCGAGAGAGAGGGAGACAGCGAGAGAGAGGGAGACCGCGAGAGAGAGGGAGACCGCGAGAGAGAGGGAGCGTGAGAGAGAGGGAGCGTGAGAGAGAGGGAGCGTGAGAGAGAGGGAGCGTGAGAGAGAGGGAGCGTGAGAGAGAGGGAGACCGCGAGAGAGAGGGAGACCGCGAGAGAGAGGGAGAGAGGGAGACCGCGAGAGAGAGGGAGACCGCGAGAGAGAGGGAGACAGCGAGAGAGAGAGAGAGGGAGACAGCGAGAGAGAGAGGGAGACCGCGAGAGAGAGGGAGACCGCGAGAGAGAGGGAGACCGCGAGAGAGAGGGAGACCGCGAGAGAGAGAGAGAGGGAGACAGCGAGAGAGAGAGAGAGGGAGACAGCGAGAGAGAGAGGGAGACAGCGAGAGGGAGACAGCGAGAGAGAGAGGGAGACAGCGAGAGAGAGAGGGAGACAGCGAGAGAGAGAGGGAGACAGCGAGAGAGAGAGAGGGAGACAGCGAGAGAGAGAGGGAGACAGCGAGAGGGAGAGGGAGACAGCGAGAGGGAGACAGAGCGAGAGAGAGGGAAACAGAGCGAGGGAGACAGAGCGAGAGAGAGGGAGACCGAGCGAGAGAGAGGGAGACAGAGCGAGAGAGGGAGACAGAGCGAGAGAGGGAGACAGAGCGAGAGAGGGAGACAGAGCGAGAGAGAGGGAGACAGAGCGAGAGAGAGGGAGACAGAGCGAGAGAGAGGGAGACAGAGCGAGAGAGAGGGAGACAGAGCGAGAGAGAGGGAGACAGAGCGAGAGAGAGGGAGACAGAGCGAGGGAGAGGGAGACAGAGCGAGAGAGAGGGAGACAGAGCGAGAGAGAGGGAGACAGAGCGAGAGAGAGGGAGGGAGACAGAGCGAGAGAGAGGGAGGGAGACAGAGCGAGAGAGAGGGAGGGAGACAGAGCGAGAGGGAGGGAGGGAGACAGAGCGAGCGAGAGGGAGGGAGGGAGACAGAGCGAGAGGGAGGGAGAGAGGGAGACAGAGAGAGAGGGAGACAGAGAGGGAGGGAGGGAGGGAGAGGGAGAGGGAGAGGGAGAGGGAGAGGGAGAGGGAGAGGGAGAGGGAGAGGGAGAGGGAGAGGGAGAGGGAGAGGGAGAGGGAGAGGGAGAGGGAGAGGGAGAGGGAGACGGAGGGAGAGGGAGAGGGAGACAGAGAGAGACAGAGAGAGACAGACAGAGGGAGACAGAGAGAGACAGAGGGAGACAGAGAGAGACAGAGAGAGACAGAGAGAGACAGAGGGAGACAGAGGGAGACAGAGAGAGACAGAGAGAGACAGAGAGAGACAGAGAGAGACAGAGAGAGATGTGTGTATGCCGGGCCAGGTGGTTCAGTGGACAAAGGCATCCGCTGCAGGGGCCTATGTTCAACCGCATGGTCATATTTCTTTTTGTTGGTCTAGCCCCACCCCCACTCCACAGGAACTAAGAACACCATACCAATGTGGATTACTCAAAAAATCCAGATGTGTCACAGGACAGCGGGCTTAAAACTAGAAGCTAAACCAAGCGCTTACTCGACGCGGAAGAAAGGAGCTACAATAGCCTTCCTGCCAAATGTTCCTTTAAAAGACCTATGCATGGCAACCACTTATCAGTGCACATGTTCACAAAAAAACGACTGCATCGACATTCAGTTGGACAGAGAGTTCTGGAACATTTATTTACAAGCTCAAACTTATCTCTAACTGAGCCTCCACAATGATAAAAAAAAGCTACAAAATCAATGCACAGCATGGGAATCCAGGAACGATTCATGCTGCAAAACAAAATGGTTCCCTACCTGTAGGAGTAGTTTGCAGCTTGAAGAATTTTCTGCCTTCACATGCAACCCACCCACCTCACCAAGAGATGAAAGAGCAGATGGAGACAAACGTAAAAAATACTATAAAAGGGAAGACCACGAAACGCTAGAAAGACAGATGTTGGGAAAATATATGAAAATGGCAACCGCACTTAAAAGCTTTCAGGGAAGGGTGTGTGACTTCAAGAGAGATTGGACTAATCACCAAATGGTGCGTGCAGACGATGGCAAACAAAAAAAGGAAGCAAGAGGAAGAAGGACTAACACTTGAGGGGCGTTCCAGACCCAACCACTAGACAGCGGAATAATGCACAGCATGTGAATCCAGAAAATTCTTCACGCTGCAAAACTACGCCTACAGGTAAGTAACCATTTAGTTTTTTACCCCCACACGGGCCACATCCTTGCACGCACTTTGGGCCCTACTCCACTCTCAAAACATCAGTTGTCTTTCAATGAGGCCATGGACACTCCGATTCCAGCTAAACAACGCAAGAGAGCGGATAAGTCCCTTACCCCTTGCACCCTATTCCTTAGCCCTCGCTAATGCTTAGATGCAGCAGGAAAACACGTAGCCGCCCAATTGGTCAACCACTGGCGAATAGCTAATTCTGTTGGCCTTCTTTTTACAAAAAATATTTTTATTATTTTCAATTCAACTAACAAGAAAACGTCAGCCATTACAATAGTAAAATAATCCTTGTACACAGTCCATTTTGCATCGATACATTCAGTAATCTATCCAAGGAAACAGGTATTCAAGAATATGTTCCAGAAATCACTTCACCTTCCCTTCCCCTCCCCTAGTGGTAGTTCCTTCCTGTTAACGCTTGTGTATGGAGTGATGGGGGTCACGGATTGTATTCTATTCTTGTGTGGATGGCTGCATGTTGTTGATTCCCGCCTCTTCTATTTCTAGGCCATAGAAGCTCAGCCATGGAGCAAATATCTTAGTAAACTTTTTGGTACAGCCTCTGGTCGCATATGTTGTCTTCTCAGCTCCCGTATAAAAATCCATACTAGCTCTTCACTCCTTTAGTGTGGGCATGTCTGAAGTGCCCCATTTTCTAGCGATGTCCCTTTTGGCAACTATCAGCCCTAGATTGCATAATAAAAGTTTGTACCTGGGAAGGTCAACTTCCATGGAGATTCCAAGCCATATGTATTTAGGGTCCATGGTGACCTGCACTTCTAGAATGTCATTCATTTCTTTTATTATCTGGACCCAGTAGCTATGAACATGTTGGCACTCCCATAGAGTGTGTATACAAGTACCCCGTTCTGTGGTGCAGCGTAGGTAATTGGGCAACTCCGCTCTCCCAATGCTGTGTAGTCGGGCCCTATCAAAGTAGACCCTATTTAGTATTTTGTATTGTATCAGTCTTAGTCATAGCTTAATTGCCACTTCTTTTGGGTGCATCAAGGCCCCTTCCCAATAAATATCTTCTAATGGACCAGTAGTGTCTTCCTATTTGGACCGCAGGGACTTCAGTTCATCAAGAATGTTATTGATTAAAGTTTGGTATGTCCAAGAAACTGCCTTGGAAGGTATTTCCTCTTGCAATAACCTACCCTCGAGTGGTGCATATTCAGGGATGTCTGGTGTGTCTATTATTTCTGCTCACCAGTCATATTGCAATTACAGGTATTTGTATTTTTGTGTATGTGTGAGTTGGTATTTGCCTTAAGTGGCGAGAAGGGGATTAGGTTGCCACTTAGTAAGATGTTGCCCATGGTAGAGATCCCAACCATGTCCCATTTCTTAAAGCCCTGCAGTCCGGATATTTCAGGCAGTCACTTACCCTCCTAGAATGGTGTCGCCCTTGTCAGCTTTTTGTCCCATCGCATTTGTCTCTACGCCCCTTTCCATGCCTCAGTCGATCTCTGTGTGGCGCGCAACAGGCCAGAGATCCTGAGCCTCTATAAATGTAGTGGAGATAAGTGTGTTTCTGGAACTGGAGTCTTTCCAGAGCGTACGTTGGGTGGTCTCCCACTACATGTCCCCATTCATTGATTACAATGAGGTGTGTGGCCCTAAGACTGTATGTCTGGAAGTGCGATCCCTCCATTATACTGGTTGCATTGTAATCTCTGTAACACCACTCTTGGGTGACCACCATTCCATAATAGCGTACAGAGTTCATCATTAATTATATTGAAAATTGCTCCTCAAACTCTATGGTATGTGTTCTGTAAAATGTAGAGTAGCTTAGTGAGAGTGGTCATTTTATACGTGGCTGCTCTGCCCAGCAACATCAGAGGGAGTCGCCGCTATCTGGCAATGTCCTCCTGGAATTCTGCGATATCCCGCTTAATGTTATTGTGTAGTCAGTCTACTTTGTTAGTGGAGATGAACAGTCCAAGGTATTTAAATCCCTCCATATTTACAGGGGTATGTCCCGGTATTGTGCGCTTGTCAATGGTATCTCCCACGGGGTATAGATTTGAATTGTCCCAGTTTGTACTATATCCTGCATGTTCACCGTATTCTTTAAAAAGTTGCAGTATTAGTTGGAGTGTTTCATTGGGGTTAGTTACGTAAAGTGGGATGTCATTTGCATAAAGAGAGATCCTTTTGTCTCTAAGGCATCATTCATTGTCTCGGAAACCGCTTATCCCTGGATAGCCTCTGATCGAACATGCCAGCGGCTCCAATATCAGGGCAAAGAGCAAGGGGGACAGAGAGCAACCCTACCTTGTTCCTCTTTTTATTGGAAAATCTGCTTATAGTGTCCCATTAGCTTGGACTTTGGCTCTTGGGTTATTTTAGAGCAAATCCACCCAAATGATAAAACTCTGTCCGAATCCAAATTTCACCAGGACTTGGCGCATAAACGGTCAGTGGAATGTGTCAAAGGCCTTTTCCGCGTCTAGGCAAAGAAATAGATGCGGGCGGGCCTGTCTTTTACTGTCTCTAGCCAGTTGGCCAAGTGACGGAGGTTGAGGCGTGTGACTCGTTTGAGCATAAAGCCGGATTGATCATTATGGATGAGAGCCGCGATTACCTCTAGCAGTCGAGTCACTAGAATGGAGGCCATAATTTTGGTTTCAACATTAAGCAGTGAGATTGGGTGATAGAACCCACAGTGCTCTGGCGGCTTCCCTGGTTTGTGAATCACCACTACGGTAGCATTACAAAGGTCTGTGGGAAGTGTTCCCTCCTCCCGTGCTGCGTTGCACATATTTAAAAGATGGGGACCTAATAGGTTAGCATTTTGTTTGAAGAACTCTGTCGGCAGTCCGTTTGGACCTGGGTTTTCCCTGATTTTTGTCTGTTGATTACATCTAATACTTCTGTCAGGCTAATATCCCAGTCTAGGAGGTCTCGGGTCAAGGAGGGGGTGCCTATTTCTCCAAGGTAGGCAACTATATGACTTCTCTGCTAGTGCCCTGGCATCATAAAGCCCTTTATAGAAGCGGGCAAACGCCCCCATTGTGATGTGTGCTGTGGTATGTACATCTTCATTTTCATGTATCGTGGCCACCCACCTTGCCTCTCTTTCTGTCCTGCCTAGCCAGGCCAGCAGTTTCCCTGCCCTTTCTTCCGACTCAGAGTCAGTGATGCGAGGCCTGAATTTGGGTCTGTACCTCCCTCTCTGTCAGGGCTATGAGTTCTCTACGTGCGAGTGCGATTTGGCGCAGCCAGGCTGTGTCCACGTCCAGGTCTACGTTGTAGGAGCTTTCTTTCCAGTGTCAGTACTTTGCAAGCCTCCTCACGTCTTTTTGGCACTATGTCATCCTGCATCCTACCTCATATTACCACTTTATAGGCCTCCCATAGTGTTATCGCCAAGGACACTGAGCCCTCATTTTCACTAAAGTAGAGCTCGGTCTCAATTTTTATTACTCCCTGAAGTGTTTTGTCGTGTAGTTCCCACGCATTCAACCTCCAGTCTGAACGTTGTCTGTGCCCTCTTCTGCCCACCGTTAGCCAAAGTGGTTGGAGATTCCGCTTGCTAAGTACTCCACCCTCTCTATATTTTTTTAATCTCACCCGCCGGGGCAAAGAGGTAGTCAAGTCTGGAGAAGACTGTGTGCCCCAGAGAATTATGAATAGGTGCGGGCTTCTTGGTGGTGTCGACGCCAGAGGTTGGGCAGTCTCAGGGAGTTAGTGAATTCAGCCAGTGGGGTGAGAATGAGAGTCCCGATGCTTATGTGCATGCGGTCTAGATTTGGGTCACTCATGTCATTAAAATCATCACCGATTATGTGTTTAGAGGGGCCGTATTCTAATAGGATTTTAGCCAATGCATCTAATGTCTGGGTTTGCAGTCGTGGGAGGGGGCGCCATAAACGCTGATTAGTTTCAGCTCCCACCATCCCCATGTGCCCTGGACGGCCACAAAAGTCCCATTTGGCTCATTCCAGGTTTTCGTCATTTGGAAGGGAGGCATTTACTTAATTAGAACCGCAACACCCCTTGCTCCGGAGGAAAAGCCCGCATGTGTGAACGTGGTGTATGTCTCCCTACCCAAAAAAGCGCAATGTGTGCCCATTAAGTGAGTCTCCTGTAGGAAGACCATGTCGGGCTTGAGCCTCTTGAGATAGCTTGTAACTAGCCCTCTCTTGACCTTGTTTCCTAATCCATTGACGTTCCATGTCAACGCCGTGTATTCTTCCTCACCCATTATTTGTGGGGCTCTCCTCCCTCCCTGCTCGGGAGGGCTCTCCTACCAGTTTCCTCTCCCTTGTCCCTATCTGTGACTCTAAATTTCCTACTGCTGACTGAAAAAGACAAAACTTAAATGCTAATCTACTTGTAGATTTTTGTTCCCTCAACTTGTCCCCCCGCCCCACACTCTCCCACTTCCCATGCCGATCCCTTGAACTTTCAACATGACAACCTGGTGCAGGTATAGCCTGAGAGGTCTGTGCTCTCACCCCTTTTTCTATCTATTCTATTATATCACACAAACAGGCAAAAGGATATGAACTTCGAACAAGTAAGTTTCCCCAGTAAGACTGAGCGTAGTAGAGTCTGGAGGGGGCTTCTCAGCTGGTTACTGTTTTTCTTCCTGTGGCTAAGCCCATATCTCAGCTTTCCTCACTGTCTTGCCAGACTGCTGGTGTAGCGTCTCTGGGTTTCCTTTTTCGGTGTCGGGTTTTTCCAGGCAATTAATGTTTCTATGGATCGGATGGTCACTGTCTGCATCGACGAGATACTCCTCATCTGAAAGTTCAGAGTGGGGACTGTCTAGTTGGTCGGAGCATAATTTGCTGGCTTTGGCTTGTGTCGAGTCCCCTTCAGAGTCTGATATCCGCACTTTCTCCAGTGTCTGGGGATCTCCTTGAGTGGCGTCCCCATGCAGGTTCTGCACATTATTATTGAAAGGCGTTTTTTCCCCTTTGTTGTTTGGGATCTGCCCTTCTCGGAGTGTGTCTGCGTGTCGAGCCAGTAGTTCCTATTTCTCGCCTTGGAGGGGGGCGCTCATCAATCCAGACCCATGCTTCTTTTGGGGTGCGGAAGAAGTGACATTTGCCCTAAAAGAGGACCTTAAGTTTGGCTGGGAAAAGTAGCATGTATTGGAGTTGTGGGGCTCTTAGCTTCACTTTTACTGTGTCAATTGTGCGCCGCTTCTTATGAACTTCACGTGAGTAATCGGGGAAGATTATTAATTTTTTGTTAGCATGTTTGATTTCACCCACTCGTCGCAACTCTTGAGGATCAGGTCCCGATCTTGAAAGTTTAGAAATCGAGCTGTCAGTGGCCAGGGTGGGGGGGGGGGGGGGGGGGGGGGGCCTCCGGACGGTAGCCTTGCAGTCGGCATCCTATGACCTCGTTCGATTATAAAACAGGATGAGAAGCTTGCGGCCGGTAGGGAATCCTTGAACCACGCCAACAGGAAGGCTCCAGGGTCCGAGCCCTCTGTTCCCTCTGGTAATTCAATGAAGCACAGGTTGTTTCTCCTTACCCTAATTTCTGCTTCATCCACCTTCCATGTCGCCTCTCTCATGGCCGCCTTCAAACTGGAGACGTCAGTTTTTAAGTTGTGTGACGTGTCTTCTACTTCTGAAATACGGGTTTCTGCTTGGGTTCTCTATCTCAGACGTTAAGCACATCCTGGCGTAGTAGGGTCACTTGTGATCGTATTCCTGTCATCTTTCCCTCGGTGGCCTCTCTGGAGGCATGGACCACTTTGAGGGCCGCGTGGTCCGGCGGTCCCTGAGGTTCTCCCTCTGTCTCAGGTGGTGGAGCAATACTTTTGTGTATTCGTCAATCTTGCTCTGTTTTTGCATTTTAGGATTTTTGTCTCTCGCCATCATAGACTTGTATAGGGTAGAGTGGATCAGAGATATCACCCACTCTTCTTCCCCAGTTCTCTCCTATCCCAGGCTTTTGGTAACAATTGATAGGTATTTGGTGTCTTGAGTGGGCGGTGTCTATAGTAAGGTTACTATGGTTGGATTCCTTTGGGTGTCTGGTTCCAGTATTCTTCAATGTCTGCTATGTCGCTGGAATGTCTTGATCAGCGCAGAGAGGGCATAGAAGATTGGTTTCTGATGTCCGCCTTGGGCAGCAGTACACTTTGTTGGTGAGTGATCCCAGGCAGAACCTCTCGTATGATCTTCGCGATCACCTTGGGGAGTCTCTATTCATCTGCTCCCCCACCCACGTGCCTCAGTGTCTGTATCTCTCAGTTTACTGGTCTCCTCGTTTACGAGCCTCTTCTGTGTTTCAATTGGGATCAATAATGTTCGCCCCAATGTGTGGCCCACTGACTTGTATTGTTCAGGTTCTGTGTCCGGTGCTGTTAGCCTTGTTTGGTGTCCAAGACTCACCTCTCTTTTCGTTTGCCTCTGGCCTATCCTCACTGTTGTGAGTTCTACATAGTCTCAATGCACACGCTTTTTGTTAGTTGTTGCAGTCGGCCAATCATGGGGTACCGATCTTCCTTGGTATTGTGACGCCTCTTCTGTGGTTGGATCTTGGGGGCCTCTAATTGTTAGTTTCCCCTGGGTTTCACTTTTACGGTCCCCTTTCTTTGTAGGTGCAGTCTCTTCTTATCCCTCTCCACCTTTGGTCACTTTGTTTTACCCGAAGGGCAGCGGGGGAGGAGAGGGGGACTGTGCGGTTCTCCAGTATGTCGCCCTAGGTGCCTATTGTAGAGTCTCACCCCCTCATAAGTCTTTCTTTCCGTGGGGGGGGGGGGGGGGGGGGAGGGGGGGGGTGGTTCTGGGCAGGAACCTTTTCTCTAGTCTGTCTGTCAGGGGGAGCCCCAGGAGGCCGCAGTGATCAGGCTGTCTCCCACCAGGCATCCCGGCGAGTGGCCGTTTAGTCTGCCATATGAAGGAAGGGTCCCTCTTCCCTTCTCTGTTCTTTGTCTGGCACTTCCCCTGGAACGGGTCGGGGACCGGGGTGAGCCTCTTGCAATGCCCGCAACCACCCACACAGTCCCTCTCACCCGTATGTGGACTCAAACCTGCTTCTTGCTGATTTGGGCGCTTGTATCTCCCCACTTATTTGCTACCATCGGTGTGGATTTCTTTCCGGTTGGGAGTAGTGGCAGACAACCCAGGGAGGCTGGACACATCGTCTTCTTTCGCCCCGAGACGGGCGCCGCCGGCTAGTCTCCCCAATCCGCCATTTTGAGCGGCTTCCTGTCGACACAGTCCTTACATGTATTTTCACCTCCGCACTTCTCAGGCTGCTCTAATTCAACTCAGGAGTCGTCCGCTCTGTGTGGGACACTATTGACACTGATTTTAGGGGGTTGTGGGCGATCTGAAGGTCAGGATCTTACACAGGATTCTGTATCAGTTGCCGGAGCTCCAGCAGAAGCTGCTAGTCGGCCATGTTCCTGGCCACGTGCCCCTCTTTGTTGGCCTTCTTGCACGATTCGATTGGACCTATTTGGACGAAATGGAGGCGCTCCTTCAATATCTCTTTGAAGTGCACATGAAAAGAGGTCAGGAGATAGTTTCTGAGGACAAGCTCTTATCCAACACCTCTGTCCGTTGGACCCTATATGCAGCCGACACTGCTGCCAGAGCGGTCAAGTCTAGCATTCTGCTATATAGACTTGCATGGCTGTGTTTCTCCACCATTAAGCTGGAGGGTTAGCAGATCCTTCTGAACATGCCCTTGGATGATGAGCACCTCTTTGGTCCATAGGTGGAGCAAGCTTTATGAAAGATCAAAAAGGAAACCGAGACAGCCAAAGCGATGTGAGCACTGCAAACACCCGCTCTCCGCAGCTCCTTTAGTCGCAACCTTTACTGTGGAGACACAAAGACCGCCTCCCCTGAAACCTCCATGTCGTATCAGTGCACCCAGGGCCAGCTATCCACATCCAGAGGTTATTTTTGAGGGCAACAATGCCAGAGGTGAGGGTAGCTTCCCAAAAGGAGCTACACCCACCACAAAACCATGACTTGCCACTTCTCCCCCAACCACACAACACCTGTCGGGGGTCACCAACAAGGCTTCTTACCCACATGGCAAACCTTCACCTCAGGGAAGTGGGTGGTAGATATTATCCAACATGGTTTTTGTCTGGAGCTCTCTTCCAAGCTTCCCACCCTTCCACCTCACAAACACTCACTGGAACACCACAGTCTGCTGAAGGAGGTGGTCAAAGCCCTCCTTCTCAAAGGGGATATAGAACCTGTCCCCTGCTATGAGCAGAGTACAGGGGTGTACACACTATACTTCCTAATAACCAAAAAAAGATGTGTCCCTCATGCCCATTCTGGACCACAGGCTCTTAAACGAATAAATCCTGTCAGAGTATTTTCACATGGTGACCCTTCAGAATGTCATTCTGCTTCTCAACGAAGGCAACTTTATGGCCGTACTCAATCTAAAGGAGGTCTATTTCCACCTACCAATACGTTCGAGGCATGTGGGCTGCTGAATTCATATCTGTGCATAGATCGCCGCCTAGTGTTGGGTCCGGATGATTGCACATTGTTGTCCTGGAAGACTCTTCGAAGCATCCTGAGATGGGTGACCCTCCCCTGGACCACAGTGCGCATGGGCATCCTCTCCATCCCCAGATTGTTTTTTTCCGCCATTGGGTTCGGATGCAACTATCTTAGCTCAACTTCGGAATACTTAGTTTAGGCCAAAAGGCCTATAGTTTTCGTCGGTACAGTTACCGTTCGGTGTCGATTACTAGTCCTAGTGCTCCACACCCTTTTTCAAACTTTCGATTCGACTTGGTCAAAACTTCGACGCTCCACGACGATGGAATCGAGAACTCCGTTCAAGAGGTGTCCGTTGTGCCACGCCAAGTACCCTCACATCGACGTCCACCCGGTCTGTAACAAATGTCTCTCGCCGGATCACGACGAGTCAAAATGCATGGCCTGTGCACGGTTCCGATCCAAGAAAACTCTACGGAACCGACGGGCAGCGAGACTCGAGGCGCAGCAGGCAGCGCCCGCACCCACCAACATATTCAGCACCGAGGACGAGGACGCCGAGAGCGTGGAAGAAATACTATCTAGCCCCGCTTCGGAGCATGGTTCCCGATCGGACGACGATGACGAAGAGCTTTTTCGACGTGAAGAAGCCGTCGACGAGGTAGGGGACATCGACGAAGCCTATTGGGCTGAAGAAGACCGCTCCCCCGAGGAGTTAGGCCAATCCGTCGAAACGGAGGCCGAAATTAGTCGTCAGGCTCCGGTCGAGGGATCGCCTTCGGGCCTTACCCAAGACTTAATCCATGGTTCCTCGGCCCCGCCTTCCGGCCCGGCACTGAACACTATGCAAGAGCCAATATTACCCAAGACGACCGGGTTGTTAAACCCAAAAACATCCATCGCTCCAGTCCCTTCAAAATCGAAAGCGAAACTGGTGGTGGTCGGATCAAGGGCGTCGAAACAGTCCGCTGGCCCGGCACCGAAAAAACTCGTCGGCTCCGAACGCGTACAGAAAGACTTCGGCGCCGAGCTCACCGCAGCAGACGCGGTCGACGCTCAGAAGAGGCGCGCCCTCGTGCACCACAAGGCACCGACACCTTCGGCGCCAACACCGAAGCCCGTCGCCTCCGCAGCCAAAATGGCCGCCTCGGCAACGTCGACGCCTAAAGCACCGATGCCAAAGAAGTCCTAGACTACGTCGACTATCGATGCATCCCTTCAAGCCAGTGACCCCCTTCCGACAAAAAAGTCGGGGTCGGCCTCCACACCTACTACCAAGATGCCCACCAAACCACCATCTCAGTTTGCTGTGCAGCAGGTCTCTGCCTCTCTTCAACGTATCCGGCACCAGGTAGCCCTCCACTCTACCTCGGGTCCCCACACTACCTCACCCGGTACAGTGCACTCGGAGCCCACCAACATCACCTTTGGGCTGCCACCGACATCGGCACCGAAACTTTTTCAAATTCGGACACGTGTCCTCCACACACAGTCCACCGCCTCTGGCCTAACGGAACACAACCCTTCAGGGCCACAGTTTATCGATGCCAACACTGGCAGGCTCATGCTCCACAAGCGCAAAATCACGCCAGTCAGGGAAGAGGTGCCATACAAAATTCCTCTAAAACGCAAGCTACCGGCTGAGCAGGAACCAGTGTTGCAAGAACACTTCCATCCCCTCCCACTAGCTCCACAGTCCTTTTCTCCTACCCCTTCTGAATCGGACACAATGCAGGAATATGGTGGGGACGATACCATCTACCCCGGGGACGCAGATCCCGATGACACTCAGGATCCTGATCAGGCATGGGATGACCCCACAGACCCAAGTGTCACGCCACATGCTCAGGATGCGCAACTCTACAATATTAAAACTTCTCCTACAGAGGACACAGCCGCATTTAATGCCCTTATCGAACGGGCAGCTGCTCATCATGGGGTGGAACTGCACTCTGACGCCATTGAGGAGGACTTCCTGCTTGACACTTTCGCATCTTCGGAAAGAACTGTCAAGACTCTGCCCATGCTTAAAGGGGTTCTAAAGCCTGCCAAAGACATTTTCAAGGACACCACAAGAGCCCGGGTGTTAAACCCTAGGATTGAAAAGAAATATAAGCCTGCACCTGGTGACCCTAAATACATTAGGGGTCAGTTGCCATTAGACTCTATGGTGGTTGCCAACGCTCGCAAAAGAGCCCACTCACAGACAACTGGTGATGCTCCTCCCCCCGACAAAGAGTCAAAGGTCCTTGAAACATGGGGAAAATGTGTAGCAGCGCAAGCAGCCAATATCCTGCGCATCGCAAATACACAAGCACTCCTGGCACGTTATGACAGGTCACATTATGACACCCTAGAGTCACTGCTCCAACACCTACCAGAGGAGTATAAAGAGTCAGCAGAGCTCCTCATTAGAGAAGGACAACTCCTCACTAATGCGTCCATCAAATGCGCCCTAGACGCAGCTGACACAGCGGCCAGGGCAATAAACACAAGTGTCATGTTACGACGCCATGCCTGGTTACGCATCTCAGGCTTCAAACCCGAGATCCAAAACAATATCCTCAACTTACCGGTTAACACAGAATTTTTATTTGGCCCAGACGTTGACACTACCCTAGAGAAAATAAAAAAAGACACAGATACTGCCAAATCTATGGGGGCGCTACAAAGCCAACAATTTCGTAGTGGCTCCTTTCGTCGCACTGGAAATAGGGGAACGTCAAGGGGCCAGGGGACACAACAACAGTATGCTAAAGGTAGCACACAGACCACCTACGACAAGAACAACAGGGGTGGATGTTGTGGATCCAGCGCCAAGGGTAGGGGACGTGGATATGGCAACACCAGGTCCTCCCCAAAAAACAAACAGTGACACCCTCTCCCTACCCCCCGACCACTTAACACCTGTCGGGGGACGACTCCAGCTGTTCCTGCCCGCATGAAAGAACATCACCACGGACAGGTGGGTCAGGGACATCATTCAACATGGGTACTGTCTGGAACTAACTTCCACTCCACCCAACATACCACCAAAGCACCGTCCTATGTCAGCCGAACACTTAGATTTACTCCAGCAAGAAGTGCTTGCTATGCTCGCAAAAGGGGCCATAGAAGTAGTACCCACCGCCCAGCAGGACACAGGAGTGTACTCTGTACTTCTTGATCCCAAAAAAGGACGGCTCGCTCAGACCTATCCTAGACCTGCGACCCCTAAACCTATATATACTGTCGGAGCATTTCCATATGCTCACCCTCCAACAGGTTCTCCCACTACTCACTCAGGGGGATTTCCTAGCTACACTAGACCTGAAGGATGCATACTTCCACATACCAATACACCCTTCACACAGGAAATACCTCAGATTCACCATTCAAGGGAATCACTATCAGTTCAAAGTTCTCCCCTTCGGAGTAACAACAGCACCCAGGGTCTTTACCAAGTGCCTGGCGACAGTGGCCGCACATCTACGAAGACAAAATATTCACGTCTTCCCTTATTTGGACGACTGGCTAGTTCAGGCCAAATCAGCACAACAATGTGCCGCCCACATGTCCCACACCATTCACCTTCTTCACGATCTGGGATTCTCACTAAATTACCCAAAGTCAAGTCTCCAACCTGCGCACGTACAACAGTACTTAGGCGCTACAATCAACACTCTGGCTGCCACAGCTCAGCCAACTTTAGTGAGAATCAACAGCATGCAACTGCTGATCTCAAAATTCAAACCTCAACACTCCCTTCCGGCGCGAGTGTTCATGCAGTTGATAGGCATGATGGCCTCCTGCATCTTCATAGTCCCACACGCGAGACTACATATGCGCCCGCTTCAGGAGTGCTTAGCACGTCAGTGGAATCAGGCTCAAGGACAGTTGAAAGACCTAGTGTTGGTGAGCGGTCGGGCATACAACTCTCTGCATTGGTGGAATCCACAAAACCTTTGCAAGGGCCGACCGTTCCAAGAGCCTGTTCCACAAATACTGACAGCGGACGCGTCTCTCCAGGGATGGGGAGCTCATGTACTCAATTACACAGTGCAGGGACTATGGACTACACAACAAAAGAAGATGCACATCAACCTTCTGGAACTGATGGCAATCTTCCTGGCAATGAAAGCATTCAAAGTACACCTGTGCAACAAGGTCGTGTTGATCCGGACGGACAACATGACTGCCATGTACTACATACAGAAGCAGGGAGGAACACACTCTCCACAGTTGTCTCATCTGGCTCAGAGCATGTGGAAGTGGGCCATTCAGAGGAACATATTCCTCATGGCGGAACACCTCCCAGGCAAAGACAACCAGATGGCGGATCTGCTCAGCAGACACAGCCACCAGATGCACGAGTGGGAGTTACACCCATCAGTGCTCCAACCGTACTTCCAGCAGTGGGGTCATCCAGAGATAGACCTATTCGCCACAAGGGAAAACGCAAAATGCCAAAACTTTGCCGCCAGGTTCCCACATCCACAGTCGCAGGGCAATGCGATATGGATGAACTGGTCCGGCAGATTTGCGTACGCTTTTCCCCCAGCGCCGTTGATACCGCTAGTGGCACGCAAACTGCGACAGCACTCTCTGACACTCATCCTGGTTGCTCCAACGTGGGCACGCCAGCCATGGTACACCACCTTTCTGGAACTTTCCGTGGTGCCGCATCAAAGGCTGCGGATCAAACCCGCGCTTTTGACGCAGAATCATGGAGAAATTCAACACCCGGATCCGCAACAGCTGAACCTGGCAATCTGGCTCCTGAAGTCTTAGAGTTTGGCTACCTAAACCTGCCACCTGACTGTATGGAGATCATTAAGAAAGCTAGGAGACCCACTACCAGAGCTTGCTATGCAGCCAAATGGAAGAGGTTTGTCATTTATTGCAACAACAACCACATTAACCCGCTAGACGCATCTATTCAGAACATAATCTGCTATCTATTACACCTATACCGATGCAATCTGGCATACACCTCAATACGTGTCCATTTAACAGCAATAGCAGCCTACCTCCAAAACAGGCAGCACCTCTCTCTATTTAGAGTGCCTGCCATCAAAGCCTTCTTGGAAGGACTTAAACGGGTGATTCCCCCAAGGCACCCCCCGGCACCGGTGTGGAACCTCAACTTGGTCCTCACCAGACTAATGGGTCCACCCTTTGAACCTCTCCATTCTTGCGAGATTCAATTCCTCACCTGGAAAGTGGCTTTCCTGGTTGCCATCACTTCCTTAAGGAGAGTTAGTGAACTCCAGGCACTAACCATTCAGGAGCCATTTATACAAGTTCACGCAAACCGGGTCGTACTACGTACCAACCCCAAGTTCATGCCGAAAGTAATATCGCAGTTCCACATGAACCAAACCATTGAACTGCCGGTTTTCTTCCAAAACCCACAAAATGTCGCTGAGAGGATGCTCCACACACTAGACGTCAAAAGGGCCCTCATGTACTATATTGACAGAACTAAAAACTTTAGGAAGACTAAACAACTCTTCGTTGCCTTCTCTCCACAACACAAAGGCAACGCCATTTCCAAAGCAGGTATAGCCAGATGGATCGTTAAATGTATCCAAATTTGTTATCAAAAAGCTAAACGCACATTAACGATTCCTCCACGAGCCCACTCAACACGGAAGTTAGGGGCGTCCATGGCTTTCCTGGGAAACATTCCTTTACAAGAAATATGTAGAGCAGCCACATGGTGCACTATACATACATTTACCAAACACTACTGTGTAGATGTACACTCAAAACAGTAGGCTGCTGTAGGACAGGCTGTTCTCAAAACTCTTTTTCAGACTGCTGCAGCTGGCACGGGTGGCCGCCGCTAATAGGAGGTACTGCTGTGTATTCTATGCACAGATATGAATTCAGCAGCGCACATGCCTCGAACTGAATATGCTACTTACCAGTATGCATCTGTTCTTGGCATGTAGGGCTGCTGACATTCATATCGCCCACCCTCCTCCCCGGCGCCTGTCGCAGCTGCAGCTCTCAGAATTACTGTATAGCATGGTCATCACTTCCTGTATCTACTCCATCACTGCCACAATGGCGAAAAACAATCTGGGGATGGAGAGGATGCCCATGCGCACTGTGGTCCAGGGGAGGAGTCACCCATCTCAGGATGCTTCGAAGACTCTTCCAGGACAACAATGTGCAATCATCCGGACCCAACACTAGGCGGCGATCTATGCACAGATATGAATGTCAGCAGCCCTACATGCCAAGAACAGATGCATACTGGTAAGTAGCATATTCAATCCGGCTCATTGCTGGTATCTCTGATTTATGGTCAGCGGCAAACATTACCAGTTCAAAGTGCCGCCCTTTGTGTTCACTACTGCACTTCAGGTATTAACCAAGTGCCTTGCGGTGATGGCTGCTTACCTGCGCAACAGGGCGTCCATGCTTTCCCATATCTGATAGAATGGTTTATCGAAAATGCCACCCGCCTGCATTTCCGCGAACACACATGGGTCCCAATAGATCTGCTTTATCGCTTAAGGTTTGCCATCAACCCCACAAAATTCCACCTCCAACCCCTACAGAATCAGCCCTACCTAGGGGCTATTCTCAACACGGAGGTAGGCATAGCTTATCCAAATCCTGCCAAGATTCAGTCCTTTCAGGCACTGCTTCCCTTGTTGCAACCAAATCAACAACACAGTCAGAACAGTCATGCGCGTTCTAAGCTTGATGGCCTCCTGCATTACCATAGTGCCTCATGCATGGCTTCACATGCATCCATTGCAAGAATGTTTAGCGCAGCAGTGGTCTCAGGTAGAGGGTCATTGGGAAGACCTAGTGTTGATCGACCACCATACTTATCGCTCTCTATGGTGGCGAACATTAACAACCTGTTGCAGGGGCGGCCTTTCCTCGTCCGAGTTCTGCAGAGGATTGTTACAACGGACACCTCCCTTAGAGTGTGGGGCACACACTTATATGTTCTGACTGTACAGGGCCTTTGGTAGACCAAGTACCAGGACCTCATCAACCCCCAGGAACTTCTAGCCTAACGTAGAAGGCTGCCTTCCCTGCCTCACCTGATAGGCAAGGTTGTTTTTGTTCAGAATGATATGACAGCCATTTATTCCCTGAGAAACAAGATCTCCACAGCTCGCTTGACTATCCCAGAGCATTTGACATTGGGCTCTCTGCTACAAAATTAATTTGTTAGCAGAGTACCTTCCGGGGATAAACAACGATTTTGCCGACCTCCTCAGAAGGATACGGCAACAAGTCAACGATTGGGAACTCCTCCAGCAAGTCCTCTTCCGTTACTTTCACAGATGGGGGTTACTGTAGATAGACCTGTTCGCAACAACAGAAAATGTCAAATGCCTAAACTTTGCCTCCAGGTTCCCACAGCGCAGCTGCAATTCACTATGAATGAACTGATCTGGGATATTTGCGTACGCTTTTCCTCCAATCCCTCTTCTTCCATTTTTCGTTCTGTGGCTTTGGCAGATGTCCCTCATGCTCATCTGGCAGCACCCACATTGACCCGGCAGCCCTTGATCAAGACTCTGCTTGAACTCTCACTGGTTCCGCACAAGAGGCTTCCCAACAAACCGGACCTTCTCACGCAGACCCATGTAGAAATCAGGCACCCATATCCCAGGTCCCTCAACCTTGCTATCTGCCTCCTGAGATCATAGAATTTGGATACCTTAATCTTCCACCTGAATTCTTCCACCTGAATTTTCAAGGAAGCCTGCAGAACTACAACCTGTGCCTGCTACAACGCCAAGTAGAAGCGATTTGTCTGCTACTGTCACTGAAAAGAAATTGACACATTGAAAGCCACAATACAAGACATTGTCTGTTACTTACTTCACTTGTAGATTTCTGGACTAGCCTTTACCTTCATACATTTACATCTAACCTCCATGGCTGCCTACCTTCAGAATAGACAACACATGTCTCTTTCGGATACCGCTCATGAAAGTTTTCATGGAGGGTCTCATAAGGGTCAATCCTCCCCGCTTCCCATCGGTACCCTCATGGAATGTCAATTTTGTACTCACGCGGCTCAAAGGGCCTCCAGTTGAGCTCACCTCACCTGCCCCCTCCCTTCAGTTCCTCTCATGGAAGGTGTCATTTCTAATTGCTATCACCTCATTCAGGCTTGTCAGTAAGTATCAGGCATTAACCCATTTCCCTATCCATGTAGCTAGGGATAGGGTTGTCCTCTGCACCAATCCCAAAGTCCTTCCTACGGTAGCCTCTCATTTCCACCTTAATCAGTCCTTTGACTGTACTGTTTTTTTCCCACAACCTGATTCAGTTGCGGAACGGGCTCTCTATATTTTGGATGTAAAACGAGCCCTTGTGCACTACGTTGATTGAACCAGACCATTTAGAAAGACAACACCACTTTTTATTTCTTTCTTCGAACCCCACAAAGGGAAGGCTCTATCCAAGTCAGGCATTGCGATATAGTTAGTTAATTGCATCCAGACATGTTATGCTGAAGCCAAGAGAACTCAACCCACTCCTGCTAGAGCACACTTCACTGGAACGAAAGGGACCTTTATAGTCTTCCTGGTAACATCCCTATAGCTGATATATGCAAAGCAGCTACCTGATCCACACCATGCACTTTCACAAAACATAACTGTGTGGATATTCTAGCCCTCCAACAAGCTAATGTTGGCAGGCAGTTTTTCATACACTTTTCCAGTCTGCTGCAACACCCGCTGGCTAGCCACTGGTTTTTGGGAGGCTGCTTTAGTCTATGCACAGCATGTGTATCTACAGCTGCACACGCCTCAAACTGAAAATTCTACTTGCCCTTTAAGCATCTGTTTGTGCTATGTAGTGCTTTAGATTCACCTGCGCCCACCCTCCTCCCCAGATGCCTGTGGCCATTGCAGTGTCTGTTCATTTAATTTTTTTTCTCTTATGCATGGACATCTTTTTATATATTCCTTTGTTTCACATTCCATCCTCACTCCCCATGTGGAAAAGCAATCCAACAATGGAGTCAATGACCATGCGCATTATTGCCGAGAGGAGGAATCACAGTACCTTGTGACTCAAAAGACTTATTTGAAGAAAAACAACTTTCACTCTTCTCTTCCAGGGGATCCTCATCAATAGTCATAAGCACTGAATATTCCTGCCCATGTGCGGGGACCCCGGAAATAATAAAATTATATATGTAAAAAACATACATATATACAGCTCTGTATATGTATAAACATATATCATTTTTTCCAAGCAAATGCAGCTCCCATAAAAGGCTAGGCAATGTAAATATACACATCCAATAACATACATATATATATATATATATATATATATATATATATATATAGGTATATATATATATATATATATATATATATATATATATAGGTATAACAATACACTTAAATCTCTTTTTTTTTTTTTTTTTTTTTTTTTTAATGAGGTAAACACTCATGAGAAAGCAAAAAATAAAGAGAACAAACTGTGGAAAAACACAGATGTACAACACATTGCCAGCCTGCAGGCTGCATTGCAATATAATACCATAGAGACTAAAAAGCCCTGTACAGGTAAAAACTGGCACCGTGCCTTTAAGGCAGCCCTGACTTCCATATTCCATCATGCCTCAGGGGTGACAGTTAGGTCAGTTGTTCTTTCCGGCTCCTTCAGTCAGGACCCTGGAATTCAGCTCTCTTCTTTTTTGACTTTTTAGTCAAGAATTATTACAACTTTAAGATTTTTTGGACTTCTTCTTATAACATCTGAGAGGAAGTTAGTATCCTGTGTTTTTCTGACTGATTTTTTTGCTATTTTGTCAGAAAAATGCCTTCTTTATTTGTTCCATGTCCATCTTGTGGAAAAAAGAAGGCTGCTTCAGACACACATGAGGTGTGTATTATCTGTCTGCCGGACTCTCACTCTCCAGCAACATGCCAACATTGTGAAGACCTTTCCAAAAGGACTTTAAAGGAGAGAGAGAGGATTAGGCTGTACGGCCTAGCAGAACGGTCGACGTCGAAGCAGTTGGTCCCTGTTTGCTCCCCATCGACGTCGGGCTCGGCGTCGAAGACTCCAGCGGCGGGATCGTCGCTGAGAGGTGAGGAGTCAAGGGGAAGTCATGCTGCAAAGAGAAAATCGTCGTCGACTTTAGATTCAGCGTCGAAGCGGATGCGTTCGACGTCGACGGCGTCTAAATGCTCGGCGTCGAGGACTCGGCGCCACAGTTCAACGTCGATAAAGCATCTTTCGACGTCAAGAGAAGATCGATCGACGTCTGCACAGAGATATCATTCGTCGTCGAAAGAAAGACATCGTTCGACGTCGAGGTCGGCGAGACATCAGTCGACGTCGCAAGAAGTACGTAGGCGATCTCCACAGTCGACATCGAGACCAAGATCGCCGTCAAGATCAAGATCGCCGTCGAGGAAACATCGTTCGTCGGCGAAGAGGCTTTCGACGTCGTCGGAGCATTCGAAGTCGAGACAGAAGTCTCCGTCAAGAGCGACGTCGAGGCAGACGCCTCCGTCAAGGCCGACGTCGAGGCAGGAGCCTCCGTCGGAGTCGACGTCGAGGCAAGCGCCTCCGTCAAGACCGACGTCGAGGCAGAGGCCTCCGTCGGAGTCGACGTCGAGGCAGGTGCCTCCGTTGGAGTCGACGTCGAGGCAGGTGCCTCCGTCCTCACAGGTCTCCAAGGCTTTGGAGAGGTACATAAAGCCTCCGTCGAAGATAATCTCGACGTCGAGACAAGAAACTCTGAGCCTCGAGGATTCGAGTCAAAGATCTCCGGTGATAGGCCTATCACCGTCGAGGCAGACCCCTGCTGAGGGTATGCAGGAGGTGTCACATATTCGCCTCACGATTCGACCAGTCTCAAGGCGAAAATCTCCTCATAGACTGATATATACAACTCCTGAGTCACCGCGTATCATATCTATCTCGCCTTCAGGATCAGAGGGCTCAGGTTCAAGATCCGAATCACCAGAGCTTGTGCATCAATCTCCAGTACCTGCAAGAGAAAGTTCGCAGGAGGAGGACAATGCGGTACCTCAAAGTCCCGTAAGGGAAATGCCTCAGGACCCTGCTATGCCCGACGCAATAAAGGCATCGCTAACAAGATTAAGGGGCATGGAATTCCCAGTGACACCGATCAGACCAAGATCTCGGGGAAGAGAATCCCGAGGTCACTCTCGAGCACCAAGAAGGCGATCCAGGTCTTCCTCCCGCAGAAGAGAGTCGACCAGATCAGAGAAAAGGCGCCGTAGAACCCCTTCTACCTCCCCTTCTTCCAGATCATCCAAAAGGGATTATTCACCGACACTCTCGGAGACGCCACCCTCTCGGGTATCTCCGGTAGATGATATTTCTACGTTTCAGGAAGTGTTGTGTAGAGGAGCTAGAAAATTAAATATCCCTATGCCGGTTCAGGAGACCACTTCATCCATAATCTTTGAAACTCTTCATGAACGCACAGTGTCACGCCCGTTATTGCCATTAGTCCCCGGTTTGTTGCAACCAGTAATGGATATTTTTCTCACACCAGCAACCACCAAAACGGCGCCGGCGAGAATTCTAAAAAAGTACCGTCCAGCTCCGGAGGATCCTCTATTCCTAAAATCAGATCCTCCACCGGACTCTGTCATCACCGCCGCTGCCAGGAAGACACATGCAGTAGCTGGGTCTTCAACGGTGCCACCAGATAAGGACAGTAAGACACAAGACTCCTGGGGGAGAAAAGTTTGCGGCTCAGCATCCTCAAGCTTAAAGGTGGCTAGTGCCTCGGCGCTTCTGGGGCGCTATGATAGGTCATTATGGGACTCTCTTCAGAGGTTCATTGACAAAGTTCCATCAGAGGACAGACGGGACTTTGAAGAAATTTTGCATGAGGGAAGTCTGGTTTCTAACCAGATCATAAGTGCAGCGGCGGACGGGGCAACACTGGCAGCGCATGAATATGCACATGGAGTCACAGCCAGAAGATCATCCTGGCTTAGATTGACGGCCTTGAAACCGGAAGCGCAGGCAAGAATATTAAATCTGCCTTTCTCCGGTAGTTCTCTTTTTGGGTCCCATGCAGATGAAGAAATGGCCCGTATGAAGGCAGAGCTGGAGACCATGAAAGCTGTGGGGCTTGAAAAGAGAAAAGAGTTTCGACGCCGCAAGGGAAATGACAGGCGCAGTTACCAACAGAGGGTTCAAACCCCTCATTGGCAAAAGAACCAGGACCATCAAGGTCAAAAGAAACAGCAATACCAGTCCCGCAAGCCATCCAGGGGACGGGGTAACAACAGGCAGTCTAATGCTGGAAACAAAGCTCCGGGGAAGCAATGAGAAGCCGCTTCCTCCGATGCTGTCCACCGCTCCGGTGGGAGGAAGTGTTGCACATCATCTTCCAGAGTGGCAGTCCATCACAAAGGACAAGTGGGTACTGAATATACTGCGTCATGGGTACTCGCTTCGTTTCAGAAGTCACCCCCCATCGATTCCTCCTGTCAATTCATCCCAGCATCTAAAGCAGCTCAGAGAAGAGGTAGCGACGCTTCTACTCAAATCTGCAATAGAGAAAGTACCCATAAACCAAAGAGGAAAGGGAGTTTACTCCAGATACTTTCTCATTCAAAAGAGGAGTGTGAAGGTAGAGTTCAGACCCATTTTAGACCTACGGATACTGAACAAACACATAAGAAAGGAAAAATTTTGCATGCTGGCGCTCCACCAAATATATCCTCTTCTCCGGATGGGCGATTGGATGTGTTCACTGGACCTTCAGGATGCATATTTCCATATTCCCATCCTAAGGAATCATCGAAAATTTCTCAGGTTTGTGGTAGGCAACTCTCACTATCAGTTCAAAGTCCTCCCATTTGGCCTGAAGTCAGCTCCTCGAGTATTCACAAAATGCGTGGCAGTAGTAGCGGCTGCTCTGAGGCGCGCAGGAGTCTTCGTCTATCCCTACCTAGACGACTGGCTAATAAAGGGCTCATCACCACAGAATGTGCGGTCACAGCTGTCGCTATGCCTGAACTTATGTTGCAAGTTGGGTCTCAGAGTGAATGCCAAAAAGTCCAATTTTTCACCAACACAGAGGATCCACTACCTGGGCGCAACTATAGACTCCGTAGTAGGAAAAGTGTTTCCTTCGGAGGAAAGACAGTCATCCATTATGCTAAAAGGCAGGCAGATTATAACCAACAATCTGTCGTCGGCAAGGCAAATCTCTTCTCTGCTAGGGGCCATGGCATCCTGCATCTTCCTAGTGCCCAATGCCAGGCTAAGGATGCGTCCTCTCCAGCAAGATCTCGAGGACAAATGGGATCAAAGGAACTCCCTGTGGGAAGAAAAGGTTTGCCTCTCCTCTGCAGCCAAACAGTCAGTCAAGTGGTGGCTGAAGCCAAGGAATCTGCAAGTGGGGATCCCCTTCCATCAAAAGCCCCCAACTCAGACCTTAATCACCGACGCATCCCTTCAGGGATGGGGTGCGCATTTTGGGTCCCTGCAAACTCAGGGACGGTGGTCCAGCAGCGAGCGGTTGTACCACATCAACATGCTGGAGCTCAGGGCAGTCCACCTAGCCCTCAAAGCGTTCCTACCTGCGATAACGACGAGTACCATTCTAGTGCAGACGGACAATACCACCACAATGTACTACCTGAACAAGCAGGGGGGTACTCGATCCAGAACGCTCTCGCTGGAAGCTCAGTCCCTGTGGCACTGGATCCTAGCAAGGAACATCTCATTGAAAGCGGTGCACCTACCAGGAGAACTCAACGTGCAAGCGGACTTGCTCAGTCGGCATTTTCAAGAGCCAGAGGACTGGGTTATCAACGACGAGGTGTTAGAAGACATCTTTGGGGAATGGGGGCGTCCGCAAGTGGACCTCTTTGCGGACGAGCAAAACACAAAATGCCGAGGCTTCGCCTCAAGATACCATCGACCAGGATCCCTAGGGAATGCCCTTTTGATCAATTGGTCAATGACATTTGTGTACGCTTTTCCGCCTCTCCCACTAATCCCCAAGGTGGTGACCAAGTTGCAGAATTCATCTGTCAAGATGATCCTCATAGCACCGGACTGGCCGAGGCAGTGGTGGTACACGGATCTCCTACACATGTCGATCCGCCCCCACAAGCGGCTGCCGTGCAGGCCGGACTTGTTGTCCAAGATGCGGGGGAAGATTTACCATCCCAGCCTTCCCTCGCTGAGCTTAACAGCATGGCTCCTGAAGTCCTCCAGTATGGCCATCTGAACCTTCCCCAGGAGTGTATGTCCATACTGAAGGAAGCCAGGAGGCCTTCGACAAGACACTCCTACTTCTGTAAGTGGAAAAGGTTTTATATATGGTGTGCTCAGCATCATTATGATCCCACTAAATGCCAGGAGGATGTAATTTTGCCCTATCTTCTACATTTAGCGAGGGCAGGGTTGAAATTTTCATCCATAAAGGTTCACCTAGCAGCCATAACAGCATACAGGCGTTCGCCTTCACATCAGTCATTTTTTAAAGTGCAGGTAGTGAAGGATTTCTTGCAAGGACTCAAGAAAGTCTATCCCCCTGTTAGACCTCCCTCTCCTTCTTGGGAGCTAAACTTGGTTCTGTCGAAGCTCATGGGTTCTCCTTTTGAGCCTATTCATAAGGCTACCCTACAGCACCTCACATGGAAGACAGCATTTTTAATAGCCATCACTTCAGCACGGAGGGTCAGTGAGATACAGGCCCTCTGTTCTAAAGAGCCCTACACTATTTTTCATCTGAATAGGGTGGTGATGAGAACTCATCCTTCGTTCCTACCCAAGGTGGTATCGGAGTTTCATGTAAACCAAGCCATCTCCTTACCAACCTTTTTTCCCAACCCCTCCTCTCCAGCAGAGAGGGCGTTGCATTCTCTAGATGTCAAAAGGGTCCTAAAATTCTACCTAGATAGGACTAAGAATGTCAGGAAATCTGATCAATTGTTTGTGAACTATGGGGTTGTCCGTATGGGCTTTGCGGCTTCCAAACGTTCCATTGCTAGGTGGATTGTTTCAAGTATTACATTGGCCTACCAACTGGCTCAGAAACCATTGGGGGCGCGCCCTAAAGCGCATTCGACAAGAGGAAAAGCGGCTACCGCGGCTTTTCTCAATAATGTCCCACTCTCCGAGATCTGCAAGGCAGCCACTTGGAGATCTGTCCACACTTTTACCAGGCACTATTGTCTGGATTCGGACACCAGAGCAGACACTCAAGTAGGACAAGCCTCCTTGAGGAATCTGTTCCATGCATAATCATTTTCATGATTCTCTTTCTCCATGGGTGATACAACCTTTGTTTCATTTGCCTGCAGGTGGAAGGGGAGCTTGCTACTCTATTCAGTGCTTATGACTATTGATGAGGATCCCCTGGAAGAGAAGGGTAAGTTACTTACCTGTAATCCTAGTTCTCTTCCAGGGGTATCCTCATCAAAGTCATAAGCAACCCACCCACCTCCCCAGGCAAATGAGAAGAAGTGTATTATTCATTATGGAAAGGATATATCTTTGTGTTTAGGACTACGGTCCCGCGAAGAACAACTGACCTAACTGTCACCCCTGAGGCATGATGGGATATGGAAGTCAGGGCTGCCTTAAAGGCACGGTGCCAGTTTTTACCTGTACAGGGCTTTTTAGTCTCTATGGTATTATATTGCAATGCAGCCTGCAGGCTGGCAATGTGTTGTACATCTGTGTTTTTCCACAGTTTGTTCTCTTTATTTTTTGCTTTCTCATGAGTGTTTACCTCATTAAAAAAAAAAAAAAGAGATTTAAGTGTATTGTTATACCTTTATATATATATATATATATATATATATATATATATATATATATATATATATATATATATATATATATGTATGTTATTGGATGTGTATATTTACATTGCCTAGCCTTTTATGGGAGCTGCATTTGCTTGGAAAAAATGATATATGTTTATACATATACAGAGCTGTATATATGTATGTTTTTTACATATATAATTTTATTATTTCCGGGGTCCCCGCACATGGGCGGGAATATTCAGTGCTTATGACTTTGATGAGGATACCCCTGGAAGAGAACTAGAATTACAGGTAAGTAACTTACCCATCCGGGCCCAACGCTTGATGGCAGGAGCGTGCACCACATGTGAAACTACAGCACTGCATGCCCTGAACAGATGCTTACAGGGTAAGTAACATTTTCCTTTAAGTCATTTTTGATGTTTTAGCAATAATAATTGATATGTAACCAAGAGGTAATTCAGATGTGTTATTGTATGGTGTCACAACAAGATAAGTACAACAGATATGATAAAAAAGCAGATTTCACCATCTATTCTGGAAGATAATTAATTTATACAAAAGAAAAAAGGACATTAATAGTGCAAGATAGATGGACCCTGTGCAGAAATGACATCTGATAGTTGACACTGGCACCTGAGTGTTGTAAAAGTGTTGATAGGGTTACACTGATCTTCCAGCACAAGTTATCCATTTAGGAACCTAGATGGAGACTCTGGAACGGTGCGCTAATGGGAAAGATTGAATCATGCCTAAAGAGTTGGCAGTGAAGAAAACACCAAGCAAATCAGAACAGTTCTGAAAAACCTAGTTTCAGTGCTTTATCCGGAAACTAGGGTTAGGCTGTGTAATGAGTAAACAAATTAAAATAAAAACACTCCAGAGTGGGCAGATGCCGAAAATAAAAACTGCAAGTGTGTTGGATATGGTTCCAGCTTCTCTTTCCATATTTTTAAATGCTCAATCCCTGGTGAATCCTTTCCAGAACCAATACTTAGTCATTCTGGTGCCTGATCCCCCTTGCACAATTAATTCACAAGCAAAGGGGTTAGAATTGGGTGTCTCCTCATAGGATCACGCTCATAAATCCTGGCAAACATTGCAAGTGAAGTAGGAAAAATGGCTGGCAGGGCAAGTTTAAACAACTGACAGTGAAAGCCCAGAGTTAGACTAAATATTCACCAAGCCAGCCTCCTCTATAAAACACATGAAGACAGCACTAAAGGCAACAAGACGGACCAGATAGCAGCTATGACCCCAGTTAAAATTCTTACTATTCAGAGTTGGTCAAGCAATTTGGGTTAAAGAATGAAACCATCCTACGAAGTAGATAGACCGAGAAAAAGTACAGATTAGTGGGCTCAAAACTCCCAGATGCAGGCTAAGTCAGAGAAGAAAAGGACAGAAATGAGCACAGATACTTCCTAACTAGGTCTCATAAACAGTAGACCCAGATATCAACTCGTAGTTACCTCTTAGATTGTGAGAGGAACAGGTACAAAAAAAGAATGATCTAGACCTTTGGGAATTTTTAAAAGAATCATCTGGCTGCAAGAACTATGGGTGGATACTGCAAGGAAAAGTTGTTAAGGGCTTACAAGCCTAGGTAACACCTGCTTCTTGAAAAAAAAGGGGTGGAACTCAAGAGGTTACAAATAGGATGTACATTAGAAAAATTTAGCTCTAGCAGGCTGATAATGGGTGATTTCAACTCTAAGATGGGCGAGTGAGGAGGCCAAGATATTATCTCATTGCTTTCCAGCATAGGATAAAAAAGAAAGAGTTTTCTCCCTTTATTGGTTTTTATTATCGATATACAGATTTCAGTTTCACTGGCAATGCTTATATGCAGATCTGAATTGACTCTCCTTAAGACTGAGCATTGAAGAAGTAACACCCAGCCCTGTGCCTAGGCAAATTGATCACTGTCACATGTGGCTCCACGAAGCCCGCATGAGAGACTCGCCTGTGAGGCACTGTTCTCTGCCAGCATTATAGTCTATTATCACACGCAACCTCCCTGAAGCTAATCTGATGGAACTGTTCAGACGTCAACACTAGATCTTGTATGATGGCCACAGGCTCCAGATTAGACCTCTATTGTATAACTTTGCGACATAGGGTCAGTTGTAATACTGAATACTGCACTATAGTTTTTCATAAATGCTAATAAAAACAAGTAAAAAAAAAAAAAAGAATCCTGAAAGAATTCTACTTTTAGTTTTGAATGGCTTCTGCTCTGAATAAAGGTGATCACCATTCCACCTTATAGTATGGGAAAGTTCCATTCAATAATTGATTATATTCTGACTCCCATGGAGCAGCGGTCCCTCTTTTGTAACTCAAAACAGCCGGAAGAGTAGAAACTCGCCACCAAGCACTACAGACAGCCCTGAAGCTATGTAGGTACTGCCGAAATCTGAATTTAGAACAACATGCAGGTGGGCTAATGTCAAAAGCCTAGCCTGATTGAATGGTTTTGCTGACCAGGAAACTGCTTGACCCTAAAGGATCATTTAAAATCCCTGGTAGCCCAGTGAGGACGAACTGGCCACAACCAGCACACTCATAAAAGACTGTGGTACACTAATTGAAGAATGCAGCTAGTGGAAGTCCAGGGAGACGAGGGTCAAAGGTACTCCCAGCTCCCAAAGATAGATGGGGCTACCTCAAGTCACCTGCTTTGATCTGGAATGTGCCACAAGGTAAAAAGGGTTTTTACTGTCACTAGTAAGGAAGAACAGCTTTATGGTACTGCTTAAAAACGTTGTTAGTGACACACAATTGTACTGATCCAAAAGCTTTATAAAAGAGAAAAGCGAAGATTTTCACAAGAATCGTACTATAGAATCGTACTATAGGATATGGGTGAAGGAGTGCTATTCCTCCTAAGGGGTAGATTTAAGGGGTTCCACTGACCAGGTATTCATTTTACAATTCTTGATTGACAAACATGCTGCCAGGAATAGGGCACCTCCTTATACTGCCCTCTTAGGCTTTTCTCGGACCTTCCATCTTTTCTAAAGAGAAGTTAATTCACTGGTCAAAGTTAAGAAAGTTGGGCATGAATACTTACGTAGTGCATCTAATTACAGAGCTGTACTGCTCCTTGTCTGCTCATGTCTGTCGTTAAAAATCCAGACTACTATCCAAGAGATTTCAAAAAAACACCCAAAAGTAAAACAAGGATGTCCGTTCGCTCCTATGCTGTTGAATCTGTATGTCAATGATCCTCCAGATGTACTCAAAGAACAGGACATCCCCAAAATCAGCGACATTGAAATTTATGTACCATTGTACACTGATGATTAAGTTCTAAATGGCGGGATTAGAAATGCCCTGCAGCTACCACTGAACGAAATGTAAACATTCTGCAAGAACTTCGCAATATTCATCAATAAACAGAAATCCAAAACCATGTCATGGTATCATCAAGACCGACTGGGATGAAGAAACCCTACACTGGAGAAGTCTCCCTGAAAAAGGTTAAACAATTCCATTATTCAGAATTTACAAGATCGGCCCCACCTGGCCGTCTGATAATTTGCAGCATTAGTTAGGCAGTGGGGAGCTTAAATATATGTAAAACATCTGCCAATTCAAATTTGGTACCTTATTAGCTTATGGAGAAGAACTCTGGGGCCTAAGACCAGTAGGCAGAACACACAATTCTGGCCCAAAAAAATGGTGCTTCCAAGTTTAAGTCCATTTGGTTGCCTGGCGGTACTCTGGCTTGGAGTCACTATCGTTAAGAGCTAGAAAGATGGTAACGTGTCCTAAAGAGAAGCACCTCACAAGGATTGGATTAGATCTGTCTGGAGTGAATTCACAACTTATGCAAATATTGTGCTATATGTGCCATCGCCATGTATTTTGAGGCAGTTCAGTTATTATGGGTTGTCTCATTACTGTTGGTTTGAATTTCTTTGGCTCCATCTAACATTTCGAGTCTCCCTCCAGCTTCTCACTTGTAACCATCTCAGTGGCTGGTTGGTCAGGCACTTAAAGCCACGCTGTGATATAAGCTGGCCCAGACTATGAATTCATCTTTACTTCATCGATGTTTTGTACTCCAGAACAGTAAAATGATTGATTGTTATAGGACTATTATGTTAAAGTCCTCCTTTTTTGCTTAGACCTGGGAAGAACAAGGTAGACTGCCATGATCATTTGGAACCTGCCAGTGCTTAATTTGTAAAAAAAAAATGAAAAAAATTGCCAGGGCCCTTGGTCAGGAGGCCTCTGCAGTTTCTACCATCAGTTGCCCCTGCCAGTGCTACCAATGACAATACCAACTCAACTACTAACCATCACACTAACAAGTATGACAATTCATACTATTCCAGGCCCCTAAAGCTATAAGAACGGCGTGGGCGGCAGTTAATAATCCTTGTTAATGTGTATCCAATTATTAAACAATTGTTGTTGTGCTTATCCCTAGTTAGGCAGACTGTCATAATAGCTGGTGCTGACATTTAAGTGCCTGTGCCGAGCACCGGAAACTACAGGCTCAAATTAAGCACTGAAACCTGCACAGATTAATTGTTTGAACTGTGAAGGCCCAGCTGCTTTGAATCCTGCCCTTCTGATGCACCCGAGAGGAATAAATGTCAGGTGTGGAGTACTTGGGCCACTGCCAGTACAGTCTAAGACCAGGCCCACTGGCCCCACAAATAATTCTCCAGCTCTCACAATGTTTCTTTTGCAATATTGTTTGTTCGTTGTTGCTAGGCTGCAGTCTACAAATAGTTGCACCCAACCAGACAATCGGTGCCTACCACATTGATAGACCTAACACACAGGTATTCCCCTTCTGCCTTGCAACAATGAGAGACCATTTGTCCCCTTATTGGGTTGAACTTGATTACTTGTGAGTTATCACGTCTACTGCATTAGTCAGCCCTATGCGTAAATAGGTTCTATCTCTTTTCTAATAGTAATAGCAATAACTGAACATTCGATTGATTGTGCATTGTAATACACTCTTAGTTTAACCTTAAAGTGAAACCAATGCATACCTGGTGTCCACAGATAACCGACCACACTTACTCCATTGATTTTCCTGCACCTCTGAGCCCTCCTGGACCTGCAAGCTAGCCTGACACAAACTCCTTGAAAAGCAAAATGCCCTCTCATCTAGCAACACATAATTACAGTTCTCTTACACCTTAGCACAGGTGTCTTGGTAAGAAATGGGTTACACTGTTGGTACAAGTTCAACCCTTACTCCCCAACTATGCCCTTGTGTTTATGCTCATTACAGACAGTGAACAACTAAGCAGACACTGCTGATCTTCCAAAAGGCAGTTGCCATTGCTGCTGCTGCCATGAACATGTGCGAGCCAAGACTTCAAACATGCAGTCAAAAAAGTTGACTACTTTCGAATAATCAATGCGAAGTCTGGCGTCAAGGATGCATTGTGCAGTCGAGGTAATGCGTCGGTTCTGAGGAGCTGTGAGGCTGCGGAACTGAGAACCTGCATCATCGTCAAGAGATTTGGTTGTAAAGACCTGCATCGGTAAAGCTTTGTGCAAGCGCTGGTTCCGATGCGGTTTGCGAGGTCGATATGGAGTTCTTGTGCTGAGAAAAGCATAACATCAGGGGCTAGGCATTGGTTCTACTCGGGACTGTGCCCCCTAGCAGAGGAGATGCCCCTGTTCTGCCCAGTCCACAGATGGGCTGGCAGAGCACCTTTAGGCCCACTTCCATGATTCCAGGACTTGGGTGATTCCTCTTGGCATGGGAGGACTCAGATGGCAGAGTCCAGGTGCTGGGTGATTCCTCTAGGCATGGGAGGACTCTGTTGGCAGAGTCCAGGTGCTTGGTTCAAGGTTGTTTGAGCCTTCTGTCCTAACTGTCTTGTCGGGAAGCCATCCATCTAGCCGTTGGAGTCACTCTGGGGGTCCTGGTCAACAGATACATGCCCTGTCCACCTCACCCAGGCAAGAGGGCAGCAGGGCAGCAGTCCTTCAGAGTGGCAGTCCTTTCTGGCAGCACAGCAGGCCTTCTTCCTGGCAGAGTATACACAAGTCCAGAAGTGTACTTAAGAGTTGATGTCTGAGGTTGAATTCTTATACCTGGGACTTCCTTTGAGGTGGGATAAGCTTCTAGAGGTTTCACCCTTAAAGGGCACAGGTTTTCTGCCTCCTCTGCCCTGGCTCCAGACTATCTACAAGGGTTATGCGGCCCTTTGTGTGAAGGCAGGACACTTCCTATTCAAGTGTAAGTAGGGTTCAGCTCCTCCCTCCCATTCTGTCAGTGATGGCCCATCGAGACACAACTAAGCTCTCTTTTGTGTGTGGCTGTCTAGGAGAAATACACAAAACCCTACTGATAGCTACACCCAGTCATGTGACCCAAAGGCAACCTGCAGGCATTTGAAATCCGACTTTACCATAAGTGAGGATTTTGCTTTACAGTTCCAAAGACACCAAATATGAACTGATCATCTGTTCCCATTTGGAAATTACAGCATGTTAAATGTAATAATGTAACTCTAATGTTATCCTATGGGAGAGGCAGGCCTTGCAGTAGTGAACAATGTATTTAAGATTTTTCACTACAAGAACATGTACAACTTAAAATTACATGTCCTACTTTTTAAATACATTGCGCCCTGCCCTGTGGATTGTTAGAGCCTACCCGAAGGGTGACATGTATGAAAAAGAAAGCTTTGGGCCTTGCCAAAGGTTTAATTTGATAGGTCAAAACGGCAGTTTAAAACGGCACTCAGAGACTGTGATTGTAGGCCTTAGTCATGTTTAACGGGCTATTTAAGTGGGTGGCAAAATAAGGGCTGCAGGCCCACTCGTAGCATTTCATGTACAGGCCCTGGGTACCTCTTTACTATGAGCATATAAGTAAATTAAATTGTTAGATTAGAGATAAGCTTATGCTACCATGCTTTAAGGAGTGAACACATGCACTTTAGGACCGGTTAGCGATGGTAAAGTACATAGAATCAGCAAAAATGGAGGGCAAAGGCAAAATGTTTGAGAGGAAAATCACCTGAAGGCTGACCGGTCTAACACCTCCACATAAATTAGTTGAACCTAAAAATGTTATCCTAGCCTCAGACTCATTCCTGCTAGTAGTGGGCCTTGCCACAATTCTCTTCCAAGCAAAAGCAAGTAGGCATGCAATACCCCCACCTTCTCTGCGGAAAGTTCAGCGTTAGATCCAGAGTGGTGCCACCTGCGAGAGAGCAATCTTTCTCGTGGTCCGCTACAGTATCGATGCTGCCAAAGCTTCACGGTGGCACCATCCCCATCATTGTTCCTGACACGTAGCCGGAAGAGCATCAACCAGCGCTGGTTCCAGCGCCGGCTGAGACCATGCCCTCGGGGTTGGAGCCAATGCATTTTACATTCAATAGGCTGGAGAGGGATATGAATGAGAGGGATCTGAGGACCCTAATGGATACCAGTATTTCCTAAATGTTAATGAGGACAATTGTAGGAAGCTGGCTCTTTATATAGTGGACCAAAGCACGGTACACAGAGTAAAGAGTCCAGGCAGCCCGTATTGGTATACAGAGGCAAAAATGCTAACACTAAATGCTCTCTTTTGCGGTAGTGAGGGCAAGCAGTTTAGGCTTACTAGAGGGTAGTGCTAAGCATTTGTTGTACTCAGAGGCAATAAATTAGACACCCTCCAGAAAAAATACGAGACCAATTTAGAAAAATAAGTCTTATTTTTATGTAAACTTTGATTCCAAGAACCTCGTTATCAAGTAAGTACTTTTTTAAATATGAATTTTACACCCAAGTAAAATGTTCACGTAAATAGGTCCTTACACAGCAATGTTTCCCTATGGACGAAAAAACATATGTTACATACAGTTATTTACGGTCAGTTTCTGGGGGTCGTCTTAGGGGACCAAGGTCCAAAGTACCACTAGCAGTTACGCGTCCGGGTGCAGAGCTGCTGGTTGGGTTGGTAGCTTTGTGCTCTACGTCAGTGGAAAGAAGGGAGGGGCCACCTAGAAACATGCAGACGAGAGGGACTTGGGGACAAGTCCAGGAGCTCCCAACAGGGAGCTCTGGTCACAAGGGTCCTGGGAACAAGGGGGCCTAGCCGGTTCGTCAGTACCCGGGCTGGGATACTCTGGTGCAGAGTGATAAAGTCGGCTGGGCTCTGTGTGTCCTAGGTGCTTGCGATCGTCAGTCTCGCCTTTTGAGGGTGCAAAAATCAGGACTGCTGGATCACTCTCGAAGTGGGTCTCTGCAGTGCTGATGTCCCTCGACAGCTACTCAGTCTCGATGCTGTTAGAGTCCAGACTGGAATTAAACAGGCTTCGGCTGCTGCAAGGGGTCTGGCCACCCAGGTATTGTTCCTGTGTGACCCCAGTTGGTCATGGTGTCCTCTCACTTGATGGTGGGGGGGGGGGGGGGGGGGGGCGAGCTGACCTCTATACTACTGACTTGACTGGCAGACCTAGGATTTCGAGGGTCTGTCTTCAACTGGTTAAAATCCTTTTTATCTGGACGCTGGCAGAGGGTCCAACTCGGTGACTATATATCGGACAGGGGTGACATCCTTTGCGGTGTTCCGCAGGGCTCTGCATTATCTCCGCTCCTTTTCAATATATACTTGCAGCCCTTGGTGACCGCCCTGTCCAAGATGGATTGCCGAGTCTTCAACTATGCAGACGACACCCAGCTTATCCTGAGGATTGACAACTCGTCCCACGCTCAAGAGACAGTCCAAAACATCCTAAGATTCACTACCAACTGGATGACTGTTAACTCCTTGAAAATTAACCCAGACAAAACTGAGGTTCTCGTCATTCCAGTAAATAACAACCCTTGGAGTGACTTGTATTGGCCCAAAGAACTCGGGGCCCCTCCTAGTCCATCACCAGTTGTGAAAAGTCTGGGTATTTAGATCGACTCAGAACTCGCTATGAGTCACTAGGTGCTCTCGGTGGTACGCACATTTATCGGCATTCTGAGACAACTGAGGAAACTGGTTCCTCTTTTATCAGTTCCTTCGATGAAATCCATAGTTTCGGCTACTATCTTTTCGCGCCTCGACTATGGGAACGCGCTTTATTTGGGGCTTCCGCTGAAACTTATGAATCTACTTCAGGTGGTACAGAATGACGCTGCTAGATTGATCTTCAGCCTCCCTAGGAGGACCCATGCTTCACCCCTGTTACGTAAGCTGCACTGGCTGCCTGTTAGACAGCGTTCAAAATTCAAAGGACTGTGTATTGCTTACAAAGCCCTCTATGGTCATGCCCCCGGTTACATAAGGGAGCGTCTTGTCAAATATGTGCCAGGGCGAGTGCTTCGCTCTGCAGAAGCCTTCCAGCTAGTCTGCCCTCGGAGTAACTTGGTTACCAAGGGTGGACGAGCTATCTCAGTTATCCTGCCACAACTTTGGAACCAGCTCCCGGATACTTTACGAAAGGAACCCGGTTTGTTCCCTTTCCGGAAGCTGCTAAAAACTCTGCTATTTAGAGACACACTTTAAGTTACTTGCTACCACGATTGTCCTATCTGCCGAATGCAACTTCTCTTCTGTCGAGCGCTAAGAGACCTGTCGGTATATATGCGCTATATAAAAGCAAAATACAAATACAAATACCTTCAGGAGCACAGGTACCTCTTCCTGGGGGCCTGTGGTGTGGCTCCAGTTGGTCATGGTGACCCCTAATTCGATTGGGGGGAGGGGGGGGGGGGGTGAATGGGTACTGATTGACCTTCAGGAACACAGGTACCTCTTCCTGGGGGCTGCTGCGTTGAGCTGACCGGTGAGCGGCAACTCGGTGAACCAGACTTAACTTCTTTGATGCCTGTGAACTTCAGGTGAGTTGCTCCTCTACTCCAAGGGAGATTGCTGACAATTTGCAAAGAACCGGCAGTCTACTGAGGTTCTTGGTAGTTGCTCAGCTGCGGGATAACTCACTCGGTAACAATTGTGACTGGTGCAGGCAGGCAGTGTTTCGTGCCAAAAGTCCACAGCAGTCTTCAGTTCTCATCGTCTCGCTGCTCTTCTTTGTCCTCTTCTTCTGGATCCGTCAAATCTGAGTTCCTAGCATCAGGGGTCATAAATACTCAATTTAGGGGCGTTAAGTGGAGTGACAGATAGTAGCCTATGGGCTACTTACCTTTAGGGTGTGTACACCATGTACATGACCACTTCCTGTGGTGACTAGGCATAACCATGGCCCAGTGAGCCACATTCTGCCAAAGCCAAGATGGTGGAGTTCTAAGTTTTGTTTTCACATCAGGCACCCCACCTTAGTCGTGGAATTAGCCCTATGGGGAAACACGCCTCCTGGCTAGCCCTGGGCCAATTGGCCCTGGGGCAGCATTTCCACTGTCTGTGGAATCCTTGGGTTGCATTTCAAAGGCAGAAGAGGCCTGTGAAGCTTTCTGCTGTGATATGCTCATCACTTAGCCATCTTACTTGGAGGAGGTGACAACACCTCCGGCCGAAGCAGACATTCTTTCTGCCCTCAGAGAGCACAGGCTTTCAACTGCAGGGGGTCAGAAACCTGTCTGTGGTGGCAGGCTGGTATACCCCAGTCATTCAGTACACTAGTAGTCGGTAGGTTTTCAGGATGCACCTCTAAGGTGCCCTTTGGGCACATGCATAAATAAATCCATCACTGGAATCAATGTAGGTACATCAATATGAGATGTTTGATGCCAACCATCTCGAGTTTCAGTGAAGCCATCATGTAGCTGGGGAACTCGTAAATACTTGTGTCCAGCCCATGTCCTCAATATGGTGTCTCTATTCACTTACAAGATCCAAGAATGGACTCGGATATTGTATTGCCATATCTGCTCAGGCAGTAGTATAGTACACCCTGCCTTAGTGCTGTAAGGCCTGCTGTAGGGGTAACTTAACTATACTGCATACAGTGTCTGCAAGCATGGCACACAGGTGTGCCATGGCGTGTCTTTTCTTTTCTCTGCACCATGGCACACAGCATGCAATGGTATTTTGCATGATGGTGCTGAGGGGTTCCTTTAGGGTGGCACAATACCTGCTGCAGCCCTTAGGGACACTCTTTAGCCTCCTTGCCCCAGGTACCAGGGGTACCATTTACTAGGGCGTACAGGGGTGCTACAATTATTGCTAATTGGTCGAACAGTTGTACAGTTTTAGGGAAAGAGTTCTGGCACTGGCGACCTGCATAGCAGGAACCCAGTGCACTTCTGTCAAAATTGCATCAGATACCAGACAAAAAGTGGGAGTGACCATGTCAAAAGGAAGTACTTTCCTACACAACTGGTATGAGAAACCGGTGGATACCAGTGGGTTAGACACCTCGCCTGACATTGGCTTGGCCTCTCCCCCTAACGTGCCTCTGGAGGAGAGTGCCTCATTCGCTATGGTGGTGTGTAGGGCTCATTTGGTCTTGGACCTTCAGTTACCCTCAGTGGCAGTCGAGCCAAATCTATCTTGACAGAGATGCTTTTGCCGGGAGTTGCCTCCTCTTAAAATGTACTCCTGTGCACAGGACAATTGCCCACTGCCATCGCCTGGTCCTGGGGACCCCTAGTTTCCTCACCCATTACCCCATGCCAAAGAGCATTGTGGTTCAAACCTTCAATGCTGACACATTCCCTACCACTCCACCAGATAGGGAATCCAAGAGGCTGGATACCTTTAGGAAGATAATGTTCTCTTCTGCCAGCCTAGCACTGCAGTCAGTGAGCACTGCTTGCCTCCTGGGATGATACTCACATACGATCTGGGATTCAGTTGTGCAAGTGCTGCCTCTGGTCTAAGAAGAGGTCCAAGCCATACTCATTCAAGCTATTGCTGACAGGATAAACACAGTAAAGTTTGCCATAAGATGTGGACTGGCTACAACAGACTCGCTGGGCAGAGTTATTTCAAATTAAGTGGCCCATAGGCACCACACCCAGCTGAGAACCACTGGATTTTCTGGGGATGTCCAAGCCTCGCTCATGGACATGCCCTTTGTTGACTCTTGTCTTTTTTGGTAAGAAGTAGTACTAGAGTGCATTAAGGATGGCAGAACTATGGCTAGGCCCTTGGGTCTCTCCATGGCCCCTCTGCAACCCCAGTCCACCAAAAAGGGGTTTCCAACCACGATTGTACCCACTCAGCCAACAGGCTACCCAGCCTTTTCGTGGGGAGGACCTAGTTCCCCCAGAGCACGTGGGGCAGGTAGGCAGAGGTTAGGCCAGTCCAGCACCCCTATGGCATCAGAAACCTCCAAACCCCTTTAGTTTGTCCTCCTACCTCCACGGGCACCCCGTGCGGGGCAGGAAATGCCATCACATGCACCACTGGAGGTTGATAACATCTGACCGGTGGGTTTTACAGATTGTCCAGAAGGATTACTCCATTCCCTTTTTGGAAGCCCCTCCCTCCATGCCAGCTACTTATGACCCGATGACGAAGGACCATCTCTCCTTGGTCCGTCTGGAAGTGTCTGCTGTTTTGGCCAAGGGGGCCCTTGAGACGGTGTTCGTATCAGAATTAGGTCTTGGTTGCAATTCTCTCTACTTTCTGGTGCCCAGAAAGGACAGAGTCCTTCATCCTAACCTCGACCTGCACCTTCTCAACTTCTTCCTGAAGAAGGAGAAGTTAAAGGTTCGCACCTTAGCTCAGGTCCTGTCTGCCCTCGGCCACAGAGAATGAATGGTAGCGTTGGACTTCCAGGATGCATATTTCTGCATCTCCGTCTTGCCTGCCCACAGGCGTTACCTGCTGTTTGTGGTGGGCCAGGAGCACTTTCATTTTACCATGCTCCTCTTTGACCTCAACAGCACCCCTTGGGTATTCACTTCACCTAGGTGATGGCATTGATTGTTGCACATCTGCGGAGGACAGGGGTTCCAGTCTTCCTGTACCTCGACCATTGTCTGTTGAAGATGGATCGCCCCAGGCAGTTGTCTCCCAACTCCAAACTACAGCGAACCTCCTGCAGTCTCTGGGGTCCACTATCAAAGTACAAAAGTCACACATTCTCCCTTTCAGACTCTCCCTTTCATTAGAGTTGTTCTTCTTCTGCAGCTTCAGGCCTATCCTCTCTAGTGGCAAGTCCAGGATTTTCAGGCTATGATATCAATATTTCAGCCTATATCATGGATTTTGGTAAGACTGATGAGGCTGTTGGGCCGCATGTTCTCCTGCATCCTGCTAGTGATACATTCCTGTGTCATATGCGGGCTCTGCAGGGGGACCAGAAGTTCCACTGGGCACAGCATCAGGGCATTCTCTCCAACACAGTCCTGATCTCGGAAGGAACTGCACAAAACCTACAGTGGTGACTGATGAATCGCAATTGGGTCAGTGGAAGGCCACTCTCCCTTCCCCAACCAGCGCTAACTGTAGTGACAGATGCGTCACTTCTGGGCTGGGGCGGCCATCTGAGACCGGTGGAGTCAGAGGACTCTGGTATCCAGTGGAGTCCGGGCTACACATCATTATAAATTCATACCAGTTGTCAATCTTCATCGTAGCTCTGTGCTCCTGGTGTGGAAAGTTGTGAAGAGGAACTGGCATCCGTGTGCCAGGGTGGAGTCTATATTGGCACCACACACGTCTCTTCCAGTGTGACCTACGTAGTGCCGAACAATGCCACCCACCGGCTCACAGGGGTACTGCTCGAAAACGTCTGAATCCAGTCTGACCACTGGTGAATATTCTAATGTAAGGAATCTGCTGCTAGATAGAGCCTCTACCAGGTAAGACTGTACCAAAGGTGTAAGATACATGTTCTTCATTTCTCGAGTTGCTGGACTGGTCATTTATGAGCATGTCTGAGATGCACATGACAGACAACTACAATTATAGTCAAGAAACCTTTCTTGGTGCCTGAAGACCACTACTCACTGTTTTAATTCCTACTCCATTTTATACTTAATTTTTCTCTAACTTTGTACCTAATAGAATAGTCTTCAGTCTGGTATTACCTAGACCAGAATGATGAGCTGACCATACTGAAGATCATTTAGCAGTTGGTACATCGTTCTATTTTTGTATTTTGAATTTGATATCTGTAGCTTTTCTCTGTCTTGTTTTTGTTTGCCTACTTATTGGCTTATAGGCAACAGACTGTTTCCTAACCGGAATGTTAAATTACTCATAGGTTCCCTTTTATTACAAATTGCATTATTAGAAATGTAGTGTCACAGTAAAAACCTTTGATAGATCTCCTCTAAGGATGACTGGACGGAGTCCTTTTTTTTTTCTCGTTTACACAGGTACATATTCTAATTTGTACAACCATCCTCAGCTGATCAAAGAACCACCAAAGGTAAACCTGCCCTTTATTATTGTCATCTAATGGAATGTAGAAGCAACTATTTTAACCACCTGATTGATCTAATGTAATTGCTTTAATCTGGACTCAACTTTCATGTTGTATGACTATCATATATGGGTTGGAAAAAGAACATACATGCATATGTATGGAATCTATTATACACTTATAAATTCATTTGCATTTTCATTTTCTCTGCGTGTCAAATTTTTCATGGATTTTTATTATCACCACATTTGTAACATAGTTATTTTTCTCATTTTCACAGTTTTCAGCTTATTCCATTACCTTTTTGCGTAGCCTGATGCTTTGGTTCCTCCTCCTAAGCTAGTCTAGTACATTAGCAGTCTGAGTGTTACCTTTAGCAGTAATCTGACTTTCTCTCCTTCCATGAACTCCATTATTCAAAGCGCATTTCAACATTTAAGTAGTCTTCCATGCACCCTTCCTTTTCACCAGTTTCTCTCAAAGATTGCTCAAGTGCTTGCAGTTTTGCTATCCCACATTGATTACAGCAACATCTTGGGCAGCCTCCCAGAAACTTGAATGCAAAATTTAAAAGAATTAAAAACCATGCACCAGACTAATTTGTATCCTCTAACTATAAGACCACATTACCATCTACTCGAGTACACTTCATTTGCTACCTATCAAAATGAGATCTCCATTGAACACTCTGTGTATTGGTCTTAACTGTGTTCATGGTTGTGCTCCTGGTTACCTGTCTAAACTTTATTACTCTTATCACAGGACCAGACATCTGAGCTCCTCCTCTGCCAAACTCCTGGTTCACCATCCCCCTGAGCTAAAATGATTGGGAAGCAGGTTGCTTCATGTACAGTGCACCTACCTTGGGCATTTCTTTCCCTATTCACCTAAGATCAGAAAAATGCTAGCTCTAGTAAAGACACTATTCTTTGATCCTGTTTCTCATTGATGTGAAAATAGTGTTTTCTATTGTATAATAAGGGTGTGTACAACTAGTGTAATTATACAAAATTGTGGCAAAATTATGAGTAATTACACAAAATGCAAATCTGTCCTGTAGTGTTATATTTTAGCTCAAAACGTGTCCTCATGTCATTTAAAAATATATATATATTTTAATTAAATTTTCTGTTAGCAGCACAACAATCAGGAGGATACACCAAACATAACTTGGCTACAGAAGAGCAATTACACTTCGGATCACAATATATATCGATCCAGTTTGGGGCCCACAAACTCAACATTAACTGGCAGCATGTCCATAGTACACTAGAGTATGAGTTATCACTTAACCTGAGGCTGTGTGTGTCTGAGCTGTTCAACGTCACATCCTAATTCAATTGTATAGTAGCCAGGGACCCCATACCTTAGTGAATTTCCTCAGACACCCTCTGGCCTTATATGAGACTTTCTCACCGGCCATGTAGAGGTCCATCTCAGCTTTCCATTCTTGGCGTGTGGGGGGCCTAGGTACACCCCAATGTTTAGTTCAAACTTGTTTAGCCACTGCAAGGCCTTAATTACTAAACAAAAGTTTTGCCCTTGTAAGTGTAAGGTCTACTTCCACGGAGATGCCCAGTAATACATATTAAGGATCCATCAGAAGTGTTTAACCCAGTATCTCATTGAGTTCATTCACAATATCTGTCCGGTTTTGTTGGATGCTAAGGCATTACCATGTCGTGTGTATGTGTGTCCCATGTTCCGCCCCACAGTGAAGGCAGCAAGGTGAATCAGCTCTTCCGAAGCTATGCAGATGGGCCCTATCCTAATTCACCTTATGAAGGAGTTTAAATTGGATCAGTCGAAGTAGTGTTTTAATTGGGACTTCCTTAGGGTACATAAGGGCTGCATCCCAGTCCAGGTCTTTAAAGTCTCCCAAGCGTTGTCTTAGTTTCGTCAGAGATTTCGACAATTATTAGTAATAGTTTTATAGGTCCATGACACCTCCTTTTCTGTGATCTCCTCCATGATCAGTCTCCTTTCTAGAGGTGCATACTCTGGTATATTTTCAACGTCTAATTTCTCTGTTGCTCGAGCATGGTGTAGCTGTAGGTATTTGTAGTGCTGTGACTTACTATGTTGATAGACTCCCTGTAGGGAACTGAAAGGAATGAGGGCACCGCTTTCTATAACATCAAGCAGTTTAGAGATTCCCAGGGTGTCCCAGGCCTTGAAGCCCCTTTTGCATCAGTTTTTGATGCAAAAACGCATTTTGCTACAAAAATAGTGCAAAACCCCAAAAGCAGAGTGAACAAAGACTGCTCACGTTCTGTTGTTCATGTGTGTTTGCTGTAAATATTTCACACAAATGCCATGTAATTATGCGTAGTGATGTAAAGGGGTAATCTAGGGAATTAAAATTTTCCTAGTTTAGTGAAGGTAAGTTTAATTTCTATTAAGGACACGATTATGCTTTCCTTCTTCGCTTTAATCGCATCAAAAAACACAGCAGCCATTAAAGCATTGTGAAACTATTTTTCCCGGAAACACCAGGGAAACAAAAACCATAAAAGTTCATAAGTTCTTCTTTAGTTTCTACAACCAGGTCCCAGCTTAGCCCTTTGTCGCTGCCTGCTCTGCCTCTTTGTTTGCACAAATCACGCCATATGTTTTTTTATGCATCTTGTTTAGCCTCATTATTTCCTGCAAATACATACTGCATCGGTGATTATTCCACCATCTCTTCTCATGCAAAGAACATCATCGCTAAAAATGCAAGAACCTCCATTGCAGTAGACTGCATAGCTGTTCTGCTTCGAAAACATATTCTTAACATTGTAAAGGTAAAACAAACTACTTACTCAAGAACGGGGTGGGTTTGCGTCTGCCGTGATCACTGGGTGGGATAATTCTCCCCTCCATGTCATTAATAGAATTGAAAGTTACCTTCACCGAGCTAGGCAAATTTTCATTTTATGTCAGTACCAGAGGCGAGGATTCTGATATTACTTACCACCGATTGGGCCCCATCCACCACGGGATTTAAATAGAATCTCTTAAAAGTAGAGTCTGGAGGCCAGTATGCTGCCCTCATGAGATCCTGTAAGCGTGCCCCCTGAAGAAAAGCTTTTTAAGCCATTGCTCCTCTTGTTGAATGTGCTTCAAATACTTTGGTGTCTAAGCCTTCTTCTCGCATAACCCATCGGACCGAACAGGCTATTGTAGGCGTAGGTCACAATAAGAAAAGGTTCAGAACTAGGTTAATGTCCCAAAGCGCTGCGTTGCGCGGTTCCGGTGGAAGAGAAAAGCATATCCCTCTAAGCAACCTGCAAACAAAAGTATGCTCGCCAATCAGGGCACCATCGACAGGAGTGAGTCCCGCTGGGATCGCAAAGCGGAAAGTGTTTATTCACCGATATGTTAGACCGTACTCTGCCAGGCTTTACAGGAAATCGACCACCTGGGCTACATCAGCGTCCACATGAGTCACACCCCTTTGCAGACACCAACGTACCCATCTTGTCCAGGACAAACTGTAACATTTGGTGGTACTATCTGCCCAAGCTCTTGAGAGGAGGAGCTCAGCGTGGTGCGAAAGGCCTGGGAGTTTCCAGCATCGCCAGTAATCTGTCATGACATCAGGTGTGACGATCCCTCTTCTACAACTGATGCGGTTGGAGATCAGGACTCAGCAGAATGTGAGGAAAGTGGGAGAGTCGGATTGGAGAATCCCAAGAAAGGTCTAGAAGCGCTGGAAAGAATACTTGAGACTTCCATACAGGTGTTATCATAACCACCTCTGCCTGTTGCCCGCATACCTGAGCTGGCTCCCTGGTGATCGAGAAGGTGGGGGGGGGGGACATAGCCCTTATCCGACTCCAATCTTGGAGGAACACATCTTTCACCTCTGCCTGCCGATCTGGTCTCCTGCTGAAGAACCGTGGCGTGAATATGCTAGACCCTTTCTCCGGTGGTGCGCCTTGAGGCGCTGCATGGCCCTATAGTGAAGAGGGCCTGGGGAAATCGCCTGAATCGATGACAAAAGGAGTCCTACCAGACGGGCAGTCTGTGTGAGTGATGTGTAAGGTTTGGCAAAACTCATGCATGATCTTCCTCAGGGATGCAGAAGTAGAGTCAATGACGAACCCTAAGAAGGTCGCTCTCTGAGCAGGGATAAGAAGAGACTTATTTTTGTTGATTACGAACCCCAGGCCTTGCAAAAGGTTTATCGACGCCTGGAGGTGCGCTACTAGTTTCCTGGGGCATTGGGTCCAAATGTGCATGTCGTTTAGATACACGAAAAGCCAAATTCCCTGCGCTCTGAGAGACTCTATCGTTGGTTTGAGTATCTTGGTGAAGCACCAAGTTGCTAACAAAAGGCGAAAGGGAGAGTGATGAATTCGAAGGCCTTGGAACGCCACATGAATCTGCAGAAAACAGTCGGGTCCAGGCGCACCATCCAATCAGACGGTAGCAGTATGTCTCTGAGAAGATGAATGCCTTCCATTTTAAAGTGGCAGTATACCAGCCACTCGTGAAGTCCCAGAGGTTGATCACGGGTCTGGGGCCCCCGTAGTTCTTGTCGAGAAAAAGATTGCTGAAAAACCCATTGATGTGCACCACCGTATGACAAATGGTGCAATTCTGAATTGAGGGCTAAAACCTCCTCGTCGATGAGGGCTGCGTCACAGGCAGAGAATTAAATGAGCCTTGAACGAGAAGCTTGATGGGGAGACCCGTCAAATTCTATATAGAACCCCTGCACTTTCTTTAAGACCCATGCATCAGAGGTAATTTTTAGAATGGAAGGTGCACCAGGAATGGAGTCAAAGCCATATAAATGAGCCCATCAAGTTTCTTGATTTTTTATTGTAGTAAAAAATGGGTATCAGCCAACGCGTTTCGTTCCTATGAAGGAACTTCATCAGGGCTTTGTATAGCATGTGGAATATCCAACACTTTCCCAAGTGTAGCAAAGAGTCAACTGGTAACAGTTCGAGAAGGAGCCCCACAGTAAGGGTCCGAGTATATTAGAGCCAGCCTTCTGATCTTGATGTTCTCCTTCGAAATAAACGGCAAGTACGCCCGATAGCAGTATGTCTTATACTGCTATCGGACATACATGCCGTATAAAACCCTGATGAAGTTCCTTCATAGGAATGAAACGCATTGGCTGATGCCCATTTTTTACTTCAATGAAAAATATAGATACTTGATGGACTCATTTATATGGCTTTGACTCCATTCCTGGTACACCTTCCATCTTCTAAAAAAAAAAAAATATATGGATTCCAGTGGAGCTCAACTGCGGCGGGTTCCGGAAGCAAATGCACAGCACTCTTAATTTGCACAGACAGGGATAGAGGTGCTGAACCTTTGGTCAGCCGCTGTGAAGTTTATTTTTTTGTTCCCATGCATCAGAGGTACTGGACACCCAAGCCAATAGAAACAGTGCTGAGCCCCCCTTCATTTATCTGTGCAGAAGGGAGGACACTTACTGTTTCTGGCATTGCCGCCTCCTTGTCTTTTGAATCCTCCATGACCACGGAAGCCGTGTTCTCTTGTCGGAAAGACGTTGGTGAATTGAGGGTTAGTCTGGTATTGGCCGTGCCTGGAGCTTTTGCCCCTGGTAGTTGTTGGGTATGGGGTGGGAAGACGCGCTTGATGTCGGACAGCACTGTATCTAGCAACGTAAACGTCACCACAAACTTCCCCAGGTCCTTCACAAAGGGATCCCCGAACAACCCCCCTTGTTCCACCGCTCCTGCTTCTGAAGAGGCAAGGTCACTCAATTCAGGATCTATCTTGATAAGAAGGGAGCAACGCCGTTCTGTGGACAGCACAGTTTGTATTTCCCATGAAAACAGTATAACACTAGGCTCAGCTTGATAGGATGTCTGGGACGATAAGGGAAACAGATGCCTTGGCCTCCCCCGCCTTGTCTAGTATCTTGGTCATCTGGTCTATTGTGTCCAGCAACTTGTCTTGGCATGAGCGGCATTTGCTCTTTTTCGGGTCTTAGTGGAACTTCGCTAGACACTGAGCCGTCTTGGCCTCCATATTCAAGGTGAGGGCCACCTTCCCCTCGAGAGTAGGGCGAGGACATTCTGCCCAAAGGCGGTTGCGATCAAGATTGATGGGGACACCCTGTTTCCCCCGGAGCCTGGGTATCTAATTACAAAGCTACTAGTGATTCCGTTGGGTAAGTACTACGGGGTGCTTATTTAGTTACCAAAACATTTCTTTAGAGTCAATTATGAATTATACAAAACATCCTGAATGTACCACACCTACAAGTTAGCAAAAATATATGAATTTATTACCTTTTTGTTTTGATTTGCTGTTTTCTAGAAAAACTTTTTAAACCTTTTGTACAGTAAATAAATATGGGCTGTCAGACAAAAGAACACACTAACAATACAAAGACACTTTAATGGGTGACTGTGATGAGAAAGTGAAATGAGTGATCTTTCAAACACAAAAAAAACAATAACCTAGCTTCTCTGTCCTTCTCCGGTCTTCCACTCTAGCATGCACTATCTTTTAAATTCGTTGCTATGGACATGAGATACTTTTGTGTCGACGTTTCGACCCTGTAGATATGCGTGTTTGTAGATACATCAGATAGGGCCTTCTTCAGGACATTCGACACCCCTTGTAAGTTAGATTATCAGAGATATGAATCTACTCCGACGAGCCCGGATGGAGCTTGTCACAAAAACAATTAGTAGATGGATATCATCAATGTGCCCCCATTCGCATTTCTGTATACGTTTGTTATGCAGCGTGACTCTTTTCTGGATTCACTATGCTGTGCATTATTCCGCCATCTAGTGGTTGGGCCCGGAATTGTAGTATTTCCTCTCTTTTTTTTTTCTTCTTTTCGTGGCCAGGTGGGCGTCGACATAACACCATTTGGTGTCCTTCTGTGACGTTGAGTTGCTTCCTCTGGAAGATCCCACCTTTGGTCGCCATCTTAAGATTCTTTTTTTCCGCCGTTGTGTCTGGATTGAGACAGAAGGAGCTCCAGAACTTTGGGGAGAAGAATCCACGAGAATCAACTACAAAAACAGGAAAACAAATTATCGACACACCGGCCTTCGTGGCTGTGATCCGGGATGCAGAGAAGGGGAAAAATCATCAAAACTTCGTCCGATGGAGAATGCCACACAGGGGCCTTCCTGGGCGCTGTAATGGATAAGACACCATTCAAGTTCTGCGACAATTGCCACCACAAGTACGCACAGAAGGAACAGCACCCAGTCTGTAACCTTTGCCTGCCGTTCGACCACCGCTCCGAAGATTGCAACTCGTGCTAGGCGTTCACCCCAAAGACCTTGAGGGTGAGGGAGAGGCAAAGAAGAGCGAATTACAGTAAGTAGGGTCACGGGCCACCACCATCGCTTCAAGACCTGGGCCTTTCCAGCGAGGAAGAGGACAACGTCGCCGAAGGGCCCGAGGGCAAGGAGGACGCGCACATCCAAGTCGTCGTCGCCGAAAAGAGAACTCCAAAGGAGGTAAGAGAGACAGCGACCCCTAAGCAGTCGACCGAGCCCCGAAAGAGTGACTCTAAGTCCTCAAAAACAGCCCTGTCATCGAAACATTCGGCGACCGCTAGCTCTTCGAAGGACAAACAGTCCGTCGGTTCCTTTGGCAAGGACTCCCTGATGGTGAAAATCCTCGATAAGACGAAGTCGTCGAAGAGCACTCAAGAAGTCAAGAAAAGAACTCCTCGACGTTGAAGAAAGAGAGGGAAAAGTAAGTTTCGACGTCATTATCGACAAGCGCCAAAAGAAAGCCCTAAAATCTCGACGCCGAAGAACAAGAGAATAAGCGTCGGAGCTCGAGAAGAAAAGGAAGAGGCTTGAAGCCGAAATGCCAAACATCTTGCAGCGCCAGAAAGATTTCGACCAGACAATGAAGCAATTCAAGATCCTGCCGAAGACCTCGACACTACCCGAAAAAGACCTCGAGGAACCACAGGTTCCTACGTCCCCAGAGCCGGCTGACGAAGAGGAGTAAGAAGAATACTACTTCGAAGCCGAGAGAGAAGAAGAGGATCAAACCTATCACGGTTCAGCAACCTCTGAGACACAAGACATGCAGTGGCAAGACTCGACACCCACTCGCCAGAGGAATGGATAGACTAATACGCTTCGAGGCCCTGACCCCACGACGACATCTGGATGTACCATCAGGTGATAAAAAAGGCTGCAGACACCTATGGAGTGCAGCTAGAGGAGGAAAAGCCAGTCCTGCTTCATCCTCGAGACCTTGCTGCCCACACAGACTAGAAGCCAATTCCTGCCCATGCTGCCAAGTGTGCTGGACCAGGGAAAGGAAGCCATTAAGGAACCTGCCACATGCAAGGCAGTAACACCAAGGGGAGAGAAAAAATACAAACACTCCTCGAAGGACCCAATGTGTATCAGAGGTTCAGTGCCTGCTGACTCTATAATAGCTTCCACAGCCAGGAAAAGGGCTAATGTACCCACTAACGTGGGCCCACCACCAGACAGGGAGAGCAAAAGAATGGATCTCACAGGAAGGAAGATGGAACGAAGTGCCGCCATTCAGTGGCGCATAGCAAATTCTAATGCACTAATCAATAGGCATCAATACCAGCACTGGGAGGAAGTAAGCGAACTGCTGAAACATCTGCCAGACCAGTTCCAGAGAAGAGCAGCACACTTGGTGGAAGAGGGGAAGAACATGGCCAATACATGTTTGAAATCAGCCCTTGATGCTGCAGAGACATCAAGCAGGCAAGTGATGATCGGGGTTACCGAGAAATAAACGCCTGGCTAAGAATCTCAGGGTTCAAACCAGAGGTGCAGAGTAATATCTGTTCAATGGGGAACAACTGTTCGGAACAGCTGTGGACGACAAGCTAACTCAGCTGAAGAAGGAAAATGAAACAGCAAGGTCCATGGGGGCACTACAATTCAGAGGTATGCGTAGGGGGACACCTTCACGGAGATCAGCAGGCGGGGAAACCACCAGCCAGTAGCCTCACACCAGACCTTTCAGCAGGGTTACCAAGGAGGCAACCAGGGCCAACAACAGGGTCAGCAACAACAAGGTTGTCAATACCAACAGGGGAGGCAACCACAATGTTTTACATCAACAATCAAGGAGGAACACAATCATTAACATTGTCAACCCTAGCCCAGGAGCTATGGAGATGGGCTATCCCAAGGAACATAGACTGTAAGAAACTGGCTCTATATATACTACACCAAAATGAAGTATAGTGTGTATAGAGTTCAAGTGTCCACAGAGGTAGGCAGAGGTTAAAGTTAGATGGAACCTTACTCTCTTTTTGTGGTAGAGTGGTCGAGCAGTAAGGCAGTATCAGAGGACAGTGTTAAGCACTTGATGTACACACTCAGTCAGCAAATGAATTCACACACTCAAGAACTGAACTCTAGGCCAATTGATTTTGTATAAAAATATACTGTTGTTTATTTTTAGAACCAAGCAAGCCTGGTACAGGTAAGCATTAAATACTTTTCAGTAATAAGTTACTGGATATAGAACAGTTTGAAAATGCAATAGAAATTGTACTTTGATTTACAGGGGAGCAGTAGTGTGCAACACTTAGCAAATGTAGTCCATTGAAATGAATAGGCTTTTTCAGTAAATTACAGGTAAGTTGCTATTTTCGTTACTTTTCTAACTCCATGCTGGATACCTAGATTCAGCACTGGGACATTTCCTGCAAACAGGTAAGTAAATACGTTTTGGTTATTCATGCGATTTTTAAAGAATATTTTCAAATTTCAAAACTCCACACTTGAACATTTTGGAGCAGTACATTGAAATGAATAGGCTTTTACAGTAAATTGCCGGTAAGTTACTTTTCACGTTACGTTTCTAACTCAGTGCTGGATACCTAGATTCAGCACTGGGACATTTCCTGCAAACAGTTAAGTAAACACGTTTTGGTTATTTGCGCGATTTTTAAAGAATATTTTTAGATTTCAAAACTCCACACTTAGAAACATTTTGGAGAAAAAGTGTCAATGTTATCCTATGGAGAGAAAACAGGTTAACGGTTCCCAGGTAAGTAATGGACTGTGGGAGTTACGGTTCGGGGGTTAAACTCGGGGGTCCCCTAGGGTCAGTGATGCACTGTGGTTGCACCCTCAAGGGCACTAGGGCGGCCGGGTGCAGAGTGTTGAGGCCCAATGTTATCCAATGGGGGATAGGGGGCCTCCGGTTGGTGGCTGCTGGCAAGCAGGCCACTGGGTTGTGGGAGCAAAGCTCCTAGGGTTAAGGTTAGGGCAAATGGGGAAACAAAGTAGCACAAAAGGTGCACCCTCAGCAGCACTGGGGCGGCCGGGTGCAGAGTGCTGTTTCGACGTTGGGCGCCCTGTTGTTTTCTATGGAGAACCTCCGGTTTGCAAAAGCACTGCAGGCAGGGAGACAAACGACTTCTGGATGCAACCACCCCTTGGAGAGGTAAGTTGGGAAGTTAAGGGTTGGCTAGGCACCGTCAGTTTTGGCACACAAGGCCCGTGGGGCGTCGGGTGCATGGGAAGCCTTTTGGGGCCAGATCTTCTTACCAGCTCCTGGTCGCGGTTAGGGGGGCGCTTCTGGATTTAGTTGGCAGGGTATACCCAGACGTTGGGTCACTTGCTCACCTTGCCACTGGATTCAAGATACCCTGGCTGATGAGGGTTATGAACCCGAAACCGGTCCCAGGATGCTTGTTTCCGGTCCAGTGAAGACATGGCTTGGCAGTTCCGGCTGGACTGTTCCCATGAGGCAGAGGGTCAGACTGATTTGCATATGGCCATGTCGGAACTGGGGTGGCAGAGTGAGCTAAAGAATCATGATGGATTAAACCCAGATCAGTTGACTGGGGGTGAGTGTTTGCATTGCTTCAAACGCTCCGTCCATCATCCCCTTTATTTTTGCTTTTTTCGGCGCTGGCTGGAGGCTTGAGGCAGGTCAGGGGTCGCCGGTTCTCTGGTCAGGAACGCCGGGGTGACCTCCTCGCGGTGTTTTTCCGCTCGGGCCGGTATCGGCAGGTGCAGAGTGGGCTGGATTTGCGGTGCCCGGCCGGAGCCAGAAGCTGCAGTTTGAACAAGTCCGGTGTTCACGGGAGATTGTCTTTGAAGTGAAGGCAGGCAGGTCCTCCGGGGTTTTTGAGGTTGTTGGCTGCAGGACACACCGGGATTTCGCAGGTTCGAGTGGAGACAGGCCTGTAGGGCTGGGGCCAAGTCTGTGGGCGTCGTCCTCTTGTTAGCTCTGTACGGCTCTTCGGTCCTTCTTACCTTCTTTTCTTTTCATTACTAGATCTGCGGAAGCAAGGTTCAGGGTGCCCCCTAAATACTACATTTAGGGGCGTTACAGTTAGGTAAAGTGCAGGGACCAATGGGTCCCTTCCCTGGGTTGTGTACCACCCCCATTTCTGCCACTCTCCAGTGGGAGGGGGGCAGGAGCCTGTTACTGGTTGGATGGGTCCGCCCATCCAAAAGATGGTGGTGACTCGAGGTTCTGCTTCATTCGCCTCCCCCACCTGAGGGGTGGAGTTGGCAGAGGTGGGCACACCTCTCTTCCTCACTTGTTTTCCCTGCTGGTTCTCCCGCCCAAAGTGGGAGGTAGAACCAGTGGGGACAAGTTGCTGAAAGCAGCAAATGGTCTGGAGAGGCTCCCAAAGGCGACATGGCTTTGAAGCTTCTCCTTCGTGAACCCTGCCCATCCTGGGGTAGGAGGCTTGGCACCTCGTCCCAGGATGTGCATTGTTTCAGGCCCCCGAGAGCAGCAGCTCTTAACCCAGGGGTCCAGAAACATGTCTGGTGGTGGCAGTCTAGGCACCCACTCTGTCAGGTCACTAGAAGTTGGTTGAGTTTCAGGGGGCATCTCTAAGATGCCCTCTGTTGTGCATTTTACATTAAATCCCACACTGGCATCATTGTGGGTTTACTGTGCTGAGAAGTTTGATACCAAACTTCCCAGTCTTCAGTGTAGCCATTATGGTGTTGTGGAGTTCGTAATTACAAACTCCCAGCACCATGTACTCTTAATGGCAGCACTGCACTTACAGTGCCCAGGAATGGACTTGGGCACTGTAGGGGTATAGGGCTCATGCTCCTGTACCCTCACCACTGGCACAGGGCACACAGCTAGAGAGGTGACTGATGTATGCCAGGGCAGTGGTTTGTGGGCATGGCACACAGGGATGTGTGCCATGTCTACTCTTCACTTTGTTCTGCACCAAGACACGCAGCCTGCAAAGGCAGTGTGTGAGTGTCCGGGTACAGGGACTCTAAGGGTGGCACAATAAGTGCTGCAGCCTTAGAGGCCCTCTCTGGTCACAGTGCCCTGGGTGCCTGTGGTACCATTTACCAGGGGCTGACATGTGGCCAGAGATGCCAATTGGGTTCAGGCTTTAATGCAGTTTTAGGGAGGGAACTTGGCCTCTGGGTACCTGATTAGCAGGAGCCCAGGGCACACTCAGTCAAAGAACATCAGCAATTCAGCAAAAAGTGGGGGCATACCATGCAAGAAAGAGGGGACTTTCTCACACAGCCCCCCAACCCCCCCCCCCCCCAAACGAAAGATGATGAGACTAACCTTTCCCTAGAGAGTCATTGTCTAAGTGGAAGAACCTGGGAAGTCCATCTGCATTGGCATGGACAGTCCCGTGTCTGTGTTCCACTTCAAAGTCCATTCCTTGTAGGGAGGTGGACCACCTCAAAAGTTTAGGATTTTCTCCTTTCATTTGCATTAGCCATCTGAGAGGTCTGTGATCAGCTTGAACTAGGAAATGAGTACCAAACAAGTATGGTCTCCACTTCAGGGACCAAAGCACAGCAAAGGCCACCCTCTCAATGGCACTCCAACGCTGCTCCCTAGGGAGAAGCCTTCTGCTTATAAAAGCAACAGGTTTGTCTTGGCTTTCATCATTGGTCTGGGATAGAACCACTGCTATCCCTAGCTCAGAGGCATCAGTCTGCACTATGAACTGCTTGGCATAATCTGGAGCCTTCAGAATTGGTGCTGAGCACATTGCTTCTTTCAGGGTGTCAAAAGCGTTTTGGCAACTAACTGTCCAGTTAACCTTTTTGGGCATTTTCTTGGAGGCGAGTTCTGTTAGGGGAGTCACAATGGACCCATATCCCTTCACAAACCTCCTGTAGTATCCAGTCAAGCCAAGGAATGCCCTGACTTGGGTCTGGGTGGTTGGAGCTGCCCAGTCCAGGATGGCCTGGATCTTGGGCGGTAAGGGCTGTACCTGGCCTCCACCAACAAGGTGGCCCAAGTAAACCACAGTGCCCTGCCCTATCTGGCATCTGGATGCCTTGATAGCTAGATCTGCAGTTTGCAGGACTTTTAAAACCTTCCCAAGGTGGATCAGGTAATCCTGCCAGGTGGAACTAAAGACAGCAACATTATCAAGATAAACTGCACTAAAGGACTTCAACCCAGCAAGGACTTGATTCACCAACCTCTGGAAGGTGGTAGGGGCATTCTTTAAACCAAAGGGCATAACAGTAAACTGATAGTGTACATCAGGTGTGGAGAATGCAGGTAAGTCAAGCGTACTTAAGAATGTGGCTGCACCCAACGTATCTATCAATTCATCTGCTCTCGGGATAGGGTGAGCATCTGTCTTGGTGACAAAGCTGAGCCCTCTATAGTCCACACAGAACCTCATTTCTCTCTTTCCACCCTGCGGATGAGGTTTGGGGACTAGAACCACTGGGCTGGCCCAGGGCCTCTCAGAGGGTTAAATAACCCTTAACTCCAGCATCTTGCTGACTTCAGCTCTGATGCTTTCCTTGACTTGGTCTGACTGTCGATAGATTTTGTTTTTGACGGGTGCACTGCCACCAGTGTCCACATCATGGGTACACCAGTTTGTCAGACCAGGGGTCAAGGAAAAAAGCTTAGCATACTGTTGCAAGACTTGCTTGAAGTCAGTCTGCTGTTGGGCAGAGAGGGTGTCTGAAAAGACAACTCCATCCACTGACCCATCTTTTGAGCTGTAGGAGAGGAGGTCAGGGGGAGGTTCACTCGCTGCTTCCTGTTCCTCATCAGTTACCATCAGCATGGTGATGTCAGCCCTGTCATTGTAGAGCTTTAGGCGGTTCACATGGATATCCCTTTTGGGTGTCCTGCTTGTGCTCAGGTCAACTAAGTAGGTGACCTCACTCTTTTTCTCTAGGATAGGGTAAGGGCCACTCCATCTGTCCTGGAGTGCCCTTGGTGCCACTGGCTCCAACACCCACACCTTTTGCCCAGGTTGAAATTCAACCAGTGCAGCTTTTTGGCCATACCAGTGCTTCTGAAGCTCCTGACTGGCCTCAAGATTTTTGGATGCCTTTTCCATGTACTCAGCCATTCTGGACCTTAGGCCAAGCACATAGTCCACAATATCTTGTTTGGATTCTTGGAGCGGCGTCTCCCAACCCTCTTTTGCAAGACAGATTGGTCCCCTCACAGGATCCCGAAACAGAAGTTAAGTTCAAAGGGGGAAACCCTACTCCCTTCTGTGGCACTTCTCTGTAAGCTAAAAGCAGGCATGGTAACAGGACATCCCATCTCCTTTTGAGTTTCTCAGGGAGCCCCATTATCATACCTTTCAATGTCTTGTTGAATCTCTCAACAAGGCCATTGGTTTGTGGGTTATAGCGTGTAGTAAACCTGTACTGCACTCCACACTCTTTCCACTTGTGTTTGAGGTAAGCAGACATGAAGTTGGAACCTCTGTCTGAAACCATCTCCTTAGGAAACCCTACCCTGGTGAAGACACCAATGAGGGCCTAGGCTACTGCAGGAGCTGTAGTAGTCCTAAGTTGAATTGCCTCAGGGTACCTAGTGGCATGATCCACTACCACTAGTATGAATTTGTTACCTGAGACTGTGGGAGGTTCAAGTGGACCCACTATGTCCACACCTACCCTCTCAAAGGGAACCTCCACCACAGGTAGTGGTATCCGCGGGGCCTTTGGGTGGCCACCTGTCTTGCCACTGGCCTGACAGGTAACACAGGAGCTGACAAACTCCTTCACCTTTTGGTGCATCTGGGACCAGTAAAAGTGGCTAACTAGCCTTTCCCAAGTCTTGGTTTGGCCCAGATGTCCAGCTAGGGGGATATCATGAGCTAAAGGTTGGAGGAACTCCCTGTACTTCTGTGGCACTAAAATTCTCCTGGTGGCTACAGGATTGGGGTCTCTTGCCTCAGTGTACAGTAATCCCTCTTCCCAATAAACTCTGTGGGTACCACTGACCTCTCCCTTTGCTTCTGAAACAGCTTGCCACCTCAGGCTTTCAAGAGTGGGACAGTCTTGCTGCCCCTGGCACAACTCTTCCCTAGAGGGTCCCCTGGGCCCAAGAGTTCAACCAGGTAAGGGTCAAGCTCCATAGGCTCAGTTCCCTCTGGGGTGTCCAAGTCCTCTTCCTGAGGAGAGGGGTTCTGATCATTTTGCTGACCAGAAGCTGGTTCCCAAGTCGTCTTACTTTTTCTCTTGGTAGGTTGGGCCATTCTTTCAGGTTCCAACACTATTTTTTCATCCTGCCTTTTGCTCTGTGCTCTTATTTTTACACACACCAATTCAGGGATATCCAGCATTGCTGCATGGGTTTTTAGTTCAACCTCAGCCCAGGCTGAGGTTTGCAGGTCATTGCCAAGCAGACATGCAGCTGGAAGCTTTGGAGAGACCACTACCTGTTTCAGGCTAGTAACACCCCCCCCCCCGTCTAATGTCGCCATTGCATGGTTAGTGGTAACACTGTCAGCATTGTTGACTGGGTAAGTACGCCCAATCAAATATTGCTCAGGGGAAATCAGTGTGTCTCTCACCATAGTGATACTGGCACCTGTATCCCTCAGAGCCTCTTTCCTAGTTCCATTTATCCAAGGGTATTGTAAGTATTTCTTTAAGTTGGGTGGCCACACAGCTACAGTGGCAAACTCAACTTCCCCCTCTGAAACTAGAACTGCTTCAGTGTGCAACCTGATTTGCTCTGGGCACACTGTTGATCCCATCTGGAGACTGGCTACACCAGGAGTAGCTGTAGCTGTAGGACTAGTGGCCTTCTTGCTAGGGCATGCCTTGTCTCCAGTTAAGTGTCCCAACTTCTTACAGTTGTTACACCAGGCCTTTTCAGGATCAAAGTTCTACCCACTATAGGGCTGTGTAGTATAGGGAGTGTTTTGGGACCCACCCCCCTGTGCAGGTTTTTGGGGCCCTTTAGAAGACTCAGACTTTTTATCTTGGGGATTTTCACCATCTTTCACCTGGGGAGGTTTTGTAACCCCTTTCTTTTGGTCACCCCCAGTGTTGTCTTGGTCACTCCTAGTCTTGACCCAGTGGTCTGCCTTCTTTCCCAATTCTTGGGGAGAAATTAGACCTAGGTCTACCAAATGCTGATGTAACATTTCATTGTGCAGTTACTTAAAATACGTTCCTTCATAAACAAATTTTCCAGTAAAGTCATGCACATTGTGTCCAGTTAACCAACCATCTAGTGTCTTTGTTGGGTAGTCTACAAAATCAATCCAGGACTGGTTTTGGGTTTTGTGAGCCTCCCTGAATCTAATTCTGTACTCCTCAGTTGTGAGTCCAAATCCCTCAATCAAAGTTCTCTTCATGAGGTCATAAGACCATGCAGCTGGCCCAGAAAGGGTCAGCAGTCTGTCTCTGCAGTTACCAGAGAACAGTTCCGACAGGAGTGCCCCCCAGAGAGGTTTCTTCTCTGTTCTCATGTCACAAGCCCTCTCAAAGGCTCTAAACCGTTTAGTGATGTCACCACCCTCCTCAAATTTAGGGACAATCCCTTTGGGGATTTTAGGATCATAAGATTGCTATTTGTCCTTATTATTTGGATTGCTGCCACCGTTAATGGGTGCTAAACCCATCTCCTTTCTCTCTTTTTCTAGAGCCAGGAGTCTGGACTCTAGATCCAATCTTTTGGCCAGCCTTGCTAAAAGGCTGTCCTCATTGAAGCTGCCCTCAATCTCCTCACCAGAACCTGGACCACCTGTGTGGCCTCTAGTCCCCAGAGGTTAACTCTTGGATGTAAGGGTACAGGGACCCTTTCTTCCCTAGGAAGTGATGGAGGTGGTACCTATCTCCATCCTTCTCACCTCCTTCCTCTTCTGCTTGGTCATCACCATTCTCAGAAGGGTGGGCCTTAGCATACTCAGCCAACAGCTCCTGGAGCTTTAGTTTGGTTGGATGTGGGCCCATGGCTATGTTTTTAATTTTTACATAAGGACCTTAACTCCTGAAAAGACAGGTGAAGGTAAGGGGTGAGTTCAAGCTCCTCAACCATGTATGTCATCATGGTTATCTTCACTAATAGCTGGGTTCTTGTTTTGATACATTCTAACAAAAAAGTTCTATTCCCTCTACCCTTGACTACAGTGAGTTTTTGTTTTCTAAAGTTCTAAAGGGACTCAAGCAAGGCCCTAACAAGACGTTTAGTAGTTTGGTAAAAAAAAATGCCAATTTGAAAAAATCAGAATTCTAAAGGCAATTTAAGAGTTCTGTCGTGTGATCAGGTGGTAACCAAGTAGTCCAACAAATGCAAGTTGTGTATCCCACCACTGATCCACCAATGTAAGAAAGTGGCTCTATATATATTATACCAAAATGAGGTATAGTGTGTATAGAGTCCAAGTGTCCCCAGAGGTAGGCAGAGGTTAAAGTTAGATAGAACCTTGCTCTCTTTTTGTGGTATAGTGGTCGAGCAGTAAGGCAGTATCAGAGGACAGTGTTAAGCCCTTGATGTACACACTCAGTCAGCAAATTAATTCACACACCCAAGAACTGAACTCTAGGCCAATTGTTTTTGTATAAAAATATACTGTTGTTTATTTTTAGAACCAAGCAAGCCTGGCACAGGTAAGCATTAAATACTTTTCAGTAATAAGTTACTGGCTATAGAACAGTTTGAAAATGCAAAAGAAATTGCACTTTGACTTACAGGGGATCAGTAGTATGCAACACTTAGCAAATACAGTCCATTGAAATGAATAGGCTTTTTCATTAAATTACAGGTAAGTTACTTTTTACGTTACTTTTCTAACTCAGTGCTGGATACCTAGATTCAGCGCTGGGACATTTCCTGCAAACAGGTAAGTAAATACGTTTTGGTTATTCATGCGATTTTTAAAGAATATTTTCAGATTTCAAAACTCCACACTTAGAAACATTTTGGATAAAAAGTGTCAATGTTATCCTATGGAGGGAAAACAGGTTAATGGTCCTCAGGTGAGTAATCGACTGTGGGAGTTAAGGTTCTGGGGTTAGATTCAGGGGTCCCCTAGGGTCAGTGATGCACTGTTGTTGCACCCTCAGCGGCACTAGGGCGGCCGGGTGCAGAGTGTTGAGGCCCACTGTTATCCAATGGGGGATAGGGGTCCTACAACATGAAAGTGTTACACAGCAAAATGGAAGCGTTTCTCGCTTTGGTGCTGTAGGGAAAAACTTTCAAAGAAAATCACAAGGGAATCAACAGTGCTAAAATATTTAACATATTTGCTACAGTAGAAACTAAGCTACGCATCTGTAAGGGTACACTTGGCAGCAATTGTAGCTTACACGAGGGGAGAAACAGGAAAGAGTTTCTTCACATCACAAGTGGTCAAGAGATTCCTGGAAGGAACAAAGAGGATAGCACCTCCAAAGAGGGTGCCACCACCCACATGGAACCTCAACATTGTACTTGCACCAGTCATGAAGGCACTATTCGAGCTAATCCCAAAGCAACCTTACAGATGCTCACGCTAAAGACTGCGTTTTTAGTGGCAATCACATCACTACGTAGAGTAAGTGAATTGCAGACGCTAACACTGCAAGAGCCCTACTTCCAAATACATAATGACAGAATCGTCATGAGAACTGATCCACTTTTTATGCCAAAGGTGGTATCCAAGTTCCACATTAACCAAACAATTCAAATACCAAGTTTTTTTCCAAAACCCAAAAACACAAGCAGAAAGAGCACTGCACACCCTGGACGCCAGAAGGGCAGTCATGTACTACATTGAGAGAACAAAGGAATGCAGGAAAACAAAGCAGTTCTTTGTCATTTGCAAACAGTTTTCTAGGACGACCAGTCACAAAGAATACCATTGCATGATGGATCGCACAAGTCATACAGTTGTGCCACAATCAGTCAGGTCAAACCTTGCAAGGAGCACCACATGCTCACTCAACAAGGAAGAAAGGAGCAACAGTGGCTTTCCTAACAAACACACCTATTCAGGACATTTGCCAAGCAGCAACATGGTCTTCAATGCACACGTTCACAAAGCACTACTGCGTGGACATTCAGATGAACAAAGAAGCACAAGTAGGACAGAAGGTCTGACAACATATATTCACAAACCAGCGTTCATCTTCCACCCATCCACCACAAGACTAGCAAACCGCTAAAAAGTCTATGCACAGCATAGTGAATCCAGAAAAGATTCATGCTGTAAAACCTATAGTTTCTCGGTGTAGTTTTGCAGCTTGAAGACTTTTCTGGATTCACTAGCGAACCCACCTGCCTCCGCCAGGAAGATGCCACAGGAGGAATAAATAAAGGGAAACTAGAACGAACAATCAAGAAAAGAATCCGAAGATGGCGACCAAAGGTGGGAGCTTCCGGAGGAAGCACGTCGACATCACAGAAGGACACCAAATGGTGGTGTGTCGACGCCCATCAGGCCACGAAAAACAAGCATTGGCATAGCCAATAGGTCTCGCCTTTGGGACCTTATAAGTGTTTAGCCATGCAAGAGTTGCATAACTAAATACTTATAAGGTCCCAAAAGCGAGACCTATTGGCTATGTCAAGCGGCCGTGCGGCCGCTAAAGTGATCGCGATCAAACATCAGCGAAAGTGAAAGTAAGCTCGGTCAAGCGTGGCGCGCGTGCCCGCGCACATGCACTGTAGCTCTAGGCTGGCCTGGTAGCACTTTTTCGAGCCCTCACAAAATGTCTCGCCAGACCAGCCCATGCGCTGGGTCAGGCGAGACCTAAAAAAGGAGAAGAAATACTACAATTCCGGACCCAACCACTAGATGGCGGAATATTGCACAGCATAGTGAATCCAGAAAAGTCTTCAACCTGCAAAACTACACCGACAGGTAAGAAACTAAACGTTTTCACCTGTACTCCAATTTTCAGCTGTGTACCCCACTGGTCATGTGCTGCGACCTCCAGGGGGTAAATAGAAATTCCTTTATGATTGCTGCTATCCAATTCACCTTTGATAGAGAATGTCCAAGTATTTAGACTGCAGCTGCCCGCACCTCCATGAATTCTCGGTTGCCGGGAGTGAATGGTTTCTTTCCTATCTTCCGGCAAAGGCGGCTGCGGGCATCTTTTTCTAGGGGCATGCAAAGCCTCCTCGCCACATACTTTGCTACTTTTTTCAGCTGGTACCCATTCTGTTGATATGGGGTGGATGATGTCATCCGGGTCCAGCTTATCCGAATCCCCTGTGTCATGGGGACCGAAGCTGGGCGCCAAGACCTGGAGGAGCCCCCTTCTTCGTTCGAGTCTCCAGAGGAGTCACCATCTTGTTCAGTCGAGGTGTCAATCACCTCATAAAAGTCTTCCTCCTGCTGGAGGAATGAGAGTCCTCTTCCTCATTGGTAGCCTGTGAGGGTTGCATTGCTATTTTGCCAAGAATAATAGGGAGCGCTGACACTATATGACTATAGGCACCTCGGATGTTGAAAAGGCATATGCGTAAGTGGAGGAAGCCCTGTTAATGCATACATGAGGTATTTTGTGGGCCAGGGGCACACAATTATGCAGGTGTAAGCCAAAGGGACACAGACACCCTATACAATATGGAGGGTAATTCACTGTTTGGCACTGTGTCCCAACACTGGCTTTCAGAGGCTCTAAATCACATACAAACCCCTCAGGGAATCAAAGTAATACCCAAAACATACCCCACAGAGGTGTCAAACCAGAGATGACGGGAATACTGACCCAGCGCTGGCTGGGAGTAACCCTGAGCAGCAGGGACAAGACTGTCAGCTTCAGGCTTCAATGGCACAAACCTAACTCCTGATACGCAGGTGGCTCTCGTGGAGCCAGAGCGCCTTGCTTGTTCCAACTTCTCTAGGGGCTGGTGGACCGCACTGCGGTCAAACAGATGGGCCTCAGAAGCGGTCCAGTGACATCAGGAAATCTGCAAGAGAAAGCGCACGAGTTCGATGTTAAAACATATCAAAAACAAATGAGACCTCACAACCTGCTCTTAAACGGTCTTATTGGAGGGAGAAATATGAAACACTACTTAACTGACTGCTGAGCAGCGAATAAAGTAGGAGAGCGGGCAGTGTCAAAGGACTACGTTGGGACCTCGCTGCAGAGGCTAAAGAGGGACTTATGAACTTTATGATTTTTGTTTCCCTGGTGTTCTAGGGAAAAGTAGTTTTAGAATGCTTTAATGGCTGATGTGTATTTTGATTTGCGATTAAAGTGAAGAAGGAAAGCATAATCCTCACCGCCGGTACGGACATAGAATTTCGTGTAAGAAGGATACTGTAAAACTCCAAATATTACGCAAGTACTCCGGTGCAAGTTACATTTCACCCTGGCCTAGTGCAGAGTTGTATGTTAGGTCTGACACACCGAGGTGTATTATTACTTTCTGCTTCTTCATTGTCCCTCATATGGATCGACAGCCAAGCTCTTAACCCCATCCACAAGAGCTTTCCTATCTTCATTGCCCTCCTCTCCCCAAGAGGCTGTGTTCCCTCGACAAGCTCACTAACGCGGAGAGTTCATTTGCTGATGGTCGCCCGCAGCTGCATGTGCTTCAGATGCACATGGTCAGAATTCTTCCTTTCTCATGTGAGACTTGCTTTTTCGTTGGTGCTGTTGAGAAAGGTCTCAAAACTGTGCTTTTTACAGCATCCTAGATTGTATGGCTTCCCTCCCCTTCTTTCTTTGCTTTTCGATACTTTCTCTGTTTGCATGAACTTACTGTCCTTAAATCACATTTTGAGTATAGATTCGTGGATAATTCATCACTTGTTGGCCACTAATCCTGTTGTATATAGCACTCTGCTGCACATTAAGGCCTGGTCTGTGCTTTATAAGCATTCTAAAAAAATTAAGCTACCAAGGAACACAAACAAAAGTCTGTGGGGCAGGAAATATAGGGGAAATCTCAGAAATGATTACATTTAAAACAGGATAGCAAAGCATATAGACTTTCAATCCTCAACGATAACTTGTCATTCAGATGCCATCAACCATGGGTCATGTCATAGCCTGGAAAAAGGGTTGGTAGTCACTTATGTTAACAAGCATTTACAATGCAACGGTCTCGGCATTGTTAAAGTTAGAGCTATTGGCATTGCTCATGACAATGCCGTTTCTTTCAATGTTTTAAAAACAAAAACATAAACAAAAATAATGTCATGAGCAATGCCAATAGCTCTAACTTTACCAATGCCGAGACCATTGCATTGTAAATGCTTGTTAAAAACCGGCATGGCGCCCGGTAAACCAGACGAAGCAACGCAGCACCGTGACTGAGAGGCAAGGAAGGGAGATTCATTTCCTTTAGGTACGAGTCTAGTCACTAAGGGCCTGGCTTGGTCTCTAGGGTCTGTATTGTTTTAGGCTAGTGATGCAATTGTGTATTATTTATAGCCTTGAGAATAGCGTGATGCTGAAGAAGGCCTTTCTCTCGTGGAGTCAATGCGGGTTCGCTAAGGTGAAAACTCAGTTTTCTCACCTACACACTTTTTGGGTGTGATGAAGTTGTAGTAAAGATTCAGGCACCCCTATTCATAAACCAACAGTGTGGTTTAGAGGATGCAAAGCATGGTACTTGCATGTAACATAGCAATAAGGCATACCTCTTGTTTTTAAACACTTTGGGCATTATATGATGCAGTGGTGACCACTAACATATGTGTTGTGAGGGTTAGGACACCACCAGAGTGCCACTTGAATGTATTTATGTATACATATTTAGTCCTAATGTAATTGAATTAGATATAGGTTTGGTTTTTGAAGGTGGATGTTATCAACTATGTAAATCCTTGTGCGTTTTCATGAAGAGGCCCGGAGTAAGAGGGCCGAAACAAAACAATATTTTACATTCATGGATTGTTTACGGAGCACCCTAAGGTCATACATAGGCTGTATTTTGTCCTTTTTTGAACTACTCTAATAGTGGACTCTGCTTGAAAAAATAATTTTGAGACACTCGGGTAAAGAAATACACAGGGATCACAAGAATTAATTAAGAAGCATAATTGTCTTTGTTCATGTATGTATACAATGTCCTGTATTTGACTAATGTATGTTCAAAGTGTGGTTATACTATATTAAAGTAAAGCAATCTCAACTTGCACAATCATATGAAAAAATCTTTGGTCTCCAACAGTGAACCATGTCTATTCTAGAGTTACGAATGAGAGCAAGATTCCTCAAATGTTCCCAGCGTTCTGCAGCGTGTACGCGCAGGCCCCGCATACGCGGACACGTCACGTCACGTCACTACACTTAGATTTCTAGGTGTGTAGGTTGGGTGGGAAGGATGTCAAGGTGTTTATTTTATACGCAGTTCACACCAGTCCTAACAATGGACAGAGGCAGAAAGGTGTGTGCTAAACAGCTTGACACGACTGTTCAGTGGCTTGTTTGGAGGTTTATTTGGCACCGTAGTGGTCAGTCTCAGCAGAGGGGCCAAGGATTTATTAGAGACGCAGCCTGCTCGACACTCCTCAGTGAACAGGATTCACTAAAGTGGTTTCCTACAACTCTACCCAGATTGCCAGGGGCGTCACGATGCTCTTATATAGAGAGGGCATTATCAGAAATATGAATCGTGACGAGACATCAGTTTAAAGTCACTGAGTCTTTGGTTGGGCACACAACTGACTTCACGTCAGGATGGAGCAAGCACCCCTCTGCAGTAAAATACCATAAATGATCAGAAAAAATGTGTAAAAGAAAGGAGACAGGGTGGTTGTCCTGTGCTACAAGGCGACAGGTTTCATGTGAGCAGGACATGTCATAATGACAGGTGCAATAACTCAAATCTGTTGATTATTAAAACTTTCTTTTCTTTTGAGGTCAGCATAGCATTATACTTTTTCCAAATGAGCACTGGGAAAGGTCTGCCAGTCGCTGGCTAATAGTGAAGCATTGAAATTGAATGTTTTTTGCTGAAAATGCACAAACCCTTCGATGCCACCCCTCTGGACACATGAATGTGTACGGTACTATAAAGGCAACCCACAAAGTGCAATATGTTTGAAAGAGGAACGCCCACGACGCGGCTCAATAACTGCTGTCTGGAATCCCCACTGACGGTTCGTGCAGTGCGTGCGCCCACTTAAATAACCACACTGCACGCAGAGGCGCAACTAGAGCCAAATTTCGGGGGGGGGGCTGAGCAAAAATTTCGGGGGGGGCTGAACTTTAAGCAATAGGCAGAGTGGAGCTGCAGGGGCTCTTAGAAGGGGTGAAACAACAGCGAGGCCTCATTAACATGCAAATGGTCTTTTAAAGACCTGTGAAGTGCTCGGGTGCGGCTGCTTTTTTGCCCGGGAAGCTGTCTCATCCCGGGCTGCCACACACGACGGGGGGGGCTGAAGCCCTGTGAGTCCAATGGGTGTTGCGCGCCTGACTGCACGTATACCCAGGCGTGCACGGAAGGCAATGGAACCATGCGCACCAGGTGAACAATGCTCTTTATCACAAAGGTGCTGCTTGCCACTAACACTCCGTTGGTTTGCACTGTACTGTACAGTGCCCAATGAAGTGGCGGTGTAGTGCAGACACGAACAGCTAAGGGTTAACTGGCTCCAAGAGGAGCTGACGCGCTCCCTCTGGAGAACGGTTGTAACTGTCCAGGTTTATTGAAAGCTTCTTGTGTATTGTTTATGGAGACACTTGCTAGCTCGTACAGCACCAGGGTTCATACTTATTTACCTCCAGCTGAAACTTAGGAGTTTTCTTGTTCATTCGTTAACTGATGGTTCCAGATAGCATTTGGCCTGGTGTATGCATTTCCCAATTCATAGCTGTTACTACATGTTGACAAACGCACAAAACGGCATCTCAAAGGGGTCCATAGTATTTCTATTTTCAGTCACGGGAAACGTCATTTCACACAGGCTCTTGATTGTCAATAATTCTTGTGTGAAAGATGACTGCGGAGACTCTATTTCAACTATTATCAAGTCTTCATTGATATCAGTCAACTACTCCCACGTCATTCAATGTCTTCAATCAGAAAATAAAACGTGACTTACACAAGTGCACCTTGCAGGTCACAAAAAAAACAAATAAAAGCTGCCTGCATTAACCATCAATCACTTGGAGGCAGATACAAAGATGCCTTTTTGTAACCAGAGGATAACTATGTAAGCACAAGGCTTCATTGCAACCTTCTGCCCAACGAGGAAACAATGAAGCACCCTGTACAATCAGTTGCACTATTTACTATTGACAACCACTCCACTATGTAGATAATTTCACCTGGTTACAATTATTCGCATGGGTTACCCTATAGTGGCTCTGGGAAAACTCTAGGAGTGCATGCCTAGGCCCTGACCCTGGTAGGTACTGTGTGTGGGAGCTCTTGTTACCGCACATATTGCAATTATGAAGTGTGTGACAGGCACTGCACCCCCTGCATTTTCACAGCTAGAGTTTAGCATGTCAGTCCCATCATATTGTGCTGCCGGAAAACCTCTGGTAGATAATGAGACTTGTGGTTCGAGTGCGTATTTGCTGAGGATTTTGGTGCGGTCGCATACTATATCTGGTGTGATAAACGTAACACACTTTCCACTTCGGCCACAGCCAGGGTCTCATAATTTGCATTACACATGAGTTGTGAACCATCTATTTGGGACGATCGTCTGTCTGCGATTGTATAGCATGACTTTAGCAAATATATGATAAACACACGTTTCATTTTCAACGAAACTAACACAGTTTAGTGTCAGAAAATCATAGCATCCGTGAACCGTTCTAAAAAGCTCTTTACTGGTGCGGAAGACATCTTCAAGTGCACACTTGTTCAAAAATGGCCTGTGGTCCAAAAACACCAACTTGTTAAGGGCACATATATTATTAATTTGCTTTCACTAAATTAATGGAAATCCGAGCTCTGACCCGGCCTGTAGCCCCCGCCCCCCCCCCCCCCCCCCTCGACATTATTGATTTTTCGAAGAGCTCAGCTCTGAACAGCCTTTAACGAACTAAGCAAAGATTGACTTCCCACGCCGATCACATTTGCTAATGTCCCATCATCAAATATTAAGAAAATCAGACATGGCTTACACCAAAGCTTGAAACATGCAAACACTCTATCGCTGCGAATAAGTGGGCCCACGCAACATGTTTAACATATCCGAGACCATAGTGGGAGCAAAGTCCTTATCTCATCTTTTTTTCACTTTTTTCATAGACATAAAGGCATCCTTTTACGTACTTGGGGATTAAGCACAGACATCTTCTGCGAGCGCTGTGAGGGGCGGTTCTAACTCTCCCTCTTCATGGCCACACACATGCAATAGCCATGTGTGGAGAGCGCCACAAACTTTACCAGCATGATGAAAGACGCCCGAGTCCCGTTTCACTGCAGACAGTCCAGCATCACTAGCAGGTTATATGTTACCTCTGCAGCAGGCAGCCGTCACAAGCAAGGGCTCCGGTGACACTTCACCCACAAGTCTGAAAAAAGCAACCCTGGTGGAGCCAGGGGAGGACGGTGCACTGCCGCGAGGGCTCCTCCTCACGAGCACCAAGGAAGCTCAAAAATCCACAGCCGCCTACGGCTCGAGAGACAGCGACAAGGAAACAGCCAACGTGGGGAGGAAATGTATTAAGGGGAAGAAGGCGGCAGCAACAGCCAGCGATCCTCGGCTACAGCCCGTCCAGCGATATTGATTGAGGATACCACGGCACAGTGGCTGCAGTCTTGGAGACGAGCAGAATGGAGTTCAGCCAGGCACAAAGGTCTCCATGGAAACGGTGAATTTAGACCCCCACCGGCATTATTTATGCAACATTTCATCACAAAAGGACCCTCACCCTAGCCGGGCCAGTGGAGTCTACAATTTTCCAATCTCTCCCGCTCCCTCTCTTATTTCCAGGGCTGCCTCTTGGCTGCTTCCATCGCAAGCTCGGATCACACAATGGACGCATCCTGCCTCGCGCTGCGTGGGTGCCATGTTTGCGCCGAAGGGGAGGGGCTGCGCGAGCGAGGATGGAGCGTGGAGGGGAAGCGCAAGACAGCAGAACCTGGAGAGGACAACCCGAGAGTCCTTCGGTGAGAGGAAGAAGTGAAAGTGAAGCTTGGCGGGAAGTGACATTGAATGGGAGGAAGCGGGCGAGAAATTGAACAAGTATTGGAAATTAACAAATGCGTCCGGACGCCGGGACACCACCGCCTTTCTCCGAGGCAAAGCAGAAATGCCTCGGAGAAACGCAGCCTCGGTTTCGGATTCGGGGGCGTGTTTCTTTTTCTCTCCTCTTGCCATTGGCTGGAGGAGAGAAAAACACGCCCTGCGAAAAGCAACGAAAAAACACGCCCCCCGATCCGAAAAGGACGGGGCTTCAACGGAGTGACTGGACCTCTTCTCCAGTGGCTGGCCAGCATTTAAGAGGCCAGCCAATGGAGAACAGGAGAGAAGAGGGGCGGGTGCAAGCCACTCTTCTCAAAGACATTAAATCACCGGACTTCCGGTCTGCCGACCGGATGGTCCCGAGACCTAAAAAGGAAACCATTTTGAATTAACTCATTTCCAGGTGAGCTAAGTGCTCTGTTTATGAGCAGCTTGCTAAACAGTCCTCATCTAGGTACCTGGTAGGGGACCCATGGTGTGAAACTACCCTATTGCAAATATACTTGGTATGCCTGAAATCATTAAGTGGATGTTGGCATAGTGCTTCTGGGTCACAGCTTTTATCTCTTGTGCGGTAGTATTCATTGTGAGTGAATACTGAAAATGTATTTCAAGGGAAATGAAAATGTTGAGACGATGGACTCAAAGCAGCGAAATAAAGGTGGTTGCTTCCAGGCTGCCCACCAAATTGTAAGGTTTTGTAAACAAAGGGTGAGATGAAATTGCTCCTAAGCTCCCTACACAATTCTCTTGAAGACCATAAACGTGGCATGGTATGGGATGTAGTGGTAGAAACATTGTGGTACATGTCATCAAGAACTACAGCAGTTTGTGGAAGTGTCCAACTGAAAGTAAATGGGTATTAAATGGCTATTTCTGGACCCGGGATAAAATCGCAGAATATCTCCTCATGGAATCTCTTCACCCTGGAGATGCTGTGGAAGGATGACTCATTCAGCCACATCTAATGGAAACGCCCCAGGACTAAATATTCCTAGAACTGTTTGATCGAAATGATTATGCAGCCTCTCGCATTTGTGTTAATGCTTAACCGCATGAAAGTTACGATGCACAAGTAATGTATTTTTACTGCTTTCTAGACAATAAGCTCCCATAATCTGGTAAGATCCTGCCTGGGACGATTCTGCATGGAATCCTAACTGACTTCCAAAATTTTCCTTTACATAAAGATAATTGTTCGTGAAAGGACTTAATTAATCAAATCATGTTTGGAAATCTAGAGTGGGCTTACTCCTATAGTGTTTAAGTGGTTGCGCTGTTATGCAAAATAATTTGGTTTGGATGGGCAAAGGGAATAAAATGTAATTATTCCTTTTAGCAATTTTTTTTAGGTTATTGTACTAAATATTGTTGAAAAACACTTTATTGTTTAAATTATTTATAATGTTAGGGAATCATGTCCATAAAACTCTAATTACAGTATTGTAATAGAAAATGTATTCTCCATATTAAATCATTGTACCGGTTTTTATAGGCTGTCAAAGTGTCTGTTAAGACAGGAATACCCTTAGATGTTCTTCCACAGCGGGGACTTACAGCAAAACAAGTTGAACGTATGCAGTTGATCAATGACAGTGACTTGCCCCGGGCAGCAACTCAACCACGTGACAAAGAAGAAACCAAGGAGGAACGTAAAGCCCGAAAACACGCCATAAAAAATGAACGAAAGGTGAGATTTTATAGTGTAGCTATGCCTCGATATATGTTTTTTTGAAGAACGATTACTTTTGAGTATAAACAGCAGCTTCCACCCCTCTACCGCAAATACCATTATAATGAGGTATTCCGGTTTTATGGTATTTTTTTTATCATTTCCATCTGTATTTATTCATATTTATTTTTTGGCCATCGTAATGGTATTAATCCATATTTATTTTGTGTTTTGTGAACAGATGGTGTGATAACTCGTATTTTTCACATTTATTTAAGAAATAAACATGCATTCAAACATTGATGCCTGTTAGGTTTTTAGCACATTACACAGCCAAAAATAATAAACCTACCATAAAATTTAGCATAGTAGCACAAATAATATGTCGAAATTTAAGCATATCTCATCGAGCTTTGTAACTTTCCATGATGCCAATATGTACAGTTATTGGCCTGAAAGTCATTAATTCCAGCATGGAGATTCACTCAAAAGTAGACACATTTCCTCTATTTTTAAAAATAATTACAGACCGGTAACACAATGTTTTCTATCTGTAAAAATCAGTAAAAACGGAAAACAGGGAGCCCCAATTAGAATGAACATTTTTTAGCCACCTGTTGGACTTGGCCCTTTTTGCAGGGTCTTCCCTAAACTTTTTGCCTTTCTCCTAGCCTTTTGACATGGTGTTGGTGCTTTTGGGACTCTGGGCACTTTAGCCCTGCTATCCAGTGTAAAGTGCGTGTGCTCACTGTGATAAACTGGTAAGATTGGTCTACACCTGTTTGGCTTATTTAATTTACCAGTCAGTCCCTTGTATAGTGGTATCTCATATACCCAGGGCTGGTAAATTAAATGCTACTGGTGGGCTTGCAGCATTGATTGTGCCACCCACCAAAGTAGCCTTTCAAACCTATCCCAGGCCTCTGCCATTGTAAGCCCTGTGCGTGCAGTGTTACTGCCGCTGTGACGTGACACCTAAAGTGTGTGCCATGTCTGTGATCCCCCCCCCCCCCCCCATTTTACTGCATATCAGTCACTCCTAAGGTAGGCCCTAGCTAGCCCTATGGGCAGGGTGCATTGTAGGTAAAAGGTAGGGCATGTACCTTAAGTGTGTGACATGTCCTGGTAGTGATAAGCAGCCATTTTGATTTCTCAGTGCTGCGAGGCTGCCCTCCCATAGGAATGCATTGGGGATTCCCTGATAAGTGTTTCAGTGGTAATTCCTGATATGAGAGGAGCAGCATGGTCAAGTTCGGTATATTTGGAATAGTGATAATAAATGCTACGCAATGGTGTGCGCAGATTAATTATAAATATTTTAGAAATGCCACTTTTAAAAGTTGCATTTCTGTGTGCTATGTGTTTGCCTCCCTGGTGTGGATTGCTGGTGAGGTGTGTGTGTGGCTCCAGGAGGGGCAGGGTGAGTTAGCGCTAGGCTGAATAGGGCATCTGCATTTGGAGTAGTGGGAAGAGTAGTCCCCTGACCCTGAATGGGATTGTGCCTGCCTGGGTGAATGCTGCCTCCGCCCCCCTGTGGTGTGTCTGTTGACAGAGCCCCAACCTGCCAAAGGAGGGTGGGAGCCCTGTAAGCAAAGTGCAACCCCTCCCCCCCCCCCCCACCACCAGAACCAAGGGAAATGTGGATATAAATATTGGGGCTGTGACCCCATGAAAGGTGTGCTTCCTTGTGCTGAGGGAACTTGCTGCTGCCGGTCTCCAGGAAGAACCGCCACAAGGGACTGCATCCCTGCTGGAGGGCCCTGTGAGCTGGCCTGCCTGGGCTCAGCCTTTTGCCCCTAGAACTTTGCCCTGGATCTGAGGGAGCCTTAGCACCTCATGGGCGCTCTATTCGCCTTTCCAGGAGCATGGGTGGCCTGCAGCACTGTGCTGCGTGATGTAGAAGGAGTCTCGGGGTAGGGATTCCCCCGAGCTGCTGGGAGACGGCGGGAGCCCACCCCGCATTGAGGCGTCCTTAATAGCGGGAGCCCACCCCGCTTTTGGTTTTATTTACGGGCAAGTGCCCACCACGCACTGAGAAGCCGCTGAGAACAGGTGCTGCCGGGCCGCTGCCTGGGCAACCCGGAAGTCAGGCAAAAACTGCCTGTTGTGGGCGGAGCAAAGCAGCCGGCCAATTGCAGGGTGGCCAAAAAGGAAGCTGAGCTGAGGAAGGGGGCCCCTGTGCACTGGAGGGAGCCTGGTGTGTTGCCTCAAGCGTCGGAGTCTGGTGAGCTCCAACCCGTGTCTGATGGTGGAGAGAGGCGGGCTCGCCGGTGAAAGCCTGAAGATAGAAGTCCCATGAGCTGGGCCTGGCGAGGCACGCTGCCGGTATCTAGAGTCCTGCTTTCGCCCCAAGACCAGCGGAGTCCCGAGAGAGCCCCGGTGAGTGGGGTTGAAGCTCCAGTTGAGCACAGTTGGTGCCAGTGCAGGAGTTTGTTTTGGGCCAAGTTGAGGCCCAGTGCAAAAGCCCCGATGTGAGGGGGCTAAGCAGGCGTACCAGTTCTTATTGGCACCAGGAAGAGCCCGGTGATCGGGGCTCCCCCAGGCACAGTTGGTGTCACAGCCCATTTTCTCAGCTGCACAGCAAGAGCGCGGGCAGCTGCGCCGAGGAGCAAATTTGTTGCAGAGTCCCAGTGGGGGACTAGGGAGGCACAGAGGTGCCAGGCCTTATTCTCATCAGCTGCTCCGCTCTTTAGCGGCATCTGCAACACAGGGGCATTTTTGTCTTAATGAGGAAGGAGTGAGATACACTCCTCAGCCCCAGCGCATTGCGCTATTTTGCTTTTGCTGCTGTTGCAGCCCTAGGGCTAATTGAGAAATCCCTATCTTCGAGCCCTGACTTTCTGGACACAGGGCATTTGAGCCCCAGTTAAAGGCCAGTTGGCCTGGGCTCAACTTTATGGTTGGTATGGCGCAAGGCCCTAATGTGATTTATGCCTCTGATGTTTATGCTTATGAGGTTTTATGCCTACAGATATTGCTATGAGATTTAAGCATGATGTGATTTATTCCTACTGTTATTTCTTCAAGTTGATACCTAATGAGTAATGTGTGAGGTTATTGCATAATGTGTTTATGCTGGTGAGGCCTAATGTGTAATGTGTTTATGCTAATGAGGTGTGGGCCTAATGTGTATATACCTAATGTCATGCTATGATATTTTAGGATGGTGTCTAACGCTAATGTGATAATGCTGAGGTCATTATGGTACCAGTAGTTACTGGTTGTGTTTTATATTTACTACCTGCATTCTGATGGTTCAGACCGTGGCCAATTGGCCTGGTACTGTATATAATCCCCTGTGAATATTGCCTGGTGCCAGTTGGCACAGTGTAAATGCGTGATCATGTTTCTAATGTGTTTATGATAATACAAAGGCTATTTTTGATATAACCTTGTGTGGAGTTTTTGTAGTGTGTTGCTACAGTGTGTGTGTGTGTGTGTGTGTGTGTGTGTGTGTGTGTTGCGCAAACTCTTTACACATTGCCTCTGGGATAAGCCTGGCTGCTCGTGCCAAGATACCAAGGGGGTGAGCAGGGGTTATCTTCAGCTTGTAAGTCCCTTGCCCTGACTAGAGTGGTGGTTTCTGCCTGGCTTACGCGCAAGCCCTTACCAACCAGAAATCCCATTTCTAACACCACCTTAATTATATGTAATAGGCAAGGACAGCACTAATTGCACAATCCCTGATTTTAATTCAATATAGCTTTGGACTGAGTTTCAAACTATGTACATCTCTCCCTGTGCACCCAGTACAGTCAGTCAAGGCAGCTGCTCCAGTGGGGTGTTTGCTGAGTCATGCTGTGTTTTCAACATTTGTTCCCAGAACTTGATTACAATTCATGGTAACATGTGCCATCTTGTCCACATTATGTAAACATTCTGATGATGCAACATACCCAAAGGATCTAGGCTGAGTCTTAAGTAGTATACCCTGTGTGAAATTTTAATTGAATTAATCTAAAGTTAGCCATAAAGACTAACTCTCGGGTTGTCCAATCCCTCCCTCTGTCACTTTAATGCATTTCTCCTACATCATTCTCTCCCACCCAATCTTTATCTTTTCTAGAGTGCATGGCATTGTTTACTTGAGATGTATATGTCATTATCACAGTCTTAATTGACACCTAGCTTTCTAATAAACACTTTATAGGGATACACTTGCATAGCTCCTTCTTATACAGTGTATGCTACGGTCAGTATTTAAAAAGCTGCATCGAGGCATGTCAAACACCGAAATCAACTGCACAAATGTTAGAATTGCCTCCTTCATGGCCTCTCCAAAGAAGACTTTAGGTACCAAAAAGGCAGTATGTATGTATAAATAATGCTGCTCTCCTAATCAGAGACAACATAAGGTGCCTCCATCTCCCTACTTCCTTTATGAAATGCCTTAGTTGTGAGTCTAGATTACAAACTTAGAATTGCTAACATTTTTTGGGCACACAAATCCCTAGATTTTAATCCCTTATGCTTGGCTCTTAATGGAATATTTACCTATCCGACAGCCATTTATTGAGTATTGACCAGAAGTTCTCAAATTACTTTGAAACCAGATAATTGCCCATATGTTCAAAAGACCTGGCGCAGTTGTCAGATTGTATCATTTGGATTTGCTGCGTATTGCAGAACATCTGCATGGAGCATTATCCTGTCTTCCTATTCTGGGCACCATCTAGTCCTCGTGACACTGACTAAAGCAACTATGGCTGTCCAGCACACTAATGGTTCCAAAGTGAAAGCAAAATGTATTGGAGACAACGAGCATCCTTGCCTGGTTCCTCTCTTTAAGAGACAAGGTGCAGACACTGTCCCATTCACCCTGGCTCCGTCCATAGTCAATCTATACAACAATTCAGTCCAGGCAAGAATCCTCAGTGCTACACCCATCTTTTTCAGTTCTGCGCCCAAAACACCGAGCCAAACCCATCCAATGATAGGACTGCCATTTCCTCTCCCATTCCGCTTGATGTGTCCAGTCAATTATTTAATAATTTAAGATTCAATGTGGTGGGCGTATTTGGCATAAATCCAGATTGGTCCAGATTTACCAGTGTGTCAGTCACACCGAACAGTAACCAAACCTAACAGTAGTTTTACCAAAACTTTGAGGAACATTTTTGTTTCATTTTTTAACAGTAGCATTGAATCAAACGAATCGCACCTATCCCTTGCCTTCGCACACCAGCGCATCAAGGCTATCGGGTCTAATCTGAAGTCTTTTCTGAAGTAATTTCTCCTCTTCCATAGCAGATCATTAAATATGCCATGGAGATATGGGACAATTCTGCCCTATCGTTTCTTACACAACTCTGCTTGGAATCAATTTGGTCCCGATGCTTTCCCAGATTGAAGCTCTGAGAGTACGGCCTTAACTTAATCTTCTGTGAATTAACCCTCCAAGAATTCTTGGTCAGCCTCACAGAGACTTGGCATTGGAAGCGCTACTACAAAGGCCCTTACTTCATACCTTGGTTGAGCATAGGTAGCACCATAAAAATCTCCCTAATACATGTACCTCAGCCGTCTCTATTCTTCCTTGAACTAGTTTCTCTGTAGCATCTTGCCTTCCTTAGATGCATCTATTCTCTTAATCCTTTCTGCTCAACCACGCTAGAAGCTTACTTTATTTATTCCCTGATTCATTAATTCTTTGTTGGAAATTTAGAAATTGAGTTTTTGGCTTACTCTATCCAAGATATCTGTATACCTCCTGTTTTGCAACCACATGCTTCTGCCATGTTGAATCTCCATCATCTACAATCCTTTTCAGTCTCACGTCAGCCTCTAAGAGTTCTTTTGTCCTAATTGTTGAATTTCTTTTTCCCAATTTTATGGCTGGGATCTGTCTTTACCGCCTTGTATACTTCACACAATGTAGTTTAGGAATTCACTGATCCCACAGTTTGCTGGAAATACTGGCCCTTAGCATCCTGATATTTTAAACTGTCTCAAGAACCTAAAGATTCCAAGCTTTCATCCCCATGCTCTCTTCTCTAATACTGAGGTATACGTATTGCACATTACACTCATCCCTGGCCCTCCAGGCATCAATGAGTCCCCTAGTCATCACAAAAGCTTTCCCTTGGAGACACAAGTCTTAGAAGACCTTCAACCCTTCTCCACATCAGTCACCAAATTACAGTTGTTCCCACCGTCTCGGAGTGGTTCCAATACCTGAGCTGCAGTTTTATCAGTAACTCTGTGTTTCAGTCTAGCAGGAAGGAACATAGACCCTATCAACTTCTCCATCCCAATCCCATCAACTGCTGCTTAGGTTTTACTCACTACAAAAGGGATGGATCTATTCACTAGTATTGCAAGTCCTCTTGAATGAGTGGAATAGTCCACAGGGGCCAACAGTTTCCATTTCCCTGTTCCTATGAGCCTGCATTTATTTCCTATCAGGTGAGTTTCTTGCAGCAGTATCACATCCAGTCTATGCCGCATCAGCATTCAAAGTACGATTCCACTCTTCTCGTTACTCCCCAATCCATTGGCATCCAAGGTCTGTAATGTATATCCCCCTTTCACTTGCGGCATACAGATTTAAAGCTTGATCTTTAAGATTCCACTGTAGGAATGCTGCCTCATTTTAAAACTTTTTTGCAGTGGCTGTTTTTTTCAATACAAATCTAACCCCGCACTCCCTTTCTCAACTTTGCACTGTGGATTATAACACACTCCCCAAAAGCACTATATGCCTGCCGCCATAACAAAAATATAGAACCAAACCAGATTTTATATAGCTATAGGAACACAAAGCATATTGCACACTGACATAACATCAGTAGTGTGCATTTCACGCCGTCCCACAACTCTTTGTGTTGTGGTTGGAAGCAGGCTCTTTATATAGTGGACTAAAAAGAGGTCCACTGTGTAAAGAGTCGAAGTAAACCTGAACTGGTTCACAGAGGCACAAATGACACTCTAAATGCGTCTGGGTGCAGATGTGTGTTACAGCGTTGGGTGCCCCTTCACTTGGGAACTGTCCGGTAAGAAAGGCTGGGATTGGGGTGGGCGGTCCGGGGTCTACCCACTGGGGGCTCATTCCCTTGAGATGCTTGGGCACTTCTCAGGGTGTAGGACTCAGGTGAGGTTGTGTCTTTTGGAATCTGGTTCGATGCTGGAGTCACTCACTGTTGGAGGGGACCTGCAAAAAGAGGTTGCAGACGACGACCAAGTCCAGTCTGGCCAGACCTAAGGATGGGTTTGGCTCTTGTGGGTCTCACCACCACGTGGGCACTGTCACCTACCTCGGACTCAGGCTGTGGGCGGGGGTACAGAGGCAGTTTGAGGTGTTGGCGGTCAGAGGCTCACGTCTTTGGTTCTTCAGGAGAGGGCAAACAGGACAGCTGGGTCACTCTTGGTGTGGGTCTAACTATCCCTGAAGTCCCTGGATGTGCAGGTTGTTTTTTCTCTGCGTTGGTGTCCGTAACGGACAAGCCTCAGTTGCTGCAAGGGGTCTGGTACCCCAGCTGTTGGTACTGCACAACTCTGGTCGGTCTTGTCATCCCCACACTTGGAGGAAAGACAGAGCTCACCTGTAGGAGCGCAGTGACCCTCTTCCTGGGAAGCTGCAGTGTCCTGGTAGGTAGCAGGACAAGAAACCGGACCATGCTTATTTGGTGCCTGCAACTGCAGGGGAGTAGCTCCTCTACTCCATGGGAGTGGCTTCTCTACTCCAAGGGAGTTTCTTTGGCAATTGTCAAAGCACTGTCTGCCCTCCGGATTTCTTGGAGTCTGCACAGCAGAAGGACGAGTGGGTTGCTCCATGAGGGTTGGGTAAAGCAGATAGGCATTCTTCTTTATCCACTTCTGTTGTGTCCATCGAAATCTGAAGTCCTGGTATCAGAGGGTCCCCATAATACTCATTTTAGGGGTATTAAGGAAAGTGAGGGGTAGTAGCCAATGGGCTACTTACCCCTTGGGTCACTACACCCCCTAAACGACCACTTTCTTTGAGGAGTGGGCATCACCCTGTCCCAGAGTTCCTAATCCCACAACACACAAGATGGTGGAATTTCTAAATGTGTCACTTCAGGCTGTTTACCCTAGAGGTGTGTCTAGCCTGGCAGTGCAACACGCCTCCTGCATAGCTACATTTTCCCACTGGCCCTGGTGGCAGATGGGCCCAGGGGTTGCATTTCCGGTGTCTGGGGAAGTCTTGGATCACATATCAAAGGTGGCAGAGACCTTTGAATCCGCCTACCTTGATATGCAGATCACCGGTCATCCTGCTTGGAGGAGAGATGTAAATCCCTCCTGCCAGAGCAGGCATTGCTTTTGTCCTCTGAGAGCGGGGCTCTCACCTCCCAGGGGGTCAGAAACTTGTCTGTGTTGGCAGGCTGGACTCGACCAGTCGGGCAGCAATCTAGAGGACCAGTTGGGTTCAGGGGGTACCTTTAAGGGGCCCTTTTGATGCATGTATTAATAAATCTATCACTGGAATCAGTGTGGGTTTAATAATATGCGGTGTTTGATAACAAATATCATAGGTTTAATTGAAGCTATTGTGTAGCTAGGAAACTCGTTTTGACCAGTGCCCAGTACATACCGTAAGATGACTTCCCCTGCTCACTTGTAATATCTAGCAAGGGAGCTAGACATTACAGGGGCCTATCTGCTCACACAGATAGGTCCTCACATGTGCTATAATGCCTCATGCCTTAGGGCTCCAAGGCCTGCTGTAGGGGTGACTTACATATAGCCTATGCTGTGTCTTTGGCATGGCACATAAGAGTGTGCCATATCATGTTTTCAAACATTGTTTGCACCATGTCACACATCCTGCAATGGCAGTCTGTGTGTGGGTTCCTTTACGGTGGCATAAGATATGCAGCCGCCCTTAGGGACCCTCTTTAGTAACCATGTCATAGGTATCTGGGAGTACCAATTACTAAGGACTTACAGGGTACTAAAGTCCTTTGCCAATTGTGAAACAATCAGACATCACTTTGTTTCAGGTTTAGATTTCTTTTATTGTTTCAATTAACAAAACAATATACAGTGCCATTGAGCATTATATTCAGCAGGCGACCTCGCGGAATCGATCATGGCTAAGGCAAAGAGTATAGAGCATGACAAAAGAAATGAAACAACCCCCCCCCCCCCCCTCCTCCAAAAGAAAAAGAAACGTAAGGGAAATTTACGCTAGGCTTCTGTCCGAGCAAGAGTCGGCCTAAGAAAGGAAGGTCTATGTAGTAGCTTGATCAGTTGAGGCTGACTGGACAGGTGGGTCCGCAAGTTTCAAAAGTCGCAACTATTTGGGGCATGTGAGTTCCGTGAAGTCAGTAGATAACAAAGTGAGCAGCGGTTCCCACAAGTCATGAAAGGAGGCGCCAGGGTGAGTAAGTGAAGGAAAGAGCACTAGCACTGAGGTGTGGTTAGCAGTCCTCAGTGCACAGCCAGAGTCAAAAATCACCATCCAATAGCTAAAAAGGGGTCAAAAAGTGGAGGGACAACTGCACTAAAAGCCAAATTTCCTACACTTGGACACCTTAAAAAGTCTTCAGAACTCTAGCCATGCCTCTGGCAAATTGTTTAATGATGGGGTGGGACACTTTGGTGTTTGTTAAGGGTAGTTTTAATTTTTAACTTACTGTTTTGAACATTGTGGTTCTTGTTCTGGCCTTTTCCATCTCAGCACCCAGGATCTGGAACAACACATTGTTTCCATTAAGAACGTCCCCAACACTGCTCCAGTTTAGCAAAGAGTTGAAGACTCCGTTCTTTAAATAACACTAGATCACAATGTATTAAGCATCATCAACACAGCTCCATCTCCACTTGGTTGTTGACTCTATAATTGTCTTTGACCATGTACACCGTGCTGCAGCCTTTTATTTCAGCTCGTAGAGCCATGAAAAATACAAAATATATCATTCCTTTAAAAGTCCTATAAAAACATGCAATTTAGTTAAAATAGAACATAGGTCATTACAATGCAATTACAGTAAGGGATTAAAGACCTCCATACTGTTCTGTAGCATTAATAAAATGTGATACAGTTAGTAAAAATACTAGAACAGTTGTCCACAGACCCCCCCCAAAATACATTCCTACTGAACATGAATAAAAGCACTTGTACATTAAAAATATATGCTGAAAACTTAACACTGTTTGAAAAAGACCCAGACTCATGCCCAATTTCCAGTCAGACAATATAATATGGTCGCTTGTGCAAAAAGTGCTCTTACATCTTGATTCCTTTAGGTCCAATAGCCTTCACCCTAATGTGCCATATTGAAGACAAATATCTTGAGATTGAGAAAATAATACATTCTTTGGTGTCTGTCTTGCATACTCTCAAGGCGTTCTAAAGATCACTAAGACCAAGACGACGACAAAGGGGAGTAATCAAATATGAACGCTGCTTTGAATAAGCACTAATAAAACATAGTACATGTTCATAATTTTCCACTCCCTGGCTACTATAGGACATAAGTTGAATACATTTGCTTTTTTGTTCCACTAACAGGTTAAGGAAGCCAAAGCTAGATTCTCTAGCCTATATTTTATAAAAAGTGCTCGAGCATGTGAATTATTAACAAAATTGAAAAATGGCTCAAATTCAGATGCACATTAAAAGACAAATAAGAATCTGTAAAACTGTCTGAGGAAACAACAGATATTTTGGCTCCTAGAACAAAAGTCCAATTTCATGATTTTAGCTTTTCATGGGCACCTTCTGATATTGCAGTGGGATGAAGCCAGTAATCACTCAAACATAGCTTTAATAACCAAGTGTGCAGAAGCCAGAGTTGTGCTAACTGATTGCCCATCTAATGATTCTCTAAAACAATCGCTGTAGGGGCCAGGTCTTCAGTTGTCAAAAGCCGAATCCAATATATAATGGGTCTCAAATCAGCCATGTCTGAGATTGATCTAAGATTTAGATAAAATCTTAGTGGGAGTGTTGGGACGCTCTTGGGAAGCCTCAAGAGAGACTTTATAAAGGTGTTTTTGGCCTTTTCAAGTGCGTCAAGATTACAATAACCCCACAAATCTGCCCCATTCAAAGACACCCCACATGCTTGGATCCTATATATCACTATGGCTAGAGAAATAGCAAAGGAGAAGTCCCTGTTGACAATTCTTGTAATGGATCCAGTTCTGTGGTTTAAAATCAATATACTTTGTCCTATCTGGGGTAACTATTTGTTGAAGTTAAGTCTCACATTCTGGTAATCAAATTAAAAAACACTGTCTAATGCCTCATCCCCTAAAATTACCTTACCCTTGATCTTTTTTACTTGCGCTATCATATATTTTGTTTTATTGCAGTTAATTTCGAATCCGTGCTGTTTGCAGAATAGACTAAATTTCTCCAAAAGGATAGATACGTTTTGTGCAGTTTTCAAAAGGAGAAAAGTATTGTCTGCAAAAATAAGACCTAGTATTTTATGTCCAAACATTTGGGGAATCCTTTTCATAGTTTAATAGATAGCGAATACATCCATTTATGTATAACAAAAAGAGAGTAGGGACCAGGGTGCATCTTTGACGGAGGCCTCTTCTAATGGGGATATTCTCTGTATATTTCCCACCTGGCCCCCTTCTAACCCTTGCAAAATTCTGGATGTACTAAGCCCGGATCAAAGACAACAAACCCACGGGGACCCCAGCCACTCCCAAAACCTCCCAAAGTTTTGCCCTCTTGAGAATGTCAAATGCGGAACGCAGATCCATGAATCCTACTAATAGCGACCTCCGATCAATTTCCACTGTCTTCCATTTGATGGACAAAAAACATAAGACCTGGTCAATTGTGCTTATATTGGCTCTGAACACTGCCTGGAGATGTGTTGACACTTGTTATGAGGATATTCAATCCTATAAAACGTTTGTATGATATCAATCAAACTTTTAGGCCGGTAGTTTCCTGGGGCCAGTTTGTCTCCCTTTAAAAAAAAAAAAATTGATAGTTTCTGCACCTTTCTAGAAACTTGTGATAGGGGCTCCTGCTGCTTTTGCACTATACAGGGAATTTACATAGGTCCCCAGATCTGAAGCCCAAACAAAATAGATGAGCTGGAATTCTGTCTAAGCCAGGCACTTTCCCCAGTTTATGGTCCTGGATGACGGCTATGGATTCTTCTAGTGTAAATGTCACTGACTCTCCTCCAGACAATTAAATAGAGACAGATGGTAAAGTGTAAAATTTTGCATTAAACTGAAGTTATATCGGCATAGAGTGCTAGGAAATTTGGGGACAGTGATCTAAGTAAATAGTACTTGAAATGCCCCCCTTGTTACTGGAAAGAAAAGCTATTTTTTCCTTACCTTTTGAAGACAGCCTAACTTCTGTAGGTGTACGATGCAAAAAGTGGGAAACGTATACAGAATGTGGCTCTATAAAAAGGCACCTTTCCATTCCCTCAGGCACCATGGTGATATCCTCGGAGCAGGGAATAACTAGTTACCATGTAAATCAGGGAAATCAAACCAGTAGCTCTAATTTTCATATTAGTCAATTGAAAATAGGCATCAAATCTACTCTCTTTCACATTAAAAGGAACTGGACCAACCACATGAAACCATGCAATCTGTTCCCGATTATGTTTGTGGTTTCTCAGTAAGTGGCTGTAGTTAGTCCTAATAAGTAACAATGTGTTGTAGGAGTGACCATGCATGATATGCTAATTCTGCATGATGCGTGGGCAACTGCATGTGGGTCATCATACCTGTACTCAATATTCATACTTTAGAGGTAAAGCATGCCGTCGCCTTTTGCCTCTTCAAAATTGAGATTTAGTTACCGTTCCTTTTTGGAGTTGCATGCTCAGTGTTACACTCTTTCAAGAAAACTGTAAGGAGAGAAACACTAACATTAAGCTGACCTGGATCTGTAGTTAGTGATCCAGTCATAAGTCTGTAGCTGTACATAAGAAAATACTGCTTGTGCCTTTAGAATATCAGCACATCTGCTGTCTGGTTGTGTAAAAGATATACAATTGACTGACCATCATCACTGACTCCAGTCCGCAGCAGATAGTACCCAGTCATAAGCAAAGAGTAAGCAAATAGGAATCTGGAAACTCATTCTGATCTGTGGGGTACAACCTTCCCTACTTCAGAACTTTCTTCCTGCTTTCTTGCCCTACCCATTACATAGCAAGGAGGTTACCCAATAACCTGAAGGACCTGGGTAAATTGTGATACATAACAGTGGTCCACACGGAGAGAACACCAAAAAAGGAGAAAACCAAACTAATTAACTTATCATACTTTTAATTTATTCATAAGAACCTCCTCTGCTCTAAAGAAGGGAGTAAACTGTTTCTTCTATTGATACAAGAACATATATAACAATATCAATTCTTATCACACACACACACAATGGAAAAATGTTTTTTTTAATGAAAACCAACAACATAAGTACATTAATTTCACTTAGTTACTCCATAGGGAAAATGAGAGAAAAAAGTGCTCAAAAAGAGTACCCATGGGTGGAATTAGAACAGAGAAAAAAATTTGAGAAAATAAACCTCTAATATAACTCATAATCATTAGAGAAGCATGTCCATTTATTTTCCAGCATACATCTGATCTCATTGATAACGCGTAATTGATTAAATCATGATTGCCCCTTTATGGACCTAATAACCAATCCAGGCTTTGTGGAGTGTCGACGTTTCAACCCAGCGAAAGGGAGAAGGTCAGTCTAAGCCTCAACAGCAGGTCTTCATCAGGACTGGGTGACTCAGTGGAAGGGGACCAACCGATAAATAACAATCATTTGGAGAGTACTCTGTAGAGAGCCATCCGGCTTCTCATCTGCAGGGAATTTAATCGGAACTCTTACATAAAGTGGCAGTGTGAAGTAAGATACAAATGAAAGTTCCTGCATGAGTTCCCTCAATAAATCTATGAGCCAATGTAGCTTAGAAAGGTGCCTATAAATTGCACAGAACCCTTCAAACTCCCAGTCTACTTTGCAAGCTTTTCTCTGATTGCCCTAACCAGTCTACCCCCAATATTTCTTGCTGGCCGAGGCGCATAGTCATAAGCCTATTTGGCCTGAGTGATGTGCCATCTGACAGGTTCGAGCAGAAGGAACTAAAGCATCTCAGACTTGTGAAATAAGTACCAGTAAAAACCACCAGCACAAATTAAGTGGAAAGGAGGTGTGCACAATATAATTGTGCCGTTAGACTAACTTCCACCCTCTAAATATTTTTAATTACATTTTGCCTCGATCTTGGTGCCTATTCTCAACCATGTTTGTGTGTAGTAGAGGTGGAGGTGAGGTAATCTACACTCTTTTTTTCAATGTCTAAAAACACGTTTGTGAAACAATATAAATATTTAATACTTTGGCTTTACAGGAACGCCGAATGGAGAAGAAAGCCAATAAAGAAGCTTTCAAGGTAGAGAAGACGCGACAGGAGAAGGAGCAGCTGAATCTGCGAAAGAACCTCCAGGGTCTCAAGCTGTCTTAGCAGTTGCTTGCAGTGGACATTTCACTTCAGGTCTTTGCGTTTCTGCCGTTGTACCAGAACAGAAGACATGGATGTTTTAAAGGCACAAGAAAGCAACATGAACCTTAAATGACTTCTAAGAAGTAATCTTATCAGACTTGCTTCAGATTTATACTTTTCATTGTAACAAACAGCCCTGATTCTAACCCAAAAAAACAGTGTAAAATAAGTATTATGTTTATTTGAGTTTACAAAGACGTTGTCATGAGTATGACATCCTACTTTTCTATAGAAAGGACAGGGAAAAAATTGATTTTTGAGTTATTTCACCATCAAGCATGGCATGTCACAGGAGCAGAGGGCAAGTTTTCTTGCAAATGGAAATATTTTGTTTGTTTTTACCCATTTTGTATGCTTAAAAATATCTATTGAGCTACATTTCATAATATAATAACAGTATTTGAAAGATGCAGGTTGTCACTAGAGAATGATACATTTTAACGTATTACACGAAAAAAGTCAGTATCAACATTGTAACATACATGTGTAAATTGGGAAGATAAAATAACCTGTATTCATTTTATTCAAATGTACAACCCTGCATCAAAAGTCTGCGATTACCACGGCCGCACACACGTATGAAGAGAGAAGTGTCTGGACTCAACAAGCGCTGTTTGGATTCAACAAGCACTAAGGAGAAATGTGTTTCTGTGGTTCCAGTTAGCCACTGTGGTAAGAAATTGGGGTGAGCAAAACTACCTTTGCAGCTGACTAAAGCAGGATGGTGACACAGTGCAAAATCTTTATAGTTGTGTACTTGGGCTTAATACATGGGGCGGTTACAGACTGCTTTACGATGAATAAATGAAAGAAAATGTTTAATATTTGATCGAAAACTGCTTCCCACCTTTTTCCCTTTGAGTTCTATTGTGGGCAGCATATGTCTAACCGGTATGAACAATGTTCACTGCAGATTCACAAAAGTTTTGTTTTACATTCTTGTATGGACCCCTCATCAAAAGGTTTAATGGCTGTCCAGACAGCTAATGCAGAAAGTATGTGCTCGGTAGCGTATTCTGGTTATTTCACTGTCTTTTCAGAATAGCACCATAAACTTTACACGGTGATTGAAATGACGCCTTCATTTTCAAACACCGGATAATAAAATCACTGCTGTACTTCAGCGGCATTTATAAACATCTCTGTCTCAGTTATTTTATTGATCTTCTCTGTGCAGTTGTTTGAAAAATCTGATTTCTACCATACTTATAATTTCTTAGCGATGTGGCTTGCAGAAAAGTCACTTTGGTTTTCAAAGGGCATTTGCATATTTAATAGCAACATAGTTAACATATTTACTGTAACTTGGTGTGGCTAGCTTTATTGCAGTACATGATGTCCTCTTTTTCCCGCTTTTCTGATGGTAAATCGATCCATTGTGTTTCAGATGGTAGAGAACAGACTCCTGGAGTAGAGTAAAGTTCATTTTAGATGATTAAACCTGTTTTATCAGTATCAACTGCTGTCTTCTTTAGCCACATCCTTCACATTCAACCAATTGATTTTGAAACCGTTTGGAACATACATGCAGAATCATTGGATGCGAAGGAGTTTTAAACCCCACCACTGTATGCTGGTAGTGCTACGCCTTGGTAATTGATGATGGTGTAGCATTAGCAGTATCAGATTCACCAGGAAAAAAATAAGACTTTGCTCAAATTAAGGCCACTAGTGCCCCCGTTGCATATTTGTATCAAAATTGCAGAAAGTCGATGCACAAGTATTTTTTTTATTTGTGGGAGAAGACTGATTACCTTGCATTTTCATTTTGTTTCTAGGTAGGAAACGTTTTTTTTTATTTGGCTCAATTTGGTGAAACTCAAGTGCTGGAAATTTGAGCCAATCAAAAGGAATTCAATGTTTAACGTGATTGTGTAATGTAATGTTCAAACTATTCCAACACAAATTATAAAGAAATAAAATTCTTCTGTAACAAAATTCACAATCAAACAATAGTTTCTAATGTACATTTCAAAGATCGGGTTGGAAATAACTGTGTTTAAATCATTTTGTATCTTGTGCGCAGTCTCTGTTCTGTGTTATGCCAGGTGGTCCATACTCTACCTGATCACCAAAATAAAAAAACTAAACGGGGTGGGCGGTAAGGATAATACAAATAGAAAAAAACTCTGTGTGTTGCTCTGTTAGTAGTGATGTTACTAACTGCTTACACTAGACTTTAAAACAGGCATCTAACAATTGGGAGAACAGTGTAAATGTAACGAAAACCTATATTGAGCACCTGCAGTCTACGTCCCGTAAATTAGAGGAGCAAGTCCAACAACTGACAAAACAATATGCCACAATAGCGGCCAAACTGGATGATCAAGCGGGAAGGGCCCGCAGGAACAACATCAGAATGGTGGAGGTCCCGGAAGTGGCAGAGGGACCAAGTGTCGATCTCTTTCTTGAAGATCTTATAATCAACAGGTTAAAACCCAAACACTTCTCCAACTTTTTTTCTGTCAAGCAGGCACACAGAGCACCGATACCTCCGCCAAAAGCCGGCAATCTGCCTCAAACAATCATAGCTCATATTTTTAATTACCGAGACCGGGATGCCATGCTGCAAGCGGCTGGGTCGCGAGGAGAGCTCGCCTTTGAGAACACAACATTTTTGTTTTTCCCTGATTTTACCCTGCAAGTGCAAGCTTCAACGTCGCAGCTTTGATGAAGTTAAGAGGGGGCTGCAGGCGACAGACCTCCAATACATGATGCTTTATCCAGCACGCTTTAAAATAATAGTGGATGGGAAATCCAGGCATTTTGTATTGCCAGAGGAGGCTTGGGACTGGCTCAAGAACTGTCACATGACCCATAGGCCAAGGCATCTTAATGGAGAGAGAAATACGCTACAGTGACAGGCCAGTGGAGCCCAACCCAATACTCGGAGGCGGCAGCCGGACCGATAATGCCCTGCGGGACGCTTGCATGACAGTCCTCGCCACATGACCAAACCAGGCACACAACTGAGAGGATGATCTGCATTGGAGGGTATGCTGCTAACAGACTTTACATGACATGTAAGCAGTGTGGGTAGTCTTGTGCTAGACAGAACGATCTCTGAGACTAATTGGTTGGGTGTTGGAGGACAGTCGACCATAGATAGTTCATGCTCCTGAAATGCAGTTCTAAATACACTTTGGTAGGTTATAGGGCGAATAGCTACATACTCGCAGACTTGTCAGGCGGAGCCAACCGTCCCCAACTAGTTGAGATGTTATTTCTGGGGTGACAGGTGCTCTGCAAATTGGGGAAACGGGCAGTTTCATACCTACAGTGCAGGGTAGGGGGGGGGGAGTTCAGTGGGGATCAGTAGAAGCAGTAGAAGTATTGTTTGTTTTTGTTACCGTTACTGTTTGACACTAACTCAGCAATGACATATCACAGGGTAGGGGAACACTTGATGCTGGGGACATTGGTTGCACTTCTGGTTCCCAGGAGAAGGGTGCACCTGTTTAGACATCATATGGCTTCTCTTGCCTCACCTGGCCTAAGAGTCATAATGTAGATCGTCAATGACCTGGGCAACAAGATTAAACGTACCAGTCTACAGTACCTTTGGCGGCACAGCCCAGAGCTAGTCCTGCTGCAGGAAACCCGCTTGAAAAGTAACCTGTATAAGTTGGGTTTGGATACACCCTTCTGGCATATGCAGGTTTTACATCGATTTCCACGGGAGTAGGTATTATACTTGCTAAAATGTCTGTGCCCTATCTCCCTGGACGGGTTTGTCATGACCCCCTGGGGAGATATGTGGCTCAGTCAGGCACATGGGAAGGCCGTACGCTTAATATCTGCTCAGACTATGTGCCACCCAGGCTCCATACTGATGCACTTCCAGGACTGTGTGCTCTTCTGCTTGAGATGCCTCCTGGCACACTCATATTGGTGGGGGAGGATGGGCAACATGAATGCCACAATGGATCCACTGCTTGACATATCCTCTGCTGCTATCCAGTGCCCCGGCCCGAAACCACTGTAGACCTTTATAGATGCTATGGAATTAATCGACTTATGGCAGATGCACAATACCACATTGAGACAGTTCACTCACTGCTCGGCCACACATGGCAGCAGCTCTTGCTTAGACTACTTTTTTACGCACCACGCACACGTTGATTTGTTCCAAGGGGCACTCCACAAGGCATGGGGCATCTTGGGTAATTCCCTGGTAGAATACGACTTTTGGGCCTGCTGAGAGATACCACGGTGCCCCCCAAAATAGACGCATGGCACCTGAAGGATAAGAAATTTAGAGAAAAGATTAGTGACCGGACTGATCACTATTTCCCCAAAAACTTGGGACAGTCGATTCTCCTTGTAGTTTATGGGAAGCCTTTTAAAAGGTAGTACGAGGCAGGCTCAGGCCCTGGTAGACGTAAAGAAGAATTCAGTCAATGTCAGAATCTCAAGGGGGAAATTACCCTGCTGGAGGCTAGGATACAGGCAGAGGAGGTGCCTGCCTCCCCTCTTGGACACCGACTGCGTCTCAAGCAAAGAGAACTTAGGATCTAGCTGAAAATTCGGCCTGAGGGAGTGCTCTGGCTACACAGCAAAGAATAAATGATGTTGGGGACAAAGCCAACAAGTTAATTGCCTGGTTAGAAAGGAGAGACAGGGAAATGAATTGGGTTCAAGAGGTCCATAGTCCGAATGGTGCCAGGTGGTCAACGGGAGATAGCGGAGGCGTTTGCAGCGTGTTATGAAAAAATATATGCAGTCTGTCTCTAACAGAAAGGGAGATGAGTGTGCCGAACTCCTTAGAGATATCTCTCTCATTGAGCTATCTGCCGAAGATAGGGAAGACTTTGAGAAAGGCTTAACGGCTGAGGAAGTGGAAGGGTCCATTCAGGACTTAGAGTTGGGTAAGACTGCGGGCCCAAACAGACTGCTGGCAGAACTATATAAAAGTATAGCAGATAAAGTTACACAACCTATGTTGAACATGTTTCAAGCCACTTGGAACGAAGGCTGCCTGACGGAAGATCGAAGACTAGCAGCAATTATAGTGATACCAAAACAGGGTAAGCCCTCAGAACAATGCAGTTCCTATAGGCCCATATTGCTTCTGAATGTGGAAGCCAAGGTTCTGGCAAAAACCCTCGGTGGTCCACCCTGACCAATCGGGGTTTGTCCCACACAGAACCACCTGACTAAACTTCAGGTACCTCTGGGGTGCTGCACATGACCACAGCATGCCAACGAGAGGAGGCATTACTTCTTTCCTCTGAATCCCGTATGGCATTAGACAGTATCGAGTGGCCCTACTTAATTGCTGCCCTAACACGGTTGGGCTTCAGCCCACGAATCTGTGAGTGGGGTAAGTTGTATCAGAAGCCTATAGCGTGAGTTCCGGTTAATGGCATGTTATCTCATCCATTCATCCGGCATCCAGGCACATGGCAGGGATGCCCATTGTCTCCCATGATATTTGCATTGGCACTTGAGCCATTGGCAGCATGGGTCCATCGGGACCCACTAATATGGGGCATAGTGAGGGAAAGGGAATGGGAGGAGCTTATCTCCCTCTATACCGATGATATCCTACTCAATGCCCTGCTACCACACCAGACAGTTCACTGGTGTTACATATTTTCCAGCTGTTCAGTGGTTATTCAGGTTACCAAATTAACTGGGTCAAGTTGCTTTTCTTCCCTCTGACAGGTAGTGCCCCCTCTTTGACCACTGAGTGCTCTGACCGTACTATGAGGAGCGAGTTTAAATACTTGGGTATTCACATTACAAGAAACGCTGATGACTTCTTGTTCCAAGATCTACTGCCACAGCTTGAGAGGCTCCGAGACAACGGTGCCCACTGGAGGAGACTCCCCTTATGCTTGATGGGCAGGGCAGTCCTCTTCATGGTGAAGGCTCTTCCGTGGCTTCTATATAGTATGCAAAATACCCCATACAAAAAACTGCTAGACTTTTTACGCAAGGTGGACAGTGAGCTGGGTCCGCTCCTCTGGGATGAGTGAAGTTCACTGAATGCACTATGCAAGCTTCGAAGAGGGGTGTTTGACGAAGACCTAGCAGTCCCATATATACAGAATCGTTAACTCACCTCTCAGCTAATCACAATCGATGACTGGGTATTCACAGACACAAGTGAGCTGACTTATAGGGCGGATTGGTGTGCCATGGGGCCTCGGGCTACCCTGCCCTTTTGTATAAGAAAAACCTGGAAGAATAGCTGCCTACAAACACAAAAACTGTGGTACCAGCATAGAGAGAGGCTACAAAGTGATTGGTTTGGGAAGGCAGACCGACAGAACAGATCCCACTCTGGGACAAATACATATGACAGGAGGTGGGCAGCCTAGTGGGTTTTCGCCGTGAGGGTTGTTTGGTATTGACTGTCTTGGAGATGTCTGAAGGGACCGCGCTTATATCGCATTCGAGACTGAATATCAAATGGCGGATTGTAAAAGGTTTCGCTACCTTCAGCTGGGTCCTGTTCTCCGCTGCCATATATTGGAGGGGGAGCAACTACCCAAATATACGCCCCTGGAGGATCGGCTGCTCCTCGGCCCTATGCTGGATAAAGCTGTTTCCCTCACCTATAGGAAGCTCATGAATAGCTCACCAGATCCACTGGGATCCTTAAGGGAGGCAGATGTGGGACTGCTTGATGATGAGGACTGGACGGAAGCAATTCAAAGCCCTAGGGAAATAGACATTCGGACATGTTTCAGGTTGATGCAGCTAAGGATCCTCCACAGACTTTTCGAGGACACTCCTGCATTGTCTGGGGAGGTGCGACACAAACCTGTGTGCAAGTGATTGTGGCGATATAGGATCCTTTTTCCATACTCTGCGGTCTTTTCCAAAAATTCAATGGTTTTGGAAGGAGGTGACTAGTCATGACCAGAGTTACTGGCCTGAGGGTTCCACAAGCCGAGAAGGTGATAAACCAGGGTCAGGGATGCCCTGAAAAATTGAATACGTTTTAGGCCCAATGGATGACCTACCCAGACCAATGATCGGATATATGGTTGAACATGGTGCTTAGAGATGTAGTGGAATGCCGAAATACTTCCATCATGCGCTGTGACAGGCTTAGATTAAGACACCAAGTCCACCACATTTGATGGAAGTGTTCATTGCTGAAGATATGACACATAAATATCTTTCCTCTACCAACTGCACTTTTGAATCTATGAAGCTGTACGGGTAAGCTGAGAATTTGTATACATTGAAGAAAAAGATGTTTTTGAATTTTTTTTAGAAAGAAAGAAGGCTGGGCCTCATTTTGGGGGGTCACCTTGACCTTACTCAGTGGAATCTGCTGTTCCACTCCTCACCCCTACCATCTATGAATGGGCAGCGCTTCAGGAAGTTTATCCAGACACCCCTGCTAGTCTTCATTACTAAATAGTTTTCTAAAGGGAGTACCCTCACACGAGGGCGCCCTTAGTGGAGCTTCTAGTGAGGAAATTAAAAGAGGAATTAGTCCATTAACTGACACCATAGGGCCTTTTATTGAGAGATTAGCCCCTGAAACAGCAGTGAGTTATACTTTCCTTGGATCAACTACAGAAGATGTACCCCGTAGTGAGCTCGTAGGACCTACATATACCGTTCCCGAAAACTCTATGCCCACTCAATATCCGCGATTAAGCCAAGGAAAGACTACAGGAGTTAATCTCCTACAGTCTGACTTAACAGATGCCCACGAGAATCTATTGGTCATGGATCCGATAATAGTCCCCCAGTGTAGCAAACTAGCTTTGTTAACCTGGAACATCGCGGGCCTATCAAATAAAATAACGGATCCTAGCTTTAGAGACTTTATCGACAAGTATGATATTATCTGCTTGCAAGAGTCATGGGAAACTAAAGAGATCCATCTTGATGGGTACCGCACATTTACTACCCCTGCTGTACAGTCCAGAAGGGGCAGACCCTCGGGAGGACTCTGTACGTATATCTCTAATACGGTAACCATGACAATAAAGCTCTCGACAAATGGCGGTCACGTTTTTTACCAGATTTTTTCCCTCGTCATTGGAGGCAATCGACAAATTATCTTGGTGAATTTATATAACAATATTCCCAAGGGAGACCACAAGCATGCACTCGAGGATATAAATAATTTGATCTATTGTGGTACAGACAGAGGCCATAAAGATACGTGTATTATTTTTTCCGGTGATTTTAACTGCCACTTATGCCCACATAGCAGTAAGGATACATGCGGTCTGTTAAATCCTTTGGGCGAAAGTTGCACCCATTTCGAGCACTCAGCGTTGGGTAACTCACTAAATGTTTTAATTCATGATTGGAATTTGGGTTATGCAAACGAGCTTTGTAACCCACAAATCAGTTTTCAACCCACCTTCTTTGGGCATGGACAACACTCCACGATAGACTTCATACTAATCACTAACAGCTATCGTCACAATATCCTCATGTTTAATACAGAGGATGTTGCTATGAGTGATCATTTTCCCATCAGTTTAATCTTCGATATTGGACTGAGGAATGGAAAACTACCAAACACAGTGGAAAATCTCTATGGTTATTCTATTCAAATGGCGAGAAAAAATGGTTACGCAATTAAATGGAAAATGGTTGATTCAGTCAACTTCTTGCATAGCCTAATTTCCAACCAATATTCTAACATCATGATCTGTTTGGCAGATTCTCCAGATCCCAACTTGGTCATTAAAGCTTTCCATTCGATTGCGCTGCAAATATCTAACAATTTGACTGGAACGCCCAGTGAAGGACGAGGAAAAAAGCTCGAGGGCTGGTTTAACTCTGAATGCAGCAAAGCCCATGCAAATCTAAAACAGTGCTTAAAAACCACGCCTAAGAACTACTTAGATATTAGAGCAGCCAGATTAGTTTATAAACTTTCCATACGAAAGCGAAAACAAGAGATTAAGGAGAATGCCTGGACTGCCCTAATAAAGGCGTCCTGTCTGAGAGACAATACTGCATTCTGGAAAGCAGTTAATGCTCCTTTTTTTATAGATAGAAAAACTGATGTGATAGACCTGGCAATTGAACAATCTGCCTGGGTTGATCACTACACTGAACTGTATAAGAAGGATAACCTGTGTAGTCTATTAACTCCTACACAAAGTACATTGAAAAATAGCCTGTCCACCTTAACTATGGGTTTCCCTCTGGATATTTCGTTTTCTGTAACAGAAATGGAGTTAGCCCTAACTGAAAGTTCAAATAACAAAGCTCCGGGCCCGGACGGGATTCCCATAGATCTATTCAAGGAAAACATCTCTTTTTGGGCCCCGCTCCTGACCAACTTATTAAACAGCTATAATAAAAAGGGTTTCCCCTTGACTTGGCAGGAAGCAATAATAGTCCCCATTTTTAAAAAAGGTGACCGCAATGATCCAAAATGTTATAGGCCTATCTCGCTGCTGGATTCGTTGATGAAAGTAGCCGGAAGACTTATCCTAAATAGATTACAGGTATGGGCCAAAGACAGTGACATCCTTTCTAAATTTCAATACGGTTTTAAAGAAGGACTAGGTACAGTCGAACAAGGACTTAATCTAGCTATTATAACTGCAAAATATACGATAGCTAAGAAGGGCAACCTTTTTATGACCTTTGCCGACTTAACTTCAGCCTTTGACTGTTTAAGCCATGAACTTCTGTGGGACACTTCAATCTCATTAGGCATTGATATGAACATTCTGAATTTTATCAAAAAATTATATCGTGGAGCAGGAGCTAAGGTCCGTTTTGGTAAAAATGGTGAATGCACTAACAAATTTCCTATCATGAAAGGTGTACGCCAGGGTTGCATCCTGGCTCCCTTTCTTTTTAACTTATATATAAACGGTGTGGCTGAGTTTTTATTGAAGATGAAAGTAGATTATCCCCAGATAAACGGCGAGGCCGTTCCTATTTTATTATACGCTGATGATGCAGTTATCATGGCCAGAACTCAATTAGGGCTCCAAAAAGCGTTAACTAGCTTTTCAACTTTCATGTCATCCAGGGGCCTAAAAATTAATACTGGAAAAACTTTTACCATGAGTTGTTCATCAGCGTCCAAAGTTCCATGTAATACCTTTTTAAACCAGTCTAAGATAGAACTAATAGATTCATTTTCTTATTTAGGGATTTTATTTAACTACAGGGGTTCTTGGACACCAGCAGTCAACGCTAGAAATCTAGCTTTCGCACGTTCACTTGGAGCCTTGAAACAGTTCGCAAACAAATTAGGAGGTAGACCGGTCCGTATCTTAATGGACATCTACAAAGCTAAATGTGTTTCAATCGCTACATACGGGGCCGGCCTTTGGGGTATCGCAGACTGCCGGGTAATTCAAGTAAGGGGAAACATTTTCCTCCGGTATTTGCTAGCAGTCCCCAGGTCTATTTCCACGTATGTGTGCCATAATGAATTGAACATAACTTATATTTCTGATTTGATCAGAATTAGCCCCTTGTTACTGTGGTATAAGATCTGGACCTCATTAGCTACTACTCTAAATAGAACTGTTCTATCTGATTGTATTAACCTCGAAAGAAGTAAAAACATCCCATGGTTAGCATACATTAAGGCTTTTCTAACAAATATGGGCCTACCACATCACTTTAATAATCCAAGTTTATTATCCACGTTTTCAAGAAAGGATTTTAAAGATCGATGTCTTGCTTTCCTAGAAAACAGTCGGTGGACTAAAGAGAGCATGAAAAAATCTGTTTCACACCATCAGTTACTCCTTCAGGGCTTTGGTCTACAGTTTTATCTATCACCTGAATATACCTGTTATGATAGAATGTTACTGGCCCGTTTGAGAACTGATTGTTATTATAGGTTAATCACATTCCCTGAAACAAATAACTGGTCTCCCCATTTAATCAAATGTCCATGCGATGATATTTCTGAGCAATCATCTATTCATAGTCTTTTGTTCTGTAAATTCTATGCGTGGGGCAGAAAGAGACATTTGATACCTTTATTGAAAATTTGGGGTTTAAGGCAGTGTAGACCAGCCTTTGTAAAATTGCTTATGCTTGAAGATGAAATGACTGTTAAGGCTGTATCTAAATTTCTGAAATATGTAATCAGATGCAGATCTTCTATTTCCTAGTACCCCTTGATTTTATAAGTCTGTTTTTTAAGATGTAATTAATTGGATTTACTTGTACATTCTTTTTAACATGTGATTGTTGTTTCTTTTGTGCTTTTATGGTTTTTAATGAAATCGAATAAAGCTATCAATAAAAGACTCCCCTTATGCTTGATGGGCAGGGCAGTCCTCTTCATGGTGAAGGCTCTTCCGTGGCTTCTATATAGTATGCAAAATACCCCATACAAAAAACTGCTAGACTTTTTACGCAAGGTGGACAGTGAGCTGGGTCCGCTCCTCTGGGATGAGTGAAGTTCACTGAATGCACTATGCAAGCTTCGAAGAGGGGTGTTTGACGAAGACCTAGCAGTCCCATATATACAGAATCGTTAACTCACCTCTCAGCTAATCACAATCGATGACTGGGTATTCACAGACACAAGTGAGCTGACTTATAGGGCGGATTGGTGTGCCATGGGGCCTCGGGCTACCCTGCCCTTTTGTATAAGAAAAACCTGGAAGAATAGCTGCCTACAAACACAAAAACTGTGGTACCAGCATAGAGCGAGGCTACAAAGTGATTGGTTTGGGAAGGCAGACCGACAGAACAGATCCCACTCTGGGACAAATACATATGACAGGAGGTGGGCAGCCTAGTGGGTTTTCGCCGTGAGGGTTGTTTGGTATTGACTGTCTTGGAGATGTCTGAAGGGACCGCGCTTATATCGCATTCGAGACTGAATATCAAATGGCGGATTGTAAAAGGTTTCGCTACCTTCAGCTGGGTCCTGTTCTCCGCTGCCATATATTGGAGGGGGAGCAACTACCCAAATATACGCCCCTGGAGGATCGGCTGCTCCTCGGCCCTATGCTGGATAAAGCTGTTTCCCTCACCTATAGGAAGCTCATGAATAGCTCACCAGATCCACTGGGATCCTTAAGGGAGGCAGATGTGGGACTGCTTGATGATGAGGACTGGACGGAAGCAATTCAAAGCCCTAGGGAAATAGACATTCGGACATGTTTCAGGTTGATGCAGCTAAGGATCCTCCACAGACTTTTCGAGGACACTCCTGCATTGTCTGGGGAGGTGCGACACAAACCTGTGTGCAAGTGATTGTGGCGATATAGGATCCTTTTTCCATACTCTGCGGTCTTTTCCAAAAATTCAATGGTTTTGGAAGGAGGTGACTAGTCATGACCAGAGTTACTGGCCTGAGGGTTCCACAAGCCGAGAAGGTGATAAACCAGGGTCAGGGATGCCCTGAAAAATTGAATACGTTTTAGGCCCAATGGATGACCTACCCAGACCAATGATCGGATATATGGTTGAACATGGTGCTTAGAGATGTAGTGGAATGCCGAAATACTTCCATCATGCGCTGTGACAGGCTTAGATTAAGACGCCAAGTCCACCACATTTGATGGAAGTGTTCATCGCTGAAGATATGACACATAAATATCTTTCCTCTACCAACTGCACTTTTGAATCTATGAAGCTGTACGGGTAAGCTGAGAATTTGTATACATTGAAGAAAAAGATGTTTTTGAATTTTTTTTAGAAAGAAAGAAGGCTGGGCCTCATTTTGGGGGGTCACCTTGACCTTACTCAGTGGAATCTGCAGTTCCACTCCTCACCCCTACCATCTATGAATGGGCAGCGCTTCAGGAAGTTTATCCAGACACCCCTGCTAGTCTTCATTACTAAATAGTTTTCTAAAGGGAGTACCCTCACATCAGTGTCTGGATGTCCACCCACGGGAATGCAGGCAATCCACTTCCACTGTCTGGTGGAGCTGATGCCCTTGCCATCCAACTTGTGCCCTCTCAAATTGGAGATGTGCTAAAAGAATCCGACTGTGCCTTGTAATTGATAATGTGTACCAAACGTCAGTAGATCGCCGCTTCAGCATTTGCAGAATCTCCTTTCTATGTTTGGTTCCAGGCAATACTTTATGCTTCCACCCACGAGCGGATCTGCTCTCATTGCTGAAGTGGTGTTTTAATGGTAACATAACAGTGGACAGACCACTTGCCTTGCTCTAGCACCTATCAAAGTACCTAATGTAGTACTATATGCAAATAATGGTGTTTCTTTCTACAGTATTACATCCCCAAATAGCACGTTATCTCAACGTCCCCTATATATCCTAAAATGTAACATTAAAACCTGATTAACCACTAACCTTGGGTTCCGTTGCAGCATACCGTCCACTGTAAAGTGCTTCAACTCCTTCTCAGGGGTACTAAGCACTATATAAATGTGATTACAATACTACTACTGCTGTGCACTTCATCTTCAGTTCATTCAGTTGTTGTTGCTCCTATGTCCTGATTGTTCTTGCCTCTCCTACACTTCCCAAGCGTCGGAAGGTGGCGTGGGTGGGCTCCGCATCCGTCGTTGGTGTTGTGGTCCCTGGGATGACGTCTCGGCAGCTACTTAGACAACGCCCGCGCGCGCTGACGTCAGTTCTTTCTTTTTCTACACCAGCCAGCGCAGATCTGGGAAGAGCGGTACCTCAGTCATATTTTTTTACTGTTTCTCGACTTTTGTTGATTTCTTTTTTCGAGTCTTCGACTCCGAAAGTGTGCACGAGGGATGCCCGGCTTCAAGGCGTGCGGTTCCTGTCATCGCGTGATGTCGGTGACGGATCCGCAGCGCGTGTGTCTTTTTTGCCTGGAGCGCGACCACGACCCCCAAGTTGTGCTCCAACTGCCCGTCGATGGCGCGAAGGCTTTGCAGGAGCGGTCCCAAAAGCTGCTTGAACACAGGCAGTCGGCTCCGCACCGTTCGAGGTCTCGGTCCACCACCATTCCAATTCGAAATCATTGGTCTTCGCACTCTGGGTCCGGTATATCGAAGCATAAGAAGTCGTCGAAGAAGCATCGTCGCTCTTTGACTTCTCGTTGGTCGAACGAGGCACGTGGGTGGTGGCCCACCTGCGGTTCCACGCGCAGAGCCCGAAGAGTTGGCTCAGAGTTTCCCTCCCTTTCCGGGACCCGGAGCGACTCCCGCCTAGCTTTGTATGTTCTACGAGGCGATGCATGCCATCTTTGGCTGGACCGACCCCACCGGCATGCATTCGGGCTCGCAGACTCTGTTGGGGGGGGCCTAAGTTTTTGCTGCTGGCGGCTCCAACACCGGCGCCGCAGGCCCCCCTTGGATCCAGGCCTGGATCCGGATCGGCGCTGGTTGACCTAGTTACGCCTCCACCGGTGCCGCTTCTGACGGCACCACTACCGCGCTCGATGCCGGTCAGCCCCCCAGCCGGCGTCTACCCCGACCTCCTTCCCGAGGTGGACACGGAGCCGGACCGGCGGCGTCTGACGCTGGATCTGGCGCCGGGTAGGGTTTTTGTGCCCCTGTTCACTCTTGGGGTCCTTTTCAACCACAATGGCACCCAGATGATGAGGAGGCGGACTGGGAGGGGTCAGGTGACACTTTAACTGACCAGCTGGACAGTGAACAGGACTCTTGAGAGGAACTGGGGGATGCCAGTGGTTTGGACAACTCCCCTGACCTTGGCATGTTGTCTCCTCGTACTGTGGCTACGGAGGAATGAGCGTCATATGCAGTGGTGTTGCATAGGGCGGCCGAGGCTCTCAACCTCAAGCTTCCTACGGTGGCGGTCAGGACTAACCTTCTGACTGAGGTGCTTCAACCGGCTGTGAGCTCTTCGGAGCACCTGCTGCCGTTTAATGAGGCCCTCACCGACGTTCTATTGGGCACGTGGTCTAGGCCCAACACGGGGGCTCCCGTGGACAGGATGATTGCTTGACGCCACCACCCGGCTCCGGCGACCCCACTTTTCTCTCCCAACATCCCACCCCGGAGAGCTTGGTAGTCCAGGCTTCCACTTCCAAGAGCGCCTTCCCTACCGCTCCACCGGAAAGGGAATCCAAGAAGCTGGAACACCTTTGCAAGAAAATGTTCTCTTCCGCCAGCTTAGGACTGCGGTCCGTAAACACTGCATGTCTCTTGGGCCGTTATTCCCACTCAGTGTGGGATACGGTGGCGCAAGTGCTGCCTCAGTGTCCGGAGGAAGCCCGGGAAGTGCTCTCCCAGGCTGTTGCCACCGGGAGGGATGCAGCAAAGTTTACGATACGCTGTGGGCTGGACACCGCCGACTCTCTCGGCAGGACCATTTCAACGTCTGTAGCGCTTCGTCGCTACGCCTGGATGAGGTCCACTGGCTTTTCAGGGGATGTCCAGAACACCTTAATGGGCATGTCCTTTGATGGCTGTCGCCTTTTTGGCGACAAAGCAGACAACGCCCTAGAGCGCTTTAAGGACTCACAGGCTACAGTCAAGTCCTTAGGCCTCTCCACCCATCTGTCGCAGTCTGCTTTTCGCCCCTTTCGTGGCTACGGAAGGGGTGCCCCACTACGTCCCACCCAAAGCCACAGGCCGCAGCAAGTTACCCAACCTTTGCGCGGCCGGGGACATGGGAACCAACACTGTGGTTCAAGCGGCCAGCGGGTGGGCCATGCCACTAACCGCCCTCCCCCCCCTCCCCTCCCCCCCCACCCCGCAGCAGCCTCCACACCCTCCTATTCCGACCTTTCAGGCCCATCAAACGCCAGTGGGCTTCAGGATTCCCCATCACCTCCCCCAATGGCGCACCATCAAGTCGGACAGGTGGGTTTTGCAAATAGTCCAAATGGGCTACTCCCTCCCCTTCGAGACTACCCCTCCAGCCATGCCACAGAGATACCACCGTATGTCGGAGAATCACCTGGCCCTTCTCCAGCAGGAAGTTACGGCTCTCCTGGCCAAGGGAGCCATTGAGCTCGTTCCTGTCCCAGAAGTAGGTCGTGGTTGTTACTCCCACTACTTTCTGGTCCCCAAGAAGGACAAGGGCCTGAGTCCTATCTTGGACCTCAGGGACGTCAATCGCTTCTTCCGGAAGGAAAAGTTCAAGATATTGACGCTTGCTCAGGTCTTGTCTGCTCTCGACCCAGAAGACTGGATGGTAGCATTGGACTTGCAGGACGCTTATTTTCACATTCTCGTTCTGCCGGCCCACCTCCGGTTCACGGTAGGCCACAAGCACTTTCAGATTACCGTACTCCCCTTAGTCCTTACCAGCGCCCCTCGGGTGTTCACTAAAGTGATGGTGGTGGTCGCAGCTCATCTGCGCAGATCAGAAGTTCTGTAGTAGGGGATCTCTGTGTATAGTCATAATCTAGGAATAGTCCCGCCCATGTGCGGGGACCCCGGAGCAATCAAAATATCTCTTAAGCTGTCCTGCATTTGCAAACCTGCAAAGACACTTAAGAGACAGACAAAATAATACAGCCTAATAACAATATGGCTGCACTGGCCAGCACTTCATCTGAAGTGAACACAAAAGCCAAAATAAAGTTTAAATGTCATTTTTATTCACATCTGACATGTTCCTTTATTGTATCACACTCCCTTCACCAAAATCCCTTTAAACAATAGAGAGGAAGGGGTGGACAGACAAGCCCTATAGGCTGTCATTATGTGTCTGCTAAAAGGATACTGTGCCTCTAAGGAACTCTACAGAGACCCCTGGTATCCCAGGATGCACAGCCAAAGCAAGTTACTTTCAGTTCTTTTTTCCGGCTCCTGCTAGCAGGACCCTGGAGCTTGAGCTCTACCTTTTTGGGTGGATATTTGGATTAAAATTGTTTTTTTTGATAAAGAAGTTTGTTCACTCGACGTCTAGAGCCTTTCTCTGCTGCATCCTGCAATTTGGTGCAGTTTGACCCACTCTTAGCATGGCTTTATTTGATAAATGCCCTGAGTGTGGGAGGAAAATGGCCAAGACGGACCCACATGATGTCTGTATTCTCTGCTTATCATCTTCACATGTCCCTGCTACATGTGACATCTGCAAGACCTTCTCCAAGAGGACCCTGAGAGACAGGGAGAAGATTCGCCTTCAGGGACAGGAGAAGCAGAGAACAGGTGGGACTTCGGGGCATGGAGGATCTCATTCCCCTTCCTCTGCCCATGCTTCGGCCACTGGAGGGACCTCCGGGCAGAAAAAGGAGCAGAAACGACACCTACCGGCTGGTAGATCGCGTTCGTCGTCGAAGGCGACGACGTCGACGGCGAGAGGTAAAGCACCGGTGTGTTCGCCGTCAATCCAGGGCTCTGGATCTCGGCGTTCTCGACGTTCGACGTCGAGAGAAGGGCCGGCGAGACCTAGGACTAGGTCGCCGTCGAGGATTCCACAGTCGACGTCGACACACCATCGACGTCGTACCGAGCCCCACAGACAGCGCAGCTCACCGTCGAGGCGAACCCGCTCGTCTCCTTCGCCGTCAGCTCATGGATCGACATCGACGCCGAGACACCGGCGACTGCCGTCGAGGCGAAGGAGATCGCCGTCGAGGCACAGATCGCCGTCAAGGCACAGATCGCCGTCGAGGCGAAGGAGATCGCCGTCGAGGCACAGATCGCCGTCGAGGCGAAGGAAATCGCCGTCGAGGGGCCACCGTTCGACGTCGATGGGACGCCGTTTGCGGAAGCCGTACGAGGTCGACGCTCAGTTCGACGTCGAGGACATCGGGTAACACCTCTACGGTGACTACGATATCCAGTCGTGGATCTAGGAGAAGAGGGCGCTCCCCCTCGTTTACTTCAGCACGGGATAGGCCCGCCAAGAAGAGATGGGTGGACGGAAGTCCGGACAGTGCTAGTCCGGGTTCTCCTGCAAGGAGTGATGGAACTCCGCAGCCTCTCCCTCAGCCGCTGCCTCAGAAGCCTCCTCCGCCGCCTCCTCCTCCGCCTCCTCCTCCTCCTCCTCCTAAGCGACCTACGCCGCCTCCGCCACCGCCGGTGCCTTGGCTACCGGTGATTCCTAAGGCCCCACGCAGACTGAGATCACGCTCTCGATCTCGCCGGAGGTCACGGAGCAGACACAGATCGTCCACTCAAACAAGGCATGGACGACGGAGATATAGATCTCGTTCCAGAGGCACGAGGTATACGGACTCTTCTGGCAATGGACGGCTTTCCCCCTCGTTGTCGGAAACGCCGCCTACTAGAATCTCGCCGGTGGATGATATTGCCACTTTCCAGGATGTACTGATGAGGGGGGCGGCGAAATTGGGAATCTCAGTGGCAGTGCCGGTTCCCACTACCTCTGTGATATTTGAGACATTACACAAGGCTCACCTGTCACGCCCCCTCCTTCCTTTGGTTCCAGGTTTGGAGGAACCAGCCATGGAGGTCTTCTTGACACCAGCCGTGGTGAAGTCTGCTCCCTCACGGTTGCAGAAAAAGTACAGGGCCCCTGATTCGGACCCGGCGTTCCTCAGGGTGGACCCTCCCCCGGACTCTGTCATTGTGGTTGCGGCTCGGAAACAACACTCCACGACGCCCTCTTCCACGGCTCCTCCGGATAAGGAGAGTCGCAAGATGGACTCCTTGGGGAGGAGAATGTGCTCTACCTCGGCCACGACTATGAAGGCTGCTAGCGCCTCCGCTCTGCTGGGTCGCTATGACCGATCGCTTTGGGACTCCCTGCAACAGTTTGCTGCCTCTCTACCTAGGGATAAACAGGAGGACTTCCAGGAGGTGTTGAATGAGGGCATGATGGTCTCCAACCAGATCATCAGTGCAGCGGGGGATGTATGGTTGCTGGCGGCCCATGGGTACTGTCATGGAGTACACATGAGGAGACATTCCTGGCTGGCTAAGGCTTACCTCTCTAAAGCCTGAAGCGCAGCAAAAGATTGCTAACTTGCCTTTCTCTGGCACGACGTTGTTCGGGTCTCATGCGGATGACGAAATGGCCCGCATGAAGGCCGAAGCAGAAACCCTGAAGGCCGTGGGGTTGGAAAAATCCAAGGAACAGAAGAGGTCATTCCGTTCCTATGGCAGGCGTTATTCTAAACAACGCGGCCAAGGGCCAGAGGCGGGGGCGTTGGGAGGACACGATTCATCTGTCCCAACACGCTCTACAGTCTCTGAAATGGTGGTGCTCCTCAGAGAATGTCTGCAAGGGGACTCCCTTACACAAGGATATTCCGGTCCAGACCATAGTGACCGATGCGTCTCTCCAGGGCTGGGGAGCGCATTCGGGCCCTCTTCAGATTCAGGGGATATGGTCACAGACGGAGATGACTTACCACATCAACTTTTTGGAACTCAGAGCAGTACACTTGGCCCTGAAGGCGTTCCATCCCTCCTTCAAGACGAACTCCCTGCTAGTTCAGACGGACAATACTACTACCATGTATTACCTCAACAAGCAGGGGGGCTCCCGTTCACGCACGCTGTCTCGGGAGGCACAGACTATCTGGAATTGGCTGGTGGCCAGGAACCTAACGATCACGGCAACCCATCTGCCGGGAGTGCAGAATGCCCAAGCCGATGCGCTCAGCAGGCTCGTTCAAGAAAATCACGAGTGGGTGCTAAACGACGACGTGCTAAGAGACGTCTTCGCAGAGTGGGGCACTCCGGATATCGATCTGTTCGCTACGGCAGAAAACAGCAAATGCCGCGACTTCACGTCCAGGTACTACCAACCAGGGACACTGGGGAATGCCCTATGGATCAGCTGGTCCAACAGCTTTCTCTATGCCTTTCCACCGATCCCCCTGATTCCGGCGGTGCTGATCAAGCTGTCGCAATCCAGAGCCAGAATGATCCTGATTGCTCCGGAGTGGCCGAGGCAATGGTGGTTCGCCGACCTTCTTCACCGGTCTGTTCTGCCACACCGGTGTCGGCCGGACCTTCTCACGAAATTCGGAGGACAGATGGTTCACATGTAAGCCTACAGCGCATTCGACTAGGGGCAAAGCAGCGACTACAGCTTTGCTTAGGAATGTTCCAATTGCTGACATTTGTAAGGCTGCCACCTGGAAGTCGGTCCATACGTTTACAAAGCATTACTGCCTGGACTCTGATGCTAGGGCAGATGCGCAGGTTGGACAGGCTTCACTGAGGAATTTGTTTGCACAGTAATTTGTTGGTGTTCGGTTTTTTACTCCACCGCTGTTTGTTGGTTGGGATGGGCTTGCCATTCTATTCATAGATTATGACTATACACAGAGATCCCCTACTACAGAAGGAGTAGTTTCTTACCTGTAACTCCAGTTCTGTAGTAGGGGTATCTCTGTTATAGTCATAAGCGACCCTCCCTCCTCCCCGGTGGAGTAACCTGACAGTATCAGGCCTGTTGTTATACACCTTCAAAAAGAACTGAAAGTAACTTGCTTTGGCTGTGCATCCTGGGATACCGGGGGTCTCTGGAGAGTTCCTTAAAGGCACGGTATCCTTTTAGCAGACACATAATGACAGCCTATAGGGCTTGTCTGTCCACCCCTTCCTCTCTATTGTTTAAAGGGATTTTGGTGAAGGGAGTGTGATACAATAAAGGAACATGTCAGATGTGAATAAAAATGACATTTAAACTTTATTTTGGCTTTTGTGTTCACTTCAGATGAAGTGCTGGCCAGTGCAGCCATATTGTTATTAGGCTGTATCATTTTGTCTGTCTCTTAAGTGTCTTTGCAGGTTTGCAAATGCAGGACAGCTTAAGAGATATTTTGATTGCTCCGGGGTCCCCGCACATGGGCGGGACTATTCCTAGATTATGACTATAACAGAGATACCCCTACTACAGATCTGGAGTTACAGGTAAGAAACTACTCCTTTCAGTCTTACCCTATCTCGACAACTGGCTGTTGAAGGCGGGTTCACCCCAGGCAGTCGTCTCCCAGCTCCGGACTACGGCCGACCTCCTGCATTCGCTGGGGTTCCTCATCAATGTGCTGAAGTCGCACCTGATTCCCTCTCAGAAGCTCCTCTTCATCGGAGCGGTTCTTGACACAACTCGGTTTTGGGTCTATCCTCCCGAACAGCGAGTCTGGGATATTCGGGCTATGATTCCGATCTTTCTGCCTCTATCCCGAGTTTCGGTCAGAATTACTCTGAGGCTGCTGGGCCTCATGGCCTTCTGCATCCTGCTGGTAGATCATGCCAGGTGGCATATAGGTGGGCTCTGCAGTGTGACCTGAAGTTCCAGTGGGCACAGCATTCGGGGAATTTGTCCGATTGCGTCCAGATCTCAGAGGGCACTGCGAGTGGAGTTGCAGTCTGTTGTACGCCTTTCCACCTATACCACTTCTGCCCAGAGTACTGAAGAAGATCAGGCGCCACCAGGCCCAAGTCATTCTTGTGGCTCCGGATTGGGCACGAAGAGTCTGGTCTCCCGAGCTGCTCAACATGGCCATCGATCCTCCGATCAGACTGCCTCTTCGGGAGGATCTTCTGTCGCAGCAGCAAGGGATGGTCCTCCACCCAAATCTGTCCAGTCTGCACCTCCTTGCGTGGAGATTGAGTGGTGGCAGTTGACGTCTTTCGAACTGCCTCCCGAAGTCTGTGACGTAATCTTGGGAGCCAGGTGTCCCTCCACTAAGACTGTATACGCCTGCTAGTGGAACACATTAGTGGCATGGTGCGCAGCAAAGGCTGTGGATCCCATTTTTTTCTGAGGTTCTCTTGTTCCTTCTCTCTTTAGCCCAGCAAGGCTCCGCTCTGGGCACTATCAAGGGCTATCTTTCAGCCATTTCTGCCTTCCTTCGGCTGCCAGATCAGCCTTCTCTTTCAAGTCCCCGGTAGTAAACAGTTTCTTAAAAGGCTTAACACATCTTTTTCCTCCAATCCCCTTCGTTATGCCTCAGTGGGACTTGAATCTTGTTCTAACTTATTTAATGTGTGCTCCCTTTGAGCCGCTTCATAACTGTCCCTTAAGTCTCTTGAGTCTTAAGACTGCTTCCCTGGTAGCCATCACTTCTGCTAGAAGGGTGTGTGAGCTCCAGGCCGTTTCTTCAAAGCCTCATTTTCTGTCTGTTCACCCGGACAAGGTTGTTCTCCGGACCCGTCCATCCTTTCTTCCTAAGGTAGTCGCTGCCTTCCTCATCAGGCAGACCATTACTTTTCCCACCTTCTTTCTGCCTCCGCATCCTTCAAAGGAGGAAGAGAGGCCCACCGTCTGGACCCAAAACGTGCGCTCTCCTTCCATCTGGATCGAACAAAACAGTTCTGGGTGGATGATCAACTTTTTGTTGGCTACGTGGGCGCAAAGAATGATCGGGCCGTACACAAACGCACCATTTCTCGATGGGTCATGTTGTGTATAAAGGCTTGTTACTCTCTGGCTAAAAAGGAGCCTTCAGGCGGGCTACGCGCCCATTCCACCAGGGTGACGGCAGCCATTACTGCCTTGGGAAGAGGAGTTCCTCTGCATGACATCTGTAAGGCGGCCACGTGGGCATCGCTGCACATGTTCACCAAACACTACTGCCTGGACAGCCAAGTCCTGAGAGACTGCTTCTTTGGCCATTCTGTTCTCCAGGACTTTCTGGTGTGATCTTGGTTCGCAGACCCACCACCGGGGTTGGTATTTCTGGGGTATCTATTCTAAGGTAAGGATTCTATAACTAATGTGTTTCTTTCAGATGCACAAGTTACTTACCTTCGGTAAGAAAGATTAGTTAGTTATAGATTCCTTACTGCCCCACCCAGCCTCCCCGTTCTGCGAACTGATTTCTAGGGTTAAGGACATCCTTTCAGGGCCCTAGTTTTGTGCACCAGTGGTCAGTGTCTTGCATGGCTCTGCGTTTCTGCCGCGGAAAGTCGTGTACAGAACTGACATCAGCGCGCAAGGGCGGCGTGTAAGTAGCTGCCGCGACGTCATCCCGTCGACCACGAACGCGGAGCCGACCGACGCCACCTTCCGACGCTCTGAGGAACTACTGACGAAAAAAACTTTCCGATCCAGTCTGACGCCTGGGGGTAATTCTAAGGTAAGGAATCTATAACTAACTAATGTTTCTTACAGATATATCGTTACCGAAGGTAAGTAACTTGTGCATCAGGATTGTTTCCTACCTATTTATGCCTCACCCACTTGTGATGACAGTGCACATTTAAGCTTACCCCCAAACACCAACCCATCAATAGGCACTTATTTTCCTGCTGCTGATTTAACTTTGCCTGCACCTCTCATTGATCAGAGTTGCCTATGTTTTTTCATGTTGTTTGCTAGTGTCCCTAAAATACATTTGTTTGTCTCACTGTCCATGTTTTCTGTGTGCTAGCCTGCTGTTTATTTCTATTTTCATGAACATTTTACAGTACAGATGATAACTTTCTGTGCCCCTGCACTGCTTACTGTGCAGCCCCACCATTGTGCATGTCTGACTTTAGCTTCATAGAAGATGGCAACCACATTCTTCTTGAGAAAAACATTGTACCTCCCATAGTCCTGTTGTTTTTGTTTCGCTTCTGCACACATCTTGAATCTCAAAAAATTTCAGAAATGCCTTTCCCTTGTGCTTTTGATTGACCTACTGCTATGTGGTGGCAGAGTCCAGAAGAAAATTATCCAAACTAGTCTAACACTACAGATAGCACTCACACCCCCATCATGAAATGGCAGTCAAACAGTGCCAGACGCCCTCTTACACACCCTTCACAGACTGCCGGTCTTTTACTATATACAGTTATTCCTACACCCTCACAGCCTGTCGCATACTACCACAAACACTCATACGCCCCACAGGCTAGTATTTACCCTGCAATGACTGCACTCTCGTACCTCTCACAGAGTAGCAGTCCCACTCTACCAATAGCACTGTTGCAACCCCTTAACAAGCATTTGCATAGCCAATAGGTCTCCCTTTTGGGACCTTATAAGTGTTTAGCCATGCAACAGTTGTTGTTGCACCAAGGATATTGTGCTGCATAACTAAATAATTATAAGGTCCCAAAAGCGAGACCTATTGGCTATGCCAATGCTTGTTTTTTTAAAGCTCCAAGCGTAACCTGCACAAATTGTAGTCAGCCCACATACCAGTGGCATTCTTTTAGCCAGCTTAAGAAATTATGCACACGTTTGTAATTTGCCATCTCGAGGTGGGTAAAAAGTATAGATTTCGATTGTACATGCACGTACACCCTGAAGAAAATCAAGTGTGCATGCAAAACGTCAGGGACAAAACCAATTGGGCGAGTAAAGAGCCACTAGATGTGATACCACTAGACTACCATTTTAATCAGTAAGTGTTTAACCAGGGATGCTAGTCATTTTAAAATACTGGACACAATTTGCTTCAATCATTGAAATCTGAATGTATCAGAAACAGAATCTTAAACCAATGAAGACAAAATGGCAAGACACTTTACACTGATGGCTTCTCCAAAATGGACCATTAGCTTCACCTTCAACTGCACACAGTTCCTTGACTTGGACATCAAAGAATCCTTCAAGGACCACAAGATTAAGAAGTAGCCGAAGACCCAGTCCTAGTTCAAGTCTACCTCCAGCTAATATATTGCACGCTACCGTTCAACCCATCCTTTTCCCTCCAGCAGGGATAGTGCTCTTTAGAAAGGTGTCTCAGGCTACACCCCGAATGACAGCCCGTCTGATCACCAACTAACGAAATAAAGCTACTGTTGAGAAAGAGGACAGTTTGGAATCGATGTGGATGCAAAGCTAGTCAAGAATTGTGTTTCAATGATCTGCTCATTTGAAGCTCTCTTTTGCTAGTTGAAGCATTAACAGGAACAATGCACGACTGTCACAGAAAGGCTTTCCTTAAAGCATGCCAAGAAGGGCGTAGTTACAAGGAGCTGCTGGCTGAGATCTTAGCATTGGCACAAAATCCCACAAAAGGCAATGTCCCTGTGTACCTTTCATAACTAGAAAGAGTCAACTGCCACCTGAAATATAACTTGCTCTGAACACAGGCAAAGGTACATTCAAAGTGTTTCTAATTAAAGTACTTCGGATTTGTATACACCCCAGGCTGACCTACAACTCACTACATTGTTTGTAAAGAGGGCCATATACCAGAAACATTTTCAATTCATTCAACCAATAAAAAGACATCTGGGACCCCATTTTGTTTTCAGTGATCGGTGTAGCACAAACATGTCATTGGTGGGTCACTTCAAAATGATTTGGGATTCAGGACAGTGAGAGAAAGAATAATATAAGAAGTGGCAGTAAACGTCTGTAGAGAAGTGAATAAAACTACCCAAGGAGGGTTAAAGTAGAGATGAGCTGTAATTTACTTATTTTCATTCCCCGAGGTCCTATGTGAACATTTAAACAAATGGCAAGCTCTTTTGATGGTTTTAAAATGCTGAAAGTCTTCACTTTGTGCCTGTTATGGACTGGAAAAGAACGGGGAAATCTTTCTTCAGTGAAAGGAACGATTCTGCTCTCAGGATGTTTGCAAACTAGGGTAATACCATTTCTGCTTCAAGGAAACATGCCCTGGCAAAGTCAATCGGTCCTGCCTTTGGAACTTATTGGCTGTGCCAATGGTTTACGCCAACACAACTGATGTGGTCCACTTTGCCATTTCAGAATGCAGCATTTTTTTTTCTTTGTAGTTACCGATCCGAGTTAGATCAGTACCTAAAGTAGATCTTTACCTGGTGCCTGGGATCCATCGCCGCCGAGAGGGACCAGTGGAGGACGGAGGTGTGGTCGCCTGGAAGAAACATCGAGGAGCAAAGGAAAATACTGAGGAATCACCAGGAGGAACATGGAGGTCAGCGGCTCCAAGCAGGGAGTCGTCATCGGGAGGCCTGCGCAGACCGAGGAGCGGCGGCAGCTATAGCTGGCGGGAACCGGTCATCGGCGATGAGTGCAGCTGCCTCCGAGGTGTTTCCAAGTCCTGCATGGCATTGATGCCAAGCCTGCGGGGTGGCTTGCAGGCGTGAGAAGGAGCCAGCAACGTGAGCAGGAGCGAAGGAAAAGCCGGCTTCAGCAGGAGCGGAACAGTGGTTCAGCCTCGCCGACAACCCGGGAAGTCTGCTGCTCACCAGGAAACCACAAGGGAGGCGGGTGCCTCCTACAGCACGGGAACAGCTGAGGAGCGAGCCACAGGAAGCAGGTACGCAAGGCTCGAATGTATCAGACAGCGATACTAACTTGCGATCATGCCCCATAGAAATGTAGCAGTACACGGCAGTTTTGATACTAAAATGAGTTGGTTGTCAGGGCGCTTGAAAAGGATTAAGGGGGGCGGGAGGAGCCTAGCGCGCAACCAAGATGGCCGCGTAGGTGCGAGGCTCCCGAGGACCTCCGCAACCTCCTACATTTATCCTGTATTCATCCTGCCTCGGTTGAGGGGACTGTGTTGGTGAGCCTGAGCTGAGGTGGTACCCGTTTCCCGTTCTCAAATCGGACCTCGGGTGCCGGAGTGAGCACCGATTGAAGTTTGCGGCCTTCTCCTCGCCGGACCCCGGATTTGCGCTGGGGGGTGACCTGGTGGCAAAGTGAACAACAACGGCGGGCTGGGCCTGGCGAGTCGCGTACCCCGCACTTTCGCTTTCACTTTCGCACCCCCTCGCCTTCTCTGCGAGTGAGATCGCGGAGCTCTTTGTGTTGGTGTGGCCTCGCTGGGGGACCCTGCCTGCCTGCCGGCTGTGACCCACCCCGCCGATCTGGGGTGGCCCCCCCCGGAGCTCGTGGCCCCGATTGCCTGCCCTCTACGGCGTCGCTGGTGCGAGTGTGAGAACTGTGGCGATGGCCACGAAACAAGATGGAGATCGATCAAAGACAAAGTCGACCCGGCGAGGCGCCGTACATCAGGCCAACATCATGGACCGCTATACCCTCCAGAAGGGATCTCCTGGCGGACCGCACAAGTCCTCTGAGGGCCCTTCTGATGCCCCGGACTTGCCCACGGATCTGACTCTGCAAGACGTCATGGGCGCCATTGCCGAGATGAAGGCCTCGGTGGGCCAGCGGTTCGATACCCTGGCACATAAGATCGACGCGGTCCTCGTGGATGTTGGCCTGGTGAGGGCTGATCTCTCCAAGACCAACGACCGGGTTGATTCTTTGGCCCAAACCGCATCGGGCCTCACGACTGAGGTGGCGGCCCTACAAACGGAGGTGCGCCGACTTCGTCAGGCGAGTGCACTTATGGATCGGCGCCTTGAGGATTCCGAGAGTCGGGCCCGGAGGAACAACATCCGCATCATCGGGGTACCCGAGGGACGGGAGGAAGCGGTGGCGGATCTATTTGTGGAAGACTTGATCGCTACCCATCTCCAGCCTCGGGGACTGAGTAAATTTTTTGCCGTGGAGAGGGCCCACAGAGTTCCCGGGGGAAGGCCGAAGGTCGGAGCCCCTCCGCGACCTCTCATTGCCCGGATTTTTAACTTTCGGGACAGGGACGCGATCTTGCAAGCCTCCAGACTGCAAGGGCCGATTAAGCTGGAAAATATGGAGGTGAACTTTTACCCTGATTTTACCCAAGCGGTCCAAAAGCAGAGACTGAGCTTCCTGGGCGTCAAGCGCCGACTTCGGGACATGAACCTAAAATATGCCATGCTCTTCCCGGCCAAGCTGCGAGTGGAGGTGGATGGTCGCACGCACTTTTTTGATCGTCCCGAAGCGGCCGGGGACTGGCTGGACGCTCTGTCTGGGGATCGGGATGGCGGCGGGAGGAGACGGCCCACTGGATCGGGACTGAGGGGTTGATATTGGTCCTCACTCTGGACGACTATGATGCCACTTTCGACCAAGCTTCTGTCTTTGTTCTTTCCTCTCCCATGGAGGTTGTGTGGGGTCTGGAAGGGGTACTCTTTCCTCCTCTAGGGGGTCTAGCTAGTTTCATTATATAGGGGCGACAGGCACACTGCAAGTTGGGGGGGCTGTCCGGGCTCATGCAGGGGTGCAGGGAGGGGGGAGTTTTGTTGGGGCGGGTGGGTTGGGGTGGGGTGTTGTTCGTTTACACCACAAGGCAAATGTATCATTGTGTTATCTCTAAAGTGCTCTCTGGGGGACGAGTGATGGCTTCTGTTTATGATGGGGGGTAGGGGACTGAGTTTGTTGTCCTGGAATGTTAATGGACTGGGGGACAGGATAAAACGAGGTGTGGTCCTGCAGTTCTTGAAGCGAATTTCGCCCGATATAGTTTTTCTGCAGGAGACACACCTCATTGGCAACTCCTTTCGTGCTATGAATCGACGGGGCTACCGCCTTGTGGCCCATTCGGGCTTCACGTCTGGTTCAAGGGGTGTGGGCATTATAGTTAAGAACTCGCTCCCGTTGGAGATTGATGAGGTGCTCCATGACGACAGGGGACGTTACACGGTTTTGGTGGGCAGAATGGAGGGCAGAGTGGTCGTTTTTGTGTCAGTATATGTCCCACCGGGGCTGCAGACGACCACCTTTGCGGACCTGGGGCGCCTCCTCCTTGGCCTTCCGGAGGGGATTCTAGTGGTGGGGGGGGATTTTAATGCTGTGGTTTCCGGAACTGTGGACCGTCACCCCCCTAGGGATCTCCCCCGGGCCCAGGGGTGGTTGCCTGGCCTCTTGGATACCTTGGGGCTGGTGGATTGTTGGCGTTTGAAACATCCCACGCAGCTACAGTACACCTTCCATTCCGGGGCTCATGGTAGTCTCTCACGGCTAGATTATGTCCTGGTTCCGGCGGCTCATGTGGGGAGGGTGGGGGAGGTGAGCCATTTGGCACGGGGTATCTCGGACCACTCCCCGCTCTTGTTGCGCTTTGATATTCTTCCGAGGGGAGAGGGTAGGGTGGTCCCGATTAATCCCTGGTACCTGCGTGACCCCACCATTCGCGCGGAGCTGGTTAAATCCCTTAAGCGCTACTTTGACGAGAATGTGGGGTCTGTGTCATCGGCGGTCTCACTGTGGGAGGCGTTCAAGACGGTACTCCGGGGAGAGGCCCTGTCCCTTATTTCCCACTCCCGGAGGCGCGAGCAGGAGGAGGTCACCCGTGTTGAAGCTGAGATAACCGAGTTGGAGGGTGATCTAGAATGTGGGGTGACGGATGATAAATTACATGTTCTCCGACTCAAGCAAGCGGCCTATAAGGCCCTCGTCACGGAGGCGGCCAGGGGCCTCAGTAGAGAGCAACAGGGGAGACTGTATGATGTGGGTGATAAGGCTGGTAAATTGATTGCGTGGCTGGACAAAAAGGAGAGAGCGAGTCGAGTTGTCCCTTTGATTGAGAAACAGAATGGTGTGTGTGTCACTGAACCGGAAGAAATTGTTTCTTGCTTTGCAGACTATTTCCGTGGGGTGTATTCCCCGGTGTCCTCCCGCTCTGAAGAGGATTCCCATGCCCTGCTCAGAGATATCGCGCTGCCTTCCCTTTCGGAGGAGGACAGAGTGTCGTTGGACGCCGCTCCAACTTCTGAAGAAATTGCCCTCGCCATACGCTCGGTCGCTTCCGGCAAGGCCATGGGTCCTAATGGTCTTCCCATCGAGTTGTATAAACTGCGACCGGATACGCTGGCACCACATCTCCGTGCTATGTTCCTTGCGGCCCACTCGACGGGTTCCCTCCCGCTAGACCAGCGTCTGGCTACAATTGTGGTTATCCACAAGGAGGGGAGGCCGCGGGACCGAGTCACATCCTATCGGCCCATTTCGCTGTTGAATGCGGAGCCCAAAATTCTTGCCAAAGTGTTGGCCAATCGGCTGGTCGGCGTAGTGTGTGACTTGATTCACCAGGATCAGTCCGGCTTCATCCCCCATCGCAACACAGCGCTTAACCTGCGGCGTTTGCATGGGGTGCTCGCACGTGTCCCGCACATACGGGAGCCGGCCATCTTGGCGTCCTTGGACGCCACTATGGCGTTTGACACACTGGAATGGCCATATATTTGGGCGACGCTCGCGAAATTTGGGTTTGGCCCAGGGTTTATCAGTTGGGTTAAATTGTTGTACTCTGGCCCGCTGGCACAGGTGGTCGTGAACGGTAGAGTATCGGCTCCGTTCGAGCTGGGCAGAGGCACGCGGCAGGGCTGCCCGTTATCGCCGCTCCTTTTCGCGCTCGCCTTGGAGCCCCTGGCGGAGTGGCTGCGGTGGCATCCTTCTATCCGTGGTCTCCGCTGGACCCCCGAGTATGAGGACCGCGTATCCCTATACGCTGATGACATTCTCCTGTACCTGGCTTCCCCACGTAAATCACTGATAGTACTGGTTGATGTACTGCATTCATTTGGCCATAACTCCGGCCTTGTCATCAACTGGGCTAAATCGTGCGTGTATGTTCTCTCCGGGGAGGCTCCTATCCTTCCGCGGGGCTGTCCTATCCAGATCGCCCCGCGGGGATTTAGGTACCTGGGTGTCTTCATTACCCTGGACGCGGAGGCCCGATATAGTCAGAACTTGCTTCCCCCCCTCCAGCGCCTGAAGGAGGATGTCGCACGTTGGAGGCGCTTGCCGCTCTCGCCGCTCGGCCGGGCGGCATTGTTTAAGATGATGTCGCTGCCACGTTTCCTGTACGCTCTGCAGAACACAATGGACGTCGTCCTGGCGCGCTACTTCCGCGAAGTGGAGAGTTTGCAACGCCGCCTGTTCTGGGAAGGGAGACCGCGTATCGCCCTGGCGAAGCTGACGCTCCCGTGGTATGACGGGGGGATTGCCCTCCCGGATATCAAACGGTATTATTGGACCTCCCAGCTGGCTGCGATTAATCACGGCCTGTACGGGCCCGCTCTCAACCCGGCCTTTGAAATGGATAAGATGTTACTGCCGGGTGGTGATTATAACCGAGCGCTTTACTCCAGCTCGCTCGACGCACGTCTGACGGGCCCCACGTGTGTCATGGTACGAGTGTGGCACGCGGCTAATGTAGCGATGGGGTGGAAAGATCGTTTGACCCGGGCGTCGCCACTATACGCATCTGAGCAGTTGGGCACCCTGTGGACCTCGAAGGGCTTCGAGAAGTGGGACATGATAGGCATCAGCAGGGTGGGTGATCTCTGGACTAGGGGGGGATTCAAAACGTTCGAGATGCTGCAGACGGAATTCCAGTTGCAGGACAGGGAGTACTTTCGGTATATGCAGATCCGCCATGCGCTATGCTCCGTCTTCCCGGATGTTGCCTCCATCCCGGAGTATTCCCCTCTGGAGGACAGAGTGCTAGATGGACATGTACCGGAAAGCACGATTTCACTAATCTATAAAAAACTTATTAATGACCGCGCGGGATTGCTGACTAGCCTTAGTGAGGCATGGGTTGCCGATGGATTGGAGCTGGACGACGAGGACTGGGTCTCTGCGGTGGCCTCCCCGAAAGAGGTGGCCATACCGGCCCGCCTTCGCTTCGTCCAGCTCAAGATACTCCATAGGGTCTACGTCACGGGGCCAAGGCTACTGCGTATGGGCTATGCTGTGGACGGGCTGTGTAAGCGTGGGTGTGGTTCTTTGGGGACCTTTCTTCATATTTTGTGGGAATGCCCGGAGGTGGAGCGATTCTGGCGTGGTGTGCATGAGGTCCTGCGGGTGGTTACGCGTGTGTCGCTGCTGCCTGAAGCGAGGAGATGCCTTCTGAATGTGTGGGAACCAACCGACTGCTCGGCGCCACAGACGTGGTGGGTGACTCTGGGATATATGGTGGCCAAACGCGACATTGCCCAACTGTGGGGTTCCCAGAGGTCGCCGACTGTCTCGGCCTGGAAGGACAACATGGACTGGTGCATGTTTCGGGAAAAGGTGGTGTATGTTGCGAGAGGTAAGCCTGGGACATGGGTGAAAGTATGGGGCCCCTGGAACGCCTACCGTGGGGGAATCTGTACCCCGCCGTTATTGCCCGATCCGTCTCCGGCCCCGTCCCCTTAGCCGGTTTATCGCCCCGGTACCGGGCACTGAGTCCACCTAGTCCCTGTCCTGACCTCTTCCCCCCCTTGATACTCCTATGGATTGGTAGGGTCCCCCTTCTAGGGGAGCACATGCTGCTGTTTCCGATTGTGGGTTGCCTTGTGGATTTGTTTTCTGTTGTTATTTATATCAAAAAGAAACTGTTATGTGGGGTCCGGATGGTGTGGCTACCAACGCTGCTAACTCCTGTGCATTTCCCTTTGCCGCAGCATGCGCGCTATTGTTTGTACCATATGCTCCCTCTGTTTGCTAGCGGCCGGCCTGAAGGTTGTAGGCCCATCTTTGTATATCTTTGAAGCTGCCGGCTGCGCGCGTGCACGCCATTGGCATAGCCAATAGGTCTCGCCTTTGGGACCTTTTAAGTGTTTAACAATGCAACAGTTAATGTTGGTGCACCAAGGATATTGTGCTGCATAACTAAATACTTATAAGATCCCAAAAGTGAGACCTATTGGCTATGCCAATGCTTTTTTTTAGGTGATCTTGGCACCTGCCATAAACTGAAGAACTTGGACTTACATATTCGTTTTTTTTCACTCAAGCCCCACAGAAACTGCTGACAAGCCTGGACTAAAGGCACCTTCACACATGAGGCTTTACGCGTTTTCCAACCCAGGTGTGTCTAAAGTAGTTTTGCTCCCTACAAGGACACAAGGGCAGATACTGCAGGCAATTGTTTCAATGAGGTACAGCCTTTCATCTCACAAGCATCATGTACATGTTTCTCGGGGAAACACCCACGTTGACACCATTGGGCATGTTTTCCCGTTTACTACATAAATGATAATCTCCATAAAAAAGCTGTCATTTAAGAAAACTATCTTCGTCTCTCGACTTCTTTTTTAACCTTTATTTATCATTTTACCAAGAACAAGTAACAAAATTTGCATTGTTAACAATGGGTCGCGTGTAGATAAGCCTCTCAACTTTTTAGCGGGTTCTGGATAATAACTTCACTTTAAAACAATATATACCTTAGCATGGAATTCGAGTAAACAGCGCTTTGCTGGACTGGAATGGAAGAAGGCCCGCTCCCGATTCCAGTGGGGCAAGCGTCACAAAAGCAGCAGGACAGTGGGCGAGTGCCACCGATTCCCGAGGACGAAGGGGCAAATGTCACTATCTTAAGATGCCAGAGAGTCAGCTCACCCACCGAGGAAGGGAGGGGAGCAGGTGCCTGTTTCTCACAAATGTGTCTGTTATTACTTCAGCTTTGCCAAAGGACAGGTGCAAACACTACAGAGTGGCAGAGGGACATACGGTTCGAACTCAGGGTAGCAAAAGGTGAAACTCCTGAGCTCAAAGAGCAGAGGGCCGGGTGATGCGGCTGTAGCACGGCAGAGGCCTCCATTTCGTGGTGGCAGAGATGGGGAGTCTGAGCTGCTCATCACAGTGAAAAGGGGCTGAGATCTCACTACGGATGGCATAGGTCACCGACGGAGGATCGCCACTTCAGGATAGCAGTAGTGCAGCTGTTGTGGTCACTGGATGCCAGTGGGGCACGTCAGTGTAAAATCAAAGAGGAGTGGGGCAAGTGTTTTCAGCCCAAGGTGCCAGAGGGGACAGGGGCTCGCCCTTGGTGATAGAGGGACTGGTGGTGTTACCACAAGTCGGAAGAGGGACAATGTCCTCGTGGTAGTGAGCTAGAGGGCAGACAGAGATAAAAAAAACGCGAGACATGGCTCAGGTTATATATAATACGAAGCAAGTGGCAACCATGAACAAGCATAAACACTGCAACACCAACATGCAAGTTAGGAAAAATGAGCTCGAGATAGAGATAACAAGCGCGCGAAAAACATTATCCGTGACGAAGAAAAGACAAATCGCGGCTGCGCACGTTCATGCGCACATGCACGCAAGCTTGAGGCCAGCGGCTGGCAGCACTTTGAAAATCCCCTTACTTAAAGCTCGACCTAAAAAGCCCCTGGGAAGATAGTGTCTGACATTTGACCTTTGTCTTTGAATATACAGCAAAGTGACATTTAAGAACAAGATTTATAGGCAGGTTTACAGTGAGCACTCTGAAGGATAAGACAGCGACAGCAAATAGAAAGTGTGAGTTACCAACCACAACGCTAGTGGTAATCAACAAGGGGAATGTATACCTAGATCAAATTTCTGAAACTCCCCAAGATATCTTTAGATGGTTTTGACGCTGCGATAAATATGGGTTCTGAAGGTAACGCAGTACTTATGTTGCATGATTTACATGCTCCATCAACTCGTGTTATTGTACTTACTGTCCACCCAGACCATTGGCTCAGCTTCCCTGTTAATGTAGCGCCTTCCCTACCTCTACTGACGCATGCCGAGCAGCAACGGATATTTCAATCCTTGAGCTCCACGGCCGCATATACACAGCATGTGCTTACACGCAGATAAATATGGGAATGAGCAGGGGGGAGCCAGAGAAGCAGTCCTCTCTCCCCTTGCTACTTCTCTCTGCAAGTTCCTGCGCCCCCAACAACCCTCTCCGAAACCGAAGGGGCGTCTGTAGACGCCTGGTACTCAACAAAAATAAAAAGCTATAAAAGGGGCGGGCCTCAAAAGTCGAGTGCGGCTTCACTTCGGGGTCACTGCTTGTGCCTTCCGCATCAGAAACGAGGGATTAAGAGCCGTACTAAGAGTTCGGGAAAGCGGTTCTATTTTTTTTAAACTAAAGACATCTCAACATTGAGCCTATCGTGAGTTGTGTGTGTTGTGCTGACACGTAAGCTGCTGCATTTTTTTAAATTAAAAAGTATTCAGTCCGTGTGTTGTGAGGTGCGGCGAACCGCTACTGGACATTATGTGGAAGAAGGAAAGAAAGGAAAGTTACAGGCTCGTGCCGCTGGTGCATAATTTTGGCTGTTAGCCTGGGGTTTGATGGTGCACACTTCTTGTAGTGACGAACCATCTCAAGCAACCCGCGTCAGGAAAGCTCGAATGCTGAGCTGAGGCCATTGGGAGAGAGGAGTTGCGTGCATGCGCTATAACCAGGAATCTGTTTCTTTTTCTACGGCAAATGTGTACCCTCAAGGAGAGAGCGAAGAGAAAAGACAGATGGAGGCTGCGCGCATTCATGCGCACATGCACGCAAGCGCTAGGCCGTGTGGCAGCACTTTGAAAACCCCTACACTAAATGCCTCGGCGCTTGCGCTGGATCAGGCGAGACCTTAAAAGCAGCACTGACAATTATGGAAGCACTCGTACCCCTCACATGCTAGCAGTTGTAGACTACCAATAACACTCCACACCTCTCACACACTAGCATTTACAACTCTAAGCTCTCTGCAACCCTCATAGACTAGCAGTCACACAATATCGACAGAATTTGCATATCTCATCACTCACATATCACTCACACACTGCCTGAAGCTCTCAAACACCCCATCCAGCCTAGCAGCAAAGCCACTTTGCCTGGGTTATAACTGAAAATGTCTCATCATTGATTGATTACTTTTTGTGTGTGGTTTTGTCGATAACCGAGCAATATCAAGAATGAGTCAATGGGTTTATGAATGGATTTATGGGGGATTGGGTGCATGGATGAAAGCATGAGTGCATTTACATACAAACTCCAGACCGATTGGCTTTGTCACTGCTTGTTTTGTTAAGTGAGGTCCAGTACAGAACTCTCCTAGCAACTTCTTAGACGCTTCACTAGAAGTGATCTGCTGTGTTTTTTTCCAGCTTCCACCAGGAGGAAAGTAAAAGCTGTGAGGTCCAACTCTGAGGATCTCCCAAAGGATTCCTCAAGACATGAACTGCAGTTTCAGCCTTGTCTTGAAGCACCTCAGCTCTTTTCAACTTCACCTTGGGGCAGGGCTTGAGTACAAGGAAGTGAATTGCTCCGCTCCATCCCAGTTAGGACCAGGCCTACTTTACCTGTGTATCATACTAAATACTTTGTGTTTTCCCCACATAAGAACATTCTGAATAAGACCAAGATTGTGTGGATATAATCTGGGTCTTTGATTTGAATTCTCAATACTTCGGGAAACCGGTTCAAGAACCCTGCAAACCAATCCATTTATGTATACCTTCCCCTGGCCTCTACCCAGTGATGCTTAGTCTCCATTAATTTTGAGCAGTCTCGTTGCCAGCTCTGATGGAAATTGTGGTAATTGTGCAATAGACTGGGCAAAAATATATCCTTGATTACTTGCTGGTTCTGGGAAAAGCAGATGCAAAGGCCATCACATTAAGACCTTGCCTACAATGTGGTCTGGCCTTATCAGCTTTTAAAGCTGCCCTCTCAGACAGGAGCACTTGAGTTGAAACTCTAAACCTCCATTGCCTATCAGACGCTTAATGCAGCAAGTGATTTTGCTGTTTATACTAGGAAAAGCAAGGATTTGGAGTTCACCAACTGGGAACCTTGTGTCCAAGTTTCAAAGGAGTAAGCTATGCCCTCTGCTCAATGAGAATGTTTAATTATTTTTCACACAGTACAAGGTGGGCACAGTGACGGGCAAAAGGCTTGCCCAGTTTTTTTAATAAACCCCCCCCACCCCACCTTTTGAAATTTACATTGGGTCTCCATTAGTACATTACTTGGATAAGGAGTGAACTGAAAAATGTGCCTGTTAGTTCTCTAGTAGGAGGTTGAGCTATAACTCTTCATACAATCATACACAAAGTACTGACACCCAGGCTTCTTTTTCTAGAATAGTCTTCAAAATAGGGATGTCGATATGCTGGGAGAGTTGGGTGAATGGACCATAGGTCTGTGCGTTTTTGATTGAGTGCTACAAGGTAAGTAGTTTAGGGTGACCTAGAAAGGTGAGAGCCCCTTGGCAGGCAGAACACATAGTTGCAGTGGTAGAGCAATGTAAATAGGGTATGAGCAGGATGAGAAGGGCATTTGGTGTTTGGGAGAGCCTGGGTGGTGTTGGCTTCCCTGCTTTTGAGAACTGGAAGGACTGAGATGGGGGGGGGGCTGAAAATGCAAGAAGGGCCTTTAGAATTTATTTATTTATTTATTTATTTTTCACATTTTTATAGCGCACTGTTACCCGGAGGTGTCCTGGCGCTGAATGGCAGTAGTGTGTATGGGCAGAGGGATTAGTGTGTGAAGAGCCACGTCTTCAACGCTCTCCTAAAGGAAAGGAGGTCTGGCATTTGTCTGAGGTTCAGCGGCAGAGCGTTCCATGCCTTTGCTGCACCCAAGGAAAAGCTCCTGCCCCCCCAACGAGCTTTCCTAACTCTGGGGACAACTACCAGTCCCCTGCTCAGCTGACCTCAGCGATCTTGTCGGTCTGTGCCATTGGAAAACTCGGGTCATGCAGTGGGGCCCTAGGCCATTCAGAGCCTTAAAGGTTACGCATAGAGATTTAAAAGTGATTCTTTTACGAACTGGTAGCCAGTGTAGCTTCACCAGGTCCCATGATACCGAGGCAAATTTAGGTGTACCTGTGATCAGGCGGGCTGCTGCGTTCTGCAGAATTTGGAGTTTATTAAGAAGCCCTTGTTGGGCATTCAGCAATAGGCTGTTACAGTAGTCCAGTCGGGACATCACCAATACTGTTACCACTGTCTTCTTGTGCTCGTCGGCAAGAAACGGCAGGACTTTCCGGATGATTTTTAGTACGTAGTGGGTTGCTGAGGTAAGCGCATTCATTTGAGGCCTGAAGGACAGAGAGTCGTCCATCAGTACACCCAGGTTTTTGACCTTCGGGACCGGAGACGGGGGGATACCCATTTCCTCCGGCCACCAACGTGGGGACCAGAAGTTGTCTCTGGACCCGAACAGCAACACTTCAGTTTTAGCTGAATTCAACTTGAGGCAATTTTCTGCCATCCAGTTGCTGACTTCCGGCATGCAGCCTCTGAACCTATCTGCTGTGCTATCGGTTTCCACCGGTAGCAGTGACACCACTATCTGAGTGTCATCTGCGTACGATGTTAAGTTGAAGCCAAAGGATCTGATAATTGGTGCCAGGGTGGAGACGTACACATTAAAAAGAGTAGGACTCAGGGAGGACCCCTGAGGGACTCCGCAGGGGAGCACAAAAGGGTCTGATTCGAAGTCCCCCAGCGCCACCTTCTGAGTCGTGCTGGAAAGGAAGGCATGCAGGATTTTAAGCGCCTTTCCTTGAATCCCGCTGGCCCTTAGCCGGTCCACAAGTATCTTATGGTGGACCGTATCAAAGGCCGCGGACAGATCCAGCAAGATGAGGGTGGCTCTGCCCCCTGCATCCATCACTGATCTCACGTCCTCTACTGATTTAATCAGTGCAGATTCGGTGCTGTGCCCTGCCCGGATTCCATGCTGAGATGGATCCAGGCTCTGGCCTGCCCCCAGGAAGGCGCTCAGCTGTGTGTTTAAGATGCCCTCCATGACTTTCGTCGGAAGGGGCAGCCTGGCAATTGGCCGAAAGTTATTCAGATCCGTCACATCTAGATTAGGTTTCTTCAGCAGGGGTAGAATGGAGGCTTGTTTCCAACGCGAGGGAAACTCCCCGCTGTCCAACATAGCATTGAACAATGGAGTGAGACCTGCGCCCATGGCCAAGGGGGCTAGTTTGGCCACTATGGCCGGACAGGGGTCATTAGGGGAGCCAGATTTTATCCTTTGTAGTCGGTTCCCCACCTCCTCCTCCCTAATGGGGGAGAAGTTGAGTAACATCGGTTTATTACAGCCTGCCTCTGGGTTAGTTTCTGGAGCGGCGATCTTTGCTTGGATGTCTAGTAATTTTTCTACCTTTTCCTGGAAGAATTTAGCCAGATGTTCGCATAATTTGCGACTTGGTGGTATCTGCTGGTTTGAGGGCAGCCAGGGAAGATACTGTGCGAAATAGTTCCTTGGAGGAATTACTTGCATCCTTGATGCGTTTAGTATAAAACGCGTGTTTGGCCTCTTGGATCGCGTGTTTGTACATTTTTAGCTCTGCGTTGAGAAGCTTTCTATCCTCCTCTTTATAGTTTTTCCGCCAGACTCTTTCCAACTTTTTGCAGAGCACTTTATGATCCCTGATTTGTTCCGAGAACCAGGGAGCCAAGGGGCTAGAGCGTGTGGAATGATACATTTTAGGAGGGGCTAAGTTGAGGCAAGCTGCCCCCAGCCAGTTCGTGTATGTAGTGGCTGCGTCTTCCACATTGACTGGAAGGGGCCCCATAGAGGTTCTGAGCAGGCCCTCAAGAGCCTCCCCTTCTATGTTTTTCCACTTCCTGATCATTCTGGGCGGGTTCTTGACCTTACTTGGTCTGGGAGGCGGGGCCAGGCTAATTTCAAATTGAACTGCCGCGTGGTCAGACCAGGAGACCGGTCGAACTAAAGTGACTTCTAGATCGGGATGGTTAGAGAAAATTCCATCTAGGGTGTGTCCTGCTCTATGAGTCGGGCCACTGACCCTTTGCTTTAGCTCAACCCCATGCATCAGTTCTGTGAGATCCCGCGTGTCAGGGTCTGAGTCACACTCCAGGTGAAAGTTGAAATCTCCCAGCAGTGTAAACGTCTTGGCGCAGACCGCTTCTTCTAACAGGCTACTGAGTGCTGGGAGAAACGGGGCTTTGGGCCCGGGGGGCCTGTACATAAGGCCGCCCTTGAGGGTATGGTGGTTAGATAGGGTGAAATTATAAACGAGTGCTTCGAAAAGGTCAGTGGTGCCAGGCTGGAAGGATCCTCTGACCGAATTGTGGTAGATTATGGCAAGTCCTCCTCCTCTCTTTTTTTCTCTATTCTGGACAAAACACTCGTACTCAGGGGGGGTAGCTTTGACAATATCTGGGCCTGAGGCTGCATCTGTCCAGGATTCCGTTACGAATGCTATCAGAGCATTTGTTTCCAGTATTAGGTCCGCTAGTTCTATACTGTGTTTCACCAGCGATCTGGCGTTTAGTAACAGGCATTTAACTGCAGTATGTTCTTTCCTCTCCCTTGAATAAGGCCGTGGGAAGTTTACTGGTTTGCCAACGTAGCTTAGGGAGAGCCTGCTTGCAATTTGTGCAGCGATTGGGGGGGGGGGGGGGGGGGCTGCAGATCTTCCCGCATTTCCAAGATAACGCAGCCCGGGCTCTTGCCATTGCCCCGTAGGGCCAGTAGTGTATTGCGGCTATAGGAGTGACTACTCGCGTCTCGCAATGACCCCGGACCAGGGTTCTTGGCTCTGGGCGCGGATCCGGTGCGGACGGGTGCAGACGGGCTCGCCTTTGGCGAGCCTTTGGCGCGCCCGCTGCGCTTCGTAAGGAAGGATGTCATTTTATGTAGATCAGGTCGGGAGGGGCGGAGCACTGGTCTGCTTGCCCAGCTCCTTACTGAAGCGGGCGGGACAGCGGGCGACTAATCTCGGGTTCGAGCCCAGAGTGTGCAAGATGTGCAAAGTTAAAATAGTAGAAAGGAGCGCTTTTTAAAATCAAGCGGCAAATTCGATCAGGGCTTTTTAGGATGTACAATGTAAAACAATAAAAACGAGTGCTATTAAAATCGAGCAGCAGATTCTGTGAGGGCGTTGTTAAAACAAAATACAAATACAACAGTATCACAGAGCTTCAAGTCCCGGCTTCCGCCTCAGGACCGTTCTCTCACATACACACACTAGCAATCAGGGTTAAAGGGAGGGCAGCTATCATTTTGGTGTGTAGAGGCGGGGCTGCAATAACATGAGAGGTAAATGGAGCAGCGGTCTTGTGCTCCCACATTTTCAGGGCCAGTTTTATCACCTGCTCTGGAGAAGAAGAACAAATTATAATTGTGAGAGTGGGGTAAGGACTGGAGGGGAACGGTGCAGTGTGTAGGTGGCGGTTATGCCCATAGGCTCCTGAAAAGATATTAGACACATTGTACTGTTAAAGCTTTGCATGGCAGGTGGCGTAGTGGGTGATGCACCTGCTGTGGAAGAAGAGAGGGTGCTTGAGATGTCTCAGGGAGAGTCTTACACAGGATGGTTGGGTGGAGGCGTATTTTAAGGTGGGACAATGAGGGAGGATCACTGTGGATTACCTACAATGCACACAATTTTCTGTTAATATTAAAAAGCCCAAGTCTGAGTTACTGTTCCTTGTTCCCCTAGCTTACACAGGTAAAAGGATGTTATTCTGTAGGTTGGTGATAGTACAATCAACACTAGCCACCAAGTTGAACCCTCTATCCCATAAAACATGTTTAGATAAGCACATCATCGTACAGACCTAAGTTGAACACTTACAGTTATACAGAGTGATATCAAGTTTTCTGTTACAAATATTTGACCAAAGCAATTGGTATAGAACAACATCGCCTGTAATAGACAGTAACTTACTTTCTCCACTGACATCTGTATACATATTCCACCTTCCATTCATAACAGATTGGACCGTCTCGTTCTGGCTTGTTAAACGGTTCCTACAAATTTAGTATGACTATATATTAGATCAACAAAACTTCATAATACATAGACTGAGACTTATTATATCATAAGTAAATGCTGGTTTGGCTAACTCAGTGCCGCATCTAAACCCCTAACCCTCCAGAGTTGTAGATCTTGTTTGTAACCTCAAACATTACCACACTATTCCCTATGAATTCATGGAAACAGATCTAACCCTTTTGTTTGTCCCTTTTGCATGCCCAAAGAGTCACAAAGAAAAGAAATGGTAATACATTTCCAAATGTTTATTGAACTCATCTAATCTTTGTTAATAAAACATGAACTGCGATTATTAGAAAGATGAGACACATCATTTGTATAAGCATCATTAGAATGGTGAAAAGCACAAACAATTCAACCATGTTAATTGTTCCTAATGTTACTCCTGTTTATCACTAATACCAATGAGAGCATGTTCTGCTAGAACTGTTGGCATGATCTAACCCCATACCTTAGTTTGATGTCTCAAGAAGCCAGCCGTAGTGCATTAACAAATGCATCCTATCTGAGCGTGCAGGTCTGCACACTTCTGCTTGCATGGCTATGTTCCTTCTCCGGATGAAGGTGGGGCCTGCAGAGCTGCATCTGAGTCACAGCAGCTTCCATGAAAGCTCTGGTGTGAACTGTTTCTCCCTGAGTTCAACACCAGACGACACTGTTTAAATAGTAAGATGTGGAAAACAATAGAAATTACCGTTAGCATAAGCTGAAGCCATTTTGTTTGTGGCATCCATTTTCGTTAGCCATGTGTTAGCCATGTAATTCTACCGTCTTCACTGTTGCTTTCTTTTCTATTCTGTTGGAGTCATCAACTATAGTTAACTGCTTCAGTACTGAGCCAGAACTATGTTCGGGCAGGACAGAGGAAGAGGAGGACAGGGGAGTGCTACAGACAGGGCAGGTCCCGAGCAGACCGAGTTCTGGCAGCTGCAGGAAGCAGGTTCCTGGGAGGGGAACGCGCTCCCACCCGCAGGATAGCAGTGGCTTTCACCAGGTGAGCTGTTCCACTCCCAGCCCGAACTTTACCCCTTAAATAACGCTTCCACGTGTCGTGAGGCAACCCCACTCTGGCCCCACCGACATGCTGCCCCTTCCGGCACCCATGGTTTGTAGGGTCCTGGCAGTACCCTATCCCCAGGAAACCAACCCACTGGACTGAGCTGCCCGGGATTGGAGGAGGCAGAGCCCATGTAATATTGTTAAAAATACTATACTTCTTTGAGGCAATAGTAAAAGGTTTATGAGAAACTCCACGTATATTTGTTCCGCAAAAGTTTCCTGGTTAAAAAATATTGTTCTTGGACTTGTTGATTCTGTAGCAGGAGGCGGCGGACGAAGGGTGACCTCTGGTTTTGGTTGCTTGCACTCTGTGCTCAGCACTGGGAACTCTGCAGACAGGAGGGTGGGTATGATAACGCTGACGTCAGCCACGCTCCCCCAGGATCATCTTGCCGGCCCACTTCCTGCCTTCTATTGACACACAGCCGGGCACTACCAATGCTTTTAAGATTGAAGTCTCGGAGAGCGAAGTAGGTGCAGATACTCTACGAACAGCGCCCGTAGTGCGAACAGGGAACGACTGCGGAGCACTGAGTGTGGCGCGCGTGAGTACTCACCGCTGGGTCTCTCTTAGAGGACTCCCTGCAGGGTATTCTAGCACTCCTTGATTGGTGGTCCTCCCAAAATTGCTCAACTCGGGATGTAGAAATTTAGGTTCCAATCCCAGCATCCACACGTAACAAACAAGTGTGATTTGCAGCAAATTGCTCTTTCTCTACCTCCTGATGTGTAATAATGGAAAAAGTAGCTGTATTGCCCCAATTAAATGTGCCCATCCAATGACTTCCTGCTTTATATAACCCAAACGGCCTTCATGCCCCTTAACCGTCCCAAGTACCTAAATGCACATACTGCAATAAAAAATCTTAGAAAAGGTTCAGCTACGCGTTTGAGGTTGGGCATATGTTGCTACAAAACCAGCAGTATGGAAGGTACTTGTTAGGCGCTAAACATAGCTGTGTGGTGAGGGGTACTGATTTCCGGGTGTTTTAAGAGTACTGAGTGTTTTGAGTATAGAATTGTGGACTCCTAAGGATTGCTCGGTGTGGATTGCATTTGCCTAAGGGCACAAATTGGTACTGAAAAGTACTGTTTGATTACCCTTTATTAGTACAGAAGGATACAAACCGCAGAATACCGCCTGATACCTATGCCGGGTATCTAATTGTATTGATTACCTGGTACGAATACCATGGCAACAAGCGCTATATAAATACAAACCTTTTTTCCTCTTCTACCCTTCTGCTATCCTTCAGAATCAAAATAACTGATTAACCTATCCACCACTTAAAATGTACTTGCATGTTTCACTATACTAATTCAACACTAATCATGTATGGGTCGCGGAGTAGTGTGCTACTCGCTGAAAAAAGCAATTTGACGCCTCATCAGGGGTAGTAAGCGCCAAACAAATGCAATTACAATACAATGTAGAGGCTCAGAAAGGCCTGTAGCTGCTAGAATGCACCTGTCTTAGAGTGTAACTATCAGGCTATTCCAACTGATAAGCAGTTCTGTTTCTCCTCCGACCCTGCTGACTAAGTGATTTCTATCAGTCCATGTTAGTCAATAGCTATTTCTGTGTATGCCTGTACCTCCCATTTGAGTCTCCATGCTGACTCTGCAACAAGTCTATATATAAGGCCCATGGTTTCTGTATTCCATGTACTACCTCCTATAGTGGCCTGAGGGTACTGTATTGATGTAGTTCCACTCATGAGTGATTAACAAACTTGTTCTTTGATATTCCAGCTTCCGTGCCAATCTCTACTTTGTTGGTTTAAGAACCTGTGGACAGATAAGGGTGAACCCCTGCACCGGTGGGCCCCTAAAAAGGCTAATTTCCACAAAGACACTGGCCTCAATGCATTGTGCCAGAGGCGCAGAACAACATCTTTAGTTAGGCTAGAGCAAAAGAGTTGTCTCCTACGAGCACAAAAGAAAGCAAGGACATTGCGTTCTAATATGTGTGACCCTGGAACCAACAGTGCAGACTTTAGAACAACGTCTACCAAGAATAAATGCATGCATGTTCTTGTGTTATTGAAAACAAGTTCAAACCACCATCTCAAAAAGATGCTACGTTAAAAAAAAAAAACGAACATGTAGTCTAAATGTAATACCTACAGCAGCTTTCTAAATTTACTTGGTAAAGTTGACATTTGGGCCGCACTCTGACACCGTGCCCAGCACTCTTTCTTCCATATGATTGTGTTTTACGATGTACCTTTCCACTTAATTCCCCCCATATGCAGCATCTTCCTGATTTTCCAATACTGTCATACCAGCCAGACCATCTATATTACAACGTACTTCATGTACCGTGCTTTATGCACACCTGTTTTCCAAGGCACACTCTTGTATAACACCTTCCTCATACCCCTCCTTTCCCTATTTAATGTGTGGTTTGTTGACAGGTAGACTTTCCTTGCAGGAGTCGGTTCCATGACCCTTCAAATTCATAAATAGGAATGTAGAGGAGTCTAAATTTTTGGTATTTCAATTTAATTGGGACCAGCAAAGTTGAACTGATGTAATCCTAATGAGTTGTCAAATTTGATTCTGGGGTTAGTTCCTTATGTTTATATTTCTGTAACACTGCCAGGTCGTTCTCCCTTTGACTAGTAAATAAAAATCTACATATGATGCATTTACGAGACGCTCAATTCAATTTGGTCAGTGATTCTAAGTCTGGTAAATTATTTGTCTATAAAATCTTGTTTAGTGATGCAATATTTAACTCCAATATCCTTGTATGAGGTTCTCTTAAAGAGATGAATATATTAAGGATTTTATGGTTGTAGGATTTGCCACTGCACACTCGCATAGATAATTCAGAGTAGCCCTAGTATGGAGTGACATTATGAATTTTAGGTTCAGCTCCAGCCTGGTGACTCAGTGAGGGGTGGCTGTGCGGGGATGTAAAAGTTTACGTACACTCTGTAAAAAGGCAAAAAGTAGATAAGGAATGAGCTTCACTCCCAAAATGTTTAGTGATGAGTTGATTGCCCTTCCTCCAAATAGTTTGAAAAACCTCATTCTTGATTTGGTGATTGTATTGGATTTAAGCTTTACAGTCGAATTATGGTTGGTCCATGATTGCCTAGCGTCAATCATAATTCCCAAAAATTCATATTGACAATTGTTTCGATTGTGGTGTCCCTAAGACCCAGCATGTGGTATGTATATATAATTGAACCTCTACAGTCAACCTTTTTGTAGTTTTACTACTCTTTAGATCGACCTGATCTGGTAATTGGAAACTGGGAATTGTCACCATCACTGTCAAGAATCTGCGTCACTAATGCAGCAGAACCAGTCTCTCCTTCAACATGTAGATCTGATGAACAAAGAGTTAGACGCTGAAAGTGAGAAGAGTCTCTGGGAATAGATTTCCCAGGTAACTGAGCAGTCACCACTTGTCCCTTGGTAGACACCACTTGAAAAAAGGTTCTGCTTGAAATGGAGCATCACATTTCCTTTTCCGCATCTGGCTTGCAAGCATTTGATCTCCACTTTTCAAGACAATGCTCGTCTCATGTCGTCTTTTGTCAGTATACGCTTTCATCTTTTGTTTATGATTCAAGTCCTTCTCACGAGTTGTGTTGTAGTCCTTAACTCTCTGATTAGTCCACTGAGGGATCTTGGTTGTCATTGCTCTCCTGAACATCAATGTGTCAGGACTTTCACCTGTGGTTGAGTGAGGTGTTAAACAATAAGCTTTTATGGTAAAGTTTGACACAGTTTGTAAATTGAGCTTTTTAAGAGTAGCACTCTGCACTGCTTTCTTTAGCATACCCATAAAGTGCTCAACAAGTCTGTTGCTCTGCAGCCACACAGGTGTGCACTCCTGATGCTTTATATTCAGATGTTGTAAGATGGCAAGATGCTATCTAGTCTCTGAATGACTACGTCTTTAGTAGATGAGAGATCCTCAATTAAAGGAAAGTGAGTATTCATCCACAATCACCATCATGTGATGGCCATTGTCCTGTGCACCAAAAACGTCAATGCCTACTCTCTCCCACGCATGCTTCAGGAGTTCTGACGTGAACGACAGTGGTGGACAATCAAATAATTGTAGCAAATTGTTATACATTATTGTGGGACCCTTCCTGTTGCGCAACTCTTACACCCACCATAGGGGATCATTGTGAGTCAGAGATTGAAAGTCCATAATGTGCTAGCCATGGCTTCCATATTTTCCAAAACTTTTTGGGGCAACCCCGTGCTTTAAAAGTCAGACTTTTTTATATTTTTGATACTTGCCATCACTGGTGAGAGGTCGAGAGTGTTTGTTCCATGACTGTCGTGTGATTATATCTTTCAACTTTAAAATATTACTAACTTGGCTTGTGGCAGTGATAATCTGGGCTAACGAAATAAATGGCAGCTCGTGTGTTTGGTTTTACAATAAAATTGATATATGCTTCAGCCATCTTGGATGGAGCACCATGAGCTTGTATAGGCACTCTGGAAAAGAAGTCAGCAGGGTTCTGATTATTCCCTGGATGATGCACAGTGTTATAATTGTACTCTTGTAGTCATAGAACCCATCGTTAAATGCGAGGAGGCATCATGGCCTTTGGATTACCAAATATAGTTAGTAAAGCTTGATGAGCAGTTACCAGTGTAAAGGGTTTTCTGTACAGGAATACATGGAAATGTCCACAAGCCCATAGCATGGGTACACTTTCTTTTTCAGGTTGTGAGTAAGCATGCTCTGTTTGGGACAAACTCCTACATGCTTATGTCCCAATATGTTTTCAAGCATTGGGTTGTTCACTATGCTGCACAAGAGTGGCACCTGATCTGACTGGGCTACCGTCAACAACATCCTCTTTATGAAGCTTTGGATTGACATATGTCATTTCAGTAGCATTCTCAATGGCTCGTTTGATTTTCTTAAAACCTTTCTCACGTTCATGTGACCAATGAAAGGCAACATTATTTTTCGTCAACTCTCTCAATGGAGCACTTGCGGTGCAAAGTCTTGTCTCTATCTGGAACAGTAGCTGGCCATGCCAAGAAATAAACGCACCATTGAAACGTCTTGTGGGGGATCAGCATTTGACAGCCCTTGTACTTTAGCAGGATCGGGTGTCATACCCCCATCAGAAAAGATACATCCAAAGAATTTTATCTTTGTCTTGTGGAACTTACATTTATCTGCATTCCAAGTCAAACTTGCATCCACAAGTAAACAACATGATTGTGCAAGAGCTTTATCATGCTCTTTTTGTGTAGCTCCAAAAACGAATATGTCATCACTATAATTCAGTGGTTCCAAAACTTTTTCGACTTGCGGCTTCCTTGACCTATTGGCTGTTAGCCGCGGCTCCCCATTATGGAGTACTTCTATTTTTCTCCCTCAAAAAAATTGAGCTGAAGCTGATAAAGGTATTATAATCATAAGTCCTATCCTATCCACTGCATAGTCCCATACAGTGTCAACAACTGATTGGAGGGACACAGGGTTCTCGCAGAAGTGAACTGTTACTGCATTGTGATTAAGGCGCCCTGTTTTCCGTTTCTACTGATTTTTACAGATAAATACAGACAGAAAACATTCATTTTCTTGTCTGTATTTATTTTTAAATGTGGATAAAAACAGAAATTGGGTTGCTTTTTGAGTAATGAGTAATTCTAAATACTGTCTGCCATGACTGCCAGGCCAATAGTTGTGTGGATTAATAGGTAAAATGGTTTTAAAAAAAATGAATTTTAGTACAGAGGCTTCAACAGCAGTAGATATGCACATGGTTGATACTGAAATTTGCATATTTACAAATAAGTTCACTGATTTATCTTTTGCGAGTATTTACAGCACTGAAATCTGGCAGGCATTCAAGCATGAGTGCATATTTATTGGTTAAATAAATGTGGAAATATACTAATTTAAGCTTAATTTTACCATAAAACCCCAAATAAATATGGATAAATACAGATAAAATTAGCAAAAAATAAATATGGATAAATACAGTCGGAAATGGCAAACACACAAATACCATAAAACCGGAAGCCCTAATTGTGATGTAGTGCTCTTTAAAGAATTGTGTCTTTAGCTCGTTTCTGAGTAGGGTTTGTGAGGCCCAGATAGATACAGGAATGTTGTTTCAGATCCTGGGTGCTTTGCTAGAGAAGGTCTGCGTCTGTCGTCTAGTGTTTTCTTTTTTGCACATTATTGCCTCCAGTCTGATTATACCCAGCTGTAAGAAAGTTGGGGTGTGAGTTGATCCCCCGGTTCATACAGCTGACTCAGGTATGGACTAGTGGTCCATTATCTACCTCCTCTTTCTAAGGTTATATATAGGGCTCATACTGTAAAATACTGTTGTAGACAGCATGTTTTCAATTTTAATACCTTCTGCTTGGTGATCAATAATGATCTCTGTGATGCAACGGCAGCGCAAGGGGTTTGTAAATATGCCCCTTAGTCTTCTGTATAGATACAGAACCTCATGTGTAGAAAAGGTTGTAATGTACCTGCAATTTTCTTCAATTTCCAACTGATGATAGCCTTTATTCGAATTAAGGCTTGAGTAGGCTTCTGCACCATCTAACTGTGTTATCATGTCAGCCGGGATGTCGTTCTCGTGAGGCCTTGGCGTAGTTTGCCGAGTTTTGCTACGCGGAGCTCTGCGAAGTTACATAAAAACTCTGCGAAGTTCCATGAGTGGCGGAGTGCAGTGCGAACTGCAGTTTGTGCTGGTATTCCTTTAGCTCGGTAGAAATTCCACCTGAGCGGCAGCTCGCGCTCGCAAACTTACCGTTTGTAATCGCGAACTTACGGTTCGCGATCACGATTGGGGAAAAAACTCCGCTGCACATCTCAAAGTGGAGTTTTCTGCACTCTGCGAGCTCTGCTGAGTACGGAGTGCAGAAAACTCTGCGAACCGTGCAAAGTTCACCGCCCACTAGTTCTCATTCAATTGCCCTGTTTGCCTGACGCATGTTAGTCAACGCATATGCGTACAGCTCCTTCACTGGCCCTTTTGGGCACTACCACTATGGTAGGAACCCCTTGCCTGGGACCAGTAGATAGCATGCTTAAGTAATGATTTAAATATGTTTTCAACAGTGTCTTGTAAATGGAAAGCAATTTGTCGATATCTTTGACCAACAGGACGGATATCCTCATTAATATGAAGCTTTACTTTCATAGTCTTAAGCCTTCCTAAACCATGAAAATATGAAGGGAATAGACTTACTATTTTGTGATGAGCATTCATGTTGTATTTTACGAAAATCAGTACCATATCAGCAGCTGTTCTGAAACTGAGTAGTTAGGTACTTGATACTGTACCTTGAAGCACATGGATGGGTGTTTGCACCTTTATTCTTTTTGTATTTCATTGTTGCTACAAATGAACCTTGACTTTTTAAGGGCGTTGATGCAGCCCATGTATACACTTTTGTTTTCGATGACGTCAGTTGCTGTAGTGGAGACAATTTATTAGATTTCTCCTCAGACATGTTTATCAGAGCACCAGTGTCAATGAGGAAAGGTATCGAACAACCATTTACTTTCAGGGTAATCTTCGGACAATGTTTGAATGACTTTGGTGCTTTAGCATGTCGACCTTTCTCTGACTGACAATTTCCTTCACATGCGGCCAGTCCAACATGTGCACACTTTTCTACGGTAAACATGAACATGTCACAATAATCTTCTTCACTTTCACTTGACACTGATGTAGAAGAACTGTTTGATGATGATTAAGATGAGAATCAACTTCGTTCAGTGTTGATTTGATTTAAATGATGGGTGCGTGACGAACTTTGTTTCTGGAACGTTCCCGTGGCCATTTAGTCTTTACGCTGTGACGCACTCACTTTTTAATTTGCTCTGCAAACCGTCACAACATAGTTTTCCTTCCCACATCCTTTACATGTCTGTCCAGTGATGGGACATTTACCTTCATATGGAAACGGAAATCCACATCTAAAACACAACTTCTTTTTACGTGCAGACATCACCTTGTGTCCTTCAGTCTTTGGCTTTCACTTACTTTTCACACTCATGACTGATTCATGCTGAGCACCTCCGGCATCCATGTCAGCAGCTTGTCTATCGTCACACTCTTCAGCTCTGGAAGCCATTAACACTTGCTCCAGACTAAGAGTTTCTCTCAGCATTTTTTGTCTAAATGAATCTGACAAGCATCCATAAATAACTCTAAGACGTATAGCTTCTTCGTCATTAAATTAATTGAAATTTGAGTCTTAGATGAGTGTGTCCAGTCTCTCCACAAATTCATTGATGGGTTCATCAACTTTTCTGTCATTCTTGACTGAAAATGTATCTTTTGTAATCTGCATTGGAGTGAACTTGAGATTCAATGTTTCTTGTGATTTCTTTGTCAGTTTGCTACATCTTCCTTATGACTTCTTTTACACCATCACCAGCAAGATTTCTGAGACATTTAATAATCTTTTTGTTATCAGTCTCTTCAAGTGCATCAATGAAATCATCAAATGTCTCTCTCTATCCACATAATCCATCTTTTGCCAATATTTTGATTTTTGGTGGTAGCGAAATGTGGTGGTGGTTTCAGGAAGATGGTAGCATTCTAACTATTTATGGGAGTGGCTGGCATAGAGGGTGAGGCTCTTTAGAGACTATTGGTTGTCCACTAGGACATGCATAATCTGCACCAACTCTGAAGCGCTGCATGGATTGGCTTCCAGGTTGTCCTGGACAGTGCGTGGTATGGTGACTTCCTTCTTGGTCTCCATTGGAGCGTTTCACTTTCTAGAGACCTCTGGAGTTGTTCTGATCCGCTACCTGGCAGCTTTGGTGGTGTGCCACTTCAGGTATGGACAGCTCAGTAAGCACAACCATGTGGGTCTTCTGGAGTCTCCTCACCCGGTGCTGAGGTCATAGAGCTGCACTTATATAGGCTCTGGTAAGTGCAATGACAGTATGCTTTCTTGTCAATTGTTTAGTCAGGCAGCGCATTATGTATTTTATTCGTATTTGACTACTGCAGTCTTTAGCGCTTCTTTTCTTTATCTGTACGTATCCGCCTTTGACAGTAACGCTCTGTATACTGTATGACTTTATCTTGCGTGGCAGTGCAGTAACTTTATGTATGTCTTAACCAGCAGGTTCTCGAACAACAGCGAGTATATTTTTTGCAATGCTCTTGTTAGTTTTCAACGTCTTCAAAGTGACTGGAGCTGCGCTGTGACTGCACATGCATTAAGTGTTGATTCCCTACTTTGACGAAGGCACATGTGGCACACCTGAACAGTTTGCTTGGACCAAAGCAAACTCTCTGGGAGAGCACTGTTGATCTTCAGGTTACTTATCCCCAATCTCATCGCCATTTGTAGTGTCTTCCCCAGCCTGGGTACCCGCCAATGACTATGCCGCACACTGAGCTAAGTATGTCACGTCTTTATTCTTCTGTGTGTAGCTTCAAACTCAACATTCTAAATCAATTTTCATTGCATTCCGCACTAACTCCTACATCTTAATTCTATGAGATCCGTCAGAAGCCAAAAGGGTTCCATCCTTCTCGACTCACAAGCAGTGCTGGCTCCTCCGCTGAGGTGGAGCGTCTTTCCCGCTGCTTTGCAGCAGTCAAATAAAGGAATAATAAAATGATAATAACTAAAGGTTATTAGCAATTTATTTGGTCCTGCTGCTGCAGCTTTGCAGGGCGGGTGGGGCTGCTCCGCCGACGGAAGAAGGGGGAGTGGTGAACATACTTTGTAAGTGTGCATGAATGTTTGGCCGGCCATCTCGAGCCAGCCAAACAGTCATGCGTACTTTGCATGTTGTCCACCCAGGCTGCATGACAGCCTGGTGGGGTGGAGAACATGCCCAGGCTCTCATTCCCTGGCTGAGCCCGGAACCAGGCGCTCAGACCAATCACAACTTTGTATTGCAGTGTTGTGATTGGCTTAGGGAAGCCTGGATGTGCTTCCTGTTCCAACGATGCAGAGGGACGAGGAGGAGAAAAGCGTAAGGTAAGTTCAAGTTTTTTTTTTTTTTAGACCCGCCACCCCCGATCCGTGCGGGCCGCCACTGTTTTTTAGTGCTTTTTTTGCAAGGTGAGGCAGTGCCACAATATTCTCAATGGTGGAGTAGCCGTGGGTTCCGGCCTCGCTGTGCCACTGGACCCAAGCTATACCCAGCTGAAGTGCCTATAAGAAGAGAGAATCCGGTCCTGGGTTGCTTGTGTGCCAGTTCAGGGAGGACCTAACCTGGTAGTTCAGGCTGGACTGTTCCACTTGAGGAAAAGGGTCAATACTGAGGTGGCATGGTGGCAAAAATTATGGATTGGGTTGTGGCCCAAGTGATCCCCAGTGGCTGAGACTAATTCAAGCATTCAATCCATCACCTTGTTGATTTTGTAATTAATGCCGTGAGTGCACTGGGTGTACCAAGACGTGGTTCCCGGGCTCACTGTGCCACTGGAACAAAGCTATACCCTACTGAAGAGCCCAAAACAAGGGTGAAACCGATCCTGGGTTGCTTGTGTTCCAGTTCAGGGAGGACCTTGCTTGTCAGTTCGGGCTGCACTGTTCCTCTTGAGGAGCAGAGTCAAGACTGATTTGCATATGGCTGGGTCCAAACTGACGTGGTTTAATGAGCGAAAAATTATGGATTGGGCTGCGGCCCTGAGCAATTGCCAGTTGCTGAGATTAATTCACGCATTCTATCCCTCACCTTGTTGATTTTGCATTCAACGTCATTAATATGCACGCTGGAGGATTTTTGCAAATCCTACCAAACGTCTGTTTTTGCTCTCTGTTAGAGTACTAGATCTTCGCAGCTCAAAAACATTTTTTTTGTCATAAACCAATTGCTGTGCACAAATTGTGACTATTCTGCAACCTCACAGTAGTACATTGGGGCCCATCTTGCCTCCTCCATTTTTTCCCCAGCACAGCTGGATGCTGTCACAACTCTCTATTGTTCATTACAGGCCGGTTGCCAAGGCCACTGACCAGCCTGCAGCACTCCAGTGGATAATGGATAAGTGCCCATGTGTAACTTAAGATTTGTTTCTCCAATGTTCCCTGAAAGGTATTTTAGAGGGGAGTTTGGGCGTATGCTGTATTTGGGAAGATGCGCCTCGCTTCATGAAAACATCGGAAACAGGTGAATAATTTGCAATTTGAAGAGAAGCGCACCTAGGAGTCAGGCACCGATGTGGGGTGGGGATTGTCTGGCCAGAGTGCGGCTCCTGCTAAGGTAGGCCATAACTGTGCCTCGTTTGGTTTCTCTAGCAGCCCCATCATCTACATTTAACCCTTTCATTCCGCGATATGCCAGACATCAGTATCAAACTTTGCTATCAGATCACATTGGCAGAGACTTTTTATTTTTTTTAAAAATGCTCATGTCCTTGCCCTCCGTCCCTCTGGAGGTGGACCTCATCAGTCAACCTATCCACGAATCACCTGTTTTATATGTATTGCGTGTGTGTATATGCTGTTACTTTTTGCTTGAGGGAATGTCAGAGCTGCATTGTTAGATTCTGAAGAGAGGGGAGGCCAGTTCTAATGTCGCTGCTTTTCTCAGACAAATACGGACCATTTGCTCATGCTTTCAGTATCTGAAAGGACCAGGAGGTGGCACTAGAAAAACATTTTTGCGGTAAATACGCTGTATCATATTTTAAGGAAGAAATGCTGCCACTTCTGTCAGGGGCGTAACACAGGCACTCGCAGCCCCCGGGGTCGGGGGCGCCCCAAGCTCCAGGGGGCCCCCTCACCCCTCAGCACAGCACTCTTACCGGAGAGCTCTTGATTGAGCTCGGAGGGGGACCCTTCACGTTCCTTGCAGGGAGGCCCCCTCAATTTTCGTTACGCCAGTGACTTCTGTAACAATCATTTAGGAATAGACTAGACCGCTCTAAAATACCCTTGAAGTCCTGGCGTCTTTCATTTGCTCTGACGAGTTTACACTTCTCAGGGGACAGACTCCCGATTTTTGCCAATGTGCACTCTTTCTTTAAACGGCTTTGACATTAAAATACTAACTATGCGATAACATACTGGCCAGGTGGCATCCCTACTTTGCATCTATTACCTTAAATTTTTCCTGTGGTGCTTTTGTTTTGAACATTTTCGATGAAGTCTTGTGTTTGCTGTGAAAGCATCTGATCCACCATTGTGCGGTTAGTAGTGTGTGAGTGGTGAAGTAGGTGTGTAGCGTGACTGCGTGGTTAGTTAATGTGGTAGATATATACATCAAAGTACTTACCTTGTTCACTTTGAACCTACCTTGTTTATTTAAGTTTTAAGTTTCATGTCATAAACTGTAGAATTGTCTTGCTCAAGGATCTGGCACTGTGTGGTTAGTTAATGTGGTAGATATATGTATCAAAGTACTTACCTTGTTCACTTTGAACCTACCTTGTTTATTTAAGTTTTAAGTTTCATGTCATAAACTGTAGAATTGTCTTGCTCAAGGATCTGGCACTGTGTGGTTAGTTAATGTGGTAGATATATGTATCAAAGTACTTACCTTGTTCACTTTGAACCTACCTTGTTTATTTAAGTTTTAAGCTCCATGTTCTTAAGTGTAGAGTTGTCTTGCTCAAGGATCGGGCACCTGCACTGTTTCCGGGTCATCTGGGCTTTCAATTTGCCAATACACTTCTTATTTAACTTCCTCTTTGGCTCGTGAAAGTAACTTACGATAGGGTGCAATTCTATTATATTTGTAATTAAAGAGGTAGCAGGTCATGTATGTGCCATGAAAGGGTTTGACTGAAGCAAACAGTCTCCTCCAAGGCAAACTATGGCAAAGTTCTTCCCTCTTCTAGCGAGTAATCGATAAATATCGAGATATAGACCGGCATTAACTATGGATGCCACAGAATACATTATTTTAGACGTGAAAATATGGCCGCCCCCCCCATCATTAAGTTAAATAAAAAACATACCTGAAGTCTACGCCAAGGGTGTGGCATCTGTGCACAGCGTGTGGCGGGAGAAATGCCCTCAGGTGCGAATGATCTCACTGCTTTGTTCTCCAACGAGCCAGAATTATGGCATGGTCTTGCTTCATTTTGGTTATGTCACAGTTTAGATTGTGACGTCAGTGGAACAGGCATTTTTTATTATTTCTTTCTTGGTTGGCCCTGCTGAAGGCGTCCAGGTATCGGGTGCCTTAGCTCCCCATTCAATGTGCCACTGCTGTTCACAAAGCACGTCATGGAAAGTACCCGTGCTTACACAGAATAGCTCATTCACCGATTTCCAATTTCTGTGTAATATCTGGATTTGTGTTTAGCAGCCATTCTGAATTATAGCATAGCTGCACACATACATGCTGTACTTTGGAACATTTCAAAATGTGAAGGTTTGATGTTTATTATTTCAAATCTTTCTTAAATGTGCTAATATCTTCCTTGCTAACGTTGACCCATGCAGTTATAAGACTGCTTGAAGTGGCGAAACACCCTCACTTTCCTTTGTGCATTTACATTCTCATAGCACTTTCAAGATATCTATCAATCAATCAGGGAATTGTGAAGCGCGCTACTCACCCGTGAGGGTCTCAAGGCACGGGGGAGAGGTTGCAGCTCCGGGTCAGACGAAGAGCCAAGTCTTGAGGCTCTTCCTGAAGGTGTGCAGAGTGGGGAAGCGTCTGATGTTGATCGGGAGCTCGTTCCAGGCCTTTGCCACGATGTAGGAGAAGGCTCTTCCACCTGCTCTGGTTCTGCGGATGCGCAGGGTTTCTGCGAGGGCGGCGGAGCGGAGGTTTCTCCTGGGTCCGTGGAAGGCGACTCTTTGGTTGAGGAATTTGAGTCTGGTGTTGTGGAGCAATTTGTAGGCGTAGGTTAGTAGCTTGAAAGTTGCTCTCTTCTCGACGGGGAGCCAGTGGAGGTCTCGCAGGTGTTGGGTGAATTGTTAATGTCGTGGGATGCCGAGGACGAGTCTGACCGCGGTGTTCTGGATGATCTGGAGTTTGTGTACCAGGGATTTGTTGATTCCAGAGTAGAGGGCCTTTCCGTAGTTCAGTCTGCTTGTTATGAGTGCGTGGGTGACGGTCTTTCTGGATTCAGGGGGATCCAACTGAAAGTCTTGCGAAGGATGCAGAGGGTGTTCAAGCAGGTGGAGGCGACGGTGTTGATTTGGCGGGTCATGGTGAGGGAGGAGTCGAGTATGATCTTGAGGTTGTGGGCGTGGTCCGTGGGGATGGGAGGGTTGCCGAGGGCGGTGGGCCACCAGGTGTTGTCCCAAGTTGAGGGAGTGGGTCCGAGGACGAGGACTTCTGTCTACTTCGAGTTGCGATTCAGACAGCTGCTGCTAATCCAGGATGCAACGTCTTTCATTCCTTCCTGGAAGCTGAGTCTGGTGGCGTCGGGTTCCTTCGTGAGGGAGAGGATCAGCTGGGTGTCGTCGGCATAGGGTACTATGCTGAGTCCATGCTGTCTGACGATGGCGGCGTGGGGGGTCATGTAGATGTTGAACAGCTTGGGGCTGAGCGACGATCCTTGAGGTACTTCGCAGTTGATCTCTGTGGGTTCGGAGGGGAACGGGGGGAGTCTAATCGTTTGGGTTCTACCGTCGAGGAAGGAGCAGAGCCAGTCGAGGGTGGTTCCTTGTATGCTGGCGTCATGGAGTATGGCTGGGAGAGTGTGTTGGGAGACTGTGTCGAAGGCTGCGGAGAGGTCTAGTAGCATGAGGGCCGCCGTGTGGCCTTGGTCAAGGAGCGTGTGGATGTCGTCTGTGGCGGCGAGGAGGGCGGTCTCGGTGCTGATATTGCTGCGGAATCCAGATTGGGAAGGGTCGAGGATGGCGTTCTCCTCGATGAAGTTAGTCAGCTGGGCGTTGAGGATCTGCTCAGTAACTTTGGCCACGAAGGGAAGGAGAGAGATGGGTCTGTAGTTTTTCAGGTTCATCGGGTCTGCAGAGGGTTTCTTGAGGAGGAGCTTGTATTCTGCGCGTTTCCAGTCGTCGGAGAATATGCCGGATTCAAAGGTGGCGTTGATGGTGTGTCGTAGCTCAGGCGCTATGACGACGGCGGCTCTGTGGAAGATGTGCGGCGGGCAGGGGTCCGTGGGGGCTCCTGAGTGAGTGCTCTTCATGGTTGTGGCTGTATCTTCTGTGGTGACCGGGGTCCAGGCAGCAATGGTAAGCTGGCTGTCGTCGGTGGGGGAAGGGGTGATTTCTGGAGTCTGTTCGCTGAAGTTGTCGTAGAGGGCCTTGATTTTCAGATGGAAGTAGGAGCCAAGCTTATTGCAGAGGTCCTGGGAGGGTGTGACGTCTGTGGCTTCACTGGGGCATTTCATGAATTCCTGGATGATACCGAAGAGTTCTTTTGAGTTGCTGGAGTTGGCGAGGATTTTGTTACAGATGAAATCGTTATATAAAATGGCTGTTTCTTGGCTGACTGAAATAAATACAATCCTCCCCATGTCCAACAGCTAAATTGTGTTTTTATGATTTTATATTTAAATGCTTTGGCTAAAAAAGCATTAATACTCCCAAATACCCACATTACCATGCACTGAACTGCAGTACCCCACCTCAACACCAGACAGTCACAATTGCACCAGACTAAGGGCCTCATTCCGAGCTTGACGGTCTTTGCAGTGAGCCGCCACACCAGCGTCCCACTGCAAGACCGCCAAACTTGTAGTCAAACCACCCGCTGAATTCTGAGTTAATCCTGTGCAGGCGGCCCTGCTACAGCTGGCGCCCCATGTTACGTATCTTAGGCACATAGGTGTGCTTTAGACATGTGTCACCGTGAGACAGCCGCAGCTCATTCCTGTACAGAAAGAAATGCACAATCCTGTGCATTTCTTTCCGTGCAGGAACAGGGGGGCACAACATGTGCACCCCTGCATGCATTCCCAGGCCCAGAGGCAACCTTTCCTCTCCGCCATCCTTTCCATGGCGAAAGAAGGCCCTAAAACTTCTTATCACTGCAAAATCACCACCACAAAACTATACTATCATCTCACCAGCAAACTTCCACAGCAGCACCACTCTATCCTCAGCAGCCCTTACCATTATACTACCATTCCCCAACATAGAAATACCAACTCCACCATGGTGTTACCAGCCTAGCTGTGCACTAGCATTCCAAGTCAACACACTGTCACCGCTCACAATTATACCACCGGCCCATACTCTCACCTGGACACCATTGTAGTACTACCAACACGCCTGCTCTCCAACCCAGCAGCACCAAACGCTCACCTTACCCCTGCACCACCATCCTTTATTTATTTATAGCATTTGTTAATCCAAAACTGTCACCAAACAATATCCTGGCCTTGAAAGCTTATGTAAAAGCACAGCAATGCTGACGTAGATGCACATGAGTGAGGGGAAAATAATATTTTAGAATTACTCAGGGAAAAGCCAGGGGTTTAAAGCTTTCATGAATTTCAGCAATTCCGTTGATGACCTAAGAGTGGGTGGCAGTTTATTCCACAACTAGGCTGCCTTAACTATAAAGGCCAGATCACTTTGTCATATCTTTTGCAGAACTCTAGCGAAGATACCTCCCAGAAGTGTGTCCTTTCTGTCTAGGGTTATAGAGGCCCAGGACCCTTGCCATGTAGAGCCTTAAACACAATACACTTGGCTTAAAAGATGATCCACTGCTTCAGGGGAAGCCAATGCAAATCCTTCAGTGCATTGGATGCCAAGGATCTACGGGGTCTGTTTAACGCAAGTTTAGCTGCTGCCACTTGGACTCTATACAGTCTATTGATCAATTAGTCAGGAACTCCAAGTAATAGGGGATTGCAGTAGTCCAACCTACTAAGTATGACACTACGCACAATGAGAGATTTAGATTGGGTAGGTAGTAATGGTAGTACCTTCTTTAGGCCGCAAAGGAGTGCAAAACAGGTTCATCACGTTAAAACTGCCTCTCCCACCCAGCACCCTGACACTCCCACATACCAGTTCTGCACTTCCATCCAAACCGTTACACTACTGACTGAAAGAAGTTCACCGCCACTCACTAGCATCACATGCCAGCCACCCGACAGTACAGTACTACCACCTCATACCATTGAATACCCACTGCAGTCTCAGCCTTGCTACTATACCCAATTCACCATCACTATCACTATACATCATGCCAACTAACCCACATGTTTGCACTGAGCCCATTCAAATCCGCCTGCCTCGGCCACATACAATGAAAATTGTTCCCTTATAGAATCCTTGGTTGTTAAGCGAGGGTTGAGACAGGGATGCATTTTAGCACCGGTTTTATTCACTCTATATATTAACAATTTGGGGGCTGCCCTGTCATCTGTGCGCAAAGACATCCCTAGAGCAGGCTCTAAATTCATCCCAGCTCTCATATATGCAGACAATGCAGTTCTACTTGTTAGGACACCTGTGGCGCTGCAAAGTCTTTTAAATACATTTATTGATTTTATGGTTTCACTTGACTTTTCCACACATTTTTCCAAGTCTCACATAATGTTGTAGGGTAACACAAAGCATGACAAACGTACGTTCATATGCAAAGGGGGAAAACTGACAAATGTTGCCACATTTTCCTATTTGGGTGTTTTGTTTGATGAAAAAGGGTCATGGGTGGTACACCGAATACTCCCAAAAAATATCCTGTCTAGAGCAGCAGGAGCAACCATGGTCTTTGCAAGGAGATTGGGGAGCAAACCACTATGACCAACATTGAAGGTCTATAATGAGAAATGTATACTAATGGCCACATATGGCAGCGAGGTCTGGGGCTATAAGGATGCCCACTTTTCGCAGGTGTTGGAAAACAAATTCCTCCGGAAACTTATAGTAGTACCCTCCAGCACCCCGTTCTTTATGGTGCACATAGGACTTAGGCAAGGCTAATTTCCGATCTTATAGCAGTGGCCCCTTTGATACGGTGGTTACAAATATGGTCTAGCCCCACTCCTACCTTGAACCAGTATGTTTTAGAAGATTGCATGAGGCTCGACAGGGCCGCTGACACTCCTAGGCTAGGTTACGTCTCACAGCAGCTAGCGAATATAGGGCGCCCTGAGCTCTTTACAAACCCTAGACAGATACACCCTGAAGAGATGAAAGATATAGAAAGGCAATTTCTAGCCAGGAGATTGGTGGAAAGGGAAAATAGTGAACTTAACAAACCCATGGTAAGACAATACTTAATATTGAGTCCTGGGACCTAAGAACAACATTTTTGGTTGTAAATCAATAATTCACACCATTGCTTTCTTTTAATTAGATTTAGGTTTAATTGTTCATTGATGCCTCTCGGTATCCAAGGGTTTCTCTAAGCCAAAGTCCCTAAAACCCTGCTCTTGTGCTGAATTTAAAGGACAAAGACCTTTTACTTTTTTCCGTGAATTTATAGTGACTTTCGGAAAAAATACATCTTACCACTTTTAAAACAATGTAATTTTGTACAAGTGAGATCAGCTTTGATATATTTGCAAATGTTGTCCACGCCCTTGATATGTTTTGGGGTTGCACGTTTTTTATCAGGAGCTTTAAGGTGAAGAAAAAATTGTTTATGCGCTTAACTAAAATCTGTCTTAAAATTCATCTTTATTTTAGCGGACATTACTATTTTAACTTTGTAGTGCTGTATAAAATGCACTTTAATTAGGTCTGTTTTTGTTAAACTTACTATTTCTGTCTTCTGACTTGACATTTTTAAATTGTTAAAGATCCACATTGGCAATTGTATATGAATTATTGGACCTGCCCTTGTAGTATGCACTGTGTAGTGTTGGTCCTTTTATCTGTCAGGGTGTTTTAAATGTGCTTTTATGGTAAAAAATGGCTGAATAAAGTGTACTTGACTAATCCACATGCACAACCCTTACCCCATAGTACCACACAACCCATTTGATGCAGCAGACAGCAAACCCCAAGATGTAAACACCATCCCCCATGACTAAACCACCTAACACCACCAAGGATTCAACCAGCACCACTACCACCACTGCACTGGTATACCACCACTGTGCTACCACAGGACAGACTCACATTACCACCCATAATCACCAAGCATCCAAACTGCACAACTACACCCGAACACAATTGCATCACCACCTCCCACAAACAAATTGTACCCACCACCACTTAATCCCCTCTCATAACTGCATTACTAAGCCACAGCACCAAATTATCAGTACAACCCCTAAACCACAATACCCCTCATACTGTGCAAAACACGACTCTGCAGACACGCTGTGTTGAGGTACATTAACAAAGCACAACACCACCACCATAATAATGCAGACACGGGGGGAGGAGCCAAGATGGCGACCGAGACGGCAGCGTAGATTCCCGGCTCCGTGAACCTCCACATCCCGCACGGATATCCTGTACTAGATCCTTAGCTTGCGCCATGGGATCGTGTTTGTGAAGGAGAGTGGCAACCGATCGTGTGACTCCGGGGTTTCTGGCTACTGTACCGCCTGAGAAATCTGCGGATGAACTTTGCGGCCCGTGCAGGCCCGGAGCCGGGACCTCGAGTGGACGCCTTGGCCGGGTGGCAGTTTAACAACAACGGCCTGTGGGGACTGGGTGGAGTCGGTCCACCGGGGCGGCGCTGCCCCCGGCCTGCATCTCGCCGCGGCCGCTCCCGTTGCTAAAGTGTAGTGGATCGAGGGCATACCCGGGGGTGCAGTTCTCAGACTCTTCGGTGTTTGCCCCTGCCTTTGACGGTGAGCTGCCCGGACACCGCCCCTAGCTCGTCCTGATCCTTGCAGACTGCTCCCGGATTTTCGCGGCTGCTGGTCCTTGGTGGAGACGACTGTTGCCCGAGCCACGCAACGGCTGAATTTGTGCCTGCCCCCGGACCCCTGTCTCCAGCGACGTGGACCCCGAGGTGCTTGTCCCTGGGTCCCGGCCCCCATACGAGCCGGGCCTCCCCCGGCGGCCATCTTGTTGCGATGCAGCCTACTATCCTGTCCACCGGGTCGCAGCAGGATTGGGAGTGTGTGACTTTTGGGAGTGTGGCGGAGCGACCGCGGGGAGCAGTGCTGGGGTACGGCGACCTCCTCGAGGCCCTTGGTGCCCTTCATTTCTCCTTGGCTCGTGGCATCGAGGTCTTGGGGAGTAAGATCGACGGTGCGGCATCAGCGTTGGGACAATGGCGGCATGCTGGTCCACAGTTACACAGGGACTTCCTACACTGCACACGGGAGGATAATGTCGCGGCCATCCCTGCGATTAGTGCGCAGCCGGACACTCCGGACAGTATGCTACCGTATGATCGGCTGACTGAGGGTTTGATCTGTTCCGGAGGTAGTGGTTCCGAGTGGAAGGTGGTGGCCTCGTCCCGTGCACGACCTCCGGTGACCCAGGGACTTTACCAGCAATGTCTGTCTACTTTGGATGATTCAGCCTTCCCGGACCTTGTGTGCAGTGCCGATCCTGGGGCAGCATTGGGAAAGACGTCCCTCCGAGATGCGGACTGTGTTGGCGTTCTGAGACCTCCACCCCACCTATGTGCGTCGCTTCCCGGTTGTTTTGTGACATCCCTTCACCCTGGAACATCGGACATGGCGCTGGGTCAAGGGGTAGGCATGGGCAGCATCGCCAGGAGTGGTCAGGGATGAGGCTGATCCCTCGGGGTGATCAGCTGGTAGACGGGCGGACTCATGGTTGTGTACTCCCAGGACATAGCTACTAGCATATTCGGTGCGCCATGCTCCCCATTCCCCCTTTTGTTATGATCGATTTGGTGCTACTTATTGTTTGCTGTTGGGATACCTTACTGTGCGGGAGGGAGAAGCCGGGGGTCTGTTCTGAAGGCCCTCCTCCAGTTTATTATATTTTCTCCACCCCCCCGCCTGGTGGGGTTCTTTCTTATTCCTTTTTCCCTGTTTCTTCTATATTTCGGGTCTAGTTCCAGGGCGACAGGCACACTGCTGGGGGGAGGGGCCATACTCATTTGCAGAGGTGCAGGGTGGGGGGTTGGGGGGGGGACTCTTTTCTCTCTCAGTCTTTCTCTCCTTTTCCATGGCCTCCTTTTTCTTTTCCGTTTCTTCTTGTTTCTTCTTTTCTGGGATCAGCATGGTACGCCTCTTTTGCTGTGAACCGTTGCCTCTCCGTGTGTGCCACAGTTTCCGGGGGTTCTCTGGGCGTTAGGTATGGGGGCCTGCAGGCGCAACTGTTTTTGATATTCTTCCCCATCATATCCTGTGTTTGCGCCATGGACTCAATAGATTGCTGTTTATTGCTAACGTCTATCATGCGGCCTGCCCTTTATCGCTGTTGGGAAATTGTTTGGCACCTGATCCTATTGTTTTGTTTCATTATAAAATGAAAAACCCCTTTCTCCTGGTGTCCTACCTGCGCGGCTCCCGGGCCGAACTAACTTAATATGAAGACTTTGCTACCGAGGTGCCACATGTGCTTATATTTGACCTTATTGCTCTGATTGCTTAGCGGCCGGCCCTGGGGGGTTGTAGGCCCATACTTGTCAATGATGGAAATGTCAATAAAGGTTTTTCAAAAAAAAAAAAAAAAAAAAAAAAAAAAATAATGCAGACACAATACAACAACATAATATGGCAATACAACACTAAAACCACTTCACAACCTTAGCAAATGTGTTCCGCCCATTTAGTCCAACGGGACTTTTTGCTTTTGACTACCCAGTTTTTGGACTTTTAATGTGTGCAAGTCTCACAACTTGAACCTCATTCACAATAAATTAATGGTAATTAGGCTGGTAGTGCTAACCACCAGTGTCCGCCTTTTCTGATACGGCCATTGCTACGCAGCTAGGATAAGAGGCACTAGTCTAATAACGTGTGAGCACAAATGTGCGGGCTGCACATGTGGGACTACTGTTTTGCAGATCCCGATATCTGCGTACTGGTAGCCTGTCACAGGATGGACTTTACAAGAATTGGTATAGACATGGGGTATGCCTTACAAAATGTGTGGGCATTCATAGTGTAGGTCTGTAGTGATTCCTTAAACATCTGGAATGCCTACATTGCATAGAGCACAGCAAGAATCATATCAACTACACCATCTTTCAGTTGTTTTTGCTCAATCTCCACCAGTGAAGGTGCAAACTGTGGAGGCTCAGGTGTAGCACTACGTGCTGCTGTTCAGAAAGCAGATCTTCCCGAAATGGCAACTGAAGGGGGGGGAGGATCAGATGCTCGAAGTCAGACCCTCCAATCTCAATTTGAGGCTAAGAGAATAATATCTGCTTTGTACCCCCTCAACTTCCACAGAAAGCGTGGCATCAGGGGAAATGGTGGAAGTGCATGACGGAGGCCAAAGTCCCACCCAAGGCGGAACATGCCACACAGAGGAGGAAACTCCAGTCCTCAAAAACGGGGCACTGCCTTTCTAAAGTGCGAACATGTCCACTTGGGGTATGTCCCACTGAGCGAAGATCCTTTGGCTCACCTTCGGTATAGGCACACTTGTGGCACATCAGATAACACTGTCCAAGCTTGTCTCCCCTTACATTTAGGTAACAGCCAGGTAGCGTGCACACATTGAAATCTTGTTCCTCTCCAGCTATAGTCACAATCTCAGAACCTCTAGATAGAGAATGTGTGAGCCCATGCTGCCATGTTTGTTGCAGTACCATATGGCAGTAGCATGGTCATTGAGAACTTGGACTGTGCTGTCCTTTACTGATTGCAGAAATGCCTTTAGGACTAGATGAATTGCCTGCCTCTCTGGTAGGTTTGTATGACAGCGTGTCCACCGGTGACCAAAGACTGCAAATCTCCAAGTTATCCAAGTGCACTCCCCATCCTAGGAATGATGTATGAGTCCCTGACATGACAACTGGAGGAGGGGGCAGAAAGGTCTGCTCTCCAAGTCAGATCTTTTCTGAAAGACACTCCCAGTGCTGAGCCTTTAGAAGATGTAGGTTCCACTGGGTGACACTCATAGTCCACTGGGCGAATGGAACCCTCAGGATGCAAGAAGATTATAGGCTCCAAACACTGGTTTTGTATATGGACTCCTTTTTTTGATTAATCTGTTATCTGCACTGGTAGTAACTAACATGAGGGTCCGAGGAAGGCCACTGCACCTCCTATGAGGACATTAGGCTGAAACATGTCAACCTATGACTATTCATGCACTCTTGGACAGATCTAATTTCACTCTGTCTGAGTTGTTTTTATTCCTGGTCAGAGGATGCGTGAGTAAACTATCTGCATAACTCATAACTAGTTTTAACTCACATTCATAGTTTTCTCTTTGTTACCATACCTGTCTCACATAGGGTATTTAGTATACCTCTTTCAAACTGAATAAAAACATCCCTGAGCTCCTCCCTCTCAGAGAGGGGTTGTAGCCCGCACTCGGACTAAGTTAGAGTGCAAGGAGGTTGCACTATGATAAAGTATGCCACTTTCGGGCGGGTGAGGGGAGCCATCCTATAAAAGGGACACTCCATTAGCTGTAGTTCCCATTTCCCTTTTTTTCTTTTTAGACCCAGGGTTTCATTTGTGTTTTGAAATGATAATTTTGGAGGAGAAAACCCATGCTGGTCTTTAAATTCCTCTTGGCTCCCTTCTAGTGTTGTGGTGGGGGAACCGGCTTGTCACCAAAAAGTGTAACGTCATCTAATGGCATGCCCATAAGTGTAGCCTGGATGTCTCTGGAGCATCCCAAGAAGCGCATCTATTAATATCTATGAATGATTACTCTGTTTTTCATATCAGAGGCAACTAAATATTTTGAGACCAAAACTATTGTAAGATCTGCTTGGCTGCATCTTGACTATCATGTACAGTTTGAAAAAATAAATGCTTAGGTCCCCCTCACAAAAATAGGACAACAGTTGCTGCGATATGAGCAAGGAGGGGAAGAGGCGGGCAGAGATGCTAGGCGTCTTGAGGTGCTGCGCTCTACACATGCAGAACAGTTGGAGCGCCTTCGCTGCCATAATTATACTGCACATACAGGGCAGGCTATTAGCGTGGCTAATACGGCAGGAATACACTCATACCCCATTCGGACACTGCGGGAAGGACAGGCCAGATGTTATATACACAACATGAAATACATGAAGCCTTGACACACCACTATGCCAGCTTATACTGCTCCTGTAGACGAGACACTGGGCAAGACCTAGAGGGGTTGCTGGACGCTTTGCAACTGCCTACGGTGGGTCAAGAACATAGGGAAGCACTCCACACACAGGTTACACTGGAAGAGATTGGGGAAGCTATACAGTCCCTTACTTCTGTAAGGTCACCGGGCCCGATGGACTACCGGCAGAGTACCACAAGGCATACAGGGTCTCCCTTGTACAGCGTCTCCACACCCTATACTCCACTGCATTAGAGTCCCGGTGACTTCCACCCTCTATGCGCGAGGTGCACCTGATATTGCTGCTGAAACCTCATAAACATCCTACCAAGATGGGCTCCTATAGACCCTTAGCTTTGCTTAACACCGATTACAAGATACTAGCGAAGGTGTTAGCAGATAGTTTGGCGCAGGTCGTCCCTTCATTGGTTCACACGGATAAAAATGGCTTTGTGCCTTCCTGTAGTACCTCCCTCAATTTACGGCGCTTTTTCAGGGTATCTACGTATGCAGTGGAAGCATGGCCCCGGGAGGGTTTCCTTGTATTAACCTGGAGAAAGCCTTTGATTCCTTGGAATGGAGTTACCTATTTATGGTACTCGAGAAATTTGAGCTGGGCCCAGTGTTCATCCACTGACATGTCTCCTCTACACCAACCCCACAGTCAGAATTAAAGTGGGACCCTACCTTTCAGACTCTCTTCCAGTACAAAGGGGTACAGTACAGGGGTGCCCGTTAACTCTGCTCCTGTTTGCGCTTGTGATGGAGCCATTAGCAGCAGCGCTACGTACCCAACTGGGTGATTAAGTGCCCCTGGGAGATGCCACGCATCGTGTCGCTATATGCCGATGACCTCCTCATCTACACTAGAGACATCAACCGTGCCCCGCCTAACTTATGCAATTACTGGAGGAGTTCGCTGCCCTTTCTGGGCTGACTGTCAATGTTGGCAAATCTTGTGTTTACTCATTTCAAGAGGGACTCCAGGACCCTAATTTCGTTATGGGCGGTGGACACGTTCAGCTACTAAGGCATCCAAATCTACCACCGCACAGACGATCTCGTTGATGGGAACCTAGGCCGGGAGGTGACAGCCCGCAAATCGCAGATGCACTTTTGGAGTACCCTACCGTTATCTGTAACGGGCAGTGTTGCACTTTCTAAAATGGTAGTACTACTCCCAAGACTCCTATACTACTTCACAAATTTGACGGTCTACATCCCAGACTCTTTCTTCACCCCCATGGAAAAACAAATTTGAGATTTTATCTGGGGCAACGCCAGACATAGGATGGCGCAGCAGAAACTGTACCTGCCGATAGACCAGGATGGAATGGCGGCTCCTTGTATTGAGCATTATTATCTTGCCTCACAACTTCAATGGGTATCACGTTGGCTCTCAATCCGCCATTGCACAGATACTGCCACTATGCGTCCGGCCTCTCCCCTGCAGAATATAGTCAGCCTTTTCCACCCAGGTGCACGCTCCAGACTGCTGGAGCCTTTTTCTACTTGAAGTGTCCTATAGATGCTTCCGCAGAAGCCTGTATATCACCCGTAAGGTGACCCCCTATGCGCCAGCGATACCTTTGGAAGGAACCCCCGATGGCCGCACAGTAATCTCTTCGCAGATATAGAAGGTGGCATGAGAATGACATTCAGACACTTGGAGACTTATATCGGGAGGGGGTACTTTTATCATACACAACCCTGGTAGAGGAAGATGGGTTCCCGCTTGGCCACTTTCTGATTCATCGGGCACTGGTAGCTTCACTCACGGCAAAGTGGGGGACATGACTACAGACCCGCAGACACATCTTACCATGCAATACTTGCATGTTATGGGGTCGGGTAGGCACCTGACACAATGGTTCGCAGCTTCCCTGAGGATTCATGCTGCAATCAGCCTCGACCCATTGCGTCAAAAGTGGGAACAGGATCTGGGACACCAGCTTTCAGATACAGAATGGGCCCGGATACTTGAAAGTCCGACATGCATACCCCGCAATATGCGTTTCCGGCAAATACAGCTTTACAACGTTCACAGGGCATATCTCACGCCTGCAAAAATTAATCAATACTTTAATCGTGTAGATGCTGAATGTCTGAGATGCACTGAACAAGGGGCTGATTTAATCTATATGCTATGGGGTTGTGCCCGGGTGGGTACCTACTGGAATCAAGTGGCCTCTCTCTTGCGAACTTGCATCGACCAAGCGCTACCACATGACTGGCCGACCTACCTGTTGCACAAATTTCACAGAACTCCCGCTTCAAAGGTTACTTTGAGATTCGTAGATTTTGGGCTGATAGTAGCCAAGCGGCTCATTACCAAGAAATGGAAGGCGCCCAAACCCCCCCCCCCCCCCATCCCCCCACTATAATGGCCTGGCGGAACTCAATGCTTGCATGGGAGAAGGCAGAGTGCATCACCATTAGGCGCGCGAGGAAATACTGGGACTGGGCAAGATCCCCATTGCAGCATGCTGGGACACTCTATACACTGAGCTGCAGCTCACTGTGGACACGGAAGGAGGGGATTCCCCTGCGCTACACCCTGTGGGTAACTGACGTCATCCTGAGTTTGGGTAGCGGATACACCGCGCCACTTCCCTACTGTATTGCACACTACTTGTACAAACTGGCTAATACAAACTATGGATAGGGGGAGTGGCAGTAAATAGTCTCCGGTAGTGCGAAAACAACACACAACTTCCAACAGGACGTTGAGGGCTGAACAACAGTTACAAAGGTTTTAATATGTTCTTTTTGTAAGTTAATGCAATCTAAGTTTTATTTTCTCACTCTAAACTTACGATATTGCCTAGCACAGTGCAAACAATGATGTTATTATCTGTGTAGTATGTTACCTTGTGTAAAGGCAGGCAACAGCAGGCAGTTTATAATATGCATAATCTTTTGGACAACTGCAGCCAAATTTTCACAATCGTTGCCCTGCCTTTCCTTTTTCTCCACAGTTTCTCCCCCTTTTTTAAACTGATTGATGGACAAAAAATGTGACTGTATTTACTAATTTGAGGCTACTGTTCTCTTCTTGTCTCGATGAACATTGAGTCATTGATCCTCATAGTGTGATTATGCCATGCCACCGTATCTGTACCATTCCCATGTTACGTGTTATATAACGTCCACTACTGCTTGCACGCAGGTGTCATTGTTATTGTAACCTCTTCAAAGCAAGAAAATAATAAAACAGATTTGCACAAAAAAAAGAAATGCTTAGGTCCCATGGAAGAGCTGAATTAACCTCCTGTGCCATCTCTCAAAGAGTATGTCAGCCATAGGCTAGGAAGCAGGAGGCAAAAGGCAAACTCCCTCAGGAAAAATCCTCTTTGTCCATTGCAACAATTTGCTTAGGCTCCTTGTGCAGGGGAATACAAGGAAAAGCATTAGGATTGAGTTTTACATGAAGAAGCCTCCACGATCAGTCTTTCTGGGGAAGGGAGTTGCATCAATAATTTAGGGTCTCCAGGACCCGGTATATGTCCCTGGGCAGAAAATAGCTTGAACCAAATAACCAGAATGAGGTTCATGAGGGCAACATTAAACATTAGAGGCTCAGAAGAAGATAACTTGACTGCAGGATTTCTCTAAGCGAATTCCGTTTATCCTCTTCTGTTAAAAGGCTTTCGCACACCTGCGGATAACAAGTGCAAAGGAAGCACTCTGCTCTCTAAGAGAGCCATAGGACCAGACTAGGACTGATTTGGAGAGGTGTTCAGGACCCTGCTGTATTGTAGATCTGGATAAAGGCCTGAATCTGTATGAGGGAGATAAAAATTTCCATCTCATCCTATGTTGTGAGGCACATACCGTAAGATTTGGATAGGATCTGATCTGACCCAAATATGACTTCCAACTGTATGGAAAAGGGACCATAAGCGGCTCATTGTCAGAGCAAGCTGACATCTTTGTAATAGTGTAGCACGGCAAAGAGTGAAACCTGGCTCAAGATGGGTCAGACTTCACAGTCGGCACCATCAGAATTGGGAATGATGCAGCTGGGCGCTAGGCCATTGTCGAAGGTGTCAATGATATATGTGTACTGACAAGGCCTTCTGCATGGATGTGTAAGCCAATGGTGAAGGTAGACCTAAGTAGTCTGAAGGTAGTCATCAAACTCTGAGCCTAGAGCTGTCATTCAAAATACAGCTGGAGGTCTTGTTGGCTCCATAGGGGCTGAATGCGCTCCAGAGGAAGAGGGACTTCTCTTGCATATTTACAGCATGGCCTCTCTGAAGATCATTATTTGGTGCAGTCCAGTGACGGCCCAAGAAACTTGGGGTGCATCTTCTTAAGGATTGGAACTAGCTTGGAAGATGAAAATGAAGCTGAGGCTTGGTCACTAGGACACTGACTACGGGACCTGGTATGAGCATATGATTGTCTAGGGGAAGAGGAATTCCATTTGCAATGCTTTTTATGTTTTTTCTTTCTTTCAAAATGTGTCTTTTGACTGACTGGCCTGAGGAGGGGGACTTGGAGTGGGAACAGCCTAATTTCTTGGAGTGAGAACAGCATAATTTCTTGCCATTCTCCACCATGTATAGTTTGACTTCCTGCTCCTTGATGGCCTTGAGTACAGAAAGAGTACTGAAAAATATAAGCACGAGAAGGGAAGTCTGAGAATAACCAGAATGGATATGGAGTAGAGCATAGACGTTTGACTGATGCAATGCTTTACCAGTTTACGTGTGTAGAGGAAGTCAGGGGCCCAAAAGGTACTGACTATTATTGTTGATTGCCTGGGAGCCATCCCAGAACCTTCCCAGCTGCATGACATTCCCTTAGGCTCAGATATACTCAGACTGATGTGAAGCGATCAACGTTTATCTCTTTATTTTATTCGGAAGCCTGGGTGTAAAGGTGAATTTTGTAAACTGGCCAATCTGTGCAATGAAGGACAGATGTACGGCAAATACGACTTATGTTCTTTTGACATTTCTGTATTGAAGACAAACAGTTAATCATACATTTCAACTATTATACCCCAAAATAATAACTCTACAATTAATAAACCTTCCCAACTTATAAAACGTTGCTAGGTCTCCATTCTTCAATTTGAACCATCTCCGTTGTGAAACTCAGATTTTATTTTATGAAATACCCACCCCTAAAGAGATGGGTTGTGAGACAGTAGGGTAGGACAGAATAGAGAGAACAGCAAGACGAAAATCGTCAGCGAGGGCTTGACAACTAGATAGCCCCACTTTGTAAAACTTATACCGTCCCAAACCAAAACTTTCTTGGTGATCTGTAATCAGGGCTGCTATTGTGAGCTGAAGCACTTGTAGAACCATCTCTTTCTGCTGAACACTGCCGTTGACAATGACAGTCATCCAAGGCATCTCTATTTTGCCCAAAAACCAGCAGACTTTGGTGACAAGGCCCTTAACAATGTACTCAATTTATCGAAAAACCACTATCCTCAGCAGGCAAACCGGTAACAATCTCCAGTATTGTGATCCACGGAGCAAGTCCAATGTTATTTCCTCTTTTTTCTGGTTAGATTCCTCTAGCGCTGGGCAGCTAACAGCCTCTATTGTGAGTTGAGAAGGAGCTTGGGTCTGGGTTAGTTTAGAATTGCCAAGATTCAACCAGACATACATATTTGTGATATGGGCACTTCACCATGGTTATCTACCCTGTGAAAGGACCATCAGCTTCATGTTGAAAACCAGACCTCCTCTCAACGTTCTTTGCCTAACAGGAATATGCTGCGTTGAAAGGGCAAAGGTTCTATTTAATTCTGCTTCATCTCCATCCGCTCTGCTGTGGTATGTTATCCTGGAAACCAACCTGTTGGCCCTTCATTTCTGGTTTATTGACTCAGCTCAGTGAAGCTTTCTCAAAGCATGGTGATGAGATGGAGTCCTAGAAGTGGAGCTGCTGCTAAAACTCCTTCCACTGCTGTGACTCCTTTTCACCGCGGCCATCAGGACATTTAGCTAGTTAGTTCAGCATTAGCTTTTAGTAATGGATGGAAGGCTTGAATTAATCTCCGCCACTGTAATGACTCTTACATTTTAGCCTATTGTTTTATTCATTGTTGTTGCTGGAGGCGAACCCAAATATTCTAATGCACCCCAATATTTTAGATCACCCCACAAATCACCTCTGACAATTCAGCTTTTGCACTCTGATCTTGTGATAAGTCAACACTCTCCTAAACATTAGGCCCAACCAAATTAGCAGAGCAATAGGAAAGTGGTTTCACTCAGTAACTGAGTTCTATATCATGGAAAATGTAAAGGTTTTTTATCTTAAAAATCTCTAATTAAGTATTACAGAGAAATGCAAAATATGCCATGAAGGCTCAGATACAGAATACATAGTAAAACATCAGAATTATATTAAGTCCCAATAAAAAGCATAAATGGAACTGACAGAGTGCCAGTAGGAATAGGAAAATCATCTGGCTCACCTAACTCACTAAACTATGAGCCTACAGGTTCCCAAAAGCCAGGTTTATCAAGAGACTTAATCTCATGTGAAAAATGTGTTAAATTAGTAAAAAAAGAATCAACAATTCTACTATTATTGGGTATAAATGTGCAACACCTCTTGGCTTTTCATCACCTCACAGATGCTGTCCTCTTTGCCAAGAAAATATCTAATACAAGACAATTTTGCAACACCATAGCCCTAATATCTTCAATTTCTATATTTACCTGCATAAATGACTCTGTTGTTTCTACTGCAAGCCTATCTACAACTGTAGAACAATACCTAATATTCACACCATTCATTGCTACACAAACAGAAGGAATAATACCACCTAATAAATCTAAAACTACACGTGCAAAATTACGTTGCTTATCATTTAATTCGTCTATTTGATAAATTCTAGGAAACACTAAAACTAAATACCATGAACCATGCCATTCATTCATAGTCTTTATTCGAATTTTTAAAAAAATCCATAAAAGACACAAACATACAGAAAAAACACCGTTATCAGAACCTAATAATAAAAATAGATAAAATCATCATTTAAATATCTTAAAATTCCAATTAAACCAAATACAAAGAAAAAACAAAATCAAACAGATCAACAAGCTAAAAATTACAATTTAAGACAAGAATTAAACGTGGCAGAAGACTAATAGAAACATTTTTCTACTTATTTTTTCATGTTTTTAAAATGCATTTCAAAGTAATGCTGCTTAATTTAAGGGAATTTTACTACTAACTATTCATGGGTCCCTGTAGTAGATACTCCCGCAAATTCCCTAAGAGCTCTATGTCTTAATGACCAAGCCCATCCCAAATATTTGGCTAGGGCGATTGATAGTACTGGAAGAGTGCTTGTACACAGGAGTCTTAAAGCAACAACAGCGCTCCTTGTGGCAAGGATTTTACACAAAGGAGACAACCAAGTTCTTCTAGGATTGGCATAAACGGGGCAAACAAACAAAAAATGGGCAATTGTTTCCTCATGGAGGCCACAAAGGGGGCAGGTCCCTGCACTTGCTCCAGCCCACCCTTTAGTTAGAGCCCTCAGTGGGAGTGAACCTGCTCTTAGTTGGAAGTAAAGTTTCCGATCTCTGGGTTGGGTGATTAAATCCCAGTAGGGTTCAAAAGCTGGGGAAACCTTTGCTTCCAAAAAACGGCTGGTCATTGTAGATGATACAGAATCATTCCAGATCCGATGGTGTACCTTTTCCCAGTATAGCATTTTCAGGGATCTCTTTGAGGGGAACTCGGTAGCCACCGGATCGCTCCAAAGTCCCTCCATACCCAAATATATCATGGTTTCCCGGAGCTTCCTTAACCACCCAATCTTGTGGAACGTGTCAGCCTGTATAACGTCCATGAGGCCCATGGCGTATGAGTGAAGCTCTGGGTAGTCCAGAGTCTCCTCCAGTAAAGAACTGGACGGAGTTTAGCTATATCCTTAATTGCCTTCCTACCTAAATCGTGCCGTAACGAGACCAAGGGAGTACTCTGGGGGAGACCGACTATATTACGGAAAAATTTATTTTCGACAGTTGTTAAGGATGATAGTATGTCGAAACCCCATAACTCAGCCCCGTACAACACTGAGCTTAAGGCCTTTGCCTCATACACTTGGAGCAATGGATTAATGGGCCTGGTATAGGATTTTTTGTGTTCGCTAATCAGGGTTCCTGTTATCTGCCTGAACTTCAGGGTAGCCATTTCCAAGTGTCTATTCCACTTGTTGTCATGTGTCACATGCATGCCCAAATAAACAAAGTCTTTTACCTCCTCAAGTTTCTGCCCACTCATAACGAACTTTCCTGCTCTGTAGCTTGGGTGAGGATTAAAGGCCATAAGTTTAGTTTTAGTCACATTGACCTCTAAGCCGTGATTTCTGCAAAAATCTTCAAAGACTGACAATGCCTTTCGCATGCCACTTGGTGTTTTGGATACGATAAGGGTATCGTCAGCAAACATCAATATCGGAGTGCTCACTCCAGCCAACTTTGGGGCATCGGTGTTAACTTGGGCCATATAGTCGACTATTCCATTGATGTACAGGGAGAAGAGCGTGGGTGCCATGGTGCATCCTTGGCGCACACCACGCTCCACTGGAAATTCCGGGGTAATGTCCCCCGGACCTCCCCACTGGATTCTTGCGAAATTCGGCTCATGCAAGCGCCTAATTAGGGTCAAAAGTTCCGAAGAAAGGCCTAGCTTTTCAAGTATCCTCCACAACTGTTCACGAGGAACAAGGTCAAAGGCAGCTCTTAGGTCCACAAAAGCGACGTAGAGACTGCCCTTGCCTAATGTTACTACTTTCCAGTGCAGTTGAACAAAGCGGAACACCTGGTCCACCGTACTGGTCGATTTGCGGAAGCCCGCCTGAAAGGAGGAGAGTATCCTATTGTCTTTGATCCAATCCAGTAACACATTCAGGGCCATCCTCCCGATGATCTTCTGGATTGTGTCAATTAGAATAATAGGTCTATAATTCCCTGGGAGGGATTTGTCGCCCTTTTTGAAAATGGGAATTATGATTGCGCCCCCCCATGATTTGGGCACAGGGGCCCCTTCTGCCACAGCGTTGGCCACAAGTGAGATGTATTTGCTCCACCTGGGCTTGTTATTAAGGAAGAGGTCAGATGGAACCCCGTCCAGACCCGGCGCTCTCCCCGTGGCTACACACGCTAGGGCTACTAGGACATCGTTTGGGGTAAAGGGACCATGCGAATAAAATTTGTACGATGCCGTCCCCAGAGAATTGAATAGGGGGGTGCATGCGTATTGCGGTTTGAAATAGCCTATCCAGTCTTCTTGGGTAACATGGTTGGATGGGCTGTCAGGCACACCACCTCTGTTCCATTTGATCACGCTCCAGAACAATCTGGAGTCCCTGGCATAGCAAGCCTCCTTCAGATCGGACCAATACAATTCGTCCCACCTTTTTTTAGCTTGGGTGAGACACTTCTTGTAATATAGTCTTGCTTTTTGAATGACAGTCCTGCTCCTACTAGAAAGTGCTTGCGCCAGGTTAGCTCTGGCTCGCCTACACTCCTCGTCATACCATCTTAGACGTTTGAATAGTGGTTTTGTACCCTTCTTAGTTGGCTTATAGAAAAAACTATGTAGCCCCTCAAAGAAGGACTCGTGTAGACTGGTGGCTTGGTCCCTAGCTTGATTGGTCTCTAGAAGATCTTCCAGTTTCACAATGGTCCTAGCAAGCTCTTCATCGATGTTAGCAATGGCCTCAACATTGATCTTAACCTGGGGCCACTTGAGTCTTCTCATATCATTAGTAGGGACACGGTCAGGATAACCTGATCGGTGTTCCTCTCTCACCATGATACAGTCCCCCCACCAACTATGGGTAACGCATATGGGGTTGTGGTCGCTCTCAGCTCTGGGGGTCACCACCATATCCACAATATGCTTACACAGCCTCCTGCAACAAAGGACATAATCAATCCTGCTAGCTGAACGCCCATTGTCGAAGGTAAATGCACCATTCCTATCACCAGTGGTCCTTCCGTTCAAGGCCCTAAGGCCTTTCTCATAGCATAGTGCATTTACCTGTACTGCTATCATAGACCACCTTTTAATTGGGGAGAGCGGCAGATCAGGTATTCCCCATAGGCGATCCTCTTCAGGGTCGAGGCCCCATTCGGAGTCTGGGTCTAAGAGTGGTTCAAATGTGACATGAACCATGCCAATTTCTCAGCAAATTGAAATAAGCCGTTTTCCCACAGACATAAATTACTCTCAAAATAGGTTCTCCACCTTGCAAAAAGTCTCCACGAAATTCATAAGTTCTATCACACATACTCCTTCCTAGAAATTGTATGTTATCTCCCTTTGGAAAATTGCGCCTCACCGTACAGAACTCACCTCTCTCTAGCTCCAATCTCATTCTAGAATGTAAAGCTGACAATCTAAATGTCTCTTCTTTTATCTGTTCTAGTGCGACTTTAATTCCTCCCAGTTTCTCACAGCCTGTACCCCTCTCTCATTGTATTCTCTGATAAAATTAAGCTCATCACTACTCAAAAGACATGCATAACCTTGGTTAGTAGTAGCATCATACTTGTTTTTTGCAATCACTCTCAAATATTGACTATGATTCAATTCTTTATTTTCTTCTCTAATACTCCCCCTGGCTCAATTGGTATGAGCCAAACGCCTACCAACAATTGCTTATGGCAGCGGAGCACAGAGGGGTAGGGACTCAAAAGCATTGGCCAACACAGTTACAACAGCGTCATTCTCGGCCTGCCCAAACACACCTCGCCCACAGATTAGGTTAGAATTTGGCCTACAGAAACAGTTTCTGGCAAGTCAAGTGGCATATATCATCACCTGGGACCAAGTCCAGTAAGCCGCACCAGGAACTCTCAACCAATACTTATGGAAAGAGCTACAATGGCAAGCTACATCACCCGCTTCAAAATACCTTAAAAGTAGCCTGATCAACTTTATGGATAACCCAGCTCTGGGATACACCTACCAATAATATTACATTTAAAAAACATGTATGGAAAAGGGTCAAGTATCTTTCATGGATCGAGGACAAGCCTTCCCTCTAAAAAAAGAGCCCACGGCTGGATGACTCTGAGCACCTACACAGCCCCTGCTCCTCAAAAATACTTTGACCTGAGGTATGCCAAAGACATCAAAATCAAATCCAAATCAAAATCAAATTCTTGAAGTATCAACTTGGCCTCCTACCCTGCATACAGCACCTCCCTCACTGGCTCAAGGAAAAAGCAGGTTCCACCTGCAGCTTATGTGGCTCAGCATCAGAAGACCTGCTGCATCTCCTATGCACATGCCAAGATCTTTTGAAAGAACGAAAACAACTACTAAATCCTCACTTAAACCAATGAGGGATTCGCACCCAGAGGCATGCAGTGCTGGCTGGCTTTGCACTTGGTGATCCACAGTTGAACTGTTGCTTGGTGACATTTCTGAGACTGGTGGGAAAAAATGCCAGAATAGTGTAAGGGTTTTCATCTAAGGGAATTTTTTGAAACCATCTCAAACCTCCCCCCCGTAGACAGCATTGGGCCTCATGACGCACTACCCCCACCTAGTGACCGCATAGCACAATATTACTAGGCAAAATGCCCATGCTCGTAAAGAAGCAAAGAAAATGTAAGAAGATGCTCAAACTGACATTTTAAACATGTAAATTCTAACCTTGTGCATCCTTAAGGTTGTAAATTGCTTGTTCTTAATGCATTGGGTTTTATCAACTATGCAAGAGATTCATTTAATTTAATGTACTTACTAGGCAGTCTGCACTTTAGTTGGGGGAAGCTCCAAACACTACACCCTGCCTGATCAACTTCATTTAGCCTGAGCAAATCATGGTGGGAATGAAACCTGAGATTAGCACTTTAAAAACACTTTTTGCACTGAGAGCACCTTGTAACCGACCAGGCATCAGCCCAAATGCGAAGAGTCTGGTTCTTAACTGACAACGCTGCTCTTTTTAATTACACCGAAGCAACAACAGAATGTTTTATGATGAGTTACTCTTTTAGTTGTCTCATGATTTTATTGTGTGTATCAATGGTTTTACTGGTTGTCTTATTGTATTGCAATGGTAAACTTTACTTACTAATAGGTAAATCTTCTAAAGGCACATTATAATCAGCCAAATAAGGAGAAAGAAACTCATCAGGGTTAAAAATTGCAATATACATATTACATGAAAGCGCGTAAGAAATAGGAATTTGTACATAAGCCTAACCCTTCCGCTGACGTGGGAAGGTAGGCAGACATTTAGTATCCACTAACCTTCATTATATCTATATATTCTCTAATAAGTTCAGTATTCATATTATCCTTAAATCAAGTAAGTACATTTTCTCTATACACTAGTGCATCATGTTTTAACTCATTTCTTTCAGTAGTTATCTCAACATTACATGATCTGTAGCGTATCCCACGGGAGAAAGAAAGCACAACAATATTCTGACAAAAACTACTAATATTATTATTATTAACACTAATCCTACAATTTTGCAGCATTTGTTTACTCCATCTTCTAATGAGTCAAAACCCTTCTGTGGTAAAAACTTTAAAAAATCAACAAAAAAGTTCTTTAAAGCAAACATTTTTTCTTCTTAATTTGTTAAAACAATAATACAACAAATTAAATATGAGTCCTCTTTTTGACAATTCGTGAGTTAGTTTTAAAATTCTCTCAACAGTTCATCAGTCTCTATTCAGTGATTGTTAGCTTACACAATGTCTCTTATCTTTTCATCAAATTTCAATGTCCCCTTTTTTGAAATAGTTTATTTTCCTCATTCAAGCTGGTTCTTCTGTCTCTATTTCACTTTCAGTTTTTGTTTCATACTTGTAGTGGCAACAGTTCACAACTAGGTCAAAGTCTTTGAACTCTACTGTTACTCTTTTTTCTTCTTTGGATACAGTAGGTAGATATACCCACCCAGGTGAGATTTGCTTTCTATTTGGCACTCTTCTGCTCGTTGATCTTTCGGCCACTGATGATTTGGTACCACTACTTTGAGCCTCTGTATGCCTCCCAAGTGTTTCAACTGTCTCATAGTGTTTTCTCTTGCAAGTTCTCTTCCTTGGACTAGATTACTCAGTTATTCCTCATTCAGCAGCAGTCCATGTCAGACTCTTTTTCACTCTCTAAGTAACTTTGGCTTGAGCTGAAACTCGACCTTGAACATAAATTTGAATTTTGGTCAGTTCTGTCCTTTTCAGCTCAGTTAACCTTTTCTTTCCTTTGGGTGCTTTTGTAACTTTGATCTTCAACTGTAACTTTTCACTGCTTTGAGCTGAGACTACTTCTTGCTGCCACTAATGTCTTTGTCTTTTGCACAGTAAAGTCCTGGGGGAAAAGTAAATGTAAAGTAGAATGTGTGAATTGAGAAATGACTGAATCAGCTTATCACATTGCCAGAGAAGGGGAAATATCCAATATTCTCAGAAATGGACATGTAATTCCTCGTCAACATTCTATCCCCTAGGTGGTTGTGGATTGGATGCCGAAGTTGGCGGTCGTGTGAGCGAGAAGCTCCACATCAGCCTCCATTTAATCTTATAATAAAGGCCTGTTGGTGGGAGCCCGATGGCTCCGCACACTCCTTATGTGCAGGGAAACTGACGGGGCAGCAACGGAGCGGCAACGGAGTAGCAGTGAAAGCCGCGCCGCCAGAAGACTCTACGAAATCGGCAAGAAGCGGGCTGGTGGTGGCGACGCGCACAGGGCCACAGTAGCGGAGGCGCCGGGCCCCTAGGCGAGCTCCGTGAAGAGAAGGAAGAGCTCCGGAGCAACGCAATTATAATTGGGAGATACGAAGTATATCCTGCAACCCAGAAGGTACCTAAGAACAGAGAGCGGCTATCTGGGACACAGAGAAGTGGAGACCAGGGCCTGGGAGCTGGGACCGTGGGGAAGTGTGTGGGTGAGGCCGACCAGCATGCAGAAGAGAAAGCGGCTGGAGACCGAAGCGGACCGTCAACGGGGAGAGGTGAGCTCCGGCCTTGCTGGGACGCCCCGGATGCTCCCCCCTCTGCCTGGTTGAAAAGAGGCATACGCCTGAGGGTCCTGGCAGCCACACACAGTTCTCAGAAGGTCGGTAGGAGACCATGAGAGACGCAGTGGGCGACTCGCAACTCAGAAGGTATCTGAGTGATGAGAGCGGCTGCCCAGGGCACAGCGAAGGAGAGCTCCAGAAGAACAGGACCTGAAAGCTGGGACCGGCGGAGCGAGTGGGCAGGGAAGAAATCACCCAGAGATCGGGGTAGTGTGAACGGGGAAAGGTGGGCCCCAAACTAGCAGAGACACGCTGGAGTCTTCCCCATCCTGCCTGATTGGAGAGAGGCCTACCACTATTTGGCCAGCCAAACATATGCGTGCATCGGTATCACGTGAGGCGCACCGGATGACCGGAGGCAAATCAGCACGGATCCCTGATGAGGGAACTAGGCCTATTCCTACAGAGGCCTTGAGACCTGGTACCCCAGTTCTGTGAGAGCGACCTCTAGAGTGCCCTGAAAGGGGCTGTGGCAAGACTAAATACTGGTGCAGTAAAGCCTGCAAACAAAGGGACTACGAGTCAAAAAATCTAAATCCACCAAGGCATAACGGAAGACACAAGAAGAAGATCGGCGTGGACAGAAAGAGGTGATCTGCTCGTGAGTGGAGATGCCCCTTGATTCTTTCCCTGCTCACCCCTCTTTTATTTGGCACAAATAATGTTCTGGCAGCCATTAATCAACCAGGTAGCTACCTGCACTGCAGAGGAGACCCGTAAGAGATCACAAAAAACAAACTGGACTCCTGACGAGTACCCCACACAGGCCACAGGCCATGGAGTTAGGCCCAACATTAAAGGGCCACAAGGTACAGGCCTCAAACGCTAATGGTTATTCACAGAAGAACATGATCCAGGGCAAGGGGGCCTTAGAGCAATAAAGAGGACACCGTGAAGTGGCTCCGCAGACAGACGAGTAAGGCACTGGCAGCCCTGCAGAACTGAAAGTAGGGCTTTGACGGCTACTGGGAGCGGACTCTCACTTGCAGCTAGGGAGACCACAAGTCACGGACAAACCTTGGACCAAACCAGGAGGCGCACACAAGGAGGGATGTGATACACAACAGGTACCTGATGACCAAAGCACAGAAGAGCAGGGGGCCACAGGCCAGGTGTTGCACGTACACCTGGAAAAGATTCTTGCTGCTATAGCTGCCACAAAAGCAACACTACAACAGGACATTGGAGCGTTATCGGTGGGCCTAGGATTACTGCAAGTGGAACACCACAAGCTGGTTGACCGAATGAAAGAGGCCAAACAATTAATGGAAGCAATACAACCAGAACAAACGGCTACATTGCGTAAACTAGAAGACCTGACATCAAGAGTGATCAACCTGGAAAAGCGATCAGAGGATGCTGAAGGGTGCAATAGGCGAAACAATATACGAGTGGTGGGAATTCCTGAGGCAACGGAAGGTACAGACACGGTAACATATTTAGAGAGATGGCTACAGAACACAGTGCCCCTGGCAAGCTTACGAACTTTACAAACCTTTTTGCTTTGGAGAGAGCACATAGGGTGCCCTCACACCCTTTGGCGCCAGGTTGGCCACCCCGTCCTGAGGTGGCCACCTCTTGCGCTACAAACACTGAGATATCCTCATACAGAATGCCCATACAAAATGGACCCTATGTGATTCCAAACAGTAAGGCATCCATTTTTCTAGATTATATAGCGAAAGTGCAGGCCCAACGAGCCTCTTTCCTGGAAGCTAAAAATGCATTGTGATCTGAAGGCATCATGTCTTCCCTACTATTGCAAGCGAAATTACGTGTAGATCTTCTTTGACTCTCCCGAGGAATTGTGGTCCTTGCTGGAGACATACAGAACAGGGGCCCTAGCGCACATGCTGGGTATGGATACCACATCTACAGCCAAGCTACAACGGAAGAGACTCAGACGTTCGTCTAGAACATTCCAACTGCGGAAGCCCACAGCTTCACAGACAGCACGGGACAGAAAGGCAGCACTCCAAGTGGTGGCAGAAGTGATGACACAATGGACTGAGAAGGAAAGCTCGGGGAAAACATCGGAATGCAGCAAAGTGGAATTGGACTCTGGGGACTCGGCTAGAAGCGAGCCGGAACTCGCAGAAGTAACACCACAGACAGCGGATACCATAATTTAATCATGATTGGGGGGGGAGGTTAGGGATTGGGAGCCTCAATCAGTATGGACGAAGAGCGTGGCCTGCCCGGTTGAACTTGAACAATGACAGTTGCAGGTAGGCTGGATACTGATGGACGAGGAATGGTGATAGAACCTGGTTGCAGTGAATAAGGCATGAGGGGAGGGGCACTCGCCACAGGAGGGTCTGCCCTCCCTGTCATGGATCAACGAGGCCAATTGCTAAGGAGCAATATGTGGTTACTTCCTTGCACTCCCCGACGAGATAGCCCTCTCAGGGTGGATAGCGAAGGCAATCTTATATTAATGTTTTTCAGTTTTAACGGGTTTGGGTGGCCAGCCATTGCGAGGCTGCCCTGGGGTGAGCGAGTTACTTGTTTGGGGTGTTTGGTGGTCCCTAGGTGGTTGTCCAAATTATGGACTCCAATAGTGGGCGTGATTGGGGGGAGAGGAGTGCTATGTAGGCTGAGATAATGGTTATTATGGCACCAAGGTATCACAAAATCAAAATGTTGACTTGGAATGTGAGAGGGTTGGGTTAGATAGCCAAAAGACACCTGGTACATAGAGGAATACATATTGCCTTGCTACAAGAGACTCACCTCACACTAGAGGAAAGTACAAGATTGAAACGTAAATGGCTTGGACAAATATATACAACCTCATAATCGGCATTTTCAAGGGGGACTCTCATATTGATCAGAGCGGGTACCCCATTTGAAATAGACAGATCCATTATAGATCCAGAGGGCAGGTGTGTTGTTCTGGGCAGAGTGATCACGCTTGGTGCATTTATGCCCTAAATCAGGACCAAATCCACTTTTTCAACAAAGTGTCTACACAATTCGCCATGCTAGACATGTCCCACACCCTGCTAGGGGGAGCTTTTAACTGTGTGGTGGACGTGGAAATGGACAGGTCGACTCCACCCCTAAATGACACCTCAGTATCTAAAGTGATCAAGGGGTTTCGGACTTGGTTGGAGGGGTGGGACATGGTGGACATCTGGAGATCACAACACGGGAACACCAAAGAATACTCATATTATTTACACATGTATAGGCTACATGCCAGATTAGATATGTTCACATGTTCAGCTCAGCTGGGATCTACCATCACACATACGGAATACCTTGGATGCACCATATCTGACCACAACCCACTCCTGCTTCACATTCACCCCATCTCAGAACCCACTTTCACACCTACATGGCAGCTGGACCCCACTCTCCTGGAGGATGTTCCCTTTCGCACGTCATTGCACACGACAGTGGTGGAGTATTTTCAGTTCAACAAGGGCTCTTCCAGCTCCAGGGCTATGGAATGGGAAGCCTTCAAGCTAGTAGTAAGGGGACACTGCATGAGTCAGAGAGTGGGAATGCGGAGACAAATTCTAGAAGAACCCACAGATCTAGAAGCGCAACTACATGATAGAGAAGCCCAACTGACATCGGAAGATGACGCACTGAATAGATTAAGGGAAAAGAAAAAGGAATACTATAATATGCTTGAGAGATTATGGTGCCCGGACATATGGGAATACCAGGGGCGGGTACACACAGAAGGGGGAAGGGCAGGTTGTATGCTTGCATGGCTGGAGTGCCTTGAAAATAGGGGATCCCCCATCTCTCGAATTCAGGTGGGAGACGACCAGATAATATATGGCCTTGCAGACATAAATGATGCATTTAGAGCTTATTATGTAACACTCCATAGTGAATCGAGGCTGCTAAGATGGGAGACATTAGGTGAATATCTGGCATCTCTCCCCCTGAAAACCTAGGAGGCAGATAGATGGGAACACCTTGGGGGGCCGGTGACTGAGATGGAAATCAGTTCTGCACTTAAAGAAATGGCTAAAGCAAAGGCACTAGACTGCATTCCGGTGGAATTCTATTCAACTTATATACAGACACTGACACCAAGGTTAGAGGCGATGTATGCAGAAACTTGGGAGAGAGGGGAACTGCTTTTCTCTACCAGAAATGCACAGGTTGTTTCACTTCAGAAAGTCAAGATTGCGAACCCACGCACGTCGGAATACCGGTCCTTATCGATGCTAAATGTTGACTAAAAAATTTTGAGCAAAATTTTAGCAGTCAGAATACTACCACTTATGACCGGCTTGATCCATAAAGATCAAAACGGGTTTGTACCGACCAGGTCCACGTCTGGGAATTTGCGGAGGCTTTTCCATGCCATGCACCACCCTGAAAAGAAACATTATCGGAGACCCTTATTCTGTCGGTAGATTTGGAAAATAATTTTGATTCGTTACGGTGGGACTTTCTAGAAGCCAAAATGTAAAGGATGGGGATGGGTGAAAGGTGAATTAAATGGGTAAAAATATCATACACGCACCCAATGGCACGGGTTAAAACCAATGGGGTAGTGTCGGAAGCGTATAACATGTATGGAGGTACCAGACAGGGCTGCCCACTGTTGCCTTCAGACAACAGCGCCATAACCTGGGCATACACATGGGGAGTAGCTCACATGTAATTTCACTTTATGCCAATGACTTACTATTCTATCTAAGAGACTGAGGTTGGGGAGCAGAACAGGCATTAGGTGTATTGGATACCTATGCAATCCGGGCGAGACTTAAACTTAACAAGGCTAAGACACACATCTTCCCATTAAAGAATGAGGGGACTCTTTCAGCGGAACTCCCCGTGGGACTGATATGGTCCCCTTGCTCCTTTAAATACCTCGGTAGTCAAATATTCCATAAGCTAGCAGACCTAAGGGAGGGCAACTTGGATCCAGTCTTAAGGTCCTTAAAAAACATGTGTGCAGTCCTCACACTCACTTGAGCTACATTTATTGGCCTGTTTAGCTCTTTCGAAAATGATTATGCTTCCCAGATTAATATACCACTTTGTGAACTTGCCAGTGATAGTTACTCCTTCGTGGTTCGCGGATCTAAATCAGAACCTGTGAACTGGTATGGGATGGAGTGCGGAACAAAGTATTTCTGGAGATATTACAATGAACAACAGATGTGGGGGAATTAGGTGACCCATACTTTGAGCTGTACTATCTGGCGGGCAAACTCCAGTGGGTGGCCCAGTGGGTAGATGGTAGAAACCTGAAATTACTAGAAGAAGAATGATGGAGAAAAAGCCAAAGCTGGCTGGGGGCCAAACTTCTCCACCCAGCGGCGATTGCACCCAAATCGAATGTGCTCTTACAAGTGACAGTATACTGTTGGAAGAGGTGTCGCCGACGCACAAACTTAGCTTATCCCTATGCACCTGATAGGGATAAGCTAAGTGGAGATTCCATATGGGGATCCTATTACCTTACAAACAAGACACCAGCTTTCAGAATGGACGGTAACAGGGATAACTGCTTTGGGAGATTGCTTCCATATGGGGGCATTAATACCCATAGATGACTTTATGTCGCCAACTGATCTCCCACACAGGCAATTTTTGATGCACTATTCGCTAACCAGAATATTTGGAGACTTATGGCGCAGTAATTCACAGGAACCACAAACACACGGGGTGCTCCAGACATTATTAACCTTAGGGGTGGCTACACACTTGATCAAATGGCTATATAGGGCCCTTCTAGAAACAGTTAAGAAACCACTGGACTGCACCCGTAGGAAATGAGATGAGATTATAGAGAGAGAGTTAACAAACAAAGAATGGAGCAGGGTACTAGGAAACCCCAGATGGGTATCCAGAAATTCCAACTTTAAGGCAACACAGTTCAATTATGTGCACATGGTATACATGACATCCCATAGACTGAACATCATAAGAGGCGACACAACATACTGTTGTCCAAGATGCGGAGTGGTGGATGTAGAGTTTGCCCACATGACTTGGGAATGTGTAAATCTGAGAGAACTCTAAGAAAAGGTGCTATATATGATAAAGAAAACTTTGGAGCGCGCTCTCCCAAACACAATTAAGGTCAGCTTACTTTGCTTGTTCCCCAGACAGCAAGCCAGAAAAATAGGCAATAGATTCATTGACCTGGCATTGGTCCTAGCGAGAAGACAGATAGCACAACACTGGAAAATACACACGAATCCACACTTAAAGACATGGGAGAATATTGTTCACATTTGGGCTAAAGCAGAACAGAGAGCACTACTGAAGGAAGATGCAAGGGGGATTCATAGGCACCCCCTAGTTGAGCTCTCGACGGAGGTCCTGAGGGAGTGGGAGACAAGACATGAACCTGACGAAGAAGGAAGAGGTAGTGGAGCAACGGGAAGATAGATCTGGGTTAGCAGGATCAGCAGATGAGCAGGATTGAACGGGTAGTAGTGGGGGAGCCACAACTGAGTGGAATCCCCCTAACTGGATTGATCTCCCTCCCCATCTCCCGGGCACACCAATAACATCCTCATTAGACAGGAATATCAAACTATACTAACCCCATATCCCCTGACAAGCATACATAGGACGTCCACAGGGTCGGAAGACACACCACCAAAATGGCTATTAAAGTTTGTTAGATGTGACTAGTTCATTGAAAATAAAAGTATATCTTGGCAGATAGGTACGAGTAACTCCCTTGAGTACACATAACCTAACGTACAGACTCCAAGTGTAAGAGAAACACTGCCTTTTAGATACACTACCGTTTATGGAAAGGCAACTGAAAATAGCTGATATGTAATTGGTACAATACATATGTCACTGAAAATATTGCATACGCCATGTGATTGTCTGTACCTGTAAAATAATGTGTTTGTAATAAAAAATGCCAATAAAGGTATATTTTAAAACAAACATCCAATCCCCTAGGTTCCATAGTGTTCACATCTAAAATACACCTCAATTCTAATCTTCTCAAATCCTTCTCACTATCTCCACCTCTCATATTTCTAGAAATTGAGTCAATGACACCGAACTTTATTTTGGTCTCATCATCATTGTTGAATTTCTGGAAGTGTCTCGCTACTTGGTAGCTCATGACTGCCGTTCTAATTGCCCTAAGATGTTGAAGAATCCTTTTATGAATTGGGAGCATGGTGTTCCCAACAAATAACTTCTGGCAGGGGTAGGAGCAAGATTAACAAAACACCATAAGATCATCCATTTTATTAAATTGGAGTCTCTGCAAAAAGTGACACAACTAAGCTACATTAATAAACACATGTCTAAATGTCTAACCAATACTATTTCAGGTGTAATATTAATAATTAATTGGTTACCACTACATTCATCATAAAATCATTAGTATTCAAAAATAACTTGTCACCCAAAATTGCTAATTTAGAAAACACTATCACATTTTATCGCTACAGACAAGGATTATCCATTTGAAAATCAATCTTGGCCCCACCTGAGTAGGAACAAAGCAAACATAAGGAGATGATGTGCGGAGCACTGAAACTTTTCAGACACTCACCCCCAGTCACAGATCTGGGTTGAATCCATCATTGTTCTTTAGCTCACTTCGCCACCCCAGTTCAGACACAGCTATTTGCAAATCAGTCTTGACCCTGTGCCTCGTGGGAACAGACCAGCCCACACTGCCAAGCCATGTCTTCCCTGGACCAGAAACAAGCATCCTGGGACCGGTTTTGGGCTAACAGCCCTCATCAGTCAGACTAGCTTGAATCCAGTGGCAAAGTAAGCAAGGGACCTACGTCTGGGCATACCCTGCCAATCTTGGTCGAACAGAGCAGACACAAGGGGATGATGGAAGGAGCGATGAAACTTTTCAGAAACTCACCCCAGTCAGAGATCTGGGTTGAATCCATCATCGTTCTTTAGCTCACTTTGCAATCCCAGAAAAATGTCAGCACTCTCTCCATCATCTCCTTGTGTTTGCTTTGTTCGTCCTAAGTTGGCAGGGTATGCTCAGAAGTGGGTCCCTTGCTCACTTTGTCACTTGATACAAGCTAGCCTGGCTGATGAGGGGTGTTACCGCGAAACCGGCCCCAGGAATGTGGCGGAACTGCAGGTACCCGCGGATCTGAAGCCCAATGTCCCTCCAAAAAACCTCACCCACTGACACACCATACTGCACCCTCCGCGCACAGCTGTTTGCTGTGGTAGTTGTTTTAACATATGGTAATGATATATTACTTTACGTTGAAAAAAAATGAAATTCACTGGAAAAAAAAAAAAGTTACAGGGACGTTATAGTTAGGTTTATGTTATACCCACACACAACCAAAGAAATGCAGCAGTTAAAGTTATACTTATACAGTTTCCAAAAGCATCAGAAGTGATCCTTAGATAGCACAGGCCTAAATCCCAAGTAGATTCCCAATATACTGTGCCCACTCCTAGAGTTCCGACTGCCAACAAAACTCAATATAGAACATAAATGTTCTCATCGAACATCCAAGCTTCTGTTGATTACAGCTGTAATCACTTGTTCAGATGATACAATATTAATATGTAAAGTCTTTCTTTTTGTTGTTAATTAATCTCCAAACGCTGATATTTTTCTCATATATTTTTTTTTATTCTTTATCTATTTCCAATCCTCTCTTCATCAGGGCATTTACACTAAGCTTCATTTCAATGTTGTTATTCTTTCTGACTTCATCACGTTCAATTCATATTAATCACACAATTCTCAGGAAAGTAACTGCAACAAATTCTGTTCTGTTTGGTTGAGGAAAACACTCCGCATGTGGAACAGAATTTGTTGCACTTACTTTCCTGTGAAGTGTGTGATTACAATGAATTGAAAATGATGAAATTGCTATCCAGAAATTGTTGTCCAGAGATTTTCATTTTTGATTTGTGTTTTTGGATCTTTAGAGAAGTAATTTAGCTTAGGTGGACATTGTTGATCCGGGCCGAATGTTTCTGGACTACATTTTAAAAGATGGCAGATATGTTGCAGTGATGATGGAATATTTCAGGAACCATGAGACCTGTGTACTTCATTATGGTGTCAAATCATAGGTTTTGTGGGTCAGTCTTATAGAGACAGAAAATAATTCCTCAGAGCCACCCTTCCACCATTTTCCTAAATGGGGGCTACAATAGAAGAAGAAGACACATTGATAGAAATTAAACAAATAATAATGTTTTTTTAATCTTTTTATATATACACCAAACAATGTTTATGATCTGAATATGAAAAAAAATGTTTATCACTCTGTTTTAGACACATTTTTATAGTTGACTTTATTTATTTGTTTTGGCAAATGCTCGTGGTACATTTGCAGAATGATGAACATTTGAGAAGAGCATATCAAGAGTGACATCTTTTTGTAGAACAGGTTTTGTAAATCCATGTACGTGAAAGTTCTGTGGGTAGAGGCTTTAGAAATTTCATAGGTTTTAGCACCTCGTCAATATCTTCCCAAACAAATTTAATTTAATATAATTTAAAACAGCATTTATTGAGCACATAGCTACCCTAAGGCATGCCAGCTCTATCAGCAATCCAGGGAAGAGCTAAATGGTTTATAGAGAGGCATTTTGGAACAGCCATGTTTTGAGGAGCTTTCGAAAAGGGAGATGTCCAGACTCTGACTGAAGATGTACAGAAAGAGTATTCCAGAGTCTGGCTACGTTGTACGTGAAGGACTTTCCTCCACATCTCACCCTATATACTTAGGGGATTACAGACAAATTTAAATTAGCCGAGCTTAGACATTTCATGGGGTGATAGAAGGTGATAAGAGAGTCATTGATTGATACACCCTTCGCCCATAAGGTTTTGTGGGCTATGCACAGAGATTTGAACTTTATTCTATCTAAGATTCAAAGCCAATGTAAGGTCTTCAAGGCTGGTTTAGCGGATTACACAGATTTTTCTCTATATATGCATGATCCAAAACATTTACACATCTTCTGATCAAGTTGAATGATCTATTTATGTGTCCACTTACAGAATACGATGTCTGTGGAAGATCACTTAGCGGGACTGATCTCTTGAACTCACTGTACCAAAGATAGTCAAATGTGTGATACTTAGAACTCATTTTCCAGACACGCACAAGGTATTTTTTAATGTCTTTAAAGTCACATTCTTCTTCTGTCTCAGCAAATCATTTTAGAAACTTCACAAGTTTAGCAGTTAAAGCTCCAAGCTTTGTCCAATTGTGCTCATAGTGTTATCACCCGTAAAAATATGTACCTTTATAAGAACACTGTGCATCTCTGGGTCAAGTTTCTTGTACAGAAAATGAAGCGGAATTAAGTGTCTTTTCTCACCTGTTCCATAACATATGCATAACTCTTACAATCCTTGACTTATGAATATTGCAGCAAATAGAAGTAGCACAATAATAACATCTGTGTTATTTGACATTACAATGACTCTATTGGAAGCATTTCGAACAGCCACTCAACATGTGGCACAACACGAAGGTCAGCTTCCTCCAATTTGCTGTTAGGTTCTTCAACAATATGGCCCGTACCTTTTGAATATATCTCTGAATGCACCATCTCCTCATTGACAATCATTCCACTTACAGTGACTGGAAATTCAGTGTTCACTGAAGCAGCAGCAATGTTTCGGTGAGTTCACATCTCTAAGTTCATCTTGTTCGATGTTGATAACCAGAATTTATCAAGTTGCACAAGTATAGATATTGAATTTTTGATGCAGGCAAAGTCTAGTGTTGCACTCGTAGACATTCGTCTGATTCTCTCACATTCTTGGACAGATAGTTCAAGATAACTGTCAAAGACAATGTGCTGTTCTTGCAAGGTGCACGCTGACTTTGAAGTCTGTAGAACAGTCTAAACGACCTCTTCGAAGTTTTGCATGGATGAAATCATGACCATTTGCAATTGTGACATATAGTGCACAACAACAGCAGTTTTCAGTTAGGACACCTTTTCGAATTGATATTCTTCAGGTGAAAGTTCTTTTTCGAGCTCTTGTACGACTTTGTTCTTTACTGGTTTGGTTCCAGCATCTCCATCAAATAATGCATTTGTTGGAAGAAGATCATGTGACAGAATGTCCTTGATAAATTCACATCATTCTTTTGCTGCATCCATCTCTCTATGTGCATGCAAACGTTGTTTTTTGTAACATGTTTTGTAGTGGCTGGTTGGAAGAAACTCTTTACTGTAGCAATTAAAGAGTGAAAGTTTAGCTTTAGTGATTATGTCAAACAGCTTTTTCTCTTTCAGTACAAATCTCTCATGCTTCAGTTCTGCATATAGTTTTGATCCATCTTCCAGGACATCTAGTAGATGTGTCTTTATATCGTTATCCACATATTGTTTGTTCAAGAAGTTGTGTAGTCACACAGGCTCAGTCATTTCAAAGGGGTTTCTTTGCTGCTGCATGAAATGAAGCAGGATGTCATTATGTTTATTAATATGATCCCTTCTCTTTCCCAGAAGTTGATGGTGAGGAATAGTTTCACAATGGTCCATTAATTTGTAAATTGTCATCTCTCTGAAAACATTGCAAAAAGAAAGGACTTCATGGTAAACTAGCTGACATTGAGCAACATATCACTTTTACGTGTCTGACCAACAATTCCCTTGGAGCTTTTCTGTGATCTCTGGATGGTCTGTTCCAGTTTCATACCTGGAGCCACAGCATTGAACCTTCCCTCTTTGTCTTTCACCACAAAATGTATTTGGCTGAATTTTCTGTAGTGGTATGGTTTTTCCACCTCTAGCTTCTTAACTCTTTCTAAATACCAGGGTCCATAGCTCAGGTAGTTTATGCAATCAAATTTGTGAAACACAATAATCAGTGACTCCACAGTTTTCACGTGCAGCTCTCAATCACCTTCTTAATCAGCATGTACCAAGTCTTTAACTAGAGCTATGTAAAACATTTCCTCAGTACTTGCAACGTTCTGATTTTTCCTCAGATTCTTTGACACACTCTATGAACTTGGTTTTCTGGTTTTCTGATTTTGAACTCAGTGTATTGAACATTGCCTGGCTTTGCATGAAGTATTTTGAATAAAGTGCACCCTGTGGCTTGTTCACTTCTGAGATTAGATATGCAAAACATAATTTGTCATTCTGGTTCCAGGAAGAATTCTAAAGCAATGTTTCTATAGCCTCAGATTTGATGAGCATACTTTGTAATGAACGAACGTAATGAGTTCCGCTCAATACTGACTGGACAGTTTTGCTTCCAAAGATTTCAGCCTCAATAAGTGCATTGTCTATGCCACGTCCAATGAGATAACTTCCTGAACACCGCAACACAACTTTTCTTCACGTGGAAAATGCCCAGCATTGGATAAAGATCATCAAATTCTACTGGATTACTCATAAAAATGTCAGCTAAAATACGGAAAACACCTTTGTCACAGAAAATTGGCAGGATAGGCTGGTCTTCCAGATGAGTATGCACATTTTGGAAATGTTTTAGAGCTGTGTATACTGTTGAGTATTTTGTGACTGGAGATGGTATTACTGGTAAAAACCCAACCTTCTTCAGTGGACGGTATTCTGGGAGAATAAAGCATGAATTCCAGATCACGGAGGAATTGGCTTTTCTTCATCCTTCAGTCCACACCGAATAAGCAATATGATAAATTAGTTAAATCACCTTTGTGGACCGCAGCATCAGGTAGAAGAAGATCCATGTCCTCAGCCACTTTGAAACATCTGGTAGACTGGGACTTGTTGTTGGCTTGCAGTGATTTTGCACATGTTGGCAAGGCAGTTGGGTTATAAGTTTGCAACCTTGTTTGTTGATGCCTACAACTGACACAGCTCATTTTCCAGCAGCTACTTCATTGGTACAGTCTTGAAAAAGCACCAAGGCAGTATCATGTGTGCCGGATGTTCCAGACAAAGAAGAATTGTCTTCAAAATTATCAAGGGTAGCAAATATAAATCCTTTCCTGGTAAAGTGACTTGGAAAAGGTGTGCTGTTGGATTCACAAGATTTTCCAGCATGAACTGCTATCAAGTACCTGCTCTGTACTATGTCATTATAACTTGTTAATACACCATTCCTATTCATTGAAGTGATTAGCTCTCTACATTTGCACTTGTCATAGATTACATGGGCAGTCATCATGTGTAGCAGAGCTTTTTTTTTGGCCAGATGTAATTCAGAAAACTTGATTTGGAAAAGACAGTGCATTTGCACAGCATAAGCCTGTTGGTTCATGGGATTGTCTTCCACTTCTTGGCTTCAGTTCCGAACTCAAGAACTTCAGTTTGTAACATTTATCCTTTGCTGATATTAAACAATGATGTAAAAAATGTTGACAACATCAGGCATTTCTGTTGACTCCCATGATTTGCGGAGTTCCGAGGCATCACAACATTTGTCATTAAGTACAAAATCTAAATCTTTCAAGACATTTCTTTTCATGGTTCCTGTTTATTTTACTGTATTATGTGATCTTATTTTGGCAGCAAGAACTTTAGGAGTCAAAACATCTGAGACCACCACAAGTGGCTCATTCTTTTTGTTAGACTGGCATAAACACATTCTGTCATTGTACATTCTCACCATAAAAATCTTAATTTCATTATTATGGATCAATACAGTTTCATCAATGTTGACCATTATTTCTCTGATCTCACTGAGTGTGAACCTGCAGCCAGCACTCAAGAGTGGCTTTAAAACTTAATTTGCTTTTTCAAAGAGTGCAAACTTAACTGGAGGCTGGTAGTTACCTTGCTGCTGGTAGTTCATTTTGCATTCATATTTTCAAATGTATGCAAGCATGTAGTTCGGGTGGACATACAAATCCACTGCAAATACATTTACCTCGCTGTTTAGATCAACTACTCGGCTGAAAACTTCATCTTGGAAGAAACTAGCAGCAAATAAAAACATGTTTGCCCTTTAAGACTCACATACGCTATACTGTGCTCTTTTGTTAATCCCTTTGACCTTTGTTCTTGCTAAACCACAGATAACACATTGAAGATCCTCTGCTTTCTGATCAGTTGTTGGAGGTGGATGAGGGGTAGCCATTGATCTTCTAAGTGGCTGGGCATTTGGTTTGGTTGTCTGCTTTCTCAGAAGACTCGGATTTTAGTTGCGATTCACTGGTTTCTGCTGTTTTTGACAATTCTTTTCTAGGCTTTTTTTCCATTGTATACAACTTGTAGAAATTGTTGTTACAAAGATGAAATATTTGATCCTCTTCACCCATCAGTTTAATTCTTTTGTAAACTTCTTGCCGTATTTCTGCAGCATCTTGAACTCTCTTCTGTCCAGCCGCAGTTGATGTTAGCTTTTCTTTTGGATTAGTTTGGCATTTGACACATTTTTCTTCGTTGATGTAGTCCTCAAATTTTGCAGTTAGCAACACTCTGTCAGGATGTAAATATCCTCTGCTACCACCTGCTTTGTTCATGTTTACGAATTTGAATCAACAGAAAACTTAAAACAAAAACAATATTATAAATAAATTACCAATATGATGGCTAAAACTCATCATTATAGAGCTGCCGTTTTGAAAGATTGGCAGAAAGGTTGCTCTGAGTAGTTAGATTTCATCTCAATAAGACTACTTTACCCCCAAAACCTATGTTTTGACACCAAAATGAAGTATATAGGTCTCATGGTTCCTGAAATATTACATAATCACTGTAACACATCTGCCATTTTTAGGTCTCGCTGAGCCAAAGGCTCGAAGAGACATTTTGTATGTGGGATTTTCAAAGTGCTACCCACAGTCTTTTGGCTGGCCTAAACCTTGAGTGCACGATCACATGCACAGCTGCTCCCACTCCCCCCTCCCTTCTCTTTAGCTTTCTTTCACTTTAGCCGCTCTGCTCCTCTGCTCCTTCCTTTCCCCCCTCCCTTCTCACCCAGCCCTTTGATGCTCTGCTCGATTCGCTGCTCTAGGAGTGACCTATAGAAAGGGGCCATCTGTTTGTAATTAAAGTCGCCACGCGCGCTTGTTTATATTGCTCTACTCTCACTCCCCTGCCTCTCTCACCCTCGTTTTCCGAAGCCAGGGCGCATTTCATTTGGAAATAAATTCCCTTTATTGAAAGAGAAAGCACGTGGAAATTGAACCCTTACAAAACACGCTTATGCCGAGTTTAATTTGCTTACCATGCAAACACAACATTGTACAGAGCAAAACTCACCAAACAACAGGACACTAGAAGGTCCTGCATGTATGTTATTAGGGAGGTGTGTTGCTCATGTCCACGCATGTTTCAAGGCATGTCTTGTTCTCCGTGTATACCTGTGTATAGCGGTGCCCTCTTAATATTCACCCCTCTCTCTCATCTCTCTCCCCCCACACCCGTACTTTTCTCATTATTTCCCTTTCGCTCTTTCTCTCTCACTCACTGGTCCCTCCCCTTGCTCCTGTGCAGCTCGCTGCTGTCTGTGCTCATCCCTGCGATGGATGCGCCGCTGCACGGAATGTGGCTACCAGGCATCTCTGGACGCTTTGATAATTCTACTATGTGTTTGTGCATATTTATTTTAAGTTGTGTCCAGAAGTGTGTGTGTATGCACCTTAGGTTCGCGAACCCTGCAGTGGTTACCAAGGGCAAGGAAGCAGTGACCTTCAGGAATGTACAGTTTAGATGTGTTCCTCTCTCGGTTAGATGCTGGTGTTTGCTTGGCATGTTTGCCATTTGCCCCACTGAGTGTCTTCCTTTCTGTTTCCCCTTTGTATGGAAAGTATTTAGCTCTGTTCGGGGCTCGAAGGAGTGCGCGGGCCCCTGCAGGATTCCGGAATTTTATCTCCAATTCACGGCTCGCTTCACAATCTGGAAGACGTAACACCGTTGCCCCTTGTGCTGCAACTCACTGTCTCAATACTCTGCCTATTTCCCTGCCTTCCACTTACCCCTTTTCCTTTCCTAATTTTGCCCAGTTTCTTGCCTGTGTGCCGCAGTTCCAGGACTTCTGTCTGCCCTGCTTCCCTGTGTCTCTTCTGCTTCCCCGTCTCTCCTCTACTTCCCCGGTTCTCCTCTGCCTCTGTGTTTCCTCTGCTTCCCTGTCTCTCCTCTACGTCCCTGTCTCTCCTCTGCTTCCCTCTCTCTCCTCTGCTTCTCTGTCTCCTCTACTTCCCTGTCTCTCATGTGCTTCCATGTTTCTCCTCTGTTTTCCTGTCTCTCCTCTGCTTTACTGCCTCCTCAGCTTCTCTGTCTCCTCTGCTTCTCTGTCTCCTCTGCTTCCCTGTCTCTCCTCTGCTTCCCTGTCTCTCCTCTGCTGCCCTGTTTCTCCTTCTCTGTCTCATCTGCTTCCATGTCATCCCTGCTTCCCTGTCTCTTCTGCTTCTATGTCTCCTCTGTTTCCTGTGTCTCCTCTGCTTCCCTGTCTCCTCTGCTTCCCTGTCTCCTCTGCTTCTCTGTCTCCTCTGCTTCCCTGTCTCTCCTCTGCTCCTGTCTCATCTGCTTCCCTGTCTCTCATGTGCTTCCATGTTTCTCCTCTGCTTTCCTGTCTCTCCTGTGCTTTCCTGCCTCCTCAACTTCTCTGTCCTCTGCTTCTCTGTCTCCTCTGCTTCTCTGTCTCCTCTGCATCCCTGTCTCCTCTGCATCCCTGTCTCCTCTGCTTCCCTGTCTCTCCTCTGCTTCCCTGTCTCTCCTCTGCTTCTCTGTCTCTCCTCTGCTGCCATGTCTCTCCTTCTCTGTCTCCTCTGCTTCCCTTTCATCCCTGCTTCCCTGTCTCTTCTGCTTCCCTGTCTCCCCTGTTTCCTGTGTCTCCTCTGCTTCCCTGTTTCCTCTGCTTCCCTGTCTCATCTGCCTCTCTGTTTCCTCTGCTTCCCTGTCACTCCTCTATGTCCCTGTCTCTCCCCTGCTTCCCTGTCTCTCCTCTGCTTTCTTGTCTCTCCTCTGCTTCTCTGTCTCCTCTGCTTCCCTGTCTCTCATGTGCTTCCATGTTTCTCCTCTGTTTTCCTGTCTCTCCTCTGCTTTCCTGCCTCCTCAGCTTCTGTCTCCTCTGCTTCTCTGTCTCCTCTGCTTCCCTGTCTCTCCTCTGCTTCTCTGTCTCTCCTCTGCTGCCCTGTTTCTCCTTCTCTGTCTCATCTGCTTCCATGTCATCCCTGCTTCCCTGTCTCTTCTGCTTCTCTGTCTCCTCTGTTTCCTGTGTCTCCTCTGCTTCCCTGTCCCCTCTGCTTCCCTGTCTCCTTTGCTTCTCTGTCTCCTCTGCTTCCTTCTCTCCTCTGCTGCCCTGTCTCTCCTCTGCTTCTGTCTCCTCTGCTTCCCTGTCTCGCATGTGCTTCCATGTTTCTCCTCTGCTTCCGTCTCTCCTCTCATTCCCTGTCTCCTCTGCTTCTCTCTCTCCTCTGCTTCCGTCTCTCCTCTGCTGCCCTGTCTCTCCTCTGCTTCTGTCTCCTCTGCTTCCCTGTCTCGCATGTGCTACCATGTTTCTCCTCTGCTTCCGTCTCTCCTCTCATTCCCTGTCTCTCCTCTGCTTCTCTGTCTCCTCTGCTTCCCTGTCTCTCTTCTGCTGCCCTGTCTCTCCTCTGCTCCTGTCTCCTCTGCTTCCCTGTCGCGCATGTGCTTCCATGTTTCTCCTCTGCTTTCCTGTCTCTCTTCTGCTTTCCTGCCTCCTCAGTTTCTCTGTGTCCTCTGCCTCTCCGTCTCCTCTGCTTCCCTGTCTCGCCTCTGCTTCTCTGTCTCTCCTCTGCTGCCCTGTCTCTCCTTCTCTGTCTCCTCTGCTTCCCTGTGATCCCTGCTTCCCTCTTAGGGGGTAGCACAGAGAGGACTACTGTAGACTCTGAGCTTAATAATTGTCGCTAGCAATGGTAAAATTACATTGTAGGTCAAGGAGAGGATGTGGCTAGAGCGGCCGAGTTTGAAGTTGGAGAACCAACCAGGTTCGAGTCTCGGCGTCAGCTCAAGCACCCTGTGATTCTGGGCAAATCACTTAATATCCCCTTTACCTAACAAAATGAATGTGTCCATCCGTAATGCAATTTATGCTCATGTAAAGCGCTCTGATACTTTATGGTCGAGTTTGCGCTATATACAAGTCCAACAAAAACAAGCATTTACAATGCAATAGGTCTCGCATTTGCGAGAGTTTATGCTATTGGCATTGGAAATGACAATGCCTTTTATTTATTTGTTTAAAAAACCAACACATTAATAAAAGGCATTGTAATCTACAATGCCAATAGCTCAAACTCTAGTAAATGCGAGACCTATTGCATTGCAAATGCTTGTTAATAATGTCATCCAGAAAAATTTGGCACAGATTAGCAATATCTACTCAAGCTAAATTACTTCTGAAATGATACAAAAACACAAAGCAAAAATGAAAATCTCTGGCCAACAATTTTTTTACGGAGATAGATCAAGGGGCCAGGACTAAATGGAATAGGCAAAAAAGTGGCTGTTTGTAATCTCTTGTGCATGTAAAAGACCCCAGTGAAGGAGCCATCCTGACAGGGTCTGTGTCTCCCCAGTGTCAACAAGGAAGCATCATACCTTAGGACATACATAATTCATACATTGGCCACTGTGTGGGAAATCTAGTTCTTTTGTCAAACTGGATTTCTAACTTCATAGATAACACGAATCCTACAAAAACTAGTCACATAGTGTCGCTGTTACTCTTTTGTACATAGAAATATGTAAGAATAAAACAGCGCAGATTCTTTTCTGTTTGGTAATGCTTGATACCAATGCCAATGCTTTGCCTATCAAATAACAAGCAGCAATGAGGGAGTGGGGATGATGGACACCGGGACATTAATAAAAAATTAAAAATCCTCTAACGGAAAAGGAGGTCGGAGCGAAAACACGAGCACTCATGTGAAGTGCTCTTAACAAAATAAACAAGCATTGATGCGGGAAGGGGCACGGAACAGGCACCGACTGAAAACAGCTTCTGACATTTGATCTCGGTCTTTGAATGCTCTGCAAATGTGAAGCGATAAGAACAAGATTTACGGGCCTGTTTACAGAAATGGAGTGGCGTTGGGAGTAAGAGTAAACAGGTTCGAAAGAAAACAGAACCTATTGTGTTAATTGCTTTTCAACAAAGAAAAAAGGAGTTCCTAAATAGATGCTAAAATGGGAACAGTGGATTGAACTAGTAATTGGTCACTGATCTTTGGGAGGGCTAAACACAGGACGAGGCATGCATGCCATAGACAAATGGGGAGAAAGAATAGGAGAGTGACGATGAAGCCAGCAAATGGGAAGCCTATGGGCGGGCAGAAGCCTACAAAGTATATACAACATGTCTCCAAGAGACAGCGCAAGTGCTGTCTAGCCGAGACCTAAAAACTGGTGACATGAAAGAGATCAAGAAGCACCCATTAATTTGTCAAGCAATTATATCATAATTAAAGAATGAAGAGGTTGAAAAATGTAAGCATGTGAGCATGGTATGAATGTCATAAACAAAAGAACAGCAACAAATATGGTACACAACAGTGATGATAATGGGACTTGGCTGGTGTTGCAGGACAATTTGATGCTTACCCAGCAGGAAAGGTAACACAATGTACCAGGTCTGAGCAAGCGATAATGTAGGTATATGGGTCAATAATCCAACCTTGTAATCATGAGTTCTATGAATGCCTGTATAAGAGTTAAATCAAAGGCCCTGACCCAAAAGGCACTAGGGAACTAACAGGACCAGGCATTTAAAAAACGTCAGCACCATGTGTAAATCTGTGTTAAAACATCCCAAACTTTCAATGTGTGCTCAGAGTTGCTGAGCCTCTGTGTTTTCTGGAATTTCTTGAAAGAATAGGTTTGTTAAAGACTAGTCTGAAGGTAGCTGGGTCTTTATTGTTGCAACTGGTTGGAGCTTGGCTGTATCTTGTTTTCTCTAAGGATCACCAAGTTAAGAATACATCCCTAAAACAGTTCTGGTGTTTAACTTGAGCATGCATGAAAACTTTAATCAGTACCAGCTACGTCAGTTTGGTGGTAGAGTGACAAATACGTCTTGCATTCAACATTGGTGAAATGGGGATTTGGTGAGGACAAATAATTAAAGGAAGGCAAACAAATGTAACGAGCTGGCAACTAATTCAGAGTATCTACACCACTGGTGTTATTTCGGGGTATATAAACAGCTCATAGTTGCAATTGGCTCCATTATTTGCACATGTTGTGAATGCTTAACTTGAGCAGGTGTTTTCCAGGTCTCAGTGCCAGATCTCATTTTAGAGCACCTCGACTTAAGTGAGGTACTTGCATTCATGAGTGCACTGTTGTGAAAGATTTACACATTTTGCTTGAAAGAATGGCTGCTGCTGAGCAGCATTACTAATTGGAAGATACATATACTTTTATTTAAAAAATGAAACTGCTACCCTTACTTCTAACGCTTCATCTGTATTCTACATGCTGTAAGTGGTGTACAGTACTCAATCCTAACCTCTTTAGTTGTCTTGGCGAAAGACTCTTATTCTCTTGGTTTCCCAACACTAAGGTGACCTGAGCTCTTGTATCAATATATTCTGCAAATTCATTTAAGTACATACAAATACCAGACATAAAATTGCTTGATACCATTGTTGCTTCTTACTCGGAAATATTGCAATCAAACAGTAAACCACATCCACTGTCTCTAGTAAATCGAGCCTCTAAAGTGGCAATTTTATGGAGATATTACCAGTAATTGTAAGTAATATCGACATACTCAGTTGAAAAAACACTGCCTACATCATTAGTTTTGGATGTAATGAATTTTGTTTATTTGATTACAGAATTATGTATAATATAACAGTTGTTCAAATGTAGTTTCTTCTGAATGAAATATCAGTACAGTGTTTGTGTAGATATCCTTTTTTCAACAGCAATCTCTTCTGAAACACATGAGTATTATAACTAATTTTAGGCTGAATCAGAGAATGTTAACATCTCAGGGCTTGACCAGTCTTCTATGGTGGGGCTCAGCAAAAGTGGCAACAGTTCCCTCCCACTTTCTTGATTTGGGTATCATGGCAGAATGTCCATATCTCAAGCTTTACAACAACCACTGAACAAACAGAAATATCTTGAGTCTTTACTAGAGCCTTACTATGTTTATATGTGTATTATATTTAGGCTTTCCTGTTTTCATTTTCTATTTTTGGTAAGTTCTGGTGTTTTTTTTTCAGTGTTTTCAATATCTTAAAAAAACAGTTATTATCAGTGGTTACACCTTTTCGCGCCATTAAAAACAACGGGAACAGTGTTTTTCCAGTGTTTTAGGAACTTTTTGCTTTTATTATTGCTTGCTTTCGACAGTGTACATACAGTGTATATGAGGTCCAAATACATTTTTACAAATCACACTTATTGTAGTATATCATACAATACTTATTCAGTGAGTCTTTGGTCATGCATGCTCGCTCTTTCCTTCCCATGTAAACTTTCATCTGTGAAAAGGCCCTCTCAACATTGGCACTTGAGACAGGCAATGCCAAAATAGGCAGTGTACAATTTGCTAACTCTGGCCAATGAAAGAGCTTTCCATGCCAATACGGTGCACCTGAAGATTGTGAATCTCTGCAACAGGTTCTGCAACATATACGTTTAACTGGCCGCATATGCCCTCAGAGTTATTGAAGCGGCCAAAAATGAAGCAGAACTTTTGAAATTCCAGAGAAAATTCCCCTTTACTGAAGGGGTCTAGAACTTGTAAGAGTACCACAGTGAGACTTCATTGACTTCAAATGCCATGGTTGGTGAAGGGCTATTTCTCATACATTATAAAATAAAAGTTCTTGAATTGCTCCTCAACATTTCTTTGCTTACCAAGTGGCAAGCACTCTAACCTGGAACATGTTGCGGTGCCAAAGTCACTAAACTTGTCCCCTAGCCTACTCTCAAGGAGATGTTTCACATGATCTACACAAATTATGCTGAATACTTGGTAGGCAAGGGTGTTTTTTTTTTATTATGTCCACTACAGCAGTCATGATTTCCTATGAAATTCTATGAATGCAGTTGAGGATACTTTTTCTCAAATCAATATGTGACCAAAGATCCTCACATTTCTTGCCTTTGGCATCACTCAGCAAAAGTTCTGTAAACTGTTGCCACATGGAAAATATAGAATTCATGGCCTCTAGGACTGAGAACCACCAGCTAAGTGACCCAGTTGGGATGACTCTTTATTTGATGCCACACAAAGCACAAATTGAGAAATATATACTGGTACTGGTTTCTGCGCATAACAAAACAGTGCAACAGAATGGACTAAAAAGTCAATAGCATTTTTCATTAACTCTGAAGATTGTAGAGATGCTTTCAGCATACCATCTAACAAGTGGCAAGGATCTCTTACAGGGAAGCCCATCAGCTCAGGTATCGATTTTGACAGGTCATCATACAACTTTTTAATATATGTAGCTGAATCACTGTAAATATGAACAATATCACTCCAATCTTTGTTGAACTTGGTTAGAACTTTGTTAGAACTTTTTGCAGCAGCATTCCAAGTGACACTGCGTTCCATGTTTTCCAAAAGTCTGGTGTCATGTTTTCACCAGTATCCCAGATGCTTTGTGACTGCACTCTTTTCACATATACCCGTTACTATACCTTGCATTGAATGTTTAAAGCCTGGGGTGTTTGGCAATTCACCTACTATCAAGACTGACTCACTAGAAATGGGGGCTGATGTATCAAGGGTTATTACCCATTCTCTGTAGGTGAATGTGATGGTACATATTGGGAAAGATGCTTATGAAACTTAAATTTTTACTATCAGTGAAAGACTCAAACGTAACCAAAAAATCAAATATGATTTTGATATTTCCTGATTCTCTACAGTTTATAAAATAAAAAATCTAAAACATGCTTCTAACCCCTGTATCTTTAGACCAAAGGAGACAAAACTGAAAAAAGGGAGAAGAAACAATATTTTAGTGACATCCCTAAACAACAAAACTCAAGCAGAATAACATTAGCCCAGTCTTTTTTTACAGCTACCTTATATAACAAAGTTACATTTTGTTGGCACCGTCAGGAAAAAATAAAAATGGCTTTCACTCTCCTTTTCCTTTCTTTGAATGGCATTTAGTTTGTGGTTGTGCAGGTTTTTTTTCAGTGTTTATATGTTTACACTGGTGAGGGCTATATTCCTTCCCGTGGGGTTTTATCAGTTATTATAGGTTTAAACCTAAAACTGGGCAGCCTAATTATATTGTACTGTAACATTTGTATAGCACTTACTACCACTACCTAGGCCTTGAATTGCTTAATCACATGGATAGAAAGCTGTATAGTTTGCTCTGTGTGGTTGGGTGGGTGTTGTTCTTGATCGGAGCCTTTATGTGGCGTTTTTTCATGTGGTGGGTGATGAGCACCGATGTGCGGTTATCATGTTATGGGACTTAGCGCCCGGTTGTATAACGGGTGAGGGTACGTTAGAGAAAAACAGGCAAATCATAATTACAATAGGAACAAACCAGCTTAGCCACAGGGACAGGGGGAGGCCAAAAAGTTGGTTAATAAGAGAAGGGCTGATAATCCATACAGTGACATGCACCAAGTAGAGATGCTGTTGAATGAGTAAAAGGATACCAAAAGGGCAAAAATGGGAATTGGTTTCATAAGCAGTAGCCATGCATCATTGTATTTTATTTATTTATTTTAAGTGTTAGGGACACTGTCTGCTGCTAAACAAATCAATACACAAATGGAAAGAGGAAACAACCAAGTACACCCGCCTTGTTAACACATATATACACATCTACTACCCTGGCAAAAACTGCTTACTTTTAAACCAATTCAAAGACATACATTTCCAGCAGAATATGGATGATTCTGGGAATATTCCCTCAGCTTCTCGTGGCATGTTTCTTAATGTTTCATAATAGGTGACCTAACCACACCAGAGTAGGTATACACCACTCTGGTGGACTCAACCTATGAAGGGAGTTCTTAGGTTAGCGTTTTACTGGAGTAGTGCAGGGGACAGATAAAAATATCTCAAGGGTATGCCAAAGGATTGTTCCTATATAAAATGGGAACCTTGGATATAATTGAAAACCAAGGGGAGGGCGAGGGGCAAACATTGAACAGCTGTGCTTCAGTTACCCCTAAAAGATAGCCAACATGCTTTGACCGGATGTACTGTGGAAATCTGGAATAATTTCCGTTAGCATAAGCTGAAGCCATCTTGGTTGTGGCATCCATTTTGTTGGCTTTGTAAATCTCCCATCCTCTGCTGCTCGTCTTTTTCCCTGCCTGTGCTGTCTATTTTAGTTGATTTCCTGACTCAGCTAAAAGCAATATGCATGCTAAGAGTTTGTAGCTGCCAGAACACCTGGTCTCAGACTCAACTGTCAATCTCTTACTGCTGCCATAAGCACTCCTGCTCCCGCTCCCCCTCCCACTTTGCTGACTAAATGATCTCCCATCTGCCCATGTTTGTTGGTAACTATTCCTGTGTAGGCCTGTACCTTTTATTTGTATCCACATGCTTACCAGTGCAGAAAAAGCTGTATATAAGGCCTGTGTTCTGTGACTTCAATGTACTACTTCAGGCAGCACTTGAGAGTGCTGTGTGGACGTAGTTCCACTCATGAGTAATTAATAAACTTGTTATTTGAATTCCAGCTTCAGTGCCAATCTCTATTTTGTTGGTCTAAGGACCCGTGGACAGAGAAGGGTGACCACTGCACCGGTGTGCTCATTAAAAAGCACATTTCCACAGTTGGCGCCTGACACGTAGGTCCTCATCGGAGACGCGGCCGTCCGAAGGAGTGGTCTTGACGGAATAGTGGAATATTGCTGAGGAGATGTCCTGCATGAGAAGACCCTTGTCTTTGCAGCCAAAGTGATTTTTCCGGTTTTCTTGATTTGACCTTCCAGGTGTTGGCCGGTCCCGACTGAGGTATCCTTTGGTGTTATTTTTTGCAGTGACCATTAGGTCAACCAAGAGATTGGCAGTTGGAGGTTGGAGACTCTTGTTTGGTAAGGTCGCTGAAGCGGCACTCTTGTTTGCTTGGCCAAGATTCTGGTTTTGTTAGTTTGATTTTTTTTTTTAGCAAAAAAAATAAATAAAGGCAGGTAATGTGGAGATTTTTCTCTACTTTTGAATATTTTGGAAAAGTAATATTTTACAAAAACTTGGTAGCATGCCTGTTTCCAGCACACTCCGTAGGCTGTGTTGCTGTCTTAGTGGTACCAATATGGATTTAGAAAGAAGTCAGCCTGCTCCCCCAGAGGGGACACCTAATAGGCATATGTATGTCAAATACGGTATTTCTTCCATTATGTATAGTACACTGTGGAACAAATATACGAAAATGGATCCTGATTTATGATGGCCTGTGAATGGGTCATTTGACTTTAAAAAGATTCAATATGTAGAGCAGTGTTTATTCAAGAGAAAAAGTCGACAAGATATGTTTGATTGTGTACGAATGTGGGAGAAAGAAGTGCAAGAGAGAGTGAGGAAAGAAGAAGCTATAGCAGAAAAAGAACAGCAAACAACGATATATCAAAAAGTATTGGAATTAAAAAATAAAGTGATGAAGGCAATAAAAGAAAAAGAGGAAAGGGAGCGTCGTTTAGAGGTAACTGGCCAGTACCCTGTTAGGCTCCCCATTTATCACATACTTAATAAACCTCAGAATGATTCTATCTTGTTAGATCGACCTCCGCCCCCGTATAAATTTCCCTCTGCCCTTGAGGATGATCTTTCTGAAGAAGAACATCTTTCTTCAGATGATAAAGATTTAGATAAGCAAGATGGGCCGCAGACTCTCTCTACTTTGACTGTTGATGAAAAAGCCACTATCAGATCCACTGCTCGCAAAGAAGCTCATGGGACTACTTCTGCCCCAGACCATGTGGCGATGGTTCAGCAGTGGAAGGATTTAGAGCATTTATATTTTGCAGAGAAGTTTACCTGGGAGGTAATACTTGGTTTTAGAAACGTTTCTAAAAACTTAGAGCCCATTGATATTAATTCTGATTATAAACAATTAAATGATGGAACTTTCCTTTCCGTCAAATATACCTGATTTAATTAGGCGAGTAGTTAAATTGAGACATGATACACTACGTTTAAAAGCGGAGCGAAAATCAGCTGGTAAAGTTAAAACTGCATAAACAGTTCAGACACCAGTGCAGAAAGAAGAAGTTTTGAGGACAGACAATGACCCTAGTGATACTGTAGTTACTGTAAAACCAATGCATGAAGCTGCACCTTTGTATATTCCTCCGAAGGGTGCGGGAACAAGTGCTGATAAAGATTCAGATGATGGAAAGGGATATTTTGTCTATGATTGGGTCTATACTCCTTGGAGTAGAGCAGATGTTATGACTCTTAAAGCTGCTTTGCCTGACCCGTGGAAAAATCCGTCCGCTTTCTATGAAGAAGTGGAAGGTGCCATTAGCTCCTACACTATGACCTTGCCAGATATTGATATGTTTTTTAGACTTATTTTGCCCCCTGATATGTGGAGAACAATTTGGAAAATAGATGATAATGTAGCATATGGTGATACTTGGGTGCATTTAGAAGAAATTGATGCGGCTAGACAGCCTGCGCAGAAACCACAACATTATTATTATTAGATCTTCCCAAAGCTAATGTGACTAAGTTGAAAACTCTTATACCCCCTAAGAAAATAGATTGGACAAGGTTAGCGTCTTGTAAACAGAAAGCGGATGAGTCAGTTTCTGATTTCTTTACACGATTTGAAGAGACATTCCTTGACTTTAGTGGGCAGTCATTGACAGATGACACGGGTAAGCATCTGTTTGTCGACAAATTTGTTGCTAACATGTTGCCAGAAATAGCTAGTCGCCTAAAGGCCAGCGAGAGTTCATGGACTACGTCTTCCCCAGACTCCCTTTTGAATATGGCCCAGTATTATGAGTGTCAGGAATTGGAAGCAAAAGGCAAAGAGGATAAGAGGGTAAAGGAGTTAAAAACGATTGGTTCAAGTATATGGTCTACCATTCAGAGGTGGTGGTAGAGGCGGGCGTGCAGTATATACCCCTGGTGTACCCCTTTCTCTCGATTAACTTTGTCTTCTGATCAGGGCGCTTATTGTAAAGAGATTGGACGTTGGCGTTCTGAGTGCCCCCTTTTGGGAGGTCAGCCGTATCAATGGGGTAGAGAAAGTATGAGAGGATGCCTAGGGAATTCAGGAAATAGGGTAGGAATAGGCCCTCGCCCTCGGTTTGAGGCAGTTGAACACGGACCAAATTATTCTAATACTTTTGATAGACGAAATCAATATCAAATGTCAGCTTATTCGGCTGATGTTCTTGGGGATTCTGATTATGCGTAGGAATGCCTAGGACAGGGTAAGGAACCGGTTTAGGTCCCGGTAGATCAGAAAGGTCCTTATGTTGATGCAAATGTCTTGGGCTCTACTGATCAGTTTCTGGTTGATACAGGAGCTACTCGTAGTGCTCTGTCTAAAAAATTGGTTGCTAGGGCTCCCCTGTCTGGCACAATGATAACATCAATAGGATTCAATGGGACACCTACATCTAGCCCACTGTCACAGCCACTTGCATTTAGTCTTGATAAATTCACTGCAGCATGTCCATTTTTGCTTTTCCCTGCCACGCCAGATAATATTGTGGGTATCGATATGCTTAAACATTTTCGTGCTACAATACGTTGTTCCCCAGAAGGTGTGCGTGTTTATTTCAAATGATAACTATTCAATGGTTGACAGGTCTTGTCTCATTAAAGAAGATATTGCTCTGGCATCGTTGCCTGGTACTTTATGGGCTACATCATATACTGATGTGGGACAAATGGTTATTCTACCAGTGCATATTCAAGTGAAGGAAGGTGCTTCATTGCCTCGACTGCCCCAATATAAAATATCTCGGGAAGGCGAGGAAGCATTGACGCACATTGTTCAGGATTTGATCAAGCTGGGGGTTATGGAAGAAGTCCCTTATAACATTTGTAATAGTCATATCCTTCCTATTTTGAAAAGAGACACTGATACAAAAAATTTACAGATTCGTTATTGATTTACAAAAGGTTAACAAAATTGTGGTGCTCCAATACCCGGTAGTCTCTGACATCACAGCACTTCTTACTATGGTTCCTCCTTATGCCACTACATTTAGTGTCATTGATTTAAAAAATGCTTTTTTTTCAACACCTATTCACCCTGATAGACGTTATTTGTTCGGCTTCACTTTGAATATTAGATCATACAGATTCTGTAGAGCTCCACAAGGGTATACAGAGAGTCCTAGCATTTATAGTCAAGCATTGAAAAGGCAGCTTGATTCTTTTCCTGTGCCGAAAGGGGTGGCTCTTATTCAATATGTCAATGACATCTTGTTGGCTGCCGATACCCCTGAACACTGTAAAGAAGGAACACTGTCATTATTATCATTCCTTGCCTCTCATCATCACAAAGTCTCTTGGATGAAATTGCAATTTTGTAGACAGCAGGTTACCTATTTAGGTCACCTCCTGTCTAAGGAGGGACGTGCACTCACACCAGATTGCATTCAGACCATTTTAGACACACCTGTGCCCCGTACTCAGAAGGACGTCCGTGCATTGATTGGCCTTACTTCTTTCTGTAGGCAGTGGATCCCTAGCTTTTCATACATTATTAAACCCTTGTTGTCCCTTTTTACTAAAGACACTCCGATGCCTCTCCCATGGACTACTGAATGCCAGAATGCCTTCCGACAGCTACGTCAAGCTCTTTGTTCTGCACCAGTATTAGGAACCCCAGACTACACTAAGACTTTCACACTCTATGTACATGAGAGGGAAGGTTGTGCCCTCTCAGTTTTAATACAGACACACGGTGATAAACAACATCCTTGTGCATATTTCTCAGCTGTACTTGATCCAATTGACCGCGCTTCCTGGTTGTTTTCGAGCGATAGCGGCAGCAGCTGTGTCCATACGTCAGAGTGAGGGAATAGTCTTGTCACATAGATAGTTTGTGTTGGTACCTCATTCAGTTGATGCCTTGCTAAATCAAACAAAGACTCGGCATCTGACTAGTGCTTGCTTGACAGGATATGAATTGACACTTTTGGCCCCTTATATCACGTTGAAAAGATGTTTGAATCTGAATCCTGCTACATTATTGCCACTTCCAGCTACCCAGTCTCAGCCACAAGAGCTACATGACTGTATATCCCTTACTGAAGAACACACAAAGAGTCACGTTGACCTACAAGATCCACCTCTTTCTAGTGTTGATGGGGAATTGTGGGTTGATGGATTCTGCTTGAAGTTGCCTGATGGCACTACATCTGCTGCTTATGCAATTACAACACTTCAGACAGTAGTTGAGACAGCTCGTATCCCACAGAAGTCAGCTCAAGCAGCTGAGTTGATAGCAGTGACAAGAGCATGTGAGCTTAGTACAGATTTGCTCGTTAACATTTACACTGATAGCCAATACGCCTTTGGCGTGGCACATAACTTCACGCAGCTATGGAAAGAAAGAGGTTTTCTCACTTCACATGGGACACAAATAGTGCATGAGGAATTAGTACATAATCTCCTTACTGCCTTGACCTATCCTAAGAAAGTGGCGATTGTTAAATGTAGCGCACACAGGAAAGTGACTGATAAAATAGGAGCAGGCAATGCCTTTGCGGATTACACAACTCGGGAGACCGTAATGCAGCGAAGTACTACATCTATGTATGTAGTTAAATCACAGGCTGAACATTGGCATGATGCCAGGCAAGAGGTCCTGGACATGCAACAATCTGCCTCTGTTGATGAATTAGACCAATGGTCCAAGGAGGGAGCATTGCATGATGAGGGCTGTTGGAGGAATAAAGAAATGACCAAATGGAAGTTACCCACAGCCTATTTACACCCTATGATTCATATGGCACATGGGGCGGCACATGTTGGAGCATTCTCAACAGCAAAGCAACTTATGCAAGTTTGGGATCATCCAGAGATTGTCAGTACGGCTAAGAAAATAGTCCAGTCCTGTCTGATCTGTCTCCGGTATAATCCTGGAAAGGGAACACAAACTCCAACAGGAGGGTTTGCAATACCTACTGCATCTTTTGAGGACCTGCAAAAATGGATGACATCCAGTTTGAGCATTGTAATAACCTAAAGTATGTCCTGGTAGTGGTTTGGGGCTTTATTAAATGGGTGGAGGCATACGCTATGAAAGATAATACAGCTCTTACTACAGCAAAGGTGTTCCTAAAGGAGTTCTTTCCCCGATTCGGCATTTGTCGAGTTTTGTGGAGTGACAACGGACCCCATTTTATTGGGAAAGTTGTTGAGTCTCTCATGAAAGGGTTGGGAATTAAGCAGAAGTTTCATGCTGCTTTTCACACACAATCAGCAGGGCTAGTGGAACGTTACAATTCTACCCTAAAATGAAAATTGGCTGAGATACAGGCTTCCACATCTTTGAAATGGCCTGATGCATTGCCTTTAGCATTACTATCCATTAGATCAATACCACATACACGATCTGGCCTCACACCGTAAGAGGTGGTTTTTGGAAGGCCAATGAATTTTTGGGGGATTCCTAAGCCACGCCCTTTTCATGATGCCCCCTATGTATTGATGAATGACTATTTGTCTCAGTTGACTGACAGTTTGTCTTCTATTTATCAACAGGTTCGGGAGACTCTTCCAGACAGGCCTCAAGGTGAGGGCCACTGCTTGCGCCCTGGTGATTACATGGTAATCAAGTCCTTCCAGAGGACCAGCTCCCTAGCACCGAGGTGGCGAGGACCGGAGCAGGTACTATTGGCTACCAGGACTGCAGTTCGAGTGACGAACCGGAGGAACTGGGTCCCTGTGACACACTGTCGAAAAGTGTTGCAAGACCTAGTAAACCCAGCTGCGTTGGCAGATCGCCGCGATATCCTGGTCACCGAGAAAGGACAAGCTGTGTCACCTGAAGGATCTGAGGAAGTCTTCCCAGACCACACGATTCCTGGTACATCCCGATATCAGCTGCGACCCAGGAAGAAAGACACTTCGTTGCTGAGAAAGACTGTTTGAGCCATTGTCCTGGGTGGTTAAAGACTAACTTCAAAGGGGTGTAGTCTTTTAGTGACTATTCGTCTCAATGTTAGTGAAGAAATCAACGCCCGCCCAGGACCTTAGGGCACCATCTGTTTTGTTGTTTGTCGACGAAATGAATATGCCTAAGGTGAAGAACTGCTGCAGGAGTTTGTTGCAAAAGAACAATAATTACTACTGGACTTACTTTAACTGTTGTTATTGTTGCTAGAATAACATGGATTGTAGAGGAAGTATCTCCTGTCCGAAATCTACTGACTGCTACTACTCCTGTCCCTATGGAAAACTATTATTTTACTCTTCCTTATCACGAACAGAAGCATAGAATGTCCTACCTCAATAACACTTTCATTCAGATGTTGCACCATACACACAATGCTACGAACGTTACTAACTGCTGGGTATGTGGCAGTGATATTTTTCGTATTCCTTCAAAAGTATAAGAAGATGTCTTTAGCATATGCTAAAAGGGTCGTCTGTGGAAATCTGGAATAATTTCCATTAGCATAAGCTGAAGCCATCTTGGTTGTGGCATTCATTTTGTTGGCTTTGTAATTCTCCCATCCTCTGCTGCTCGTCTTTTTCCCTGCCTGTGCTGCCTATTTTAGTTGACTTCCTGACTCAGCTAAAAGCACTATGCATGCTAAGAGTTTGTAGCTGCCAGAACACTTGGTCTCAGACTCAACTGTCAATCTCTTATTAGTGCCATAAGCACTCCTGCTCCCCCTCCCACTTTGCTGAATAAGTGATCTCCCATCTGCCCATGTTTGTCGGTAACTATTCCTGTGTAGGCCTGTACCTTCTGTTTGTATACACATGTTTACCAGTGCAGAAAAAGCTGTATATAAGGCCTGGGTTCTGTGACTTCAATGTACTACCTCAGGCAGCACTTGAGAGTGCTGTGTGGACGTAGTCCCACTCATGAGTGATTAATAAAGTTGTTATTTGAATTCCAGCTTCAGTGCCAATCTCTATTTTGTTGGTCTAAGGACCTGTCAGACAGAGACGAGTGACCCCTGCACCATTGTGCTAATTAAAAAGCACATTTTCACAGTACAGTCTGTAGGTTTCAAGGGTCTACAGCTTTCTTCAGGGCTAATATACTTCTCTGCCTACCTAATCCCACCTACTTGAACACACATATTGTCCATACCAATGAGGCCTAATGCTCTCATACCAGAGATGTTTTCCCAATTCGGGAATACTTGCCTGAAGAATTAGAACAAACACAAGGAACATGATTGTGTACTTGCATTTACAATTCAAACAAGTGTTGGCACAGTGAGGTAATGTGTGTAGCATATTGACCCCTACAAGGTGAACAGTGCAAATCAAAGCCACCCTAAACCTTTTTTTTAAAAATATATCTTTATTAGCATTTTTTCCTCTCCTTTAATAAGAACAGCTTTGTTTCCATTACAGACAATCACATGGTGTAGGAAATGTTTCCAATGACAAATAAATTGTATCAATAACTTATTCACATAGTTCAGTTATTCACCATAAACAGCAGTGTATCTAGATGACAAGGCCACGTACACCTGGAGTCTGTACCTAAAGTTATGTGTACTCAAGGGAGTTCCTTGTAACAATCTGCAAAGCTATACATTTATTTACAATAAACTAATCACATCTAACAAATAATAATAACCATTTTGGTGCTGTGTCTCCCAATGTTGTCCTACCGTGTATTTGTCTTATATATGTTTGTCAGGGGATATGAACTGATCTAGCTTGAAAGTGATGTCAAATATATGTGTTGGTAATGTACCGGGGGGGCGCACAGGAAATGTACGGGGGAGGCCAAACCACCGCAAGGGGGTGTCAGCTCAGTTAAGGTTCGCTCTCGAATATATCTATTTACAACGAATGCGCTACAACGCATTTCATTACAATGAGGTTGTTACAACGAGTACAGCGCGAACCATTGCATCACAAGTTGTTTCAACAATTTGCTGTAGGGGGCGCGCTGAATTTAGGAATAGTATAATTACTGTTCCAACTCCAGCTGTGCAACACCTTCTGCCCCCTACAGCAAGTTGTTGTAACGACTTGCGATGTAATGTTTCACGTTGTAACAACACGGTTTGTGTTTGTGGCTCCTGAGAATTATTATGCCATAAGTCCCCAAATTTCTTGATCAGAGAATAGTATGTCAGAAATTGCCCATGTGGGAGATCAGTTTGCGTCATAATGTCATCTATGGGTATTAATGCCCCCATAAGGAAGCAATCTCCCACAGAGTTTATCCTAACTGTTGTCCATTCTGGAAACTGATGTCTCCTGTATAGGGTGATAGGGTCTCCATATGGGATCCCCCCTAGTGGTATCTCAGGGGCATAGGGGTGGTCCGCATTCGTACATCAGCTACATCTTTTCCAACAGTATAGCGTCCCTTGTAAAAGCACATTAGATTTGGGAACAATCACCGCTGGGTGCAGCAACTTGGCCACCAACCAACTTTGGATGTTTCTCCACCCTTCCTCTTCTAGCAATTCTTGATTTTTACCATCCACCCACTGGGCTAGCCACTGGAGCTGGGCTACGAAATAGTACAGCTCGAAGTCAGGTGCACCTAACTCTCCCTCCTCTGGTGCCCATTGTAATATCTCCAAAGATACTCCGTTACGCCCTCCATCCCATATTAGTTCACGGAGTGTTTGATTTAGGTCTGCGAACCACGTTGGTGTAACTATCACTGGCAAGTTCGCAAAGTAGTATAGTAACTTGGGAAGCATAATCATTTTTGAAAGAGCTATGCGAGCTATCAAAGGTAGCTTAAGTGAACACCAGAACAGTACATAGGTTTTCAAGGACCTCACCGGATTCAGGTTGCCCTCCCTCAGGTCCGCCAGTGTATGAAATATTTGAATACCAAGGTATTTAAATGAGCGAGGGGACCATGTCAGACCCACAGGGAGGTCCACCGGGGCCGTACCCTCAATAGTTAATGGGAAGGCATATGTCTTGGCTTTATTAAGTTTAAGTCCCGCCAGGTTTGCATAGGTGTCCATGATAGATAGTGCCCGCTCTGCTTTCCGACCTCCGTCTCTCAGGTATAATAATAAGTCGTCCTCAAAGCGAAATGACATGCAAGCCATTCCCCAGGCATATGCCCAGATTGTGAGTCTGAAGGCGACAGTGAGTGGCTCTATTGCAATCACAAATACCAACGGGACAGTGGGTATCCCTGTCTAGTACCTCTATGTATGTTATACGTTTCCGACACTGCTCCATTTGTTTTGACCCTTGCCGTAGGGTGCGTGTACAATATTTTCACCCATCTAGTCCACCTTTCTCCCAGCCCTATATTTTCCATTCTGGCTTCTAAAAAATCCCACCTTACTGAATTGAATGCTGTCTCTAAATCTACCAACATAATGATGGCATCTGGATAAAAGTTCCTATCAGGGTGATGCATAACATGAAAAAGCCTCCGCAAGTTCCCAGACGTGGACCTAGTTGGTACGAACCCATTTTGGTCTTTGTGGATCAAGTCGGTCTTAAATGGCAAGATTTTAACCACTGAGATTTTGCTCAGAATTTTTAAATCAACATTTTGCATCGATGGAGGCCTAGGTGCCGATTCCGATCCGTTAAAAATATTCCCTGTACGAATCGTATCCGGATTTTTTTATGTACGAATCGTACAAGTCCCGTACAAACTGGCAAGTACGATTCGTATGTTAAAAAATCCATACGAATCGCATTGGGAAAATTCCCCTACACGTCCTCGGGTCGGAAAAAGTGTCCGACACGTCCCCGGACAGTTTTAAGTACGAATCGGTAAACTGAAGTCCGAGCGCGCAAGTACGATCCGTCCCATCCGTCCGAATGCACAACCGTATGGAAAAAACACCGTACGGAGCGAAACTCCCTTAGCAACCATGGAGACGTCCAAACATGTGCCCCCATACGCACCGAACACCCCCCAGCCCACCCCCAACTACGCGCCGTACCCCCAGCCCCCCCATGTACGCTACACGCTGGGGGTCCGCACCGTACCTACGGGGTGGGGGTACGCACCGTCCATAGGGGGGTGGAGGTACGCTCCGTACCTACGGGGTGGGGGTACGCACCGTCCATAGGGGGGGTGGGGGTACGCACCGTCCATAGGGGGGTGGGGGTACGCTCCGTACCTACGGGGTGGGGGTACGCACCGTCCATAGGGGGGTACGCTCCGTACCTACGGGGTGGGGGTACGCTCCGTACCTACGTGCTGGGGGTCCGCACTGTACCTACGGGGGTGGGGGTACGCTCCGTACCTATGGGGTGGGGGTACGCTCCGTACCTATGGGGTGGGGGTATGCTCCGTACCTACGGGGTGGGGGTATGCACCGTCCATAGGGGGGGTGGGGGTACGCTCCGTACCTACGGGGTGGGGGTACGCTCCATACCTATGGGGAGGGGGTACGCTCTGTACCTACGGGGTGAGGGTACGCACCGTCCATAGGGGGGTGGGGGTACGCTCCGTACCTACGGGTGGGGGTACGCTCCGTACCTACGAGGTGGGGGTACGCTCCGTACCTACGGGTGGGGGTACGCTCCTTACCGACGGGGTGGGGTGGGGGTACGGTGCGTACATACGGGGGGCTGGGGGTACGGCACGTACATATGGGGGGCTGGGGGTACAGCGCGTACAGGTGCTCCTTTTGCGCGTTGTCCTGATTTCCCGGCAGTTTTTGGCTGCCGTAAAATATAATCCGTGCGGAGTGACGTGGGCACGGATCATACTTGCTGGTTCGTGAAACGCTGCCTGACTCCGTCCGGACGTCACGTCCGCGGTGTCCCGGATCGGAATTGTGGGTATGTGTTTTGTCGGTCGGTGGTTTTTGCGATTCGTACGGAAATGGTGTTTCCGTACGAATCGTACTTGCATGTTTGTAAGGTATTTTTCCCAGGTACGTGTCGGACGGAGAAAACGCTCCATCCGACGATTCGTACCCGGTTTTTCCAGGATCGGAATCGGCCCCCTAGAGTCTGATGTGCGTGGAGTCGCCTTCTTGACTTTTGGAAGTGGGACAACCAGCGCATCTCTAATCGAGGAAGGTAGTTCCCCTTTCTCCAAGGCTTCGGCATACATTGCCTCCAGCTTTGGTGCCAGAATTGCGCATACGTCGGATAGAATTCCACTGGAATGCCGTCTGGGCCTGGTGTCTTCCCTTTGGCCATTTCTTTAATTGCAGCCTTGATTTCTATCTCAGTCACAGGCCCTCCCAAGTCTTCCCATCTATCTGGGTTTCCAGAGACAGTGTTTCCAGATAATGAATTAATGTCCCCCACAGCAGGGACCTCGGTTCGCTGTATAGTGTTACATAATTGGTTCTAAATGCATCGTTTATGTCCTTAGGACCAAATATTATCTGGTCATCTCCCGGCGAATTCGGGAAATGGGGGATCCCCTATTTTCAGGGTGCATTAGCCATGCAAGCATACGACCTGCTCTTCCCCCTTCCACATGTACCCGCCCTTGGTATTCCCATGTGTCCAAGCACCGTAGCCTCTCGAGTGTGCTATCATATTTCTGTCTCTATTCCTTTAATTTACCCAGTGCATCCTCCTCTATCGTCAGTTGGGCTTCCCTATCATGTAGCTGCGCTTCTAGGTCTGTGAGGTCTTCTAAAATGTGTCTCTGTATTCCCACTCTCTGACTCGTACAATGTCCCCTCACTACTATTTTGCAGCTTTCTCATTCTATCGCTCTAGAGCTGGCAGTGCCTTGGGTAAACTGAAAGTATTCTTCCACCACCGTGTGTAATGATGTGTGAAAGGAAAAATCCTCAAGAAGAGTGGGGTTCAGCTGCCACATGGGTATCAAAGTAGGTTCAGGGATGGAGTGAATGTGTAACATGAGCGGATTAGGATCGGATATGGTGCGTCCAAGGTATTTCGTGTGTGTGACGGCAGGTCCCAGCTGAGTTGAGCATGTGAACATATCTAATCTGGTATGTAGCCTATATATGTGTGAATCATATGAACAATCTTTGGTATCACTATGTTGCGATCTCCAGATGTCCATCAAGTTCCACCCTTCTAACCAAGTCCGGAACCCTTTGGACGTTTTGGATACTGGAGTGTTATTTAAGGGTGGAGTCAATCTGTCCATTTCCATGTCTACCACACAGTTAAAGTCTCCTCCCAATAGCGTGTGGGATGTATCTAGCTTGGCAAGTTATGTGGACACTTTAGCTCAGAACTTAATCTGGTCCTGATTTGGGGCATCGATGCATCCAAGTGTAATCAATCTGCCCAGTAGTCCACCCTGAAGCAGTACATACCTCCCCTATCATCTATTATGGATCTGTCTAATTCGAATGTGGTGCCCACATTAATCCATATGAGAGTCCCCCTTGAAAATGCAGAGTATGTGGTTGCATAAATTTGTCAACGGCGTTTACGTCTCAGCTTTATACTTATCTCTAGCATGAGGTGTGTCTCTAGTATCATGGCAATATGTATTCCTCTACGTGTTAGATAGCTGTGAATTTTGTGCCTTTTAGCAATCAAACCCAACCCTCTGACATTCTAGGTCATCATTTTGATTTTGTGGTACCGAGGTGTTCCTACAGCCATTACCACTATTTATGTGAGTTTCCTCTCCCCCTCCCCAATCCCCCACTACTATTTCAGACCATGTTTGGGACAACCACCTGGGGACCACCAACCACCCCAACCAAGTAACTCCCTCACCCAAGGGCAGCTTTGCAACGGCTGGCCCTCCAAACCTATTAAACTTAAAAAGCATTAATATAAGGCAGTCCCCTCTAACCAACCAGAGATAGCTATCTAGTCGGGTGCGCTAGGAAGTAACCACATATTGCTCCTTTGCAAAAGGCCTCAATGATCCATGACGGGAACGGCAGCCCCTCCTGTGGTGAGTGTCCCTCCCAACACATCCTGTTCACTGCAACCGGTGCCCACCTCTGATCTTCATCCATTAATATCCAGCCTACTTGCAAACTACATTATTCGAGTTTGATCAGGTAGGTCACCTTCTTTGTTCATACCTGTTGCGGCTCCCAAACTCTCATCCCCCCAATCATGTTTAAAGGATGTTATCTGCAGTCTGTGGTATTACGTCCGGGAGCTCCGGCTCGCTTCTTGCTGAGTCCCCAGTATCTGATTCTACTGCGCTGTGTTGTGATGTTTTCCCTGAGCTGCCTTTCTAAGTTTGTTGTGTCAACACTTCTGCTACTGCCTGAAGCACCGCCTTCCTGTGCTGTCTGTTAAGCTGAAGGTTTCTGTAGTTGGGATGTTCTAGATGATCGTTTAAGTCGTTTCCGTTGCGGCTTGGCAGTAGATGTGACATTCTTGCTCGATCTGTGCGTTGGAGCCCCAGCCCTATATGCCTCCAACCAGGACCACAGTTCATCTGGGGAGTCGAAGAAGTGTTATGCCCCATCTAGTACCGCACGCAGTTTTGCTGGGAACAATAGGGAGTACGTGATGCCTTCCGACCGCAGTGCCTTTTTAGCCTCCAGAAACGAAGTCGGTTGGGCATGGACCTTCGCTGTATAGTCTGGGAAGATAGATACTTTGTTATTTGCAATTACAAAGGGTCCATTTGTGCAAGCATTCTGGATGTGGATATCTCAGTCCTTGTAGTGTAGGAGATGCGCCACCACTGGGCGAGGTGGCCGGCCTGGCGCCAGTGGGCGCGAGGGCACCCTTTGTTCTCTTCGCAGAGCGAAAACATTTAGGAGCTTCCCAGGGGCCACCGTGTTCTGCAGCCACCCCTCTAAGAATGTTACCATGACCGCACTCTCCGTGCGCTCAGGTATTCCCCCTTCACATATATTGTTGTGCAAATTGTGCCCTTCGGCATTCTCTGAACGCTTTTCCAGGTTTACCATTTTTGACATCAGCTCTTCCAGCTTACGTGACATAGCTGTTTGTTCTGGTTGTATTACTTCCATTGAGTGTTTTCGACTTCCTTCATTCTGTCAACCAGCTTATGGTGTCCGCCTGCCGTAGTCCCTTGTCCACCGGCACTGCTCTGATATCTTTTTATAGTGCCGTTTTGGTGTCAGCTATAGGGGCAAGAATTTTGTCCAAACATACATGCAACACCTAATCTGAAGTCACCCTCTCATCTGCCCCCAGGCTCATAGGTATTTGTTACGTCTCGCTTTCCTCTTGTTGTGTGCCTCCTAGTTTGATCCGGGGCTTGGCCATGTTTCTTGGTCTGTGTGTTCCCCAGCAGCGGGTAAGTTTCAGTTCTCAGCAGCTGTCCGGGCCCCACTTACTGGTCTGCAGGACTACCAGCGTCTTCACTCGTCTCTCCACAAGACCCTTTCATGGTGTCCACCTTAGTACTCAGAGGTTCCCCTGCTCAGGGTCATGTTGTCCAGCAAATCACCACTAGTGCGTGGGTTCCATATCATGTAATCTCTGTCGTGGTGGGCCCAGCTCCAGTTCCTGAAGCCAGCACAGGACGCTCAGTAGGGGTCTAAGCTCCTTTGTGCAATCACTCACAATTTCACTCCGTCATGCAAGCGACTTCCATGTCATTCCGTGGCTGCCAGTATGTCGATTATACCAGGAGGAAGACAAGAGGCGAGGGAGGGAAGATTCAGGAACCTTTGTATCCGAGTAGGTCACCTCCGCCCATTTACTGCCCATGGCGTCCTTCTATGCGGGTCTGCCATTTTGCCTCAAGGAGATCGGCCTTTGCAATGCATAACCTCCTCTCTTGTCCCTTTTTGTTTTGCGACCCGCGATGTGCCAGTTGCCCCTACCCATGCGGTGTTCCTCACAAGTCTCTTTGCTGTTGCCTGGCTCCCGCTGGCAAGCTTTTGTTTCAGGATTTAATGATGGCCTATGTGGAGCTTCTCGCTCACATGTCCGCCATCTTCGGCTTCCGAGCCACGCCCCTGTTAAAGCCACCCTAAACTTGTGTACAAAAACCCTATTCATGCCAGTTTTGTATTTTCTCTCGTGCCTCAGCTACACTTAGCCAAGCTTAGAGTGAAGTCGAATTTATCTTGTCAGTTCGGGGGCAATTCCCCTGTAATCATACACTATGTGAGGATGGAGTATAGAAGACCTTTGTCATCCTAAAGTTTGATATTCTTCATATAAATCATTTCACAGTGCAATATAAAGGACTCCATCACAACGTGTGTGACACCTACTGTGGGTGAGCCAAGTTTTGTAAATTAAACTTGTGTTAAAACTTTTTAATTGCCGGTTGGCAAATTGTATGAAGCCTCATACGGTCTTCTATCCTGCAAACCTGATATTGTAGTCAACTGCGCTTTCTGTCTTTACCAATGCTGTCATCCCTAAATCTTATGTTGTTAATTAAAGTTTCATGCAAAATTAGTGCAAATGCAGTTTGTTTGATATTTATTCCTGGACCTACACAGTCCCGTTACTGTTTTTCTGCTTCCGATAAAAACATGATAAAAAGTTTTCTTGAGAAAAAATTGTATTTCGTGCACCGTTTATCCGTATTTGATTCTTCTAAACAAATAAACGTTCCAAGAGAAGTAAATGGAAGCTTCCTTTGCAGGTTCACTCGAGGCCAGTGTTCGAGCTGGATGTGGCTGTGGGAAAATATTTGGAGCAGCTTGTTTGCAATATGTGAGAAATTTTTAAAGATTGATGTTGTTGTATCAAATAAAAAATGTTGATATAACACCCCTACATAGTGTTCTATGCTTTCTGTTTTTTTAGGATATTGATCTCTAGTTGTTAATGAGATGGCTTTTTTAGGCGCTACATCATTCATTTAGTTATGTTAGATGCTGCAGTGGGGCCTCTTAGAATCTGTGAAACTAGTCTTACTCAGCCTACTGCTGGGACATTTACATTGAACAGCAAAATGTGTCTGCAGTCTGTTGCTGGCCTTGCTGGAGATATCCGAGTGAATCTGGAGAAGGTCTGGGCCCCACCAGGAAGCTATTTCTGGTTCTAAGCCAGAGAAGAGAGAACCACCCGGCCTATTTATAACACTTGGATTTTTGGCCTAGTATGTTTTCACAAAAGGGCCAGTCTTTTACTGCTTAGTACTGTGGTCCAGGCTCATTTGAGAGCACCTCTGGGTCTCGAAGAGTAGCTACAGATGCCCCATCTAGCAAACCCCATTGTCAACAATAATAATAGTAGGGGTGCAAAGTTTTTCATTGACGCCAACTGGGGCTCGCCAAATACCAAGGCTGCCTAGTCTTGATTCAATCTCATGTCTGTGTCTTCCACCGCTGTCATTTCCTGTGTCTTTAGTTCAGTCTTTTTCATTATAAATGTTTCTCTTTCTAACTGTTTTCCTCTATTTCCTACCTTTCTCTTGCTACTTCCTTCTACCTTTTCTGTCTTTTTCTCTCTTACTGAGGGACAAGTCAGAATTTCCCTTTGGTAACCAGTACATTCTAACCAAGTACGGGAAAACTGGAAATTTGTACTATTTCTGGTCTCTTCACTTGATTGGGCTCTTCATATATATTGCTAGGGGCCTATTTACAAGCCCCTTGGCCGCCGGAACATCAGGTTTTGTGACGTTCCAGTAGAGCACAGGGCTTATCCATATCTACAAGGCCACGGGAGGCCACCATGTGTGGCTTTTCATTGCCTTGTAGATATGGACCACGGCAAAGCAGTGCAAGTAGCTGTCTTGCCTTACTCTGCGTTAAAGCTTGATTTATCTTTTTATTATTACGTGCACAGTTATTAAAAACCTTTGCACCAAGTGCCATTAAAGACCAATCAAATCAGAAATTTGTATATATTCCATAAAACTAATAACGAGTAGGAATTAACAAAAGTGAGGTTAACAATGATTTGCTTTTAGTCAGTTCATAGCAAAGCAGATTCATGAGGAAATGTCAGACGAGTTAAAAGGTAAGTTCCATTTTAAAAGTTCTCAAGTGCTTTTCCTAAGTGGCTACATGACACAGGTTACAGTCCCATTGTGCCGTTCCTAGAGACTGGTGTTAAGTGTTGCACCTCGGTCGTGGGGTAACGGGGTTGTAGCTGCCTGGTCTGGTGCCCGGAGGTGCTTGAGATCATCCGGTCAGGTTATTCCAGGTATTTCACAAACCTACAGCTGAGCTGGATGTTGTTCCCATTGAAACAGACTAGAATTGCATGCCTTTAGCTATGTAGCCCTTTCTGGCTCCAAATGTGGTCGGAGAATGGTTTTCCGGTCTTCCATATTGCCTTTACAGATGCATATCTGGTGAATCAGTGTCTTAGGGGCTAGTCCATAAAGGTGTCATATCCCTGTCATATTTGCATGCTTCCATGGGGGAGGTGTGAATAGGATGGCAGGCATCCCATATGGAATTTCATGAAAGTTGCTTTAAGTTGAGGTTTAGTGGCTATACCCAAGGATGACAGGGGGGCTAGTTTGGTGTAGGATGACAGGATGAGCCAGGTGTAATGTCTCTTGCCAAATAACTCCTTGTCTGCTAGCAGCGAATGAGCCTTAACGGTTGGGTTGACTAAAGCTTTGGTTTGATGGCTAGAGCTGAAGGATTCTCATTGGTCTGTCAGACCTAGTGATGCCAAAGAGCTATCTAAGTAAAGCCTGATTAGAGAGTGGGTCCTCAATAAATGCAATATCCCCAACTTGTGGGGCGCGTCCCCAATCCGCACTCGAAATTAAAGTTCAAAATAACTTGTTGAAAATGTACATCAAGTTATTGCAAGAAATTCCTTTATTTTCTTTCCACAATTAAATTCATTTTCATTTCAAAGCGTCCGTAATCATTTGTAATTGTTTTAGTTCAAACTCATATATCTTTAAATTGAATGTGCTCAATGTATTTCGGGCTGCGCCCTTCATCAGTGGATCCTCCCATTCATTTCTTCCCAAAGAAGAGAACTGAGTGCACCTTAGGTCGCCGCCTTAGGTTTGTAGAAGAGCTTGATAAATCCACCCTCCCTCACCATTGATTGTCTGACTAGGCCAAACTCAAAGTGTAACTAGGAAGGTGACGTGTAAGCTGGTAGTGAAAACAGCGATTTGAAAAGCCTGGTGATGACTTTCTCCAGGTGGACCCCATACCTTCCCCTCAGAGTTTCACTGCCATTTGCGATGGTGGGATTAGTTTTGCCTGGATTATTTTCAGCAAGGTTGAGGAGCCTGTGGCTGCTTTAATGTAATTAAATGCGGCTGTATGGGAGAGGGATTTTTGCAGTATCAGATCTAGGTGTGGCTTGAAAGTCCTATTGCTGTCCAGGAAGAATCCCTAGTACTTGTATTCCTGCACATTTTCCACTTTGTTGACGCCCAAGTACCACTGATGTGAGTGCCACTGTGGCCTTCTGAGGGACATTGTTGTGAGCTTTTTCAAGTTGATAATCAAGGTGTTCATAGTGGAATATTCAGTTGTGGTATTCAGAAGCCTTTGAAGTACAATTTTGGTTCGACTAAGGAGGTCATCAGGCACGGCAGTATGGTGTTCCCCAGTTTCGGGGCGTGGGAATTTATGTGTGCTAGGCTGGTTGTCTAGTCTGCTAAGAAGAGATTGAAAAGAGTTGGAGCCAGCACACACCCCTGTCCTAGGCCCTGATAAGTTGGTATTTCTCTTGAAAGGTGGGTTCCATCCCGAGCTTGATCCTCACCCAGGTGTCAGTATGGAGAAGGGTTATTGCTCTCCTCAGGTGGTTGGGGACATTCCACTTGGCGATCTTGGTCCACAGTTTGCTTCTGCCTATCCAGTCAAAAGCAGCCTTATGGTCTATAAATAATAAATGTAGAAGTTGCCTAGTAACCCTGCTGTGATTAAACAGTAGAGATAAGGCCAAGAGATTGGCAGATGTACTTGCACCTTTGGAAAACCCTGTTTGATTAAATGGGATTTGATTGTTGTCTGAAGCCCAATCTTCCAATTCCTTGGGGAGGCACCCAGCAGAATCCTTAGTCTCGACATCCAGGAGGGTTAGGAGGTGATCGTTCAATTCTTCTTCTCTTAACACTTTTCCTAAGTTGGACAGGAAACTCTTTTTAGATCTTGTTATGAAGATGAAATCGGGCTCCCCCAAGGAGGATTGACCTATTAATATATTAAAGGCAATTTATCAGGCTTTCCCAATACTATTTTGGATTTTCTTAATCTTTCCCTGTCTCATGGCATCGTGCCGTCAGTTTTTAAGGAAGCTGTGGTCATCCCGCTACAGAAAAGCAGGGTGTGGATCCCAAAAAGTTGGAGAACTATAGGCTGATATTACTTCCATTTCCTGCTAAACTACTGGAGGCTCATGTAGCTACTTGTCTCAGCTCTTTCTTAGAAGCAACCATGTTTTTGGATGCCCATCAGGTGGGCTTTCGCCACGGGCATTCCACTGAATCTGTGATTCTATCCGTCATGGATGATCTCAAAAGACATGTAGACATTGATTGTACTCAGGCTTTGGTCCTCCTCGACCTATCTGCGGGATTTGACACCGTGAACCACAAAATTCTGTTGAATCATATAGCCGCAGTGGGTCTCGGGGACCAGCCTTGGATTGGTTTAGATCCTTTTTAGAGGATCGCAAACAATCTGTGTGGCTCTCCCCTTTTAAATCTAACACTGTAGTATGAGTTGTGGTGTCCCGTAGGGCTCCTCTCTCTCACCAATCCTTTGTAACATATATATACGGCCTTTGATCTCCAGCCTTCGGCAGGTGGGGGTAACGATTTTTAATTATGCTGATGACATGCAGCTTATCTTCTCCCTGGAGAACTCACTTGAATCCAAAGACTTTGTTAGGAATTCCATGATGGATGTAAAAAACTGGATGGACAACAACCAATTAAAATTAGTCTCTGACAAGACTGAGATAATCATACCCAGCAATAAACTCATCTACTGGACACCCTCTCATTGGCCTTCGGAGCTAGGTGCGATCCCTCTCCCTAAACCAGTGATGAAGAGTCTGGGATTTCACATTGATTCAGGTCTCTCCATGAGTGCCCAGATCGGGTCAGTTACTTCTTCCTTCTTTGCCCAACTCCGTAAGTTGCGCAAGATTAGACGCTTCTTCAGCAAAGAGGCCTGCACTCAAATTGTGATCGCACTTATCCTATCTAAAATTGACTATGGTAATGTGCTCTATCTTGACCTCCCGCAAAAGCAGAAATATTGTCTACAGATGATTCAAAATCAAGCAGCGAGAATCATCTATCTTCAGGATAGACGATGCCATATTAGCCTACTGTTAAGAGATCTCCACTGGCTCCCAGTGGAACAGAGAGCTATGTTTAAAACTGGCTGCATTCTCTTTAGAGCTTTTCAGGGAACTGGTCCTAATTTCATCTCTTCGCAAATCAGTAAGTACTCACCCCTACGTACCTTGAGATCAATGCATTTGAATCTCTTGGTGGTTCCCAGATTCAAACGCAAACGCATCTGTGGGACTCGGTTCTCCTTTTTGGGTTTGAGACTCTGGAACTCATTACCCATTTCACTGAGGCTTGAGGTAGATTACCTGGGGTTCAGGAAACAGCTCAAAACATGGCTGTTTACCTTGGCTTATAACTAGATGCTCCCTTGCCTGTAACGTTTCTGCTCAGACCTTCAGCGCCAAGAAACCTGCTGGTGTACGTGCGCTTTTACAAATACCCAAGTAACATAACATAACATAGTTGGCTAGGTCGTTTGCTGAGCCCCCTTTGAAGATTGGGTTGCTGATTGAGCTTTCCATGAGTGGGGGGGTGGTGTTTGACAAAGTTATGCCTTCATAGACTGTTGCCAAGTGTGCTGCCCAAAAAGATTTGTCCTCTTTAAAAGGGCATCTCGGATTCCATTTGGTCCTGGGGCCTCCTCTCTCTGGCTTTTGGTTATAAGCCGCTCAGCTATCTCTGGACGAATGGGTGACTTGCAAGACATTCATGCCACGCTTTGGCTGGCCGTGACCGTTTGACCGACAGAGCTTATGATGTCCTGGGTTGGTTTAAAGCTTGACTAGCCAAAGTGCTGGGTGAGGAACTGGTGATGAGTTGTTTGAGATGTTCACCTGCTTCCAAAACCTTGCATGTCTATTCCCCATTGACGTTCCATTGGAGGAGCTTGATCTATAGATTGGCTGCAGCTTCTCTTTGAAGTTCCCACAGATGTTTACTGTAAGTTGATCTAGATTTGGACAGGTTAGTTCTTAGCTCTTCATCGCTTGGGTTTTGTTGATGTAGTCGTAGGGCATAGTTTAGGGTTCATTTTAATGCTTTGGTTTCCCGGCTTACTACTGGCGCTGTTATGAACCCTAATGTTGCCCAAAATAGGCCAAGGTAGTTGCATGACCTTTTACATACATTTGTCCTATCATTGTTCTACATAACGGGTTTGGTGCTGACCTTTTACCTAGTTAGGCGCTGCATAAATGTCATGTGGTTTTCTCCAAAAACGTGCCTCATTTATAGTGTATGAGGATTCTCGGTATCACAGCAGGATTACCATATTGTTCATAATAATTCTGTTGGAAAGTAGGATCTCCTTCCATGGTTACAGCCACTTTTTGCCTGATGCTAAGCTGTATTTGACTAGTCTGACTGGGTTCCTGCTAATCAGGACCTCAGTCTATACGCTTTCTCCCTAAACCATTGTGTTCAGCACTTAGGTACATCCCAGATTGGAACCTTGGGTACCCTTATAAGTCCCTAGTATATGGTACTAAGGTACCCAGGGCATAGGTACCCCAGAGGTCTCCCCTGGGCTGAAGAATGTATTATGCCACCCATGAGAGATCATTCAAAATGGACCTAGAGGCCTGACATTGCAGCCTGTGTAAGCTAGTGCTTGCACCACTTACTAAAGATATAGGTTTCCTATATCTAGGGTCACTGTACTTAAAACCTATAAGTCACCCCTATAGCAGGCTGTTCCAATCCCGAAGGCAGGGTGCTTGGTTCTATGTGAGAGGGTCCTCCTGCATGAGCAGGACAACCCTGCAACCTACAGAGTCCATTCTCCCGTGTTGTCAGTGAATCAGCCATATTTGGTATCAAACGTGTTGGAATCATACCCCCACACCATAAACGGTGTGGGATGTATGATTCCAAGCACTGGAAGAGCCCTCTGCTAGGCTCACTCTGTTCCCGGTTCCAACCTTCTAGACCCAGACAGCACAAAATGGTTGCTGCCAACCAGAGACACATTTCTGCCTTCCTGATGCTGAGCAAAGCTCGAGTAAGGGAAGGCAGAACAATAGGTATCCTGTCACAGGAAGCTGCGACCACCCCCCAAACAGGATTTTGTGTTTTGGGACAGGGTGAGTGCACTTGCCAGCTTCAGAAAGTCTGCATGAGGGGCACATTTGGTGTCCCTGGGCATAGCCTAGTTCAAACCAGTCCTGGGAGCAGTTAGCTCACTTCTGGCGCGAAACTGGGCAAAGGACATGGGAGTAACCTGTCCTTGTCCACACCCTCCCCTGGGAGGGTCCCCTGAATCTGCCCAACCCTTTCCCTTTTAATGGCTTACCTGGGTGTAGGTCCCTAGATTTGTTGTGGAATAAGATTAAGATCAGACACCACTTCTACTTCTACCGTCTGGGTACTCTGGACTTCGCTGGACTCCATTTGGGCGTGACTTTGTCTCCCTTCCAGTCTGCTGCATCGTCTGTGCCTGTGCATCATACAGGAACCTTCCAAGACCTGTGAAGCATCAAAAACACTTGAAGAACTATCGCTCTGGGTGAAGGCGTCACTCCCCTGCATTCGCAGTCACCGCAATGAAGTCGACAGGTCTGCAGATCCTGAGCTCCTCTGTTCTCTGTGGGCTCTGCACCACAGGTGGTGGTTTTCCACAGCTCATGAGGCCTGCCCTGCCCGCTCACCAAGTTTGAGGCCAATAACACTCGTGGGAGTTGCAATAACCGAACGCTTGTGCACTGCGTCCAACTCTCAGTTAAAAAGGCTTGTTGGCTTCTTTCCAAGAAGATCTTTGGGCTCCAAGTAGCCCCAACCTCAAGCACCTCCAGTGACCAAAATCTTCAGCCACACTGCATCATGTGCATCGTGGCCTGCATCTTTTGGTGAGCTGCTCGAGGTCCTCTTGCGACTCCAGTGCCTCCGGCCTGTTTGTCCACTTGAGGGTCACACTTGTTTCTCCTGGGCTCCCCTGATTGCGTGGGCCAACCCCAACTCCCCTGCCTCAGATGACTTCCCTGGTCCTTGCTGGTCCCTACGTTGCTCCTTCTTTGATTCCTGTGTTGCTTGCATTTGCCAAGACTCCTTGGTGCTCCCGCCGGACACCAAGCCCTCAGCACTCGATATCCTTTGTGGGACAGCTCGTGCACTGCTCTTGGTCCTCCTCAGCATTGCCTGGTCCTCACAGCTGCAGAGTCAATTTCATCGTCATCCATCCTGCAACACCCATCATCGGAGGGCATTTGTCTTCCAAGTCTCCTGGTCACCCCTGAGTGACATAGACTCTGTTCCCTCTGCTAGTAGGTACTTCTCATCTAGAATCCATCCTTGGATTCCACCGGACACTTTCTCCTTCTTCAACAGTAGCACTTTCCTGAAGTCCTCCATTGGGTTCGACGGCCGTTTCCGACACCACTTCACACGGATGCACCCGGCTTCCCTGGTGTAGGTAACATGGGTACCAGCATATCCACGGGTGGGGTGGCTCTCCAACCTTCTGTCTTCCATGGGGTTTCTTCAGGGTCCACTGGGAAGGGTCCTTAATCTTTAAAAATCCAACCGGAACTTACACATCGAGTTGTACGGAGCACACAGTCGTGTTTCCACACTGCACATGCTCTCCGTGGGTCCCCTATCTACTATCTACTCACCTTGTGTGGTTCCTTGGGTCCCCAGCACTTCTACGTCCTCTCAACATTGTCTTGACCCAAGTCGTGATTCTTATACCACTTTCTTAGGGTATGGTTTGGTCCCCCCTGTGGCCACTGTGTATTCCGTACTATTTACTGTGTTTCTTTGCTAAAGTATTGTGTGCATTGTGTACTGGGTAGGAGATATTTCTATGTGTTAGAGAGTATTCTGTAATAAATACATATTTTCATAAATACTTTGTGTGGTTCTTTTTCACTTAATCTATATTATGAGATTGCATTCTGGTAAAACAAGCTGCTTTACACTCCTTCTGGACTAAGCCTGAAGGCTGCTCTCCACAGCTACCACTTAGAGAGCTTTCTAAGGTTGTCTAAGACCTCTTAAATCACCATAAGAATTGTCTGGACTGGTGCAAGGTGTCCACTTACATAAGTGTACATCATATACCAGCTTCTTACAAACTCTGTATAAGGGTCATCACTATTGTCATCCTTGGCCAACATGCCCACAGTATCATGACACATCTAAGTAGAACCCCTGAGGGTACCTTTTGGGTATATAAGTACCACTTCTTCAGTGGGTAAAATAGAGGAGAAAGACTTCCATGCTGAAACGCTAACGCGAGATGCGGAGGTCCCTGCATGCAGACACTCCAGCACGCAGTGGTCTGACATCCCTTGCGAGGTGTCCATCTCGAGACCAAGATGGGGTCCTTCGTCTCTCCCACATCAGGTAATAGGGTTGGATCTATCCTAAGGAGATTCTTGACTATACACCTACATACATGCTAGGTACACTTAGGTACATCTAGTTAGGGCTTGCATCGTAGGAGTATGCATTTTATGGTTATGTATCTATATGCCTGCATATAGTCATTGTTTTAGCACTATGGTAATTCTACCTTTTCTTTACTCTGTTGGTGCTTATAACTGTATACATATTTTTCTGTCTAATGGTTGTTGCAGCCACGTATTTTATACTAGAATGATGCTGGTTCAATAAATACTTATTGAAAACATCCCAACCGTTTATTCTGTATATTTCTCTGAGACCGAGTGAACTCGAGTGACTGAGCAAAAAGTACTGTACTGTTTCCATGATCCCTGAGGGGTCAGGGTTGTCATGTTTGATAGTTGCCAGAAACTATTTGCTCCTTGGTAACAGGGGCTCATCTGGCACTGTGAACTAGCTGGTCTATAGACTAACATATCCTCTGGAGGTGTCTGGAATCAGTCTGGACACCCTTAGTTTATGTTGTCCAAACACGCAGATCCTATATAAGATTTGTAGGAACTTCACAACAGTGCCTGGGTGCTGTTACTGTGCCTAGGTTTACGTGTGTGGCTATCCACAAGTTCCTTTGCACACTGTTCCCAAGCTGTTTGAGCGGAGGTTGCGCTATCCATTTTTGTTGCCCATGTGCGTTTTGGCTCATCAGACAGGACAATAATTGTGTCTGTTGACCATTTGAGCTTCTTGCCTACGTTGTTTGTGTGGCATATTGTAATGCATCTGATGGCTCATGGCAGTCCATGGTGAGGGCAAGGAGTAGTTCTTGTGGTAAGAGGTCGCTTTCGCTTCTTGCAGTAATCTGAAACCTGTGTGGAACAAAGGGACGAAAGGACTGTAAAATTGATTAACATGCGTGCCTTCTGATTGTAAAAGGAGAAGGAGGGCGGCTAATCAGTGTGGAAGCTACCATTGATGGCACGCAGGATCAAAAACTCCAGTTTGCTAATCAGTGATCTACCGAGTTTGTCAGTTTTGAAAGCTTGATCAGAACTTGGTCGAGGATCTGACAGAAAGTGTTCTGAGCCGCAAGAGCTTCTTCACTGCATTCTGTGCCCAGTAAGTTCATATTAAAGTCCCCAGAGAGCATTATTTCAAAGGGAAAGGGACTGTCCTGCAACTCAACAATGTCCTTGGTCAGATGCTTTTTGGCTGCCAGTTTGAAGTCCTTTTTTTGAGGAATGTAGATGTTTATAAATGCTAGCTTAATGCTTTGAGATCCCTGAGTCAGAGAAAGTAGGACCATTTGTAAGCTTTTCCAGGTAGTTGGGCACGTGAAATGGCTCCTTTGGATGGTGGTGTGACTGCAGGTTGCTAGGCCCCCGCTTGGGCGACCATACAGGGCTTTTTTTAGGCTGGAACGGAGTAGTTGATGTACCCTGGAATCATCTGGGCTGTTTCGGCCCATGTTTCCTGCAGTATGATTATTTGGAAACAAAGTAAATAATTGAATGTCTCCTTGTTGGCCAACTTATCAAGCAGACCGTTGATGTTCCAAGAACATAAATGACGTTTCCCTGTTGGCCCTGGTGCCGCTGGTGTTAAGTTGCTTATTTATAATTGTCTTGATGTTCGATTCAAGGTGCCTAGGAGCAAGCTACAGTCGTAAGAGTGGGTGGTACCCCTGGTTCCTTGGTGCGGCTGCAAACGCTTTGTTGGGCAAAGGTCTGTGGTGATTTACTCCGTGCACTTTTTAAAAATTCAGATATGGACATTGTTTGGAGACGTGAGTGCCTGGTTAACTGTTTGCTTGAGTAGAAAGTAGGGGGACACTGGTTCAGTGATAGGAGTAACCGGAATGCCCCAGTTCTTGAAGAGTCCTGCTACTCCCACAACCTGGTTAGCGGCTATGCTGGAAGTCCAAGTCACCTTGGAGGTTTTATTTCCATGAGTTGGACAAGGTGGAAGAAACTCAACTGAGGCTACTGTCAGTTGTGGAAAGGTTTGCAGTGTCAAGTATTTGGCTCAGCAGATCTGGAATATTTCAGAGGTAAGTGGGTCGAAAGCTTCTTTACATATTCTGGGTACATTAGGACTGCTCAGCTACTGTCGCAATGGGGAGGGCGTTAAAGAGGCGTTCCATGGGTGTTGTGGTGGGTGTTCCCCCGCAATACCTATGGACTTTGACCCTGGACCAGATTTACAATATCCTTGCGCCTCCCTAGAGCATGCGTGACAAGGAGAAATGCTTACATTTCTTCTAGTTTTTTCCTCTTTCCACATGTGCTACATTCTGCAGCACACACAGAACGTGGAAAATGCCTCTCATTATTGTTTTTGTGCTGGAAGGGGCCCCTTACTGCACAAAAACAATCGTGCCAACAACACAGGTGCTCTTGCACCATGGTGCAAGCTTTCCTGCTTTGGCGCATGGCTGCAAAATGTCCGCCGGCACTGGCTGAAAGGACAGGAATGCACCATATCTTTCATATATAATGCATTCCTGCCCTTTCAAATTTGCACAGGGCACCGCAGCAAGAAGCCTTGTGGTGCTGTCCTACACCAATTTCTTGTAAATAAGCCCCCTTATTTTCAGGGCAAACTTACCAGACAGTACCTGTCTGATCGCAAAGACATATTGTCGGCTTCCCCAGAGTCCGCCTATTGCTAAGAATTGGCTTGTTTTATTGTAACTGTTATTTGCTTGCTTTATATTTGATGGCTTTCCTTGTTTCAGCCTGCCCAGGTTGTGTTTGTCCCTGCAATGGAGCTGTTTGTACCTGCAATGGAGCAAAGCCACTGACTTCTTTGCTTCCATTGCACATATTTCAGGAACTACTTTTTTCTTTTTGTTCAAGCACTCCATGAGAGTGCATGTATTTTACAGCTGTCACTCTTGCGTGCTTTTCTCTCCCCCATGTTGCTCTCTGTTGCCCATGTGCTTCTTTTTCCCCACCTGACCTGGTGTTGCTCTCTCTCACCTATGTGCTGTTCCCCCACGCTCCACGCTGCTCTCTTTCGCCAGTGTTTTCCTCTCTTTGCCTCATAATCTCTCCCTCATGTTGCTTCTACCCTACATGCAGGGTTGCTTCTTCCACCGCCCGCTGTGTTGCTTCACCACAACCCCTTCACCAGCTCACTCTCAACCGGCTAAACTGTTTTACTTTTGTTTGTTTTTTAAAACCCTTTTGCTATACTGCCTGTGTCATTTTGTAGGTGCACACGTGTGTTGAACACATGTATGCACCTATGAAAGGACACTGCCGCAGTGTCGTTTCGCTTTTTTTTTTTTTTTAGCCATGCCGCACTGCAGCTGTGAGGCTGGACATTATGGCTTTAAAAACATTGGCAAATGCAACAGGTCTCATAGCCGAGATCTATTGGCCTTGCCAATGCTTGTTCACTTTAACTCTTGCCTCATTTCTCTATGGATCGGTGACTAGTGTCTAATATGCTTCTGACTCTGTGAGCTTTAACTAAGCTGACTGTTAACAGACTGTGTCTAATCTGCTGAAATGCCGCTCAATCACTGGACTTTGTAGTTTTTAAATGTCACTAATAGGCATATTCTTGCTTCCATAATTGCAGATATGTGACCAGACTGATGCCTGATTATGTCTCGTGCAAAAAGTATGCCAGTGAATCGTCCACCTTTTGGTAAGCACATTTAATTAATTCATGGCTTAGTCTTCGAGAGATTATTTTCAAATTGTTCATACGTGTGGCACATAACTTTGTTTTTTCTCTGCTGTGGTTAATTTTTTCTTCCACCCGTTGTAATAATTTTTTGCCTTTTTTACTTCCCCCATTTTTCCCCCTCCATCTCCATGTGTTTTCCTTACATTTTTAAGGCTCTGTTGTCGACGACCTATTGTCTGCAATGCAATGTATAGTGTGAGTGGGCTTTGGGTCACTGCTCAATATTCAGTGCATTTATTCTCTTTTCTTGTGTTTTCCTGGCCCTGGTGCATTTCTTGCTTACATTGCTTTTGATGGGATACTTCCATCAACATTTAAACTGCTGATGTAAGACAACACATTTTTCGTTGCTTATCCCCTTTTCTCCCTCTCACCCATCTGCTATCGACCACCATGGAACCTCCATGCTTTGCTCGTTCATTGCTCCTCCACTCTGCCCCATACCTTGTTTACTTATTTTTTGTAAATTTCTTTGAAATGTATTTAGTTGTTTTTGTGAGGGCCTGGCAGATGCACACTGCTCCCAGTCCGCTCATTTCCTCTTCTGTTGCTTCCCACCCTATCAATCTAATTTGTGTGCATTTTAATCAATTACTTTCTTTGCTCTAGTTGCGTTTGTCCCTCCCTTGGAGCATAACTTCTCTACTATACTTTGTGTTAGATAATGTTAAATCCTTCCACCACTTACATTCAAGGAACTTCTTTTTCCTTTAGCACTCTTTGGGACTGTATGTTTTTTCTTGCTGGCACTTGAAAGGGTTGGGCCCATAAGTTCTGAACCTGTTCTAGAATCCCAATCCGATTGTTCTTTTTACCAGCATGTAAGCGTTGAAGGGAGACAGTTGTTATTAATGCCAATGAATTCAACAGGAATTTCTCTGGACACATAGTAACCACTACGTAATATTAGTTCATTTATTACAAAGCAAAAATACCTGGACATAAAGACACCTCTAAATGAGAGAATCCAGTGTAAGTGCTATAGCATAAATTAAACAAATAATTCAAGAAATAGGATGCAGAGGATCAGAAAGCATTGGTCTAAATTTCCCTGCATCAAGGGTTTATGGAAATAAAGCATCAATCTATCCCTACACTAGCACTAAAATAACATCCCTACTTAAGCATCATCAAGGACAAAAGATAAAAGGTGTCAGCATGTGGAGTCTTCCTAAGAAGTCTCTCCACCATCCCAATATTACAGGTATCCTTCCCAAGTGTCCTTGCGGGTTAAGCCATCCACACTGGATATAATCCTACAGGTAATTTTGCATGAGACCACAATGTTCTTCTTCTCACCATTTCTGTCCTTGGTTCCCAAGCCTTCTCTTGTGTGAAGGACAATGGCCTTCTTTTATCATTTCAGACCGAACGATGTAACTTTTTCCCTCCTTGTCTGACTAGTAAAATAAAGACATTGTTCTAGCTAACATGAGCACTTCTTTCACCTGCAATGCAACATGTCAGAAAGAACAAATTCCACAGCACACATGAAATTCAGCTATTAATTCTAAAGTGAGAGCTTCCAGGGAAAAATACATTTCCGGCCTATAAGATTTAGCTAACATAAGAAAATAGCATGTGAGCTTTACGAAATTGCATAAGAAATTAAGGCACGTACAGATAATATTTCTGCCTACACGTTAAATTACATTTAATAAATGAATGATTGTCAGTTGCACAACACAAGTTCTTCACGTTCATGTTTTCTGCTTGTTATATTCACTTGCTATGTTAATTCTTCATGTTACTATTCAATGGGCTAAACACATCACATTTCACGTTATCACATTTCAAGACCTCAAAGCTTCATGTTAACACGACAAAGGATTAAATGCGGGTGTGTTCTACATGTGTGATTATAATGCAACCCTAGTAATAAAATGCAATTTCCGCTACATCAGTCCCTCCTCTGATGACGTTTAGCCATCACAAAACATTTTATATCCCTGTAGAGTTGACCGATCTAAACAAATGTTGTAGCTAGTCTCCTCTGTCTAAACTCCTCTAACAGCTTCAGATTGTCGCAATGACTGTCATGCAGTCTTTCCACCCTTCTTTCTCTCTTCCTAAAGGAATCCTCCAATTGCCTCGACTTGGGCTATTTGTATGCTCTTATCATACCTAGCAAGATGATAACACAGACCACAACAATTATTATTGGCTTCAAGATATATCCAAGAATTCCTTGTCCTAGGTTAGCACATCAACTTCTAACTGCTCCAAATCCTTTTCCAATCTTATCTCAAACTCCCTCAGTTGCCAAGTCATGTATCTCTTGATGTAGCTCAGTGATGTTACTTAAATATCTCCTCAGATCTTTACTTTTATCAGGAATGTAACTGCAACACTGTTGGAACATCAGCATCCAACAGACTCCGCCTTCTTTTGCTAATAACACACCTATAGCAAGACAGTTCTACATCACCATCACCCTTATTGAAACCATTTCTCCATCTATAAGCAACAATGACTGACCTGTGTTAACCGACAACGTATCCACAATGGTAGACAATCTTCTAAACTTGATGTTATTCAACACCACACCCAAACTAGGTATCATCACTCCAAATATGTCTCCCACAATTTCACCAGCACTCAGTCTACACTTTTCTCTATGGTTCGATCTTCCCTCCAAACTCTTCAAATCTTCCACATGATATATCTTTGGAAACACAACTGCCACATGACAAATACCATACCAATTGTTCGGAAGCTAAACGTATGCGCTCTAACCACACACAAAATATACTCCGGCACCACTTGCACTGCTTCTTGTAGGAACTTCTTCGAAGAAGCATCAAAAAGAAAGATGTGATCACATTCACTCTGTCCCACAAAAATAGTGTCATAATGGGTCTGTACCTCTTAAATGCTAAGCTTGCCTCCTTGTTCCCAATCTAGAGCTATAGGACCATAACTTTCCTTAGCATTGTGAGCTAACTCCTCCTTGGTCCATTCAAAGTGGATCCAGTTCGGCACTCCTCCACACTTCACATCAGTATTCGTCACCAATATCACCTGATATGGTCGCGCCACCGAGAGTCAAGACAGTTCTTCCTTACATGCTTTTGGACAAGCACCCAATCCCCTGGGCTCAGGCCATGGCAAAGTTCTTTCGAAGTTGGTGCAGTCGCTGCTTCAACCTGATGAGACACAGAATGAACAACATCAGCCAATCCTTTAAAGAAGTCAAGGATCAAGTCCTCTGTGATGTTTATCAAAGCTGTAGCCAGCACTGCAGGCAAGAACATCGCCCTTCCCATGAGGATCTCATGGGGCGACAACCCAGTTCTTCTATCAGGAATGCTGCGCAAGCTCATTAGAATCCAGGGCAACACATCAGGCCATTTCAAAGATGTTGAAGCACATGCTTTTGCCAGCCTCGCCTTTAAAGTCCCATTGATCTGCCACACAATGCATGATGCCTCCGGCCTGTATCTACAGTGCAGCCTCTGAACCACACTTAAGGCAGTACACAACAGCTTTGTAATCTCACTGTAGAAGTGTGTTCCTCCATCCGACTCCAATGTAGTTGGAAATCCAAAACGAGGTATAAGCTCCCTCAGCATAACTTTGCTACTGTGAGACTACCACACCTAGTTGGATAAGCTTCCACCCACTGAGAAAAAATGCACACAACAACCAAAATGTAACTCAGTACATTACACACAGGCATCTCATCAAAATCCAATTGAATCATATTGATCTGCCAATGTGGCTCAAAGCAACAATAGTTTTCTTTCCAGCATTCATCTGTTGGCATGTAACACACCGATGGCACACTGCTTCAGCAATCACACAAAACCTTGGATTGAACAAAGTCTACCTAAACAATCTCACCATTGCATCCCTTCCTATGTGAGCTGCTCCATAAATCTGCCTTGCCATTGGGTTTAACAGAAAATCTGGCAACACCGCCATGCCATCTGTTGAAACCCTTATGTCACTTTCAACCTTCTCACAACCTGCTCTGATCCAACAGTATAGCTCACCTCTGTACAGAGGTCAGCTATACTGATTCAGGTGACCAGCACAGGTTGAGGGTTACTGTGTGTATGTTCCTGGATGATTGAATTCTATTGTTTCTTTTAGATGGCAGACACTTACGGAATTTAAGATGATCGCGTGAGTGAATGTGTACGGAGAAATTGTAAAGGAGGGTGAGCCGGTGTGAGGAGTGAAGGTGAAGTCAGAGTATGCCGTGCTGCGATAGGTCGGTTGGTACAACGCTGTGCTGGCATTGGTTGGTAGTCATTGGGAAGTTGTGGTTAGAAAATATTGTTTCGTCGTCAAAATTTGAACAACTTGCAATTGAATCATGCGTTGTTTTAGGGTGCTGCAAGATCTTTTTTGAGGTGATCAAGGGGTTGTTACTCAAGTGGGCGAGGAGGAACCACCCAAGGATACTCCAGCTCATTACATGGTGACAAAAATAGGGCTACACACTATATTTGGCTTTCAAAATTGGCTTACAAGTACTGAAAAAGAAGGTAAATTGTCATTTCTATGTTTTGGTTCATTTCGGTTGGATGGTTGCACCAGTTGACAAGAGAAATGTTTCTGCTGCAACCTTTGCCAAGACCAACTCAGTTTGAGGCATTAGACGCATGGATCCATGTAGCACATGCACAGAAAAGGGAGGTATACCAAGAAAAGATGAGGAAAGCTTTGAGGGCATGTCGGGAAGCGCAATGGGACGCCCAGCTTAAGAGATGGAGAGTGGATACTATTGTAGGAGAAAGATTGTACCCAAAGCTGGTAGGAGGAGATTCTCAGAACAGGACTAGAAAGGAAAATGGAAATGATTGGAGTGATACTGATGACAGCTTGTTGGATGGGTTGTTATCTGAGCGTCCACCACATTATAATCCCCAATCAGAGGAGGGAAGAAGAGAATTGGCGAATGTAGTGAATATGAAAAGTGTGTCAGCACCTCAAACAGGTGCTAGTACGGGAGTTGTGGGAAGGATATCCACAGGGGTAGGGGGTTAAGGAGTGTCTGCCTTGGGAGGTATGGAACCTAGCAGAGTTAGCGCTGCTTCACAGTTACCTGCAGCTCTTATAGTACTGGTCACCATTGTTTCTGTTGTTCCTGTGTATGACCCGAGCTCAGTGGGAAACCTTAGTCAGAAACAGTCTGTTCAAGTGGAAGGAACCGGATTGGGAAGGTCAGGGAACCCGATTGGGTATGGTCCATCCCTCATGTCTTTAGAATCGAGTACCCACTTACCAGCTACTGCATCCTTCAGGAGTATGCATTGAATCCAGTACTATACAGTCTATACCTATGGCAGGCACTCGCTCAGACCTGAGGATGTGGGAAACTCCTGTGAGAGGACTGATGGGTGCAACTTCAGAAGCAGGTACAAGTCAGGGAGTCATTATGAGTCAACATGTTTTAGATGTTATAGACTTAGAGACTTGGTTGAGATATCACAATAACCACAAGGAAGGTCAGAGTAGGACATCAAGTCAAGGAACCATCAAGGCTGCAGTAAAGGTGAAACTATGAGCCAGATGACCTGTTGTTTGTAGCAAAGGATGTCACCAAGCAAAGCGAGACAAACGCATGAGTTGTCAGAACTAACTCAGAGTATGAAGTAGACCTCAAACAAAAATGCTACTGGGAAATCATAGGCTTAACTACAGTGACTAGGAGTTGGAGGAAAAGTGAGTGACAGGATTGAAAACACATCTGAGAATTGGTTATAGGAATAAGGGCTTGGAGTACGCTGGATAAGTGGGAAGAAAGGTGGTCCAAGAAGAGTACGAGGATCGTGACTGGTGAAACACTAACTCCAGGAGGGGGAACGTCAGGAGTTGAGGCATATTCACTACGAGAGGTGCCTAGCGGAGGATATGTGCATGTTCCATGGAGTAGAGGTGATCTTGCTGCATTCACAAATGATTTTTTCGGGTTGAGAAAGAATCCTGCTGATTGGTACAAGCAAGTTGATAACTTTGTTAAGGTTTCAAAGATGTTGTGGATTGATTTAAATAATCTGTTTGAAAACGTGGTTCCTAGTGATCTATGATCCGTATGTAAAATCGCTAATGAGTGGCCTGCTGCTGAGCCAGAGAGGGATCCTGTAACTCATGGTCCTTCGCCCTTGGTCATGAAAAAGTATGATCAGATGATCACATGTTTACAGTCCAAAATAGCCCCTCAAGATATTGATTGGGTTAAAATAGATTGAACGACTAAGGTGTTTAAAGAGTCAGTACAAGCCTATTATGAAGGGCTTTTGCAAGCCCTTAAGCAGTACAGTGGAATAGACACACTCGAAACTAAAGACAGCCTCATGATCCAGCAACATCTAATCTGCTGGCAAAACAAGTCCAGAGACAAAATTCTATGGTATGCCAGGTTTGAAGTGATGAGGTGGATTCCAGGAGGATAAAGGAAAAGTTAATCTAGGTTCAAATGCGAAATGCACGGAAGGGAGAATAGGTACAGGCAACCGGAGGAACAGTAGTTTGCAATTAAGGGAAGGCCCCAGGAGGTGTTCAGGTTACATCAGTGGCAGATCCAGCGAGATAGAGAAGAGGAAGAGGTGTCCCCATACATCCTAAAACAGAGATGGATGTTGCTACTCTGAAAAAGACAACTGCCTGTCATTTTTCTTACAAGATCGGTTATTGGAACCCCATTGGCGCTTAAATCTGGCAAATCAGGTGCAGGAGGGAGAACTCATGCAAGTGACCGATGTGGTAAATCAGTTACCGACGGTGACAAGGCCAAGATCCCTTAATGCAGGAAGGAATCAGAACCAATTAATGCAAGTACCCCAACCTCCAAGAATCTAACAGGGCAATCAAACCTGCCATCAGATTCCCATAATGGAAGAGATGGATGGATTTGATCAAGACCCGTCCTTATGACGGTGCCTGAGAGGGAAGGTAGACTGTACACTTGACGCAGTCTTAGGGGTAGACCAGAGTGGACCATATGTAGAAGCTGACATAGGTGGTCATCGCATTACATTCTTGATTGATACTGATGCTACCCGTTCTACTGTGAGATCTGCATAGTCCCAAACCTACCTCTCTCAGGAAAATCAATCCATGTTGTAGGAGTTGCTAACAAAAGAATTACAAACCCTTCAACCGAAGAGGTACCAGTGAAAATTGAAGCTTTTCAAGATCACCATCAGTTTGTAGTATGTGATTTGAGTCCAGTCTGTTTGTTAGGCCGTGATCTCTTATGTAAATTGAATTGTACCATTTATTGCACTCCTAAGGGAATTGAATTGCAGACTAATGATGAGGAAATTGCCTTCAAATTTCCAAATCAGAATCATTACACAGCTATGATTCCTTTACTGACAGTGGAAGATATGCCACTGGACTTGAGAGACACCGTCTTTCCTCTGGAATGGGACTTCACAGTTGAGGAAATCTGACTGATTCGAGAAGTCAAGCCAGTCTGCATTCAGATGAAACCTAATGCAGAATTCCCGAGAACACCTCAGTACAACCTGAACCCGGAAACTGAGGCAGGGATTACACATGTAATTAAGTCCATGATCTCACAGGGCATACTGAAAGAGATCCTAGGAAGCCCATGCAATTCGCTCCTTATGGGATTGCAGAAACTGAGCAGAAAGTACCGCATAGTTCAGGACCTTGGATAGATAAATAATGTCATGATCCCATATTGTCCTGTGGTACCGAATCCATCTGTAATCCTATTTCAGATTCCTTGTGAAGCTGTCTGGTTCATGGTGATTGACCTCTGTCAAACATTTTTCTCCATTCAATTGCACGAGGACAGCCAATTTTTATTTCTTTCCGTCTGAAAAATTGTGTCTTAACATGGTGTTGTATCCCTCAAGGGTATACTGAAAGTACATCCATCTCTAATCAGGTTTTAAAGAAGAACCTTGAGAGCTTGATTTTGCACAGAAACTCAATGCTAGTTCACTACATTGATGACATTATCATCGCATCTGAAACACAGAGGCTTGTAGGGACGACACTATTGCTTTACTGAACCATGTGGATGACAATGGGCATAAAGTGTCCCCGAGCAAACTTCAGTACTGTTTGACTGAAGTTCAGTATTTGGATCATCAAATTGAGAGAGGCAAGAACGAGTGGAGTCAATCATATAAAAAAGAATCCGCCTACTACCCAGAAAGAGGTCAGGATGTTTTTGGGAATGGTTGGCTACGACCTACAATGGATCCCCAATTTTTACTTGATGTGAGTGATCTGGTACCTTGGGATAATGACTGTTTACTTGCGTTCTTGGAGCTGAGAGAGTGCCTGTGTCATGCTCCAGCTTTAGGAATGCCTGATTACAACAAGGCATTTTCGATGTTCTGTAATGAAAGGGAGGGTTGTGCTCTTTCTGTACTCACCCTGACACATGAATGTGCCCATAGACCAGTGGCCTATTTCTCAGCTACATTAGATCCTGTAGCTTCGATGTTGCCCGTATGTCTCAAATCCGTTGCTGCAACAGGTGTCAGTATTGAACGATGTGAAAGCATTGTGATGGGTCATCCACTTACTGTATATGTACCGCACTCAGTTGAACTCCTGATGACGAGGACCAAAACACAGCATTTTACTAAAAACGGGCAAGATACAAACAAGTGCTGCTTGCAACAGAAAATGTAACTCTAAAGCACTGTTCTTTTAATAAATCCTGCTACTTTGTTAACTGTTCTAAATGCTGAAGGAGAGGATTGTGAAGACCAAGACTGTCTGGACGTTACTGAGCTTTACACCAAGCCGAGACCCGACATTGTCGACAAACCATTGTCTGATACTGACCAAGTCCTTTTTGTTGATGGTTCATGTCTAAGTGACAACAAAGGTAATCTGAGACCAATATGTGCTGTTTGTATCATCTTTGGAAATGTGGATTCTGCTTATTTACATGTAGTACACTCTGCATAAGTGGCTGAAATCGTTGCCTTGACCCGTGCATGCCTTGTCTCTGAGCAGATCCGATACACCATCTATACCGATAGCCAGTACGGTTTCGGTGTGGTTCATGACTTCGGACAGCTATGGCCGCAGAGGGGGTTCCTAACGACATCAGGCTCTCCCATCAGGGATGGGGAATATGTTAGACAACTGTTGGAAGCATTGCAATTACTAAAGGAAGTGACGGTCACTAAGTGTGCTGCACATGGTAGAGGAGATGATGTTGTCACCTCGGGAAACCACTATGTGGATGAAGTTACTCGTTTTTGTGTTACCCATGCTTTAATAAGTAATATGTTGGCGAGAGTGCAGAGAAGGTGGAACTCAGCATGATGCTAGCTGTTGCAGACACATTGTATGAAGTTAGGCATCTGCAAATGGAAGCAACAGATCAGGATCAAGCCCCACTGCTTCCTCGCAGTGCAAGAAGCAGCAACATGAAATGGTAGAACTACCATTTTATGTTTCTGCTTCACGCACTACGAGAAAGCAGATATGCCTAGTTGGGGCGTGCGGGTGGTCCGTCCTGCTTGAGGGCAGGGGGGAGTGGCTTGCCCATTGTTGTGGGTACTGACTGTTTGGCCTCCCAACAGGCACCCGGCTGGGGCGCTGTCCGCTGCACCGCACCAATCACAAAGCAGCCATTGCAGCATTGTGATTGGCTTGGGGGAGGGGAGGGAGGCTGTCTAGGTAAAATGCGGCCAGGAGCAGCAGGAGCTGAGGCGGCGGTGATTGATCCGGAGGAAGGTGCGTTTTTTATTTTAATTACCGTCCCCCCCGCGTGACCCTCCCTACCTGCCCATCTTGCCGGCCGCGACTGCAGTGACATTCAGCCCTGAGCAGGCTCACTGAAGCCCTGAAACATGTACCGTGCACATTGTTCTTGTAGCCCTACTTAGTTTGCAACGCAACACTGCACAATGTGTCTCGTTTCCACAAAGAGCGTGATGGAGACCTGCTCGGAGCCCATAACGGTTTACAATGTACAACAGCTCTGAACAGAATCTTGTTTTTCCCAGAGTAGGGTCATTGGCTAACTATTGCAGTTCTCACTATCAGGTAGCACGTTATCAGATTTGTTGAAGCAAGCGGCGAAAATAAAGGCACGCGACTCTCTTGGAATGCACCACTTTTAGGCACCAGATGTGAGGCTATGGGGGCCAGTGGATTAGAAACTCACTCACTCGTAGAAATAGTGTACTCCTTGGCAAATCTTAACTTGTCTCACTGTTTCAGTATACCTGTCACTCAGCACTGCACGCGCTTAGAAACAAACTATGCACCGGAATTAGTGGCACCAGAAGCAAATCCCAAAATTGGACAAATGAACTGACCTTCGTAGTCCCTAGAAGTGTTTTATTTTGCAGTATTGTGCTATAGAATTCTCCCAAACTGTACGGCCTGCTCACAACGCAGCGTGAATTGGGGTTCAGTGAAGCGCACACTTTATATACTGTTTACTGTCAAATAATACACTAAAGAAAAAAGACGACTCATTCTAGAGATGCCTGTAGCGCCTTCTGCTGCCCTCTGATTCCTGACGTAATTGCCTCTCACCATTGGTTGCCAGCTTGCTACTTGCCTGCAGCTTTATGAAGATGGCTGTTCAGCATTTTCCTATTTTCTAGTTTTTTTTCTGTGTAGTTTGAGTCCTTCCACGTTGCACAACTGGTGTTTGTAGAACTTGTCTAGGAGTCTCTATTTAGCTGTGAAGTGTTTCGGGCTGCTCACTGTGCACTTGTACCACTGCTTCTGTTGATGTGGCAGGGCCTCTTCTCAGGGTGGCCATTACCCACCCAGGCAGCTGTTCCGAAGTAGACATGTAGAGGGGACACCATGCACAAAACCGAGAGACGCCGCAGCAGGGAACTGCATAGATAGTTAAACCATGGCATTGAACACTGGGGCATGGCAAATGGCCCACCTCCTCCCTGCTCTCCCCTCCTCTGTCTCTCACCACTTCTGGCTCCAAAGTCACAAATCAGCCTATCGCATGCCTGGGAAGAAATGTTCATGTGTGTTCTTTTGCCAAAAACACATCTCATGCATCTACACATCACGCTTCATCCTCCAGTTCTGGTTATTTATCATCTGCCCACTCTTTTTTCAAAATTTTCTTGGGGGGAGGGAAACTCCCCCGCTCGCTCGCTGCAGGGCAGTACAACAATTGTTTTACGCCTCACCACTTTCAAATATCACCAGCCGCCACTGCAGGTATGCTTCCCAAGAGTCCTTGTGGGTTATGCCATCCGCTCTGGATATCATCCTGAAGGTAATTTTCCATGAGACCGCAATGTTCTTCTTCTCACCATTTCTGTCCTTGGTTCCCAAGCCTTCTCCTGTGCGAAGGACAACGACCTTCTCTTATTGATTCAGACCGAATAATGTAACTTTTTCCCTCCTCTTCTGACTAGTAAAACAAAGACTTTATACTAGCTAACATGAATGCTTCTTTCACCTGCAATGCAAAACGTGAAAAGGAACAAATTTCACAGCACACTTGAAATTCAGCTATTAATTCTGACGAGAGAGCATCCAGGCGAAAATACATTTCAGGCCTACAAGATTCAGCTGGCATAAGAAAATGTCATGTGAGCTTTACGAAATTGCATAAGAAATTAAGGCATGTTCAGTTCATATTTCTACCTACACATAAAATGGCACATTAATAAACACATTTAATAAATTAATGATTGTCAGTTTCACAACACGAGTTCTTCACGTTAATGTTTTCTGCTAGTTACATTCACTTTCCACGTTAGTTCATCGTGTCACTATTCAATGGCCTAAACACATCACATTTCACGTTATTACATTTCAAGATCCTAAGACTTCATTTAACACAACAAAGGATTATTTGTGGGTGCGTCCTACATGTGTGATTATAATGCACCCCTACAAATAAAATGCGGTTAACGCTACATCACACTCCATATGAGAGCATGTGTTTTCCTACTCTTTCTGCAGGTACTGCTTTCCCTCTCATATCCCAACGTACTTTTTGTTGCACTGCCCGCAAACTTGTTAATAGATTCTCTCCCCATCCCTCTTTTTGTAATTTTTAATAATGTATGTCTCTCCCAACTCCTATGTTGCTCAACCCGACATGTTTCCTATTAATCTCGCCCCTCTTACCCTTTGTGGATTTTACTTTTCCCCTGCTGTTCACCTGCTCTATGGTTGCTTCCCACTCCATCTCATCGTATCTTTTTTTTAAATTAACTTTATTTATTCATTTTTGCATAACAATTAACACAGGTGTACATTCCGTAGATAGCATCCATGATTGGCTTAGACTCAGCCACATTGATTACGTTATCGGTCATTGGGTATACATGAACAAACCCATGCAAGTCCCTCCCAGTCCCATCAGCCAGCTAATCCCTTCCTCTTCGGAGCTAGGGCCGTTGCTACTCCCAGATGTACTGCTAGGGCTCGACTGTGTCTCCTCAACCAGAATCCCCCGGCAGAGTTCCCTCCACACTCTTAAGTCCTTGTCTAGTTTTTCAACTCTACTACTCCTTTTCATGTGCACCTCCTCTGCTAAGGTCCATTCATGCACATCTCTAAGCCACGCTAAAATATCGTGTGCAAGCACTCCCACCCAGACAATCGCAACTCTACACCGTGCTAGCACTAACAGTAGTTGCTGAAGCTTATAGGCCATCTTGGTTTGTTTTTTATGTTTACGTATTAATCCAAGCAAGCAGTGGGATGGTGTCATTTGTACGCAACGGCTAACACTGAGAAATTAGCCCCCTCCTAATGACACCTGGGACATGTGTTGGGTTTATCTGGAGCCATGCAATGTATTCTCTGCGGGATCATGTATGTGCGATATGCATAATCATAGTGTATAAGCCAGAAGCGGGCAGTGCATGAAATCGTATGTGTGAGAGCGCCCACCATCCTCCATTCTCCATCTGCCAGAGGTGTCTCAGTGTTCCATGCAGCGAATCCCCATGGGAGTGGGCCATTCACATCAGACCTTATGGCCTTATACAACAAAGATACGAGGCGCCGACTAGCTCTGCAGGTTAGGAGTAGTCTAGGGTCAGTGTGTGCAAAGGGATCGAGAGGTAAGTGGGCCATATCTCTTTAAATATACTAGAGAGTCCAGAGTATTATAGATATTGTCCGTGCCCCAGCCCAAAATCCCTGCATGCCTGTTGAATGTGATGAAGCTCTCGCCCGGGTAAAGGTCTGTGAGCACGCTACATCCCCCCTCCTGCCAAGCCCTATAGGACATATTGGCCATCACTGTCCTAACCGGGGATAAGTCCCAGACCGACAGCTCCCGGTGGAATGGAGCCCCCCTTAAGATTCGCTCTACAAAGGTGTGCTAGGTGCGTGCAGTCTGTCTCACTACATAAGGCACCGAGTCAGAGACTCCTGCTCCCTCCAGAAGCAGCGATGGCAGGGCGGCCGCCGATACCCTATCGTGGAGCAGCCTCTTCTCCCAATTGTCCCCCTCACCGAACCACCTGGCCGCGTGTTGTAGCTGCTCTGCATAGTAATAGAGCTCCAGTCTCGGCGCCTCAAGCCCACTGCCCTCATAGGTGCAATTCAATGTGGCGCACGCTACTCTGCTACGGTGGCCCGCTCAATACAGATCTATTAATGTGGAGTCCAGTGTCCTAAATATCCACCTAGGTATGGGCCATAATGCGTTTTGTAACCATACAGGCAGAGGGCAGCACCACCATTTTAGTATCGCCAACCTGCCCATTAAAGACAGAGGTTTGGTTTTGCTCGCAAGAAAGTGCCAGTCATAGGCCCTTGACTGTCACTCATAGTTGCACAGATATGGTGAAAATCAGCAAACTGAAACCTAGTGGCTAGCTCTTGGAGGGCAACGCAACCAAGCTAGAATGGTGGTTTATTATCTAATGCAAATAGAAGCATTGATTAAGCCAAAAGATGGGTGTAGCTTAGTGCCCCAATCGTATTGAATACAGGGATGCATTGACATAGCGGCAAAAGACTAAGTGGCCACTACATAGCGCCCACTAAGGCTAAAATCACAGCACAAAGTTTACCGGTGGAATTTGACCAAGTGGTTGCTGGTGCGCCGCACGTGAGCGAATTGCAAACTGGCGCTGGGGACAGCCTGCCACTAGTTGGTGCTGTCTGTCTATTGTGGAGATGACCCAACAGGTATGGATCAATGCACTTGGCATTAAAATCACTGTTGCCAGCTGAACAAGCCATTCGTATAGTTTTGGAGGGGTTGGGAATAGGCGCAAGTATCAGGCCTGCACGAGCATCAGGGTTGGTTTTGGTGTTACTATGATGGACAGCACGGCAGGAGCAAGGTGTGGTGCGATAGGAAGTGGCCGCCTGCCATGAGTCCTGGCATGTAGTCGCACAATTGTCAGGTGTTCCCTAGACCTGCCTTGCGGTATGAAGGGCGCGCGTATGCCAATTTCCAGTTTTGCGCAATTGGGTTCTCTAGGTACATTTTGCCGTGAATAGCTCAAGGTCGGAGATTGTGTGTTACTCTGCCTACAGCTGGCATTGCGGTACGCCTGCCTTGGTGGTAACCGGACAGGGTATTTGTCCTTGACTACTCTGAGAAGCGATTCATTCAATGCTTTTCTTCATAGAACTATTCTCACCGATGTTGTTTCAGTGTTTTGGAGGGTACCTCTGTCTCCAACCCACCAATAGTTCATTGTTAATCCGATGACTTGCTGTCCACCGGTCCTTGTTCAAGCCCGCCTCAGGGCGCCCGAGTTAAATCATGGACCATGTAGGTTTCAATTGTTCAATACCAGTTCTGTCTGGGCAATCAACCCGATCGGGTCGCAAGTGATCACTCAGTTGGTCATTGTTTCCCAGAACCCCCGCCCCAGCATCCGTGCAGGTCAGTGGGAACAAGAGGGGCCTCCAGAGAGGTACACCTCCTCTTTAGTTGTGGGGGTCCCAAAGAAGGCAGGGACTGTACATCTCCCATCAGGGGGCCTTAAACCATAGCGGGTTCTCCTTGGATGTGGCATGGCTGTGTCCGGCTGTCCGTTTGTTTGCAATATATCGAGGTGTGCATTTAAACGCAAGGTGCTCGTTCGCATTAATGGCGGCCGTCGCACACGCGATGTGCGTGTGAGGGGAACCAACAACGGCCTGGCGGCAACCCACAAGTGTATTTGGCTGGGTGGTTTGTCCAAGCAATGCAGCGCGAAGCAGGGCGGGGCCTGTGCTTGGCCCCGCGCAGGCCTGATGTTGCTGGACGGGGAGGGCCGCGCCGCCCCATCCCCTCCTACCACGTTTATTTCTGTGGTATTGGCCGCGCCGCCGGGGCAGGTGTCACTGCACTTCCCATGCTTTGCTGACCCGGTGGCCTTACAATTACTCTGCGACGCTCCGGAACATGTTTCCGGGGGTTTGCCATGCAGACGGTTCATGCGCGGGCAAAAAATTTGCCTACAGCCTCGGCATCACAAGAGGGCCCCCATTCCCACACTTGGAAGTGTAAGCGGAATCGACCGAACACTAGATTAACCTGGAATCCAAGTATCACTGCATGCGAAGAGGGGTCTCGCGGTGAGGAGCAGTGGGCACTGCGTGACTAACTTCTGTCTAGGATGCGGCCTGGAATTTTAGAAGGCACAACATTGCACAGTGTAGGCTGTTCGCACAGCGCTCTATGGGGTGTCAGGCAGAGAACATTAACATGGTACTACCTACATGCCACGTTATTTAGTATAACGTCGGTTGCATGGCGACGCAGTGCCCGCTGCACAAGCCATGGGCGAGCTTGCTATTCATTGAAGGGAGACACTTAAGGCTTATTCAACACAGAAAGGTGACAGTCCCACCATTTCAGAATGGAAGCATTTTCGAAATGCTACGCGGCAAAGCCAGAATTGTGGCTTTGGTCATCTTCTACAACTAACAAGCCTTGTTAAGCCATTGGTACTGGGGTGTTGTAGGTGTAGTGTGGTCTTGTAATATACATCTGGAGGCCATGTAAGAAGCCGCAAAATACCAGCCGGCAGCATACTGAGGTTAGGCCTTTATGAGGAACATCCGCTCGCAACATATAGAAACAGGTCCAGATGTACACTGGGGGGGCATTCCCCTGCAACCAAAGGCAGGTTTCGGGTTGCTTCAGTTAAGACCTATCCACCCGCGCTTTAGCCAGGGCGGCAGGTGGGTGGTGTAGTTGTCATATAACAAGTGTGCGGTGGTTCAAAAAGTTTGGTAAACACTACGTTAGAGCCTTATGGCGACAGGGCATTATTGACCATTCAGCATTCTCAACATTCAGGATAGGGCCAGTATTTGCACTGAAGGTCCCCGCTGGTTCCCACAGACCTGTCTGCCCCCAGGGTTATCCTCCTATGGGTTAGAACCTGAGACTTGAAGGGGCATCTCCTGCTCCGGTGTCCCAAATATGTCGATAGTCTACGCTGGGGTGGAGGTACCTAGAAGGTCCTGACTACTACTGGGTTTCCCCCAAGCGATGGGATCAATCTAGGTGGGACCACGAAGTCTACAGTTCTTGGGAAGCATCCAGCTGTAGGGCAGTTAGCGATAGATAAGTATCAGCGAGTGGGTAACAGACACCAGCTCTTCAGCAACACCGTGCCCTGGGAGCACGCGCGCTGCGCAAACACAGAGCTCCAACCATAAGGGGGCCGAGTAGCAAAAAACAAGTAAATAGGTTTAATAGGCGGGCCTCTGGCCTTACAGCTGTGTGAAATCACTATCATTCAGAGGTAGGCCCTGGTGAGAATGGGGCGTTTCTTAATGTCCGGATGACCATTGCGGTTTGTGGTATCTCCCAGCGGAGCCACTGGTCGTGTACTGCAGCTGCAGGGAACTGGGAACCGGGGATACAGACACTTTTACCTCGCTTGGCGGGATGCGGTCAGCCAACATATTGTGCTGCCGTCCCAATAACTGGGGTATCAGCGGGTCAAACACAAGGGGAGATTATGTCAATAGAACATTTGGCACGCCCAGTGTGTAACTAGAACTAAAAACTTCAACGGAGCAGGAATTTGGCACCGCTGGGGATGCTCTGGGTTCGCGGTGGGCACCCCCCTACCACCCTCCTACCTGGGAGCATGCTAGGAGGGGGTGAAGAAGGACTTAGTCAATCCTTAATGCTTTAACCATACCGCAGACAGTGCGCACGGCTTAAACCAGATAGATTCCCGAAGCTGGGATGCCTAAGGGGTTTCACCACAGAGGGAACTGAAGGGGCATAATTCCCATAAGGAATAAGGGATGCATGGCAAGGGCAAAAGGGCCCCTTGCCCATGGTCACGCGCTGTCAGCTATGAACACTCCTGTGCGTCAGGATTTAGAAAATAAAGGGGACGGTTCAAAGGTTAAGCAAAACCCTTCTCGCCATACTAGCCAAAGCAGGCAGGCGGGTGGTGGAGTGGTCCCCTAGCAAGTGGGCTGCTGTCCCATAGATGGGCACGCAGGTTCAGGCACACTCGGTGCGAGGAGGACGGCAGCTAGGTGAGATCACCAAATAGAGGGGGCTTTTTGAGCTTGGGTGTCGGCATCCACCCGCCCAGATTTGGCCAAGGCGGAGGCAAGTGAAGCGGTGTAACTTTCCCGCATGGGGGTGAATAGTTCTTGGCACAACTTCTCAGGCCCAACGGGTCCTTTGTTTCAGCAGACACTATCTGACCCAGGATAGCGTCTAGGGCTTTGGGATATAGATGGGGCCATCTATAACCAGTAGGTGTCGTGTCGCAGTGCCGCAAGAAAGACACAGTATACGGTAGGGTGTATGTAACCTTTATTCTTCTTCACTCCGTGTGCCCACGTCTGCCTGCTCCTCCGCTTCCTGCCTTCTGTCCCCTCCCCACACCCTTGACCGGATGTGATGTCCGGTGACCTCCCTGCCCTTCGCCCAGTTCAGGGTCCTAGTGTCCATTCCCAGGACACTACAGTAGGGAACGGTTCTCTTTTATCTGGAGTGCAGGAAGCTCTAGACAGGAGAGGTTGCAGGTAAGACTATAGCGGTTTTGGTGGGGGCTCTGGCGGCGACGGTGGCCGCCTCCGGAGCTGTGGCGGAGTTACAGGGCAATCTGGAAGCAGGCCGGTACCAAGGGTACCTCTGCGAGGCACCATAGGGGGTGCCAGAGCCAAATCCGAGGAGCCTCATGGGAGGGTCCCGGAAGCCGTGTCGGCGCCCCGCTAGTCCTTTGGGCGGTTGTGGGCCTGAACAACCGGGGGGTTTGCTATGCTATGCTCCGCCCCGGGAAGGGGCGTGAGTAGAAGTTACCAACGGTCACGTGATCCTGGAAGAGAATCACTTGGACGGCAGCAAAGGCTGTGTTCGCCCCTGTGCTGCCCGGCTCATCAGGCGGGCAGGCGGCCCGGTTGGTTGCCTGCCCTTGGATCGCCCGTAAGATAACCCACCTATTACATAACGGTGTATGTAATAAACCTGCAGCATTTTGAACCCAACCAAACAGTCCGTGTGTGTGTTATTATTGGGTAATGTATTTTGTTGGAGGGGGGACTGAGGGGTGCCAATGGTGATACTATGCCGCTGACCGCGGCCCCTGCAGGGGGCCACTAGAGCGGTCGATGCCCTAGTGTCGCCAGGGCACCGGTCACCCCTCCCCGCCCCCTCCTGGGGGGCAGGGACTCCGGCCGGTGTCCCCCCCTCTCTTTCCTGCCCGGAAGTGACGCGAGGGGCGTCACTTCCGGGACTCCTCTGGGCGTGGGGGGAGGCTATATAGCCCTCCCCCACCATGTCGGAGACCTCTTGTCGCCCCTGCACGCCTCTTCCCTCCCTACCGCTTACCCGGCGTGGTTGGCAGGTGGGGGTGAGAATATTCTAATATTTCCTTTTTTCGTTGCAGGCGGAGTTACAGGGCGATCTGGAAGCAGGCTGGTACCAAGGGTACCTCTGCGCGGCACCATAGGGAGTGCCAGAGCCAAATCCGAGGAGCCTCATGGGAGGGTCCCGGAAGCCGTGTCGGCGCCCCACTAGTCCTTTGGGCGGTTGTGGACTGAACAACCGGGGGGTTTGCTATGCTACGCTCCGCCCCGGAAAGGGGCGTGAGTAGAAGTTACCAACGGTCACGTGATCCTGGAAGAGAATCACTTGGACGGCAGCAAAGGCGGGGTTCGCCCCAGTGCTGCCCGGCTCATCAGGCAGGCAGGCGGCCCAGTTGGTTGCCTGCCCTTGGATCGCCCGTAAGAAAACCCACCTATTACATAACGGTGTATGTAATACACCTGCAGCATTTTGTACCCAACCAAACAGTCTGAGTGTGTGTTATTATTGGGTAATGTATTTTGTTGGAGGGGGGACTGAGGGGTGCCAATGGCGATACTATGCTACGGTGGCCCGCTCAATACAGATCTATTAATGTGGAGTCCAGTGTCCTAAATATCCACCTAGGTATGGGCCATAATGCGTTTTGTAACCATACAGGCAGAGGGCAGCACCACCATTTTAGTATCGCCAACCTGCCCATTAAAGACAGAGGGAGAGTATTCCAGAAGCGCACCGAATGTTTCAAAGCATCAATTGTCTTGTATACATGGAGCTGCAGTATCTGGACGTCCTGCGCCGCCACCTGTATATCTAAGTACCGAAAATGATCCGTCTCCCACCGCAGACCCAGCTGAGGAAGAGCGTCCCGAGGGAGGCCACAGGTTGAGTCAGGGCCGGGGAATATCAAAGATTTGCGTCTGTTTAGTCGCGGTCCGGAGCATCCACCAAACTCCTCCAGCATCTGAACATCTCAGCATCTTTAAAAATATCTATATTTTCACTATTGGAGGACCCAGTAATTTGCTTCCACACTCCTTTTCAGAAATACCCTTTTATGCACATTTAACTATTTTTTTAATTTATGGCTCCAATATTGCCGTCTGCCGTCTTGGAACGGTAAATAAACAAAATAGCAGCCGCATCAGGCTTTGGTGATACATACGTGCAAATACCGCATCACACTGGGCTGCAAAGCATCATGACACATACAAGCCAATTTATGTAAATTAATGTGCATGTGCATATCATTGTGCTTTTTTCATTTGCTTTTTGTTGTCAATGCTGTTCGGCATCAGCAAACAAAGAATGTTTTCGTTTTGCCGATGCTGAGCATCATCAGTAAAAATCATTAGTAAAGTAAAGTCAATACGGCTTCCTTGGGAAAACCAAAAGGACAGACCTGTTGTTTACCAGGGCGCGTAGAAATTGTTTATTTTTTCCTGCACGTGCACAGCAGCGGCACAGTGTTGCCAGGCCGCTTGCTTCCATGTCTAATGTTTCTTTCCTTCCTGCACAGTGTTTTTACTGTTTAGGTCCACCCCCAAGGGCCTGCTTGCTGCAGACTGCCACCGGGCCCTCATTCTTTTTTCACGTGCCTTATGGCCATTGTGAGTGTTAAAAAACTAAATTAAAAATGCCAAAATGAGTACTTTACTACATCACAAAAGATCACCCAAGCCTCTGCATGTAATGTACAGGCTCATGCAAAAACAACAGTTGATGGACAGAATGCAGAACAATGTCATACATTCACCCCAGTACAGAGATCTGGGCCTAAATCCATCGTTTTTTTTGCTCACCATGCCATTCCAGTTTGAACCCAGCCATATGCAAATCAGTCTTGACCCTGTGCCTCATGGGAATAGTCCAGCCCGAACTGCCAAGCCAGATCCTCCCTGGACTGGAACAAGCATCCTAAGACCAGTTTCAGGGGTTCACCCCTCTTCAGCCAGGATAGCTTGATTCCAGTGGCATGGAGAGCACGGGACTCACGTCTGAGCATACCCGTCCCACTCGGGGTGACAAATGCAAAAACAACAGTTGATGGGCAGAATGCAGAACAATGTCATACATTTACCCCAGTACAGAGATCTGGGCCTAAATCCATAGTTTTTTTGCTCACCATGCCATTCCAGTTTGAACCCAGCCATGTGCAAATCAGTCTTGACCCAGTGCCTCATGGGAACAGTCCAGCCCGAACTGCCAAGCCAGGTCCTCCCTGGACTGGAACAGGCTGCCATTTTGGAGTTTGTTCAGGCCGATGTAAAAAAGAATTGGTAATGCCAATATAGACCAGCGTTATGGCCTTTGCTAGAGATCTTTTTTCCCCCCTTCTCCTTTGGGTTTTCTGATATTTTTGTTTTTTCCATGAGGATTACACCCCCGCCCGCATATAGCTAATTTTTTCTTGTTTCCTCCTGTCTTTTTTCCCCTCCTGTCAACTTTTTGGGAATATTACGTATTTTTTTTTTTATTGAGAAGTGAAACTTTAGAAGTAATAAATTGTGAAGAAACGCAGTACTGAGGTAGTCCCCTTTAGTGATGTGCCTTGTTTCTATCTATTCATTTTACTTGCATTGCTCCGCCTTTTACTGGGCGGAGCATCTAATTCTAGCTTACTTTTTGGAAACAAGAACTGCATTTTCTGACCTGCTTATTTTGATTGGAACTTATCTACTGGTCTGGGGAGAGACCATGACCCTTTTGTGAAAGTAACACTAGGCTTTCTAGATCTCAAGCAAGCCTAAATGTTTCTTCTAACTTTCCTGCTTTAAGACCCTTATATAGCCTATAGGAAAACTTAATCCATCTGCCACCTAGTATCGTAAGTCGAAGGTACAGACTGCAGGAACTTATACAACTGATAATTCTCAGTGACATCTTCGTGTATCCCCATTGTGAGGTCTGTGCACTTCTAGGTGCACATTGCTCCCCATGTAAATACCAACACCGCAGGCTATGGTATTCACATGGTGCATAATTTGTGCACTACACAGAATTGCAGAATAATGTGCTAATTTAATGTGCTTTCCATTGTTCTGAGGGGTGCAAACTTGGATTTTGCACTGTTTGAATGCATGATTCATGCCAGGTTTTGTAGCAGGGTGTAATTCGTGCTGGCAGACACTGAAGGGTACGTAAGTCAAGTCAAGTTAATAAACGTCATTTGTCTCAAAAGAGCCATAAGAGTAAACAATACAGATATAAACAATACATATTAAAACAATGAGCCAATAAAAACATTTATGCATTCTCACAAGACACCCCGGAGCACAAGGGCAATTACCCTCTTTATGCAAATAAAACCAGGGCTAAAAAAGGTTCAACATGCCAGCTGAGGTGTTAAAGAGCTAACAGAGGATATTTAAAAGCCCTAAAGCATAACAATAGGGTACACAATTAGCACCCAAGCCAGAATCCTGATTCGTTTGCACTCAAATTCGGATGCGCGAGTCCCTAAGAATGAGGGCCAATGACTGCTCGACTTGTCTAACTCTTATGATATCTTTATCATTGTGCTTTCTATTGTGTTTATAAATACCCTGCTGCCCTGTGTGTGATCCCGATCCCCTTGTGGGCGGTTAGATCCACCTTCACATCAGTTTAATATATTTTTGCGTAGAGAATCCTAGCATGAGCTCTTAAATTTTCCAGGGAAATTCGCATTTTAAGAAAGGTATCTCATTGTGTTTAATTTTTATTGGTAATGGGTGTGAATGACACCATGTTGACACCATGCCACACCGTGCTCCCCATCCGTGCAAACTCGCATCCCATTCTATTTCTATTTCTGGCACCTCCCCAAAGATTGCCCTTCCATTCCAGGCTTCCAAACTCATCAACCACCAGTTCAACTCTTCCTTTGATTTCTGATTCAACATCACCTTCTGTGAATACTTCGCCCCTCTTCTCAAATGATAACCCTTCAACCTCTGCAACGCTCTGTAATGAAGAGGAGCTGGAAAGATCGCCTGAATCGACGCAGATAACAAACCCAGTAACCAAGCTAATTGCCTCAATGTAATCCATTTTGCATTCCTCACTCTTTTCACCTCCTTCCTGATTTTCCTCACCTTCTCCATAGGAAACTTCAACACACATTCCAATGTCTGTATCTTAAAACCTAAAAACTGCATCTACTGCTGAGGCTCCACACATGATTTCTCTTTGTTCACCACAAATCCTAGATCCTCCAGAACCCTCACAGCAAACTCCGTTTGTTCCTTTGCTAATTCCTTCTCTTCCACCATGATTAACACATCGTCCAGATAGATAATCAAACGTATTCCCCTTGACCTCAACCAAGCTGCCACTGGCCTCATCACTTTTGTAAAGCACCATGGGGCTGTAGTCAACCCAAATGGGAGACTCTTATACCCTCCAAAACCTTCCTTTCCACCTGAACTGTAGATAATCTCTTTGCTCTTCGCACATCGGAATAGTCAGATAGACATCCTTCAAATCCAACCTTGTCAACCAATCCCCTTTCCTTAACAGATCCCTCAACATATCCTTAACAGATCCCTCAACATATGGATACCCTCCATCTTAAAATGATTGTAAGAAACCCAATCGTTCAACTCTCTCAGATTGATTACCAGCCGCATACCTTTTTCCTTCTTCTCCACTAAAAATACATTGCTTAGGAAACCTCCTTTCACTTTTCTTGCCGTTTCTATTGCCCCTTTTGCCTCCAATGCCTCTATTTCTTTTGTTACCATGTCCTCCATCTCCTCTGAGAACCTCAGAATATTCGGAGGCCTCTCTTGCTCTGGAGTCTGCAAAAAATCTATTTTGTATCCTGACACCATTTCCAAAACCCAGGGATCCTGTGTAATTTCTCTCCATCTCGAATCAAAATGGGCTAGTCTGCCGCCCAACTTTATTTGGATAGAAATAGGGTCTTGAAAACAGCTTACCTGAGGCACCCCTTGACCGCCTCTCTGATCGCAAGCCCCTCGCTTTGCTTCGTTGCCTTTGTGGGAAACAATGTCCTTGCCCCCATCTCGAACTGTTGAAGTTTGAACTAAAACTGGTTCCATAGGGTCTGAAACCTCTTCCAAAGTTTTCTCTAGAAACACCTTGTCCATGGCCAGGGAATCGACCCGCATTCGCCCGGCCACGCCAAAACTCTCCTCATATCTTTTTGCGCCTTCTCTAGTGAGCTAAAAGTACCCACATATCTGGACATATCTTTTACAAAATCGGCACCAAAAAGTAATCCATCACTACGTTCCCCTAGCTCCTTACTAGCAAGATCTGCCAACTCCGGATCTATTTTGAAAAGAATACTTTTCCTTCTTTCAATGCAAAGCACAGTGTTTGACTTACCAAGAAGGCATATAGCCCTCTGTACCCATTGACGCATTTCTACCACATCAATTTCCGTATTATTGGAATGCGCCTCCTCACACATGTCAACATTTTTTGGCAGGGGCCCCAATACGTCAAGGAGTATATCCTGGAATCCCTTTAATCCTTTTTCAAGACCTCTTCTAGGGTCTTTACCTGTTTTGTTTATAAATGCCATAATGTTCTGGTCCAGCTCAGGAGTGTAAGCAATCTTACTTTCCAGACTTGCCTAGAACATTCGCTCCTCATCCTAGTCCTCACATCCTTTGGTATTTCCCTTCTAATCCAATACCTCACGTATTTGGCTACATGCTCCACAGGAGCCCATTGCGGAGAGAGTGGATGTTGTATCAAAAGAGGATCAAACATCTCTTTCCCTTGTGGATCTACAAAGTAATTTTCCTCTATTTTAATCTCACTCTCCTTCACCTTTCTCCTCTTAAGTGGAACCTCCTCCACATCTGACTCTTCTATACTTGAGCTACATGTAAGTTCAACATCACCACTAGAGGAGCTAGAATAACAAGCCGCCGCTGTGTGTTTTACTTTATGCGCCTTTATAGCGCTCTCTTCCGCCTTTATAGCGGACTCTTTATGAACCTTCCGTTCTTTCCCCTTCCTTACTGTTTCAACATGCTTTCTCTTCTGAGTTTTTTTCTTCCCCTGGCTGGTCCCCCCTGCAACCACTTCCATCTCTTCAGTGGTCCAGAAGTTCTCATCTTCGCCAGATCCTTGTCTTCTTTGCATTGTTTTTTCTAAACCATTTTCTATTTTTTTGTCGAGAGACGCAGACACCTCTCCAAACATTTTTTCCATGTAGCTCTTCATTCTTTCCTCAAAAGTTCCTTCTGTACTTTCCATTTTATCAACAGAAAAAAATTGTACCTCCTATTCCAAACCTTTCCAATTTACTTTCAACCAAAAAATCACCTAAACAATCTGGCCACAGCTCAGCCTAAAGCTTCCTTTACATTGAAAATGTTATTCACCAAACACTGACAACTTATCACCAACTGTTCTCTTATAGTAAAACTGCCAAACCTCTCTCCTCACGTAATCAAACTTGACCTGCACCTGAACTGTTGATCGAATTCTGTCACAAGCTGACTCGCTTTATGACAGACTCCGTGTTAACCCCAAAATATGTCTGACAAAAAATCCATTACTAATGCACCTTCCCAACTAAACAAAATGGCCACAGCACGTTGCGTGCGTACGGCGCCCTTACTGTGACAAAATTATACCCAATTACAGCACGGTACGTTGGAACGCGCTCATGACAACTACCTTCCCTCGTCATAGAGAAGAAAGTGCGAGCCATGCCTCTGCATCTCCGTGCCTCGCACCCCACGCTCCCCGATTCAACTGTCAAATCATAACGGTAAGCTTTACGATACATTAAAGCCACATAAAAAGTCCTTTAACCCCCGTTAAAACAAGCTCACAAGTCATTCTTACAAGGTTTAAGCGATCGCTAACCTAAATTTATACATTTAAGTATTTCAAACCCCAAATATTTCACAAACATTTCAATTTCCTTTAAATAAACAAACTTCCTTTCAACCCTTTTTAAAAAAAGTCTATTAATGACATTCCCCATGTAAACATAAATACAAAATCCTTCCTAAACATTAATTCTTCAAACTTTTGATAACCAAAAAAGTTGTGACTTATCTGTGTCTGAGCAGCAACAAAAGAGGAAGATGGCTGCCCGTTCTGTCAGTATATGCATGTTCAACGTTCTAGAAGTTATTTGTATTCTAAATTCTAGTATTTGTTGCTGCTGTGTTTGGGAGCAAAAAAGGTATTATGCATAATATTGGCCTCCGGGCCTTGCTATAAAATCACTCACCTTGGTACACAGAATGGTATGCCTAGTGACCATTAACTATGGTCTATGCAAACGTATGCTGTTGGTCTGTCCTACATGCCTGGCCAAGACATTGAACAATGATTACAGATGTTGTAGATATTTGGACTGGAATGCCCAGGAGCTGAGAAGAGCAAGAAGAGAAGGCACTTGTCTGGGGATATCTTCTGGACATGGCCTACTCCTGCTGGAAACTCTCTTGAATATCAATTTGCCTCTGAAAAGAATTTGATGCTCTAGTTTTGGTAAAGACAAGTAGAGAGATACTGATGCCCATGGGGTTGCATTCCTGTGCACTGGAGCTTCGTGAACCTGCTAGAATCTACCAAATATGGGTAGAGAGTCACAGTGAAATTTGGTGCAAGCATTGTGTGGCGGGGTGCGCATGTTAAGGAAGTGGTGTCCAAGTCACTAGGAACAACCGTGATGCACCCAGATTAGAACAACAAAAAGGGAGAAGGTTGTGCATTCTTTTGAGTGATACAATCTACACAGTCAAACAGGGGAGCACCAGGGCATGACAGTGAGATGGTGGTGTGTGTGGCCACAACTAGGTCTGCATTGATGTAGTCCTCACAGCGCTCAGTGGGTGGGACGAGGAAGAGCACCTTGAACATCCCGCTTTTCATTCATGGTTTCCTAGAGCTGTACTCTCTCATTCCTGGTAGCTATCACCACTTGATATAAAGAGAAAATAGCAAGACCCCAGAGGTAAATACTTCTATTTAGGATAGAAGCGGTAATAGAAGTTAAACCTCTGGGTACTCTTTATCAGGCAGCCATTCTCCTGGTGGCACATGAAGCACCTTGATCTATAATTCTTGTGTTGATTTAGGACAGGTTCACATCCTGGAGGTCAGTCTCCTTAAGGTCTCATCAACAACAACCCTTTGTTTCCAGACCTTAGTCTGGTCCTGATTCTCTGGCTGGCTAGACAGAATTCCTGCTCATAGATCAATTATTTCTCAGGCGGGGCACCTTGGTTATATTTGAAGGAGAGCAAAATATCCTGGCTACCAGTTTATATTCATAAACAATGACAGTTGTTTTGGTGGTCAGACCAATTGGCCACTCAGAACTGATTCATTGCTTGACATTTTTCAGAGAAAAGAATTGGCTTCATGTGCAGTTCAGTTTGTATTTAATAATGATTAGCTACAAATCCGGCAGAGCAAAAGCACAATTTTTTTCTCCTCCAGAATACAGAATTATACTCCTAGGCGCAACCTCAGATCTCAATCTCCTAGAGGTTACCAAATTCTAGAGGAAGAGACTACGGGGAACTAGGTTTGCTGTTTTGGCTTCCGGTACTTGGAACTCTTTTCCAGCCAATATTAGACCAGAAACCTCCTAGGAGCAATTTAGAACTCTGCAAAAAACATGGCCTTTCAGACGAGCCTATGATTAAGCCATATTTCAGCCCTGTCACTTGTGTCTCAGCACCATGACACCTTTTGGTGAACGTGCGCTTTAGAAGTTCCACATAACATTACATAACATCACATAACATCACATAACATCACATAACATCACATCACATCACATCACATCACATCACATCACATCATATACCTAATAAAGATCTCATAATGTTCTCAGTATCTCTGACTCCCTGATGTTGCTAGCCATCTCATAATACTATCAGGGATGTCCATTGCACTTAGACCGTCCCTCAGCCAATCAGATACTATTTCTGGACTTCAGTTCTCTTCTACCATAGCTGACAAATGTCGATGGGCAGTCAGGACATATCAGTTGGTGAGGCGATAGCAGTGGTTATGTGATTAGTCAGACTTTGTCTAGGGAATGCTTCTATGAAGATCACAGACTAACCTGTTCAAGCTGCTCCTATCCAATGAGATGTGCACAAAGTAACATCTATTCAAGTGGAAATATTGTTGAGTCAAACAAGACAACATTGGCTACAGTGGTCTGTGCAGGGAGTGGGAGAGCCAAGAGGAGCACAGAGCTATTCAACAGAAGGGCAGTCCTAGTGAGCTGTGTAGCGAACATATTAGCCGCATCTGACACTTCCAAGAATAAAGAGACGAGTTGTACCTAATTCTGCTATTGAAGCATTTTTGTTTTTTTCCGCCGTACCAGAAACTTCCAGGGGATGGTAATACAACAGCAGATACACTAACACTTGCTCTGAAACTTAGAACCTGATTTGCTATTTGATGGGTGGCTCGCCATTTCTTAGGGTGGGTGAGGATATTGTGTTCGCCATATTGTGAGCTCACTGCCGTCCCTGCGGTGACAGAAAGCTTGGTGAGCAGCCTTCATACGTCAGTTGGCCCCTTACTAATTGTTTATGTTTTTCAAAAATAAAAAATATACTTATGGCCTTGACACTCTGGCAGCTTTTTCCCAGGGTGTGGAGATATTATTTTCTGTTCAGCACCAACAGGTGATCACTGGTGGTCCCAAACAGGAAAAAAAACATTAGCTCATCCACTCAAAATTGGGCATTCTGATGTGATGTTCTGAAACTGATGACAATACTGTGTCAAGCTGTTGGTGTAAAGTTACCTACGATGGAGATGGCAGAGGCACCAGTGTCGGAAACCAGATGGTCCATCTGACTTTAAATAGAGCAGGCAGACCGACGGTTTGAGGGGTAAGCTACTCTGCCACTTTTGTGTCAGAGTACCATGTCTTCCAAACTATCTTCAAATCTTCAACTGGATCCCCACTAAGTCAAGAAAGAAGATCACCCACACACTTGTCAGCAGCAAAATCGACTACGGAAATGCACTCAACGCCGGCATCACCCAGAAACTCCCTCCGCAAGAAACCGCAGAACATCCAGAACACTTCCGCCAGACTCATCCGCAGTATCCCCGCCGCAACCACATCATCAACCACCTAAGAGACCTCCACTGGCTCCCAGTCAACAAAAGAATCCCTTTTAGGCTCCTCATACACACTTACAAAGACCTGCATGACACAGGACCTGTGTACCTCAACCACCGCCTCGCATTCCACATACACACCAGAGACCTCTGCGCTGCCCAACTGGCCCTGGCCACCACCCTACATATCTGCAAGACCACAGCCGGAGGAAGATCCTTCTCCTACCTCACAGCAAAGACCTGGAACACCCTGCCTCTCTAGGTCAGGCAATCATCATCACTGCCTCAATTCAGGAAGGACCTCAAGACCTGGCTCTTTGACTGAACCACAGCACCTCGACTACCCAGCGCCTTGAGACCCTTACAGTGAATAGTCGTGCTTTACAAGCCATTGATTGAAACTATAAATCAGGCTATTAGTATTTGAACTGCTATGACAAAGGGACTCATGTGCCTACTTGTGCTGAATACTCACCACAAAAATGGAAAGTCACCATTCCCTCCATTGGAATATTAGACTTTTTTTGGCGGGTGGCAAGGAACACAGATTGACAGATTGACAGTTATTCCCTTGGGCTTCCTCGCTATTTTATTCTGCCTGGGGATTGCTTTACCACATTGTCTTCTCTGACACATATTCACCAACCTGCAGACTTTCTTCTGTTGAACACCCCACTTATACTGATGTATAAAGATATGTGATGCATGATTTTTTTCATTGAGCAATATCATACCCGTTTTTAACTACGAGCTCTGCTTTGTGCCTGATGTGATCCTGACCAGATCACTGTTTACATATGTGACATATTGTGGAACTGGGAGTAAAATGTTTCTCTCTGATATAACCTGCATGAAATCTGCATACCTAGTGATTCTGAAATTTGGAATCAAACCATTATAGGTGAATCCTATTCAACCACTATCTTTTGTTCAAGGTTCAAAAGGATCATCATCCACAGATTTCTTGAATGATAGAGGTAAATACATGTTTTGCCTTCACCTTGGGTTTTACAATTCTGTTATTTCTTGAAAGCCCCATCAGAAGATGTTCCTTGAGGGGCAAAGTTTTCTTAATCTCAACCTCAATTTGTTGCCCTTGGTGTGGGCCCAGTCACAGTATGATTTCATTTGAAAGTGTTATTTAATTAGCTCTGATAGGTAAAGACAGTGTTTTTGTCTCATTTTGTGAACTTGATGCCCGAGGGACCGAAATGCTAATGATCGCAGCGCCCATGTGTTATAATGAGTTAGACTGTTGTGTCTCCTCAAGAATTTATGGCTGAACAGATGGGGGGTGAGGGGGCAGTGAATTCAGCTCCTTCTTGTCTGCCTTGTTGTACTTGCTGCTCTAGTCATGGTTTCAGAGGTGAGCAGAGGGTGGTGTTAGAATAAAAATGTCTTAGCTGTGCTGCTTTTGTATTGTACGACTAAAGTTAGCCTTTGCGGCAACATTTTATGTTTGGCTGCCATTTTGAGCCATGTCGAAACTAATTAGTCTCTGTCTCTGCTGAAAGCAGCTGCGGTAGTTTTAATTTCTCCAAGGTTGGGCCTTGCTGTGCTAATGAATACACTGTTCTTATTAGTGCATACCTTTCCCACTAGATAGAGGCTTGCTCCCACTAGTCCAGGGGTGGGCACAGTCAGAACGACCTTTAGCATAGAGATAGTGTGTGCCCGGTGTCAGGATCGAAACTCATCCTTCTGTACTTTCTTTGTCTAGCGGCCTCCAACTGGAAATTTCCAGTCTGGGCGTGCCTTCATTGGTTCTGAATCGTACATAATGTATCACCATGTTTGCTGAATGTCAATCCTCTCTGCAGCACCCCTAAGCGACTGGGCAGATTGGGCTCCACTCGAGTGTACCTAAATAAATACTTGGTTTGTATTCTCTACTGTCTGACTGACTCTTCATTTGTATGGAAGGCTGAGAGGTGGTCGCAAGTGACCCAGGTGGCCCTAATCGGGTCACTTCCTTCAGTTGGCGCCTCAACAGAGACTCCATCAGGAGACTCATCCCCTCCCGTGAACGGGTGGGGAGGTGGGGCCATCGTCCGGTCGGACGGACAAATCAGGGATCCCTGTACAAGGAGCATTGTTTGCTGGCAGCTGCCACTTCTGTCCCGCCAGACGGTGCCTCACCCAGCAGTCATCCCAACTGGGGTCCTGAATGGCGAAACCCTTGGATGTGATTGTTTGGTCCGAAGAGTTGGCAGTGGAGAATAAATTTGTTTGACCTGTGTGTACCAGGTGAGTTTCTTTTGGCTCTTTGTGAATATGGTACCATTTTGGTTTGTATTTGGCATGGTCTAAGGACCAATTTTGGTACAAAGTGTTTGTGAACACTTTGTCAGGCAACATAACGAATTTGGCTTCCTTTTGAAAATGCCTGGGTTTAGCAGATTCTTGGTTTCTTATTGTCGTTGTTGCTCTGCAGATGCTCAATTGGAAGAAAGTCAGTCGGCGCCTCCAGAAGGCACTCCGAACTTTGATGTGTATGTGAAGCAAGGCCTTGGCCCTATTATGTTTAGTACGCGATGGCACAAATATACGAGGGACAATGCCGAGTTGCAGTGGCTGTTGACGGGTACTTTTGATGGACAAAAAATTAGGGTTTTACAGGAGAAGTTGTTTGCAAAACGAAGTAGGTGGTCTATGTTTGATTCTCTTCGAACGTGGCAAAAGGAGGCTAAGCAGAGGCGAATGAAAGGAGAGAAAGAGGCCCGTAAGGGGAGAATGCAAACATTGACTCAGAAAGCTGTAGCACATGATGGAGAGAAACAAGAGATAGGAATTGAATGTGAAGATAGAAGGTTTCGATTGAATATCGATAAATCTTATGTGGCCCAAGAAGAAATTGATTAATTTGTGGAACAAATGTTAGATACTCGATCCCCACCCCATATGCCCTGCAGAGTATAATAATAACAAATAATAATAAAGAAACTTATAAAAGGCACAACTACCCTGTATGGAGTGTCCCGGCGCTAACACGGACATTGATAGAGATAGTGGTCAATTAACCTTAGTCATTATGACTAAGGAGCCAAGTTTTCAGGGCCTTTCTATATTCTTGTTCAGACTGCAATGTGCGTAGTTGAAGAGGAAGGTTATTCCAGCATTTAGAGGTCCACACCTCGAAAGTCCTTCCCCCAATTCTGGCTTTCGTGAAACAGGGGTGGTAAGGTATCATTTGTGGTTAGACCTAAGAGATCTGTTCTGCTAGTAAGGATGAAGTCTCTTCCTCAAATAGTTGGGCCCCCTTCCTTGAAGTGCCCGTAAAGCAAACATAAGAACCTTGAATTCAATGCGCCTGGCCACCGGTAGCCAATGCAGTTGTCTCAGGTAAGGAGAGATACGTTTGCAAAGGGGAACCTTGCAGACCAGTCTGGCCGTTGAATTATGCACTATCTGAAGCCTACAAATCAGACCAATTGGCAGACCCATTAGAGACCGTTAGCATAATCAAGGTGGGAAGTGATTAGGGCGTGCACACAGATTTTACGTGCTGCCTCAGGCAAGTAATCAATGAATTTCCTAATGATTTTTATCTTGCCGAAGCAGGCCGCAGATACTTGTTGAACCTGGGTTGCAAGGGACAGATCTTTATCCCACCTAATTCCTAGATTCTTAACTGAGTCCTTGGGGTGGCGGGGGGGGATCCTAAGTCAGCTGGCCACCATAATGCTGAGGAGGGTATTAACGCTTGATTAAAAAACAAGACCTCCATCTTGTCAGCATTAAGTTTAAGAAAGTTAGTGCTCATCCAGACATAGATGTTTTTTAGGCATAGTTTCAGAGAGTCAAAGGAAGGTGCAGACACTCCACTGAAAGTGAACATCAGTTGTGTGTCGTCAGCATAAGATGTCACTTTGATCCCAGTGTCGGCGATGAGCTCCGCGAGCGGAGTCAAGCAGATGTTGAAAAGTAGCGGGCTCAAGGCCGACCCCTGTGGTACCCCCCACTCGAGTGGTTTTGCGGTGGAGGTGTAAGGGGGATCGAGACCTGTTGTACTCGGCCATGTAGGTAAGACGCAATCCAGTCAAGCGCTGTCCCCTGGATGCCGATTTGCTTTAGGCGATCCAGTAAGAAGGAATAGGACACTGTGTCAAACGCTGCTGACAGGTCGAGTAGTATCAACATGACCGCCGTGCCCCCATCTACCGTCCATCGGATGGCATCTGCCATCTCAATCAGTGCTGTTTCTGTGCTGAAACCAGGGCAAAATCCGGACTGGGAATCATGGAGTATACCGTTTGACTCAATGAAAGTCGCCAACTGCTGGTGCGCTAGCTTTACAAGAATTTTAGCAGGGGCAGGCAACAGAGAAATGGTCCTATAATTACTGGTGACTGTAGGGTCAGCATTAACTTTTTTTAAAATAGGGAAAGGAAATGCATGTTTCCAGGCCGCTGGAAAGACCCCCTTTCTCAGCAAAGAATTCCAGATGGCATTCAGGGGAGGATTGAGCAGCTTAGCCAAGGCGCGATATTGTTTCGCTGGCCAGGAATCGCCAGGTTACCCGGATTTGCATTTCTGGAGTTCCCCCAAATAGGCTTCTAATGAGATAGTAGCAAATTCCGAGAACACTCGCTGAGTGTCACTGGAGCTACTAAAAATGCCCTCTCCAGAGTGAGGATGTGCTGCTGGAAAAGTTGTATAGATCTGGGATATTTTCTCCTCAAAGATATCTGATAATTTATTACAAAATTCCTGTGATGGAGTGATAGAGTGGGTAAGTGCTGTCGGGTTAGTGAAGGACTTCACAACCTTAAAAACCTCTCTTGAAGAGGTCTTGGCACTGGCAATACATTCAGTAAAGACATCTCTTTTAGCTCTGCAGAGTAGTTTGCGATATTCTTTAAGTGCTGCTCGATAATAGATTTTATCTTCCGGAGAGTACAATAATCTCCATTTGCGCTCTAGCCTTTTACATTCACTTTTTTTGGTTCTAACATTTGCTGAGAACCAAGGCGGTCTCCGGGGTGCAATTATATTGAGGGCGTCACTAACCCATGCATTAAGGTTCATGATGCTGTTCTCGAGATTAGTAGATGAGGAGGGCTCTCAAGAGTGGGGTCAGGGACTCTAGGGATACCCTACTCCAATTCCTTCTCAATTCATTTGGCCTGGATGTGACCCTTAATTCACCAGTCAGGTGTACATGAAAAGGGATCAAGAAATGGTCCGACCAGATGACCGGCTCAGGGGGAAGGACCGAGAGGTCTGATATATTCTAGCAAATCAAATCTAGTATATGACCAGCTTTATGAGTAGGGGATGTGACTAGTTGGATCATGTTGCAGCCTGCAAGTGCAGAGATAAAATTAGCACTATAAGAGCAAGATGGATCATCCACATGAAGGTTTAGATCACCCAGGATGGTGAAATTAGAGTAGCGTATGCTAGCCTGTGCAATGTGATCCACAAGGAAGAGGGAGGCACTATGACAACAATTCGGGGGTCTATAAAGGAGAAGCCCCGAAAAGGAGAAGCCCCGAAAAGGAGGTGGTGGCCGATAATTTAATACAGAAAGGAAGTCCTTCAATACTGCCTATCCCGTCAAATTTGGAAAACGCGATTTCCCAAGTGTTTTTATAAATGATCGCCAACCCACCACCTGGTCTATTGTCATGTCTATTTGCGCATATTATATCATAGCCATGGGGAATAGCTAAAGCTACTGCAGGATTAGCGTCTTTCCGAAGCCAAGTCTCCATCAGGTACATGAGATCCCAGTTGTTATCTCTTAGAGACGGATGGATGTCTAATGCATGTTTCGGTAGAGATCTACAATTAATAAGGCAGGCTTTTAATTTGACGGACCTGGAAGGCTTTGGGTAAATCGTCCGTAGCACCTTGTTCTGCCTAGAGTAAACTTTGGAGTTACGGCAGAACTTGCAAGCATGGCAAGAATAGATCACATCAGGGTCACAGAGCTCAGGATGTGTCAGGTTCTGGCAAGTGGGTAGCCTGAGAGACAGAAGCTCATCACGAGTCCAACAAAGTGTATGTTCCCCAAAATTTTGGGCAGCATGGCTGGCCCTGGTCGCTGTTCGGGTGCGGACGGGCGCAGATGGGCTTGCCTTTGACGTGCCGCCGGCGCATCCGCTGGGCGTCGGCGCCATCAGCCCTTAAAGTAGGCAGGTTCCAGAGAGCAAACCAGGAGACTAGAGCATCACCCTTACAAGATGGCAGCTCGAAAAGGCACACAGGAAGTGAGGGAAATGAGAGGATCTTCCCCTGAACCAGACTGAGACCCTCCACACAATCAGCACAGGCAGCTGCGGTGGACTGGGGCGCAGGCGGTGAAAATGCAATAAAGATCAAAAGCAGAGTAAGTAAATTTCAGTTATTTTAAAAGCAAGGTTGAAAACGGGAGTAATATTTCACTAGCATGCACGAGATTGTCATAATACAAATAGTGTTTAAAGTTAAGCACAAAGCAGCACCTAACAAAGAAAGCGGGGTATGGCAGCACCTGTCACCATGTGTGCTTGCCACTAGCTCCCTGTCCGCTGCGCGTCGGCACCATCAGCCCCTAAAGTAGGCAGGATCCAGAGAGCTCAGCTACCCGGTTCTTGTGTATCCGCAGTTTCTGCATCTGTTACTGTTAATCGGACTACCTTGGCCATGGCACCTCCATTCCTCTTGTTGCCTTCGCCGTCTATGGCAACCATGACTGTTAGTACTCCTGCAACTTCTAATGCTTCGGGGTCTCTTTCGCCAGCTCTTACACCTGCAATGCAGCCGGCAACGACATTAGTGCAAGTTACTGTTGTTTCTACTCCCACTGCATTCTTCCATCCCCCGACATTACTGAGTAGTGGGACACCAGTACGTGGATTTGAAAATAGAGACTGGACAAAATTTAAGGAACATATCGGGCAGACGTTTATCCAATCTGATTTGGGAGATGAGGAGAAAAGGGTAGTAGCTAATGAGGCTGCCCAATGGGCTCGGAATCCCATTTGTGGTGTGGAAGATGTGTGCAGTGTGGTGAAAGATTATGAGCCTTTTGTACAACAGCATGCTCTGAAGCACATGTCCGCTACTTTGATCGGTCTTTGGGAGCAGTGTTTTAATGATGCGGCACTGCGAATTCTATATGATATTAAGGATCACGTATACGTTACTGATATGACACCTGGTCAATTTTTTAGTAATGTTGCGACAGTGGTTACTTATTGGGGTAGACTGCTTGAGAAGAGTCTCCCCTGGTATCTCAGTTTCCGATGCAGAAGGTTCATCCTATCCATCATCCCAAAACACCAGAGCTAAGGATCAGCATGATATCGTTACTAGACCAGGGGTAGCGGCCTGTTTCCAAGAACAATGGGTTTATACTCCGTGGAAAAGGAGTAAAGTACTGTCTCTTAAGACTCAGTTACCTGACCCTAGGAAGAATCCCACTGCTTAATATAAAAAATTGACTGAAGCTGCCTCTTCAACAGTGATGGCGCTGGCTGATATTGAAAATGTTCTTTGGCTTACTGTTTCCGGTCGATATTTGGAGACAAGTACACACACAGGATCAAGTTGCTGAATTGGGTGGTACATGTGACCAAATTAAGGTATGGAATCAGGAACGGAAGCCAGGTGATAAGCCTGGAGCAACCATACAGGCTACTCAGACCAATCACAATGCTTCTGCCATGCAGCCTCATGATTGGTTTGGAGAGTCGGTGAGCCTGGGTGCTTCCGGTGCTACCAGTCCCGAGACTGAGGACGGAGGAGAGGCAGCGGCGTCATTTACAAGTACGTTTTTTTTCACCACCCACTATGGTGCAAGGGTGCCTGCGTTGGCGCTAGGCAGCTGAATTTAGCTCCAGCACTAGGGAAAACACAGGGGTGCGCCAAATCATTGTAAATATGGCAAATCCCTGCATTTTCAGAATGGTGGAGTGTGGCGTTAGCAATTTTACCTGAACGCCGCACTCTACCATTCTATTGTAAATATTCCCCACAGTATATTCATATTTCCACATACAGAGCTGGGGTGTGGGGCAACTCCAAAAGTGATGCCATTCAGTCAGAAGAAAACAGGTTTTGCAGAAAAGTCCCGGCGGTCCCTATGTCATCCTCTCATTGAATCTGCCATGAAGAACTGGGCGTCCAATACATAGAGGATTACATCAGAGCATGGCCTGCCTTATTATGCGGCCAATATGGAAAAACAAGAAAGCCAGTTTGACCAAGGACATAATTATAGACTGCCTCAAGTTGGCGGGGCTGGGATTTCTTCTGCCTAGGGGCCTCCTCAGGGCTTAATCCGGTACTGTATAATACTCATGGATTTCCCACCACAGATCACTGGCACCTTTAGGTCATTTTGGAATTTGGTCAATAAATCATAAAATAAGTATACATGTGCAAGGTTAATAAAACGAGATCTTCCTTTAGCCTTCCATTATACAAGTATTTACCTAGCCTGCAGGTTGATTATTCGCTATGGGCCCTGGAGGGCCATTCATGGCTTTACCCAAATAGGAAACCCTTTAGCATCTCAAAATATTTCCTGCATTATTTTGTCCTCTACAGCTTTCCCACATTTTCTCCACTTCTATCCCTATTACTTGCGTTTCCTCTCGGACGCCTAACTGCACTCCCCTGCGTCTGATATATGTCTACATTTTATAACAGTTTAAATGACTGATCACCCATCTTACATTCTACATAAAATGTATGTATGTGTCTGTTCTTGAGTGAGGCCTATGTTATCCTTTATGTTATATACAAATAAGTGTGCACCAATCACTGCCCCAAGTCTCGGAATATACAGCTTGTTGCTGATGTCTGGCAATTCCATTATGAAGAATGCCAAGCCTTTGCTGCCCTCTCTTTTGTAAGGAGGCCTTTTTAGATTGCACATAATGATCCGGGTAATGGAGCAATAGTCTCACTTAGAACAGAGACCAAAATAGCTACACCCAACATCTTTATTAACCTACTTAATTAAACTCATTGCTTCTGTAAGCAACTGATAGAAGGGTAAGAAAATGGAGGTGCTTCGTTTATATAGCCTTCAGTAGCATTCACTCTTCCAATCAGCTTTTACTTTACCCTTAGATAAGTGGGTGCTATTGGATGCCATCACAAGGGCAGACAGCCAGGGATAGGTGTATCAGACAGGCAAGTGTTGACTTCTGTTCTGATATTACAATAAATGTGTTGGAAATGGAGGGGTCAGACCCTGCCACTTTACAGAATTTCTTCTGCAGACTTCAGGGATACCTGGGGACCAACTGCTGCACTTTATCACTGTCAGATTCAGAACATACGGATTTGGGGGCCTCTTTCACGATAAACTGACGCATCGGTAGGGATGCGTCAGTTTCCTTGCACCTGTGTGAAATGCCCTTGCGACACCATAGATGTGCTGTATTTATATTACAGGGCTTCATGGTGGAAGGATTAACGGACGCGTCAGCTGACGTATCTATTGGTGTAAAAGAGACGCATTGCTGGAGTTAGTTGTAAAACTGACTCAACTCCCGCATTGCGTCAGAACATACAGGCGAGTTCCCTTGCAAAAGCACTGTGTCAATCCTTACGCCTGGTCTGAGCAGGCGTAAGGATTTTGGTGCAGTGAAGTTGTAGAGTGACTCAGTAAAATGTTGTAAATTTCACCGTGCCAATTTTGTGTGGCTATTTTGCACGGGAACGCCTATTCTGCATACATTATACCTGGCGCAGATATAATGTGACGCAGAGCTCTACAAACTGACTCATTGATAGACCCAAAGCATTAGTTTGTAGATATGGTAAAAAGTGACGCACCAACAAAGCAAGTCATCGGAGTGAATCCCAGGCAAGACCATATTTCCTAAAGTAACGTAGAATACGCATGTAATTTTTAAAGTCTTGGTCTGGCCATGGATATCGAATGCTACTTTATCCCACACAATACCATCAATAATTGGGAAGGCCAAAATGTTTACAGTGATCAAGATAAATACAGCCAAATGGCTGATTGGGAATGTAAAGTTAAGTATGTGGTGGGCGTGAGACAGTAGGAGGTTTAATTTGTTGACAAATGTCACAAGAAAGTCCATAACCCACGCCATCAAAAACGTTGCTATAAAAGCTAAATTGTCGCAGTCACGCCAGCATGGGCAGAAGCCACGCCTTCATGTGCGGCACTGATTAAAGAAAGTATGTGGTTCTCGTTGGGAATCAGCCATTACCCAATGAATGGTATAGTTGCGAATGGAATTTGATCAGACGTCAAGTGATATGTATAATATGAAGGTAAACCTTGGGAAAACTCTGTTCCATCCTTCGTCGCAGTGATAGCTGCCAGAATATCATCATCAATTTTAGCCATTGACCTAGTGACTCCTGCTACTGAACAAGTGGCTACTGCAGATTTGTCTGCCTCGTCAGCCAATGAATTACCAACAGCATGAGCTCCCACAAGCTGATGCCCTAATGTGTGAATAACATTTGTGAGCGGTAAACGTTCCTTAAGAGCAGCTGCTTGGACACAAAGCGTTTTATGCTTTATTGCGCTACCTTTGGAATCATGAAAATCAATTTGTGTCCAGAAGAACAAATTATCACTGAAGGATTTTACACAGTAAAAAGAATCACACACTACTAGTGTTAGAACATCAGGATCAGCAAACTCAAGAGCCAAAACCAAAGCACGCAACTCAGCCAATTGTACCGTGCAATCCCCAAGGGATTGTGTGTGCACCAAGGAAGATTTGAAATCACCTTCTACTATTGTGCCTGGCACAATTGCGCAGCCTTCTGAATACGCATTTTTAGAACCAATGTCTGGATGTGCAGACCCATCAATGTAAATAATACATCTGTATTGATCAAGAGGCAGCACTGATAAAGGAGGAGGATGAACATGTTCATATTGTTAAAACTCCTGTGTCTGCAAAGAAGGGTCAAAGATAAAATTGGCATCAGCGGACATCAATGAACTAGCCTATTGTATCCAACATGGATGTAAAGCCTTAGAATTTAGAACACTTGCCTTCTTTACAGCTTCTAAAGCAGGCACTGGCGAGACCATGAAAATGCCTTTTCTCTGAGCCAGAGAGCGTTCTTTAAGGATCGCCATCTGTACAGCGGTCAAAACCTTTTTTGTAGGACAAAAACACAACTCTGCTGAAGTATACAAATGTGATTTATAAGCAATGGGGGCCGTGTCCCCCATCATTAAAAGTCACATAAGTAAAACCTAATGCACCTGGTACAATCCATATGACCAAATTTGTGGTATTGTCTTGTTAACAAGAACTGGGTCGCAAGCAGATCAGACTGCCAAGACCTAAGTATTGCGGAATGTTCTGGAAGCCAACTGGAAGAAGTAATTTAGGGTTTTATTAATCGAAAAGAGGTTTGATACGCTGGGCATAATCATGAATGTAATTCATCCCGAAATAAAAAAACCCTGCAAAGATTGAAATTTTTTAAGGGTCGATGTAGGTTGCAATTGAGCACACTTCTCCAAGAAGTGGGGAGCCAACCCCTTACCTTCATTATTGAGCTCATAAACAAGGAAAAGAACTGCCAAAAAGGCAATATGAGACTAGGCAAAATTACATTAGTAGCCTAACTGCTTGAAATGTGTGACAATGGTATCAATACGCATAAGATGAGGATTTATCTCATCATCAGTCAAATAAATGTCATACACTTGCGAAAAGGCATCAGGGTCAATCTCATGAAAAATTGAAACAGTGCATGCAGCAAACACACCAGGGCTATTCTTATATCCCATAGGCAATCTCGCATATCCTCTCTGATTGCCTAGGGCACTGAATGCGGTCAAATCATGGCTCTCTGGAGACAAAGAATTGCTGAAGAAGCTGTTGGAAATATCCAAAGTGGTCTTATATTTCTTTTGAACAATGTTATTCACTAATGAAGAGCTATGTGTGTTCTGAACCGCAAAGGTACGGACATGTCTGTTCAAATGTCTGTAGTCTAAAACTATACGATATGAACCATACGATTTTAATATTGGAAAAAGAGGACTATTCATTGAAGAAGCACAGGGTTCAATCTCACCCTGATATTCCAATTTCACCTACGGTCGCCTTTGTGTCACGTTTAATTGGATACTGCGGTTGGGGCTGTGGTGTGGAACGCAAAGGAATCACATAAACAGGGGAATCCTTGTCCCAACCTTCCTGATTGCGAAACAATGCCGGAGCCAGGGATAATGTCCTCTCCGAAGCTTAAGTCATTTTATCGTCATCAGGTATGTATTGTGAAAAACTGGGTAGGATAAAATCGTCTCCGCTGGAGAAAGCAAGGACAAAAGGGGGAGGTCAATTAACCTCCGCCAATGAAATGTGAGATTTTGCCAAAAGACTGCTTTACCTGCACGTTTAATATCACCTTCAATTTGGAGGCTTACTTCATAAAGCCTATCAGTAGGAGCAACTCGAGTATCAGCTGTTTCAACAGTAATAAAAGTGTTAGTCATTTTCGGCTCCAGATGCTGGTGGAGTGTCTGCCGCACTAAGGTAACCTATGCCGCACTGTCGAGGAGGGTCACCTCCCAACTCCTATCTAGGGGGAGGGTTTTCACCGTCTAAGGCATACTTTGCTGTCAAAGCGGCAACTTTTTTCTTCTGAAATGGGGCACGATATTGAGGTGGTTCCGCCTGCTTGACTTTTATGTCAAACTCGCGCTGCGGGTCACGTCTTACTTGCATAGACTCGCCTTGTTTGCAATCCTGTCGTCCTCCACCACCGAATTGTTGATCTGACAATTCCTGAAAGGAATGAAGAGAATGAGGATCGGAAACCTGGAAACTCTCTGGTGTTTTAATTTTTGAGCAGTCACGCAAATCATATCTACGTTCAGAAGAGTCAGGTGGAGACATCCTGCACGAGAACCAGGCTTCTGTTGTTGCTTCCAATGGTTCTTGTTCCAAGCCTTTTTAGGAAAGGCTGGATGACCCTCCTTATCAGGAGGGGTTTTACTCTGTGCCTGTTTAAATGGTCGAATCCCCAAGCTATTGTGACCTAGGACGTATACACATCCTCAATAATAATCGGCAACTGTTGTTGCTTATTCATGTCTGCCACCTCCACTAGGCGTTGACGTACTTGTAAGCAAACTGCCTCACCTTTAATGTTGGCCAGAATCATATCGGAGACAATAGGGAATATTCCCACTAACTTCAACCCCAAATCCAGGGCTGGACCAGCCCCATGCTCATCCTGTACCTCTTTCAGAACGCTCAGCAGAACGCTCATGGAAGCGGTGCCAAAGCACAGTGTATACACCGAAGCGAACACCGTCCCCCAGGTGGCGCAGTCAGCTAAAGAAGGAATCAGACCACTTAGCAAACTCATCGTAAGGATCCTGTGTTTCTCAGCAGGAGTCTTATGTGGAAAAACCGCCTCAAGCTGCTCAAATTGTTTGTGAAAGCCGAAACGGACAGTTATCGCGATTTGGAGGACGTTTACCCATCACCAAGTTAATCATGATGGGACTAATCACAAGTCCCCAGCCATATCCTTATGGTGGAGGAGCAGCTCCATCCGGAGCTGCTTGAAGTGCACAAGACATAAACTGTATGGCTCATCTATGAAGATGAATCAACTGTGTGTACAATTGACGCAGCTCTGCGATGGTAACATTGAGATAATTTGGATGTGGTGTAAAACCAGCCAAAACAGGCCAGGTGGCCCCATCGATAGACAAGGGGCCCATTTGAACAGAAGAAACAGGGTGAGGAAGGGCTCCATTAAACCAAATCGTATGCTCCCATGATGTCAATGGAACTTCAATTAATGCATAAGGACGATACGCTGCTGGAGGTGCAGCGTGCTTATATTCATGAAACAAATTGTCATTTCCATCTACTGCAGGAATTGTAGCCCAAGAATAAAATACCTCAAAGCGGAATACTGGATCAGCCTCAACCAACAAAACAATGTTTGCCCCTGCATTGGGGATCCCATGTTGAGTTAAGAAAGCTGTAACCGCAGCGCAGTTATGTGCCGCAATTGCGACCGCTTGTGCCATGTTTACAAAGTATGCAAAAACAACAATTGATGGACAGAATGCAGAACAATGTCATACATTCACCCCAGTATAGAGATCTGGGCCTAAATCCATCGTTTTTTTGCTCACCATGCCATTCCAGTTTGAACCCAGCCATATGCAAATCAGTCTTGACCCTGTGCCCCATGGGAACAGTCCAGCCCGAACTGCCAAGCCAGGTCCTCCCTGGAATGGAAACAAGCATCCTAGGACCGGTTTCGGGCTTTCAGCCCTCGTCAGCCAGGATAGCTTGATTCCAGTGGCATGGAGAGCAAGGGACTCACGTCTGAGCATACCCTTCCCACTCGGGGTAACAAATGCAAAAACAACAATTGATGGACAGAATGCAGAACAATGTCATACATTCACCCCAGTACATAGATCTGGGCCTAAATCCATCGTTTTTTTGCTCACCATGCCATTCCAGTTTGAACCCAGCCATATGCAAATCAGTCTTGACCCTGTGCCCCATGGGAACAGTCCAGCCCGAACTGCCAAGCCAGGTCCTCCCTGGAATGGAAACAAGCATCCTAGGACCGGTTTCGGGCTTTCAGCCCTCGTCAGCCAGGATAGCTTGATTCCAGTGGCATGGAGAGCAAGGGACTCACGTCTGAGCATACCCTTCCCACTCGGGGTAACAAATGCAAAAACAACAATTGATGGACAGAATGCAGAACAATGTCATACATTCACCCCAGTACAGAGATCTGGGCCTAAATCCATCGTTTTTTTGCTCACCATGCCATTCCAGTTTGAACCCAGCCATATGCAAATCAGTCTTGACCCTGTGCCCCATGGGAACAGTCCAGCCCGAACTGCCAAGCCAGGTCCTCCCTGGAATGGAAACAAGCATCCTAGGACCGGTTTCGGGCTTTCAGCCCTCGTCAGCCAGGATAGCTTGATTCCAGTGGCATGGAGAGCAAGGGACTCACGTCTGAGCATACCCTTCCCACTCGGGGTAACAAATGCAAAAACAACAATTGATGGACAGAATGCAGAACAATGTCATACATTCACCCCAGTACAGAGATCTGGGCCTAAATCCATCGTTTTTTTGCTCACCATGCCATTCCAGTTTGAACCCAGCCATATGCAAATCAGTCTTGACCCTGTGCCCCATGGGAACAGTCCAGCCCGAACTGCCATTCCAGGTCCTCCCTGGAATGGAAACAAGCATCCTAGGACCGGTTTCGGGCTTTCAGCCCTCGTCAGCCAGGATAGCTTGATTCCAGTGGCATGGAGAGCAAGGGACTCACGTCTGAGCATACCCTTCCCACTCGGGGTAACAAATGCAAAAACAACAATTGATGGACAGAATGCAGAACAATGTCATACATTCACCCCAGTACAGAGATCTGGGCCTAAATCCATCGTTTTTTTGCTCACCATGCCATTCCAGTTTGAACCCAGCCATATGCAAATCAGTCTTGACCCTGTGCCCCATGGGAACAGTCCAGCCCGAACTGCCAAGCCAGGTCCTCCCTGGAATGGAAACAAGCATCCTAGGACCGGTTTCGGGCTTTCAGCCCTCGTCAGCCAGGATAGCTTGATTCCAGTGGCATGGAGAGCAAGGGACTCACGTCTGAGCATACCCTTCCCACTCGGGGTAACAAATGCAAAAACAACAATTGATGGACAGAATGCAGAACAATGTCATACATTCACCCCAGTACAGAGATCTGGGCCTAAATCCATCGTTTTTTTGCTCACCATGCCATTCCAGTTTGAACCCAGCCATATGCAAATCAGTCTTGACCCTGTGCCCCATGGGAACAGTCCAGCCCGAACTGCCAAGCCAGGTCCTCCCTGGAATGGAAACAAGCATCCTAGGACCGGTTTCGGGCTTTCAGCCCTCGTCAGCCAGGATAGCTTGATTCCAGTGGCATGGAGAGCAAGGGACTCACGTCTGAGCATACCCTTCCCACTCGGGGTAACAAATGCAAAAACAACAATTGATGGACAGAATGCAGAACAATGTCATACATTCACCCCAGTACAGAGATCTGGGCCTAAATCCATCGTTTTTTTGCTCACCATGCCATTCCAGTTTGAACCCAGCCATATGCAAATCAGTCTTGACCCTGTGCCCCATGGGAACAGTCCAGCCCGAAATGCCAAGCCAGGTCCTCCCTGGAATGGAAACAAGCATCCTAGGACCGGTTTCGGGCTTTCAGCCCTCGTCAGCCAGGATAGCTTGATTCCAGTGGCATGGAGAGCAAGGGACTCACGTCTGAGCATACCCTTCCCACTCGGGGTAACAAATGCAAAAACAACAATTGATGGACAGAATGCAGAACAATGTCATACATTCACCCCAGTACAGAGATCTGGGCCTAAATCCATCGTTTTTTTGCTCACCATGCCATTCCAGTTTGAACCCAGCCATATGCAAATCAGTCTTGACCCTGTGCCCCATGGGAACAGTCCAGCCCGAACTGCCAAGCCAGGTCCTCCCTGGAATGGAAACAAGCATCCTAGGACCGGTTTCGGGCTTTCAGCCCTCGTCAGCCAGGATAGCTTGATTCCAGTGGCATGGAGAGCAAGGGACTCACGTCTGAGCATACCCTTCCCACTCGGGGTAACAAATGCAAAAACAACAATTGATGGACAGAATGCAGAACAATGTCATACATTCACCCCAGTACAGAGATCTGGGCCTAAATCCATCGTTTTTTTGCTCACCATGCCATTCCAGTTTGAACCCAGCCATATGCAAATCAGTCTTGACCCTGTGCCCCATGGGAACAGTCCAGCCCGAACTGCCAAGCCAGGTCCTCCCTGGAATGGAAACAAGCATCCTAGGACCGGTTTCGGGCTTTCAGCCCTCGTCAGTCAGGATAGCTTGATTCCAGTGGCATGGAGAGCAAGGGACTCACGTCTGAGCATACCCTTCCCACTCGGGGTAACAAATGCAAAAACAACAATTGATGGACAGAATGCAGAACAATGTCATACATTCACCCCAGTACAGAGATCTGGGCCTAAATCCATCGTTTTTTTGCTCACCATGCCATTCCAGTTTGAACCCAGCCATATGCAAATCAGTCTTGACCCTGTGCCCCATGGGAACAGTCCAGCCCGAACTGCCAAGCCAGGTTGTAACGCTTTTCGCCCTAAGTGGGATGGGTATTCCCAGACGTGGGACCCGTGCTCACTACGCCACTGGAGTCAAGCTATCCTGGCTGATGACGGCTGATAGCCAGAAACCGGTCCTAGGATGCTTGATTCCGGTCCAGGGAAGACATGGCTTGGCAGTTCGGGCTGGACTGTTCCCATGAGGCACAGGGTCAAGACTGATTTGCATATGGCCATGTCTAAACTGGGGTGGTGTAGTGGGCAAAAGAACGATGGATTTAACCCAGATCTCTTGACTGGGGGAGAATGTATGCATTGTCAGCATTCCGTCCATCATTTGTTTGTTGTAACGCTTTTCGCCCTAAGTGGGATGGGTATTCCCAGACGTGGGACCCGTGCTCACTACGCCACTGGAGTCAAGCTATCCTGGCTGATGACGGCTGATAGCCAGAAACCGGTCCTAGGATGCTTGATTCCGGTCCAGGGAAGACATGGCTTGGCAGTTCGGGCTGGACTGTTCCCATGAGGCACAGGGTCAAGACTGATTTGCATATGGCCATGTCTAAACTGGGGTGGTGTAGTGGGCAAAAGAACGATGGATTTAACCCAGATCTCTTGACTGGGGGAGAATGCATGCATTGTCAGCATTCCGTCCATCATTTGTTTGTTGTAACGCTTTTCGCCCTAAGTGGGATGGGTATTCCCAGACGTGGGACCCGTGCTCACTACGCCACTGGAGTCAAGCTATCCTGGCTGATGACGGCTGATAGCCAGAAACCGGTCCTAGGATGCTTGATTCCGGTCCAGGGAAGACATGGCTTGGCAGTTCGGGCTGGACTGTTCCCATGAGGCACAGGGTCAAGACTGATTTGCATATGGCCATGTCTAAACTGGGGTGGTGTAGTGGGCAAAAGAACGATGGATTTAACCCAGATCTCTTGACTGGGGGAGAATGTATGCATTGTCAGCATTCCGTCCATCATTTGTTTGTTGTAACGCTTTTCGCCCTAAGTGGGATGGGTATTCCCAGACGTGGGACCCGTGCTCACTACGCCACTGGAGTCAAGCTATCCTGGCTGATGACGGCTGATAGCCAGAAACCGGTCCTAGGATGCTTGATTCCGGTCCAGGGAAGACATGGCTTGGCAGTTCGGGCTGGACTGTTCCCATGAGGCACAGGGTCAAGACTGATTTGCATATGGCCATGTCTAAACTGGGGTGGTGTAGTGGGCAAAAGAACGATGGATTTAACCCAGATCTCTTGACTGGGGGAGAATGTATGCATTGTCAGCATTCCGTCCATCATTTGTTTGTTGTAACGCTTTTCGCCCTAAGTGGGATGGGTATTCCCAGACGTGGGACCCGTGCTCACTACGCCACTGGAGTCAAGCTATCCTGGCTGATGACGGCTGATAGCCAGAAACCGGTCCTAGGATGCTTGATTCCGGTCCAGGGAAGACATGGCTTGGCAGTTCGGGCTGGACTGTTCCCATGAGGCACAGGGTCAAGACTGATTTGCATATGGCCATGTCTAAACTGGGGTGGTGTAGTGGGCAAAAGAACGATGGATTTAACCCAGATCTCTTGACTGGGGGAGAATGTATGCATTGTCAGCATTCCGTCCATCATTTGTTTGTTGTAACGCTTTTCGCCCTAAGTGGGATGGGTATTCCCAGACGTGGGACCCGTGCTCACTACGCCACTGGAGTCAAGCTATCCTGGCTGATGACGGCTGATAGCCAGAAACCGGTCCTAGGATGCTTGATTCCGGTCCAGGGAAGACATGGCTTGGCAGTTCGGGCTGGACTGTTCCCATGAGGCACAGGGTCAAGACTGATTTGCATATGGCCATGTCTAAACTGGGGTGGTGTAGTGGGCAAAAGAACGATGGATTTAACCCAGATCTCTTGACTGGGGGAGAATGTATGCATTGTCAGCATTCCGTCCATCATTTGTTTGTTGTAATGTTTACAAAGTAGGCAATGACAAAACTGGCAGCGCAAATCAGGGTAAAAAACCTTTTAAACTTCAAGCTTGAAAAACCTATAGAAATAATGATACCCTACAAATACAGGAGGCTAAGCCCCCTCACCACAGACTTCTCTGGGAACCAGTGAGAGGGTATCCTGGTCAAGCACAAGCACTACTCAGGGGTCTTGCAAATAAGTACCAGACCAAACGTTGGCGGCTGCTATTGCAGGGATTCTTCCCAAAAACAGAACTATGCGCAGGATTATAGGGCCTTGGTGTATAGGGACTGAGTCATCCTACCACCTTAGTACCCATGAACCCAGGACCGACAAGCTATAGTGTCCCACTTGCTCTCCTGCTCACTCACAGAGAAACAAGTGATTAGATACCCCAGAACACAACACTCGCAGATCTCTCAGGAATCGCGGAAAGAAGACACGCCCTTTCGCTCGCACTCTTGTACTTGTCCACAAAAGATCTGACAGAGACACGAAACAGTTTAAAATATTTATTTTAACTAACGTGCCATAACATGCAGTATACGTGCCACAACAAGCAGAAAAAAGCAGAGTACAAATACAGTCAGCATTGCAGCTAGTCCATATATCATTAAGGGAGATGTCATCATGAAAATACAACAGAGAAAAGACAATAGAGCCTAACCTCTCTCCCCTTGCTAATAGGCAGTATAATTATTTATTAGAAGTTCTCTGGGCTTTGTCAGCAGACCCCATACCGTAGCCTATAGAGAGTAGATCTACATCATAGGCACTGGTGTAACGAAACTTGAGGGGGCCTCCCTGCGAGGCACGTGGAGGGGCCCCCTCCGGGCTCAAACAGGAGCTCTGCAGCCAGAGTGCTGTGCTGAGGGGGCCCCCTAGAGCTTGGGGGCCCCCCGTACTGCGGGGGCTGCGGGAGCCTGTGTTACGCCCCTGATCATAGGTTCTGTCTCGCTCTTCTCCCTGGAAAGGTCCCTCTCCAAGTGTGTGCTACCTTTTCATGTATTCCAAAAAAAACAAAGTATGTTGTCCCAAACAACAGCTGCATCTGTATAGTTTGTCTAGGTGCTAAGGCCTGGCCAGAACAAAATAGCAAGGGGCATTGTTCGACCTTGCTCACAATGTTCAGTCAAAATCCCAGGAACCTGCAGAGAGTGAACACTGCGATGAGTTCTCATGTGAAAACAGCCATAGAAATTACTGCAAAAACAAAGTTGTGTAGTAACATGCGCAAAGAGCTAAGGGTTACTGTCTGGACCATTCTGCCACTCTGGCATTTCCACGGTAAGGCTGCAGGCTATGGGGCTGCTTTCGGACAGGCTGATGACTCTCCCACAGCACCTATATAAGTCGGACCCACCTGTGGAGCGGTGCTCTTTTGAACACCTTTCCCAGAGCTGGTTATGGATTCCAGTTGCACCCTGTCTTCTACAGTGGTTGGAGATGCAGCATAGATATTCAGTGTTATGAAGGGATCATTCTGGATCCGCACGATCGATAGTAAGAACAGGCATGGCGCCCAATGAGATTCCCTTGATTTCAGGCACACCCCCAGGCAAATGAGAGAATGTTGTTTAGAACGCACTGGCGCTGCAAAACTAAGTTAATATTCCCCAGTTCCTGGGGGTACAAATAGTAGAAAGTTGTTCTCTAGTCTATCAACTGAACATTGTACTTTTTATTTTTTAGCATGAAAGCCACAAAGGATCATCTGGGGCTGTATCATGAACTTTCTGTGTGCCTTCGCTTATCAGCAGAAAGGAGATGTTGCCTGTTGTTCAAGAAATCTCATAGCACAAACACTAATTTGTCAACTCAGTGAGTAATGGCCGGCTGTATGAAAGGGTTTTACTCATTCTGTGTCTTTGGGAAATGTTTTAGCACAGATGGACCTAAATTTATGTGCTGCAGATAGCAAAGCTTGGAAACATGTAGCTATGATAACCACTCTGTAGCTATTTGATGAATTGTCCAGAGAGAGTGAACTAACCGTCAGGCCATATCAGGATCACTTTCTGTACCCTTGTATGAAAAAGCTGACAAACACAACTTGCAAACGCATACTGAGACTAATAGGGCACCGCACTCCATGTCCACTCAATCCTTAGTCTGTATTACAGAGGGAATGAAAGGAGAGCTTTGGTCCCATTGATTCCTTGGCCTTTCCTTGGATGAATCACTTCCACTGGGTGAAGGAATGCTTCAGTGATGATACCCATATAATGTTTGAAGTGTAAAGAAAGTACTGAGGCTGAGAACGTAAGGAGTCATGGGGGAGCGAGGGGAGTGGGCTCTGTCCGTCCTCACCTTTGTTTTTTTTTTTACATACTGAAGACTCTGAGCCCAATTCACAAAGGTAAACTGAAACAAAAGTCTTCCTTTACAAATTTCGGTATTCACAAAGGGCATTTACTAATCGTAAATGAATGCTTTTGTCTCAGTTAAACGTAAGCTTTGGTTTTTAGTTTAACTGAGTCCAAAGGTCCTGGTTTCAGTTAAACTTAAGACCAAAACTTAAGTTTAACTGAGACAAAAGTCTAACTTTACGACTCGTAAACGCTCTTTGTGAATACAGAACGTCGCAAAGTTAGACTTTCGTATCAGTTTACCTTTGTGAATCTGGCCCTCTATATTCAACCCAAAGCAATTGCTAAGAGATGGGAGGCAGATCTGATCATGTCTTGAAAAAGACCATGTGATGGGCTGCAAACTTGAAGACTGCTCAGTAGAGCGTGGCAAATCCTAGCGGATCCTGACGATTAGTAAGTGAGATGGGTGGCTCATCAGAGCAAGTTCTCGGGGTTGTTGTGAGTTGGGGTTCACATCCGGCTATTTACTAACAAATATTGATGTACTGTAAAAGTGTGGGAGGCTGTAAATTTTTTCTTCGAAATGTACTTCTAGAACATTGACCTCACAATAGGAAACAGTAAAGTGGAGGCGTAGGAGTGAGATTAGAACACGTTTTCATGGAAGGACAGTAAAGGTACAAAACGGCCTCCCTGAAGAACCTGCAGAACAAGAAAGTAACACATTTTAAAATGTTTTTTGGACCAGTAATCATGACATGGCAAAGGTATGGCTTGAGGCTAGTTGGAATGAATAGGCAGGAAATGGACCAGATAAAACTAGGGGTATTTAAACTGAAAATTCTCAAAATATATCTGTACAAATACCCACTGGCACAATATTACTGAGAAAGCAAAGGTAAAGCTTCAGCCATGCATGGACCAGATGTAAGCATTCAGGGGATGGTCTGTCTAGATGTGACTAGTGGTCTTTATCTGCTTTATTATTTTATGGTCTTCATCAGTTTCATATTTCTATGTATATTGCTGGAATTTAATCATAAACAACTATAAAATATATTTTCCTGGATTACCCGATGCGCGCTAAAACGTAAAATAAGCCTTGGTTGTATCTATACAGCGGGCACTAATTAAACAGTTCCCAAAGAAAGCCACATAATTTGCATGTGCATGTTGCTCCCTCCAAAGAAGTTAAATACTTTTTAGATTTTGCAATAACATAGTGGAAAAAGCAAACCGTAATTATTTTTGATTGGGCTTTGTTAAGGTTTTCCTTCTCAGAAAATTGGAGTCACACAATAAATCTATGTAATGGGTGCAAGGGATTCAGGGGAGTTTTGAAACATTTAGCTTGATAGTGTTGTCAGGCAAGTGGACTGGTATGCTTTGAGACAGAACTTGGTTTCTAGCAGTGCTAGACCAAGGACAACAGTGGGTTCTATATGAATAATACGGTACTAAGGCTAAACTCCATTCCGAAGAATGAATCAGGTGTGTTTTTCTCACCCAACCAGTTGACATGCTATCGATTCTACATAGCATACCTAGGGCTGGATCAGTGCTTTATTTGAGCCAGTGGTTTCTGGTGCTCGGCACCAGGACTTAATTGTCAACATCAGTGCTTGTGGCAGTCTGCTACAAGAAGGCACTGTCTGGAGATGACCACAAAAACAGGTAATTATTAATTCTATGACTATTACCTGCTGCCCACGCCATTCTTACAGCTTTGGGGACCATCACACTTGTAGGATTGTGATGGTTAGTAGTTGTGTTGTTACAATCATTGGCAGCGTAGCAGGAACAATGGATGGTGCAAGCTGCTATGGCCTCTGGACGAGAGCCCTGGCACTTATTATTTTACAAATTAAGCACTAGGCTGGATATACAAATTCCTCCCTGCAGTTTGCAAAATCACAGGTTTGCGACCACAAAAGGGCTTTGTAGAATGTTAAAAAGCCCCTTCACAGATGAAGATGGCCGCCTAGTAACCGAGCTCCGCCAGGACCGCTGTTGTCCCCATCAAATCCGACATTAAATCCTAGCTGGAGCGCACTCCTCTTGCAGCGCCAGCTCCCTTTAGTGCTGCGCTGCTGATCCGCGAGCTGGGCGACGTCTGGACGCCCGGAGGGGACCGATCGCCGTGATATACGGCACAGCGGCTGGCCTGCGGCTGCGGCCTGGAGCCTGGGGGCCGGAAGAGACACAAAGAAAGACCCCGGCTTGCGGCCTGCACCTTGCGCGGGGCCTGATCACCGCTGCTGAGCCGCGATAGACACCGAGCAGCGCGGCGGCCTTACATTCTGCAAGACTCTACGACCGCGCCGGAGGAGTGGTACAGGAGCCTGCGGAGGAGCCGCGTGGGCCTCGGCCTGCGCCACGGCCGGACACTGGGGGTGGCCGGCCTACACCTGGACAGGCTCTGCTGGACGCGCTCCGCTGCTTGGACGCCCCTGGCGAGGGGGGAGGCCCCGGAGACCGGGGTGTGGAGCCACCTCCGAGGTGGGTGACAAATTGGAGGGCGAGGGGGCCCAGGGCGCCATAAACTGGATGGAGGAGTGGGCCTGCTGGATGGGCCGTCGACCTAGCGGTGGTGACATATAAGGAGACACAACATCCGGGCGAGTGCACGGATACGCTTGTGGCCCTCCGCCCAAGCCGGGGGGGGGCCCTGGTCCGGCGGTCCTTCGGGGCGGCCTGCGTCGATCTCTACCGCCGGGAACGCCCCGTGCGGTTGACTGGTGGCCTGGTGTGGTGCGCCGCAGCCTCCGGCGCGGTGGCGGAGCCGGCCTTCGGTCCGGCCCTACTGCACGGATCCGGTGCTGAGGTGTTGCCGGGGCTCAAATCCCGATTGCCGTCTCCTGGGCTGTGGCGTCGACCCCGGTTGTGAAAAAGCACAGAGCCAACATGCGGCCCAAGGTGGGAACGAAAACGCAAACCAACAACTTGGACAAGTATGCGGTGCCCACGGGTCCGACGCAGACTGGAGCGGCGGTGGGAAACGCCACGGACCAAACGGAGCCCTCCTTGACCTCCATAATGGCCGCGATACAGACGATGGGCACGAATCTAGAGACGAAAATGGACAAGATATCCATTGAGGTTAACCTGCTCCGCACGGACCTTAGCAAGACCACGGAGAGATCAAAAACTAACGAGGCGGACATTAAGGCACTGCAGGCCTCGGAAAAAAGGCTCGAGGGGCGAGTGAACGAGCTCGTCCTCCAGCACCGCCAAATGGCTCTCCGGCTCGAGGATCAGGAGGGGAGGGCCCGACTGAGTAATATCCGCGTAGTTGGTGTACCGGAAGGAACGGAGGGGCAAAGTGTTGAGCTCTTTCTTGAAGACTTGATTCTCAAGCACTTAAAACCATTGAGCGTGTTCACTGAGCCCTGCTCCCCAGGCCCAGGCGGGGGGCTCCACCGAGAACAATAATCGCAAAAATCCTGAACTATCGTGATGCCATCCTTCAGGTAGCCAGACAACACGGAGATCTGCACTATGGAGGGGCAACTATCCGATTCTTCCCTGAATTCACGCTGCGAGTCCAGCAAGAACGACGCTCATTTCTGGGAGTCAAGGCGGCGCTCAGGGAACGGGGCATCAAATATATGATGTTCTTCCCCGCCAAGTTGAAGATCATCGCGGGGGGAAGGTCCCACTTCTTCACCTCACCGGCAGCGGTTCAGGAGTGGCTCGACGCGGCGCCATCAGACGAGCAGGTGGGGCACGACCGTGCCCGCGGGGGGGCGGGCCGGGGCCGCCCTCCCGGGATCGGCGGCGGAGAGAACAGTGGACAACGAGCGGAGCCAAGGGTCATGGCGTTCCAGGTCGAACAGTCCCCGCTGGGACTCGCTCCAGGCCGCAGAGGCGTGATGAGGACTCAGATTGCGGCACCGCGCCTCGCCGAACAGTAATGTATGAGAACTGCTCGGGGTGACGGGTGGTATCACCAGTGTGGGAGGAGGACCCATCCGCCGCTCGCCTTGTGGCGCAGTGGCTAACTCTCGAGTGCATCACAAACTTAAGGGACTTATAGTTTGGGGCAACACAGGTTTGGCGGCTGGAGTTGGGGCCGGCCCACGTTCCCCCTAACAGAGGTTTCTCCAGGGGAGGGGCAGTTCACTCTCTCTGGGGGGGATCGGGCGACAGGCGCTCTGCTAATTGGGGGAGTGGGTGGTTTGGAACCTACAGAGCAGGGGGCAGGGTGGGGGGAGAGTTCTCGTTCAAAGGGGGTGGGAGGGGAATGCCGTAAAGGTTAGTATTACAGAAGGTAACGGGCCCGTGGTTCAGGGTCCAACGCACTCTATGTATGGTTTGGAAATGTTGGGAGTGCAGGTGGGAGGGAGGGGAGTTGGGAAGTTTTTATGGTCAGGTGTTGGCACTATGAATGGAGTCAGCGGCCACGCCGGTGCGCATGGGCAGGACAGCTCTTACAGTAGCGGATATGGCTAGTAAATGGGAGAGGAGTCTGAAGGTCCTCAGCTGGAATGTTAACGGGCTGGGTGATGGGCTCAAGCGTACTATTGTCCTACAGTTTGTTAAACGACACCTCCCTGATGTGGTGCTGCTGCAGGAAACGCACCTACTGGGGAATGCCTGTCAGGCCCTCAATAGATGGGGATATACCTTGGCGGTTCACTCCGGCTTCACCTCTGGCTCCAGGGGAGTGGGGCTCCTGCTGCGCTGCTACCTGCCCCTCCATATTGATCACTCGGAGACGGACCCGTTGGGTCGCTCCGCAGCACTGTCAGGGAGATGGGAGGGCTGTAGACTGAATCTCCTCTCCGCATATATCCCCCCAGGCCTACAAACTCAATCCTATACAGACCTGGGCAAACTCCTACTCTCCCTCACGGATGGTCAGTTGATCATAGGGGGAGACTTCAATGCGGTAGTTTTGGGTACCCAAGATAGGCATCCCCCCAGGGACACACCTCCAGGGCAGGAGTGGTTGGCTGATTTCCTCGAGGCCTTTGGGCTCACAGACTTATGGAGATTGATGCATCCCACGGGCAGGCACTTCACATTCTACTCTGGGCCACATCATTCCTTTTCCCGCCTCGATTATATACTTACTCCATTACATCACGACATGGTAATACGGGAGGTCTCACACCTGGCACGTGGCATCTCCGACCACTCGCCAGTTTGGACACATATCACGCTGGGTAACGGGCGAGAGGGCTGTGTGCTGCCAATCAATGCCTGGTATCTAAAAAATGAGGATCTCAGGAAAAAACGGACCCGCTCCATAACTCAGTACTTCAAACAAAATGTTGGATCGGTGGGCTCCTCAGTAACTCTGTGGGAAGCTTTCAAAACAGTGCTCAGGGGAGAGGCCCTATCGGCCATTTCGGGCAGCCGTAAGGAAAGGGTGGCTCAGATAAACTCAGTTGAATCGGACCTCCGGGCGCTGGAGGAGGTGGCATGCGCGAATCGGGAACCGGAGGGGCAGCATAGGTTGCGCCTTAAAACTGCAGAATATCGGGAGCTGGTCACGCAGACTGCCCAAACCGTGGCTACACACAAGGCGGGCAGGATCTACGATCAAGGCGACAAGGCAGGCAAACTTATAGCCTGGCTCGAGAAAAAACAGAGGGACCGTAAAGTGGTACCAGAAATACAAACAGCTTCGGGGGTAGTGGTTACCGAGCCACGGGAGATCACCGCGGAATTTGCGCGGTACTTCCGACAGGTGTACAGTAGGGGGTCAGACCGTCCCGAGGAGGACTCTGTCACTCTACTGGCAGATATCCGTCTGCCGTGCCTTTCGGAGGTTGACAGGGAGGCCCTGGAGGCTCCACTTGCCGTAGCCGAACTAGAGCGTGCGATAGTCGACCTTCGCCCGGGGAAAGCTCTTGGACCCAATGGTCTCCCGATTGAGCTTTACAAGCTAAAACCTGATGCCCTTAGTTCACACCTTCAACGCATGTTCGAAGAGAGCAAAGCTTCAGGAATACTGCCGCGCGACCAGCGCATAGCGACTATAGTAGCTATCCCAAAAGAAGGGAAACCGAGGGAGTTATGTTCCTCATACAGACCCATCTCCCTGCTTAATGTGGAGCCCAAAATTTTTGCGAAAACTCTCGCCAATAGTCTCCAATCCATCCTACCCGCGTTGGTCCACCCGGACCAGTCCGGCTTCATGCCCCACCGCAATACGGCTCTTAACATACGACGCCTGAATGGGGTGCTGGGGAGGTGCCATACGATCCGAGAGGACGCGGTGGTGGTGTCGCTTGACGCCACCATGGCATTTGACACCCTCGAATGGCCCTACATGATGGCGGTGCTCCGTAAATTGGGCTTCGGCCCCCACTTTATAGCGTGGGTTCGTCTTCTTTACTTGGAGCCCCTGGCCCAAGTGGTGGTTAACAATAGGGTCTCGGAGGTCTTCGCCCTGGAGAGGGGAACCAGACAGGGCTGCCCGCTCTCACCCCTCCTATTTTGGCTCTCCCTTGAGCCTCTTGCGGCGTGGATTAGGCAAGACATCGACCTCAAAGGAATACAATGGACGGACAGTTGGGAGGACAAAATCTGCCTTTATGCCGATGATATCCTCCTTTATCTATCCCAACCACGGAGGTCTCTTGTAGTAGCCATGGATATTTTTGCGAGTTTCGGGAAGAATTCGGGGTTCTGCATCAATTGGGGCAAGTCCCTAATATATGTCCTCCATGGTAGCCCCCCTAGGCTTTCCAGAGACTGCCCACTCACCTTTGCGGAGGGTGGATTCCGATACCTCGGAGTCTTTGTCTCAGTGGACAGGACTCTTACATACGAACAGAATCTACTGCCGCACTGCGACGGCTCCAACGGGACTCCAGCACTTGCAGAAACTTCCATTATCCCTGCTGGGCCGTGCGGCCCTTTTCAAAATGATGGCCCTTCCTCGGTTTCTCTACGCCCTTCAAAATTACCCGGACCTAGTGCCGAATTCTTATTTCGTGGCTATAGAGGCGGCGCAGCGATCCCTCCTCTGGGCGGGTACACCTCGAATAGCGCTGCACAAGCTTACACTGGGATGGTACGACGGAGGGATTACCCTCCCGGATATCCGCAAATACTACTGGGCAGCCCACTTGTCGGCAATCAACCAGGGGACGTATAGGGACGGTAATGACCCCGGTTACGGGATGGATAGATCGTTACTCCCAGGTGGGAACTATGAAGTCGCACTCTACTCTAAACCTGGGAAACATCAGCTCACTTGGCCGACTAAACACTCGGTGCAAATATGGCACGCGGCACATCGACAGCTCGGTTGGTCCAACACCCTAACGATGGCTACTCCATTGTGGGCGTCAGAGAGACTGGGCAGCCTGGGTCACACTAAGGGGTTCCGTAGCTGGGACCTTATCGGTATCTCCCAGGTCAAAGACCTGTGGGGGCCCAAAGGAGTTAGATCCTTTGCTTACCTGCAGGAAACATATGACTTAGCGCACACTGAATATTTCAGATATCTGCAGATTCGGCACTCCCTTCAAGCCAACTTACCACCGGGGACTAAACCCCCCCAGGCCTCCCCTCTTGAGGACAGGTTGCTCGACGGATACATGCCCGAGCACGCCATTTCACTCACATATAAGAAACTGATAAATAATCCTCCTGATCCCCTTGGGTCCCTTAAAGAGAAATGGGTGGCTGATGGATTTGAGATCGATGATGAGGAATGGGTGGAGGCGCTGGCTTCCCCGAGGGAGGTGGCGATTTCGGCCAGACTTCGGCTCATCTAACTCAAAATACTGCATAGAGTGTATATCTCCTGCACTAGACTGCAGGTGATGGGACGGGGGAAGGGGCTCTGCAGGCGGGGCTGCGGTGTAGCTGGCTCCTTCTTCCATGTACTGTGGGAGTGCCCCAGTGTACAGAGGTACTGGAGGCATGTGGTGTCTTGTATGCAGGAGGTGTGGGAGGTGGACATACGCCCGGAGGCTAAAAGATGCCTCTTGAACATTTGGGAACCCACGGACCTACCGGCAAGGGGGAAACTCTGGGTCACACTTGGGCAAATGGTAGCCAAACGCAACATAGCCCGCCTTTGGGGTGCATCCGCTCTGCCGAAACTGGCTGACTGGCAAAGGGACATGGACTGGTGTATGCTGCAGGAAAAGACTGTATACACGGCGCGGGAGTGCCCCCGAAAGAGGGGGGAGGTGTGGTCAAAATGGAACGAATACAGAGGGGACATATGTGAGCCTCCGCAGGCCCGCCGATCCGTCTTGGAGAACATGGACTGACCGTATTCAGCTTTCATAGTACTGTGCACGCCTTATTGATTTACACTGTCCATGTATGTACCGGTGCTGGAATGACTCTACTGTTTAATAACTGACCATAATGTTCTTTTGTCTTTTGCAAATAAAAAACAGAAATTAAAAAAAAGAAAAAAAAGCCCCTTCACGAATCAGAAGAGGGCATTGCAACCCTTTTAGAATTGCACATATGAAGGGATGTGAAAGGCGTGTTCCCTTCCCATTTTTAATTCAGAAAGGAATGTATCAAATGGTTTGTGACCAAAATTGTGGCTCCTATCTATTGATCCGTTACTATCCCCGAGATGGGGTGGTAATTGATTTGGAAGGTCAAAGCTTTCCCATAGCACCGCTTCTGCTTTGGAAATTGTGTTGGCGGCCTTGTGGGGAGCAGGCAGTAGTCCACAGGACCACTTTAAACTCCACACAATGTCTTCCCAAATGGGAAACGTTTTTATTTTATAGTAGTATCTGTCTAATGGATGTGGGCTGCTTTTTAAACAATATATTTCCCATTCGGGGAACTAAATTAAGGGACAGAGGTATACTGTGCCTGCATCCCTGCATTTGCAGTCAATCATTGGGTGTGGCCAATTGCAAACTATCTAATTAATATTCTTTAGGCAGGTCTTTTGAGACCCAATGTGAATGGGAAATTTGTCATGTGATCTATTAATACTTACATCGCATTGAAAATTGCATTTTCATTTGGAAACCAATTGGTGTAGAAATTGCATCATTGCTGGTTTGTGAATATGAATAGTACTCCCCACCCCTATAGTTACTTCTCCGTGTATCTCCAAAGGATTTTCTGTATCAGAGTCACACCTAAATTATTTATTGTCAGGGACGATTATCTCAGTGGAGGAGCACTTAACTTCATTCACTTCTAAAATATGTGTTGAAATCTTTGGTAAGTGGCTTGTCATATCACTGTTAATACCTGTGCTTTTAGTAGTAGTACGTCATCAGAAATGCTAGTAGTACATTATGAGAATGAAAGGCCCCGCATTAGTGAATATTATTTTACTCCCAGTTGAGTGAGCCCTTCTCCTTTTTCCTGTGATGTTTTTTTTCAAGTAAGATTATTTGGTGTAATTGTGGTTTTTTTCCACATTTATTCCAGGTGTGACTCAGAATTTGCAGCCATGTAGGATCTGTAGAAGGATGTTTACAGCAGAGGCTCTGGTAATATGAAATACTTTTTTCAAATGTATTTATCATGGTAATATTAAAGTCTAGGCCCATTTACACAATTTCTTTCCACAGGGGATAGGTCTTTTTAGTAGTGTGAGTGGCAAAAGGAATCAAATCACTGGTTATAATTTCAATACAATACAACCAATGTGGCTACACCTTAATCTACTGGACTCTTTGATCTTGGTTTAGATTTTTAATTAAAAGTTCATAAATAAATCAATGCAAGTCAACCTTAGCAAAATCGTATAAAAGTACAAAAAGATCAGAGTAAGTCCAAATCTCTTTAAGAGATGTTTCCTATATAGTATAAAGCAAATTACTAGCTCTAAGAAAATGATTCAGGTAATAAAAATGAAAAAATGATGGTTAAATTGCATCAGTTGCCTCTCTTTAACAAGCACGAGTAACTTTCCCTACACTAACTTAATAAGGGCAACCCTAAACTAGATTAATAGGTAAGGACATAATCGAATAAAGAAAGAAGAAAGGTGTCAGCCATCAGAGTCTTCAGTAGAAACACTCCGATGGTGGGTCAAGTAGCTTAAAGCCAAGCAAGCAGTAACATAAGACTGCTCCCTAAGGAAAACCGAATGGACTTTCTCCCTAACTAAACACAGCACATAGTTATCATCTGCCGTCAATGTGACACTCTCGTGGCTACTCTTTGGGAAATTTTCATAGCTCAGACCCAACTGGATACTTCAACACCTTTTCTCAGCCAGATAGTTCATCTCGTTCTTGGCCATTCCTTTCCCATGAGAACTCTTTTCCTCGCTTGTTACCGCGATTCCCTCGACCGACTCCTCCTTCTCATGCTTCGCTATCTACTGACACAAAACTCCTTTATTCTAAATAATGAGGCTTATTCATACCTGCAATAGAAACAACTCAGTAGCATACATTCCATAATGAAGGTTAAATGTGAAATATATTTCAAGTTCTAATGTGAGCTGCAACTGAACCAATTTCTTCTCGAGACCTAGTTTTACTAAGTTAACATGTGTTACAGAATATGTGCACCTTTCTACTCATGAAATGAATGCAACTGCTCACGGCATGATTTCAATGAATCATAAATGTCTGAATGTAAATGCTTTTGATATAAATGTTAAACATTAGTTGTACACATCCTAATTCGGTATTTTACAATATACAATTTCAGGTTATTCTCTCTTTTCATGTTAATACATAAATTGTTATGTAAATGTATTAATCGCAATTTAAATAACATATATTTCAAACAAAATACCCTTTAGTATAAAATAGTCCACCCTTTTTAGTACATTAGTTACGACAGAGTATATTTGAGTGCTGACTATGCATGAGTATGAATCACTCCTACATTATCTCCAGATGGGATCAAGAGTATGCTTCTTCAGTAAAACAAATGGCAAATACATTTGAGTGTTTCAGTTATATGAAACCAAAGAACAGTCACTATACATACATTTCCCCTTATGTATTTTGTTTCCATCATAATGGTTTACACACAGGACTGAAAATCTTCCTAGCTGCATCGTTTTCCTCTTCATTTCTATAACTCCTATTTTCAAATGCATTGCCTTCTATTACAATAAATAAAGTCATTTAATTGTCAATGTTCAGGAAGATAATCACCGATTTTTGTATAATGTTTTCAGGATTGAAAGATTGCTCTGTTCTTATCCTTTTAGGAGAACAGCTAACGCCAATATAGCATGTGAAAATAAAATATTTATTTACAAATGTGATGCTTCTAGTGTGTCATCCTATCATTTCAGAGTAGAACTCTGAAAACATTTTTAGCAGAGACTCAATTTTTCTTATCTGTACCTTATTTTCACTGCACATTCTCCTGCTCAAATAAAGGGCTCTGGTACCTCCGGATCTAGCCAGCGCTATATAAAACCTTTCAAATAAATAAATAAATAAACATTATTTGTGTTCTGGGCTAAAATGTGTACACCATTCACAAAATGATCAATCTGGAACATCTATTTAATAAAAGAATACATTACTTACCTTTGGTAACACTCTTTCTGGTGGATACTCTATCTAACTGCAGATTACTCACCTTGTGAATCAGAATGGGTCCAGAATCTTGTGTAACAACTCTGGCTGGGCAAAATGGCGCTTCCCGTGGATTACAGATCAATACAGTAGTACTTGGTGAAAGTATGAACAGATGCCCACATGGCTGCCTGGTAAATGTCCCGAACACTGACATCCCAAGCTAAGACTGTAGTCGCAGCATTCACCTTGGAGACATGAGCGTCAATACCCGTTGATTATCCTTTTTGACCAAAGCATAACACATTTTGATGCAAAAGGCAATCCATTCACAACTGTGCAATCTATAAATAGCTGATTGGCAATGGAACTCCTTAGTCCTATTGATATAGAAGCCACTTGAATGTGTGGGTTAAATTTTCTCCTTTTTAGACGGATACGGGGGCAATAGACCACAGAGTCCATGAAGGACTGTCCAACATGGAAAGCTGACACGACTTTCAGTGAAAAGATGCACTAGTCCTAAGTACCAACTTATCAGGGGAAAATGCAGTATACAGAGGGTGAACTGACAAAGCCTGAAGCTCACGGATGCGGTGTGTGATAATGATTTTAATAAGAACAATGTCGTTAGTTGCTACAACTTTGAAAAGACCCAAAGGGAACCCACATCATCAAGGTTAGGCCCCGATTAAGAAACTGCTGCAGTATAATGATGGAAGCAGGTGGAAACATATGTGAAAGTCCTATTAACCATTGCACCACAACAGGCAATTTAAATAATGAGGGTTGATCAGGCAAACAAAAACCAGATAAGGGATATAAGCAAAGTTTAACTGTGCTCACTGAAAGCCTTGACAGGTTAAAGATAACACCAGTAAAAGATCATCAGACAACTTTGCCTGTATGAGGTCAACCTGCTTCTTCTCATGGTGACAAATCAAATCCAACAGCCTGAATATACGGACTTGGTGGAAAGATGGCAGCAGCCACAATTACATCCATCCCTTACCATTACATGTTGAAACCCCTCTGCTGGTTCTGCTTAATCTCCAAGGATAAAGGTGTAGATCTAAGAGGTTTGGTGGAGTACTCTACTCTGCAGCTGGGAAAGCAGATCCTCCGATAGAGGTAGTTGAGGGCAGACGCTCCGGCTCAGGAGTCTGAAGTACCAGACTTTCTGGACGCAATATAGGTCTACCAAAATCAGCTGTTGTAGGTCCTGCTTCAATTTCTTCAGGACCCATGAGATCATTGGAAGAGGCAGAACCTTTATAGAAGCTGAAGTATACTATGCATCGATTAAATAAATAATTCAGCACGTTATGATTCAAAATAATTCTGGAATATAAAATAGCCTGCAGTGAATAAAATTACATGCTCTCCATAGAATGAGGAATGATACAGCAAACAGCCAAAGCATGAGAGAGAAATACTACTCTGGGTGGATCCAAAGGGAACTCTAAGTATATTTTAAAGAATTGATCACAATAAGGCAACTTGTAGTGGAGCTGTCAAGCCAGACCTAAAAAAACAATAGTCTCCCTTTACATGTGCAAGGTTTTGAAAATTATGAATACTACTGTGTCATCAATTGACAAATGCCTGTAAAATGCCACACTGGTGTCATATGTGACACATTCAACCATTTATGACCATTTAAACAGTACTACTTTGCATTCTGGGATGTGTACTTTCGTTGATACCACAGAAGCATGGGCTTGAAGCGCCCAGCATGCAAAGTCATGCAAGCCTAAAAGCCAGTATTTGCTCCAGGTGTCACTAACTTTTTCAGTCCTGATTTCATTATTTACTTTCTGGTGCAATCAGTTTTGTTTTGTGCTATGTAGCTCCACTGCCTTTGGCTAGATACTCTTCTTGCAACTACCATATACTACATATCACAGACTGGACAGGATAAAAGAATGAGACAGGCTTTGGGGAAGCAGATGGACAGCAGCAGGACATGAGAACAGCAACAACAAAGGATAGGGGCATCAATGCTGATTGAGAAAGACAAAGAATGAATTGGAACAGCAACGATTGTAGAACATTGACAGAAAATGAGAGGCGGCAACAGACCCTCAGTGTCAAAGATGGAATGTCAGGCCTTTACCAGCTTTCTGAGTTTCCTTATTTAAGGACAACCTTTTCTGATAGAAATGTGCTAGTGCACCAGTAACCGTGTATACAGCAACAGGGGCGTAGCTTAGTCAGTGAGATTCAGTGGGTGTGAATCTCAAATTTCCCAACTAAAAATGAGTGGGCTTCAGGGTGGAGGGGTGAGAGGAACAAGTTTTGGGATGAACTGTTTCCATGATTAACAGGGTCAGTACTGATTTGCATTTGATGGGCTTTTGTCTAGAGTGGCAGAAAGGCTTAAAAACCGAACTTTTTAGATAGGCTCACCCTGTCCCACTGCCAGAATGTCTTCTCCAGCTCCCATTCAGGCTTAAAAGAAATTCCATTCTTTTGTTAAACTTTGTGGTGACTTGCAATGTGCTTATAATGTACAGCAGAGGGTACTTTAGTCATAATAATGCATGGTCATTACATACCTCTTCCCACAAACCACTTAAATTCTTGGGGGCAGATTTTTTAAAAAGTCACGTAACGCAGCACCCAAAGAGGCTTTACTGCGTTGCGTGACAGGGAGGGAGCAGGAGAGAGCCATATCTTCAGAGATATGGCTCTCCCCCCCCCTCTCCCTAGTGCTGGTTCTGATTTCAGTTGCCGAGCGCCACACACACACCTTAGCGCCATAGCACTAGGGTGTGTGCATGAGTCTAGCATAGGTTTTTACAGGAAGAGTACCCTTCCTGTACAAAATACCATGCACAGACAAGTTTTAAAGCTTTCCCCACTTTGTATTATGTGTGCTGCAAAGTGCAGCACACATGCATAGTCAGGAAAAAAAGAGAAATGAAAACATTGAAGTGACGTTTCCTTTGGGCACTAAACCCTGTCTACAATTGTTTGTAGATACGGTTTTGCATCGAAAGGCATGGGATGGCTGCATGGGAAAGCCCATATACTACCCATGTAATGCCTCCTTGGCAGTAATTAACGCAAAGCAGTGATTTGTGCTACTTGTAGTGTACTTTCCAATGCAAAATAATTTTTGCGCTGGAAAGTAAATTCCCCCAAAAACATTTTGTGCTGATTAGCTTCGCCTTTGTGACACTAACCCAGCACAAAATGATTGAAAATCTACTCCTTGGTTTGGTGTTTATGAAGAATACAATTTGAATCTCTAGTGGAAAATTGAACACATGAAAAAGCAGTTAGATATTTGTAACAAAAAGATTAGAATCAGTTTTAATACAATTCAGGTTTAAAAGAAACGCTGTAGCGCAGAATGTGCAGAAACATGCAAGGAGATTCTAACATTCCTATAGTTACCTAAAACATGGAATACATTAACGTTTCTAGAAATATCTCATTTCTGCTTATCACTGTTCCTCTAGAAAAGCAGAGCAGAATAAGGAAAAAGCATTTTTTTTAAAGTGCAGCTTTAATTATGCTCTATGACCTGGCTTTCCTTACCGCTGCTGGCTCCAGCAGCAGACATTATGATATCAGAACTCAGCTGTAATAAGGTATTACAGTTGAGCGGCTACATCATTTCTTTATTTGAGTTGAATAGAGATGTCACAATCACTTGTAATAAAGAAATTATAGACAGATTTAGGTAATGGGTTTGCAGGCTCCCATGCATTATATACATATTGGCATACCATGTCACAAGCTAGAGTGAAGTTATGCACAGGGGCTGTGGGAGCTAGGACATTACATTTCCCACCCTGCAGAGGGCGAAAGGTGTAATGTCCTTTCTTCCGTCCCTCACCACCAGGTAAAACCTGCTGTTGAGAGACAGAAAAAAACAAATAATAACCCCAACACCCTGGGAAAAAACTGTCAGGGTGTAGGGGTAATTAGTTTTAGTTTTTTTAAATGTATTTTTTATACACAATCTCCAGCTATGGGAGTTTATTTCTGTAAAAGAAAGTGTAAAAGTTTGGTGAATGGTCTTCAAAATCATTGACGGGCCATGCAGCACACATATTGCACCTTGATGGGAACCACCATGAAGGTGGTTGCTATAAGGTACAGAATGGCTGGGCTTCTGGTCATCTCTAAAATTAGTACACAGTAGTCTCTCATGGTGGTGGAGGCAACCACCGTGACAGATGGTGAAATATTTATTAAAGCTTATAACAGGCCCTTCATTTCTACCCTTGTAAAGGCCATGTGGGAGTATTGTTGGCTAAATTACAGTTTCTCCACTTCGCAGTGGTGGACAGCATGGCTCGCGGGTGGCAGGGTGGTTATTGGCACGGGGAAAGTAGGGCGCGAGGAGGGGTGGAGGAGGGAAACGTGCGCAATATAAAAAAATTACTTACCTTGCCGCGCCGGGTAACGCGGCTTTGCTCATGCTCTCCTCGTCGGACTAAAGGCACAGAAGGCACATCCAGGTTCCCCTGACCGATCACAACGCTGCAATGCAGCATTGTGATTGGTAAGCACCCAGGCTCCCTTGACCAATCACAACGCTGCAATGCAGAGTTGTGATTGGTCAGGGCGTCCCGGTTCGATGATCAGTCGGGGAGTGGGGGCCTGGACATGTTCTCCATGCAGGCTCTAATGCAGCCTGCATGGAGTACAGGGAAAGTGCGCATGACTGTTTTGGGTAGCCCAAGAGGGACGGCCAAACAGTCAAATGCACTTAGAGGTGGGCAAACTACTCCTCCTCTGCCCTACTCCGAGAGCAGAGCATCCCCGCCCACCCTCCCATCCACAAAGCAGCAGGGATACATAAAATTCTAATAACTCAAAGTTATTATTATTTTATGTTTCCTTTACTTTTTACTGCTTAAAAGCAGAGGGGCGACGCTTCTCCACCATAGTGGAGGAGCCGCCCCTGCCACAAACATTCATCATTGGGATTTTTAAATGATTAAATGTGATGCAGAAAAGCATGATGGCTGCTTTAGAAACACTCATGAGGAGGAAGTGGGACAGCGTAAGGCCATGCTTGTTGTACACATATGGAAGGTTCCACAGCGGTAAGAGAATTTCAGCCTGTTCAAACTCTTGAGTGGTGCTTCTAATTGTAGTCCTCTCATTTTGATGAAGAAAACCTGAGGCTCCCAACTCATGATAGGGGCTTTATTTAGAGTTTTGCGGGTAAGATACTCCATCACAAACGTGGCGAAGATCTAGTTTGCCATATTACAAGTCCATTATAGCCTATGGCCCTTGTAAGTCAGTGTACAAGATATCCACAACTATTTGACTAAGAACCCTGCCCATCAAACTCTAAATAAGGCTCATAGTTTACTCTGTACTGTGCCTCAGGAAGAAGGGCCAAATCATGGTCCAAGTGAAAAACATCCTTTAGGTGAGCAGAGCTCCAGAAGGATTATCAGGACCAGAAGCGGAGGTTACTGAGTAGCAAGATGGTGAGGAGATCCTGATCCTTCAGCAGGGACGGCTCCTCCGCTATAGCGGAGGAGCGTCGCCCCAATGCTTTTGAGCAGTGTAAAGGAAATGTAAAATGATAATAACTTTTAGTTATTATCATTTTGTGTTTCCTTTGTGGGTGGGCAGGGCTGCTCCCGCTCATGGAGCAGGGCAGCGGAGGAGTGGTCTGCCCAATCCTAAGTGCGAAATGACTGTTTGGTCGGCCCTCTCGGGCCCCCCAAGCCAGTCATGCACACTTTCCCCTTTCTCCATGCAGGTCGCATTACAGCCTGCATGGAGAACCATTCCCTGGTTGAGCGTCAAACTAGGACGCTCAAAACCAATCACAATGCTGCATTGCAGCGGCAGCATGTTTTTTTAGTTTTTGGCGCATTTGGCCTCTGTGCTGGCAATGCAGTCACAATCCCTACACCTGATAAATCCAGGCATAGGAATGACGCATTGGCTGTGGCGAAGAGATCACACCAGCTGTAGTGACTTGATTGCAATCTGCAATCAAGTTACATGGTCAGTGGGCCACAGATGGTAGGTATGTGCACATAATTTCACATTGTTTGACATTATGTGCTGATGTTACACATGCAAGTTGGCACTATGCCCACTTGTGTATATATATATATATATATATATATATATATATATATATATATATATATTTTTGTTGTTGACATTTTCTCATTTTAATCGTACAACAAGAACAATGCTTAGACATCATGTATAGCTACTTTGAAGTGATGAGATATCAAGTACAGCACAATGTAAACAGGTTTGCCATTCAATAGGATACTGAGAGAAGACTCGTGACAGTGTCTGTATAGAGGGCGTATCAACGCCAGAGAGTCTCACCACTGAACTGTCTTTTAGGCGTTCTAGACATGGTATATCATAGGCCAACCTGTGGACATAGGGTACACCAAAATGAGGACAACTTAATTCAAGGAGGGGTACGGGAGTCGCTCGAGACCTGCTGCTGTATGCGGTATAGCAGAGTGGACCAGCCCTAACAGAGCTCAATGACAGCGACATTATGAAGCGGGGACATACAACCCTGGAAGTCAGCATTACTCTACCCATATGCCCAGGAAGGGTGAGCGCTGGGAGTTAGACCTGGTTACCATCTCGAGGCTCCCCGGTGCCAGTGACTTTGTCCTGTAACTTCGACATTATAATCCCACTGAGACGCTAGGGGGAACTTCTGGATACCAAGTAGGTCCTCTCTGCGCAAAGCCAACCCCTCCGCCCTAGCCCAGTTGAGTAGGGACCAATGCCAGGCTAATGTGTGAGGTGCCAGGAGGGATTTCCATCGCTTGGTAATCAAGTGTTTTGAGGAAGTACTTATTGTCTTGAGCTGGGGTGAGATAAACCCGATGTAACACAAAGAATTGAATTTGCTTAAACCGCTGATTACGCGGGATGTATGTCAGACTACCCCGGATGGCTATCCTCTCCCTATCTGTGAATGCCCTCCCCAAGGCCCCCTCCCAGTGTCGCCGCAGAGGAGTCAGGTTGGCCTCCCTGTGCTGACGAAGGGAGGACGTGAACCATTGCGTCAAATATCCCCGGTTCTCATACTCTGGGTCCTCTTCAAACTGAATAAATCTTTCTCCCTTTTACTATGCCCACTTGTATGTGTCACATCCAGGACCAATATGTTAGAGTGCAAGGTGTGACACATTGCTGTAGTTGAGTCGGTTTTCCCACCAACTACAGCAATGCACCACTTTTGCGCCTGATGCCTTGCAGCATTCTTCTCACGGACATGTAAGTATTTCTGACGTATCCGTGAAACCGTGCGCTATGGTTTTTTGTATTGTTAATACGGCGCATTCATGGTGGCGCAAGGGTTTCTACCACAGGTGCAAGTAAAACTGACGCATCGCTGCTTTAGCGCAGCAAAGCATCAGTTCTTGTAAATGAGGCTGAAAGGGTGTAGCCCATGATGTGGTGATGAAGAAAATCAGTTATGTCAGCTATTTGTTTTAGATTGGTGGCACTAGGGAACACCACTGTATATGTCACTGAAATCCGCTTCAGTCCTCTCTCTGGAGGGAGGACACGGTAGCACTCTTCTGAACTACTGACCAGGTTCAAGATGAGTGTGAGCCCCACCCTTGACTGGTCTAAGCCCATGATTTAGACACAAAGGATAGTCTAACTTTAAAGGGCATAGGTTGCTGGGTTTGCTGTGTGTCAGTGACGGTGGAGGACATAAATGCAGAAGGGAGTGCAATTCTAGACTTGAGGGTGGCTGAACACTTCCAAAGTCCATGGGTGAGCTAACTGGTGCTGTTGCCCAAGCAGGTTTTAACATACCTTCCATTTTACATTGATATTTGGGTCTCAATACAGCAAAAAGTTCATTGCAGATTCCTTTTCCCAAGTGTGAAAGCGTGTGGACATCTTGCGTTACGCACTTTTCCTGAGGACTTTTAATTGGACCTCTGGAAAATTGCTTTCACCCTTTGACATAGGGAGAAGACGGTGTTTTGTATGCCCCAAGATCTTAATTTTCCAGCGTTATACCATTTCTGAAAAATAATGTCCAAGGTACCTTCAGGAGACTGCTGAAACTGGTGCTAGTAGGCAGAGTGCCATTCTGTACCTTCTACTTGGACAACACAGTTGTCTTTAGCAACAACTGGAAGAAAAACTTTAGGTATTCTAAATAAGGTTGGCAGCTTTTCAGAAAAATAATCTTCCCATTAAGGCAACTGTACAATATTGAAATCCCTGGCACAGTAACCCTCTGATGCACTACTCCTAGTTTTTTTTAAATTCCTGGCAGACTCAGTATGGGCTTCTGCTCGAGAAAATCATGCCCTGATTCCCTTCAAAGTAATACCTCATTGAGATATTTTAAGCTGCTGGCACAATCAGAACCTTCCCCCAGAAAATGATGGCCTGGACTTGCAAAATTGTGCAGCCAAAAATACCAATTTTGAAAAACCGGGTTCCCTAAATAATAGTTGCAGAGTAATGTGTTGGGTTCACCGCATGGTAGATTTGCATGTGAATTTAACATTACTGTGCTGTAAGTCTGACCCAGTACCATGCAGTTAGAAGTTAAATCGAATGGAATAGGTAATTACAATATGGGACCGCTTTTCTGGTTGGTAATGTCACACAGAATTTGGATATCCATGGGATTTAATACATAAAGGTATCACCTGCTCTGAGGAGGGGGTACATGTATATGGGCACCACTGGGTTAAATGGAGAGTGAGGGAGTAGGGATGGGTGGAGTAGGAAGTGAAAGGGAAGGTCTGCATGCATCCCCTTGTAAAATAAAACTGAGAATGAGGCTTGTCCGCTGCCACAGCAAAAGCCTTATGCAAGTTTACTGTGCAGAACTACTGCATAGTAAAATCAGGTCTGGTTCTCCCTCTTTTAAAAAACTGGATGTGAAAAAACTTACCCACTTGGAATAAAGTGGAGCTCAAGTCCATGAAGTAATTCTGTTCTGCTAGTGTTGCAATAAGAGCCAGAATATAAATTTTCCTCCATTATTTAAGCAAGTAGTTTATTACTGCACCCTATGCACAATCCCAGCTAGGATTATTGCTCCATGCCACCTGGGCACCAAGATTCCAAGCCTGAGTTACAAATACAGCAACCATAATGCAACAGGAACACAGTTTCCAAGTAACATAGAGTCACCTGTTAAATAGACCCTGGCCCTGACACTACTCGTCGAAGTCATCAGAGCTCACAGCATCTCCATCATCTCCTACACTGACGACAGTCAGCTCATCCTCCCAATGTCTGACAATCCTCCACGACCAGATCCAACCTGACCAAATGCATGAGTTGCGTAGCAGAATGGATGAAAACCAACTGCCTGACACTCAAGTCATACAAGAAGGAAGTGCTCATCTTCGGGAACAGGAACTCATCTGGGACTCCACCTGGTGGCCATCAGAACTTGGTCCAACACCAATACCCACTAAACACGCAAGAAACCTAGGAATCATCTCAGACGATAAACTCAATATGGCCTCACAGGTGAACGCAGTCCACTCGTCTTCCTTCCACATACTATTCATCCTCAGAAAATTCTTCAGATGGATCCCTAAGACCACCAGGCGTACTGTCACTCATGCCCTAGTCACTAGCAGACTAAACTACGGCAATGTGCTCTATGCCGTAATCTGCAACCACTTCCTCCACCGACTTCAGACCATCCAGAAAGCCACAGCTAGGCTCATTCCAGACCTTCCATATCACACACACATCACACCATTCCTCAAAGAACTTGAGTGGCTGCTGACACACAAACTTTGCCAATTCAAACACCCCATGCATGCATACAAGTCACTGTACAAAATAGGACCAGAATACCTCAATTGCTGCCTTCACTTCCACCAACCCACTAGACTCCTATGCTCAGCCTCACTGTCTCTTGCACACACCCCACGTATGCGCAACAGCAGAATGGGTGGCCTAGCCTTCTTCTACATCGCACCTGAAACATGGAACTTCCTCCCTCTACATCTCAGTGTCTCCTCCTTGCTTCTTGAATTCTGCAACAGGATGAAGACCTGGCTCTTCAACAACCCCCCAGCAGACAATGTTCACACCAGCTCCAGTGCCTGGATACCCTTTGGGTGATAATTTGCCCTCTACAAATCGAAATAACATAACATAACAGTCATGCAGTGACATCCTCTAAAGGAGTGATGTTGGAGAGTGGTATGAAGAGGTAGTGCTGACCCTGCCAACTCCCTCCTTCACAGCAGGTCCCTTTGTATTTCTGTGTCAGCCTGAGACATGCTGCGGGCTAGATGCCCTGAAGGCCACTGGATATGACAGTAGTTATAGGATGCCAAACACTGCATGGGCGACAGGAGGCCAGATGACACAGGATCCATATAAGGACAGAAGCTCAGGTGCATGAGACCAGCTGCTTACTGGAGGAAGACAGGTGGAGGAGAAGAATGGATGCCAGGAGGGCACAGGAGGCAAGATACCGCCATGGGTTGCACAAAGTGGCTGATGCTGCCTGGGTGACCACAGGAAGCTGGATGCCACCTGAATAGGGGCCACTCAAACAGGGGCACGAAGCCTAGAAGCCTCCTGGAGCGGGGCTGCAGGAGGTCGGATTCTACCACTAGGAATAGAAGGCATTTGCCACTCGTGAAGAAATGGGGGACATGAGTTGGATAGGGAGGTCACAAGAAACCCACATGCTGACCTGAAGGGCGAGAGGAGTGCAGATGCCTGCCCAGGGGCCACATGAGTCCAATTATCCTCCATTGAGAGCACAGAAGTCCTGAGGACAAAAAGAGGCTGGAGCAGCCACATTCCAGAGATGGAGACATGAGACGCCACCGAAGGAGGCCAGGATATTTAAATACCAATTGAGTTACAGCCTCTGGCAGTCCTTAATCTGGACTGTGATGGGCTTCCATGAAGTTGAGGTAGGAGTTGGGAGTGAGAGACTTCTGGGAGGTGATCCATTTATAGTGACTTCAGAAACAGAGGAGCACACAATCATGTCTCCAGATGTTCGCTCTCCTTTTATTCAGCAGGTCAGGAAAATGGGCGAATTTTGCTTTTTTTTTTTTAACCTTCGCAAAATTGTAAAGTTTTGGAGGATCTGTTTAAAGTGTTCCTCCATCAATGTTGGTAACCAATATCCCTGTTACCGGTCTATGAAACAAGTCACAGTTGGTGGCATCTGTATGTTTCATACTACACTGTTGGGGACAGAGCCTCCAAGCACTATGTCGTACAAATTAACCCCCACATTGCATTCTTGGACACAAGCCAACTGCCCAGAATACCAGCAGTCCATCTTGGTAGACATCCATCGCTGGAGGCCATTGCATATCTTATGCCTGGGTCAAATTAAAGTTATAAAAATGAATGTCCTTTGCAGGATTCCATGCCTTTTCCAATCCCTACCCACAGCTATCCACTCTGATGATATTATGTGCTTAAAGTGAGACATATGTATCTTAATATTAATGCTGCCTAGAGACAGTGGAGATTTGGCCTGCACTAACTTATTCAAACATTATTGAGAGCTCATCTCTGATTTATCTCCGAATGGGTCGTTCGCAAAAGCAACAAACACTGGTTCCGTATGGAGTGAGTAGTGACTTGTCACCCTTTGTGGGACTTAGCCTGGCTCCATGAACATGCCCGGCCTAGATGTCCATATATCACCACTCCCAACAGAACAGTCCTAGAGATTTGGGACAAACTGGCACTGAAGAGCGGTCTCACCACCTTCTCATCCACCAACATGCTGATTGCCAGTAACCAGTACTTTCCCCAACCCCTTGAATCCCATGCGTTCTCCAGCTGGGAAGCTGATGAATCTAGAACCCTCCATGACCCCATCATAGGTGAGAACATCAAGCCCTTTGGCCAATGCAAACTAGAATTTAAGATTCCAGAAACAACCCGGCTGCAATACTGTCAACTGCGCCACTTGGTACTTTCTGCCCCTCTGTGCTCATGGAGGCACACAGGCCTATATGTCCTTTGAGAAGCTAGTCAGCGCATACAATTGTTCCAGAGAGATAATATCCAAAATGTACTAAGTCCTCCAACGCTGTGCACCCACCCGTACCAAACGCAATTGCATACTAGCACTTCTTAGGGCATCTCGCCAAAACAATGAGAAACACTCTGGCGCAACATACCTAAGACATACAGAAGTATACCCCAACAAGAGCCTAAGAAATCATGGCACACCTGCACGCCATCTTCCCTACAGCTTCTGTCCTCTAATGGCGGTGTGGAGTAGCGCCAGGAGACTTCTGACACATCTGGTGGTCTTGCTCTCTTATCACCACATATTGGAAAGAGATTCTTGAACATATAAAGGGTACTGTAGGATTCCCAATTCCTGCCTCCTACACCACTGTCATACTAGGTATACGACCTTTTGCACTCAAGGCTATAACATATGCAGATTGGCGGTTTATTAACATATGCTATGCGCTGCAAAACAGCTCATTGCTTACGTCTGGGAGAAACCCATGGCCCTGCCTATTGCCTTTTGGTTTACATACCTCTGGCATGTCATGGCAATGAGCAGTTACCTCATAAGCTGTCCCACACGGATAAGAAATTCACACGTATCTGGCAGTCATTACTTGTTGACTATCTCTTTCACATTTAGCATACCTGCTTCACCCCACCCAAGCTCAAAGCACTGTAACTCTTTGACTAGAGAGCTCGCCTGACGCCGCAGCGGTGACCATAACGCTAGACAGTTAGCCTCCACCCCCATCCCCCCCACCAGAAGGGCCCGACTTGCGCTGCTCCGAAGCAGTAGCATGAATCTGGGACTCCCTGGGAGGCATTATGATCTGATACCTGTTACACTTTTCGTTTCGTTGTTAGTTCTTTTGTAACATGTATGATTGCCTTTAGATCACACCTTTTGGGTGTCCCGCACCTTCTACTGCTATCACCATATCATTGCATCCCTGTTTTATTGCTTACAAATTAACAAATGTGCCATGCTACATGTTAGTGGTGTGGACTTGAATCTGAAACCATGTTTTGTTTTGTCTCATGGAAAACCTTTAATAAACAGATTTCAAGCAAAGAAACCCATGAACTTGTATTGTGATAGCACTTCCTGCTAGTGACTTGCTGGCCAAAACAATATTTTGCCTTTATTCCATTTGTGGAATAGTTAAATAAAGGTTATCGAGACAAAGAATGCTGTGTGCTTTAATAATGAATTTTAAAAATATTTCTACCACTAGGTGAAAACAGGAAATAAAATGAAAGCAGCATTGTATTGATTTCAATCTCTCACTAGATAGCATGTTTTTGTTTCATGTGCTACTAGCAAAGGACTATAAGCAAGACACCTCTAATAATAGTCACTGGGAATTATTAAAATACCCGCATTGAAGGGCTATTTAATTATTTTGTCACAGTGGCCTTTAACCCTACTTACATGGGCAATTTTGTATTAGGTAATAAAATGGACAATTTAATGCGGCTGATTAATACATTGAAGAGTTCTAAACCAAGAGAGTATAATTACTTCCATAATGCTGTCCTTATAGCAAAATCGACTTCTTGGGACCATGTGTTGTTTTATATTTTTATCTGTACAGGGCATTATATAAATCTTGGATTGGTGTAACACCATTCTGTTTAACTATAAAGTTGGCCAGCCCCTGAGAATTTGGTTTCAATTTTAGAGTTGCCTAATATTACAATGGTTTAAAGTGTTACAAATGGCACTACATTTGTATTTTCAGGTAGAGTTGTTGCACTCTTAATTAAAGGACCAATATACTATGCTCTATTTATTTCCTAAAGGCATATGACATGATGGACCAAGATCACCTTTCGTCTCACTATTTAAAATTGAATATCGACAATGATCTTTTGTCTCTAAAAAACTTTCTTTGATTTCCTTACTTGGCAAAAAACTCACAATACAGCACAGACTATTGATCTGTTCCTCTCAATGCACAGCAAATAGGCTAGTGAAAATGTGAAGTATTTGTTCAATAGCCATTGGTTCTCTCTTGACAAACAATAAAACCAAACCAAATAAAACTAGCTAAAGATATTTTGTCCTATCAGCACTCAAAACAGAGATTTTTTAAAGATATTGTTTTCTACATAAAAGGGTGTGCAATTGAAAGGGATCCTTATTTTAAAAATCTAGGCAACCAGGTGGAGCATGCAAACCAATCCAGCTGTGCATGGTCTGAAGCACAAGTGCATTTCCACACTCAGTGTCAGACTAGATCTCTATATGCCTTTGGTTAATCCTTATAGCAAATATTCGTCTGTTGTCCCGATAACCTGAGAACTAAGGTATAACCACGTGTCCACAGAATGGCAATCATGCTATTTTCATGCTTTGAACCTACAGATAGTGAGGTTGAGTATTCATAGCTTTGAAGTGTATTCAGGGTAGAAAGTCAGCTGCAGGTAACACTTGATTTCACCACAAGATATAGATAAATATAGTGGGGTTTTGCTTTAACTCATGTAGAGACAGGTCAGAAGTAATTCTTTCACTTTCCTTTTCTGTATCAAGAGGGAAAACGATGCTCATTAATGTCAAGGTGAATCTGGTATGATAAAGAAAATCAGAGCTTGTGCTTCAGATCTAAAACGGCAAAGAGGGAAATTATAACAAAATCAAATGTGAGTGAAAGTCATACAAAGAATTAATTGCCCTCAAAATGTCAGTGTGTAAACTAAAGACTTGGAATCTCTTGAGCCTGTACTTATCAGCCTGGTTGTTCATTTTGGTGTATTGTCTCTCTACGAAATAAAGATGGCTAAGATAGCTCTGAGAATCTAATTTCAGAAACATTAAGGTACCAACATTTTGCATTGATTTAAAAATACCCTTGGGTTGGTAGTTCTTCTGCACCAACAATGAAATAGGTCTGCTGTACATAAATTAATCAGAACAACCTGGTCCACCTATCTTTTTCAGGGGAAGGCGTCATCATCACAATTGACTGCTAAAAGGAAGGCAGAGGCCGAAGCCTTGATAGAATTCCCATTGACTTATACAAGCTCGGTCTAAAAATTCCAGGCTTTAGATTACCAGACTAAAATGATGTGGTCTCAGGATATATTCTGCTATTTCTGCCTGACGGACGTGATCGACAAGTCCTTATCACGGTACCCGAATCTTGCCCGTAATGCTGTCATCCTTATAACAAATATTGTTGTGCCATCTCCGTTGCACTTGCATTGAGAGCCAGCCAACATACAAATATAAGCAACCTATCCTCAAGGCTCAAGATATAATTTTTGGCATAAACTGGATTGACCTTCAGATCAGTCTTTTCTACTTACCATAATATAGAGCAAAGTACCTAGTCCTAGACGGGTTTCCACATTATTCAAGACATACTCAACAATTCTATCAGCCTGATTTAGCCGATTTAGCTATGCATCCCTTGATCCAATATGTAAACCCCTTAAGCGAACCTCCAGAGCACTACAGTTGATTTGCTATCTATGGGTTTCCTGATGAAGGCACTGTAGTCACTGAAAAGCGCGTAGAAATGACACAACTAGATCCATTCATGATCAGAGCCACTTAGCTGTCTCTCAAATTGGACATATGAGCTATATTGTTACTCCTTCTGTGGTTTATTTAATATACATCATTGAGTTTTTCAGACATTGAAGGTTTTCATTGTTATAACTGTATGTCAATACCTTCTTCAATTGCATCAACCAAGTTATATTATGATCTATGAATTCTATCTGTAAATATATCTTCACTTCATTAATATTTGACTGAAGTTGTCCACTTAGAGACATGTATGCAAATAGGAACTTCTATAATCTTCTTCTTTGTGTTTTTAATTTTTGCCATATAATATTACAGGCAGGACGTATCATATGTTTTTAGATGATTTGTATTAATAAAATACTTTTTTACACTGTTCAATAGTGATCATTTAGCCCTCTTAACATTTCGTTGTAATTATGTTTCATAATGCAAATTAGAACAGCAATTGCCTTGGGATTTGTTATTGACAATTCTATTTTCCCTGACCTAGGAATAGGTATAAGTAGGATAGGGTTCCGTATATTCAAACTGGTATATTCTGCTATCCACATGGCAAGGGACTGAGATGAGCCAATAAGCCTGATTTACTCAGCGCAGAAGATGTATTACAAGGTAATTCTGCAAAGTTTAGAAGACTCAGTCAACATCTCGTAGGCTATCTCACTGATCCAGGCTGGTTTCCACTAACACCATAGTACAGTCAATTAGGCCTCTTGCAACAACATGCTTATTTCAAAATGCTTAACACTAAGGAAATTTCCCATGCACATTGCCTTTGTTTTTTTGGAATGTTTTTATTGGCATTTTCTTAATTACAGTACAGAAACAGTATGGGTGTCCAGAGAACATGATTGTCTTTGGTATTATATCAACAGCATCTTTCAACAGCAGTAGTACACATGTCATCAATAAATGGACTTTCTTAATTGATAGCACCCGCCTCCCTCCCCCACCCCCCCAATGGCAACCACCCCGCCTCGGGTATCACTGTGAGTCTTCGATCAGGAGACCGTAGTGCGTTATCCACGGCTTCCATATTTTCTAGAACTTTTTAGGGCAGCCCCGTGCTATATATGTTGTCTTCTCCCCTGACATATACATGTCCATTCCCTTTCTCCATTCTTCCAATGATGGGTTCAGTGTGGCCCACCATGTTCGTGCCAGGTCGCGTTTGGCTACCACTAACCCTAAATTAAGTAGTGTTAACTTTGGTCTGGGGAGGTCAACCTCCATGTGTATGCCCAGCAAAACACACTGGGGATCCAAGGGTATCTTCGCCTCTAAAATATCTTCTAACTCTTTCAGCAAAGTCACCCAGTACGTCTGGATGTGTGGACATTCCCATACCGTGTGGAAGTATGTACCCTCAGCCCCGTTGCATCGCAAGCAGCGAGGCGTGTCAGCCCTCCCCATACGGTGCTGTCGGGCTCTATCATAATATGCTCTGTGCAGGTATTTGAATTGAATCAGTCTTAGGCGGGACTTGATGGTCACCTCTTGGGGATGCATAAGCGCTATTTCACCATCCAGGTCATCAATCTCATCTATGTCCGCCTCCCACTTCGCCCTCAATTTCAGCAGGAAATCCGGTTTGTTGTTGATAATGGTTCTGTATGTCCAGGAGACTGCCTTGTCCCCAATCTCACCCATTAGGAGTCGTCCCTCTAACAGGGCGTATTTGGAGAGGTCACCTGTGTCGATATGCTGCGCCCTCCACGCATGTATTTATAGTATTGTGTCTGGCGCATGTCGTACTCTATCTGGAGGTGGGAAAATGTAACCAACTCTTTACGGAATATTATATCTTTAATTTGTGAGATGCCCAGCAGGTCCCACTTCCCGAATCCTCTCAGCTTCTCGATTTCTTTAGGCCGCCCCCCCACCCAAAGTGGAGTTTCCCTGGTGACTCGCTTGTCCCATTTAATTTGCCGTTCCGCCTTTTTCCATGCTGCGATCACGATTTGCGCGGCTGTTAGGAGTATTGCAGAACCTTTCCCACCATAGAAGTAGTGTGTGTGTGGGCATCTAGCAAACTGTGTGCATTCCAGGGTGTATGTGGGGTAGTCTCCTGCTGCATGCACCGATTCATTTACTACAATTAGGTGAGCCGCCCAGTAGTATGCTCTAATATCAGGCAGGAAAATACCGCCATTTTATTGGTTGCATCACCAGTGCTATTCTTGGGGATCTCCTATTTCATAAGAACGTCCTCATCGTGTCATCGATTTTAACGAATATCCCATCTGGTATCAATTGATACGTGTTTTGAAGAACATATAAGAATTTTGGGAGCACTATCATTTTGTAAAGCGCCACCCTGCCCAGCAACGTCAACAGCAAGGAGTTCCATCTTTCTACGTCAGAGCTAAACTCTTTGAGCACCCTATAAAGATTCCGATTGAGCGCCTCTGCTCTATCCGTCGTAGCATAAATCCCTAGATATTGTATGCCATTGGGGGGGCTATATGAAGCTGGCTAATGTGACCATTGGAACCCCCCCCCGACTCACTGGATAAAGGCACGATTTCTCCCAGTTGATTTTGTACCCCGCGTGCTTCCCATACTCTTCACAACTGGCCATGATATTTGAGAGCATCATCCCAGGGTTTGTTACGTACAGTAGTATGTCATCAGCATACAGCGAGATGCCCTCATCAGAGGTCTCATTCTCTCCCCTCCGGTATCCTGTGATACCCAAATGTGCTCATGCGAGAGGCTCTAACATCAAAGCAAAGAGGAGAAGGGACAGGGGCCATCTCTGATGCATACCCCATCCGGTTGAAAATCCCGCGACACTACACCATTAACTCTTGTTCTAGCCAGGGGTCTCTCGTAGATAATGGCGATCCATTTCCTGAAAATAGGGCCAAATCTGTATTCCTCCAGCACAGACATAAGGAAGGACCAGTGGACGGTGTCAAATGCTTTTTCAGCATCGAGGGACAGGATAAGGTGTGGGTCTTCCCCATTAGTTACGAACTCCATCCAATTTTGTGACCTCCGGAGGTTGTGTCTTGTCGACCTGCTCAGCATAAAGCCTGACGCACATTGCCTTTGTTGACTTAAAATGTGTGTATTCAACAGCATCCTTAGGATACAACTAAAGAATTTTCTCAGGACTTTAGTAGTGCTCCTAAATCTTCTATTTTTTTTTTTTTTTTTAAATATATTTTTATTGGTTACACCATTGCACAGTTAGCACATATCTTCGCACAGTCTCCATTAATAAATTTAAATTCTCATAAACCAATACATATCATAGCATTTCAAAAACATCCTGCATATATCAATACATTGTTACAACTCTGGTAACTCAAATTCATCTCAACTTTCCTGATATTATCCTCTCAGGCCCAGGCCCTCTCTCCATTTTATGATGGGCTCCCATATCCTTACCCCCAGTTTTCTCCCTGTTTTACCTTTCCGAGCATATATATTTTTTTCCAAATTATATGTAGATAACAGATTAGCGAGCCAACTTTGAATTCCTGGGGGATTTTTATCCAGCCATGCCCTGGCTATACAAAGTCTAAAAACTGCCATAGCGACAAAAATAAACTCTTTCTGGACAATGCTAGAATCTGTGACTATCCCTAACAATATTTCAGGAGGATTTAACCTAATCTGAATGTTCAGGGAGACATACAGAAACTTCTCTATATCTTTTAACACTGTAGCAATTTGCGGACAACCCGCAAATATATGTATTAGGTCTGCATCGGGGGAACTACATCTTGGGCAAGTAATCCCTGCTGTACCCCCCCAGTTTGCTATCTTTGCTGGGGTGTAATATAGCGAGTAGAGGGTTTTATACTGCTGTGATTGCAGTGGCGCTGAGCAGAGGAGTGTGCGCCCTAAATCCAGTGACTCTTTAAACCAACTAGCCTCACCTCTCAGCTTAGCTGCCCACTTTTCACTAAACTTCTCCATATCATCAGGTTTCCCCGCTGTCAGGTTTGCATAAAAACTCCTAATAGAGCAATCCCCCCCTAATCTTATTTTCTCCAGTATTTCTACCTTGCCAAACCCGATACTCCCTCCCTGCTTATTCCCCAGAAAACTTCTTAGCTGCAAGAATTTAAAAAAGTCCTTCCTATCTAAGCCAAACCTGTTCACTAAATCCGTAAATTGAAACACCTCCTCCGTATTCCTCAAGTCTCCCATCTGTACTACCCCCTTCTCCATCCAGCCCGCCAAAGTGTTATCCCAAAAAATCTGCCTTGGTAGGGAGACATTTTTATACAACCTAGTATATCTGTGATACCGGCCCAAACCTATTTTTTTCCTCACTGCATTCCATATCTTAACTGCGGCTTGGACCGTCTTAAACCTAGTTCTTTTGTAATACACAAAATCAATACAATTAAGAAAAGAATTCTCCGCTTCTGGTCCCAACACAATAGAGTATATCCTAGATGAATCCTTTAGCGTTGTGTCGTCCAGACCACCCCCGCCTAACAGCCCACGCATATATTGCAGTGCAGATGCCCAGTAATACAGTCTGAAATCTGGGGCTCCCCAACCTCCTCTCTCTCTAGGCAGTGACATAAAGCGATATGCCCTACGAGTCTTACCATGGGCCCAAATAAATCTGTTCAGAATATTGTCGAGATCTTTAAACCATTTTACCTCAAACCATAATGGTATTGTCCTATAGAAATACAAAAACTTTGGTAATATTAACATTTTTATAACATTGGTACAGCCCACGAGAGACAAATGCAAATTATTCATACGATCCAAATCTGCCTTAACTTTTACCATCAAGGGCGCCAGGTTCTTCTGTACTAATGAGTCTAAATCCGCCGTGATTGCAACCCCCAGATACGTCGCTGAATCGGTGACTCTGTGATCATTGATCACAGTATATTGATTAGATATTATTTGCGTTTTAGAACTATTTAGGCTATACCCCGATATTTGTCCAAATCTCTGTGCTTCAGTTTCGATTTCACCTATAGCCATACTGGGGTTGGGTGTCAGTATGGCTACATCGTCAGCATAAGCTAGGGACTTTATCTCACATCCATTCAGCCTCATTGGAGGAATCATTACGTTACCCTCTATTTTCCTTATTAGTGGATCCAGATAGAGAGCGAATAGTAAAGGGGAAGATGGACAACCCTGTCTAGTCCCTCTCCCAATGTTAACTGCTGCGGATTTACCCCTATTGACTCTAATCCTTGCTGTCGGGTTCTTATATAGAGTCTGCATTGCAGTTATAAAACTATCCCCCAGTCCGTTCCACTTCAATGTATGCCATAGGTATTCCCAAGAGACCCTATCGAACGCCTTCTCGGCATCCAAGAAAAGCGCAGCTATAGGGTCTCCCAGGACTCCAGCCGCATCAAATGCTGTAATCACCTGCCTAACGTGTTGTGTAGTACTTTTGCCTGGAATGAACCCATGTTGAGTGTGGCTTATTAATCCCTCTATTACCTCTGCAAGTCTTGTTGCTAGCATCTTGGAGTAGATCTTCGTGTCTGCGTTCATCAGTGTAATAGGCCTGTATGACCCTGGGAGTGTCGGATTTTTCTCTTTTTTTAAAATAACAATAATATCCGCTTACCCCCCATGTTTCTGGAATCTTGACCCCCTTCTGTGCTTCAATCATGACATTAAACATGTCCAATCCCATGGCCTGGTAGAACACTTTGTAAAACTCCACTGGGAGCTGGTCTGGGCCGGCTGCTTTACCTGCTGGTAGCCTAGTTAATGCCGTGAAGAATTCCTCGAAGCTAAAGGGGGAGTCCAGCCTATCCTTTTCTTCCGTAGATATACCCGGAGGGGTGATAGCGCTAATATAATTTTGAACCTCGCACATAGATCCTCCCCCACCCCTGGTATATAGCTCTTCATAAAACTGCCTGAACGCTTCTCTTACTTCAGTCTTTTCCGTAACCCTAATTCCATTCTGATCCATAATCTCTACAATATCTGATGCTGCTAGCCTCTGTCTGGAGCGTACTGCTAGTAAGTGGCCTACCTTCTCACTTAGTTCGTAGGCCGCTTCCTTTTTTGTTAAATAATTCTCTACTGCTTTTTTTGAGATGCATTCTGTCGCCTCCACCCTAAGAGCCACTATTTTCAATAAAAGATCATCTACTGGTGCCTTATCACTTATAACCCGGGCCAGTTCCTCCTCTGTCTTCACCAACTTTTGATAAACCTCCTTAATTTTTAGTCCTGCCTTTTTCTGGGATGAAAGCACATAGCTCATCGTCTCACCCCTGACCCCGGCCTTGAAGGCATCCCACACTACTCCCGGGGGAGCTGTACCTTTATTAATTTCCCAGTAGGACCTGATCCACTCAGTCATACGGGCCCTATATCCATCATCCTTCAATAGGGCCCTATCAAAAGTCCACTGCGTGTCTTTCCGCCGCATCTGACCCATTCTAATAGTTAAAATCAAAGGGCTATGGTCTGAAACGATACGAGGTTGTTTTTCTATTTGAGCCTCTGCCAACAGGGGAATTGAAATCAAAAAGTAGTCCAATCTTAAAGGAACCTTATGGGGGGCCGAATAAAAAGTACTACCATCCATACCGGGGTTCAACTTAATCCATGGATCCACCAAGGAATTATTTGCCACCATATCTGACAATGCCGTGTGTAATCTCCTTTTCCTCCCTACATAGGTTTTCCGAGGCTGAGCAAATGAACTAGTGGGATCGTGAATATTAAAATCCCCGCAGCATATAATTGGTTCGGGCCATAATGCCAACTCGGTATCTAAAAATTGAAATAATTCGGGGTCGTCCTCTGTTGATCCATATACTGAAACTATAGTACATTTTTCACCCTTTAGGTTTATTTCCACTATTACCCACCTTCCCCATTGATCTTCCATTTTCCTTATCACCTCCACATCGGAGGACCTTCCTAGTACAGCCACCCCTCTGTGTTTCGTCCCTTGCTTCGTGTTTGCTAATACAGCAAACCCTAGGTGATCCAGGAGATATCCCTTAGAAGCCTCAACGTGTGTTTCTTGGAGGCAAACCAGGTCCAGCTTAAATGTCCTAAGTAATTCTGCCACCCTGAGTCTTTTACCCGAATCGTTAAGCCCACAGATGTTAATAGTAGCAATCCTACAAGACATTAAAATACATCATAAACTTTATCCAACTCTGCATACCTTACTTGCACTATCCCTTCACTGTGAAGATGTATCTGATACATTTCGCTTGTCTTCTTCTTTCTGTCTAATGCACATTTTATACTATGAGCTCCCTGTGCGACAAACTGTGCTCTCCTGTGCTGCTTCTTAAGACCTACCCCACCTTTTTTACCCCCCTTTTTACCCCTCTTTCCTCCCCCTAACCCCCCTGATCCCCTCACCCCCCCCGCCCCATCACCCCCCTCCCCCCCTTTACTGGCAAATAGGTCCATAGGACCTATGTGTAGCCGCAGAGCGTACGCGGTGGTTTGTTCGCTCCTCCTCTCCTTCTCCCCCCAATACCTACACCAAATCTTCCCGTACAACATTCATACCCCTCCATAGTGTCTTTATCATAACCAGTTCTTTTTCTAAGTGAAGTACCCCCTAAATAACTCTTCTCCCCGGTGGTGCACCTATATCTATAGGTTTCCTCTGTCGGTGTATACACCCATTTTCTCCATGGTCCAAGCCCTTAAGAATTAAACATTTCCTCTAAATTCTCAACCCCCTGGTTACAGAGCCTCTTTCTGCGATTTAATCTCATCTAGGAATTGTTGGGCCTTAATCTCAGAGAAGAAGACAATCGTTCTGCCCTTTGTAACTACCTTGAGCCTTGCAGGAAATAAGAGAAACGCCTCAGACCCGAGAGCCTGGAAAGGTTTAATAAGCTGTCTGAGTCTCCATCTTCTTTCTACCGTTACGTGGCAGAAATCTGGCCTGGCAAAAAAGGTGTTACCCTCAAAGGACCTTTTCCTGTCAGGTCTAGCCTTATCGATGATTTCCTCTCTGAGTAAATAGTTCCCAACATATATCAAAATAGCTCTGGGAAATGCCTGTTGACCTGTCTGGCCCTCATGCCCTTGAACTTTTCTAATAGAGAAGGGAAATCTATGAGCTCGTTGAATCTCTTTTTCCCAGTCCCACTTCGATTCAGGGAAAGCGCCTCGCAGTAAATTAACAATAAAATGCATAATGTCGTTTCCCTCTTTTCCTTCTGCCACGCCTAGAATGCGAATGTTATTCCGCCTCTGACGGTTTTCGAACTCCTCCAGCTTCCATTGTAGATCGTTCGTTAATTTTTCCTGCTCCAGTCTATAATTCTGCCATGTTCCCAATTCATCCTCTAGTTTACCAGTCCGCTCCTCCACCTCAGACATCCTCTCAACAACCCCTTCATAAAGTTTATTAACCTTCTTAAGGGTGTTGTGTAGTTTTTTTGTGGCCTGCCTAGCCCTTCGACCTTCTGCCCTTGCTTCCCCTTGCATCTGCTTGAGCGTAGTACAAATCATATTAAAGGGGGCCAGATACTGTGCAGAAATGAGAGTATTCTCTGAGGGCTGTATATTGCCTTCTTCCACATAGGACTGTGACGTTGCAGAATAGTCCCAGTCTAGCTTCTTCCCCCCTACTGTAGGAGAGTCCGATCTTTCACCGTGCCTTCTACCCTTTACCTTTCTCTTTTTCTGCGTAGCCTCCTTCATAGACGAGTCGGATCCAGAGCTTGTTTCACCGTCTAGCTCGCCCTCCTCCTCTGAGGTGTCACTACTTGTCTGGGATATGTCCGTGTCCTCGTTGAGGGAAAAAAAGCATTCACCATCAACTGAGGCCCCCTCTCTCTTTCCCGACCCAGTGGTCTTATTATCTGTTACCGGAGCGGAGCATTTTCCTTCTGAATCAAGGTTGGCGACATCGGCCTTTGTTTCTTTCCCCTTTTTGCTGCTCATTTCAGCTTCTAACTGTAGAAGCGCTTCCATCATACCCATGGTTTTACCTGCCCCGGGTGTGTGTGAGCTCCCAACTTTATCCGGATTTAAACTCTTGCTGGGCTCCTTTATTATTTCAAAACCGCTGACATTAGGTAATGAGGGCTGATTTACCTCAGATGCTGTAGCTGTAGCTCCTGCGTTACCGTCTGCATCGATTCCACCAACGCCCTGGCTACTGGCGGCTGCCGCTGTAGAGAGACGGGGTTGCCTAGCGACGGAAGCGTCCTCACCGGGAGCGTCTACCGTTGCGTCCTCGAGGACGTTCAGATTCCCGTTCAGGTTCCCGGGTTGCTCCGTGTCCGGCTGAGGATTTTTCCTGGATACGAACACCTCCTTGAGGGTAGGCTGCCTTAATAACGCTTCTTTTCCTTTGTGTGTATCTTGATTTATTCCTGGAGCAGTGCCTTTAGTGGGACGATCTACAGTTAATCCAGAGCGCGATCGCTCGATACTTTCTGCTGCCGCTGAGTCCGATTTTAGGCATAGCTCAGCGTTCTCCACTGCCTCTGGTTTTGACAATTTCTCGGGTCTCTTCGTCTTCTGCGCGGGTATAATCTTCCGTGTAGTCCCAAGACTCCGCTGTTGCAATCCCGAGGATGGATCGTTACTAGTTCCTTTGGTATTAGCGTGAGCGCTTCTGTCACCCGACTCTCGTCGATTTGCCGGTATATCCTGCGGCACTTTTGCTTTATCTCTCTCCTTTTTTTTATTAGTTTTCGTTAGCCGCGCCGGCATCCTCAACAGATGTACCCGGGCCAGAGCCTCCCACCTTTTGAAGAACTGGGTGATTTGAGCTTTGGGGCTCGGATATTTTGTGTAAATCTTGGTAAAACTTTCGCTTATCCAAATGGCCAAATCCATGGAGAGGTATGTATTCCTTAAGCAGCAACCATCAGGTATCCTTGGGAGAGAGGTCTGGAGCGACTGCTCACCACAACCTCACGGCGGCCATCTTGCCCTCCACGTCAGCATCTCTCTTCTCCTAAATCTTCTAGATGTTATTCAGTTAACCTACACAGATAATCTCACTATGATTAGTTATATGTCTTGGCTATATATTTTTAATATGTTTGCAGAATTCTCTGTGGAAAGTGGCCTGATAATAAGTGTAAATCAAAGCTTATAGCCCTCCATAGATTATTCAGACCTACTTTGACTCTTAAACAAGTTACTCTTCAAAGAATATCCAAATGAAATTATTTAAGGAGCCAACTGAAAGATAACATTAAGCGCTTGATGCAATTACAGATTTTTTAATCCAGTGTCGCAATAGAGGAAGGATACATTGTGAGTTGTAAATGTTGTAATATACACTTTGTGACCTTTTTTGAATCATTAGGCAAAGCATCTTTGAAATGGGTATCCCTCTTCCTAATGATTCGCAATGGAATGTAACAGTGATTTGCTGTTGCGGTTGTGATTGCAAACTATTGATTGGGTACTGGCACTAGTATGAGCTTGGTAAGAAATTTGGTGACTGAATATTCATGCGTAAATTTTTAAATGGTCGCTTTCTGTACTAAAGATTCTACTGAAACCTTGTAAATATTGTCACACTATGTTACACACTCTTTAGGTTCATGTTTCACTTGGGACACTTTCTTTTGCACAATTGCCTATTTTCAATGTATTCATTGAGTAATACAGATATGTGCTAATTCAACCATTGGTGTGTGTGTTTCTTCCTTTCGGACATCATTCATAACCCTTATATCGCTATCACGCATTGTTGCATTTATATACAACCATACCATTCCACAGGAACCACTGTTGTCTTGTACAGATTTTGAGGCAGCATGTTGCAGTCTGAGGTTTGCTGCATGCTACCTCTTTGTCCTTAACATCGTCTCAGCATTTATTTTCTATTGCAACCTGTTAAAGATGCAGAGATCTCAAAATAAAAATGGCATTTTGTGATTTTGAATTTAGGGCTGGAAGTCTGCTGTCCCTCACAGGCTTCCATCCTTGCATTCTGTGACATTTCAGTAAGATCCACAAGCAGAATTGTCGGTGTGCAAATCGGTCTTAAATTCTAACTTCTGGAGCGCGCCAAGTACTAGGAACGGGAGTGGTGTAGTCCCGATACAGACTTTGCTGCTTCTCGACTGGAATTATCACTCTCTTTGGTTAGGAAAATGCATATAATCAGGCTTAAACATTCTCATTAGAATGACAGACAAGGAGTTTTAGTACAAATGCTTTATATAAGGAATTAATAGACAATTTACAAATAAAAATGCCATGAGCAATTGAGCAGCAAAGCATAAAGATCATAAGTACAGACAACTCAATTGAGTTCTAAATAAAATCTGGCATTGATTTACCTTTTAAAGTGGGAAAAGGGGGTCTCTCTAGTAACAGAATTCCACATACTTTTATAGGACTTTAGACAAGCATGTGCATACATTCTGTGTGAAAATGTAGTTCTCAGGTTTTGAACCAATCAGAGACAAGCTAGAAGAAACATTTTACTGCAGAATACATTTGAGGATTCTCTCAGGATAGCAATATATTGAGATTCAGTCATTCTCACAGCCTTAGTGGTACAGTTAACCAGATACATTGTTTTAGCATGAGCTGGGACGCTGAGAAGTGTCCTTGATTCAATTCAATGAGAAAACCTTCCTGAGAATACAATCTGCTTGGTCATGGAAACATAGCACAGAATATGGTATTAGTCATCATGTCGTATACAGTTATGTTGAGACAAGACGGAGAACAAAGTAAACACAATCTAATGTTAGCATAAGCTCAGTTCGTAATGCTCTTTATTGACAGAGAATCAACTCTCACAGTCCCCCCTCTGATGATTTTAATAACCACTCAAATTCTTTATTACAACACATCATTCATCAGCTTTGGATTCTTCTGCTTAGCCTCTCCCAGATTCTTCAGGGTTTCATAAAGTTTGCTTTGCATCTCGAGTCACTTCGGGTTTCTACCTTTTGTTGCTGACAGCTTCTTATACCCATAATTCATCCCCACCTGTAATGAAATTCCTTTGCAAAAAATGAGCACACATGCATTTCCAATTAGTATGATCAAGAGAGGGGTTAGTAGCAGCTTCACTACCAAGCCACTCTCCTACCTAAGCAAATCCCTTACTAATGGATCCATAGAATGATCCTAACACTTCCCAGGCACCTGATTCTCCCAGTATGGTTAGTTGCTGCGTTGTGTTCATGATGTTAGTAATATAACTGCCAAGCTGCTTATCTATACGAGGAATGTATGCACAACATTCCCAAGCATGATTGACTTTCCAAACACTACCTTCCTTTGTGAGGAGCAAATTTTGCATGATCATATCTCTCATGGCAAGCAATTCTTTATTGATCACTGTCAGTGCGCCAGTGGTATTAGTTGCAGGTCGATCAACTAAAGTGGACAGTTTTCTAATCTTCACATCATTCAATGCTACTCCTATGGATAGTATGAGTGCTGCAAAGATATCACAAAGAATCTGCTTGCAGCTTGCTTATTTTACCTAATGTACTTCTCAAGAGGAATATCTAGCTCATTAATGTGATAGATGCTTGGGTAAACGAATGCGGCATAAAAACTGCCTATCCAATTGTGTGAAAGCTGGAAATAGGCGGATTTACCACACACATAATAAATGCCCTTGATGCTAACTTCTGGATTAGAGAAAGTTTTCCCTTTTACCAAATAATTATGTTCACACTCACTCCATCCTAACTTCTCAACTGTCTCATTTCCCTCTGGCTTCCATATTATGCATAATGATCCTTTTTTGGTGACTTCAATGCTTAATCTGGGATGCAGTTCATTTAAGATCTATTTACCTTTACCAATAATGTGTTCTGCACTTGTCTTTCCTTCTCCTCTTTCTTCACCTATCCTTATCCCTTTGTTCAATTCATCTACAAATACTCTACCATCTTGGTTAATTTTGCAAGTTACGTCATGTAAAGTATGATTAGTAATGCTTATGTTAGTCACAGTGGTAAAGATTTTCATCATATACTCACACTGATTGGCTTGATTTTGACCCATTATGGGGGTGAGAAATGTGTTTAGTAGTCCACAAATACAAATTTTCTCCAATGACAATTGGCACATTTTCTAAAGACTCATAAAACAAGAATAAAACAGTTTAATTGAACTTTGCTGATAAAATAGATTTTAAAAAACAGAGCAGGAAAATGAGTATGACAGAGGTGGGTGAAAGTAAGCTGCTCCTTCAGTTTCAGAAGCGGCGAGATAAGACGAGACAAAGCAGTCATCAACCTCCATGACTTTTACATAATCAGACAACATTTGATAACACACATTATAACTGTATAGGATCTCATGCTGTGTGAGATGTGAAACCTTGCTCTCGGATGAGGAAGGGCTGGCTTCAGGGGTGAGGGTGAAATTGTTTGAAACATGAGAATTGTGCCCTCCCAACAAGTAAACATCCAACAGCCTTCCAAACATAAAAACTGAAATGACAACTGCCAAACTTATCATATAATTATAATTTTGCAGCATGACTGCACTATGTTTAACTTGAATCAGATCAATTAAAGCTCCGATAGAAGGTTAGTCCTCTACTTACTATCCTATTTTCTCTACGCTATCTCATAATCTACAAGGTTTTGGATTCTGCGTTATCTGGAGGCCTACAGAGCTATCGTCCTGTGACCATTAACCCTGGCTCCCTATTCATCCTTTTGGCCTTTTGCTAAACGTTGGTGTAAAGAGGTCTTCATCACCACAAGTCTTTAGTGTCAGAGAGGCTCAACTTAATCAGTCAGGCAGTCATCTGTGTCGAACTTGATTTTTGCGACATTTGTCCAGTCTGGACCTGAGTATTTCCGATCTACCTGTCTTTCTTTTTTAGGTCATTTAGTATCGGTCAACTTCAGGTCTATGTCAGCAGTGTCAATCTGTTCCAACTCTTCTTGTCCTTCTGGCTCACTGCCTTCCCTAATTGCCTCTGGTCTCATCTTGGGCGTCAACAGTTACTTTCTAAGGATGGAAGTTCTTGGCCAACCTTCTTTCAAAGTGTTCAAGATTTCAGGCTCTGAAGGAGCTGAATCACCCTCTGAGGTGTAGCCTCCTGGTTCTGCTCCAACTTCCACTCCTCGGAAAAGTTGATGTGATAGATTAGTCTCAGCCTTCCATGAATTTTCACTGTCATAGTGTATGCATATTCTCAGTCCAGTGTTGGTACCACGGTGGTTGCTGGAAAGACAGCATTCCCATTAGTCATCGGCTCTGTATGCTGCTAATCTGACGGAGATGATAGACCTCCAGTCTGGTCCACCTCCTCTTCTTTAGAAGCCTCAGACACCTCAAACCTAGGGCAACTTGGAAAAATTTGCAAATTTTGACTCTGCTTCTTAACCTTCGTATGTTGCCCTCTTGATATGGGAGGCATGAATCCAATTTGGCAGACCAGCACACTTAACGGCAGTGTTGGTGACCAGGATTACATAATAGGCAGGGGCTTAATTTCAGGGGGAGTGTTTGGAGTATTACACCCCCCAATATATTTATTTTTTTATCATTAGTTGGGTATGGTGAGGTGTCTGTCAGATTTCCCCATGATGTTTTACATACACAGCCAAAAACTTGCACACTCTCACTGTTTTGAAAGTCCTAATTTCTTTTTGCAATTTTACAAAATTAAATGTTTTCTCTTCCTTAGGACTCCTACCATCATCATCTATTTCTTCATTCGATTTTAAAAATAAAATCATAAAAGACAGATCAATTTAAAACAGAGCACAAAGATTAACATCAGCATAATTTGACGCTTGCTTTAAAACCCCAGTAAGATTCTGTATAAGAAAAAAGCATACTGTAGGTGTATTTATAAACTGTAAATGTAATGATGCAGGCCTGACGAGTAAAATTCATTGGCTTTAAAAGTGGTTGTAAAAACTTGTGTCGTAAGTTATTAAATTTTGCACAGATCATGACAATATGTAATGTAACATTATCCGAAACGTTGTCACAATCACATAGGGGCAACTTTGAGTCCTTAAAAAAACATGATTAAAAAGAACTAATCGCAGGAATAGGTTTAACCTGAAAGATGTCAATAAGCGTCGCTGGTGGCGGGACACGTTCCAGGTCAAGTAGGTGTTCCAGATTGTCGTGATTTTTACTAATATCGTGTGTCGCACCGAAAGTTTAAATAATGCAGTGTCCTCGCGATCTGCTGCCATCTTGTCCCTACGCTTCTGCAACCCATTTGTGATCAGATAAGACGTATAAGTCGTGCCTCCCTAGGATATCATGTTATGGGAGATATAAACCAACCACGAGATCAAGGAGGGCTTGTCCATGTTCAAACAGTCTTGCATAATGAATCTATTGAGACCAAGTTCCTCCTTTGTCCAAATTGAAAGCCAGAGCTTAAGAGGGCAGAGTCGAAGCTGGTTAGTGATATAACCTAATCCCAATTCTTAATGAACAATTTTATAGGGTACACTTTGTGGGACTCCCAAAAGGCCTCTTTGGAATGTATTTTCCGCTATTAGAATTGGGCACTGGGCCACAGCCCCATATTTCACTGCAATAACTGGCTATAGGGATGCACTTAGCCTTGAAAATTTCCAGGACAGATTTTATTTGGGTGCGCCTAAGATGGCATGAAAAGTCACCTATGCTGAACATAGCTCTATTAAAAGACATCACAATATAAGTTATAAGTGGATGGCAATTAAGGTCAGAATCAAGCGGAACCCCTAGATATCTAAACTCATCCACCTAGCTGATATGGTGTCCATCTACTATGAATTTCATGGCTTTTGTTTTAGGCGGGTCAAACTTCATCACATGTGATTTTGCGAAGTTGGTGGAGAGGTCAAGGCTGTTCATAAAATCAATAGAAAGTATAAGAAGTCTTTGTAATCCCTTGGCCATCCGGGCAATTAAAACTGTATCATCTGCATAAAGCAGAGGCGGAATTGAACGGCCTCCCACGTTGGAAACATCTAAATATGAGTCAGTCAGTGCTTTTTCTAATTGATTAATATAAAAAAATAAAATAAAAAAGGTGCTAAAATACAACCCTAACGAACCCCACGCAGCAGTTTAAGGTGCTGTGAGCATTCCCCATTGGGCCCATATCTTACACTAGCTGAGAGGTTCTTATGTAGATCATACAAAACTTTAATTACTTCAGTTTCTACTCCCATCGGAGCCATCATTGTCCACAATGTGGATCGATTAACTCTGTTGAAGCTAGTACTCTTGCCAATCCACTCTTCTCTCCCTTTCCAATGCCCCTTAGGGCCCTCTCATGAACCCTGCTTGTGGCATAATGCATTTTAACATTATATGTCAGCGTGATTGTTGGAAAATCTGAAGTCCCCCCCAATCTTACTGACCAAGCTATGCCCCTGCTAGTAGGGTATATGCCAGTGCTCTTCCAGGCAAGTCTTGTGAAAATGTTTCTTGATGTGGACCCTGTCAACAGTGTTCAAGTAATGCCCTAGGGATTCTCAGACAGCTGGAGTAGCGATTTTGACCTGATGAGAGATAGAACGCACCACGTCAGAAAATCGTTTGCAGTTCTCGAGGACCATGTCATCTTTGATATTCAGGAGGGTAGTTGCCGGGACAAAGGTTATTTGCATGGCTCTCCCTATCAATGCTTCATGTGGCAATAAACCAGTTCTTTTACAAGGGGTACTTTGGATACTCATGAGCATTAAAGGAAGGGGGTCAGGACAGTTAAGCAATGTAGAGGTGCAAGCTTTAGCCAGTTTAGCTTTGATTGTTCCATTCAGTCTTTCTACAACTCCTGAGGTTACCGGTCTGTAGCTACAGAGAAACCTTTAGTCAATGCCTAGGGCTGTAAATATCAATTGCATGACCTCACTCTTAAAGCGAGTTCCTCAATCTGATTTAAGATGAACTGGCATCCTGAATCGCGGTATATTATCTCCTGCAACAATAGATTGGCAACTGTTATACTGTCTAATTTCTGGGTGGGATCAGCCTCAACCCAAAGTGCATACAGGCACAAGGTTGTACCTCAGCTGATTGCAGCATGGCATGTCCACAAAGTCAATCTGAAGGCGGTTAAATGGACCATCAGGTTTTCCAATGTTACCCATGGTCAATGCAACTTTGTTGCCCACATTTTGCCTTTTACAACTCATACATCTTGGACACAAATCTTCTGCCATCATTCCGAAGCGGGGATTAAACCAGTGAAAACTGAAAGTAGATGTCATTCCATCTCTTCCTCCATGAGTTGTACCATTCATGCGTCTCATCATGGCAGGTAAGAGAGAATCTGGAAGAACTGGTTTTCCTTCAGTTGACACCCAAATATCTCTGGCAATATTTGCGCATCCGTTGCTTTCTCACTTAGCCTTTTCTATTTCTGGGGCAGCAAGTTGTAATTTCCTGAACTCACTGAATGTGTGCACAGTACTTAGTTACATATTGGTCACAGTCTCTACCTCTGTGTTACATAGTTCATCTAGGTGAAAGGTACTGGACTCAAGAACGCAGTATCGGGCGACAACCCCCGCATAACAGTTGCCGCTGGTGACAAAATCATTACAGCTCTTATGTACAGCACACTTAACCACAGCTGTTTCCTTCTGCAATTTGAAAGCTTTTAGAAAATTTAAAACATACAACCCCTTTCAGATGGGGGTACCAGCTGAAGTCAGAAATCCCTGCTGTGACCATAGCTGACTGAAGTCACCGAAAAATACCAAACTCATACTGGCTGTCAGTATAAATGGTAACTCAAGAGTCTTTTGAGTTATAGCTTGCGCAGAAATGAAATGGCACAAATAAGAGGCTTCCACTACCTCGCTCAAAATACATACAGCTTAAGCAGCTTTTAGGATGTCGGGTCGGTCTCTCAGACATGACCTATCAACAAAGAGAGTATAGTCTGATTCAGAAAGTGGAACATCCAGTATGTCAAAACTTGGTTTTGTGCATAACTCAGTTACACTGACACAGTCAATGTTACTGAGTCATAGTCATGGTCATAGTCACCCTCATCCTCTCCCTCTGGGGTTGGTAATAGAGAAGCAGGGTTTAGTGTGTTGCATCTCCGAATGGAAACACTCTCAGCTGCCAAGATGATTCTCTCATAGCGGGTTAGGCGGCTATTGGCAAATGCTGAGTTCTGTTATGAGTCATGAGGATCTCAATAGAGTGAGGCACCATCACAATCAAAGGATTGCCCATCTCTTTAGTTTGATATATGCTAAGGCTAACCTCTGCAACCACTTTGAGTCAACCAGGCAACACTGCGGGCACAGGATCAAGAGTACCTGAAAAATAGACTATGGGATGCTGGGTGTCTCCATGGGCTTGTGTTAGTACAGACAGTGCACACCTATCTCTTTCGTGACAAAAGAGCACAAAGTCTTTCACATAGTTCAGAATTCCAAGACTGGGTGCGGTTCCAAGCAGCTTCTGGAAGGCTTCCATGCTTTTTTCATCCTTTGGTACTGGGCCATTGATATCAGCGTGCGTCAGCCTTATCAAATACTTTGCCTTCAAAGAAAGGCTCAGGATCCATTGTTTGCAATAACCAATCATGCCCTAAAACATCCTCATCTTTCTTTGAGTAGTTGGGAACTTAATTTTAAGGACTGTCTGTGCGTTCAGGTGCCACTTGCCTCACTCCCTTTGCTATTTGATGTCCCATATATATGACTTCCCTCTGACAGTATTGCAGTCTCTCAGGTGAGACCTGATGCCCGTTTTCAGTCAAATAGTTGAGTAGAGCAATAGTGTCCTGTTTGCAAGCGTTAGTCATTGAGGCAATCAGGAGATCATCTTTAAGTACTGGATTAGTGTGGTGCAACATGGCAATTACAAAGGCTCTAGTTTTTTTTAAAGAATCTGGTTGAAATAGGATAGTCTCTCTGTGTACCCTTGTGGAGAGCGATACCACACAAGGGTCTTCCCTTGGAACCGGAATGTGAAAAGAAGCTGACTCTCTTCATGCAGGAATGTCGGCGATAGTTCAGGCATCAGTTGCTGGTTAAATATGTAATCAGCCCCCTAGTGAAACAGTTTTTTCTGGTTGAGGGTGTCTGAACTGCTGAACCCAGCTTAAATTGGTTTAGTCTGTGCCAAGAGTCGACCACTCTTTACCAAATTCAACCCAAATACTAGGGTGGCAAATTAAGTGCCCCCAAATCCTGCACATTTTTCTCTAAAGCTCGGAAAACAGTATTGCATATTCTTTTTTGTACATCAGATGCACAATGTGTTAACAATTGTGTGTGCCTGTATAGACACCAGCAGGCATCCCCATATATCTAGGGGCTCCTATAATGACCAAAGTTGTATGCCTAGTATGCCCAATGTTAGTAGTGTTCCCATTGTCATAGTATTTGAGACACTTGTGGAGGTGCATTCAACATATGTGATTGATAAGGTCTTTCGTATGACTGAACAAATTCTGAAACTTATCTTCTTTTGTCTTGTGAAACTGTTTAAGAGGACAGGAATTTTTGGAATTTGGGAGGAATATTAACCCTGCCTCTGTATATAGTAATACATGTTGTACCATAGGTTTATGTATATTTAAGAAGCCCTGATTCAAGTATCTCCAAATTTCTCAGCTTTTGCTATCATCATCTTCTGACCATGGAATGCAAGATAATTAATTGACAAAAACTGTGAGATCCACATATTAATTTTTGTCAAGGTGCATCCAGTTGGGCCACAGTGTTGACCGGCAGACAACATTGATTACATATGACCTACCTTGAAGATGTTAAATTGGTTGTCTGTTTAACATATCTAGTGCTACGAGAACATCAAAGGACAATATTGAATTGGTACGTCCCAAACACAAGTCAGAGGTGTGAATCAATGGACTTGCTAGTGGTTTTGTGATACCGTGGGAGCAATCTGGGGTGTCAATTGCACCACACTATTGGGAGCAGTAGTCAAACAACATTCCTTTTGAAATAAAACAATTACAGTATTTCAGAACTACCAAAATAGTTTTTAGACCATATTCTTCAATCTGGCTTAATGCCTCATGGCCTTATACAAAATGAAAAATCTAGGGACAGAATGTTGAACAATGTCATACATTCACCTCAGTACAGAGGTCTGGGCCTGAATCCATCGTTTATTTGCTCCCCATGGCATTCCAGTTTAAACCCAGTGTAGGAATAAAAGTTATGCTCTTGCATTGTTTTGTGTAAGTTAGCATTCGCTGCGCCATTTTGTGTACAGGCGTTATTTTGTATCATGATCGAAGCTAATTCTTTGCTATTTCTATGAAACAGCCTTCTCTAGGTTATGTTTTTTCGGAGCTGAGTTCTGCCACACTAATAAATGCACTGTTCTTATTAGCGCATACCTTTCCTTTAGATGTGAGCCTTCTCCCACTTGTCTAGTGGCGGGCACAGGTGGAATGACCTTGACTGGTAGATAATGAGTGCCCGGCTTTAGAACCAAAACGTACTCCTTTGTAATTTACTGTCCTGCTGCTTCTCTCTGGAAAATTCCATGGTGGGTGTGTTTTCATTTTTTCTGAAATGTACATAATGCATCGTTATACTTGGTGATGTCAGTCCCTCTGCAGCACTCCTTAGCGGCTGGGCAGACTGTTCTCCGTTCTCAGTGTACTCTGAATAAACTATTATTGGTGTGTATTCTCTACTGTCTGACCAACTCTTCATTTTGGTGGAAGGCTGAGAGGTGGTCATTGGTGACCCGAATCGGGCAACTTCCTCCATCAGTAATATCCAAATCAGTCTTGACTCTGCCCCCAATGGGAACAGTCATCCCTGGACCGGAAACAAGCATCCTGGGACCGGTTTCAGGGTTTCACCCCTCATCAGCCAGGCTAAATTGACTCCAGTGGCATGGAGATCACGGGACGCACGTCTGGTTATAACAGTTCCACTCGGGGTGACAAATGCAAAAAGAACAATTGATGGACAGAATGTTGAAAAATGTCAAACTTTCATTCCAGTAAAGAGATCTGGGCCTAAATCCATCATTTCTTTTGCTCCCCGTGGCATTCCAGTTACAAGCACCATGCTACTCTCCACTTTAGGTGCAATCGAAATTTCACATTACCTTTGGGTGGAGTACTGTTGAGTCTAGTTGATGTGGTTTGTATGAAGAATACTTGGGTTTTCCTTGTACGTGGTACCAGGGCCAGCAGAAAAGTCTGGCAAGAAGTATGTGACCTTGGGTGACCATACGAGGTAGGACATAAGTTAAATATTCAAATCTGTTCATAAATATTTTTACCTGGAGTTTTAATTTTTACTTCTTGATTGTGTGTGTGTGTGTGAAATTAAATAGTAAGGTAGAATACTGTGTGTGCCATGGAAAGCTATTACATATTTTGTGGAGTTATTTGTGAGCGTTCTACCTCTCTAGCCCCCATGTAAAGTGCCTGAAAAGTTGTTTCTGCATGTTTCCTTTCCTTTTTTGTAGAGAACGAGAGAACTTATACACAAGTTCTTGTACTCTTTTAACTCTCCCAGAGCTCTCCTTCGTAGTTTCTTCTTTACCTTTGCTTCACACCTCAATTTTACTTCACTCTTCTGCCGTCCAGCACCTTTTTATCTGGCACATGCATGCCTTTTGCCTAATTTAAAGTTATAGAACCTATTGATTTCATTTCGATTGCTATGACGAGGTTATGATCCACAAAGACTTTTGCCTTCCTTTCAATAGTAATAGTTTTTCTTTGCCTTCCAGGAAAGACATGAACCAATATGCCAAAGAATCTTCAACAAAAAGCGTCCTGTATTCAATTCAAAGAAGCAACGAACACGGGACTTGCCAATAAAGACAACAACAAAGGTATTTAGAACTATGACCACTCTACCATGCAAAGTAATGCATGTTTTCATTTATTAACCCAAGGTTGTTTTTTTCACAAATACACCAATAAGCCACGAAGTATCCGTGTCCCACCTGCAAGAAACTTATAAAATAAACAGAAACATCTGCATGTGACTTGATATAGATCAGGATCTCCAACCTTTTTTGCAGTGAGAGCCACTTCTGCTCAAGGAAAGTCCTGCTGAGCTACTTGCATATTTTATCACTATAAGACAGAGAGAACTTGTTAACATTGTACTATGAGCAGCCTAAGCAAACTTATCAGTTGGAAAAAACCCAGAATTCTAGAGGAGGTTGCCAGTAGAAATGCCATGAAAATGTGCATCAATTGTAAATTTCTTCACAAGTAACATTCAAAGCATTGCATGCCCTAGCACAAAGGACATAACCACACCACTACATCTTTCCAAATCAACTTTAAATGTGTTTTTGAATAGCAGTATTACGTCTTGGTCAGCATATTGGTTTTTGAAAATGCACACATTTTTCTATCAAATACCACTTTCCATTCTGGGCCAACAAACTCAATTTTGCAAAAGAGAAACTTTTTCCAAAAACAAACATACTTTTTGCTTTTAAAATATCAATTTTTGTTTTGAGAAAATACACAATCCTTAAACATCAGGTTGTCATTGAGTACAATCATGTAGAGAAAATACACAATCCTTAAACATCAGCTTTTCATTGAGTACAATCATGTAAAAATGCCTAACATGGACAGATTCTGCTTTGACTATTCAGGTATTACAAATATAGGCCATGGATGCTCACCAAAACACCAAGTATGCCTGTGTTATGCTAATAATGCCCACCATTATACCAGGGCCATCGTAGTGTGAAGGCTGGATGCCAGAATATCCAGGATGCCCACTGTATATCAGTCATGACCATTCTGTCACCAATGGCTAAAGGTAGACGTGTCATGCTCTTAATATGTCAGTAATGGCAGACTATATTGAACAACTAGACCAAGAATGCCCAAAATAGTCAAGAATGACTGTTATTTTGCAATTTGACAGTATTATACCATGAACTGCCGCAATTGTGCCAGCGATAAAACCATTCTGATGGTGGCCAGCATACGCATTTGACAGTTCTTGACACTAGGTGTAGCTTCCAAGAAACAATATTAATTATTGGGAAGGGACACACTGTCAAATAGGCACACACATACATATATTCAGAAGAGGCTCTTAATTATCTCTGCTTTGGATCCATACCCTGCCTGCTCTCCTCAGCTCTTGGGCTAATCATGCTCCCAACTAACAGATTTTCACTCTGGCTTCTGCGTCCAGCACTTTGGTGGGCCAGCGTAGGTTACTGCTATTACTCTGCATGATCATTCATTAATATGGTGAAGCTGATAGGGCAGGTTGTATAGCATGGCAAATCCCTGTGTGATTTAGTTTTAGAGTGGATACAGATGGTCATGTGGCAGGCCCCATAAGCTAACACAGTGTGTGTTTAAGTGTTATCGGGAGGCCCTGCCAATGGTTTGCCTGGTTGTCACTCTGAGGGTCATGAGATGAGCACTGCTGACTTTTTTATTATGCTCAGACTCACTGAGATTTTGCTTTACCTCTGAGAGCTACTTCAAGGGTGCTGCCGAGCTTCCTGTAGCTACCTGTAGCACCCAAGCAACTTGTTGGAGAACCCTGAAATAGATAGTATTTAATGACACTCCTGTCTCATTATGTCTCTTCAGATGCACATTGGGTGACGAACAAGTTGTGTAATTATTTTTTGCTAGTTTAAGGGTCTACCATGATCTTACTTTCTAACGGTGTGTTTTACCTTAGAATCTTAATGAGATATCCATACAAGGCAAACTTCCTTGTATATATTGATTGTGTTCCTTCATGAAATAAAAGAGATTATTCAGTGCTAACACTTTTCACATAACTTAGGGTTTCATTTGTATTCCCACACCACATCTCAATACCAAATCTACTTTGGGAACAAGAACATTTTACTTTTGAATAGATTTATTTTTTGTGTTGTCACTGTTCAAAATCTTCTGATGGTTTCAGTAAAAACTAATACCCTGTTGCAGTTCAGTATTATGATTGAGAAGTTGGGAAAGGTATCACGAGAAGATGGTGCAAGATTATCTTTCCATTCCTGCCAAAAGCTTGCATATCAGATGTTTGGTACTGCCATGGGATGAATGTGTGCTCAAAAGAACATGCAGCAGCTCTACTTAGTTCTAGCACACATATTTGTTTTTAGACAAGCTGCTTTAAATCTTGTTAAGGTCATCCTGAAACGTTCTGGTGCATTCTACCTACCTGTTTTCACCACGTAAAATGGATTCTGTGGTGGCTTTTTTCCTTGGTCTGCTACTCAAAGCCTAAAGAAGTTGATTTGTGTTATTGGTTAGTTTTCCTCTCTCCAGATATATGGGCACATCCATCTTACAAATCTTTATTCCCATAGCGCAGCTAAGAACTCCTGTAGCAGTGACAAAAACGGAATGACAAATGTAAAACATGAAACAATTGTAGCGATTAAATGTGTATTAGAAAATTGGAATGTTGGGAGCTCCATTGAAAGCAATGGAGTGCTCCGGGCTTCTAATGGTCGGTAGAGACCCAGCCATTAAAGGCCCGCTGCCTTGTCAAAGGCCCCTACCTTTGACTTAGGCCTTTAATGCTGGAGTGGGCCTTTAATGGCCAATAGAGCCCGCTACGGCGGGCTCTAAGGCTATATTAAAACATTGAAATGTTAGGAGCTCCATTGTAGACAATGAAGAAGCTTTTGGCTTATAATGGCTGATATAAGCCTGGAGCGCCTACATTCCTATGTTTGTCTTTATGTTTCTCCCTTTTTAATTTAGAACATTTTAAGCTTGATTGGGTGAAATGTTCTAATAGCTTTACAGCCCTTCTACCTCGAGATATACTGGCTGTTCAAGGTCATCTCCCTCGGTACAGGCCCTCGCCTGGGGCTCAGAGTCAAGTCCTTTAACAACCGGTATAGCCCTTGGCCGCGGGCTATAAAGGTATATAGCTCTCAAAACAACTTTGCAGGTCATTTATACTTTGGCGGGTAGCCTGCCTGTCCACCAGTTTGGTGGACACTATGGTCTCTGCTCCCATAATGTAGATCTGTCTGTCATATTGTGAGATCCTTGCTTGCTTGGTTTGGATTTCACTGAATTTATAGTAACCCCTGGTGGGGCAGTTGCTTTAAAGGCAGAGAAGTGTTTTGGAACCAGATTGGCAATCATTCTGTCTTTGAGGAAAAAAACAGCAGCAAGGACTTGGTTTTGGAAATTGCTGATACACTATGTTGCTAAGTGAATTTCTGGAATATTGATTTTTGAACATGAATATATGTTATGGAAATGGCTGCTACAGCATGTTGCTAAGTGAATTTCAAGAATATTGATTGCTCTGAGGAAGTCCTGAGGCAAGAACAAAATGAGTTGACTGGGTCATTGAATATGTTTTGAAATTAATAAAGAAGTTGAAAAATCCTTGAGCATAAACACTCTTTCATTTGGACATATGGAGTATGTAATGTCCCTGTGAAAATCAGTACTTAAGAAATAAATGAAATAAATTAGATTTACAGACGATGATTAAATAGACTTTTCGAATAATGAGTTTGCCCTACTACAGTTTGGTTTTGAGTACATGATAAGAGATTTGTTGGCAGCAGGGCCGGACTGGCTACCGGGCGTTTTGGAATGGTGCTGAGCTGGGGGCAGATTTCGTTGATGGGGACCTGCGTGTACTGAACGAAATTCGTTTTGCTTTAATTATTTCGAAGTACACGCAGGTCTCCATTAACGAAATCAGCCCCCACCGCAGTGAAATCAGCCCCCTGCTCGGCGGAATTCCAAAACGCCCGGTAGTCAGTCCGGCCCTGATTGGCAGTCAGATCTCTGGGGGTGTGCAACTCTGAAGAATAAATTTAGATTAACCTGTGTGGTGCACTGGTACCTCAGCTAACTTAGATTGTGATTTTCAAATATTACCTTATATACATAATGTAACTTTTTATAAAGAGAAATTAAATGTTAACTTAGCCATTAGCAGCGCGCAGCACGTTCTCGATGTTCTCCAGTCCGTGGCTCCCAGCACAAGTTCTCACATCCAACACCATGCCTTAACCAATCCAGATGCTGCGCTCATGCTGTTAATAATGTTAAGAAGCATGACAGAAGTGCCAGGGCTGGTCATAGTAGGCTGTCTCAGCGTTCCTACATGCACTGGAGGCCTGTGCTTGCTCCCCATCTATCTGTTGGAGAGGTTTGAAGACAGCCGACCAAACCAACATGCGCACTTCAAACAGAAGTGGCCACTTTTACCTGCTGCCAATCAGGAGTAATGGCCCATTGGATCACCCCGCCCTCACACTCAGCACAGGCTGGGAGAGAAAAAAATAAAATGGTAATACAATTCTTTTATTGACATTTTATTTTTTACGCTTTCTACACCTGCAGCAGGGGGATGATGCTCCTCTACCCTTATGGAGAAACCTCCAGTGCTTCCAGGTACAATTGAAACACAAAATATGCTCAAAGTCCAACACAGATGCAATTTAGGGCAGCAGCACCCCAGTCTTGAGCCCAAAAACACTTCAGCACTCATTTGTTATTAACAAAAACAGTGCATGTGATGAAGAAGAGACAAACACTAAATCACTTATGTTCTGACTAAAATTGTGGCGAAAACTAAAATTAGGGCTAAGAAGCAAACTTTCTAAGCCTTCTTTAGGATCTGTCTATCGACCAATAAAAAAGGACTTTTCTGCTCTGGAAGTACTTCCTCTTTGTCGACTCCTTACTATCCTTTCTGATGGCATCTGTTTCCTCAGTTGATTTCAGAAATTAACTCTGCCATGCTCTAACCTTGCAAGAGTCAAGAACACGAACATAGAGACAGTGACCTGGGCAGGCAAACCCTTTTCTTGTATCGGGAGAGAAACTAGAGAAGGAGCTTTATTGCTTGCTGTAGAGACATTTATAGGGGCTTCCTGAACATGTACTGAAAAAGATCAGGTACTGACTAGGGATACAGTACTGAATCCAAGCACCGTCTGTGAACTCACATAGGCATGAGACGAATACTTTTGATCCAGTGTTGGTCAGGTGGAAAGCGGGAGGTGAAAGAAAACATGCATAATAGTAAAAATTTGTGTTCTGTTACCTTGTACCGAGGCAGTGCGGCACCCCGCTTCCCCTTCTTTGCCATCCACATCTGGTATCTGATATCCTGCATTTGGTTGAGAGTGGAGGCAGTTGGCCTGGAGGCCGATGCGGCTTGTGCTCCTGTACTGAATACTTTTGCCCATAGAGTGGTAAATACCATCTTGGCAAAACACCATCTTGTTCATTTATGTGTACATGCCACTCGGTTCACCGCACCTGAGGACCTGGCTGGATCCCGTGCATTGTCACGCCGCCTCAACTATACGTACCCTTGCTAGGATTGCTGTACCGTCAACTGTTGGATTCGTCTTCAGCTTAATCTAGTGAACCTTCACTTAACCTGGCTACCGTTGTTGCCCTTGGCACCGGCCGGACCGTGCATTCTCACGACTCCAGGCAATTTCGGTTACAATCAGGCATGTACACATTAATGTCCTGATGATGATCCTAGTACCCTCGTAACAGGATCGAAACGTCGTCGACCCCTACTAAAACAGCATGCACATTAATCCATTGTGTAAAAAAGTGCATTCGCTGTTTTGAAAAAGCTTAAAACATTGGATAATGTAAAAAGCTCCTATTGTCTTGCCTGAAATGCCTTTGTTTGTTTTGTAATGTTACTGTTCTAATTGGATACAGGTCTGTGTCCCACAAGTATTTTGTTCCTATATGTGTGCATTGTTGTATTGCAAAATTAAATCGGTTGTCCGGCTGGACTTCCAGAATATAGTATCGATTCTGAACTATATTTATCTAATCCTTATCCTAACCATTTGAGGATCACTGTTGGTTGTACTGATCCTTTTGGGTTCCCTTGTCCCTCATAAATATACCTTCAGTGAACTAGGGCATGCAAGACCCTCCTTAGTTTGGCAGGACCTGACAGAATCAATCCCTGGGGGAGCTTTCACAGGCGACCGATTGGACCTCTGTTTTGTCTTCTTGTGCAACATTGATTTGGGCACATTGGTTCAGTTGTGGCCTATTTGGGCAAGTCAGGGTCAACAGCATTACGGGCATGAAGTGCCCAGACTACTGTGCACAGCCAGACGAGATCGAGGGGAGGTTGAACAGAATAAGAATGGCAGAGGGGAAGCAAGGCAAGGAGTGACTACGCCGCAAGATGGACGAGGAGCTAGAAGATAGTTCTAGCAACAAACAAGGAGGGGGGGGGGCATCGGGCACCCTGGCTGACTCAGAGGACATGAACACCAAACCGGAGGGCGTGCCAAGACAATTTAATGATATTTTTAGCCTGCTAGAAATTCAGTTAGAAGGCCTGGACCTGTCTCCGTGTGATAAGGAGGAGGACAGGCAGGAAAGGGAGCGAGTGAGGAAAGAAAGGAGCTTTGACAACTGGTTAGATGCTTTCGGGGTAATGGCATGTGTCATAGTGGAGAAGATCCCTCACTGAGCTGCAGACCTATGGCAATATGAATCCAAGATACACGATTCTCATAGGCAATTTCCTGGTGATGCATGGCTTGAATATGAGAAGGGGTTCAGGGTAAAAATGCAGGCACACCCAGAGATGGTGTGCAATGAGGAGGTATCAGGGTACATCCATAAGATGATGATGACCAAAGAAGTCAAGGTTTGGGGGGGAGGATGAGCAGCCCTTTCAGACCACCCATTTCGAGGGTGACCAGGACAGGAATAGTTCATCTTACAAGCACAAAACATACCACAGCTGGCGAACACCCAGTGACAGGGGCCAGCAGCACTCTGTTGGTAATCTGACCCTAATGAGTGCACATTTAGACACGCCTGTTTGGCCTGTGGGGCAGATCACCTGGCATCAGAGTGCAGGCAGAACAAGCACCGCACGGACTAGAGGGAGAAGAAAAAGAAACATTAGCATGGATGGGAAGTCTATGGGGGGTCATAGGGAATGGGCACGTTTTTGACTAGTCAGATCCTCCATTAACACATGCTGACTCTGGAGGCTAGTAAGCGAATACACTAACGAAGAAGACTCTATCTTGCTTGTGAAGGGTTTTGAGGAAGGCTGTATAATCCCAGTAAAGGGCCCCACATCTGGGGGTGGGGGAAGGAGCTTTAAATCAGCAGAAGAATACCCTTAGGTGGTACAACAGGAAATCAAGAAAGAGAATAAACATGGGCACAAAGAAGGTCCAATACTCCCCAACCCCCATGCACCAAGGGTTGGAGATTTTCACTTCTTGGGGTGGTCCTGCTGGGGATGGTATGAGAGCGTTTTATCTAGGAAAGGAAATGCGAGAGATAAAACAAATGAGGACACGGCATTGCCTCCGCTGGACTACGAACGGGGGAGCCGCTTGGAAACATCAGCCTCACAAGCAGGGTTGTGGAAAAATGGTGGACATTTGTTGGTAAGGTGGCTCACCTGTTAAGGCAGTGGGCCAAAAGAAAGGCCACTCACCTGAGGATGCCTTACGGCAGGGTGCGTGGGGCCAACAGGGGGAGGAAGCGGAGCATGGGCCTCGCAGCCCAGACCCACCAGACGAACAGCAGTGTACAAAACATGCAGGCTAGGCAGCGAGTTGGGCCTGAGCAGCAGTAAGAGGCTACTGCCCTCACAAGCAGAGTTAAACCAACAAGAAACCTAATGCCCCCTTAAGTGGCGTGTATGATTGCCTCAGCAGCAAAAGGTGCCGGAAAGGAGGACAAGCGGATGACAGGACTGGATGGTGATCTGACAAAATTGATTTATGATCTAGCAACAACAAATGATTTATTTCTTTTTGGTTGATTCTTGACCTTGTGACAAATTATGTTTTGCACCCACGTGATTTATGGCACTTTAACTGTTTGATGGCCACTCACCGTGATTTATGGCTTGGGTTTGGTGATCATACATGCAAAATTAATAAATTGCGGCCATGTTTTTCCACAACAAGATGGTCATGTCTCTGTAATCTGTTGATGCAATTCATGCTTGGAAATGCGTATTGTGTGTGGGGAGGGACTGGAGTGGATCGAGTGTGGGGGATATGAGAAGGCGAGACGTTCTCATCGGAGGCAAGGAGGCACTGAGACACAAATCGATTTTCTGTTGTTGATGCTTGCTGCCATTAAGGATGCAGCATGTACTTGTGCGTGCACCTGCCTGGTCCTGGCAGACTACAAGGCTTGTATGTTCAAAGTGGTAAGTGCAGACCATAAGGCAGAGGGTTAACCCGGCCAACCTTGTCTTCTAATCATGTTATTACCGTCTTACTATATCAACAATTGACTGTAACATGGCTGAATATACTACAACGTTGCATGCTTTAAATATAGTTGGTAAACAAATAATGGCACCTTAGAGTTTTCCAGTGGCCAATAGGCGGAAGGGTTAAAAACTCAGAGCATGCAACGGATACTCCGATCTAGGGTTCTGAATAGAAAAGAGCGAACAAATAAGCAATGTGCCACAGCGTTAACAGAAACATCATCACACAATATATAATATGATAAGAATTGGAAACATAGTAAGTAGAAAGGACTCACTTGGTGGATTAAGACAATGAAAACCAAGGCGAATCTAAGCAATAAAACTAAGAGAAGTAAGGACCCAGAGGACGCAATGGATCAACTGGGGATCCTTCCTTTGGATGCTGTCCTAAGTAAAAAGCAGGTGCTTAGGGTCCATGCGAAGGTGCATAGCATCGCCTGTATGGGGCTGTTCCAAGATTAAGGCACCATTATTGACCAATCATGTAAAGGAATGGAGCTGGTGGGTAGCGCTCCCAAAGAGGGCTCAAATCCCTGACAAATCAGTAAAGCTGGTCAATATGGAAAACCTTCAGTTGTGTTAATGAAATCTTTGACCCAAAAAATTACCGCATGGATGATATTGCGGAATGCAATCTTTGAGTGATAAATCAATCTTGGCGAATATTGATGGAAATGCAGATATATATGATATACCAGATATGCCATTATGTTCCATGCTTTCTGAAAACATATGACAGTGGGATATTAAAATATCCTCAGGGCCCCTTGTGAGTATGGAAAATAAAAATCAAACTAATAATGCTGATAAACAACACGCACAAAAATATGATTTTCTCTTCCATATTTGATTGATCTATCCTCTACACAAGATAACATTGCCATTCTAGGTATCAGCAGAGAAAGTGGGCAAATGGTTAACTTGGATGTAATCCAATAAAGAGCATCCTTATCACACATAAATCAGGCCCGCTGGGTAATGTACAAACAAATTAAAAGTTGATTAGCCCCAATGAATAAAACCTTATTTTCTATTGCCTAATTGCTGGCCAAATTTGTGAGTGATTCTGAACATAACATGGACTCAAATCTGTAAGTAATGGAATATCTAAAGAAGCAGAAGGTAGTCCCTCAGTTAACATTGAATGCATGGAATAAAATAGTAATTCAGTATCAAACAAGGGAGTGTAGGTCAATCTGTCATCAAGAAACACACACCATTTTTAGTGAAGGCGAAGAATCTAATCCCACTCAGATACCAGTAGACACATTGAGTTTTCTGCAGGAAGACTTGGATGGAAGTTCATCAGTTTTGAACCTTGATAAAGTGAATACCTGTTTCAAGTCTAAAATGGTAGTGACCGACACGAGTGCCATTGAGGCTGCTGATGCAGCTCCGAAAGATTCAGAGAAAGACAAAAGGACCAAGAAGTTCTTTTCAATTTTCCAAAACAACAAAGCAACCAAGAATCCTTTAAGAAAATCATAGAAAAGAAGAAGTAGAAGAATAACAAGAAAAGACAGGAGACTCTTGAGTCTATTATCCCATTCTGAAAAAGTAAAGGAAAGCGACATGGAAATTCACAGGGCAAATGATGTGCATAGGTTTAAGTCACAGATATCTCTTACAAATGAAAAATGAGATACTTTGCCAAACATGCAAGGGGATTAATTGCCCTCTAAAGGCTTGCAGGCGACACGTCAGATGTGTTGTTCCCGTAATTCTGTGATAGCCATAATGAGTCATCAATCTAATAATGGCCCAGAGAGTGCCTCCAAAGTCATGATAAGCCCTGTAGCAATGACTCAAGGGCAAGCAAAGGTAGAGGTAGCAGAGGTTACCATATATAAGTGCTGACAGGTCATCAAGGTGTCTATCACAAGTACCATACTCTTGGACTTGTGGAGCTCTCTCAACTAGATGCATAAGCGTCATTCTGTAGAGATGTCAAACTCCTCATCATGGACAAGAGTGCCCCACTAGTCAATTCTGGACAATTCAAAACCAAAGGAAATGATGGACGGAGTGTTGAACATTGCAAGCACTCACCCCCAGTCAACTGATCTGGGTTTAATCCACCCCCATTCTTTAGCCCACTCTGCCACCCCAGTTCAGAAATGGCCATATGCAAATCAGTCTGACCCTGTGCCTCATGGGAACAGTCCAGCCCGAACTGCCAAGCCATGTCTTCCCTGGACCAGAAACAAGCTTCCTAGGACCGGTTTCTGGCATTTCAGCCGTCTTCAGCCAGGCTTGCTTGAATCCAGTGGCAAAGTGAGCAAGGGACTCACGTCTGAGCATACCCTGCCAACTTATGGCGAACAAAGCAAAACCAAAGGAAATGATGGACGGAGTGTTGAACATTGCAAGCCCTCACCCCCAGTCAACTGATCTGGGTTTAATCCACCACCATTCTTTAGCCCACTCTGCCACCCAAGTTCAGAAATGGCCATATGCAAATCAGTCTGACCCTTTGCCTCATGGGAACAGTCCAGCCCGAACTGCCAAGCCATGTCTTCCCTGGACCAGAAACAAGCTTCCTAGGACCGGTTTCTGGCATTCTGGACAATTCACATCTTAGGGCAGAATTAGAGAAGCTTGGGCTTTCATTCACAAAGCTTTTTCTAGAGTGGATGTTTCTTAATTCATGCCCACATCTGAGTTTCAGCTGAATTTCCAGGCCTGATTCTCAAAACATTTCCAATTTCTGTTTGAGTTAGCTTCTTCTTTAGTATCATGAACCAATAGGAGTGCAATGTTCCTATCCATTCTTGTTCTTGGGATATGCCCTTTGCTGCACATGTGGCTATTGTGCTCTGTTTTCGGTTGTAAAAAGTGCAATGGGGCTTGTCTGCAAAGTTCCCTTTCAGGCAAATGGGTATTTTAAAGTGCAAGTGTGGGAAACTGGGTTGTTGGTTGGGGGGGGGGAGCCCTTCTCAAGGATCAGCCACAGTAACTATCTGGATGAATGAGAAAAATTCAGTAACTTAACCTATGCTTAACCTCTGGTAGCCTGGCACTAAAAGCAGTCAGGCTTAACTTAGAGGCAACGTGTGAAGTATTTGTGCACCACATAAACTGTAATGAAGTGAAAACACAACAAGAAAAATCCCACCCTAATTTAGAATAATAGAGTATATTTGAATTAATGAGTTTACACCAAAATGAAAAAAATCCAATCAGTAGAAACAGAGTTATGAATTTGTAAAGTTTTAAATGAAAAATAGCATCAAAAAGATCAAAGTGCCAACCACAGAATATCTAGTTGCGCAAGACCTTGCCAAAATCGAAGGTTATGGCCAACTGCGATGGATGATACACAAAGTAGATTGGGCCCGGTCTCATCTTATGTTTGTACTTAAAAGAAATTTTGAAGACAAATGTCTGAAAAGGTTAAGCTCAGTGGGGCAAGGCAGCTGGTGGTGTCCGAGGAGGAGTCGTCATTGGGGAGCCACTGGACAAAGTCATGGTGAAGATTTCTACGTTTGGACCATTGGACCTGATTATGACTTTACTTGTGTGGGAGCGGGCCGCCATATCAGTGCCCTGCTCCGACACCGCCAATGTTGACTGCCGCCCACCCACCAGCTTACTAGTCATTTCTTGGTCTAGTGGTCAGGCGGAGTGGCGGTGCAGTTCAAACGCTCATGTGTGAGCCTTTTCGACATGCAGCGCCGAAGAAGCGCTAAAGCAAGTTCCTGCATGACATGGACTGTGCATTCAATGCCATGCAGGAACTGGGGCCCTTACACACAGGGGGACACACCATATGCCCCCTGCGTACACCCTCATGCACTGGGGCACCCTTTACTTTCCTGACCTCCACACCTTTCATGGTGGGATCACTGCCATAAAAGTGGAGAGGTCAGTAATGTCGTAATGTCACTGCCAGCATATTGCTGCCCTGACCGCCGCTCCACCGCTGAGGGACCGCAGGATCCCTGCCAGTTAAGGCGGTTTTATGGCATTCTGACCACCCTAGTCGTAATACAGCGGTTGGATCACTGATGCAACGGTCCCTGGCTGCCGCTGCACCTCCATTGCAGGTGGACCGCCAAACTCATATTTAGGCCCTTAGTCTCTTCTAATGGAAGTCAAAAATCTCCATCGGGATGAAGCTCCAGGCTGTAGCCAGCGAGGGCTTCATGAGGCCTGACACTCCTTCTGTGAGGAGCCTGTGAACAGGATTTGCTGTTGAAGTGAAGAATGTAGTGGGAGCTGCCGCAACGTTAGGCCGACTGGCAATGCATCTTGGGCAGATCGGTGAGCAGGTAGGTCCCGGTCTCCTCTTGGTTCTCAGAACACTTTTTGGCAGAAATGTGTAAGTCCCAGATTTTGGATTTGGGATGTTTGGGCATGTTTAACATCACTTTCAAGGGTCCAGGACTGGAGGGGCACCACTTGGAGAGTCAGGACTCACCCAGGCTGGCTCCAGGTGTAGGTTTAAGATGGTTGGAGCCTTTTCTGTCTCTCAGGCTCTGGTCAGGTGGCTAGATAACTAGCCCTTGACATCACCTTGAAAGTCTTGGGTTCAAGCAGGAAAGCAGGTTGTCAAGCAGCAGGGCAGTCCTCTTGGTGCAGCAGAGCATTCCTCTGAAGTACACAGCAGGCCACAGGCAGCGGGCAGACTCTGAGAGTCCTTCTGTAGATCCTGAAGTGAACCGAAGAATGGGTCTGAGTCCTGGTTTTATACCTGGTATTAGCTTTTAAGTGGAAGAAACTTCTGTAGTTTCTCCCAGAGAAAGGCGTGGAATTTTTTGCCTCCCTGCTCTGGTCCCAGGATGCCTTGGAGCACAATAGGCTAGTGTGAAGTTCTTTGTGCGTGTGCTGTGGCAGTGTCTTCAAAGTGGTAGTGGGGCTGTGCACAGTTTTGCCCCCCCACCTGCTTGGATGGCCTACCCTGCCAGCACGCAGTCTCTCTACCTTGTGGCTGTCTTCTCTTACTGTACTGCTGTCATGCACAGACCCTCAGAGCAGAGGAACACTCTCCTTAAGTATATTTTGATTTTGGTTCTTTTTCTCAGTTTTCTAATATTACTTCTCAATGACTAAATTAATAAATGCAAATATACAGCCACATCATGTTACACAACTTTGCTAAAACATTTGTATAGTTTATCTCATCTTCATCAAATTCCCTAAAATGTAATCAATAACCACAAGACAAATTTGGGGTCTGATAAAAAATATAGTGAAACCTTGTAAAAAGAGTCTAACGTTGAATCATTTTATGTGTATGTGGCTTTCCTATGCAGTATGTTGAAAGGAAATCAAATTGGAAGCAAGTGCATAATGAGCTAATCACTGCCTTCAGAGCAGCCAGAGAAGCAACTAAAGCCATGAAAGAGGGCCGCCCTCTCCCTCCACCTCCTCCGCCAAGCATCAATCCAGGTTTGTTGGTTTCCTTTACATTGTAGGTAATGTTTGATCCGGACCTTAGCTTACAATGGTGTATATCATGCTGGTGGACCTGCAGTTGGTGAAAAGGGTATTGTACCATTCGTGAATTCCTTGGTATTCACAGATTGTGCACAAACTGAACAATTTTGGCATTCGTAGTGGCCCAATAACTGGGGCAACCCCCAACTAGTGGTGATCAATTGCAGATTAGGCATTTCTTAAGGGATCCAGTTCACAGCATGTTCCAAATGGTCACCTAAATTATGTCCTCTTTTGTATGAAAAGAGCTGAAGATGCGAGAATAAATTATAAAATCGGAGTATGTTACAATTTATCTTGATTATTTTGCTGACTTTCTTACTAGATGGACAATAGGTAGTCACAAAGGAATATGTTTATATGGTTTTTGTTTTTTGGGGGTGAGGAGAGTGTCCCAAGGACAATGCTATATATGCTTCAAAGATTTTGAAATTTGGGATCTTCTGTAGGCCCTTGCCAATAGTTTCTCAGCCGAAATGGCAGCTTCACGGAAACATTCTTTACACCATTTGCAATTTCTACGAATACATAGAAATTGGCCATAGGGTAGGCCATCTCACAAACCTCATGGATGGTTCCTAGTATATAGCAATAGGTATCTCTGTCAGTCAGTCAGCGATATAAAGATGTGCCAAATTTTCCTTCATATACCAGTATAGATAGATCAAGGAACTGCAAATTGTTGGATCATTTTTTTTTACTAAATTTTAACAACACATTCATATACTATGCAAATAGTTCACACCATATCATGCTAAGTAAATTCAAAGACAAAATAACGGTATCTCAACTGGAAGCACTACAAAGAAAAATTAGACATCTATGTATAATACATTACGTGGAAAGAAAACGGGAGACTCCGAAATGATTTTGAAATGTGCACATGGCATCATATAATTATGATAAAAAATAAAAGGTACAATTGAGCACCAAATCCAATTCAGGTTGTTCACGCATTATTTGCTTACCATGCTGCTACAACTGTACCTTTTATTTTTTATCACAATTATATGATGCCATGTGCACATTTCAAAATCATTTCAGAGTCTCCCGTTTTCTTTCCACGTAATGTATTATGCATACATGTCTAATTGTCCTTTGTAGTGCTACCAGTTGAGATACTGTTATTTTGTCCTTACGTACCTACCCTAATCTCAACGTGGTTCATGTGGTTAAATACAAGTAAATTCAAAGAGCATAGCTGTGCCTGTCCGGCATTTGTATCTGATACATACTTTAGTTTTGCCTAATTTACAAGCTGTCATGTAATAGCGATGATGTGTTTATTCCGTGGCATTGGTTCGCTGCAACATGAAGGAGAAAGAAGATTTAGGGGGTATTATACCACCCGGGAGAGAGACTGATTCCATCTGAGGAGATTGAACCAGAAGCTCCACTTTACTCCATTAAAAAATGTAAGCGTTTTGGAACGCACAACCCTTATGAAGTCCAAAGGGACGAAACACGTTGGCTGGGCTGATTGGAAAAGGTTTTTTGTCATGAACATAACTGAATAAAAGTTGAATTTTGAACACATTCGCAAGACACCTGAAGGTGTAATCAGATTATTTTCATATTGGATTTGTTTTTGTATATTTCATTGCTTGAATCTTGGCCAGAAATTGAACAAAAAATAATTTTTGTGACACTAATTACGCTCTTTTTCAATTGTTCTGTTTTTGTTTTGTCAATTGTGGTTTCTAAGCAGTGGGGCCACTAAAGGTAGAGTGCAGGAGCCCACATTGCTGGTGCTCGTTTTTGTGTAATAGCGATGATGCGTACATCCCACTTCTCACACAGCTATTTAACAACCCCCTTCCCTGTTTCCCTCATCTCTCCCTGCCTCCTGAGTTTCTTTTACATCATGATAACAGTTATATCTCCCTCTAGCACGTGTGGCTTCTCAAGCAGGCGTAAATAAAATCAAGCCTCTCCGGATGCCTCACCAGTGTGGGCATCCCCTGGATATTGATCAATGTGTGTGGAACTATCTGGGAAATCAGCATCAGGTGATTTCAGGTATTCCACCAAGGTATCCCACACCCTAGCTTTATCTATTGTACAGTGCCCCTGTCTAGCCTCTCGGAGCAGAGTGGCACCCTCATATCCCACCCATGATAGTTTTTCTCTCCATTTGCCTACTCGGGGGCTATTAGTGGCTTTTCGCCTCATCGTGATTTCACGTATTGCTAGTATCAGGGCAAGGTCCATGAACTTAGTTGTTACTTTATTTTTGGGCGGGTCTGGAAATCCCCCCAGGAGACATGCCATGGGGGTTGCAGGGGATTGTTGTATCAATGACTTCATTTATGCAGGTCACTATTCCATTCCAGTAATCCCCATAAGGCCGGACATGCCCAGACCGTGTGAATCATCTCCACTCCCTCCCTGCTCTCCACATCTGGGACATGCTACGTCCTGTGCTCCAAATGGCCTCTTAATCCTCCCCTGGGATTAAATATGCCATATGTAGGAAATAAAAGTTGATCAGTTTAAATCGTGCATTATGTGAGACCTTGGGTGTAGTAGCCTCTATCCTAGTCCAAGCCGAGAATGTAATTGGGGGGCCAAATCCTCCTCCCCCCCTTGTCGCTTCAGTTCCCCAAGGAGCTTATTGATATCTACCCTCAGTGCCTGGTACTGGAGGGTGATGGCCCTGCTCCTACCAGTCGTCGTTCAGAGGACTCAGCTGCATTGATGAGCTGGTGGTTCCCTTAGTCCAGTCCGCAATTGCATCTTGTCAGCAGGGAGCAGGTAAGTATGTGGGGTGCCAAGTACTCGGCACCTCACATACCGCAAAATCGGTAAAATAGCTGCAGCGCTTTAAGGGAGGCATAAACTTATGGCCAGGCACCAACAAGCAAAAGACGTAGGGGGAGCAAATGCCGATGGGGGAGCAGAGCTCGATAGATATATGCTATATTTGTCAGCTCCCCTCTGACGTAGGGGGAGCATTTCCCGATGGGGGAGCAAAGCTCCTTAGAACACCGGCAATATGGGCCCCCTGTAATAAAATCGTCCGAAACCAGCCCTAGCTAACAGCTCTGCCGCACCCGCCTCTCTCCCCCAGAGGGGCCGGCCGAGCAGTTTGCCAGGGCTGGTTTCAGTTCTCAGTCCGGCCCTGGGGACTGTGTTTGACCTGCTGGCTGAATTTGCTGTCTGCATTCTTTCTGTATTTGCCCCAGGCGTGGCTAATGTTAGGGAAAAGAGGCGGGGTTTGGGGATGGGAGTGTGGAAAGGGGGACTAGGGAGACAAATGAAAAAAATAAATAAACTTACCGGCTGCCCTCCACCATTGCTTTGTGCTCGTCTGCTCCACTCTGCTTCCGAAGGCATAATCTCCCAGCCTGCCCTGCTGCAAATCCTGAAGATGCTCTCATGCATGAGAGCAGTTTCAGGATTGGCCTGATGCCCTTGATTTGCGCTTCAGGATAGACTGGGAGTCTGCCTGCTCTCTCCAACCTAACTGCATTGCTGGATTGGAGGGAACTTTCACTGCGCATGATGGTTTGGCCGGCTAAACCGTCATATGCAGTGAAGGGAGTGCATATACCACTCCCCTCAGTCACTGTGGCCCTGTCCCCAAGACTCGGCATAAGAAAAAATAAAAAGATAATATATTGGGTTTTAAACCAACTTTATTATTGTTTTATTTTTCTTGTTTTGGTGGGTGCTGGCGGGGAGGGGGGAGGGGGGGGGGGCGATGCTCCTTCGCCATAGCAGAGAAGCCGCCCCTGATTTGCTCTTAGTGTAGGCATCTGGCTACATCGCCACTGTGACAAATCATTTCAACTTGAATATATGCTGTGCATCACCACTGTTGTTGCTGCAGATACCTGTCTTTCCACAGAATGGCCATGAGCCGGTGGGAGGTTTTCAGTTTGTTCACATCTCAGTAAATCACTGCTGCAGTTAATCCAAACATACCTGTTCTTATGATTTTATGTCCCTCGTACAAGGTTTTCCTGTGCTCCTCTACCCTTCTACTGAGCTCAAATGGATTCCTATGCTGTTGCCATGGATTCATGTGCATAGATGTCACGAAACTATGGAACTATGATGCAGTAGGAGTACCTAGTTGTAACCCGGGTAACATCTTACCTAGATGGTGTGCCCTGTTTGCCTAATGACCGATGTGTAGGCCTGTCTCCATACTTTGGGTGAGAGGAAGTTGACATTTTATAGAGTGGCAGATGTCTGTCCTGGTTGAATAGGTTGAAAAGTGGCTTCTTCTCCTATTTCTGGATTGTTTTAGTATCACTTGTTACAGGTGTAGTGATGTCATCCTGCTCTGATGGTTCTCCCTCGGTCTGGTTCTCTGAGTAGATGCCTCTATTGGGGTTGACAGCATGTTTACTTAGTTTATTATGGAGCACCAACTATTTTGAGATATTGTGTAAGTTTAGTATCATAAAAATCAACATCTTCAATTGTCAAATAGGTAACAGTTATAGCTAAGATGTAATATGCATTGATTACGTTATTGTTCGCATTTCATTTTCCTTTTTAGATCCATGTATTTTGATCTATTTGATTTAGAAGGAAAACCTCATTCTATAAGGACTATATTAACCCTGAGGGTTTGTGGTGTAGCTTTATATATTTTTGGTTACTTTTCGAAATATTGTATCATTACACTTTACTGACTCTTTTGTACAGTTTCACATTTAAAATAAATATATTTTACAATGAACGCACCTGGTGTACTTAGTATTTTGGATGACATTTATCATTGATACTCCTCTCACAGACGAAACTGGACCCTACCAATTATTCCATTCCTAGTTATAGTGTACGGGTGCTGGGTTCACTGCATGTTGCTCATGCCTTCTGCCTCCGGGCCGCAATTGTAACAGCGTCATAAACTGATTATGACAAACAAAAACTAACATGCACTTTGCACTGATTTAGAAAAATAACATTGAACCTTAGAAAAGTACCGAACACCGTTAAAGTGTGCTTGGATTTGTAGGAATAGAAGAATTCCCTTACTATGAGTATTACAATGATTATTAATGGATTATGAAATGATATTACCAAAATCATAATTAAATAATAATAATAGCCAGGCCCTGCATAATACTGGATGGTAAAACTCACTTTTGTGACATCCTGGCTTCGGTGTAGGCCTAGATAGACTCCTACGAAACACAGGTGCTTTCTTTGTGTTCCGGGAGGGAAGCTGGTGCTCTCCCAACGCAAATCCAGGAGACGTCTCAAAAGACCTGCTGGAGGTCCTGTGTCGCGGGGGCCCTCCACATCACAGACGGAAGTGGAGTGGAGTGCCTTGCAAGCTGTGGTAGATATTGTATCCTCCCAGAAGTCAGTGGGGGACATAGATACCTCATCGGAGCACCGGTTGACGGCTTCTAACTCTGGGGACTCGGCTTGGGGGGGAGGGGGCGAGGGCTTGCCAGTTATCACACCTCAATCAGTTGATTATATTGTTTAATGATTACTTAGCTTGATTTAGCTTCGGGAGGTGTTGTGCGCTGCAAACTGAGGTGTGCTGGAATGGGGGGCCTGCATTGCTTTGCATAGTATGCTTCCTATATATTTGATATTGCCTTAGCTGGGGAAGGTCTGGGCAGCTGGAACTCTGGAGGAGGGGGGGGGGGGGGGGTGCCACTCACCTGGTACTAGTTTGCTAGACTCGGGCCGGCGCACATTTGGGTTTTCACTGTGGTACCCTAGTGAGCCCCCCTGGGATTGCCCTTGTTGAGATATAGAAGTTGGCTTTCCCTTAAGGATGTTTTTTCCTCTACAGGTTTGGATGGCCAGCTGTTACTGGGCTGCCCCTGGGTATGGGAGTTGGTGGTTGGGGAACTGTTTAGTCCCAACCATGCCTTCGAGGGGGATCCCTTGTAAGGACGGTTCTCCTTGATCCAGCGGCACGCCAACAACAGATACTCCAATACAATATAAAAAGATCATTCTTCCAGGGGAATTAGCGGTCACACATGCACAGAAGGCTGTCTTTCAATCACTCGGGTTGTGGCAAGAAGGCCCAAAATACAAACTAATAAAAGGTCAAGAGAGAAAATATTATTTCAAGATATAAATGATTTCACTGTATACCACCTACATCTACTCTATTCCCCTTTATTTATTTAATACTTTCCCTGCATTAGCTCTTAGTAAATAAAGCGCTTTCTAAATAGCAAAGCAGGTGCCATGCATGTGGGTCTTGAAGACGCCATGTTAGTGCATTCTGCTCATGCGCAAGATATTCCCTCCAAAGCTATTAAAAGTCACATTACGTAGATGCAATTGACGCATGCACAGTAAAGTTTTCCCTGTTAGAGCCACGCTTTTAGTCTGCTATCGGTATTAATGGTTAGAAAACACATAGGCAAGCCTCTCTGTCTTATTTATGTAGCTATAAGGTGCAAGGATTAATCACGAAACACAATTAGTAATTCATGTTAATAAGTTAAACTAGTCAATTAATTTCGAGCAAGTCTCACATAAACAAGTCCTTGCTTCATCACCCTCACACACCAAAGGTGTCATGCTTCATCGTAGGGGTGCCTCCTCGCGTAAGGAACCTAGTCTTAACGCGGGTTACAACCCCCTCGCTCCGAGGGAGGAGCTCAGGGCTTCTAACGCAGCAGTCTCTAATGTCGGCAGTTACATTATTAGCAATCTCTTTTAATCCTGTCACAAGGTAGCAGAATAGAGCTTGCCATAGCTAACCTTGAAGCCAGTTTTGACCACAATTCACTCCAGCACTGTACTTCATCCACAACACACCACGCTCACGTAGGGTTTAAGAGTAACCCCCTCTTCTAAGATAAAACATCCCTGAGCTCTTCCCTAGCAGTGAGGGGGTTGTAACCCGGGTTAAGACTAGGGGCCCGATTCACAGAACTAACTTAAGACAAAATCCTAAACTTACTACCATTTTGGTATTCACAGAATGCACTTACTGCTTTTGGTATTCACAGAATGCACTTACTGCTTTTGGTATTCACAGAATGCACTTACTACTTTTGGTATTCACAGAATGGATTTACAACTACTAACTTTACGTCCGCACTCGGGCCGGAAATTCCGGCCCAGAGGCGGGGCTTCTGGCCTGGAGGCGGAGCTTCTGGCCCAGAGGCGGGGCTTCCGGGCTGGAGGCGGAGCTTCCGGCCCAGAAGTGGAGATTTTGGCCACTGGCTGCAATCCCCACCTCCGGCCCGGAAGCCCCGCCTCCGGCCCGGAAGCCCCGCCTCCGGCCCCGGAAGCCTCGCCTCCGGCCCCGGAAGCCCCGCCTCCAGGCCGGAAGCTCCGCCTCTGGGCCGGAAGCTCCGCCTCTGGGCCAGAAGCTCCGCCTCCGGGCCGGAATTTCCGGCCCGAGTGCGGACGTAAAGTTAGTAGTCGTAAATCCATTCTGTGAATACCAAAAGTAGTAAGTGCATTCTGTGAATACCAAAAGTAGTAAGTTTAGGATTTTGTCTTAAGTTAATTCTGTGAATCGGGCCCTAGGTTCTTTATGCAAGGAGGCACCCCTATGATGTAGCATGACACCTTTGGTGTGTGAGGGGAACCATCCTTAAAAGGGATCCCCCTCTCGAGCATGGTAGTTACATTCCACATGCCCCTTAGACTTATGTTCCGGACCGATGGGCTCTTTTTGTGATAGGTGTTACGAGTGGGGAGTCCGCCCACGCAGGTCCTTAAACCTCCTCCAAGCCCCCCTTGTGTTTAGATCTGTTTAGTCACCCAGTGGGCTTGGGGTGTCATTAAGTCATCTGGGAAGACGGAAGAGACTCTGTGGGTTAGGATGTGGCATGAGGGTTACAGTTGATAACCATGTCAGACCCGCATCATACCATAAAGGTAATGACTTGGAATGTGCGGGAATAGTCAACGTCTGAGCGGCATAGCAATTATTGCTACCTGTGTAGACGGGGTCAGAGATAGTTACCCTGCAGGAGACCCACCTAGCTCTTGAGGAAAACAGGCGTCTGCGTCGCAGATAGGGAGGGGACAAATATTTGCCACCTCTTATTCTTCTTATTCCCGAGGGACGCTTTGGTGGATACGGGCGGGGACGACCTTTGAGCTCCTTCCTTCATTGATCCGGAGGGTCCTTATGTTCTGGTTAAGGTAAGGCTGCTGGGGAGGGAGGTCACGCTGGGAAGCGTGTAACCACCAAACCAGGGATAACACTGTCTGCTGTAGCAGCAGTCAGCTCAATATTGAGTGGGGACTATAGCTGTATGGCTGACATCTCCATGGATAGGCCTACTCCCCCGCTACTTGCGCATGTGCGACATTAAGGGGTTTCGTGACTGAGTTGCCCATTGGGACCACAAAGATATTTGGAGGTTGCAGCACGATCAGGTGCGTGATTATTCCTACTATTCCCATCTTTACAGACTACACACATGCCTTGATATGTTTTTCTGCTCCCCAGTCTGTGCCCTGGCATAACACACACGAAGTACTTGGGACGTACATTGTCCGATCATTCTCCTTTGCTGCTGTCCCTGTGTCCCATTAATGAACCCCCCGTGATACCGGTTTGGCATTTTCGTCCATCCTTTCTTGAGGACGCATGCTTTAAAGACTCCCTGCCAACAGCTTTTTCTGAATATTTTCAATTCAACCAGGGAACTGTTGGGGCTCTCCGTCTAGTATGGGACGTCTTTAAAGTTGTGATAAGGGTCCAGTGTATGGGTCAGTCTGTGGGGGTGACAAGGGAGTTACACAGGGACTTCACTGCACTGGAGAGGAACCTGCACAACATAGGTAACAGATTAGACACTGATGACAATGCCCAGGCAGACCTCGCAGAGATGAAGGGCAGATATAGTGCTACCTCGTAATGCCTCCACTGTTTATATCTGAAGGAGTATCAGGCATGGGTTCATGAGCAGGGGGGCTGTTTGGGCAGACTCTTCACTTGGCTGGTACGCCTGGAGGCCAGAGGCAGATTCTTACTGATGAAGGGGAATTGATAAATGCTCCTAAGGCCAATCCTAGCTTTTTACGATTATTATGAAACTCTGTTTTCCTATCCAGAGTTTGTTTTGCCAGAAGTGGTGGCAGACTTTCTTTTACCCTTGCCTTTGTGCACTTTAGATCCAACTCTTTGTGAGGGCCTTGGGGTGCCTATAACAGTACAAGAAATCCACCAGACCATCAAAGACATGGCAGCTGGGAAGATGCCCGTCCCAGATGGCCTGCCGGAGGAGTTTTATCCGCATTTGTGTCCTCTCTGGAACCAAACTCGAAACCGTGTATGCATAGTCGCTATGGTTGGGTTATGTACGGGCATCAACCAGGGAGGCAGTGGTGATTCCCCTCCCCAAACAGAAGTTGTCTGCCACTGCCCTGTCAGGATATCACCCCCTTTCTATGTTGAATGTGCATTTTTACATTCTCAGCAAAATCCTGGCGGCGAGGCTGCTCCCACATATGACAAGCCCTATACATGAAGACCAGATTAGATTTATTCCAACTAGGTCCACTTCTGGGAATCTCCGAAGGTTATTCCATGTTCTTTATCATTGAGATACTGCTCATTGCCCAGATGCTTTGATCATGTCTATTGACCTAGAGAAGGCCTTTAACTCTATGAGGTGGGATTTTCTATACGCAACTATGAGGAGAGTGGGCTTGGGGGAGGGTTGGATCTGCTGGGTGCACTTATTGTACACTAGTCCCACTGCGAGGGTTAAGATAGACAAGGAGGTCTCTGTAGCATATGGACTCTACCGGGCCACCAGGCAGTGGTGCCCATTGTCCCCTCTACTGTTTTCCCTAGCTATTGAGCCTCAGGTGGTGCTCTTCAGGCAAAAAGGGATGAGTAACAAACTGGTCATAGAGGGTATGGTGCATGTTCTTTCTCTGTATGCGGATGACCTGTTGCCCTACCTTAGGAATGGACAGACCAGTGTAGCCAATGTTATTGAGTTACTAGAGGTGTTTTCAGCATTATCGGGTCTACGAGTTAACAGGTCCAAGACCTACTTCTTCCCTATAAGGGTGGATATGGCACAACCACTGGAGTGCCGACGTGACTGATGTGGTCACCCCAAACTTTTTGGTACCTAGGTATCCAGGTGTTCAACGCCTTGGAAGACTTCAAAGAGGACAACCTAGGCCTGGTGGTCCGATCTTTCAAAACCTGTATTTAGTTTTAGCGCTCCTTGAAAGTTCCGGTGTTGGCCCGTATCTCTTTTCTAAAATGATTATGCTTCCTAGACTCTTATATTATTTTACGAATCTTCCGCTTGTATTCTTGGTTTAACAATCAAGACTCCCTGCTCTGGTAACTGGTCTGGGATGGTGGGCACAATAGAGTCTCCCTGATGGTCTTGCGGAGGGCCCCGGGGGCGGGCGAGCTAGGGGGTCCTGAGTTTGAGCTGTTTTATTTGGCTGCCCAACTTCAGTGGTAAGCTCAGTGGTTGGAACGCTGACATATTGACTTGTTGGGTCTATTGGATTGGCAGGCAACCAGGGACTTTTGCTGGCAAAGCTCCTCAACCCAAAGAGACATATGCCTTGTCCTGGCATCTTGTTGAGGGTGGCACTACAGTGCTGGAGGAGGTGTGTAAAGTACAGATTGGGGGGGCCTCTGTATGCCCCAGACTTGCCATTGGTGGGCTTGCCCCATGGGAATCCTCAATCACCGAGTGTACAGTTGGCTGCATGGACGGTGAGCGACTGCTTCCTGTTGAGGGAATTGCTCCCCCTGAATGATCTCATAGACCAGTACGGCCTGCCCCCTGGCCAGTTCCTGACCTACCACGCCATGGCCAAGATGTACAGGGACCAGTGGCCTGGGAGTGGCGGGGAACCGGTCTCTCACGGCGTGTTACAATCACTGGTGACCCTGGGTTTGGCAGGTCACCTTGTGAGATGGCTTCATAGGGCGCAGTTGGACATGGCCATGAGACCACTGACTGGGGTGCGGGAGAGGTAGGCTTTATTGGTGAGCAGAGACCTGACTGACCTGGAGTGGAGCTGGGCCATGGATGGCCCTAGGCGAGTCACCAGAAGCAGCAGCTTTCAATATGTCAATTTAATTACTTACACATGGTATACTTGAACCCCCGTAGGTTGTGGGTCATGTATGGGGGTGAACCACAGGGCTGTCCAAGATGTGGGGAACTTGATGCAGGGCATAAACACGACATGGGACTGCCCGGGCTTACAGGACTTCTGGGAAGCTATAATTGCAGAGCTTAATGGTGTACTGGAGCGCTCCCTTCCTTGTACTGCAGAGGTTTGCCTTTTTGGCTTATTCTCTAGGCCCAAGAAACGTAAGGTGGGACCAGAATTATAGATCTTCCCTTGATCCTAGCGAAACGATGCATAGCTCTGGGATGGATGTGCAGGACAGGTCCCTTTGTCGCAACCTGGAGAAGGGATGTTGAAGTATGGGCCAGAGCAGAGAGGGTCATGCTTAGGGACGATGCCTGGCGAGTTCGGCCCACTTGTGGATGGAGCTTCTCCATGCCTGTGACACCCGACATAATGCTACACCAGCTGCTACTTTGATGCACATGCAGCTAGCGGAGGACACTGTGGAACTCCCTTGCTGAGAGATCAACCTAAGCGGTTACATTGTTCAATTGCACTGATAGTGTGAAGTTCCGCCCTCCGTGGGACCCCTGTCCCCGACAAGTCACTTTACTCCTCTGTTAGCCTCCTATTATGGTTTTCTCTTGGTAATAAACCCCACTGGGCCCAGCGGGTGACTGTTTAATTTCTTTTGGGTTTTACATGTTATTATAACTGCTCACATGTTTGCCATTATGATTGCTGTAATCACTGAATTTGGAATAGGTCACATTACAACGTGTAGTAATACCACGTGTGCCGTTACAACGTGGGTATTACTACGCAAATGCATTTACCACGACCTACAATCACAACGCAAACTTTTACCACAAATATGCCTTTACCACGCATGCCATTACAACGCAAAGGTATGCGTGGGAAAGGCATACACCTGGTAAAAATGATTAAGGTAGGTAAATATATATATATATGTATGTGTATATATATTCACTGAAAAAAACATAGGTTTCAGGCACGTTATAGTTAGAAATTAGCATTTAAAAAACTTAGAAATTCACTGAAAAAACCATAGGTTTCAGAGACGTTATAGTTTGTTGGAAATTTCACTCGTACAAAACCAGAGAAATTCCCCCGTTATAGTTAGTTCAGCTAACTATAACTCGAGCCCCCGCAATGCACTGCTGATGACGTCACATATTACATCATTCATGACATGGTCAGTGACATCACTGATGACATCACTGATGACATCTCAAATGACATCACTGATGACATCATCCAGTGACTGTGTTTTTCTTTAAAGTTTAAATATGTATTATGTATATGCCAAGGTGTATTGAAGAATGAGTGGGTGTATAAGTATCTGAATGGAGGATTTAGTAGGTGCGTGACTGACTGTTTAAGTGAGCGATTAAACCTGTCTTACTAAATGCATGGGTTGGTGACTAAGCTGTGTGAATGTCTGTATCAGTCTGTCTGTTGTTGTGTAAGCTGCTGCATGGGTTGGTCAATAGCTACATGAGTGTCTATGTGGGTTATCGATTGGTTGCCTGAGTATTTGTATGGGTGCCTGGGTGTGTGTATGGGTGGGTGGGAGGTGTGTGAGTCTGTGCATAGATGTTTGAGTAGTTGATTCACTGTGTGTATGGGTTCAAGAGTGCATGTGGAAACAGCTGTATGGGTGGGTAAGTGTGTGTATGGGTGTGTTGGTGAGTGAATGGATGTCTCAATGGTACATGTCCAAGTAACTACATATGTAAAAAGCAGTGTATGTGAAATTTGACGTATATAAATGACTATACGTGAGAGGCAGTGATTGTGAGAGTGGCTGTATGGATGAGTGTGTACTTGTATCAGTGATTGTAGAAGAGAGTAAGTATGCATTTGTTTCTGTTTGAATAAGTGATTTGAAGTGTGTATAACTGTATAGGTCAGTAAATGGATGTGAGATTGATTCTTTGCATGACTGACTAGGTGTGTGAATAACTTTGGATGAGTGGTGGTGTGTGAGTGTCTGTATAGGTTTATGAGTGCATATGATAGTGCTGTATTGATGAATGACTGCATGTATGAGTGATTGTATGGGTGAAAGAGTGGATATGTTTGGAAGTGAGTGCATATGTAGTAACTGGTATTGGTGTGCCGATGGTTTTAAAAATGGTAGTCTGTATTTTACATTGGGTGTATCAAAGGTCACATTAGTGTGAGGAGGTGGATCAGATTTTCATGTGGATGATGTCATCAGTGATGTCATTTGAGATGTCATCAGTGATGTCACTGACCATGTCATGAATGATATAATATGTGACGTCATCAGCAGTGCACTGCGGGGGCACGAGGTATAGTTAGCTGAACTAACTATAACGGGGACATTTCTCTGGTTTTGTACGAGTGAAATTTCCAATTGACTATAACGTCCCTGAAACCTATGGTTTTTTCAGTGAATTTCTAAGGTTTTTCAAATGCTAATTTCTAACTATAACGTGCCTGAAACCTATGGTTTTTTCAGTGAATTTCAAAGGTTCTTTAAATGGTAATTTCGAATTATAATGTTCATTAAAGCTATGGTTTTTTCAGTAATTTTGATTTTTTTAATGATATTTTGTAACTTTAATTTCCCAAAATAGTTTTTGTATTTTTTTTGTTTGTTATTAAAATAATATAATGTCTTCTGTTTTCTTAAATATTAATATATATATTTTTTGTTGAGAATAAGTGGAGTCACGCACCCATCGTGTACCTATCTCGCTGGGTGCACGGATTCAAACCGACATATTGGTAAAGTCATGAAGGATGCGCGTTTCAGCCAGCCCACTCCGCTTACGCTTACAGGGAGGGAACTACAATGCTACATGTCCCAGGTCTTCCCTGTAGTGATCTGTTGATCACAGGTCTAGTTGTCAGCGTGCCACAGCCACTTCCTCACGGCTGCTTTACACCCATACCACACCTATGCAGCACCTGCGTCACAGGACAGGTGACCCTGCCAATAAAAAGGGCCGGGCACACGTGCTCGACTCTATTTCTTCTCTCTATCTGTGTGTATCCGTGTGCTTATTATGTTGGTGGCAGCCGAGGCACTTTGACCGACACGGGCCTCCCGCAACGTCACGATGAGTTGAGGTGCACAGAGATGGTGGCAGCCGAAGCACTTTGCTGGACACTGGCCTCCTGCCATGTGATGATGACTTGAGGTGCACAGAGTTGGTGGCAGCCGAGGCATTTTGGCCGACACGGGCCTCCTGCCACGCGGCGATGACTTGAGCTGCACTGAGTTAGTGCCACCAGAGTTGAGCGGGTGTGCAGCCTGCGATGATGCGTGGCCTCGATACGCTAGCCTGGCAATCGAGACCCGATTTGAATTGTGAGCTTGGCTGGACCGCGTGTACGCCAAAGGCAGCTGGCTGTACAGACTTGAATCCTCTGCGCGGTGCAGCAGGATGCGCTGGGGGCCTGTGCTGCGGAATACAGCGACGGCTGAGGAGGTTGCTCCGGCATGTGGTGGGCCCTCTTGGAGACACGCTGGTGGCGGCAGGTGAGCATTGAGGTCTGGGTGCGTAGGGTCGGGCAGTCATCGCTGGGCGGCGAACTGGTCTGGGGACCAGGGCTGGGATGCTTGCGAAAGATGTAAGAATCATGCACACTGCCTGAGAAGTTTGCGACGACATTAGTGAACAGGCCCCGGTGGTCCAGTTTTGCCTGCACGTTGTTGGAATGCGTGTGGTTTCTGTTGCGGTGATTGGGTGCAGTGTCGGCAGGGGGCACAAATAGTACATGTGTGCAGTCAGTTGCCCCCAACACGTGCAGGAAGGCTGCTATGGCGTGGTTCCCTTGCTTGGTCTCCAGTTGTTTCTGCTCAGTTTAGGTGGAGGGAACATGCATGTGTATCAAGCTGAAACGAACCCTGATGCTTACAGGTGTGATAAATCCTGCATAATGAGACCGTAATAGAAGTTGTTGTGGTTGTAACGTTCCTTTTCTTTCCGACGAAGGTTATGACCACACAAGCTTCTGTTACGGTCATTTTGTGCAGGATTGATCATACCTGTAAGCATTCCGGTTTGTCCAAGTGCAATACATTGTACCATATTACGTTTGTGACCATACTAACGCTTGACCATTATCTTCATTTATCCAACATGTTTCTGAATACAGACTTTTGGGATTTCCAGGATGATTTACAGTTATTTCGATCCACAAATTGATGTTCCCCGTTGGCAATGTCACTCGTCGTTTGATGTTTTTGTTTTGTTCATTTATGTTTTTCTAATAAAGTACTGTTTTTACACTACTGTTGACTACTAGATTTCATGACGTGGCGCACCCCCATTTCAGTGACTACAGTCTTGGATCTGAAGCACAGAGGCATCAAGCAACGGCTGGGGTTGGGGTTGGTTGTGCAGGAATACTACGAATTGGGACGAGCGGGTGGTGCGGATGCAGGGGCCCTAAATTGCTTTTGTAGACATGTATCCAAGACGTGTGAGGAAGTTTAATAGTCCTGGCTGTGAGACTACTCCGACTCCCGCAGTTGTTAGTTGGAAGATACCAGAGGCCAACAGGTGCAGCACAGCCAGCAGCTTTGTCTGCGTAACAATGTTGATTGTCCGCTGTGTTGGTACCGTCAGCCTGTGGGCAATGTGACAGTGTGCACCAACTTGAGAATGGGGCCATAATTCTTTCGCCACTTTTGCTGCACTAAACTGCCAATAACTCGGCGATAAGTCCCAACTGTTGGGTTATAGGGTGACTCTAAAACAAGCCCTGGTGTTTATTAGGACTTTGTTGTAGCTACATGCGAATCACAAAAAAAAAGATGAAAGAACAAGAAAAGTGGGCAGGGTACAAACACCCTGACCCCCTAGGCCTGCTCAGGGGATCCCACAAAAAGCCCCAGGGCCAAAAAATTATTAAAATATTTTTTTTTAAAGCGCCTGGGTGCACGAATCCCGACGAAAAAAACCCCCAAAAAACTATGGCGTGTATTCTCAAGAACTTATCGCTGAGTTATCGGCACTTTACCGCAGCAAAAGAATTATCATCTCATTCTAAACCTGATAAAAACTGCAGATATCGCCAGTTTTCCAGTGATAGCTTCCTCAAAAAAACATCGCCACCAATGAGAGCGACGAGTAAGGCTAATGATATGCAGAATGGGCATTCCCGTGCAAAAAAAACCCCATGAAAACACCACTTCCCGATAATTTCAACAACAACCAGCTAAATCTGCGATACAATCTAAAAACAGGTGATAAGCCGCGTTAGCAGTAGGAGTTTAACATCTGCCTTTTACTGGTGTAAAGCAGGACGACTACCTACAGTATGAAAGGGAGCCCAGCCCAGAACCACATCTGAAGACCAACACATGTCATAGAGCTACTGACCATGCAGCTATGACACCCAAGTAGGCCACAACACCCACCGCCACCACCCCCAGGACCTCCCCCTCAGACCACCCCCCACCATACTACCACCAAGGAAGCGTAGGACAGAACAGCGGACCTTCCCAAAACGGCATGGCCCCTCAGCCACACAATAGCTGAATGTTGGGAGACGTTAGAACCAAGTATGTCTGAAGGAGGCAAGTCACCCATTAATAACAATGCACACATTGCCAAGTGTAGCTGTAATGTGCTGGACAGACCTCACTATGCAGAGCACAGACCTCTCCATGTGTACATATACTGCTGGTGCTTGTACTGTTGTGGACAGTCGATGCAACCATGTTACCTCAGGCATTGGGGAAGATCTCGGTTATGTAGCTGTGTCCCCCCCCCCCTGTAAGCGGAACCAGAACCGGAGTGGGCTGGTCCAACGTACGCCACTCCAGTGTAGGAGTGTGAATAAATAGGCCGGGGCTCTGGGCGTGGTTCACTTCTGGGAAGGCCAACGCGTCTGCCAGAGCAGCAGCCCTCACCCTGCCACAAGGTCGCCGCCATGATCGCTGGCCTCCTCAACTTAGGCCCCCTGCGAACCCAGAGTCACAGCACCGCAGAGTTAAGTCTGTACAGACTACTGCCTTCGATGTACACTGCAGACAGCAGGGCTCACAATTAGGTCGAGTCGCGATTGCATATGATGCAGTCCAGTAGGCAAGAGACATTGCTCACAGTGTGGCCCGCCCGCACCACGCATCATCGCAGGCTGCGCAGACGCTGAGTGCTTCAGGTGCCACTAACTCAGTGCACCACAAGTAATCGCCACGTAGCCTAATTGACGCAGAATTCATTAGGCAAAAGACATAGCTACCAGTGCTGCCCGCCCAGACCACGCATCATCACAGGCTGCGCACACGCTGAATGCTTCAGGTGCCACTAACTCAGTGCACCATAAGTCATCGCCACGTAGCCTTATTAAGGCAGAATTAATTAGGCAAAAGACATTGCTACGAGTGCGGCCCGCCCAGACCACGCATCATCGCTGGCTGCGCACATGCTGAGTACTTCAGGTACCACTAACTCTGTGCAGCTCAAGTGAATGCCACGTGGCTGTTGGCCATTCCTGTCCGCTGCCTCCAGCCTACACTGTGGTTAGCAGGGCTGACAATTCAGATTGAGTCACGATTGCAGATGACGCAGTCCAGTAGGCAACAGACATTGCTTCCAGTGCGGCCCGCCCGCACCACGCATCATCGCTGGCTGTGCACACGCTGAATGCTTCTGATGCCACTAACTCAGTGCACCACAAGTCAATGCCACGTGGCCTTATTGACGCAGAATTCATTAGGCAAAAGACATTGCTCCCACTGCGGGCCGCCTGAATTACGTATCATCACTGGCTGCGCACACGCTGAGCGCCACTGTTGCCACTAACTCAGTGCACCACAAGTCAACACCACGTAGTTGTAGGCCCTTGCTGACCGCTGCCTCAGGCCTACACTGCTGTCAGCAGGTCTCACACATATCCAATCCAATCCTGTCCTGCAAGGACATGCCATCATTGCTGGCTGCGCACACGCTGAGCTCTTCAGCTGCCTCTAACTCTGTGCATCACAACTCATGGACCCTTTATGATTGACTTTCGTGCTGTAGACACCGGACGCAACAATGTCACCTCATGCATCAGGAATATCCCAAAGGCACATTAACAATTTCTTCACATCAGCACGCTCATCTCTGGTGCACCTACCTCAGTGCACCACAAGTCATGGAGCCTTTACGATACAATCTTTTTGTGGGTGATTTAAGATCTGGTACCCCTACCTTAGTGTACCACAAGTCATGGACCCTTTATGATTGAATCTCTGTGTGTGATTCAATTATCACTGTTGTAGTTGTTGCCAGCACCAACCATTCCCTGAGGGCTGGATTACACTCACCCCACTCGCATCCAGCACAGACGTCACTGGACATGTGACCCTGGTAATAAAAGGGGGCAGAGCGCACGTGCCCATAGCCAGTTCCACTATTTATCTAACTGTGTCCGTGTGTTCATTATGTATGCATGATGGCCCTGGTCCCAACCACACCACATTGTGCTGTTGACTGCGCACGCAACCATGTTACCTCTGGCAGTGGGGAAGACCTTGGGAATGTAACTTTGTCTGGGTCATTCTCTGAGTACATGGGTAGAGACTGGATGATTAGAGTACTGCAAAGAGAGTATATAGTGAATTTATAAGTGCTTGGGAATTGGCGGAGTGATTGGATAAGTACATATGTTGGTGGAGCCTGAACCCCAAGCACGAGCTTGGCTCTAATTGGCTGCCAACCAGTGGCAACCCAGGCGGAGCGAATTACTCGGGTACTGCACCTGGCGCGTTCACACTAGGGGGTCGCGCTTAGAGCACGCACCCACCGCGTTCACTCTCCCCGGTCCCTGGGGCCATCATGGGCTCCAGTAGGGGGGCCGTGTGGCCCCCCTCTATTTTAAAAGCCCCAGGGAGGTGGTGGTCCTCGGGACTTGTGGGGGGCCTCGGAGGCCCAGCAACAATTACAAAACAAGCCCCGAGGAGGTGGCGGTCTCCGGGTATGTGGAAGGGTGGTGTGCTCTCCTGCACCTAATTTACATACCCCTGGGGAGGTGGCAGTCCCCGGGGCAGCGAAGGCCCCGCAGTCCCCTGCAATATAATTTTCAGATTGCCCCCCCGAACCTGGTCCACCCGGGGGCTCATTTAAATGAAGTGGGGGAGCACCCTGCTTCATTTTTTTTTTCCATCCGGATTCGCGCACCCAGTGCGCATTCAGACGTTTAAAAAATAAATTGGGCCTGGGGGTCCTTTTGGGACCCCCTGAGCATGACTAGAGGGTCAAGGTGTTTCTACCCTGCTCCCTTTTCTTCTTTTTTAATCTTTTCTCAACTATTTTCTTGTGACTCGGTTCTACCGAGTCACAAGATGGCTGTCAACACTTCCTGGTTACGAGTGTTGGCAGCCAATCACAGTGAAGCTCGTGGTCGTGGTAGCCAATCACAGTGAAGTGCGTGGTCAGGAGGTTGCGCGAACCCACCGCTGCCCCAGATATCGAAACTTTTATTTTTTAAATTTCTCAGCAACTACTGAACGGATTTACACCAAAGTCGCTTTCTGAATCAAGCACTACATTTTTGCCCAATTTGGTGTAATTCCGTTCAGCAGTTCGGGCTGTAGCCTTGGTTAAAGTTTCCTATGGGAAATTGATTTTTTGACTTTTACTTTTTGAATTTCTCAGCAACTACTGAACGGATTTACACCATTTAAAAAAAAACAAAAAGGTTGCTTTCTGAACCAAGCTCTACCTTTTTACAAAATTTGGTGTAATTCCGTTCAGCAGTTCGGGTTGTAGCCTGTAATAAAATTTCCTATGGAAATTAACATGGAGAAAACACTTTTTGGGACCCCCCTTTTTTCTCTGCCCCCGCTTGACGAATCACCCCCAAACTTTAAGGATAGAAGCTGACCTGGATAGACCTTTTTTGAGAATTTTGCGAACATTCGTCAAACGACGCCAAAGTTATTAGCAAATAAAAAAATGCTTTTCCTATGGAAACTAGGTTCTAACTATAACTACCTACTGGCGACCGCCAGTAGGTATGATATATATATATATATTCACTGAAAAAAACCATAGGTTTCAGGGGTGTTATAGTTAGCTGGACTTTTCACTTGTACAAAACCATTGAAATTCCCCCGTTATAGTTAGTTCAGCTAACTATAACTCGCGCGCCCGCAATGCACTGCTGATGACGTCACATATTACATCACTCATGACATGGTCAGTGACATCACTCATGACATCACTGATGACATCTCAAATGACATCACTCATGACATCATCCAGTGAATGTGTGTTTTTCTGAAAATTAAATATGTTTTATATATGTATATCTCAAGGTCGATGGAAGAATAAATGGGTATATAAGTGTCTAAATGGATGATTTGTTTTTGAAAAATTGATTGTGTAACTGACTGATTAAGTGTATCATAGTGAATACATGGCTTAGTGAGTAATGTTTAAACATGTAAATATCTGTATCAGTCTCTCACTTTGTGTATAAGTGGCTGCATGGGTTGGTGAGTAGCTACATGGGTGTCTATATAGGTTATTAGTTGGTTTTTTGAGTATCAGTCTGAGTGTCTGCATGGTCCGGTGGGGGGTATTACATAGTGCATAGGTGCATGAATGAGTGACTCACTCTTTGTATGTGTTGAAGACAGCATGTGTGCAGGACTGTATGGGTGGATGAGTGTGTGTATGGGTGTGTCAGTGAGTGAATGACTGTCTCAATAGTGTCTTTATGAGTAACTACATATGTTTTAAACTAGTATATGTGACTATTGGTGTATATAAGTGAGTATGTGTGAGAGTGAGAGATTGAAAGAGTTCCTGTATGAATAAGTATGTGTTTCTATAAGTTATTGTTTAAAAGACTAAGTATGTGTAAGTTTCTGTAGAAGTAAGTGTGGTGGTGTGTGTATAACTGTATATGCAAATAAATGTATGTTTGATTCTTTATTAGCATGAGTGACTAAGTGTGTGAGTAACTCTATGGATGAGTGGCATTGTGTAACAGGATGTATAGGTGTATGAGTACATATGATGAGTGAATACATGTATGAGTGACTGAATAGGACTGTTGGTGAATGAGTGGATGTGTATGTGGATCTTAGAATTACTGAAGAGGTTGTTGTAACTGGTATTGGTATGTCCATTGTTTTGAAAAGTTTAGTCTCTATTTTTGAATGTGTGTATCAAAGGTTATATTAGGGTGAGAGGAGGTCTGCCACTCTATCACAAGGATGATGTCATCAGTGATGTCAGAAGTCCTCAAAGACGAAGAAAAGTGCAGGAAGAAGGATACCGTGCAGAAAGAACAAAAAGAAGAGCAGAAAGAAGCCTTGTTGCAAAATCATCCTGTACCCTCAACTTTTTCAGACGGATACTGGTGGTAACTGAGTCTGACTAACCAGTCCTAGAGCCAGTGCTATGTTAAAAGACACTTAGAATACAGTGAAAACACCTACATACACTAGGGAACATTATGCGTTGGGGTCCCCCTGTGATTAGCATGACCTCCTCTGTAAGCCCCTAGTATATAATAGGGCAGGGGGATTAAAACTACCTCTTAAAACAGGCCACAGGGCGTTTTTGCACACGTTAACTCAGGCCCCGTCCCCTCCCTTCACCACTGTGTAAACACGCCCTGTGTCCGTTTTTAGTTGGGAGATTAAGTTCATTTGAATCCTGAGGGTCCCTAGGGTCCAACTAGCCCACTAGGTACCTCCAGTAAGTGCCACAGAGCTGCGTTGCAGAGAGGTGTAAAAAGTGGCACGGCCTGGACCACCTCTCTGCAATGCAGCTCAGTGGCGCTTACTGGAAGCACTTGGTGGGCTAGTTAGCCCCCAGGGGCCCTCAGTATTGAAGGAAAATTATATCCCCAATTTAAAACGTGCCATAGTGCGTGTTTGCACACGTCACCTCAGGCCCCGACCCATCCCTTCACCACTGTGTAAACGCGCCCTGTGGCTGTTCTAAGTTGAGAGATTAAGTCCCCTTGAATCCTAAGGGTCCCTAGGGTCAAACTAGACCACTAGGTACCTCCAGTAAGCACCACAGAGCTGCGTTGCAGAGAGGTGTAAAAAGGGGCTTGGCCTCAGAACACCTGTCTGCAGCGCAGCTCCCTGGTGCATACTGGAGATGCCTGTTAGGCTAGTTGGCCCTCAGGGAGCCTCAGTATTGAAGAGGAATTAATTCCCCAACTTACAACTCGCCAGGGGGCGCGTTTGCAGAGTGCTGCAAGGAGGGGGCGTGGCCTCCGGCACGATGCCAGTCTTTTATTTATTTTAATTTTTTAAGAAGGGGGGCTGTGTGGTTCCCCTTCTTATTCTAATTTATTGGCCCTGAGGACCCCATCCCCCAGGGCCTGTCTCCTAATTATATTTTTTTGACCCCAATCCCCAGGGCCGGCCACTGTTTTTTATTATTTAAAAAAAATATATATTTATAGACACACCTAGGACATGCTGGACAAACCGTACGTACCTATCACCATGACGATTTGCGTGATATTCATTAAAAGGCGACTATGCATACAATGAATCCACGTGGAAGGTATTTACACCACTAGTGAAGCTCTGACATGTCTGATGCCCTACCGTGCCTAATCCCGTTAGACACCCTTGTCGTTTATTTATACAAACATGGGTAGCTATTGACGGGCACATTTAATACACATGCACACCAAGCCATTCAAAGGGGATTCGACAAAAATTTTACCAAAACTATGCAAGAAACCCCCCTCACGGTTAATAAAACACACATCCACTGCCGGATGTGTAATACTTTTTATTTTACTCTCTGGAAAGGGGACGAACATCACTTGAGAGTCACAGCGTGCTCCTGGCAGAGCCCAATGCTGTGTTACACTCACCATTGCCTGCTGAGTGCCACACACCTCTGTGTTGTATTCCACTAGCTAGTGCATATGCTATGACACTCTCTAGCCCATGTGCACTGTAACACCACCCCGTGAATATGTCATGCCACACTTGTCTTCGCACGGGTTATATTGCCCCATCTAACGTGCCTTCCTCGATGCCTATGTTATAACGCACAGTGCTATGCCATACATATTACAATCTGGGATCCATATCTTTGTCACAGTGCATATGCAACGTTACACTCCCCAGCACATATTTTATATTACAACTTTAGAGACTAGTTAGGTTACACAACACTGCCCTGTGCATATTACACTCCAAGGCGCATATCGCATAGCACGAGCTAGTGCCTGTGCTATCTCGTGCTCTCCAATGAATCTGTCATTGCGCACAATGTATTGCATATTATATTTCACGCCCGGTTCATCTTATATCACACTTTTTGGTGCATAGTTTATACCATACACTATATCTAGTTTTCATTTTCAATCGTGCTCTCAGGACTATGTTCTATATAACACTGTGTTCACCTACCCTTTTCACGGGCATTACATTTTGCGATAGGGGGTGGAGGGTCAGGGGGTGTTTCTGCCAAGTGAGCCCGGAGTCACAGTCACAAACGTCCTCTTCTTCCTGAATAAAAGTGAGATTATGCTGCATACTTGTTCATATTTTAAGTAGTTCGCACAGACACACGTTTTAAAAACAATAAAGTTCCTAATACCCGCCTTCTCTGAACAGTTAGCTTGCTGCCCCATCCCCCTCCTCCCTATCCTCTGTTGTGTGAATCCATGGACTAGCCTCCTCCCTCCTGCCATGCATGGTCTGATGTGCTGCCACTGCCCTCAATTTAGTATGATGTACCAGTCCACTCCTCCTGCCCTCCATTGCCCAATTCTATGCCCCATCATTGACCTCCTGCTTAAACTCTGTGCTTAGCTTTCTGCCCCTATTCTCCTTCCCCCTGCCCTCCGATGTCTTTGTGTATGCCCCTGCTCCATCCTTTTTGCCCACCATGTTCCATGGACCTGCCACTCCTATCTACTGTTGAGCTGCCACTCCCCTCCCACCTGCCTAGCATTGTCAGATGACTGTAACCTGTCCCTGCCACCTCCACCCTGCCTGTCCACATGCCATGCCCCTATCCTCTTCCTCCTGTCCTACATGGTCCATTGTACTGCCACACCCTTCTGCCCTCCCTGGTCTGTTGTGCTGCAACTGCTCCTCCTGCCTGCCCCGTGCGGTCTGTTGTGAGGCCCCTTCCCCTGAACTTTCTTGTCTGTGCACAGGTCCTGACCCTCCCTTCTATCCTCCATCGTCCTTTGTGCATGCCCCTGCACCCTCCTTCTTGCCCATCATAGCCATTGTGCTACCACTAACCCTCCCACTTGCCATGCATGGTCTTCTGTGCTGCCATGGCCCCTCCCACCTTCCCTGTGTGGTCAGTTAGCCGCCCCTGAACCCCTCCCACCTTCCCTCCATGGTCTGTGTGTATGCCATCACAGTCTCACTGTTGCTCTTCATGGTGTGTCTTGCTTCTAGTGCCCATCCTGCCTGACCTCCATGGCTATCTTGCTGCTCCTGCCCTGCCCCCTTGCCCCCAGCCCTCTGTTTACATGTGCAGACCCCTACTCCCTCCCTCCTGGCTTGTCTGTTTCATTGTAATGCCCCTGATCCATCCCTCCTGCCCTTTATGGTCTGTTATGCTGCAGCTTTCTCTCCTGTCCGTCCATTATGGTCCTGCCTCTTGCCCCTCTGTTCTCTGTTGTCCATGTGCATGGTCCTGTCCCCTCCCTCTTGCTTTCTATGGATTGTTGTGCTGCACTCCCGTCCCGCATGCCCTGTGTGGTGTATTGTGCTGCTGCAAACCCTGATGCCTGCCCTGCAGGGTCAATTTGGTGCACCTCTCCATGTCCCTCCTGTCCTCTGTTATCCAAGTCCATGTCCCTACCCCATTTCCTTCCATGATCCAATGTACCATACTTGCGAACTTTTTGAACTTGGTAAGAGGGAGATTTTGAAAAAAAACTGGGGTATTGATTTTCCCCTTTGAGTTACATTGAAAAAGAGGAGATTGTAGACAGGAGACAGATAAAATAAAGCCCATTTGAGCTTAAAAGCATTGGACGTTTCCTGGCTGAATCGGGTCTGTTGGCATGTATGGTTGTACTACCATTGCCTCTTCCTTCGGCCCACAATGGTCTATTACATTGCCACAGCCTCTCTTGCAAGTCCTGTATTGTTGGTTTGTTGCCCCTGCCCCCCTTTCCACTGCCCTCCATAGTCTGTTGTGCTGCCACGGCCCTTCCTGCCTGCTCAGTGTGGTTAAATTGTTGCCTTTGCACCCTCCTACCTGCCTTCAATTTTCAGAGTCCGTGCCCCTGGCCTCTCAACAGTATCCTAATGAACTACTAGATTGCTAACATTCTATATTTATTATTACAAAAGTGTGGAACGCCTGACGTCATCTTGATGTAATCAAAACTGTAATACCTAGAGCATTTCCTTTAGAAATTACATATATGAGAGGGTCTTATTGGCATCCAAATTATGGTTAGTGCTCTAAAAGACTAAAATAAGGACATATTTTCTGAGTTTTCAAATAGCGAGAAAGCACTTTTAAATTATTTGTTACCTTTATGTTTTTTTATCCAGTTGACCACTTGATTAAATGTTGCACTTAGGGGAGAGGATGTGGTGTTACCAGGTTGGAGTTTCTGCTTCAGCTCGACATTCTGTGATTCTGGTCAAATCACTTAGTCTCCCCATGTCTACAACCAAAATGAATTTGTTCTTGTGTGATGTAACCAATGCTCATGTAAAGCACTCCAATACCTGACAAGTCTGCACTATATAACACTGCAAAAACACAAAATAATAAGTGTTTTGCACACTTCTGTCATTGGGCTATATTTGGGCTACATCTGGGTGATTTTGGGCTACATTTGGGCTCTTTTGTCTCCGGTGGCCATCTTGGGAGATTTATTTGTTATGAAGTTTCCTAATTTCCTCATGTACTGCAGTCTCCTCAGTAGGAAATGCTTTCAGTTTTTTACTTTGATTCCATCATGAAGGTATTCAGATATGTCACACATTTGCCACAAATTCTGAATGTTAGCACTCTAGTTGCTCATTAGATCACTGAAGTAAAACTACTGTTCACCATGGAAGTCTGCTCCTGGTATTAAAAGTGCATGTTTCAGTCTGCATGTCAGAATTTTTTAATAAAATAGAAGAGGATTTGAGAAGTCACTCAAAATGTGCCCTCATTTTCTTTCTTCAGCATTAATCATAATTTCTATGGCAAAATGAACCCCTCATTGTGTTCCTTTTTAAATTAAATGTTTTAAGTGTTACCAGTTTATTCCAATCAAGATGGCTTCAGGTGTGCCATACTTTTGTCATAATGAAGACAGTAAGCACTCTAGTTGTTTTTAAGAACACTCTGGGACATTCTGTCATTGGGCTATACTTGGGCTACATCTGGGTGATATTTGGGCTACATTTGGGCTCTTTTGTCTCTGGTGGCCATCTTGGCAGACTTATTTGTTATGGAGTTTCCTAATTTCCTCATTTACTGCAGTCTCCTCAGTACGAAATACTTTCAGTTTTTTACTTTGATTCCAAAGGCATTCAGATGTGTCACACATTTGCCATAAATTCAGAATGTTAGCACTCTTTTTGCTCATTAGATCACTGTAGTAAAGCTACTGCTCACCAGGGAAAACTGCTGCTGGTATTGAAAATGCATTTTTCAGTCTGCATGTCAGAATTTTTTAATGAAATAGAAGAGGATTTGAGAAGTCACTCAAAATGTGCCCTAATTTTTCTTTCTGCAGCACTAATCATACTTTTTATGGAAAAATGAACCCCCTCATTTTGTTCCTTTTTAAATTAAATGTTTTAAGAGTTACCACTTTAATCCAAGCAAGATGGCTTCAGGTGTGCCATACGTTTATCATAAGTAGGACTGTTAGCGCTCTAGTTGTTCTTTGGAACACTCTGGGAAGCTGCAGTAGAACACAAAGGAATCAACTGACAGTCTCTGCCCTTGTTGGATGTACATGTTTTACTGAGAATGTCAGACTTCATTCTCACATGACTGAGAAAGATAATGTGAATTTACAGAAAATAAGCTCTCAGTTTAGCTTATAGATCACCTTCTAAACCTCTGTGGGAAAAGCATGAGAAAATATTTTTCTCTCAATCATGATATCCCAGCAGAAGGCTTTTTCACATGGTGAAATCACCTTAGAACATACCACAATTCCTAAAATGAGTATGGTACCATCAACAAATGATTTATAATGTAACTAAAGTCTTAAAACCTTCTATTAACTGCAATGCTTTTTAATGAGGTGCTATCATGTATATTGGTCCCAAGATGGCTGCAAACACTTCTTGGATGAAGTGCTGACAGCCAATCAGATCTCAGGATGAGATGTGTGGTTAGGCTCCGCCCACATATATATATGATTTTACTTTTGATTTTCTCAGGAACTACTGAACAGATTGACACCAGACCTGCAAAAGGCACATCCCTGACCTGAGGACTACCTCTCTGCCAAATTTCAAGTAATTCTGTTCAGCCGTTCGGGCTGTACCTTGGACTAAAGGTCCCTATGGAAAATTGCATGGGGAAAACGTGTTTTGGGATCCCCCTTTTTTCTCAGCCCCCGCATGACGACTCCCCCCGAGACTTTCAGGGTAGGAGCGGAGCGGAGCGCCCCACCTATTTTGAAAATTTCGCGAGGTTTCGTCAACCGGCGCCAAAGTTATTCCAAATAGATTGTTGCGGATTTCCTATGGAAACACGGTCCTAACTATAACTATCTACTGGCGACCGCCAGTAGATTATATATATATATATATATACATAAATATACATATATATATATATATATATATATATATATATATATATATATATATATATATATATATATATATATATAATATATGTGTGTGTGTATATATATATAATATATATATATATATTATCTATATTCCCAATAAGTCTGGCGCCGGTTGACGAATCTTCACGAAATTTCCCAAACTTTTGGCCAGCTCCGCTCCGCTCCTACCCTGAAAGTTTCGTGGTGATTCGTCAAGCGGGGGCCGAGAAAAAAGGGGGGTCCCAAAACGCATTTTCCCCATGCAATTTCCTATAGGATCTGTTGTCGCAGCTACAGCCCGAACCGCTGAACGAAATTACACCAAATTTGGCAAAGAGGTAGTCCTCAGTTCAGACTCGTGCCTTTTGCATAAATGGTGTGAATCCGTTCAGTAGTTCCTGAGAAAATTAAAGTTAAAAGTACATATAAATCTATGGCCGGGGAGGATCCGCGCACCCTACCCGCACCGTAAGTGCACCCTCCCCGAACCGAGCGCGCACCCTCCCGATCGCATGCTGAATGCTAATTGACTGTCGAGTGTCGAACCAGGAACTGTTGGCGGCCATTTTCTGCCTCGGTAGAAGCGAAGCTGAAGAAGCAAGGGGAATAAGTGTGTAAAACATATAAAGGGGGCAGAGTGGAAATACTCTGACCCTCTAGAGGTGCTTAGGGGGTCCCAGAAGGACCCCCTGGGGCCCATTTAAAAAAAAAAAAAAAAACTGCGAAATGCGCACAGGGTGAGCGCATCCTATCGCGTTTGGTGCACAGATCCTCTCGCGTTGGGTGCTTGGATCGAAAAACATGGAAAAAAAATATATAAAATAAAGTTTTGAACATATAGTTGCAAAAATTTTGGGGAAAAATATAAAAAAATATGTTTGAAAAACCCATTAAATTCAAATAATATTTTTTAATTTTTAAAAGAATTAATTGAAAAAATAAGTTTAAAAAATGGTGATAAAAAAGTATTTAAAAAAAAACATAATTAATGAAACACACTGAATTGGAAAAATATAGAAATCCAATCAAAATCATTGAACATGATATCTTTAGAGATAAGTTATAGATAGGAATTAGCATTTAAAAAACCTTTGAAATTCACTGAAAAAACCATAGGTTTCATGCACGTTATAGTTAGGAATTGCATTTAAAAAACCTTTGAAATTCACTGAAAAAAACCAAAGGTTTCAGGGGCGTTATAGTTAGGAATTGGCATTCAAAAAACCTTAAAAATTCACTTAAAAAAACCATAGGTTTCAGGGACGATTTAGTTAGATGGACATTTCCCTCGTACAAAACCCTAGAAATTCCCCTGTTATTGTTAGTTCAGCTAACTATAACTCGTGCCCCCGCAATGCACTGCTGATGACGTCACATATTACATCACTCATGACATGGTCAGTGACATCACTGATGACATCTCAAATGACATCACTGATGACATCACTGATGACGTCATCCATGTGATAAATTAGTGGATCTTCTCACACCCTAATATAACCTTTGATACACCGACTCAAAATTTCAGACGGCCATTTTGAAAACCATAGATACTCCAATACCAATAACTACATACCCACTCATTAACTCTTAGGTCCACATACACCTCCACTCACTCACCTGTACAGTCACTCATACTTACAGTCACTCCGTACAAGACTATCATATGCATTTATACACCTATATAGACACTCACACACCGCCAATCATCCATTGAGGTACTGACACACCTAGTCAGTTGTGCAAATAATTAAACACAGTCCAATTTACTCACCTATACAGTTAAACACACTCAAGTTCACTTACTCATAAAAATAGTACCACATTCTTACACTCTTATACAATCATTGATACAAGCACACACTCATCCATACAGCCACTCTCACAATCACACACTCTCACATATACCCACCTATATACTCTTACACACATATATACTGCCTTTCACATATGTAGTTAGTCACACATGTACCACTGAGATATACATTCAATCCCTAACACACCCATACATACACTCACCCAACCATACAGTCCATCACAGATCCACTCTTAAAACCATGCACCCATAGAATCACCCACTCACACATCAATGCATAGAGTCACACACACCCTACCCACACAAACACTCAGGCACCCATACAGATACTCAGACAACCAATCAATAACCCATATAAACACTCATACAGCTATTCACAAAACCATGCACCCACTTATACACCAACACACAGACACATACAGACATTCACAGAGTTTAGTCACTAGTCTGCAGTAAGATACATTTAATGACTCACTTATAGAGTCAGTTACGCACCTAGAAAATCATCCATTCACACACTTGTACACCCACTCATTCTTCAACAGACCTTTCCCTATATATATGTTAAACATATTAAAACTGTACAGAAACACATACTCACTGGATGATGTCATCAGTGATGTCACTGACCATGTCATGAGTGATGTAATATGTGACGTCATCAGCAGTGCATTGCGGGCGCGCGAGTTATAGTTAGCTGAACTAACTATAACGGGGGAATTTCAATGGTTTTGTACGAGGGAAATGTCTAGCTAACTATAACGCCCCTGAAACCTATGGTTTTTTCAGTGAATATATATATTATATATATCACCAGATGACCCCTCTTGTTCAAGAGTAATCCAAGGACACAGCGGGGTACTTGATGGGAGAATTTTATTCACATGATGGTTTCAGCATGATGCATTTCGGCAGTCTCGCCTTCTTCTGATGCTGTTTGCCATCAGAAGTCACCTCCTACCCCATTTTGAATATACTAGAGCGCTCCCATTCGTGGGGGACCGGCTGTCCCTGCTGCAATCACAACAGCTGTAGTTTAATGTTCAACTACAGCTCCCAGCATGCACTAGATGGAGTAAGTACAGCAGCCGGAACGGATACTGTTCATGTGAGTGACGGGATTGCTCAGCAAAAGGGGGGCCGTGTAGCAGCTGGTGACTCCAAAATTAACCTTGTCCAAAGCTCCTTCAAGTCCCCAATGCCTGAGCCCTAAGAGTCAGAACATACCGGGCCGTGAAGCCGGAGGGAATCAACTAGGGGTGGGCAGAATTTGCATAGTTGCGCTACGCAAAGCTACGCGAAACGGTAAAAAATCTCCGCAAGCACGCAGAAATTCCACAAACACGCGGAATTGCTTGTTCGCGATGATTTTTTCCTCTTTGCGAACGCTGTTTGTGTGCTCGGGGGGAAATATCTCGCAAACATGCATTTTGAGAACGCGAACAAGCAAAAAATTCCTCTAAGCCACGGAACACAGAATTTTGAGCAATTCCGTGTTCTCTGCGGAACGCGACATTACCCAAATTCCGCAGAGTCCGCGAGCGAAACGGAATTTACTGCCCAGGCCTAGAATCAACCCGCCTCCCCGTGAAGACACAGGCTGCCATTGACAGCGGCCACTTGCCTGGTCTGTTCCCGCGGCGGTCCTGGGTTAATCAAAACCTTGATAGAGTATATATATATATATATATATATATATATATATATATATTATCTACTGGCAGTCGCCAGTAGATAGTTATAGTTAGGACCTATTTTCCATAGGAAATCCGCAACATTCTATTGGGAATATCTTTGGCGCCAATTGACGAATCTTCGCGAAATTCTCCAAACTTTTGGCCAGCTCCGCTCCGCTCCTACCCTGAAAGGTTTGCACTGATCCGTGAAGCGGGGGCCGAGAAAAAAGGGGGGTCCCAAAACGCGTTTTCCCCATGCAATTTCCCATAGGATCTGTTGTCGCAGCTACAGCCCGAACCGCTGAACGGAATGACACCAAATTTGGCAAAGAGGTAGTCCTCAGTTCGGACTCATGCCTTTTGCATATTTGATGTGAATCTGTTCAGTAGTTCCTGAGAAAATTAGGGTAAAAAAGTTAGTGATATCTATGGCCGTGGAGGATCCGCGGACCGTACCCGCACCATACGCGCACCCTCCCCGAACGGAGCGCACACCCTCCCGATCGCGCACTGAATGCTAATTGGCTGTCGAGTGTCTCTCTACATTCGAAACCAGGAACTGTTGGCGGCCATTTTCTGCCTCGGTAGAAGCGAGGCTGAAGATGGAAGGGGAATAAGTGTGAAAAAGATATAAAGGGGGCAGAGTGGAAATACTCTGACCCTCTAGATCTGCTTAGGGGGTCCCAGAAGGACCCCCTGTGGCCCCCCTTTTTAAAAAAAAAAAGCGGCGAAATGCGCGCACGGTGCGTGCATTCTATCGCGTTGGATGCATGGATTCTCTCGCGGTGGGTTCGCGGATCCAAGAAAAAAAAAATGAAATTGTTGGGAGATAAAGATTAAGCTTAAGTGTTTTGTTCTTGAGTGGCTCTAAAAAGAGCCGTTGTGTTCATTCAGAGTTTTTGGTACTTATAAGTAAGTACCTATACAGAGTCTAAAGTTGTTGAGGAAGACTCTGATCCTTCATCAGTAAAGTGTACTCCATCTCTCCTATACATCTCTTGCATATGAAAGCGCAGATTGTTATTGTAAATGGACCCCATTCTGTAGTCTCGGAGAAAAGCAGAAACAGATTTATTCACATGTTTCCTAGCTTTCTCAATCTGTTGACAAAAATGATCGGACCAGTTCCATTTCTGCCTTTGGCATATGTTAGAATACACAAAGGCAGTTTTAGGGAAAAGTGAAATCAGTTGTGCAAAGGTGTCCTTCATAAGCATTTCCAGACCTACCCCAGTCAAAGTGCCTAGGTCATTGCCACCACAGTGCACTATTATGAGGTTAGGGTGTTGGATTTGCATGAAAGATTTCACCAATGGCATCAATTGGTGCCGATTTAACCCTCTCTGTCCAATCCATTTAGTGTCTACATTTGGCAAACCTAGGTCTTTGTGAATGCCTTTGTTTTCTGCATACCTTTGGCTCCAGAAAATGTAGCTGTGTCCCACAATCCACACTCTAAGCATCTTGTAAGGAGGTCTGGATGCACTCAGATGGTCTCTGTAAATGAAATGGCAGTTTGGAAAGTAAGATGTTTCTAAAATGGTGGATAAGATGCAATTTTGAAAAAAGACAAGAAATCATTGGTTGTTTAACAACCTTCTACACTGAAAAGTAGGGTGCATGTTTCTGTTTTTTAAACGCATGATTCTTATTGGTTACCAAAAAGTGCATGAAAGGAACATAATATATGATAAGCTGATATGTTGAGAAGTCAAGCACACTTGCTGTTTTGATTAGCAACATTGTGTGTGCTGAACTTGTGACCTGTGTGCTCAGTACAGTGTTCCATGACCTGTTTCTATGGTAACGGGCAGAAGGCAGATTGGGGGAAGGGTTGAAGTTTGTCATTTGGAAAGGGTTGAAATGTTTAACCAATAGAAATGTGTTTGCTTTTGAATTTATGTGGGAAGGAATGTGATTTGATATTTACTTGTATATGTGTGGAAAATGAGAGGGAAACGTTGCCATTCTTTGGTTCTGCTGACAGGTGCACAGTGCAGAGATTCTGTATAAGAAAATCTGGTGTGTGACTGATATCTGGTGTGTGATTGATATACTTCTTAATCTACAAAACATCTTGAAAGGTGAGTTATTTAATTGTGAGGAAATGTATGTAGACTATTTTTATTTTAATCAGACTAATGTATTTTTTCTGCTAAAGTGTAGGGAGTATTTTTTTTTCTCTACAATCTTATTGACAGTGTGTGTGCATGTGGAAACCATTTTGTGATAAGGATTTGTGTTTTTTCATGTATTTGTAGACAGATAACTATGCAGTTCTTATATTTTGGTAGATTTAGAAACCACTTATTGTTTATGAATTTGTGAAATGAGTTACGTTTCTGCAGTAAAATGTAGTACTCCTTGTAGATGAACAAATGTGTTTTGGTATAGTGCAAGGGATAGTGTTGTTTGTCTAGAATCACACAGAGAGCCTGTGTGCATTTGGGAACCACTGTGGAGAAGCGTTTGGTAACGTCGTGCATTTGCTGACAGATAACTGTTTTGAAACCTGTCATGTTGTCAAGTTTTAGTAGCATTAGAAGCCAGTCTTTGCTTATGTGTTGATTAAATGAGTCAGGCATTGACATTAAAGTGCAGTCATGAAATATGTAGATTGTGTGCAGTTCCCTTATCACTTCCAGTGTAGTGAATGAGTTTTGGTAAACTCCTAGGAATACTGGTGCTTGTCTAGAATCACACTGTGAGTCTGTGTGCATTTGGGAACCACTGTGAGAGAAGCGTTTGGTAACATTGTGTATTTGCTGAGAGAAAACTTTTAAAAACTGTCATGTTGTCAAGTTTTAGTAGCATTAGAAGCCAGTCTTTGCATATGCGTTGATTAAATGAGTTAGGCTTTGACACAAAAGTGCAGTCCTGAAATATGTAGATTGTGTGTGCAGTTCCCTTACCACTTCCACAGTAGTGAATGAGTTTTGGTAAACTCCTAGGGATAGTGGTTGTTGTCTGTGTGCATTTGGGAACCACTGTCATGTTGTCAAGTTTTAGTAGCATTAGAAGCCAGTCTTTGCTTATGCATTGATTAAATGAGTCATGCTTTGACACTGATGTGGTGTACTTAAATATGTAGATTGTGTGCAGTACCATTAACTCTTCCAGAGTAGTGAATGAGTTTTGGTAAACTCCTAGGATAGTGTTGCTTGTCTAAAATCACACTGTGAGTCTGTGTGCATCTGGGTAAGGATTGTGAGAGAAGCATTTGGTAACATCGTTTATTTACTGACAGATAACTGTTTTAAAACCTGTCATGTTGTCAAGTTTTAGTAGTATTAGAAGCCAGTCTTTGCTTATGTGTTGATTAAATGAGTCAGGCATTGACACTAAAGTGTAGTCGTGAAATATGTAGATTGTGTGCAGTTCCTTTACCAGTTCCAGTGTAGTGAATGGGTTTTGGTAAACTCCTAGGGATAGTGGTGCTTGTCTAGAATCACAATGTGAGTCTGTGTGCATTTGGGAACCACTGTCAGAGAAGCGTTTGGTAACATCGTGCTTTTGCTGACAGAAAACTGTTTTGAAATCTGTCATGTTGTGAAGTTTTAGTAGCATTAGAAGCCAGTCTTTGCTTATATGTTTATTAAATGAGTCATGCCTTGAAACTGATGTGCTGTACTTAAATATGTAGATTGTGTGCAGTCCCCTTACTCCTTCCACAGTAGTGAATGAGTTTTGGTAAAGTCCTAGGATAGTGTTGATTGTCTAAAATCACACTGTGAGTCTGTTTGCATTTGGGTAAGGATTGTGAGAGAAGCATTTGGTAACATCGTTTATTTACTGACAGATAACTGTTTTAAAACTTGTCATGTAGTCAAGTTTTAGTAGCATTAGAAGCCAGTCTTTGCTTATGTGTTGATTAAATGAGTTAGGCATTGACACTAAAGGGTAGTCGTGAAATATGTAGATTGTGTGCAGTTCCCTTACCTCTTCCACTGTAGTGAATGAGTTTTGGTAAACTCCTAGGGATAGTGGTGCTTGTCTAGAATGACACTGTGAGTCTGTGGGCATTTGGGAACCACTGTCAGAGAAGCGTTTGGTAACATCGTGCATTTGCTGACAGATAACTGTTTTAAAACCTGTAATGTTGTCAAGTTTTAGTAGCATTAGAAGCCAGTCTTTGCTTATGTGTTGATTAAATTAGTCAGGCATTGACACTAAAGTGTAGTCGTGAAATATGTAGATTGTGTGCAGTTCCTTTACCAGTTCCAGTGTAGTGAATGAGTTTTGGTAAACTCCTAGGGATAGTGGTGCTTGTCTAGAATCACAATGTGAGTCTGTGTGCATTTGGGAACCACTGTCAGAGAAGCGTTTGGTAACATCGTGCTTTTGCTGACAGAAAACTGTTTTGAAATCTGTCATGTTGTGAAGTTTTAGTAGCATTAGAAGCCAGTCTTTGCTTATATGTTTATTAAATGAGTCATGCCTTGAAACTGATGTGCTGTACTTAAATATGTAGATTGTGTGCAGTCCCCTTACTCCTTCCACAGTAGTGAATGAGTTTTGGTAAAGTCCTAGGATAGTGTTGATTGTCTAAAATCACACTGTGAGTCTGTTTGCATTTGGGTAAGGATTGTGAGAGAAGCATTTGGTAACATCGTTTATTTACTGACAGATAACTGTTTTAAAACTTGTCATGTAGTCAAGTTTTAGTAGCATTAGAAGCCAGTGTTTGCTTATGTGTTGATTAAATGAGTCAGGCATTGACACTAAAGTGTAGTCGTGAAATATGTAGATTGTGTGCAGTTGCCTTACCTCTTCCACTGTAGTGAATGAGTTTTGGTAAACTCCTAGGGATAGTGGTGCTTGTCTAGAATGACACTGTGAGTCTGTGGGCATTTGGGAACCACTGTCAGAGAAGCGTTTGGTAACATCGTGCATTTGCTGATAGAAAACTGTTTTGAAACCTGTCATGTTGTCAAGTTTTAGTAGCATTAGAAGCCAGTCTTTGCTTATGTGTTGATTAAATGAGTTAGGCATTGACACTAAAGGGTAGTCGTGAAATATGTAGATTGTGTGCAGTTCCCTTACCTCTTCCACTGTAGTGAATGAGTTTTGGTAAACTCCTGGGGATAGTGGTGCTTGTCTAGAATCACACTGTGAGTCTGTGTGCATTTGGGAACCAATGTCAGAGAGGCGTTTGGTAACATTGTGCATTTGCTGACAGAAAACTGTTTTGAAACCTGTCATGTTGTCAAGTTTTAGTAGCATTAGAAGCCAGTCTTTGCTTATGCGTTGATAAAATGAGTCATGCTTTGACACTAAAGTACAGTACCATGTAGTATTGTCTTTACTGCCCCAGAACTGAATATTTATTATTTTTACCCAGGCACTGTCCTAGAAGTAGTCTGATGAGTACTTATGTTGTGAATCATTCATTACCAAATAGACTGCTTCAAATGTCCATGCAGTATGCATGTAGTTCTCTAACCACCTACACAGTTGTTTTTCACACCTTCAATTCTCTAGACAGTTTCCATACACTTCCAGGAAACACCCTATCACTCTCTTTGTAGTCTTCTAGTGACCCATTCAGCACCATGTAGTAATTCATTCACTGTGCCAAAACCCAAACATTTATAAATTCACCAAGACACTCTCTTTCCAGTACTCTAATGATTCAGTTACTGTCTAAGTATTCATGCACTGAGCCAGGACTTAGCACATGGACTGCTTCAAACCCCTATGCACTATGCATGCAGTCTTTTAACCACCTAGAGATTTGTCTTTTATACTTTCAATTCCCTAGTCAATATCCATATAGTCCAGCAAACATCTTGTCACTCCCTTTGCAGTCTTTTAGTGACCTTTTTAGTACCAAGTACTAATTCATTGCCTGTGCGAAAATTCTACCAGTTATAAATTTATCCATGCAGTCTCCTTGCTGTAGTCTAATCATTTAGTCAGTACCCAAGTACTCATGCAGTGAGCCGGGCCTTAGCACATGGACTGCTTTAAATGCCTATCCAGTATGCATTCAGTTCTCTAATGAGCTACACAGTTGTGTTTCGCAGCTTCAATTCCCCAGTTAGTATTCATACACTTCTAGCAAACACCCTGTTACTTACCCAGTGTGTCTCTTTTTAGTACTGTAATCATTCAGTTAGTTAGCATGAAGTCTTTTAGGGCCATATGTAGAAAGCAAATTTGCGATCGCAAACGCCGAAATTCGCCGAATTTCGGCGTTTGCGATCGCAATTTTGCTAAGTGGAATGTAGGAAGGCAAATCTGCATGCAAAATAAGGAATCGCTAAATTTGCGATTCCTTATTTTGCAATTGCATTTAAGGAATCGCAAATTTTGCGATTCCTTAAATGCAATGTAGGAAGCACCAAAAAAGTGCAATTTGGCCTTAAGGAATCGCAAATTACAACCAACTACAGGTTGGTGGTAATTTGCGATTTCTTTCAAAAATGCATATTTTTGCATTTTTCAAAGTGGAATGTGGTGCACACACATGTCCTTAGGGCATGTATGTGTGCCACATGTGCACCCATGCTCATTTCAGGGGTGCAACAGGGTGTCCTTTTGACACCCTGGCACACTTGAAATTGCATTCTTAATTTGCGATTCTCTAATTGAGAATCGCAAATTGAGAATGTCTTCCCATTCATTCCTATGGGCCTCTAGGCCCATAGGAATGAATGGGGAGGTATTCCTTAATTGCGAATTGCAATTTGCAATTCGCAATTAAGGAATATGTAGGATTCACAAAATTATTTGCTAATCCTACCTACATTCCGTTTTGCAATTCTCTAATTGCGATTCCCTAACAATTGCAATTAGAGAATCGCAAAACACTTTCTACCTACATATGGCCTTAGTGAGGTAGGCTTTAGGGCATGAACTGCTTCAAAGTAGTATGCATTATGTATGTAGTGTTTTAATCATCGTCACACTTGTGGTTCAGGGCTATAGTTTTTTAGTCTGTTTTTATATAAAATGTGTTTGTACAGTAATGGAATATTGTAAATTTGAAAGTTATTAATATACATTTAATCGTGACTCTTTTTTGCAGATACTGTTTTTCAACGTTAAAATCAAGAAAGTATGCCAGAAAAAAAAAGAAAAAGAAAAGAACAGAGACAGGAGGATTATTTGAAGAAACATCAACCACAAGTATTGAATGAAAAAGATAATGTGGCTAAAAGGAAAAAATCTTCTGGTAAGATCACGAAGCAATTTATTAAAAATGTTTGTAGGAGCAAACAGAATGTAGAGAATGCTGCAACTTCTAATAATTTTTTAAGTAAGAAAAAAAATCAAAATAAGAGGAAAAGTAAAAAAGCAAATGTTCAGTCAAAGGAGATAAAGTATGGTAAAAGAAGACAAAATCAGTATAAGGAATTACGCAAAAAAATATTTTACAAGAGAGTAGTGCATAATTTGCTGAAAGATGTAAAGAAATATAAAAAGAGAGCTTTATTTTATAAAAAGAAGAAGCATATTGAAAGCATTGTGGAAAAGGCTTTTGAAGTAAAAAGGAAACTGTTTATTTTAGTGTTAAACAGAATCCGATCACTAGATAAATCAATATATGTAATGAAGGCCAAAAGTAGGAGGAAAAGAATTATTAATAAAAAAAAAATGTGTGATGTTTTTTTGGGAGAATTGAAACACAGTTCTAGTTCAGAGCCTTTTTTTAATGAAGAGAGTTATTCACTAAGTGAAAAATTATTGTATGCAGTTGACACCAGTGGTAGAGGTCATGAGGTTAGTGATGGTTGTCCAATGGAGAAAGAGAAAATGGTTGAAAGAAATGCAGAAGAAGTGATAGCTGATGAAGTTTTAGGGAGACGTGCGAAAAACCCTGTGTACACTTGGGATTGCTGTAGTGTTTGTAGTGTACGACAGGAATCTATTGAAAAATTATGTAGTTTTTTACGAGTCTATACTAAAAAAAGTGTAAAACAAAAGATTAAGCTGTTGCAAGGACTAGACCCTTGCAGAGTGAGAAAACATACTGGTTTGCAAGGTCATTCTCTGGCTTGTCTTTCTAGGAATGCTGGCAGTACATCATACTCAAATGCGGAAGTTAGTGAGAAGGTTGTATTATGCAAAAAGTCCAGCACTAAAGTTAAGTGAGTTGAACAGTGCTCTTTTGCGTGGGTCAGTTTCAGATGTGAAGCAGGTCTGTGAGGATATTGAGTTTTGTTACTTTGGGCCTCAGCAAGAGAGTGAAGAAACTGACACATTAGTAGAACAAAATGTTGAAGACAATGTAGAACCTGTAATTACAGAAAAATTTGAGGCTGAAATCACAAAGTTTAAGGTAATTTCAGGTGAAAGACCAAATGTTTCTTGTATTTGTTGTCGGCGAAGTCACTATAAAAATCAGACTTAGGGGTGTCAATCTGTATTTAAGAAGTGAAATAGAAGATAATGATAAGTGGATGGAATTTGCAACTTATTTGTTGGTAAAGGATTGTTTTGATTTGGGATGTGAGCAGCGTATTTGCAAATATTGTTGTAATAAATTAGATGAGAATAAAATGCCTGCTAGAACTGTTCATAATAATCTAGAGTTGGTTGCTATTCCTCCAGAGCTGATAGTTTTAAATACGTTTGAGTCTATTCTGATACAATGTGTTCACCCGTTTCAGGCTATTGTTCGTATGGAGCCCAAAACAAGTAAATTTCCTCCATCAGAGTTGCAAAGAGGATTGAAAGGAAGAGTTGTGTATTTACAATTAGATTTAAGGAAAAATGTTGAAACTATTGGTGTAGATCATGCAGAAAATGAGCCACTAGTCATTCTAGTTAATGGTGTTCCTACTAAGAATAAGAAAATCTGGCAAGAGTTAGTGGCTGTTAGAAAAGTGCAAAAGGCATCATTGTATCTGATAAAAAATAATGAGTACTATAGAAATGTGTTTGTTGGAGAAGAAGAAATAGATTTAGCAGAAGATAGTGAAACATTAAGTGGACACATTGAAAAAGTGGACATGTCCAGATGTGAAGTTATCTATGAACATTACAGTGTACATCCACTTCATTCCAAAGATGTGATGGGAAATACAATTGAGTTGTTTCAAATGAAAAAAGCAACCGGAAGTCCCTTGAGTGTATGGGAAGAGAGTTTGGAAGCTCATTGTTTCCCGCAGTTGTTTCCAACAGGAAAAGGTGGACGATATGATGAACGTCCTGTGCAGATTCCTGCATCTGAATATCGGACAACAAGATTATATGCAGAAGATCCAAGATTTCGACAATGTATCCCTTATATGTTTCATCTTCTGTTCGAAAGTGACTTGTCTGGACTTTCATATACAGTAAATCACATTTTAAAAACTGGAATGCATCTTCAAAATGTAACTGCAAAGGATTTTATGGATAAAGTGCATCAGAGAGATGATCATTTAGAATCTCAGTTGATTAATCTGATGGCATGTCAGCGTGGGACTAATGAATATTGGTACCGTCGACATGGAGAACTGAAATGCATGCTACGGAACTTGGGAACTCCTACATGGTTTGTTACACTAAGCTGCGCTGAGTCTGCTTTGGATGATTTACTTGAATTTCTTTGAGAGGCAAATTCCAATATAAAAAATATTGAATACAAGCCACCTGGAGAATTGTGCTCTTTGGATCCTGTCAAGGTATGCAGATATTTCAATCATAGATTTGAAGCTATGATGTCTTTCATCTGCAATAAAAAGAATCCTCCTCTTGGAGAAGTTGTGGATTTCTTTTGGAGAAAGGAGTATCAAGCAAGAGGTGCTCCTCACATACATATGTTGTTATGGGTCAAGGACGCCCCCAAATTTGGAACAGATTCAGATGAAACTGTTTTGTCTTTCATTGAAGATTATGCTACATATGCTCTTCCAAATAGCAGAGAAGAGAAAAACTTAAAACAACAAGTCTTACGATTTCAAAGCCATAGGTGTGGAAAATACTGTCGACGAAAGTACAAGTCAAAGGATAAGTTCTATACCAAATGTCGTTTTGGATTTCCACGTCCTGTATTAGCCAAAGGAAGAGTGAACAGTTTTATGTCAGCTGTACGACATACCATCACAAGAAAGTCTCCGAAAAACACCTACAACTTAAGAAGAAGCGAAGAATCAAAATACATAAATGACTACAATCCAGTTAATTTATCCATGTGGAACGCTAACATGGATATTCAGTATGTTGCGGACAATTCCATTGCTGTTGCTCGATATGTAAAGTCTTACATTACTAAATCAGAAAAGACTGAATTGAAGAAATGTGGGAAGAGATTTCTCACGAGAAGACTCTAAGTAAGAAATTATACAGTTTCAGTTTGAAGATGTTATCGCATCGTGAAATTGGAGCATATGAATGTTCAGATCGGTTATCATCTGCAAGTCTATCTTCCAAAAGTAGAAGAATCATTTGGGTGAGTCTAGGTCTTGCAGGAATGCGAAATCGGGAACTGCAATCTGTTCAAGAAAATGAATATTTAGCAGAAAATGACCCTGAAAGTACAGATAATTTGAAAACCAATATGTTGGACACATACTATCCAAAGAGAAGTCATCATCTTGAGAACATGTGTCTCTATGAAGTGCTGCAAAACTACACTTTTAAACGGAATATTACAGAGAACATCAACGATGTAAAATATGGAGTGATTGGTTCTGAAGGATGTCTGGTGAAACAAAGGAAAGGAAATTTAATTAATCACAGAAAACTGAGTTGCGACACTGCTGACAAAAGGGAATTTTACTATTTAGCCCTTTTGCAAATGTTCAAACCATGGCGTTCTGAACTGGAATTACTTGGAGATTTTCCCAGCTATGAAGATTCATGTAATACTTGTAAAGATAGCATACAATGCAGTACTTTCGCAAATTATGTGAAAATGTTGAATGATGAAATTGATCAAGAAGCTACAATTGCAGCTGAGATTGCTAGAGACAGTTTTCAAGACAGTCAAAGTTCTGCTGCACTGAGTCAAGATCCACTAGGACAATCAATTATTGAAAATGAAGCAGCGATTGCAATGAATGAGGTGGAAACAGCAATGTATCAAGCACAAGAAGATGCAATACAGTTAGGAAACTTGGAAGAGCAACTAAATGTTGAACAGAAACAAATATATCAGCAAGTGAAAGAGCAGATTGACCATGGATTACTTCATGAAAAGAGAGTGTGCTCATTTACATCATTTCAACCTATCCGAATGTATGTGAGTGGTCAAGCTGGAACAGGAAAGAGTTTCTTAATTAAAGTAATTACAAGTTATCTACAAAAAACAACTGAGTGGCATTTGTCTTGTGTTGTCACTGCTCCAACTGGGTTGGCAGCACATAACATTAAAGGAATTACTTTACATCATTTACTAATGTGGCCAGTAGAGCATGAGAACAAATTGGAATACCACAAGCTATCTGGAGAAGCTTGTTGGGAAGTTTCAAGAGTGCTGAAGAAAATGAAACTTCTCATTATTGATGAGGTGAGCATGGTTTCAAACTTGATGCTTGCCTTTGTGCATTTAAGAATGCAGCAAATTCTTAAAACAGAGTATGATGTGTTATTTGGAGGAAAACACGTCATAGTTTTTGGAGATCTACTGCAACTGACACCGGTAAAAGGACAACCGGTATTTAAAACACTTGCCCATGAAGATACCAGAAAGTCTCTTGGCAGTGTTGGTAATGTGAACATTTGGAGTAATTTTGAATACAAAGAACTGACAACAAATATGCGACAGGCAAATGATGCTGAATATGGAAGTATTCTTCAAGATATAAGAATTGGAATTCTTTCAAAAAAAGGGAAAGAAGCTTTGGAGAGTCGATTACTTTGCAATGTCTTTCCAAATGAAAATGCAGTTGCTACAAAAGTGTACGTGGAAATTGCTAAAAATAAGTCAGTGATTTGCTTAATGCCGACACTGCGTGAGTGTTCAATATTCAACGAAGAATTATTAAAATTGGAAAATGAAGAAATTGGAAAAATGGAAACCATCGATAAAATACTACATGAAGGAATCACTATTATTTTGCTTAGAAAAAAAAATATCTAAAACTGCTGGTTTTGAAAAGACACTGTATGTGTGTGTAAACTGTCGGGTAATTTTAAGGCGTAATTTGGATGTAGAGAAAGGTTTAGTTAATTGTGCAATGGGCAAAGTGGTGGATTTTGTGAATTATCAGAAAAAAGAAGGAATTTAATTTTTTAAAATTAAATTTGATCAGATTGATGAAGTTAAAGAAATTGGTCGTTGTTCAGTTAGTTTTTTGCTTGTTAAAGATTTATATGTCCGTAGGAAACAATTTCCATTTTCTCTGGCATATGCAGTGACTATTCATAAATGTCAAGGATTAAGTGTAGACAGTGCATTGGTGAACATTGGATCTACTGTATTTAAAGAGGGTATGGCATATGATGCTTTGTCGCGAGTCAGAACATTATCTGGTTTGTTTTTGATTGATTTTGATGAGACAAAGGTTACTGCAGATACAAACTGTGTAAAAGAGTATAATAGGTTAAGAAGGGTGTATGATCCCAATTTAGGTCAATATCCTGTATTTGAAAAGTGTGTGGTTGGTCGAAAAAGAAGGTTAGAGAATATCTGTACTGAAGATGTCAAGAAGGGAAAAGAACAAGATAATGTTGTGATTGCAGGTAAAAAGAAATTGGACACTGTTGAAGAGATTGTTGGTTATCAGTTTGAAAATAGTTCTGGTGTCGACTGCTATGCTAATGTAGTGGTCAATGTTGTTTTTTATCTGGAAGGTTTGCAAGCACAAATTATGCAGAATCGGGAAAAAAGATTTTGTTCTCTGTTGCATTCTGTTTATGAAAAATTGACAACAGATAGAAGTAAAATACAATCTGTTTCAGATGTTCGTAATCTTTTGGATGTGTGTTCTGGTTCTACACAATTTACACAAAATATCCAACAAGATGCTCAGGAATTTTTAATGTATATGCTTACAATTTTTGAAAATGAAGGTGTAGAAATAGAAAATATTTTTGTCCTTTCTTACAAATGGGAACATTATTGAGAAAATTGCATGTATACATGTAGCACCAATGTAGACACTGACAGATTTCTGTATTTAACATTACCAGACTGTAAATCAGTGTCTTTCAATAAATTAGTGAAAGGTGCAATTCATAACATGGAGTGTAGCCAATGTAAATCAGAAATGTTATCCACATTATTCTTAACAAAATATGGAAAATACATAATTTTAATGATGCAACGTTGTACAGCTGATGGAAGAAAATTGGATACTTTAATAAAACAATTTGTAGCAGCACAACTATCAATATCAGGAAGGACTTTTGTAGCAATTGCAATAATTTTCCATGATGGTCCTTCCACCACATCTGGACATTACACTGCCTATCTAAAATGTGACAAAGGCTGGACACTTTGTAATGATGCCCAGTTGGTTTTCAAACAACGTTTGCCTAGGGAATTACAAAATTCCTACCTAATATTTTTAAAGCCAAAGTTTTAGGAAGATAATTCACTCTCTGAGGAATTTATTATTATAATTTAATAGGACTACCATTAGACAATTTACATAAAGAAGAAGTGCAAAAATACCATTTGGCCTCAAGGAAAGGTATATTTTTGAATTATGGACTTTTTGGTGGTCATTTATTCGGTGATTATTTTAATGCGGCAACATTTACAGTTTTTATAAGTTAAAGTTATAAAATGTTGTAATCTGTAAGCATTTCATATATGTATGATTTGTATTTTCTGGTATTTTACTGAGAATAGTATGTTGTTTTTTTTTAACAATCTTTCCGATTGTTTTTTTTTTGCCTGCTGTTAAGTGATGAGTACCATTGAAATCACGATTTCGAGTGAAATTCAATATATTCTGAGAACAGCAAAAAAGGCAAACAAATTACTTTGTGGAAATTATGTTGTGTTGTAAAAAAAGTATTATTATATGTTATAATTTTTTTTTTCTTTTCTTTCACAGATCCAAATTTTAAAATAAGCAATTTTTAAGAATTTATATTTGAATGAAAAACAGCAAAAAATGAATACCATTTTTTATTCCTATTACTGTGAAGGTAAGTTTAACTAAGTCTCAATATGCAGAATGAAGAGGCCTGCAAAAATCTACAAAGTTGAAACACGTTTCTAAAAACACTCTGTTTATGTAGTTTTGAAATCTGACCATAATCAGATATCACGTGACCTGCAAAAAAAGAGATTTGAGGGGTTCATAATATTTCACCTTTTTAGCTGTTGAAGGACCGCAATCATTTCAATCATTCTTCTTTAAACATCTTTGCAGACAAAACTCTGTGCTTACCTTCTATCATTCGCAAGGAAATTTAAAAACGGAAATATATAACTTTTTGTAACATAGTTATTGTGCAAGATACTCTTTTATATTTACACTCTGTGCACTTTTTATACTCCATGTAAATACAACCTCATCATTTAGACCACTTTGTGATGAAAGGGTGTTCTATAAGTGTTGTTGTGCATGATTGCACTTAATACTCATAGAACAAGACACATGTCTAGATTTATCAGAAATCATAAATCTCGATATGTGTGTGAATGGTGCACCATTCTAAAATTGGTGTTGGAAAGCACAACAAAGAGAATTGTTTTAATTTCTCCACATTTTTATATCTTCAATGCATGCTGAAATGTTCAGCATACATTGAAGGAGAAAAATGCATTTTCTCATTGTTTTTGTGCAGTAAGGTGTGTCTTCCTGTAGAAAAACAAACTGCACATGACACAGATATCCTTGCACTATGGTTCAAGGGTGCCTGTGTCACCACATGGCTGCAGTTTAAGCAGCCGTGCAGAGAGAAGCATAGATTTGCAACATATTTATGTACATATGTTGTATCCCTGTGCTTCGGAAGTACTACAGCACACTGCAGTTAAAGAGGTTACTGTGTGATGCTGCAGCACTTCCTTATAGTTCAGCACTTATACATTCACCATACGCTACTAATGCATTCATTCAGTCAATTACGTACTACAGATACATTCATCTAAACTTTCACACACTAACAAAGAAATTTAGCTCTTTTTTTAAACCAGGAAAGTTAGTTCTTACCAGAACTTTTTTTTTTCTTCTTTCTCCTTTTATATATTTTTTTTGGCTTTTTCTAACAATTTTGTGATTTTTTTGGTTTTTTTGAAAAAAAAACAAAACAAAAAAAAACCAGGAGAAACCAAACAATGAACTTCAGGGAACAATTTATTAAAAAAAAAAAAAACTAGCAAATGTGACTTTCTTGGCGGTGGCAAATCAGATCGATCGACTGCTCGCCATAGCACAAAGTCTTATTGCACTTAGTGCAGAGCACTTTTAAAAATTGAAATTGAGGACGGATGTCCAAGGTTTGGGCTGATGGATGCACTCTTGATGTGCTCGGCTGCGATGAGGTGGATGGCGCAGGAGTGTTTCTCATTCGTCTGCATTCTTCTTTTGCAAGATTGTTTGGATGAAGGGTCCTCATGTGCTTCATCATACTTGCCGTGCCGCAAGAGTATTTCTTGTTAGGATCCCCTCTCGATAGGATTCTTTTGCAAATCTTGCACGTGACCAAGGTGGCATTGGTCTTATTCTGCCCCTCGGGAAAAGTAAAAAAATTCCACACCACTGAAGAAAAACGTTTTTTAAGTGGTGCCTCCGGCAAAAATTCATCCTCAGAACTATGAGGTGATGCAGGTGATGCCTGCTGCCCTGAAGCCATTTTTGGTTGAAAAAAGTTAGAGCTAAGTGTAAACTTAGTCTAAAAAAGCTTCTTCTCTCCAAAGAGGGGGTTCTCCAAAGAAGCTCAAAGAAGAATTATTGAAATGGGTGAGGTCTTTCAGTAGTTAGAACAGGAAGTGTAATGAACCAATCAAATCTCTTTTTTTGCAGGTCACATGGGATCCGCGCACCGTGCGCTTACGCAGCACGCACCTAGCGCGCATCCGCGAAATTGAATTAAAAAGAAATATAGGATTAGATGTCAAAATATATTAGTTTTAAGACTAGTTTAGAGTTTGTCTTCAATTAATTCACATGCAATACATAAATATGTTTTTCTAAATGTTAAATACTTTGCGGGATCCGCGCACCCACCGCGTCATAGACGCACATGACGCATCGTGGAAGCGCGTAAACATCGCGTTATGTACATCGAACGTGTCGCGCATAGGCTGGGAGTCGCGTACCGGTCACATTGGAATCGCGCACTAACCACGTACCCGACGCATACCATGCGCAGATGCTACCGCATAGGGATCGAGAACGGTGAGCGCAGGGTGCGCGGATCCAAAAACATGGAAAAAAATATATAAAATAAAGTTTTGCACATATAGTTAAAAAAATATTTTGAAAAATATAAAAAAATATGTTTGAAAAACCTATTAAGTTAAAAAAATAATATTTTTTAATATTTAAAAAGAATTAATTGAAAAAATATGTCTAAAAAATGGTGATAAAAAAGTATTTTAAAAAAAAGTAATTAATGAAATGACACACTGAATTTGAAAAATATAGAAATCCAATCAAAATCATTAAACATTATATCTTCAGAGATAAGTTATAGATAGGAATTAGCATTTAAAAAACCTTTGAAATTCACAGAAAAAAAATAGGTTTCATGCACGTTATAGTTAGGAATTGGCATTTAAAAAACCTTTGAAATTCACTGAAAAAACCATAGGTTTCAGGCACGTTATAGTTAGGAATTGGCATTTAAAAAACCTTAGAAATTCACTGAAAAAACCATAGGTTTCAGGGGCGTTATAGTTAGCTGGACATCTCCCTCGTACAAAACCCTAGAAATTCCCCTGTTATAGTTAGTTCAGCTAACTATAACTAACGCCCCCGCAATGCACTGCTGATGCCGTCACATAATACATCACTCATGACATGGTCAGTGACATCACTGATGACATCACTGATGACATCTCAAATGACATCACTGATGACATCACTGATGACGTCATCTATGTGATAAATTAGTGCATCTTCTCACACCCTAATATAACCTTTGATACACCGACTCAAAATTTCAGACGGCCATTTTGACAACCATAGATACTCCAATACCAATAACTACTCACCCACTCATTGACTTTTAGGTCTACATACATGTCCACTCACTCACCTCTACAGTCACTCATACTTACAGTCACTTTGTGCATTTATACACCTACATAGACACTCACACACCGCCAATCATCCATTGAGGTACTGACACATCTAGTCAGTCATGCAAATAATTAATCACAGTCCAATTTACTCACCTATACAGTTAAACACACTCAAGTTCACTTACTCATAAAAATACTAACAAATTCTGTGTCTTCCTGCAGAAAAAACAAACATCACATGACACAGATATCCTTGCACTATGGCGCATACAGCCACTCCCAAAATCACACACTCTCACATATAGATAGTTATATACTCTTACACACATATACACTGCGTTTCACATATGTAGTTACTGACACATGTACAACTGAGATATACATCCAATCACTAAAACACCCATACATACACCCAACCATACAGTCCATCACAGATGCACTCTTAAAACCATGCACCCAGTGAATCACCCACTCACACATCTAGTCACAGAGTCACACACACCCTACCCACACAAACACTCAGGAACCCATACAGATACTCAGAAAACCAATCAATAATCCATATAGACACTCATATAGCTATTCACAAAACCATGCAGCCACTTATACACCAACACACAGACACATACAGACATTCACACAGTTTAGTCACTAGTCTGCAGTAAGATACATTTAATGAATCACTTATAGAGTCAGTTACGCACCTAGAAAATCATCCATTCACACACTTGTACACCTACTTATTCTTCAACAGGCCTTTCCCTATATATATTAAACATAATAAAACTGTTCAGAAACACATACTCAATGGATGATGTCATCAGTGATGTCATCAGTGATGTCATTTGAGATGTCATCAGTGATGTCATCAGTGATGTCACTGACCATGTCATGAGTGATGTAATATGTGACGTCAGCAGCAGTGTATTGCGGGGGACCGAGTTATAGTTAGCCGAACTAACTATAACAGGGGAATTTCTAGGGTTTTGTTCGAGGGAAATGTCCAGCTAACTATAACGCCCCTGAAACCTATGGTTTTTTCAGTGAATTTCTAAGGTTTTTTAAATGCCAATTCCTAACTATAACGTGCCTGAAACCTATGGTTTTTTCAGTGAATATATATATATATATATATATATATATACATATATAATATAGAGTCCAAGCCCCACTTGAATATACACATGGGTCCGACACTGCTAGGTAAACATCTCTCGAGTGGATTTATTGCCAATACAAAAGTCTCAGCGCATAGTTGCTGGAATAGTGAAACTCAATGGCAGACTCGTTTCAGCCTGACGGCTTTCTTCAGTGCCGGTCTCACTTACAGGTCATCTCACATGGGATCCACATACCTGCTTAGTCCACTCCCACTGGAGTTATGGCTTGACCCCTCCCCTGCCTTAAAGGTGTAATGATGTATCCGACGGCTTCACCTTGCGCTGTAGTTCAAACAGATTCATTGTGGTATGCCTATGCCGGTGCAAAAATCCATTCAGTAATGGGAACTTTCAGACACAGAGTGGTGTCCCAACAGTGTTGGCTCACGGACCCAAGCCAACTACTGCAACATGTCCCTGTGAATGCAGTGAGTCCACTTGAGCATCCCTATGCAGTCAAATACTGCTTCCTCCCTCCCCATGCAAAAAATAGCGATTCCACCGTGGTGTTGAACGCTGGGGGAGCGACGTGTTGTATTGCTGTACTTTCACCAAATCCGCTGGCTGACACGTTGCACCAAACCGGGATGGCGTGCCGGTAAGCAGTGCCTGCGAAACTGGTGAAACAGAGTCTAAGCCTCACTTGAATATACAAACGGGTCCGACACAGCTAGGGAAACATTTCTCAAGTGGATTTATTGCCAGTACAAATGTCTCATCGGATAGTTGCTGGATTAGTGAAACGCAATTGCAGACGTGTTTCAGCCTGACGGCTTTCTTCAGTGATGGTCTCACAGGTCGTCTCACCTGGGATCCATTTAGCTGCTGATTAGTCCACTCCCACTGGAGTTATGGCTTGACCCCTCCTCTGCCTTAAAGGTGTAATGTTGTATCCGACGACTTCACCATGCGCTTTGGTTCAAACAGATGCATTGTGGTATGCCTGTGCCGGTGCGAAAATCCATTCAGTAATGAGAACTTTCAGACAAACAGTGGTGTCCCAACAGAGATGGCTCATGGACAGCATACCAACTAATGCAACTGTATATATACTTACCTTATACTTACATGTAAAACACATATGTCCTTACCATTCATGCCTTGACAACAAAATTCATTGTAAAGGCATGCGTGGTTAAAGCATGTGCATTGTAGTGGCATGCTATGTAATTGCATACGTTGTAATAGTTTGGTTGTAATGGCTGTTTCCCCTGAATGTGTAAAAACAGCCACGAGTCCCATGTAACCAGGCGCTAATACCTCACAAGATAAAGGTTAGTGTTGTGATTAGCTCACTCAATCTATGACTTTTCTCCTAGTTCTCCTGCCTCTGGAACATTGGTCGTAAGAGGTATAACTGAGGAGAATTGTAGCAGTTCTCTGATGGTGCTCGTGTGATTGCATTTGGAATTTTCCTCAGTTTTGTGCACAATATTTTATCCAATGTGTGCCCTCAATCTCGATAGGTAGGTTGTGAGTTGAGGTTGGCCAAGATTGTTCTTCGGACTCAGTTCTGCCACTGAATTTCTGAATTGGTGCATGCTGGTTGGAAACCAGGGAGTAGCAGAGGTTAGTCTTGGAGGTCCACTTCCTATATTTTGTGTTGTGATTGGTATTGCGTTTAATTATTATGCCACAGAGAATGAGTACATGCATTGGAATTTTGTGTAGCGTAATCAATTCTTGTAATTTCCTATATGTAAATGATGATGGCCACAAATCTTATGCCAATTTACTATGATATAACTGGAGGCCAATATTGCCTGATGCCACAGCTCTTAAGTCTTCATGAACCCCAATATGCAACCTAACTTCTGTGCAAAGGTTGTAAGAAAGTTGTATGTGTGGTAGCACTTTTTCATCTGAAAATACATTGCCGAAATATAAAGATATGGATGCTTACTCGTAAGTGAGGGGAAATTTCCAAAGTGCTTGCTCTCTTTGTTGCTTTGCAGACACATTTGATAGAGTTAACAATATGACCCCTTTACTGGGAATAGTTTTACTGGTGCTTGTTTTTGAAAATCCATATAGATATAGTTTTACCTTATTTAAACTTAGTCCAACTTTGCAGAATTTTACCATGAAAGGTGAAGCATGTGCCGTGAGGCCACTGAATACTGGTCCTATTTTTAAAAGCTCATGCAGTGTGCCAGTCTGAAACGAAAAAGTGCACATTTATAAAGCAAGTGAGCTAGTTTACAGATGCAGTTAGCAAAAATAGGAAAAAGTCTGTACAAAATGCTTCACTTATCATGTAATCAATCAATGTGTTCCCCAAGAGCAGAAACACTAGCAAGAAATGGATATTTGCCACAAGCCAGCATGCCATTATGAAAACACAGAGGATCACTACTGGAGTAAACAAGGGTGTGAGAGGAATTGGGGAAGCCCTGATGCCCTTCTGGCCTTTTGTGTTAGTAAGGTGATCAGTATGCCCTCCAGGTTGCTGGTATGCTCTGGAAATATTCTAAATAAATGCATTTATGAAAAAGCAGGCTGCAGTACCAAAGGCATTTCATTGGGTTTTAGCAGCCATGTTGGACGTATGATTATATTTTATTGCTAGAGATGGGAAGTTACAATCCAACGCCTGGTCTTGTGATAGAGTCCAAAGCTTTGGGTTTAGATGACACCTCCTACACAATTTAGGAGGCTCTCAATATTTGTCTACTGCATATTTGATGACAGCAGCTAAAGCCTGATTGATGGCCTTTCCTTTTTAGATTACATCCAGTGCCCCTACTGTGGCAGAAGATTCAACGAGGCAGCAGCAGCCAGACACATCAGTTTCTGCAAGGAACAGGCTGCAAGACGTGCAATGGTAAAACCCTCAACACAGGTGACGGCCAAGAGTTTCTCAAGGGTGCAAGTAAGTAAAAATCTATGTCTTTATTTGCAGTTTAGATCCATTCATTGCCATTGTCTAAGTGATCCCCCATTATATTACTTATGAGTCTTCTTCATTACTCCTCTGTTGATTCCATCCACAAGTACACAAAGCTGTTTGCTCTTCATTCGGGTGGTTGTTGATGAGCTTGGTCTCTGACAGGAAGGGCCTTCACTGGAAAGGTTTCCTGTGAGTGACAGGAGTAGAGCCAGGAACAATCAAACAGAAGAGGGGCCAAGGTCACAGGGTGGAGAGAGGAAACGTTGTACCTCTGATTGTGAACAATGGGGTGAGGTGTATCAGGGTGAGGACCCACGTCACCAGTGTGAAGACTGTGACAGGAAGTACAGACAATGTGTTAAGCTGGCTTTCATTATGACCTCACAAGGATCCTGTTAGTATCCATGTGCATTCAATTGTGTAACAATACAGGGGAAGGAAGAACCAAATAGGTTCACAGCCGTGAAGAGATATTTGACGAAAGTTTGACTACAAGTTCCATCTGCCTCCTTACCCTCAAGGAGCTATAAATAGGACGCTACTAAAGAAATGCGTACATTGAGACCAAATGGGTTGATATGTATGGCAAGTATGAGTATGGTGAATGGAAGTTTCACACTTGAATGCACACAAATAGGACATTAACTAGATCCTTGATAGGTTCTCACGAAAGCCAACTAGCCTGGTGAGGCATTGATGTGATGACTGAAACATGTTGGCCATGGATGCTGAGGATACTAATTTCCTTATTGTATTCCTACCTGTTTGTAACACCATCAGAGTGCCTTTTGAAAATAAAACTAACACTCAGGACACCCTAAACTATTTTAAATCCAGGATCCCACTTAATAACCAATGAGCTTCCTTGGCGACAAAGGTTGAGCCTGTCCAGATACACTTGGTATTGGGACGAGGACTCTATGGCGAAGCATTTGACTTGGAATCCCTACGGGTGAGATTCCTTTTAACAGGCAGGGACAGAGAGATAGGCTATGCACGGTAGGCGTTCCCTCCTGTTGCTTCTGATTTGTAAACGTATATACACAGCCCTGACACCCTTACAGTCCCGAGTCCACAAATGGAAAGAGTTGTCCCAAATCAGGGCCACTTCAATTATGTCATTCTGTGGATGTGGACTTTTCCACTTATGATGCATTACTGCACGTGCAATTAATCCACCATCTGTTACATAATTTGAACATTTCAACAAAAATTAAATGGGAATTGTTGGTAAGGCACAGTGGCAGACCCTTGGCAAAGGTTAACTAGTCACCTTTCAGTTGCTGATTGCTGTGGTCATGTGCTAAAGCAATACTAATGAGACAACATTATTAAAATAAGAATTTGCCTCTTCTTGCTGTGTTATTTGGTCAACTTTACCACATAGTTTAGCCCTTCATTGCCACATAATTCCAATTGTCCTACCCTAAATCACTTTCAAGTTATTGTACTGTTTTTTAGTGTAAATACACCACATTGTCCAGTGCTGCATGTATTTTTAGTCCTCTGAGCCGTTTAGGTAACTCTGAAGCTTTTAATCAACAGCCCTAAAAACTGTACATTTGCAGGCTTATCACAAAGATTCCACAATAAAAAGTGTAATGTGTGAGAGTTATAGAACTAAGGATTATAATGAACTTAATTCTTAGTACTGATATTGTGAAGCTGCTGAGAGGTCTTTGAATAGGTTGGTTTAGTATCCGTATTGAACCCTTCAACCAAATGCGATTAAGAGTTAATAATTCTTAGTTGATCATTGCTGTGCTGTGTTAATTGAATTGTAAAGATTTTAATTAATCAAGAAATCATGATAAGTATGTATTTACGTACACGATGTACAGTATATTCAGTGCACTAGATAGTTCCGTCGTGCATTTACTCTGTCAAAGCGGGCAAGAAATAACCTAGACCTCCACCGACATTGACATAATACAAAAGATCGTTTGATGGAATTCAATTTACAAAATTGCATCGTGAAAAAATTGTGAATGGACATACAAAGGGTGTTACGTCCAAGAAACAATGAACAATCCAGAAAACCATGCTGATTAGAAATGTTGACACACATAAGACTGATAGAATTCCTTCGGTTAAAGACAACATCTTGACTAGGCCCTGTTATTGGCCAATCCAAATTAAGAACTAGACAAATCTTTCAAATTGCTCTGTGAGGTTTAACAAAAGGACAAACAATATAGAGAATCAAAAAACGTATTAAGTTATGTTCCTATTATTCAGGTACAGGTGAACCTTGGTCTAAATTTAAGCAGAATGCAGTCTTATAATGTGTGTCTTAAAGCAAGTGGTGAAAACCGCACTGGAAAATGTAAACATGATAAACTGACGTATACTCCTTAGCTCTTCCAGTTTACTCACAGTAGTTCACACTGAGGAATTTCGGGGCCTATTCACAAAGACATTTCGGATTATATAAACTAATAATTCAGTAGACCTCCTTTTAGAGCTCACATGTGCTTTTGTGAATTACCTCAAAACATCTAAAATGGGAATATTCAGGCAATACTAAAATACAATTAGTACAGACAGAAAAGACTTTGACCTCTTTGCACTTTTACTAATAGGGTTTCTGACCTTTCGAGTCCAATCCACAAAGGCATGTATGAGTATGTAAAACAATACGCGTGTAGTAATAATTCCTGTAACCATAAATGCATTTGTGAAAAATGTTGACATTTTTGTCCAAAATTCGCTGAGATTATTAAAATCTGCTTGTGCTGCCCCAGACCTAATGGCGTTATTTTTGTCAAATGTAATTTTTTTGCATTGTATTGACATTATCCCGTATTAACTGTTTATTATTTATGTTTAGATTCATCATAGCTAATGTAGGCATGCATTTTAAAATCGCTTACGTCTGGTGGCCATTGTGTTATATAAATATGGGACTTTTTATTTCTAATTGTAGCTGAACTTACGTTTTGTCCGTGCCTACTTTCTCATGTGAAATTTTTTGTTATGTGATAATTAAAAAATATCTGAATTGAGTTGCCATCATGCACCTGCAGAGTACAGGCTAGTCCAATGTAACTTGTTATGATGCAGATACCTTCAACTTTGAAGCCCGTTTACAAAAGCTGTATTGTAAAGCATCCTGAGAAACTAATGAGCTAGCTACTGTATCTTTCTACCTTAACCTGATTAGTGTGTTTATAGGAACCATGTCTAGCTGTAGCAAATTTCAGAACTGTATGATTTAAGCTAGTGAATACCACAACTTTTCCAGAATGCCTAGTCATGCTTTTGTCCACTTTGAGACAATTTAGAGCAGAGTATAGTGTCCTCCTTCTGTGAGAATCTATTTGCTTCACCTTTTCCTTTGTGACAACTTTATACTAATTTTTCCTTTGCTTATATGATTTGAACCGCGTATTTACGAAACACATTTACTTATTGATTACTGACTGATACTAATTTGATGATTTTTAATTTGTAAACTTGTTAATCCTTTAGTAAGCCTTTACGGTTTGAACACTTGACTACTCTCTTCCTTGTGGAGTCAAATGTTCTTCACGCTATTTAAATGTATTGAGTTGATGACTAGCCTCAACCGTGAATTTTGATTAATCAAATAGCACTTTATGGTTCGCGAATTTGCATGAAGAAAAGTGCTACAACAAATTTGGTAGTAGGGGATGTTTCCCACTGAGGCTTAGATTTAAAATCATCCTCCAAATAAAAAAATTGCCCGATTCAATCTGCATTCCTGATTTTCCATCGTCTCATTCGGATTACTGACAGTGTTACAGTATCTCTGAAGCGATTTCTGTGTCCTAGGACAGTGAGTGTAAGTAGGGTTATTCAATTTTGATTGATTGATTGCCTTTGAGTTTTATAAAGCGCTTGCATGTCTGGAGGCGTCTTGGTGCTTCCGCTCATGTGGAAGGAAATCTTGACTGGATCTGCTTAATGATTAAAAGCAGGGTCTTTAGAGATTTCCTAAAAGACAGGAGGTCTTCTTTAGGGCAATGCGGCGAGAGTTCCATAGCTTTGCTGTCCTCAACAGAAAGCTTCTGCCACCCCATGATGCTCGTTTGAACCTTGTTAGCACTAAACACTCGGTTTCCAAGGATCTGAGGTTTCTGGATGGGACATACCAAATAAATCTATTCTGAAAATAACCTGGGCCAATATTGTGTAGGGCCCTACAACAGTCAGAACAATGCGTTCTTTAGCATCTGCAATTTATGAAGGAATCCTTTCTGCATGTCCATAAATAGGGCATTCCCACAGTCTAGTTTAGATAGAGCTAGAGAAGGAAACACAGTTTTCTGAAGATCTGTGGGTATGAAGGGACAAATGTTACTAATTATGTTTACTGTGAGATATACTGATTATGCAAGGGTATTGACCTGGCCTTCAAAGTTAAGTTTGTTACCAAAGTGAAACCCCAGATTCTTACCTTTCTGAACTGGCAAGGGTAGAGCCTCCATTCCCTGAGGCCACCAACTTGGTGAACAAAATGAAACACCAGAGCACCAGAGAAGAACCTCTGTTTTCTTGGAGTTAGCTTTAGACATTTTGAAATCATCCTGTTACCCATTTGAGACATGCAAGCATTAAATCTTGAGGCAATATCTATGGGAATGCTCGATATTGACACCACCGAGAACCCAAATAATTTGATCAACCTGGCCAGTGGGGTGACGTAATAATTAAACAATGTATTTTGATTGTGAGTTGGAGAGAGTTGCAGTGCTTGCCGTTTTTGATGATTTATGATGTTTTGATCTGTAGTGTCAAAATTGGGTTCAAGAAGGCTCTGTGCTGAAGTGGAGAATTGAAGTGCTATTTTTGAATATATGGTATGTGCTTATGAAGAGTAATGAGTTTGCTGTAAAGAGTTGAAGCTTGCTCATCTGATTTTTTGTACTCCAAGATCCTGGGATAGTTATAGAGATATATTAAGATGTAGTTGACTTGATTTGACTAAGGTTGAAGTGTTGGACCATGAAGTGTCATTGACTACACCAAGATAGGGGCTAAATAAACTTCTGTTGTGAGATTGTACTAACGGAGATTGGTGTCTGGTTGATCCATCGCATGCAAGAGTAAACCGCACCAGTCAGAGTGAGAATGTGATTGAGGGCATAGGGATGTACCCTATTATAGAAACCGAAGAAACAAAGGAAAGAAATCATGAAAGGGAGGTGGGGGTGAGAAGGGAGAGGATGGGAGCAACAGTGATATAGACAATTAATTTTTGGATGACTTTCTAACCTCTTGATAACCTCTATGCAATGTTGTTTACCAGGCTGGAGGAAATCAACAACCCCAATTCGAAGCTGTGGGAGAAGGATCAAACATGGGCATGAGTGTGAGTGTGCTTTTGGACCATGGTGCTCCAGAAAGAGGTTTACACCTTAGCACTCCAGATTCGCCATTGAGAGCCACTTGTACTACTGTTATCATTACCACCTCAGGTATGGCACATAGATCCCAAAGCCTGATTCCATTTTGACCATAGTAAGTTAGCCTGTCTGCCTTTGGCCTATATACCATATGTCATTAACTTACACTGACCTTGTGAAAGTGTCAGTTCATCCAAACAATAACTTTGCTAACACCTGAGGGGACACAAGTCTACTTTAAGTTCCATACTATCTACATTTCAAGGTCTGATAATGAATGTGCAAAATAAATATGTAATCTGAGTTGACATATTTTGAGCATGCTGGTTTGTACTGGTTTTGGCTTGGTTTAATGGAAAGTCCACCAATGTATGGTAAAAGTAAGTGGTCAACCTCATATACAGCTCAGGAATTGAGCACTGACTTGGAGAGCTCCAGGTTATTGCAAGAGGTCCTGTCAGACTATCATACTGCCGCAGCATCCATTGCTATACTGCGTGCCAATACAGAGAGGAGATGAGCTGAGCCAGTAAATGTAAATTTCCCTTCTGAGTTTCCTTCCTCCCCCGGCCGAATCTGAAAACCTTGGTTTCTCCGTTGTGAACAGGTATACAATGTGCTGAATCCAAAGAAACTCTGAAGACAAGTTAGCTTTCCTTGCTCTCATAATGAAGCACATAGAAGTCCTTAGGGTGCTAGGCTGCTAGGAACATTTTAATCATGTTAAGCATGTTTATTCTTACTGTTAGTAACACTCATTAGTTCTGTTCTAATTATATTCTGTGTGGTTATTCGTCATTTACTAAGCAACAGGATAAGCCTGTTCAAAAAATACTTTTCAACATATATAGTGCTTTTCTCAGTACTGTACTTGTGTGTGCTATTCTAAAGAATGAAATTGGGTTTGAATTACCACTACATCCTTGACCCCATTATGGGACTGTTAGTAACCCAGAAAGCATGGACACCACACTGCCAAGTAAGTCAAGCAGGTTGTGTGAGGCTACAGTAACTTGGACTTTCATGCCCAAGCATTGGTGGACTGAACTACGTTTGGGTAGCTGTGGGTGGTAAAACAAAATCGTGTTGAACTAGGTGGAGACCTAGTTTACTCTATTGTCACCACCACCCCTAGTAGATCTGATATGAGTGTTTCACTTCATTTTGGAAAACAATCTTGTACAGGAGGGGTACCCCCTATAAATGTTCCCTTGTTGGTGCCAACACTGAGTAAGGATCACAATCTCAGGTAAAAGAGGCTCTTCATAAAGAACTGGATGTTTTGCGAATAAATACAGAACTTGGGAAGCTTGCAAAGAGAAATCTTGGGTTCGGTATTATAGATGGGTTTAATGAAGACAAGCTTAAGTTCTTGAGTACGGAAGCATCAAAATGTGCCTTCAAACTTCAAGAAAAGTTAGAATAGCTGGCTACAGAGTTTGGAGTTGCAGAGTATCCCTGAATGCCCCAACATAATGTCACCCTAAGGAGGTGGCTGGAATTACATCTGTAACTGAATTCTTGATGGAGCAGGGCATCTTAAAAGAAGTGTTAGGGAGTCCCTGCAACTCACCTCTTATGGGCTTGCAGAATCAAATTAATATTAGAGGATAATGCAGAGTTGCGAAAAGGGAATCAAATTATTGTCCCCTGTTGACCTGTGGTACAGAATCCTGTCATGATTATTTTCTAAATCTCCTGTGACTCTGAGAGTTTCTCTGTCATTGACCTGTGTCAGGCATTCTTTTTTAACTCTTCATCATGAGATAGTCAGTTCCTTTTTGCTTTCTGATTTTTAGATAAAATCTTAGCATGGTACAGAGTCCCTGAGTAGTATACAGGGATCCCCTCAATCTTTAATCAGGTACTGTTAAAAGATCTGGAGACCCTGCAGTTGAAATGCAACTCGGTTCTTGTCCACTATAGTGATGACCTATCGGTGGCGTCAATAAAGCAAGATGCATACAAGAATGACACAATTGCTTTACTGAACCATTTGGCTGGAAAAGGGCAAAAAGTGTCCCTTACAAAATTACAGTACTGTCAGAGGCTTTCTGTATTTGCGACATCACATTGAGAAAGGAGCTATGAAATCTTCCCAGAATCGTATCTCAACAATCCTGAGAAGGAATCCCTTGAATACCCAAAGGTAAGTCAGAATGTTCTTGTCAATGGTGGGCTACTATCATCAGTAGATTCCCACACTTTCTCTGGTGACAAAGCCTCTGCAGAGACTTACAACTAATGATGTGTCTTGTCCACTACTCTGGGACAATGGATGTATGAGTGACTGCCTAGAGCTCAGAGAGCAACTCTATCGCACATCAGCCCTAGGAATGCTTGAGTACAAGAAGGATTTTGTGTTTTACTTCCACGAGCGTCACAAGAGTGCATTGTATGTTTTGACACAGACCCACGGGGAAGTAAAATGACCAGTAGCTTATTTCTCTGCCGCACTTGATCCTGTGGACACAGGGCTTCCTGGATGCCGAGAGGCGGTGGTTGAAGCAGGTTTCAGTATCCAGGGCATTGCTATGGGCTTCTTGTTTATTCAATTGTTTCATATTCAGATGAGTTTGTTGAACCGCACTCAAACACAGCACATGACAGATAGCATACTTACTAAATATAAGCAAGTGATTTTAGCAGTGGAGAAGGTGTGTTTAAAATGATGTAATGTGCTGAACCCTGCTACAGTTTTGCCACTTCCAGAAAATGATTTAGATTATAATGGGTTGACCATGACTGTCTAGATTTTACTGAATTTTGTACCATGCCAAGACCTGACATTCAAGATGTCCCATTAGAAGAGGCGGATTTTACCTTGTTTATGAACAGCTCTTGCCTAAGAAATGGACAAGGAGTTCTGAAAGCAGCATCACTGTTTAGACCTTAGAACACATCATAGAAGACTCCTATTTGTGCAGTGTAACTTCTCCACCGGTGGCTGAACTGATCGCTTTTACTAGAGCATGTTGCATTTCCAACAGTCTTGGTGTCACCATTTAATACTGATAGTCAAAATGGTTTTGGTCTGGTCCATTTTTTTAGAAAGTTGTGGTCACAGAGGGGATTCTTGACTTCCCCAATAAGAAATGGAAAAAATGTTTGTTTGACACACTGAAATAGACTAGTGAATTAGCACAAAAAAATGGTTGGGCTTTGTGACTGCTGGAAACAGTTATGTGGACGAAATGGCAAGGTACTACACTCTTGAGTCGTGTACATTTAATGAAGAAGACCCATGTGAATCTGAAAATTTCACTATTCCAAATATGTTGTTAAGCACTGTTGATACTTATGAAGAGTGAGAGCACTACAAGATAAAGCCCCAGAGACAGAAAAGAAAAAGACAGTGAAAGTGGGATGTGTAAAGAATCGGAATTTGCCTAGTATCATGATGGTAACTTCCAATTCTATTAAGGACACGGAGGCGAGGATTATGCTATCTCTCTCTTCGCTTTTATTATAACAACACACACAGCAGCCAGAGAGACATCACAGTATGCAAAAAATAACAATAAAAACTACAACTCCCTACAACCAGGGAGACGCTTAGATAAGTAGTCCATCAACAGTTTCCATGAGTTCCAGTAGAAAGTCCTCTGTCGGTTTCCTCCCTTCCTCTTTCTTCGCGCAAGTCACGCCAAGCAATTACTGGTCTTGTTTAGAGCCATCATTCCCTGAAAGAACCAAACGAAATCAATAATTTAGAACCGTGAAAAGAACGTGATACAATAACCACATAACGCATGCATATAAAACCAAGGAGCAACAAGGCTGAATATAACACTATTTATAAAAAAACTGATTACTTACTGCCATACGGGAGGGTTCGCACCAAAGTGCCTTGGGCGGGATAATCCTCGCCTCCGTGTCCTTAATAGAATTGGAACTTACCGTCATGATACTAGGCAAATTCCGATTCTATGTCAGGACCGGAGGATTCGGATTATGCTAGTTCAAAGCTTACTTACCACTAACTGCGCCACATTTAAAACCGGTTTAAAATAAAACCTCTTAAACGTAGAGTCCGAAGACCAATCTGCTGCATGCATTAAATCCTCCAGACGCGCACCCAGCGCAAAAGCTTTCGAGGCCATCGCACCTCTTGTAGAATGGGCATCAAACTGCTTTGTGTCAATACCAGCCTCTTGCATGACCCACCGTACCCACCTAGCTATGGTAGGAGAAGAGACCGCTTTGTGTGGCTTCTTGAGAGCTATCAAGAGTTGTCTCTCGCCCGGAGGGCGAAGTTCCTGCGTCAAATCCTCAGACGCCTTCAGGTATTCTACCACACACAGTTTTGGAGAATCCCGAAAAGCCGGGTATGAAATTGTTCTTGTATGAGACTTAGTTCTGTGCCCTATGGTAAAAACAACCCCATCCGGGGAAAAAGTGCGTGCCGAGATATCTAGAGCTCGAACATCGGAAACTATAGCGAGGTTCCAGGGGTAAAGACAACCTTATACCCCGAAGAAGTCTAGAAACCAACAGGTGTTCACCGATTGGTGCCCCGTCCAAAGGAACGTGACCGTCCGACACTGCTGATCTGCTCGCGTTAATGGAGCGATACGCTAAACCCTCTGATGCCAGATTGGCGAAGAAGTTTAAGAGGGGAACGACTCCTGCGACCACGGGATCCAGACTCCGTCGAAGACACCAACGGACCCACCGTGTCCACGCGGATCGGTAACCCTTCGTGGTGCTATTTGCCCAAGCCTTTGACAGGAGGGCCTCAGCCTGTCCCGAAAGTCCCGGCAACGATCACCGTCACCTGAAAGCCGCCACGCCATGAGCCGGAGCGTTCCCTGAACGACTAGATGGTGAAACTCCCCATCCGGATTCTGAAGAAGATGAGGATACAGGGGGAGTAGGATTGGAGAATCCCAGGAAAGTTCCAGAAGAACTGGAAACCACACATGAGACCTCCAAAGGGGAGCCACCAGGGTTACCTCCGCACACTGCCGGTGTATTTGGGCCATTGTTCTCGTTATCATTGAGAACGGGGGAAACGCATAGCCTTGTTCCGCACTCCAATCCTGAAGAAAGGCGTCCGTGGCAAGAGCCATCGGATCCGGCCTCCAACTGAAAAATCTTGGAACTTGAGCGTCCAGACGGGAGGCAAAGAGGTCCGCTGAAAATGGCCCCCAAAGGTTGTTCAATCACTGGAAAATCGGGGGGGGGGGTCCAGCTTCCAAAGGCTGGAGTTGTAAAGATGTCTGGAATGCCAGTCGGCAACTCGATTGTGCTGGCCCGGGAGATACTCCGCCGTCACCGAAATGTGATGATCCAGGCAGAAATCCCAAAAGTCCTTCGCCAGATTGGCCAGAGCCCGAGAGCGGGGACCCCCCAACCGATTGACATATCGGACTGCGGATATATTGTCCATTTTTAAGAGGACGCAAGATTGCACTCTGTCTTTGGACCAACAATGTACCGCGAAAGAACCCGCAAGCAGTTCTAAGCAATTGATATGAAAAACCTGCTCGTCCAGCGACCAAACTCCCCCGGTGCAGAAATCCCCGCATCGAGCACCCCAACCTAATCTGCTGGCGTCTGACTCGATGACCAAATCCGGAACGGAGCCGAAGATCGCTCGACCGTTCCATGCCTCCATATGGGTGAGCCACCATGAAATTTCGTCCTTGGCTTCCGCTTAAAGCGGCACCACATGATCGTACGACCGACCCCCTCCTGAGGTGGTACGCCTTGAGACGCTGCAGGGCCGGATAGTGTAAGGGCCCCGGAAAAATCGCCTGGATCGAGGACGAGAGAAGGCCCACGATTCTGGCCAAGTGACGCAAAGGGATATTCGGTTTGGAAGCCGTCCAGCGAAGCTTGTGGCGAATCTTCGCCATCTTCCGCGACGGAAGGCTCAAGGTCGCTTGAACTGAGTTCACTACGAACCCAAGAAAAGTGACGGACTGTGACGGTTGAAGAATTTACTTCGTGGCGTTGATAACAAACCCCAGATCCTGCAAAAGGGTCACGGTCTGCTGAAGCTGCAGCAACAATACTTGAGGGGCTTGCGCCATCAGAAGAAGGTTGTCTAAATAGACGATCATGCGAATACCCCGTGCTCTGAGAAACTCTACCACTGGATGAAGCACCTTGGTGAAGCACCACGGCACCGAGACAAGACCGAATGGAAGGGCGGTGAACTCGTACACCAGACCCCCCCAACAGAACTGTAGGAACCGTCGGTGGGGCGGATGAATGGGAATTACCAGATAGGCATCCTTTAAATCCGGACGTGCCATCCAATCGGATGGTCGCAGAAGATCCCGCAACAGATGGATTCCCTCCATCTTGAAATGGCGGTACACCAACCAAGCATTGAATCCCTTGAGATTGATCACGGGACGGCGCCCCCCATCGGCTTTGTCTACCAGGAATATATTGCTGAGAAACCCGTGGGGGTGCAATGTTGAACGACAAATGGCTCCTTTGCGGAGCAACTCGGAGACCTCTGTGCGTCTAAAGGACTGAAATGCAGTGGACGAGGCCGTGACTCTTGATGAGGGCTGTCTAGAAATTCTATATGAAAGCCTTGAACGGTCTGGAGGACCCAAGCATCGGAGGTTACCGCTGCCCAAGCTTCTCAAAAACAGGCCATTCGCCCCCCTATACAAATCTGATCTGCGGGCATTACACTCACCGTTGTAATTTCCGCCGCTGAAGTTGGACTTGAAACCTCCACGGCCCCGGAAACGCTGTCCTCGCGTTGGATAGAAGTTATTATAGTTCGCTGTTGAATTGTATTGTCCGCGGCCAGAGCGTTGTTCCCTGGAAGGTTTTTGCTGGGTTCCACGGCCGGACGAGCGGCCCCTGCCTCGACCGGCCCCGCGGAAAACCCGCTGGGTAAAAACTCTTTTGATACTGGACTGTGCCTTATCCAGCGAGGTAAAGGTAGATACAAACTTCCCAAGTTCCTTTACAAAGGGCTCCCCAAAAAGGCCCCCTTGGGCAACAGCCCCTGCTTCCGAAGAAGCCAAATCCCCGAGTTTGGGGTCTAACTTAATCAACAACGAGCGACGACGCTCGGTTGAAAGAGCGCAATTCGCGTTCCCCATAAAAATAATCGCGCGCTGAGCCCAATTGGAAAGGACCTCCGGTGATATTGTGGAGCCAGTCACCTTAGCCTCCTCCGCCATGTCCAAGATTTTTGCTAACGGACTGATGGCGTCGAGTAACTTGTCTTGACATGACCGCCAAGACCTATCTATACCCTTCCGAGGGTCCTTCACAAACTTCGCTAAGAAGGTGGCCATTTTTTAATCCAACTCCGGGGTAAACGCGATCTTATCCGGCAAGGTGGGACGTGGACACTCTGCTCTGAGACAACTTCGCGCCTCCTTCTCAAGGGGTTTACGGAGACGGTTCGCCAAGAAACTAACCACCTTATCCCCTGGGGCCCAAGCCGATGAGTGGGGATGCATAATCTCATCAGGGTTAAGCATGTCGGCATCCTCCTCTCGCACCGCCGAAGCGGCAGATGGAGTCGGGCGCCAAGGGCGAGAGGACCCTGCTTCGTCGTCCGTATCCCCCTGAGTGTCATTATCCGTGGCCGGGGATGGGGGGGCAGGGAAGTCCCCCTCAGAAGGAGGGAGAGGAACGGACGTCGCCGCTTTCGCCAAAAACGCAGACTTAAGGCGTGCAAAAGCGTCCACATCCACACCTTCCGAGCGCTGCTTCTTAGCAGGGGGAAGACTATCTTCCTGACCATCACTGGGGACCGGCTCTGTGTTCTGTCGTACCGCCGCCAACCTGTTACACTCCTGGACTATTCTGTCTGAGAGGCGCTGTTCCATAGGCCCCACCACCTCATTAACTACTCTGTAAATAGACGCATCCATGGCTTCAAAAAACTCATCATCGCAAGGTAGGTACTCATGAACCTCATCCTCATAATAGTCGCTGTGATCAGCCATAGCGGCAAGGTAAGTATAACAGGGAAATACAAGGGACCTAAAAACCCACTGCAAACACTCTTAACACGCAAGATAATAATAATATAGGGGCAGGCCGGAGGCTGCAAGATTGGGGTAGCCCCAAGGACCAGAAATAGGGCCGCACCAGAACCCAACACGCGCCAAAAACCCTCAGAAACTCTTCTGACCAGGTGTCTGCCCCCCAGCGCATGTGTAAAGCAATCACAGTAGTGCCCCAAGCGGTATTCCGCCCGCGAAATGCGTGTAAATAATTGAGTGCGTACAGCGCTAATAAGCGCGTTCAACGCGGAAGCAACTCCGCAATACAGACCCGTGCCAAGCGCGTGAATGAAGCAAGCAGGCAATACAATCCGCTTCCCACGCGGACGTTAAAGGTGAGGCAGACGATGGGGACAAGGCTCAGAACTCGTTACTCTTGCGTCGTGCTCCGTAACTGAAGAGCCGCGCGAGAGCAACGAGACGGACGAGTCCCCCTAGCGGCCACAAGCGACGCCACACCCACAAGGAAGCCGGCCGCGTTAGGAGCGACAAGCGTTCCCGCGGCCGGTAGGAATCTGCAAAAAAAGGCAGGCAGGCTACAATACCATGTGAAACAAATTCATGCGCTACCAAAAGAGAATAAAAACAAGAAATAGATATCAGCAACACATTAGCTTTTGAGAAAAATGAGAAGAGGGTACTTAACTAGCTGCGCAGCAGCGAAGAAAGAGGAAGGGAGGAAACCGACAGAGGACTTTCTACTGGAACTCATGGAAACTGTTGATGGACTACTTATCTAAGCGTCTCCCGAGTTGTAGTTTTTATTGTTATTTTTTGCATACTGTGATGTCTCTCTGGCTGCTGTGTGTGTTGTTATAATAAAAGCGAAGAGAGAGATAGCATAATCCGAAGCCTCCAGTCCTGACATAGAATCAGGACGATGTCTGGGTTTTGACAGAAGGGAGATCTGTGGTAACAGAGGCAATACTTTTGATTGTGGCAAGGTAGTTTCATGGTCCCACTCATATAGGGAGAGACGCTATGATCTGTCTTTTCAAAACGTACTGTTACAATTCCCATTTCTGTGTTATTGCAAAGTTTTTGACATAGGTGCTTTATTTTCCTGCAGTTAAATGTAGGCAGGAAAATAGTCATGGCCGTAAGTCACATAGGAAGATCCTGTGGTCACTTTGACCCTATTCAATTAGATTTTGTAGAAATACCAATCTGCAACAGACTCTGCTATATCTTGGTGGTAGTCTGCTTTAAGAGAAACTAGGTTGTTGGTTAAGGGGGTGAAACTCATCTCAAGCAACGGCCACAATCCCTGTCTGGGTGAACCACAAGAAGCCACTAAATTAACCTGTGCTTAATCCGTTGGTAGTTTGGTACAAAACCAGTCAGGTTGAACCTAGAGGCAATGTGTAAAGAATTCATACAGCAGTTAAACAGCAATAAAGTGAACATACAGCACAAGAAAAATCCCACACCAAATTAGAAAAATATGTGTCAAATGTTATAACCAATTGGACACCAAACATATCAACGCCAATCAGTAGAACTGGAGTTATGAATTTGTAAACATTTTAGGTAATTTTTTTACACCAAAACGACAACAATTCAGTTAGTAGAACTGGAGATATGTAGTTTTAAATGTCTAGGTAAAAATAGTGCTTAAAACCACAAAGCACCAACTGTGGTTATCTGGTCGCGCCAGACCATAACAAAGTTACAAGTTCAAGTCCACCATGCTGGAGCGTGGGCCACATATAGCGACCAGGTTAGGCCCGCTGAGAATTGCACCTTATGTCCTTGATGCAGGACATTACACCACACAGCAGAGACTCTGAGCAGCAATGCAGGGTCTTGCATCAAGATACGTTGCACAGTGTCAGTTCTGATGAGGAACTACGAGGGCTGCGATACAAGGTCCACGTCGAGTTGCATCATGTTGTTTCGGTTCTGATGAGGAGCAGCAAGGGCTGCAATGTGAGGTCTGTTTCGAGTTGCATCAGGTTGCACCCGTTCCAATGAGGAGCTGCTAAGATACCTTCAATTTGAGAATAATAGATAATTTGAGGGGAATGTTGTATGCTATGAAACCTTACCACACAGTTTGAAGCACATGATGCATGGATGTGTGCTGCACATGCCAAGTAGAAAGAGTGTTATCAGGGAAAGATGAAAAAAGCGATGTGTGCATACCAGGAGGCACAATGGGACAAGAAGCAAAAGAGATGGCGAGTAAACATGATTGAAGGAGTGAGATTGTACCCTGCACTGGTGACGGATGAGAGGAACGCAGCGGAGGATGGGAAGAAAGAGCGAAGGGCAAAGGGGATGAGGATAGTCACAGTGAGGTCAAGGATAGTTTGTTGGATGAGTTATTGGCGGAGCGCTGACCTCAACATAGTCCGACGTACCCAGGGAGTGGGGGGAATCCTAATGTTACCAGTGACCCTGCGAGTGCCCCGGCACTCATGGCTGCCAACCTGAATGTTGTAGGGACTCATTCGACGGGGAAAGCCCAGAAAGTGTGAATGGAGGGAACACCTACAGGACTTCTGGAAGCACCCACACACTGTGATCCTGGCCTTGCTTCGAGGATCCCAGATGCCCTCACTGTACTTGTCACCATTGGCCCCATCTTTCCTGTATACGGCCCCAGCTCTTGTGGGAACGAAGGTCAAGGATTGCCGATGGTGTCAGAAGGGGGAGTCTCACGGCAAAGATTTGAGGGTCTCCACACGAGATTTGGTCCTTTGCCTCCGATGAATGCGAACACCTCTTGTGCCGCTACAGCAGATTCGTCTTTAGTCCAAATTGGGCCAGGCGTTGTCAGGCCACTCTCAGAAATGACAGGGATGAATTTGACTATATGGAAGATGCGCACCCAGAGAGTAGACTAATACTCAAAATACATCTGAGAGTCAGAATATGTTTGATGTTTTGGACCTAGAGACATGGTTGAAGGAGCTTGTCCCTACAAATGAGAGTCAGGGCAAAGACGCGAGTTCAGGGACACTTAAGTCAGCGGTGAAGGTGGATTTGGTGGATGGGCTTAAGCTGAAAACTGAATTAGAAGCTATGATAAGTGGGATCTTAGAGCTCTCTCGAATAGACTCACACCAACCAAACAAATTGTTATATATGAGTAAGGATGTCACTAGAAGGGCAAGGGAGATGCATGGAAAATTGTCTGGGTTGGCCACTAATTTTGAAGTTGATATAGAAAGAAGGAAGGCGCTGCAGAAAAATCATTGGCTTGAGTAGAGTGACCAGGATCTGGAGAATATGAGGACGCCAGGGCTTAGAACTCAAATTCGGGAGCTTATATTATGAATCTGAGTTTGGAGTTCCTTAGAGAAGAGGGAGGAAAGATGAGTGAAAAGGAAGGCTGCAAAGGGAAAGGAGTGTTCAGGCATTTCCTTTGCAAGAGGTGCCAAGTGGAGGATATGTACATGTACCCTGGAGTAGGGGTGATCCGGCCAGTTTTATAAATGACTTCCAGAGATTGAGAGAGAAGCCTGTGGAGTGGTATAATCAGGTTGACCATTTTGTGAAGATATCGAAGGTTTTGTGGGTTGATCTTATCATATTATTTGAAATCGTGGTCCCGAGTGACTTATGGTCAGCATGCAAAATAGCAATGGACTGGCCCGATGATGAACCTGAAAGAGATCCAGTCACTCATGGTCCGTCCCCTTTGGTGATGAAGAAATATGATCAGTTGATTACATGGTTAAAGGCCAAGGTGGCTCCATAGGGTGTGGACTGGGTTAAGATAGATAGAACCACCCAGGAACCCAAAGAGACAGTGCATGCTTACTATGAGCGGCTGTTGCAGGCTTTTAAACAGTATAACAGAATTGATGCACTAGAACCCAAGGACATTGGACAATTTGTGTCTAAATTTGTGACCGAGTTGTGAACTGAATTCAGCCTAAGGATTCAGCAGCATTTGATATGTCGGCAGAACAAAACTATAGATGAGATTTTGGGGTATGACAAATATTGTAGTGACGAAATTGAGGTGAGGCATAAGAAGATGAAGGAGAAGTTGATGCAGGGCTGGCTTAAGCGCTAGTGGAGCCCTGTACGACAATGTTTGTTGGTGCCCCCCACAGACTCCCTCACTACCATCCTTTAACCGTGTCCCCTCAAGTCTCCATAACCACACTCTCAGATGTATTTAATCAGTTATATAGTGCCACCTATACCAGTGTAGGGTGTCAGAGCACTTTACATTACACACACTTTACACAGAGACAATCAATCATATGTGTGTAAATCAGTGTATAGGAAATGTTGCATAAGCCAGAAGACTACAAGGTGAGTCACATGTAATCCATACTAGTAGGCATGTTGCTTTAATAGTGCTTGGTCTGGAGAAGCACAGATTCAGAATTTAAAACATAACCCCATGGTTGGGAGTTACATTTAATAATAAGGATTTTTTTTTTACCCAGTTTGAAACAGAATAATGAAAGACGGAGGAAAAATCATAATGCTCTAATCTATACCTTGCAGTTTGCAAGCAGTTGTTTGATAATAGTTATTAGCTCACTGTTCAATGTTAGGATTTTAACATCTACACTGCTAGTAATAAAAGGATCTCTCTGACAAAAACACTGACCTATTTAAACTATATGTACTTTGTGATCTGCAGGTACACATTCTTTGCAGCAGGCATATTAACCCTCTGTGCTACCATAAAATCAGTTAAAAACTTCCACTAGACAAAACTCCTTCTCTTTTCAGGAAGAACATTAATCACCGGAGTTATCTTGATATTTTTATTGTTGTATAACAATTGCTGGAGGCCAGCAATGCGGCAGCAGGTGGTTTTAAAACCATTTTCTCAGGTCGCTGGTCATCGATCGTTTTGCAAGAAAAATCGGATGTTCTCGCATGAATTTGAATTAATTCTAAATGTTGTTTATATCACTTTCCGCAGTGAATAAACATGTTTTAAGGCCTCAAAGTGAGGCCTCTAAGAGTCAATACCCGATGCTGTGGCACTGGTCCCACTGCCCTAGAGCCGGCCCTGAGTTGATGTTGGTGCAAATGAAAGCTGCGCAGAGGGGAGGTCAGTGTCAGACTTATGGCGGGAACATGGCCCTATGTCAGAACTTACCCACAAGGAGTACAGGTACCCCAAGGGAGAGGAGTGCATAGCCAAGGAAGGGGAAGGGGTGGCCCGATAGACCCAAAGACAGGAGTAGGCATCGCAACTCTTAAGAAAACCATCCCGTGTCACTATTGCAACCGGGTAGGACATTGGAAGCGCAAGTGTCGTTTGAATCATGCAAACCATTATCAGAGTGGGGGATCTAATGCACCCCAGGGTAGCTTTGCACCATCTCAAAACATGACTTGACCCAGATCCCAGAATACGGGAGGAACACAGGGTCCTGTAATGCAAGTGCCTCAGCCTCCGTGCCACCACAGGCTTTCCATAACGTTGTGCATGGGAGTGCCTCAGTCCAACGTACTCCATATTCGAGACCATCGATGGGTCCGGAGCAAACCCGAACTTATGAGGGTGCCTGAGGGGGAAGGAAGACTGTCCACTTGGCGCAGTCTTGGAGGTAGACCAGAGTGGACCCTATGTCGATGCAATGTAGATGGTCACAATAGTACCTTTCTAGTTGGCACTGGTGCTACCCACTCTACTGTGAGGATAGCAGAGGCTCCCAACCTAACCCTCTTGTGAAAAACAATCCAAGTTGTAGGAGTAGCTAATAAGAGAATATAAATTGCTCTGACTGAGGAGGTCCTTGTGAGGATAGAGGGACCTTCGAGGACAATCACCAGTTTATAGTGTGTGACTGAAGTTCTGTAAGTTTATTGGGACGAGACTTGTTGTGTAAGCTCAATTATACCATATATTGTGCACCCAAGGGTATTGAGATCCAGACCCAAGATGAAGATGTAGCGTTCAAATTGGTGAATCAGAAGGAAGGGGTTTCATTAGTCCTTTTGTTAACCATAAAAGACTTGTCCTTAGACCTGAAGGAGACAGTGGCAAAAGAAGTTTGGGATTTCACAGGAAAGGACATTGGACACATTAAGGGGGTTGAGCCTGCTTGCATACAGATTAAACCTGATGCAGAATATCCCAGAACACCACCATACAATCTGACTCCAGAGACAATTGCTGGCATCACGCCTGTGATAGAGTCTATGATTGAGCAGGGGATTTTGAAGGAGATCCTGGGGAGCCCATGTAACTCTCCCATTTTGGGTTTACAGATCCCAACAGCAAACACCGTATCTCTGAAAAATCAACAAAATTGTGGTCCCTTGTTGTCCCGTGGTACCAAATCCATCTGTGGTACTGTTTCAGATTCCAGGTGAAGCCGAATGGTTCACAGTCATCGACATCTGTCAGGCATTCTTCTCAGTCCCACTGCATGATTCTAGTCAATTTTTATTCAGCTTTAAGTTTAACGTGGTGTTGTGTCCTACAAGGGTATACAGAAAGTCCTTATATTTTCAGCTAAATCTTGAAGAAAAATCTCGAATCTCTAGTCATGCCCTGCAATTCAGTCCTAATACAGTATATCGATGACTTATTGATTGCATCGAATACTCAGGACGCGTGCCGCACCAATACCATTGATTTGTTGAACCATCTGGCTGAGAATTGAAATAAAGTATCCCCAAATAAGCTGCAGTACTGTCTGAAGGAAGTTCAATATCTAGGGCACAAGATTGCAAGAGGTGTCAGAAAGGTGTCGCAGGAGAGGATCACTGCGATCATGCAAATAAATCTGCCGCATACGTAGAAAGACGTTAGGATGTTCCTGGGAATGGTGGGCTACTGTAGTCAGTGGATGCCCAGTTTTTCTCTAATGGCTAAGCCTTTACTGAGGCAGACACACCATGATGTGTCTGATCCGGTAATTTTGGGACAATGACTGCTTGAGTGCATTCCTGGAGCTGAGAGAAAGTCTTTGCTGTGCTCCAGTGCTTGGAATGCCAGATTTCAACAAAACGTTTTTGCTCTTTTGCTTTGAAAGTGAGGGCTGAGCTCTCTCAGTGTTAACTCGGACTCATGGAGGTGCCCGTAGACCAGTTTCCTACTTTTCTGCTACTCTAGATCCAGTAGCATCTGAGTTGCCCGGATGTCTCAAATCCATTGCTGCAACAGGTGCCAGTTTGGAGAGGTGTGAAAGCATTGTGATGAGTCATCCACTTACGGTATACGTTCCTCAGTCAGTAGAGTTGCTGCTTACAAGAACATGCATGCAGCATCTCACAAACCCTAAAGCGCTGTTCTACACTGAACCCTGCTACTTTTTTGCCCTTGCCAGAAAGTGATGGGGGTGAGAGTGATGGAGAAAGACTGTCTTGATGTCATGGAATTATGCACCAAGCCCTGTCCGGAGACTGTTGACGAACCACTACTAGATGCTGACCAAACACTGTTTGTAGCTGGTCTATGCTTAAGGGACCATGAAGGAAATCTGAGGGCGCCCTATGCTGTCTCCACTATCACAGGGGTGGTGAAAGCTTCCTGTTTGCAGAGAGTATTCTCCGCACATGTAGCTGATTGCTTTGACACGTGCATGCTTTGTCTCTGACCAACTGAGGGTGACTATCTTTACCGATAGCCAGTATGTCTTCCGTGCGGTGCATGACTTTGGACAGTTGTGGTCTCAAAGGGGTTTTATGGCCTCGTTGCGATCACCCATCAGGACTGGGAAGGTGGTGAGCAGATTGTTGGAAGCTCTTCGATTGCCTGGAGAGTTGGCCGTGGTCAAATGTCCGGCTCACTGTAAGGTAAATTACTTTGTTACCATCGGAAACAGATACTCCGATGAAGTCGCATGATACTGTGCTCTAAATGCCTATACTTTCAATGGGGAATATGTAAATGAGCAAGTTGATTAAACCAATCTCAATCTGTTGTTGATGGTTGCAACTGCTTGGGATGAGGTGAAGCGGTTGCAAAAGGAGGTTTCTGAGGAGGAGCAAGCTGGATGGGTCAGGGTTGGATGTGTGAAAAGAAAAGATGACATATGGGTTTCTAGTGATGGAAGACTTGTGTTGCCAAACAGTTTGTTACACCCTATGGCGAGACACATACATGGATCAGAGCACGTGGGGAGGGATGCAATGATGAGAGTATTCAGAAAGACCTCGTTCAATCCTAAGTTTCAAGTGATTGCTGAAGCTTTGTGTCACAGCTGTGTGATGTGTCAACAGATAAATGTTGGGAAAGGGACAGCAATTACCCTGTGTCATACTAGAAAGTCTTGGGGACCTTTTAATAGAATGCAGTTAGCCTTTGTAGTGTGCCTGTTGGTAATGGACTGCGGTACATCTTGGTGGTGGTGTGCATATTCTCTTGTTGGATGGAGGCATACCCAACATGGAGATGTGATATTCTGACAGTAGCAAAGTTGCTATTAAGGGAGCTCATCCCGAGATTCAGATGTTCAACTTCTTTGGAGTCAGACTGAGGATCTCATTTTAATAATGAGATAAGGAAACTGTTGTGTGCAGCTTTACAAGTGGAGCAGAGATTACATTGCAGTTATCGTCCAGGGGCTTTTGGCATAGTGAAGGAGATTAATGGTACCTTAAAGTCCAGGCTATCCAATTTGTATGCTTCAACCCTATTAAAGTGGCCTGACGCCTTACCACTTGTACTGATAAGCCTCCATGGCATTCTGAACAAAAAAGACTGGCCTTTCGCCACATGAGATTTTCATGGGGCGCGCTATGAGGTTACCTGTTGTGCCTGCCAACATTCTTGTAAGTATCTTTAGTCGATCTAGTGCTCGACTATTACAAAGGATTGGCCGGTGTGGTTTGATTGTGTCTCACCAGGTTAACGCCGCGGTTGCACAGCCTCACCAGGAGCAGTGTCACGACCTCGCCCCCGTAGATTGGGTACTCATCAACAAGCACGTGAGGAAGAGCTGTCTTGAACATCACTGGCATGGCCCGTTTCAGGTGATCCTGGTGACTACAACCAGGGCCGACTTTAGTACTGGTGGCGCCCAGTGCGACAATGTTTGTTGGCGCCCCCCCGTGACCACCTCACCACGGATTCCTTCACTACCATCATTTGACAATGCCCCCCAAGTCACCATAACCACTGTCTCTTAGATTCATTTAGTTTTATAGCGCCACTTATACCAGTTTAGGGTCTCAGAACACTTTACATCACACATATGTTGCACGGAGACAATCATGCGTGTGTAAATCAGTGTATAGGAAATGTTACCTAAGACAGAGGACTACAATGTGTAAGAGTCACGTCATTCATACTGGTAGGAAGTATTATTTAAAAGTCCTTGGTCTGGAAAAGCACAAATTAAGAATTTTAAATGTAACATCATTGTTAGGGGTTTTGTTTAATAATAAGAGTTGATTTCTACCCAAATGAAGCATTTTTGGCAATACTAGGATAAGGAAAGACTGGGTAAAAAACATGTAGCTGTAATATATTTCTTGCAGTTTGCATGAGCTCCTTGATGGCAGTTAATAGCTCACTGCTCTATAGTAGGATTTTAACGTTTAAACTGCAAGCAACAAAAGCATCTTGCTGACATAAGCGATAACCCCTTGACCTATTTATACTGTATGCAGAATGGGACAAATTCTTTGCAGCAGGCAGATTAACCTTCTTGGCTATGATGAGTTAAAACCTTCCCCAGACAAAGCTCGGGTCTCTCACCAGGAACAACATTAATCACCGGAGTTATTTATCATGACATTTTTAATGATGCTTGAAAATAGCACGGACAAGGAACGTGGCATGTGGAGCTTTTAAAACAATAAACATGGTGCCCCCGCCCCAAGTCAGCACCAGGTGCGGTGGCACCGATCGTACCGCCCTAGAGCCGGCCCTGACTACAACAGCTGTGAAGTGCAGTAGCTTCCCAAACTGGCGGCATGCCTTTCATACCCGCAAGATCCCGTGTCCCCTTGATGAAACAGCTCCTCTTCCAGAAAAAACACCAGTAGTGGTCGAGGGACCACGGGAGAGGGTCAGCCACGCTCTGAGGAAACAAGCTGGGTCCGAAAGTGCACTAGAGCACCCCGAGGTGGGACCAGGAAGTCGAAGAGTGCTGAGTGGCTCGACAACAGCTGGTACTGAAGCGGTGTGTGAGTCAGGTCCTACCTCAGAAAAGGGAAATAGTGCTGTGGTTCAACAGGAGGCGGAAGAAAGCAGGGCGTTGGGGCAGAAAAGAAGTCTGCAATTATCCCCTGATGCAGAGCTCGTATCTGTGAAAGAAACATCTTAGTCTGACCAAAGTGAGAGTGAAGTAGAGGAATCTGGTTCAAGGAGGTCCAAGAGACTGAGGTTGGCTTGTTGGAGGTATACTTCTCCTGAGTGGGCTTACCTAACTGCCAATGCCGACGACAACAAACTCTGGAACATCAGTGCTGATCATCGATATTTTACTGAGAATGCCGGAGACAGAATTACATATGCTTCTCTCACTTGCCGTTCCTTATCCACCTAGATTAAGTGGCTTGGAAACCTAATATTGAATAACATTGTTTTTCCTCATCTGAATCCAGAACAGTCCTCAGAGGAGATTGCTGAATTGAGAGCTGATTTGCTGCAGTAGCTCATAAACGAGTTAGGGTCTGAATTTATAAGAGATGCTGAATGAACTTTGTGAAATTTGCTTATGAACTTGAAGAAAATTCCTAGGCCCCAGAGGACGAAGAACAAACTTAGGGAACAAGTCATTTAGAAGAACACGGAGTAGGGCTAGGGAAGTCTCACAAAGAACTGTATGTACATGTACATGAACTGAACTTTAGTACAAGAGATTGTTTTGATTTTGCACAGGAGAAGACTCTGTGGCTGCTATTTCTCCACTGAACTTGGTCTGAGCCTAAAGTCCTATGGAAACTAATCTTTCTAGTCGTAGATGCATTCTGTGTACTTTTATAATGGGTATAGTGATTGGATTAATAGTGTTAGTTGTAGTATTGTGTCTTAGGCCTGCAACCAGTATAAATAAGTCACATGTGCTTAAAACGACACCTTCGCTCGAGCCTAGGGAAGAGGTAGTAATGTTATAAGGGCGATATATACATACTGATCTTTCTAGGGGAGATTTTTCTTTAAACGCTTATGCTAGGTTGCTTTATCAGCATGTAGATACAATGGAAACCAGGGACTGTTATGCCTGCATGCACTTACCCACTTCAGCAACTGAGGGCATCGCTTACCACCACTTAATCTTAACATATGGTATTAGTTGTAGTCTGCTTCTTAGTATATTTTATCACAAGAATAATTTTGAATATTACTTTTCAAATTTTGATTTAGTCCTCTCAGAAGTGCCCTTGTTTAAGCATCTGAATCAGCATACAGATGATAAGACAGCTACAGTTTTTGGAAGATACTTCCTTTTGCCCGAGTCCATAGATACTGCTTATGCACACCAACATAATCTAACTTGTGCATTCACAAGGATTGAAAAGAAATTTAATGACCAGGTAGAAGATAGGTTAAGAGCAGGGTTGGCTTCTGCTGACATTGAGTTTTGTACCCAGGAGTGGATGTAACAGGGAAAGGATTGGAAAAAACAGTAGGAGAGACAGAAGCTTCATCCCTAGATTGCCAACATGAAGGAAATTTGTGTATATACCACAAACAGACTTACTATAGTTTTATATTTGTGGGGAAGAGTGTTTGTGATCATACCTTTGAGGTCCGTGCATCATGGGAGTTGTATGTGGATGGAAGCGACATGGTGATCTCCGGAGTTTCTTGAATATGTGGGAAGAATGCTCATTTCAAGTTACCCATTAGGTGGTATGGAGCTTGTGTATCAAGGAGTGGTATTTCCCAAGATTTATTATGTGAATGATTTCAATCATCCCGTTTAGGGAGAGTCCTCAACACATAACAGTGCCCTGAGGCGATGTGGATACGAAAGGATCCGATAATTAAAGGGCTGAGGTGGGTTGCGGACTGGGAGGACCGAAAATCGCTTTATGCCGATGATATCTTATTATATTTAGCGTCGCCTGCATCCTCCTTGAATCGAACACTCCATATCTTTATTATCTTTGGGGAATTTTCAGGATATACCATTAACTGGTCTAAGTCAGTCCTTTATGTTTTAATCGGTAGTTCGCCAACCCTACCCAAAGGTTTTACTGTAACTACTGCCACGACGGGCTTTAAATACCTTGATATCCATGTCTCCAAAGATTTGACACTCTCTTATGACCAAAATCTCCTCCCCCCGCTGCAGCGCCTCAGAAGTGACGTCGTACACTGCAAGACGCTCCCTCTGTCTCTATTGGGGAGAGCAGCTTTGTTCAAAATGATGTCCCTTCCCCTTTTCCTTTATGCCCTTCAAAATGCACCACTCCCGGTGAAACCAGAATATTTCAGATCTAATGACACTGCCCTGAGAGAGCTCCTATGGGAGGGAAAGCCACCCAGAATCTCACTTCCTAAGCTCACAAGAGGGTGGTATGATGGAGGCATTGCACTCCCTGACATCAAAAGATAATATTGGGCTGCACAACTGGCTGCCATTAACCACTGTACCTATGGATCGCAGGACGATCCAGGATATAACATGGACAGGTGGCCACTCTCCAGCGTGAGTTACAGGGACGCACTATATGCAAATCCCTCTCGATTAAAATTAACAGGGCCAACCAACCATTCTGCTCAGGTGTGGTGGGCCACCACTTTAAGTCTGGGATGGAAGGACAGAATTACGCTCGCCACCCCACTCTGGGACACCACCCAATTGGGGAATCTAAGAATTACCAAAGGGTTTGACCGGTGGGATTTAATTGGCATATCCTCAGTCGGGAACCTGTGGAAGAAGGGAGGGCTAGTTTCCTTTGACCAGTTGCGAGATGAATATGACCTAGCTGACTCGGAACAGTTCAGATACCTCCAAGTTAGGCATGCGCTGCAGGTGGTAATACCTAGGTGGGAAACCCCGACAGAGCCCTCCCCGCTGGGGGACAGGATACTGGATGGACACCTTCCAGTCAAGGCAATCTCTTTAATTTATAAAAAGCTTATGAACAATGTACCGGACCCACTCCACCGACTCCAACCCTACTGGGATTACGATGTAGCTGGACTGGATGATGGTGAATGGTTAGAAGCGCTTGCCTCTCCTAGGGAAACGGCTATTTCATCTAGGCTTAGGCTAGTCCAGCTTAAGATACTCCATAGGATATACCACTCTGGGCCTAGGCTGTTGAAGATGGGCTTTAGGGCAGATGAGGATTGTATTAGGATATGCGGGCAAGAAGGCACGTTCATGCATATACTCTGGGAGTGTCCTGTAATCCAGGGCTACTCGGCGAGGGTCACAAACTGTATGACAGAAGTCATAGAGGTTACGACCGACTGTAATATTAAGTTATGTCTTCTAAACATTTGGGGCCCCACGGACTTGAATACTAAAGAGAAACTATGGGTGTCATTGGGGATGATGATTGCCTAGTGAAATGTTGCAATATTGATGACCCTAACAAGATAGAAGCAACAGAGCTTATTCAAGATCTCTTTGCGGTCCAGCTTGCCCAAAAAGTAGTAGGTTCCACCCATGTGAAAGGCCATACCTTAGACCCTATTTTCAGCAACCATCCTGGAATATGGGTGAGTGAACCTAGGGCTATGCCTCGGTCTGATCATTTCCTGATCCCATTTAATATATCAGAATCTTTGCATATAGCTCATATTAAAGCCAGCGGGATGAAAACACATCATTGGGCTAAATTGCCGGTGGACTCTTGGATCACAGCACTTAACAATCTTAAACCCACGACTAGTTCTAGTTTTACCGAAGCCTCTGCAACTTTTAATAGCTGGATTGAGTCAGCACTTGACACAGCTGCACCTACCAAACCCCACTACAACAGGAGGGATAAAAAATCTCCATGGTATTCCCCTAAGTTGAGAAAACTTAAGCAGACATGCAAGAGACTTCAGAGGGAATGGAGGAAAGATTATAGGGAGCTAGGAAAACTAAAATATAGAGAAGCCAAAAAATCTATCAAAAAGAAATTAAAAAAAGTGCAGGCCACCTACCATGAAGTCATTATCACCTCGACCACTAATGCTTCGAGAGAAATTTTTCGAGTAGCTCAGGATCTCCTAGAGCTTCCGAAGAATGATTTGGACCTAGAAACTTCCTCAAAACAGTGCAACGCTCTCGCAGAGTTTTTTCAGGGGAAAATTAAAAAACTTTACACCACGTTCCCACACCTACCCTGCCCGAGTGATTTGGCAGATTCCAAACTGGCCAGGAGTATTCCAGAGGTCTAGATTAAAGAATTGCCTATCATGAAGCTAGAAAAACTGACAGAAATGTTTACCCAAATAAAATCAGGCTCCCCTTTAGATCCAGCTTCTCCATACATTCTACATAAGGCTGGAAATGCAATCTTTCCTAGTTTTCTGGAGATGGTAAATATATTCTTGTCCTCAGGATCCGTCCCAAGTCCATGGAAACACGCTATGGTCAGGGCTCTATTGAAAAAAACAAGCCTGGACCCAACAGATTTGGGCAATTATCTCCCAATCTCGCTGCTGCAAGCAATTGTAAAAACTTTAGAAAAATATGTGAACTCCACCCTCTACAATTTTTTGGAAAGTCATGACCTTCTGCATGCAACGCAGACGGGCTACCGTCCTAATCACGGAACTGAGACCCCCCATTTCTGTCTGTGGTTGAGGACTTTAAACAGATCCTGGATCAAGGAGGAACAGTTGCCATCATCCTCCTTGATCTAAGCTCGGCCTTCGATACTGTTAACTTAACTTGGCCTTCGATACTGTTAACTTGTCCATTCTGGCAGAGAGACTTAAAAGGCTGGGGCTTCAAGGTAAGGCGCTTTTGTGGATACAATCTTATCTTGACAAGAGAACTTTTCAAGTCTTTTCTAAGTATGTCTCCTCTGAGAAACTAGAACTCAATTGCGGAGTCCCGCAGGGCTCCTTACTTAGCCCCACACTTTTTAATGTTTATATGCGGCCATTAGCTAATATTGTTCTAGCTTATAACATTAAGATTGTAACCTACGCGGATGACACACAATTGGTCATCACTCTTAATGGGCCACGCAATTTCCCCTCGGACTTTGAGATCTGCTTAGAGAAAGTTGCCTCTTGGATGGAGCATTCCGGATTTCGTCTCAACGGAGGTAAAACCGAACTCATGCTGCTAGGGAAACATTCCAACATGGACCTTAGCCAGATTTGGCCAAAGTGCCTCGGTCCTCCTCCAACTCCCAAAACCAAGATAAAGAGCTTGGGTTGGATAATGCTCTCAAATTTGACCACCAAGCTGTGAAGGTGACAGGGGTCTGTTTTGGGATACTTAGATCCCTTAGGAAAATTCTCCCCCTGTTGCCATTGACTGCCAAGCGCACCTTAGTCCAAGCCTGAGTTTTATTGCTCCTGGATTATGGTAACTCCCTTTATCTGGGAGCTCCGAAGGCAACTTTGAGGAAACTCCAGATTGTTCAGAATTGTGCTGCCAGGATGCCTCTGGGCATTCCTAGGTCACAATCAGCCAAGCCAGCTCTAAAAGCTTTACACTGGCTACCTATCTTGGAAATAACAAAATGTAGGGCCTTGTGTCTTCCCCATAAGACTGTATAGGGAATGGGCCTGGAAATCAACAAATCCCTTATCATTCCTTATCGGCCCATGAGGGAGCTTCGTTCTCTTAACCTTAATTTGCTAGCTGTCCCCAAAATCAGAAGGACAAGAGCGGGAGACAGATTGTTTGCGTATAATGTGGCAAAACTGTGGAACTCCTTGCCTTTACACATTCGCTCTGAAGCCAGTATCCTGCCTTTTCGTAAACTCTTGAAAACCTGGCTCTTCCCACAAACAGACCCATAAATTCCTACTGGTCGTCTGCCTGATTGCTAGCGCTGGGATGCCTGAGGGTAGCTATGCACTATATAAATGCTTAATAATTAATTGTGGGGGTCAAGGGGAAAACCGTCCCTGAGGCATTGGGAGAACGATATGGACCACTGTATGTTTAACGAAAAACTGTATATGTATCAAGATGTTCCCCTCTCCTCCTCCTCCCCCTCGGTACACGCCCCTTGTTGGGGTTCTTAGACCTGACACACACCGGACGCAGGCACATCAGCGAGGTGTTTAGTCTATATAGCGGCACTTACGTTACTTGTTTCGTTGGGGTATTGTTTAGGAAGGGTTATTTTGGGTGGGGGTGAAATGGGTACTGCGCTGGATATCATTTATTAGAGTTGTTACTAGCTGCTTGAGTTTGCAGTTTGTACACTTCTGCTGTAAGAAATGTTGTACTTTCTGTGAGCTCCTATTACTTTATGTATGTTTGGTTACAACATGTGGACAATATTCCTACCAAATTGCTCTTGTGTAATGTTTCCAAAACGCTTATAACTTATTGTATACACTTGTGAACTATATGCAGTGCTCAATAAAAATATTAAAAAAAAAAAAATGTATCAAGATGTTGACCCAATAAGTGGTCGCAGAAATGGCAAAAATGGAATGCTTACTGAGGGGAGATCTGTGAGCCATCAATGGACATGCAAAGGGTGGACTTTGAGTAAGGGTTTCTGGGTCGATATGTTGTATTATACTCTGCACTGGTGGGGGTGATCCTGTAATGTGGATTGTTGCTGACTGCCGAGTTGAGAACAATACTGCCTGTACATTGTGTTTCTTTTTAAGTATCACTTTGAATTTAATAAAAAGAACTGTTAAAAAAAAAACACAGCACTAGTTTCCAGCAGCTGTATACAAAAGGTGGAAGGAAGAGAGTAACGTAGATTGATAGCGAGCCACCATAAGTTGTGAAAGGTAATGTAAGGTAAGAATAATGAGAAACACAAAGCCTAAGAAGGTAGGAGTGTGGGTAAATGAGAGCAGTGCAATGGTGGGAGTAGTAGGGCAACACAGCAGAACACAATTCAGGGCCATATATTAAATTTTGTATTCAAATATAGGATTTACCCCAATTTGGAATGGGCAGATCAGATCAACAGGATCGAGGCCTGGGTAAGAGGTCAGCTGAGGTGAAGGCAGAAGATAGCTCTATTCCAGTTAATGTTGGCAACAAATCGCAATTCATGGCCAGTGCTCATTCAAAAGGAGCACGCGTGCAGCAATAGAACAAAACACAAGTCAAGTGCAGCAAGACAAGAAATTACATTTCAGGTGCAGTGTTGCCCATATGGAGAGTGGAAAAGACACACTGGGACACAACCCATATTTGAGTATGGATAGAGTATAAAATTTCAGGTCAAGTCACGTACCATCCTGAAGATTTGTTTATATACTATTTGATGTTTTTTCACAAGCATAACAGAATAGTATTTAATGTATGCGTGAGGAAGGGAGGGGTGAAGGAAATCAATTTCCAATGAAGGTAATTAAATTTGTTTCGCCGAGTATCTAGTCTTTATAAGGAACTGGCGAATCTGGCTAATGGAAGAGGAAGCTAATAGCTTAGGATTATGAGTGGAAAATTTGCAATCTTTTACCTATATTCCACAAAACACTTTTGTCAGTGTAGGGACCTTACAGTAGTTTTATTTCTCACTGTATTTAAATACATATAACAGCTCATGGATAGTCTTTTCCTTCTCAGTCAAGAAAAACAGCAACACCATTCAAAATGAAAGAAGGACCTGGAACGACCAGTGCTCGAGGACAAGGCCCGCCTGACACATCACCAGACGCCGCCAGCTCTAGCAAATCAGGAGCAGGTAAGAAGAAGGGTTTAAAACACTGAGCAGATATTTATATATGCATTTATTATTACATCTATGTATTATATGTATATGTATATGTGAATAATTGTGAAGCAATGTTTGAAAAGGGGCAAGGCAAACCAGAGGGATTTAGCTTGAGGTTGTTTTATTTTTGTGTCCAAGTTGAGGGGATGTGGGGTGGTTTCACATTTTTCTCATTCTGTTGAGATTTCCTCTTCTTTCTTTGGTGTAGGGACATTTATCAGGGACCAGACAAGTTTGATGAATGCAGCTTCAAGCTAAAAAAACAAATGGAGGACAGTGCAATAGTAGAACTAGAGACAGAAATTGGAAACAACTGACGAATGTGATTGATGGACTTAGCATAAGGCGGTTTTGAGGGGAGACGACTTCAGGAAATTACTCTAAAATAGCATACCAGAGTTTTTCAATCGTAAACTCAGTTTGGAATGTATGTAAGGCCATTCTGGAAGGCAATATAACACCTCTTGCATTACTAGAATAGAGGGACAAGGTGTAAACTAACATTTTTAAAATGAAGTCCAAGAAACGTTAGAGGGACCAAAGGATAATCTGTTAAATCAATGAAATGAAGTGGCAAGATATAGACCAGGCTAGTGGAGCTCTGTGAACCAAACAAGTTTATATGAGAAACAGGATTATTAATTTAGAGGTGTGAAAGCCCTACTCAAATAATGAGCACAATCCTTGTCAGGGTGGACCATAAAGATCACACAATAAACCAGTACCTAACCCTCTGGCAGCTTGGCACAGAAACAGTCAGACTTAACTGTGAAATGAAGTCAAGATTTTGTAACTGAGAAGGTCACGAAAGCAGTCGGATGCAGGTCCCAAATAGGTCTCTGTGAAATCTGCTTGCGGGCACAAGTAGATTGGGTATGATTCTTTTTCAACACAGAGAGCCCCGAATCGCTGGATTTCACCTGGAGTCTAGTTCTTGCAGTTTGTAGGTTGGAGGAGTACACTCTGACACTAGCCAAGGGTCCAGGACCTGGAGAGGCTCCGCTTAGGGGGTTAGGACTCAATCCGCGGAGGCCAGCAGCAGGGTCCAGGCAATTCCAGTTGGTGCTGATCAGCTGGGCAGTTACAAAGGGAGGCATCTTGAGACTTTTTCTGTCCCTGTATCTTAAACAGGAGGTCAGCTAACTTACACGTGGAACCACTTCCAGGGTCCTGGGATCAATGCAAACAGGCCCAATCTTCCTTCTTCAGACAGCAGGGAAGTCCTTCTTTTAAATCCTCACAGATCCCACAGTGTTCTGATGTGAGGTTATGATGGTGCCACCTTTATACTCAGTTCTACCTTTCTGAGTGGGGATTACTCCCTTTGTGTACCCCATAACTGGTTCTGGTCAGTTATCCCCTTTTCCGTGGGTTTGGCTCCAGTCTGTCTAGGAAGACAAAAGGCAGACAGGCCCAGGTGTGTTCTGAATTTGCCAGGGACATGACAGTCAGCTTCAGAAGTCCAAAAGGCTGGGCACAGCCCTCAGGCTACTCTTTTATCTCCTGTGTAGAAGGCAAACACATCACATCACTGGAGAGCTATTAACAGTCATGTGATCCTGGACACTGGCATAAAGGTACATTTGGTTTAGGCAGCAAAAATGTCAACTTTCTAAAAGTGACATATTCAGAATAGGTACTTAAAATCCAACAATACCATTAAAGCAGATTTTAAATTTCATTTCAAATGAGTCTAAGAAGAATTACTATATCGGCTCCTAAACAGACGCTATCACTTCTTAAGGGTAATAAGGTACCCCAGTGTTAGTCTATGGGAGAACTAGCCTTGTGAGGTGTTTTTCACTGTCAGGAAATGTTAAACTTGAACACACATATCCTACTTTTAAACACTGTGCACCTGCCCTATGAGCCTTGAGAGTTTACATTAGGGGTGCCTTATCTGTAATAAAACAGAAGTTTTAGGCCTGGAAAGTGGTATTATTTTGCCCGGTCGAAATGGGCATTAAGAACTGCACACAGAGACAGCGGTAGCACACCTGAGGCATGGTTTTAAGGAGCTACTTTTGTGGACTACACAATGAGTGCTGAAGCCCAAAGGGAGCATTTAATTTACAGGCCCTGAATACAGGTAGTGCCATATACTAAATTCAATGTGCCAATGATAGGTGGGCTAATTTGACCATGCTTAGAAGGGAGAGCACAAGTCCTTGCTTTTGGGCAACAGTAACTCATGTATTGTTCCCTGATTAATGTCGTGCATCCTAGTGCTTGCAGATTGCGGCCTGCAGTCTAATAAGAGAGCCATTTTAATTGGCTTGCGTAGCAGTAAGCACGGAAATCTGTTGCCCCCAGTACTCCTCCTCTAGTCTTCAGTTGCAGTTTCATTAGTCCCACCCTTCTCCGTCCAGCACCCCATATTAAGTCCTCTAGGATGATGTCAAGTGTTTTGAAAAGAGAAGGGAGGACCACCACTGGCATATTAGTGAAGAAATATAAGAGGCGTGGGAGAACCACCATTTTAGATATGGCTATCCGGCCCATCACCGACAATGGCAGCGAGGTCCAAAAGGCCACACTGGACCTGATCGCCCTAATCGCTCTGGACAGATTACCCTCAAGCAAGTCCACATGGAATCTGTTGATGTGTATACTGAGGTATTTGAAGGTATGCTGAGCTACTGATCGGAAATATGGCCCAAAATGGATCACATCCGGGCGGTTACTTTTGTGAAAAACAGAAGGCGTGCGATTTTGCCTCGTTTATAGCAAGTCCTGATATTTGTTCAAATTGAGAGAAAATACTGGGTACAGGTTCTATTGTGTCAGTCAAGTTATTTGTGTATATGATTATATCGTCCGCGTAGGCTGATATCAAATGCGTGGTGTTTCCTAGTTGGATTCCTATTTGGACTGCCTCCTGACGCATCCTAAGAGCCAGCGGCTCCAATGCTAAGACAAATAGCAATTGTGGCAAGGGGCATCCTTGTCGCGTGCCTCTGCATACCGGGTATGCATTCGATATGTAACTTCCAGTACGGGCTCTTGCAGTGGGGATCTCATATAGTAGTCGTATCAATTGGAGGTATTCAGCAGATAAAACAAACTTCTCTATTGCCTTGAACATGTAGTCCCATGTAAGTGTATTGAATGCCTGTCTCAAGTCTAGCGTAACACATCCTGCATTTTTATAGTTTACGGGGGTGGCTTCCAATATGTGATGAAGCCTTCTAATGTTTAGTAATGTGCTGCGTGCTGGCACAAATCCACACTGATCTATGTGTATGAGCTTATGTAAACAGGGGCGGAGCCTACACGCTAGTATTTTGCTTAATATCTTGTATTCTGTAGCAAGGAGCGAGAGCAGGCGGTATCCCTTTATGTCCGCTGCGTCTCTCCCTGGCTTTGGGAGCCTGACCACCAATGCTCGCATGGTGGTTGGGGGAGGGGGCCTATTTCCAGCAATTTGCTATATAGCTGCTCTAACTGGGGGACCAGGTCCTCAGAGTATGTATCATAAAATTCTATAGGTAAGTCATCTAGTCCTGGCGCCTTATTGCGCGGCAGCTCCCTAATAGCAGCTTTGATTTCAGTTGTCATAATGGGTCCTGCCAATTCGTCTTGCACTTCTGCGAGGTTCACAGCCACTTAATTTTTATTTTTACTCCTTCTTTTAATTCTGGCCCATTCTATGTCAACCTGTTGTACTGTTTCCTTTAAATGAAAAGGCTTCCCAATGGATTCAGTACATGTTCTTTATTTATATTTTTTGATCCTCCTCCATTTACTTTTGAAAATATAATTTTATTGGGTCTCTTTTTAGTTGTTTTCTTCATCTCATCCTCTTTCTTTTCTTATTTAGTTTTTTTGTTATTAGCTTGATTATCCACATATTTCTATATATTGGAAAAGAGCTAGATTATCAGTTTGCTTTGCTGATGTCCTAGTTGAATGACTGAATGAATGAAAATGCATTCTGTCAATTAATTTAAATTGGTTAAAAGAAACCATTAACATAGTAAAATTGCAAACCAGCATTAAATCACAATGCATGCTGACTCTGCACTATATAAGGTGCAAGACCTTGTGCATCCAAAGAAGAGATAAAAGCAATTTATAAAGTGTTACATGTAAGATATGTCCATGCAAAAGTTAAAATGTCTCTAGAAAACTGATAGCACATTTAAACAAGTAGTTTATAATGCTTCGGTGCTCAAGTAATGTTTGCTGCTTTCGCTCACAACTTAGTAATAGATAATATCAAATCCATATACTTCACAAAATGAGCCACGTTCATAGGGGTTTTGGTTGTCCAGCAGAAATCCAAGGCTTCCATGCAGGTTAGAATCTCATGCTTTAAATAAAACATAGGCTTCAATAAATTGTGTAGTGCTGGTAAAAAGTCTGAGCACCAATAAAGCAAATGAAGCATGGACCCCCTTTATAGTTACAAAACCTGCCAGAGCAAATTCCAGGTGCTGTAGCCCAAGCTGCACTGAATCCATTGATTGGGAAGGACCATAAGTCTTGATTTTAAGATTTTAAGTCTCGTTTCCTTGCTAAGTGCAGCACTCAAATAGGGTTGCATCTTAAGCCCTTCACAAGACTTTGCGATTGGTGAAACACAGCTGCTAGATTTGATTGTGTCTAAGTCAGCCTTTCTTGAAAGCACCAAGGACTATTTCTTTAGGATTGATTTAATTTAAAAGTATGACAGTGATTTGGAGGCTAGTGTGATCATGTTTACATTTAAATCCTTCACTGCTGCTCTTAAATCCTGAGATCACGGAGTGCCCAGTTTCAAATAGATCTCTTGAAGTACTTTCTTTAACACATCTGGTATGGCTTGTTGAGTTGATTAAAAGTATTTGAGGAAGAATGCCTTGCAATTAAAGTCCTGCCAAGTCAGGCCAAATTCTAGACGCAAGAGTGAGCGTTGAGTGTATTCTGATAAATGGAAAAGTCTTTTGTAAGTAAATCATTGGATTTTATTAAGTACCAGAGAGAATTTCCCTGGTAGACGTGATTGCCATATGAAAAGGTTGGTATTATCTATGCCCGTGTAACTTGAATAATGCCCTCTGCTGATGGAGAATTCAGCTTGGAGTTCAATTTGGATAAGGCGTATATCACTCCTGCTGACTTCTGTGTAATATGCCTTAAATGTAAATAAGGTTTGCCAGTGTCAGATACCCATATGCCTAAATAGTTATAGGATGTTGTTTGTGTGATGGTTAAGTTCCCTAGTCTCTTCTTTGTTCTTGTATCTTCCAAAGATCATTACCTTTGTTTTATCAGTATTGAAGACCAGTTTGTTGTCCTTATTGTAGCTATTTAACACAGCAAGAAAGAGTTCCTTGCCCATTTTATTATGGTCAAGAATAAGTAGGTCATTCATGTATGGAATCATCAGGAGTGTCTGTCCGTGTGCCAATTCTCAGAGGGATGGAGTTTTCCTTTACAATATCAGGTGTATAGAGGCTAAATAACATAGGGGCTAACATGCACATTTGTTTATAGCCCCTATTTGTTGGGATTTGTTTGTGACACAATTCTCTTTGCCTGTCCAAATGCGGACCCAGGTGTCTGAACAAAGGGAGATGATTCCTCTAAGCAAAGTAGACAAGATTCCCCTGTAAGTAATCTTGGCCAAGCTTGTTACAGTCAAGTCCATTGAAGGCTGCTGAATAGCCTATAAAACATGCAAAGATCAATGGCCAAGATGGCACAGAAGCACAGTGGTCCAGGTAGGACAAGGCAACAATGTTATCAATTGTAGAAGAGTGTCATCTGAAACCCGTTGGTAGTACGGTATTATCTTGGCCCCAAGTGCCCAAGTCTCTAGTTCCAGGAAGAAAATTTTTCCATAAGCCTTCGCTTCGATGTACAGTAAGACAATTAAGCAATAATTACTTAAGCTTGAGCTATTCCCTTTTTTATTTGATAAATTGGGTGAAGAATGGACCCCTTCCATGACTGTGGAACCACCGCAGATAGACAGCAGTCCAAAAGAGGGGGATTAACAAGGCTGTGCAGAAGTCAATATCTGATTTTAAAAGTGAATGTGGTTAGCCTTTGGGGCCAGGGCCCTATCTGCTCTGAATTATTTTGTTGCTTCGTGCACATTGGCATCATTGAAGACCTAATTTGGGAGGATGTTAGAAGAATAATTCTGTGGATGAGTTTACCGAGTTAGCTGTTGGTTCTGCCTTTTAAGTGTGCATCTGTGTAGAAGAAATTGACGTGATCAATCCATTTTCCATAGGGGCTCCATTTTCTCTGATAATGTGATTGTTACATAAAGAGTTTATGTCCTAGTTCCTTGAGTATCCTTCTCCAGGTCCTCGTGAATTATAGACCTTTCATTTTATACTCAGTTCTCATTGGAGATTTGCTTTTTAAATTTCATGCCACTAGACTCTGTTTTCAGAATTTAATTCTTATTTACGATGCAAGTATTTTTTTCACTTTGACATTTTTTGACCAACTAAATTCATTATCTTTGGAATTACTCCCCTTTTATTATATTGTTTGTTAGACGGACCGGGAGGGTCGGCCGAGGACAAGGGGAGAGGTCTCCGGGGAGAGCCGTGGGCGATCGGCACCTGGCGGGGGAGAGCCATCGACACTTCTTTCTCCCATCGACCTGCCAAGTGGTCCGTTCACCTCCTGGGTGGATGGTGGTGCCGGGATGTCGGGGCCTGGCCAGGCCCAGGGTTAGGGTCGAGCTGAGGCCACGCGGCCTCGTGGTGCAGTGTCCAAGATGGCGGCCGGGCCGGGCGAGGGAGCCGGTAGTGGTTCGGCCCCATGATACAGAGATGTCCGGGGGCAGGAGTCCCGTCGGGAGACGGGGTGCGGGTTGTTTCTGTGGGTAACACCTGGAGGCCCGGGGCTTGGGCCCTGTCATGCGGGGAGGGAGCAAGCCCTTCATGTGGCCTGTCCAACATTGTTGTTCTTTACTAGTGTCTTCTGTATTATTGTGAGGAGTTGCAATGTATGGTTCAAATTAGTGGTGGGCGGAATTTGCGTAATCGCGTTACGCAAATCTCCGCGAAACGGTAAAAAATCTCCGCGAACACGCAGAAATTCCGCGAACACGCGGAATTGCTTGTTCGCGATACTTTTTTCCTGTCCCGATCGCTGTTTGCGTGCTCGGGGTGAAATATCTCACAAACACGCATATTGAGAACGCGAACAAGCCAAAAATTTCGCGAAGTCGCGGAACGCAGATTTTTGGGCAATTTCGCGTTCTCCGCGGAACGCGAAATTACCCAAATTCCGCAAATTCCGCGAGCGGAACGGATTTTGCCGCCCAGGCCTAGTTCAAATGCGAACCTCTCCATTAGTTTTAACACAGGGTCTAGCATACATTGTATAGTAATTAACATAGATGATTTTAAGACTGGATTTTGTATCTGAGTTTCTATTTCTTTATGGTTTTACCTGTATCCTTTGTTGTTATTGGTATGAAAGGTTCCATTTCAATCAAACTACCTTCTTCAGTTAGTGAAAACAGTGGACAATTTATTTTATGATAGCTTCTTGGCTGTTTTATTGCAATAGGGCTGCTACAATTCTATTTAGCTGTTTTCCATAACATAGTTCTAATAGTTCTAGTTCATCTGACATGATTAAGCTCAATGGCATTGTGTTACTTGTTTCTTGAACAATATTTAACTCTCTTTTCAAGATGTTTTTTGTCACTAAAACAGTTCTGATTCAGCTCTTCCATTGCTTCTGCATTGATTTTTCCCTATTATTTTTAAGAGATTGGTTTTTACTGTTTTCACTTGGTGTACCTGGGTCAGCATTACTCCTCATGTTGTCCTCCTTGTCCTGTTCCTAATGACATAAGTTGTTCCCTCCTTCCGACAACTGTAGCATGCTCAAAAATGCCCTCCCCCCTTTCAAACACAAATACTTTTCGGGCATGTTTTTCCTATGTTTACTGCCCACTTGGCATTAATGGTCCCTCCCCCTGCTCCTCCTCCTGCTGTCTGTTTTCCTGACGGAAATGCTGATGAAATTAGCACACTTTAGTTACTAATTCATTTAAAAGTATTTCCTTCCTCAACAACGTTTCCTAAAAGCTTGTGTTTACTTACCACTTCGCTGATCAAGCAGTTTTTTTTTAGTTGCAACAATCATGAATGTGCTCCACTCCCATGTGCTGTACTGGGACAGAGAGGCTTGCAGTACCTTCATGGTTGGCCCGATCAGGAGCTCCATGGTGCGCTTCCACGGCCCTTACCGGGGTGCCTGAGGCCAACGTCAGAGGAATCAGCCAGCAAGGTTTTGTTGGGCACCCAAATCTCCTGATAAAACAGGAAATGGAGCACTGTTCTAGCACCTTCCTGTTTTCTGAATCACAATGACAGCCAGGAAACTGGCTGAAAAACAGAAGAATCTGCAGCTCTCTGTATAGGAGTATGAACAAGAGCTGCTGCAGATTTCATGAACAGACTTGCAATCACAAATTAAAGAGGCAGTGGACAATGCCCTAGCCGAGCCACAAAACAAAAGAATGAGGACAGATGATGATGAAGACCAAGTTGTTGATCCTCATGCCAAATATATTAAAGCACCTCAATTGCAGGATGTTCTGAAACTTATTATTGAGGTGCATGGTTTGAGGAAAGACGTCAGCATAAAGAGTGCTCAATGTAGCACTAAAGACAACATTACTAAGAGAACAGTACTATCTCTCGTCGGATATAATAAGGACCTTAATACTAAAGTAGTGGAAAGAGACGGAGATTCCTAGATTTCCCAACAAGAAATAGTTAATTGAAGGGTTGAGGACATCATTCCACTAAATTGAAAAGACCAATACTATAATGTCATCAATGGCTTCTTCATCTATATTGCCATCAGAAAATTTTACATTACCCCGATTCAGTTTATAAGAAGGTAGCAATGACCTTAAAACAGCCTCTAATTACGAAGTAAAATCAATCACTTTAGTGCCTATGCTACACAAGTCCTTCTATGCTCTTTTTGACTGTCTATAAGCAAAAGAGGGCCCAACTACTCTTCTGGTAAATATGGAATTGTTTGCTTGTTTCCTGTCAGATACCCCATTTGACAGTTTGTGGGCATCTACTTCAGCACCAGTTGCATCAATTGCTGGGCATATAACCTTAAGAGTGAAATCCTGAAAGTTGGAGGCAAATCAGAGGTCATTGATTTATAATTTACCTTTCTTTGGTCAAGAGCTGTTTGACCCTGACATCAACACACTAAGGCCTTTTAAATGCTTCACTGATAAAAAAAAAATATCTATATCCAAGATGTTTGTCTTCAACAGTTAGGACATGCGTCCCTTTGAAGGACGGGACAGGTTCAGTGGAGTGCTTTTAATAATGAAGGCTGACAACCCCCCTCATGTAGTCGAGACCAGCATCAACACATATGACTATCTGGAAGTGGGTAGGAAGATTGAAGTACGTAGAAACAAACAATAACATACACATGGGTTCTCTCAATAGTAGTACACGGTTATCGGTTAAGGTTCAAATTTCCATACTCCATTACAAGACAGTATAAAGAATCAGTTTTTAACATCTGGGATCCACATTTGACTCTTTAAGAAGGTACTATTACCAGTCCTAGAGGGACAACTCTCAAAGTCAAATGGCAAGTATCTCCCCATCCTGGATTTGAAGGCATTTAAAACACATTTGTTGTAGAACCATTCTGGATGGTTTAATCACAAACCATCATCCCTGATCATGTCAGGTGACTATTGACGTTGGACCTTCGGGATTCCTATTTTCATGTCCCGATTTATATCACAGTCTATCAATTTTGAGGTTCACAGTGGAAGAATGGCATTTTCAGTTCCCATTTGATCTGGTAATGTTGTCTCAAATATTTGCAAAGGTACTAGCACCTAGTGTAGCTTTTTTCCAACTGAATGCATTGGTGTTTTCTCATCTAGAGGATTGGTTACTATCAGCTCCCAATCTCTCTTCAGGAACTGTGCTTGATCTTGAATCTCCGGAAGTCACAGTTAGTTCCATCTAAAATAAAAAAAATAAAAAAAATCGGAGAGTGGTTTGATACCCAAGTGGGCGCAGCTTTTCTTCCACGCAACAGGATGACATCAATTCAAACTGGCATCCGAACATTGTTGGAATAATTCAAGGACCATAGCCAGGTCATTGTTGTGAGTACAGGATCTTTTAACAGAATCAACATCAGTTGTACTTTGAAATCCCAGATATCCCAAGATCTGTCGTGGTGGTTAATAGAAGACAATTTGCTCAAGTAGGTTCCTTTTCAATACTCCACTTCTTTTGACCACAGATGCCCGTCTTTGGGGCCGGGGAGTGGTTTCAGAGAATCAGAAAAAGAAGGCTCCATGGTTACCTTGGGAGAGCATCCAGTAATCAAACTGGAGAGAGTTTTAGTTGTGTACCATCTCCTGTTATAAATTATCTGGGTGTGAGAAAAGACAACCAGATGTCAAGGTGCTACGTAAATCAGTAAAGGGTTATGATGAGAATATTACTAAACCTGGTAGCCTCTTAGATCTTTGCCTGGGCAGACAAACATATACTCACAATAAGGGCAGTGTACATCTAAGGCACATTGAAAGTTTTGGGGGACAGTCTCAGTCACAACCTTCCTTCATCAATGACATATCACATTTCTTCCCAATAGTTTAATCAAGTTTGCTTGATGTTCGGGAGACTATGTTTGGATCTATTCACTTTTCCAAACAACTCAATGTGCCTGCAAAGAAACATCATGCCAGCAAGCATGAGTAGTGGATAGCCTGGTGATCCCATGGCCTCAAGGGTTACAGTATGCCTTCCCTCCTAGTCCTCTTCTTCCAAGAGTGCTTCAGAACATCCAGTGGGAAGGGGTGAAGGTAATTGTGATAACACCTTTTTGGCTGAGATGTCCATCGTTTCCTCTATTCCAATCCTTAGCAAAGGGAGTATTATTTCACCTTCCGTACAATCCCCTTGCACTACAGTTCCCAAACTCCTCCACTTAGAATTCCTTCTCCAAGTGGTGCTTATCTTGATCAGCTTCGTCTCTTGGACAGAGTATCCAGGTCACCTTTACCAGGAGGAAGGATTCAGCCAGTACCTCTGGGTTACTTTTATAGACTTTTTAAGCAGCATATTTTAAAGCCACTATTTTTCAAAATTGGTGCTTTGGAGCTATATGCCATTTCAACATATAACTGTTTGTCTCCTCTCGAGCAAATTGATTGACTACACATACAGAGACTAGTCTCTGTCCCAGGCCGTGTGAAAGAGTCCGGGAGGTTAACTCAACAGGCATCCAGGGTATCTCTACTGCCCCCGGTATCTATATGTACGGACACAGTTATTGAAAATACAAGTAGCAAAGAAACGACTTGTCAGGCCTTAAGTAGTTGTGATCTAAGTGCTCCTCCTAGAGAGAGTACGGTTGTTACACATAAGGGCAACAGTGTCAGTTGTTTGTTTTGGAATGTAGCCAGACTCGTGTCCAGGGTTAGAAATGATGACTGGCTAGATTTTATAAATGGCCACAATATTATCTGTCGTCAAGAGACCTGGGTTTGCGACAAGATTTACATAGATGGCTCCATATCCATTGACACACCTGCTGTCCAATCAAATGTAGGTCATGATCGCGGCAGCCTGCTTACATTAATATCAACAACCCTGGCCAACAAAGTTTATCCCTTTAACCTGGATTCACCACACTTTCAATTTATTAATGTTTTATATCAAGTAAATGTCAGACTTATTATTGTAAATTTTTATTATAACAATTTTATTTCTGCTAATCCTGAAATAGCGGATAGTCTTGAATACTCATTAGGCAAACACATTATGGAGTTGAATACTGATTATATAATATTATGGGGTGGAGATTTTAACTGTAGACCCTGTGCTTTGTCACAGGAGTCTGCATGTACCTACATGGAACAATCCCCTGAGATACAATGTCATTTTGAACATATCCCCTTATCAGGAGGAGTTCACACATATTAGTAGTAGGATGGGCAGCCTTATTGATTTAATTGCACTTTCTGACCACTTTAAACCCAAGTTAGTAGATTTCTCGATTTTAAAAATATTCTTTAGCGATCATCTTCCTTTATTAATTCAGTTTGAAATACTTATCAGGAAAAGGAGCCCAGTAGTGCCCCCCTTATCCCATAATAGAAACAAGGGCCTTATATGAAAATCGTTTACCATGAATCCTGAAATGGTTTTGGAAAAAATACTGAACATTAATAGACCACAATTCCTGATGTGCCTTGAAAGTGATGTAAATCCAAAGACCATGTTAGAATCCTTCACTGCCATTACACTTACACTTAATGAGATTTTAAACACTGACAGAAGACATAGTGCGTGTGAACAATTCTAAGGGTTCAACAGTGATTGTTCAAAGTCACACTCTAAGTTACTGGAAACTTTAACACAAAAGCCCAGGGATCATGAACTGTTACGAGCCTGTAGACGCCAGTATAAAAAGACTTTTAGCTGAATGGAGGAAACTATTAAGAAGGAGGCTTGGGAGAGGCTGTACGAAGCTAGTGTCACCAGAAACTGCAGTCTCTTTTGGAAGACCATCAATGGTCCTTTCCTCCAGGACAGTCATAGTAACACCTTTGATGTCACAATCCCCCCACTTGAATGGGTTGCCCATTTCTTCGCAATCTATAGGAGTAGCGATGCCTGTGATAATTATGCAGTAGGGGCTGTGACAAAGCTAGATCCGCCTACAATCCAGGAAATCACAACGGCACTTAGTTTGACCAAGAAAAACAAGGCAGCAGGCCCAGATGGCATTACAGCAGATCTCTTCCTGGCAAAACCTGGTCTATGGCTCCCTATTTTAACTAATATTCTAAGTTGTATTGCAGTCACAGGACCGCCAGAATCTTGGTCCACTGCAATAATTGTTCCTATTTTTAAAAAGGGAGACAAGTCGAACCCCAAATGCTATCGCCCTGTATCCATGATTGACACTACATGTAAGTTGATGGGAAAGGTTTTACTCGACCACCTTGAATCATGGCTAGCTGAAAAGGGGCTTTTTTCTGGAGAACAACCTTTACAACGCAACTTTAACAACGCATGCTGTTACAACGAAAGTTTTACAACGCGAGTGCATTGACAACGCAGGACATTACAACGCAAGTCTTTATATCGACTTGCACTAGATGGCGTGCTAACATTAAAAATAGTGTAGTTTACTATCCCAACACCTTCCCTACTGTTACGTGGACTGGAGTTGGAATAGTAAATTACACTTTTTTAATGTTAGCACGCCATCTAGTGCAAGTCGATGTAAAGACTTGCGTTGTAATGTCCTGCGTTGTCAATGCACTCGCGTTGTAAAACTTTCATTGTAACAGCATGCGTTGTAAAAGCATGCGTTGTAACATCATACATCTTCAAGTAAATGTACTTTGGCAAGAAAACCAATCTATATTTGGGCTTCATAAACTTGACTTCTGCCTTTGATTGTGTAGTAAGAGGAAAATTATCGCAAAAGATGTTAGAAATGGGTATTGATGCACCCCTGGTTCACTTCTTAGCACAAATACACTGCAATGTCATGGGCAGAGTGAGATATAGGACGGATGGAGAATTGTCTTCTACATTTAAGATGAATAGAGGCGTCCCACAGAGGTGTGTGTTAGCCCCGTTTTTGTTTTGCCTGTATGTAAAAGATATGCAGGCACATGCATCAAGGTAGGATTTTGCGAGTCCTTAATTGTGATAATTAAGGAATCGCAATTAAGGACTCGCAAAAGCCTATGCATGTAGGAATCTACACATTCCTTATTTGCGACTCGCAAAGTGCGAGTCGCAAATAAGGAATGGCTTCCCATTCATTCCTATGGGCCTACAGGCCCATAGAAATGAATGGGAAATTGCATACGTAATTCGCATGTACCAATAGGTGCTCGCAAATTGCGCATGCAATTTCAGGGTGCAAGGGTGTTAAAAGGACACCCTGTTGCACCCCCTGAAACTGATCTGTGCACATATGTTGCGCACACACATGCGCAACATGAAACTTTGAAAAATGCACAAAAGTGCATTTTTCAAAGTTTTGCAAATTACCATGAAGTTCAACTTCATGGTAATTTGCGCCCCCTGTTAGCGAAATCACTGATTTTTTTACTTTAATGCAAAGCATTTAAGGAATCTCAATTTGCGATTCCTTAAATGCAATTGCAATTTAAGTAACCGCAATTTAGAGATTACTTAAATTGCGATTTTTGCATTTGGGATGATGCACCACAAATGCAAAAATACCGGTCGCAAAGGGGCAGATTCTGAGAATCTGCCCGTTTGCGAACGGTTTTTCTTTTGATACATGTGCCTGTGTGAGAGTTGTTTGAATGTAGGGGCGATTGACGTTCCAAGTGTGGGGCAGAGAAATCTTCCTGCTCTATTATATGCAGATGACTGTTCTAATCTGAAGAACAGATGTGAGGCTCCAATCCCTAGTTAACACATTCAATGAATTTATGAGTGTGCTATGCCTAAAGACCAACACAGCCAAGTCACATGTCAGGGTGGTGGGAAACGCACACTGTAAAAATAGAGCTGCATTTTCTCTTTTTTTGTCAGCTATATGATAATCCGCGCAGAGAATAAATTTTACCACTCCAGAGGGTGCTGAATATTAGAAAATGCAGGCCAGCTCTATTTTACCTTCGGCTACTCCAATTAGAATATATCTGCGAAATGCTTTACAGATTCATCTCTGCTGCAACTCGTTTAAGGAGACTAGTCGGAAAGTGATTGCTCTGCTTCACCTCTAAGATTGTTTTAAACTTGATCTTTCACACTAGCCTATATACTAGGTTATTTGTACATTTGGAGACTTTGAAACCTTTTCTGGCAACTTTAATAGGCACCATGCACTTTGTATAACTGTCTGTCTCTAGGTTCCTATTTCTGTTTGAGATTTTAGGCGTTGGTTAAAGGCACCATGGGGCATATCAGCAAGGTGGGCCGATAGAATTATCACCGCTTTTGCGGCCGTTTTCGGCCGAAAAGTGGCGATAATTTTATCGCCTAATTAGCAAGCTCACGCTAATGCGTGAAAACTTGCGTTAGCGTAGGAATTCCTAACGCCCAGCTTTGCATCTCTAATGAGATGCAAAGTGGACGTTCCTGACCTGACATGACAGGAGAAAGCGACATTTCTCCGATCATCATGCCCCACGCTATGAAGCATAGCGGCAAGAAAAGTAGCAATAACCCCTGTTATCGCTACTTTCCTTACGCCTGCTTCAGGACTGACTTTGCCATGATATCCTATGGAAGGTGGATATCATGGCTAAGTTTGTGTGTCCCTATCATTAAGCTAACACCACATTGCGTGAGATTATCGTTTCCAGCGATAATCTCACGTTAGGCAGTTAGCATGAGGATTTTTATCGCTTTTGAGATAAGCGTTGCTAATAGCACGCTATCTCAGCGATAAAAATCCACGCTAGCCGGCGATAATTATCCTAGCGCTAAGTGCGCTTAGCGATAATTATCACCGGTTGTTGCTGATATGCCCCCATGCACTTTCTAAAGAAAAATGAATGATTATTGTTTTATTGTGTTTAATCTACGACATATAATTTTAAATGACTGGACCTGGATGGTCGTTGATTTGTTGTGTCCTCATTCATTTTAAATGTGTTAAGTTGTTTCTTTTTGGGCCCGCTAGTTAAAGGCACTATGCACTAAAGAAAAGTAACTGTTTACTCATATGGTAAGGTGTCATGTTTTGTAAAATTTTAACATGACTGAAGTACAAACTGAATTGATTTTTTTTTTTGTATTGGCTTTTTTATCTGTGACTTTTATGGTTTGATAACAACCGAATAAAGTTTTCTTTGATTTGATTTGAATTATATATTCCCTCTCTCTAGCACTGGAAGTGAACCTAATATTTCTTTGAATTTAACAGTCCAGTCGAATTGACAGTGAAATGCATGAACAGAAAGCTAATGCATGTTCATGTCAGTTTAATGATGCTAACGCCTTTTGTTGTAATAGACATTTATGTAATGTACTCCACTATGTACAACAGCATTGCTATCAACTACAAAAACTAGAGAACCCAAATATGTTGATTAATACTCAAAGAAGCAAGGTTACTTTTTCAGAGCATTTTTTTGTTTTAATATGTTTTATTGATAATGTGCCTCTACGTTAAAGGAGCCGACCCTGAAGGGAAGGTAAAAGCTAAAAGTGTTGCAGGAAATTATGCATCAACTTCAAAAACACCTGCCCCCGGGACCAGGTAGGCCACAAACATTAAACTGTTTAATCTTTATTGTAGTAAACAAACAAAAACTATGTTCCTTTATTTTCTAAGATTGAAGAGAGTGTGCGTATGTGGGGTGTGTAATATAGTTTAAGCAATTAGCAGTTGTATAAACTATGTAGTAAGTGGAGGGAAGCATTCTTTGAAAGCTGAAATAATATTTAACTTTTTTACTCAGACCAGCAACTCGAAGTAGGAAACAATGAAGAGACAAATAAGGGAGCCATCCGCAGGGCACTCGGTTTCACAACAGATTGATACCAGGACCAACAAGTAGTTTCAGTTGAACATCCCCTAGACACCACAAGAAGACTGCTGGAAGGAAACAAAGGACTTATTCCCTAAGCCGTTTAATAAACCGAGCCTTAAGCTTTAAACTATTGGTGTGTATCATAAGCAAGACCTCTTGTATCCTAGAGAAAAGCTGGAGAGGGTGTTCAGCAGTTCTAAATTCACTGAAGAGAAAATTTGATTTTCTTTCCTTTCTAAATCTGTAAATCATTTGTTATCATTCAATGTGGATTTCAACTTGTGAAAGTTTAAAGCTGGTTACTTATTTTGTCTCCAGCAAGGCAAACTTCAATTTAATGGCATTGCTTTAAGTTATCTCACAATGAAAGGTTTGTCTAAGCCGAATTGAGTTAGCCTACTGATGGTTTTAATTTAGATGCAAATGCACAATATGAAAGAAACAACTTCTCCCAGTGCTACTTGGCTTGTTCACTGATGGACCAATGTGATTTATATAGCACTCATCAAGTCCATAAAGTATTGAAGCACTGTGACAACAAGCATTGGCAAATTTAGTAAGTCTCAGCTCTAAAAGGCAGAAGTGTTGGTTGTCACTGGTTTTTACCAATTGTACCTGTATGGTCAGCAGTCTTGAAATGGCTTTTGATCCAAAAACACCCATTGCCACCAATGTGCATGCATTTGGTGTGATGTGTACATTATGAAGTATATGCATGTTATTCTATGCAGATTCGTAGAGCACACTGTCACCCAGAAGGGCACCTGGTACTGAGGAGGCGTGAGGCTAGTCAAACCCAGTGCCTAGTGAGACTACTTGTAAACCAGGTCTTCTGCTTCTTGCAGGATTCATGAAGTGAGGAGGAGGAGGCTCTAGAGTGTAGTGGCAGGTTGTTCCATGCTTTAAGAACGATGTAGAAGGCTTGACTGCTGGATGCGTTTTCCATATGCGAGAGACGTGAGCAAGTAGGAGTTCGGGTGAGCGGATGTGTCTGGAAGATTTGTGAAAGCTGATACGACTGTTGAGGTATGCTGGGGCAATGTTAAATAGTGCCTTCAAAGTGTGGGCAAGGAGTTTGAATTGTGCTTGTTTGTGTGTGCAGAGACAGTGAAACTCCTCCAGGTGTGGTGTGATGTGAGTGCGGCGTGGTGTGGGAGGCTGAGAGTGATTCTGATTACCCAGTTCTAAATGCTCTGCAGCCTTCTGGTGCATTTTTGTTGATGCCGACATACAGGATGTATGCATGAGGGTTTTCCGGGTGCGGATTGGGAGCCATTTGAAAATCTTCCTCAGCATCTTCAGAGTATGGAAGCATGAGGAGGTGATGGCATTGTCTTAAGCATTGTATTGAGCAGTCATGTTAAATTTGCTGTCAATGTCAATCTCTAGGTTCTTGGTGTGAGTGGTAACTTGGTCTGCTAGCTGCCTAGTGGAAACCCACAGTGAAGTGCTGTTCCCCATGATCTCTATTTCAGGCTTGTCGGTGTTCAAACAGCTGGTCTTCATCCAGTGGGCAATTTCAGTAATGCAAACATTTAACATGATCCGGGGAACAAGGCGTCTTGCATGTAAGGAACAGAATGAGTTGGGTGTCGTCGGTGTATGAGATAACATAGATGTCATGAGAGTGAATGATGCTTGCTAGAGGGAACATGCATGCTTGAAGAGGGTTGAGTTCATGGAGAATCCTTGCAGAACTCTGTAGCTGAGGTCACGGACATTTGAGCGGTACGGTGCCAGACTGACTGTCACGGTCCTTTCAGTCAGGATGTAGCAGATGCATCAGAGTGCTTGTCCATAGATTTCAATATTATATAGGCTTTGGATGTGGATGGGGTGGGAGACCTTGCCAAAATGCTCCAGAAAAGTCCAGGAGGATGAGTGATGTTGTGTTTCTACACCCAGAGTCATGCGAATGTTTCCTCTGGCGGCGTTGATGGCAGTTTCCATGCTGTGGTTGGGTCGGAAAGCTGACTGAGTGGTGTTGAGGAGTTGGTTGATGTTGAGGTATTCGTTCAGGCATTTGTTCATGATTTTCTTTAAGATCCTGGCCTGGAATGGCAGCAGATAGATCAGTCTGTATTTGGCTAGTGTTTAAGAATCCGCAGACGGTTTCCTCAGCGATGGGAGGACAGTTACACATTTCCAAGTGCCTAAGAAGGATTCGGAAAGGGTGGAGGCATTCAGAATAGGCATGGTACTGACGGTTTGCAGTTATCTGGAGTAGCTGTGATGGGAGCAGGGGTCTAAATGGGGCTCTTGAGTGGATGGACTTCATGTTTGGAGTTCATGGTGGCAGCAATTTATTTTGGGGTGAACGATCGGCCATGTGGTTAGCATCGGTTCTTTGGATAAGATCGGGAAGCATTCGGCGAGGTCTTTTGGACCGGTTGCAGGTTGAAGTTGCTGTAAATGGCAGTGATTTTGTTGCTGAACAATTGAGAGATATTGTTGCAGAAGTCCTGCAAGGGAGTGATTAAGTAGAATTGCAAGATGTATTTGCTTCTGTTGGTGCTAGCATTGATCCAGTTTGCCAGAGTGGCACGTTTCGTGGTCTAGATCTTTTAGTGGCAGTTTCTCAGGGTGGATTTGAACATGCTCCTTCCTTCATAGTCCTGGCTCATTATCCATTTGTGCTCCAATTGTTTTCAGTGCCATTTAATCAGTCTTAGTTCCTCTGGGTACCAAATGGCCTGAGGTCTAGATCTTGTTGTGTTGGTGTGTTTCAGGAAAGACCAGGGAGTCATTGCAGTAGATGATCCAACTGTTGAAATTCTTGATGGCTTTGGGGAGGCTGTGTCTGTGTTCGAGTTAATGGATGTTATGAGCAGTTTTCCAGTTCTTGTCAGTGATGGTGATCCAGTTTCACTGGGCTGGTTAGGTTGTGGTGCATGTGAGGTGGCCCGGGATAGGGATACTGAACTTGATGAAGGTGTGGTCTGTCTAGGAGACTGGTGTGGGCTTGTTGACTTGGATGTTGTCGAAGGTGGTGAAAATAGGGATCAGGAGGTGTCTAGAGATGTGGGTAGGTCCTGTTACTCACTGGGTGATGCCCAGGCTTCCAAGGTCTTCGATGAGTACTTTTGAGTTGGGGTCAGTGTTCTCCTCAGGTGAAAGTTCCAGTCTCTGAGTAAGGTGTAATTTCTAGCATCGAGGGCGAGTGGTGGGACAAAGTCGTTGATGAAGTTAGTGCACGGTCCCAGTAGTCTGTAGATGAGTGCTGCTTACGGAAAAGTTGACTGCAATGTGGCGCTTGACAAGTGCTGCATGTTGGAGGATAACGTGTCCATAGAGGTGGTGGAGCTGATGGCTTTTGTTGTGGCTGGTGGTGATTCAGCCACCAAGCGGCTTGTGAAGTCCGTCCTGACTGGCAATCTTTAAGGTGTGGGGGGGGGCTGTGGCGATGTCAGGTGCCGATACAGGGTTCAGCCAGGTTTCCGTGAGGAGAAGTAGGTGTGAACATTCTCATGCAGCAGGTCCAGATCTCTGAGGCATGTTTGATGAGTAGGTGGGTGTGGAGGAGTGCTGTGTAGGTGGTTGCAGGACTGTGTGATTGAGATTGGAAATCCAGTGATGCCACTTCCTGACCAGATGGAAGATGGGACATCCAGTGATGTCCCTACCTGTACAGATGGAGGATGGTGTATGAATGTGACGCTTGCATCTTAACATGGCGGGTTGCCACGTTTAGACAGTAAATTAGGATATAAAAAAGGAAAAAGAATTACACACAGAGATCAAAAAGTAAGAAAGAAGCCAGGTAGGACTTTGGAGCTGTCAGTCGATGCCCCGCTTCTCATTCCATTAACAGGATTAGTATTGGGACATGGAGCATGTGGGAGTGTGGTGGGGTGGACAAAGGGGCGGAGGAGTACAAATAAAACTACTGTTTGCTGAGGTATGGCCTTGAAACGCTTTAATATAATAGAATGCATTTTGTATATAGAGTTATGCACCCACTTCCATACTACACACCGATAAAAACCAACTTTCCACACTCAAGGGCTACATTTTGAAAGTTACGGTAACACAATGTTTAAGAGCAAAACTAGAAAAGATTGCAGCCTGAGCACAATGATTTTTTGCCATTGAAGAATTAATAATACCTTTATTGTATTGTGCGTTATGCGGCACATCTGCCGCTTAAGCATTGTAAGGTGTTAATTTTAATGTTACTCTATTTTCCAGTCTTGGTATTATAGATGGCGGAGTTAGCCGTCTTGAGATCGATAATCATATCCTGGAGAGGATCACATATCATGGGTATAGGAGTCAGTACACAATTAAGCGAGCCTTCCTACAGGAATTGGAATACACATGCCCCCTTCAAATCAACCAATATTTCAACTGAAAAGCATAAAAATGTTCCCTTGCTTTTACCAAGCTCCAATGAAATACATGTGCAGCGTATGGCATATTTACATATTTACTGCTAGCACTTAGGAGTGAAGGTAGGGCCATCTCATCCAAAATTGGATCAGGTTAGACCAGGTTTCTCCAACAAGTAGTTTGTGAGCTACCAGTAGCTCTCCAGCTATGTGTAAGTAGCTCTTGTGTGTGTGTTCAGCCCAGCCTGCTAAATTAAAAGTTGTTGCTTGGTTGAATTAATATATGTATACCAAAATTGAAAAGTGTGTGTACGAGACGAAAATATGTGTATTTTCAGAACTCATATGTTGATGTTTGTAGAAAAATGGTTGCATTTTCAAAATCTATTTAAAGCACTTGAGTCATAAATCTTGTGGCGTTGGAAGGTGTATTACTTGTAATAGGTACCTTGATATCTGCCAGGGGTGTTGCAGCTGTGATTGCATTACCCAGGTAGAGGTATTCCATCCAGGCTCTCATTGATGCAAGACAAAGAAATGGATGAGCCGCTCATATTTATGACTGAGTGCCGAGTATGTCTGTAGCTTCTGCTGTCAGACACCCTTTCTAGCAAAATGCTGACCGTAGGTATGCTCACTGCAGCACTGCATAATGGGATCTCCCTTCAGAACATGACATGCTCCCTCTAATTGGTATTTCGCCTAATCCACTACAGCACTATACAGACATGTCCTTGAGACAACACGGCAAACCTTTACCATCGCTGAAGCACTGCACCTTATAGTTGTCACTAAAATATTGGAAAGAGTGAACATCACTCCTGCAAACAGTGAACCTACACTCTACAGAACAGCACTGAGAGCCTCTGTAGATGCTGTGCACAGTCAGCCATAATGCAGTGCCGCACAAGAAAACCACTAGGAACCAAAGTTGACACATTTCAAATGTAGCATAGATGTAGTAGTGAGTGACAGAGGAAGCATGGACAGTATAGACCAAGAGAGGTGTGACCAGGAGAGTAAGAAAGGGGGTTTCTGGGGTATTACTGGCAGTGGCAGCTATCATTTAAAAATATGAGGCCTGATTCACAAAAGTAATCTGAGACAAAATCCTAACTTTGTCTCAGGTACTTTTGTGAATAGGGCCCATGGTGAGGCGCGATGGCCCAAACTCACCATATATGTGGCACTTCTCCCCGGTGTTCCACGAGCAGGAATGGAAGGACTTCCTTCTCAGTGCAACGTGAATCAAACCAATCCTGGAGCTGCTCTCATCAGCGTGAGAGCAGCTCCAGGATTGGTGGGTGGAGGCTAACCCAGGGCTCATTTGAGGCTGGGTCCTGTGCCAGCAATCCCCCAGCTGTTTCGCAGCCGGGGTATTGCTGGGTCTACAGTGCGCATGTCAGGCTGGTCGTAGGTAGCCAGCCCAACATGCACTGAAAGTGGCAACAGTAATCCTACAATAGCAGGATTCAGCCCCACCCCATGACGTATGTTCGCACTGTACACAGAGCAAGCTGGTGGTAATGCTATTTTATTTGTGTGTGTTTGCCTGCTGCACTCGCAGCAGGTGGAGTGATGCTCCTCCGCTCTCGTGGAGGAACCGCCACTGCTTACAGGATTAGGAAGTGTACAGGAAAGAAGATGGAGGAGAGACGGTTCTCCTGGCAGGTGTGAACTCAGGTAAAAAGAATGGCTACAGGCAGGAGGAGAGGTCAGAGGAAGAGCAGAAGCAGGGCAAAGGTGCAATGGGGGTGTCATAGGCAGAGGAGTGAGACTCAGAGGTCAAAACACGTATTGGAATACAAGCAGAGGCCAAAGAGGGGACTAAAGACTGAGAAGAGGACTCATGTTAGTTGGGTTGGAGTACGAAGATTTTATTGGACAGAGGGCACGGAAAGGCAGAACTGACAGGAGTAATAGTGAAAGATAGCGAGGGACTATAGAGGAGGAGAAATAAGCCAGAGCTGTGTTTTGGCAACAAACAAGAGCTAGGCTGGAAAACCCTTTGAGTGATGAATCTTAATGTTTTTGTTTGTGTGAGACAGAGAGCAAAAATCTAAAATACATGACTGCAAAACAACATTGCTCCAACCATCCAAGTTCATGGATATGATTCAGTACTTCACCTTCAGTGTTGTTTTAGGTTTTCATGAGCATGAATATAACCTCTCTGTTGTGGATACAGAGCTCATGGTGCTAAAACAGTATAGTGCTGTTATGCATTATTTAATTAATTGCATTGACAGTCAGGCCGGTTGTGAATTAACAACACCTGCCTCATTATGCCTGTGTTTACTACTATCCAGTAGCTCTACTGTCAGTAAACGGACGTCGGAGCCTCTTTGAGAGATGGAGAACAGAATCACGCCATGGAGTGCACACCCTCCATGACTTATTCTCTCATCATCATGTAGTGGATGCTGCCAATAGGGACCGATATCCAGGAGCGGCCCATGCAGGTAAGAGCAGTGGGGCTGAGTCGGGGGGACTCAACAGAGGACGACAAGGGAACATTAATTAGTTATTTAATTTTCCCTCTTCGTCGTCTCTCGAGTGAACCACCACTTTCACCTGCATGGGCCGCCCCTGCAGACTTCCTGTATTTCTTCAGATCAATTCAGAGCCTTCCACTGCTCTCACCTGCATGGGCCGCTCCTGCAGACTTTCTGTATTTCTTTGGCTCATTTCAGAGCCTTCCACCGCTCTCACCTGCATGGGCCGCCCCTGCAGACTTCCTGTATTTCTTCAGATCATTTCAGAGCCTTCTACCGCTCTCACCTGCATGGGCCGCCCCTGCAGACTTCCTGTATTTTTTCAGCTCATTTCAGAGCCTTCCACTGCTCTCGCCTGCATGGGCCGCTCCTGCAGACTTCCTGTATTTCTTCAGATCATTTCAGAGCCTTCCACTGCTCTCACCTGCATGGGCCGCTCCTGCAGACTTTCTGTATTTCTTCAGTTCATTTCAGAGCCTTCCACCGCTCTCACCTGCTTGGGCCGCCCCTGCAGACTTCCTGTATTTCTTCAGATCATTTCAGAGCCTTCTACCGCTCTCACCTGCATGGGCCGCTCCTGCAGACTTCCTGTATTTTTTCAGCTCATTTCAGAGCCTTCCACTGCTCTCACCTGCATGGGCCGCTCCTGCAGACTTTCTGTCTTTCTTCAGCTCATTTCAGAGCCTTCCACTGCTCTCACCTGCATGGGCCGCTCCTGCAGAATTTCTGCCTTTCTTCAGCTCATTTCAGAGCCTTCCACCACTCTCACCTGCATGGGCCGCCCCTGCAGACTTCTGTATTTCTTCAGCTCATTTCAGAGCCTTCCTCACCACTTGTTACAGTGAAAGTATGGGAGCGGATGATGTCTCTGCCCCTGCGCCTACATAGACAAGGGGCCAGATGTACATAGGGTTTAACATTTGGAAACTCTCCGATACAGTAAATTAGAAGTTTTGCGAATGCTGAAACCATTTTTCATATGCACTAAACCCATGTCTCAATTCGCAAAACTTTTAGCAAATGCTAACTGGGTTTAGAAATGCATACTTTGGGGCATGTTTACATGGAAATAGCGCAATCGCCAATCTCACACCTGCTTTTGCATGGTGTTTGTTTTTGGCGCTGTCTCAGATTTACACATCCTTGTAAATCTGGGGTAGTGCCAAATAGCAATGGGTGTTGCGGTGGAACGCCCACAGCAACATCAACTGCACAACTCTTTCACACAGAAAACTGTGTGAAAGGGTATGATATTTACAATGTGGCGTTAAGCCACGCAAAGTGGCGGGCTTTAGGCCACCGGAACGGGTAACAACTGACGTTCCGGTGGTGCAATCCCTTTGTAAATATGCGCCTGAATCGGTATTTGGACGGGGCATGTTATGAGCATCCCTTCCAAATAGCGATTCAGTGTTAAATTTATCAGTGATTTGTGACCGGAATTTTGCTAGCAAACCAATATAAAATTACCAACTCTAAATTGGGGTGCTCACCTATTTACTGAAAGAATACAGTGCCCCTTGGGCAGCTGCCCTTTGTGAATGTTGAAAAAAGTTTCATGGTGAATAGACAGTGGTCCAAGGTCCACGACCACTGCCACATCTCAGTAAAACGTTCTAAAAATATATTAAAAAAATGTTTTAATCCATCCTGTTTCCTTTCAAGAAAACAGCTGTATTAAAAATATTATTCCTTTGAACACAATCATAGACAGGGTGGGTTGCTTACCCTTGCAGGCCCTGTAATTGTGATCTGCATGAGTTACAATTTGCTATCAACCTCATGAATTATTTTTGAGGTAGGTGGGATTGCAACCCACTCTGATTTAGACTTTTGCTAGCCAACCTACTTAGGCCAGTTCCTAAAATGTAGCACTGGTATGCAACTAGTTTTTTTGAGCAGTATTATAGTGCATCTGACCCCCGATTTTTTGTCATATCTATTTTTTTTTTAAACAAACTTTATTGTTTTTTTTTCTTTTCTCTTTGTTTCTGTTATCACAATATCTCACACTTAATACAATCATTGGTATACAGTCTTATGAGAGCTCTTGCTTTAACAATCCGACATAGTTGCATATAAGGAGCCGTGGAGGCCTTGGTGTCCCCTTCGCCAACCACAAAGGATCGTGCAACATGAAACAGTGATAATGAGGGGAGAAAAACGTTGTACATGGTATCTTTTCCACATAACAGGTGGTTAACTATTCTCCAATGGCAGAATTAAACTAACATCCATTTCGCTACACCCCCCCTCCCCTATGGTTCTCACCCCCCCTCCCGGGCTCCAACTATATTATACAGAGTCTTGTTGTTGTTTGTCCCGCATCACTTAGAATTCTATGTTTATCAGCACATATCACTCCCTTGTTGTTGCCTCCCATTGCCTATTGAGTACTCGGAGCATCAGAGGGATTAGCCTGTATGTTGTTCTTACATGCTTCAACCATCGTGTCCCAGTCTAGATATAACACTGTTTTTCGGAGGCCTTTTGCCTCCTCCCTACGCAGCGCAGCGCTTTCTGCTCCTGCCCATCTGACCGCTTCACTTTGCCACGCTTGTAATGTTGGAGATCTGGCTGACTTCCAACGCATGGTGATGGCTCTTTTTGCCACAATAAGCGCCAGGTCCAGAAAGCGTAACTGAACCTTTATGGACTTCTTACCTTTCCGGACACCCAGTGAGCATTCCATCGCCGCCCCCTCTATTGATAGATGAGTGATGTTTTTTGTCATATCTATAGCTCACTTTCAAGATATCCACATCTCCACTAGGTTTGTGCGTTTAAACATTCTTTCTGGTAACAAACTCAGTTTAAATGTTCGCTGTGAGGAAAAATAAGTATGAATGAATAATTGTAAACTAATGATGAAGGTACACAGTTACTTCTCTTCAATTTGGAGAGAAATCACATGGATTGCTCCAGCCCACCAATAACCTGCACATGAACACTGAGACATGGACTTCCAACTTGTGAAGCTATACCTGGTGCTCGAGGTAAAACGATTTGCTGCACAGTTGACTAACATATTGAGGTCACATCAACACAGTTTTAAGAGTACTAGAGGGGCATGCAGGTGTGACTTGATAATAAAGACACAAGCGCGCTGATTTTGTTAGATCTGTCGGCAGCGTTCGACACGGTCAACCATGCACAACTCTTGCTGAGACTTGCTAATTTGGGCATCGGCGGGCTGGCTCATCAGTGGATCAAGTTCTTTCTGTCATGAAGGTCCCAAAGGATCCAATTGGGCGACCGAATATCATAAAGGGGTGACCTTACCTGTGGAGACCCTCAGGGCTCAACTCTGTCTCCTCTTCTCTTTCACGTGTCTCTGCAACCACTAGTGGCAGCACTAGCCGCTATGGACTGTCAAGTATTTAATTATGCAGATGACACCCAACTGATTCTGCAAATTAATAGCTCCCCGCAAGCTCAGTCTAGCGCCCAGAACATCCTCAGATACACGGTGAATTGGATGACAGCCAATTCACTAAAGGTTATCCTGGACAAGACTGAGATCCTTGTAATCTCCTCTAAGGGGAGCCCCTGGAACGACCTTTTCTGGCCGCAGGACCTTGGCATTGCCCCGAGGCCAGCGGATGTCGTTAAAAGTCTGGGCATTATGATAGATGCCGACCTCTCCTTGGCCAATCAAGTGTCCTCGGTGGTTGGCGCCTGCCTGGGTCTAATGCAACAGCTGCGGAAGTTGGCCCTCCTGCTTTCACCTACCACTCTAAAAATGATCGTATCTGCTACGATCGTGTCCAGATTGGACTATGGCAATGCTTTATACATTGGCCTCCCTGAGAAATTAATCAGCAAGATGCAGGTGATCATGAACGATGCAGCCAGGCTGATTTTTAGGCTGCCTAGATGGGCTCATTCCACCCCTTTGCTGCACAGGTTACATTGGCTCCCTGTTAAACAGAGAGCCAAGTTTAAGGGCCTCTGTATCGCCCATAAAGTCAATTTTGGCCAAGCCCCGGGCTATATTAAGGAGCGTCTGATGAATTATGTTCCAGAACGCACATTGAGATCATCCACGGCAGTCTTTTTGGCCCTTCCAAGAGTCAAATTGGCATCGAAAGGTGGCCGAGCATTCTCAGTTTTAGTTACCCGAATCTGGAATGAATTACCGGAGAACCTTAGGAAGGACTCTGCCCTCCTTTTCTTTAGAAAATGTCTTAAGACTTATTTGTTTAGGGTAGCACTGGCTACAGTATAATTTACTGGCCTGCATGTTCCTGGGACTTTTGTGGCTACCTGAGCTTTCTCGATAAGCGCTAAGAGACCTGCAGGTGATTATGCACTATATAAGCTACAATTAACATAACATAACATAACTTCACAATTGTGTAGTCAAGGACATTTTGCAAGATTTGTAACTGTGAGGAAAATGTTCACTGTGTTGATGACCAAATCATATAGCCAAAACTACAACGTGCAGCAACTCAATGTTCTGCAGTTAGAAAATAATGAAATTAACTGACCCATAACAGTCCTATCATTATTCCTCAATATTGACTCTTCTCCTGGGGGCTGTGCAGGAGAGCTATGAGCTGGAGGAGAAAGAGGAGGCCCCAAGAACCAGCAGGGTAGGGAACTGGCTCGGAAGTAAGATCTAGAGAAGTACTTCTGTGACACAGGCAATGATGAGCCTTGCCTCATTTGGGGTCTTCATGTTCATTGTTTGGGAACTGGTCCCCTCTCTTGGAAGTTCTTGCTCGTTATAAAATGACTCTCCTACAATATTCGAGGGAGGATTTATTAGAAATTAATACTTCCACTCTGGCCTGCTCCGACTGTCACATAGTAAGCCCTGGGATAGCTTCACGTATCCCCCACATAATCAGGCCTGTAAAGGTGGTGCCATTAGGGTACTGTAGATGGACGAAAACACCAGCAACTCAAGGCCATTTACCTGAACGCTCGTTCCATTCCTAAGCACTCTGTTGAATTGTGGGCCCTGATAGATCAAGAGGCCCCTGACATTTGTTTAATCACGGAGACTTGGCTTCATGACCATAGTTTGCCTGACATGCATGTAGCGTTTCCTCCTCAGTATAGAATAACAAGAGCTGATAGGAATCAGACAGAGGGTGGGGGTCTATTAATAGCCATTCTGGACGATCTGGACCTCACTGTCCTAGAAGTCCTTGTTGAAAACTGCCTTGAAATTTGTATTTTTAAACTTAAAGCCGGCCAGCATGGAACCTGGAGGGGGGCTCTGGTGTATCGTCCACCTGGTCCCAAAGGTAACTTTACCGAAAAACTCTTGGAGCTCCTAGCACCGCACGTCTTGCCAGCAGATAACTTTCTTATGATTGGGGATTTTAACTACCATATCGATGTAGATGCCAACCCTGACACTGGGAAATTGATCTCCTCCATGAGTATTCTTGGCCTCACTCAAATGGTGCACGAATCCACTCACACGGCTGGTCATACTTTGGACCTTCTTTTCACTAACCAGTCCGAGATAGTCGTATCACCACCCGTCCCGTTATTATGGACTGATCACTGCCTCTTAAAACTTCTAATTCCTTATATGTCCAGAGAAAACAAGTCTTTGAAAACTGATTCCTCGTGGCGAAGACCCTGGCACAAAATAACTTTGCCTCTTTTTCTGGAACACTTCCCCCGCAATCTAATAATGGCTGACCAAAATATAGCTCAAACGCTGGCTTCATTAGAGGAAGCAGTCTCAAACACGCTGAACAATATAGCCCCGATGACATTGGCAAAGACCAAGATAAGAAACGCCCTCTGGTTCACGGACCAGCTCAGAACTACCAAGACTATGTGTCGGATAGCGGAGCGCAAATGGCGTAAAAATAAATGTCTAGAGGACCGTGCCACTTATAAAGAACTCCACCACAGATATATGCAGGAAATCAAAACCGCTAAAACATTGTTCCTTACTAATAGGATAAACAAGGCAGGTAATTCCACCAAGGAACTTTATAAGGTCCTGAATGAATTTACGACTCCCAGGAATTTGCAGCCTGCTCCTGTTTCACCACACTGGGCAGACTCTCTCTCCAAATTTTTCGAAGAAAAAATTTCAACTATTCATCACTCTTTTACGTCCAATATAAATAGTTTGGAGCTAATTAACGGTTCCCCTGCTCTCGCGGTTCCCTCCCACTATCTCGAGGAATTCACTGCGGTGGATCCAGGGACAGTCCTCAAGACTCTGCAGAGGATAAAATCTGGCTCTCCTACTGACCTTATTTCCTCTAAACTACTTGCAATTGTCGCTCCAGCATTGGTGAGCAATATCACGGATTTATGTAATAAATCATTATCAGAAGCTGTCTTCCCCTCTAATTGGAAAACTGCCTGTGTGAAGCCTCGTTTGAAGAAACCCTCGGCCGATCCCAGCATCCTCTCTAACTACCGTCCGATCTCTCTACTCCCCTATCTCGGGAAAGTAGTAGAATCCCTTGCTAACCAGCAACTTGTCGGTTACTTGGAGAGTCATGAGCTATTGGACCCTTCACAATCAGGGTTTAGAGCGGCTCATAGTACGGAGACGGCACTGGTCGAGGTCACCGATAACATCAGGCGGGCCCTGGATAGACAACAACCAGTAGCCCTCGTACTTCTCGATTTGTCAGCCGCATTTGATACCATCTCCCATAGCATTATAATTCATCGGCTTGGAGAGATTGGTGTCAGCGGCTCGGCCCTGAACTGGTTCAAAAGCTACCTCTCGGACCGCAGTACTACCGTTCAGGTGGGACTTAGTACTTCCTCCACCAGACCTGTCACTACTGGTGTTCCCACAGGGCTCCATTTTGAGCCCCACTCTTTTCAATCTCTATGTGGCTCCTTTAGCTTCAGTCATCAGAGCATACGGATTTGAGGTTATATCGTGTGCCGACGATACTCAGATCATAGTCACGCTGGGCCCGGACCCTAAGGAAACCATGATGCATTTCCAAAACTGCATGTCCCATGTCAACAAATGGATGAAGGATAACCATCTGCAACTGAACTGTGCAAAATCCGAGATTATGCTCTTTGGAAAGGCATCAGACTACTGGTCCTCAGAATGGTGGCCCTATGACCTTGGCGCCTGTCCTGTTCCTAAGGAGGTAGTCCGCAATCTGGGTTTTTACATGGACAACCAATTGTCCATGCGGGCCCAGGTTAATCATGTGATCAGTTCCTGTTTCGGAGTCATGCGCACTTTGCTGAGAGTCTTTAAATGGATCCCCTTGGAGGCAAGAAAACCGTTGCTTCAGGGTCTGATTACCAACCGAATGGATTATGGAAATGCGCTTCTGTTATCCATAAATTAATCCTTTCTAAACAAGCTCCAAGTGTTGCAAAATATTGCAGCCAAGATGATTCTGAATCTCCCTCAACGAACCTCCTCTGCCCCATGTCTTAGAGCTCTGCATTGGCTCCCAGTGAAAAAGCGCATTCTTTTCAAGGTCCTGTGCCTCACCCATAAATACCTTTATGGCAACAAACCGCAATACTGGTCCAGAAAACTCTGCTGGTACAAACCCCAGAGGGCATTGCGGTCAAGTGCTAAGTCTTTACTCACTCCTTTTAGAATTTTTACCACCAGGCAGGGTGGTAGATCTTTCTCATACCTAGCTCCGTTTTCCTGGCACAAGTTGCCGGTCGACTTGCGGTCTATCCCCGTTCTTGGGTGTTTTCGAAACAGACTTAAGACCTGGCTGTTCGATCAGTAATCCCGCTCCACTTTTCTCTCTCCGCTTCCAGCCGCTGCAAGCGCCATGAGACTCTTCGGAGTGATATGTCTGTGCTATAGAAATGTTGTTGACTTGACTTGACTTGACTTCATGTAAGCGGTTCAGGCCCGTGGCCTGCTGACAGGACCTGTAGGGCTGTTCAAGTTAGTAAGGTAAAAAAATCTTGCTGAGGTTGGAAGATGGGAGCTGCAGGCCGCACCCGCCACCTTGACAGTGCAGTAGATGTGGTCTGTGGCAGCACCGTGAGCGAAATGTCTTGTGACGAACACCACAGGGTGTTGTGCCCAAGGGCGGAGGTGGAGGCCTTTGCAGGGTCAGGGTGATGACACGAGCGCGGGGTCACTGCCACCGCTCGAAAAACAGTGAGAAAGGTCTGCATGGCCCACACAGGTTAAGCGAGGCACGAAGGCAATCATCGATAAGGTGATGAATAGGGAAGATAGTCATTTACTGTGTAGTGTGAAGATGTATAGGGAGGGAGTGTAGCCTCAATGATTTGGGGAGGGAATGCAGCCCAATGCTTCTTACAACAGATTGGGGGCTTTAGAGAGGAAAAAACGCAGCGATGATAAAAGAAGGCAAGCAGGGCAGGGAGGTACAAGAGAAATGGGGAGAGTTGGGACAGTCCAGAGGCAGATGGGGGTTGATGTCAGAAGAGGCAGCCATGGAGCATGGGGGGTCAGATGCAGCAGCAATATTTATGTGGCACAGTGGGTGAGGCAGGTAAGATTGAGAACTTTTGATGAGCAGAGGCCTGCAGAGGGTGGTAGGAGCAAACCGGTAAAGTCTGGTGCAGCTTGCCTGCCCTGGCATGAAGTTAAGGCATGATCTTGTGTGGCCGGGTCAACATCAGCGGTAGAGCAGAAGACATAAATTGGCCTAGAAGTTGAATTATTGGATGTCTGGGGTGAAGGTGGTGTAGCAGATGGGAGGGGTACCAAGCAGAGGTGGGTGGAAGGAAGATGGGGTTAGGACAGGGAAATGGGATATTGACAGCTTGAACAACATGAAGATGAGAAAGACTTGGAAGATGGATAAATTACAGAACAGGATGAATGGGAGGATACAGAGGGGCAAAAGTTGTGATGGAGGACAGGAGACACAGGTAAACCACAGAAGAAAAGGGAGGGTAACATTGTGGAAGCAGTTGTTGTTTTCCAGGGGTCAACAGCAGCACAAAGAAGGAGTACAGAGGTTGCTTGCATCACCATGGCTGGGCAGACGGCTTCAGTGCTGGCCCGATGGGGAAAGTTTGGCTTTATGGTGCACTCTGTGGTGGTGCAGGAAGAAGGTGAATGTGAAAAAGGAGTGGCACATTTGTGTAAAGGTTAATATTTGGTGGACACAGATGGATATGGAGGAATACAACAGGGGCGGCACCTCCATAATAGCGGGGGAGAATTGCCCCTCTGTAATCAGATAATAAATATGTTATTATTGTTTTATCTATCTCTGTCAACCCTGCTTACGTGGGAGTGGGAGGGGAGGGCCGAGCCATGGCAGGGAGGAGTAGAGTGTACTCATAAGTGCACATGTCAGATTGGCTGGCCGTCTTAGGCCGGCCAAACAGACATGCACAGTTAAGTTTCTCCAACCCAGCTGTGTTCCACAGCCAGGTTGAAGAAATCCCACAGGCTCCCAGGCACTGTCTGAGCTGCAAACCAGGCCAATCAGACCCAACCTGGTGCTACTCTCATAGGATCAGAGCAGCGTCTGGATTAGGTGGGGAGCCTGTACTTTCAGGCCCACCTACTTCCAGATGAGTAGAGGAGCCGGAGCAATGAGGCGGCTGCAGCAGGCGTGGAGCGAAGCGGCAGGTAAGTGGAGAGGAGTTGGCCTAACGGTTAGGGCGCTCGACCTCGGACCTGGTGGAACTGGGTTCAAGTCTCGGTAACGACGCTAAACCTCCTGTGATTCTGGGCAAATCACTTAATCTCCCCGTGTCTAACAAAAAAAATAAAAAATAAATGAATGTGTGTCCTCCTGTAACGTAACTGGTGCTATGTAAAGCGCTCTGATACCTGATTGGATTCGGGTCAAGTTCGCGCTATGTATAACTCTGCAAAAAAAAAAAGTGATTTTGTAAAAAATGTTTTATTTCCGAACCCCTGACTCACCCCGGGGCCGCGCTACCAGTTTCAATCGGTGGCAGCCATCACTGGAAGACCAGGGTGTGAAGGATGTGGACAAGGATGGGAAGTTGGGAAAGAACAAAGGTGCAGTAAAAGGTGTTAAGGAGGAAAAGGGAGAGATGCCGGAGGTGGAGGGATGAGACAGAGAGAAATTGGAAAGTAAGGAGCTAAAGCATAAAAAACTGCCCTACATGAGAATAACTATGTCATTGGCAGCGCACTTGATGTTAGTGACAAAAGAAAAGGTATGGAAAGGAGAATATATGGAAGTATTTAAGCCTTTACATAGGGAAGTTCGGATGAAGGAGGGATCAAAAGTGGAAGAATACAAATTGGCAGACTGGGTGACCATTGAGAACCGGATCACTGCCATTTAATATAAGCCGGCGTCTAAAAATATCTAGAGCACTATAATGTGCTATTTAAGTACACTGACATGATAAGGAAGGTGTAAATGATGTTTGGAGGATGGGTGTGGGTACATTATGATGAGAAGATCTAGTCCAGATTGTCAGGAGATGCACAATGGCACCCAGCAGCCCGGCATGCGCTAACTATGCAAGGAGTGGTTTACCGCTGATCTATCGGCCCTTCAAACTTGTGTCATCCAGGCATAGGTGGGGCCAGCAGGCAGGGGAGTAGGATGGCCAACAAGGGTGCAAAGAGTATGCTGGAGCTACAATAAAGGATGGTAATCAGTTAGTACTGACGTTTCCATCAAGAGTGTTCAAGGTGTAGCGCCATACATCTGGTCATGTAGTGTCGAGTGCTAACAGGCCAGGGACAAACAGGGCAGGGAAGAACGGGTGCTCCCTTTCAACCCAGGGCAGCAGCAGGAGAACAGGCAAGGTCCCATCAGCGGAGGGAAAAGACTCATACTCCAATTAAAGTGGAATGCCTACAGTGCTGGCTTTAGGAGCACAGTAAGAAGGAGGATGCAGATTTATTGATTCAAGGTTTTCACTGGGTTTTATGTTATGTAATAAGGGGTCAAGGGAGGCACAATTGGTGGAGAATTTATATTCTGCCAAATCATTGCTTGAAGTGGTTGAGGAAAAATTGATGAAGGAGTTAAGTGAGGGGTTGATGGAAGGACCTTTTTATGAGTGCCCAAAACTAAACTTGATAATTTCACCAAAAGGAGTGGAACCACCCAGCATAAAAAAGGTACCACCTCATTCAGTATTTGTCATGGCCAGAGGTAGTTCAGGGACCATATTGCACCGGAATTGATATCAGTATCGTTTGCATCCATAGATGTTGCTTTAAGTGCAAGAGGCAGGAATAGGGGTACATGTTGTATTGTATTGTAATTGCATTCATATAGCACTTACTACCCCTGACGAGACGTTGAAGTGCTTTTTTCGGTGAGTATCAACCTACTTCGGAACCCTTAAAGGATTAGTGTTGACTTAGTATATTGAAATATGAAAGTAATTTGAGTGGTGGATATGTTAGTCAGTTAGTGGGATTCAGAAGGAGAGCGGAAGGATAGAACAGGGAAAAAGGTTTGCATTTATCTAGCACTTGTTACCCCTGATGGAGTGTTGAAGCGCTTTTTTGGCGGGTAGCATTCTAGTCCGGAACTCAGAAAGGAGTAGTGTTGAATTAGTATAGGGAAATATGAAAGTAATTTGAGTGTTGGATATTAGTCAGTTATTTGGATTGAGAAGGATAGCAGAGGGACAGAAGAGGGAAAAAAGGTTTTCATTTATATAGTGCTTGGTATCCCTGATGGGGTTTGAAGCATTTTGTTGGCAAGTAGCACACTACTCTGGAATCCATAAATGATTAGTGGTGAGTTCGTATAGTGAAACGTGAAAGTAATTTGAGTAGTGGATATGTTAGTCAGGTATTTGGATTGAGAAGGGTTGCGGAGGGATAGAAGAAGGGAAAAGAGTTGCATTTGTATAGCGCTTGCTACCCCTGATGAGGTGTTGAAGCACTTTGGAACCTATAAAGGATTGGTATAGTGAAATATGAGTGGACATGTTAGTCTATTATTTGGATTGAAATACCATGATTATCTTGTTTTTTAAAGGCGTTTTATATTTTATAAAATACATATATTTCATAACTGAAGTATTTGGAGAACCATCACCTATTCCTTAGACAATCAATGTTCACATTTAACTGATCGCTTTGTTCCCGAATACTCCAACATAGGTTCTATGGCACAGTGAGTATGTGGGTTCTGCGTTTACTGGTCCTTGGGACTCCACATGCCCACTCTGCCATGGGACTTAAACTGCACACTGATGACGGGGCCCCAAATAGAGCAAAACCGGTCTAGGGTTCCTCGTGTTCCTTTTTAGAAGGAATCTGGCCTAGTAGATCTGGCCGAACTGTTAGTATTGGAGAAGGACCTGGGCTGATTTGCATGGTATTGGTCCCTTTGGAGATACATGGTGGGCAAAAAACGATGGACTGGATTGCAGTCTGGAGTAATTTCTGGTGGCTAAGATTAATTTAAAGAACATACCCATCACTTTTTTGTGTTTATCAAGTCCCATAGGCACAATGTTTTGTACAGTAATTCACGATATCAAAGATTTTATATCTTTTTGATCTAAAGTAGTCCAAATATCCAGTTATCTTAACATCAATATATTTAGGGCAAATGCATCTCCCCATTAAAGATAACCTGTCAGTTATTTATGTATATAAATTTGGATTAAAATATTCTTGACTGTGCCAGCTGTCCTTTATGTCATAGTGCATGTTTCAGAAATCAGGTCCTAAATTATATGATTATCTATCTATCTATCTATCTATCTATCTATCTATCTGTCTGTCTGTCTGTCTGTCTGTCTGTCTGTCTGTCTGTCTGTCTGTCTGTCTGTCTGTCTGTCTGTCTGTCTGACTGTCTGTCTGTCTGTCTGTCTGTCTGTCTGTCTGTCTGTCTGTCTGTCTGTCTGTCTGTCTGTCTATCTATCTATCTATCTATCTATCTATCTATCTATCTATCTATCTATCTCTTATAAATATTGTGGATTTTACAATTTCCATGCTAAATTTATGATGCATTTAATTATATTTTCTTTTTATCTTTTGTGTTTAGTTCTTTTTTGTGACTATTGACATTAATGAGTGCTGGATCCTATAGCTGAATGACACATCCTGGCCCGTCTCTGTGCAAGGACAAGCATGGTCAATGACCCGGGTCTCCCTTCGTGCACGGGCATGGCAACACAGTATAGGCATTGGTCCTATGTGCCACAATTACCTGCTTCTGCTTTGCAGGCACACTGCTACTCGAGCAGGTAAAAGTCATGTAATGTGTATCGGCCAGGGAACAGGGCAGAAAAGGAGTGGATGTGCTTGGGGCTCCGTTTTGGCTGTGAAAAATTAAGAAAGTGACAAAGGGAGGGGAGGTTGAGCTCAGTTCCGGATTACAAAATAGGCAAAGTAGGCATTGCCCTATGGGCCCCACTCCTTTTATGGGTCCAGTGACAGTGGATCAAAATAATATTGATTTGATCTTGAAAGAAAATTACAGTCAAGCTTTCATAAATTGTTTTCATGGTTTGGCCCAACATTTCGACTGCCTAGGGGCCTCCACTGGGTTTAGTCCGACACTGGCTGAGCTCTCCTCTAACTTTGCATTTGACTAGTCTGTACATGCTTTTACTGCTGCTCCTACACATGCGCTGTGTTTGGGTACTGCTTTCAAACTGCCCAGGAGGATACAAGACAAAAGTGGGGCTGCTTCCAATGCACCAGCCCCACCACTGCATTACATGCCTCTGTTTGCATGCCTCTAGGTGGTACTGCTACCAGCCACCAGCAGGTGTCACCCGTCCTTTGGCACGCCTGTGACTGTCATCCCTCACTAGCAAATGATCCATCCTCCAAAGCCTTACCAATATTGCATCTCTCCTCTCAAGTTAAATTCAGCACCAGTCACGAACAATGAGGGTATACAATGTTCTGCCTCAGGCCAGCCCCAGCGTGCAATACTCTGGACAGCGAGCCACTGGCAACAGAGATGGGTCAGGCGCACCATGGTGAGATTCAGGTTTTAGAGAGGGTGCTGATTCAGGATGAATATAGGGTGCTTGCCGGACTATGCTTTTCTGGTCCTAGTCTTCATTTCCTTCCTGCAGGGCAAGGTCTCCTTCTCTGTTGCCATCCAAATTCCCACCAGAGACCCAACACTTGTCAGGCAACACAACTACCAAAATTCCCTAAAGCCTCTGTTATTTATCTGGGTTCAAATAGACGGTCTGTCCATCTTTCTGGCCTTGGTATTGGCCCACATTTTCCCAAATCGAGGGAAATGTTTCATCTCTCCTATATGTGGATGTAAATAATCCAGCATGCCCCAGAAATATTTTCAAATAGCAAAGGCAGGTGTAGTTCTGAGGCACTCTGTTGGCCTCATTTACTATATTTTGATGCACAGTAGCGCAGCAAGCCTTCTTGCTGCGCTGCTGTGAGTAAAAAAAATGGACAGGAACGCACTGTATCTAAAAGATACGGCACATTCCTGTCTTTCTCCCCTGCACGGAGTACAAACAGCAGCTGTGCTCAATGCAGACACCCTTGTGAAATATTGCAAGGGTGCCTACGTTGCGGAATGATGACAGATTCCTCTTTTTTCTGCATGCTGCAGAATGCAGCATGCATAGAAAGAGGAAAAAATGAGGAGAAATAAAAGTATTTCCCCTCGTTGCGCTACTCCAATGCCTCCTCTGGAGAGGCGTAGGATTATGACGCATTGCCAGCTTTACAAAACATTGTAAATCTGGGAATGTGTCAGGTTTCATAGATGTGGTGTGGGAACACCCACAGCAACACCCACGCCACGTCCCTTTCATTCAGAGTAATGAGTGAAAGTAGCCCATATATACAATGCCATGAAAAGTCACGCATGGTGACTTCACGTGGTCTTGTAACTATAGGCATGCCCATTGTGCATCAGAAAAGTGATGCACCGGCAGCACAATGGGCTTATGAATGAGGCCCTAAGTATGCATACTGAAAAAGGCAGTGCACACCATTTCTCAGCAGGTTTGTAGTGCTCTCAATGTGAAAGCAAACTCCAAGCTTATCAGTTTCTTCGCTCCACCCCCATCCTGATCTGCTTTTTTTTAGTTTCCCCCACCCCCTCAGTTGCAGATATATCCATCTATGCTTGCCGCCAATGGTGTTGCTCCTCCTGCACATCCCCTTCTCGTCTGTTGCTCCCCTACCTGTACCATTTTTAAAAAAAATGTTTTTAAACCGTTGGATGGCCCAGTACCTGCAATTTCCTGCCATGTTGCTCTTTTGTGAAAAAAAGCCCATTTGAAAACCTTTCATTTTTCATTTATATTTGTTCTTTCCATTTATCACTTCAAGCACCTCATCTTTGAACTGTAAATTTAAAAAAACCTGTTCTCTGTGTCATTAAGCATACAACATTGTTCTTTTTATTGTTTATTTATGTTTGCCGTTACTATTCAGTGCCAGCAATGACAAGCTTTTTTTCTTTTTGCTGATTCTGAATAGCATTGTCAAAAACCACTGAAAAGTAGATTTTCGTTGGCAAAGTCAATAGATAAGACCAGGTTGATTTTCCAGTGCTTGTTATGATATGTAATGTATTCCATAATAGCTTGGACATATTAAAATATTTATTATTAATGTCATTTATCTCAGTATCTTTAAAAGTAGATTAATGAAAATTATTATTAGTGCCCTTACATGGTCATTCTTACACTAAAGGCCTCATTACAATGTCGGAATTTCGTAGACCGCATCGGAACCCTTCCGACCGACTCGGTTGGTATAATAATAATGATAATACCAGCATTTGTAAAGCGCGCAGCTACCTCAGGCGAGGTGTCCCCGTGCTGGGGGCCGTCGGGAAGATTAAGTGAGCTATGGCCCAGAGTCACAAGGTGCTGGCCTAACCTGCCACTGGTGATCGAACCGAGAGCCCCTGTGTACTGGTGTCAGCTGCCCTGGCCGCTGCACCACACCTCCCTACAATCCGCCCGACTGATTATGATGTCGATTTCCAACAGCCTATCTGCGTCGGCCTGTCTAACATGAAATGACTGTCAGAAAGTGACTTTGGGGCCCCTAGCAGGGCCCCCTTCATCTTGTGGCCTCTGGCTTGGGCCAGAGGGGGTACCTAAGGGACCCCCCTGTAAAACCCTGCACTGTGTGGCAGGCACCGTGGGGTGCCTGCGACAGGGTGCATGGTTTTACGTACACACCCCATTTCCCCCTAGGAGCCTGTGTTGTCAGGCAGAACACGGGCTCCGATAGGTAACAATGGGACTCCGACTGAACAGGGTTCGGTCGCATCGTAATTGGTTGGGCGGAACTGCCGACTGCGAGACGTTGGTTCCTGAATCAGAGACAGTGTCGGGCGGAAAGTTTCCGTTCGACATCATAATGAGACCCTAAGTATAAACCGCTTTCAATTATGCATCCTTATGACAATTCTAAAGATTCAGCTAATTTTCGAATCTCATTTGTATGTTTCTGAATTCTCTAATGATGACATCAGTCTGATATCTTCTAAATCACATATTCATTACCCCTTAAGGTTTGAATAAAACCTGAAGCGCTAGCATACGGTTTAGGTAGTACCACAGCAAAAACTTTTCTAATATGAGTTTTTCTCCAGAAGAGATACATATCTATTTTCAAATGAGTAAAGTGCACATTTTTAGAAGCTACAAATGAAAGTTCTTTATTACATATTTTCATTTCTATAATTGCAATAAAAGAATCAAAAATGTTCATGACAGAAGAATTGTCAATCATTTCATATTCATCATAAGAGATATTCTGATTAATTATTGTCTTTCTCTTGATCTTTTTCTTTAGCGCTTTTTCCACCACTTTTCTTTTCTTGTGGTCTTCAGTTCATGCATTTCGCCCTGGTGTCTGATTGGAGTTTGATCCACCATCCTCGTTGTCTTCATTTCCTCTATAACTAGTGAAAAAGGTGATTTTTCACGTATCGGAGATTTCCTCGGGGTGTCACTCTCTAAACTTAAGCTTGATGGTCCGGGTTCAGATGAAGAAATGTTCATTGTCTCTCCTGTTGATACTAAAATTGTTTTGCGTTAGATTTTAGACCAGCATCACATTTCTAGCATATCCTAACATTTTGCCTTATATGTAATATTTTCATCCCTCTAGAGTTTTCTTTTTTAACCTCTTCTTGGGATCAACCCATAACAATTTTCAAATTTAATTGGCACATCTTTCAATTTCTCTTGCTCTATCAATATTGTATCAAATTAAAGAAAACTTCCTTTAAATTCTATTACCATACATATGAAATCTTCCCATTCAGGTCTCCCATTGCAGGAAAAATATTTATGCACAGTCCTTTTGCTATGCCTTGAACTTCTGTATAATAGTCTCAGTTAAGTTATGTTACTTTAATTTTATATCACACACAAATCAGCATAACGGGGTATCTTGGCGCTCAGCTTTTAATCTCTCACCACTTAGAGACTTTGTTCGTCTTTTACTCTACTTTTCGAGTCTTAAACAAAAAGTCAGGCACTCATTTACGATATTTTGGCTCAAGGCAGCGCCACAAGCCTTTCTGCTGCGCTGCCCTACGTCAAAAGAAAAGGACAGGAATGCACTGTATCTATGAGATAAGACGTGTTTCTGTCCTCTTTCACAGCGCTGGTGCACAAATGGCTGCCATGCGCCAACGCAGGCATCTGCAAGGGTGTCTGTGTTGAAATCAGGTTGTTTTGTGGGGGAGGGGACATCTTCCTTCACAAAAACGATGAATACCTCACCCCTGGGGAGGCGTAGGCTTTTGACGCATTCCCAGGTTTACGGCATGTTTTAAATCTGGGAATGTCTCAAATGCCATTGAAGGTACGTGGGAACACTCACCATAACGCCCATGGCACGCCTACCCATAACACTGTGCGAGGCAACACAGCGACTTGTGCTGCATTGACTCACACCCTATCTATGAGGCCATGAATAGCCATGCAGGGTAGGGTGACTTTACGTGGCCTCGTAGATATTGGGAAGCTCAGTGCAATGCCGAAACCTCATAAAAGTGATGTTCCGGTGGCATACTGGGCTTATAAATAAGCCCCTCAGGGACATATTCACTAACATTTTATACAAAGCAGCACAACAAGTGAAGTTCCTGTGCTGTGTTGCATGAAAGAGAGAGAGCGGACCAGCGCCATATTTTTAAAGATATAGCACAATTCAGCTCTCTCCTAGTGTTACTGCACTTGTGGCTGCCTGGCACCAATGCATGCACCCTTGCGTCATGGATCAAGGGTGCCTACATTGTGGCCAGGATATTTTTTGCGCAGGAAGAAATTCCTTTGTGCACATAAACTATAATTTGAGATGAATTCCTCTTTGCATGTGCACTGCATGGTGCACTGCATGCAGCACACATTCAAAGAGGAAATAATAAGTAGAAATAAAGCTATCTCTCCTCGTTATGTCAGCCTCAGGTAGGCGCACCATTACGTTGCAATCCGATGTTTACAAGTCTTTGTAAGTATGAGTTTTTGCCAAAATTAATGTGTGGGTGTACAGGAAGGTCCATGCACCACCCATGTAATTCCTACCTGAAGCATGATAACAGAATGCCTTGCATTACTTTTTTTTTTTCACAAAGCCACGTAAAACCTCACAAATCGGGATTTGCGTGTCTTTGTAAATCACAAAATGGATTTTGCATCTGGTTGACCCAAATAAGTGATGCAACCCTGGCACAAATCTGGCTTCAAGATTGGGTACTTTTTTGGTTAACTGACTGTTTAACTTCTCTAATTATATGGCTAGGTTGTTAAACGAACGTGTCTTCCTGTACTAAAATTTTCCTGGTGGTAATAATAGTATTAATTTTGCAAAAGTTATACATTTGAATCGATTTATATAATTTAAAGGATACGAACTAATTCATAAAACAAACTGTGTGATATGTTTTCAAACTTATAGTTCTAAATCCGTTTTAAGAGGTGGGATTGATTCAAGTCTAGGTGTGTAATTGCATCACTGTTTTCTTTTACAGATATATGACTTTGAAATAGAATTTTAAAAGACAGAATTTGTTACAGAATTAAAAAGTGGAAATTATTAAATGCAAACAACTTCTGTATTAATGCTGCGAACAGTGAATATATGAATTGAGAAAATTATCTAATTATTTGTATTTTATATAAAGTATCATGTGTAGTTTGCTGTGTTGTTTGAGCTCTCTACATGTGGATATAATTTCTAACAAGGGTCTGTGAGACCGAGTAGTCACCTCAGAGAGCTTAAAGGATCTCAGTCAATAAAGCAGCAAACGAGACAGTTTAAAACCTGAAGCAACGCTATATGCATTGATCTACTGCCAAAAAATAAGAAAGATTATTCTGCTTTAAATAATGCGTTTATATTTGAGCCACCATTCATTCTCACCTGGGAAGCAGCAAAACCACCTCCTAAACAAAGAACAAACCAAAAAGAGAGCGTTAATTAGCGCGAATAGCGAGAGCGCCAGAGAATAACAATATCAAGTGCAAGAAGAAGGGTAGAAGGTAGAAAATAGTGGATGAAAGACGAATGTAGGGAGGCCGGAGAAAGAGAGAAAGAAAGTAAGAAAGAGAAAAAAGACGAAACAAAGAAAGAAAAATGAAAGGAAAGATAGAGAAGAAAGAAAGAAAAATGAAAGGAAAGAAAGAGAAGAAAGAAAGAAAGAAAAAAGAAAGAAAGAAAGAAATACAGCATAAAGCAATGAAGGAGGGAACTAGGAAGGCAGAGGACACAGGTGGAAGAAAGAAAGCCAATACAAAGTGGATAGGAACGTGGAGGAAGAGGAAAAGAAGATTAGGGAAGCCAAGGAAATGCAGTGGAAGGGAAGACATGGCAAAGGAAGTGAACTGAAGGGAAACTGATAGAGAAGGAAAAAGAAGTTAAAAGAAAGAAAAGGAATGATAGAAATAAGTTGGATAGAAGACAGACGGCATAACAGAGTTCGAATGGAAAAGACGAATGATGGAAGTCAAGTGAAAAATACTATTTGCATTACAAAGGAAACTAATGAAAGTCAAACGCAAGGGATGCAGGGAAAATCATACATTTGAAGGCAACGTTATGGAAAGATAGGTAGGGAAGAAGATATAAGACAGGAGAAAGTCGTGAAGAGGGAGGAATGGAATGAGAGAAGCAGAAGAGTAGATAAAAGGAAGGAAAAATCATTGGCGCATGACAAATATCGGAGGTGAAAAGGGGCTAGTGGCATATGATGCATAATTAAACTTTGTTTTTCTACTAAAGCACTATAGGATTATTTGTAGTATAGTACTCTTTGTGGGTCACATAGGGTTTCACAACCTATGGGTAATATATTGGGCTGGTGGGTCCTTGTTTACTGTCTTCATTTACATTGCTTCTAAAATGTTGTTTGCTAAATAGTTTTGGACGTGATCTCCTGACCCACATGAAGAAGGAAAATGGCACACTGTTATTGGAATGATTTAGAGTTTTTAGTCTATGACCTGAATATCAATAATATCACAACTAATACCACACCACCACCAACAATACCACCACTAATACCAGCACCACTAACCCCAATAGTGCCATCAATACCGCTCTCAACACCATAACCAACACAAACACCACACCACCAAAAACATTACCACCAGCACCGCTACCAAGAATTGTCAAAGACAATAGGCCAGGCTTTAGTGTGCTATCCAAAGGGAACATCATTTGGGAATGTTTGTGATTGTATGTGTTGTCACATTAAACCTAAATGTGTCCGTTGGCTTAGCCAATACTTGTTTCTTTTGTCTCTGAAACGTTTTCTCTCTTTTTCTTTTTAGCAAAAATTTGTGGGGTGCTTGATCCCGAGGGACTCCTCAAACTTTTTTTGTGAGAGTGGCAGCTTCAAAATGGAGGATGGATTGCGCCCAGAAGACAAAAAAAGAACATCCAATACCTTGCACCTCCATTCTTTCCTGCTCTCTGTGTCCCGCACTCCCCGGAGGGCATACACACGGTTTTCAAACCAAGCTGTTCGCTCGAGCTTGTACCTGGCCAAATGTGTGTAAGCAATGGCCAATATGTTGCATTATGGGAAGAGGGTACCAAGAGTCCTTCACTAAATCTCCTCTTAGGAGGGAAATTCTGCTCCAGCCTTGTTAGTTCTGAACTAAACATTTTGAACTTTTTTTTATTCAATATTACAAAATGCAGACTAAACATGTTAAGCTTCCCACCCAAAAAAGCTGTCATGAACAGGAGCTTCCCATGATCCCGTCCGAATCACAGATATTTCACAATAGCAGAGCACAGCAGTAAAGCCAGGAATTTATGAACGTACACTTCTTAGAATCTATTGGTTGTATGTAATGGCACCAAAACAGGTATAGGTTCCCATTTCCAACCCATGGCACTCGTGGTGTTTAGTGCCACTCCCCTCTCCTCCCCTCCTCCTGCCCCTCCCCTTTCTCCTTTAGCAATTCACAATTCCCCTTTCCCATCCCCCTCTCCTTTCCCCTTCTCCACCCACCCACCCCCTTCCCAAACCCTTCCCTTCCCTCCCCCTTGCCTTGCAGCCCTCCCCTACCCATTTGTTGTGGCGTGTCATTGTAGCCACTCCTTCTCCTGTGGCACATACAAAACAAAGACAGGAACACTATACAACAACAAACCTTACCTCCACCCACGAGTGTTTGTTTGGCTTTTGTTCATCTGGCTGCTTTGAGAAACAAAGAGAGAGAGAGGTTCACAACTTATTGAATATAAATAGTAATAAAGGAAAGACTCACAAATGTTTACAGAACAATCCTTGCATCCAGTGTAAGCATGTTTGGCCGAGGTCATTGTCCAACATAGAAGGATATCCAGGGTATATTATTCTCTGAAATACCATGTGCTGTATATTGCTCAGAGAACACCTTTGCTAGTATAAAAACCACAGCAAGGAGGGAAGTGCACTGTGGGAATATTGGCCTCATATTCTACGGCATTGTACTTGATGTGCCAGTGGACCACATGTGGGTAAATATTAACAAGCATTGGCATAGCCAATAGGTCTCGCCTTTGGGACCTTATAAGTGTTTAGCCAGAGATATTGGCAGGTTATATATTTATGATCAGTCTTTCGAATAAATAACTGCTTGTGAGGATAGAACTTGTACATGGCCACAGCATACAGGAGCAACATCCATTGAATAGAAGCTTCACATAATGATGAGCACCAGCAATAAAATGCATGCCCGACCCTCTAGAAAAAACACAACAGGGCACACCTGAACGGCTTTCATAATTTTGATCAGCGTAGATGATGGGGTTGTTGAAGAGACTTGACAGAAAGCATCAGCTACTGGTAAGACTGCCTCTATTGTAATGTATTGAGGATGAATTCAAGATTCTTAAAGACAGCCAACCCCCCTTTCCCCCCAAAAATAGGACAAAAAGATGCCAATGGAGAGAAGTAATCTGGGGCCAACTGGAAGCACTTACTCTGATGAAAGAGGGAGCACGCCCAGACATAGCAAAGGAGAAACTGGAATGTTGTAGATTAATGGCTGCAGACAGCCTTCACCAATATTCCCCTTACAAACCCCATGCTCCACAAGGTACATCATTCACGCTAACAGAAGTAATGACAGGGAGAATGGCTAGATATCACAGTAAATTATGATAAAGGGGATATATAACAAAGGCATATGCAGCACATCACACCCCCTGAGGGACCAAGAGACTGCTACTTATTACCCAAATGTCAAACTTGATCGGCCTTATTTATTAGCATGACCAGCACCAGATGAGTACAACCATGCTTTAAAAATACCATGTTTTACAATGCGTTTAATGTTTGAGATGTGCAAAAGGCATGGGCTGCAAACATTAATAAAGAATGGGAGAAAAATACTCCCTTGGAACTCGATAGGATCTGCACCATAACTCAATTGCTAATTGGCCTGATTAGATTCCCTCAATGTAAACCTCCCACTAAAACCTATGTCCATTTGCAAAGGCTCTTACATGTGTAATAGCCAAGCTTAAAGCACGCTACCAAACTACACCAGCACAATCCCAGCTCCCCTAACTCCCAGTCCACGGCTGGATTAACTTCAAAGTCTATTGCATCATGTTAATTCTTAAATATCTATTTGGCATTGAACCAGACTGCTTAGCTTTACTAATAAACTTGTTAACTCAGTGATGTGAGCTTGTCTTGCTTCCCCTAGTAGGTGTACCAGATACCCATCGCCTCCAAAATGTAGCAGCAAATTCCCTTTCATCTGAGTTAAATGGGAAATTTTGTCCACCCTCCATGCAATCATGCAACGACTGCCTGTTTTTCGGAAAACGTTATGTTCGCCAGCGTATGGCATTGGTTCCACTGCAGTGCCACAAAAACCGAGAAGGGGTTTAATTTAGTGCAGCGCTATAATAATGCACGGTTCAAATAATCAAATAATGGCGGATAATCACTAGGTTGTTTGTGGGTAGAGTGATGACACATGGATTGCCATGGCACCAAACTAGAGGTCAGAAATAAAAGAACGCATAAAAGTTAAAGGGTCTTTAACCCCTTGTGCACTCATGACGGAACCACGCCGTCATGAGCCACGGGCGGCGTGTGCTCATGACGGCGTGGTTCCGTCATGCTGCGGCCGTTGGCGGCCGCTCCTCCCACGCGGCACTAATTCCCCGTCTGTGCGGGCCAATTAGACAGTGGGCGGAGTCGTGACGGAACCACGCCGTCATGAGCACAGCTCGCCCGTGACTCATGACGGCGTGGTTCCGTCAGGAGCATGGCGGCGCCGCGCTCACCCTTACCCCCCCCCCCCCAAGCGCTGCGGCGGAATTCGCGCCGCAGCGAAGGGGTTAAATACTCAATCACCCACTTTGTTTAGCGTCTACTATAACACTGTTTACTACTAGGCCTTCAAGACAAACTTCAGTGGGGGAAAAACGAACAGGATATGCTGCCAGAGCAAATACCTAATAGGATAGTTTACAATACAATGTTCATATTTTTTCAAAGGGTGTGCATTCTTTCTACGTCAGGCAGTCCTCTGAGCGGAAAGGTAACATGCTCGCTAAACAAGCAGCCTCAGTTAAGGCTTAAAAATCTAATGGATTAAATCTTTATGGTTTCGTATTTGGTCCAAATTAAATGACATTTTATCCACAAACTTCACTTTTGATATTATACATATATTTTTAGAAGGCTCCTCACCAATATGGGATGCCCATTGTAATGTAAGAAGATTCATAGATTTATGTCTAGCCATCTCCCTTCAAATTATTACAACGAATTGCAGAGATACCTCCAAAATTTCATATCAGGCTTGGTGGAACTTATTATGTCATCATCACCGGCTTGATCGTGCATTCGCCACCTCAGTGCCTTTATTAATAAAAAAGGATTTATTATGGTCACCTCTTACTACATATCTTTCTAAGCATGTTCCCTGAATATTCTTGCCTTCATTTAAAGTACATTTTTCTCTCTTTACTACCTGTTTATATATATATATTTTTTTTTTAACTCCTGTAGATGTTATAGATATTACTTCGGCATGCTTTCTTTTTACTACTCCTTCTTTCTTCTCCCTCTATCTTTTATTTTATTTTCCTTTCTCTCCTCTCTTCTTTTTCTTTCCTCTTTTTATTATAATTTTGTTTTTAAATGCTCTTTTTCCTTAGTATAGTTTTATTCCCGTTAAGGCACTCCTTTTGAAATATGATACTATGTTAATGCTCGTTTTTCTTCATCGTAATTTATTCAATCTGTATTGATGTCTTACTATGCTTACTAATTGCAATAAAGCTCTTTAAACTGAAAAAATGAAATGGAGCTGGCGCACGTAGTGTTATCATTACAATGCTTGCATATGCTGAACTTGTTTTAAATAAAGAATATGACTTGGAAAGCCAAGGCACAAAATGTCACGATAAGTCAGAAGGAAGTTTACAGGAATGGTTTGTGAATGAATGCACAAGTCATCGACTAACATATAGCAGGCTCAGTATCGCACTGTTTCTATCGAAGTCTCGGTAGTCTTTCACTTGTTGTTGAACCTGCGCCTTTGCCAAAGTCTCTCTTGCAAGAGATTACCACTGGTTGGGCTACTCCCGTATCTCAATCGCTACAGCTGATTAGCAGTCATCAGAGGCAGAAAGGTCAGTGCAAGCACTTTGACAGCAGCGTGTGTGGTCAAGGGTCTCGGACACACAGGCTGCAAATCGCAAGTCACTTTATGAGCTTCTTAGAGAATCTCGTTATGTGAACATGATGTTAAACTCCCCTTGTAGAATAACTGAGCAACGCTCGTTCTGATGTTGGCTAGGGAATGCAGTTGAGGGAGTGGTGCCTGGGGACCTTTCTCAGACATAATCAGATAACAAGCAAAGAGAAAGCACAGCACGTTGTGTGCAACCTGACCCACGAGGAATGCAGCTGCCACCCTGCGCACCGCTGCTCGCTCCCGAGAGCAAAATGACGTGGGAGTGAACATTAAAAAGAAGGTGGGACATGCACCCGTCTTTAGCCATTTGCATGCTTTCATTACTGAAAGACACACGCAAAAGCCAATCCTATGTGTGGGAGGAGTCAGACCCACAGAGAGTAGTTTAGAGTGCTTACAAGAAGCCTCGCAGAGCAGCGCATGCGCGCTGGCTCAGGCTGGACCTAAAAAGCCACATGTGTATATTTGTCACTAGTCTGGAACAATGGGTCTGAGTGGGAATTATTGTGTTTGATATGTCTCTCAGCAAATCATCATTGAAATAGACATTAACTACAGCGTCCAAGTCTTACTTGTCCTCCATCCCACTGGAACTATACTCAGGAACTATAGGTAAGGAAAAACTTCCGGACAGTTCTGAGGCGAGAACTCTGTCTTGAAAGCGGAAGAACTGAAAGGTTCATGCAATACCAGTCCTGTGCCTCCCTGCTCTTGATTTCATCATTTTGCAACATTCCTAGGATACTTACAGGCAGGGAGGCTCATACCTGGAGTCCCTTCATAGTTAATCTGCATGATTTGTTAGTGAGTTACTCACCAGCATAGTAATAAATAATAATTCCAGACTTGCGAAGCCTGACTTATCACCCCTAAGGGTATCCAAGCACTGCAGGCCATCGGGGAGATTAAGTGAGATATTGCCCAGAGTCACATGATATTGAGCTGCCGCTGGGACTTGCCCCACGCTCCAGAGTCATGCGTGCTGGCCACTACGCCACACATCTACTAGGACTTGACTCTGCTGGCAATGTATTTCAGCAGCTGTGGAACTCCCTTTACCAGGGGTGACATCTGTTGGCTGCAGCTGAAGATATGGTTTTAAGGTACAAACCATTTATCTGTCTTCTTAGGATTTGGACAAGTCATATTGTCCCACACGGCAAACATATATTGTTGTTACTAGCTACACATCTCCAGGAATGCAAAATCTGAGGGTGTGGTATTTCAGGATGGAGGGAGGCAGTATATGTGTCGGCTCAAGAAGGCTGGTTGTCATGACTGGACAGTAGAGGCCCCTGCACTGGTCACCCTTCTCCCGCTCCTATCCATGGCCTTTAGAACCAGGTTGTTCTTTGTGTTCTGATTCATAAAATACACACTGGTGCAGGGAGGGGCCCACAGTGCTTAGCCTTCTGGTTAAGACCAGGTTAGTTAGGTCGTCCTGTGACCTGGAATAGGGCAGCTTCTTACATCCTTGCTTTCACTTCCAGCACTCTCGCTTAGTTTATAGCAATGATGGAGAACTTGAGGTTATTGCTGGCACACCATGGTATCCAGCCTATGTTTTCATTTACCCGTCTTTCACACCATCAAATTAGAACCTCGGCTCTGATTGATGCTTTCCAGCTTTGCATTATAATTCCATCACCCATGTGTTTAACTTCTCTTTGCAGAGGACGAGCTTGAGCCCATCAAAGACGTTTCGTTATGATAAACTCTTTTGCCTTTCTGCTATATTCCCTACTCACATGACATGACCAGAGCTCAAGATCTGAACTATGGTATTCAGGGCACAACCAGTGAGATAAGAGACACTGGTACACACCATTCTATAGAGCAGTTTATTTTCATCTTCCTTTCCCCTATTTCTCCTCATACGTTTAGAGCCAGGGGACTTTTGTGGGGCAGGCATACCTGAGTTCTGAAAGGAAAGAGAATGCTCTGGAAGGATTAGAGAAAGCCCATTAGAGAGAGATGGCAGGGAGAAGCCTCTTCGGAGGTGGGTGTCACGCATCTTCAGGCGTTCGGCCCTTTGAGAAGCCCTTTATAGTAGGGCCACCCAAGGTCCGTGACAGGAACATGGGGTAGCTGGAGAGGAGGACAGTTGGCTACTGAACTCAATCCTGAGCCAGTGGAGGGTGTTCAGTCAATGCTCTCTCATCCAATATCTCTGAGGGTTGCAGTGACTCTAGACCTGATAAAGGCATGGCGCCGAGGATTCCAGGAGAGCATTGGTCAGGTATGAAAGGAATGTACAACATAGGGCCACCAGTCATGAGGGTGCGCCTAGGCTGACTATTCCCAACCCCTACCTACGTCTTGTATTTCCGATGCAAACATGCAGGTAGAAGACCTGATGTAGGAAACCCTGTTTGTGTCCAGAGGAACCTGATAAATGATCGATTCCCCAACTTAAACCAACAGCCATACACTTCACCCAAAATAATACCTTTTGTTCTCTAGGAAAGAATGCAACCCAGTCTTCAGAAGGCAGGGGGACAAGCAGTGAGAAGTCTTGGAAGCCCAGTGTTAGTAGGAATATAGGGAGGCCAGGGATCCACTACCCTTCCCTGTGAGCATATGCAGACCCGATGCAGCCAACGTGACTTTGAATCCAATATTTGTTGATATGTTGAGTGACTCCTGATTGAGAGGGATCTCCTTGCAGCCGAGTGCAGTGAGTGACTGCACCTGCCTGCAGGGAGATGTATAGGGGAGGTCCATGGGACCCCCCCCCCCCAGAGGGCTGCCTTTAAGAGGTGCACTGAAAGTGGGCCACCTTTTTGTGGCACACTTTCAGGGTACCTCCTAAAGGCATGTTTGCTTCTGCGCTTACGTCAGAAATATGCCACGGGTGCAGCAGCAAAGGGAGTCCCTCATTTGCATGGGGCAAAACTCCCATGCAAATGAGGGAACGCCCTCTCATGATAGCGATGGTGCTACATGTGCGCCAGGGCTATCTGTTTTACAGAAGGGGGCTCACAAGCATCTGTGGCTCCTTCTGTAGTACTATTGTGCACTGGGGCACAAAATAGTGGGTACAAACGCCCGTTGCGCTCCAAGGCCCCAATGTACAATACCGTCCCAGGCCTGTGGAGTACCACTTTTTAGTACCACTTTGAAATGCAGTTCAAGCTTTGAGGGGTATCAGTGCCGTTTATTTGCGCAGAACCTCTTAAGGAATATCTTAGTAACGTACTGTGGTAAATCCAGTTCGATGCCACTGTCTGCCTGGCGTGGCTCTGAGGTTTGTCCAAATGAACCTTCTTGATCGCCATAACTAAAGAATAAAAGAAAGAAACATTTAGTCCTCTAAATTGCACAGCTCAGCAATGTCAATCATGAAATGAAACACAGCCATGGGGAGGAAACCCTAAAAACCATTAGTTACACTGTGCTAAGTCCGACAGGATATCTGTCACATTTGTAATGAGTACCCATCCGCCAGACTATACATCATAGCCTAAGTTACTTATGAGCACATGCTTTACATTGTCTACTAATACTTTTACTTTAAGTCTCTAATACATTTTGTGGCATTTTCATTCTATGGTCATTTATTAATCCTTCGTTTTTGCCATCTACTAGTATATTTTGGTTGTAAATCTTTATTCAGTAGGGAAATGTTTTTGAGGGAGAAACACTATGACACTCTAATCTGTTGATTGGTCTAAGCAGATCTTAAAATCGATGTTCTCAATTTCCAGGTCATTGTCACCATTGAAAAGGGACTGTGTTGTCTGTAAAGTGAATATATTAGTCAGTGTGCATACGTATTGTGTCAGTTAAATAAAATATAGCACTGCATATATAATGGGGCATATTTATAAAGAAATGACGCAGCTCTGTGCTGCAAGCAATTTAGCAGCACCGCGTTGCGTCATTCAAAAAATGCAGGGATGCCCCGTATTCACAAGAATATGGCGCACCTCTGTGTTTTTCGTTGTGCCGGCTCTAAAAAAAGCTGACTAGCGCTCAATGCATAGGTAAAGGGGGCCTGCGCTGCACGGATGATTGTTTATGTGCAGATAGGGACACCTTACTACACTTAAACATTCATTGAAGGCGATTTGCTCCTTCTATGTGTGCTGCAGAATGCAGCACACAAAGAGAGAACACAAAATGAGGAGAATTAAAAGTATTTCTCCTCGGTATGCCACTCTAACGTCTTCTTTTCGATGGCGTTAGTTTTCGGCTGTGTCTCAGATCTACAGATCCTTGTAAATCTGTGGCAGCGTCAAAAAGCAATGGGTGTTGCGGTGGAACGCCCACAGCAACCCCAATGCATGCCCCTTTCATGCAGAAAACTGTGTGAAAAGGTACGGTATTTACAATGCAGCGTTAAGCAAGGCTAAGTGGCTTAGCACCGCATTGTAAATATGAATGAAGCAGGGCATTGCGCCACAGGAGCGTCGTAAAAAGTGATGCTTCTGTGGCACAATGCCCTTGTAAATATGCCCCAATGTTTCTTGAAATGGCACAGCTCTGAAGGCCATGGTCACATGCATGAACACATGTTCGGTAGGCCTTAATCTGGCAGGACTTTCCAGGATTATTTCTAGATCATTTTCCCTATTTTCCTATTGTGAGGGCCCTGGGGTGCCAGTGGGAAATCTCGAGTTACACTGCCTGATGGTCCAGTAAGCATAGTTAATTAAAAGCAGGCCAAACTATCTGTAATTCACTTGAACTCAATATTCAATCCAAAGCATGCCTGACTTTTAGAGTAATGCCATCTAAACTTTGAGAGGCTAGATGAACAAGTTACTTACCTTCTGTATCGCGTTTTCTGGTGGATACAATATCTTTTTTTTTCAAAAAAACGAGTATGTAATAGGGTCTGAGGGAACACACTACCTTCCCGGACTAAGTCCCCCTACTAACAATATGAATACACAGAAGCCCAGGGGTAAGAAAAACCAGATAACAAGAAAAACAAAATTGACCTAAATGTAATAAACCTGCATGAAGGAGACACTAGAACCTAGTGATGAAGTCCTCATAAAGAGGACAAAATCCCATCACCCACCGTGGTGGCATGCTTCATCATTTGGTATCTCCTCTTAACCAAACCTGGTTTGGCTAAGGAGCTAACACTCCCAAGATGTAACTGAGGGAGGAGCTCGCGGATGTTTTAAACTACGCTAATGAAATGAGATCTCCTAAAGATCAATGAGGCTGACCTAAGTTGGGTGAGAACCTAAAGTGCAGTGTGAAACTAAGTGATATAAAATTGACTACAGGAACAAAAAAGGTTTTTAATTGAAAATGTGCCTGTGCCAATGTTAAAAACAGAGTAGTTGCGCGGTCTAAACAAATTAACGAGCGCGCTTATAATCGCCAAGAAAAGGTCAAATACAATATCTGCCTGTGGATTCCTCACCATATGAGGATACCCTGCGCCAGCATTCCGCAGAAGAATTTTTCCTACCTCTCCACGTTGACGAGGACGTCACAATGCTACGGCTCCGCTCGCGATTCCGCATGACATCACCGGAGCCATAAGAGAGCCTCGTCGGCGTGATGATGTCAGTTCCACCCATTTTTTCCGTGCCTCCTAGGCGAACAGGTGGACCGACAATAGATTCAAAGTATACACAGTACACAATATTCGAACAAATACACATAGTGCATAATCAAAAGGAAAGCTAAAGAACATAAGCATTTCCTATAAATGTACCAGATAGAAAGAAGATACAATTTAAAACAACATGTCAAACAAAGCACCCTTTAAGGTATACAAAGGTGGACAACGGGGAGGAGGGTGTGTCAGTGAGGAATCTACAGGCAGATACTGTATCCACCAGAAAAAGCGTTACCGAAGGTAAGTAACTTGCTCTTCTGATGGATACATCTGCCTGTGGATTCCTCACCTTATGAATAGGGGACGCGCTCCAAGAGGTGATCAACTTTAAATGCCCTTCCTGTGTAACGGGGCCAACGCGAGATCGGCACAGACTCCCTGAAGGGTCTTTCAAGTGGGGGCACTCACCGGACAGCCTGCAGACCCGCCGTGAGGGAAACGGCCTTAATAGCGCGAACTACAGCTCCCAGGCTTACACGAGTGGCGCACGCAGGTGACGTCAGTGGCAGGCGTCACCTGCCTACTTCAACCCTGCACGCCTCCCACAGCGCGGGACGCGCTCCAAGAGGTGATCAACTTTAAATGCCCTTCCTGTGTAACGGGGCCAACGCGAGATCGGCACAGACTCCCTGAAGGGTCTTTCAAGTGGGGGCACTCACCGGACAGCCTGCAGACCCGCCGTGAGGGAAACGACCTTAATAGCGCGAACTACAGCTCCCAGGCTTACACGAGTGGCGCACACAGGTGACGTCAGTGGCAGGCGTCACCTGCCTACTTCAACCCTGCACGCCTCCCACAGCGCGGGACGCGCTCCAAGAGGTGATCAACTTTAAATGCCCTTCCTGTGTAACGGGGCCAACGCGAGATCGGCACAGACTCCCTGAAGGGTCTTTCAAGTGGGGGCACTCACTGGACAGCCTGCAGACCCGCCGTGAGGGAAACGGCCTTAATAGCGCAAACTACAGCTCCCAGGTTTACACGAGTGGCGCACGCAGGTGACGTCAGTGGCAGGCGTCACCTGCCTACTTCAACCCTGCACGCCTCCCGCAGCGCGGGACGCGCTCCAAGAGGTGATCAACTTTAAATGCCCTTCCTGTGTAACGGGGCCAACGCGAGATCGGCACAGACTCCCTGAAGGGTCTTTGAAGTGGGGGCACTCACCGGACAGCCTGCAGACCCGCCGTGAGGGAAACGGCCTTAATAGCGCGAACGACAGCTCCCAGGCTTACACGAGTGGCGCACGCAGGTGACGTCAGTGGCAGGCGTCACCTGCCTACTTCAACCCTGCACACCTCCCGCAGCGCGGGACGCGCGCGGGCAGCGCCCGGGCGAAGCCCGGGCCAAGGGCGGGCCCGTCCTTGCCCGTCTGTGCCCGTGTGGGACCGGACCGGGCCTCCCATCGTGGCCCCACCCTATACCCTGTCTACTCTGACCTCCGCGCACGGACTGGAGTAAATCCGCAGGTAATATCTATCATCTTTGAAACAGTTCCGGACTTGACAAACATTGATTGCTCTCACATAAATCACTAGACTGATCTTAAACTAAGTAGATATTGTGTTGTTTACCAGCAGCTAAGCTCCAAAAAGGTATCCTTGAGTATGGGCAAAAGGAAAGCACCGAGTTGTGAACCATCGGAGGGTATGGATATTAAGAAACCAAAGAAACAATCACTTCTAACATACCTGACTGGGGCTATGGGGGCAATAGAAAAACAAATAACCACAGTAGAACAAACCCTAGCAGCTGGCTCACTGACGATTGGAGAAGATAGAGTGGAGGACGGCCAATCTACTCCTATTCAAACCATCACCCCTGTTGTGGTGGCTGATCCCGGAACAGCAGTTAATGGATGTGTTCAACATAGCATTAGTGACATTATAGTGCACAACCACAGCGATATAATCACCTCACAACCAGACAAGGGGAAAAATACGGTTGAGAAACAGCTGGGGAAGTCCGGAAGGGGCACAAGGGAGACAAGTAAGCCAAGGCCACATAGAGGAAAGGAGACTACAGCAAAGAAAAAACACCAAGACTCAGTTATTAGCACCTTACAAACCCTTTCTACACCTCTAACAGCAGTAAACATTACTAAAGAACATATTAAGGGGTGCGATCTGGTCAGTATCCTCTCATCTTTAAATAGTTTAGACTCTTTTGTGAGAGGAGCTGTTGAGGCTATCGGATCAAGATTAGACCGGATCGAGTCCCACGTGGCAAAACTCCTTTCCTGTAACGAAGACAAGAGTATTCTATCTTCTAGCCCTAAGCCTATTAGTAACGGCCTGAATAAAAACAGGAAACCACGACAATTCCAACCCCATACTGACCCCTCAGGCGAAATCCCCACAACTGAAATCAGCAATCAGATCAGGATTACAGAGACACAACAAAACCTAGTTCCTAAGTCCCATTCCGCCATCAACAAACATACCATATTTGCCCCCAAACTAACATCCATAAAGGCACCATCCTCTATACATCTGGATCTTCCTCCAGCCTGCACTCCTTACACAGTGATCCTGGGTAATGTCCCTCACTTACGACTTAATGATCAGGAGACCTGTGAATCATTAAGGAATAAAGCACTACATTGGCTGGGGGACAGAATGGGCGACACTGGTATATTGTTTGAAGAATTCAAGATGATACGCAGAATAGGATGGATTGGAAGATCTAGGAAACTATTCACTGGCGACTATTTGGTATTGACCTTTCGCTCTCCTTGGTTAGTCAAAATAATCTTGGGGTTAGCGGCCAAAAGCACCCTTGAATCAGGAATTAATATACTTCCCTTAGGCTTCTTTTATCGTCCTCCCTCCGAATTGATGAATTCGGCCCACCATCAGCTCACGCCCAACCAAATTTTTAACATCCCTATACACAATCGCTTCAGCGCACTTACCTCGTTAGAGGACCCAGATTGACTACCCCCAATAACAATAAAAAGAACAATGATTCAGGCTGGAAATTCTGACACCAGTGTGTCTATTCCTCCTCAAAGGGGCTCACCTGAGTCGGAGATCGAATCAGCAGTCAGAGTTTACTCTGCTCAGGGGCAACCACAGAACGGAGTAATGCAGGTGGTAATTCCTGCTTCTCTCTGTATCAGGGAGGACACCATGAATTCTATTATGTCTAAATCTGACGCACCAGGATTAGTCTTCCAGCCACATATAACACCCCGGGAAGAGGAAGGAGACATAAATATCACATATTGGAATATATGGGGCCTATATTCCAAAATGCATAACGATCTATTTCTTGATTTTATTAAGAATACGGATATTCTTTGTCTCCAAGAGACTTGGTCGCAAAAAGACATTAACATTAATGGTTTTAAAACATTTCATACACCAGCCTCTCCTTCCATCCATGGAAGACCAAAGGGAGGCCTATGTATATATGTCTCCAATCTGGTGACAGTGAAAAAACTCACATTTGAGATTCCAAACCCTTACTATCAAATTCTTACTCTTACAATGGATAGGAATGACACCTTAATACTCGTGAATTTCTACAATAACATCCCAAAAGAGAATGAATTTGAAGTTATCGATCAACTTAGACAAGTGGTATATAAAATCCAGATGGCCAACTCAGGAAATACTCAAATCATCTGGGGGGGGGGGACTTTAACGTTAACCTGTGCCCCAATAGTAACAATCATACATGTGGCTTGAATGACGAGGAAAACTGTAACCTAACTCACTTTCCTCATAACATCCTTGGGAGCGCTCTGAACGAGACCATACTTATGTTGAATTTGAGTTTTGCAAATGAATTAGTAACTCCCCCAGTTGCCTTTTCACCAACTTATAATGGGAGAGGGACAGGTTCGGTGATAGACTATATTCTGGCATCAAATAACCATGGGAATAGGGTAAAGCAATTCATTACCCACAAGATCGCTATTAGCGATCATTTCCCACAAACTTTAACAATTAAGAAGAAAAATTTCATCTCCTACAATAAATGTAAAAAGAATAAATTACACCACACCTGTCCTAACCTCACTATTGATAGGATGAATGGTTACTCTTTGAAATGGGAATTAGTTGATCCAGATACCATTACATCTTCCGTAGTGGCTAAGGCTCTACCCCATATTCTGTCTTCTCTGAATGAGAATTCATCGCCCTCGTCCATCCTAGAAAGTTTTAACCATATCACTGCAATAATAAAAAGCTCCATGTCCGTAGAGAGGAAAAAGGGTGACCTTAAGAAACCAAGATGGTTTGATACTAATTGCACGAACGCTTACCGCACATTAAAAAAAGCGATCCATAATAGGGATAGAGATGGTCCAGCTGTTCAACAGGCAAGGAAATTATATAACCAGGCTATCGCGACCAGGAAAAAGACAATGAAATTTTCCTTGTGGGAAGACCTACACAGGGCCAGTAACCAGAATGATAGTAAGGCATTCTGGAAAGTAATTAGGTCTCCATTCCTTCTTTCCGATAACTCTCCCTCCATAGAGATTGCGATAGACGAGGCCCAATGGGTGAACCATTACACAAAAGTTTTTGGCCTTTCAGAGTCGATAGACACTACAGCCATGTTACCATCATCCGTACTTGTACGTAACACCTCTCTCCCCATAGAGATATCCTTCTCTCTTGATGAAGTTTTGGTAGCATTAAACGAAAGCAAAGGTTCCAAGGCCCCAGGACCTGACGGGGTCCCTGTAGATATTTATAAACACAATACAGATCTCTGGGCCCCAATTTTGACTCGCGTAATTAATGCAACCTCTTCACAGGGCCTTATTAATAGCTGGTCAGAATCCATCATGGTCCCTATTTTCAAAAAGGGTTATAGACAGGATCCTTCCTGCTACAGACCAATTTCACTCCTAGACTCACTAGGTAAAGTAGCAGGAAGGATCCTTCTTTCAAGGTTACAAACTTGGGCTACAGATAAGAACATACTGTCTGATCTACAGTTTGGCTTTAGGGAAGGTCTGGGGACAATAGACCAGGGGCTTAACCTAGCTATTCTGCTGGGTAAATATACGAGGGCGAAAAGAGGGAAACTTTACCTAGCGTTTGTCGATCTCTCTTCGGCCTTTGACTGCGTTTCTCATGGGAAACTATGGCATACCTTAAAAGAAATGCAAGTAGAAGAACCCCTAATAGACTTCCTGAAGGCTCTCTATAGTAACGCTTCAGCGCGAGTCCGATTTGGTAGAGCGGGTGAATGCACCTCCTCATTCAAAGTTCTTAGAGGGGTAAGACAGGGGTGCGTCCTGGCTCCATTCCTTTTCACACTATATACTAATGGTCTTGAGAAGGCCTTATTGGAAGGAAGTCAGGACGTTCCCCAGGTTCAACAAGATCTGGCCCCCAGATGCATACCAGCACTGCTTTATGCGGACGACGCCGTTATCTTAGCTAGGACCCCCTTAGCCCTACAGCAGGCATTGGATCTGTACAATAAATATATGCAAGATATTGATCTAAATATTAATGCCTCAAAAACTTTTGTGATGAAATGTGGTAAAGGCAGCAAAAAGGGTAAAGATATCTATTTAAATGGGAGCAAACTGGCTACCACATCCACTTACTCATATTTGGGAATTCTCGTAGATGACAAGGGCCTATGGGGCCAAGCAATCACATTAAGAAAACTTCATTTTATCAGAGCCACTACTGCCCTTGTTAACTTTGCTCAAAAACTAGGAAGAAGACCGCCCCTGGAATTGATAAAAATATATAAGGCAAAATGCATGAGTGTAGCAACATATGGGGCAGGGATATGGGGTCATCGGAATGTTTCCGAACTGCAAAAAGTGGAAAATGCTTTCTTTAGATATCTATTGGCGGTTCCGGCTTCTACGTCTACCTATGTCTGCCACGCTGAGTTGGGAGTTCCTCACATTACGGATATTATAAAAATCCAACCCCTAATTCTGTGGCATCGTATCTGGAAGTCAGAGACAAACTGCTTTAATCAGGCAGTACTTCAGGACGCTCTCAAATTGGACTATTGCCTTGACATAAAATGGATCAAATATGTGAAGGATTTTATGACAGACATTGGTAACCCTGAATATTTTAATAATCCTCTTTCCATGTTAGCTATTGCAAGGAAAGATTTTAAGAAACGCTGCATGAACCACATGGAGAGCCTGAGATTCGCGAGTGAAGCTACAAAACTGTCTGTGACCCACAATCTCATGATATTAACTTCATTTGGCATGCAACCATACTTACAAAAATCTGATAAAAGATACGACAGATTTGTTCTCACTCGTTTTCGATTGAACATTTTCCATAGGCTGGTGACATTTCCAACTGTTAACAATTGGTCAAACGAATTACCACACTGCCCATGCGATTCTGTTTCCGAGCAATCAACCATTCATGCTATTTTATTTTGCAAATTTTATGAAGAATTGAGAAAGAAATGGATAAAACCAATTCTTAAAATTTGGGGCATTCGCCAATGTCGCCCAGCATTTTTGGCCCTCCAATGTCTCGATAATGACTGCATAAATTACAATATCACTGCCTTTTAAAAAAATCTGATTAAATGTCGAAACAATATTGACTTAGGTACATCGTGATTAGAGCAAATATAGAAGAACGCCAGACATATGATACCAAACGTTGTTTTGGTTTTATCCCCCAAAGCATCATAATAACGCATTAGGGGGCGATTGTATCTTCTTTCCTGCCCTAAAGTCGCAATTTAATCCCACTACTCTAATAAAATGAATGCTAAATATGGGATTAATGTTTCGTATACTTATCATTGTTATCGCCCACTCATTATTTTTAATTGCCTATTTATTAAAATGAAATGTTGGCCTTCCGCGCCCACTTGCTGCTATTTTTGTGTCTATATTAACTGGAACCATGTAAATGAGCTTTTTCCTACACATGCTCTGTACATATATTTTTATAAAAATTATTTGTTTTAAATGTATTAGATGACCTGTTAAATTGTACATGCTTTTATGGATCGAAATTAACTTTCCGAATAAAGCTTATTTTGAATTGAATTTGAATTTGAATAGATTCCCACAGCAGTCCTGCTTCCGGAGTAGGGTGTCCACCCTTCTATACCAAAAAGTCCTGCAAGACAGAGCGCGCAAACTGGCCCTCCCTCCTCATTTCGGAGTCCATGCAATAATGCTTTGCAAAAGTGTGGAGGGAGGCCCAAGTCGCGGCCTTACAAATGTCCAGTACAGGAACACCTCTGGCCAAAGCAGAGGTGGAAGACTTGGCTCTAGTAGAATGAGCTCTAATACCCTCAGGTGGTTCCTTACCATTAAGGGTGTAGCAGATCTTGATACACAAGATGATCCATCTGGATAGAGTGCACTGTGCACAGCCTTACCTTTCATGCGTCCAACGTATCCCAAAAAGAGCTGATCGTCCATACGCAAGTCAATTGTCCTGTCCAAATAAAAGCTCACCGCTCTTTTAGTGTCCAGGCGGTGAAGTCTCTCCTCCTCCTTGGAAGAGTGAGGGGGAGGATAAAACACAGGGAGAGTTATGGACTACCCCAGATGAAAGGGAGTAATTACCTTAGGCAGAAAAGCAGCCCTGGTCCTGAGGACCATCCTTTCAGCATGTATGGTCAAAAACTGGGGTTTTGAACTGAGAGCTTGAAGCTCACTCACCCTCCTTGCTGAGGTAATAGCCACCAGAAAGACTGTTTTAAAAGACAAAAGCCTCAAAGTACAGCTATGTAAGGGTTCAAACGGGGAACCCATCAAGAAAGTTAAAACAAGATTTAGATCCCATTGGGGCATAGCAAAGGGAGTAGGCGGAAACCTATTGGTAAGGCCCTTTATACATCTCAAAACAATAGGAGACTTAACTAAAGATGGCTGATCAGGCAAACACAGGAACGCCGATAAGGCCGACAAATAACCCTAATCTGTGGCCACAGCACAAGCCAAGAAAAGAGCAAACCGAAGAACATCTGATAAATGTGACTTTAAAGGATCAATGGATCTCTCTCCACACCATTTAACAAACTCAGACCATCTATAGGAATAAATTGACTTAGTGGAGTGTCACCTGGATGATAAGATAACATCCACCACATCCCGTGGGAGAGAGAAGGAACTCAGGTTGCCCTGTTCAATCTCCAGGCATGAAGGTGCAGACTCTGGAGGTGGGGGTGTAGAACCTGCCCCTGCGACTGCGAGAGGAGGTCTGCCCTGAGAGGGAGACGGAGCGGAGGGTGCAATTAGAGGTGAAGTAGATTTGTGTACCACACCCTTCTTGGCCAATCCGGGGCAATCAATATGACTTGAGCCCGGTCTTCAGTGAATCTTCCTCAGAACCCGAGGAATCAAGGGTATGGGAGGAAACCTGTAAAGGAGTTGTGAGCTCCAATCCAATTGAAACGCGCCCCCCCCAGCGCTCCCTGCATCGGATACTGGAGACTGCAGAACAACGGGCAGTGCACGTTCTCTTGGGTGGCAAACAGGTCCAACCGAGGAGATCTCCACATCTGTAAAATGTGATGGACCACCTCCGGATGAAGCCGCCACTCGTGATCGGCCGAGTAATGCCGACTGAGAATGTAAGCACAAACATTCAGCACACCGGCTAGATGATTTGCAAACACACAAATCTGATGGTCCTGAGCCCAGGACCAGAGTCGCAGAGCCTCTCGACAGAGACGATATGACCCTACACTTCCCTGTTTGTTGATGTACCACATCGCGGTAGTGTTGTCCGGCAGGACCTGAACCAACTGACCGCAAAGGGAAGGAAGGAAAGCCTTTAGTGCCAAACGTATCGCCCGCAATTCCAGGAGGTTGATGTGAAGTAACCTTTCCTCTAGAGACCAAAGACCTTTGACCTCCAGATCCCCCAGATGAGCACCCCACCCTAGAGTGGAGGCATCCGTGATCACTGTGGCCACCGGTGGAGGAGGTTGAAAGGGCTTGCCTTGAGACAGGTTGCCCTGCACTCTCCACCAAGTCAGCTCCGCTGCAGCGTCTCTGGAGATTCTGACTGACTCCCTGAGATCTCCGTTGTGTTGAAACCACTGTCTGCAGAGGCACCACTGGATCGCCCTCATGAGCCAGCTCGCATGACTGACCAACAGAATGCAGGAAGCGAACAGACCGAGCAGGTGAAGGACCTTCAGGACCGGAACAAACGCTCCATCGTAAAACAAATGAATCATCTTCTGAATGTCGAGAATTCTTTGTGGAAGAGGAAAAGCTTGACACGCGGTAGTGTCCAGTACCGCCCCTATGAACAGGTTGCGCTGAGAGGGCACCAGGTGAGATTTGGGCACATTGATTGAAAAACCCAAGTTGAACAACAGTTGAGATGTTGCTCGCAGATGATGAAGCACCATCTCTGGCGCCAGTCGTCCATATATGGGAAAACAAGAATCCCCGACCTCCTGAGATGAGCTGCCACCACTGCCATCACCTTTGTGAAGACTCGAGGTGCAGTAGTAAGATCAAACGGGAGGGCCGCAAACTGGTACTGCTGCGACCCTACCGTAAAACGGGGATGTGAAAATACGCATCCTGTAAATCTATTGCCACCATCCAGTCCTCTTGCTGCAGCGCCAGAAGAACCTGAACAAGGGTCAGCATCTTGAATTTCTCCTGCTTCAGGTAAAAATTCAAGACCCTGAGGTCCAGAAGCGGATGTAACCTGCCGTCCTTTTTGGGGATCGGGAAATACCAGGAGTAGCATCCCTTACCCCTTTCCTGCTCTGGAACCACCTCTATCGCACCTTTTTGTAGTAAGGCAAGGACCTCCTTCTGTAGAACAAGCAAATGGTCCTTTGAACAAAAACCTTGGCAAGGAGGGTAAGGAGGAGGAAATTCCCGAAAAGGAAGGGTGTACCCATTCTCTACAAGGTTATAAAATCATTTCTGGAAATAGTTTTAGGATGAAAGTAAGGTTTTAGCAATGAGCATGTATGTTTAAAATGTGGAAGGGAAGTGAGGGAATTTTTTAGGCAGTAAAGGAAAGAACTTCATTAATCGAGAAGGGAGTTAATAAACAACGTTCGATTTTAACCCATAGGGGTGTGAAGAGAGAAGGTTCCAAAAGGAGCCAATGAGAAGCTTGTTTTAAACAAAAAGCTTTGTGATATTACCGAAAATCTGGAAAGTTTACTCCATCAACAAATCTCCGTTTCCTTAGGTGAGATAAAGAAATTCTGGATTTTTTGTTTTTCCATAAAAACTTGGAAAGAAGAGAATCTATTTTTTTTTAAAAAGGTGACAGGAATGTGGACTGGAATCATAGTAAAATAGTATAATAGAATTGGAGTAATCATCATCTTAATAGAGTCAAGACGACCCCACCAAGAAAGAAAAGAGGATTCCAAGACGACAAAAGTTTGGAAATACGATCAAGAGCAACAGTCATTTTTATTTTAACAGAATCTGTAATAGAGTTAGAAAACCAAATACCAAGATATTTGATTTCTGAACTGTTCAAGTGAAAGCCTGTAGACTTAAATTGTTGTTTAAGACAAAATGTTGTAATTGGTAAATCTTCTGTTTTATCAGAATTAATTTTGTAACCGGAGACTGCAGAGAAATCGGAGATTTCTTGTAGTAATGAAGGGATGGAGGAGTCCAGATTAGAAATGAAGAGTAGAATATCGTCAGCATAAGCATATAATTTCAGATGATGATCCCCATATGGGAAACCAGAAATAGAGGAGTTGTAGCGAATACGAGAGAGAAAAGGTTCAAGAGATAGAACAAATAAAAGGGGAGATAATGGACAACCCTGTCTGTCACCACGATGAAGTGGAAAGTACGACGAGATTTGGCCATTAACGATGGTAGAAGCATATGGAGTAGAATATAAAAGAGAGACAAGAGAAATAAAGTTAGCACCAAATCCATGCCAGCGAAGAGATTTAAATAGGAAGGACCAGTCTACTCTATCAAAGGCTTTTTCTGCATCGATGGAGATAGCCGCAAGAGGAAAAGGTAAAGTGGAAGCTTTGTTTAGAACATTAAAGAATAAACAGGAGTTGTCAGAGGTTAGTCTACCCTTGATAAATCCACATTGTTCTGGGCCTATCAAATGAGGAAGAAGGGATTCAAGACGTAATGCTAATAATTTGGTGAAGATCTTATAATCAACATTTATCAAGGAGATGGGACGATAGATTTTGCAAAATTTGGGATCCTTACCATCTTTATGAATAAGGCAAATAGAAGCCTCCATAAAGGTACCACTCGCAGTGCCTGTGGAGGAGAAATGTTGAAAAAGTTTAAAGAGTTTTGGTATTAACAGATTAGAGAAGTGGCGATAGAATTAAACCGAGAACCCATCCGGACCCGGGGATTTGTGCAACTTTAAGGAATTCAATGAATAAGAGATTTCCTGAAGTGAAGGATCTTTTTCAAAAGGAGCAAAATCTAAATCCAAAGAAGGAGGAGGAGGAATAGTACTAAGATGATCATCAATTTGTGACACAGATGGGGGAGTCTCAGTAGTATAGAGATCATAATAAAATTTAGTAAACTCATTTAAAATATCCTGATCCTTGAAAAGAATTTTACCATCTGAGGATTGAATAGAGTCAATGAATGTTCTTTCTTTTCTGGATTTTAGATATTTAGCAAGAAGTGAACCAACCTTATTGCGACCACCATATAATCTGGCGCTACTATGGAGTAAAGTGAAGGATGCATTGTCTGTTGAAATTTTATTAAAATCCATCTTTGCCCGAATAAGTTCTTGGAGGATGGAGTCCGATGAGGAAGTATAGAACTGATGTTCTAATTGTTTGATAGAAGCTAATAAAGCCTTGTGTTTAGTGGAGGTCTGTTTCTTCTTATTAGAGACAAAATCTATAAAGCTATCCCAGACTGAGACTGGGGATATAGAAGAGTCGTCATTTATAGAAAATAATTCTTAGCAAAAGAAGTGAAGGAAGAGGAGAAAGATGGATCTTGTAAAAGATCATTATTAAATCTCCATCTGGAAGATTTAGAACTAGCAGGGAGTAAATCAAAATCAACAACCACTGGAGCATGATCTGAAATCAGAATGGGCTCAATCGAAGAGGAAATAAGGTTCTGGGCCAAGGGGTTTAGAGAGAAAAATATAATCAATCCGGGATAAGGATCCATGTGGAGGGGAGAATAAGGAAATTTCTGATTGGTCTGGATTACATAGCCTTTAGGCATCAAGTAAATGGGTCTGAGATATAGTACCAAGAAATTATTTATGGGTTTTATCGGGCGTAAAACGTACTTGGGATTTACGATCAATAAAGGGGTCCATAATCTGATTACAGTCACCTCCAAGTATAAAAAATTCATCCTTATATTGAAAAAACTTGTCTGTAATGGTGGGCCAAAAAGTGGGATCGGGTTGAGTAGGACCATAGAGATTAAATACAGTGAGAGGAATATTATCGATTAATAACTTGACCAAAATCCATCTACCATCCGAATCAATATCTTGAGTTACAACAGAGCATTTCAACTTTTTATGACAGAATAATGACCCCATTCTTCTTCGTATTTGTAGGAGATGTCAAAACAGAACCAACTCAATTACGCTTAAGTTTGAGAGCTTCAGTTTCAGAGAGATGAGTTTCCTGTAATAAAACTAAGTCAGGCTTATATGAAGCTAAATGTGAAATAATTCTCTGTCTCTTTATAGGATTATTAAAACCTTTTACATTCCATGTAATAACTCTGAATATAGAAGAGTAACATTATATATACAGTAAGAAACGTTGAAAATACAAATGAGCATAAAATTAAGGTGAAGCCAAGAAGATAGTTTAAAAGAAACATGATGAAGAAAAATCCACAAGATATAATAAATAGATATAGAAGGGAAGAAATAAAAGAGGCTGCAAAGAAATTAAGACTTTAGAGTCAGCAAATGGCAAAATAAGGAAGAGCAAATGAGATGGAAACAAGGAAAGGGGATAGGGGAAATAATCAGATGAAGAAAGAGGGATAGAATATCCAACAGAAAACAAAGAGAGAAAAAGAGAGAAAAGGGAAGGACTCAAAAGAGTCACGAGGAGTCAGTACATATCCAAAAAGGATGACTGAAAAAACATACCTGAGGGGGACAAAAAGAGACACACTGGGGCAAGAACAACACACGAAAAGATGAACCACTCAATCATGGGGAGCTCGGCCACACCAGGACTAGGGAGTAAGGGGAAACGGACCAAATGTTGTGGAAATAAACAGATGAACCCGTATGAATATACAAAAAAGAAACATTAAACATTAGATAAAGCAGGAGAAAATTCCGTATTGGCTAATCAAATATAGACTAAGAAAACATGTATGAGAAACAAATGGAATTTAGTAATACAGCAATTAGACTAAGAGGAAAAATAGAAGAGATATATAAGTAAACCGAGAGTGCAGTAAATAAACATGTAACAAACTATTAGAAGGGACAGCAGAAACCATGTTACAAGTAGAACCATTCTAAATAATCTACACTAAACAGACGAACAGCAAGAATGAGAAGACGTTGACAGGAACCCTGTAAAGGAAAAAGATTAAGTAATCAACCATTTGAAGAACCAGCAGTATCATTAACATTGGGATTGTGGATATGAATAAAGTTCTTAAGTTCCGCAGGATCTTGAAAAGACCATGTTTGGTTTTGGTAAGTCGCTTTAAAAATGCAGGGGTGAAACAGTCCATATCGAGCGCCAAGAGCTCGGAGAGGTGCACAAATATTCATGAACTCCTTCCTTCTGGTTGCCGTAGCATTAGAGACATCTTGAGAAAGTAGTAGATGGCATATCCAAGCGTTTCGGTAGAAAGGAGGAGAAAAAAGAGACAGGGTCGTCACCCTCCAAAGTTTCCGGAAAACCATGTATATGTAGGTTATTCCACCTGTTTCTGTTTTCTAAATCCTCAGTATGTTGTTGAAGGCTGAGGATCGTTTTCTCTAAAGAAGAAATTATTTGAGAGTTTCCTTGAACCTCTGAGAATTGTTGTTCCATTGAAGCCACTCTACTTTCCATTGTAGACCATTTTTCCTCAAGAAATTGCATTTTACTATTAGTTTTCTCCACAAACGGGCACAAGGCACGTATCTCCTCCAAGAGCAACTCCATAGAAATGGGAGATGACGCTGTGTCAGGAGATGGAGGGTCATGCTTCAAGCGCTTAGATGAGGAAGTAGATGGAGAGGATTTATTTGAAGTAGATTGTGATGGGGAATTGCGATTGGAAGCTACTCCAGCCATCTGTCCTGTAATAAGAGAAGAGTCTGATATTGAGGAAGAGGGAGGATTTCCCAATGGAATATGTTTCGAAGATACAAAAACAAATGTTGGTTTGCGCAGCCTTCCCATAAATATCTGTCTCTCAAGAAGAACAGTAAACATTGCATGAACTTATTGGCAGCCATGATTTCTAAACTTTCCAGAAGAGCTACCACTTGGCATGACTGACAGCTTCATGAAGAGAAAAGAGTCAGACAGAAGCAAGTAGTACCAGCAAGTTGCAGGACAACAGGAATCAGAAGAGTAGATATATTAATATTGTGATAAAGAAAAGGAAATGCAGCCGTACTCATTGAAGAAGAAGATGAAAATTCCAATCATTCCACACAAAACCTGAGGTAATGTTTGAAACAGGCAATGAGTCAGTCAAATGATGGGATTCACTCACCAGACAAAATGGCAGACATTTTGTGATGCAAGAGTCATGCGTCGCGCTGCACAGAATAGAAAAATCCTCATTTGAAAAAGGTGGTGTGTACATTTAAAAGTCCAACTGTAATAAACAGGAATGTTGAAGTCCCAAATATGCCGAATGCATTTTTGCCGATATGCGTCTAAGATGGCGAGCACTCTGAGGAAAGTACATCGGCGGTAGAAGAAAGGAAAATAAGCGCGGCATGTTCCGGCTTCAAATGCGGGCAGTCTCCAGCGAAAAACAGCATGGGAAGTGCATCGGCGGGTCGCAAGCAGGTCCCGGTACTGCGGAGCTATTCCCTCTGGCGGCCATCTTATCCGGCACCGTCGCCACGCCCCCGTTGTGGTCATATCTAAATTAGTCAGACAGTTCCCCGGTGCTGACAATTAAGTGCTGATGCTGAGCACCAGAAACTACCGACTCAAATTAAGCACTGGTATAAGTCACTCGAGATCCTGCTAACAACCTGTGTCAATCCCATATGGATGACATGTGGAGGTTAGTGGGCAGAATAGTGCATGTGTACTGTTTCAGTAGCAAAAGAAGTCAAACAATTACACTTACAGACTGAAACAGACTGAAAAAAAACAAATGTAAAGAAACCAGTGAATCTGACCTTTGGAATTAAGCTGGGAACAGTAATGCAATGACACAACTCCTAATGTAAATGCTGAATAATATTTGTTTGGTGTTAGTTTCAAAGAAAATATTTTTTTATGTAGAGTTTTTTCCCCACACCAAAAATAGTTTCTTCAAAAGTAAAACAACACAGATAATTTCGAGCACTTACATACTTATTTTTGATCTCATACTTCGAGTAACCATTTACTTATACTGTAGGATGTGTTGCTTTTATGGAGCAGAGCCTGCTTTCCCAAGTGATCTCTATAGTAACCAAATAGTTTGTGCTACTTGGTGAAAACAAATTCAACAATACATTGGAATCGGAGGAGAAATGATACTTCAAATATCCAATAGATGTGTATGACAAAGTATGGCAGCAATGTATTAGGATATCTGAACCAAACAAAATAATGCCTCAAGTGGGCTGACCCAATCCTTACTCTCTGTATATAGGAAGCAATAGGTGAAGTAGACAGCTGTGCTGTCAAGCCAGGTTTAATAAAACAATATGTTAGAGTCTAACCACCTCTGCTGGGGGGGGGGGGCACATTTAAAGCTTACCATCACTTCAGCAGACTTTTCCATATAAGTGGATACTGCCGCCGCAGCGCTTTTGGGGGAGTCCCTGGTGGCAACAGGCAATGGTGACATGGGTGAAGCTTGTCACTTGTGTGGACATAAATTATCCGAGCAGTAGCAATTTCCAGCACCCTCATAGCAAATATCACTGACACACTGGGAGTTAATTTCCAACGCATGAGGCTATTCACCCAGCTCTCTCTCCAGAACCACTGTGGTCTCAACAATCTCAATTGCAGCCCAGATCAGAAAGAATGCTGGTGGAAATGGTACCCGATGGGCTGCCTTAAATTGGACAACATATCCAAACTAATTTCCACCATATCAGGTCTGCTGATGTTGACCACTGAACACCTCATATTCGTAAAAAATTCTCAGGCCCCACTATTAGACTATAACTTTAGGTAAATATTAATCATAAAATGAGCTGCAACTATCACAGATGTGCCGGTCTCTAATACATGATTCCTACACTACTATTTGGATCACAAGCTTTGGTAAAAATTCTAAAATATAATGTTTGTGGATGTTTCAATTTTTGTTTTTGAATTGATTTTTTAAATGTTCCCAATATGGAGATGGTAAACTTCTGTGTTAAAATGTTAAGCATATTGTAAAATCCTGGATTGTGAGGAGGAAGGCTTACTGTACCTGGTCAGGGTTTGCGTAGCAGCCTCTCTGTGGGACAAAAGGAAGATGTGTTAGTTTGCACAGTTGGCAACGTAATCGAGATAAACAAGTTCTTGCCCTTGCAGTGTCAAAATATATTGTCAGAAATTGCTGTTTAGCGAAATTAGGTTCCATTAAACTGTTCATATTCCCTAAAGAAATTGACATATAGATATGACCAATCCTCTAATTTGTATTCAGAATTATAGAATGCTGTTGGTTAATTAAACATAAGAGGATTGTGCCCCAGATAAAATGCTTTCAGTGCTGCTGTCCCATTATTATAAAAGTGTCTCCCAAAACAAGGAAGGAAGTTGTAATGGAAATCAGGTGACCAAAGTTTTAAAATCTTGGACTGCAGTGTCCACATGTATCTAATTTTGTAAAGTGAATCCTAGATCACAGTTGTGCAAAGGGTACAGGAAGTGTGGGAAAGGGCATCAAAATACTTGATTTGCATCGAAGGGATGGAGAAAGGAAAGATGTCAACATAAATCATTTTTCATGAAAAGGAATCAGGAGCAAGAAATATATATTTTTAAATCCTCTAATTTCTTAACATTATGTTTGTAGAATCTCTGCATTGAGGAAACTGCAGATTTAGGTGTCAGTGAAAAAAGGCATACAACTATATATATATATGTGAATGAATATCATAAATTTCAATGTGAATGTTCAGAAATTTAGAGGTAACTCAAATATTCTCCTTTGAGTTTTAGTAAATTGTGTGAACTGTCTCATATTTCTGCAATGAAAAGGTGTTGCAATTAGAATTAGAGTATGTGGATTGTGTGTGTCTTTCTTTTGGTTTGCATTATATGGTTAAAAGGAGCCTTGGTTTACAGAAACCTTTTTCTCTGATATTTGTTGAGACTCTTGCAAATTTCTGTCCAGATTTTTTTCTTTTATTCTTTTGTATTCTGGCGTAAGCACCTTTTTTCTGCTATAAATATCCTCAGCTATCTGGACCTTATACCATCAATTCTTCAAAATAGTACAATGAGAAGTACAGCGATCGACGGAGTGGGCTTTGGGTGAGCCTTTTTGAGCCCTTGGCTTTGATTTCATGATATCCCATTGCTTGGCTCGGCTGTCCATCAAGGTCATTTCATTTCTCGGCTGGTTACATATTATCATTTGTGTTCCCATTGGGTTTTGGCAATGGGGATCATGCATTCTATCAGTTGAACTACAAATAGGACATGAGCTAGAGTGCGTAGTTTGCTGACATGACACTTGAAATTCAGTTTTATATTTTTTGTATCGGATGCGCTTGCTGCTTCAATGGCTTAGCCTATCGTAAAGTCAGAGTGCTATTCACTCATTACCTTGTGCATTACGTTTTTTAATAACATGTTGTTGTATTTTTAGATTTTTTGTTCATGACATAACGATGTGTGCAAGTAGGCTTTCTTAATGATGCAACAACAATACTGGTCACTTGTCAAAAGTTCAATGCAATAGTTTTCTGTACAACGCAAACCTAATCCTTTGACTTCTCTTCATAGCACTCTTCTTTGAGGGTACAGTTTAACTTTGATAAACTCTAAATCACCCCACAATCATTCTATGCATGTGTATAATTCCAAATGCCCATAGACATCCAGAAATTCACAATTATAGGTAGAATAACAGCCACTGAAAAGTAAAGTGAACAGGTGGTGGTCTGTACACAACCTCTGTCACGGCTCTATGTGGCCCTTGCAGAGCTTGGTATTTCCAAAGTGAAGCCTGCATTTAAGGTAGGCTGAGATGAGCGCAGGTGCGAGACTGAGTAAGGTTTAAGGGAAAGAGCAATTACGTCATTCCCCAGCAGCATCTACACTCTCCCACCACTAACTTAAATTTTAGAGGTGAGAGGAAGGGGTTTAACTGCCCCAGAGGGAGAGAAGTCCTCAAAGTCCTCCACAATATGTCTCTTCTCCATCTTATTATAGCTGAAGCATATTGGCAGCCAGGACATATTGAACAGGAAGGCTCCCTTAATGTTATTTTTCACCATCAGCCAATTCCTGGCTATGAGAGGAAAATGAAGGGAAGCTGCTGAGGGACTAGTGTAAGGACTAAATGTTGGTGGCTTCACTATATAATTTTCCACCCTAGTAGTCACTAATCAGATTCCTACTTGCCTGGGATAGATTAGGTAAAGGCTTAGGGAATGTGAACAGGGCTATTGGTGGGTTCTTCATACTTTATTTTCCAGGGTAAGCAGACTCAGCCTTCTAGACCATCCCCTTCCTTCTCTGAGCCCAATGAGAAAATCCTAAGTGCCATTGGGAGAGTGCTGTTCTGCCCCTGCAGAATATCAGAAAAGAGAAGAGAGATAACTGATTGGCTTAGTCCTGCATCATTCCTTGTATAACGGCCCCCTCATTTTGACTCCAAAATTGAACTGCAGTTGATTACCTATCTCTTTTTTTTGTTAAAGTTTTTTTAGTGTAGAGTTTCAAAGTCAATCCACATCTGACGTATCCCCTTTTGATCATTTGTCAAGGAGTCATTGGTCTTTTATGTCCGAAGTGCAAAACTGTGCATGGAAATTATACATAATTTTAGGTTTAGCTGTTTCTTGAATGAAAACCTGTTTTCCTAGTGATTGAAATACTGGTATAATTCTCTGAAGCTTCCATTGATATTCCACAGGGGCCTGAAACAAATCTCAACTGACAAAAAATGAAAATTCCACCAATGTGATTGGTTTAGAAAGTTGTGCAGCTTAATACACCACCAGACAGAAAATTAAATTGAAATATAAATGAGTGACCCGTGGATCATTACTGAATCAGCCAATCAATATCCAATTTGTTCAGTTCAGGAAAGGATATCTGAAGTATGAATGATGCAGATCATTTCTTCCAGCTGCTTGTTCGGGTAATTCAAGTATGCCAAGATTTTTGCACTGTACTCTGTTTTCCATGTTTTCAAGTTTTTCTCTCAGATCGCACTTTATATTCAATACTTGCTATTAAATATTAGGTGTAAGATCTACCAAATTGCCAGTATACTCCTCCACTTCTTGTACTCGGGACCCAGGAGAGTCCATCTGTCTTGAAATATTACATAATGCTGCTTGAGTTTTTAAACGGGCTGTTCGTATGGCAGCACGCTCTTTTTTATAATCTTCCCAGAAAGAACTAAGCAGGTCATACAGAGATGCCAATACAGGCTGAAAAGCTAGTAACTGCTAAGAAGCTGGGTCTGGATCTTTTCTTAAATCTGTCCCAGCACTTCTACCACCCACCTGGTAGAACTGTTGTGACATATAAACCGTGCTGAAAATATTAGAAGTACTGTAACTAGTAGGCTGCATTAAGCCTATGGAAGGGCTGCGCCAAGACAGAAAATCCTCTTCAGACTGATAGCCATGGTTTGTCTCTGGAGCATTGGTTTTCACAGGAATAACTTTATCTGTGATACCCCCCAGCACATAACTAGTTTCTTCAGTTTTTTCCACTGTGTTTCCCAGATCAATATTCTCTTATTTGCTGGAGTTATCTTCTATACCTGACCCATTTTCTGAGGCATCAATTGTGGGGAAAAAATTCTGCTATCCCAGCTTAATCAGTAGATGGTTAGCTAGATGCCGAAGCAGCCTGGGGTTGATAGGATGTTATCTCTCCTAGTGTCTGACATGATTGAGCTTCCTGCCTGGTGTTTATGTCATTCAAAGATTCTTGATTATTCACAATTTCTCTCTTCCCCTTATAACTCCCTGATAAGGCTGTGTTTGTATTGGCCACTGCTCTCCCAACCACTGTGTGGAGTCCTTCTTCTTCCATCTGATAGCCGAGGCAGATGTTGCCCTCATCCCCCTCACCCTTCCAAGAGCACTGACTTCGCAATTGTAAGCCTGAGCCTGGTTTTGTGCATTTGTTCCGTAAGAGGAGCCCATATAATCGGGTTTAACCTATTTGGATATATATTCCTATGTGTCATCCTCTATAGTTAAGAAAGAAGTAGTAACCGTTGGACTTGACCCTTTCTGCAGGGTCATCCCTAAACGTTTTGCCTGATCCTCACATTTTTTCCGAATTACATTGGCTTATACCCAATTGGCATATTTAAGTCACTCATATGTCCCTAGTAAAGTGACCCTACATGTGCCCAGGGCCTGTAAATTAAATGCTACTAGTTTGCCTACAGCACTGTTTGTGCCACCCATTAGGTAGCACTTTAAATATGTCTCAGGTCTGCCATTCCAGAGCCTGTGTGTGCAGTTTTAAAAAATATATTTTTTTATTTGCATGTAAAGCAAAAATGAAAAACAAGTTGATAGTAAGTAATAGTATAATGCTAGACAGTACTGTGGGCTCTTCGTAAAACGTATCTATGACATTTTTCACACTTCCCTGCCCATCTCCAGCGAGTCTGAAATTTACACGCAAGTCTGGGACCTCCTGATCCCAAACATCCAGAGTGGTATGCAATACAGGAGCAAATGGTTTTCCCCGATCATCATTCCACTTCCCCCACACTTTGGTCCAACTATGCAGACACCCTCTCCTTTCAAAAACTGCCTTCTCTGCCTGCATGCACCAGTCCATAACTCTATTCCAGTCTCCCATCTGCGGTGCAATAGTGACTCCCCAAAGTCTTGTTATGTTTTATTTGGCCATCATCAGTCACAGCGTGACCCAGAGGCGGTCCATGTGGGTGAGATCTGCCTCATCCCAAATGCTTAAGAGGCACTACTTCAGGAACAGAATAACCCCTTAATGTTTGGTGTCTCTGGAATTAGAATTTTAAATCCTAACTTATGGTGAAGTCAGATGTTAAATTACAATTTTGAAAATGCAGTTTTTAGAAAGTTGGCATTTTCATTCTTTAGCCATTTATTGCCTTTAGCCTGTTTCTGAGTCACATAACTAGGTGTAGCTGACAGTTCAGCTTTGTTTCTTCCTCCTAAACAGCAACACATAATGGGGAGTTTAGGTGTGACTGGATGAGCCATCACTAGCAGGATGGGTGGGAGTAGCTGGGCCCAACCCTACTTACATTTGAATAATCTGTGTCCTGTCTTCATACAAAGGGCTACATACCCTCTGCAGTTAGTCTGGAGCCAGGAGCAGGACGGCAGGGCCTCTGTGCACTTCAAAGTCATACCTCTGTAAGCTTCTCCTCATTTAAAGGCACAACTGCATATAAATACTGGACCACAGACACCAAATCTTTAGTACACGTCTGGGGCTGTGGATACCCTGCCAGGAAGAAGGACTGCTGTGCTGCTGAAAGGACTGCTGCTCGACTGCTACCCTAAAGGAACTACTGCCTTGCCGTGCTGGCCTGCTTCTGTCTTGCCAGGGGAAGAACTAGACCTTCAACTTCATCTTAAACCCAGAACCTCAGCATGCCTCCAAGGACTAGTTTGCTGACCTCCTGATCTGAGGCTTAGGGGCAATAAAGGTTCCCCAACATTCCAAACAGCTCATGGCGCCAAATGCAGCGAGTTCCTAAACCTCCAAGTGGTGCCCCTCAGGTTGTGTGCCCTTGGTGTGGCCCAGAGAGCTTAAATCAAGCTTTTGGGCTATTCGCTTTGCACAACATGCAACTCAGGGGTATATTTATCAGAAAATGACGCAGCATGGCATTGCAAGCCATCATGCTGCACCGAGCTGCGTCAATAGAAAAGTGCTGGGTTGCATTGGTTTTACTGCAATACAATGCATCCCTGTGCATTCCTCTGCTCTGGCGCACAATTGGCTGCCTAGCCCCAGCGTAGGCAGCCTTGCACCATGGTGCAAGGGTGCCTACGTTTCAGGGTGATTGTTTATGTACAGGAAGGGCCACTTTCCTGCACACAAACAATCATTGGTGGAATTGTCCTCCTTCTATGTGTACTGCAGAATGCAGCACACATAAAAAGAGCAAAACATGATGAGAAATTAAGGTATTTCTCCTTGTTGTGCCACTTTTATGCCTCCATGGGGGAGTTAGTAGGAATATGACGCATTCCCAGGTTTACAAAACCTTGTAAATCTGGGAATGCGTCAGATTCCATGACTGTTGTGTGGGAACACCCACAGCAACACCCATGGAATGCCCCTTTGAAACACAGTAATGTGTGAAAGGGGTCCATATTTGCAAGGCCATGAAAAGCCATGCAGGGTGGCTTTTTGTGACTTTGTAAATATGGGCAGCTATACAGCGCCTCTGGAGCGTCACAAAAGTGGCGCTCCAGCGGTCTTAATGTGCCACAGGGGCGTTTTCAATCTGCCCTTCCGTTGGAGCACGCCATACACACATCAGTCTTGACCCTGCTTAATATAACAGTCCAGCCCGAACTGTCAGGTCGGGTGTAGCTTGGGTGCAGTGGTACAGTAGGATGGATGTTGTTGGGTTAAGGCAGAAAAAACTGAAATGGTTATTGATGCTAATAGAGTCAAGGAGGGCGTCACCCAAGAACATTTTTTTAAGAACCATGCAATCGATTAATTAAGTTTGCAGATGTTTATATTAGTTTTTATTAATCGATTTTAGGCGAATTAATAACATACAAAAGATGAAGCTTTATGTAAATGGGTCAGTCATTGGTAAAATCATTGATTTTGCAAACGTGTGACATTGATTCAAGTTTTACTGTACCTGGTCAGGGTTTGTGTAGCAGTCTCCCTGCACAACAAAAAGGTAACATGTTTGAAATTGCACGCCAATCAACATTGTAAAATAGTGATTTGTTGTTCTGTGAGCATCAAGGTATCACATTGTTATTACTAAGGTGACGTTTGTGCATTTTTATGTATATATCTGATTGAACAAATTGGCCGTACAATCCGAAGGGCGTATTTCATTTTCTGTGGCGTATGCCTGTTTCCTATAACTTCCTAAATTGCCAGGAATCCCAACCATCAAAGGCTCACTTTCACCCCTGATTGGGAATTTCTCCGTTATAGTATTACACCATCATGAGGTAATATTACTTATAGCCAAAAGGCTTTACTATCTCCTTTTAAATACCTTGCTCTAGTAAATCCAGTCATTTCTGTATAACTCAGATTTACAAGTGCACATGGCTGTCTCACTAGCGCAATTTATCTTTTTAAACGGCGGGTGCCGTCTTCTTTAATGGAAAACAAATTGAAGATCCTGCATTAGTTTAGTATGTCATTGGCATGAACATACTGTACCAGGTATCTATTCATGTAGCTCAGAGCAATGTAAGTCAATCAGAAATCATTAGCATCTAGACATAGGCATAGAGGTAACATATGCTTGGAGTTGTGATGGAATTAGTGCAGGGAAGCCCGTTTGAGTAGCTGTGCGCTCTGCAAAACTCATAACTGACTAATTGTGCATTATTCATAGACTTTGGAGAACGAAAGGCTAGACAGACCAAAGTGTTGCACTGCCTAGGAGTCACGCAAGGTAATGCAAGGGCAACTCAACACTAAAGTCAGATTTGCCAAGCCACGCAGGGCTACCTTTCGTGGCCCTGCCGAACCTGGGGGCAGATTTACAAGCCCCTTGCGACAACTTTAAGCCGCCGTTGCGTCACTTCTGTGACGCAGCGGCGTCGTAAGCAATGCGCCACGCTGCGACATATTTACGTGACGCATCTAGGGAGATGCGTCACATTGTAAAGCCCTGCCCTACATTCTACCTGTGTCAGGTATAATGTATGCAGGGTGGGCGTTCCGACACGAGAATGCCTCGTAAAAGTGACGCAATTAAATCTACAAGATTTCACTGAGTCACTTTTGCGACGCCACTGCGTCAAAACCTTACGAAGCATCATGTTAGGAATAAGCATTCCTAAACATTGCTGGAGTTGCGTCGTGCTTGCAACATGATTCCAGCAATGCGCTGCCTGTACGCCATAAGATGCGTCACGCATCTGTGTATCCTTGTGCCACGGTGTGCCGCATTGTAAATGCGATGCATCCATGGTGGCGCAAGGGTTTTTTTACGTGACGCAAATTCACTGACGCATCTCTGCTAATATGCAGAGATGCGCCAGTTCTTGTAAATCTGCCCCTTGGTATTTTTGGAGTAACGCAAAGCAGCACACGTTGGTAACCTTGAAATACTTTGCCCCAGGAAGGGGTTGCATGGGTGGAGCGTGGGTGTTCCCCCCATATGGCACATTCCCAGATATCCCATGAGTAAAGCTCTTGTCATCAGCATCTATTTTTCTTAACTCTGTATGCGCAAACTGTGAGTTACAGTGAAACTGAGGTCTATCTGTGAAGAGGGCAAGGCTCTGTAAACGTCATCAACAATTTCAGGGAACTGCATGACCAGGCAGTCTGCAGAGTGTGCTCTACCACTATATTACTGTAGCAATATCCATCCACAAAAAATATTGTATTCACTAAATTGATCTTACCACTATATCACTAGGTAAGTCTAGGTAAGCAGATGTGGAGTTTATAATGCTAAGTATATACGCATGCTTTGATGATGTACTGGTAGGCGATGTAATGAATACAGTACTTTTGAAGGTCCATATTTTGACCACATTATATCGATATACAACCCCGCATGGTTCGAAATCACAGCTCTGTGTCTATGGCTCACAACATGTCCTGCTGAAACTGCTCTTGTGTAGACAGGATCATCCCTGGATCTGGTACAATGTAACAAGAACACAATACACATACTATGATCAGTGTACAATCACACAGATTCCATACCTGTCGCTCTTGTTTCTTCCTACACAGGAAAAGAAAATCATAATTGAACACATTACTGCAAGTCAATGTTTTACTGGTGGAAACAAACACTCTAGACTTTGATGCAGTGGTTGACAGCAAGCATGGTGCCCAGTGTTTAGAACAGGACATTTTTGGGGACATATTTCAGGGAAGCCAGTGTATTATTTATTACATTGATGCATAGAGAACATTATGTCTGTCTGAATGGCGACGCACTCTGTTCGACGCTCAGTCAATGGATGGCCATGTATGCATTGTCAGTGTGGTAATGTGGTTCGCAATGTGTGGTTATAAAGTATCTGCTAACATAGGGTGATCCCAATGAGTGCACCTCGCTAATGAAGCCTACGAGAAGACTTGTGAACTAGGCCACGTGTGGGCTTTCAAATACAGTACATACACCTTAAATCCCCTGTTTCTTCTATGTGCCAACCTCCTATTAGAAGAGTCAGTTATTGGGTGCCTGGGAAGACGCATGATTTGAGGAACCTGTTTCAGTATGTCTGTGGATCTAGTTCATGCCTCATGTGTAGGGTCTGCACTTTTACAGGTAAACTACTTACAGTCATCATGAAAGGTTATACTCCTCCTTTACTTCATTGCTCTGTACACATCCGGATTCTCCAGTGGCATCACTAAGGGGGTGCGGGGGTGCGGACAGCACCGGGTGACACCATCACATGGGGTGACATGTCAGTCCCCGCCCACACTTTCGAAGCTCCTTACTTGTAATGGGCACGCAGCACTACTGAACTCATGCCAGTACCCCTACACTGAGGGAGTAGGTGAATCATCTGCCTCTTCTGGTGCCAGCTGGGTTGAAATGGGCAAAGACAAGCTGAGAATATGACTTGGCAAAGTTTCAATGGGGCAGTGTGTCCTCCGCGTGGGCACCAGGGGGCATCTTCTGGGCGGGAATTGCATGCTGTCTTTCAAACCTGTGCATAGGCATGGTGACCGCGTAGAGTCCATATCATTCGCAAACGTGCCCTATAAAGATGCCATGAGAGCGCTTCAACTGCTTCCTGCTCCAAGTGGGCATCCAGAAACACCTTTCTATCAGTCCTCCTACCCCTCACATCACACCCCAAGCAGGTTCTGTATAATTTACGCATCACTGGGGCAGGCCGTATTGGCCTGCTGGGATATGAGTAATCCTTCGCCCAAGATCACACACAGCGCCTGTCTGCCGTGTGGCAGTCCCCTAACAACGTACACTCACAATAACTTGGCCCGCCGGGATGACTAACTGCTTGCCTCAGATCACATGGCGCAGACCGTGCGGATTTGTGGGAGACTTACAAAAAGGATGTAAGTAACCACGTGAGCACAGTATCGGGTGTGAAATGTGCCTGAAAACAGTTGCTTAAATTCTAAGGCACTCGCGCAAAAATGTAATCTCACCGGCATTGGGCGACCCGCCCAAGATCACACCCTGACTCCTGTCGCCAGCACTGGAACTGGAACCCACAGAGGTCCTGTCACAACGCATCTTCCACACTTCAACCGCCCCATCCATATTTCTCCCGCCCACCCCCCCAGCTGTGAGTGACAGCAGCAGGTTTGCCCCCCATGCTCTCCGGGCTGGCCCGGAATGAATGGGCCTGGCGGCAGGGGCACCTCTGCCAGATCCTGCTCCCTGCATTTCCTTTCCGGGTTCTCGTTGGCACCGGGTGCCCAAGTCGTGAGGGGGTAACACCATGAGTTACCCGCACTGGGTGACACCAACCCTAGTGACGCCGCTGGGATTCTCCAAACAACCTGTTGAGTTCCCGGTAAACAGGAGCTGCCACATCTACCAGTTTTTTTAAGTCTGGGCTTTGGGATAGCTTTAGCTGCCTCACCAGATAATTGATTTGTCAAAAAATCATATAAGATATACATACATATGGGGCCTTTAGGCGGCCAGCAGGCTTTATCAACAGGTCAGTTAAATCGTCAATCACACTTTGCTTCTACCAACCAGAGCAAACTGTACAGAAGAGTTGGACAGTATACTTCAGACCTTAGCTCATGTCTGTAGGAATCTACATGCATGTTCATGCGTGGATGGGCATCTTGAAATAGTTTTTGCTCTGGTTTCTCATTACTTTACTGTTCCATGATGAACAATATGCCGCTTTCTTGGACCGGTAAACTTTTAATAAATATACCATTACCTACATTGGTGAGCCGACTAATGTAACTGCATGGTATCTTCAAAGGAATTACACTTATAAAAACAACCAATTTACCAGTTTCTGCGCCTACCTAATATGAGTATCATATTGCATGGGGAACAATCAAAGGATCTCCTTTAGAAGGTTGCTAAGAGTTAACAGGACACATGATTGGAATCAATAAATGAGCCAGAAAATCAAGCACAAATGCAAATGTTATGATTATTTTTCTAACAAATAGTGAGGAGTTTCTTCTCAATGTTTAAATTCAAGTGGAATTTAAAGTCTTAGAAAAACTTGAGGTATGTTGTTCTGGCATAGATCCTTCCAGGTGGCAGGGTTTATATGATTGATGGACAGTCTTTGTTATTTTTTACCCTGTACTGTAAAACCGTGGCAGAGAAGAAATCAAACAAAGAGCTACTTTGTGTTGCTTCCGGGCTATTTCCACACCAAACACGTTTTCACTGGAAAGCTAAATCCCTAAACAATACCTTTCACCGGTTTGCTTCACTTTGGGTGACGCTGCGCAGGCTCAAAAATGTACTTACAGCTGGGCCATGGTTTATCTATGCGCATCTCTGTTCCTGATTTTCTGATCCAGTATCAATCTTGTCTACAGAAAAATACCAAAAGTCTCTGTATTCTGCTTCACATCAGGGCCATTTTGTGCATGTTGACAAAATATCCCTTCCAGAAGAATTTTGTCCATGATTATGTACTTTCTTATGGTGGACTCTTTCTAAAACATGAACCTCATGTTATTCAGATAAATTACCATTCTTAAACCTTGAACTATCAGTGCAACTGACATGAGTCATAGAATTTTTTGAAGCATCATGGGGCCGCTCACAGACCAAATGTGAGGAATTTAAATTCCTACACAGTACTAGATTTGAAAATTCAAAACAACTTTTCAGAAAAAGGGCACAATTTTCACAGGGAAATATGAATAAAATGTGTTGAAGATACATACTTGTCCTCTCCTCCCTCCTCTGAAAGTAAAAATAAGTGACATGTCAGAATGCATTCGGTATCCCACACTTTTAAAACATATATGTTATAACCTGGAAAATAGTAAGCTGTGTACATTTCAGAAATAACAACAAATTTCTAATAAAAGCAAGCTGTTCAAAATGACCATTCCATAAGGCACTGCATGAAATGGGTACATATCTGATATGGGAGATGTGAAAATGCAATTAAACCAATTGCCAATAATTGCCCATTTACTTTATAACCTAAAGATTGCAGAGATCAAAGGCCATTGAAAAGAGTTGTAATGTGCATTTCTCAAAGTGAGAGGCATATGTCATAAACTAGGAGGCAGAGATATTTAGTAGTGAAAATAAAAGCCCTATGGCTCTTATTGTGAGTCAAGGGCTTCACTGTTTGCACAAGTATTATGAGTACCGCAATCATTAGTGCAAGCGCACAACTTTCGGGGAGAACACATCAGGAAAATGTTGTATATACATGGAAATATGTACAGTAACCACTTAGGGTCTCATTGCGACGAGTCTCATCACGGGTTTCATTTTCGACCGCCGCATTACGATGCAGGCAGTCGAAAGTGAAACCAGCCGGTCACTCCGGCTGAATTCCGACGGTCTCAAGGAGCCCATCGGCCAGTCGGAGGCCTGACCGTAATCCCTATGGACGGCGTTCCCTCCAAAGGGATTACGATGTCGGTTTCCGATAGGCTTTCCACGTCTGGCTTTCCGACATGGAAAGCCTGTCGAAAGCGACATAGGGAGCCCCTAACAGGGTCCTCTTCAACCTGCGGCCTCCGGTTGGGGGACAAGGGTGCACCTACTGTGCCCCCCTGTTAATCCCTGCATTATGTGACAGGCACCCTAAGGTTCCTGCCACGCGGTGCAGGGATGAACAGATACTCCCATTTCTCTATGGGAGCTAGTGTTATGGGCGGTTTATGGCTGCAGCACAAGCCCCCATAGAGAAATCGGAGTATGCGACTGCACCAGGTGCGGTCGCATTGTAATTCTGCGGTAGGGTCCGGAGGTCAGTCAGTCCAAATTCCGCAACGGTTTCGACATTGTAATGAGAGCCTTATGGACATTTGGTACCATATTTTTCAATTGTTAACTTGGAATATGAATTATCACACCCAGTGAATCCCGCACCAACTATTTGATAGAAAATCAGACAATTGGGGTGAGCAGATCTAGAGTGTCGCTGGTTTTGAGGGTGCTCTATACAGAAGCTGCTTTCCACCTATACTTGAGAACTACCCAAAGTACTCTGCTTCTTTTTTGAATAATTTATACGTTACTCTGTGCCTGAAAGGGTATTGTTTTGATATATATGTATATATATATATATATATATATATATATATATATATATATATATATATATATATATATATACATTTTTTTTTACTGAAAAACCAACAAAGGTTATAGAGATGCTATAGTTAGACTCAGGTTTCACTCGTACAAAACCAGAGAAATTCAGAAGTTTTAGTTAGCTGAGCTAACTATAACTCGTGCCCCTGCAATGCACTGCTTATGACCTCACATATTACATCACTCATGATATGGTCAGTCAGTGACATCACTGATGACATCTCAGGCCCATCACCTTAAAAATAGTGACTCCAAGGTAAGCTCAAAGATATTGGCCACTAGGCTCTGCAATGTCATGTCTAAACTTGTCTCTCTCTGGCAGCATGGTTTTATCCCAGGCGGTACGACAGATCGTGTGCACCGTGTCATCAAGCTTTTTGATGCATCAGTGGTCAATGAAAAACCAATGGCTTTGGCGCTGCTTGATGTGGAGAAAGCATTTTAGGGTTGCTTGGGACTATCTCTGGGGTGCGATGAAGAGGTATGGAATTGGGAGTGGGTTTATCAAGGCCATTCAATCAGTCTACCATAGTCCCACTGCCTGGCTCTATTCAATGGGGGCATGTCCCTGCTCCCCTCTATTATTTCCCTCTAAATAGATCCCATGATCAGGAGACTAGACTTCAACATGTTGATAGAATCTATGCGGTTTCACTGCAGATGTACCAAAATCTTGGCATATGTCGATGACATTGCTATAGTCACACCTGATCCTATCATGTCGATGCAAGAGGTAGGGAAGGAAGCCCTAGTATTCAGGAAACTATCTGGGTACTCTCTAAATCAGTCTAAAACCCAAGTGGAGGTCAACCACTTTGTCCAGCCCTCCGATGGGCATTCTGTAAAAGAGGCAGTTTATCTAGGAATTACCATCACAGCGGACCTTGGACAGATAGTGGAATCTGATCTGGCTCCAATCCTTTGCAAGACCATGAGGGATTTTCGGAGGATTGATACTTTACATATGTCCATTATCGGTTGATGTAATGTCATAGAGATGTTATTTCGATCAAAGTCCCTCTATCTATTTCGGGTCATCCCCTTTGAATTTGAAAACCGATGGTTTAAGTATACGGAAAATATAGCCATCAATTTTATTTGATCATACCCAAGAGCCCAAAGAGGTTTTAAATTTCTATAATTATCTAAGGAAAGGGGTAGATGGGGTGTCCCTAGTTTTAAACTTCATCAGTGGGCGGCTGCATTACAGTATATGTCATCTCTTATAATTGTGGGAGAAGAATGGACCTGCTCAGGTTATAACATCCCTCTGGCAAAGGGCTGCTTCCTAAAGATTACCGAGACCAAGCTACTATGAAAAAGTCAGATATAAGACTCTCAAGGCAGCGGGCAAAATCTGGACAAATGTAAGAAAGAGAGTAGGGCTTGGGAAAATCAACTAATATACTCCACTCTGATGGTCTTGTTGTCTCCCGCCCTTTTTTCAGGATGCCTGCTGTTTTACTTGGATGACTGCGGGGCTCAGGAGGCTGGGGGGGTTTTATGCCGGAGATATCATTGCCTTATTTGAGGATTTACAGATGGATTATGAGCTGGACAGGAAAAGCTTTTTTAAGTATCGTCAAATTCTGCACTAACTGTCCAGGTACAGCAGGGGTTGCGGAGGATTTGCCAAATTAGACCTGATGGAAATTATTGGGAGTAGGCACGGCTGTAGTATTAGTCAGATCTAATAAATATTTTAGTCAGGGTATGCCTGATGATCTGGAAAAACACTTGGGAAATTGGGAGGTGAGGGTTGATACTACTGACTGTAGTTTTTATGAGTCTTTAGAATTAGGGCATGCTCTTTTGTCATCTCCAGAGTGCAGGTGCAGCTCTTTAAAATAATATTTAATCTTTATTATACTCAGGCCTAGATAGCCAAATGGAGTAGGAATGGCGGGGTGAGCTGCACCCGTTTCCATGGCGCGGAGGCAAATCTAGTGCATATGTTTGGTCCCTGCCCCAATCTTGATTCCTTGAAGCAGGATATAGCTAGGTTCATGGTAACAGATCTGCTACTGGTTATCACAATCACTCCTCAGCTAATATTGCTGGGTATACATCCCGGCATGGTCACTATCGCAGGGCAGTGTTTACTATTTTATTTTGGTCGCCATGGGGGTCATCCACATATCTATCGCACCAAATTGGCAACACCCACATCCCTCCACATTTCATCAATGGTTACATCAGCTATTGTCCATTTATAATCTGGAAACCAGCCTACACTAGCGGAAAAACAAGAAAGCCAGGAAACGTGGCAAGCAGGTCTGAGCTCCACTGCACAGATGGGTTGTTGCTCGCCAGCCGTCTCATGAGGAGTGATAAATCTCTTTCCTGGGATACTCTCATTCTCCCTAAAGGAATTGTTGTCATTTTTCATCCCGGGCAATCTCTCTATGATTAATTATGGTATTGCCTGTATTTTTGGGGATTAATTGTCCTTTAGCCGTTAATCTAGAGAGCTATCTGTCATTTATAGGCAGAGACTGGTTACCTTTAGCACTTAGGCACTGACTCTCCGAGATAGGATTTCATTATTTTGGTGAACAATGTCTTATACCTTTTTTGCCCATGCTTATTTTGCACTTGGTTGGTGATGAATTCTCATTCTCTACACCTCATCATCAATGCTATTTTGTAATAAGCACCATTTTGGAACTGATATATCTTATTGATTATTCTTACATTGAATGTACTATAATAACTGATTGTGAATGTTCAAATATTAAATTGTATAAATATGTTTAGAAATGTAAACAAAGTGCCGCAGTAGAAACTGCTTGAGGTCAGCCCCCACAGCTGCTCCTTGGTCTGGACAATTCCTGGGCACGTGCCCCATCCCCACAGCAGCCTGGCTTAAAAAAACAAGATGCCTTGTGGAAGAAGCATAATTGCAAAAAGGCTTGTGCCTCAGCACAACATTAACCACCAGCTGGTATGTGTGACGAATGCAAAAAGAACTATTGATGGACAGAATGCAGAACAATGTCATACATTCACCCCAGTACAGAGATCTGGGCCTAAATCCATCGTTTTATTGCTCACCATGCCATTCCAGTTTGGACCCAGCCATATGCAAATCAGTCTTGACCCTGTGCCCAATGGGAACAGTCCAGCCCGAACTGCCAGGCCAGGTCCTCCCTGGACTGGAAACAAGCATCCTGGGACCGGTTTCGGGGTTTCACCCCTCTTCAGCCAGGATAGCTTGATTCCAGTGACATGGAGAGCACGGGACTCACGTCTGAACATACCCGTCCCACTCGGGGTGACAAATGCAAAAAGAACTATTGATGGACAGAATGCAGAACAATGTCATACATTCACCCCAGTACAGAGATCTGGGCCTAAATCCATTATTTTTTTGCTCACCATGCCATTCCAGTTTGGACCCAGCCATATGCAAATCAGTCTTGACTCTGTGCCCAATGGGAACAGTCCAGCCCGAACTGCCAGGCAAGGTCCTCCTTGGACTGGAAACAAGCATCCTAGGACCGGTTTTGGGGTTTCACCCCTCTTCAGCCAGGATAGCTTGATTCCTGTGGCATGGAGAGCACGGGACTCACGTCTGAGCATACCCGTCACACTCGGGGTGAGAAATGCAAAAATAACTATTGATGAGCAGCATGCAGAACAATGTCATACATTCACCCCAGTACAAAGATCTGGGCCTAAATCCATCGTTTGTTTTGCTCACCATGCCATTCCAGTTTGGACCCAGCCATATGCAATTCAGTCTTGACCCTGTGCCCAATGGGAACAGTCCAGCCCGAACTGCCAGGCCAGGTCCTCCCTGGACTAGAAACAAGCATCCTAGGACCGGTTTCAGGGTTTCACCCCTCTTCAGCTAGGATAGCTTGATTCCAGTGGCATGGAGAGCACTGGACTCATGTCTGAGCATACCCATCCCACTCGGGGTGACAAATGAAAAAAAGAACTATTGATGGACAGAATGCAGAACAATGTCATACATTTACCTCAGTACAGAGATCTGGGCCTAAATCCATCGTTTTTTTGCTCACCATGCCATTCCAGTTTGGACCAAGCCATATGCATATCAGTCTTGACCCTGTGCCCAATGGAAACAGTCCAGCCCGAACTGCTGTCCATCATCCCCTTTGGTATCGCTTTGTTCGCACTAAGTTGGCAGGGTATACCCAGAAGTGGGTCCCTTGCTCACTTTGCCACTGGATTCAAGATAGCCTGGCTGATGAGGGTTATGAACCCGAAACCTGTCCCAGGATGCTTGTTTCTGGTCCAGGGAAGACATGGCTTGCAGTTCGGGCTGAACTGTTCCCATGAGGCACAGGGTCAGACTGATTTGCATATGGCCATGTCTGAACTGGGGTGGTGGAGTGAGCTAAAGAATGATGATGGATTAAACCCAGATCAGTTGACTGGGGGTGAGTGTTTGATGTGCTCAAACGCTCCATCCATCATCCCCTTTGGTGTTGCTTTGTTCGCCCTAAGTTGGCAGGGTATACCAAGACGTGGGTCCCTTGCTCACTTTGCCACTGGTTTCAAGATAGCCTGGCTGATGAGGGTTATGAACCTGAAACCGGTCCCAGGATGTTTGTTTCCGGTCCAGGGAAGACGTGGCTTGGCAGTTTGGGCTGGACTGTTCCCATGGGGCACAAGATCAGACTGATTTGCATATGACCATGTCTGCACTGGGGTGGTGGAGTGAGCTAAAGAATGATGATGGATTAAACCCAGATCAGTTAACTGGGGGTGAGTGTTTGATTTGCTCAAACGCTCCGTCCATCATCCCCTTTGATATCGGTATGTGTGACGAGGCAAAAAGGTTTGTGTTCTGCTCAAAAGGAATTAATTTCTTCACTGGGCCATATAGCCTCTCTCTCAGTCTGCTGCAGGTATCCTGAGCCCCTACCCTACACACACAAACACACCCCTGAAAAACTCACCAAATGTATTTGGGCTCATGTTGGTGCAGGGAAGTCTCAATCACGACACACCATAAACACCAGTCAGAGGAAGTAAGTTGCACTGACCGCAGTCTAGAAACAGAAGCTATTTAATGAAAATCAACAGGGGTTTTGGTGGGGTGGGAGCGGGTTGAAGGAGACGGAGCTGATAAAAGCAGTAGTACTTGTGTGGTGTGCAATAAAAAGATACAAACATTTGCAATGCAATAGGTCTCGCATTTACGCGGGATTAACCTATTGGCATTGAAAATGACAATGCCTTTTATTTATGTTTTAAAAACCAAAACCTAAATAAAAGGCATTGTCATTTACAATGCCAATAGCTCAAACTCTCCTAAATGCGAGACCTAGTGCATTACAAATGCTTGTTGTGCGAAATTGCACTTGCATTAATAAAAGCGAGTTTTTTTAAACGCGCTCCATATTAACTTTACGCAAACAAGCGAAACGCTCATGTATACAGATGGTAAAAACGAATTGAAACAGAAGGTACACTGAATACTGAGGCTTACAGAACAGGCGCGGTGCGTCCATTGGGACGTTGGGGCGTAGCCCCCCCCCGCCCGCAGCTCCCTCGGCGTCTCTGAGCTTAAGTAAACTGAATCAGTTTACTTAAGTTCAAAGACGCCGAGGGAGAACTGACAATCATGTCAGTCTGCATGACGTCGGACCGCCCACCCCCTTCAGAGTCTGAAGGGGGTGGGCAGTCCGGCATCATGTTGACTGACATGATTGTCAGACCAGGGGCAACAGGCAGCAGCACAACACAAGTACGCATGAGTGGGGAAGGTCGGCGAATGTTCGCGCCGTGCCCAGTCATGCGCATTAGTGTCTGCTCTGGCTGGCGCATGCCTATTAGGAGAGCGAGGGTTGAGCAAAGGCTCAAACCTCGGTCTCCTAATGGGCAGGCGGGCGAGTAGTAACTGTGCCCTAAGCCAATCCTGGCGCTGCTGGCAGTGCCAGGATTGGCTGAGAGGGGTTGCGGTCCACTCCAGTGCCGATGTGAAGGTGCCAAGGGGAGCAGAGGTGGCGCGGACCGGCTCAGCTGTGAGGTAAGTTTTCTATAATTAGCAAACTCCAGTCAACGAGTACGCAAAGGTCACGTGTAAAAGGCACCCAGATTCCACAAGCGCTTCAGCACTATACAAATGTCGGAAATGCGCTATACAAATGCACATAACACAACATAATGTGATGTCTGGCTGCAAGTGCGCGCCCAGCCACGTGACGGAAATAGACAATAACTTTACTCCTGCTGGCACAGAGCACTTTATAGTGCGACATGTTCAGCGCGCGAGCGGAATGATTATATGGAGCACCTTATTGCAAGCAGCAGGAGATGCTGCTACGGGGGGTCATGCTGAGACTGTGGAGAGATGCTATTATGGAAAGCATTTTTAGTACAGGAATCATTTGTCTAGGAATGCAGATGCTGGTGCTGAGAAGACATGTTCTTATCTGGAAGTCCTCGCCTAAGTGTAACTTCTCTTGAAAGGCACACGCTGTAGCGGTAGGGAGAGGTTGTTACCAGGGGGTGCCAGTGACAGACATGCCAGGGGTTCCTAAAGTGAAAACACCGTTCCACCGCCCGGGCTTTAATGAAGTCATCTTCACTCTTATTAAAGTCAGTTCCAGATAATTTACTGTAAATGCTCGTGCAGGCTGAGAGCATCAGCGTTCCGCCGAGCTCCGTTGCCAACCGAGGAGGGCTGAGGCCAGGGCGGGTCTCTTGTTACTATGGGAACTTTCGTGAATCCCGATGCTGCGGGTATTTGTAAGCGAAACACCTTTGTCGTCTCTCTTTATTTATCTCTATTTATTCCAGCGTGCAGGGAGTGTGTGGCAGGCTGGTTTAGTTTATGAAGTTTGTTTAGAAGGGAGAATGGAAACTGGGCATTCTGGATGTAGGGGAATACGAAATGTGCGTAATTTATTTTTGTGCAATTACGATTTTTTGGGGGGGAAATTTGCATGAAATTCTGCAGCAAAATGTGTATTTCAAGGGCAGTAATATAACTCTCCAGGGGGAGTCAATGTTGAGTTCATCAAACTCAAACATGATACTGTAATTCCATGAGAGCTGTACATAGGTTGGAGATGGTGGTAAAATGAGCGCCAATGATAGCCCCAGTTTTAACACTGGCGCTATTTTGGACTCGGGCACTAAATACAAGCACCCATTTGGATTCAGCACTCCAGGCTACTACCAGCCAAATATGTCAAAGAAACAATGGTTCTGTCGGGTGAGAAAAGCCTCTTCTCAACATTTAGCACAAGTCATACGTTATTCAAAATATGCTAACTGACTAATTGCATATTTTGAATAACTTATGACTTGTGCTAAATGTTGTGAAGAGGCTTTTCTCACCCGACAGAACCATTGTTTCGTTGACATATTATTGCCCAGGTTCTGAGGGATACTAGGTTACCCCATTGTTACTAAACTACTACCAGCCAAAGACTGATGACAAAACAAAGCGCTGTGATTGCTAATCCCTGCAAAAACTGGTAGACAATGCACGCTGAAGTAATGTGTGCCCACTGTGCTGTATTTGCACCACAGAAGGCCGAAGGTGGGACAGCAGCTCGGTGCTCATCTAGCGAAGGTGTCTCATGCGTGTTAATATATTTTAAAACTTCATTCTTTCTTTGTGACTTTGCTTGCTCGCTCGACACCGACGGGGCACTCCTCCAGCACTTTTAGGCCTCGCCACTTTCAAATGTCACCAGCCGCGCCTGTGGAAATACAGTATAATCTGGCAATTTCACAATGTTGTGCGTGCAAGCGTTTTTGGTGTTCTTCTGTTGTGTGCTCTGCAGCAGGCACAATCTATGTTCAGTTTTTTTCGGTGCCTGTGATATATTTTGCCCCTGAACGTCGCCTTCCCTCCCCCATCATCTATCACGCAGCTGCTGGGATGTTCGATTATTTTCTTTCTTTCAAAAATTGCCTTGCTCGTAGCTCGGGGTGGATTGGCAGCAGGGGATATATATGCTGTTAGTGTCTTGTCGGACTACGAATGAGAAGGGTGCGGGCCTGGGAGGCGGCCCCAGCTGACAAGAGCGCACAAGCTTGAAAGGCAGGCAGGCAGGCACGCGCTGCACAATAGGCATGGTTGCGCTTTTTCCAATACCCCCCTTCTCTGCTACAAGAGCACTCGGAGACTCTTTACTCCAGCCTTGAATAGCAGCTGCCTAGAATATCCAGATACGCAATTACCGCCGCTGAACGCCGAGAGTGGCAAAATTGATAAATGAGTTTTAAGAAACATTTCATTATGGTGCAACTTATCCATTATACAGCGCTTCGTTCCAGAGCCTTGCTCCTTCTTAGCACTACAGGAAAAAGTGCCTCGTTACCCACACCAATGCTGTTAGTTTTATAGACTTGTTTTCTGATTTGCCCCTCTTTTCCTCTGCCTCACTCCTTGCCATAATCCCTGCCTGTTTATGGCCGTTGTGCAGCCAGCCAGAACAAAAAACATGGCAGAAACATTTCAGAGTAGTTGACGGCATTCATACAACTTCACATCCCACAAACGAACACACGCTGGAGTTACTGCCATGAAAAAAAAAGAGTAGAATGACCTTTTCTCAAAACCAGGGGTTATAACTAGTCAATATGTAACTTTCACCACGTTTTGGTGTTCTTCTGTTGTGTGCTCTGCAGCAGGCACGATCTACGGTCAGTTGTTTTCGGTGCCTGTGATATATTTTGCCCCTGAACGTCGCCTTCCCTCCCCCATCATCTATCACGCAGCTGCTGGGATGTTCGATTTTTTTCTTTCCTTCAAAAATTGCCTTTCTCGTAGCTCGGGGTGGATTGGCAGCAGGAGATATATCTGCCGTTAGTGCCTTGTCGGGCTATGAAGGAGGGGGGTGCGGGCCTGGGAGGCGGCCCCAGCTGACAAGAGCGCACAAGCTTGAAAGGCAGGCAGGCAGGCACGCCCTGCACAAGAGACATGGTTGCGCTTTTTCCAATACCCCCTTCTCTGCTACACGAGCACTCAGAGACTCTTCACTCCAGCCTTGAATACCAGCTGCCTAGAATATCTAGAAGCGCAATTAACGCCTCTGAACGCCGAGAGTCTGCAGAAAGGATGTGCCCGGATGCGGCTGTAGAACTCCAGAAGACCTGTTTGGAGAGGGGGCTGTACATCAGTGACATGTGTAATCTGCTTTTTGAATTCGCCACTGGCCATGAAGCCGGCACCGTGGCGATTAAAAAAAAAACATGGGAAGCATCTGTTTTTTAAAATCGGCACGCCCCTGATGCGGGCACCATGGCAATCAAAAAAACAAAAAGCCCAAGTAGTCCCTTAAGGAAACGGACAAAGCCCTACAGCACAATATAACTGTAGTTGGTCGGTGCTGCTTCTGATAAAAACGGAAGTGATGCATCGGACCAGCAACCAATAGGGAGGCCGAAAATCACAGTGAAGCCAATTGCAAGCAGGAAGCAAGCAGCAGGCGGAATTACCGTCGCAATACAGATAACTAGATATCTCGGCGAGACAGCGCATGTGCGCTGCCTAGGCGAGACCTAAAAAAGCAATGCGGATTTTTGAGGTGTAGATAAATCTGGTAAGAACACGAACACTGTGTAGAGTGCTAAAAAACAAAGAACAAAGTAGGTCCTAAAATGGAAGCAGTGGATGGATACTAGTACTTGGTCCAGGCATCCGCGGAGTGCTCATTCTTCATTAGCAATCTTTCTTGAGGCTTATAAACATGTATAGTGGCTGAAATTCGAATAAAATTTCAAGTTCAAAGAAGCCAGGATGACAATCCTATAGGAGTATGCTCTCAACTATCTGTGCAAATATATTTTGGGTGAACCTCACATCAGAAACCCATCAGGAGGTGGAAAAATCCACTGCAAAAAGGAAGCAATAACAAATAATCCTTTCCCAGTGTAACCAACCAGGCTAAATGGAATTTCACGTAGTTTTTGCAAAACACTTTAAATCTCCTATTCGTGGTTACCCATGCCTGACCCCTGTTCCAATAAGTAATCCAACCTCAGAAATCCACCCAAGAATGTTTACGAACTTAGGCTCACTAGTGCCTCAATGCAGACATTCATATAAACAACAAATTACAAGTGCAAATACACGTAAACGTAAGAAAATTATAAGTACAGTTAGAATTTAAACATCCATCCAGATGTAATAGTTGCCAGTGGATTCTTAAGTGTTATCATTCCACACTCAAGCCTGGCAGCAGAGTGGTCCTTCTCCAAACTGAATATACAGTTATCATACATGGGAGCCTGCAAACCCTTTGTAAAATCCCAACTCTATTTTCCTTATCACAGGTGACTTGTGATGTCCGCTAATAAAGAAATGACTTAACAGCTCAACCGTCATAAGTTATTACAGTTGAGTTCTGACGTCGCAGCAGCCAAGGCGAAAGGCAGGTAAGGGAGCATAATTGCAGCCACAATTTAGGAAAACACAAACTGGCTTTTCCTTTTTAGGTCTCGCCTGACCCAGCGCATGCGCTGGTCTGGCGAGTCTTATTGAGAGGGCTCCAAAAAGTGCTACCAGGCCAGCCTAGAGCTACAGTGCAAGTGTGCGGGCGCGCGCGCTGCGCTTTACCGCGATTACTTTCACTTTCGCGGCCGCATGGCCACTTTGATGTTTGATCGCGATCAATTTCACTTTCGCGGCCGTACAGGCCACTTGGCATAGCCAATAGGTCTCACTTTTGGGACCTTATAAGTATTTAGTTATGCAGCTGTTGCATGGCTAAACACTTATAAGGTCCCAAAGCCGAGACCTATTGGCTATGCCAATGCTTGTTATCATATGTTTTCCTAAAAAGAAAAAGTGATTAGCAGAAAGGAGACATTTATTGTAACATGTTTATTTTTCCAAAGCTGTAGGTGATTGTAGGAAGGATAGGACCTCTGCATGTTTCTACACAATCTGAGCCACAGCATTTTTAAACCTGCCTTATACTAAACTGATTCCCATATTAAAATCACTAACTGCTTTTTGGTGAGTTTAATTTTGCAATAAAAATTCTGCTTTTATTCTTTTTGTCTGCAATGAACATGAAAGACACCAATGATTCAAACAGTGTGTGTGTGGGGGGGGTCGTTTGACCATATATTATAAGGAATAAAGTAGCCCATATACATTATTTGCAGCCGCTTGCACGGAGGTCCGACCTTTCATCGTTCACCCCCAGCCCTGGCAGCTCCTGAGCTGCAGAAGGGTCTTGCCTGATATCTGCTTCTCAATGCCCCACCACCAAGAGTGGCTAATGCGAAACACTGCTTGTCTCTGCTGTGAGTGGCTGCCGACGCCGCTGGTTCCAGCTGGTAGGCCTTGGGATTACAGGGTCTAGTGGTACGGACTGCTGGTACCGAAGACATCGAGGCATTGCTGAAATACTTTGTTAATTTTTGGACATTCCGGTCTTTTCTAGACCTTGAAATAACGGTTGATCACAGAAAGAGTTGTCTGGGCAAAGTTATCGTAAAGGCTCTAGTACGAGCCCAACCATCTATCATCTGCAAGGCACTCGGGGGCAGATTTACAAACCCCTTGCGCCACTTTTGAGTCACTTTTCCCATGTTAAAAGTCAACCGCGGCCCGTGGAGGGAGTTCCGTGGGGCGGTAAGGCGGGGCGGGGGAGGGGCAGGGTGGGGGGTTCTAAAAACCGGAATATGGATCGCGCGCGCTACGAAATTCGTTTTATTTATTTAATTGTTTACTTACCTGCAATTATCCATATTCCGGTTTTTAGAACCCCCCACCCTGCCCCTCCCCAGCCCCGCCTTACCGCCCCACGGAACTCCATCCACGGGCCGCGGCTGTTAAAAGCGACGCAAAATAGGCGCAAGGGGCTTGTAAATCTGCCCCCTTGAATTCTGCATCCAAAGTACTGGCCACTGGCTCCAGCCTCAAGGTAACGAGGGCCACAGGGTCTATGTGGTCGAGTTTTCTTTTGGGAAAACTCTTTTAAAGTGCCAGTCTCACCTTGACCTTTAAATGTAACGCTCCGCTCTGAAAGAAACTGTTGGGACACCGTATAAGAAATTACTGTAAAGGCCCTAATACGAGCCCATCTTCTGTAATGCACTGCTGGCTCTTCCAATCACTTACATAAAGAAAGAAACTGCTGGGCCACTGTAAAAAAATCCCACTGTAAAAAACACTGCTGGATCTTTCAATTGCATCCAATAAAACAAAATATCTCTTGAAGCACTGGCCACTGGTTCCAGCCATAAGGCACTGTGACCACAGGGCCCATGCAGTCAGGACTGGCGGCCTCTTTGACATAGGAGCATATGGTGGAATACTTTTTTAAAATGACTTTCTGGTCTCCCTGAGGAAGAAACTACTGTACAGTAACAATGTTGTCACATGTCAATGTTGCATCACCAATCTTTCGCGTACATCTTATGATGCCACTAATCGTGAGCTTCAAACAAGCAAACCATCTCTACAAAGAGCTCATGGAATGCTCCTTTTACTCCACTCACACTCCCTGCCACTCTTTAAAAAAAAAATGTTTTTCTTTATTGACATTTTGTGAAAACATCAAACAACAACAACAAAATAGCCACCTCTTCTCGTTTTTACATACATCAGCTTTACAGAAATGAGGATCATACATCTTTGCGGGATCAAGCTCCAATGACAGTGGGTTCCTAATGATGAATTAAAGGTATCACATAGTATGCATACAGTGGAAGGTTGGTATAGTCAACACAATTACAAATCCCAGTTTCCCCTAGCAAAGAACATAGAAAGAACCTATGTGCGCCCACTCGGGAACGATCAGTCCGCTTCAGATTCAGCAATACGAAAGACCCACTGTATACTCAGGGGGTCCGGCAGCTCACATTGGCGGGCACGGGCCCATTCCAGGACAGCACCAAGCCATGTGTAAAAAGGTAGCGTGTGCGGAGCTGCATCTCCAACAGACATTGTTTCCCCTAATCCCCATGCAGTGAAGTTGAGATGAAGTCCTATAGAATCTGTGTAGGCATTTAAAATGAATTAAGCGAAGTTTGTAATTAGGGGAGAAGGCTATCAGCTGATTGCAGCAAAATGCCCACTGCTCCTCCCTCATTGGGGTGGGCAATTCAGCATTCTAGGCCTGTAAGGCTCTCCCTGCCACTCTTAGTATCATAGGCTACAGACACTATCATCTCAGCAGCCTTCTTCTAGTCGGAGTCCGTGTTAAACTCAGTAGTCCACTCTTGTAGAGAGATATCTGAATTCATGAACTACATCTACATACGTTAGCTGAGAGCGCACCCCTCAAATTTCAACAGAATCCTAGAGTGTTCCTCTGCTGGGCCTCAGAAGCAATTTCAAAGTTCCATATCAAGTTCGGGAGCCTACTGCTGAGACAATGTCCCACCAGGAACACTGTCATGGAAAGATAACGCCCCAACTCATACTGCATTAAATGTCCATGAAACCTCTACAAACTTGCTGCTAAAAACTTCAAACACAAAATCCTCAAACAACATCCAGGGACACTAATACCAGACATCTTCTACAGGCCAACACATGAAGGCCTTAAAAAGTCATCTTTCACATTAAGGAACCTATCAAATGGAGAGAGAACTTCCTCTAGCACCTTCAGGTAATGAAAGCCACTAATATCCCTTATGGCTCTAAACTAACTATATCCCCTTTGAGGGACTATGTAGGCGAATTGTCCATAACAATTTACAAAAATGGGAACTTCCTAATCCAAGCCTCTAAACAAAACCTAACCCTTTTTGATCGCCACTTCCCTGAACTCTGCACCTCCTTACCATCCGCGCCGACCACCACTTCCCCACCCTCTCGCACTGATGGCACCCATACACACCCCTCCTCGACGAGCTGCATACCCTACTCCCAACACCCCTCGCACTGTCTCGACCCCCTCTCCACCCACAACCTCTTCCACATCTAGACACCCTGAAGCTCCGATCCCCCTCTCGATGGCACACTTCTACTGCCCAGCTGGATTTATCTTTTGCACCCAAATCCTCTCAGCCCATCAGCCTCAGCAGGCTGGACGCAACCCGAGACGCCGCCCGAGATTCCGACAAGCTCCATTGTACTCCACTGCCCACCACTGACCCAGTGGCCTCCCATCTGATCTCTATAATGACTCATCTAGAACATCCAGAACACAAAATCAACACTATACTAGATGGAATTTTGGCATTACATTAAGAAGCAAAGATTTACTACATCTCGCCCCAACCTAATGCATCAATGGTGAACACCACCAACTCAAACAGAGATGCACCACGCCAGGGCTGTCGCAGTGGGAAGCTGAAATGTTGAGCAACACTCATGACAATGCTCCTACCCAACCCTGCCACCGCAAGTTCCCGGTCATCCTTGGCATGAGTAGGACCAGGAACACCACTTTACACCCCCCCACCCAGACCTCCCACTCAACTAACTTCCATCCAACCTAGTCAGCGTCTGAAATCCCTACCTATGCTTTGCCGCATGTTATTAAACTGCCGGTCAGCAGTCCAACATGCTATATAACTGAAACCATCTTAAGGCATAAAATTGACATATATTTTCTAACTGAAACGACCACTCATCCCCTATCATTGATCTCCGAACTCCTCCGGGCTTCTCCATCATTTGCTACGACCGCAAGGATAGGAGGGGGGGATTAGCCATCATACGCAAATGCGATCTCTGCTTAACTCCCCTCCATATTACCAAGTCCCCCACTTTTGAATATGTAGGAGCTCAGCTATCCACCAAAGGCCCCAACCCCACCAAATTTCATATCACCCTCCAGGGAAAAACTCACAATTCCTTGAAGACCTAACAGACCTAAAATTGTAAAAAAAAACCTAAAAGCAGCGCAGACATTAAACTAGAAGATCTAAAACTGCATCTGAACAATGTAGAAGATCCGACAGTACAAGCCCTTTCCTCCCTCCAGGAAATGAACAAACTCACCCAACACTGCAATAAAAAACACATGACAAGGGCTCTACCATTGTCGCAATTATCTCTATGCATAATACCTTATCCCTTTACTCTATTCTACTTTCTGACTGGACTGACCACCACCTAATCAATTTTGATCTCAATGCTATCCACCCCAAGGCCACCCCCCCAAGCAATCCGTCCCAAGCACAGGGAGAGAAACACACAGCAAATTCCCCAAGGAGAGTTGGAAGCATTAGTCAGTTCCCAAATTCTACCTCCACCCCACCTCCGTTGATGACCTCACTGCCCACTACATCACAGAAATGGCAGAATTGCTTGACGCAGTTGCCCCTCTGAAACTCAAGAAATCAAGAAGTATCCCGTCCAGGTCCTGGTTTAATAAAGACCTCAACAATGAGAGGTGACAACTCCGACTGGCTGAAAGAACCTGGAGACAACAATCCTCGCTAACTAATCTTTCGATCCTCAGAGCTGAACACCACAAATAAAAAAATACATCTTCAGAGAAAAATTCTCCTTATTCTGAGCCCAAGTTGACCAGTCTAGGAACAGACCTAAAGACCTCTTCACCATCATCAAGCAGCAAACCTCCTGGTTCCCTCAACACTCAATCAATGACTATTATACTAAGCACTCTGAAGAGTTTGCAACATTCCTCTTGGAAAACAAAATGAACATCAAACTCTCTCTTGACCAACTTACCTCCATACCCATACATCTTGCAAAGCCTTACACATTACTAATGCCAGTGTCCCCAAACTTTTCCTCTCAGCAACCCAGAACACCAACCTCAACCCCTTGCAATTGAAAAAATGATACAATTTGAACCGAATTCGATCAAATCCCTAAAAAGAGAAGTCTGCGATCTGCTCGCTCACAAGAAGCTGACATCACACATCTCCAACCCCCTCCCTACTGTGCTTGTAGAAAATCTCAGTCACATCATCTCTCCTATGTGGACCAAAATCATTAACTCCTCCTTATCAAGCAGTTCCATGCGGGCCTCTCTCAAATCAGCGAAGTCACCCCCTCATCAAAAACAAGACACCGACAAAAACAACCTTAACAATTACAGCCCAATAACCAACCTCCCTTCTGGCCAAAATCATTGAAAAATGTGTGTTGGCACAACTCACCAACCACATTGAAAAGTACAACCTACATGACACCTTCCAATCTTGGTTCAGGAAAGGCTACAGCTCAGAGACTGCAATACTGAACATCAGTCCTCCTGGACCTCTCAGCTGCCCTTTGATACTGTTAACCATGACATAATCCTAAATATACCCTCACAATGTGCTGAAATCTCAATGGAACTGTTTTTCTGTGGTTTGCCTCCTTTTTGAATAAACGCTCGCAGTTAATCAAATTTAACAACTCCACCTCAAAAGCTACACCAATCTCACAAGGAGTTGCTTACGGGTCAATCCTGTTATCTGCTCTATTCAACCTCTATATGGCATTGATCCTGAAACAAGCTAGAGTTGACCATCATCTCTGTGTGAATGACACCTAAATCTACATGATAATCTCATCAGTTAAAGACATCAAGCACCTCAAAAGCGCTCTCTCAGCAGTTCAATCCTGGCTGACTAACAGTTAACTCAGCAAAACCGAATTCCTGTTTATTCAACCAAAAGGAGAGTAATTTTCTGTTGAGATTTGACTCGACAGCCTCACTGGATTAAACTGCAAACTTTCCGTCTCCAACTCTGTAAAATCTCTGGGGATTACACTTGACAAAAACCCGACTATGGAAGAGCATATTAATGTCTCAGCTAAAACTGCCTTCTACACGTTGAAACACCTTAAAAAAATCAAACCCTTCATCCCCAACAAGGACCCAAAGACTGTGGTACAGTCTTTGCTCCTCCCCAAACTGGACTACAGTAATGCAATGATCATAGGTGCTTCACAAACACACGTAGGCCTTTTGAAAGCTACACTCCATGCTGTAGCCAGACTACTGTCTGGGGGGAGTCGCTTCAACCACATTATTCCCACTCTTAGGAAGCTCAACTGGCTGCCCATCGAGGCATGATGTATAAACAATGCTGCCTGTATAACCCACAGAGTTCTCTGCATGAAAAAAATAACTGTTTACCTCACAAACAAACTTTCAAAAGCTGGCCAAAAGTGACCTCTTTGAAGCTCCTACAGCCTACTCCTGCTTCCGGCCAAATTCAAGGAGGAAATATTGCGCGCCTGCTCCTTCTCTGGGAATGCCACCAGATTCTGGAATTCGTTGCCCCAGGAATTATGTGACAATCACTCATTCCCTCACTTCAAGAGGAAATGTAAACTTCTTCTTCTCAATAACTACATAACCCCGCCCCCAAGCGAACTAAGGGGCATATTTACAAGGGCTTTATCTCCGTTTTTTTGGCTTAAAAAGCCAAAAAAGCGGAGACGAAAATATCGCCCTATTTACAAGAGGGTGCTAACATGCATAATCGCATGTTAGCACCCTTTTTCCCAACGCCTCCCTTTGCATCTCTAATGAGATGCAAAGTGGGCGTCACTGGGCGTTCCCCGGATGGACTACCTCGCAAATATCACTGATGTTCACATCGCGATCTTTACAAGCCAGCCCACAGGATTTTAGCACACGTTAGATTTTGGCGAAAACTGCAGTTTTTGCCAAAAACTAACGTCTGTTAAAATCCAGACTTACCTATGCTTTACATAGGGGGTGGATTATGCTTATACGACCACAGGGTTGTATCAGCAAGGTTATCGCTGTTTTGCAGTGAACATCGCTGGAAAACCAGCGATGTTCCCTGCAAAATGGAGATAACCTCGCTATCTCTGGAATTTTTATCGCCCTGGAGAAACGCGTTGTTAATAACGCGCTACCGGGGCGATACATTCCAGAGATAGCCTGCGATAAAAAATGTATCGCTAATCACAGCCAGAGATAATTATCGCTGGTCGTTGCTAATATGCCCCTACGAGGCCTAATTGCACCTAACCTTCACTCTCCATCTCAATTTGAGTACCACTACCTTGCAAAAGAACTCTGTTTCTACTCTCCCCATCTTAGCAACCTCTTACTTAAATTTACTTCAGAACTATAGCGTTTGCATACCCTATAGACCATCGTATACTTCCCTTTGCATGGTAGCATGGATTTTTACTTACTCTTTTATGTAACTCGTGTAATTCTCATGTAATTGCTGCTATATTACTCACGTATCCTACAGTTAATTCTGAGTTCCACTACCTTGAGGAAGAACTGTGACTCCATTCTCCCCACTTTCGCAATTCCCCGCCACAATCTATCTCAGAACTATAGCGTTTGCATATCCTATATAAATAGTATATTTGTCTTTATACGGCCACTACATATTTCCACTCACTTTTTATTTATTTAACTCGAACAATTGCTTCTGTATTGCTCACATATCCGCCTGTCCATCATATACTTCCTTATATACTGTTACTATGTACTGTTACATTTCTTCTATGCAGCTCGTGTAAGTGCTGCTATATCGCTCACATATCCTGCTGTTGGTCGTATACCTCTTTTTATATTTTTACTCTGTGTTGTTATTTGCTTCTCATGTAACTTGTGTAATTTCTGCTGTGCTAACGCTGTAAAAAGCTCCTATACCTTTAGGTCAAGTTTGAGCTCTACAATACTCAATAAAAAAATAAATCCATAAATTATGAGGATATTGTAAGTCTCTGACCTCATAAAGTGAATCTTTCTTAGCCCTTGTTCCTTTATAGTGTATGGAATTTGTCGGCGATTTGGAATATATATATATATATATATATATATATATATATATATATCCACACAAAAAGCAATTTAGTCGGTGCGCTCTCAGTAATGAACAGGTAAACAGCGAGGTAGGTAATCCAAGTGTTTAATTCACACTACGCGTTTCGGCGACAAGCCTTGATCACGTGTGACAATGTGCTGCAAACAGTCCTTGATAAAGCATTGAAAATACGAGGTCATCACAATAGAAAAGGGACTATGTACAACCACTGGTAGCGGCCATCTTTGAATGGTGAAAACAGTAAAATAGCAATAATACAGACATAAACATTGCATACTAAGAGTGAATCCGAAAATCAAGGATATAATTTATAATAAATGATGCAATGTGGACCGCCTCCTCAAATGTGGCACGTCCCTTAGACTACACTGCTAGACCAGAAAAAAGTAATTCTAAACTATAGAGGTAGCATACAAAGTAAAGAGTAGTCGCCATAGAAAAAGATGCCCCACACAAATACCACGAAAAATGCGTGAGCATAGAAATAGGTCATGTGACATACAATCTCCGGGCAAGTGCCCAGGCAACCTCCTGGTATGCTAGTGTCTCGGGCTAAATTAAAATAGCGAGAGTGGTCAGCATAATACTAAAATAGTACTGCTCACAAACTTTAGATGTGCAGGTGATGACCTAGGTCAATAGGACTTATCTTGAACCAAAAGGCGTGCTCATATGCTATGACAAGGAACCGTCAGTGGAGAAGATTGAAGTGATGAGCTAGTGAAGGGTGATATCATGGAGGAAAAGGGTAGGATGCCCGTGCCGGTGAGTCAAAGTGAAGGGCTCCTTCCTTCTCTCCTGTAAACAATACAAAAAGAATGAACATGTCAATGCAACGAATAACATAGCTCATAAAAATTTAACACACTAATAAGTTACATAACATATACATGGAACACGAGACTGTTTAAAATGCAGAGAGGCAAAACAGCTAAGAAATGCTGTACATGGGTGAGCATAAGAACACTGTATGCTAGAAAAATAACGCAGCAGCCAAGACAATAAAGATAGTGATATACCAATACTAGCCTGCTGTAATCACATGATTATTTACTGTTTTAGGTGGACCCTTCACTAGCTCATCACTTCAATCTTCTCCACTGACGGTTCCTTGTCATAGCATATGAGCACGCCTTTTGGTTCAAGATAAGTCCTATTGACCTAGGTCATCACCTGCACATCTAAAGTTTGTGAGCAGTACTATTTTAGTATTATGCTGACCGCTCTCGCTATTTTAATTTAGCCCGAGACACTAGCATACCAGGAGGTTGCCTGGGCACTTGCCCGGAGATTGTATGTCACATGACCTATTTCTATGCTCACGCATTTTTCGTGGTATTAGTGTGGGGCATCTTTTTCTATGGCGACTACTCTTTACTTTGTATGCTACCTCTATAGTTTAGAATTACTTTTTTCTGGTCTAGCAGTGTAGTCTAAGGGACGTGCCACATTTGAGGAGGCGGTCCACATTGCATCATTTATTATAAATTATATCCTTGATTTTCGGATTCACTCTTAGTATGCAATGTTTAGGTCTGTATTATTGCTATTTTACTGTTTTCACCATTCAAAGATGGCCGCTACCAGTGGTTGTACATAGTCCCTTTTCTATTGTGATGACCTCGTATTTTCAATGCTTTATCAAGGACTGTTTGCAGCACATTGTCACACGTGATCAAGGCTTGTCGCCGAAACGCGTAGTGTGAATTAAACACTTGGATTACCTACCTCGCTGTTTACCTGTTCATTACTGAGAGCGCACCGACTAAATTGCTTTTTGTGTGGATATTATCTTTGCTGGCGTGCTCCGCCGGCGTGTGCGCCACCTCTCAAGGGTCCCAGCAGATCCGGAAGGAGCTTCTCGTTTGGTGGATATATATATATATATATATATATATATATATATTACCTACTGGCGGTCGCCAGTAGGTAGTTATAGTTAGGACCACGTTTCCATAGGAAATCCGCAACATTCTATTTTGAATAACTTTTGCGCCGGTCGACGAATCCTCGCGAATTTTTCAAAATAGGTGGGGCGCTACGCTCCGCTCCTACCCTGAAAGTCTCGGGGGGATTCGTCAAGCGGGGGCTGAGATAAAAGGGGGGTCCCAAAACGCGTTTTTCCCATGCATTTTTCCATAGGACCTTTAGACACAGCTACAGCCCGAACGGCTGAACAGAATTACTTGAAATTTGGCAGAGAGGTAGTCCTCAGGTCAAGGAAGTGCCTTTTGTAGGTTTGGTGTAAATCTGTTCCGTAGATTCTGAGAAAATAGCCTTTAAATCAATATATATATCTGAGCCAGCTTACGGTGCGCTTACGGTGCGCTTACCGTACGCGTACGGTGACGTGCGCGAGCGCAATTCTGATTGGCTCTTAGATCTTATTAAACATTCGATTCGGCCGAAACCAGGAAGCGGCGGCCGCCATTTTCTCTCTCGCACTCTGAGTGGGGCAGCATAAATGAAGCCCAAAAATGTGTAAAGGGGCAGTTTATTGAGATAATATTCACCCAGCAGTGATATACGGGCCCCCAAACGACCCCCAAGGCCAAAAAAAAAATTTTTTTTTTTTCGAAAAATCGCCGATTACGCTTACCGTACGCGTACGGTAAAAATTGGTTTAAAAAAAAAAACTTATCCACACTCTCCCCACCCCAAGTGCAAATGGTGCCCTAAGGGCACCATTTGTGCATGGCATATCAAACAAATGAAAATAATAAACAAAACATTTCACAACGATGCGCATAATATGTCCCCAATGTGCGCACGGTGCGCGAAGCGCGTCGTGCGTACATGGCCCATCCCGCATAATGTGGGCACGCGGTGCGCGCAGCGCACCGCGTGACCACCGTGCGTGCATGGCACTAACTGCATAAAGTGGGCGCGCGGTGCGCGAAGCGCACCGCGTGCTCACTGTGCGCGCACGGTGCGCGAAGCGCACCGTGCGCGCACAGAACGAACTGCGTTAACTGGGCGCGCACGCCACGAATGGCGTAAGGTAAGTTAGCATTTAAAAAAATTTACAAATTCACTGAAAAAATCCATAGGTTTCACACACGTTATAGTTAGGAATTAGCATTTAAAAAACCTTGCAAATTCACTGAAAAAACCATAGGTTTCACACATGTTATAGTTAGCTGTACATTTTACTGATAAAAAACCAATGAAATTCCCCCGTTATAGTTACTGTAGGCAACTATAACTCACGCGACCGTAATCCTCTGCTGATGACATATGTGTCTTTATGAAAAAAAAATATTTGTAATATATGTATAGCTAAAATTTAATGGAAGAAGACATGGGCAAATAAGTGTCTAAATACAGTATTAGCATCAGCAGAGGATTACGGTCGCGTGAGTTATAGTTGCCTACAGTAACTATAACGGGGGAATTTCATTGGTTTTTTATCAGTAAAATGTACAGCTAACTATAACATGTGTGAAACCTATGGTTTTTTCAGTGAATATATATATATATATATATATATATATATATATATATATATATATATATATATATATATATATATATATATATATATATATATATATATTATAATATACATCGAGTGTAGTTTATCCCAAATGTTATTTTGGTGTCAATCAGACATGATGCATACCCCAATCCATGGGAGGAAAGTGCTAGTCCACTGGCGAGAAAGAGGAGAGAACTTATCACCAAGGAATGGATCTATGCTATGCACAGTGGTTTCTCCAGACGACCGCCAAAGCATCCTAAAGCCAGGCATTCTGTAAACTGATGTGTCAACACTGAATACTAGCAATTATTTGAAAATTAAACCACTTACCCAGTGGGGTTGTTCCGCACGAATGGTTTGCAAATCTTTCCGCAGATCATAGATTTGTCTAAAAGAAAAGAGAAAACGTATTTTACTCGTGTGAACTAAAAAGGGTGTCAGTAGAATCACACAATACCAGTTGCTTTGCGTGTTATGCAAATACGGTGCCTTCACATTGTTTTATTTCATAGGATTTCATAGGGTTAAAACATCTTTTATAAATGTAAAGATTATAATTGTATTTATATAGCGCTTATTACCCAGGATGAGGCGTCATAGCACTTTACCATTAATGGCATGCTACTACGGAACCCAAGCTTAGTGGTTGAATAAGTTGTAATTGTTGGTTATTGTGATTAGTCATGTGCTCTCAAGACAAAATGCATGCTACAGTTAGTATGGGATATATTAATACAGGGTAGGTGTACTCATTAGTGGGGACTATGTGGTTTCAGGTGAATGGTTGGTGAAATAGATAGGCTGGTGGACATTAGGTATGGTTGCCAGATGTTTTGTTTGCATGTTAGATAGCTATTACAATCGCCTCAAGGACACAGGCTCCTCAAGGTCATCCGCTTGCTCCTTGTTAACCTCAAACGGAATGTGCTCGCATACTGCTGTGCCTTCTCTGGGTTCATTTACAAGGCCCCTGAACCTCCGGAATGTCACTTTTAGGGACAGTGCAGTGACGCACACTGCAGGGCTGTATCTACAAGGCAATGTAGAGCCACCATGCGTGACGTTTCATGGCTTTGTGGATATAGACTGAGACAAAGCAGCGCAAAGCGCTGCTTTGTCCTTAACCTGTGATAGGGAGGCGAGCAATGGGTGTTACGGTGGGTATTTCCACGTAACACCCATGGCATTTGACACCTTCCCAGATTTATGACATTTCGTAAACCTGGGAATGTGTCAAAAGCCTATGCCTCCCCAAGGGTGGCATAGGGGAGGCGCAACGAGGAAAAATAACTTAATTTCTCCTCAGTTTTTCCTCTTTCTATGTAAGCTGCATTCAGCAGCATGTATAGAAAGAGGAAATCACCTACATTGATTGTTTTTGTGCGGGAAGGTGTCCCTTCCAGCACAAAAACAATCATCCCTAAAACAAAGACACTCTTGCACCATGGTGCAAAGGTGCCTGCATTGGCGCATGGCAGCCATTTGTGCGTCAGCTCAGGGGAAAGGACTGGAATGCACCATAACTGATAAATGCAATACATTCCAGCCCTTTGTTTTTTGCCGTATGGCAGTGCAGCAGGAAGGTTTGCGGTGCTGCCCTACAACAAAATCTAGTAAACGAGGTCCTCTGTTCGTACGATGCCCATCCAGGTACAGGTCACCGTAGAACTCAGCGAAAACCTCATTAATTTCAGTCTGTGTGTGTACTATTTGGCTGTCAACTTGCCCTAGCACTGCGATCTCTGTCAGTGCAGCTTCAGAGCATGATATTTGGGCTAGCAGGTGACCCACTTTGTCAGCCTCCATCTGATGCATGCTGGAGTATTCCTGGTAGTCATACGCAGTAAGGGCCTCATTTACAATAAGGCTGCGCCAGTGCAGAGTCACTTTTGGCGACACTTCGGTTATGCAGGGGTCTGATCCATAGTTACCAGGCAGCACTAAGCCACTTTGTGTGACTTAATGTGACCTTGTAAATATAATTCCCTTTAACGCAGTTTTCTGCATTAAAGGGGCATGTAATGGGTTTTGCTGTGGGTGTTCCCAGCAACACCCATGGCATTTTTGACACTACCCCCAGATTTACAAGGAATCGTAACTGTGAGGGAGGAAGCAACAAAAACGTATGCCTACCGATGGGATGCGTAAGGGAGGCGCAACGAGGAGAAATACCTTTATTTCTTTTTGTTTTTCCTTTTTCTGTGTGCTGCATTCTGCTGCACTCACAGAAAGAGGGAAAAAAACTCTTGTGATTGTTTTTTATCATCCCCGAAATGCAGGTACCCTTGCACCATGGTGCAAAGGTGCCTGAAATGGCAGCCCATTGTATGCCAGCGCAGGGGAAAAGGGCAGGAATGTGTCATATCTGATAGATACAGCGCATTCTTGCCCGTTTCTTTTGCTGTAGGACAGCGCAGCAGGAAGGCCTGCAGTGCTGCCCTACTGCAAAATCTTGTAAATAAGGCCCTCAATCTTCCATACAGCTCCTAATGCCAGTATCTCTTGTCTATCGATGCTTGATAGTTAGGTTGCAGTGTTATCTCCTCACGATCTAACGGTGCCAGCTGTTTCTATAAGCAAATCAGTTGGCCACTTGTGATCTTTCTTATGCCAGTTGCGTTCTTTATCCTTACACTCAGTATGTAGACCTTGAAGGCCTCCTGTACAATTAAGGAGCTATCAGCTCACCCCTCATTCTGGGTAAAGAAATGGAGTAACTTTTACGGCAAAGTGGTTTGGAAGACGAATGCGATTCCTGGTCAGTGTCACTGCTCTCCCCCTGTGCAGCTCCACCTTGAGGGACTGCCCCCTGAGCCCGCAGCTTCCGAGCCTGGTAGGTATTTGAGGCACTCCTCCACCAGCAGGATCCTGCCTGTGCCTCATCCTTGGTGGTCCAGTGGAAGAGCACTCTGCTCTTCTGCTGTTCCACTCTGTGTCTGTGTCCTTTGTGCCCTTTCTTTCTGATTTTGCTCTCTCTCTTTTTGCTCTCTCTCTCTTTTGCTCTCTCCCTTTTTGCTCTCCTTTTCTCTTTTGCCCCTTTGTCCATTTTGTTCCTTTTTCCCTTTTTAACTACCCCGCTCCCTGCCGCTGCTGCCCCCTGGCCCCTCCCCCCAGCGTGTCGCTCCCACCTCCCAGCTGACCGCCCTCCCCCTGACCCCCACTTAATGGCGGCCGTTGTGTGGCAAGAAGAGCAAGACCACTGACCTTCCTGGTCAGCGTCACTTCACTCCCCTGCGCAGCTTCACCGTTGAGAGACTGCCCTCTGAGCTTGGAGCCTCCATGCCAGGTAGGTGTTCGAGGCCCTCCTCCACCTGCAGGCTTCAGCCTGCACCTTATCTCTGGTGGTCCAGTGAAAGATCACTCTGCTCTTCTACTGTTCCGTCCTGTGTCTGTGCCCTATCTGCCCATTATTGCTCTTTCTCCTCTCTCTTTTTTCTCTCTCTCTTTTTCTCTTTTGCCCCTCAGTCCACTTTGTTCATTTTTTCCTTTTTTGCCTTCCTGAGCTCCCTGCCGTTCCTTCCCCCATGGCCCCTCCCCCTGAGTTTCTCCCACCTCCCAGCTGACCACCCTACCCCTACTTAATGGCGGCCGCTGTGCGGCAAGAAGAGCAAGACCACTGACTTTCCTAGTCAGTGTCACTGCTCTCCCCCCACGCAGCTCCACTGTTGATGGACTGCCCTCTGAGCCCGGAGCTTTCCTGCCAGGTAGGGCTTTGAAGCCCTCCTCCACCCGCAGGTCTCTGCCTGTGCCCCATCCCTGGTGGTCCAGTGAAAGAGCACTCTGCTCTTCTGCTGTTCCGTTCTGTGTCTGTGCCCTATGTGCCCTTTCTTCCTCTTTTTGCTCTCTCTATTTCTGCTCTCTCTCTTTTGCTCTCTCTCTTTTTGCTCTCCTTTTCTCTTTTGCCCCTCTGTCCATTTTGTTCCTGTTGCCCTTTTATGCCTTCCCGCGCTGCCAGCCTCTGCTGTCCCCTCAGCCCGTTCGCCCCAGCGTGTCCTCCCTGCTTCCCAGCAGACCACCCTCCCCCGACCCCTACTTATTGGCGGCCTCTGGGAAGCCGTGCCAAAGGCAAGCCTGTCTGCGCCCATCCACGACCTGACCACGAGCAGCACCAAGGACCCTGGTCCCTCGACCTGCCTCCATTAGGACCCCTGCATTCTCCACGCTCTCAACCCCAGGCTCAGCAACAACTGCCAGCTTTCAATGCTGAACAACACCCAAGGCACGAGCTCCTGCCGACACTGCCGCTGCACCTTCACCCACCTCCGGACCCCAGCAGTAGCCCCCAGCCCTCCGGACGCCACCGCACACAAACCACTGAACTTCATCCTCCTCAACGTATGCTCCCTGCACAGACACGCCATAGAAATCCGGGACCTCCTCAACACTGGAAACACAAGGAGATGATGGACAGAGAGCTGAAACTTTTCAGACACTCACCCCCAGTCACAGATCTGGGTTGAATCCATCATCATTCTTTAGCTCACTTCGCCACCTCAGTTCAGACCCAGCTATATGCAAATCAGTCTTGACCCTGTGCCTCATGGGAACAGTCCAGCCCGATCTGCCAAGCCAGGTCTTCCCTGAACCGGAAACAAGCATCCTAGGACCGCTTTCTGGGTAACACCCTTCATCAGCCAGGCTAGCTTGAATCCAGTGGCAAAGTGAGCAAGAGACCCACGTCTGGGCATACCCTGCCGACTTATGGTGAACAAAGGAAACACAAGGAGATGATGGACGGAGAGCTGAAACTTTTCAGACACTCACCCCAAGTCACAGATCAGACCTCCTCAACACTAACACGCCCGACATCGCCTTCCTCACAGAGACCTGGACCAATGCCAACTCCACACCCGACATCACAACCGCCATCCCCGATGGATACAAGATCTTGAGGAAAGACCGCCCATCCGCCCAGGAAGAGGCACCGCCATGCTCCACAAAAGCTCCCTCCGCATGACACCACCTACCTGGATAATGCCTCTCCCCCATGACACATCTCCACTTCCAGATCCTGACCAACCCCAAAACGACTATCCGTGGAACCCTTGTCTGCAGACTGCCTGGCCCCCTCACTCCCTTCACCGACCTCATCGCACCCCATGCCCTCACCTCCACAGACTAGGACAGACAGACATCCATCTGAACAACCGCGACGACCCCAACAGCTCCGCCCTCCTAGAGAACCTCACCAACATAGGACTGAAGCAACTTGTCACTGCCCCCACGCACACAGCAGGGCACACACTTGACCCCGTCTTTACAGGCGGAAACAGCGTCTCCTACATTCACACCATGGAACTGCTCTGAACGGACCACCAATGCATTAACTTCCCCATTAGAAAACCCACCCCCACAGAAAGCACACGCGCAACCTTCACCGCAGAAGCTGGAACAAAGTCACTGAAAAACATCTCACCTCCGCCCTCACCAGCACTACACCTCCAACGATGCAGGATGCTAAAACCACAGCAAACAACCTCCAACTGCGCTGACACACTTGCCCCCATCCAGAAAGCCACTGGATGACACAACAAGAAATCAAGCTGGTTCACCACGGCACTCCAATAATCCAAGCCCTCCTGCCAAAGACTTGAAAAGACATGGAGAAACAGCAAAACCCCTGAAACCCACACCACCTACAGAACAGCTACCACAGCACACTACCAACTCATCAAATCCACAAAAAAAACTTCATCAAAGACAGAATCCTCTCCAACACCCACAACTCCAAGGAACTCTTCTCCATCATACAGGAATTTGCCAAACTCGGCAGAGAAACAACAGACGTCCCACCCTACCAAGACCTCTGCAACAGGCTCAGCTCCTTCTTTCACCTCAAGATTAAGATGCTTTATGACAACTTCGACAACCAAGACCTCTGCACATCCTCAACCCCCACCCCCAGCAATGCCAACCAACAGACCCTACTCACTAGGTCCCCTCTCAGGACAGAAGACTCCTTAAAGACCATGAAGAGCATCCACTCTAGAGCACCCTCAGATTCCTGTCCGCCGCACATTTTCCACAGGGCCACCACAGCCATCGCACATGAGCTACGTTGGATGATCAACTGCTCCCTCGAGACCACCACATTCCCTGATGACTGGAAGCACGCCAAAGTCAACCCCCTCCTGAAGAAACCCTCCGTAGACCCAACGGACCTCAAGAAGTTCAGGCCCATCTCTCTGCTGCCATTCCAGCCAAGGTCATCAAACAGGCCGTAAACACCAAGCTAGCAAACTTCATAGAAGCCAACAACATCCCAGACATCTCCCAATCCGGATTCCGAAGCAATCACAGCACCGAGACCGCCCTTCTCGCCGCCACTGATGACATCTGCACCCTCCTCTAACAGGACCATACAACAGCCCATATCCTCCTGGACCTATCAGCAGCCTTCAAAACCTTTTCCCACCGTGCACTAGCCACCAGACTCTATGACGCCGGCATCTGAGGAAAGGCCCTAGACTCGATACCCTCATTCCTCACAGGCAGAACACAACGAGTCAGACTCCTGCCCTACCACTCAGAACCAACAGAGACCAGATGCGGAGTACCCGAGGGGTACTCCCTCAGCCCCACCCTCTTCTACATCTACATGGCCCTCCCCACAACCATCGTCAGAAACCACAGGCCTAACATTGTCTCCTACGCCGATGACACCCAGCCCATCCTCTCCCTCACCAAGAAACCCAACATCACCAGGCACATGTTCCAAGAAGGGATGAAAGCCGTCGCAACCTGGATGAAGAACAGCTGCCTGAATCTCAACTCAGAGAAAACAGGAGTCATCTTAATCGACCCCACCCCCTCAGCTTTGGACGACACCTGGTGGCCCCCCACCCTTGGAAACCCAACCACCCCGACGGACCATGCACATAATCTCAGACTGCTTCAACACCCTCCGCATACTCTGAAAAACATTCAAATGGATCCCTCCGAATCCAGAAAACGGTCCCTCACACACTCATCACCAGCAGATTGGACTACGGCAACACCCTCTACACCGAAATCAACAAAAAACTCCTCTGCAAGCTCCAGACAGTCCAGAAGGCCACAGTCAGACTAATGCTCGACATCCCCCGGCACAATCACCTCCGCGATCTCCTCTGGCTCCACGTCAAGCTGCTCACGCACACATACAAGGTCTTCCACAACATTGGACCAGAATACCTCAACAACCGTCTCTCCTTCCACACCCCCAAGTAAAAACTTTGATCAGCTGACTTCTCCCTGGCCACCATCCCACGCTTCTACAGGACCAGAGTGGGTGGAAAGTCCTTCTCTTACCTCACAGCCAAGATCTGGAACGACCTCCACCTCCATCTTCGGCAAAGCCCTACACTGCTCTAATTCAGGAAATACCTCAAGACCTGGCTTTTCTGATGACCCGAACGGAGCGCCACACCCATCTCTCCTAGCGCCTTGACACCCTGACGGGTGAGTAGTGCGCTTTACAAACCCCTGATTGAATAATTGATCATTGATGTCTCAAGCTACCACATTGGCAACTTGGCCAATGTGCAACCTCAACATATGGACATCGGCAAGGGATTATGATCCAATATCATTTTATGAAAGCTATTCCACATTGAGAAATCTTACCCTGAGTTGAGATTTTATGAAGAACATATTAATGCTCATGGGGAGAGTGTGTATGTGAGAAAAACAGGAATATCCCCTCTTCATCGGGTTAACAAGTCTCCTGGTAACTGTTACATTGTAGCCACTGGACAATAAGGCAGGTTTTTCAGCCAGCCTCATGGCCGTCATGCCCAGCAGTCGGGGGTTTAATCTATCCAAGTTTCCATTCAAGACAACTAAAGCCTCTCAGCCAATCCTGAAGCTGCTCTGGCATGAGAGCAGCTTCAGGATTTGCCTGAGCGCTCTCTATTAGCGTTCTAGGACAGACTGGGAGTCTGTGACTGCTCTCTACAACCCCAGCAATGCAGCTGGGGTTAGAGAGTGCTTCACTGCACATGACGGTTTGGCCGGCCTGAAATGGCCAGCCAAACCACCATGTGCAGTGAAGGGAGTGCACACACCACTCCCCTCGGTGTTGTCACCCCCAGTCCCCGCCCCCAAGACAACAGGAAAGGAGAAATAAAACAAGTTTTGTTTTATTTTTCCTTTTCTGCTGTTTTTAGTGGGGTGACGCTCTTAGACAGGGATTTGCACCAAAATCCTACACCTCCTCAAGGTAGGAGAACTGAGGTGAGATGTTTTTATTTCTCTGTTTTTCCTATTTTGCAAGTTTGCTGCATTGTGCAGCACACGTACTTTGAAAAGACTAGGGGCCAGATGTATCAATGCATTTCACGATTGCAAACAGGCTGATTCGCAGAATCTGCCCTTTTGCGATCTCCAAAAAAGTGTTTTGACATGTATCAAGCAATAAGAATTCGCAATGTTGGTAATCGCAATTATTTGCGATTACCTAAATTGCGAATGCAGTTAGGGAATCGCAATTAGCGATTCCCTAAATGCTATTCTTGTAGCCTTCGCAAATTGCGATATCTTTTTAAGGAATCGCAAACTACCACCAACTTCAAGTTGGTAGTCATTTGCGATTATCTGTTAAAATGCACTGTTTTGCATTTTTTTAAGTGCCATGTGGCACACATACATGTCCTTATGGCATGTATGTTCGCCACATGTGCACACATGCATATTTCAGGGGTGCAACAGGGTGTCCTTTTGAAACCCTTGGACCCTTGAAACTGCATGCGCAATTTGCGCATGCAATTCCCATTGAAATGAATGGGAAGCCATTCCTTATTTGCGACTCGCAATTTGAGAGTCGCATATAAGAAATGTGCAGGAATCGCTATTTGAAATGCGAATCCCACATACATTGCATTTTGCGAGTCCTTAATAGCGAATCGGTAAAATTCGCTATTAAGGACTCGCAAAATGCAAGGTTGATACATCTGACCCTTAAAGAATAGTTTTTGTACTGAAAGGGGCACCTTCTGTAAAAATCACATGCTTCAGAGAACTCTGACACCCTTACACCATGGTGCAGTGGCGTCTGCCTTGGTGCAAGGCTGCCAAACGTGTGGCAGCACAGGGAAAGAGGAGAACAGTGCCACATCATAGAGATATGTGTTACAGCAAACAAATGATGGACGGAATGCTGACAATGGAAACATTCTCCCTCAGTCAAAAGATCTGGGTTAAATTCATCGTTCTTTTGCCCACTACGCCACCCCAGTTTGGACCCAGCCATGTGCAAATCAGTCTTGACCCTGTGCCCCATGGGAACAGTCCAGACGGAACTGCCTGGTCAGGTCCTCCCTGGACCAGAAACAAGCATCCTGGGGCCGGTTTTTTAATTATCCTGTCTTATTGTACAGTAGGAAAATGTTCTCTCTAAACTTGGCAGAAAGGTGAGATCCACCACCAAATTGTTCTACGCCAGATGAGTTGATTGAAATGGAGAATCTGAGGGACCATACCTGGGCTTTCTTGAAGCTGCTCGGGAGACTGCTAGAGCTTTGCTAGAACTTTGCTCTGTGGTTTGATTATCTGATTAAATCCCATTAAAGAGATTAATTCATGCTCAGAATGAAGATGACTGCCTAGAGTTTTAGCTGATTTGATTATAACACAAAAGAATGGCCATTCTGATATGAGCAATTTATTTTCATGGAACGTTTCCAACTCACAGCCATTCTGAAGGATGATTAGAAGACTGGAACAGTGTTCAATGAGGCAGGAAACTGGCAGCCTCACTTTTGACCTCATATGTTGGTAAAGCTGATTTTGAAAAACTTAACCTCAGATAAGGGTCTCAGGACTAGCTTTCTATTTTTCATTTTAGCCATTTCCTTCTTCTTCAACTGTCTTTTTCTTCTTCAAAATATTTTTATTTCTGGTCTGAAGATAAAGTTGGGCTGCTGTGCCGAGGTCATACCATCTGCTGCTGCTTAACAGAACTGATTGATGATGATGGTGCAGATGAACCAGCAGCAGTCCCCACAGTACGCACTAGAGAGGTCCTGAGCAAAGTCACCAGGATGGCCTTGTTGGAATGTCTAACTCTGGTCCTGTGATCCACCAGATGAAGGGATGCTCGCCTTTGGAATAGTCAGAAGGATGGGAACTAAGTCTGAGGAAGAGTCGGATGGCTTCCTGGACCTGTTTTTTTCCCCTGTGTGTGGCAGAGGAACGGCGCTTATATTTGTGATCTCTTAGCGTGACATAGCGAAATATTGGGGTGTGCAACAAATACCCACGCTAACAGAATGGAGGACATGTTTGGACCTATACATGGTTGCAGAACAGGTGACATACAAAGCTTGGGGTTGTCCGCGGAAATTTAAGGAAATATGGACACCGTGGATGAAATATTATGGCTTAGAGTTGGATGGGGAATCGGAGACTGAGGGTTCATTGTCCGGAAGGCTGAGGGAAGAACCCTGACTGAGTTATATTATGACCCACTTGGCGTTGAACAGGAAATGTGTAGTTTTGATGTGATGATTTATATACAATTGGATCTTTCATGTCCCTCAATGTGTAGCCCTTAAGTAGATATTCATTATGAACACTGGCCGGCTGCAATTGCTCTACAACCTATCGTGTCAAGTATTCATATTATGTTCTACATGTTATTTTATTGTCAAAACACAATAAAAATATTTAAAAAAAATAATAATAATTGTGATCTCTTGAAGGTGCCTGCAATTTTGTGGGCTCTATCTGCTTTCCTTTCAAAGTGGTTAGCTTTTTGCTGTCAGTTGACGTTAGGGTAAATTTCAGGATCCCTGAGACTGGAAAGATGTTGAAGGAATGAACTGATTTCATTGGTGCCAGTGGTGCCTCCTCGGCTGATATTGAATGGTCCAAACAGGTACAGGCGACATGCTGTTTTACTGAAGGCATTCTTTATTTTTCAAACTTTGTGTAGTAGAGTGGGGAGTCAATGATGTTTGCTGTTTGGAGGTTACTGCAACCCAATCATAAAGTAGCCACAGCCAATCAATGTACCATGCACTCTTTTAAAAATAATTTCCTATAGAGTCAGGAATCCAAATCATCATCATGTAAGTCCTGAAATTTATGTTACAGAGGCGATCATGAAAAGAAGCCATGTAAAAATGCACCAAATTACAAATTAGAAAATATCGCTTACCTTAAGTATGATAAGCTGCCCTCCGTCATCTCTGTGAAAGATGACACACAATAACTGCAGTTAAAATCCCGGACCAGAATAGTACAGACATTGATTACATTTTTCTTAAATTACATTTTTCATCAATACCAAGTATTAGTCCTTTTTACCTACAAATTTGTATTTCTTTTTTTAAATTGGTCTTTTGTTTGTTCTTGTCTCGCCATATCGAAACATAAACTGCAGTACTTCCATGTTGGCACCATATAGATATCTGTCACTGACCTTTGTTAACCCCTCTCTGCCTTCAAAATGTCCCGCATGTAAAAGTGCGTTGGTTAATGGCGCTGACATTTTGGGGCGTATTTACAATAAAGTGGCAAAGCATGCCGTTCAGCCAAAAAGGCTAACAACACGCTTCGTCACTTTAGAACCGCAGAGCTGCACCATATTTACTAGAATATGCTGCAGCCCTGCGTTTCCCCCTGCGCTGGCGCTAACTTCAACAGCCTAGCGCCAACGTAGGCACCCTTGCACCATAGTGCTAGGGTGCCTGTGTTGAGGGGAAGATTGTTTATGTGCAAGAAGGTCCGCCTTCCTGCACATAAACAATCTTTAAATGCCATTTTGTAACTTCTATGTGTGCTGATTAATGCAGCACACATAGAAGTTGCAAAACTGCATTTTTTTTAAATGATTGTTTATGTGCAGGAAAGGGGACCTTCCTGCACATAAACAATCATAGGCAAATTGCTTTTTATATGTGTGCGGCCTTACAGCAAAAACAAGAAGAAATAAAGCATTTCTCCTCGTTTCGGCTGTTAAAGACCTGGTTTTCCCAGGTCATACTTTTGGCGCTGTCTCCTATTTACGCTGCCCTTGTAAATAGGAGGCAGCGTCAACATCAATGGGTGTTGTGTTGGAACACCCACCACAACACCAATTGCATGCTTCTTTCACGCTAAGTATAGCGTGAAAGGGTGCCTTATTTACAAGGCGGCGGTAAGCCACGGTAAGTAGCTTTAGGCCGCCTTGTAAATAAGGCGAGGCCCCTATCGCTATCACAACGTCACTGAAAGTGACGCTGTGGTGGTGATAGGGGCTTGTAAATATACCCCTTTGTTTTTTATGAGGTGATGTTTAATCCTGTGTCTCAACCGATATACTTCAAATAGAAGCTGAGGACCCTGCATGCTGTCCTAGGGTACATAAAAGAAGTCCATATGTTCCACAGAAGATCAGGTGACATAGAGTGCCTCCTCATGAAGTGTAGCCATACCTGTCAACTCACCTGCTTTTTGGCAGGTGTCACTCCCTTTCTAATGATATTCACCCCTCCTGCAAAAATAACTTGACTCCAGAGTCTACCATAAGGTCACCCTCAGTTTGCCCACGTATATAACCCTTCATTTGTTTCTCCATTCGCCCTATAGGGATCACCCTCCTAAGCATCTGGACTTACCCTCATCCAATAGCCAATTGGTTTATGGGTGTATGCAGCTATTGGATGGATGTGGGGTCTTAGCCCCTCTCTTAACGAATGGATTTGTAATATAGCTTCATATAATGATATGGTAGATCTACTGTGCCCTCGTCCGCAATGCCACCCAATCATGAGACATATGATGCCCACCCTGTATTTTCTTAAATGACAGCGCACACAATTCAAGCTAAGAATGAAGCAATCACACTCATGATTCAATCACTGTTCATAGACTTCATGGGTGGCTTAAAATTACTAGTTGATTTTTCTGGTCTGGGTGAACACGTTATCAGTCTGTAAACGCAGTACCTGTATCGCCTGTCTGGCATATCACTCCTAACTGTTGCATCATCATACTGCATATGAGTAAAGTCCACTCTTAATGTAGTCATAACTGGCTCCATCGCCATGATGCCTGTGTTAGCGGCTTTTTTTGTTGTGTTTTGTGAAGATTTTAAATAAAGTTGGAATTGAAAGGCAAATACCATTGAAGGGGAACTGTTTTTGACACATACTTGTCAATTGCTGTTTAGCACATGGAGGGTCTGTCTTTTGCAGCGGCTGGGCATTCAAGAAGACTGAAGGCATGAAATTGGAGGGTGTGTGGGAGAAATAATTAGCCATAAACCGAAGGTAAACAGGATTTGGTTTATTGGTACCTCAGAATGGTCTAGCTCCCTAGCAGTGTGGAAGTAAAGTCATGCCACATGGACTACTTTCCCCTTCAATTGTTTAGAGTGCCAAATTGCACTGTGTATAATTACCTTGGTAGCCAAAGGCCACTGACTAGGGGACTGAGGAGAAACCATTACCCTCTACAGCTGCTTAGCCTTAGTAAATGGTCACTGATCGGTCAAAGATGCATGCTGCCACAATCCAAAGTCAACGTCTTGCCCCATGACGGTTTTGTATATTAAAAACTCGCACTCTGAACTTAAAAGTATTTTAAATTGATTTAATGGTTGAGGTATTCTCAGTCATCCCTAATTGCATTTTCTTAATTTATTTCAATCATGTTAGAAATTGGTTACTGGTTGATTGGGGTTTGAGCCCTGGTTAAGCAGCAACCACAGTACTAGTCATGGTAAGGCAGAAGCAAACCACAAACTAACCTATGCTCAGCCCCCTGGTAGCTTGGCACGTAGCAGTCAGGCTTAACTTAGGAGCAATGTGTAAAATATTTGTGCAACACTTCAAACAAAAACAGTGAGAACACCACACAAAAAGATGCCACATCAGGTTAGTGAATTAGTGCAAAATGTAATAAATAAACAAGACCAAAATAACAAAAATCTAATCAGTAGAACTGGAGTTACGATTTTTTAAAGAATTAACTGTAACATAGCCCCCTAGAAGCAGAAAGCGCCAGACGCGGCTATCTGGTCGTGCTAGACGGGGTCAAATTCAAAAGTTCAGGCGACTGCAATGGAGTGCTGATCAGCTTGGGTCCCAGGTTAGTCCCGCTAAAGGTTTACCTTGTCAAGTTTTGTGCCAAGAGCCCCATTCGTGTGGAAGAAAATCGCCAGGAGCAAGGATAGTGTCATTGTCAGTGGTTGGTGTGCTGCACGGAGCAGGCCGAGCGGGCTGGTCCTTTGCTCTGGCGATCCACATGATGCTTGCTGTGCAAACCGACAAACTTATGTTGGCTCGTACTGATTTTCCATGCGAGTGGCGTGCTTTGAGTGCTAACCAGCCCGTTCACGTTCACCAAGAGCCCAAAAGCTTGAATTTAAGAGCTCCAGTGCCACACCAAGAGGAATTGAAGGTCTAGTTCTTCTTCCCCAGGCAAGAGGACAGCAGATCAACACAGCAAGGCAGCAGCTCCTTAAGAAAAGCAGTCCAGCAGAGTGGCAGTTCTTTCTGGGAGAGGATCCACAGGTTCAGAAGTGTTCATAATGATGGTGTCTGTGGTCCTTCTTTTATACACCGGTGCCCTGGTTCTGGAAGGTGTGAGAAGCTTTTAGACAGTTTCTTTGAAGGTCATGGAATTCCCTACCTCCCCTGCCCTGGCTCTAGACTGACTGAAGGAACAATGCAGGGTTGTTAGGCCTTTTGTGTGGAGACAGGACACACCTTATTTGGGTGTTATTGAGGCTGGAACAAGCTCCTTCCCCCATGCTGCCAGCGATGGCCCATTCAGTCACACCTAAGCTCCCCATAGTGTATGACTGTTTAGGAGGAATGCACAAAGCCCAACTGCCAACTACACCCAGTGATGTGATCAGAGGCAGGCTGCCAGCACCAAATGGCTAAGACAAACAAATGTCAACTTTGTAAAAGTGGCATTTTCAGAATTGCACTTTAAAATCCGACTTCACTATGTTAACATTTTAAATTATGTTTCCAGATACACCAACTTTGAAGGGTGTTAGAAAAACCCCACTCCCACACAGGAAGGGTGGTGGTAATGGGATTTTTCCAGACACACACTGTGGTAGCTTGGCTCGAGCGGTAAGGAAGGCACCGTGTTAAGCATACGACATACCCACACAATAACCATGCGTGCATCCGTTCCAAAAACGACACTACACCTTAAAAATTATGAAAATATCTCTGTGTTTATCTTCTTTTCTCTTAGTTGCTGATTAAATAAATAATAATACAATCACAGTACACAAGGCTTTTCCTGTGGAAAGTGCAGGTCAAATAAATAGTAACACTTTACAGGTGCAATAAATAGGATCAGGTCAAATAAATACTGTGAGGGAATAAATACTGTGCAGGAATAAGTTAGCTCAGGACAATAAATACATTACAGGAATAACTTAGATAAATACAATAAATACAGTACCCTCAATAAATAATATCAGCCAACAATGACATTTGTAAAATCAGATTACATTTAAAATACTATGGGCTGATTTGGCCCAGTCACAGCTTGTGGTTAGGTGGATGGCCTGAGGATGTCTCACCTAGCTTGCGTAAGGCTGAGGCTAAAACTGAGGTAGATCAAGGGTAATCTAGGAATCCGGCTCTCCCAAACTACACAACCCCTCACACAGGTCACTGTATCAGTCTCAGTCCACCCCTGGCACTCCCAGGCTGGTCCTAACACCTCTTTATCCCCTAGGATGGTCTCTTAGAGCTCCACAGGGCCTTAGGCGCCCTCAATTCCACTTACTGCCCTTTTTATGAAGCTCCGACGCCGCTGGAGTCGTGTCGACGCCGTGAGGCGGTTCCGGTTCGATGTCGGCGGCCTCGGCGCAATGACAGTTCTTGACGACGCCGGTAGGCGGTTCCGGTTCGATGTCGGCGGCCTCGGCTCGATGACGACCTCCGGTTCGATGACGTCGGGCAGTCTTGGCTCGATGTCGACTTCGGGCGGCTCCGGTTCGATGACGTCGGCCGGCCTTGGCTCGATGTCGACTTCCGTCGGCTCCGGAGTGCGACCTCCACTCCCGACCTCCGGCACGATTCTCTTCAGGTTCCGGCGACTCCGGAGTGCGACCTCCACTCCCGACCTCCGGCACGATTCTCTTCAGGTTCCGGCGACTCCGGAGTGCGATCTCCACTCCCGACCTCCGGCACGCTTCACCTCGGTCTCCGGCGACTCCGGAGGGCGGACTTCACTCCCCCGTCGACGCCGCACACTCGACCTCAGGTGACTTCCTCCTCGACCTCTGGTACTCTCTACGACCTCCGTCTGCGCCCTCTCTCGACCTCTGGCGGCTCCGGGTACGACGTCTGCTTTCCAGTCAGCGCCGCTTCTCCACCTCGGGCTCCAGGTCTCCAGGCTTCTCGACGTCGGACTTCAGGGAAACCAATAAACAGGTCAGATTCTTGCTTTTCTTTACTTCTAAGGCCTGTTCCTGCTGTCCAGGTCCTTAAGATGGTTTTTCTTGCTTTTTCCCACACAGGGCTCCAGGCTGGGCTCAGTCAGTAGGGACTCGTATCAAGGGTGGGTTTATGGACCCCACTCCAGGCACAAGTTTCCACCCCTGCTGCCTCACTCCTTCCTCCTTCAGGTTTCTGCTGCTCTCTCTTCACCAGTCAGGTGCCAACTGCCCACTCCAACTGTCAACTCTGGCTTAGCTTCCCAACATTCTAAACCGCCTCCAACTGTCACAGGGTTCCAGAATGTTGCAGAAGGTTCTAGTAGGTTCCAGTGGGTTCTGATGATGTCACAGGTGGCCACCATTTTGTGCTCCAGGCCCTCAGACAGAAGTTCTAGGGGTAGATAAAATGGCTCCCTGAATCTGCATCAATACGAAAAAGTCTGGTGGTTCCCAAAAAGGAAAAATTACTAACAGGGTTTGAGGCAAAAGTGGGACAAAATAAATAATGATGAGGAGGGACCACCCAAAGGGCTGACAGGTCTAACACGCGTCCCCCCCAGCTGAAAGTGGGGAGAGCTACCCAACCCCTTGGGAGTTCTCATCACTAAGGCGGAAATACCTTGAGAGACCGTCTGCATTGGCGTGGTCCACTCCAGGCCGATGTTCCACCTGAAAGTCCATTCCCTGTAGGGAGATAGACCACCTCAACAACTTGGGATTCTCCCCCTTCATCTGCATCAGCCAACGAAGGGGTCTGTGGTCGGTCTGAACCAGGAAGTGCGAGCCAAACAAGTATTGCCGCAACTTCTTCAGAGCCCATACCACTGCAAAGGCTTCACGCTCTATTGCACTCCACTTCTGTTCCCTGGGAAGTAGTCTCCGGGATAGGAAGACCACGGGTTGATCCAGACCCTCTTCATTGAGTTGCGATAACACTGCCCCAATGCCATGTTCCGATGCATCTGTCTGGACAATGAACTCTTTGGAAAAATCTGGGGCCCTTAAGACCGGGGCCTCGCACATGGCTTTCTTCAGTCTCACAAAGGCCTGCTGACAAGCCTCCGTCCAGACTACCCGTCGAGGTTGTTTCTTGGACGTAAGCTCCGTGAGGGGGGCCACAATGGTCCCGTACCCCTTCACGAAGCGGCGGTAGTATCCTGTGAGGCCCAGAAAAGCTCGGACCTCAGTCTGTGTCTTGGGGGGTTCCCAGGCCATGATGGCCTCGATCTTCGCCTGGAGGGGTTGCACCGCTCCCCTACCCACCAAGTGTCCAAGGTACACTACCGACCCCTGCCCGATCTGGCACTTGCTGGCCTTGATCGTCAATCCAGCTTGTCTCAGGGCCTGGAGAACAGCTTGCAGGTGACGCAAGTGATCCTCCCAGCTGTTACTGAAGACGGCTATGTCATCCAGATAAGCAGCAGAGAAACTCTCCATTCCGGTGAGGATCTGGTTTACCAGGCGCTGAAACGTGGCAGGTGCGTTCTTGAGCCCAAAGGGCATCACACAGAACTGGTAGTGGCCATTGGGCGTGGAGAAGGCTGACCTTTCCCTTGCTCCCTCAGTCAAAGAGATCTGCCAGTACCCAGAAGTAAGGTCAAAGGTACTTAGATATTGGGCAGCTCCCAGCCGGTCAATCAATTCATCCGCCCTAGGGATCGGATGAGCATCAGTTTTGGTTACTGAATTCAGTCCCCGGTAGTCCACACAGAACCTCAGTTCCGGTTGGGCACCCGGTGGTGCAGCTTTTATACTAGTACCACCGGACTGGACCAGGGGCTGCTAGAAGGTTCGATCACTCCTAGCTCCAGCATCTTAGTGACTTCACTGTGAATGCTGGCCTTCACCTTGTCTGACATCCGGTAGATCTTGGACTTCACAGGTGGGCTGTCTCCTGTGTCCACGTCATGGACGCACAGGTGAGTCCTACCCGGGACAAGGGAGAACAACGAAGAGTACTGCCCCAGGACCTGGCGGCAGTCCTCCTGCTGCTCAGGAGTTAGAGATGGGGAGAGAATCACTCCCTCCACCGACCCATCCTTCTCTTGAGACGCAAACAAATCGGGGAGAGGCTCGCTTTCCACGTCCTCTGCTCCGTCAGTCACCATCATCAAGATGACTTCGGGCCTCTCGTGGTGGGGTTTGAGGCGGTTGGCGTGCAGCACCCGTAGGGGCTGACGAGGGGTTTTAAGATCCACCAAGTAGGTAGCCTTACCCTTCTTCTCCAACACCTCAAAGGGTCCTGACCAGCGATCCTGGAGGGCGCTAAGCTCTCCCGGTTCGATCACCCACACCTTCTGGCCAGGCTCCAACTCCACCGGGTGAGCGTTGTGGTCATACCACGCCTTCATTACTGCTTGGCTGGCTTCCAAGTTGTCAGAAGCTTGCTTCCACAACTTAGCCATTTGGCTCCGGAAGGCCAGCATGTAGCTCACCACGTCCTGGGGAAGCTTTCTGGGAGTTCTTTCCCATCCGTCTCTCACCAGGTTGAGAGCTCCACGCACAGGGTGCCCATACAGAAGCTCGAAGGGGCTGAAGCCCACTCCCTTCTGTGGCACTTCCCTGTAGGAAAACAATAGACAGGGTAGGAGGACGTCCCATTTCCTCCGCAGGCTTTCAGGCAGACTTCTAATCATGCCTTTCAAGGTTTTGTTAAACCTCTCCACCAGACCATTGGTCTGGGGGTGGTAAGGAGTTGTGAACCGGTAGGTCACTCCACACTCCTTCCACATGGCCCGCATGTACGCTGACATGAAGTTGGTCCCCCTGTCGGACACAACTTCCTTGGGAAAACCCACTCGGGTAAAGATTCCCATCAGGGCCCTAGCCACAACAGGTGCTGTTATGGTCCTTAGAGGTATAGCCTCTGAGTACCGTGTGGCATGATCCACCAGAACCAGGATAAACCTGTGACCAGCTGTAGTAGGTGTATCTAACGGACCCACAATGTCGATGCCCACCCTTTCAAAGGGGGTGCTAACGACAGGAAGTGGTTCCAGGGGAGCTTTCAGCTTCACCCCTGTTTTCCCACTGGCTTGGCAAGACACACATGTCCGGCAGTAGGTATCGGACGACACTTTCATTTGAGGCCAATAAAAGTGTGGGACAAGACGGGCGAAGGTCTTGTCTTGCCCCAGGTGTCCTGCCAAGGGGATCTCGTGGGCCAACTCCAGAAGGAAGGCTCGATAACGTTGAGGGACTACCAAGGCTCGTGACGATCCATGTAGGGGTGCCTTGGGTTCACTGTAGAGGAGGCCATCCTCCCAGTAAACACTGTAGTTCCCTTCAACGTTCCCTGCTGCCTGGGCTTTGGCCTGACGCCTCAGCCCCTCAAGGGTAGGGCACTCCCTCTGGCCCTGGCAGAATTCCTCCCTGGTCGGGCCTCCCTCCACGTGCCACTCGGCCGGGATGGGTAGGTCCTCCAGTTTGGTGACATTCCCCACCGCAGACTCCTGGTCCACCACCTCCGGTGGCCTATCCGTCCTACGGGGTGTGGACGCCGAGGCAGGCTCCTCCTGTCCTCGGTTCTTCCCTTGATCGGCAGCTGGCTGGGCCTTTGTTCCAGGCTCCAGCCTGAACGAACTTCCTCTCCGGGTAGTCGCGGACCCTGTGCTAACACAGGCCCAATCAGGTGTACCCAGCATCTCAGTATGAGTCCGGTATTCCACCTCCTTCCAAGCATTGTGCTCCATGTCATTCCCCAGCAGACAATCAACTGGCACGGCAGGGCTTACGGCAACTCGAAGTGAACCTGCAACCCCCTCCCATTCAAAGGGAACCTCGGCCACCGGATAGTGGCCGGTTCTGCCGTCAGCCATCGCGGCTGGGTGGAGTACATCGGGAATTACCTGCTCTGGAGACACCAGTTGGCTACGTACCATAGTCATACTGGCTCCTGTGTCTCTCAGAGCCTCCCCTCTTTGGCCGTTGATGGTGACCCACTGCCCATACTTTACGGTATTTGCGGGCACCTGGATCTTAGGAACCATCTCCCGCTCTCCCAGGGACACTAAAGTGACACCCGCCCACTCCCTTCCCTTAATTAAGGGCATCTCCTCCCCGAGCACTGCACTAGCTACTCCGGGGGTCTTTCCTCCAATGGGAGGGGGTGGTCGTTTCGGGCACTTCGCATCTCCCTTATAGTGTCCAACGCCACCGCACTCAAAGCAATGGACAACCCTTGGCTGCTGACTTTGGCCAGGATTAGGGTTTCTGGGTGGGTTAGCCCTAGGGGTGAATCCTGTTCCCTTTCCTTGGAAATTATTTTGGGGGCCTTTGGAGAACTCCTTTTTCTTTTCCCCTCCCTCTTTCTTCTGGGGGGCGCCCTGTCCGGCCTTTTGAGTATCCCCTCCAGTCCCCCTTGTGGACACCCGGGTACTAGCCCAAATGTCCGCCTCCTCAGCAAGCTTCCGGGGTCTGGTCAGCTTGCTATCCACCAGGTGTTGACGCAGTTCAGGGAAACATTTTTCGAGCAGGTGTTCCTTCAGTACTAAATCAAACAACCCCTCGTAGTTCCTCACTTCACTGGCCTGAATCCAACCCTCTAGTGCCTTCTTTGCATAGTCCAGGAAGTCCACCCAATTCTGTGTGCCCAGTTTGTGACTACCCCGGAACTTCTGTCTGTACTTTTCGGGTGTTAGTCCAAACTTTCTTATGAGCGCCAGTTTCATGGTGGGGTAGTGGGTCTGCTCATCCTCCTCTAGGGCCAATAATGCATCCCTACCAGCTGGAGGCATGTACTTGTACAATCCCGCTCCCCAGTACTTCTCTGGAACCCCATGGGCCCTTAACGAGACCTCATAGGCCGCTAGCCACTTGGCGATATCGTCACCCGCCCCATAGCTAGCTACTATGTCCTTTGGCAGGTAGGGTTTGGGTTCCCTGGTGATTTCTTGGTCTTTGCTGCCACCATTAGGAACAGTGTGTGCCCCGACTCTTAGGATCTGAAGATCTATCTCTTTCAGCCTTAACTCGTGAGCCATCCTCTGTTCCTCCTTCTCTTTCTCCAGCCTTGCTAAGTCCCATGTGAGCTGTCTTTTCTCCCTCCGGTCTGTTAACTCCACTTCAGACAAGCCACCGCTAGAGGCACTGCTGCCCTTCCTAGAAAGTGTCCTGGGCCCCGCTAACAGGTTCCCCACCTCAGGTTGGTACAAACCAGCTCCCTCACTGTCGGGCTCTCTATCCCTGTCCTCCTCCTCAGCCTTGCTTTCTCGTCGTGCCTCCCCCCAAGCCCTTAAGCTGGTTTGTAATTCAGCCTTCTTGGCTCCTGGGGGACAATACACCCCCTCCCGCTGACAAAACTCCCTGAGTTGGGCCACAGTATAACTCTCCACATTTTCTAAGACAAATTCCATTTTGCCCACTCAGGTCAGAGGACAGTTATTTGCAGAAGCTATGCAGGGGGGGTACCTTATATAATACCTCCTCCCACCACCAGAGTAAATTTGGAAAAAACAAAAACTCACAATTAGGAAGGCCGCTTTGAGAAAACTCCAGGTGTAGGCCTATGGACTACCCACAGTTATTGTCGAGTATACGTAGGCACAGCTCAATCCCGCCGCTGAACACCAATTATGTTAGAAAAACCCCACTCCCACACAGGAAGGGTGGTGGTAATGGGATTTTTCCAGACACACACTGTGGTAGCTTGGCTCGAGCGGTAAGGAAGGCACCGTGTTAAGCATACGACATACCCACACAATAACCATGCGTGCATCCGTTCCAAAAACGACACTACACCTTAAAAATTATGAAAATATCTCTGTGTTTATCTTCTTTTCTCTTAGTTGCTGATTAAATAAATAATAATACAATCACAGTACACAAGGCTTTTCCTGTGGAAAGTGCAGGTCAAATAAATAGTAACACTTTACAGGTGCAATAAATAGGATCAGGTCAAATAAATACTGTGAGGGAATAAATACTGTGCAGGAATAAGTTAGCTCAGGACAATAAATACATTACAGGAATAACTTAGATAAATACAATAAATACAGTACCCTCAATAAATAATATCAGCCAACAATGACATTTGTAAAATCAGATCACATTTAAAATACTATGGGCTGATTTGGCCCAGTCACAGCTTGTGGTTAGGTGGATGGCCTGAGGATGTCTCACCTAGCTTGGGTAAGGCTGAGGCTAAAACTGAGGTAGATCAAGGGTAATCTAGGAATCCGGCTCTCCCAAACTACACAACCCCTCACACAGGTCACTGTATCAGTCTCAGTCCACCCCTGGCACTCCCAGGCTGGTCCTAACACCTCTTTATCCCCTAGGATGGTCTCTTAGAGCTCCACAGGGCCTTAGGCGCCCTCAATTCCACTTACTGCCCTTTTTATGAAGCTCCGACGCCGCTGGAGTCGTGTCGACGCCGTGAGGCGGTTCCGGTTCGATGTCGGCGGCCTCGGCGCAATGACAGTTCTTGACGACGCCGGTAGGCGGTTCCGGTTCGATGTCGGCGGCCTCGGCTCGATGTCGACCTCCGGTTCGATGACGTCGGGCAGTCTTGGCTCGATGTCGACTTCGGGCAGCTCCGGTTCGATGACGTCGGCCGGCCTTGGCTCGATGTCGGCTCCGGAGTGCGACCTCCACTCCCGACCTCCGGCACGATTCTCTTCAGGTTCCGGCGACTCCGGAGTGCGACCTCCACTCCCGACCTCCGGCACGATTCTCTTCAGGTTCCGGCGACTCCGGAGTGCGATCTCCACTCCCGACCTCCGGCACGCTTCACCTCGGTCTCCGGCGACTCCGGAGGGCGGACTTCACTCCCCCGTCGACGCCGCACACTCGACCTCAGGTGACTTCCTCCTCGACCTCTGGTACTCTCTACGACCTCCGTCTGCGCCCTCTCTCGACCTCTGGCGGCTCCGGGTACGACGTCTGCTTTCCAGTCAGCGCCGCTTCTCCACCTCGGGCTCCAGGTCTCCAGGCTTCTCGACGTCGGACTTCAGGGAAACCAATAAACAGGTCAGATTCTTGCTTTTCTTTACTTCTAAGGCCTGTTCCTGCTGTCCAGGTCCTTAAGATGGTTTTTCTTGCTTTTTCCCACACAGGGCTCCAGGCTGGGCTCAGTCAGTAGGGACTCGTATCAAGGGTGGGTTTATGGACCCCACTCCAGGCACAAGTTTCCACCCCTGCTGCCTCGCTCCTTCCTCCTTCAGGTTTCTGCTGCTCTCTCTTCACCAGTCAGGTGCCAACTGCCCACTCCAACTGTCAACTCTGGCTTAGCTTCCCAACATTCTAAACCGCCTCCAACTGTCACAGGGTTCCAGAATGTTGCAGAAGGTTCTAGTAGGTTCCAGTGGGTTCTGATGATGTCACAGGTGGCCACCATTTTGTGCTCCAGGCCCTCAGACAGAAGTTCCAGGGGTAGATAAAATGGCTCCCTGAATCTGCATCAATACGAAAAAGTCTGGTGGTTCCCAAAAAGGAAAAAGTACTAACAGGGTTTGAGGCAAAAGTGGGACAAAATAAATAATGATGAGGAGGGACCACCCAAAGGGCTGACAGGTCTAACAAAGGGGTTATCTCCTCCCATTTGAAAATTACACTTATATGATATATTAAGATAACTCCGATGTTATCCTATGGGAGAGATAGGCCTAGTAGTAGTGAAAAATGAGTTTAAGAGTTTTTCACTACCAGGACATGTAAAACTTAAAAATACATGTCCAACTTTTTCAATACACTGCACCCTGCCCATGGGACTGTCCAGGGCCTACCTTAGGGGTGACCTCTATGTATTAAAGAGGAAAGGTTGGGTCTGGCAAAAGTTTTTTTGAGCAAAAATAAGAGTATGCAGTTCCTGTGGGGTAGGAAGGGTGCCAGGTGTTGCGAGGGAAAAAGGGGTGAAGGTGGGATAGCTCCAATTAGGATCAAGTGCCACCAACCACCAGTCAAGGGTCCAGGACGCTGTGGGCACCATTTGGGGATTGGGATACACTCTCCCAGAAGCCATCAGCAAGGTTCAGGACAAATCTAGTTGGCACTGGTCAGCTGGGCTCTTGAAAAGTAGGCTTCTTGCTGCTTTACAGACCCTGTAGCTTACCTGGAGGTCAGCCCTTGTGATCCTTAGAGGCCACTTCATTGCCTTGGTTACAAGTAGGAGCAGGTTGAGCCCTTGGGGTCTCTCTTCACAAGGTAACCAGAAGATATAGTCCTTCTTCTGTTTTCTACAATTCCAGATGTGTTTTGAAGAGGGTACTGGTTGTACCACATTTATTCCCAATGCCAGCCTGTGGGTGGGGGAATCTTTTGTCCACTCCCTAACCAATGGGGTAAAAGTTCCCATGGGTGACCCTACCCATGTTTGCAGCACTTCCTGTGTGCTTCCTGCAAACTATCACAAAGTGCCACTCTCTACCTAAATATAACATGATAGAATCATTCTTCCCTTGTAATAGCTCTTTGAACTCACCCAGAGATGTGGCTATGATAATTGGCAAACCCTCCATTGTGGTCACTCAAAACTAATTCTGAAGGCAGCCCCTCTCCAACTGGGACTGATGCCTGGTTGGCTAGCAGGACAAGGAAGGCAACAGGACTATGTGTGAGTTACATCTGCTTGTAACAAGGTAGGTACATTTTGAAGTTTAAGCTCCCGGGCCTAGTCCACATGGCCATCTTGTCAGGGGAAAACATTTCCCCACATCCAAGCCTTTTGTCTGTGGTCTGGGAGCAATACACATCTCACTAAATGAGAGACAGTGACAGTCTGGTGTCACTGAACACTGGTGGAAAGGCATGTTTGGCTTAGGCATGAAAAGGACAACTTTCTAAAAGTGCTACTTTCAAAATAGTAATCTAAAATATGACTTCATCATTAAATTGGGTTTCAAATAACTATTAGTTTGAGTCCTTGAATCATTTTTCTAGCTAGTCCCAAACAGAAGTTATGCACTATAAGGTGTTATAAATGGAATTATTGTCTCCATCTTGGATACTCTGCCACTGGTAGCAGACAAGTTTAAACAATGTATGAATGGCATCAGCCTCTGGATGAGGGATAATTGTTTAAAATTGAACGCTGAAGAAACCGGGATTCTGTTTTTTGGGTAGAAACATTCGGCATGGTCTGAACTCTGGTGGCCGGAGACATGTGACCCTCAATCACTTCCGGTTGAATCTGCTAAAAACCTGGGTGTCATTTTTGACAACACCCTCACCTTTGACGCCAAGGTCAGCAGGACTGTGAGCTCCTGCTTTTTCATCATCAAAACACTGAACAATATCTTTGCTTTCCTCTCTTCTGAACTCCGAATGGGAGTGGTCATCGCTCTGATTACCTCACGGTTAGACTATTGCAATGCTTTATATCTTAACATCCGGTCATTCCGAATGCGGCTGCCCACCTGATCCTGAAAGTGCCTAAACATCTTTTGGTGAGGGAGGGTATTCGCTCCCTGCACTAGTTGCAAGTCAGAAAGCTGTAACATATAAATCTCTCTGCATGGTCTGCCTGGCACTGCACCATCAAGGGCCCGCTCCGTTCAGAACAGCTTTCCAACGGTACACCCTAAAAGAATGCTCAGGAAAGTGACCATCCCCAGATTCCGCAAAGCCAGATGGGGTGGCCACTCCTTTTCGGTAGCGGTGGCTACATTATGGAACACTCTGCCTGTACATATTGCAAGCTCTGGACTCTTTCCTGGTATTTCATAAGCAACTCAAAACCTCGCTTTTTTCGCTTCAGTGAGTGAACTCCTTTGGCGCCCATGGTTGCTTCCTAATTGACGTCAGCGCTTTGGCACCTTTGGGTGTAGTACTCTTTACAAACTCCATTCCATACCATACTTTAATCCTGTTTTTTTTATGGGAGAGCCAACCTTACCACAGTGAAAAAATGACTTTCGAGATTTTTCACTATTATAGTAGAGCTTAGAGATATTAAGCTAAAGGTCAAGAGGAGGATCTAAGAATGAACAATGCATCTTGACATGATCTTACCCATCCTCTCCGTGGAGGTTATAATTTATGCCTGCATGGTCATTGAAATCCACATATGGACCAGTCTTAAAGTGTAACTCAACTCAAAGTGTAACTCAACCTGGGCTCAATCTGCAATTCTTAGCCCCATTGCCAGTTTATCTATTTCCTTTGTCTACCATCAAAATGCCATGTAACCCTCATGACCATGAATGTTTCCCTCCTCAATTTCACCACTCCTTCTCAGAATGTCATTGTTTGTTAGGAACTATACAGTATATTTATTTAGTTACTTATTTAGAGCTTTTTGTGCAAATTACCACTCTCCAGTTGCCTAAAGGTAAGGAGCAGAAGATGCTGATCTATGGGCTGGAAGAACTACAGGCCTACATTCCAGGCAGAAAATTATCGTCCAGATCTTAGCGACATCTCAAAGACCCGTAACCATTCAATTTGGTTACGCCTTGGAGAAGAAAGAGGGCATCAAGCACGGTCACCTCGACTAGGTGATGTCCCAATGGAAAAGCAAACCGATGTAATGCCTCTGCTTAAAGACCTCTTGCTGTTCACCAGAACACCTAACAGAAGCCTGTGGAGGACGAAAGCAGCTGAGATAGGTGACAGATGTGTATCGCAGGATTTGTTAGATACTAGCTCACCATTGCAGGACAATTCTTTGCCTCACACTCTTCTCCATTTCTATTTTTATTCATTTTGTGGTTTTGGAAACTTCAATAACACAACACAACATGTCTCTGCTGCGGAATGTCTACGGGCCCAGCATCTAGTACCATGAAAACTATTGCTATCAAATGGGATATTTTTCCAAAACCAAAGGCACTATATAGTAAATGCTGCATCGCTCTCCCTGCCACAGGCACCATCATATCTATGCACCATCACTCTGGTGATTACCCTTCAGCCAATGTTGCCTTCTAACCCAAAGCATAAATTTCCCTCCAGGGAGCCTATATTGTATCAACTCTATAGCGACAGCCCTTACGCCTGTACATTCACTTTTTCTGCTTCCATGCACCAGTCCATATATGCCATTCCTCAACTGCTGGGACTTTATTTCTACCCCACGTCCTTGCTATGTATATTACAATGAAGCTTACATTTACAAACAGCTTCTAGTTCATGCCAGGTCTTTGTCGCCCTGTATTCAGAGTAACTGTGTGAGTGTCTGTAAGTGCTGTGTTATTTTATGCACCTTTTCGACTGTTTTTACTGTTACAATATATCACATTTCCACAGCATATGGATGAATGTACCAGTTGGTTCACATCCTCTCAAGCAGTTGTCGAAACGTACTTGAGCTGCTTCATGGAGTAATAAACTCAATGCAATTTTTTTTTTATGTGGGATCAGACGTAAACTAGGTCTAGTCAATACTTCTCTAGGGTGGACAAGTACTCCCTCCCACACCATGGGGCATATCAGCAAGGGCCTGTGATAATTATCGCTCAGCGCTTTTAGCGCAAGGATAATCTATCGCGGAGATAGTGTGCTATCAGCAACGCTTATCTCCCAAGCGATAGGAATCCATGCGTTAGCTGGAAAACAGTGTGATTATCGCTGGAAATCCAGCGATAATCACACTGCGACCAGCGATACCTTGCTGATAGGGCAGGGTGGTCTTAGCCATGTAATCCACCTCCCATTGGATTACATGGCTAAGTCAGATCACAAGCAGGCATAAGGAAAGTAGCGATAACTGTGGTTAGCGCTACTTTTCTTATCGCTCGGCTTGTTTGCATGCAGCTTGATAATTGGAGAAATGTCGGTTAGCGACATTTCTCCAGTTATTCTGGCACGGAACGTCCACTTTGCATCTCATTAGAGATTCAAAGCTGGGTGTTGCTGTAAGGGGCGATAAATCAGCAAAACACGCGAAAGCGTGTCTTTGCTGATAAGGCGATAAAATTATTGCTGCTTTTCGGCCGAAAACGGCAGCAAAAGCGGCGATAATTTTTTATCGCCACCTTGTTAATATGCCCCCATATCTTTTTCAACCTATGTCTTGCTCCCAGTATTCCCCTAAGTTTCCTGGTTGTTTACTGGAGCTGTTCACAAATGCGCTTTCTGTTATGAATGCAGCTTTTTTTTTTATACAACCTCGGGCCATATTATCAAGGAACGGCGATAACATTATCGCCGCTTTAGGGGCAGGAAACTGCCGCCAAAGCGGCAATAATGGGCTTGATAATATGCCCTTGTGAATTCCCATAGAAGCCCATGTTCACACCAGAACCTGGGCTTCTATGGGAATTCACAAGGGCATATTATCAAGCCCATTATCGCCGCTTTAGCTGCAGTTTCCTGCCGCTAAAGCGGCGATAATGTTATCGCCCTTCCCTGATAATATGGCCCCTCATCTCTAGGAGCTAACCTTTCCTGGGGGGTGGGGGGGGATTCCTCCAGGACGGGTGTTTGCTACGAGTCACTTCTGCCCAAACCATGCTTATTTTGTAGGCAATTAAAAACCTGTGATGAGTTCAATTCAAAAGTCACATTTCAGGTGTTCGGATGATTTCACCCCCTTCAAGACCCACAGAGATACCTATAACATCCCATTTCTCAGACATTTACGGATATTCAATTTATCCGACAGATGTTTGTCTTTTCACCCAATTTTTCTGTTGACTCTTTTCCTTGTATTAATCAATGTCTGTGTAGCTCCTGGTAATGCAGTTAGGCATTTACCCCCTTTATCCCAATGTGGGTATATCAGCTTATTTGGCCTGTGGAGCCAAGGCCCACTCATTAACCACTGTGAGTTGGGCTAACTCATAATATTTGCTAAGCGATATCCCACGCTGTACGGTGGCCTTCTGGAACGTGCTCAGGGAATTCTAGATGACCCGACTTGTCACAATAGCTTTCTCATTACTTTGTCCATTTTCTTAAAGAAAACCGGTCCCATATGTTGCATGATGTGCTTTGTGAAATATATAGGAAGAGAGGAAGCATAACATTTTTTAAATAAATCAGGGGCATATTATCAAGAAACGGCGTCAAAATTATCGCCGGTTTAGCGGCAGAAAACTGCCGCTAAAGCGGCTATAATGGGCTTGATAATATGCACTTGAGCATTCCCATAGAAGCCCAGGTTCTGGTGTCAACATGGGCTTCTATTGGAATTCTCTGTGGCATATTATCAAGCCCATTTTCGCCGTTTTCTGCCGCTAAAGTGGTGATAATTTTAACGCCGTGCTTGATAATATGCCCCGCAGTGCTTTGCAAGAGTGAAAGACGTAGTTTTCACCAATGTGATATTTGTATACACCACATGAGATCCATAACCCCAATTATTTAAAGGAGCACTTTTCTAGTCTCATTTGCATGTCGTGGGCCCAGTGACCCAAGGCCCCTTGGTTCAAAAGAGATTTCACCCGGTTTAAATGAAATTCTGGATACTATCCACAAATTTAAAAAATTTGCTGCAGCTTCTATGAATCTGGTTCTTCAACACACAGCACTTTCATGAGGATAGAGTGGAACAAGGTCGTACAGTGCAAGACTCCATCACTATTTTCTGACCAGCAAATCTTCTTGGAGCCGGTGGATCAGAAGTTCAACTCCTGTCACAGATAAAATCAGGTAAAGCGGATAGCTCTGTCTTGTATCCCTGCAAACATCAAAAGTCTTTGCAAAGAGTGACATTGCCACTTATTTTGGCCAATAGATTTGTATACAGCAATTTTACCCAAATCCCATCTTCTCCAATTGCAAGAGCGGAAAGAGCCGATTGACAGAATCAAAAGTCTTTTCGGAATCAAGTGATAGAATAACTATTGGTTCGATGACCGTTTCAGCTTATAAAGTTCAGTGGTAGAGTCTTCACGGTCTGCGGCTAGTGGATCGTGGTGATATAAACCTAGATTGGTCCAAGTGTATCAAGTCTGGTATAACCAGAAGTATTCTGCTAGCAAGGATTTTCACCAACATTTTTAACTGTGTCTCCAGGAGAGATCTGCAGAGATAAGAACTTCTCCACTTATCATTTGCAGAAATGGAAGACACGCCTCATATTCCTGTAATCAATATGGTCTTCTGACACTGCTTATAAAAATCCTTATCTAGTTGTAACAAGGCGTCGTGACTGTTCCCTTTTTTGAAGGCAAACTCATGCAATTCCCAATAGTAAGTCCTGCTCAGAGATCACAGAACATCTCTCAAGCCAAAATAGAGTTGAGGGGCTGGAGTCAAGTATCAGAAGGGAAGCTAGATACAGCCTAATATTGAAGGAACCACCAGCCATCCATTACAAGGAGGTTTCCAAATGTTCTAAGGTGAAATATCCAAGTGTATGAACCTGATTCCTGACCTTTTCATTTATCATACAAGAATCCAAATTGACATGTATGCAGGGGCAGGATGCTGGCAACAGGCCACGTGCAACATGTCTGTGCATCTCCCCAACCTACTAGATCCGGGTCTCACGACCAGAGGCCAGACTTGATACTTCTCATCGACTAGCTGCCCATAGTAAGAGGGGCCAATTACGATCTCAACTCCCCACCAGGGTAAATCATATATCAAACCAATCCTCAGGGCACATGGAAAAGCCATTGCCAAAGTAAGGTCACATCTAAAAGTGGCATGGCCTACTCTTGGAAATTGTTTCATCTCGCCATAATTACATAGATGTAGGTTTATTAACTTTCGCTCTGTCCTTTATAAGAGGCTATTTGCAGCATACTAGTCTAACTGTTAAGCCATGTAAAGATTGCCTTATCATTCAGTTTGTGGAAGGCTAGCTCTCCATAGTCTAAGAAATTCAAGAGCAGCCAGATAACCCATTCAGCAGGAATTGTCTTCGGTCCCTGGAACCTCAGGAACAGCCACTCGTGCAAGCTCGGTGGACGCCACCAACTTTCTTTTAAAGTTTTAAGTCTCATGGAGTAGCACATGTGAGCAGTCAAAGTTTATGCTTGAAATCTGGTCCATATGAACTTTGTGTTTAGGTCGTTCAGATTCAAGGACCCATGCGATGGGTGGAACAAAGTCTGCGATAGGGCAGTCGGCCCACACACTGTGATTTAGCAATCTCAGGGAGCGGAAGAGTGCCTAAAGCAACTTGTTAGACTTGGCCGTTCACTTTTCAATTACTTGAACACACGCCTTTCACACCTGATGCCAGGCACAATGGCTCTTTGGTGTGCTTAATTCTTGCCAGTTGATGATGAGAGCTTCGTTCTCTGTAGTGTCATCTTTGGGTTTTGGCTGGAGAGCGATCGCAAGCCTCAGAAGCCCTTTATACTCAGATAGTAGTCTTCTCAGCAGAGCTTGGGTAGCAGAGTCCTGAGTTCTTCATCTGGGTATGGATCTTCAGCTCGCAGGTAATCCTTATGCGTTCTCCTTCAGATCACAGCAACACAAGTCTTTTCCGGAGTCCTTTGCATCTGCTCTCCACTCTTCGGGAGGGCAGTCAAACTCCCTGCCCTAGAGAAACCTTTCCTATTGCTAGACACAAAGTGCCTCATTTACAATTTTTTGGGGTAGGGCAGTGCTGCCAGCCTTCCTGCTGTACAGCCCTATGGCAAAAGAAAAGGGCAGGACTGCGCTATGAGATACGCGGTCTCCTGTCCTCTTCCCCAGCGCTGGGGCACAATTGGCTGCCATGCGACAATGCAGGCACCCTTGCACCATGGTGTGAGGGTGACTACGTTGTGGGAATGATTGTTTTTGTGTATATGTAATTAAATGTATGAATGGCCGAGAAACAGGAACTTGAGACAGTTGATAATAGATCTTTAAGCACAAACAAAACATGGATGTAATATACATAGCACAGTTTGTTAAAAAAAACTGGAAGCAAATACATGAAAAACAAATTTTTTGGGACATCCAGTCCTTTTACTCACTGATTGTATGAGGTTACACTGACAAGATTGTTCCTTTGTCACCTCTCACACAGTTGTAAATGAGCCTCAGTGCAATTAAAAAGCACCATCAATGCAGGAGCAAAATAGTGCAGCGACAACAAATTATACATGCAAAGGTCAACAGAACTGGAAATGAAATGCTCATGCGAAACATGTTTTGTAAACAACCTTACCCTCAATTCTTCTCATTAGTTTTTCAACCTTAAAAATACATAAGATCACAGTTAGTTAATGTTTTACATGTTTTACTAGGATTTTATTTCAGAAAGCACACATGAGAACCATGTTATAAAGAATATAATTTTAATGAAAGTGAGAAACCTATGTTAAAATAGATCCTTACAAATAATACGCAAAAAACAAAGTACCCATCACTACCATCCAAATTCCTAATATAAAATTCACAACATATCTTTTAATTAATAACTGTATGAGGTGTGATGAGGAGCAACCAGAGCAAAGTGCCTATTGCATTGCTTGTCGTCCCATGCCAATGCTTTAGCAATCCAGGATTGATTTATCTTTTAGAGATGTGGTCTATGCAGATATGTATGTGGTTTTTTCTGATCTTTAATGGCACAGGAAAACTAAAAACTGTTGGGGAAGATTTACAATAACTGGCGCATCCCTGCATATCAGCAGAGATGCGGCAGTTATTGTGCGTCACGGCTCCACCACCATGGATGCGCCGCATTTACAATGCGGCGCACCATGGGGCAAAAACGGACAGATGCGTGGCGCATCTGTGCCGTATAGGCAGTGCATTACTGGAGTTGCATCTCAAGCACGACGCAGCTCCAGCAAGGCTCTGGGGTACCCTATCTTCACAATGCTGCGTCAATCTTTGCTCCTGCTTCAAGCAGGCGCAGGGTTTTGACGCAGCATGGGCTCAAAAGTGACTGAGTGAAATCTTGTAGATTTCACTCAGCCACTTTTAGGAGGCATTCCTGCGATGGAACGCCCCCCCCTGCACAGAAATGCCTACTTCTGGCGCACGGCTTTACGACGTGACGCATCTCCCAGATACGTCACGTTGTAAATACCCTGCAGCATGGCGCTGGTTTTGCGCCGCCGCTGCGTCACAAAAGTGACTCAAGGATGGCGTAAAAGAGGTGCAAGGAGCTTGTAAATCTGCCCCTATTGTCTTTTGGCGTGCTGACCAAATGAATATCATGGGCCTCATTTATTAGGTTTTGGTGCAGGACAGCACCGCAAGGAATCTTGCAGCACTGCCCTGTGTCAGAAGAAAAGGGAAAGAATGCATTGTATCTATAAGGTACAGTGGATTCCTGTCCTTTTCCCCTGCACTGGCATACAATAGGCATACAATAGGCCACCATGCGCCAACGCGGGTACCCTTGCACCATGATACAAGGGTGTCTGCGTTGTAGGGGTGATTGTTTTTGGGCAGGAAGGCGCGCCTACTGCAGAAAAACAATCACAATAGGTGTTTACCTCTTTCTATGTGTGCTGCATTCTACAGCACACATAGAAAGAGGAAAACACTAGGAGAAATAAGGATGTTTTTCCTCATTGTGCCTCCCTAGCGCCGCCCCTGGGGTGGTGTTAGAATCTGATGCATCCCCAGGTTTACGATTCCTCGTAAATCTGGGAATGCTTCAGAGTACATGGGTGTGGCATGGGAACACCCAGAGCAACACCCATGGAACGCCCCTTTACGTAAAAGGGGCACATATTTACAAGGCCAAGATAAATCACTCAAAGTGGCTTTGTGTGGCCTTGTAAATATGCTGCGGCACATTACGCCATAGAGAGCGTCAAAAAAGTGACGCTCTGGTGGTGCAAAAGTGCTGCAGGGGGCTTCGAAAATGATGCCCCATGTGGGTAATATTTTCAAGATCAAGATATTCCATCCAGCTTTTTAGTTGCCTTAGTCGTTTTCCTAAGTAGAAGGCTATGCCCAGTTGTGGGCCCCCCTTTCACTTTAACATTGGACCGAAGTTGCACAACACTGATGATGCCCAACAAGGGTGAAATCCCTTTATGGTGCTTGTATTGCTGCGCAGAGGGCATTTGATATTTATGCCCTTGTGTAGTTACTTCTCTTCCTGAACAGAAAGGGACATGGGCTAGTAATTTGACTAGGTTGTACTTCTGGGGAGGATAAATTGTGAATTCCCCAGAGGAATCTTTTGGTGTCCCAGAGAAGAAAATGTGCACCAGGGATCAGCTGTTTTCTATTGCCTTTGCACCGACTCTTACATGAGCAGTAAAAGGGAAAAAGTTCATTGAACTGACAGGGAGGTAGTGGCTGATGAGAAACATGGAATTTCAAAACGTGCAGCATGATACAACTTTTTATTTTGCAGAATATGAAAAGAGGTATTTGGGACGGCATGAAGGAGAGCTCCAGAGCCCAACAAGCTCATTGGTTATGGCCACCTGTGGCTAACACATTTATTTAAAACATCTCTACTCTGATAGGGGCCCTCACTGCAAGTCTGGTGGAGCGGTGTTAGGCTGTGGAATTCCGTTTAGATCACAAGAGAGCCAGAGATCCTGTACCCGTTTTTCCCAAGTGTGGGAACATCCGACCCAATTTTATCGGCCGCAGAAATGGGCCGATAAAATCACTTGAGTATTTGGCTTCAAAACCAGCCCAGCCGCTGTACCCGTCCTTGACGAGTTTTTTTTCGGACAGGGGGAGCTACTTTCTCCACCCTGACGGGGCACCCTTTTCTCCTCCCCCTCTCAAACTCCCCCTGCCAACCTGGCCCAGGGCCTGCTTCCGGCTCATGTTTACGACCTGTTTGAAGCAGGTGAGAAATGTGAGTGTTTGTTGAACACCATGGAACAGGGAATACTGTACGGTTTTCCACTGGTTAAAATTGTACAGGTAATCTCGTTCCATACGGTTTAACTCTTTAATTGCACGGTGCTGTGTTACGGCACTGCACCCGTGATGCACTCTGCCAGTACCATGTAACTCCTAATGAGGGCCTAAGTCAGCGCCCGGCTCGGCCGTAGCGGGATTCGGGCATTTCCCCGGGAGGCTGGAAGGGTGGTGGCCAGAGGCGCAACTAGAGCCAAATTTCGGGGGGGGCTGAAACTTTAAGCAATAGGCAGAGTGGAGCTGCAGGGGCTCTTCGAAGGGGTGAAACAACAGCAAGGCCTCATTAACATGCAAATGGTCTTTTAAAGACCTGTGAAGTGCTCGGGTGCGGCTGTGTGTCTGCCCGGGAAGCTGTTTCATTCCGGGCTGCCACACACGACAGGGGGGGGGGGGGGGGCTGAAGCCCTTCGGAACCAATGGGTGTTGCGCGCCTGGTGGTGGCCAGTTTTGTTACTGTGCGCCCGTTTTGCTGGGGTGCTGCAAAAGCAGCAGTGCTTCACACTTGCCCCCCATCTCTCCCCTGTGTGGGAGGGCTGGTCCGACAAATTTGCCAGGGATGCTTTGGGTTCCCAGTCCGGTCCTGGCCTAAGTGTTAAAAAAGACCAATTTTCAAAGACAAAACTGTACTTACCATAGCCCTTCCTTGGAGGACCTGCTTTTGCTGCAATTAAAGAGAGAGGTTCACTTTTAAAAAGAGAGAAATGGCAGTGTATCTAATTTGTTCACATCTTCTAGTGATCCTCAGCAGTAAGCTGCTAACCTGAATTAACCATGCGAACCACATTTTAAATAGATCAGAAACTTCATGGGATCTATAGACAAGGGATCTCCCGTGTAAAATGAACAGCATTCCCGTGAGGGAGATAGTATCTAAGGATGATCAGTGATGGCAAGATTAGCAGCTTGTCACCCAGGCCTCCCAGCACAGTATTTAAGAACTTTCTCAAGGTTTCTCAGATGGATTTCACCCACTGCTGTTGAAGGAATGCACCAATCTGAAGTGGAGAAGAATGAGCTGGAGAGGATGACTTAAAACACCCCTCAATGGACTTTCTGCAAAACTTTTGCACCTCACTGATGAGGCCCAAACATACCAAAATGCAACTGTGGCTGCTCGTATCCCCCACATATGGGTTGTTTCCTAATATTTTGGGCTGAGCATCTCTTTTGTTGCATGATCAAACGTGATAAGCACGGGGATGAGCACCTACTGTAATGGCAGAGAAGAGCCAAAACAATGGAATTGAATTCTAGCTAGAGTTATTCCCAATGGTTAAGAACTAATGGATCAACTTTTTCTATCCACAGATTTTTTGTTGCCCTAAATGAGGAATGGGATTAGTGGTCTTTGCCATCCGGGGTCATGCTGTTCCACCAGCAATGGAGTTTAGAGGGAGAGAGGGAAAGTCATGAAGCTGCAGAATGGGTGAGTGCTTTAAGTTTTTCCATATGCTGCTGACGATATGAGCGATCATCTATGCAGTAGGGCGTGTGGTCACTGTTTATTCATGCCTGTCCACCTTCCTCTTTAATAATATCTAACTGTGAATATCAAATGCAATGGCGGTACTTACAGCATTTTTCCATTTTAATTCTAGGTGGAGGGAATGACGATATGCCTTCTCGAGCTATAAATAAAGAGATAAGGTTAGATTTGAATACAAAATGGAAAAAGGCCATGGCTTCTTTATACACGTAATGTACTCCAATCCTCTAGCAATGATCAGCCACACGGCCTCAGATTTCCTTATTCTGTGATATACATTTTAATTAAGAAGTGCCATCTCACTCTTGGCCCAAAATCCCAAAGTAGATGTGGTGTTTCCTCCTACACAGAAGGGACACGGGCTAGTAATTTGGGCTGCTTCTCTGTGGAGGGCTCACCACTGATATCCCTGTGACTGGTCATGTAATGTAGTGGCCTTGACATGCTGAAAATATTGGAATGCGATGTTACCATAGGAAGTTGCGTTGGGTAATTTTCTGGTGTTCTAGAGAAGGAATGTAGGTCTTTTACATGTTTTATCTTGTTCCTCCATGTGCCTCTGAAGAGGAGGATGTGGTGACAGGCTCACAAGGCATGTCATTGAAAATTGCACACACATACATGGCACCTTTCACAAAGTCCTTGTTAATCCTTTAGAATACAAAAGAAGAAAGGCTGTCCTTGGGCCTGCACGCCTAGATCGTGGGCCACAGACCCTGTCTCCTTACTGTCTGCAACTCTGGAAAGGATCTCGAAAACAATTTGGAACCTCATTGTTTGCGAGATTAGAGATGTGCTTCATATTCTGATAATGATTCTTCCAGTGAGGCCTCCATGATGGGATAGATTTGTTTGGTTTGACTGGGTCTGGTTTGTCTGGTTCATGGACAAGGTGGGGAGAAGAGATGTTTGCCACTGGGGAAGGTTCTAGCTTCCTGACTGCAGCGCCTAACCCCACCCTTTCACCATTCATTGTAGGTTGGCATGGGATCACTAAAGCTTGTGATCCCACCCCACCCTGTAATTAGCAGTAAAAGGGTGGGGTGACATGAGCTCAGCCCCTAAAGTCAGCCTCTTGGTGCCACAGGGCTTTTCCCTCACTTCATTGGGGAGGAGCTTACCCTGGCGTGGCCCGTGCAGGTAAGAGCGGTGGGGGAGATTCTATATACGATGAGGGAAACTTAAATTTAAAAAAAAGAAAACCATGGTTTCCTTTTTTAAAGTTTCCCTCGTCATTGTATGTCGAATTCCCCCCAACTGCACTGCTCTTACCTGCATGGGCCGCGCAGCGGGGATTTCCTGAATTTCCAGGCTCGCTTTCCTCTAAAAAAATGGACTAGTCCCAGTTAGCTCTTTGGTCTGCCCCTAGTTCCAGGGTAGGAATAAATCAACCTGGAGCTGGAACACACTTCCCTGAGCCAAAGGCCATCTCTCAGAAGTAAACGCCGTATTGGAAACACATCAAAAGAAACAGAGCTTGACACCCTTAATGTGCTAACATCCACCCATCACTCTACCTGCTGCCCACTGGTCTGCCAGCCCCATACTGGACTATGAATTGCTTGTTTCTGTTTAGGTCCTCTGCTTCTCAAATAAGCTGTTTTGTTCTGCTAACTTCTTCCTCCAATACAACACTGATGTTACAAATAATTTCTGTTCTTGCAGACCCTCTGGTCAGTGGCGTATTGAAACTTGAGAGCCCCCCTCTGCTAGGTACATGGAGGGCCCCCTGCTCCAGATTTAATCAGGAGCTCTCAGGCTGGCGTACTGTGCTGAGGGGTCCCCTGCAGCTCAGGGTCCCTCCGCACCGAGCGGGCTGCGGGGACCTATGTTACGCCACTGCCTCCGGTTCTACTTGTCCCCAACTGGTTTATCTTCTCACCGTGAGTTTACCTTTCTCCATCTCCTTTTCAAGCTTTTTCTCGCTTGCAAAGGGGACTTCTTGTTTCTCCACCAGTTTTTTTTATTTGTTTTTGTGTGCCTTTACATAGTGCCCATGCCACCAAGTGGTTGGTACAAAGTGGTGGTGGGGTCTAGGCAGACAGGGGGTATATAACTGGAGAAACACAGTACTGACAGATTAGGGGTTCTAGTTCCCTGCTTCTCTACTAGCCCTTTCCTCTGAATTTTACCTCCTATGAGTTCCCTTTATAATCAGCATTGGAATCTGATAAGAGAAGTTCAGACAGACTGTGTAAACACCAGTGATGGGCCATCGAGGACTATGGCGTTAGATAACTTGACTGCTATAAGCTGAAATAACTTAGGGATTGAGACAAAGATACACCTTTTTAATTGCAAGGGGCGGGGCACTTCAGGGCTTCTGGTAAATGTAGGGTGGAGAAGGCAGGCAAGATAGACAGAAATATTGTCAAAATGTGTCTTCACCTAAAATGAAAAAGAATCTTTGGACCAGTTCAGGTTACATACCCATAAGCTACATGATATGTGAGGGAGCATAGAAACTGTATGAAGGTATCTGAGAGTCAGTGGTAAGAGTTGTTTGACCATCAAACTCCTTAATTATTCACATACTGTTAGCAGAGAGGGAGGGACATAGAGAGTTGGGGAGTTTGGATTAAAGGGGTTCAATGCACGGGTCAGGCCAATTGAGTGCTAAGGAGTAGCAGTCTGAGGGACTATCTTGCTCTAATGTCCATATATGATGTCTCAGGTATTTTCTGAAAAAGTTGGAGCCTACTGCGAATAGGCTCTAATGGGCCGACATGTGGCATTCCTAAAGGATGATATCAAAACCCAATAAGATCTGTTAAAAAATAAAAATATTTCACACACTGTCAATAACACGTTAGGACATCATAAGTCAGCAAAGAAGGGCAAATGATACATTGTTTTCGAAGTCAGCAATTTACTTACTGCATCCCTCATCTCATCCAACTCCTGATTCGCTTTCTGAAGCTAGAAAGAAAGGAAGAACATTAGAACTGAATGAAAAAAGGAGCAATGTCAGGGGTGGTGGGAAGCTCTACACCTACAGTAAACAGAAGTAGCATCTAATCAGTAGTGTTGCGACATTTTCAGAGTGGGTGTGATGGTCATTGGTGCCACCTCATATAGTCATTGCTGTTACGTCACTGAGCAAGCAAGTGTGGACAATGTCAAATCCATTTCTGTTTGAGGATGGCAATCTCCACGTCATTTCCCCATTGGCTCCTTTGGACAAAATGATACAAGTGGGCCTTTTTAAGTACATTTTCCCTAAAACGTGAACACTACTTAGTGTGGTATGCACTTTTATAGACAGCATTTACCCTAAGTGATTTAGGGGCATATTATCAAGGGCCTTATCTCCGCTTCTTTGGCTTTTAAAGCCAAAGAAGCGGAGATAATGTTTTCGCCCTATTGCCAAGAGGCTGATAACATGCATTAGCGCATGTTAGCCGCCTTTTACCCGACGCCTCCCTTTGCATCTCTAATGAGATGCAAAGTGGGCGTCACTGGGCAGAACAACCTTGTAAATATCGCTGATGTGCACCTTGCGATATTCACAAGGAGGCCCAGGCATTTTTGCAGACGTTAGTTTTTGGCGAAAACCGCGGTTTTCGCCAAAAACTAACGTCTGCAAAAATGCTGACTTACCTATACTTTATATTGGAGGTGGATTATGCTGATACGACCACAGGGTCGTATCAGCAAGGTTATCGCCGTTTTCCATGGAACATCGCTGGAAAACCAGCGATGTTCCATGGAAAACAACGCTATCACTGGAATAATTATCGCCATTGAGCTATGCGTTGTTAATACAGCGCTAGCATGGCTATAATTATCAGCGATAGCCGGCGATGACAATTCTCACGCTAAGAACGGCCAGCGATAATTATCGCTGGCCGTTGATAATATGCCCCTTGCAGTGCTGGAAATCAAAACGAACAAATGGCAAACCAACTTCAAAGTGTCACTGAGCTAAGAGCCAGATGCTATTCACTTACTAAAGTTTCTAGTATATGTTTTTTAAAGATAGATCTGGAAATGTTCATCAGACAATTAAGAAGGAGGTTTTTGTTTACATGTGTGGTCCAAGAAACCTTTGGGATGCTGATGGCCTTCTCCTGTGTGCTTGCAAGAGAGTTCAAGCTAAGAAGCGCTCACAGTTTGGTGGTGGTAAAACGCCCCCCCACCCTCCTTGTAGGGGTCAGGCTCACTTGCTGCACTCACTATGTACCGTACGGGGGCTAGTCTAACAAAAATTGCCAGGACTGCTTTGGGTTCCTATTCGGGCCCTAACAGTACTTACCATACCATATGAATTGTGGTTCAGTAGACACTAAAATATGCATATTATTCCCCTTAATCTCTTAATAGGTGCTCTTTATTACACCCATTAAATAAGGTACCCAACATTATGGTTATTTATCTAGTGCAATAAAAAGGACCTGGAGTCCATCAAACTTGAAATCAGGGCATTAAGGTCTCATTGAAAGTTTGGAAGGACATAGATAGGTGGTTCAGCCACCCTGCCACACTTGCCTCATTTAGAGGTGGGGAACTCTGATGGATCACCCATGCAGCCTTCAAAGGAGGCAGACCATCCACCACAGGGTTGCCATCTTTCATGCTTTGGGAGGACTGCCTTATTTAGGGAGGTTCTTCTGATGCATACAAACAAGTCAAAGAAGAAAGGTGACAAGGCTGACGCACTTGGACAATTGTAAAGATAAAATGCACTCAACATCAGTACTTGCAGCGTGAACATGGGCAAGGAAGGGAAAACAAGCAACAATATTTTCTTTAAAGTGAAATTAAAAAAAGGTAGCAAATCACTTTTTATAAGCAGTTTTATGTATAATTGTACATTATGTGGCACTCCTAGAGAGTGGAGTTTTTTGCACATTACCAGAGGCTACTAGAGTTTACTGTCATAAACCCAGTTACTTACAAGCAATAATACACCACTATTGTGCCCTTTTACATAGAGTACCTCTGCTGCCTTGGGTGTGAGGTGGGTTTTCCAGGCCAGAGGCATTGTGTAACAATTGTGCCTACCCATAAGCTTGTGTGTTTGAGCTAGCCCATATGTTTTCTCAGGTCATTCTCAAGTTGGCAAAGATTGAAGATTTACTCATCTATTTTTCTATGGAAATTGGTTGGGAACAAATTCCAAATTGGTGGTGGTTTAGGGGAAAGAGTTCCACCATGGAAAACTGTTTTCCACGTGGAGGGAAAAGGTACAGTAAGATCAAATGCAATTTGTGTACACTATGCAAAATGAATGATGTGCTTACGTTTGTGTGTACTCCTATAAAACTGTAACCATTACAACTTTCCACAAGGACACCAGGGGCAGTATCATAAATATATGTGCTGACAAAATCAAAAAGTGCAATAGTTTTATTTAGAAATTGTGCTGTCTCCAATGCATATGCTAACTCTGTCTTGTACAAGGTATTGCTTGATGTAAAGACAGCACAGCTCAGGTAGGAGTGTGGCCCACAGCTCTTTGTTTCCCAGCGGGGCTGTCTGCCCGTGCAGTTATGGAGTTGGTACCAGTGGTTAATTTGTAAAAATATAAGTGCTGGGGCTCTCATCAGGAGGCAGCTTGCACCAGCACATTTCTCCTGTAACGCAGCCTAAAACAGAGCCAACTATTAACCAGAAAGTGGGGAGAGGATGTGGCTTAATGGCCGGAGCTGCCGCCTTTGGAGCTGGGGAACCAGGTTTGAGTCTTGGCATCGGCTCAACATCCTGTGATTCAGGGCAAATCAGTTAATCTCCGTGCCTACCAAAAAAGAGTGGGAAACTATAGCACCGGTGTTATTGATGAAGTGCCGGTGCTGAGCACCAGAAACCACTGGCTCAAATTAAGCACTGGCTCTTGCATGCTCTTTGGACAGTGCTTTGAGAATTCCAAAAATGTGTTAACCGACAACCAAATATAGGCCTAGGCCTTCTGGTTTAGATTTACAAATTTTTGTGAATGGATCCCAAGTGTATTTTTCATACAGGGTGGTTGCAGGAATATACTCATCCCCAAATAACACGAGAACGTCCTTAAGGTCACTTATAGAACCTTTGCAGAAAATTCTTCAAAACTCCTGAAATTGTATCATAGCAGAAATTAACAGAACACATTACCCAGGAGCGTAGCTTAGTCAATAATGTTAGGCGGGTTTGAGGCTGAGTTCTCCTAACAAGCAACCTGGCGTACCCAACTAAAAATGGTAGGACGGGCTGGTGGCACTGGATGGAGGCGACGGTTATAGTGCCAATATCGGCAACACTCATCACCCCTCATGCAGCATCATCACCAATAAATAATCAGACAAGACACTGTTTTCGTGGAGAAAATTGCTGCAGGTTTATTAGCATACCAAATATGCCAACATGGTGGGTTATCTTACAGGCGATCCAAAGGCAAGCTGCCCCTCGCGGCCTACCACCTGATGGGCCAACTTGCATCGTGGCCTTAGCCAATCGGTGCTTAGCGGTTATGGTGAGGCTATAGCCCCTCCCACTTCCGGTGAACCGTCGGTCCACCCTATTACTCGCACCCCCCCGTACGAGGGGCAGAGCGTTTAAGTGACCCCCGGTTGTACAGGTTTCCAACCGCCCGTAGGACAGACAGGGCGCCGTCGCACCTCAGGGTCCACCGCAAAGACTTCCTGGGGATATTAGGTCTCACCACCCTTTATGCTCCTGAAGAGGGTACCCCTGAGTCCCTTTCTGCCTCTGGAGCGCGTCAGTGGTGAGGAACAAAGAGACCGCTAGGTGGGCGGGGGAGGAACTTATACCTCTCCCCTTTCCCCACTTGGCTCGGAAATGACAAGCGGGACCCCAACGGGGTCTCGCGACGCTGGGCTGTCCTGTGTGCCATCCTGTGGCACTAAAGGGGCCGCCCTCTTAGGATGTCCCCTTCGTGGACGTCGGGCAGCCCACAGGGGTCTCAGTTTTCAGTTATTTGGAAAAGTAAGGGTAGCCAATGTAGGACCTCTGTGGGACAGTCTGGACTATGTTGTTCACACTAGTCCAGTTGCTCCTCAGAGGGCAGAGAGGCCAGGAGAGCTGGCTAGCATAAACCCAGACCTACCATCAGTAGATCATGCTCAATATGGGCAGCGAGAACAGGTCTTTTAGTACTCATGTTGCAGATGCATGAAGTCTGGATGCCTTTTTTGCACACTGTCAGGCACTGAGAGAAGTCCAAACTGCCTGCAGTCTCTTTTATAAAGCTTTAACTCGTGAACACTCACCCATATTCATATGATGTAAAGAAAACCACAGAAGCACAACAAATGACAAAATAGCAAATAACTTAAGGGATTGCAAAAGGAAGTTAAAATGAAATGTAAACTGGGGCTGCTGTTCACTTTCTGGATTACCTCAAGGCTTTCTAAGGTCTTTGTTGTGAATTCAAGCATTATTTTTGCCCTAAATGACGTGAATTCAGGACCCGATAGGGACTAATTTCAAAGTTCTTAATTACTCCTGCAATCTGAGGCCTGGCAGGACCGACCTATTTAAAGACCTGTAGGTGGCACACTGGTATGGAATAAGTGACAGGAAGGGTCCCAGTCAGATCCATGCCCTCGACTCTGCCTGTGCCTCCCAAACACCTTCGTAGGTCTCCCTGCAGTTTCAGACCGAGTCTTGGCACTGGGCAAGCTCCTAAAATCTCAAACCAGATGCCTGGCTCTGGCTCATCTTGAGTTCCTCATGGACCCTTGAGCCCAAAATGAGCTGAGCGTTTATGTGGCGTCTGCCTGTTACCAAATCCCAACCCCATGCACCAAGATTTATGAACAACACAGTGACCTTTGATGTAAAATGGGTGAGAAAAACAGATGCACTGAATGATCAAAGGATTGGCAGGGTACCTATCTAGTAGTTGAATTGACAATGAGAAGCCAGAAAATCTGGGGTCAATCCCAGCTTCCACACTTGAACAAATTATGTGATCCTAGACAAATATCTTATTTCTCAGAGCATCCTATTTTCTCATTAGCTCAAATGAGAGTACACTCAAATAAATAAGTTCAGTAAGCGTTCTGTATAAAACCCTAATGTTTAATGGACTGTGATGTCTATATCAAGAATCTGAGCCACGTATAGGGTATACGTGATAACTGAATTGTCTCTGATTTCAGTAGTGGATTGCCATTAGGGTAGGACAGAGGCATCAATATTTCTAAGTTTGTGTTTCAAAACTATTACTTCAAATAATTGCCTCTTAATTCAGTGATATAATTGGAATTACTAAGATGAAACACACCTACATGGTAAAGAAATACACTTTTTTTTAAAGTGACTTTACCAAATTTGTACATGTTGTTTGTTGCATGATTTACATGCCAAATATTTTTTCACGTCTAGGCGCGTGCACAGGGTTTTAGAGCCAAGCCCCACCCTTGGCTCGCCTCTCCCTGTTAATATGTTGGCTTACCGACCTCTACCCATCCTTCACCCGCGGTGAGGTCACTGTTGCTAGCCGATCTGACTGACACAGCCAGACCAAGACCGACCAAGTGATTATTAAGGGGGGGGGGCACTACATGCACCCCCCCACCCAGGGGCATAGCTTCATGGGGGGTGTTTGGGGTGTTACACCGCCCTACTAAATGTATTTTCTGATGAGTAGTTGAGTGCTGGTGCTTTCAGTCAGGTATGGTGGGGTGTCTGTCGGATTTCACCAGGGATTCTTGCATGGACGCACTGACAAAAAAAACACACACTATCGCTCAGCTCTGTTTTGAAAGTCCTAAAAAACGTTGATTATTATACAAAATATTGCGTTTATCTCACGTATTACTCATACCACTCCGCATTGCTCTCCTGTTCTCCTGCCCCTTAAGCCCCACTCATGCGCCCTGTTTGTATATAATGTATTTTAACAGTGTATGACAGCGTGCTTGTTGGAAAATCTGAAGCTCACACCCCCCCAATCATACTTCTCCTATCCCCGAAGCTCCGTCCCTGAGATTACAGCTGTATAAGAATGGGTTTAGAACACATTTGTCTTGGTCCTTTCATGCATAGATTAGGACAAAGGTCTGTACCTTGAGCCCCCCCCCCCCCCCAGTCCTGTATCTATGCATACAGGACCACATCTCTCCTATCCTGCAAATGTCCTTCTGGCTTCCTGTGCCCAGACACAGCACATTCAAGTCTCTCTACTTAGCCCACCGGCCTATCCAACACATCAGACCCACTTTTCTCCAAATACATCCCTGATGATACTTTCAAATAAGGATCCTCCGTTTCACACTGGCACCACTCGTGGTCATCCCTAATTTCAGGAGAACATACCTTGGAGGGACAGCCATCTCTTAGCAGACAGCAAGCTTTGGAACACCGTATTAGCAAGTATAAAGATTATCCATGGCAGATTGTAATTTAAAAGGTTGTAAAAGCCAGGTTGTTCCAAAACAGATAGCTCATAAATGCTCAGCTAATCATAGAGAAGGAAGTTATATTTAATATTAATGTTGCCTTACCCTATCCATCCCTCACTTTTATGCTGTATTCAAGATGCGAGTGCAGTTACAAAACCTGGGGCAAATTTACAAGGGGATGTCGCCAACAGAAAATCACTTTTAGTGATGTTCTTGTGGCAATATGCTCTTCTCCATATTTACATAGCAGCATTAAGACATTTTTTGTGGCTTAACACCTCCTTGTAAATAAGGCCCCTTTACATGCATCACTTAGCCTGAAAGGGGCGTGCAGTGGGTGTTGCTGTGGGCGTTCAACTGCAACAACCATTGCTTTTGATGCTGCCCCAGGTTTACAAGGATGTGTGAAAAAATCTAACACCAAGCAAGAGCAGGCATTAGAATGGCAAAATGAGGAGAAATATTTTGACTTCTCCTTCTGCAGCTTCTTACCCAACGACCCGAAGGTGATATGTAGACCCAAATGTGACTCTCTCTCTCTCAAATCTCTCTGTTTCACCCCAGGATTAGACATGGCAACAATTTTGCAGCAACACATTGGGATCATCCCTCTAAATACCATGCATGATTCCCAAACTCTTCCCACATATCAGTCTTTAAACTCACTCTCTCCCAGCCGTGCATGATTAGCAGACTAGCCCCTCATTCGACGATGGTAAGTATGCACAAATGTGAATCTATCGCTCTTATATCTCTCTGCTTCATTTCATGCGTAAGTAATGCCAGCAGATTAGAGTGGGTTGCCAGCACCCGGGGCAAGGCAAGTATTGCACTCCCTATACTATTCCCCGTTGGCACTTCCTAGTGCAAAATGTTGAAAAAAATGGTACTATGAATTTTTTTCTGTCAAAATGTTGCACCCCCCTAAGAATTTTGCATCTGGGGCAACTGACCCTGTGACCCCACACGCTACACCACTGAGAAGTGCAACATATTCACCAGAATACATTTCGAGCACATTGGCCGCCCATGCAGGTAAGAGCGGAGGGGCAGGTGGAAGTGAAAATAAATAAATAATACCACTTATCTTGCGCTCGCCGCATCGCCGAGCGCAAGGTAAGTGGTTTTATTTATCTATTTATTTTATTTTCACTATTCCGTCATTGGTCACTTCCACACACCCCACCCCACCCCACCCGCCCCGCCCTGCCCCACCATGCTTACCTGCATGGGCCTCCACTGTTCGAGCCCTCCTAAAAACCTTATGCACAACACCCAATCTCTTTGCATATTGGCCACCCTATAACGGATACTATACCAATCATGCCCAAGAAGACCGTAGCCTCTTACTCAACCGCTCGGAGCACAATTTTGAGACTTGTCAGGATTATAAATCAATACATAAAATGTATTTCTGGACATGGGGATGATTTTAAAAAAAAGGAGAACTTCCTTTGTTCCTTTGGTCCTGATGAAAACTTTTGGGTTCAGTGAACCGACTAAAATGAGCTTGGGCCAATAGCTTTACTCTTTTGTTTTGCACCATTTCTTTTTTTATTGCATCATTTTATCATTTAATTGCAACATGTAGCAGACTTCAGACTGACCATTACCGACCATGAGAGTAATACAATTATACATGAAGAACAAGGGAAGAGATTTCGTTTTCACCAGAGCTGTCACATTAGCTTATGAGCCTCGACTTTACTCTTTTTCTGTTTGCTGAAAATAATTATTCCTGTTTTCTCTGTGATTGTCTGTGTTGCTATTGCCCATAACCACTAATTACTAACCACTAACACCATTGTTGTAAAACTTGTACATCTGACTCCCTTTCTCTTGGTTTTTCTAATTTGCAATATTCATTTTTCTGTATATATTAATCTGAAAAGGACAGTTTATGAGTTGAATCTCAATATTTTGCTTATTTGATGTGATACATTTACCCTGGTTTTTCACTGCTCGTTTTAAAGACTATTGTCACTATTGTGAGTTTCAGCTCTTGTGAAAGTGGCATATTATTCTATACTCCTGGTCCCTATTTTGTGTCCTAGACCTCTCCTGTTACTATTTCATCTACTTGAATGATGTACAGGTTAGCGAGGAGCTGTGCCAAGACCCTCCTTCTTCCTTACACCCTCAATGTTGAGGTTTAAAGAGGCAGTGGCCTGATCCACTATGAATTTAGATAATTTTGAGATTTAAATCCAGGCACTGCCCTTTGATCCCTGCCTACACTGAAACCATAGTTAACACCTATTCATATTAGCTTCTCCCAACCCAGGCCTGGAGACAGGCCAGTAATAGCCTTCCAGTTTTAAACCCAGTCCAGTATACATGAAGGTACTGTCCTTCTGTTAAAAGGTACTACCACTAGGTGACACCACAATACAAGACAAGGTCAGAAAGCTCTCTACAGTGGCGTAACGATAACTGAGGAGGCCCCCCTGCAAGGTACGTGGAGGGTCCCCCTCTGGACTCCATCAGGAGCTCTGCGGCTGAAGTGCTGTGCTGAGGGGGCCCCCTGGAGCATGCCCCTCCCCGCACTGCGGGGGCTGCAGGGACGTGTGTTACGCCCCTGGCTCTCTATAGTAGAAAAAGGAAAGCACCCCAACAGTAAGTGGCATTTCCCTGAAAATCCTTTCACGGTTCTTGACTGAATGACACAGCTTTTTGTATGATGAATGCTTTATTTTATTTTTTATACAGAGAGGGAATATAAAATGTACCTGCTGCTTCAATTGTCTGTTCTCTTCCTCCATGGCTTAACACTTCATAAAAAATAAAAGTATCAACACATTACAATTTGTCACAAAACAATATCTGTCAACGTTACTCAACGAAAGCAATAATTAAATATTTAACTCGCATTAATCTGAACACAGAGGGGCAGATTTACGAGCCCCTTGCGCCACTTTTGCACCGCTGTTGCGTCACTTCTGTGACGCAGCGGCGGCGTAAACCATGCGCCACGTTGCACTCTATTTACAACGTGACGCAACTAGGGAGATGCGTTACGTTGTAAAGTCCTGCGCCACATGAAACCTGCATCAGGTTTCATGTGGGCGTTCCGGCTCGGGGGGGGGGGGGGCGTTCCGGCGCAGTAAAGCCTCGGATAAGTGCTAGAGTGAAATCTACAAAATCTACAAGATTTCACTCAGTCACTTTTCTGACGCCGCTGCGTCAAAACCTTGCGCTTGCTTGAAGCAGGCGTAAGGCGTGATGCACCACGTTATGTATGGGCCACGAGCATTGCTGGAGTTGCGTCGCGCCACCCTTCCGACAGGAGATCGCATCTGTTTATCCTTGCGCTGCATAGTAAATGCGGCGCATCTGTGGTGGAGCAAGGGTAAACTTGCGTGACGCATCTTACCTGGCGCATCCCTGCTGATTTGCAGGGATGCGCCAGTCGTCATAAATCTGCCCCAGAATTTTATAGTTAGCAAAGGGTTTTAGGAAGAGTCAGAGTCACATACATCCAAGTTTTAATGATGCTTCTTAGTAAGCTTTACAGAGGAAGGTAAATTAAGAAGGGGTGGTTGGTGATCACCGAAAGTGGTTTGATGTAAACACCTACCTCAGATTGTAGAGAGCAAGGGAGTAGAGTAAACAATCTAAATTTCCTTCATCGGATAGGTGAGATTATCCCACAATTCAGGGGCTCATTTATTAAACAATGACGCAGCGTAGCGCTGAAAGCCATTTTGCTGTGCCGAGCTGTGTCATTTTAAAAGCTTAGGGAGGCCTGGTATTAACACCACTATGAGGCATCCGTGTGCTTTCCCCTCCACAGGGGCAAAATGGGGTACCTGTGTTGCGGGGCTGATTGTTTTTGTGCAGGAAGGGAGAACGAGAGAAATACTTTTCTTACTCCTCGTTTTTTCCTCTTTCTATGCATGCTGCATTTTGCAGCAGGCATAGAAAAAGGAAAATGCCATCAATAATTGTTCTGGTGCCTGAGATAAGGACTACCCTCATGTACAGTGGCCAGAGCTCAGGGACCAGAGATCAACATCTGCACAAACGACTTGCTTTTCAGTCTTATGGCCAATTAGCTTAAAAAACGTATTGGTCATCAATAACACCATTTCTCAGCCTTATGATAGAATCTATTGAACCTTGATCAAATTTCAAGAATAGTTGGATGACATCAGCTTCAAAAGAATGATTATAGCCAGAGGATCAGATCAATGTATTAAGGGGCTGCACATGTGAGTTTAAAAGAAAAGGGACAAAGCTGAACCCTTGGGAACACTGCAACATAGTGTGATCTCCTGAGATGAAAATGTTGACATCACAGTAGACTGAGGTCTGTTCTTCAAGAAGGAGATAAAACAGATAGTGCCTGCCCTCTAAATCTCACTCTATTGTGGATTTTCTCAGTCAAAGGCTGACTACAGGACTAGCATAGGCCACTGGCAACAACAAAAGTTAAAACATATGTCTTTAATTAAAATTTAAATTTCCAAAAAGGAAGTGCCCTAGGGTCTGATGTACTAACCTCAGGTCACACTCAAGTTGATATTTTTACACATCACAGGTCTTTGACCCGGGCTTTAGTTTGAGATGCAACTGATTTACAAATCAGTCACATCAGAATATGACTATTTGCAGGAGATTGCAATAACTCCTGGCTTATTACTATGCATGAGGCATTAGGCATCCACTTTACATTAAGAGGGCAGTGGCTGCTTTTGAAAATTAAAGTCTGCATGCAGGCAATTACATCATGGTGGAGCATGCACTGGCGTCCTTAACCACTGTCTGCAACCCAAAGGGCTTGGAGGACAATTCACAAGGTGGTACAGCTTTCACCTGTGAATCAGATACCACCCTATATACCAATAGACGTATTTACAAGCCCCTTGCGCTGACGGTGTGCGACATTTTGTGACGCACCGGCGATGCATTTTGGTGCTCCATATTCACAAGGCCCTGCGTGGCTTTTCATGTCCTTATAAATACGTACCCTCTTCACGCAGCACTTTGGTTGAATCTGGGCGTTCTACGGGTGTTGCTGTGGATGTTCCCACGCAACACCCATGCATTCAGCCTTGTTCCCAGATTTACAAGGTTTCGTAAACTTGGGAATGTGTCAGAATCCTATGCCTCCCCATGGGAAGCATAAAGAGGTGCAATGAGGAGAAATACTTTTATTTCTCCTCGTTTTTCCTCTTTCTGCTTGTGCTGCATTCTGCAGCATGTATAGAAAGAGGAAAACACATCTTCTGATTGTTTTTAAACAGGAAGGGGCACCAATCATACCCGCAACGCAGGCACCCTTGCACCATGGTGCAAGGGTGCCTGTGTTGGCGCATTGGCAGCCAATTGTGCGCCAACACAGGGGAAAGTACAGGGATCCGTCATATTGTTGTAAATATGACGGATCCCTGTGTCCTGAAAGTAACGCAGCACAGCGCAGCCAAATGGCTCACAGCACCATGATGCGTTACTTTCTGTTGGTATCTATTTAAAGATTTTGAACCGCATTTGCAGTTTTCAACCATTGATACATTTATTGTGACCCATAAGTGGGAGGGGCATCATACATGCCAACTCGTCTCGTAGATTTGTAGTGAGTTCCAAAAGACACTTGGTGATTCGGAAAGCCTTTTCTGACTCTCAAGTGCCTTTGTTAAGTTGGAAAGAGTATCTTTGCTATATTGCAACCCACTATTTTGGGGGTGCAGACCTTGTGATATTGCAAATAGCAGACTTTGTGGTTCCAAAAGAGTTTTGCACACCAAGCCTCTACTGGACTACTGGGGCCTACATTAAATGTCGCTCTATACCTTGTTTTGAGGTTGAAATGAAAGTTGAAAAGTCTTATATAGTTTTAAGTTCCAATAAAACACACAATAGTATTAATCACAAGACGATCCAAATAAAGTAAAGCATCTTTATACACGACTTTTGTAAATTAACATTAGTAATACTAAAACATTGTGTAGATACATGCTTGGATGAGCAGAGTTCCAGCAGACTCTGTATTAGGCCCTAGCCCTACAAGCTCTTCCTTAAACAGATTAAAATGAAGTAAGCTATAAAAGCCCTCGGAGCATATCATCAAGGGCTGGTGAAATAATTATCGCCGTTTTCGGACGAAAAGCAGCGATAATTATATTGCATTATTTGCAAGGACACGCTAGCGCGTTTCCTTGATTCAGCTCCTGTTTTGTTCACGATTCTCTTTGCATCTCTAATGAGATGCAAAGGAGGTGTGTCTAACAAAACACCATGGGAAAATATCGCTACCCCAGCTTCGTGATATCATCAACGAGGGGTAGCGATATTTTAAATCCCGTTAACTATGCCTTAAGGCAGGAATTTAACGTCTGTTAAATTCCTGAGTAAGGCATAGCTAACATGGGAGGTGGATTATGGTGATACGACCACAGGGTCGTATCACCAAGGCTATCTCCATTTTGGGTGCAACATCGCTGGTTTTCCAGCGATGTTGGCCCAGTTCCCTGGAATATTGTTGCCCTGGAGTAACGCGTTGTTAATAACGCGTTACCAGGGCGATACATTCCTGCGATAGACGGCGATAAATAAACAAGCGCTAGGCTAGGACGCTTATCTCTTTACTCTTGAAATAAAGAAGAGTATTATACTTTCATCACCGTCTCATGGCACTTCATTACACGCACTTTGCGTTTATTTATCGCCGTCCTAGTAAATATGCCCCCTCGTGTTTATACCATGCGTAGAGGCTTACATTCATTCAGATAATGGTTCTAAGACAATGTAATGTAAAACATTTGCACAATTTAAAGGAATTGAAAAAATTCCTTAAACATACAGAGCTTCCCTTGAAAACAATTCATTTAACTTTAGAAGACAAAAAACACATAAGGTGGACATTGCTCTTTTGATGATTAAGCAGCGCCATTTCTTTCTCTTTCTTGTTTTTTTTGGCAGCAGCAGAGACACCCAGGACCATTACTTGGTACAAATAAACGGCAATAAATTTACATGAAGCGAAAACACATTGTGGTTGAGGTTCACAAAGGGAAAAGGCATTTCAAAATCAATGAAAGAGAAATCCCCTAATATATATGGATTTCATTGCCACAAACATCCAACTTTAAATGTCATTACCCCGGTTATTCATTTTTAATCTATAACTTTGTAAATGTAAGCTGACTTCAGGACTTACCAGAAATCCGCGTTAAATGAAGTATGAACGGAAGCAACAGAATGTTAGTAATGTTTCCAAGAGTTTCAGAATGCTTCCTTATGACATCATCACGTCAGCTCCTGTTTGTGTTACTATGGAGACGAATACTTATTTTCGAGGGACATTTTGTAATGAATTGATTGTTGCACCTGCAGGGACAGTGGTTTAGGCTGATTTGCTGTTGAGGGCCACTTGTGTGGTGGTCTCTTCTTATCAAGAAAAACAAATGTGTATTAGGAATTTTAAGACATTAGACGGACAGGTGGTAGGGGTGACGTCATTTAAAGAACGGTGGAGTAGAACATCGACCGTAAATCCGTGGGTGTTCCGTTCTGCCACATTTCTTGTTCCCACACCGCGTTCAGAAATGGAGGAACCGCTGAGTTGTGCTGTCCCTGTTGTTGGAAATTCATTGACAGCAGACAATTCACCACAAGTCTTCTTTATAGCGTCAAAAGGCCTTTCTTATTGATGGTGGGCCTACTGATGGAGGCATGGTGAGGAAAACAAATAGTCAATGACCACCCAACGTGCTGAGCGAGTTGACATGAGGCAAGGTCCACTCGCCATTAGGGGGGATATTTATGAAAAAATCATACAGCAGCATCAAGTCACTCTGCTACTTGATAGGGAAAGGGCGGTAATGTACTGTATTTAACATACTGAGGCGCATTCCTGTCTTTTGCCTGCGCTGGCTCACAATGTTCAGCCTAGCGCCAACGTTGCGTTGTATGCAGGACTGTTTTTGTGCAGGAAGGGACAACTTCCTGCACAAAAACGATCCTGAGAGTCATTTTTCCTTTTCTATTTGCGTTGCAGAATACAGCACACATAGAAAGAGGAAGTAACAACAAGAAATACAGATATTTCTCCCAGTTACGCCTCACCTGCGAAGATGTAGCATTTTGACACATTCCCAGGCCTACTAGTAATGGTAAATCCATGGGTGGATGCGTGGGAACACCCACGCACCACCCATGGAACGCCTCCTGGGACAAAGTAACACAACGCAATGATTTGCCCTGGGTTGCGTTATTCTAGATTTGTCAAGGCACGCAAGGCCATGCATGGTGGTCTTTGTAGTAAGGCGAGGAGACAATGTACATATAAGTAATTTATTAAAAGAGTAAGATAACTCTAGGGGGAACAAGCAAGTGCCAGGGAACCCGACATATCATATTCAGATCCAGTACAAAGATGAATCGACACTCTAGAACTAAACATGAAAGAACTAACAAGTATGACATACTGCAATTCTATAACCCTCGCGCAAGCACGAGCAGTTAAAGGAAAATATACAAGGAATACAATAAAGAATACACTACAGTCTTGCATTTCTTGAAAATTCTAACATAAGAGTGGTGTCGCTCTTGCGCCCCGTTGCGTGGTGCAAAGGCGACACCGCTCTTTAATAAATATGCTTCTAAATGTTTGTTGGAAGTGTTACCACTTTGTCAGTTGGAACAGTTTCTGCAAAAAATCCACAAAGATCCCGCGGGCGCATCTAAATTCTGTAGGCGAGCGGCAGCGTGGCAGAAACCATGCCTCTGTTCCACTTGCGGAAAGGAGTGCTTGCCCACAAAGCTCCATATGAGCTCCAGAATCGGTATAAGCTGCAGTACCCATTTCATTAACACTTCTGTGAGCAAAGTTCGGAAAAAAATTCTATAATAACAGAAGCAACTAACAACCCAACCTAAAATGGCAAAAAAAACAGTATTCACCAAATCATATCTGTTGTTCCTGAGGCCATAGTTCGCTATCGCTGCTGCATTCTCAGATGCATTCATTTATTATTGTCCTTCATTTCTAGATGACAGCTGGTATTTAGTGATAATACTTTCAGTGTGTTTTATAGTTACACCAGTCAGTGTATCCCACAGTTTTATAAAGAATTTTTTTTATGGTGTCCCTGCAATTATTAAATAATTTTGCACATTTTGTGGTTGGTCTTTGTGAGGTCGATTGTTTGCCATTTTTATCCAGCTATAATAATCTGTCTGTAGGACCTGGGCCATTTGCAGGGTCATTCCTAAACTTTTTGTACTCTTCCTGTATTTTTCTGAGCATCTTTTTGTTGGCTTTACGACTCCGGGCGCTTTACCACTGCTAAACAGTCTAAAGTGGATGGGCTCTCTCCTTTAAACATGGTAAGATTGGTTTGCACTTGTTTGGCATATTTAGTTTACTTGTAAGTCCCTTGTGCAGTGGTATCCCCCCCACCAGGTCCTGTAAATTAAATGCTACTAGTGGGCCTGCAGCTCTGCTTGTGCCACCTACAGATGTAGCCTTTCACATCTCTCAGGCCTGCCACTGCGGAGCCTGCATGTGCAGTTTACTCTCACATTGAGTTGGCATTTAAAGTTACTTGCCAAGCATGAAACTCCCCTTTTACTACATATAGGACACCCCTAGGTTAGGCCTTAGCTGTGTAAGTAAACAATAGGATATGTGCCTTTATTGTGTGTCATGTCCAGGCAGAGACAAACAGCCTATTTGGTTTCTCACTGCTGTGAGGCCTACTTCTCTCATGGGCTAAAATTGGGAATTCCGTTAAAGGTACTGAAATGGTAATGCTTGGTCTGAAAGGGGTAGTGCAGCAATGGTTGGTATGTTTGGAATAGTAGTGATTAATCCAGTTTATTGATGTATGTGGATTTGTCATTACTATTGTAGAAATGCCTAAGTGGGATGGGTATGCCCAGACGTGGGTCACTTGCTCACTGTGCCACTGGATTCAAGCTAGCCTGGCTGAAGAAGAGTGACATACCCTGAAACCGGTCTCAGGATGCTTGTTTCCGGTCCAGGGAGGACCTGGCCTGGCAGTTCGGTCTGGACTGTGCCCATGGGGCACAGGATCAAGACTGATTTGCATATGGCTGGGTCCAAACTGGGGTGGCGTAGTGGTCAAAAGAACGATGGATTTAACCCAGATCTTTTGACTGGGGAAGAATGTTTGCATTGTCAGCATTACATCCATCATTTGTTTGCTGTAACACTTTTCGCCCTAAGTTGGATGGGTATGCCCAGATGTGGGTCCCTTGCTCACTGTGCCACTGGATTCAAGCTAGCCTGGCTGAAGAAGGGTGACATACCCTGAAACCGGTCTCAGGATGCTTGTTTCCGGTCCAGGGAGGCGTTGTGGGCAAAAGAACGATAGATTTAACCCAGATCTTTTGACTGGAGAGAATGTTTGCATTGTCGGCATTCCGTCCATCATTTATTTTCCGTAACACTTTTAGAAAGGGGGCATTTCTTTGTGCCTATAACTCTATGCGCTTTGCAGCCTGACTCCAATCAACGTCTAGGGCAGAGTAACAGCTACTCTTTGTGCATACTTTCCAGACAGCCATCACACAGAGAGGGTTGGGCGTGGCAGGATTGCATCCTCATTCATCTGTATACTGAATTGTCCTTCTGGGCTCGGAGAGAGGGAGGCGGGGCGCACTTACATTTGTATGGGCTGTGTCCTGACCTCACAGAAGGGGCTTGTTTATCCCCTACTGTATGTCTGGAACCATGGCTGAGTTGAAATGGGGTGTTGTGCACTTCTAGGGTTTCTTTTGAATTTCCCACGGACCAAAGACATTTTGAGTATAAGAACAGGGGCTCTGACCCCTTGTTTTTAGATACTGCATAGAGTTGTAACCAGATGCTGTTGGCTCTACAGACTGCTCATTGCCAGAAGGAACGGTTCTGCTGCCAGGAAGAACCGCCATGGGACTCACTTGTTTATTGTGCTGACCTATGACCTGCTGGGCTACTTGAAGGTCTGCCACGTTACTACAAGCACCCTGGTGTGCTGGCCTGCTGCTTATTACCTGCTCTTGTGCCTTCAGTTGGTCCCCTGTGACCAGTGACTGCCCAGAATTGGCACTGGGACTCTGAGTCCGGCCCCTCCACTCACCCGCAACTAGCACTTAGAGGGTGCTTAATGGGGGATTTGATTTTAGCCTTTGATCTGTCCTGAGGACTAGAGCGTGGTAATCACTTCATGGCTCTCATTTCCCCTTGTTCCAACATTAGCATGCGGTGAGCGCTGCATCTGACCTGCCAGTGCTCGGTGAGCACTGTGGTCACCAGCACGTGTGAGGTGCTCTGCGCCCCAACCCTGCCTGCCTCTCCGAGGGTCCTGCCTGCCCATCACCTTGAGCATCTACCTAGCATTGTCCTACCCCTCCAAGCAAAATACATTCTTCATGTGTTTTGTGAGAGTCTGCCTGGCACTGGACTCCCAACCCCTGTCTATCTGACAGAGCATGATGTCCTCCCAGTCAAAAAGTGGCATCACCAGGGTCATTCCTGGGGTGTTCTGACCTCAGAGCTGGCACCTGGCCCACAGGATCTCTTACTTCGGTACTGCTTCCCCCTCTCATCCCTCCATCTGGACTTCTGCAACCTCCTCTCCGGAGTGGAACTGCCTGACACCAGAGCAGATGGGACACTTGTGCCAGCTGTGCCTCCAAGTCCTACTGACACTATGGGGTAACCCTCAGTAAATGGTCTCCCTGTACAGATTAGGCCCCCCTCCTGGTGTGCTTCTTGGGAACCATGAGGCTCAGTGACTGGGTTTTGGGCATCCTGGGCCTCTGCCCGCCCCAACCTCTCATACCCTGAGAAGGGACATGGGACGCTCTACCCATCCCACTACACTGGGACTTATCTGGGCTACTGGGAACATCCCGCCTCACTCAGTTGGGGGAAACGTGGGCCACTCCCTTTAGGATCACTCCCAATGCTTTTCCAGACCCTCTGGCACTCATCAAAAGGTCTGCCTCCTCTGTAAGTTCCCTGGGGTGAGATAACTTACACTCTAACAGGTGTTGGCAAAGCCCTGGAAAACAGCAACAGTGCATGTGCTCTCTGACAATTAGATTGTACAGACCTTCAAAATTGTTTGCTGTGCTACACTTCACCCATCCATCTAGTGCTTTGCAACAATCCTCCACTAACACCCCCCAAAGACTGGTGTGACAGCTTCCTGCTGCCCCTGAATCTCAAGCTATGCTCTTCAGGGGTGAAGCTATTTCTGCTTATCAATGTTTCTTTCATGGGGAGATACCTCTGCCTGTCACTCCCTTCTAGGGCCAGTAGGGAATCCCACCCATCCTCTGGAATATAACTCCCCAGGTCAAGATCCCAATCCTCCTCAGGGATCCTGCGCACTAGCAGAACTTCCTCTTACTCCTGCAACCACAGACATATGTCATCCCCTCCTTGAAGCTAGGTACCAGGTATGTGGGTAGGGTTACAAACACTAGATTCATAACTTCTGCCACCACTGGACTCCACTTGCAGTGCTGGTGAGTTCAGAACTCCTAAACTACGCTCATGGGCTAACTATGACACAAGAGCTAGTTTCTCTCTGGCGAAGGCCGTCTCCAACTCTGCCACCATCTCCTGAACTAAGGCTCTTTCCACCTCAGCCTTTCTCTCCTCCACAGCCAGCTGCAACCTCAGGTACCTCTCCTCAAGTCTATCTCTGAGCTCCTCAGGGGATAGGGAATGAGAGATGACAATGCTCCTGGCACTAGACCCAGCAAGGTACTCCCTATCCATGGGGTTCTCTCTATCTACTGGCGTCCCTGCCCTGCCATTATCTCCCTCCTGCTTAGTCTCGTCAGGGTCACTGCCCTCTAGGGGTGCAAATTGGGAACCCTCCCAGTCAGAATCCTCACTAATTTCAGGATCCTCCTCAGGGTCTCCCCTACTACCACTATCAAGCACCAGGTTCTCTCTAACGCTGCTACCTAGCGGCTTCTTTCAAAGTAGAATAGGGTTGTCTGAAGAGCCCACTTAATGTATTCCCCACTCACTGCGAGCCCCCTCTTCCTGCAGCATCTCTTCAACTCCTCCTCAGTGTGCTCCGACAGGTCGTCTTCATCATAGATGAACCCCGTTTTGGCAAGGTACAAAAACACAATTGCAGCAGTAAGATTCCCTGGTGCAAGAAAACAAGACAGAGAGCAAGCAATAAAAATGACCAATGAAAGAATCAGGAAGAAAAACGCGTGATGGTCAAACTGCAGAGTCCGTAGTACAACAATGAGTCACCATGGTATCACGCAAACGCAAGTCCTCTCCTCACCGCTGATCACCAGTGTTAGAATTGGGATTTCTGGTTGGCGAGGGTATGCACCTAAGTCAGGTAAAACTCACCACTCTTGTCAGGGCAAGTAAGTTACACACCAAAGATAACCTGTGCTCACCCCCAGGGTAGCTTGCTAAGAGCTGTCAGTCTTATCCCAGAAGCAATGTGTAAAGTGTTTGCGCAACACACACAAGCAACGCAATAAAGACACAACAAAAGGAGACTCCACACAATGTTATATAAAATTTTGAGTATATTCTACATAAACCATAGACCAAGATGACGTAAACCAGTGCTTATTTTCCCAACTAGGCAATTGTCAAAAAACTCACAATGCATGCAATAAAAGAACGACTGTTATGTGCAAAACATCATGATAGAAAACATTACATTGCATATTATGCAGCCCCTAAATAGTACTGGTTATCCTGTCAGTGCAAGGGTAAAATGACATATATCATCACATCACGGTATATAATGCAAGACATATAGATTTACCAGAGCATCCCCAGGTACACATCAATACCATACATATCTCCATAGCATTATAGAGCACAGTGCTCTTGTGATCCTATTATACACTATGCAGTAATGTGGCACTAAAAACAAAGTGTAGGGTCAGAAGTATCAATGCTTCTACTACATGGAATGTGGAAAATGGTAGTTCTTTTGTAATTTCCCTATTGCTGTAGTTCCCAACAGGTGGTCCCCATCAAGGACTCCCCCCTTGTATACCGACAGGGAACTGGCCAGCACGGGTGCCCCCTTGTTCATCCCAATCAGAGGAGACGGGCACCCACAGAAGCGGTCCACAGGGAGGCCTCATTGGCCCCCCGCATACAGAGAAAACACCAACAGCAGCCCGCAATGCTGGCAGTGGATGGTGCTGCCAAGGAATGCCCCAAAACAACAGCCTGCCTGAGCTCCAGGTACTTCCCAAAGGTGGGGCCCCCACATGATGCAAACTTCCGTGGGGAGGCCTCTCTTGGTCCTCCCCGCTGTCAAGATCACAATGCCAGGTAGCAGCTCTGGGTCTTGGGCGGGCCTCGCACACGGGGCCCACTCTGAGGAAAGGGAGAGTCGGGCTGGACCCATGCAGATGCAGGCTTGGGTGCAGCGGTATCCTACCTGCTAAGCTGTCCCTAGGCCTTGGGGATTCTTCTTGGACGTGACTCTGGGGACAGGTCACCACAACAAGTCCGTGCTTCCTGGTTGCCGTGTTGACCATCCCGGCAGAGCCCGCCCTGCCTGTGCAACAAGCCCACGTCGGGAAGTAAACCTGGCAATCCCAATGATGAACGCACTCAGCCCGCGCTGACTTTTCCTGGACACAGCACCTCACACGCAATGGTGACCATAGTGCTCACCACGAGCTGGCAGGTCAGATGCAGCACTCACTAAACACTAATGTTGGAATAAGGGGAAATGAGAGTCATGAAGCGCCTACCACGAGTTAGTCCTTCGGACAGATCAAAGGCCAAAATCAAATACCCCATGAAGCTCTCTCTTTGCGCTAGTTGCGGGTGACTGGAGAGGCAGGGCATAGACCCACATCCAATTATGGGCAGTCACCGGACACAGGAGACCAACCGGGGGCACAAGAGCAGGGAACAAGCAGCCGACCACCACATCAGAGTACTTGTAGTAAAGTGGCAGTCCTTTTTGAAGTACAGTAGGTCACAGGTCAACACAACAAACACGTGAGTCCCATGGCGGTTCTTCTTGGCAGCAGAACAGTTCCTTATGACAATGTGCAGTCTGTAGAGCCAGAAGAGTCTGGTTACAAATCCACGCAGTTTGGAAAACATGGGGTCAGAGCCCCAGTACTTATGCTCAAAATGTATTTGATGTGGGGGAACTTCAAAATAAACCTTAGAAGTGCACACCACCTTTTTTTTTAATTCAGCCCAGGCTCCAGACGTACAGTAGGAGGTGAATTAGCCCTTTGTGTGAGGTCAGGAAACAGCCTATGCAAATGTAGGTGCCCCCGTCTACATCTCTCCCAGCCCATGAAGACTGTTTAGTATGCAGATGAATGCAGATGCAACCCTGTAACACCCAATCCTCCCTGTGTGATGGCTGTCTGGAAAGTATGCACAAAGCAATGCTATCACTCTGTCCTAGACGTGAATTGGAGTCAGGCAGAAAGCACAAAGAGTCATAAGCACAGAGAAATGTCCACTTTCTATAAGTAGCATTGTCAACAATAGCAATGTAAAATCCACCTACAGCAATAAGTAGGATTTATCTCCTCTATTCCAAACGTACCAAACATGGCAGCGCTACTCCTTTCAGATCAGGGATTACCTTTTAAGTACCTTTAAGGGAATTCTAAATGTTAGCCTATGAGAGGAGCAGGTCTCACAGCAGTAAGAAACCAAATAGTCTGTTTGTCACTACCAGGACATGCCACACAATAAAGGCACCTTTTATCTGCACAGCACCCTGCCCACAGGGCTACCTAGGTCCTACCTAGGGGATGACCTATATGGCTAAAAGGGGAGTTTCGGTCTTGGCAAGTAACTTGAAATGCTAAGTCAATGTGGCAGTAAACTGTGCATGCCGACTCTGCAGTGGCAGACCTGAGACAGGTTTGAAAGGCTACTTCTGTGGGTTGCACAAGCAGCGCTGCAGGCCCACTAATAGCATTTAATTTACAGGCCCTGGTATATGGGATACCACTGCACAAATGATCTTTCAAGTAAACTAAATATGTCAAACTAGTGTAAACCAATCATACCATGTTTAAAGGAGAAAGCACATGCACTTTAGCACTGATTAGCAGTGGTAAAGTTCCCAAAGTCCTAAAGCCAACAAAAAGAGGGTAAAAAAATACAGGAGGAAGGTACATCATTTGGGGATAAACCTGAAACAAAGCCAGGTCCAACATTGTTGATAGCCCATTGGCTAAGATGTAGATTGTATTGAACTGTGCAAAAATAAATTATGAATCCTGAACTCATAGTTTGCTTTTGCACAGCTAAATACTAACAAACGAAGAAACAATGACCCTGATGCAAAGGCAGTTTTCACCCTGCACTTTTCTGTAATTGTTTGATTTCCCTGACCTTAACAGGTCCTGGGCAGGAAAATCTAGAGACTGTTGCTCTACTCTTTAAAGGACAGCTGAATATCACCTGGTAGGTGAGCAGCCAGGTATCAGATTTCTGGCAGTGGAGCCAACTAAGACTCCTCTGCCAGAAACCTGGGGGCAGATTAACTAACAAGTCACGCAAAGCAGCGCAGCAAGACAATTTGCTGTGCTGCGTTGCATGAAAGGGAGAAGGCAGAAATGCACCTTATCTACTAAGGTATTGGTTATTCCTGACCTCTCCTTGCAATGGTGCACTGTGTGCAGCCTAGCGCCAATGCAGGTATCCTTGTGCCAGGGTGCATGGTGCCTGCATTACTGTCAGTATTGTTTTTGTGCAGTAATGGGCACCTTACTGCACAAAAACAATTCTCAGAGGCATTTTCCTCTTTCTACATGTGTGCGTGTAGTCTTGGTAGATATGAGAATGCACCACAAACCATGGGTGGATGATTGGGAGCACTCAAGCTCCACCTATAGACCGCCTTCCCAGTGCAGAGTAAGCATGGCAGCATTTTGCACTGCTTTGAGTTACTCCACATTTACTAAGCCATGCACAGCCATGCAAGGTGGCTTTGGTTGGCTTAGTAAATCTCACTGAAGCCCTATTGTTCCGTTGTGCCACCTTACGTGATGCAATGAAATGCAAGCACCTCGTATATCTGGGCCCTGATGTTTTGCCAACCTATAAATGAGATAGATTAGACATTAGTTTGGAAGGGCCGATAAATCACCAGTTCAGGGTGGTTTAACTGCTCTGCAAAACTCTAAATAAACCCCCTTTTCATGTCTATCCTATATTGTAAATTCTGGATTTTTTGAGTCGGGAGGGAGACTATCGATTACATTTATTCTGTGAATTTCACACTTTTACAATTACTTTGCATGCCTTTCACACGCATTTTTTAGCGCACATATTTTTATCCTGAATATGCATTTAAAACGCATGCCAATACCACGCATTGTTTTTAGATTTAAAAACAATGTATTTGTGGGGGAGACCCCCAGCACCCTCCCAACTTACCTTAAATGCGTGGTATTGGCATGCGTTGTAAATGCATATTTGCAGTAAAAATGTGCGTGGTAAAAAATGCATGGTAAAGGCACAACGAGGTAAAAACCTCGTTGTAAAGGCTGTTTCCCCAGGAATATCCTGCACACAGGAGCAGAAGCTATACATGAAAAATGGATGCAACCATAAGGTTATAGGAAAGGGATGTGACATTTTTAGGAAATGGATTTGTTAGTTTAATTATTGCTCAATTGGTTTGTGTCTCATCCATGCATTTAATGCAAATGCCAAGCAAGGGCTTTTATTCTGTCCCATACTGTTCCTCTTGCCTCTGTGGAGCAAAGCACACTGAGTCAGATATGTAAATCTTTTTGTGTGCCTACGTTCTTTGTAAAACTGTAAAAAATGTAATCTATAAGAGCAAAACTCTATTCCTGATTCACAGAGTCAAAATGGTGGGAATCTACCCTTGGAATTATGAATTTTGCACACAGTAATTCTTCCAGTATTGTGGGATTTGCGTGTGATCAAAACAAGTGTGTGAGTACCCACTGATATAGGAGAGACAGTCAGAAGGAGCAATAGGATGTTAGTGCTGAGCACAAGGAGAAAGCATGCCCGCACAACACCTTTGAAAAATTCCAGCCAGCACACGGCGCAGCTACCCACAGCCACAATCACTATACCTACAGTCACACTCTTGACTTGATGTTTCTAATAAGTCATTGGTGAGTGTAAAAGCAAGAGATGGGGTGAAGGACAAATATGGGAGAATGGAAACACCTCGGAAATGGAGGAGTGGAAACATCTTGTGCAACCTAGAGCCTAGTGAAGGGATTAAAGACCCTGCTTTAATTCTTAATAATTCTCTTCTACATAAAAATAAGGAGGCAAACAATAAGTCAAGATGCCTTCGAAAAATTTTGGAGGACACATCACAAAGATGGTGATTGTCCCACATGCTGCATTATAAGGGCGTAATAACCTATGGAACTTGTAATAAGGCAAACGGGATATCCATCACTTTTTTTTAAGGAGTATTCTGTCCACCAAAAGTGAGGCCCAAAGCCCACCTGTGTGTCCAGAGATTTAGGAGATTGTAATTTCTCTGATGTCACCCGTTTGCATGTTTTCATGAAAAGGGTGTAGTCCAGGCCCCAGGGTCGGCTGGTGGAATTTGAAACTGGTGAGGCGTATGCAGAACGAATCAACGCATGGGATGAGCGCAGCCAGCGAGCATGACGGCAATAAGGAGGGTTTGGGGGGGGTTTCCCCCGTGAAGACATTTTTAAAAAATTGGCATCTTTTTGGTGCGATTTTCAGCACTATTTCTGTGATAAATGGACTACAAATTCAGTTCTTCTAGGCATTCAGAACAGAAAACTCATACATTATTTCAGAGAATTTCTGGGTTGCCAAGCAAGTCTGACTTCTGAAGAGGGCTAGGGTACTAAGCAAGACTGATTTGGCTCTACCCTTTCCAATACAAAACACTAGTTAGTGATGTGAATAAGTTCAATGGACAAACCTGGGGTCTAGGGAGAGTCTCTCTCCTGAGAAAGAAATTTTAAAAAGATTGGCAAATGGTGCATTTTAAAGCAAATGAATGCAGTGATAAAGCAAGGCTTATTAAGCAGTGGGAACGTATAGTCTTGAAATATTAAACACATTAAAAAAACTCCCCCATATCCTATCGCATTAATATGTTCAACAGTTACTGTAATGTGCAAATTGTACAGCACAACAACTTAAGCCCTTTAAAGTGTGTGGTTGCCCAGTGTCTTGCACTGCATGCGGCATCAACTTTGGAAGAAAATGCTATAAACAAGTTTCAGGAAGCCTCCACAGCTGCTGGCTGCAATCAATCATATAGAGAATAGAGATATGTGCAGAAAGGTCTTTTAGTGGGATGGAAAAAGTGGGAGATCTCTAAAAAGGAACATTGGCAATGAAAAGTGCAGTACGTACAATAGGATCAGGGCCCAGGATTGAAATGGGTGGGGGGCATTGTATCCCAGTTATTGCTGTTGTTTACTGCCCAGCTGAGGGAGGCCAGTTTACATACACTGCCTTAAAGCTTACAGCACCATGGCTATGCCCCTGCACTTGGAAGATTTTCACTAGTTGTTTTGCTGGCCTAGGGCTGGTGTTTCTCTAAGGCTGGCAGGACTGGGGCCAATACCTCATGATGCGGCTCTCCGCAGCAGTCCTGTGGCCTTGCTTCAGGTACATGTGACTGGTCCTGCCCCGTACTTCGGCGCCACCACCTGACCCCATCACCAAAACCTTAATGGAAGTGAAGTAAAGGATTTTAAGTAATCGAGGTGCATCTCCATTAAATATAAAGATAAACACATCCCCCCGCATCTGTCCTCACCAGGACGGGAAAAGATGAATTACTAATTGTAACAACATATTTTGCCTTTTTCTCTCCAGAACATTTATCCCCAATACCAAAAGCGCAGGAGTAATCCCCAATACCAAAAGAGGCAATAATGTGCCTCAAGGCGCATTACTCACACCCCTCAAGGTGAATCATTCTCCCATTGAAACAAACCTGACAGGGGCACAACAGACCCAAGTCACGCACTACAATTATCATCATTCATCCACTGTTGTTCACGCCGCCAGTGAGATGTGACCTATTAAAGTTCTCCATCATTCACCCGCTGCCAACCACACATTTACAGATGATAGCCACCATCAATACTGCTCACTTCAAGACACCCAATCCATGTATGACTCACTGCCAACTTTCACATCCACTGACACAGTGGCACTCACATCACTATGCACCCACCCACAACCTGAACTCTACCCAACCCCATCAACAGGTCCAAACACCTTCAACCATCATAAACATGTTTAAAACAATTTCCCTGATGGCCTGCATCATCATTAGCAAACAATCCCCCTCTACAATAGTAATCTACTGCCAATCACACTATAATGATGTAGTCACTTGAAATGCAGCACTCAAAGCTACAGTAATAGAAATAAGCAGTTGTGTTTCTGATGCTCTTTAATCATGCACATGACTGATAAGGTGATTCCAACTTTCTGCAGCAGAAAACTAAAGGTGTGTTCACGCATACTGTTCAGGCTCATTGCCATTTGAAATGTTGCTTGAGGACACAGAGTGCTGTGAAATTTCGACACTCAAAATTGCGTTTTTAAATATGCTTCAGCCCTCTTCACCATATCTCGGTAATCAGCCTCTCGTGTTTAACAGAACACACCGAAAGGGGATTCGCTAAAGTAACCATTTTTGCGTGTTGTCGTGTTGCAGTTCACAGGAAAGTCGCAAACACACTGTTCGGCCCTGCACCTAAGTGTGACATTTACGCATTGGAATTGTATAGTTGTCATTGCACATGGCAGGTGTAGCTTCCATTCCACACAACAGCTGCTCACACATTTAGGCGTATTGCCCTGTGTGTGTTGTCTGCCCAGGGATTGATTGCCCGCTTCCCCCCTGTGGTGCACAGGGATTGATTGCCCGCTGCCCCCCTGTGGTGCCCAGTGATTGATTGCCCGCTGCCCCCCTGTGGTCCAGCCGCACACTCTCATGATTTGATTGCCTTGATTTCTGAATTCTGAGGCGTCGCCTACCTGCTGCGGTGGACTTTCCCTGCAGGGCGCGCTCCCTCGCCACACCTCGGCTGCCGGCCTCCGTGCCGCCTCTTGAGCTGGGCTGCGCAGGGTTGACACACGGGACTCCGAGTCGGACCTTCACTAACCCAGTGCCAAAGGTACAGTCCCGAAAAGAGATGTGCTTGTTGGTCGTTCCTTTCTTTGTCTCTTTAATTTTAAGTGAAAGAGCTGAAAAATAAACAAATAAACGTTACCATTCAGACCGGGGGTCCCCGCTGCTGCTGGTTCAGCCGGTTCCCGTCACAGGGAACACGAGGCAAGTACCGCCTGCGTCTCACAGTCTCAGCCAATCCAGACGCTGCTCCAGCAACAGCGTCAGGATTGGCTTGAGCTGTAGTGCGCATGTTCTGTTTAGGGCTTAAAATTTTTTACGACCAGCCCAAACATGCGCACTAGGCTGCTCATTAGAACAGCAGCATGGAACAACCCTCGCTCTTCTAATGAGCAGCCTAGTGCGCATGTTTGGGCTGGTCGCACAATTTTTAAGCCCTACACAGAACATGCGCACTCTTACTGTGCATTCCGCCATCCACCAGTGATACGTATTACCGTCGATGTCATGTCATGATGACTCATCAGACACTTGCACTGAACTCCTGCTGCCCCGCCCCTTTTTGAGCCGACTGCCTCCAGCGTCCTGGGATTGCAAATTGAGTGAGAGAGAGTGATGGCAGCGCTTGTTTCTCAACTTGAGTGTCTCAAATTAATTAGTGGGGCAACGCCCAAGCGCCCTAATGGACGCACCGCCCCTGCTTGTCCCTCATACTGAGACCTATCTCCAAATAAAGACATTTTTCCTTTCTTGTGCTAAGCTTTTAAATTAGGCCAATCAGTACCTTTCAATGGGAAGTTGTGGAAGAGTTACATCTTGAAAGAATTAAGCTGTTACAATATGTCTATGGAGCTGACCAGATATAAGTGGTCTTTCAGGCTCATCAGTAGCCATGGAAATATATGGGGGTTTGGGGGCAATTTAAGTCTATTTGAGGTCAAGCTTTTCTCAAAATTCTTGAAACGTTTAAGTGACTGAGTGGCCCACTGTAGTGTCCTCCACAGCCCGTGTACTATCCAATGACTACACCACAAACAGAGCTCAGTATAACACGTCTTTATTCTTATGCGTGTAACCACGAACTCAACATTCTAAACCTGCATTCACTTCACTACGCTGTAATGCTTTTGTCACAGTTCTACAGAGTCCATCAGGAGCTACAAGGGTTCCGTCATTACAAAGTCACACAACACTATACCTCCCCCTCTGTTAAATAAAAAAAAATGTTTTTACAAATATGTACACAATCATACCTCTTCAATGAGTCTTCATGGTGCTTTGATCACATGTACCGACCGTGTCTCCTGAAACTGGGGACAGTCAGTAGAAGTGTCCATGACCGGCATTGTTGATGGAGAAACAGCAGCAGTAAGAGGCTCTTCACTTGTCCTTTCAGACCAAGTCTCTACATTGACATCAGTGCCTGACGAGCAATCAATCACATTTCGGAAATGTGAGGAATCTTACGTATTAGACTTCCCAGGTTGCTGGGCACTCACCATGTGCCCTTTGCTGGTCACATCCTGAAATGGTTCAGCATTGAAATGAACATCATCAGTCTTTCATTTTCTATGCTGACAAACAAGCACATAACGCCTTTTGCATGTCGACGTTTGTCAGCATAGGCCTTCATTTTCCTCTTACAATCCAAGTCCTTCATGTGGGTTTCTTTTCGCAGCACTTGATCTTCTGTTGGTCCATTGAGGTAACTTGGTTGTCATGGCTTTTCTGAACATCAAGGTTGCAGGACTTTCACCTGTGGTTGAGTGAGGGGTCGAACAGTAAGCTTGAAGGGTCAAATTTAAGATCGTCATAAGGTCAAGCTTTTCTAGTACATCACGCTACACAGCTTTCTTAAGAGCACTCATGAAACGTTCAACAAGGCCATTGGCCTGTGGCCAAAGAGGTGTGCTCTTCTGATGCTTCACATTTGGATGACTGAGAAAGTCTCTGAATTCTCAAATGTTGAAAGGTGGGCTATTGTCAAAATTTAAGATCACAGGAACACCACAGGTTGCGACGATGCTGTCTAATCTCTCAATTACATGTTCTTGAGTGATAGATGAGAGATTTTCTATTAATGGAAAATGAGACTATTCATCAATGATCACCATCAGGTGATGTCCATTGTCAAGAGGACCTAAGAAGTCAACGGCAATTCTTTCCGATGCATGTGTAGGCAACTTAGACATGTTTAAGGGGTGTTGAGTCGTTTTTGATGACAGGCAGGTGCAAAGATGATAGGTCTTTTATTCTCTTTCAACTCTCTCTTCAAGATGTGGAAACCAGACACGGTCTTGAAGAGCTCATTTGGTGGCAACAGTTCCATGATGTCCTTCCTGGGCCACTTCAATTATCTGATGTCACAGACTCTCCGTAATGCCATTTCTCGAACCTTTTAGAATAATACCTTCCAGACAGTTCATCTTTGACATTTTTTAACTTCTGATATTCACTGTCACTGGAAAGAGGTCGAGGGTGCTGGTACCAAGACTGATGGTGTAATAATGTCTTTCAGTTTCAGCATGTCACTGTCTTGACTCATGTCAGTGACAATTTGTTCCAATGAAATGGCAGCTTGGTTTCTTTATTTCACAATGAAATTTATGTAATCTTCAGCCGTCTTAGAATGGATGCCAGAGCATTGTAGAGGCACTTGTGAGAAGTAGTTGTTAGGGTTCTGTTCTTTCCCTGGACAATGCACGATGGTGTAGTTGTATTTTTGCAATCACAGACCCCAACATTCAATGCGAGTAGGCATTTTTGCCTTTGGATTGCCAAAGATAGTCAACAATTCTTGATGATCTGTCACAATCGTAAAGGGCTTCCCATAAAAGAATACATGGAATGTTAACAAGCTATTGCTAAGCTTTTTTTCTCAGGTTGTGAATAAGCAAGTTCAGTTTGGAACAAACTTCGGCTTGCATGAGCCACAATATGTCTTCAAGCATTTGGGTGTCCACTGTGCTGTGCAAGGTTGGTGCCTAACCCAACGGGTCAGTCTCAACAACAACCTCTGTATGAACCTTTGAATCAAAGTATGCCATTTCAGTAGCATTCTCAATAGCTTGTTTTATTTTCTGGAAGCTTTGCTCGCATTCATGTGACCGGATGTATGACGTTACAATGCATACATTTACATCGCGGTACACTACATCGCGGTTTTGACAATGCAAGTCGTTACAACGACTTGCGCTAGATGGCGCTCTAGGACAAGGAATAGGACTTAGGAGTAGTATAATTTACTATTCCAACTCCAGTCTACGTTCAGTAGGGAAGGTGTTGGATAGTAAATTATACTATTCCTTGTCCTAGAGCGCCATCTAGTGCAAGTCGTTGTAAATGTAATGGCATCGCGATGTAATCCCCGCGTTGTAAACGATGTTTCCCATGTGACCAAAGAAAGAAACATTCTTTTTTGCCCAGTCTCTTATTGGTGCATTGACAGGGGCAAAGTATCTTTTGCATCTTGAGCAATACCTGGCCATGCCAAGGAATGAACGTAACATAGAAACATCTTGTGGGGGGCTGGCACTTTGGCTAGATTGGGTGTCATGCCCCCATCAGATAAGATATGGCCAAAGAACTTTAACGTTTTGTCTTATGGAACTCACGTTTCTCAGCATTCAAAGTTAAACCGGCATCAGAAAGCAACTGACACCCTGGCGTCAGAGCTTTGCCGTGCTCCTTCTATGTAGCTCCGAAAACCAATATGTTATCACTATAATTGAAAGCATTCATGACAGGCTGTATGATACGTTGAATGTCATCTTATAATAGCACCACAGCTGATGAGACACCAAAAGGAATCCTTTGTAACAGAAAAGACCAACATGTGTAGAAAAGGTTGTAATGTACCTGTAATTGTCTTTGAGTTCTAACTGATGGTATTCTTTATTCAGATCACTACGTAACAAATCACATATGCTGTCTTTTTTGGTCAGTTAACCTAGCATTCTCCAGTTTATGAAAATGTTGTGCCACTGGCCCTACATCCTCCTGTATACTTTGTTCACATCTCTGAGGCCTTGACTATTTGTTACAGAATCCAGTCCAGACAGTCCCTATGTGACAGAAACAGTAGCAGAAGTGGAAGTGGTAGTTTTTTGGGTGATTGTGTCCTCAGAAGTTGTTAATGTTGCAATATCTTCTGCTTCAATATTTTCCAGATTCAGTACTGTGTCTCAACATCTGCAGGGTTTATGGAAGTAAGCTGTGGTTGTTCGGCTTGGAAAGTTGCAGTTTCCACTTCTTGATGTTCTGCAGTGACAGTATTGGTTATTTCTTTGCATGACAAAAGCATTAAAAGAAAACATTAATAACTTTTTGTATTTCATACTTCTGTCTTATTTGTATACTCTCATACTTGTTATATTTGTTATATGTTGCTGAGTGTTACTTAACTATGTAGAGTATTTAGTTATAGTTTCATTGAAATAGATGAAATATACCAAACTGCCAGTACCATAATGCTTTGCAATATTGCTAAATGTGTATATAGATTTGTTAATATTTATTTTTTCCAACATTTTTATCATGTACAACAGATTGACTTCCAGACAATAATGCAAAAGATTATACAACATTGCACTTACCACTTCCAGTGACTCTTGTGCTCTAAATGTCAATGGAAGATACACCACTGATTGCTTCAGGGTGTAATCTGATTACAGTTAGTTCTTCATTTGCAATAGGTAAGGTTTTGCTGCTCAGCCCACCTCCAGCCACCGTTGCATCCTTTTGCCTTGATGCTAACCTCTCCTTTGTTCGTAATCACAGAAATGCAGATTGTAGCACACATAGAAAAAGTAAAAAAAGGGGAGAATAAAAATATTTCTCATCATTATGACTCCCCTGGGATGGTGTAGAATATTTACACATTCCCAGGTCTATCACTCATGGTAGGTCTTGAAATGCTCCAAAAGCAATGAGTGAATGCGTGGAAACACCCATGTTCCACCCATGGAATGGCTTCCTGGGGCAGAGTAACACAAGGCAACAAGTTGTGTTGCCTTGCCTTACTCCTGATCCACCAAGCTATGCAGGGTCACGCAAGGTGGCCTTGCATGGCTTGGTAAATCTCATTCTAGGTTTCGCATCTCCGTGCATCCCCTTCCGTTTCGCAAGGGTGACGCAAAACCTTTAATAAATATGCCTCCTGGTTGGCAAATAGGCAGAAAACCTAAGATAGTCAGGGGCCCGTTTTATGACCTGTTCTGTGCGTAATCAACACAGCTTTAAACTGGATCCGTTGTTATTGTGCAACCTATCAGACAGCCCAGCTGCCTGGTTTGGTAAAGATATTGTGAGGACATTCAGAAAATTGAACTATGAATGCATTCTGCCCATCACTTACCATTGGCTTTATGGTTTGTAACTCACATTTTCTGGCTTTCTATTTGCTGGCTTTATTTGCGTTATGCTGTTCAGCTTGAGTTTGCCTCTCCCGTCGCCCAAACCTTGTTTACTGTATCGTTCCATGAACTAGCTTTCTGTAAACAGGCTTTAAATCTTGTTCTTCTCTTTTCAAATTTGCTGTGTATTCAAAAAGGTCAAATATCAGGGAGTTGTGGTTACTTTTCTTCCTCTGACTTCAAAGTAAGAGGATTTATGTGACAATCATGCTGGCTAGTGGGGGTCTGTGTGAGGAAGGAATGCAGATGTTATTTTCTTTCCAGCACACAACAAAATGTAACTATCTGTAAATGAACTGTGCCGATGATCAAATTAATACATTGGATAATGACATTTCCGCACATTATCATTTGTGCACTGTACACTTTTTTCAGTAAAACTGTATGTGAGTGTATGAAGATGTGTTGTCTGTAATGGTAGCACACTACCATACCATGAATAGTCCACTTTACTCCACTTTGCACCACTCTACGCCACTGCACTCTTCTCTGCATAACTCCACACTAAGCCACTCCACTCCACACTGCATCACTGCACTCTTCTCTGCACCACTCCATTCTACACCTCTCTACTCTATGCCACTCCACTCTACGCCAATGCACTTTGCCCTACACTACTCTACTATGCACCAATGCACACTTTGCCAGTGCACTCCACACCACTCTGCGTCACTCTACTCTATGCCACCCTACTCTGCAACACTACACTCTATGCCAAAGCACTCTCCACCACTCTACTCTAAACGAATGAACTCTAGGCCAATCTACTCTGTACCAAATCACTATATGCCACTATACTCTACGCCACTGTGATGGAGCAAGGACTGGTATTGCTCGGAAGCAATCCTCTCATTTAACTTCTAATATTGTATTACCCTTGTATTGTGTAAATGAATACGCACAACATTGAACATAAAAGACAGAGAAGCTTGCTTATGTGTTTTACTAATAAGTAACTTGAGCGGAATCCTAAAATGGCTGCTAACGGGAAATCTTTATTGCGCATGCGTCAACTGCATCTGCGCAGTATAATGAGCTGTCGCTTTGAGGGAATTTCTTGCACTTGCGCAGACGCTATTAAAACGGCTTGAAAACTCACATGCTTGACATCTGCTTTGCTAAAACTAAACCTAGCTATTTTACTAATGCTCACGCGGGGACAGTATTATTGATTTAAGGGAATTAGAGTCGAGATAGGTGGTATACAGTGAAACCATTTATTCTTGAAATTAATAATTGTCTTTCTGACTTTCCTAATAGTGTGCATTTGGGCCTCTCGTACAAGTCTAGAGTCTATTAACCACCTGACCTCCGCGCATGCTTAGTGGGAATGAGCCTGAAGAAGTGACCATATACTTGAATGCAGTCCAAGGACACAAAAGATACATATCCTGGGAACAAGCATTGAAAAAATGTGGACAAATAGAAATAGATGATAAAATATACACTTGTTTCTAACATAATGTGAATTAGGGTGGGAATAAAGATTTGTGAATAAAAATTAAGGGGTAGGATCTTTGAACAATAGACTAATAGACTAAGATAAAAAATAAGTATGGTGTGATGATCATACCCCCTTGCCTGTCCAATCAGAGTTAGTAGTTTTACGATATTGAAACATTAATGGGTGGTACATGAATATCGAAGAGTATAATTGAGGTAGTCTTAGTTAGTTAGTCAGACGGAGATTTGCTGAATGCTGCAGTGCTCAGGATGCTGTCGGAGATGCTGATGAAGAATCAAATGCAGAACTATTTTCTTTAAATAATAACTTCAGAAGAAGATCGCGGAAGAATCTCGAGGACGAAGAGAGTGTCAGAGAGGGGTGCTACACAAGCGACGATGTGTTAGAGAGGTCTTCTATCCTGTCCTGATTCCTGTCCTGAAGCCTTTGCGGCCTGATCTTTCCCGGGGGGACCTTCCCAGCTCCTTGGCCAGGGGTTTGGTTTTCACACCTGATCCAGCGGTAAACCAGCCACAGATAATCCAACACCATATACTCACCTGGGCCCATAAACATACATACTCACACTGACTAGTTAAACCACTGGGGTTACATTTTTATGTTGTTTCTTATTACAAGATTAGTTATCTGTCATACCTAACCAATCTTTCACTGATCAAAAAGTTCTTTCTTCTAGTCAATGGACCATTAGTTGAACTAGTTGATGGTGAAATGACATAAATCAATTTTCTTTGCAATGATAATAACCTCAGACTCTGGAAAGTTTTTAAGACTTTATCTAAATTAAATTCATGTGGAAAAATTCAAAGTACAGTACAGTCTCCGTCACTCAAAGGAAGGAAAATTCAATTAGTCAATTATTCAAGCAAAATCATAATTCGCAATAACGATGCTCAGAAAAGAGAGGATAAAGAGAAAAGTACATCTGCACTTTCATGAAATTATATTTACCTAGTATGGTGTGAAAACCAATACCTGGCCAAGGAGCGGGGAAGGGTCCCCGGGAAAGATCAGGTGACAAAGGGTTCAGGACAGGATTCAGGACAGGATAGATGACCTCTCTAGCACTGGCGCTGGCGTTGCACCCCTCTCTGACACTCTCTTCCTCCTCGAGATTCTTCTGTGATCTTCTTCCAATTATTTGGCTTAGATTAAGAATTCGGCAATTCGATTCTTCTTCAGCATTTGCTCATCACTCCTACAGCATCCCAAGCACTGGTATGCTGTGTTCTGGCTCTCTCATCCTCTCGGACAGCATTCCGGTCTCAGGCTTCTCTGCTCTTACTATGCTCTCTAACTAACTAAAGCTACCTCAATTATACCTTTCTATGCTCATGTACCACCCATTACTGTTTCAATATCATGAAACTTCTATCTCTGATTGGACAGGCAAGGTGGATGATCATCACACCATACCAAATTTTCAATATATTCTTTCAATTCTTTGTTAAATGATCCCGCCCCTTAATTTTTATTCCTAAATCTTTATTCCCACCCACATTCACATCTTTATCAAACACAAAGTATACACTTCATATATGTCTCTTCCTCTTCACAGGACATCATACTGGTTCGCAGGGTATGTTGCTGTTCTTGTCCTTGGATGTCGTTCAAGGATTACATTGCGACTTCTGGTTCACTTAGACTGCGCATGTGTAACGGTCACATGGTCATAGACTCCAGCATCTCATAAGAGGCCCAACTATGTACTAGTAGGAAAATCAGAGATAACACATATTAATTTCAACATAAAATGGATTCACTGTATACCACCTATCTCTACTCTAATCCCATTTACATATAAATGCTCTTCCCGCATTAGCAGTTAATGAATAACTTTTTTTAGTTTTGGCAAAGCAGATGCTTAGCATGTGAGCTTCCAAGCGGCCATTTTAGAAGCGACTGCGCAGATGCAGAAAATTCCCTCCAAGCGACAGCTCGTCATATTACGTAGATGCAGTTGACGCATGCGCAATACAGATTCACGCGTTAGCAGCCATTTTAGTTTTCACTCGGGTTACTTGTTAGTAAGACACATAGGCAAGCTTCTTCCTTTCTATAATATCGTGTGTGGTGCATATTCATTTTCACAATACATGATTAATACAAGGTTATGAGTTATATGAGAAGATTGCTTCCGAACAAGTCTCTTTTCGACGAGTCCTTGCTCCATCAATCCCCTCTCTGATGGCATTTTAAGCCATCACAAAATACCCATCAAACCCAGATGCCAACTTTTAGCACATCTCAATTCCCTTTTCTATATTTTCACTTTTATTTCCATCTTCGGCTTTCAAGTTTTTCATTCTCTTATATAACTCTCCTTTCATTTCTTCCAATTGGATCTCTTCACACTTTCCTTTTTGATTTACTTAGTACCTCCTTCTCTTTCTACAGCATTTGCACCATATAATTATCATTAAAACGATCATGATTACACCAACTAATGGAATTACTATTTGCCCTAAAATGCCTTTCCCTATATTAGTAAACCAGGTCCCTATTCAAGAAATACTCTTTGTTAGTCTTTCCCGTACACTGTCAACCTCGAGTGGTTTCAATTCTTCTTCTAATTTTGTAATATTCTTAATATATCCCATAATTTCTGTGCTTTTAATCGGTATATACGTGCAACAATGTTGCACATTCAACATTTTACAGACTCCACCCTCTCTTGCTAACAATATATCAAGCGTAAGTCGATTTTGTAAAACCATAGACCTAATTGCAACCATTTCCGTATTAATCGTCAAGAAACCTCCAGCATTATCTGTTATAGTGTGATGTAAATCTAACTCATCTGATGCTTCTAATTCTACCTTATCTCCTTTTATGTTAGCCAACTTTCCATTAGTGTCCGTGTTCAACTCTCTTCAATTCAGAACAGAGCTGAACCAATCACTCCCGTCTCCTCATGTGCCCTGAGTGAAGCCCTGTCACCTCCCCATCTCTCCTCTTACAAGGTGCATCATCTGGAATACATCTCACTGTTAGCTGCTAAAAAGGTTAATCAAATCTTGTTGTGTTCTTATGTTTGCGCACTTACTGATGGACTGTTGGAATGTAGCTACGTCATGGTGTGCACGATTGGACTCAGACTTGTTTTGAATTCTGACAGTTTGAGTCAGCATTTTGCTGGTATAAGGACGTATGATCTATGAGAGTTCTCTAGCTTTTTTTCTAATAATGGTGATGACCATTGTTGGCGCCTCTTCTGCCTTCACATCATGGGTGAAGGTGTTGATAACGTTTGCCATACTTCATTGGAACTTTAGATTCACTGGCTGCTTCTGGCGCCGTTAATTATTGCCAGCAGGTACAACCGTAATGTCAACGGGCGCTGGGTTCTTTTCCAGCACACCAAAATCTCAGCTGGGATTGTTCTTCCGCTCCTGCACTGAGGGAACCAATGCATTACATTAAGGTGCATATGTAATAGTTCGCTGTTTTGGAAAAAACACCCTGATCTGCTCATACGCATTGGTGAAACACTCACTTTGATTAGTGGTTTGCCAACATAGCATTACTCCCCTTCCTGTGCAGCTAGAGACCCAAGTTTGTCTTTCAAAGAAACTTGTGCGTTATATCACACTATCACCATAACCATTGGCTCTAGAGGAGGGCGTAAGTACTATTTACATGCAACCAATTCCCATCAGTGGCATGCAGAAGCCTTATAGCTGCAGTGGATTCCTGTGTCATACACACCGAATTTCACATAATTATTCATCATGCACTCATTAGTTGATTATGCATATCCAGTTAGAGAAATTATTCATCAACATCTTTAGCATTATATGAACCTAGAACTGTACCATATCTGTTATTGTCTTCTGATGCTTTGGTTGTTCCATATTATTAATAGTGTGTATATTACCAAGCAGTTTGATCCTCTTCTATGCTTTCTCCAATGCAAAGGACAACCACCCGTTCCATTGAGTAGGTGGAAAGAGGAGTTCTTAATGTACATGAAGGTCATAGAGATGGACAGAATGACTATTGAGTGCAAAAATAAAATTTATGGCAGTATTTTGGGACCTGAAGTTCAAGTAGGTTTCAGACCCTCAACAGGTTTAAGGTGACTTAGATGAGTCTGAAGAAGCATTGAGAAGATCAGATGAAAGTTTCAAATCATATGTGTAGGTAACTGGGCTTTTGTTGCAGTTACCCCTACCCCCACTTTTTGCCCAATTTTTAGCTACTAGATGCTGGCTTTTGACTGACAGTGCACGGAGGTCTGCTAACCAGACATCAGTGCCAGTGTTCCTTCCCTAAAACAAGGTAAAGTCTAACTGTGCTACAATTGTCTAAGGACTTTAGCATCCCTGTAAGTTACTAGTAAATGGTACTCTAGGTACCTAGGGCAGGGGTACTAAAGAGGGTCCCTAAGGGCTGCAGCATATCTTAAGCCCCCCTAAGAGACCCACATACAAATTCCACCAAGACTGTCAGTGCAGGGTGTGTGACATGGTAAAAACCATGGGCCCGATTCACCGAACTAACTTAAGACAAAATCCTAAACTTACTACCATTTTGGTATTCACAGTAGGCGCTTATTCATTTTGGTATTCACAGAAGGCACTTACTCATTTCAGTATTCACAGAAGTTAGGAGTCCTAACTTTAGGACTCCTAAATGCCTTCTGTGAATACCGAAAGTCTTAAAGTTAGGATGTTTCTCAGTTAAGGAGTAGTAAAGTTAGGACTCCTAACTTTAGGACTCCTAAATGCCTTCTGTGAATACCGAAAGTCTTAAAGTTAGGATTTTTCTTAGTTTAGGAGTAGTAAAGTTAGGACTCCTAACTTTAGGACTCCTAAACTGAGAAAAATCCTAACTTTAAGACTTTCGGTATTCACAGAAGGCCTCTAGGAGTCCTAAAGTTAGGAGTCCTAACCTCCAGGAAGGTTGGTAAAATTAGCATTCCAAGGCAGGGGACTTCAAAGAGCCCACCGCCTTTTGATATGAAAGTCTGGCTTCACTCACAGGAGAGGATGCCCCCCCCCGCCCTTAGCCATCTGGCCAGGGACGGTTCCTCCATTAGGGCGGAGGAGCGTCGCCCCACTGCTTTCTCGCAGTGTGAGAAGCAGAAACATAAAATGGTATTTTAAATACCATTTTATGTTTCTGCTTTTTGCGCTGCGAGAAAGCAGAATGGTATGCCTGGTATGCCTGGTTGGGGGTGAGCGGGTCGGGGGAGGAGTGGCTTGGCCACTTAACACTCCTAAGTTGAGTATCTATGAACCCCCTCTGATCCCAGATCTTCAGATTCTGACAGATCAAGAGAAGGAGTGGACAAAGAAGAGTCCTGCCACGAGAATTGAAGAGCAACAACTGATTTGGCACCAACCCTGCCAGTCTGAGTGCTGCCCCCAACAATCGTAAAAGTTGCAGATTTGTCCAGCCACTTTGCAGCCTCCAAGAAACCCAGAGGGCTGCATGTGCTTCGCCAGTTGCCTGAAGAAACTCCCTTGGAGTAGAGGAGCTACTCCCCTGCAGCTGCAGGCACCAAAGACGCAATATGCGGTGCATCAAGCTGTTGCTCCCCAGCCAGCCGGACACAGCAGCTCCCCAGAAGTGGACCCTGTGCTCCTGCAGGTCAGATCTGTACTCTCACCGAGTGAGAGGACACCAGGACTAACCAGAGCCGCACCAATATGGAGGTACTGGACCCCTTTCAGCAGCCAAGGCTTGTGGTGCCTAGACTGGACACCAACACAGAGGAAGATCACACTGCATGTTGAGGGACATCAGGTACAGTAAGACCCACTTTGTGGGTGGCCCAGCTGTCCTGTTTCCTCCTCTTCTGCAAAACAAAGACTGAGACGTGAGTCTGTGACCTCCGCCACACGATGCTTTAAAGCACCCATGCACCCGCGCTCCAGATCCCTATTCCAAAGAAGGTGACTGTGCCAAAAGGGTCCCCAGACCCACAAGAGCTAAGCCCATGGTTGGGTTTGCCTAGACGGGACTTTCAGTCGCCGCCTGCAGCCTCTTTCTCCAGGCCTCTTCCATCTGCAAGAGACTCCTACACCAGAATTCGACTTCCAAAGACACCACTGCACCTGGATCCCAAAGCCCGAGGAGCAGTGGACAAAGGTGGCCCTGTGTGCCCGAGGATTTCAAGGGTCAAGCTCCCCTGTGGGTTCCCCCGGACTGGCCTCCCAGTCCCAGCTTGCAGCCTCTTTGCAACCGGACAATTCTCCCATTAAAGTGAACGGGACACCAGACGCCGTGCTACACCTCTGTACCCGGACGCCCTAGAGCCCCCCAAGGTGAACAGTGGGTGTGGCCTTGGACCTTGTCCCACACTCACCTTAGGTCCTAAAGAACAGTTGCATAAGTCCCTGCTAAGTGCCCGAATGCAATGCATGTTTTCCTCCAGAGGATAAAATTGCAGATCCAGAAAATGGCCATTTTTGAAAACTGTAAAAATTCATATCACAAAAAGTTATGTATGCAATAAATGCTTAGCACTACCCTCTGATTTGCCTAACTGCCCATCTACACTACCACAAAAGAGAGCATTTGGGGTGTAATTTGTGCCACTGTAATTCCTTTGGGGTGCGCCTGGACTCTTTACACAGTGTACCACTTTTTGTTCCACTATTTAAAGAGCCAGCTTCCGACAATTTGCTAGTCTTGCATTGCACCATTAGAATTTTTATCCTAAGAGAAACATTTGATAAATTGTTAACAGCTTTAGGAGTACTGTCAATGTCTTGCCACTTTGGTACAATGTGCTATGAAAAGATAAGAGACCAAATTATTGTTAATGCCAGAAAGAAAAAAATACAGGAACAATGGTGGGTATTGGAAGAACCTACCCTTAAAAATCATATTGCCACTGAAAATGCTATAGAGCAGTGGAAGATGTGGATAACTACAGTAAATCAGAAAAGGATGGAAACTAGAAATGTACGTGCCTAAGTATGTAGGTCAGACACCCATGTTACCAGTAGTGATTACTATGGGCCTCATGTAGGTAAATAAAATTTACCGATTCTTAAATACCGAACCGTACCGATTCGGTATTTAAGAATCGGTAAGTTATATGTAGGTAATAATTCGGTAATATTTACCGAATCGGTAACATTCGGTATTCAAGAATCGGAATTTACCGAATCGGTAAATACCGCGGTGTTATTTACAGATTCGGTAAATTCCGAGGTGGTATTTACCGATTCGGTATTATTTACCGAATCGGTAAATACCGAATCGGTATTTACCGAATCGGGAAAAGAAAATCACATGACTGGATGAAACAGCCAATCCTGTGCAACCACACCCCACCCAACCAGGAAGTGGCCACACCCAGGCAGGTGCACACAACTAACAGACTCTGGAGAGGCTTGGAGTGCAGAGGAGAGGCAGGGAGCCAGTGCCTGTTTGTGCAGCTCTAAATCAACATGTCCAGCCAGAGGACACAGAAAGATGGAGGGGAAAGGAGGAGGAAGATGAAATTCAGCCCCAAGGAACTCGAGGTGCTAGTGGAGGAGGTGGTGAAGCAGCACCAGAAGCTGTTTGGGAGGCAGTCCCTGCAAGTGCCGGAGTCTGAGAAGTGCACTATATGGCTGGGTATCCAGGCGCAGGTCAGTGCTGTGGGAGTGACCCACAGGGACATCGAGGTACTCAAAAAGCGCTGGTACGACCTGAGGATTGTGACAAAGAGGAAGATGGGGGACATCCAGAAGGAGGCCAGCCAGACTGGAGGTGGAATCAACAGGGCACCTGCCCTCACCGAACTGGAGGAGCTGGTGGAGGCCACAATAGAGCACGAGAGCGTCGTGGGCCTTGGGGATGCCGACAGCTCTGCCAGAGCCGCCACCCAACAAGGTAAGATGAATGCACAGCAATGTAGCCCCTCCTACCCCTCTCCCACATCCCCCATTGTGAAATGAGTATCCCACTCCAGTCCATGTGTTAGTGCAGACAGGCAATGCATTATGGGAGATGTAGTCAGGGAACCCCCAACCATGAAGTGATTAGCACAGGACAACAATGCATGGTACACACATTAGCCAAAAGCAGGCAGAGGACAATGTGAGAGTGTTACATGAATTTATTGTGATGCTTGCAATGCATCCCTTCAGGTACACTGAGCTGATGTTGCATTTCTGTCCACAGATGTAACATCGCGCAGGACTGCACATGGTACAGGAGAGAGGGCACACCGGCAAGACAGGTCTGCTCTGGCCAGCACGAGTACTGCACAGCCAGCATCACCACCACGACAGCCTGCATCACCACCACCACAGCCTGCATCACCACCACCACAGGCCGCATCACCACTCATGCATGAGTCACCGCCCACATCACCACTTGCAATTGTGATGCCGAGGAGGCGTGCTGCTGGCAGGTTGGCAGCGTTAGAAACCTCATCGGACGACAGCATGGGCCCGGAGCCAAACACAATGCCCCAGGATGGGAGCTCTGCCACTGTGCCCTCCACCTCACAGGGAGCCCCCACGGGTGCAAGACGGCGCCACAGGTCGCGGGTTCAGAGTCCACCAGCAGACGGTGACAGCCATGGGGTCTTTGCGGGACTCGAGGGCAACATGCTCAAGCAGCAGCGCCTACAAACAAAGGCAGTCATGTCAGTCCAGCGGCATGTGCGGGGACTGAGAACCACATTCAAAGACATGGGCAGGAACATCAGCGCAATGGCGGCGGGGATTACTGACATGGCAGCGGGCCTGCGGGACGTGTCACAGTCCATGCAGCTGTTGTGCAGCAAGTTAGACGCAGATAGCGCTGCAAGGCGCCGGGAACGCCAGAGGGGAGACAGGCACACCAGGGCACTCAACCGCCTGGCAACAGCAACTTCACTACTCTGCCGGCACTCAGTCAACATGCAGGAGGGCCTGACACACTGCAGCAGCGACGTTACTAGGGGGATGGTGCAGGTCACCAGTGCCCTGGAGGTGCTATTGACCAGTCAGGCGGCCACAAGTGGTGCAGGGGATGCTGCAGAAAGCATCGAGACCAGCAGCAGGAGCAGCATAACACCCCCGGTCCCAGATACCCGCAGGAGCAGCAGGCGGCTTGGGGTTGGCAGTAGTGAGGAGGCTCAATCCGTGCCATCCGGCACTGTAGCGCGTGGACGCAAGCATTAATGCTGCACCGCATAGCCAAATCCTATTGGGTGACGTAACCCTGGACTTACTCCTTGTACATACGCAATGTTGCCAGATTGGCATATTTTTGGTGTTGTGGCGTAGTGCCGCATTAAAACTACGTCATGACATACAACAATTGGCTGTGTCCCCTTACTTACTCAGAAATAGTTGCATGTGATCTCTGCCCGTCTCTCTCTCCCATCTGTTGCTGTTGGCACTCCAGCAGCGTTGTCCTCTGGCTGACCTGAATCATCATCATTGTCCTCAAAATCTGTTAGTTCCACCTCTGTACCTCTCTTCGTGGCAAGGTTGTGCAGCATTGCACAAGTGGCAATGATCTTGCAGCAGATGATGGGTGTGTACTGGCGTGCGCCTCCGCTTTTGTGGAGGCAGCGGAACCTGCTTTTCAATAGACCAAACGTGCGCTCCACCACGTTGCGTGTAGATTTGTGTGCCACGTTATATCGTCTCTCACTCTGGGTTGATGGGTGTAGGTAGGGAGTGAGGATGAATGACCGCACGGCATATGCACTGTCGCCTAGGTGAGTGAAAGTGAACCATCAGTCACATGTCTCAATACACTATGATTGGCAAGTTTCATGGGGCGTCACTGTTACTTACCTAGCAGGTATCCGTCTCCAAATTCTCCGGCAAGCAGTCGTGTGTAGATCCCACTGTTCTGGAAGATGTAGGAGTCGTGGGTGCTCCCAGGAAACTTCGCAACAATATCAGTGATGATGTTCCCTGCATCGCAGATTACCTGCACATTGATGGAGTGGGTGGACTTTCTGTTCCTGTAGATGTGCTCAGTGGCAGCTGGTGGGCAGATTGGGATGTGTGTGCCATCAATACAGCCAAAGACATGGGGGAACTGTGCCATGTGATAAAAGTCAGTTTTAGTTTTCTGCAGTTCAGCCTGTGTGTTTGGGAAGCTGATGTAGTGGTGCATTCTCTGCATCATGGCATCCAGGAACTTCCTGAAGAAACGGGACAGGCAACTCTGGGATACACCGCCCACCGCAGCTATCACCCCCTGGTAACTGCCAGATGCGAGTAGATGTAGGCTGCAGAGCACCTGCACATGTGGTGGAATGGCATGCGCCCTTCTTGTTGGCTGGTCCAGGAGTGGGTGCAGGTCCCTGATTAGGTCCATGATGGTTTGTGGGTGTAGCCTGTACCTTTCATGTATCTCTGCGTCAGTCTGTTGAAAGAGTGTGATGCGCTGTCTGTAGATGCGTTCCTCCCGTCTCCAAATCCTCAGACCTGCTGCCTGTAGACGTAGGTGCCTTGCAATGACATACAGAGCGGCCATGTTGTCCACGCTGTTGCATTTTGGGATTGCTTATATGCACTGTTGATGCTTACCACCTGCTTTCAATCCGTGTTAATTACCGACTCTTAATTACCGAATTTCATGGATTTCTTAATTACCGAATTTACCTACATGTCTTTTTCAGTTTTACCACTTCATATTTACCACTTCATATTTACCACTTCATATTTACCACTTCATATTTACCGATTCGGTAAATCTGTATTCGGTAAATATGAATCGGTATTTACCGCTTCATATTTACCGAAAACTGGTTTTTGACCTCCTACATCTCACTTGACTAAATACCGGTCGGTAACGGCATATTTACCGAATTTCGGCCGTTACCGACCGGTATTTAGCTACCTACATATGGCTGTATATCTTTAAAGGGAATACGAATCTAGGGTCTGATATAAAAACATTACATTCGCAAATAGTGGTTGCAAATTGCACACTGATATTTTGAGAAAGCGATCTGCTTTTCTGAGCTGACCTATTACAAATCGATTAGTTCACAAAATACTCAATTGCAGTAGACTGCAGAATGACCAGTTAAATTAACATTAACTATGCTGGTCACAATATGCGACCCAATGGGATTAGCTACGAACACATGTATGGCAGCCTGTAAAGGACAGCAGACAACAATCTCTTTGATTGCTTTACTAATTAAAAAAATGTTTTTTTTTAAAGCAGCTGCAGTTTCTTAAAGGAAGCCGGACTACATTAAAAAGAAAAAATGTTTTCTATTTTGGAAAACTTCAGCGAGAGCGGGTAGAGGTCCACTCTATATCAATGAATACTAACCATGAGGCTGCCACACCAATTCTCAGAGGTGAAGGGGACCCATTCTTCTTTGCAAATCATTTACCATCCCATCATGGGAGTCAGTAAGAGAAAAATTATTTGAGATTGGAATTACAGTTGCAGACCATTATTACACATCTATCCAGCAATTTGGAAGGAATATTGTTACATTTCTCTTCCAAATTGCAATTCGGTACTGGTTGCTAGACCCATTTTGCAATTTGGAAGAAAAAATCCGAATCGCAAAATGGGGTTAGTTTATGAGAAAAAGTGATTTTGGGCCATATGTAGGTGGGCTAATACCAGTCGGTAACGGCCGAAAATCTGTAAATTTCCCGTTACCGACCGATATTTAGCCCTTTGCGATGTAGGAGGCTGGATTTAAGGATTCGGTAATTTACTGATTCGTTATTTTAAGGAATCATTAAAATACCGATTCCTCAATTTAAGGAATCTGTAAATTACCAAATCCTTAAATCCTATGTAGGGAGCACTCAAGTGAGTGCATTTTTGGTTTAAGGATTCCTTATTTACCACCAACTACAGGTTGGTGGTAAATACCGAATACCTTTTAAAAATCAATTTTGTGCTTTTTTAAAAGTGCCATGTGGCAGACATACATGCCCTTAGGGCATGTATGTGCGCCACATGTGAACACATGACCGATTCAGGGGTGCAACAGGGTGTCAATGTGACACCCTGCCACCCTTGAATATGCTCCCCCTATTACCGAATCGGTATTTACCGAATCGGTAATAGTGAATGGCTTCCCATTCATTCCTATAGAAATTACCTACATATGGCCCTTAGCATTCAGAAACAGTTTTCGGGGTTTGCGACCACTATATCACTTTGGCGCTAAATCACTTTGTCCATCCGGTCACTGGTATAGGTGTTTTAGCATGGGCCATGATTCTTCTGAAAAGTTTTGTCCAGCTGAGGAAAAGATTGCACGAATTGCTGCAAGACAGGACATTTTATTAAAGTGTGTATTGAAAGCAGGAGAATTGGCCATTTTTGCAAGGGAAGGTAGCTTCTACTACTGAAAAGAAAGATGAGTTTAAACCGAAAATAAACAATAGCTACAGTTGATCTGTTGGCAACACTGGAAAAATACTTGCCATTTAAGATGTTGAGATCGAATATGAACATTTTATAAAAGGCCCCTGTTCTGATTAGTCAGAGTCGTCATGGGGAAAACGCTTATCTGATGGCTGATTCAGGTTCTCCGAGGACCCTTCTCAACAAGGAATATAATTTTTTAGAACAGTTTGCAGGATAGCTATCTCTGGAAGATTTGGAGCAGTCAGACATAGTAGCAGAAACATTTGACAGAAGTAGCACTGACTGCCTGGGTTTTGTCGAGTAGAATTACATTTGAAGAGATGTTCTGCAGAGATAAAGCTTTATGTAGCTGTTTAGTTGAATCAAACAAAGGATTTATTGTTGTTTGAAATTAATCTAGACCCCTAGGAGCATAGAAAAGGCATTAGTGATTAGGGATTCAGATTGTGGGATAAGGATAAAATAACAAGTTCCCAGAGGTGCTCTCATCTATTGGAGAAGTTGAAGGGTTTTGTCCATAAAATTATTTTAAAGAAAAATGTGAATCGGCATAAACAGAAATTATGGGGAGTTCCCCTAGATGTGAGATATGAAATGAGACCACTAATGGATGAGTTAACCAAAGGAGATATTATCAGAAAAATTTAATCTTAAAAATTGGTGTTTTCTATTGTTCTAGGTACAAAAGGCAACAACAAATTAAGATTGTGTGTTTACCTAAGGTACTTAGACTCCAACATTCTTAATGATTGTTATCCTCCCCCCAATTTCAACAACTCCCTGGCTGCCCTTTAAGGTGCTACAGCATTTCCCACTCTTGATCTTATTAGCTCAGCTTACCATCAGGTTGTACTTACCTTTGAATCATCTCCTCTCATCGTTTTTTGGGTGCTTCAAGGCCTTTTTCCAACACAAAACAGTGCAGTTTGGTTGACCTCTGTGGTTTCAGTATTTCAAAGAGAGATGTATCATATTTTCAAAGGATTAGAAACTTATGTGAAATGTTTCCAAGATTACCTCTGGTTCTTCTCTAGGAACGAGGTGTAACATTTGACACCTAGCTGCAGTATGTAAAAGATTGAGAGTTACACTGAAAACTGAAAAATATGAACTATTTCAGAACAAAAGTGATTATATTGGGCAGAACTGTAAGAAGTGCACAAGCTCCTGATGTGCATGTCTCTTGCATGGCCTTTGGGGGCGGTTGCTAGGACGAGGAAGCTGCTGCTGAGTGCTGCTGCTACACACAGCCCAGGTTTGTATGTTCCATCCTCTAGCACACCTGACATAGTCATTGGCAGGCTCCAGGCTGCCCATGATGTTCCTGCATAGTGTCATTGATTAGACCTTACCCCGGGGTAAAACGTCTTTCTTTCAGCATCATCCTTCTGTTCAAGCCTTTTCAGGGCTGGGCTTCCTGTTTAGAGCAACCCCTGAAAGGTGAGTGGCTCACGCATTTGAGTCCCCATTGATGTACTTGTTTTCATGCATTCCCCTGTGCAGAAGTGTGAAGAGAAGATTTCTGTTTTGTTTCCAAGCTGATGTCTATTTTTTTGGTGTGTCTTTTGCAAACTGAACTACATCAACATTCTGTTTTCCAGCTTTTAAAATGTTCCCAAGATTCTATACTTCCTATTATTGTGGAGCAGTATTCTTTCATTTCCACTAATCACCATTCGAGTTGTTGTCTCCAGGAGGCTACCTTGTGTAGATGTACAACCTGAAAGTCATCCATTACACGTTGGATACCTAGCATTAACTTTATTAAACTACAGTTTGATTTACCTTAATGTTTCGTGCAAAACAGAAGGGACCCCCCAGTTCCATCAAAACTGTGGGTGGAAACATTCTAAACTAACCTTATAACTATTGATGCAATCAGTATGCCAATAAAACACATGAAATGCACCTTTCTACATTTTTTCAGGTTGGAAGGGCAAGCCATTTTTCATAACTTACTCAAAGTTGAGGGAGACAATTATAATGAATTTGAGAAGACCGTTCACCAATTGGACAAATGGGTTAAAGCATCAATAAGTATCATAATTGAATGCTCCCTTTTTCATACAAGATAATGAAAAGATGGAGAAACGTCTGGCGAGTTTCTCACTGGTTTGAGAGGCTTATTAACAACGTGTGACTTTGAGAAGGCAACACATTGGCTCACATTGCTAGACTATGCACCAGACTGCAGGAGTATTGTTTTGAGTTCTCCAGTGTACTAGGAGAACAACACAATTGTGCAGACTGCTTTTTCAAAGCTACCATGCCCAGATTCTGGGAACATGAAATGTGACTACAATAATATAGATATGGTAGCAAGCATGAGAAACATATGCGTATTGGAAGAGGAATCGATGATTGAAGAGTTATGGCTTTCTGGGGATGCCAATGATGATGTGCTTGAGAAATAAAGGAGTACAGCCACACAGGTTGGCCACCTATCAAAAGCATTTTAGGTGAGTTGCATTCTTGTACTCGGAGTGTGGTGGATGACGTAGTGTTCAGGAACGATAAGTGTGTTCCTTCGGATGGTGTTCGGATGGTGAAAGCCTGCCACATGGGACATATGGGTATGTCAACCCTTAAAAATACACCATAAATGGAATTCTGGTGACCAAGCATAGACAGGTGTTGCAAAATGTGTGTCAGTTGCGATAAGAATCTTAGAAACTTTTCTCCACCAATGCAGCCAGTTTCTTGGGCTCATTTTGCATGGCAGAAACTGGCCTTTCACGTAGCAGGTCATTTTAGGAAAATGCCAGCCCTCTTGCAAAACGCTATTGTGCTTGTTGACTACTTCGCAAAGTGGAAAGAATCACCACGGCAGAACTACTGGAATTTTTGGGTAAAATCTTCAGCTGGGAGTGATTTCCGGAGACCATTGTTCTGTTCTGTTATGTTATGCAGATTTTTGAAATGCTCTCTCAACCTGGAGGGTACCCTGGCAATGAGGAATTGTGTGTCTAACAACACCTAGGGCCTATTGGGAGTATTTGAAATGCCAGTTCTTCAGCTTCTTGTGGAACTTAAGAAGTGAGGAGAATGCTCTTATGTGTATGTTTTCCACACTTTAGGAGCGATGTAGGAGAAGGCTCAACTGCAGATCTGGTTTTCCGTATGCATGGAATTTGTGCACGTGGGAGTCTGCATGAATGGATGTGTCTGGAAGGTTTGTGAAAGCAGATATGATTGTTGAGGTATGCTGGACCAGTGTTATATAGTGTGGGTGAGGAGTATGAATTGTGCTTGTTTGGGAAGCCAGTGGATTTCCTTCACATATGGTGTGATGTGAGTGCAGCATGATAGGTGGGGAGTGATTCTGGCTGCCAAATTCTAAATAGTCTACTGTCTTGTGGTGAGTTTTTTGCTGACCTGGCATAGAGGGTGATCCTGTATTCGAGCTTTCTTGTGACCAGGGTGTGCGTGACAGTTTTCCAGGTGCTTGTTGGCAGCAACAATGGAGTACAATTTACCTCCCAAGAAATGATTGACTTCCTCAGCATACGTAACATCAAACACATTAGGACAATCATTTTTGGCCCCCAATGCAACGGGCACCTCAAAGATAGTGTCCATTTAGCCTTCTAAAACCAGATGCCTGTTCGCCAGACTTTTAGGAAGAGATTGTGGTTTACCAAGTCAGTCCCCATTCAGTCACTAGAACCAGTTCTTTCAGATTGCTGAAGGGGTGGTTAGCCTCTTCTGAGGTGTGTCAATGGTGGCTTCTGTACAAATATCCCAAGCAGAAAGATACTGACCAAAAATTGGAATTGAAAACACACAAAGAAGTGGGTTGGAGACAATCTAGAGTCAAAATGCAATATGATGTTGAGAGGGTAAGGTTCCAAGACTGAAAATAAGGTGTGTGGTGGGAATAAGGTGAATAACAGTGGAAAAAGGGAATAACAAGTTCTTAAGGCCACTTAAGATTGTTGAGATGAACAAAGGGAGTGTTATCACACACAATGGTAAATGTTGGAGTTTCAGGAGAGTTGCCAAATGTGTGGCTAAGAGAGGTCAGACTAGCAGTGAGACTGAGATGGGAGAGGACGGGGAGTTACCTTCTCATGACAATCCTTCTATTTCACCTACAAAAACAGTACCTTGTGTGAGAGCAGAAACAACTTTGAAATGAGTAACTGATTCACAGTGTTCATCCCCCTGTTCTATTTCTATTCCTCTTGAGTATGCTCGTGCAGATGGGTCTATAGGTGACAGTTTCAAATAGATTTCAAGAATTAGAACTCCCCCTGGAGGCATCTTGAGGGTTGAGTTTCTCTTACATTTATCTGTTAAGGGGAAGAATATGTTGTATATAGCCTTACTTCCATTTGCGGCCCTCGTATATTGCTCCCACCCCCATCCTCTTCCCATCCCAGATCCCAGTGGTTTACCCCATGGTAGGTTGGGTACATAAAGTTGTAATTCGTGACAGTTTTACTGCCAGTGGTCTCTGCTGATTGCTGAGACATGATCTCTCTCCTTATCATACTTTTTTTTCCGTGCTTGTTTTCGGTGGTGATGGAGCAGGGTTTCGAAAAATTGAAACCTGCTCGGATCATGTATCCCCATAATATGTACGAACAGTAGGTAGATGTAGAAAAACTTAATATGCACCTACATAAACACAGGAGAATTGCTTTACGCATGCTTTAAAACTAACCTGTAACCACAATTGTATTGTAATAACTGTTGTGTTTTTGATGAAACAATGAAATTGCATGGGTAGGCCACAAATGCTTCAGTATTTGCATGTCGCATTTTGCTTCTAAGTTAATGGTTACTACCGCTTGCTAGCATTATGCAAATGCTAGGTAACTGTAACGGAAGTAGAGAATGGTGGGAGGTAAACAGTGATGGTTACATTACCACATAATTAATAAATGTTCATTTCTATTCACTTTAGTGTACTGTGTGAAGACGCCGTTTTATTAAAGTTGTCCGAAATGGGAGGGGGGAATTGCTAGGAGTGAGTTTGTTCTGCCATGGGGAGAGCAAGAGACGCTGTGCACAGAAGATTACATAAAGGAGTGAAGGCCAGTGCATGAATCGCCTGCCAATTACTGAACAGGAGCGTGAGACCAGAGATGCCCCAGCGAAAGAGCTGTGTTTTCTTTATAAAATAATATACATTGTAGCAAATACATGAAAAATGTAATAAAATTGTGAACCAGCCCCTGGGAAAGTTTACACATAAAATAATTAGTGAATAAAATGCAGACTCATGATGGTGTGACAGTGCCACCTCTCCAGCCCACCAATCAGTGTGCAAGTTCTAGTATAAATTAAACATTTTTAGGGATGGACATGCCAATTTAGACTATATATTTAGGGGCTTTAGGGGCGGAGTTACACGGTAGGAGATAATGCTGCAGCTGCTGCTGCTAGGAGGAGATGATGCTGTGAGAGAGGGAAATTCGCCGCTATCCGTCGGGTTCCTGAGAGGCCTAGCTGTTCCCAACTTATCCTATACCTGTCCAGATTCTCCACATCTTCCTGAAGATTCCTTTGGGAATCTTGGTCATCCCTTGGGACCAGGGGGTGGTTTTTCCTAAATTTCCCTTCAGTCTTTTAGGTTCGTATATAGCTTAGGTGTTTTAAAAGGTTTCTTTGAATTAATGCATTTGAATTTGAACCTTTTGTATCTTCACCTATCCACTCCATCAACAATGAATGGTCATGTATTTCTCTAGATGAATTTATTGTCTCTTCATCTATCTTTTCATTAGATATTATATTTGTTTGGCATAATCAATTTTGCTGAACCCTTATGTCTCTTACTCTATCCACTCCTTCATTACACAATGTCATTGAGTATTTGAGTCAGAATGCATGTATTGAACTGTCTTTCCATGAAATTTGGTGTTTATTTCTGTAATTGTGACCGAAATGCAGTTGAGCAGTCATTTGAATTATTAAGATAAAAATCATTTATTAACCTTATCAAGAGTCTGAATTATTTAACAAATGTTTAGTCACAAACTAGTCTTATCATTGCACTCAACTATTCAACTAATTGATCCATAGATCAAGTAGAGGAAGAGTTGACAAATGAGTAGTTAGTTAAGGAATGATATAAATGAACACTCAAAACAAATTGACCCCGTCGCAATCAGGGATATTCTGGGTTGAATGTGTATGGGCCATTGAAGTGATTTGTTGTGTATCGATCCCTAATCAATGGGTAGTATTGGCACCGGATCAGTTTCTTGGTAGCAGAGGATGGTTTATTATTGATTAGTTTGGTGATGATTATTAGTTATATGTTTTAACACGAAGAGTTAGTGTCATGTTCTATGTTGTCTAGCACTCTGATGAAATACCGGGAAGGAATCTGCTGGAAGTAGGCAGAAGAAGAGTGTGGTAAAGAAATCACACTGCAGAAGTACTTTGTCTGTTGAAATAATGCCTAAAAGCTACGGAGGGCTGTAGGTGTTATACTTAGGACATTTCGTATGTGGGTAGAGTGATTGAATAGCGAAGGGTCCACTTCCGAAATTCTGTCCGTATTTCCAGGAAATTAACAAGACTCCTTTTCACACCAAAAAGTCCTCTTGCGAAATCTTGGTTTTGCCCCAAGAAAAGTAATAAGTCCACCTAGAGCTTGTTTGAAGAGTAAAAATAGCGCTGGACATTATTAGGACTCTGAGTGAGAAAATCTTTGGAAAAGGTGAAAACTATCTCTTTATTTAGTAGAATGGACAAGGTAGCATTGTTTTGTGTTGTTACTAAGAGAAATTTTGATTAAGAAAAAACTCAGAGAAAGATTACCGTACATTTTTTTGTAAAGGGAGGGTCAGTAGCAGGAGTGATACTGACGTCCAAGAGGTCGCGCTGGCATTGGACAGAGCAGCAGGCATGTAGTGAGCTCTTTTTGTAAAGGTAAGGAGTAATACTGATGTAAAAAAAAGGCCCCGCTGACATTGGTCAGGCTGTGGGCGTGTACTGTACTCTTATTGGTAGGTTGGTGTGAGTCCCACTGGTATTGGCTGAGACTTTGCTTACGTAGCGATACTCTGATTGGTTGGTTGGTGTGAGTCGCGTTGGTATAGGACAAAAGGATAAACAATAGAGTGAGTAGAATTACTGAAAGGTTATTTGATTAATACGATCTATTACCGGTAGAAAACAGAAAATGAAGTTAATACAGAAAATAAAGAATCTTTTCAAAACAGCTAAATCCATTGTGACTAGAGAGGGAATCCCAATTCCGGCTCCGAACACACCTGCTTCTTTTATGATGTTAGAACGAGGATATCACACGTGTACATGGTTAGATAATTGGATTGAGTATACAATAGATGATGGTGTTTTGGCTTTACCACAGTATGGTACCTTTAATGTGAGAATTTTGCAGAATTTGGGAAACAAAATGGATTCTTTAGTCCCAAACCCTAGATTAACCCAGTACGAAGCATTGGAAGAATCAGAGGTAGAAGAGTTCGAGAGAGAAAAGTACAGACTTGGTAATAGAGGCTATAAGAGTATGATGTTTGCATATCCATCTGAAAGCAGGAATGCGAAATTGAAAAGATGGAAAAGAGCAGTAGTGACTGAAGGACTATACCCAGTTTTAACAGTCGCTGAGCAGACAGGAAGTAAGTGCCAAGAGAAAAGAAATCATATAGAGACCCAAAGTATAAGAGGTGAAGCGAATGATTCTGATGAAGATGAATGATAGAAGTCATTATGAATAAAAAGCCTCCCCCATACAAAGCAAATTTGGGGGTAACAACTCCAAGTGCTCCTCCAATGGGAACACCATTAACCCCACAAATAACAGATATAGCGAAAGTGTTATAAGAGAACGAAACCAAGATGCTGAATAAGGCCAGATTAGAACAAGTGCAAGGATTAAACCAGTTGAAATCAAATGCAGAAGCATCAACAGTCCTGGTAACTATTGGACCAGTACTTCCATTATTCGGAAATAGACAAAATGTATCTAAAGTGCATGCATTAACAGTACCTGGAGGCAGCATCAGGAATAGTGCGAATGAGGATAGACAGGCTAATACGAATAATACATTGTTAGATCTCCCGATTAATGAACTAATAACTGAGACCCATCAAAGAAATGTGCAGTTCGCTCCAAGAAGAATAGGAAAAATTGATACTTCGTTAGCAGGGAATTCAACAGGGCCATCTCCAGAAGAGCTGAATAATTGGATACAAGAAATGACAAAACCAAAACCACAACCCCAGAGCATAAATGTGAGCCAATTGAAAGTTGATATGGAAGAAATGATTATTGGAACTTTAAGCCCAGACAGATTGGGGACCTATAATGAAGAGGAATTATTGTTTCTATGTAAAAGTATCACCTGTGGAGCAAATCATTTACATGAGAAAATATCAGAAGCTGCAAGTGAGTATGGGGTGGACATAGAAAAGTCAAAAGTTCTACAAAAATCATACAGAGAGGCTTTTACTGATAAGGACTTAGAAAGTCTTAATCCTTCAGGAAAAAGGTGACAGATAAAAGAATGAATGAATATTTTGAAGGAATGGGGAGATGTGGATCGATGGAAAGTTAGGTGGTCGAAAAAGAAAGAGGAAGCAGCTAAGAAAGCAACGTCCATGAAAGGAACAGAACAGGTTGAAAAAGCATATTCAATGAAAGAAGTGCCAGGTGGTGAATATGTACATGTTCCTTGGTCGAGACAGGATATATTGTCCTTTACTAATGATTTTGCCAGATTGAGAGAAAAACCTGTTGAATGGTATAAACAGTTAGATAAGTTGGTAAAGGTGTCAAAAGTATTGTTGAAAGATTTGGATGGTATGTTTGATATTGTTGTCCCAGCTGATTTATGGACAGAATGTAAGATTACTGTTGATTGGCCTAAAGTTCAATACCCCAGAGATCCTAAAACAGGAGCATCATCAGAAGAAGTAATGAAAAAATATAATCAGGTAATCACTTTCTTAAAAGGAAAAATTTCACCAAAAGAAACTGATTGGGTTAAAATTGACAGGACTATACAGGGACATAATGAATCTGTTCATGCCTACCATGAACGATTGCTTTAGGTATTCAAACAGTATAGTGGTTTTGAAAATATTGGTGCTAAGGACATGGGACATTTTGTATATCGATTTGTGTTTGGATTAAGATCTGAGATTAACAGTATGATACAGCAGCATTTTATATGCTGGCAGAGTAAGTCAGTGGGTAAAATCCTTTGTTATGCTAAATACTGAAGCGATGAAATTGACAGTAAGTGTAAGAAGTTAAAAGAGAAAATGAGGTGGGCACTAGTGAAGGTAGCAGAGCAACAAGAAAACAGTAATAATCAAGTAAATTGACATAATCAGAATGGGCACAACTACAGCAGAGGTAAAGGAAGGGGTAGAATGATTAAAGAAGAAGCTATGAAAAAGTTTCCTTGTCATGCGTGAGAAAAGTTTGGACATTGGAGGAATGAGTGTAGATCAAACAAAAAGAATAATGAGGGAAATCAAAATATAATTCCTCAGATGCAGAATGAGGTGGGTGTAAATCAGCAACAACAGCAGCAGGTAGTTACGCAACAGTTACAGGTGCCGCAAGCTCCCCAACAAAATAATGTGAATGCTCAGATGCAAAGGTACAATGTGAACACCAGATATCAAGGAGGAGACCCCCTTGGTAAGAATCAAAGTGTGAGTCAGTCGTATTGGATGCAGTGTAATAGAATTGATTCTGACTCGTCTCAATGACGGTGCCTGAGGGGGGAGGAAGAGTGCGTACTTGGCGCCTCTTTGGCGGTAGATCAGTCAGGTCCATTTGTTGATGGAAAGGTGGAGGGAAATGATATTACATTCTTAGTGCACACTGGTGCTACCCGTTCTACTGTGAGAGCAGCAGAAATTCCAAACCTACCCCTCTTGGGAGAAACTATCCAAGGTGTAGGTGTTTCGAATAAACATATTAGAGCCCCAGTCACCAACCCAATTGAAGTTAACATTGGAAAATTCAAAGACATGCATCGGTTTGTAGTGTGTGACTCAAGCCCCGTGAATCTCTTGGGAAGAGATTTGCTGTGCAAGATGAATTGCACCATCTATTGTAACCCAGATGGAATTGCATTTCAAACCCCATATGAAGATGTGGAGTTTAAGATGATGTTAGGAAAACAGGGAACAGAAGAGGATGAGTTGTTTTCACTTCTCACTGAAGAAAATCTGCCTGATGAATTAAAAGATGCAGTGAATTCGGATGTGTGGGATTTTACAAGAAAGGAAATTGGTCTAATGGACAAGATAGATCTGATACAGATAACAGTGAAGAAAGGTGCTGTGTACCCAAATACACCTTAATACAAAATGAGTATAGATGTCATAGCAGGAATTGCACCAGTAATTAATCAAATGATTGAACAAGGAATCCTGAAAGAAATAATGAGCAGTCCTTGTAATTCTCCTATCATAGGTATCAAAAAGCCCAATGGAAAATACAGGATAGTGCAGGATTTGCACAAAATAAATAAAATTGTAATGCCTTGCTGACCATTAGTACCAAATCCAGCAGTTATTCTGTACCAAATTCCCTGCGATGCAGAATGGTACACAGTGATTGATTTATGTCAAGCATTTTTCTCGATTCCTTTACATCCAGATAGACAATATTTGTTCGCTTTCAGATTTGGAAACCGTGTTTTGGCATGGTGCCGAGTCCCTCGAGGGTACACTGAAAGCCCCTCAATCTTTAATCAGATCTTAAAAAAATATCTAGAGACTTTAATATTGCCAGGCAACTCAGTTTTGGTTCAATACATTGATGACCTATTGTTGGCATCAAAGACAAAGCAAAGGAAGCATGTGTGACAGATACCATTGCTCTATTGAACCATTTAGCAGAGGGAGGACATAAGGTGTCCCCAGCAAAATTGCAATTTTGTAATTAAGAGTACATTACCTTGGACAAAAAATTGAAAAGGGAGTCAGGAAAGTGACACCAGAAATAATCCAAGTAATCAAAGAGATGAAACCACCCGGAACACAAAAAGAAGTATAAATGTTTTTGGGAATGGTTGGTTACTGTTGTCAGTGGATATGTGTTTTTTCACTAATTGCTATACCTTTACAGAGATTGACCAGAAAAGATGTAAAAGATCTGATTGTTTTAGATGAGGGGGGAATGAATGCTTTCATACAATTGAGAAACAGTCTCTGTGGAGCACCTGCTCTGGGAGTGCCAGATTATGCTAAAGAATTAGCATTGTATTGCTGTGAGAGAGATGGGTGTGCCCTCTCAGTCCTAACCCAGAAACATGAAATGGCACGACGTCCAGTAGCATATCTTTTTGCTACTTTGGACACAATAGCAAAAGCAGTACCTGGATGTTTGAAAGCAGAAACCGCTACCTGAATGAGTCTGGAACAGAGTGAGTCGATTGTAATGGGTCATCAAGTTAAAGTGTATGTGCCACATTCTGTTGAAATCCTTCTGACACGAACCAGAACTCAGTACCTCACTTCTAGTCGGCTGACTAAATTTCTAGGTGCTGAAAATCTGACAGTGGCCAGGTGTGCTACCCTGAATCCAGCAACTTTGCTGCCAAGTTCTCACTGTGAGAAAGTACAGGAAGAAGCAGACCACCATTGTCTGGATGTGACTGAGTTATGCACTAAGCCTAGGCCCGACATTGAAGAAGATCCTCTGGAGGATTCAGATTGTGAGTTGTTTGTGGATGGGTCGTGCTTGAGCAATGGAAGAGAAGAATTAAGCTCTGCCTATGCTGTTTGCACCATGGAAGGACTCATTGAAGCATCCTGTCTGAAAGGAGTAAACTCCGCCCAGATAGCTAAGCTGCCAGCTCTAATTAGAGCTTGCAAAAAGGCCAAAGGTCTAAAAGTAACAATCTACACAGACAGTGGGTATGGATATGGTATAGTTCATGATTTTGGTCAGCTATAGATGCAGAGGGGATTCCTGACTTCTTCAGGTTCTCCTGTACTAAATAGAAAATTGGTGAAAGAATTATTGGAGGCATCACAGTCGCCTAAAAGAATTGCAGTGGTCAAATGTGCTGCCCATCAATCAGGGAGTGATCTGGTTACAAATGGCAACAGATATGCCAACCAATTGCAGGATTCTGTGCCCAAAATGCCATTGCCCTGAACAGATCAGCTGAAAGACAAAAAAACGAATGTCATTTTATGTCTGTAACTGCCACTATGTTTGAGACTTGGGATGAAGTGAAGCAAATGCAGGATGAGACAGACACTAGGGAAAAAGAAAGATGGAGACTTACAGGCTGTATAAAGAGAGTAGAAGATGATCTATGGGTATATCATGATGGAAGATCAGTTCTGCCAGACTCTTTGCTCTCCCATATGGCCACCGTGGACATGCACATATTGGAAGAGACGCCATGATCAGACTCTTAAGGCAGACATGGTATAATCCAAGGCTCAGAGTCATTGCTGAAAGCCTATGCCAAATATGCATTGTTTGCCAGCAACAGAATCCAGGGAGAAAGACAGTTGTAAGTTGGGGAACAATTGGGAGAGCAGGAGGCCCATTTACCCGACTTCAGCTTGATTTTATCGAGCTTCCCCCTTGCAACGGACTAAAGAATGTATTGGTCATTGTTTGTATATTCTCACGTTGGGTGGAAGCCTACCCCACGAGGAGAAATAACAGTCTTACTGTGGACAAACTGCTTCTGAGACAACTAATACTACGGTTTGGAATTCCAGCCAGTTTGGAGTCAGATATAGGGACCCACTTTAATAATGAGGTAATAAAACTGATTCGTGAAGCATTCAAAATAGAACAAAAGTTGCATTGTGACTATCGGCCGGAAGCATCTGGAATAGTTCAGCGGCACTATAAGATCCAGGGTAGGGAAGGTGTGTGCATCCACATCACTGAAATGGCCAGACGCTTTACCCCTTGTGCTGATGAGTCTAAGAAGCATTCCTGACAAAAAGACTGGATTGAGTCTCCATGAAATCCTAATGGGATGAGCCATGAGACAGGCATATGTACCAGCAAACAGACTTATTAATATATCTGATGATCTGGTGCTTGACTATTGCAGAGGATTAGCTGAACTGGTACATTCTGTGTTTCACCAGGTTGGAGAGGATGCCACAACACTACATCAGAATCAAGCTCATGATCTGAGTCCTGGTGAGTGGGTCTACGTCAAGAAACATGTGCGAAAAACGTGTTTAGACCCCAGGTGGGACGGACCGTATCAAATTATCCTGGTGATGACAATGGCAGTGAAGTTGGCTGGCTTGCCAAATTGGATTCCCGTAAGCCATACCAAGAGAACCCTAGATCCACTTGAAAGACCGATTGGGCCACTGCAGAAGAATCAGAATCAAAGTTCAGTGGCTGAAGTGTGTGAAGCTGATGAATCTAGAATACCAGATTCTAATGAACCAAGGGATGGTGAACAGCCAAGCACAAGTCGAGCAGGGTGGACAGGAAATTCTAGGGTTCAAAAGACTGTCGTAGAACAAGAAGAAAGAGAGTTCACTGATGAATTAGATGAAAGTGAATCTCCAACTGAACCTGAAACTGGTGGAAATATAACAGAACAAGAAGAAAGTGAACCTACAGCAGAACAAGAGACAGGGGAAAAAATACCTGAGCTAGAAGAAAGCGAACTTTTATCCGAATCTCAAACAGGTGAAAACACCGTTGAGCCTGAAGAAAGTGAATTTACAGTTGAAAGGGAAGTGATAGAAGAACAAGAGGAACAAGAAGAAACAAAAGAACAAGATGAGATCCTAATAGAAGAAAGTGCAAACAAAAGAACTTGTGAACTAGATGAAGAAGATTCAAGTAAAGTCCAAGCAAAGAAACAAAGAAAAGGTGATAATTGGCCAAAGGGAGTAAAGAGACTAAAATACACCCGTGTGAAAAGAAGACTAAGAAAAAGACCGGAACAAAGTAATGAGATCTCCAGTCAAACAGGTCAAGAAAGGTCAGGAAAAAGACTAGTATGAAAAATTCGAAGAGTGAGAGTTCCAAGTAGAAAATACAGCTCACGTCAATGGACGTATGTGATATTGGAAGAACTCGAAGATTTAAATCAAAGTGAAGAAAAGGATGAAGCTGATATTGAACAAAGTGATGAAAGAAACTTGAGACCACCTTAAAGGACTGTGACAAAATAAGGTGGAAAACAGGTGGTTCAAGAGAAATTAAAGTCTCATAGACAAAATAAAGACACCATCATCATAATATGAGGATGTGTGCAAACTTATTGCCTATGCAAGTAATGATGAACTTGGTAAGCCCACTGGGGCTAGATTGGAAAGAATTTGCATCATCATGAGGAGTCAATGGACTATTTATATTGGAATTATCGATATTGAAAACCAAAAGATTTGGGACTGATATGCCCACTTGGGCCGTATTGGCAAAATGAATTTTACAATCAGAATTGCACGAAATTAATTTGACCAAATGAAAAGGTTTTAAAATTTATATGCACTTAAAATTGTTTAAAATGCATTTGAATTACGTGCACATCAGCCCAAAAATGCTCAGGTTAATGAATTTTGTTCATGTTATATAATGGTTATAGTCATCACTCCAAAATGGCTGCTATTTTGCCTGTACTCCTAGATGTGGTGTAGTAGTCCTATGTTTATGTTTTGTTTATGTGACGTGTGCACCTTTGATATATACTTTTCGAAAACAAACATGAAATGACCCGTGAGAAAGGAGCGGCTTGCCGAAACGCGTCGGGCGATTTTGCCATTTAACTTAATAAATTATTTCATCACGCTTATGGATTTGGGCTCGGTTATTCTTGGTAAATTCAGAGAAGTGGAGTTTATATATATATATATATTATCTACCGGCGGTCGCCAGTAGATGGTTATAGTTAGGACCGTGTTTCCATAGGAAATCCGCAACATTCTATTTGGAATAACTTTGGCGCCGGTTGACGAATCCTCGCGAAATTTTCAAAATAGGTGGGGCGCTCCGCTCTGCTCCTACCCTGAAAGTCTCGGGGGGATTCGTCAAGCGGGGGCTGAGAAAAAAGGGGGGTCCCAAAACACGTTTTCCCCATGCAATTTTCCATAGGGACCTTTAGTCCAAGGTACAGCCCGAACGGCTGAACAGAATTACTTGAAATTTGGCAAAGAGGTAGTCCTCAGCTCAGGGATGTGCCTTTTGCATATATGGAGTCAATCTGTTCAGTAGTTCCTGAGAAAATCAAAAGTAAAATCACATACATATCTGGGCGGAGCCTAACCACACATCTCATCGTGAGATCTGATTGGCTGTCAGTACTTCATCCAAGAAGTGTTGGCAGCCATCTTGGGACCAATATACATGATAGCACCTCATTAAAAAGCATTGCAGTTAATAGAAGGTTTTAAGACTTTAGTTACATTATAAATCATTTGTTGATGGTACCATACTCATTTTAGGAATTGTGGTGTGTTCTAAGGTGATTTTACCATGTGAAAAAGCCTTCTGCTGTGATATCACGAACCATGTTTGAGAGAAAACTATTTTCTCATACTTTTCCCACAGAGGTTTGGAAGGTGATCTATAAGCTAAACTGAGAGCATATTTTCTGTAAATTCACATTATCTTTCTCAGTCATGTAAGAATGAAGTCTGACATTCTCAGTAAAACATGTACATCCAACAAGGGCAGAGACTGTCAGTTGATTTCTTTGTGTTCTACTGCAGCTTCCCAGAGTGCTCTAAAGAACAACTAGAGCGCTAACAGTCTTACTTATGACAAAAGTATGGCACACCTGAAGCCATCTTGATTGGAATAAAGTGGTAACACTTAAAACATTTAATTTACAAAGGAACAAAATGAGGGGGTTCATTTTGCCATATAAATTATGATTAGTGCTGCAGAAAGAAAAACTAGGGCACATTTTGACTTCTGAAATCCTCTTTTATTTCATAAAAACATTCTGACATGCAGACTGAAACATGCACTTTGAATACCAGCAGCAGACTTGCCTGGTGAGCAGTAGCTTTACTACAGTGATCTAATGAGCAATTAGAGTGCTAACATTCAGAATTTATGGAAAATGTGTGACACATCTGAATGCCTTCTTGATGGAATCAAAGTAAAAAACTGAAAGTATTTCCTACTGAGGAGACTGCAGTAAATGAGGAAATTAGGAAACTTCATAACAAATAAATCTCCCAAGATGGCCACCAGAGACAAAAGAGCCCAAATGTAGCCCAAATATCACCCAGATGTAGCTCAAGTATAGCCCAATGACAGAATGTCCCAGAGTGTTCTTAAGAACAACTAGAGCGCTAACAGTCTTACTTATGACAAAACTATGGCACACCTGAAGCCATCTTGATTGGAATAAAGTGGTAACACTTAAAACATTTAATTTACAAAGGAACAAAATGAGGGGGTTCATTTTGCCATATAAATTATGATTAGTGCTGCAGAAAGAAAAACTAGGGCACATATTGACTTATGAAATCCTCTTTTATTTCATAAAAACATTCTGACATGCAGACTCAAACATGCACTTTTAATACCAGCAGCAGACTTTTGTGGTGAGCAGTAGCTTTACTACAGTGATCTAATGAGCAACTAGAGTGCTAACATTCAGAATTTATGGCAAATGTGTGACATATCTGAATACCTTCTTGATGGAATCAAAGTAAAAAACTGAAAGCATTTCCTACTGAGGAGACTGCAGTAAATGAGGAAATTAGGAAACTTCATAACAAATAAATCTCCTAAAATGGCCACCAGGAAGATGGCGGGGTGAGCGGACGCCTTTTCTGCCAGCTCCCGCTCCGTTGAACCCCCAGCCTCGGTTCTTTCGCTGAATCTCCCCCCGGTTCAAGAGAGTATCGGCTGCGGGGGCAGAGGAACCCAAGAGGAAGCCGGTGAGAGGCTTACAACACCCATGACAGCCCGGAGACGGACAGCGCACGTCCGGAGCTGAGGAGCCGAGAGGGGGCGGAGCTTCGAGCCGGGCTGGACGAGGCTGCGTCCGGCTGCGGAATCACGCGAGTGCCCGGGCCCGTGGTGGGGCAAGAAGGCGAGCGGCGGCGACCTCGGACCCTTGCTGGGGGTCGAACCGGAGGATGGAATGACACCTGGTGATAGCGGAGAGTGATATCCGGTCCGGTGGTGGGTCTGCTCCTCCGCCGGCAACTGCAGGAGACGGCGGTGTGGGCGGCCTCCCCCGAGGGCCCAGAGCGGTCGGGAGCGGCCGCGGCCAGCACAGGCACCAGCACTGGGGGCCCTACCGAAGAGCCTGAGACAATACGGCTGTGGGGGGCGCCCTTGCCCACCCGGAGGACAGCGGACTCACCCCAGGTACGAGGGGGCACCGACGGACCCCCGGGAGCGACCCTTAGCGGGGGGTTCCTCAGGCTGCTGGCGACGCCATTGAAGAGACGCGACAGGCCGGCAAGGAGAGTAGCAGGCGGGACCCGGGGAGACCCCGTTGGAGACCCGGCGGCCCCCGGCTCGTGGGGGTGGCTCAGCCGCCGGACACAGGGAGAAGGAGCTGCCGAAGCCCCGCAGGCGCAGCGACGGCCGGGTGGCCCCCCCCTCGCCCATCGGTGGAGTAGCTCTCGGAACCTGAGGAGTGTAGCGGGGCGGAGGAGGGCTGGAGACCGGAGATCCTTTCAGCAGGAGAGAGGAACAGAGCGGAGGACATAGCGACCCAACAGCCCCGGAGGTGCAACACGGTTGGGGGAGGCTACAGCGGTGTCATAAGGGGGAGAACGAGACGAAGCCGGAAACAGCCTCTAGCGGGAACCGGAGTAGCCTTTCACCCCGGAGGAGCGAAGGGGCCGCGCACAGGAGTCGGAGTCTAGGCAGAGCGGAGACCGAGGGACGCCGCAGAGAAGGTGACGGCGGGAAGCGGACCAGAGGGGTGAGAGACCGGGCGACACTGGGCCACAGAGACCATGGCCGGCAGTAGAGGAGGGAAGAAGGGGGAACGCACCCTCCCCGAGCTACTAGGACGACACCAACAACGAGCAGATCGGGGGCAGCAGTCTCCCGGGTCCTCCGGAGGGGCACAGGACGCTGGAAGCGGAGAACCCCCCATCACAAGGTCCTTTATGGAGTCACTCTTCAGCACCCTCAGGGAGGACTTCCAAACCCTGAAGAATGAGGTGGCAGGTGAGGTGCGGGAGCTGCGCCGGGAGGTGGATGGCCTGGGAGACCGGGTAGTCGCGGTGGAAGACGCCAGCCACAGAAGAGACGAGGAGATCGAACATTTACAACAAGAAGTGTTGCGCCTCAGAGACCAACAGATTGATCTCCAAGCACACGCTGAGGACCTTGAAAACAGGTCTCGGCGGAACAACATAAGGGTTCGGGGGCTGCCGTCCACGGCCGAAGGGACGGACGTAGCGGGATATCTGCAGGCCCAGTTCCGAGAAGTATTGGGAGAGGCGGAGGGGTTCCCTATCCGGATTGACAGAGCGCACAGAGTGGGACCCCAACGCAGAGCGTCGGCGCCGCCCCCGGACATTTTGGCTTTCCTCCCGGATTTCGCGCTCAAGGAACGCATCATGACAGAGGCGCGGAAGAGGCAGCCCCTGACTTTCCGAGGCCATCAAGTGGCCCTCTACCAACACTTGTCAGCCATCACGCTCCAGAAGCGAAAAACGTTCAAGACGGCCACGGATTTCCTAAGAGCACAAGGCACGCCCTATACCTGGGGACATCCTTTTAGGCTCATCTTCCGCTGGAACGGTACTATGCACCAAATACGCTCCCTGCGGGAGACTTGCGGAGTCCTGGGCATTGCCGCACCAGACGACGAGATGGCCGAGCAGCGGCGGGGCCGCTCCCGAGAGGACGGATGGCGGAGGGTGTCGGGGCGCAGGCCCCGTGAGCGGTCCACACGACCGGACTCGCCCATCATCAGAGCCGGCATGGACGAGGCAGTAATGGAGGTGGCCGGAAACACAGGTGTCAGTGACATCGCATTGACTGCCTGAGGCAGCTCCGGGGGGAGTTCAACACAGCCTTTCTCGAAATGCAGGTTTGGGGGTCGGGGCGGGGGGGGCGGGCGGGGAAGGGGTAGGGGCCTGACGTCCACTGATATGCTATACCGAAGACCTGCTTCCCAGGGAGCCGGACTTGGACATTGATATTCCAGGACTTGGGGGTGAGAAGAGAGGTTATGTTATGTTATGTTAAATTAAATTTATTAAGCGCACGTACGCCCGTAGGCTTCATGGCGCTGTGGAAGACTAGCAAAACATAACATGTGACAGAAAGAAAGAAAATTTAACTAAAGATAAGCTTGCTTAAAGAGCCAAGTCTTAAAAGCCTGTCTAAAGGCTAACAGATCTTCGTGGAGTCTTAGTGGCAGTGGCAAGGAGTTCCACAGGGAGGAAGCTAGGAAGTGGAAAGATCCTCCTCCCTGGCGTTGTTTCCTGATCCGGGGCACGACTAACAAATTCTTTTGGCCAGAACGGAGAGCACGGGAGGGAGTGTAACTGACCAGCAGGCAGCTAATGAATCCTAATGAATGAATGAATGAATGAATGAATGAATGAAGCTAATGAATGAGGTGTTGCTGGTATGTTGTTGGGGAAGGGGCGGTTGGGATATCAGGGAGTTTTGAGGGGCGTTTGGGGGAAGGGGAGAGGGGAGGTGGGACTTCGGGGCAACCGGGGAGGGAGCGGAGGGAACCAGGGACGTGGGGGGGCAGTCCAGTGCGTGGCCGGGGAGGCCATTATCATAGTGGTGTACATGCTACAATCTGTCAATTCTCAGGAGACACAGCGGTATTGATGACATTCCCACATGACGCAGACACCTTTTAAAATTGTCCCGCTTAATGTCAAGGGCCTAAACAATCCGATAAAACGGCGTGCTGTTCTGCCCCTTCTAGAAAACACCGGAGCAGATATCTGTCTGCTCCAGGAGACCCACCTCTTACCCCGGGACTGCTTTAGGCTGCGATCTTCCGCATTCCCTACACAATTCTTCTCCTCCAACAACACTAAAACCGCGGGGGTGGCGATCCTCGTAGCCCGGCACTTTAGAGGGGAGGTGCTCCATAAACATGCGGAATTTGAAGGGCAGGCTCCTGGTCTACAGAATTCGTGTGGCTGGTCTCACGTTTGCGATCGGGTCCATTTATAGCCCGAACGATCGGCAAGAAAGGTTCCTCCGCTCAGCACTGGAGGAGACAGCGACGGCACAGGACAGGCATGTAATCTTAGGGGGCGACCTTAACATGGTTTTTGACGGTGCGGCCGATAGATCCACCCACCGTTCTCCACAGACGGGAGAGTTCTCAGCCGGATGTAGGGCTATGATGGCGGAGATGGATGTCGGGGACCTCTGGCGTCAAATGCACCCCATGGAACGGAGCTACTCGTTCTACTCGCACGCACACAAGACGTATGCAAGATTGGACCACCTCTTGGTCTCAGGGCCGGTGCGTGAGCTGGCTACGGCCGTGGACATAGGAGTGATCTCAGTTTCGGACCATGCCCCGGTGTCGGCTACCCTCAGTTTCCCGCCGACCTCCTGTCCCCCACGGATCTGGCTGCTGCGAGACACACTCCTCGGCAGACACGATGTGGTCACACAGGTGACGACGACGGTCAGGGAGTACCTGTCCCATAATGAGAACTCAGACACGACACGAGCGACTCAGTGGGCTGCGCTGAAAGCGGGGGGAATTTATCGCGATTTCCTCGGCGGACAACGCCAACAGGAGAAGGAAGCGGGAGGAGCTTACGCAGAAGGTCCGTGAACTGGAGCACATGCATAGCCGGACGGGGGCCCCTAGAATATGGTGGCAACTTCAAGGAGCGAGAAAACTCCTGACAGCCTTAGATATGGACCGCGCGGAATACGCGGCACTGCGCCTCAAACATGCCTATTACACAGGGGGAGATAAATGTGGCAGACTACTAGCGAGTAAGCTCAGGGTCGCTCGCCAGAAACACACGGTGAAGGCGATCACCGACCCTTCGGGATCCACGGTCACGGACGACGCTGGCATTGCGGAGCGTTTCCGCAGGTACTATGCGAGCCTCTACGCTGGAGACATCCCGGATGCTCTCGCAACTCGGAGGTATTTGGACTCGGTTTGCCTGCCGTCCCTAACGCCCTCCCAGACAGAGGCTCTTGAGCGGGACATTAAAACGGAGGAGGTGATATCCGCAATTGACCGCCTTAAACATGGTAAATCCCCGGGACCGGACGGCTTTACGTCACTTTTTTATAAAACGTTCTGTACACTGCTGGCGCCCATCCTCACGCGTTTGTTTAACACCTTTGCGACACCGGGAGCCATCCCGCCAGACCTCTTGCGAGCGTCCCTTGCGGTGATCCCCAAGCCGGGTAAAGACAGATCACACTGCGGCTCCTATCGACCAATATCTCTGCTCAATATCGATCTCAAACTATACACAGGGATCTTAGCAGCGCGTCTCGCCCCCCTCTTGCCGGGGCTTATCGATCCGGATCAGGCGGGCTTCATCCCCGGGAGACAAACGGTCGATAACACCAAAAGAATCCTTCACCTCATTGAGAAAGCATCGCGTATCCGGGGAGAGAGGATGTTGCTGTTAGTGGACGCCGAAAAGGCGTTTGACCGTGTGCATTGGCCGTACCTAGAACAGGTGTTAGCGAGGGTGGGAGTAGGGGACAAATTTCGCCACATGATTTTTAATTGCTACAGATCCCCAACGGCCACAGTAAGAGTCAATGGGTACAGTTCGAAGAGCTTCGACATTGAAAGAGGCACGAGACAGGGGTGTCCGCTGTCACCATTACTCTTTGCATTATATATGGAACCCTTTGCCCAGCGGATCCGAGATAACCCGGCGGTGAAAGGAGTGAAGTTCAGTGGCTTCAGCCATGCAGTTAGCCTATATGCTGATGACGTGATACTCTCCATCGACGACCCGCTCTCGGCTTTACCAGCGTGCATTGAAGAACTGACCTCCTTTGCAGAGGTGGCAGGATTTAAAATGAATATGGGCAAGTCGGTGGCCTTGGATCTCTCCCTGGCGCCGGCGACCAGAGCCCTTTTGCAACACCGAGTCCCTATAGTCTGGTCCCGGGAACCGGTGCCCTATCTGGGAGTCCTTTTGGCTCCAACGTTGCCCACAATAGTATCGGCCAACTACACTGCCTTGGGCCGGAAAGTCAGGGATGAATTAGCACGCTGGGATCGTGGCACCCTGTCGCTGCTCGGAAGGGTGGCGGCGGTCAAGATGACAATTTTACCGCAGGTCCTCTATGTATTTAGGGCACTCCCGCTACTCCCGCCAGCAGGATGGCTCCGGCAGATGCAGTCGGATCTGGGACGCTTCATTTGGCAGGGCAAGAAGCCAAGAATGCGGAGAGCACTCTCAGTGCTGGCACCGGAGGCGGGGGGGCTCGGCATCCCGGACCTCCGCAAATATTTTCACGCGGCACAGCTGAGACACCTGGTGGAATGGAGCAGATGGGAGTCGGATAAACACTGCCTTTTCCAGGATCAGGCGGTGGCGGGGCGACCTCTGCAGGAGATACCGTTCCTTCGCAGAGCGCGCCGCCCTCCTAACTTATATGCCTCCTTTATCACTAGAGTGCATCTCCAAGTCTGGGATGCTACGAATCTCATACATGGGTTGGCCACGTTCCCCTCTCCGCTGACACCTCTGGCGGATAATCCGGAGTTTGCACCAGGGATGGAGAAAGGTGCACTCAACCGCTGGCGAGAGGCGGGATGTAGAGCCCTGTGCCATATGTACAATGCAGAAGGGATTATCTCCTTTACAGACCTCCGACGGGACTACGCATTGCCGGAAACCGAGAGAATGCGGTATTGGCAGATTCGCCACTGGGCGCTACACCCGCAGGTGCGCGAAACAGCGGATAGACGATTCCTCCCTTACGAACGCTGGCTGTTAACGCGCACGTCCGACACCAAACTCATCAGTGACCTGTACCAATTCCTCCAGGTGCCCCCCTCGCACTTTTACAACCCAGGGCGGGAACGATGGGAGGGGGAGCTGGGAAGGACCCTGAGCCACGAGGAATGGGGACAGATAGCTTACAGAGCTAGGCACTCGGCGTATCACACGGGACTTACCGAAACCTTCACCAAGGTCTCCACATATTGGTATTACACCCCAGCACGTATACACGCCATGGACAGTAGTAAGGAAGACACCTGTTGGAGGGGCTGTGGGCGGGTGGGTACATTGACACATATCCTGTGGGAATGCCCCATACTGGGGGCTTACTGGAAGGAGGTGCTCGACGAGGTTGACTCCCACTTTAAGACTGAGTTACCGCGCTTCCCAGCTTACATAGTGCTGGGCCTCCCCAACGACCTGATGTACCCCTTGAAATCCCACAGAGGCAGACAGATCGCCATAGCGTTGGGGTCTGCCATTCAGAACAACTTAGTGCACTGGCGCTCTCCCACCCCCCCTACGATCATGGGCTGGCTGCACAGACTATGGCATGTCTTGGGCATGGAGAAACTCTCATTGACAGTGACAGGGGACACGGAGACGTTTAATGACCTCTGGCAGCCATTCCGGTCCTTACTGGTCACAGAATTCAGGGAACTCACCTGCCCCAGGTACCTTCGCCTCCTGAGGCTTACTACACAAGAGAACACTGCCCCTTGATGGGGCGTGATGTTGGGGCAGGACGGGGTCCCCAGACGAGGCAACGCAACCGAGCGGGACTTACTGGAAGCACGCACTGGAGTGGGGAGGGGGAAGTGGGGGGGGGTGGAGGGCGAGACGGGGAGAGGGAGGGGGGTGTTGAGACGGGATTGGATTTTGTTCTTTTGATTTTCTGAATGTCATGGCAGATAGCAGTCCTGCTGGACCAGTCTTAGCCATAGAGCCCGCTGCAGGGACTGGGCCCCTACCGGCCACATTAGAGCGCCTTGTCGAGGGGTGCCTTGCGGGTCAGATCGCACAGAATATCCGATACACTAATCGTAGCCCACAGTGCTCCCTTTCGTATGATACGCAGCCGGCCCTGAGGGGTTGTAGGCAACATGCTGTGTTAACACTGATTTCCCACGGGGCTGGATAGAAGTATGAGTGAGCCGCCCCTCTGCCACAGTAAAGAGCCGGCCCGCAGGGTTGTAGGCGAAGCTGCTGATGCTGTCCATGACAATCTGTTTGTGTTAAAACTAATAAAAAGATTTAAACCTAAAATGGCCACCAGAGACAAAAGAGCCCAAATGTAGTCCAAATATCACCCAGATGTAGCCCAATTGTAGCCCAATGACAGAAGTGTGCAAAACACTTATTTTTTGTGTATTTGCAGTTTTATATAGTGCAGACTTGTCAGGTATTGGCGTGCTTTACATGAACATTGGTTACATCACACAAGATCAAATTCATTTTGGTTGTAGACATGGGGAGACTAAGTGATTTGACCAGAATCACAGAATAGTGAGCTGAAGCAGAAACTCCAACCTGGTTCCCCAGTTGCAAAGTCTGCAGCTCTGGAAGTAACACCACACCCTCTCCCCTTGGATGCAACATTTAATCAAGTAGTCAACTGGATAAAAAAACTAAGATTACAAATAATTTAAAAGTTCTTTGTCGCTATTTGAAAACTCAGAAAATATGTCCTCATTTTAGTTTTTTAGAGCACTAACCATAATTTTGATGCAAATAAGACCCTCTCATATATGTAATTTCTAAAGGAAATGCTCTAGACATTACAGTTTTGATTACATCAAGATGACGTCAGGCATTCCACACTTTTGTAATAAATATAGAATGTTAGCAATCTAGTTGTTCATTGGGATACTGTTGAGAGGCAGAGGCCAGGGGCACGGACTCTGAAAATTGAAGGCAGGTAGGAGAGTGCAGAGGCAACAATTTGATCACACTAGGCAGGCAGGAAGGGCAGTGGCAGCACAACAGACTATGGAGGGCATTGGAAAGGGGGGCAGGGGCAACAAACCAACAATACAGGACTGGCAAGAGAGGCTGTGGCAATATAATAGACCATTGTGGGCAGAAGGAAGAGGCAGTGGTCATACAACCATACATGCCAACAGACCCGTTTCAGCCAGGAAACGTCCAATGTTTTTAAGCTCAAATGGGCTTTACTTGATCTGTTTCCTGTCTACAATCTTCTCTTTTTCAATGTAACTCAAAGGGGAAAATCAATACCCCAGTTTTATTTCAAAATCTCCCTCTTACCAAGTTCAAAATGTTCGCAAGTATGGTACATTGGATCATGGTAGGCAGGAGGAATTGGGGTAGGGACATGGACTCGGATAACAGAGGACAGGAGGGACATTGAGAGGTGCACCAAACTGACCCTACAGGGCAGGCATCAGGGTTTGCAGCAGCACAATACACCACACAGGGCATGCGGGACGGGAGTGCAGCACAACAATCCATAGAAAGCAATAGGGAGGGGACAGGACCATGCACATGGACAACAGACAACAGAGGGGAAAGAGGCAATGGTAGCTAGCTGACCATAATGGACAGACAGGAGAGAAAGCTGCAGCATAACAGACCATAAAGGGCAGGAGGGACGGATCAGGGGCATTACAATGGAACCGACAAGCCAGGAGGGAGGGAATAGGGGTCTGCACATGGAAACAGAGGGCTGGGGGCAAGGGGGCAGGGCAGGAGCAGCAAGATGACCATGGAGGTCAGGCAGGATGGGCACTAGAAACAAGACACACCATGGAGAGCAACAGTGAGACTATGATGGCATACGCACAGACCATGGAGGGAAGGTGGGAGGGGGTCAGGAGCAGCTAGCTGACCACACAGGGAAGGTGGGAGGGGCCATGGCAGCACAGAAGACCATGCATGGCATGCGGGAGGGTTAGTGGCAGCACAATGGCTATGATGGGCAAGAAGGAGGGTGCAGGGGCATGCACAAAGGACCATGGAGGATAGAAGGGAGGGTCAGGACCTGGGCACAGACAAGAGAGTTCAGGGGAAGGGGCCTCACAACAGACCGCGCGGGGCAGGCAGGAGGAGCAGTTGCAGCACAACAGACCAGGGAGGGCAGAAGGGTGTGGCAGTAAAATGGACCATGGAGAACAGGAGGAAGGGGATAGGGGCATGGCATGTGGACAGGCAGGGTGGAGGTGGCAGGGACAGGTTACAGTCATCTGACAGGTGGTAGGGGAGTTGCAGCTCAACAGAACACTCAGAGTAGATAGGAGTGGCAGGTCCATGGAACATGGTGGTCAAAAAGGATGGAGCAGGGGCATGCACAAAGACATCGGAGGGCAGGGGGAAGGAGAATAGGGGCAGCAAGCAAAGCACAGAGGCTAAGCAGGAGGTCAATGATGGGCCATAGAATTGGACAATGGAGGGCAGGATAAGTGGACTGGTACATCATGCTAAATGCAGGGCAGTGGCAGCACATCAGACCATGCATGGCAGGAGGGAGGAGGCTAGTCCATGGATTCAGACAACAGAGGATAGGGAGGAGGTGGATGGGGCAGCAAGCTAACTGTTCATAGAAGGTGGGTATTAGGAACTTTATTGTTTGTAAAATGTGTGTCTGTGCGAACTACTTAAAATATGAACAAGTATGCAGCATAATCTCACTTTTATTCAGGAAGAAGAGGACGTTTGGGACTGTGACTACGGGCTCACTTGGCAGAAACATCCCCTGACCTTCCACCCCCATCGCAAAATGTAATGCCTGTGAAAAGGGTAGGTGGACGCAGTGTTATATAGAACATAGTCCTGAGAGCACGATTGAAAATGAAAACTAGATATAGTATATGGTATAAACTATGCACCAAAAAGTGTGATATAAGATGAACCGGGGCGTGAAATATAATATGCAATACATTGTGCGCAATGACAGATTCATTGGAGAGCGCGAGATAGCACAGGCTCTAGCGCGTGCTATGTGATATGCGCCTTGGAGTGTAATATGCACAGGGCAGTGTTGTGTAACCTAAGTAGTCTCTAAAGTTGTAATATAAAATATGTGCTGGGTAGTGTAACATTGCATATGCACTGTGACAAAGATATGGATCCCAGATTGTAATATGTATGGCATAGCGCTGTGCTTTATAACATAGGCATCGAGGAAGGCACGTTAGATGGGGCAATATAACCAGTGCGAAGGCAAGTGTGGCATGACATATTCACGGGGTGGTGTTACAGTGCACATGGGCTAGAGAGTGTCATAGCATATGCACTAGCTGGTGGAATACAACACAGAGGTGTGTGGCACTCGGCGGGCACTGGTGGGTGTAACACAGCATTGGGCTCAGCCAGGAGCACGCTGTGACTCTCAGGTGAGGTTTGTCTCCTTTCCAGAGAGTAAAATAAAAAGTATTACACATCCGGCGGTGGATGTGTATTTTATTAACCGTGAGGGGGTTTCTTGCATAGTTTGGTCGAATTTTTGTCGAATCCCCTTTGAATGGCTTGGTGTGCATGTGTATTAAATGTGCCCGTCAATAGCTACCCATGTTTGTATAAATAAACAACAAGGGTGTCTACTTGGAGAGTACCCACCAGCGGGGGCGCCGGGATTAGGCATGGTAGGGTGTCAGACATGTCAGAGCTTCACTAGCGGTGTGAATACATTCTACGTGGATTCATTGTATGCATAGTCGCCTTTTAATGAATATCACGCAAATCGTCATGGTGATAGGTACATTTGGTTTGTCCAGCATGTCCTAGGTGTTTCTATAAATATATATATTTTTTTAAAAATAAAAAACAAAGGCCGGCCCCGGGGGATGAGGTCCCTGGGGCCATAAGTGGCCTGAGGAGGGGGGCAACACAGCCCCCCTCCTAAAGAATAAATTTTTTTTAAAAAAGGCCATGACCTGGGGGTTGGGGTCCCCTTGGCTGATTAAGGCCTTGGGAGGGCCAAATTAATTTTTGTCAACAAAAAAAATTAGGGTGCAGACCCTGGGGGATGGGGTCCCCAGGGCTAATAAATTAGAAAAAGAAAGGGGGCCACACAGCCCTCCTTCTTAAAAATAAATAAATAAAAGACCGGCATCGCGCCAGAGGCCACGCCCCCTCCTTGCAGCACTCTGCAAACGCGCCCCCTGGCCAGTTGTAAGTTGAGGAATTAATTCCCCTTCAATACTGAGGGTCCCTGAGGGCCAACTAGCCCAACAGGTATCTCCAGTATGCGCCAGGGAGCTGCGTTGCAGACAAGTGTTCTGAGGCCACGCCCCTTTTTACACCTCCATGCAACGCAGCTCTGTGGCGCTTACTGGAGGTACCTAGTGGGCTAGTTTGACCCTAGGGACCCTTAGGATTCAAGGGGACTTAATCTCTCAACTCAGAACGCCCACAGGCCCTGTGGCGCATTTTTAAGTTGGGGAAATAATTCCCTTTCAATCCTGAGGGACCCTGGGGTCCAACTAGCCCACCAGGTGCTTCCAGTAAGCACCACTGCTCTGCGTTGCAGAGAGGTGTTTCAGGCCGTGCCACTTTTTACACCTCTCTGCAACGCAGCTCTGTGGCGCTTACTGGAGGTACCTAGTGGTCTAGTTGGACCCTAGGGACCCTCAGGATTCAAGGGGACTTAATCTCCCAACTTAAAACGGCTACAGGGCGTGTTTACACAGTGGGGAAGGGAGGGGACGGGGCATGAGGTGACGTGTTCAAACACACCCTGTGGTGCGTTTTAAGAGGTAGTTTTAATCCCCTGCCCTATTATATACTAGGGGCTTACAGAGGAGGTCATGCTAATCACAGGGGGACCCCAACACATAGTGTGCCCTAGTGCATGTAGGTGTTTTCACTGCATTCTGAGTGTCTTTTAACATAGCACTGGCTCTAGGACTGGTTAGTCAGACTCAGTTACCACCAGTATCCGTCTGAAAAAGTTGAGGGTACAGGGCTTGTTTCTGCTCTTCTGTTTGTTCTTTCTGCACGTTATACTTCTTCCTGCACTTTTCTTCGTCTTTGAGGACTTCTGTTGCTTCTTTCTGCATTTCTTTTTTTTCTTTCTGTGCGTTTTTCCTTCTTTCTTCACATGTCCTATCTCTGTAGCCATAGCTAGAAATTAGCATTTAAAAAACCTTTGAAATTCACTGAAAAAAACATAGGTTTCAGGCACGTTATAGCTAGGAATTAGCATTTAAAAAACCTTAGAAATTCACTGAAAAAACCATAGGTTTCAGGGGCGTTATAGTTAGCTGGACTTTTCACTCGTACAAAACCATAGAAATTCCCCCGTTATAGTTAGTTCAGCTAACTATAACTCGTGCGCCCGCAATGCACTGCTGATGACGTCACATATTACATCACTCATGACATGGTCAGTGACATCACTCATGACATTTATTTCGCGATACCATTACAACGCATGCATTACCACGCATACGTTGTACATCACAAAGTCATTACTACACATTTTTTTAGAACGCATGGTCATTTACCATGCAAGCCTTTACAAAAGTTTTGTTGTAAAGGTATGTATGGTAAATGACCAAGCGTTCTAAAATACATGTAGACAATCCACGCTGTTGTAAGGAAACATAGGCGGTTCTATTTCCTCACACAACGATGTGCACCACCCCTCAGAGACGATGTGAAGCAGGAACCACGAGGAGAGAGGAACCATGAGGAGTGAGAGGTAAGGGGGATTGCGCACGGGGTGGGTTTTTTTCTTCTAGGGTTTAGGGTAGTGCAGTGGTGTTTGGGTAGTGTAGGGGGTCATGCTGGGGGTAGTGTTTTAGGGTTTAGGGTAGTGCAGTGGTGTTTGGGTAGTGTAGGGGGTCATACTGGGGTAGTGTTTTAGGGTTTAGGGTAGTGCAGTAGTGTAGGGGGTTGTAATGGGGGTAGTATTTTAGGGTTTAGGGTAGTGCAGGGGTGTATGGGTAGTGTAGGGCATCATGCTGGGGTAGTGATTTAGGGTTTAGGGTAGTGCCGTGTTGTTTGTGTAGTGTAGGGGGTCGTGCTGGGGGTAGTGTTTTATGGTTTAGGGTAGTGCAGTGGTGTTTGGGTAGCGTAGGGGGTCGTGCTGGGGGTAGATTTAGGGTTTAGGGTAGTACAGGGGTCTTTGGGTAGTGTAGGGAGTCATGCTGTGGTTAGGGATTTAGGGTTTAGGGTAGTGAAGTGGTGTTTGTGTAGTGTAGGGCGTTGTGCTGGGGGTAGTGTTTTAGGGTTTATGGTAGTGCAGTGGTGTTTGGGTAGTGTAGGGGGTAGAGCGGAGGGTAGTGTTTTAGGGTTTAGGGTAGTGCAGTAGTGTTTGTGTAGTGTAGGGGGTAGTTTTTTAGGGTTTAGGGTAGTGCAGTGGTGTTTGTGTACTGTAGGGGGTCGTGCTGGGTTCTAGTGTTTTAAGGTTTAGGGTAGTGCAGTGGTGTTTGTGTAGTGTAGGGGGTCGTGTTTTAGGGTTTAGGGTCGTGCAGTGGTGTTTGGGTAGTAAAGGGGGTCGTGCTGGGGGTAGTGTTTTAGGGTTTAGGGTAGTTTAGTTGTGTTTAGGTAGTGTAGGGTTTCATGCTGGGGGTAGATTTAGTGTTTAGGGTAGTGCAGTGGTGTTTGTGTAGTGAAGGGGGTCGTGCTGGGGGTAGATTTAGGGTTTAGGGTAGTGCAGTGGTGTTTGGGTAGTGTAGGGAGTCATGCTGGTCGTAGTGTTTTAGGGTTTAGGGTAGTGCAGTTATGTTTGGGTAGTGTAGGGTGTCGTGCTGGGGGTAGTGTTTTAGGGTTTAGGGTAGTGCAGTGGTGTTTGGGTAGTGGAGTGGGTAGTGTTTTAGGGTTTAGGGTAGTGCGCCCAACCAGCCACAATATCCGTGGACAAAGGCGATCCCGACTCTTTTGAACGCTCCGCCAATTGAATAATTTGGGTCAAGGACCCTACCACGTCCAAGACCTATTAATTCCTTTCTTGGGATCCCTCATATACTTGGAGAACAAGGTACATAGTTTCTCATCAATTTCAGGCGTGTGTGCCACCTTCCCCTTCAGTGAGGGTCTGGGGCATTCTCCCCTCATCCTATTTCTGACCTCCCTTTCAAGGAGTTGAAGGATTTTCCCCACCACATACTCTGCCACTTTGGTGTCAGGGGTCCACTCAGCCGAGCTAGGATGGTAAATTTGGGTAGGCTCGAACATTTCCGATTGGCTCCGTCCCCAACCCGGGACTGAGAGGAGTGGGACTCTGGATGCCAGGGACGCCCGAGTCCTTATCCTCATTGGAGGAGAAATCGTCCTCCGATACACCCTCTCCCTCTAAGGGAAACCCGCCGTCTGGGTCTACAATAGAGGTGACAGTGTTGCAAGTTTCTCCGGACACCTCCTCCTCCCGGCAGGGTTGCATATTTTAGCATTCGCGCACTCTTGAGGAAGGTCTCCATTAGTTTATCAAATCCTTCCAAGTGCCCCGCGTTATGCTTAACGGCCCTATTATTCCCCATCTGGGAGTTACTGAGACCCGCCACCACCAGATCTGGGTCACTGAACACCCCAGGGATGCTTTTCGCCAGCTTATCAACCTGATCCGTAAGAGGAGCCAGCACCCTATAAATTGCCAGAGAGAGAGATTGGTCCACTGCTGGAGGGAGAAGCAGAGGGTGTGAGCATAGAACAAATGTCCTTAAAATCCTTAAGGCAGCCCCCTTGCCGGTGCTCCAACAACTGGGTTTTCCCCGAAGCTGTTCTAAGAATAGACTGAGGCGCGATACCAATTACCACCACCTGGTGGTGCTGGTAATTAACGTGGCCGTGTGGGGAAATCACCACGTAGCGGTGTCAAAATTAGGCGAGGGTTGGTCGGGAATCAAGAGGACACTAAAGGAGTAACCGGATTCCCAAACGCATGTAAAGACCAGCCGGAGCGCGCGACGGAGCTGCCTCGCTCAGACCAGACGGTCCTGACAGGATCTCACCAAGCGCTGAGTGCACAGCGGGAGAAATTGCGAGGGGGAGTACGCACTTGGGCAAGAGCCTGCTGCGCAGGGAATATGAAACAATACCAAGGCAATAATGCTAATAACGCGCACAAGAAACCGCTATACAAACAGCAACAACATCAGATTAAGCCAAGAATGTAAGGAATGCACTTAACTGACAAGCAGTGAAGAGAGAGGAAGCGGAAGGGAGGTCACGATATTATATACGATGGACTGTGATATGATTGGACTATACTTGCCTTGGAGACTACCCCCCCTAATGGTTCATGGGTTGTGTAGTCTTTTGTTTAATGATTGTTGTGTTACGTTTTCTTTGAACTGCTATGCAAATAAAGTGAGGGAAGATATGCATAATCCTTGCCTCCATCCTGCCATAGAATTCATTAAACTTTATTCGATCTGATTTAGAAACATAGATCATAAAAGTGTACATAAAAACAGTAAATCCTCTTTCCTAATACAATACAGTGAGAATTAATTAAAACCAGTAGGTAAAAACGGGTGTTACAAAGCCCGGTTCAGAGCCACTTCAGGTTAACAGAATCGTAAAGTTCAATGTTTCACAAGATCAATCTCATGTACTTCGTGCAAAATACGCAATAAGGGGTCCAAGTAAGATGTAACGTTCCAATACCTGACCAGTTTGCACTATATAAAACTGCAGAAAAAGTGTTTTGCACACTTCTGTCATTGGGCTATATGTGGGCTACATCTGAGTGATATTTGTGCTACATTTAGGCTCTTTTTTCTCTGGTGGCCATCATGGGAGACGTAGTTGTTATGAAGTTTCCTAATTTCCTCATTTGCTGCAATCTCCTCAGTAGGAAATGCTTTCAGTTTTTTACTTTGATTCCATCAAGAAGGCATTCAGATGTGTCACACATTTGCCATAAATTCAGAATGGTAGCACTCTAGTTGTTCATTAGATCACTGTAGTAAAGCTACTGTTCACCAGGGAGTTAACTGGAAGTCTACTGCTGGTATTGAAAGTGATTGTTTCAGTCTGCATGTCAGAATTCTCTAATGAAATAGAAGAGGATTTGAGATCTCACTTAAAACATGCCCTAAATTTTCTTTCTACAGCACTAACCATAATTTCTATGGCAAAATGAACCCCATCATTTTGTTCCTTTTTAAATTAAATGTTTTAAGTGTTACCAGTTTATTCCAATCAAGATGACTTCAGGTGTGCCATACTTTTGTCATAAGTAAGGCTGTTAGCGCTCTAGTGGTTCTTTAGAACACTCTGGGGAGCTTCAGTAGAACACAACGGCATCAACTGAGAGGCTGCTCCTGTTGAAATATAACAGGAAGATATTTGAGATCACACTTGAAACATGTCCTAATTTCTCTTTCTACAGCACTAACCATAATTTCAATGACAAAATGAACCCCATCATTTTGATCCTTTTTAAATTAAATGTTGTAAGTGTTACCAGTTTATTCCAATCAAGATGGCTTCAGGTGTGCCATACTTTAGTCATAAGTAAGGCTGTTAGTGCTTTATAACGCCCCTGAAACCTATGGTTTTTTCAGTGAATTTCTAAGGTTTTTTTAATGCTAATTCCTAACTATAAAGTGCCTGAATCCTATGGTTTTTTGAGTGAATTTCAAAGGTTTTTTAAATGCTAATTTCTAACTATGCCTACAGAGATAGGACATGTGAAGAAAGAAGAAAAAACGCACAGAAAGGAAAAAAAGAAATGCAGAAAGAAGCAACAGAAGTCCTCAAAGACGAAGAAAAGTGCAGGAAGAAGGATAACGTGCAGAAAGAACAAACAGAAGAGCAGAAAGAAGCCTTGTTGCAAAATCATCCTGTACCCTCAACTTTTTCAGACGGATACTGGTGGTAACTGAGTCTGATTAACCAGTCCTAGAGCCAGTGCTATGATAAAAGACACTTAGAATACAGTGAAAACACCTACATGCACTAGGGAACACTATGATTAGGATGACCTCCTCTGTGAGCCCCTAGTATATAATAGGGCAGGGGATTAAAACTATCTCTTAAAACGCGCTACAGGGCGTGTTTGCACACGTCACCTCAGGCCCCGTCCCCTCCCTTCCGCACTGTGTAAACACGCCCTGTGGCCGTTTTAAGTTGGGAGATTAAGTTCCCTTGAATCCTAAGGGTCCCTAGGGTCAAACTAGCCCACTAGGTACCTCCAGTAAGTGCCACAGAGCTGCATTGCAGAGAGGTTGTAAAAAGGGGCGTAGCCTCAGAACACCTGTCTGCAACGCAGCTCCCTGGCACATACTGGAGATACCTGTTGGGCTAGTTGGCCCTCAGGGACCCTCAGTATTAAAGGGGAATTAATTCCCCAACTTACAACGGGCCAGGGGGCGCGTTTGCAGAGTGCTGCAAGGAGGGGGCGTGGCCTCCGGCATGATGCCGGTCTTTTATTTATTTTTTATTTTTTTAAGAAGGAGGGCTGTGTGGCCCCCCCTTCTTTTTCTAATTTATTGGCCCTGGGGACCCCATCCCCCAGGGCCTGCACCCTAATTTTTTTGTTGAAAAAAATAAATTTGGCCCTCCCAAGGCCTTAATCAGCCCCGGGTCATGCCCCGGGTCATGGCCTTTTTTTTTTTTTTTAATTCTTTAGGAGAGGGGCTGCGTTGCCCTCCTCCTCAGGCCACTTATGGGCCCGGGGACCCCATCCCCCGGGGCCGGCCTTTGTTTTTTATTATTTTTAAAAAATATATATTTATAGAAACACCTAGGACCTGCTGGACAAACCGTATGTACCTATCACCATGACGATTTGCGTGATATTCATTAAAAGGCGACTATGCATACGATGCATCCATGTGGAATGTATTTACACCGCTAGTGAAGCTCTGACGTGTCTGACGCCCTACCGTGCCTAATCCCGACACCCCCGCCGGTGGGTACTCTCCAAGTAGACACCCTTGTCGTTTATTTATACAAACATGGGTAGCTATTGACGGACACATTTAATACACACGCACACCAAGCCATTCAAAGGGGATTCGACAAAAATGCGACCAAACTATGCAAGAAACCCCCCTCACGGTTAATAAAACACACATCCACCGCCGGATGTGTAATACTTTTTTATTTTACTCTCTGGAAAGGAGACAAACCTCACTTGAGAGTCACAGTGTGCTCCTGGCTGAGCCCAATGCTGTGTTACACCCACCAGTGCCCGCCGAGTGCCACACACCTCTGTGTTGTATTCCACCAGCTAGTGCGTATGCTATGACACTCTCTAGCCCATGTGCACTGTAACACCACCCGGTGAATATGTCATGCCACACTTGCCTTCGCACAGGTTATATTGCCCCATCTAACATGCCTTCCTCGATGCCTATGTTATAACGCACAGCGCGATGCCATACATATTACAATCTGGGATCCATATCTTTGTCACAGTGCATATGCAACGTTACACTACCCAACACATATTTTATATTACAACTTTAGAGACTAGTTAGGTTACACAACACTGCCCTGTTCATATTACACTCCAAGACGCATATCACATAGCACGCGCTAGAGCCTGTGCTATCTCGCGCTCTCCAATGAATCTGTCATTGCGCACAATGTATTGCATATTATATTTCACGCCCCGGTTCATCTTATATCACACTTTTTGGTGCATAGTTTATACCATATACTATATCTAGTTTTCATTTTCAATCGTGCTCTCAGGACTATGTTCTATATAACACTGCGTCCACCTACCCTTTTCACGGGCATTACATTTTGCGATGGGGGGTGGAGGGTCAGGGGGTGTTTCTGCCAAGTGAGCCCGGAGTCACAGTCACAAACGTCCTCTTCTTCCTGAATAAAAGTGAGATTATGCTGCATACTTGTTCATATTTTAAGTAGTTCGCACAGACACACATTTTAAAAACAATAAAGTTCCTAATACCCACCTTCTCTGAACAGTTAGCTTGCTGCCCCATCCACCTCCTCCCTATTCTCTGTTGTCTGAATCCATGGACTAGCCTCCTCCCTCCTGCCATGCATGGTCTGATGTGCTGCCACTGCCCTCCATTTAGCATGATGTACCAGTCAACTCCTCCTGCTCTCCATTGCCCAATTCTATGGCCCATCATTGAACTCCTGCTTAGCCTCTGTGCTTAGCTTGCTGCCCCTATTCTCCTTCCCCCTGCCCTCCGATGTCTTTGTGCATGCCCCTGCTCCATCCTTTTTGGCCACCATGTTCCATGGACCTGCCACTCCTATCTACTCTGAGTGTTCTGTTGAGCTGCCACTCCCCTCCCACCTGCCTAGCATTGTCAGATGACTGTAACCTGTCCCTGCCACCTCCACCCTGCCTGTCCACATGCCATGCCCCTATCCCCTTCCTCCTGTCCTCCATGGTTCATTTTACTGCCACACCCTTCTGCCCTCCCTGGTCTGTTGTGTTGCAACTGCTCCTCCTGCCTGCCCCACGCGGTCTGTTGTGAGGCCCCTTCCCCTGAACTCTCTTGTCTGTGCCCAGGTCCTGACCCCCCCTTCTATCCTCCGTGGTCCTTTGTGCATGCCCCTGCACCCTCCTTCTTGCCCATCATAGCCATTGTGCTGCCACTAACCCTCCCGCTTGCCATGCATGGTCTTCTGTGCTGCCATGGCCCCTCCCACCTTCCCCGTGTGGTCAGCTAGCTGCCCCTGACCCCCTCCCACCTTCCCTCCATGGTCTGTGTGTATACCATCATAGTCTCACTGTTGCCTTCCATGATGTGTCTTGTTTCTAGTGCCCATCCTGCCTGACCTCCATGGTCATCTTGATGCTCCTGCCCTGCCCCCAGCCCTCTGTTTCCATGTCCAGATCCTTATTCCCTCCCTCCTGGCTTGTCTGTTCCATTGTAATGCCCCTGATCTGTCCCTCCTGCCCTTTATGGTCTGTTATGCTGCAGCTTTCTCCCCTGTCTGTCCATTATGGTCAGCTAGCTACCATTGCCTCTTTCCCCTCTGTTCTCTGTTGTCCATGTGCATGGTCCTGTCCCCTCCCTATTGCTTTCTATGGATTGTTGTGCTGCACTCCCGTCCCGCATGCCCTGTGTGGTGTATTGTGCTGCTGCAATCCCTGATGCCTGCCCTGTAGGGTCTGTTTGGTGCACCTCTCCATGTCCCTCCTGTCCTCTGTTATACAAGTCCATGTCCCTACCCCAATTCCTCCTGCCTACCATGATCCAATGTACCATACTTGCGAACATTTTGAACTTAGTAAGAGGGTGATTTTGAAAAAAAACTGGGGTATTGATTTTCCCCTTTGAGTTACATTGAAAAAGAGGAGATTGTAGACAGAAGACAGATCAAATAAAGCCTATTTGAGCTTAAAAACATTGGACGTTTCCTGGCTGAAACGGGTCTGTTGGCATGTATGGTTGTACTACCACTGCCTCTTCTTTCTGCCTACAATGGTCTATTATATTGCCACAGCCTCTCTTGCCAGTCCTGTATTGTTGGTTTGTTGCCTGCCCCCCTTTCCACTGCCCTCCATAGTCTGTTGTGCTACCACTGCCCTTCCTGCCTGCCCAGTCAGGTCAAATTGTTGCCTCTGCACTCTCCTACCTGCCTTCAATTTTCAGAGTCCGTGCCCCTGGCCTCTGCCTCTCAACAGTATCCCAATGAACAACTAGATTGCTAACATTCTATATTTATTACAAAAGTGTGGAACGCCTGACGTCATCTTGAAACTGTAATACCTAGAGCATTTCCTTTAGAAATTACATATATGAGAGGGTCTTTCTTGCATCAAAATTAAGGTTAGTGCTCTAAAAAACTAAAATGAGGACATATTTTCTGAGTTTTCAAATAGCGACAAAGAACTTTTAAATTATTTGTAATCTTTATGTTTTTTTATCCAGTTGACCACTTGATTAAATGTTGCACCTAGGGGAGAGGATGTGGTGTTACTTCCAGAGCTGCAGACTTTGCAACTGGGGAACCAGGTTGGAGTTTCTGCTTCAGCTTAACATTCTGTGATTCTGATCAAATCACTTAATCTCCCCATGTCTACAACCAAAATGAATTTGATCTTGTGTGATGTAACCAATGCTCATGTAAAGCACTCCAATACCTGACAAGTCTGCACTATATAAAACTGAAAATACACAAAAAAATAAGTGTTTTGCACACTTCTGTCATTGGGCTACATGTGGGCTACATCTGGGTGATATGTGTGCTGCATTTGGGCTCTTTTGTCTCTGGTGGCCATCTTGGGAGATTTATTTGTTATGAAGTTTCCTAATTTCCTCATTTACTGCAGTCTCCTCAGTAGGAAATGCTTTCAGTTTTTTACTTTGATTCCATCAAGAAGGTATTCAGATATGTCACACATTTGCCATAAATTCTGAGTGTTAGCACTCTAGTTGCTCATTAGATCACTGTAGTAAAGCTTCTGCTCACCACGGAAGTCTGCTACTGGTATTAAAAGTGCATGTTTCAGTCTGCATATCAGAATTTTTTCATAATGAAATAGAAGAGGATTTGAGAAGTCACTAAAAATGTGCCCTAATTTTTCTTTCTTCAGCACTAATCATAATTTCTATGGCAAAATGAACCCCCTCATTGTGTTCCTTTTTAAATTAAATGTTTTAAGTGTTACCAGTTTATTCCAATCAAGATGGCTTCAGGTGTGCCATACTTTTGTCATACGTAAGACAGTAAGCGCTCTAGTTGTTCTTAAGAACACTCTGGGACATTCTGTCATTGGGGTATACTTGGGCTATATCTGGCTGATATTTGGGCTACATTTGGGCTCTTTTGTCTCTGGTGGCCATCTTGGGAGATTTATTTGTTATGAAGTTTCCTAATTTCCTCATTTACTGCAGACTCCTCAGTAGGAAATACTTTCAGTTTTTTACTTTGGTTCCATCAAGAAGGCATTCAGATATGTCACACATATACCATAAATTCTGAATGTTAGCACTCTAGTTGCTCATTAGATCACTGTAGTTAAGGTACTGCTCACCAGGGAAGTCTGCTGCTGGTATTCAAAGTGCATGTTTCAGTCTGCAAGTCAGAATTTGTTTATGAAATAGAAGAGGATTTGAGAAGTCAAAATGTGCCCTAATTTTTCTTTCTGCAGCACTAATCATAATTTCTACGGCAAAATGAACTCCCTCATTTTGTTCCTTTGTAAATTAAATGTTTTAAGTGTTACCACTTTATTCCAATCAAGATGGCTTCAGGTGTGCCATACGTTTGTCATAAGTAAGACTGTTAGCGCTCTAGTTGTTCTTAAGAACACTCTGGGACATTCTGTCACTGGGCTATACTTGGGCTACATCTGGGTGATATTTGGGCTACATATGGGCTCCTGTGTCTCTGGTGGCCCTCTTGGGAGATTTATTTGTTATGAAGTTTCCTAATTTCCTCATTTACTGCAGTCTCCTCAGTAGGAAATACTTTCAGTTTTTTACTTTGGTTCCATCAAGAAGGCATTCAGATGTGTCACACATTTGCCATAAATTCTGAATGTTAGCACTGTAGTTGCTCATTAGATCACTGTAGTAAAGCTACTGCTCACCAGGGAAGTCTGCTGCTGGTATTCAAAGTGTATGTTTCAGTCTGCTTGTCAGAATTTTTTTATGAAATAGAAGAGGATTTGAGAAGTCAAAATGTGCCCTAATTTTTCTTTCTGCAGCACTAATCATAATTTATATGGCAAAATGAACCCCCTCATTTTGTTCCTTTGTAAATTAAATGTTTTAAGTGTTACCACTTTATTCCAATCAAGATGGCTTCAGGTGTGCCATAGTTTTGTCATAAGTAAGACTGTTAGCGCTCTAGTTGTTCTTTAGAACACTCTGGGAAGCTGCAGTAGAACACAAAGGAATCAACTGACAGTCTCTGCCCTTGTTGGATGTACGTTTTACTGAGAATGTCAGTCTTCATTCTCACATGACTGAGAAAGATAATGTGAATTTACAGAAAATATGCTCTCAGTTTAGCTTATAGATCACCTTCCAAACCTCTGTGGGAAAACATGAGAAAATAATTTTCTCTCAAACATGATTCATGATATCACAGCAGAAGGCTTTTTCACATGGTAAAATCACCTTAGAACACACCACAATTCCTAAAATGAGTATGGTACCATCATAAAATGATTTATAATGTAACTAAAGTCTTAAAACCTTCTATCAACTTCAATGCTTTTTAATGAGGTGCTATCATGTATATTGGTCCCAAGATGGCTGCCAACACTTCTTGGATGAAGTACTGACAGCCAATCAGATCTCACGATGAGATGTGTGGTTAGGCTCCGCCCAGATATATCTATCTTTTTAACTCTAATTTTCTCAGGAACTACTGAACGGATTTACACCATTTAAGAAAAAGGCACGAGTCTGAACTGAGGAATACCTCTTTGCCAAATTTGGTGTAATTCCATTCAGCAGTTCGGGCTGTCGCTGCGTCAACAGGTCCTATGGGAAAATGCATGGGGAAAACGCGTTTTGGGATCCCCCTTTTTTCTCGGCCCCCACTTGACGAATCACCGTGAAATTTTCAGGATCGGAGCTGACCAGAGCTGGCCAAAAGTTTAGAAAATTTTGCGATGATTCATCAATCAGCGCCAACGTTATTCCAAATAGAATGTTGCGGATTTCCTATGGAAAATAGGTCCTAACTATAGCTACCTACTGGTGACCGCCAGTATGTAATATATATATATATATATATATATATTTTACAAAGGTACATCTGAGAATATTATACATCCAAACATTTCCGTGATACACAACACGTTAGTCTTCTCGTTCTTTCATTTCATGGTGTTTTTATTTCCATTTCTTTAGAAGTCACAGTTCACAAGATTATCTCAAAAAGAGCCAACACGTGTTTCGCGCCAACTGCGCTTCTTCAGGGCTGTTACATAAACAAAATAGTACACTTAGAATACAAATATACATGGGTATACCTTTATACATTTACATACGTCTATCTTATATTTCAAACACCTTAAATCATATTAAATCTACCTCGTCACTATATACTGTAGTACAAGTTTGAAAAAGGAAAAGAAAGGAAGAATTACGTTAACTAAAAGAGAACATAGTTAGAACATTTTTTAAAAAGGAATAAGTAAAAAAGAAAGGGAGAAAAAAAGGGGAAAAGGAATAAGAGGCTGGCGTATATATAAACCAATTTCAATAGCAGATTTAACACTCTGTACAACTTATAACAGCAAAACATTTATTCAGAGGTATAAGCAAGGACAGAGTTTACCTCGTCTTCAACAATTTGTCTCTTTATTAACAAATGTGACGAAAAAAGTCTTCCCAAGTAGTCAAGGTATATATTGAAGCAGTTCCTAAAATTAAAATTAACCAATTTTTTGTTATTTCTTAGTCTTTTCACCTTAGTAACTTCAGTTAACTTTCTTAAAGATATCACATCTTCCATTAACACACACTCACCTTATTTTGGGATATATTCTACTCAACGATCCTGTCAGTAGAGTTTTATTAATCTGTTAGATTAATGGCGATCCATGATACGATCTAAAAGGTATAATGAATGACAATCTCCTTAATCTTTTGGACTCTCTCGTAAGAAAAAGATATTTTTAGTTTATCAGATCTCAAAAGATTATTTATATATTTATTTTTTTATATTTATTTTACCGCTATGTTTTCATCCCTTTTTATATAAGGGTCTTAAACAACGGTTTTACAAACATTGTGATGATCTCTAAACTAGAGCTGATATTTGCTACATTAGACTCACTAAATCAATTTGCAAGCGATTGTTCATAAACATGCTAGAAACAAGTATATCAAAATAAGCAGATATTATTAAGAAACCGTTATAGTCTGATTGCCAAGGCAGTGAAAAGAAGGGATCAACTACCAAGGCAAGCCATTATTTTATTAATCGCTTTTAGTTAAACATAAGGTCTTTTTAAACACATGTCTATTCTAAGTTCTAGTTCTTATCACAAAATAGATCCTCGTCTTTTTTAAAGGAACTCAAAAGAATTCGGAGAGTACAATTTCAAACAGGAGGGAGGGATCGAGAACTGGGTATGAGAGAAGCAGAGATTGGAAAGGAGGGAGGAACAGGACCTTCCGCAGAAGAAAAAAACAGAGATGGAGTAAGGACCAGGTCCCAATTACAGAGGGAAACAGTGATGAGAAAGTAGTAAATTTTATAGTTAATTTATCGGATAAAATTCTCACGGACAATGAGATTAGTGTTCTTAACAAAGGTTTAAGTTTTGCACCTATGCATCAATGGGATAATTTACAAGCAAAAGTGATGTAAATAGATTTGCTAGAACTTTGAAACGAAATTTTTTTTTTCAAAGTAAGGATGTTTCTAAACAAACTGTTTGTATAGAAAACACTATCAGTGAAATTTCTATTAGAGAATTGAGTGATATTGGTTGTCTAGTTAATTTGGATGATGAGACGGAATGTGACATAGAAGATATTGCATTAGATCTGAACATAATAACTGACTACAGTATTCCTAGCAATTTAAAATCAAAGTCTAAGTTTGTACCTCCTATGAAAGGAGAGAATGTTATTGACAAGTTCACCAATCTTGTTCTGAAGGATTTTGACAAAAAAATACCCAACAAAGGCAAACATAATCTCAATAAAGATGAATTTAAAGCACTACAAAATCTGTGTAATGACAAAAGCATTATTATTCGACAAGCAGACAAAGGGGGGAATGTTGTGATTTTAAATCATAGTGATTATCACAAAGAAGCGATGAAACAACTGAGAGACTGCCAAAGTTATGATAAAGCTAAACCAGTACAAATCACCAATGCTAAGCAAATTATTGAGAAGACTCTTAGAACCTATCTGGATAAAAAACTATTAGATAGGGCTGAATTCAATTACTTGCTGGTGGATAAAGCTAAGATACCCATCATTTATTTTCTACCCAAAATACATAAAGGGGGGAAAACACCACCTGGACGACCCATAATTTCGGGCATAGATAGTATGACAGAACATATATCAGAGTATATTGATATGTTTTTGATGCCATTTGTTAAAACACTTGCATCCTACATTAACTCGTTCCGTGCTCATGACGGAACCACGCCGTCATGAGCCACGGTTGCCGTGTGCTCATGACGGAGTGGTTCCGTCATGCCGCGACCGTTGGCGGCCGCTCCGCCCACGCGGCGCTGTTTCCCCGCCTGTGCGGGGGGACAATGCAACTGGGCGGAGTCATGACGGAACCACTCCGTCATGAGCACAGCCCAACCGTGGCTCATGACGGAGTGGCTCCGTCATGAGCACAGCGCCACCGCGCTGCCCCCAAACGCCCCCCAGCGCTGCGGCGGAATTTCCGCCGCAGCGAAGGGGTTAAAGACACTAAAGATTTTCTACGTGAAATTGGTAATATAAACTGGGAAAGTGGAATGTATCTAGTGACTATGGACGTCAACATTCTATACACATGCATCAAACACGAGAAAGGAATTGAAGCTGTCAGATATTTTTTATACACCAAATCAGCCAGTTATTTATAACACTCCAATATGATTTTGGAGTTACTTAACCTGGTCCTTTCCAATAACTTTTTTTATTACAGAGATGCTCTCTATCATCAAAAAACTGGTACTGCGATGGGTGCAAAATTCGCACCGTCGTATGCCAATCTATTTATGGGTCATTACGAAAGGGAACATGCTTGGAAATCTAGTGCAACCTTTGAAGACAATATTATCTATTGGGGTAGATTTATAGATTATATTTTTATGATTTGGAAAGGGAGTGAAGACAAATTGAAACTGTTCCACAGTTATATAAACACTAATGAGTATAACATAACAGTCACTTTAGAATACAATACTGAGAGAATTGTTTTTCTAGATGTTGAAATGTATGTTCATCAAGGACATTTAGAATCAAGACTCTATCGGAAATCAACTTCAAATAACTCTTTTTTGCATGCCAGGTCACGTCATCTTAAAAGACAGATCGACAATATCCCATATGGGGAATTTTTAAGAGCAAAAAGAAACTGTAGTGATGACAATGAGTACCAAAATATCAGTTATGATATAACAAAAAGATTCCTTGACAGAGGATATGAAAAAAAAGTTGTTGAGCAAGCTAGAAATAGAGCATTAAAAGTAAAAAGAGATACATTACTATATGATAGACCCAAATTAGAAAGGGCTCAAAAGGAAGTTATTAGATACATCACGACCTATAGTGAAGGTAATAACAGGGTCTTCAAATCTCTTTGAAAACATTGGGATGTGCTAACTATAGACAAAGACATTTTTGATCTCTTGGGTGACAAACCCAATATGGTGTATAAAAAAGCCCCTACATTAAGGAGTATTCTGAGCCCTAGTGATACATTATCATATCCCATTCTAAGTGGTGATTGTGATAAATAGATAGTGGCTAAATTTACACTACCCCCGGGATCACACAGATGCAGTCAATGCATCTGTTGTAAACATGCTTTAGATAAAACGACAAACTTCAGTGATCATTTCAATAAGAACTCGTTTAAAATCAAGTCTTTCATAAACTGTAATACGAGTCACTGAATATACATAATGACATGTGTATGCAAAAAGATATATGTGGGCTCGTCTATGAGGAAGTTAACAATCAGATGAATGAAACACCTTAGAGCGATAAAAAACTGCGATCCAAAATATCCCATGGCTGTTCACTTTAAAGAACATCACAAACGCAATGAATTAGGTGATATCCAGTTCATGGGTATTGAACAAGTCACCTTAGACAGAAGAGGGGGTGACTTAGAAGCAAAACTAAGATGTAGAGAAACATACTGGATAAACAAACTTCAGGCGGTACAGTTCGGACTCAATGTAGATCGTGAGATATATACTCTGTTAAAGTAAAATTGAATCATTAATGTTTTCTGACCGGCAATGTGCAACACTTTCATGAAATCATCTATGGTTCCCCTACCTCCTGTATATCTTAGGTAGAGACTAATTATCTCGGAGGCTCACTAAACTCTTATTTAGACAGAACACTGCACTAATTTATTTTACTTTCACGAAAGTGATTTTTCGTTTCGGGTAAACTATCATATTAAGAATAGCATATGTTCATAATATTGGCTGATTAGATAATTTTTTATTTTTATCTAGTGACTTCTCTTTATTAATTTAGCGAAGAATAATGCATTAATCAGATCTGTGAACGTTTAAAGACATTTTGGTGATATATCTAACCTAGACCTTGATTGTGTGTCATAGAACTACTACGATGAATCAAGTAGGATTGGCCAAATAGCTCCTCCTGCTAAACCCGAACCTGGTATTGACACCGGGCCGGGGTTCGATCCTGTCCCACAGACTATGGGATCAACCTTTGCAAACATGTATTTCACAATTTCCTCTTTTTTTAATTACTAAAGTATAATCATAAGCTTTGCACGTGAGAAGGAGTGGCTCATCGTGCTAAACCATTCATCTTCACGTATAATGTGTTAGGGGTTCGAACCTTACGAGGTACGGTTGAAATTCCTACTCATTAAAAAATTTTTAAATAAACATATAAATTATATATCTCCACTGATCCTATTATCTAAGAAAAAAAAAATTTGTAATTTTTTTTTTAATAACTATAGATAATACGCACAGTCTTGGGAGAGTAAAACAAAAATAAATAAAAAATCTGTGAGAATTTTATCCGATAAATTAACTATAAGATTTACTACTTTCTCATCACTGTTTCCCTCTGTAATTGGGACCTGGTCCTTACTCCATCTCTGTTTTTTTCTTCTGCGGAAGGTCCTGTTCCTCCCTCCTTTCCTCTCTCTGCTTCTCTCATATCCAGTTCTCGATCCCTCCCTCCTGTTTGAAATTGTACTCTCCGAATTCTTTTGAGTTCCTTTAAAAAAGACGAGCATCTATTTTGTGGTAAGAACTAGAACTTAGAATAGACATGTGTTTAAAAAGACCTTATGTTTAACTAAAAGCGATTAATAAAATAATGGCTTGCCTTGGTAGTTGATCCCTTCTTTTCACTGCCTTGGCAATCAGACTATAACGGTTTCTTAATAATATCTGCTTATTTTGATATACTTGTTTCTAGCATGTTTATGAACAATCGCTTGCAAATTGATTTAGTGAGTCTAATGTAGCAAATATCAGCTCTAGTTTAGAGATCTTCACAATGTGTGTAAAACCGTTGTTTAAGACCCTTATATAAAAAGGGATGAAAACATAGCGGTAAAATAAATATAAAAAATTAATTTATAAATAATCTTTTGAGATCTGATAAAATAAAAATATCTTTTTCTTACGAGAGAGTCCAAAAGATTAAGGAGATTGTCATTCATTATTCCTTTTAGATCGTATCATGGATCGCCATTAATCTAACAGATTAATAAAACTCTACTGACAGGATCGTTGAGTAGAATATATCCCAAAATAAGGTGAGAGTGTGTTAATGGAAGATGTGATATCTTTAAGAAAGTTAACTGAAGTTACTAAGGTGAAAAGACTAAGAAATAACAAAAAATTGGTTAATTTTAATTTTAGGAACTGCTTCAATATATACCTTGACTACTTGGGAAGACTTTTTTCGTCACATTTGTTAATAAAGAGACAAATTGTTGAAGACGATGTAAACTCTGTCCTTGCTTATACCTCTCAATAAATGTTTTGCTGTTATAAGTTGTACAGAGTGTTAAATCTGCTATTGAAATTGGTTTATCTATACGCCAGCCTCTTATTCCTTTTCCCCTTTTTTCTCCCTTTCTTATTTTAAAAAATGTTCTAACTATGTTCTCTTTTAATTAACGTAATTCTTCCTTTCTTTTCCTTTTTCAAACTTGTACTACAGTATATAGTGACGAGGTAGATTTAATATGATTTAAGGTGTTTGAAATATAAGATAGACGTATGTAAGTGTTTAACGGTATACCCATATATATTTGTATTCTAAGTGTACTATTTTGTTTATGTAACAGCCCTGAAGAAGCGCAGTTGGCGCGAAACACGTGTTGGCTCTTTTTGAGATAATCTTGTGAACTGTGACTTCTAAAGAAATGGAAATAAAAACACCATGAAATGAAAGAACAAGAAGACTAACGTGTTGTGTATCACAGAAATGTTTGGATGTATATTATTCTCAGATGTACCTTTGTAAAATATTTTCAAACTACACTGGTGGGGACCAGTGTCTGAGACCTTTTTAGCGCCGGGCAGTTTACCTGTAACCCAATTCATTTTTCAATATATATATATATATATATATATATATATATATATATATATATTCACTGAAAAAACCATAGGTTTCATGGGCGTTATAGTTAGTTGGACATTTCACTCGTACAAAACCATAGAAATTCCCCAGTTATAGTTAGTTCAGCTAACTATAACGCCCCTGAAACTTATGGTTTTTTCAGTGAATTGCTAAGGTTTTTTAAATGCTAATTTCTAACTATAGCGTGCCTGAAACCTATGGTTTTTTCAGTGGATATACATATATTTATTAAACTATGTATACATGTGAAAATGTCTCTGTCCGCCTGTTTGTCACGGTGGCACAGAAAAAATGGGTAGAACTAACGTCAGCACGCCGACGAGGTCCTCTTATGGCTCCGATGACGTCATATGGTGCTGCGAGCGGAGCATGCTATTATGACGTCCTCGTCGACGTGGGAGAGCTAGGAAAGAATTTCCGTGGAATGCTGGTGCAGGGGATATTCACGTAAGTGTTCAGGCTAGTCCTTTGGGAGCAACTGTTTATGTTGCCACTCCAGAAACCGAAACCTGTGATTCGGGGGCAGAGGCCCTGCAGATGGCACATGAGGTGGGGTGCCCAGTCGTGTGCACTGGCGGGGCAGCGAAGTGACAAGCACCACAACCCAAAAAAGGTAACGAGGGCATTGAATAACACAGGATCTTCTCTTTGTAACTGGCAGGAACAACAAAGTTAAAATGCCCTAGTACCAAAATGTAGAATTAGTGCTACAACGGTCTTCAAGAGGACCTGCAATGCCGCCTCTGCCTCCCGTACCCTGGAGGCGTCACATGGGTCACGCGGTACGGTCATACTGCGGTGGGACACACACTCATTGACCTCTCATGGCACTGCTCCACACTTCAGGGAGGACGCTTTCCATTAGCTATGTTTTCTGATGACTTGTCGCGCCGGCCCCGTCCAACAACAGAACTCCTTTAGATCCAAAGAGACTCTTCCACTTTCTCACCGGAAGTGAAACCAGGCCACGCGGACAGTTTCACAATACAGCAGCTGGGAATGCACTTTTCGGTAAAAAAAACACATTCCTTCCTCCCTATTAATTAAATAAACGTCTCACTGAAGAACAGGGGCCAGCTTCGATCGGTAAACAGCCGTTACAATGACTTTTTTACTTCGCGATACCATTACAACGTATGCATTACGACGCATGCGTTGTACATTGCGAAGTCATTACTACACATTTTTTTAGAGCGCATGGTCATTTACCATGCATGCCTTTACAACAAATTTTGTTGTAAAGGTATGTATGGTAAATGACCATGCGTTCTAAAAAACATTGAGACGATCCACGTTGTTGTAAGGAAACAGAGGCTGTTCCGTTTCCTCACAACGACGTGCACCGCCCCTCAGAGACGACGTGAAGCAGGAACCACGAGGAGTGAGAGGTAAGGGGGATTGGGCATGGGGTGTGTTTTTTCTTCTAGGGTTTACGGTAGTGCAGTGGTGTTTGGGTAGTGTAGGGGGTCATGCTGGGGGTAGTGTTTTAGGGGTTTAGGGTAGTGCAGTGGTGTTTGGGTGGTGTAGGGGGTCATACTGGGATAGTGTTTGAGGGTTTAGGGTAGTGCAGTAGTGTAGGGGGTAGTGCTGGGGTAGTGTTTTAGGGTTTAGGGTAGTGCAGTGGCGTATGGATAGTGTAGAGGGTCATGCTGGGGTAGTGTTTTAGGGTTTAGGGTAGTGCAGTGGTGTTTGTGTAGTGTAGGGGGTCATGCTGGGGCTAGTGTTTTATGGTTTAGGGTAGTGCAGTGGTGTTTGGGTAGTGTAGGGGGTCGTGCTGGGATAGATTTAGGGTTTAGGGTAGTGCAGTGGTGTTTGGGTAGTGTAGGGAGTCGTGCTGTGGGTAGTGTTTTAGGGTTTAGGGTAGCGCAGTGGTGTTTGTGTAGTGTAGGGGGTTGTGCTGGGGCTAGTGTTTTAGGGTTTATGGTAGTGCAGTGGTGTTTGGGTAGTGTAGGGGTAGTGCTGGGGTAGTGTTTTAGGGTTTAGGGTAGTGCAGTTGTGTTTGTTTAGTGTAGGGGGTAGTGCGGGAGGTAGTGTTTTAGGGTTTAGGGTAGTGCAGTGGTGTTTGTGTAGTGTAGTGGGTAGTGTTTTAGGATTTAGGGTAGTGCAGTGGTGTTTGTGTACTGTAGGGGGTCGTGCTGGGTTCTAGTGTTTTAGGGTTTAGGGTAGAGCAGTGGTGTTTGTGTAGTGTAGGGGGTAGTGTTTTAGGGTTTAATGTCATGCAGTGGTGTTTGGGTAGTAAAGGGGGTCGTGCTGGGGGTAGTGTTTTAGGGTTTAGGGTAGTTCAGTTGTGTTTAGGTAGTGAAGGGGGTCGTGCTGGGGGTAGTGTTTTAGTGTTTAGGGTAGTGCAGTGGTGTTTGTGTAGTGTAGGGACAACAAAGTTAAAATGCCCTAGTGCCAAAATGTAGAATTAGTGCTACAACGGTCTTCAAGAGGACCTGCAATGCCACCTCTGCCTCCCGTACCCTGGAGGCATCACATGGGTCACGCGGTGCGGTCATACTGCGGTGGGACACACACTCACTGACCTCTCATGGCACTGCTCCACACTTCAGGGAGGACGCTTTCCATTAGCTATGTTTTCTGATGACTTGTCGCGCCGGCCCCGTCCAACAACAGAACTCCTTTAGATCCAAAGAGACTCTTCCACTTTCTCACCGGAAGTGAAACCAGGCCACGCGGACAGTTTCACAATACAACAGCTGGGAATGCACTTTTCGGTAAAAAAAACACATTCCTTCCTCCTAGTTAATTAAATAAACGTCTCACTGAAGAACAGGGGCCAGCTTCGATCGGTAAACAGCCGTTACAATGACTTTTTTACTTCGCGATACCATTACAACGTATGCATTACGACGCATGCGTTGTACATTGCGAAGTCATTACTACACATTTTTTTAGAGCGCATGGTCATTTACCATGCATGCCTTTACAACAAATTTTGTTGTAAAGGTATGTATGGTAAACGACCATGTGTTCTAAAAAACATTGAGACGATCCACGTTGTTGTAAGGAAACAGAGGCTGTTCCGTTTCCTCACAACGACGTGCACCGCCCCTCAGAGACGACGTGAAGCAGGAACCACGAGGAGTGAGATGTAAGGGGGATTGGGCATGGGGTGTGTTTTTTCTTCTAGGGTTTAGGGTAGTGCAGTGGTGTTTGGGTAGTGTAGGGGGTCATGCTGGGGGTAGTGTTTTAGGGTTTAGGGTAGTGCAGTGGTGTTTGGGTGGTGTAGGGGGTCATACTGGGATAGTGTTTTAGGGTTTAGGGTAGTGCAGTAGTGTAGGGGGTCGTGCTGGGGTAGTGTTTTAGGGTTTAGGGTAGTGCAGTGGCGTATGGATAGTGTAGGGGGTCATGCTGGGGTAGTGTTTTAGGGTTTAGGGTAGTGCAGTGGTGTTTGTGTAGTGTAGGGGGTCATGCTGGGGCTAGTGTTTTATGGTTTAGGGTAGTGCAGTGGTGTTTGGGTAGTGTGGGGGGTCGTGCTGGGGTAGATTTAGGGTTTAGGGTAGTGCAGTGGTGTTTGGGTAGTGTAGGGAGTCGTGCTGTGGGTAGTGTTTTAGGGTTTAGGGTAGTGCAGTGGTGTTTGTGTAGTGTAGGGGGTTGTGCTGGGGCTAGTGTTTTAGGGTTTATGGTAGTGCACTGGTGTTTGGGTAGTGTAGGGGTAGTGCTGGGGTAGTGTTTTAGGGGTTAGGGTAGTGCAGTGGTGTTTGTGTAGTGTAGGGGGTAGTGAGAGGGGTAGTGTTTTAGGGTTTAGGGTAGTGCAGTGGTGTTTGTGTAGTGTAGTGGGTAGTGTTTTAGGTTTTAGGGTAGTGCAGTGGTGTTTGTGTACTGTAGGGGGTTGTGCTGGGTTCTAGTGTTTTAGGGTTTAGGGTAGAGCAGTGGTGTTTGTGTAGTGTAGGGGGTAGTGTTTTAGGGTTTAATGTCATGCAGTGGTGTTTGGGTAGTAAAGGGGGTCGTGCTGGGGGTAGTGTTTCAGGGTTTAGGGTAGTTCAGTTGTGTTTAGGTAGTGAAGGGGGTCGTGCTGGGGGTAGTGTTTTAGTGTTTAGGGTAGTGCAGTGGTGTTTGTGTAGTGTAGGGACAACAAAGTTAAAATGCCCTAGTACCAAAATGTAGAATTAGTGCTACAACGGTCTTCAAGAGGACCTACAATGCCGCCTCTGCCCCCGTACCCTGGAGGCGGCACATGGGTCACGCGGTACGGTCATACTGCGGTGGGACACACACTCATTGACCTCTCATGGCACTGCTCCACACTTCAGGGAGGACGCTTTCCATTAGCTATGTTTTCTGATGACTTGTCGCGCCGGCCCCGTCCAACAACAGAACTCCTTTAGATCCAAAGAGACTCTTCCACTTTCTCACCGGAAGTGAAACCAGGCCACGCGGACAGTTTCACAATACAACAGCTGGGAATGCACTTTTCGGTAAAAAAACACATTCCTTCCTCCTAATTAATTAAATAAACGTCTCACTGAAGAACAGGGGCCAGCTTCGATCGGTAAACAGCCGTTACAATGACTTTTTTACTTCGCAATACCATTACAACGTATGCATTACGACGCATGCGTTGTACATTGCGAAGTCATTACTACACATTTTTTTAGAGCGCATGGTCATTTACCATGCATGCCTTTACAACAAGTTTTGTTGTAAAGGTATGTATGGTAAATGACCATGCGTTCTAAAAAACATTGAGACGATCCACGTTGTTGTAAGGAAACAGAGGCTGTTCCATTTCCTCACAACGACGTGCACCGCCCCTCAGAGACGACGTGAACCAGGAACCACGAGGTGTGAGAGGTAAGGGGGATTGGGCATGGGGTGTGTTTTTTCTTCTAGGGTTTAGGGTAGTGCAGTGGTGTTTGGGTAGTGTAGGGGTCATGCTGGGGGTAGTGTTTTAGGGTTTAGGGTAGTGCACTGGTGTTTGGGTGGTGTAGGGGGTCATACTGGGATAGTGTTTTAGGGTTTAGGGTAGAGCAGTAGTGTAGGGGGTCGTGCTGGGGTAGTGTTTTAGGGTTTAGGGTAGTGCAGTGGCGTATGGATAGTGTAGGGGGTCATGCTGGGGTAGTGTTTTAGGGTTTAGGGTAGTGCAGTGGTGTTTGTGTAGTGTAGGGGGTCATGCTGGGGCTAGTGTTTTATGGTTTAGGGTAGTGCAGTGGTGTTTGGGTAGTGTAGGGGGTCGTGCTGGGGTAGATTTAGGGTTTAGGGTAGTGCAGTGGTGTTTGTGTAGTGTAGGGGGTAGTGAGAGGGGTAGTGTTTTAGGGTTCAGGGTAGTGCAGTGGTGTTTGTGTAGTGTAATGGGTAGTGTTTTAGGATTTAGGGTAGTGCAGTGGTGTTTGTGTACTGTAGGGGGTTGTGCTGGGTTCTAGTGTTTTAGGGTTTAGGGTAGAGCAGTGGTGTTTGTGTAGTGTAGGGGGTAGTGTTTTAGGGTTTAATGTCATGCAGTGGTGTTTGGGTAGTAAAGGGGGTCGTGCTGGGGGTAGTGTTTTAGGGTTTAGGGTAGTTCAGTTGTGTTTAGGTAGTGAAGGGGGTCGTGCTGGGGGTAGTGTTTTAGTGTTTAGGGTAGTGCAGTGGTGTTTGTGTAGTGTAGGGACAACAAAGTTAAAATGCCCTAGTACCAAAATGTAGAATTAGTGCTACAACGGTCTTCAAGAGGACCTACAATGCCGCCTCTGCCCCCGTACCCTGGAGGCGGCACATGGGTCACGCGGTACGGTCAAACTGCGGTGGGACACACACTCATTGACCTCTCATGGCACTGCTCCACACTTCAGGGAGGACGCTTTCCATTAGCTATGTTTTCTGATGACTTGTCGCGCCGGCCCCGTCCAACAACAGAACTCCTTTAGATCCAAAGAGACTCTTCCACTTTCTCACCGGAAGTGAAACCAGGCCACGCGGACAGTTTCACAATACAACAGCTGGGAATGCACTTTTCGGTAAAAAAACACATTCCTTCCTCCTAATTAATTAAATAAACGTCTCACTGAAGAACAGGGGCCAGCTTCGATCGGTAAACAGCCGTTACAATGACTTTTTTACTTCGCGATACCATTACAACGTATGCATTACGACGCATGCGTTGTACATTGCGAAGTCATTACTACACATTTTTTTAGAGCGCATGGTCATTTACCATGCATGCCTTTACAACAAGTTTTGTTGTAAAGGTATGTATGGTAAATGACCATGCGTTCTAAAAAACATTGAGACGATCCACGTTGTTGTAAGGAAACAGAGGCTGTTCCATTTCCTCACAACGACGTGCACCGCCCCTCAGAGACGACGTGAACCAGGAACCACGAGGTGTGAGAGGTAAGGGGGATTGGGCATGGGGTGTGTTTTTTCTTCTAGGGTTTAGGGTAGTGCAGTGGTGTTTGGGTAGTGTAGGGGTCATGCTGGGGGTAGTGTTTTAGGGTTTAGGGTAGTGCACTGGTGTTTGGGTGGTGTAGGGGGTCATACTGGGATAGTGTTTTAGGGTTTAGGGTAGTGCAGTAGTGTAGGGGGTCGTGCTGGGGTAGTGTTTTAGGGTTTAGGGTAGTGCAGTGGCGTATGGATAGTGTAGGGGGTCATGCTGGGGTAGTGTTTTAGGGTTTAGGGTAGTGCAGTGGTGTTTGTGTAGTGTAGGGGGTCATGCTGGGGCTAGTGTTTTATGGTTTAGGGTAGTGCAGTGGTGTTTGGGTAGTGTAGGGGGTCGTGCTGGGGTAGATTTAGGGTTTAGGGTAGTGCAGTGGTGTTTGTGTAGTGTAGGGGGTAGTGAGAGGGGTAGTGTTTTAGGGTTCAGGGTAGTGCAGTGGTGTTTGTGTAGTGTAATGGGTAGTGTTTTAGGATTTAGGGTAGTGCAGTGGTGTTTGTGTACTGTAGGGGGTTGTGCTGGGTTCTAGTGTTTTAGGGTTTAGGGTAGAGCAGTGGTGTTTGTGTAGTGTAGGGGGTAGTGTTTTAGGGTTTAATGTCATGCAGTGGTGTTTGGGTAGTAAAGGGGGTCGTGCTGGGGGTAGTGTTTTAGGGTTTAGGGTAGTTCAGTTGTGTTTAGGTAGTGAAGGGGGTCGTGCTGGGGGTAGTGTTTTAGTGTTTAGGGTAGTGCAGTGGTGTTTGTGTAGTGTAGGGACAACAAAGTTAAAATGCCCTAGTACCAAAATGTAGAATTAGTGCTACAACGGTCTTCAAGAGGACCTACAATGCCGCCTCTGCCCCCGTACCCTGGAGGCGGCACATGGGTCACGCGGTACGGTCAAACTGCGGTGGGACACACACTCATTGACCTCTCATGGCACTGCTCCACACTTCAGGGAGGACGCTTTCCATTAGCTATGTTTTCTGATGACTTGTCGCGCCGGCCCCGTCCAACAACAGAACTCCTTTAGATCCAAAGAGACTCTTCCACTTTCTCACCGGAAGTGAAACCAGGCCACGCGGACAGTTTCACAATACAACAGCTGGGAATGCACTTTTCGGTAAAAAAACACATTCCTTCCTCCTAATTAATTAAATAAACGTCTCACTGAAGAACAGGGGCCAGCTTCGATCGGTAAACAGCCGTTACAATGACTTTTTTACTTCGCGATACCATTACAACGTATGCATTACGACGCATGCGTTGTACATTGCGAAGTCATTACTACACATTTTTTTAGAGCGCATGGTCATTTACCATGCATGCCTTTACAACAAGTTTTGTTGTAAAGGTATGTATGGTAAATGACCATGCGTTCTAAAAAACATTGAGACGATCCACGTTGTTGTAAGGAAACAGAGGCTGTTCCGTTTCCTCACAACGACGTGCACCGCCCCTCAGAGACGACGTGAACCAGGAACCACGAGGTGTGAGAGGTAAGGGGGATTGGGCATGGGGTGTGTTTTTTCTTCTAGGGTTTAGGGTAGTGCAGTGGTGTTTGGGTAGTGTAGGGGTCATGCTGGGGGTAGTGTTTTAGGGTTTAGGGTAGTGCACTGGTGTTTGGGTGGTGTAGGGGGTCATACTGGGATAGTGTTTTAGGGTTTAGGGTAGTGCAGTAGTGTAGGGGGTCGTGCTGGGGTAGTGTTTTAGGGTTTAGGGTAGTGCAGTGGCGTATGGATAGTGTAGGGGGTCATGCTGGGGTAGTGTTTTAGGGTTTAGGGTAGTGCAGTGGTGTTTGTGTAGTGTAGGGGGTCATGCTGGGGCTAGTGTTTTATGGTTTAGGGTAGTGCAGTGGTGTTTGGGTAGTGTAGGGGGTCGTGCTGGGGTAGATTTAGGGTTTAGGGTAGTGCAGTGGTGTTTGTGTAGTGTAGGGGGTAGTGCGGGGGGTAGTGTTTTAGGGTTTAGGGTAGTGCAGTGGTGTTTGTGTAGTGTAGTGGGTAGTGTTTTAGGATTTAGGGTAGTGCAGTGGTGTTTGTGTACTGTAGGGGGTCATGCTGGTTTCTAGTGTTTTAGGGTTTAGGGTAGAGCAGTGGTGTTTGTGTAGTGTAGGGGGTAGTGTTTTAGGGTTTAATGTCATGCAATGGTGTTTGGGTAGTAAAGGGGGTCGTGCTGGGGGTAGTCTTTTAGGGTTTAGGGTAGTTCAGTTGTGTTTAGGTAGTGAAGGGGGTCGTGCTGGGGGTAGTGTTTTAGTGTTTAGGGTAGTGCAGTGGTGTTTGTGTAGTGTAGGGACAACAAAGTTAAAATGCCCTAGTACCAAAATGTAGAATTAGTGCTACAACGGTCTTCAAGAGGACCTGCAATGCCGCCTCTGCCTCCCGTACCCTGGAGGCGGCACATGGGTCACGCGGTACGGTCATACTGCGGTGGGACACACACTCATTGACCTCTCATGGCACTGCTCCACACTTCAGGGAGGACGCTTTCCAATAGCTATGTTTTCTGATGACTTGTCGCGCCGGCCCCGTCCAACAACAGAACTCCTTTAGATCCAAAGAGACTCTTCCACTTTCTCACCGGAAGTGAAACCAGGCCACGCGGACAGTTTCACAATACAACAGCTGGGAATGCACTTTTCGGTAAAAAAAACACATTCCTTTCTCCTAATTAATTAAATAAACGTCTCACTGAAGAACAGGGGCCAGCTTCGATCGGTAAACAGCCGTTACAATGACTTTTTTACTTCGCGATACCATTACAACGTATGCATTACGACGCATGCCTTGTACATTGCGAAGTCATTACTACACATTTTTTTAGAGCGCATGGTCATTTACCATGCATGCCTTTACAACAAATTTTGTTGTAAAGGCATGCATGGTAAATGACCATGCGCTCTAAAAAAATGTATGTATGGTAAATTACCATGCGTTCTAAAAAACATTGAGACGATCAACGTTGTTGTAAGGAAACAGAGGCTGTTCCGTTTCCTCACAACGACGTGCACTGCCCCTCAGAGACGACGTGAAGCAGGAACCACGAGGAGTGAGAGGTAAGGGGGATTGGGCATGGGGTGTGTTTTTTCTTCTAGGGTTTAGGGTAGTGCAGTGGTGTTTGGGTAGTGTAGGGGGTCATGCTGGGGGTAGTGTTTTAGGGTTTAGGGTAGTGCAGTGGTGTTTGGGTGGTGTAGGGGGTCATACTGGGATAGTGTTTTAGGGTTTAGGGTAGTGCAGTAGTGTAGGGGGTCGTGCTGGGGTAGTGTTTTAGGGTTTAGGGTAGTGCAGTGGCGTATGGATAGTGTAGGGGGTCATGCTGGGGTAGTGTTTTAGGGTTTAGGGTAGTGCAGTGGTGTTTGTGTAGTGTAGGGGGTCATGCTGGGGCTAGTGTTTTATGGTTTAGGGTAGTGCAGTGGTGTTTGGGTAGTGTAGGGGGTCGTGCTGGGGTAGATTTAGGGTTTAGGGTAGTGCAGTGGTGTTTGGGTAGTGGAGGGAGTCGTGCTGTGGGTAGTGTTTTAGGGTTTAGGGTAGTGCAGTGGTGTTTGTGTAGTGTAGGGGGTTGTGCTGGGGCTAGTGTTTTAGGGTTTATGGTAGTGCAGTGGTGTTTGGGTAGTGTAGGGGTAGTGCTGGGGTAGTGTTTTAGGGTTTAGGGTAGTGCAGTGGTGTTTGTGTAGTGTAGGGGGTAGTGCGGGGGGTAGTGTTTTAGGGTTTAGGGTAGTGCAGTGGTGTTTGTGTAGTGTAGGGGGTAGTGTTTTAGGGTTTAATGTCATGCAGTGGTGTTTGGGTAGTAAAGGGGGTCGTGCTGGGGGTAGTGTTTTAGGGTTTAGGGTAGTTCAGTTGTGTTTAGGTAGTGAAGGGGGTCGTGCTGGGGGTAGTGTTTTAGTGTTTAGGGTAGTGCAGTGGTGTTTGTGTAGTGTAGGGGGTCATGCTGGGGCTAGTGTTTTATGGTTTAGGGTAGTGCAGTGGTGTTTGGGTAGTGTAGGGGGTCGTGCTGGGGTAGATTTAGGGTTTAGGGTAGTGCAGTGTTGTTTGGGTAGTGGAGGGAGTCGTGCTGTGGGTAGTGTTTTAGGGTTTAGGGTAGTGCAGTGGTGTTTGTGTAGTGTAGGGGGTTGTGCTGGGGCTAGTGTTTTAGGGTTTATGGTAGTGCAGTGGTGTTTGGGTAGTGTAGGGGTAGTGCTGGGGTAGTGTTTTAGGGTTTAGGGTAGTGCAGTGGTGTTTGTGTAGTGTAGGGGGTAGTGCGGGGGGTAGTGTTTTAGGGTTTAGGGTAGTGCAGTGGTGTTTGTGTAGTGTAGTGGGTAGTGTTTTAGGATTTAGGGTAGTGCAGTGGTGTTTGTGTACTGTAGGGGGTCGTGCTGGGTTCTAGTGTTTTAGGGTTTAGGGTAGAGCAGTGGTGTTTGTGTAGTGTAGGGGGTAGTGTTTTAGGGTTTAATGTCATGCAGTGGTGTTTGGGTAGTAAAGGGGGTCGTGCTGGGGGTAGTGTTTTAGGGTTTAGGGTAGTTCAGTTGTGTTTAGGTAGTGAAGGGGGTCGTGCTGGGGGTAGTGTTTTAGTGTTTAGGGTAGTGCAGTGGTGTTTGTGTAGTGTAGGGGATCGTGCTGGGGTAGTGTTTTAGGGTTTAAGGCAGTGCAGTGGTGTTTGTGTAGTGAAGGGGTTTGTGCTGGGGGTAGATTTAGGGTTGAGGGTAGTGCAGAGGTTTTTGGGTAGTGTAGGGAGTCATGCTGGTGGTAGTGTTTTAGGGTTTAGAGTAGTGCAGTTATGTTTGGGTAGTGTAGGGTGTCGTGCTGGGGGTAGTGTTTTAGGGTTTAGGGTAGTGCAGTGGTGTTTGGGCAGTGGAGGGGGTAGTGTTTTAGGGTTTAGGGTAGTGCGCCCAACCAGCCAAAATATCCGTGGACAAAGGGGATCCCGACTCTTTTGACCGCTCCGCCAATTGAATAATTTGGGTCAAGGGCCCTACCACGTCCAAGACCTATCAATTCCTTTCTTGGGATCCCTCATATACTTGGAGAACAAGGTACATAGTTTCTCATCAATTTCAGGCGTGTGTGCCACATTCCCCTTCAGTGAGGGTCTGGGGCATTCTCCCCTCATCCTATTCCTGACCTCCCTTTCAAGGAGTTGATGGATTTTCCCCACCACATACTCTGCCTCTTTGGTTTCAGGGGTCCACTCCGCCGACCTAGGATGGTAAATTTGGGTAGGCTTGAACATGTCCGAGTGGACCCCGTCCCCAACCCGGGACTGAGAGGAGTGGGACTCTGGATGCCAGGGACGCCCGAGTCCTTATCCTCATTGGAGGAGAAATCGTCCTCCGATACACCCTCTCCCTCTAAGGGAAACCCGCCATCGGGACCTAAAATAGTGGTGACAGTGTCGCAATTTTCTCCGTACTCCTCCTCCTCCCGGCAGGGTGCATGTTTTAGCATCTGCGCACTCTTGAGGAAGGTCTCCGTAAGTTTATCAAATCCTTTCAAGTTCCCCGCGTTATGCTTAATGGCCCTTTTATTCCCCATCTGGGAGCTACTGAGACCCGCCACCACCAGATCTTGGTCACTGAACACCCAAGGGATGCTTTTCGCCAGCTTATCAACCTGATCCGTAAGAGGAGCCAGCGTCCTATAAATAGCCAGAGAGAGGGCTTGGTCCACTGCTGGAGGGAGAAGTTAGGGGGCCATTCCTCCTCCACTTCCTGTCCGGAGAAGACATGATAGCAAAGAGTGTGAGCACAGAACAAATGTCCTTAAAATCCTTAAGGCAGCCCCCTCGCCGGTGCTCCAACAGCTGGGTTTTCCCCGAAGCTGTTATAAGAATAGACTGAGGTGCTATACCAATTACCACCACCAGGTGGTGCTGGTCACTAACGTGGCCATGGGGGGAAATCACCGCGTAGCAGTGTCAAAATTAGGCAAGGGTTGGTCAGGAATCAAGAGGACACTAAAGGAGTAACTGGATTCCACAACGCGCGTAAAGACCAGCCGGAGCGCTCGACGGAGCTGCCTCCGGTCCTGCCAGGATCTCACCAAGCGCAGAGCGCACAGCGGGAGAAATTGCGAGGGGGAGTACGCTCTTGGGCAAGAGCCTGCTGCGCAGGGAATATGAAACAATACCTAGGCAATAATGTTAATAACGCGCACAAGAAACCGCTATACAAACAGCAACAACGTCAGATTAAGCCAAGAATGTAAGGAATGCACTTAACTGACAAGCAGTGAAGAAAGAGGAAGCGGAAGGGATGTCACGATATTATATATGATGGACTGTGATATGATTGGACTATACTTGCTTTGGAGACTACCCCCCTAATGGTTCATGGGTTGTGTATTCTTTTGTTTAATGATTGTTGTGTTACGTTTTCTTTGAACTGCTATGCAAATAAAGTGAGGAAAGATATGCATAATCCTTGCCTCCATCCTGCCATAGAATTCATTAAACTTTATTCGATCTGATTTAGAAACATAGGTCATAAAAGTGTACATAAAAACAGTAAATCCTCTTTCCTAATACAATACAGTGAGATTTAATTAAAACCAGAAGGTAAAAACGGGTGTTACAAAGCCCGGTTCAGAGCCACTTCAGGTTAACAGAATCATAAAGTTCAATGTTTCGCAAGATCAATCTCATGTACTTCATGCAAAATACGCAATAAGGGGTCCAAGTAAGATGTAACGCTCCAATACCTGACCAGTCTGCACTATATAAAACTGCAGAAAAAATAAAAATAAAAAGTGTTTTGCACACTTCTGTCATTGGGCAATATGTGGGCTACATCTGGGTGATATTTGTGCTACATTTAGGCTCTTTTTTCTCTGGTGGCCATCATGGGAGACTTATTTGTTATGAAGTTTCCTAATTTCCTCATTTGCTGCAATCTCCTTAGTATCAAATGATTTCAGTTTTTTACTTTGATTCCATCAAGAAGGCATTCAGATGTGTCACAAATTTGCCATAAATTCAGAATGTTAGCACTCTAGTTGTTCATTAGATCACTGTAGTAAAGCTACTGTTCACCAGGGAGTTAACTGGAAGTCTACTGCTGGTATTGTAAGTGATTGTTTCAATCTGCATGTCAGAATTCTCTAATGAAATAGAAGAGGATTTGAGATCTCACTTAAAACATGCCCTAAATTTTCTTTCTGCAGCACTAACAATAATTCTATGGAAAAATGAACCCCCTCATTTTGTTCCTTTTTAAATTAAATGTTTTAAGTGTTACCAGCCTATTCCGATCAAGATGACTTCAGGTGTGCCATACTTTTGTCATAAGTAAGACTGTTAGCTCTCTAGTTGTTCTTTAGAACACTCTGGGAAGCTGCAGTAGAACACAAAGGCATCAACTGACAGGCAGTTCCTGTTGAAATGTAACAGGAAGATATTTGAGATCTCACTTAAAACATGTCCTAATTTTTCTTTCTACAGCACTAACCATAATTTCTATGGCCAAATGAACCCCCTCATTTGGTTCCTTTATAAATTAAATGTTTTAAGTGTTACCAGTTTATTCCAATCAAAATGGCTTCATGAGTGCCATCATTAGCTCTCTAGTTGTTCTTTAGAACACTCTGGGAAGCTGCAGTAGAACACAAAGGCATCAACTGACAGACTGCTCCAGTTGAAATATAACAGGAAGACATTTGGGATCACACTTGAAACATGTCCTATTTTTTGTTTCTACAGCACTAAACATAATTTCTATGACAAAATGAACCCCATCATTTTGTTCCTTTTTAAATTAAATGTTTTAAATGTTACCAGTTTATTCCAATCAAGATGGCTTCAGGTGTGCCATAGTTTTGTCATAAGTAAGGCTGTTAGCGCTCTAGTGGTTCTTTAGAACACTCTGGGGAGCTGCAGTAGAACACAAAGGCATCAACTGACAGGCTGCTCCTGTTGAAATATAACAGGAAGATATTTGAGATCACACTTGAAACATGTCCTAATTTCTCTTTCTACAGCAGTAACCACAATTACTATGACAAAATGAACCCCATCATTTTTTTCCTTTTTAAATTAAATGTTTTAAATGTTACCAGTTTATTCCAATTAAGATGGCTTCAGGTGTGCCATAGTTCTGTCATAAGTAAGGCTATTAGCGCTCTAGTGGTTCTTTAGAACACTCTGGGGAGCTGCAGTAGAACACAAAGGCATCAACTGACAGGCTGCTCCTGTTGAAATATAACAGGAAGATATTTGAGATCACACTTGAAACATGTCCTAATTTCTCTTTCTACAGCACTAACCATAATTTCAATGAAAAAATGAACCCCATCGTTTTGTTCCTTTTTAAGTTAAATGTTTTAAGTGTTGCCAGTTTATTCCAATGAAGATGGCTTCAGGTGTGCCATACTTTTGTCATAAGTAAGGCTGTTAGCGCTCTAGTTGTTGTTTAGAACACTCTGGGAAGCTGCAGTAGAACACAAAGGGATCAATGACAAGCTGCTCCTGTTGAAATATAACAGGAAGATATTTGAGATCTCACTTAAAACATGTCCTAAGTTTTCTTTCTACATCACTAACCATAATTTCTCTGACAAAAAGAACCCCCTCATTTTGTTGCTTTTTAAATTAAATGTTTTAAGAGTTACCAGTTGTTGTATCCCGCATATGTTATCAGTAAAGAACCAATCAGATTACTTTAAGGTCACTGTAATCTGATTGGTTAAACATGTTCACGTCAGGTTGGAATGTGGGGGTGGTATTTATTCCGCGTCATGGTCTGGGCGGGCACCTTTTCCCCTGCGGCAAGCGTTCTTGCCAGATCCTTTGGTTCGTGTCACGATTTCCCTTCAGCTGTTATTAATAAATAATTAATATATAAACAAGCTGTTTGGTGCAAGAAGTCTTCCTTCGGCGTCACACTACAAATGGCGACGAGTGCGGGATCCTGATTTATTCATGAAGAATCGGGTGAACTTCGTTTGGAAAGGAGATCTTCAAAAGTTTAATTCATGCAAGTTACGATATCATGTTCAGAATGGCATGTTAATCGATAGTTAATTGTCCTGTATTCTACTATTTCGTAGAGATATCCTGTAGTCTACAATTTCGTAGTGCGGCTACCTGCATCGTTGTGAGGAAAATTGGAGTGTTGGTGTGTTTTCAGCCTGCAGATTTACGCTTTAAGGCAAGTTACGACATTACATGTGTTTCGTGGAAATCTGCATAAAACTGAAGTCGGCATTCTTGTTTGTTTTGTCAGGCATCGTCTATGAGAGGCGTGTATTGAAATCTACGTGAAGCGTGTGGGTATTCGTAACGGTATTCAACCGTCAGTTTCAACCGCCGCATTGTTCGTTGACGTTTGACAGTTCAACGTCAGCTGTTATTCAAGTAAGGTGACGCATTTAAACGCGTCGAGTTCACGTTACGTGACGCCATTTTGTTTTTTTTTAAGTGATTCAGAGTGCACGGTCAAAGTCCATATGATATGCAGATACTGTTGGAGGTGAGCTAAACGCTCAGAATTCATTGCTCAATTTAATGAAAGAGAAATAGGATGTAAAGTTGAAATATATTTCTCTTGTGCAAGCAATAATAAGAATTTATAATATTACTACTATGCGAGTGTGACTAATACATAAATATTTATTTCAAGATTATTTTTTTATTTTCAGAAAGTCAAGCTTGTTTTTTATGAATAACATGGCGAGCAATTCAAATATTAGTGCGCCAGCTGCATTTTTGAACGAACCAGGAAAATCAGATATGAGGTGGAAAAATTGGTTTCGGGCATTTGAGAACTACCTGGTGGCTATTGATGGTAAAAAATATGAACCTGAAAGGAAAAAAGCAATTATGTTCGGATTATTAGGTGCAGCAGGTCAAGAAATTTTTGACAGTTTGCCAGAATATGAGGCTCAACCTGGTCAATTTATTCCGCTTGATGAATTTCAGGAAGCAACTAAAAGATTGGAAAAGCAATTTGGGGAAGAACCAAATATTATGGTTGGCAGACATCGATTTGCTATGCGCAAGCAATCTGAAAATGAAACAATAGAAGAATATATTGCGTGTTTGAGAGTTTTGGCAACTAAGTGTGACTTTAATGATATGGTTGATGTATATATTCGCGACCAGTTTGTTTTCCATTGTTTTGAAAAGAAAATACAAGAAAGGTTATTGGCATGTAAAAACCCAACGTTAGAAGAAACAATTGATATAGCAAAGGGCATTGAATGATCCCTTGAAAGTTCAAAAGTATTATCCGCAGAAAACGGTACCAAGACTAGTGTGTATTATCTGCAGGACAATAAGAAAGTTTCAAATATGCCAGACAGAAGAAATAAGTTGACGTCCAATTCAGAAAATAACTCATTTGTTTGTTTTAGGTGTGGTTCGAGAAATCACAAGGCAGATTACACAGGATGCCCAGCACAGGGGAAGAAGTGCACGAAGTGTTTTAAGGCAGGGCATTTTGCGGGTGTATGTAAGAATTTCAGGGTGCAAAAGTTTTCAAAAGTAAAAGTCAATGCAGTAGACGATTTTGAAGAGGATATGTGTTCCAACATAGTTCTAACTTTGGGAGATGATTACCAATCTATAAAAGGTCCTTTGGGTATTGCACACATTGGAAGTGTTGAATTAAATATAATGGCAGATTCTGGGTCTCCAATAACAATTGTTTCTGACCAAAAATATGAGCAATATTGGCCCAATGTGGATCTTTTAGCTTCCGATGTGAACCCCAGGGCATTTGGAGAATTTGACATCAACATGTTGGGGTATTTTCATGATGATTTAGAGGTCAAAGGTAGACCTGTCACTACAAAGGTTTATGTTGCAGAGCGAGGTAGGAATATAGTTGGATGGAGGGATTTAGCTCATTTGGGAATTATTTTGAAACCCGGTGCAAGTGATCCTATTGTATTAGATGATAATTGGGTGTGCTCAATTTCTAATTCCAGTTCAGTATCTTATCCAGAAAATGTAGGTATGGTGCTGAACAAGTATTCATCATTATTTGAAGACAGAAAAGGTTGTGTAACTGGGTTTGAGCACAACATCAAAATTAAGAAGGGAGCCATTCCAATAAAACATAAGGTAAGATCAATTCCTTTGTCGGTAAAAACAGATTTGAGGAAAGTTCTAGATAAGTTAGTCAAAGAAGAAGTAATTGAGCAAACAGATTCGGCAGAATGGGTATCTGCAATTGTTTTAATAAAAAAAAGAAAATGGTGAGGTGCGTTTGTGTGCTGACTTGAGGTCATTGAATAAAAATATTGTGGTGGATTGTTACCCTTTGCCTAAGGTCCAAGAAATTTTGGCAGCAATTAATGGATCCAGATATTTTTCACTCATTGACCTCAAGTCGGCATATCACCAGGTCAAGTTGTCTGATAATTCGAAAGATTTCACGACATTCATCACACCATTAGGTGCGTACAGGTTTAAAAGATTACCATTTGGCTTGGCGTCATCGTCAAGCGTATTTCAGAAACTTATGGAGTGTATTTTGGAGGGTGTTGAAGGTGTACAGAAATTCCAGGATGATATACTCATTCATGCAAGCACCATTGAGGAGCATAATAACATTCTTGATTTAGTATTGAATAGACTAAATGAAAGAGGAATGACAGTTTCAAAAGAGAAATGTAAGTTTTTGCAAACAGAAATTGAGTATTTAGGCCACGTAATTGGGGGAGATGGAATAAAACCAAAATTAGATTTAGTAAAAGCCATAAAAGATGCCCCAGTACCACATGACAAGGATTCGTTAAAATCATTTTTGGGTTTAAGTGAATATTATTCTCGATTTCTGGAAAATTATTCAGAAGTGGTTGAACCATTGCGCATACTGCTGCGCAAAGGAGAAAAGTTTTCATGGTCTGCGAATCAGAATGGTGCTTTTGAAAAAGTCAAACAAGCAATTGTAAATGCACCTTCATTAAAACCGTACGATCCGGAAGGAATAAACATTATTACAGTTGATGCGAGTTCAGTTGGAATTGGTGCGGTTTTCACACAAAAAGTGAAAGGAAGTTCACACACTATAGCTTTCATTTCAAGACGGTTACAGGAAGCAGAAGTGCATTATAGCACTATAGAAAGGGAAGCACTGGCATGTGTGTGGGCGGTAGAAAAGTTAAAAATGTATTTGTGGGGAAAGCAATTCGAACTAGTAACGGATCATAAACCATTAACGTATTTGATGGATGGATATGGTAGAGGTAATGGAAATTTGTCTGCCAGATTGGTAAGATTATTGGCTAAGCTTCAGGAATACACATTTACCATAAGTCATATTCCAGGTAAGAATAATGTAAGAGGTGACTGTTTGTCGAGGTTACCATTGAATAATCCTGAACCAAGAGTGGATGAAAACACGGAATGGGTTGTTTCGTGCATAAAAGATTTTGAAAATGATTTAAAAGTGGGAAATACAGCAGAGTGGTTGGAATATATTGACAACGATCCAGTGTTGACAAAAGTTAAGACCTATATTGTAACCAATTGGCCACCAATCAGGAATCTGTCTTCAGATCTCAAGACATATTTTCAGGTAGCAAGTGAACTATGTATTGATAGTGGTTTTGTATTAAGGGGTGATGCATTAGTGCCGCCATCAAAAATAAGAAAGAAGTTGATTGAACAGGCACACAAATGCCATTTGGGATCTACCATGACAAAAAAATTATTGAAGGAGCATTATTGGTGGCCGGGGTTAGATGCTGATGTCAACATGTTTGTGGATAATTGTGCAATTTGCCTTAAATCAGACAAACATTGGAAGACGCGGGTACAAGAAATGCAATTAGTACAAATACCTAATGCACCATGGATAAAAGTGGCTATTGATTTTGCCGGTCCATTACATGTATTAGAAAATGTTTGCAAATTTTTAATTGTTTTGAGCGATTATTATAGCAAATGGATTTATTTCAAATTTGTGTCTAAAATTGATTCTGAAGAGGTGGTTAAATTCTTGGAATCTTGTTTTGCAATAGAAGGTTTACCAAAAATATTGGTATCAGACAATGGTAAACAATTGGTTTCAGAAAGAATGGTGAAGTTTTTTAAACAAAATGAGATTTTGCAAGAAAAAACACCAAATTATTCACCAAAATCAAACGGTCAGGTGGAAAGGGTGAATCGATTCTTGAAGGAAAGTATACAGATGGCATTGGCAGCTGGTTACCCAGTACAGGAGTTCGTTAGAGAAAGAGTCAAAGCATACAATGCCACAACTAATAGTGTTACGGGATATTCACCATTTTTTCTTATGAGAGGCAGACAGTGTATTACATCTATTTCACCAAACTTCGGTTTGCAAAAGGATGGAGATTTGAAGAGAATCGAGGTGAAAGATTCTGAGCTTAAGGTAAAGGATAAGATTGTAAGCCAACAACTAAAGTCCAAGGTGTACCATGATAAAGTTCACAGAGCTATTGTAAAGGACATTGTCATTGGTGACTGGGTTTTGCTCAAGAAACCATTTGTGAAATATAAAGGAGAGTCAAAATTTTATGAGCCTCAAGAAGTAGTAGACGTGTCAAATAGTGCAGTGCTATTGCAAAATTTTGGATGGCGACACAAGTCAGATATAATTAAAATTAAAGACATGCAAAAAGATCTAATTAACAAAGAAGGAGGATGGGCTGCGGATAAAGATCAAAGTAGCGATTGGTATGATTTTGGAGAAAAGGAGAAAGAGTTAAGATCAAATCAATGGAGGAAGGAAGAGCATGATGATTCGCTCAGTGAGAGTGATGTCACCCGCACTTTGATGCATCCAAGGTCGGAAGTTGCATCTGAGGACGTTAGATGTGAAGCATCGCAAAGTGGAACACAGTCAATGAGTGATGTGAATGTTAAAGATCAGAGCACCAGCAAGATGTCAACTTGTGAGGCATCGAGTATTAGTCAAGAGGTGTACACTAGCACATCATCTGGAAGAATTTCGCGCTTTCCAAATATATACAAAGACTTTATTGTGTATTGAAGCATTGGTGTTCAGAATGTAAAAGAAAGGTTCTTATTCGTAACTAGTTTGATATGTAAATTGTTTATGAAAGGGAGATGTTGTATCCCGCATATGTTATCAGTAAAGAACCAATCAGATTACTCTAAGGTCACTGTAATCTGATTGGTTAAACATGTTCACGTCAGGTTGGAATGTGGGGGTGGTATTTATTCTGCGTCATGGTCTGGGCGGGCACCTTTTCCCCTGCGGCAAGCGTTCTTGCCAGATCCTTTGGTTCGTGTCACGATTTCCCTTCAGCTGTTTTTAATAAATAATTAATATATAAACAAGCTGTTTGGTGCAAGAAGTCTTCCTTCGGCGTCACACTACACCAGTTTATTTCAATCAAGATGGCTGCTGACAGGCTGCTCCTGTTGAAATATAACAGGAAGATATTTGAGATCACACTTGAAACATGTCCTAATTTTTCTTTCTACAGCACTAACCATAATTACGATGACAAAATGAACCCCATCATTTTGTTCCTTTTTAAATTAAATGTTTTAAGTGTTACCAGTTTATTCCGATCAAGATGGCTTCAGGTGTGCCATACTTTTGTCATAAGTAATGCTGTTAGCGCTCTAGTTGTTCTTTAGAACACTCTGGGAAGTTGCAGTAGAACACAAAGGAATCAACTGACAGTCTCTGCCCTTGTTGGATGTACATGATTTACTAAGAATGACAGACATCATTCATTTTAACATGATAATGTGAATTTACAGAAAATATGCTCTCATTTTAGCTTCAGTTTTCTCTCAAACATGATTCATGATATCCCAGCAGAAAGTTTTTCACAGGGTAAAATCACCTTAGAACACTCCACAATTCCTGAAATTAGTATGGTACCATCAACAAATGAATTCTAATGTAACTAAAGTCTGTTATCACCCTTTATAGTTCTCCTTTTGGTAGCCCTCAAAATGTTCGATTCACTACAATGCATTTCAATGGGGTACTATCATGTATATTGGTCCCAAGATGGCTACCAGCAATTCCAGGATGAAGTGCTGACAGCCAATCAGATCTCATGATGAGATGTGTCGTTAGGCACCGCCCAGATATTGAAACTTTTTCTTTTTATAATTTCTCATGAACCACTGAACGGATTTATAACATTTAACAAAAAGGGATCTTTCTGAACCAAGGGCTACCTTTTCGCCGAATTGGGTGTAATTCCGTTCAGCAGTTCGGGCTGTAGTCGTGTCTAAAGTTTCCTATGGGAATTAACATGGAGAAAACACGTTTTTTCTCGGCCCCCGCTTGCCAAATCACCCCCAAATCTTTTAAGATAGGAGCCGACCGGAGCGTCCCACGAGTTTTCAAAATTTAGCGAAGATTCGTCAAACGACGACAAAGTTATTGGGAAAAGAATGTTACGATTTTCCTATGGATAATAGGTCCTAACTATAACTAATAAGGTAATGCATATATATATATTCACTGAAAAAAACATAGGTTTTAGGGGTGTTATAGTTAGCTGGACATTTCACGAGTACAAAACCATTGAAATTCCTCTGTTATAGTTAGTTCAGCTAACTATAACTCGTGCGCCCGCTATCCACTGCTGATGATGTCACATATTACATCTACTAGATGATGTCATCAGTGATGTCATCAGTGATGTCATTTGAGATGTCATCAGTGATGTCATTGATCCAGCGCGGAGTGCTAAAATCCCTCCCTACTGTCACGGACTATAAGATCTCACACACGCACACTATCCATACATTCGCTGGTGGGGCCCATAACACCAACACACACTTACCCTTAGTCCTTGCAAGAGGCGATTATCCTTCCAAGTGCTGGATAATGAGGAAGGAAGATACCACTTTACCCTAATGAGCACTAAACCTACAAACCCTTCTCATACACATTAGGCCCTAGATTCCACATTTGGTAGTACGCTCATAACCGGGACGGATCTGTTAGTTGCGGTTTTAAGTGAAATTCTAATACTCTAATTAACCTTTTCATTAACACATTTCAATTAATAAACAACTCAACTCATTTCTGTAGATGTTCAAATCCGAATTTACATTAATATTGCAGATTAAATCATTCATTTGATCAAGTTGCCATTCATATTTACCTATTCTGGCTAAAGTCGTACTCTATGTAAAATTTTGCAGTCTCGCAAATCTATGCCCATCAATTTTAGCAAATCCAGTTCATCAGGGGTTTGGGCATTAATTCTGTCCGTCAAAGATTCAGGCTAACAGCTGTCCTGCAGTGTCACCGTCCTCTCCGTCAGCATATCATCAGGAAATCAAAGGAGCGACCGTCGATCTAATTACCTCTCTATTCTACCATAATTTATAGTAAAAAAGATGATAACAAGTAACAAAATTTGGGCATCCGAGTTCGCTGATTGGACAATCAGGGATCATCCTTTTGGGTTCTCACAGAAGTGTCTTTTGGGTTATGACCCTTGCCAGTTCTGGTTCACACAACAGTCTTTGTTCATATAAATTTGGCTGACTTCTCAGGCTGTCCTTGGAAGGTACATGTTCATCTGGCCGCACTGAGAGCCGCACTGGATGCGCGACTCCTAATTTTACCGTAAAAAAAACAAATAGCGCCTTTCACTAATTTTTATTATCCCGGGGATCCCATCCCCGGGGCTTATAAAAAGCATTGGGGACCGTGGGGGGAGCCCCAACGCCCCCACGGTCCCAGCCGGCTTCCCGCATCCTTTGTGAGCCGGCATTGCTTTTCCACATGGGGAGCTGCTCACATGCAGCTCCCCGTGTGGAAAAGCAATATGGTTTGGATTTTGAAAGAAAGAGCAGGTTTCCCTGCTCTCTCTTTCAAAATCCAAACCAAGTTTGCTATGGGAGGGCGGAAGACTCCCGCCCTCTCATAGCAAACAACAGTGTCCTAGGGTGGGCACCCCAGTACACTGCAGGAGCTGGCCCTGGGGGGTGGCGGTCCCCAGGGCCCTCGAGGGCTCCAGGAGGGAGGCCAAGCAGCCCCCCTCCCTCAATACATAAAGCCCGGGGGGGTGGTGGTCCCCGGGGCTTGGGGGGCCGTTGAGCCCCCCACAAATTATACTGGGAGGGGCTTTCGAGCCCCTCCCAATTTGTTTTGTGGCCCGGGGGGGTGGCGGTCCTCAGGGTTGGGGGGCCCCTCTGGGCCCCCTTTAAATTTAATAATTTTGCCCCCGGGATTTGGCCTCCCCCAGGGTTAATTATAAAAAAAGCTCTGTTTTATTATTATTTTTTTTTACAGCAGGATCCGCGCACCCTGCACGCACTTTGCAGTTTAAAAAATAATAATTGGGGGGCCCTGGGAGTCCTTCTGGGACCCCCTAAGCAGGTCGGGATGGTGCGCTCAGGGTGCGCGGACCCAGCACGGCCATAGAGATATATGTACTTCTAACTGTAATTTTCTCAGGAACTACTGAACAGATTGACACCATTTAAGCAAAAGGCACAAGTCTGAACTGAGGACTACCTCTGTGCCAAATGTGGTGCAATTCCGTTATGTATATATATATTATCTACTGGCGGTCGCCAGTACATAGTTATAGTTAGGACCTATTTTCCATAGGAAATCCGCAACATTCTATTGGGAATATCTTTGGCGCCGATTGACGAATCTTCGCGAAATTCTCCAAACATTTGGCCAGCTCCGCTCCGCTCCTACCCTGAAAGTTTTGTGGTGATCCGTGAAGCGGGGGCCGAGATAAAAGGGAGGTCCCAAAACGCGTTTTCCCCATGCAATTTCCCATAGGATCTGTTGTCGCAGCTACAGCTCGAACTGCTGAACGGAATGACACCAAATTTGGCAAAGAGGTAGTCCTCAGTTCGGACTCGTGCCTTTTGCATATTTGGTGTGAATCTGTTCAATAGTTCCTGAGAAAATGAGGGTAAAAAAGTTAGTGATATCTATGGCCGCGGAGGATCCGCGGACCGTACCGCACCGTAAGCGCACCCTCCCCGAATGGAGCGCGCACCCTCCCGATCGCGCGCTGAATGCTAATTGGCTGTCGAGCGTCTATCTACATTCGAAACCAGGAACTGTTGGCGGCCATTTTCTGCCTCGGTAGAAGCGAGGCTTAAGATGGAAGGGGAATAAGTGTGTAAAAGATATAAAGGGGGCAGAGTGGAAATACTCTGACCCTCTAGATCTGCTTAGGGGGTCCCAGAAGGACCCTCTGTGGCCCCCCTTTTTTTTTTAAAAAAAAGCGGCGAAATGCGCGCATGGTGTGCGCATCCTATCGCGTTGGATGCACGGATTCTCTCGCGGTGGGTGCGCGGATCCACGGCAACGTTTTTTGAAAAACGACAAGAAATCATTGGTTGTATAACAACTTTCTACACTGAAAGGTAGGGTGTATATTTTTGTTTTTTAAAGGTATGATTGTTATTGGTTAACAAAAACAGATTGTAAGGAACATTATATATGATAAGCTGATATGTTGAAAAGTCAAGCACATTTCCTGTCTTGTGTAGGAACATTGTGTGCTGAACTTGTGACCTGTGAGCTCAGTGCAGTGTTCCATGACCTGTTTCTATGGTAACAGGCAGAAGGCAGATTGGGGGAAGGGTTGAAATGTATTTCAGTTGGAAAGAGTTGAAATGTTTAACCAATAGAAATGTGTGTTTGCTTTTGAGTTTATGTGCGAAGGATTGTGATTTGATGTTTACATGTATATGTGTGGAAAATGAAAGGGAAACTTTTCCATTCTTTGTTTTTGCTGAGAGGTGCACAGTGCAGTGATTCTGTAAAAGAAAATATGGTGAGTGATTGATATACTCCTTAATCTACAAAAGAACTTGAAAGATGAGTTATTTAATTGTGAGGGGATGTATGTAGACTATTTTGATTTTAATCAGACTAATGTATTTTTCCTGCTAAAGTGTAGGGAGTACTTTTTTCTCTACAATGTGTGTGCATGTAGAAACCATTCTGTGATAGGCATTTGTGTTTTTCATGTGTTTGTAGACAGATAACTGTGCAGATTTTTATATTTTGGTAGAATTAGAAACCAGTCATTGTTTATGAATTTGTGAAATGAGTTATGTTATGTTTCTATACTAAAATGTAGTACTACTTCTAGATGTGTTTTGATATAGTGCAAGGGATAGTGTTGTTTGTCTAGAATCACACAGTGAGTCTGTGTGCATTTGGGAACCACTGTGAGAGAAGCATTTGGTAATATCGTGTATTTGCTGACAGATAACTGTTTTAAAACCAGTCAGGTTGTCAGGTTTTAGTAGCATTAGAGGACAGTTATGGCTTATGCTTTCATTAAATGAGTGAGGCATTGACAGTAAATTGCAGTCATGAAATATGTAGATTGTGTGCAGTTCCCTTACCACTTGCACTGTAGTGAATGAGTTTTGGTAAGCTCATAGGGATAGTGGTGCTTGTCTAGAATCACACTGTGAGTTAGTGTGTATTTGGGATCAGTGTGAGAGAATCATTTGGTAACATCATGTATTTGCTGACAGATAACTGTTTTAAAATCTGTCATGTTGTGAAGTTGTAGTAGCATTAAAATCCAGTCTTTGCTTATGCGTTGATTAAATGAGTCATGCTTTGACACTGATGTGCTGTACTTAAGTATGTAGATTGTGTGCAGTACCATTAACTCTACCAGACTAGTGAATGAGTTTTGGTAAACTCCTAGGATAGTGTTGCTTGTCTAAAATCACACTGTGAGTCTGTGTGCATTTGGGTAAGGATTGTGAGAGAAGCATTTTGTAACATCGTGTATTTGCTGACAGATAACTGTTTTAAAACCGGTCATGCTGTGAAGTTTTAGTAGCATTAGAAGCCAGTCTTTGCTTATGCTTTGATTAAATGAGTCAGGCTTTGACACAAAAGTGCAGTCCTGAAATATGAAGATTGTGTGCAGTTCGCTTACCACTTCCACAGTAGTGAATGATTTTTGGTAAACTCCTAGGTATAGTGGTTTCTGTCTAGAATTACACTGTGAGTCTGTGTGCATTTGAGAACCACTGTGAGAGAAGCATTTGGTAACATTGTGTATTTGCTGACAGATAACTAATTTAAATCCTCTCATGTTGTCAAGTTTTAGTAACATTAGAAGCTAGTCTTCGCTTATGCATTGATAAAATGAGTCAGTGTTTGACACTAAGGTGCAGTACCATGTACTATTCTGTTCACTGTGGCAGAACTGAAAATTTAAAAGTTTTACCTAAGCACTGTCCTAGAAGTAGTCTGATTATTTAGTCAGTTTCTAAGTACCAAATAGATTGCTTCAAATAAAAGTGTTCTGACATACTATACACTTGTCTTTTACCCCTTCAATTCCCTAGTCAGTATCCATACACTTCCAGGAAACATCCTGTCACTTCCTTTGCAGTCCTCTAGAGACCCATTCAACAGCATGTACTAATCCATTGACTGTGCCAAAACACTTATAAATTCACCTAGACACTCTCTTTCCAGTACTCTAATGATTCAGTCACTGCCTAAGTATTCATGCACTGAGCCAGGTCTTAGCACATGGACTACGTCAAACCCATATCCACTATGCATGCAGTCCTCTAACCACCTACACACTTGTCTTTCACACCTTCAATTCCCCAGTCAGTATCCGTTCACTTCCAGCAAACACCCTGTCACTGCCGTTGCACTCCTCTAGTGACCCATTCAGCATCATGTACTAATCCATTCACAGCGCCAAACCCTAATAAATTCACCCAGGCACTCTCCTTGCAGTACTCTAATCATTCAGTCAGTACCCAAGTACTCATCCAGTGACCCAGGCCTTAGTATATGGACTGCTTCAACCCCTTATCCTCTATGTATGCAGTCCTCTAACTACCTACACAATTGTCTTTCACACCTTCAATTCCCTAGTCAGTATCCATACACTTCCAGGAAATACCCTGTCACTCTCTTTGCAGTTCTCTAGTGACCCATTCAGCACCATGTACTAATCCATTCACTGTGCTAAAACCCAAACACTTATAAATTCACCAAGATACTATCTTTGCAGTACTCTAATCATTCAGTCAGTGCCTAAGTATTCATACACTGAGCCAGGCCTTAGCACATGGACTGCTTCAAACCCCTATGCACTATGCATGCAGTCTTCTAACCACCTAGACACTTGTCTTTCACACTTTCAATTTCCTAGTCAGTATCCATACAGTCCAGCACTTGTCACTGCCTTTGCACTCCTCTAGTGACCCATTCAGTACCAAGTACTAATCTATTCCCTGTGTGAAAAGCCTAGCACTTATAAATTCACCTAGGCACTCTCCTTGCTGTACATTAATCATTCAGTCAGTACCCAAGTAGTCATGCAGTGAGCCAGGCCTTAGCACATGGACTGCTTTAAATGCCTATGCAGTATGCATGCAGTCCTCTAATCACCTACACAGTTGTGTTTCACACCTTCTATTCCCTAGTTAGTATTCATACTCTTCTAGCAAACACCCTGTGAGTCACCCAGTGTGTCTCCTTATAGTACTGTAATCATTTAGTCAGTTAGCATGTAGTCTTTTAGTGAGGTAGGCTTTAGGGCATGAACTGCCTCAAAGTAGTATGCACTATGCATGTAGTGTTTTAATGACCGTCACACTTGTGGTTCAGGGCTATAGTTTCATAGTCAGTTTTTATATAAAATGTGTTTGTACAGTAATGGAATAGTATAAATTTGAAAGTTATTAATATACATTTATTTGTGATTCTTTTTTACAGGTACAGAACAGGAGTGTTTCTCCTCTGTTTGCACTCTTCTCGTGCAAGATTGTTTGGATGAAGGGTCCTTAGGTGTTTCATCATACTTGCTGTGCCGCACGAGTATTTTTTCTTAGGATCTCCTCGTAACAGAACTCTTTGGCAAATCTTGCGAGTGACGAAGGTGGCATTGGTCTTTGTTTGCTCCTTGGAAAAAGTAAAAAATTTCCTCACCACTGAAGAAAAACGTTGTTGGTGTGGTGCCTTCTGCAAAACATTTTCTTCAGATTCGGTAAATATTTTAAAGCGGCAACATTTACAGTTTTTGTAAGTTAAACTTATAAAATTTTGTTAGCTGTATGCATTTTATATATCTGTGATTTGTTTCTTGTGGTATTTTGTTGAGAATACCATGTTGTTTTTTTTAAAAAAAAATCCTTCCTATTTTCCAGGTCTGTCGTCGACATCCATTGTCCCAACAGTAGTGTTCCGCCTTGTTGTCTTTTATTATTGTTGTTACATTTTGTTTATTAGTTTATTGTTCATATATATGTTAATAAAAAAATAAAGTTTGATAATAGTTTTTTGTTTATATATTTATTATTATAAAAAATAAAGTTTGAAAAAAAATGAATAACGTTTTTTTGGTTGTTCTCTTAACTGCTGTGTGACTCTTTCTTGTTCTTATTACTGTTATTTGATGGAGTCCACCATGGTGTTAAATTTTGGGGCACTTATCGCTGGAATACTGGTGATATCTGCAGTTTGCACCAACTTCTGAATAGTGTGTTAGATTTATCTCAACTTTACTTCCGTTAAAGTGCTGATAATGAAATGGAGAGTAGCCGTTCCCGTGCAAAAAGACACGAGGTGCACCTTTCTGATTTATTCTAAATACTAAAATCCTGTATTGAATTGCACTGAGGTATTGGCTGCACTTACAGTGTACACACAAAATCTATTAAGAAATCTCATTGTATTTATATTGATTGGGAATAGTGCGTCAGGTGCTGGATCTTGATGAGATACACTGCTCAGTTCGTATATTGTTCTGCACACAAAAAAAATCACATCACAACTTTCACACCAATTGCAATCCGAAACAAATTCCGGCGATAAGACACGTTAGCACTAGGGATTTTACACCTGCTTTCTGCTGGTGTTAAGCAGGACAACTACCTGCACCATGAAAGGGAACACAGCCAAGAGCCACACCAGAACACCCACAGGTACCATAGAGTCAATGAGCATGATACAGGGATACCCATGAGGGCCAGAAGACTCATCTCAACAACTCCAGGACCGCCAATGCCCCCCAAACCCACATCTTAGTAAATGTGTCCCTGTGGTCATTGTCTTAGCATGATAGGCACGAGCCCTGCAACATCACAGTGTGCTGTCACCTCAGTGTTGGCAGTGAGCCTGGATGTGTAGCTACGCACGCATCCTCCTGCATGCACAACTGGCGTGTGCTGGTCTGGGGTTCACAGGTTAGTGCAGGGGTGTGCCTATCCGGCAAGGGGAACGGGGTGTCTCGGACATGTCCGTGTACAGGAAGTGCGGTAATTGTGTCTCTGTGTTCTGGTGTGGCCTGCTACAAGAGCCACAGCAGTTGATGTTGTAAACTGGCATGCACCACCTCCAAACGGTACTGTGATGTTGTGGTTGGAATGTAGCAGGACATGCGCAAATAGGCATTACAATGGTGTGCCGTACGAGTGCATGAGATACAACAGCGCACCGTACAAAAGTGTGGGGCTCATGGGAGGGAGGTGCAGCCGTTTGGCAACATAACACACAGCGAACTCGACCATGTGCCACATGCTGGGCATCTCATCCATTATGACCACGGTCGCAGACATCCCACAACACCAACGACTGGCCTTTGTACACATCCTGTATGAATGCAGCGTGGTTTTCACTTCTATGCTCGTTCAGTGGTGTGATGTTGGCGGGTTGTGTGACTTGTGCTGCTTGTTGGTGTGTTTCATTTTGGCCATTGTTAGTCTATATGTGTGTTGTACTTAATTGTGCATATGTGCCATTCTGCCCATCTCCCCCCCTCCCCTCACTCCCTGCTTCTTCCTCTTCCTAGTGCTGTTGTGTCTATAATTTTGTTGCTGCACACATAAATACATGTAAAGAATAAATTAGAATAGTTCCTTGATTCTTTTAGGTTTCAAAACTTCTCTATTGGTTTCTTTTTAATTTTCCATATGAACCGTTGTTTTAATATTCAACAACACATAGAAGTCAGAAGTGCAATGTATTCTATCAACACACTTTCTAGAACATTCTACAACACATGCAGGTTAAAAGTTCATAAATTTTTTAAAACTTAACGATATTTTTTTGTAGCATTTTCTTGAATATTTAACGACACGTGCAGGTTAAAAGTTGACGATTGTTTTAAGTTCGAACAGTGCCTTCCAAATGCAAGTAGCAGGTGTGGTTGATCTGAGCAAATTTCATCCTTTGATATGTACTCCACGTTGAAACTGCTTTTTCTTAACCAATCACAAAGATGCTTTTCCACAAAACTAATGTGCACCCTACTTTTAAAAAAGAATGCCTTTCATGATATCTTCAGAGATAAGTTATAGACAGGAATTAGCATTTAAAAAACCTTTGAAATTCACTGAAAAAACCATAGGTTTCATGCACGTTATAGTTAGGAATTGGCATTTAAAAAACCTTTGAAATTCACTGAAAAAACCAAAGCTTTCAGGGGTGTTATAGTTAGGAATTGGCATTTAAAAAACCTTAGAAATTCACTGAAAAAACCATAGGTTTCAGGGGCGTTATAGTTAGCTGGACATTTCCCTTGTACAAAACCCTAGAAATTCCCCTGTTATAGTTAGTTCAGCTAACTATAACTCGCGCCCCCGCAATGCACTGCTGATGACGTCACATATTACATCACTCATGACATGGTCAGTGACATCACTGATGACATCACTGATGACATCTCAAATGACATCACTGATGACGCCATCTATGTGAAAAATTAGTACACCTTCTCACACCCTAATATAACTTTTGATACACCAACTCAAAATTTCAGACGGCCATTTTGAAGACCATAGATACTCCAATACCAATAACTACATACCCACTCATTGACTCTTAGGTCTACATGCACCTCCACTCACTCACCTGTACAGTCACTCATACTTACAGCCACTCCGTACAAGACTATTATATGCATTTATACAGATATATAGACACTCACACACTGCCAATCATCCATTGAGGTACTGACACACCTAGTCAGTTGTGCAAATAATTAAACACAGTCCAATTGACTCACTTATACAGTTAAACACACTCAAGTTCACTTACTCATAAAAATACTAAAACATTTTGACACTCTTATTCAATTACTAGTACAAGCACACACTCATCCATACAGCCAGTCCCGCAATCACACACTCTCACATATAGATAGTTATTTACTCTTATACACATATACACTGTGTTTCACATATGTAGTTACTGTCACATGTACAACTGAAATATACATTCAATCACTAACACACCCTTACATACACTCACCCAACCATACAGTCCATCACAGTTGCACTCTTAAAACCATGCACCCATAGAATCACCCACTCACATATCTATGCACAGAGTCACACACACCCCACCCACACATACACTCAGGCCCCCATACAGATACTCAGACAACCAATCAATAACCCATAGAGACACTCACATTGCTATTCACAAAACCATGCAGCCGTTTATACACCAACAGATAGACAGATACAGACATTCACACAGTTTAGTCACTAGTCTGCAGTAAGATACATTTAATGACTCACTTATAGAGACAGTTACGCACCTAGAAAATCACCCATTCACACACTTGTACACCCACTTATTCTTCAACAGGCCTTTACCTATACATATTTAAACTGTTCAGAAACACATACTCAATGGATGACGTCATCAGTGATGTCATCAGTGATGTCATTTGAGATGTCATCTGTGATGTCATCAGTGATGTCACTGACCATGTAATGAGTGATGTAATATGTGACGTCATCAGCAGTGCATTGCGGGGGCGCGAGTTATAGTTAGCTGAACTAACTATAACAGGGGAATTTCTAGGGTTTTGTACGAGGGAAAGGTCCAGCTAACTATAATGCCCCTGAAACCTATGGTTTTTTCAGTGAATTTCTAAGGTTTTTTAAATGCCAATTCCTAACTATAACGCCCCTGAAACCTTTGGTTTTTTCAGTGAATATATATATATTACCTACTGGCGGTCGCCAGTAGGTAGTTATAGTTAGGACCCTGTTTCCATAGGAAATCCGCAACATTCTATTTTGAATAACTTTGGCGCCGGTCGACGAATCCTCGCGAATTTCTCAAAATAGGTGGGGCGCTACGCTCCGCTCCTACCCTGAAAGTCTCGGGGGGATTCGTCAAGCGGGGGCTGAGATAAAAGGGGGGTCCCAAAACGCGTTTTTCCCATGCATTTTTCCATAGGACCTTTAGACAGGGCTACAGCCCGAACGGCTGAACAGAATTACTAGAAATTTGGCAGAGAGGTAGTCCTCAGGTCAAGGAAGTGCCTTTTGTAGGTTTGGTGTAAATCTGTTCAGTAGATTCTGAGAAAATAGCTTTTAAATCAATATATATATCTGAGCCAGCTTACGGTACGCTTACGGTACGCTTACCGTACGCGTACGGTGGCGTGCGCGAGCGCGATTCTGATTGGCTCTTAGATCTTAGTAAACATTCGAATCGGCCGAAACCAGGAAGCGGCGGCCGCCATTTCGTGTGTTTCACTCAGAAAAAAAAGAGTGATAACAAGAAAAGGGGGCAAGGAGGAGAGTTACAGACCCCCTTACATTTGTGAGGGGGTCAAAGAAGGACAGAAAAGTACAAAGAAAACATTTATTGATTTTTAAAAAAATCACGGGGTACGCGTACGGTAAGCGTACGGTAACAAAAAAAAAAATAAAAGAAATGAAATTCAGATTTAAGTGTTTAGTTATTAGGGGGCTCTAAAAAGAGCCGTTGTGTTTATAAAGTTTTTTTTTAGTGGTACCTACAAGTAAGTACCGATGCAGAGTCTAAGGTTCAAGAGGAAGACTCTGTTTCCTTCATCATTGAAGTGCACACCATCTCCTCTATAAATGTCTTGCATGTCGTAACGCAAGTTGTTGTGGTAAATGGAACCCATACCATAGTCACGGAGGAAAGCAGAAACAGATTTGTTGACGTGCTTTCTTGCTTTGTCAATCTGCGGACAGAAATGATTGGACCAGTTCCATTTTTGCCTTTGGCATATGTTGGAAAACACAAAGGCAGTTTTAGGGAAAAGTGAAAACAGTTGTGCAAAGGTGTCCTTCATAAGCATTTCCAGACCTACCCCAGTCAAAGTGCCTAGGTCATTGCCACCACAGTGCACTATTATGAGGTCAGGGTGTTGGATTTGCATGAAGGATTTCACCAATGGCATCAACTGGTGCCACTTTAACCCTCTCTGACCAATCCATTTAATGTCTACATTTGGCAAAGCAAGGTCTCTCACCATACCTGTTTTCTCTGCATACTTTTCACTCCAGAAGACATAGCTGTGCCCTACAATCCACACTGTGAACATCTTCAAAGGAGATCTGGATGCACTCAGGAGGTGTAATTCAGTAGAATAGTAAAAAGAAATGAAAGACAGTTTGGAAATGGAGGCATACATATTTTTTTATAAAAAAAAAACAACTGATTGGCTGTTTCATACCATTCTACACTAAAAACTAGGCTGTATGTGTAAATTTATAGAAGCATGTTTTGTATTGGTACAGAAAAATGTGTTACCAAAGAACAGTACTATGGATTTGCTGTAAGGTTTGAAAAGTCAAACACTCTTGCTCTGTGGAATTGAAACATTGTTTGGCGAACTTCTGACCTAACTCCACACAGCAGTGTTCCATGAGCTGTTGCTATGGTAGCAGGCAGAAGTCAAGTTGGGGGAAGGGTACTAGGCAGAAGTCAAGTTGGGGGAAGGGTACTTTTGGAAAAGGGTTGGTTTTCAACCAATAGAAATGTGTGATTACATTTGAAAAAAAGGGGGAAGCACTGAGATTTGAAACTTACATGTATATGTGTGGAAAAATAGAGGGAAACTTTGCCATTATCTGGTTCTGCTGAGAGGAGAGAGGTGTAGAGAACAGAGATCCTGGCTCTGATAATCTGCTGTTTGAGTGCCACATTTCTTTCACAACTAAGATGTATATGGTAAATTAAGAAATGAATAATAGAAATGTAATTCTTTTTGTTGAAGTTGCGTTTATTATTTTCTGTTTTGGGAGAAATTTAAATGTGAGGAACATGTAAAATAATATGGACTATGTTTTCACGATAAATTAAGGTGTATTGGTATAAAAAAAGAATAGTTTAAGGGTTTGAGGTTGGACTCAGTAATGCAAATACATTCAGCATCACTAAGGCTGGTTGCCCTTGGTGGAATGTAGGCAGTCACCCAGGTTACACATGTTGGGAAATATAGGCAGAGATTTATTGTGTACAACTCTGGTAATTTTATATTTGCATTAGTAGGAAAAAGGGGGAGCGATTTTTTGGTGCAGAAGCAGACTCTTAGCACACACCCAGCTCCTTTCCATGTATAATCATGCACAGTATTTACAAGCGAGTGGGGTTTGAGGTTTCAGTCTGTAATGCAAATACATTCAGCATCACTAAGGCTGGTTGCCCTTGCTGGAGTGTAGGCAGTCACCCAGGATACACATGGTGGTGGCCTGAAAAAGCAGTTTGGGCATGGACTTTTTAAAAAATCTGAAAAGTGGATTCATAATGTGTCAGTCTGTAAAAGTGATTATCACTTGCCAAAAAAAAAGAGCAGTAAGTGTGCATTCAAATTGGCAAAGAAATTTCGTTTTGTGACTAATGTGAAAACATGACTCTGTGTGCAAATAGGAATTACAGGCAGAGATTTATTGCGTTTTGCTCTGGTGATTTCACAGTTGCATTAGATGGAAAAAGGGGGAGCGATTTTTTGGTGCAGAAGCAGACTCTTAGCACACACCCAGCTCCTTTCCATGTATAATCATGCACAGTATTTACAAGCGAGTGGGGTTTGAGGTTTCAGTCTGTAATGCAAATACATTCAGCATCACTAAGGCTGGTTGCCCTTGCTGGAGTGTAGGCAGTCACCCAGGATACGCATGGTGGTGGTCTGAAAAAGCAGTCTGGACATGGGCTTTTTAAAAAATCTGAAAAGTGGATTCATAATGTGTCAGTCTGTAAAAGTGATTATCACTTGCCAAAAAAAAAGAGCAGTAAGTGTGCATTCAAATTGGCAAAGAAATTTCGTTTTGTGACTAATGTGAAAACATGACTCTGTGTGCAAATAGGAATTACAGGCAGAGATTTATTGCGTTTTGCTCTGGTGATTTCACAGTTGCATTAGTAGGAAAAAGGGGGAGCGATTTTTTGGTGCAGAAGCAGACTCTTAGCACACACCCAGCTCCTTTCCATGTATAATCATGCACAGTATTTACAAGCGAGTGGGGTTTGAGGTTTCAGTCTGTAATGCAAATACATTCAGCATCACTAAGGCTGGTTGCCCTTGCTGGAGTGTAGGCAGTCACCCAGGATACACATGGTGGTGGTCTGAAAAAGCAGTCTGGACATGTGCTTTTAAAAAAATCTGAAAACTGGATTTATAATGTGTCAGTCTGTAAAAGTGATTATCACTTGCCAAAAAAAAGAGTAATAAGTGTGTTTTCAAATTGGCAAAGAAATTACGTTTTGTGACTATTGTGAAAAGAAATGTAGTAATATATTTAAATAAAATAAAGGAATTTTTTTTAGTTTTTTTCAGGTATTGCTGAAGAGCAGTGAACAAAATTTAAGATGCCTACAAAATCCAGAGTTCAAAAAACTCACAAAAAAAAACTATATTTGAAGACAACTGGAGGACCAAAGTTAGTAGAAGATGCTCATGTTGGGAAAAAGAAAAAATCTTCTGGTAAGCAGAAAAAACAATTTCTAAAAAATATATTCAAAAGAATGAAAAATGTACAAAATGTCTGTACTGGAAAGAATGTTTTGAAAAGAAAAGGACAGGAAAAAATTGAGAATTTAGTTAATGCATGTGAATTTGTGTCCAAGATGGCGGAGTGAGGACCTGAGCTGAGCAGCTCGCCCGGAGGCTTTCCCCCCTATTCTACTCTCTTCGGCGAAATGAAAATGACATTAATGACATTAATGATGCCAATGGTTGGCGTTTTGCGATGTGTATAAGGAATAAAAAGGCTTTCACTAGCTACGAGCAGGCTACGTGGCTCCCTGATGAAAAGAACCTAATCAGGCTTGCAGTCGGATACACTGATACAAGGACACAGCGTTGGAGGCAGAGGCGGAGGCAGAAGACGCCGACGATAACTTTCGCTAAGGCGAGGGTTACCCGGCTCCCCCGACAAACTCCAAAAGGATACTCAAATAGCCCGGGCGGTGGCTGGCTAAGTAATTGCACCCGCATTGCCTCCTTATTCATCTCTCTTACCTGGCAATTGAAGATGTCCCCGAAGAACCCACAGCGAGCAACACGGCATAACAAACAGCCGATAAGACCTGCGGCGTCCCAAACAGCAAATGCACGAACGAACGGAGCAGTAACAGCTGTGCTCCCTAACGCTCCAATCAACGACGACGAACCAGCGTCAAAGAATAACAGACGCTCTCCCATCGAGACAGGAAGGGTTGATACGGAGCCCTCACAGGGGAAAGGGAGTTCAAGCAAGCAAATATTGAAACCTTCGACCCTGCTCACTGATTTACTCCGAAAAGGGCCTGATGGAGGCTCAACCACCACACAGACAACGAGATCTCCGGTAAGAGGGGGCGGGGGAGCGCATTCAGGAGACAAGGCATGCAACTCCATACAGAATTTAGAGCTCATAATTCAGAAAGATGCCATCACTACTATTACGAGTAACGAGGAGGGGATAAATACCTACAATCTACAGGGGGTCAAACAACAAAAAAAGACAGAAGCCTCTATATGTATCACCCCCTTAGGACACCAAACGATTTCTACCGACTCCATAAGGGAACATATAGTGGCTGCCACAACGGGTTTTCTAGAAATCTCCTCCCCCGACACTGACTCAAACTTAACCCCGACACCGCTCTGCCCGGGGGTATACCCCGCCCTCTTGGATATACCATTTACTACGGAGCTTATTGACAGATCGAAAGGTCCCCTGCAAGACATAGGGATACTTGTGGCAGAAGCACTTGCACTAGCACCTGTTACTGAACCCATTAAACCTTGCAATGACTTGGAGCTAGATTCTCCTGCGGGCCTGGGCACCACTATTAGAACAGAAGATGAGACTAAATCTGAAGATGAGGTCGGTAAGAGCCAAACGGATGGCCACAACACGGATACAGATCTCAAGACAAAACCTCGAGCAGGAAGAGGCCGAAAACTCAAAAGTAAATTCCGCGCAAAAAAAGGACCTAAAAACACTATACCAAATCAATCTCTTACAAAAAGTGCCCAGAACTTAAAGGAGACGCACGTGGAAAAAAGCCCGCTAAGAAAGTGGATGGAAGCTAAAAGTATAGTTAAAAACATGACAAAAAGATTATCAGGGGCGAGTACGATCGAATCTACTGTCGCAATAGAAACCCTTTCTTCCCCAGATAACCCTGCTACATCGATAGCAGAAAATGATGTCTCGCTTAATTACTCACTAGATGGCTCCACTTCTCAAGAACCACTACTGACTCAAGTGTATGTGGGTGATCCTCCAACGGGTACAGATACAGCCCTGCAACCTATCGCTACTACAACCCTTACATCAACATATCACAATCCGCCCCCTCCTGCTCTATCTCAACTGCAAGTACTCTCTATTTATCTCAAACGGACCCCGCATGTATACCTAAAAAGAGACAAGACCAGGCGCTGGCTGATTCCTCCTCAGTAGATACTATTCTCCGGCTATTGAATGATCAACGAGCTGAAGCGAAAGAACACTACATTCAACTGAGGGAAGACAATAACAAAATGAGAAACTCGTTGGAAGAACTTGCAGTTAAACTGGGGGGGATATCTCAAGATATTGCAGGACTTCAAGAGCGAGTTGTAGAGATCGAAGAATCAAACACAAACATGACCATTGCTGTCGAGAAGCATGATACCCAACTGCAGTCATTGTGCTTAAAGATAGAAGACTTGGAGAATCGGCAAAGACGCTCTAATTTGAGACTCTTTGGGATACCAGAGGGCCGCGAGGGTGCCGACCCGAGGGCCTATCTGGTTGGATTATTGCAGAAAGCTTTTCCGGACCTTATAGACTGGGACTGGGATGCTCAAATTCAACGGGCGCATCGTCTCCCCCTGATTATGAGAAAGAGGGATAATCAATATCCACGCCCTTTTATAATTTGCTTTGGAAATTTTCTACTGCGCCAAGCGGTATGGCAGAGAGCAAGACCTAATGCCCCAATAACCTTAGGCGAGCTCTCTTTTTTTGTCCGGTCTGATCTCAGCAAAGAATCAATGAACAAACGATGGCAGCTCCGCAAAATGATCGATCCCATCAAATCTAGCGGAGGCCAGGCGTACTTGCAGGAGCCGGCCTGTCTCAAGGTTATAAAGAACGGCCGTACTTATTACTTCAATGATGTCAAGGAAGCGGAAGCATATATCTCTAGCTTCAACACAGGCACAGATAAGACTTAGCTTTGGCATATAAAATATAGATACTGACTTTTTACTTATGGGAGGTTGGAGCTGGGGGGCCCCTCTGGACGACCTGCTACACGCGCTGCCCTTCCAGCGGCAGCTTTAGTACTAGGGTGGTTCTTCCCCTGTTCGGGGTTGGAACCTGGGTGGATGGGGGAGGGGAGGGTGGGGGGTTTGGGGGGGGTTAAAATCACTAAAAAAATGTCTACAGGCTGATCGAATAAATTGCTTTTCGCACATATTAGCTCTAATCTCTCGTCACATATCTATAAGCAACAGGGAATGTATAAAGCCATTTGGTATTCCGGCTAAGCTCTTAATTACTTACAAATGTATGAGATAAAGCTTTTGGCCTGGAACGTAGCCGGGCTTAATCACAAAAATAAAAGGCTATTGATCGCAGCAGAATTAAAACTGCACAATCCTCATATCGCCCTTCTCTCAGAAACACACATTGTTGGGAAGGACAAAAAAATACTTAATCAACTAGGCTACGACACTGTGGTTTGCTCTACTTTTGAGCATCCCATAAGAGGGGTCGCGATTCTAAAGGATAAACGATTTAAAATCGAAATTTTACAGACCTTCCCTTGCAAAAATGGCAGATGGGCAGCTGCCCAGTTCAGCTATGAGAATCACAAATATGTACTATGTGTTGTGTATGGGTCCAATACAGATGAACCGATAATCTTTGATCTGCTGAGCACTAAACTCTTAGACTGGGAGGGAGAACTCATTATTATGGGTGATTTCAACTGCATCATGAACTATAAAATAGACACAACCAGCTCCGGCAGCTCTCAAAGGATGCATAAAACCAGGTCTTCTATTCTTGAAATATGCCGTATCCACAATGTTAAAGATGCTTGGCGGTACTTAAATCCAAATCTACCAGGATACACATATTACTCCGCACCCCATAAATCTTGTTCAAGATTGGATATGGCACTGGCTAGCGAAAATATATTAAAACTTAGCACCATGGATATATGCCCCCGGATTTCATCAGACCATAACGCAATAATTCTGACCATTACTACACCACATAGGCGGTCTTCGCCCAGACCATTCTCCTTCCCTAGGCATCTAGTCACAGACATGCAATATCTGACTCAGCTCAAATTACATCTGACGGAATTTTTGGAAATTAATACCAACACAGCTACATGTATCACGGTTTGGGATACTTGCAAGGCAAGCATCAGGGGCTTTACCCAAGCATACTTGATTAGACAAAACTCTGAACGCAAAAAATATAGCGCTCAGATTGTATCCGACATAACGACACAAGAAGAATTGTTGGCTTCCGCACTACGATCAAAATCTCCAACAATTACAGAAATAGCTCTCAAACTCACTTTACTCAAAAATAGTGCTAAAACTAAATTTATTCAAAAGAGCAGCGCAAATATTCATAAATATAAAATAACACAATATGAAGGTGGGGATAAAATTGGCAAAATCTTGGCCTATAAAGTTGCTGACGACAGAGCCCGAACACAGATTATCAACATTCGGGGCGGTGGCAACAAAATGTATAATCAACCGATGGATATAGTAGAACAATTCGCAGACTACTATAGAACCTTATATACTCCAGAAAACGCACCAAATTTAGAAATAATACGGGACTATCTGGACAAATATTCAACAAATTTGCCTACCGATTTAAGTATGGATCCACTCTCGGATGTCATTACCCAGGCAGAATTATGTCAAGCAAAAGACCTTCTACCGACAGGGAAATCAGCAGGGGAAGATACAATACCTTTGGAATTGTATAAAGCATGTTTAGGCGAACTGGCCCCCCTTCTACTGAAGGTAATGCAATATGTCGGACTTAACGGCAAAGCTCCGAAGTCATGGAACAAAGCAAAAATATTCTTCTTTTTTAAAAAAAAAAAACCAAAGGAGGAGAGAGGTTCATATCGACCTATATCTTTAATTAATACTGATGCAAAAATATTCGCAAAAATCCTGGCTTTAAGATTATCTCCTATTCTGCCCCAAATCATTAATCCCCAACAACACGGGTTTATATCTGGGAGGGACACAACCACACACGTGAACACGGCAATCCCAGCTTTCGACGTAGCAGAAACAGAATCCACCCCACTCGGAATGATCTTATTGGATGCCGAGAAGGCTTTTGACCGTGTGGGATGGGACTATCTTTGGTGTGTCCTCTCCAAAATGGGGTTTGGGGGGCAATTCTTACGAGGTATACAGGCTTTGTATGATAATCCTACGGCTTGCACTTGTTATGGGGGTTTGACCTCTATAGACTTCCCAATCTCACGTGGAACTCGTCAGGGCTGCCCTCTCTCTCCCCTTCTATTTGCGCTTACACTGGAACCATTTCTGTCCGCCCTTCAACTTCAAACACAAATCCTTCCTTTTAGATCAGGCACACTAGAATTAAAAATAACAGCATATGCCGATGACATCGCGGTCTAATCACAAGACATAGTGGAGGCACTCCAAGGTATTGTGTCTGAGGCTGGGAAATTCGGGACAGTTTCGGGATATAAGCTCAATATTCAAAAGACCCAAATTATAGCTAATTATATCCCAGCTGTAGCGGTCCCTGAGATTTGTAAAACCGCAACTTTCTTAGGAGTTAAACTAACGGCTAAACTCCAAGAAATTAATAACATAAATTATGATGAATTAATTAAATCTACCTCACTTACACTTAAAAAATGGCACAGACTTCCTTTGAATATAATCGGAAGAATTAACTTAATTAAAATGAAAGTTCTTCCGAAATTTGTATACCTATTTCGTTCTATCCCTCTAGCTCTAAACAACGCTTTTTTCAAACGATTAGATGGGGTACTCAGCAGCTTCATTTGGGGCTATAAAAAAGCCAGAAGGTCGCTGTGTCTGTTGAAAAATAATACGAATATTGGAGGACTTAATTTCCCTGATTTCAAGTTATATTTTTGGTCCACATTTGTTCTACGCATTCGTTCTTTATTAAACAGAGGAGGCGCACTTTTCTATCACTTTTTTATGTTAAAACAAGATTCAAATATGTTTCTATTACGTGCTAACGATCCCAACTACTTTAAAAGAGTCAAATTTAAGACTGCAAGAGATTTAAAAAAAATTTGGGATAACATACTAACCTTCTGCAAAACCACTTTCTTTCATCCTAAACTACCTCTATGGGGCAACCCTGGGCTTCCAGCGATTTTCTACGCACAAAATGATAACGACTGGGCAAGGCAGGGCATTGGAGTATTAGGGGACCTATATGGCACACAAGGGTTTCTAGACTTTAATGCCTTAAAATTGCTTTATGATCTTCCTGAAACTATGCGATATAAATACCGACAGATACATGACTATCTGATCAATAAAAAACATCTCACGGAGAATTCTGATAGCGATATATGGAACTATTTATATTCTACAGAAACTAAATCTGTAATAAGCAACACTTATAGCCTTCTTACTAGTTTTAAATCAAACGACTGCTCTAAATTAGCCGATAAATGGAGCAGGTTATTAGGCTCTAATATTACATCGAAGGAGATAGAACGATCTTTTTCAAATATTAACGAAAATGTACGATCCTCAAGTTTAAGGCTACAACAATTTAGAACGAGTTGTATGCTATATCACACTCCAAAAATTATATCTAGATGGTCCTCTAATAATTCTACCAACGAGCGCACAAAATGCCCCAAATGCTCCGCTCATGCAGTCGACTTGGATCATATGCTGTTTTTTTGTCCCACTTTTGTAGATTATTGGAGGGACATTCAGAAGGTTCTTGAAATCAAACATATTCAGCTGCCTTCATTCTCTGTCGCTTCGGTTTTACTAGACATATATCCTACTTTCTTCCCACAGCTCGCTCTGGCCTCAATCCTTATGTCCTGTGCAAAATTAACTCTGGCCAGAGCTTTGATTCGCCCCGACCCACCAACGGTGTGGGAGTGGTGGGCGCTTGTAACCGAGATTCACTCGATGGAGTTAGCATTAGCAAATCTTAGGGGGGCACGCTCTTTGATCAAACATAAAAAGAACTGGGGCACATTTATGGAATAGTGTGGATCTTCTCCTCTGTTTTTGATTGGTTCTTTCTTTTTTTCTTCTGTCTTTTGAATACATGTATTAATGTACTAATGAATGTTATATTCCTCAGCCTGTATTCAAATAAAAATTTCTAAAAAAAAAAGAGAATTTAGTTAATGCAAATATACCTTCTGCAACTGAAAAGATTTACATAAATAGAAAAACAGCGTTTAAAGAGATACGTAGAAAAATGTTTCAGAGAAGAGTTATGTCCAATTTGATAAAGGATGTGAAGAAATATAAGCAAAAGACTAAGTTTTATAAAAGAAAAAAAGAAATTGAAGCCATTGCAGCAAAGGCATTAGAATTAAAAAGGAAACTATTCATTTTAATTTTGAATAGGATGCGTGCATTAGACAAAATGGTTAATGTACTGAAATCACATAGCAAAAGGAAAAGAGTAGTGAACAGAACAAACTTTTGTAAAGTGTTTTTAGGAAAGTGGATGCATAGTTCAAGTAGTGAACCTTTTTTTAATGAAGAGAGCTATTTTCAAAGTAATAGTTTGCTGCATGCAGTTGACACCAGAGGTCGTGCTTACGAAGTAAAAAATGGTTGCATAATGGAGAAGGAGATAATGGTTCCAAGAGATGAGGTACAAGTGATGGCAGATGAGGCTATGGGGAGACGTCCTAAAGCCCCAGTGTACACTTGGAATTGTAGTAGTATTTGCACTGTGCGTCAGGAATCTATTGACAAATTTCGAGAGTTTCTAAGAGAATATAGTAAAAAAAGTATAAAACAGAAGATTAAGGTGCTTCAAAGTCTGGATCCATGCAGAGTGAGAGAGAATACTGGTTTGCAGGGTCATTCTCTGGCTTGTCTATCTAGAAAAGTGTGTAATAGTGTTTTCCATCATTTTAGGATGCTGGCTGTTCATCATACTGAAATGAGAAAGTTTGTGAGACGGTTGTATTTTGCCAAAAGTCCAGCAATAAAGTTAAATGAATTGAATAGGGCTCTGTTCCGAGGAACGGTATCAGATGTAGAGAAGGTTGTTGATGAAATTCAGTTTTGTTACTTTGGTCCTGAACAAAACAGTGCAGAGAAGGACACAGTAAATGAGGAAGAAGTGGAACAGAATGTAGAACCCTCTGTAAGTAACACATTTAATGATCACATAACAAAATTTGCAATAATCTCTAATGAAAGACCAAATTTTACTTGTATTTGTTGCCGCAGAACTCATTATAGAAAACAAACTAGGAATGTTGATCTCTACAGAAAGAGTGAAAATGAAGATAATTATAAGTGGAAGGATTTTGCCACATATATATTTCTTGAAAATTGTTTTGATTTGGGTGAAGATCAGCGTATTTGTAAATACTGTTACAACAAGTTAGAGGAAAATAGAATGCCGACCAGAGCTGTACATAATAATTTAGAATTGGATGCTATTCCTGCTGAACTTTCTGAATTAAATACATATGAGTCTATACTCATTCAATGTGTTCATCCGTTCCAGACCATAGTACGTATGGAGCCCAAAACTGGTAAATTACCTCCTTCAGATTTACTGAGAGGTTTAAAAGGTAGAGTGGTGTATTTGCCCTTGGATTTGAAAAAAAATATGGAAACTATTGATGCGGATACTTTGGAAACTGAACCATTAATTATTCTGGTTAATGGTGTACCTACAAAGAATAAGAAGATTTGGCAGGAGCTGGTAGATGTGCGGAAAGTACAAAGAGCAAATTTGTATTTGAAAAGGAATAACAAATGGTATGAATCAATTTATATAGAAGAAGAAGAAGAAGAAGATTTACAAGAAGACACAGAAACACCAACTGGACAAATTGAAAAAGTGGACAAGTCAAAGGAAGAAGAAATTTATGAACATTTTAGCATACATCCTCTTCATTCAAAAGAAGTTATGGGAGACAATATTGATCTCTTTCAGATGAAGAAAGCAAAAGGAACTCCCGTGAGTGTATGGGAGGAGAGCTTGGAAGCTCGATGTTTTCCCCAGCTGTTTCCTAAAGGAAAAGGAGGACGATACGATGAACGTCCGGAACAGATTCCAGCTTCTGAGTATCGGACTACAAGACTATATGCTGAAGATCCCAGATTTCGACAAAGTATTCCTTATTTGTTCCATATTTTATTTGAAAGCGACTTGTCTGCACTGTCTTATGCAGTAAATCACATTTTAAAAAGTGGAGTACATTTACAAAATGTGTCTGCTAAGGATTTTATGGAGAAAGTGCAGCACCGAGATGATCATTTGGAAACACAACTGATCAATCTGATGGCTTGTCAGCGTGGGACAAATGAATATTGGTACCGACGCCATGGTGAATTAAAATGCATGTTACGGAATTTAGGAACACCAACATGGTTCGTTACACTAAGCTGTGCCGAGTACGCTTGGGATGATTTACTGGATTTTCTACGAGAGGCAAATTCAAACATTAAAAACATCGAATACAAGACAGCAGGAGAACTGTGCTCATTGGATCCGGTTAATGTTTGCAGATATTTCAATCATAGATTTGAGGCTATGATGTCCTTCATCTGCAATAAAAAAAATCCACCTCTTGGAGAAGTAGTAGATTTCTTTTGGAGAAAAGAGTACCAGGCAAGAGGTGCTCCTCATATTCATATGCTGTTGTGGATCAAGGATGCCCCAAAGTTTGGAACAGATACTGATGAAGCAGTGTTATCTTACATTGAAGAATATGCAACATGTGCTATACCAAAAAGCACAGAAGAGAAAAAGTTAAAGGAGCAAGTTTTACGTTTCCAAAGTCATCGGTGTGGAAAATACTGTCGACGGAAATACAAGAGCAAAGATAAATACTACACTAAATGTCGATTTGGATTTCCTAGACCTGTTCTTTCAAATGGAAGAGTAAACAGTTTTATGTCAGCTGTGAGACATACTATCACAAGAAAATCACCTAAGAATACCTACAACCTTAAAAGAAAAGAAGAATCAAAAAATATAAATGACTACAACCCAGTGATTTTATCCATGTGGAACGCTAACATGGATATACAGTATGTAGCTGACAATTCCATTGCTGTTGCTCGATATGTAACGTCTTACATTACGAAATCAGAAAAAACAGAATTGAAGGAAATGTGGGAAGAGATTTCTCACGAGAAGACTGTCAGTAAGAAGCTGTACAGTTTCAGTTTGAAGATGTTATCGCATCGAGAAATTGGATCCTACGAATGTTCAGATAGGTTATCTTCTGCAAGTCTCTACTCGAAGTCAAGAAGAATAATTTGGGCAAGTTTAGGCCTTGCAGCAATGAGAAATCGGGTACTAAAATCTGTTGGAGAAATTGAATATTTGGCCGAGAATGACCCAGAAAGTACAGATATTTTGAAATCAAACATGTTGGACACATATTATCCCAAGAGAAGTCAACATCTGGAGAACATGTGTCTCTATGAAGTGCTGCAGAACTACATTTATTCACGGAAAGCCGCAGAAGACATCAACAATGGAAAATATAAAGTCATTGGTGAGGAAGGATGTTTGGTGAAGCAAACAAAAGGAAGTTTGATAAATCACAGGAAGCTGAGTTGCGACACTACTGACAAGAAGGAATTTTACTACTTGGCTCTTTTACAGTTGTTTAAACCATGGCGTACAGAGGATGAACTACTGGGAGAATTTCAAAGCTATGAAGATTCTTTTAATGCTTGCAAAGACAGCATACAATGCAGTACATTCTCAAGTTATCTGCAAATGTTAAATGAAGAAATTGAACAGGAAACTACAATTGCAGCAGAAATAGCTAGAGACAGTTCTCAGGACAGCCAAAGTTCAGAAACACTCAGTCAAGATCCCCTAGGACAACCAATCGTTGAAAATGAAGCATCAATAGCCATGAATGAAGTGGAAACGGCTATGAATCAAGCTCAAGAAGAATTTATAGACTTACAAAATTTGGAAAGACAACTGAACGAAGAGCAGCAACAAATTTATGAAGAGATCAGAAACAAAATTGATCACGGATTTCTACATGAAAAAAAAGAGTGCTCATGCACATCATTTCATCCAATCAGGATGTATGTAAGCGGACAAGCTGGAACTGGAAAAAGTTTCCTAATTAAAGTCATCAGAAGCTACCTACAGCAAAAAACGGATTCTACTTTGTCTTGTGTGGTTACTGCTCCAACTGGGTTAGCAGCATATAACATAAAAGGAATCACTTTACATCGTTTGCTAATGTTACCAGTGGAGCATGAGAACAAAATACAATACAACAAGCTAACTGGAGAAGCATCCTTGGAAGTTTCAAGAGTATTGAAGAAGATGCAAGTTCTCATTATTGATGAGGTGAGCATGGTATCGAACTTAATGCTTGCCTTTGTGCATTTAAGAATGCAGCAAATTCTGAAGTCAGACTATGACGTGTTATTTGGAGGAAAACACGTCATAGTTTTTGGAGATCTTTTGCAACTTACTCCAGTTAAAGGACAACCAGTGTTTAATACTGTGACACATGAAGACACGAAGAAGTCATTGGGAAGCATCGGTAATGCAAATATTTGGTCCTTCTTTGAGTACAAGGAACTTACAACTAATATGAGGCAAGCAAACGATGAAGAATATGGAAGTATTCTGAAAGATATCAGGATTGGACTACTCACAGAAGCTGGCAAAAAAGCATTACAGACTCGGCTGCTACATAATTTATTTCCAAAGGAAGAAATAGTTGCAGAGAAGATATACAAGAACATTGCAGAAAACAAAAGTGTCATCTGCTTAATGCCAACTCTACGTGAATGCTCAATATTCAATGAGGAGCTTTTGAAATTGGAAAAGGAAGATATCAGGAAATTGGAAGCAGTGGACAAAATTGAGGATGGAAGAATTACTGTCACATTAACAGGCACACTGAAAAATAAATTGGATTCACTAGAGAAGAAGATTTCCAAAACAGCTGGATTAGAAAAAAATCTATATGTTTGCATGAACTGTAGAGTATTTTTAAGGAGAAATTTGGATGTTGAAAAAGGTTTAGTTAATGGAGCTATGGGAAGAGTTGTGGGTTTTATTAATTATCAGAAAAAAGATGGAATTGAATGTTTAAAAATAAAATTTGATCAGATAGAAGAAGTTAAAGATATTTGTCGTTGTACAGTTCGTTTCATGCTTGTGAAAGACTTATATGTACGTAGGAAGCAGTTTCCGTTTTCTCTAGCATATGCTGTAACTATTCACAAGTCTCAAGGATTGACTGTAGATTGTGCATTTGTGAACATTGGTTCAACTGTGTTCAAAGAAGGTATGGCATATGTTGCTTTGTCACGAGTGAAAACATTATCAGGTTTATTCATGATAGACTTTGATGATTCAAAAGTTAGTGCTGATACAAACTGTGTAAAGGAGTATAATAGATTAAGAAGAAGCTATGCTCCTCATTTAGGTCAGTATCCTGTGTTGGAGAAACGTGTAGTTTCTCGTAAAAGGAGAAATGAGAATATCTGTAATGAAGATGTAGAGAGGAGGAAAAAAAAGAGGAGTGATGTAATTGCAAGCAAAAAGAATAAGGAAAATGAAGAACAGGTTGTAGGATGTTATTTTGAAAATAGCTCTGGTGTCAACTGCTACGCTAATGTAGTGCTGAATGTTGCATTTTATCTGGAAAGTTTGCAAGAGCAGATAATAGTAAATCAGGGAAAAAGATTCTGTACTGTGCTGAGTCTCCTTTTTGAAAAGCTGAGTAATGATAAAACTCAAATAGAAAGTGCTACTGAAATTAGAAAAGTTTTAGATTTATGTTCAGGACGAACACAGTTTTCTCAAAATGTACAGCAAGATGCACAGGAATTCTTGATGTATTTTCTTCAGGTACTGGAAGAGGAAGGGGTACAAATACAAAATATGTTTGGTCTCTCTTATAAATGGGAACATAGTTGTGAAAACTGTTATAATATATGTGGCTCTAATGTTGATTCTGAAAGGTTTATTTATTTAACATTGCCAGAGAGTAAAACAGTCACTTTTGCTAAATTAGTTAAAGATGCTAATCATAGCATGCAATGCAGTGAGTGTAAATCTGACATGTTTTCAACATGAATTTTAAAGGAATACAGACAGTATGTAATTTTAATGATGCAACGATGTAGAGCTGATGGTTCAAAATTGGATACTTTAATAAAGAAGTTTACAGGACAGCAATTATCAATTTCAGGAAAAACTTTTGTAACAGTTGCAATAATTTTCCACGATGGACCTACTGTAACTTCTGGTCATTACACAGTTTATCTTAAATGTGAAAAAGGCTGGACACTGTGTAATGATTCCCAATTGATTTTTAAGCAATGTTTGCCTTTTGATTTAGCAAATTCCTATCTAATCTTCCTGAAACCTAAATTTTAGAGAGATTTGACAACATCTGGAGAAAATAATTTTACCATTTTATTGGATTACCATTTGGAATTTACAAATAAAAAGATTTAACAAATTATCATTTGGCCTAATGGAAAGGTAACCAATTGTAATGTGGAATTTTTCCATTTTTTAAGGAAACTTTGGAAAACCAAAAATTTAGAAAAAATCGGTAACATCTGCACAATTTAAATTTTGGAATGTTATTGGATTGCCATTGGAAATTTTTTCAAAAAAGATTTTTAAAATTACTATTTGGCCATGCGGAAAAGTAAACAATTCTATTGTGGACTTATTTAATTATTAATTAATCTTTCGGAAACCAAAATGTTACAGAGAAACGGTGACATCTGTACAATTTAAACTTTTGTTTTTTATTGAATTACCATTGGAAATTAAACAAAAAAAGAATTTTAAAATTACTATTTGGCCTAAAGGAAATGGAACCAGATGTATTGTGGAGTTATTTGACATATATTATTGTGATTATACTTCTGAAACAAAAATATCAGACGGTATTTTAAAGAAATAAGTATAGATATTAGATGATATTTTTTTAGAATATTATGCATTTCTTTAAAGTTATGTTTATGAAAAAAGAGATTCTGGGCTTTTTTAAAAACAATCTTTGAGATTGTTAATTTTTTTTTGCCTGCTGTTAAATGATGAATGCAATTGCTTTCACAATTTATAGTGAAATGCAATATTTTCTGAAAACAGCAAAAAAAAAGGCAAAAATATTTTTTGAAAAATATGTAAATATGTGTACTGTATTATTAAATGTTTTATTAAATATTAATACTTTTTTCTTTTTTTTCAGATTGAGATAGAACATTTTCGAAAACTATAACCATTTAAAAAGCAATTAAAAATAAATTAAATGAATAAATCTTTTTTTGAGTGGGTATGGTAAGTCAATAATGTCATGGTCCCTTTTTTCCACTTCTCTACAATCACATTTGCAGTTTTTAATTGTAGTCTCTCAAGGACCTTGTAATGTGATAATTGATTTTTAGTGTTTTTTTAAAAAAAAAAAAAAAATTACGCGTACCGTACGGTAAAAAAAAAATAAAAAAAGATTTTTAAAAAATATATAAAAAATAGATGAAAGGTAAGGTTGGCTCTTAAAAGAGCCGTTGTGTTCATGCAGGGACAGAGGAAAGAAAGATTGGGAATATTAGTCGGTACGACAAGTGTGCTGATCTATTTTATTGTTCACTAGGGAAATACTGGTCTCCCTATGACAAATTAGATCATGACAAGTGGCGCACCGTATATCAACCCTCAGAAACCGAGGGTTAATTTCCAGAGGACCAGAAAAAGGAGATGCTCCCCCCACAGATGAAGGGCTCACCTGACCTGCAGAAGAAGGACTCGGCTCTGCAGATGATGGTCCAGGCTGAGCTGCTGTGGATGTGCTTGGTTGATTTACTGAAGGGTTACCTTCAGTAAGTCGAGCATGTGTCCTTCTGTGTACATCCTTAAGGTGTCTCATCATGGTGTGATTCCCAAAGGAATACTTCCTGTCAGGATTACCTCTTGAAAGTACACGCTTACACAGCTTGCAAGTCACTAAGGGTGCATTTACCTTTTGCTGGCCTTCTGGAAAAGTAAAATAATCCCATACGTAAGAGGTCTTTTGTTTCCTCGCTCTCTGCCTCAAGGTAGTGCTGCTAGCCTCACTCTCAGAAGAGCTCTGCTGTTCTGCCATCGTATCACAAAGACAACCCAGCTCCTTCTCCTAAGGGATCACAAGCAGAAATGAGGGGAATGGGTGTGGTGTAGGAGAGTTCTAGAACTGAAAGTAGTTTCAACCAATCAAAAGTTGTGTTTCATGATCACATGACCTACCGTACGCTTACGGTACGCTTACGGCAAAAGTACGCATGCGCGTAAAAAAGACACGCGCTTGCGCGCATGCGCTTAACAGTCACTCCCCGACACTTCCGCGTAACGTGCGCGTGTAGCGTACACACGTACGCGTCCCACGCGGAGTACGCGCGGCTACGCAAATTGCGTAACTATACGCAAACAGCGTAGATAAATTACGGACGTTGCGTAAACCGTACGCTTACCGTAAGCTTACGGTACGCGTACTAAAAAAAAAAATTTAAAAAAAGGAAAAAATGTATTGCTAATAAATTTTACATGTTTATTTTATAAAATATATTAAAAAAAACATATTAAAGAATTTTAAAAATTTAACCATAGTCTTTAAAAAAGGATAGAAAATTAAAATAAAAATATGTAAAAAAAAATAGAAGAAAAAAAAAAAAATTAGCATTTAAAAAACCTTGCAAATTCACTGAAAAAACCATGGGTTTCACACACGTTATAGTTAGGAATTAGCATTTAAAAAACCTTTGAAATTCACTGAAAAAACCATGGGTTTCACACACGTTATAGTTAGGAATTAGCATTTAAAAAAACCTTAGAAATTTTATGAAAAAACCAAAGGTTTCACACATGTTATAGTTAGCTGGACATTTCACTCGTAAAAAACCAATGAAATTCCCCCGTTATAGTTAGTTCAGCTAACTATAACTCGCGCGCCCGCAATGCACTACTGATGACGTCACATATTACATCACTCATGACATGGTCAGTGACATCACTCATGACATCACTGATGACATCTCAAATGACATCACTGATGACATTATCCTTGTGACAGAGTGGTAGACCTCCTCTCACCCTAATATAACCTTTGATGCAAACATTCAAAAATAGACACTAAAATTTTCAAAACAATGGACATACCAATAACAGTTACAACAACCTATTCAGTAATTCTAAGATCCACATACACATCCACTCATCCACCAACAATCCTATACAGTCACTCATACATGTACTCACACATCATATGTACTCATACACCTAAACATCCTCTAACACAATCCCACTCATCCATAGAGTTACTCACACACATAGTCACTCATGCTAATAAAGAAACAAACATCCATTTACTTGCATATACAGTTATACACACACCAGCACACTTACTTTAACAGAAACTTACACATACTTAGTCTTTTTAACAATCACTTATAGAAACACATACTTATTCATACAGGAACTCTTCCAATCTCTCACTCTCACATATACTCACTTATAAACAACAATAGTCACATATACTAGTTTAAAACATATGTAGTTACTTATGAAGACACTATTGAGACAGTCATTCACTCACTAACACACCCATGCACACACTCATCCACCCATACAGTCCTGCACACATGCTGTCTTCAACACATACAAACAGTGAGTCACTCATTCATGCATCTATGCACTACGTAATACCCCCCACCGCACCATGAAGACACTCAGACACTCATACTGATACTCAAAAAACCAACTATTAACCTATATAGACACTCATGTAGCTACTCACCAACCCATGCAGCCACTTATATACAAAGTGAGAGACTGATACAGGTATTTACACATTTAAACATTACTCACTAAGCCATGTATTCAAAAAGATACACTTAATCAGTCAGTTATACAATCAATTTTTCAGAAACAAATCATCAATTTAGACACTTATATACTCATTTATTCTTCCATCAACCTTGAGATATACATATATAAAACATATTTAATTTTCAGAAAAACACACATTCACTGGATGATGTCATCAGTGATGTCATTTGAGATGTCATCAGTGATGTCATGAGTGATGTCACTGACCATGTCATGAGTGATGTAATATGTGACGTCATCAGTAGTGCATTGCGGGCGCGTGAGTTATAGTTAGCTGAACTAACTATAACGGGGGAATTTCATTGGTTTTTTACGAGTGAAATGTCCAGCTAACTATAACGTGTGAAACCTTTGGTTTTTTCATTAAATTTCTAAGGTTTTTTAAATGCTAATTCCTAACTATAACGTGTGTGAAACCCATGGTTTTTTCAGTGAATATATATATATATATATATATATATATATATATATATATGTATATTCACTGAAAAAAACCATAGGTTTCAGGCACGTTGTAGCTAGGAATTACCATTTAAAAAACCTTAGAAATTCACTGAAAAACCCATAGGTTTCAGGGGTGATATAGTTAGCTGGACTTTTCACTCGTACAAAACCATAGAAATTCCCCCGTTGTAGTTAGTTCAGCTAACTATAACTTGCGCGCCGGCAATGCACTGCTGATGACGTCACATATTACATCACTCATGACATGGTCAGTGACATCACTGATGACATCTCAAATGACATCACTGATGACATCATCCAGTGAATGTGTGTTTTTCTGAAAATTATATATGTTTTATATATGTATATCTCAAGGTCGATGGAAGAATAAATGGGTATATAAATGTCTAAATGGATGATTTGTTTTTGAAAAATTGATTGTATTACTGACTAAGTGAATCTTAGTGAGTAATGTTTAAATATGTAAATATCTGTATCAGTCTCTCACTTTGTGTATAAGTGGCTGCATGGGTTGGTGAGTAGCTACATGAGTGTCTATATAGGTTATTAGTTGATTTTTTGAGTATCAGTATGAGTGTCTGATGTCTGTATGGTTTGGTGGGGGGTATTACGTAGTGCATAGGTGCATGAATGAGTGACTCACTGTTTGTATGTGTTGAAGACAGCATGTGTGCAGGACTGTATGGGTGGATGAGTGTGTGCATGGGTGTGTTAGTGAGTGAATGACTGTCTCAATAGTGTCTCTATGAGTAACTACATATGTTTTAAACTAGTATATGTGACTATTGGTGTATATAAGTGAGTATATGTGAGAGTGAGAGATTGAAAGAGTTCCTGTCTGAATAAGTATGTGTTTCTATAAGTGATTGTTTAAAAGACTAAGTGTGTGTAAGTTTCTGTCGAAGTAAGTGTGGTGGTGTGTGTATAACTGAATATGCAAGTAAATGGATGCACCACCTCTCTGTAACGCAGAGCAGTGGTGCTTACTGGAAGCACCTGGTGGGCTAGTTGGACCCCAGGGTCCCTCAGGATTGACAGGGAATTATTTCCCCAACTTAAAAACGCGCCACAGGGCGTGTTTGCACACGTCACCTCAGGCCCCGTCCCCTCACTTCACCACTGTGTAAACGCGCCCTGTGGCCGTTCTGAGTTGAGAGATTAAGTCCCCTTGAATCCTAAGGGTCCCTAGGGTCAAACTAGCCCACTAGGTACCTCCAGTAAGCGCCACAGAGCTGCGTTGCATGGAGGTGTAAAAAGTGGCGTGGCCTCAGAACACCTGTCTGCAACGCAGCTCCCTGGCTCATACTGGAGATACCTGTTTGGCTAGTTGGCCCTCAGGGACCCTCAGTATTGAAGGGGAATTAATTCCTCAACTTACAAATGGCCAGGGGGCGCGTTTGCAGAGTGCTGCAAGAAGGGGGCATGGCCTGCGGCGCGATGCCGGTCTTTTATTTAGTTTTAAGAAGGAGGGCTGTGTGGCCCCCTTTCTTTTTCTAATTTATTAGCCCTGGGGACCCCATCCCCCAGGGCCTGCACCCTAATTTTTTTTGTTGAAAAAAATTAATTTTGCCCTACCAAGGCCTTAATCGGCCCCGGGGACCCCAACCCCCGGGTCATGGCCTTTTTTTTTTTTTTATTCTTTAGGAGGGGGGCTGTGTTGCTGGACAAACCGTATGTACCTATCACCATGACGATTTGCGTGATATTCATTAAAAGGCGACTATGCATACAATGAATCCACGTAGAATGTATTCACACCGCTAGTGAAGCTCTGACATGTCTGACACCCTACCGTGCCTAATCCCAGCACCTCGCAGGTGGGTCCTCTACAAGTAGACACCCTTGTCGTTTATTTATACAAACATGGGTAGCTATTGACGGGCACATTTAATACACATGCACACCAAGCCATTCAAAGGGGATTCGACAAAAATTCGACCAAACTATGCAAGAAACCCCCTCACGGTTAATAAAACACACATCCACCGCCGGATGTGTAATACTTTTTTTTTACTCTCTGGAAAGGAGACAAACCTCACTTGAGAGTCGCAGCGTGGTCCTGGCTGAGCCCAATGCTGTGTTACACCCACCATTGCCTGCTGAGTGCCACACACCTCTGTGTTGTATTCCACCATCTAGTGCTTATGCTATGACACTCTCTAGCCCATGTGCACTGTAACACCACCCTGTGAATATGTCATGCCACACTTGCCTTCGCACGGGTTATATTGCCCCATCTAACGTGCCTTCCTCAATGCCTATGTTATAAAGCACAGCGCTATGCCATACTTATTACAATCTGGGATCCATATCTTTGTCACAGTGCATATGCAATGTTACACTACCCAGCACATATTTTATATTACAACTTTAGAGACTACTTAGGTTACACAACACTGCCCTGTGCATATTACACTCCAAGGCGCATATCACATAGCAAGCGCTAGTGCCTGTGCTATCTCGCGCTCTCCAATAAATCTGTCATTGCGCACAATGTATTGCAAATTATATTTCACGCCCCGGTTCATCTTATATCACACTTTTTGGTGCATAGTTTATACCATATACTATATCTAGTTTTCATTTTCAATCGTGCTCTCAGGACTATGTTCTATATAACACTGCGTCCACCTACCCTTTTCACAGGCATTACATTTTGCAATGGGGGGTGGAAGGTCAGGGGATGTTTCTGCCAAGTGAGCCCGGAGTCACAGTCCCAAACGTCCTCTTCTTCCTGAATAAAAGTGAGATTATGCTGCATACTTGTTCATATTTTAAGTAGTTCGCACAGACACACATTTTTAAAACAATAAAGTTCCTAATACCCACCTTCTATGAACAGTTAGCTTGCTGCCCCATCCACCTCCTCCCTATCCTCTGTTGTCTGAATCCATGGACTAGCCTCCTCCCTCCTGCCATGCATCGTCTGATGTGCTGCCACTGCCCTCCATTTAGCATGATGTACCAGTCCACTCCTCCTGCCCTCCATTGCCCAATTCTATGGGCAATCATTGACCTCCTGCTTAGCCTCTGTGCTTAGCTTGCTGCCCCTATTCTCCTTCCCCCTGCCTTCCGATGTCTTTGTGCATGCCCCTGCTCCATCTTTTTTGACCACCATGTTCCATGGACCTGCCACTCCTATCTACTCTGAGTGTTCTGTTGAGCTGCCACTCCCCTCCCACCTGCCTAGCATTGTCAGATGACTGTAACCTGTCCCTGCCACGTCCACCCTGCCTGTCCACATGCCATGCCCTTATCCCCTTCCTCCTGTCCTTCATGGTCCATTTTACTGCCACACCCTTCTGCCCTCCCTGGTCTGTTGTACTGCAACTGCTCCTCCTGCCTGCCCCGCGCGGTCTGTTGTGAGGCCCCTTCCCCTGAACTCTCTTGTCTGTGCCCAGGTCCTGACCCTCCCTTCTATCCTCCATGGTCGTTTGTGCATGCCCCTGCACCCTCCTTCTTGCCCATCATAGCCATTGTGCTGCCACTAACCCTCCCGCTTGCCATGCATGGTCTTCTGTGCTGCCATGGCCCCTCCCACCTTCCCTGTGTGGTCAGCTAGCTGCTCCTGACCCCCTCCCACCTTCCCTCCATGGTCTGTGTGTATGCCATCAGTCTCACTGTTGCTCTCCATGGTGTGTCTTGTTTCTATAGCCCATCCTGCCTGACCTCCATGGTCATATTGCTGCTCCTGCCCTGCCCCCTTGCCCCCAGCCCTCTGTTTCCATGTGCAGACCTCTATTCCCTCCTTCCTGGCTTGTCGGTTCCATTGTAAGGCCCCTGATCCGTCCCTCCTGCCCTTTATGGTCTGTTATGCTGCAGCTTTCTCTCCTGTCTGTCCATTATGGTCAGCTAGCTACCATTGCCTCTTTCCCCTCTGTTGTCTGTTGTCCATGTGCATGGTCCTGTCCCCTCCCTATTGCTTTCTATGGATTGTTGTGCTGCACTCCCGTCCCGCATGCCCTGTGTGGTGTATTGTGCTGCTGCAAACCCTGATGCCTGCCCTGTAGGGTCAGTTTGGTGCACCTCTCAATGTCCCTCCTGTTCTCTGTTATCCGATTCCATGTCCCTACCCCAATTCCTCCTGCCTACCATGATCCAATGTACCATACTTGCGAACATTTTGAACTTGGTAAGAGGGAGATTTTGAAATAAAACTGGGGTATTGATTTTCCCCTTTGAGTTACATTGAAAAAGAGAAGATTGTAGACAGGAACCAGATCAAGTAAAACCCATTTGAGCTTAAAAACATTGGACGTTTCCTGGCTGCAACGGGTCTGTTGGCATGTATGGTTGTATGACCACTGCCTCTTCCTTCTGCCCACAATGGTCTATTACATCACCACAGCCTCTCTTGCCACTCCTGTATTATTGGTTTGTAGCCCCTGCCCCCCTTTCCACTGCCCTCCATCGTCTGTTGTGCTGCCACTGCCCTTCCTGCCTGCCTAGTGTGGTCAAATTGTTGCCTCTGCACTCTCCTACCTGCCTTCAATTTTCAGAGTCCATGCCCCTGGCCTCTGCCTCTCAACAGTATCCCAATGAACAACTAGATTGCTAACATTCTATATTTATTACAAAAGTGTGGAACGCCTGACGTCATCTTGATGTAATCAAAACTGTAATGCCTAGAGCATTTCCTTTAGAAATTACATATATGAGATGGTCTTATTTGCATCAAAATTATGGTTAGTGCTCTAAAAAACTAAAATGAGGACATATTTTCTGAGTTTTCAAATAGCGAGAAAGAACTTTTAAATTATTTGTAATCTTAGTTTTTTTATCCAGTTGACCACTTGATTAAATGTTGCATCCAAGGGGAGAGGGTGTGGTGTTACTTCCAGAGCTGCAGACTTTGCAACTGGGGAACCAGGTTGGAGTTTCTGCTTCAGCACAACATTCTGTGATTCTGGTCAAATCACTTAATCTCCCCATGTCTACAACCAAAATGAATTTGATCTTGTGTGATGTAACCAATGCTCATGTAAAGCACTCCAATACCTGACAAGTCTGCACTATATAAAACTGCAAATACACAAAAAATAAGTGTTTTGCACACTTCTGTCATTGGGCTACATTTGGGCTACATTTGGGTGATATTTGGGCTACATTTGGGCTCTTTTGTCTCTGGTGGCCATTTTAGGAGATTTATTTGTTATGAAGTTTCCTAATTTCCTCATTTACTGCAGTCTCCTCAGTAGGAAATACTTTTTTACTTTGATTCCATCAAGAAGGCATTCAGATGTGTCACACATTTTCCATAAATTCTGAATGTTAGCACTCTAGTTGCTCATTAGATCACTGTAGTAAAGCTACTGCTCACCAGGCAAATCTGCTGCTGGTATTGAAAGTGCATGTTTCAGTCTGCATATCAGAATTTTTTTATGAAATAAAAGAGGATTTCAGAAGTCAAAATGTGTTTTTCTTTCTGCAGCACTAATCATAATTTATATGGCAAAATGAACCCCCTCATTTTGTTCCTTTGTAAATTAAATGTTTTAAGTGTTACCACTTTATTCCAATCAAGATGGCTTCAGGTGTGCCATACTTTTGTCATAAGTAAGACTGTTAGCGCTCTAGTTGTTCTTTAGAACACTCTGGGAAGCTGCAGTAGAACACAAAGGAATCAACTGACAGTCTCTGCCCTTGTTGGATGTACATGTTTTACTGAGAATGTCAGACTTCATTCTCACATGACTGAGAAAGATAATGTGAATTTACAGAAAATATGCTCTCAGTTTAGCTTATAGATCACCTTCCAAACCTCTGTGGGAAAAGCATGAGAAAATAGTTTTCTCTAAAACATGGTTCATGATATCACAGCAGAAGGTTTTTTCACATGGTAAAATCACCTTAGAACACACCACAATTCCTTAAATGAGTATGGTACCATCAACAAATGATTTATAATGTAACTAAAGTCTTAAAACCTTCTATTAACTGCAATGCTTTTTAATGAGGTGCTATCATGTATATTGGTCCCAAGATGGCTGCCAACACTTCTTGGATGAAGTGCTGACAGCCAATCAGATCTCAGGATGAGATGTGTGGTTAGGCTCCGCCCAGATATATATATGATTTTACTTTTGATTTTCTCAGGAACTACTGAACAGATTGACTCTATATATGCAAAAGGCACTTCCCTGAGCTGAGGACTACCTCTTTGCCAAATTTCAAGTAATTCTGTTCAGCCGTTCGGGCTGTACCTTGGACTAAAGGTCCCTATGGAAAATTGCATGGGGAAAACACGTTTTGGGACCCCCCTTTTTCTCAGCCCCCGCTTGGCGAATCCCCCCGAGACTTTCAGGGTAGGAGCGGAGCGGAGCGCCCTACCTATTTTGAAAATTTTGCGAGGATCCGTCAACCGGCGCCAAAGTTATTCCAAATAGAATGTTGCGGATTTCCTATGGAAACACGGTCCTAACTATAACTATCTACTGGCGACCGCCAGTAGATAAAATATATATATATATATATATATATATATATATATATATATATATATATATATATATATATATATATATATATATATATATTACCTACTGGCGGTCGCCAGTAGGTAGTTATAGTTAGGACCACGTTTCCATAGGAAATCCGCAACATTCTATTTTGAATAACTTTGGCGCCGGTTGACAAATCATCGCGAATTTTTCAAAATAGGTGGGGCGCTACGCTCCGCTCCTACCCTGAAAGTCTCGGGGGGATTCGTCAAGCCGGGGCTGAGATAAAAGGGGGGTCCCAAAACGCGTTTTTCCCATGCATTTTTCCATAGGACCTTTAGACACAGCTACAGCCCGAACGGCTGAACAGAATTACTTGAAATTTGGCAGAGAGGTAGTCCTCAGGTCAAGGAAGTGCCTTTTGTAGGTTTGGTGTAAATCTGTTCAGTAGATTCTGAGAAAATAGCCTTTAAATCAATAAATATATCTGAGCCAGCTTACGGTGCGCTTACGGTGCGCTTACCGTACGCGTACGGTGGCGTGCGCGAGCGCGATTCTGATTGGCCCTTAGATCTTAGTAAACATTCGAATCGGTCGAAACCAGGAAGCGGCGGCCACCATTTTCTCTCTCGCACTCTGACAGGGGGTTGAAAAACCAAGTGCAAAAACATGTAAAGGGGCTGTTTACACAGCTCCCAAGCACCTAGCCATGTCGAGGGAGTACCCAACGATCCCCCAAGTGAAAAAAGGCAATTTTAATTTTTTCGAAAATTTCGCCGATTACGCTTACCGTACGTGTACGGTAAGAAATAATAATAAAAAAAAAAAATATCCACTTTTTCCCAACCCCGTGTGCAAAAGGTGCCCGAAGGGCACCTTTTGTGCATGGCTTAATAGAGCTAAACAAAACATATATTTTACCTGTCACAGCGTTCATGGTCCATCTAGCGTAACGTGGGCACGCGGTGCGCGAAGCGCACCGCGTGCTCTCTGTGCGCGCACGGTGCGCGAAGCGCACCGTGCGCGCACGGAACGAACTGCGTTAAGTGGGCGCGCACGCCACAAATGGCGTAAAGTAACTTAGCATTTAAAAAACCGTACAAATTCACTGAAAAAACCATAGGTTTCACACACGTTATAGTTAGGAATTAGCATTTAAAAAACCTTGCAAATTCACTGAAAAAACCATAGGTTTCACACATGTTATAGTTAGCTGGACATTTTACTGATAAAAAACCAATGAAATTCCCCCGTTATAGTTACTGTAGGCAACTATAACTCACGCGACCGTAATCCTCTGCTGATGACATATGTGTCTTTATGAAAAAAAAATATTTGTAATACTTGTATAGCTAAAATTTCATGGAAGAAGACATGGGCAAATAAGTGTCTAAATACAGTATTAGCATCAGCAGAGGATTACGGTCGCGTGAGTTATAGTTGCCTACAGTAACTATAACGGGGGAATTTCATTGGTTTTTTTATCAGTAAAATGTCCAGCTAACTATAACATGTGTGAAACCTATGGTTTTTTCAGTGAATATATATATATATATTACCTACTGGCGGTCACCAGTAGGTAGTTATCATTAGGACCTATTTTCCATAGGAAATCCGCAACATTCTATTCCCAATAACTTTGCCGCCGATTGACGAATCTTCGCGAAATTTTCTACATTTTTGCCCAGCTCCAGTCCGCTCCTATCCTGAAAGTATTGGGATGATTTGTGTTACGGGGGCTGAGAAAAAAGGGGGGTCCCAAAATGTGTTTTCCCCATGCAATTTCCCATAGGACCTTTAGCCGCAGCTACGGCCCGAACTGCTGAACGGAATTACACCAAATTTGGCAAAGAGGTAGTCCTCAGTTCAGACTCGTGCCTTTTGCTTAAATGGTATCAATCTGTTCAGTAGTTCCTGAGAAATTTACAGTTAAATGTACATATATATTTATGGCCACGCTGGATCTGCGCACCCCGAGCGCACCCTGAGCGCACCCTCCCGATCACGCACTGAATGCTAATTGGCTGTCAAGTGGTTATCAACATTCGAAACCAGGAACTGTTGGCAGCCATTTTGTGCCTCGGTATAAGCGAGGCTGAAGAAGTCTGTGGAATAAGTGTGCAAAACGTATAAAGGGGGCACGGTAGAAATACCCTGACCCTCTAGACCTGCTTAGGGGTTCCCAGAAGGACTCCCAGGGCCCCCCCTATTTTTTTTTTTAAACCGCAAAGTGCGCACAGGGTGTGCGGATCCTGCCGTAAAAAATAAAAAAATAAAACAGAGCTTTTTTTATAATTAGCCCCCGGAGGGTCAAATCCCTGGGGCAAAACTATTTAATTTAAAGGGGGCTCAGAGGGGCCCCCCAGCCCCGGGGACCGCCACCCCCATGGGGCTACAAAATAAATTGGGAGGGGCTCGAAAGCCCCTCCCAGTATAATTTGTGGGGGTGGCTCAACGGCCGCCCCGGGGACCACCATCCCCCGGGGCTTTATGTATTGAGGAAGGGGGGATGCTTGCACCCCTCCTGGAGCCCTTGAGGGCCCTGGGGACCGCCACCCCCCAGGGCTGGCTCCTGCACTGTCCTGGGGTCCCCACCCCCAGGACACTGTTGTTTGCTATGAGAGGGCGGGAGTCTCCCTCCCTCCCATAGCAAACTTCGTTTGGATTTTGAAAGAGAGAACAGGGAAACCTGCTCTCTCTTTCAAAATCCAAACCATATTGCTTTTCCACACGAGGAGCTGCATGTCAGCAGCTCCCCATGTACAAGCAATGCCAGCTCCCGAAGGATGCGGGGAGCCGGCTGGGACCGTGGGGGCGTTGGGGCTCCCCCCACGGTCCCCAACGTTTTTTTATAAGCCCCGGGGCATGGGGTCCCCGGGGATAATAAAAATTTCTGATAGGGGCTATTTATGTTTTTTTACGGTAAAATTAGGAGTCGCACATCCAGCGCGGCTCTCAGCGGGGCCCTCTGGTGTGCACGCGTTGGATGCATGACTACTAACCTGTAGGGTGCTTGACTCCAGCGCATTTGGTGCACTACTTCTACGCGTCGGATGCATGATTCTAACGCGTTGGGTGCGCGACTCCAAGCAAAAAAAAAATAAAACAAATTGAGATATACATCAAGCTTATGTCTTTAGATTTTGGGTGACTCTAAAAAGAGCCGTTGTGTTTATTGACAGAGTTTTGGTACCTACAAGTAAGTACCAATGCAGAGTCTAAAGGTTATGAGGAAGACTCTGATTCCCTCATCTGTAAAATGTACACCATCTCTCCTATAGATGCCACCCATATTGAAACGCAGATTGTTGTGGTAAATGGACCCCATTCTATAGTCTAGGAGAAAAGCAGAAACAGATGTATTCACATGTTTCCTAGCTTTCTCAATCTGTGAACAAAATTGATTGGACCAGTTCCATTTCTGCCTTTGGCATATGTTAGAATAGACAAAGGCAGTTTGGGGGAAAAGTGACATCAATTCTTCAAGGGTGTCCTTCATAAGCATTTCCAGACTTACCCCAGTCAAAGTTCCTAGGTAATTGCCACCACAGTGCACAATTATGAGTTCAGGGTGTTGGAGATGCAAAAAGGATTTTTACCAATGGCATCAATTGGTGCCACTTTAACCCTCTCTGTCCAATCCATTTAATGTCTACATTTGGCAAACCTAGGTCTTTGTGAATGCCTTTGTTTTCTGCATACCTTTAGCTCCAGAAAATATAGCTGTGTCCCACAATCCACACTCTAAGCATCTTGAAGGGAGGTCTGGATGCACTCAGATGGTCTCTGTAAATGAAATGGCAGTTTGAAAAGTAAGATTTTTCTAAAATGGTGGATAAGATTCAGTTTTGAAAAAAGAAAAGAAATGATTGCTTGTTTGACAACATTCTACACTGAAAACTAGGGTGCATGTTTCTGTTTTTTAAAAGCATGATTCTTATTGGCTAACAAAAACTGATTGAAAGGAACATTACATAGGATAAGCTGATATGTTGAAAAGTCAAGCACACTTGCTGTTTTGATTGATTAGCAACATTGTGTGCTGAACTTGTGACCTGTGTGCTCAGTTAAGTGTTCCATGAACTGTTTCTATGGTAAGAGGCAGAAGGCAGATTGGGGGTAGGGTTCAAATGTCTGTCATTTGGAAAGGGTTGAAATGTGTAACCAATAGAAATGTGTGTTTGCTTTTAAATTAATGTGGGAAGCAATGTGATTTGATGTTTACATGAATATGTGTGCAAAATGAGAGGGAAACTTTGCCATTCTTTGGTTTTGCTGACAGGTGCACAGTGCAGAGATTCTGTATAGGAAAATCTGGTGTGTGACTGACATACTTCTTAATCTACAAAACAATTTGAAAGGTACGTTATTTAATTGTGAGGGGATGTATGTGATCCATTTTGATTTTAATCAGACTAATGTGTTTCTCCTGCTAAAGTGCAGGGAGTACTTTTTTTGTCTAGAATCTTATTGTGAGTGTGTGTGCATTTAGAAACCATTCTGAGATAAGCATTTGTGCTTTTCATGTGTTTGCAGACAGATAACTGTGCTGTTTTCATGTTTTGGTAGAATTAGAAACCAGTCATTGTTAATGTATTTGCAAAATGAGTCAAGTTTCTACACTAAAATGCAGTACTCCTTCTAGACTATGAAATGTGTTTTGGTAAAATGGAAGGGATAGTGTTGTTTGTCAAGAATCACACGGTGAGTCTGTGTGCATCTAGGAATCATTTTGAGAGAAGCACTCTATACTAATGTGTAGTAGAAAATGTTGTGGAATGTGTGCAGTCATCTTACGTCTTGTAGACTACTAAATGTGTTTTGGTAAAATATAAGGGATAGTGTTGCTTGTCTAGAATCACACAGTGAGTCTGTGTGCATTTAGGATTCATTTTGAGAGAAAAATGTTGGTACTAATGTGTAGTAGAAAATGTTGTGCAATGTGTGCAGTCACCTTACATCTTGTAGACTAGTAAATGTATTTTTATAAAATGCAAGGGATAGTGTTGTTTGTCTAGAATCACACAGTGAGTCTGTGTGCATTTAGGAATCATTCTGACAGAAGCACTCTATACTAATGAGTAGTAGAAAATTTTGTGGAATGTGTGCAGTCATCTTACGTCTTGTAGACTACTAAATGCGTTTTGGTAAAATGTAAGGGATAGTGTTGCTTGTCTAGAATCACACAGTGAGTCTGTGTGCATTTAGGAATCATTTTGAGAGAAACATTTTGGTACTAATGTGTAGTAGAACATTTTGTGCAATGTGTGCAGTCACCTTACATCTTGTAGACTAGTAAATGTATTTATGTAAAATGCAAGGGATAGCGTTGTTTGTCTAGAATCACACAGTGAGTCTGTGTGCATTTAGGAATCATTCTGACAGAAGCACTCTATAAAAATGTGTAGTAGAAAAGTTTGTGGAATGTGTGCAGTCACCTTACGTCTTGTAGACTAGTAAATGTGTTTTGGTAAAATGCAAGGGATTGTGTTGCTTGTCTAGAATCACACAGTGAGTGTGTGTGCATTTAGCAATCATTTTGTGAGAAGCATTTGGGTACTAATGTGTAGTAGAAAATTTTGTGCAATGTGTACAGTCACCTTACGTCTTGTAGACTAGTAAATGTAATTTTGTAAAACGTAAGGGATAGTGTAGCTTGTCTAGAATCACACAGTGAGTCTGTGTGCATTTAGGAATTATTCTGAGAGATGCGTTTAATAGTAATATGTAGTCGAAAATTTTGAGGAATGTGTGTAGTCACCTTACGTCTTGTAGAGTACTAAATGTGTTTTGGTGAAATGTAAGGGTTAGTGTTGCCTGTCTAGAATCACACTGTGAGTCTCTGTGCATTTAGGAATCATTTGGAGAGAAGCATTTTCGTATTTCATGTGTTTGCAGACATATAACTGATTAAAAACCTATTCTGTTTTCACATTTTGGTTGGATTAGAAACCAGTCATTGTTTATATATTTGCAAAATGAATTAGGCTCCTATACTAATATGGACTATCCCTTCCTGTACACTAAATGTATTTTGGTATTATCCAAGGTACAGTGTTTGTTGTCTAGAATCACACTGTGAGTCTGAGTGTGTTTAGGAATGATTCTGAGAGAAGCATTTTGGTATTTGTCGGCCGTTGCAATCCCATAGTGACTCTTTCAGTACCATGTAGTAATGCATTCACTAAAGTAAAACTCAACCAATTATGAATTCAGCCAGTGTCTCTCCTTATAGTACTGTAATCATTCAATCAGTAAGCATGTACTCATGCAGTGACCCAGGCTTTAGGACATGAAGTGTTTCAAACTGCTATGCAGTATGCATGTAGTGGTCTAACCACCTTTACACTTGTGCTTCAGGCCTACAATTCCCCAGTCACTATTCATACACTCCAGCAAACACAGTGTGACTGCTCTTGCTATTCCATAGAAACTCTTTCAATACCATGTGCTAATTCATTCACTAAACTAAAACTCAACCAATTATGAATTCACCCAGTGTCTCTCATTATAATACTGTAATCATTCAGTCAGTATGCATGTACTCATGCAGTGAGCCAGGCTTTAGGGCATGGAATGCTTCAAACAGCTATGCACTATGCACGTAGTGGTCTAACCACCGTCACACTTGTGCTTCAGGCATACAATTCCCCAGTCACTATCCATACACTCCAGCAAGCACACTGTGACTGCTGTTGCAAACCCATAGTGACTCTTTCTGTACCATGTAGTAATCCATTCACTAAAGTAAAACTCAACCAATTATGAATTCACCCAGTGTCTCTCATTATAATACTGTAATCATTCAGTCAGTATGCATGTACTCATGCAGTGAGCCAGGCTTTAGGGCATGGAATGCTTCAAACAGCTATGCACTATGCACGTAGTGGTCTAACCACCGTCACACTTGTGCTTCAGGCCTACAATTCCCCAGTCACTATCCATACACTCCAGCAAACACACTGTGACTGCTGTTGCAAACCCATAGTGACTCTTTCTGTACCATGTAGTAATCCATTCACTAAAGTAAAACTCAACCAATTATGAATTCAGCCAGTGTCTCTCCTTATAGTACTGTAATCGTTCAGTCAGTAAGCATGTACTCATGCAGTGAGGCAGGCTTTAGGGCATGAAGTGCTTCAAACTAGTATGCACTATGCATGTAGTGGTGTAACCACCGTCACACTTGTGCTTCAGGCCTACAATTCCTCAGTCACTATCTATACACTCCAGAAAGCAGAGTGTGACTGATGTTGCATGCCCATAGTGACTCTTTCAGTACCATGTAGTAATCCATTCACTAAAGTAAAACTCAACCAATTATGAATTCACCCAGTGTCTCTCCTTATAGTACTGTAATAATTCAGTCAGTAAGCATGAACTCATGCAGTGAGCCAGGCTTTAGGGCATGGAGTACTTCAAACAGCTATGCACTATGCATGTAGTGGTCTAACCACCTTCACACTTGTGCTTCAGGACTAGGAACCTTTAGTCACAGCTACAGCCCGAACTGCTGAACGGAATTAGACCAAATTTGGCAAAAAGGTAGCCCTTGGTTCAGAGTCGTGCCTTTTGGTTAAATTGTGTAAATCTGTTCAGTAGTTCCTGAGAAAATCAAAAGTAAAATCACATAGATATCTGGGCGGAGCCTAACCACACATCTCATCGTGAGATCTGATTGGCTGTCAGCACTTCATCCAAGAAGTGTTGGCAGCCATCTTGGGACCAATATACATGATAGCACCTCATTAAAAAGCATTGCAGTTAATAGAAGGTTTTAAGACTTTGGTTACATTATAAATCAGTTGTTGATGGTACCATACTCATTTTAGGAATTGTGGTGTGTTCTAAGGTGATTTTACCATGTGAAAAAGCCTTCTGCCGGAATATCATGAATCATGTTTGAGAGAAAACTATGTTCTCATGCTTTTCCCACAGAGGTTTGGAAGGTGATCTATAAGCTAAACTGAGAGCATATTTTCTGTAAATTCACATTATCTTTCTCAGTCATGTGAGAATGAAGTCTGACATTCTCAGTAAAATAAGTACATCCAACAAGGGCAGAGACTGTCAGTTGATTCCTTTGTGTTCTCTGCAGCTTCCCAGAGTGTTCTAAAGAACAACTAGAGCGCTAACAGTCCGACTTATGACAAACATATTGCACACCTGAAGCCATCTTGATTGGAATAAAGTGGTAACTCTTAAAACATTTAATTTAAATAGGGACAAAATGAGGGGGGTTATTTTGCCATAGAAAGTATGATTAGTGCTGCAGAAAGAAAAAGTAGGGCACATTTTGAGTGACTTCTCAAATCCTCATCTATTTCATTAAAAAATTATGACATGCAGACTGAAACATGCATTTTCAATACGAGCAGCAGACTTCACGGGTGAGCAGTAGCTTTACTACAGTGATCTAATGAGCAACTAGAGTGCTAACATTCTGAATTTATGCCACATGTGTGACACATCTGAATGCCTTCTTGATGGAATCAAAGTAAAAAACTGAAAGTATTTCCTACTGAGGAGACTGTAGTAAATGAGGAAATTAGGAAACTTCATAACAATCAAGTCTCCCAAGATGGCCCCCAGAGACAAAAGAGCCCAAATGTAGCACAAATATCACGCAGATGTAGCCCAAGTATAGCCCAATGACAGAGTGTCCCAGAGTGTTCTCCAGAACAACTAGAGCGCTAACAGTCTTACTTATGACAAAAGTATGGCACACCTGAAGCCATCTTGATTGGAATTAAGTGGTAACACTTAAAACATTTAATTTGCAAAGGAGCAAAATGAGGGGGTTCATTTTGCCATAGAAATTATGATTAGTGCTGCAGAAAGAAAAATTAGGGCACATTTTAACTTCTCAAATCCTCTTCTAGATCATTAAAACATTCTGACATGCAGACTGAAACATGCACTTTGAATACCAGCAGCAGACTTCCTTGGTGAGCAGTAGCTTTACTACAGTGATCTAATGAGCAAATAGACTGCCAGCATTCAGAATTTATGGCAAATGTGTGACACATCTGAATGCCTTCTTGATGGAACCAAAGTAAAAAACTGAAAGTATTTCCTACTGAGGAGGCTGCAGTAAATGAGGAAATTAGGAAACTTCATACCAATTAAGTCTCCCAAGATGGCCACCAGAGACAAAAGAGCCCAAATGTAGCACAAATATCACCCAGATGTAGCCCAAGTTTAGCCCAATGACAGAATGTCCCAGAGTGTTCTTAAGAACAACTAGAGCGCTTACTGTCTTACTTATGACAAAAGTATGGCACACCTGAAGCCATCTTGATTGGAATAAACTGGTAACACTTAAAACATTTAACTTAAAAAGGAACACAATGAGGGGGTTCATTTTGGCATAGAAATTATGATTAGTGCTGAAGAAAGAAAAATTAGGGCACATTTTGAGTGACTTCTCAAATCCTCTTTTATTTCATTAAAAAATTCTGACATGCAGACTGAAACATGCACCTTTAATACCAGCAGCAGACTTCCGTGGTGAGCAGTAGCTTTACTTCAGTGATCTAATGAGCAACTAGAGTGCTAATATTCAGAATTTTATGACAAGACCGGAGGCTACTATTATGCTTTTCTTATCTTGCTTTATTTCCCATAGCAGCCAAGATAAGTAAGACTACAGTTCCCAGAGTGCCCGGGGGAAAACAACTGGCCAATGGGAACGCAAACAGAGCTAACATTGCACCCAATCATAGAACACCAGTCTGGATAACGTCACCAACTGACTGCGAACATTCCTCTTTTCTTGCTGCTCGCGGTCAGATAAGTGCCTTATTCTTATTGCTCTCCTCAATTTATACTTTGTGGTAAATTTGTTTTGGTTCTATGGTATATTACTTTGTATTTATCAATATATTTGCTTAGCGCTTCCTTTGTTAGCGTTTCCTTGCCGCTGCCACTTGTTCCGCTCCACGTATTTCCCCCCCCCTCCCCCTGGCACTGCCTTTGGTTTGGTGTCACCTGTTCCCGGAGCTCCCCTCACGGTGTGCGCTTGTTCCCGATTTATTTTCTAAGCTTACCGGCACGTTTCCTGGCTGGTGGTCCTCTCCGCTTATGCGGGCGGGAGTTTTTCCGCTGGTTTCCTCCCGTTTTTCGCCACAGTAAGTACAGCCCTCTATCTCGGACGCGTTCCGAAGCTCCTGTAATCTGGGTGTTTTTCTGTACGCCCCTAAAGGGAGGAGCCTCGCTGGGTTCCTCCCTTCTGCCTGCACATTAACCCCTTCCTGCCTCAGTGTTTTCCTTCATTCTCCTGACTATGGAAATAGATAGTTCTCCCGGGTATGACCGGCAGAATGAGGAAGGTGAAGCCTTCAGAAATGATTTGAGCAAATTCATTAATAATTCTGTGGAGAATGCAGTAGAATCATCTATGAAGCGTCTATCTAAAGGCATGGAGAACTCTATGTTGAGTCTTTTATCCAAAGCATTGGCCCAGTCTGCGGGGGATAGCAGAAAAAGAAAGGTGGTTTCCTCTGCTTCTTTACATGCTTCCAGTACTGCGTCACATTTTAATAGCGAGGCTTCCTTGCGCTTGCTTGAGGACTATGGGCCTCCCAGGCCTCCTTCCAAGGAGGTGTTGTCAGGTTCAGAGGGCAAACGTAAACATAAAATGAAGCACTCAGAGATTCCCAAGAAATTGGTTATTTCCGCCATTTTGGACACGGATGACGACATGGATGACGTAGATGATCTTTTTGACCTCTTTGATGTGACTGATCCCTCCTCCCCTCCTTCCAAAAAATCCAAGTCTGATTCTTTTTCTTTTGAACCTGTTATGGACTCAGAAGGGGTGCCTATGTTTGACCCTTCCACCATTCGCCATCCTAACTCTATCGAATGGTTTCCTGCTCCTCATGTTGGCGAATATATCTCAGCCTGACTTCGCCTTCCCTTGGATACTTCCGTTAGGTTGAGGCTGAAGTCTGAGTGTCCGAAACCCTCTTTAGCTGAGAAGGTTACCATGGTCCCTTCCATCGATCAGCCCTTGCTCACCTTTTTCTCTAAGTTTGGCAAAGACCCGCGTAAGGGGATTGACAAGGCTTGGTCCACTTGCCAGGATAAATTACTTGACGTTGTGGGTCCTTTGGCAGGTATTTTTGACTTGACTGAAGCTGCCCATTTGGAAGCCTCTGATCTGTCTGCAGAAGACTTTTCTATGTGGGTCCAGCGAGCTTTTTGTCTGCTGGGGAACGCCAATGCCGCCATCACGCATGAGCGTCGCAAAGGGCTTCTTATCAAACTCGATCCCAAATTGTCTAATTTGGACCCTCAGGACCCCGGTATTAAAGCTAATGGTCTCCTTTTTGGAGATTCTCTTGTTAAAGACCTCAGCAGGTTTGTGTCTACCTTCGCCTCCTTGGACAAGGCACGACAGTCCATCAAAAAAGTTTTTTCCCCTCAGGATTTTGGACGGGCCGGCAGAGGCAGGGGTCGCTCTTCCGGCCGTCCCTATCACAATCAAGGCTCCAGAGGTTCCTTCAATTACGGTTCCCAGGACTACAAGCCTCAATTCTACCCACAAAAAGGCCATGGATACAGAGGTCGAGGTCAGAAAAATTACCGCAGCAACAACCAACAAGGTACGTCTTCTACCTCCTCCCCCGGTAGGAGGAAGTTTAAAACTTTTCCTTTCAAAGTGGCGAACTATCAGTGCAGATCCTTGGTTTCTAAATACAGTTCAAGGTTATCTTATAGAGCTGTATGTGCTGCCTTCCCAAACTGTGTTCCCTCCTCCTCTGGTCTTCTCGATCGAAATGTCTCGGCTAGTCTCTCTCGAGGTTCAATGTCTTCTTCAAAATCAGGCCATCCAAGCTGCTCCTTTCTATCCCACAGGGTTTCTCAATTCAATTTTCCTGGTTCAGAAAAAGAACAAAAAGATGCGTCCTGTGTTAAATCTAAAGTGTTTCAACCAGTTTGTAGTTTATCGCCATTTCAAAATGGAGACTATTATTCATCTAAGAGATGTCCTCCGTCCCCACGATTGGAAGGTTCAATTGGATTTACAGGACCCATATCTCACCATTCCTATTCATCCGGCCCATACCAAGTTTCTTCAATTCTAATGGTTGGACGTAACTTATCGTTTCACCTCTCTGCCTTTCGGTCTCTCTTCAGCACCTTGGTGCTTTACAAAAATCATGAAACCGGTGGTGGCTTTCCTGCGATCCCTCGGGATCAGACTCATTATATATTTAGACGACATTTTGATCATGAACACGGACAAACAGCTCCTATTGTCCGATCTCAGTACCACTCAGTCCCTGCTTCTGGATCTGGGCTTCCTGCTCAATCACGACAAGTCAGTTCTAATTACTGCCCAGAGCATTGAGGTTTTGGGCTTCCTTGTGGATTCCCCCTTGGCTTCCCTCATGCTCCCTCAATCGAAGGTCTCGACAATCAAGTCAGAGATTTCTCACGTCCTTCGGACCTCCCTCTTTTCCCCAAGATCTCTTGCAAGGATCGTCGGTCGTCTCTCCGCTTCCATTCAGGCCATTTTTCCCAGTCCCCTCCACTATCGGGCTCTTCAACGTTTATAAATCAGACATTTACGTCAAGGCTTGGTCTACGGCGACCTTATCGCCTTGGATCAGGAGTCTCGTGATGAACTTCAGTGGTGGATCGACCATTTAGATCAGGGGTCACCAACCTTTTCTGTAGTGAGAGCTACTTCTGAGCAGTGAAAATCATCGTGAGATACTGAAGACTAAGCAACTCGCGCATTTTTTCGAGAGACCCCCCCACGCCCAGTGTCATTCACTTTAAGCCTAATTTCTTCAGAGCCCTTACTGTGGTTTGAACAAAAGGGGCCACACTCCCTCTTTTAAAGCTACAGACAACTGCAGGTTGTGCTACCTGAAGCAAAAGCTTGTCTTGCTTGGTAGCATTCCTGAAAAGTGTAACGAAATATTGCAGGATACAAGCCTATGACCTGCTTTTGTGATACTTTATCCAAATTGTGCACACGCTGCAACAGTTAAACCTGAACATATGTGAATTATTGAAGTCTAGCTTAGATGTGCAGAGAGACTCCTTTTGTTATGAACAACCTCAATTATTTCCGCTTCACCACATACCCTTTTTTTAAATTACAGTTTTGAAATGTCCCATCCTGTTTCAGATTTAAATAATTTTTAACTAGCTTGATTCATTATGATTAGGGGTTTTATTCTAATCTAATCCATACTATGTTTTCTTTGTGAGGATGAAAATTGATTTTTCTTTATGCAGAATACATATTTTTCAACATAATACATGGGTGGCCCAATCAAGTAGAAGATTAACTGAGTTTGTGAAAAAAATACAATTACAACACTCACAGATGCTCTGGGCCCGGGGCCAATAGGAAGGATTCCAGTTCTACACGTGGCTATTCTGTTTAGGCAGGTGGGTACCCTTCCATATCTTTTTTCGTAAACAAGCTAACTTCTGAGATAAATGCTATTTATATGGAGTAAAAAAGAGTCTGGAACGCTACTTTATTTTAATGATTAGCAGAGTTTCACACGTTTATTTTTTGTTGAGAAAGCATTTAATGTGCACGTAAAATCCACCTCACCAATGCAACTAGGCAGGCCAGAGGCTCACAATGCATCTGTAAAACAATGCATTGTAAAACAACTTTGGGACCCACTTCTTCCTGTATGTATGTGAAACATCTGTTGTTATTGAACTGCTTTTATTGAATGAAGAGTAAGACTTGCTATTTTCAGGGTTATATTGGTGCCAGAGCACTCTTAACAGAAAAGCTTTGTTCCCAAGAGGCAGTTAAACTCCAAACTGAGGATTTAACTTTAATACTCCAAATCTGTCCATGATACAGAACTCTGCTACCCAAAGCAACTCCTGTAGTGTTGGTGTTGAGTACCACATGCACTAGGAACAAAGACATTTAAGTCTTGGGTGCCCTGATAGAGCCAGCTCTGTTCTACAGAGAGCCTTGCCCGGATGACCTTTAATAATTTTTAAACCGATTGATTTAAATACCATCTTCTTTAATTTATTTTGAATGTGGCTGATGTGCGAGTCTATTACAGACATTTTGCAGAAAAATGTGCTATGTTTCATGCAACATCCATAAAAAGTTTCTTTTAGAATAGAGATCGAAAAAGGACATCACATATTAGAATTGGGATGGTGGCAAAGAGATTATTTGCAGTAATGGTAGTGTGCTGCTGCTGTGTTCAATATTGAATACACACATCCTTATCCCTGAATATTAAATTTAAACACATTTATAATTTGGACGAGCTTACCTGTGCTCTGTCAATGACTTGTCCAAAGAGGGTATGAAAGAGTTTAAACTAGTTCAGAAATTCAAAGCTGTTCTTTGCAGACAGGGAGAGCTTTCTTTATGTTGTGCCTTTGGTTAAAGGAAACTGATACTTTGCAACACCCTGCTTCTGTGGATGTACAACCCAGAGCTGGAAAGCGGGAAAAAATACATTTTCAATTGTGTCTGTTAGCCGTGATTTTGGCTGCTTCCAAACTGTCAGGCAGTGTTGCTGAAGGCCTCCGTTGGGCCTCTTTCGTGCTTAAATCCCCAGAAATGTAGTTAGCATTAGCGATAATATATTTAGCATTGATAGTTCAGGAGCAGATGGAGCAAGACGGGCCAGTCTTGCTCCAGTCCTTGGACCCAGTCCTTCAAGTGCCTGTGGCATAAGTGCGGCTGCAGTATGTTTACAGTACCAAAGGCACACATCGCAACTCCAATCCGGAGAACAGAGCATTAAGAGGTTAAAGGCCAGACCTGTGCTTACCAATTGATCTGCTGCTCAAATATAATGTGCCAGACAGAAAAAAGCAGGTGGTGTGGGTTCATAGCTGTTCACCACCTGCATGCAAGTAGGCTTTCCCAGGACATACTGCTCCGCTCCGGCCCATCTGCTGCTTTGCACCGGCACACGTCATGCAGGATGAAAAGCGCGGTGCCAGGCAGTGAAAGGCAGGTGGCGTGGAGGCTGAGTTCAGCAACAGCGTCATCATCTTTGGCCTGCCCCGCCCCAGCTAAGCTCAGATAGGCCAATCTGAGCTGTTGGGTTTGGTGAGAGCAGGCAACGGCTGTAAAAAAAGGCCTAAAAGAAATAAATGAGAATGACAGGCTACAAAATGTAAATTCACGGCGCGAGCTACTCACAGGGGTTCGGCGAGCTACCGGTAGCTCGCGATCGACTGGTTGGAGACCCCTGATTTAGATGCTTGGAACGGGCGAACTATCTTCGCTTCAGCCCCAGATCTTGTGTTAGAATCCGATGCAAGCCTGTCGGATTGGGACGCCCGTTATAGACCATTCTCGACTGGCGGTTCATGGTCTCTCGAGGAGTCGAAATTGCACATCAATTGTTTAGAGATGCTTGCAGGTTCCTTTGCGATCCAAAGCCTCTCAAAGAACAGAGTTCGCTGCTCCATTCTTCTTCGGACGGACAATGTTTCTGCGGTTTGCTACATCAACCTTCTTGGTGGCACCAAATCCAAACCTCTTGCAGAGTTGGCAAAGAGCCTTTGGGAGTATTGTCTGTCAAACAAATGATCCCTGACAGCGGAGTATCTTCCGGGAGATCTCAACTCGGTGGCAGATTGGCATTCTCGCCATCTTCGAGATTCCAGCGACTGGAGGCTTCTTCCATCCGTCTTCCAATCCCTATATCAAAAATGTGGTCCCTTTTAAATCGATCTCTTTGATTCTCGCCTCAACACTCAGTTGCCTTGTTTCTTCAGTTGGCGTCCGGACCCTTCAGCCCTGGCAATGGATGCTTTCCTTCAGGATTGGTCTCTTCCCCTCAACTATGCTTTCCCTCCTTTTCTCATGATCAATAGGGTTCTTTCCCAGGTTCGTCGTCAGTCGACGTCCTTGGTCATCGTGGTCCCCTTTTGGCAATTTCAGATTTGGTTCCCATCCCTTCTGGAGATGGCGGTAGACTTCCCGGTGCTTCTCCCAATAAGCAAGGATTTACTGCTGAACCCCTTAGGTCTTCCACACAGTCTCATTCTGGACAATTTCCTGGTCCTGTCGGCTTGGAAAGTTTCCAGCCTGTCCCTCATGACCTCCTCCTTTCTCAAGAGGCTTCTCTCTTTATCAGCAAAGCCTGGGCCCCTGGGACCTCAAAGGCTTACAAATCCGCTTGGTCTTTCTGGGCAAGCTGGTGTATGGAAAGACATATCGATCCCTTTTCAGCCCCTCTGAATTTCGTGGTCAATTTCTTGGCCTCTGAAGCCAGTGCAGGTAAGTCTTACAGGACAGTCAATTTGTACAGATCTGCCATTTCGCTCAACCACCCCTACAGACGGCAAGCCAGTGGGCGCTCATCCTTTAGTCTGCCGTCTTCTGAGAGGAGCTCAGTTTTCTAAACCTCCGTTGGCTAAGTATTCAAATTTATGGGATGTTAATGTTGTTCTCAAGTTGTTTTCTGATTGGCCAGATAATTCTGCTCTTTCTCTAAAAATGTTGTCAGCTAAACTTACCATGTTACTCTGTCTAGTCTCTATAAAACGTGTTTCAGATGTTAAGGCCTTGGATATTTCCTCCCGACAGTTTTACCCTACAGGTGTTATGTTCCACATTAATCGGAGAACTAAGACAAATTTTAAATTCTGTTTTTTATCCTTACTTCCCTTCCCATCCTAAGTTGTGCGTAGGCCAATGCCTCGAGGCATACGGGCAAAGAACTTCTGACCTCAGAACGTCCTCTCATTCCCAACTTCTCATTTCCTTCTGTAAACCTCATCGCCCCGTTTCCTCTGCCACTCTGGCCCGCTGGGTTCACTGGGTTATGTCCATTTTCGGAGCTCATTCCACCAGGGGAGCCATGGCATCCAAAGCCTTTTGGGCGGGTTTCTCATTTGGAGGACATTCTGAGGTCAGCAGACTGGTCTAATGACAATGTTTTTCGTATGTTCTCCTGCAAACCTGTTGTTACCGCTGCTTCTTTGGTGATTGATATGCTTTAAACAATCATAATAGTAGTCTCCGGTCTTGTCATAAAATGTAGATTTTCCTAATAACTTATGACGGAAAGTCTTAATTTTATTAAAGACACGAAGGCGAGTATTATCCCACCGCAACACTTTTAACCTGTGTTTCTCCCTCCCTTTAGCGGCTCCAGCGTTGCCTGCTGCATCGTCATGATGGTTCGAATCCTCTGCAAGAGCGTCTTCCGCTTCTCCTGGACACCTCTCCTCCTGGTTTCATTTCTGCTACAGGGATTCCGACAGTTCGCTGAGCTTGGTTGGATGTTGGTCAAGATTTTTGTTCATGCATTTTAGCCCTTTCTATTGTTTTTTCGATTATTACACTGTTCATTGACTCTATCTGAGCTGCTCGCCAGCGAAAAGAGGAATGTTCGCAGTCAGTTGGTGACGTTATCCAGACTGGTGCTCTATGATTGGGTGCAATGTTAGCTCTGTTTGCGTTCCCATTGGCCAGTTGTTTTCCTCTGGGCCCTCTGGGAACTGTAGTCTTACTTATCTTGGCTGCTATGGGAAATAAAGCAAGATAAGGAAAGCATAATACTCGCCTCCGTATCTTTAATAAAATTAAGACTTTCCGTCATAAGTTATTAGGAAAATCTTCATTTATGGCAAATGTGTGACATATCTGAATACCTTCGTGATGGAATCAAAGTAAAAAACTGAAAGCATTTCCTACTGAGGTGACTGCAGTAAATGAGGAAATAGGGAAACTTCATAACAAATACATTTCCCAAGATGGCCACCAGAGACAAAAGAGCCCAAATGTAGCACAAATATCACCCAGATGTAGCCCACATGTAGCCCAATGACAGAAGTGTGCAAAACACTTTTTATTTTTTGTGTTTGTGCAGTTTTATATAGTGCAGACTTGTCAGGTATTGGAGTGCTTTACATGAGCATTGGTTACATCACACAAGAACAAATTCATTTTGGTTGTAGACATGGGGAGATTAAGTGATTTGACCAGAATCACAGAATGTCGAGCTGAAGCAGAAACTCCAACCTGGTTCCCCAGTTGCAAAGTCTGCAGCTCTGGAAGTAACACCAAATCCTCTCCTGCAACATTTAATCAAGTGATCAACTGGATAAAAAAACATAAAGATAACAAATAATTAAAAAGTGCTTTGTTGCTATTTGAAAACTCAGAAAATATGTCCTCATTTTTGTTTTTTAGAGCACTAACCATAATTTTGATGCAAATAAGACCCTCTCATATATATAATTTCTAAAGGAAATGCTCAAGGTATTACAGTTTTGATTACTTCAAGATGACGTCAGGCGTTCCACACTTTTGTAATAAATATAGAATGTTAGCAATCTAGTTGTTCATTAGGATACTGTTGAAAGGCAGAGGCCAGGGGCACAGACTCTGAAAATTGAAGGCAGGTAGGAGGATGCAGAGGCAACAATTTGACCACACTGGGCAGGCAGGAAGGGCAGTGGCAGCACAACAGACTATGGAGGGTAGTGGAAAGGGGGTCAGGGCAAACAAACCAACAATACAGGACTGGCAAGAGAGGCTGTGGCAATATAATAGACCATTGTGGGCAGAAGGGAGAGGCAGTGGTAGTACAACCATACATGCCAACAGACCTGATTCAGCCAGGAAACGTCCAATGTTTTTAAGCTCAAATGGGCGTTATTTGATCTGTCTCCGGTCTACAATCTCCTCTTTTTCAATGTAACTCAAAGGGGAAAATCAGTACCCCAGTTTTTTTTCAAAATCTCCCTCTTACTAAGTTCAAAATGTTCGCAAGTATGGTACATTGAATCATGGTAGGCAGGAGAAATTGGGGTAGGGACATGGACTCGGATAACAGAGGACAGGAGGGACATAGAGAGATGCACCAAACTGACCCTACAGGGCAGGCATCAGGGTTTGCAGCAGCACAATACACCACACAGCGCATGCGGGACGGGAGTGCAGCACAACAATCCATAGAAAGCAATAGGGAGGGGACAGGACCATGCACATGGACAACAGAGAACAGAGGGGAAAGAGGCAATGGTAGCTAGCTGACCATAATGGACAGACAGGAGAGAAAGCTGCAGCATAACAGACCATAAAGGGCAGGAGGGACAGATCAGGGGCATTACAATGGAACAGACAAGCCAGGAGGGAGGGAATAGGGGTCTGCACATGGAAACAGAGGGCTGGGGGTAAGGGGGCAGGGCAGGAGCAGCAAAATGACCATAGAGGTCAGGCAGGATGGGCACTAGAACCAAGCCACACCATGGAGAGCAACAGTGAGACTATGATGGCATACACACAGACAATGGAGGGAAGGTGGGAGGGGGTCAGGGGCAGCTAGCTGACCACACAGGGAAGGTGGGAGGGGCCGTGGCAGCACAGAAGACCATGCATGGCAAGCGGGAGCATTAGTGGCAGCACAATGGCTATGATGTGCAAGAAGGAGGGTGCAGGGGCATGCACATAGGACTATGGAGGATAGAAGGGAGGGTCAGGACCTGGGCACAGACAAGAGAGTTCAGGGGAAGGGGCCTCACAACAGACCATACGGGGCAGGCAGGAAGAGCAGTTGCAGCACAACAAACTAGGAATGGCAGTAGGATGTGGCAGTAAAATGGACCATGGAGGACAGGAGGAAGGGGATAGGGGCATGGAATGTGGACAGGCAGGGTGGAGGTGGCAGGGACAGGTTACAGTCATCTGACAATGCTAGGCAGGTGGGAGGGGAGTGGCAGCTCAACAGGACACTCAGAGTAGATAGGAGTGGCAGGTCCATGGAACATGGTGAGGAAAAAGGATGAAGCAGGGGCATGCCAAAAGACATCAGAGGGCAGGGGGAAGAGAATAGGGGCAGCAAGCTAAGCACAGAGGCTAAGCAGGAGGTCAATGATGGGGCATTAAATTTGTCAATGGAGGGCAGGAGGAGTGAACTGGTACATCATGCTAAATGGAGGGCAGTGACAGCACATCAATCCTTGCATGACAGGAGGGAGGAGGCTAGTCCATGGATTCAGACAACAGAGGATAGGGAGGAGGTGGATGGGGCAGCAAGCTAACTGTTCAGAGAAGGCGGGAAGGCCAGTGGCAGAACAACGGCCACATAGGGCTGTAATAAGGGAGCAGGGACATGGACTTGGACAATGGATGGCTAGGAGGAGGGAAGGCAGGAGCAGCAAGCTTGGGTTGGGGCAGCACAATGCCAGGCCCTGCTTCCAACCCCCCACCATCCATTGTGATATGCATCTTACTTAACGTTAAAAAAAAACCTAGAAATTTGCTGAAAAAAACAAAGATTACAGGGACGGTATAGTTTGACTCAGATTTCACTCATACACAACCAGTGCAATGTACTGCTAATGACCTCAAACATTACATCATTCATGACATGGTCAGTTACATCACTCATGACATCACTCATGACATCTCTAATGAGCTGTGAATGGAATGGAACTATAATCGCTAGAACTTTATTTAGGGATAGTGTGTGTAAATTAACACCCCTTTTTTTCCTTTTCTTTCGTGTAAGAACTATTATAATACGCAACGGGCCCAGATTAATATGGCCGATAGCCTTTCACTTTAAAGTAATGTGTAGTCCACTGTTTATGTTGATGTTTGCAATTCTAAATATGTTTATAATGAATAAGTCTGGTTGACGAACATACAGGTATGGCGGTCACGGGGCAAGATATGCTCAAATGACATTGTGTGCATATTAACACTTGTTTTCTTTTCTTTATTGTATTAATTCCTGAATTTTCACATCGTGACCAGGCCAATATGGCCGCCATCTTTTTGGATTAAAGTAATGCACTGCTGATGACGTAACATATTACATCACTCATGACATGGTCAGTGACATCACTGATGACATCTCAAATTACATCACTGATGACATCATCTACGTGATCATCTGATGAACCCCCTCACACCCTAAAATACAGACTACCATTCTCGAAACCATAGACACACCAATACTAGTACAGCTACAATATTCTGTGCACTATGCATGCAGACCTCTAATCAGCTACATAGCTTTGAGACAGTCTTTTAAATACTCAGTTAGTACCTATGCAGTCTAGGAATCCTTCTGTCTGTCCCATGCACTTCTCCATTCAACCATCCAGCACTATCTACGTATCCTATCACTCTGCCAATACCTAAGCACTAATAAATGTAGCATGCACTCTCTTTGCAGCAGTGAAATTACTCCAGATATTAGTGATATACTTAAGGAATGGCCTAGCCTCTAACACAAGTGCAGGTGCAATATTTTGTACACTATGCATGCAGACCTCTAACCAGCTACATACTATTGATACGCTCTTCTAAATACCCAGTAGTACCGATGCAGTCTAGGAATCCATCTGTCTGTCCCATGCACTTCTCTATTTACCCACCCAGCACTATCTACGTATCCTATCACTCCACCAGTACCTAAGCACTTATAAATTCTGCACGCACTTTCTTTGCAACACTGAAATTACTCCAGTTATTAGTCGTATACTTTAGGAATGCCGTAGTCAAAAACACAAGTGCAGGTACAAAATTTTGTACATTATGCATGCACACCTCTAACCAGCTACAAACTATTGATACGCTCTTCTAAATACCCAGTTAGTACCTATGCAGTGTAGGAATCCTCCTGTCTGTCCCATGCATTTCTCCAATCACCCATCCAGCACTATCTACTTATCCTATTACTCCACCAATACCTAAGCACTTATAAATTCACTATACACTCTGTTTGTAATACTGTAATTATTCTAGTTACTAGTCATGAACTTATGGAATTGCCTAGCTACTAACGCAAGTACATCTATAATATTTTTTGCACTATCCAAGCTGACCTCTAACTAGCTACATACTATTGATACACTCTTCTAAATACCCAGTTAGTACTCATGCAGTGTAGGAATCGTCCAGTCTGTCCCATGCACTTCTTTAATCGCTTATCTACCACTATCTACTCATCCTATCACTCCACCAATACGTAAGCACTTATAAATTAAGTGTTCACTCTGTTTGCAGCACTGTCATCATTCCAGTTACTAGTGGTATTCTTATAAAATGACCTAGGCACCAAAACAAGTGCACATAAAATATTTTGTGCATAATCCCTACAAATCTCTAAGCAGATACATACTTTTGGTCCACTCCATTAAATACTGAAGTAGTACCCATGCAGCGTAGGATACCTCCTGCCAGTCTCATGCAATTCTTCAATCACCCATCCGGCACTATGTTCTTATTGTATCAGTCTGCCAATGCCTAAGCACTTATGGGGCAGATTTACAAGCACCCTGCGCCACCAGTACGTCACTTTTTGTAACGTAGTGATGGGGCCAGGCACTCCTTCATATTTACAAGGAGAGGAAAAGCAACCCTGCGTGGTTTTTCCTCTCCTTGTAAATACGACCCCTTCATACACAGAACTTTGCGTTGAAGGGGCGTCCCATGGGTGTTGCTGCGGGTGTTGCCACGCAACACCCATAGAACAAGACACATCTCCAGATTTATTAGAAATTGTAAATCTGGAGATGTGTGTGAATGCTGCGCTATCCTAGAGTTGGTGTAGCAAGGCGCAACGAGGAGAATTGTTTTCATTTCGCCTCATTTTTTCCTCTTTCAATGCATGCTGCATTCCACAGCATACATTGAAAGAAGAAAATGCCTTTACTGATTGTTTTTGTGCAGGAAGGTGTCCCTTCCTGCACAAAAACAATCTCCACACGACACAGACATCCTGGCACCATGGTGCAAAGGTGCCTGTGTCACCACATGGCTGCAGTTTGAGCAGCAGCGCAGAGGGAAGCACAGAGTTGCAACATATTCATGTACATATGTCACATCCCTCTGCTTCGGAAGTGCCACAGTGCAGTGCAGCTAAAGGGCTTGCAGTGTCACGCTGCAGTACTTCCTTATAAATCTTCACCTATAAATTCACCATACACTACTAATGCATTCTTTCAGTCAATCATGCTGAATACTTATATTCAAGCAAACTTTCACACATTACCTTGCAATTATAGTTCTTTCTTTAACCAAATAAGGTAGTCCTGATAAGAACTTTTTTTTCTTCTTTTTTCTTTTGTATGTTTTTTTAATTTTTTTAACAAATTTGTTTTGTTTTTTTGGTGTTTTTTCAAAACATGTACAAAAAAAGAACGAATAAAACAGGAAACATTTGGAATTACTTATCATTCCAACAACAAAAAAACAAAAAAATTAACACCGATGGTTGCATTGCGCAGAACAAACTGCATCCACCGACTGCTCACCGAAGCATATAAGTTTCTTACACTTCAAGTAGTGTTGCTCGAGAAAGGCGAATTCTGGCCTAATGTACATTGTAGGTGTTCCTGAGGACTCTCCAGATGTACTTGCCACAGCAGGTGAGGGGTTCAAAGCAGCTCGCCTCATTTCCTCCCGAGCAAGATTGAGAGGATGTGTGGTCCAGAGATGCTTGTACATAGAGGCAGTGCCACAAGAGTATTTTTTTTCACTGCCTCTTGACAGGACTCTGTCACAAATTTTGCACGTCACCTTTCTCGCATTTATTTTCTTCTCTCCAGGTGGAAAAGTGAAGAATTTCCCCATGACAGATTCCGGCCTCTGTGAACGTGGTGCCTCCTGCAAGAATTCTTCTTCAGAAGATACTTCCTCCTGCTGCTGATGCTGTCCAGATGCCATTTTGTTTGATATTTTTTGAAAAACACCAAAGAAACAAGCAAAAAGGGTTCTTGTAGGACAAGAGATGTCTGTCTAAAGATGCTCCAACATGAATGATTAAAATGGGTGGGGTCCTTCAATAGTTACAGTGGGAAATGTTATGAACCAATGAAATCTTTTTTTTTGAGGTCACATGGAATCCACGCACTCAGCGCTCACGAAGCACGCACCCAACGCAACTTCGGGAAAATATATTTAAAAATAATATAAGTTTATTATAGGTACAAATATATTATTTTTATGAATATCTTAGATAGTCTCTTGCCCAAATATGTATATTAAACACACATACATATCATTTTAGAACATAAAAAAAATTTGCAGGAGTCGCGCACCCAGCGCGCCCCAGCACATATATGAAGTCACGCGGGACCCGCCACCCCGCAAGCAGCGCGTACTGTATTGTGCATGTGTCGCAATTGCGCGGGAGCAGGAGTCGCGGACTGGTCGCATACCAATCGCGCACATCATGTAATATTAAATGTATATTATGTAACTGAAAAACACGCAGCCGTCGCACACCGTATGCGGATCCTTCAAGACGTTTCTAAAATGGCAGCTAGAATCCGCGCACCCACCGTGATGTGTACGTTTTGGGTGCGCGACCCTGAAGAAATTTTGGATTTTTTTAAAAAGAAAATAATATAAATATATTAAAATAAAACCAAAAAATTTAACAATATTTCAGTTTTAATTTTTTGGGGGATTTTTTTTGCAATTGTTTAGAAAAATATATAATGTTATTTCAAGAATAAAATATGTATAAATAAACAGTTAAAAAACTGTAGAAAATCAGTACAAAAAATAGGTATAACTACTATTACACTTAAAAATTTGCATTTAAAAAACCTTTGCAATTCACTGAAAAAACCATAGGTTTCAGAGACATTATAGTTAGAAATTGGCGTTTAAAAAAGCTTTGAAATTCACTGAAATAACCATAGGTTTCAGAGACGTTATAGTTAGAAATCAGCATTTAAAAAACCTTCGAAATTCACAGAAAAAAACATAGGTTTTAGGGGTGTTATAGTTAGCTGGACATTTCACTCGTACAAAACCATAGAAATGCCTCCGTTATAGTTAGTTCTGCTAACTATAACTCGCGCGCCCGCAATGCACTGCTGATCATGTCACATATTACATCATTCATGACATGGTCAGTGACATCACTGATGACATCACTGATGACATCTCAAATGACATCACTGATGACATCACTGATGCCATCATCCATGTGACAATCTGATACACCTCATCATACACTAGTATAACAAAGTACCATATTTGAAACTATTGACACACCAATACCAGTTACTACGTACCCACTCACTGATTCCTAAGTCTACACACACAACTACCCATTCAACAACAGAATCACTTATACATGCAGTCACTAATTAATAGAACACTATCAAATGCACTTATACACATATATAGACTTCGACACATCAGCAGTCATCTTAGTCAGTTATGCAGTCATCCTACTCACTCATGAAAAAAATTTATCACACTTACATTTACTCACTTACACAATTATACACACAACACCTCATTTATTCAAACACATAGTAACTCATAGTTAATATGTTAAAAAATCACCATTACAATTATGCACTCATTCATATAGTTACTCTCACAATCACTGACTCTTATTATCTACTGGCGGTCGCCAGTAGATAGTTATAGTTAGGACCGTGTTTCCATAGGAAATCTGAAAATTCTATTTAAACTTTGGCGCCGGTTGACAGATCCTCGCGAAATTTTCAAAACTAATGGGGCGCTCCGCTCAGCTCCTACCCTGGAAGTCTCGGGGTGATTCGTCAAGCGGGGGCTGAGAAAATAGGGGGGTCCCAAAACGCGTTTTCCCCATGCATTTTCCCATAGGACCTTTAGTCGAAGGTACAGCCCGAACGGCTGAACAGAATTACTTGAAATTTGGCAAAGAGGTAGTCCTCAGGTCAGGGATGTGCCTTTTGCATATATGGTGTCAATCTGTTCAGTAGTTCCTGAGAAAATTGCAGTTAAAAGCACATATATCTATAGCCGCGCACCGTGCGCGCACGGTGCCGTGCGCGAGCGTAATTGTGATTGGTGGTTACATGTCAGTCAACATTCGAATCGGTCGAAATCAGGAAGTGTTGTCTGCCATTTTGTGTGTGACAGTGAAAAAGAAAGGTGGAGAACGTGAAAAGTGGGCAGGGTACAGAGTTCCTGACCCCCTAGCTTTCTGTCAGGGGGTCCCTGAAGGACCATGAAGGGTGAAAAAAACATTTTATTTTTTTTAAAAAAATCACGGGGTGCGCGCACGGTGCGCGCATGGTGCGTGCACGGCGGAAAAAAAATCATAAGAAAAAATAGAATTAAAAATCAAATTTAAGTGTTTAGATGTTAGGTGGCTCTAAAAAGAACCGTTGTGTTAATAGAGGGACAGAGGAACAGAAAAATGGCAAAAATTATAGGGTGCCGCACGTGTGCTGCTGTATCTTGCTCTCTATTAGGGGAATGCTGGTGTCCCCATAAGAGAGAAGAGCATTGCACACATTGCACCGTATATGCACCCTCTTAAACAGAGGGTGTATATCCAGAGGAACAGAAGCAGGTGAAGCTGCTGCCGCAGATGAAGTGCTCGGCTGATCTGCCAATGATGTATTCGGCTGAGCTGCTGCGGATGTGCTCGGCTGAACTGCTGGAGGGTTTTCTCTAGCAGCTCGAGCATAAGCCACAGGATGTACATCTCTAACGTGCCTGATCATAGTGAAGATACTAAAAGAGTATTTCTTTTTAGGATCTCCTCTTGATAAGACACGATCACAAAGAGTGCATGTGACTTTTGGAGCATTCACCTTCTTTTGCCCCTCTGGAAATGTAAAAAATTGCCATATAAAAGAGTCTTTCTGTTTCCTCTGTCTCTGTCTCACAAGGGTCTCCTGCTCACTCCCAGAAGATGACTGCTGCTCTGCCATTCTCAAGTACTGGAGTACTGGAAAAGCTGCTCAGCTCCTTCTCCCAGGAAATCAGAAGTAATAATGAGGGGAGTGGGTGTGGTGTTGGAAGTTTCTGGAACTGAAACTACTATAAACCAATGAAAAGTGTTGTTTCTTAATCACATGACCTGAAACTACTATAAACCAATGAAAAGTGTTGTTTCTAAATCACATGACTTGCCGTGCGCGCACCGTGCGTGCACGGTGCGTGCACGGAGCACGCACGCATGTGCGCACGGAGCACGCACGCATGCGCGGTACGCATGCATGCGCGTACGGAGCACGCGCGCATGCGCGTATGGAGCACGCGCGTACGGAGCACGCACGACGTACGCATGCACACGTGGAGCACGTACACATGCACACACAGAGCACGTACACATGCGTGCACCGTGCGCGCACCGTGCGCACACGGACAAAATCCCTTAAAAAAAAAAATAATAATTTTAAGTGTTTATAAGTTTATAGAAGATATTAACTATGCTGTTCAACTCTATCCAAATTAAAAAAAAACTGAGCCATTCCATATTACAGGATAAAGTTAATCTATAACTATATATATAGGTAGCTTATTGTAAAATAAATATTTAAAAAATATAATAATACATTCATAAATTAGCATTTAAAACCTTGCAAATTCACTTAAAAAACCATAGGTTTCACACACGTTATAGTAAGGAATTAGCATTTAAAAAACATTTGAAATTCACAAAAAAAACTATAGGTTTCACACACGTTATAGTTAGGAATTAGCATTTTAAAAACCTTGCAAATTCACTGAAAAAACCATAGGTTTCACACACGTTATAGTTAGGAATTAGCATTTAAAAAACCTTGCAAATTCACTGCAAAAACCATAGGTTTCACACATGTTATAGTTAGCTGGACATTTTCCTCGTAAAAAAACAATGAAATTCCCCCGTTATAGTTAGTTCAGCTAACTATAACTCGCGCGCCCGCAATCCACTGCTGATGACGTCACATATTACATCACTCATGACATGGTCAGTGACATCACTCATGACATCACTCATGACATCTCATGTCATCAGTGATGTCATGAGTGATGTCACTGACCATGTCATGAGTGATGTAATATGTGACGTCATCAGCAGTGGATGGCGGGCGCGCGAGTTATAGTTAGCTGAACTAACTATAACGGGGGAATTTCATTGGTTTTTTACGAGTAAAATGTCCAGCTAACTATAACATGTGTGAAACCTATGGTTTTTTCAGTGAATATATACTTATTTATATACACCAACTCTCACATACAATGCCTTTTATTTTTTTACTTTGTTGAAGATGTACAACTAAAACATATATTCGCTCACCAGCACACAAATAAATACACTCAGTCCCCCAAACAACTGTTTCCACATGCACTCTTAAACTTATACACCTAGTCATCAACCATTCCCACATCTATGCATAGAGTTACACACACCCATCCAACCATACACAAACTCAGTGTCCCATACAAATAATCACCCAACCAATCAATAACTAATATACACACTCATGTAGTCAGTGGCCAACTGATGCAGCATGTTATACAACAACAGAGACAGTGATGCACACATTCTCATAGATTAGTTACTAATCCATGGATTAAGTGAGACACTTTTAATTACTCACTTAAACAGACAGTCAGACAGCTACTAAATCCTCCATCCAGACAGTTATATATCCACTCAATCTTCAATACAGATTGGTATATATATAATACATATTTAAATTTCACACTAAACCACATTCACTGGATGATGTCATTAGTGATTTCATCAGTGATGTCATTTGAGATGTCATCAGTGATGTCATCAGTGATGTCACTGACCATGTCATGAATGATGTAATATGTGACATCATCAGCAGTGCATTGCGGGCGCACAAGTTATAGTTAGCAGAACTAACTATAACGGAGGAATTTCTATGGTTTTGTACGAGTAAAATGTCCAGCTAACTATAACACCCCTGAAACCTATGTTTTTTTCTGTGAATTTCTAAGGTTTTTTAAATGCTAATTTCTAACTATAAGGTCTCTGAAACCTATGTTTTTTTCAGTGAATATATATATACACACATGTATACATTAGTTACATTTTGCTATAAAAAATTCCCTCCTACCTCTCTCTCATCCCAAACCTTTCTGACTGCTATGAACTCCTAAACATCCTTCTCAAACTTTCACCCCTGCTTTTTAGGTCTCGCCTACGCAGCGCGCATGCGCTACATAAAGACCTTTTGTAATCGACACAGCTTTGCGAGCAAAAACGTGCACGCGTTGCATTGCTTTCAGTTGCAACGCGAGCACGTTTGGAGATTCCCTTGAGGGAGCGAGCAGCGGCGCCATATGTTAGCAATTATCGTGCTCGCTTCCGCAAGGGAATCGCACTCCCCCCACCCCTCCCACTTGCTAACCCGGAGTACTGTTTCACTTTTGCGGCCCGCGCTTGTTTTAAGTTTCCGCCTGGACAGGATACTCCTAAAGACTCATGTATAGTTTCTGGTATTTCTCTTTTCCACGGCTTGTTTGAGGGTAAGTTGAATATATGGAAGCGAACCTTCACTTTAGCAAGACGAATGGATTTACTTTTGGGGTCGTGGAGAACCGTCCCACTGAGTAGAAATTAAAAATTACGTTGAAGTGTGACTCGAAGACTGGCGGTCCTGCTTTAAAAGTGACGGCTGTTGCGAGCTCCGTTGGGTGGGGATAATAATAAATATGAGAGGCACCTTGAAAGCAGGCATCGCGGGAGGCGGTAAACAGCACATGTAAATAACAGGTCACTGTTGACGTCTATTCATGACATCCACTTTTCTGCTCATTAAGCCATTCTGCCTCCTAGGAAGTGAAGCTTCTCATGAATATTGAACAGCAGCTCCAATTCAGTTTGAACCCCGCATTTGTGAGAGCGCACATAGTGCCGGCTGTGTTTTGTAGTGCTGACGTGGCAGCGCTCAGAGGCACTTGTGTTCAGTGAGCTGCGCTGTAATCTGAGACTTGCCAGTCTGTTGAAAGGGCGAGTCACTTCTGTGACACACTCCCCCATTATACGTGGTTAGAAAAAAAATTAGACTGCCATTCCTACAGGCTTTCCATTGTGCCCGAGCCCATCTCGTTTCCTTTCGTGGTGAATTAAGTGGCCAGCTCGTGTTCGTTGTCTGCAAAAAAGCGAAGTATACCGACTCTGAAGCTGCCCAGGGCTAGCAAATGCTTCTCAATTCTGCTGTTGGGAAGAGCATCCTTCGCTGTGACAACCGCCTGTCTTCAGAGGGGTTTCGTCCCATGGGCCAATGATGGTGTTATTTTATGTTCATGTTGTGATACTGCTATGTGTTGGATTGTTCGTAACGTGCATGCTCTATAGTGCTAGCAAACAGAACTTAAAATAACACAAGGAAGCTAACACAATACAGCTGAAAGAGTAAGGAAATTTAGCTGAACCTTAACATTTTAATGAGCGTCTAAACTGCAGGTATTTCTGGGCTATGAATTCCTACTGGGAGAACAATCTAGTTTCATGCAGGCAACTGAAAGAACACTCGCCCCCAAACTGCGCACATCTAAAACACAATAAATTAAACAGGAAGGACGCTTACACCACCCACTAGCCCCAGTCAATGCACTCACTTACCACCATGCTGGGCACCCTGCAAGCCAGACATCCCAGATACCCCCTATGCGCATCTGGAGTCCCCAGGCCATACCCAGAAAAACAAGCATTGGCATAGCCAATAGGTCTCGCCTTTGGGACCTTATAAGTATTTAGTTATGCAGCACAATATCCTTACTGCAACAACATTAACTGTTGCATGGCTAAACACTTATAAGGTCCCAAAGGTGAGACCTATTGGCTATGACAATGCTTGTTTTACTTAGGCTCTAGGTGTGATTGGCTTAGTCTAACGTGCACGGATATTTTCTTTTCTTCCGTGTATCTGCAGGAAGCTGGAATTTCACTAGAGAGACGTCGGTTTGTTTAAACCATATCTAGTTCTGAAGTGCGCATGCGTGCTTGCTTCCACCCAGCAGCGCTTCAGGACATGCATGCTCTGTCTCTGCTTGTGTTGTGGTGATCTGACAAAGTGCAAGGGGATACATCTGTTGGAATGCCGACAGCCCCTTCGGCATCATTCTGGTTGAAAGCATTTACTTAATCATCTGCTAGAACATACAGCATTAGCAGTGAAATTTCAATTTCAAGCGAAATTAAAACTCGCGCGGCGGTTCTCGCCAAACAGCGTGATCAATGGGAAGAATCTGACAGCGTCTCTAAAAGGCTGTTAACTCACACTTGGCAGCCCCTGGACATGACACCGGGCCATGCCTTCTCATGCATCATGAGATGGCCACCCTGCAAGGAGAGCGGACCCAAGGATGGGATGAACTGGTCAATACATTGCTCATTCGGCCTCAAAATATAGAAATGTTTTCTTTTTACTGCCAGGAGGCCATTAAAATACTGCACAAAATTTAAGGGCTGCTCTTGTTTCATAAATACGCGGTGAAATCACAGCTTGTATTTAGCATGGCCTCTTCCGTGTAAATCTGGTGCCCCCTTGTTAACTTATTGCAGCAAGAAAATCAACACGCATTGGCATAGCCAATGGGTCTTGCTTTTGGGACCTTATAAGTATTTAGTTATGCCGCACAATATCCTTCGTGCAACAGCATCAACTGTTGCATGGCTAAACACTTATAAGGTCCCAAAGGTGAGACCTATTGGCTATGCCAATGCTTGTTTATAATGCAGCCAGTTTTCCTTTAAGAAAACTGTGCTGCATTTGGCAATACAAGTTTCTTTTTTTTGGAAAATTTTATTTTGGAGTTGGAAGTCGTCTACTGGACCACTGCCTAATCCCCAGCAAACTGTTTTTAACATTTACAAAATGTTGTGAATAGATTACTACACCAACTTGGAATTCTGTAATTTTTTTAAGTTTTGCGATCAAGTTTCGACAACAAAAAATTGATCTTTCTCATATCCATTCGCTCTTCAGAAGTGGTTCTTTCGGTACAAAGTCACAAAGCCATTTTAAGGATCAGTAAAAATATATACCAACTCCTAAATTGGCTTTAGGGCATAGTAGAACATGTTTTATTCTGTCACAAACAGTGATTCAGACAGTTTGCAACCAAAAAAGATTTAGTACATATGGGGGCATATTATCAATGAGATGCAATAATTATCGCAAATCGCGCTTAGCGCGATCTATTCTATCGCTGGATTACAGCGCCGTGTTAGCAACGTATTATCAACGTTTTGCTAACAGGCGATGTAATTCCAGCGATAGAGGCCGATTCACAGGAATAGCGCGTGAAATCCAGCCATGATTTCACAGCGCTAAGGAGAGGCTTGCTGATAGGGGAGTGTGGACCTAACCTGGCAATCCACCTCCCATTATCAGTATGCCTAAATCACTTTTTAAGCAGGCGTTACATTCCTGCGATAACCGCGGTTAGCGCGTTTTTTTTTATCACTTTGCCGGTCTTCTGCATGGCTTGCTAATATCACAAAGCCATGTTAGCGAGGATTCCCATGTTGTTCTACTCAGGAATGCCTACTTTGCATGTCATTAGCGATATTGATCGCTAACATGCAAAGTCGCAAGGAAACACGAGCTAACGCTTGTTAGCGTGTCCTTGTTAAAATATTGCCGCTTTTTCTGCGCTATATGCCGAAAAAGCGGCGAAATATCTCTTGATAATATGCCCACTGGACTTTAATTCTTAACAGTGATGTTCGTCTGAGAACCATCAACAGACAAAAAGTACTGCTTTCTACATTCCCGAGGTTTCTTCTGTGTTGACATTTCAGCCCCCACTTGACAAATGCATACATACTAACAGAACTGATTTAGGCGGGTTCATTTTAGCTGTCTCCTGCTATAAATGACTCGGCTTCTATAGAAGTCAATGAGGAAATAGATTTCCCCGATTTCTAAAAAAATCTTCCACTTTTCTGTTGGAAAATGTTGGCATGTATGAAAATATCAAGTAATTCTATATATTTACAGTGGTTCTGGAACAATTGTTCAAGTGGGTGTTCTCTACAGTAATGCCACCACACTAAAAGCATGGAGGCATATTTATCAGAGAGTTGTATTGCCCTTGCGCTCTGCAACGGGGTGCAAGAGCAACGCAACTATTAAGTTAGATTTGTCAAGCCATGCAAGGCAAACTTGTGGGGCTCTGAGTGGCTTGATAAATCTAGTGTAATGCAACGCAGCTAAAATTGCTGCGTTGCGTTACTCTGTCCTAGGGATGTGCTCGATGGGAGGAGCATGGGTGTTTCCACGCATCCACCCATGGATTTTGTCACATTCCCAGGTTGACCATTACTGGTAGACCTGAGAATGCGTTAAAATGCTACACCGTCCCATGTGAGGCATAAGGTGGAGAAATATCTTTATTTCTCCATGTTTTTTCCTCTTTCTGTGTGTGATGCATTCAGCAGTATTCTGAACAAAAGGGGCCACACTCCCTCTTTTAAAGCTACAGACAACTGCAGGTTGTGCTACCTGAAGCAAAAGCTTGTCTTGCTTGGTAGCATTCCTGAAAAGTGTAACGAAATATTGCAGGATACAAGCCTATGACCTGCTTTTGTGATACTTTATCCAAATTGTGCACACGCTGCAACAGTTAAACCTGAACATATGTGAATTATTGAAGTCTAGCTTAGATGTGCAGAGAGACTCCTTTTGTTATGAACAACCTCAATTATTTCCGCTTCACCACATACCCTTTTTTTAAATTACAGTTTTGAAATGTCCCATCCTGTTTCAGATTTAAATAATTTTTAACTAGCTTGATTCATTATGATTAGGGGTTTTATTCTAATCTAATCCATACTATGTTTTCTTTGTGAGGATGAAAATTGATTTTTCTTTATGCAGAATACATATTTTTCAACATAATACATGGGTGGCCCAATCAAGTAGAAGATTAACTGAGTTTGTGAAAAAAATACAATTACAACACTCACAGATGCTCTGGGCCCGGGGCCAATAGGAAGGATTCCAGTTCTACACGTGGCTATTCTGTTTAGGCAGGTGGGTACCCTTCCATATCTTTTTTCGTAAACAAGCTAACTTCTGAGATAAATGCTATTTATATGGAGTAAAAAAGAGTCTGGAACGCTACTTTATTTTAATGATTAGCAGAGTTTCACACGTTTATTTTTTGTTGAGAAAGCATTTAATGTGCACGTAAAATCCACCTCACCAATGCAACTAGGCAGGCCAGAGGCTCACAATGCATCTGTAAAACAATGCATTGTAAAACAACTTTGGGACCCACTTCTTCCTGTATGTATGTGAAACATCTGTTGTTATTGAACTGCTTTTATTGAATGAAGAGTAAGACTTGCTATTTTCAGGGTTATATTGGTGCCAGAGCACTCTTAACAGAAAAGCTTTGTTCCCAAGAGGCAGTTAAACTCCAAACTGAGGATTTAACTTTAATACTCCAAATCTGTCCATGATACAGAACTCTGCTACCCAAAGCAACTCCTGTAGTGTTGGTGTTGAGTACCACATGCACTAGGAACAAAGACATTTAAGTCTTGGGTGCCCTGATAGAGCCAGCTCTGTTCTACAGAGAGCCTTGCCCGGATGACCTTTAATAATTTTTAAACCGATTGATTTAAATACCATCTTCTTTAATTTATTTTGAATGTGGCTGATGTGCGAGTCTATTACAGACATTTTGCAGAAAAATGTGCTATGTTTCATGCAACATCCATAAAAAGTTTCTTTTAGAATAGAGATCGAAAAAGGACATCACATATTAGAATTGGGATGGTGGCAAAGAGATTATTTGCAGTAATGGTAGTGTGCTGCTGCTGTGTTCAATATTGAATACACACATCCTTATCCCTGAATATTAAATTTAAACACATTTATAATTTGGACGAGCTTACCTGTGCTCTGTCAATGACTTGTCCAAAGAGGGTATGAAAGAGTTTAAACTAGTTCAGAAATTCAAAGCTGTTCTTTGCAGACAGGGAGAGCTTTCTTTATGTTGTGCCTTTGGTTAAAGGAAACTGATACTTTGCAACACCCTGCTTCTGTGGATGTACAACCCAGAGCTGGAAAGCGGGAAAAAATACATTTTCAATTGTGTCTGTTAGCCGTGATTTTGGCTGCTTCCAAACTGTCAGGCAGTGTTGCTGAAGGCCTCCGTTGGGCCTCTTTCGTGCTTAAATCCCCAGAAATGTAGTTAGCATTAGCGATAATATATTTAGCATTGATAGTTCAGGAGCAGATGGAGCAAGACGGGCCAGTCTTGCTCCAGTCCTTGGACCCAGTCCTTCAAGTGCCTGTGGCATAAGTGCGGCTGCAGTATGTTTACAGTACCAAAGGCACACATCGCAACTCCAATCCGGAGAACAGAGCATTAAGAGGTTAAAGGCCAGACCTGTGCTTACCAATTGATCTGCTGCTCAAATATAATGTGCCAGACAGAAAAAAGCAGGTGGTGTGGGTTCATAGCTGTTCACCACCTGCATGCAAGTAGGCTTTCCCAGGACATACTGCTCCGCTCCGGCCCATCTGCTGCTTTGCACCGGCACACGTCATGCAGGATGAAAAGCGCGGTGCCAGGCAGTGAAAGGCAGGTGGCGTGGAGGCTGAGTTCAGCAACAGCGTCATCATCTTTGGCCTGCCCCGCCCCAGCTAAGCTCAGATAGGCCAATCTGAGCTGTTGGGTTTGGTGAGAGCAGGCAACGGCTGTAAAAAAAGGCCTAAAAGAAATAAATGAGAATGACAGGCTACAAAATGTAAATTCACGGCGCGAGCTACTCACAGGGGTTCGGCGAGCTACCGGTAGCTCGCGATCGACTGGTTGGAGACCCCTGATTTAGATGCTTGGAACGGGCGAACTATCTTCGCTTCAGCCCCAGATCTTGTGTTAGAATCCGATGCAAGCCTGTCGGATTGGGACGCCCGTTATAGACCATTCTCGACTGGCGGTTCATGGTCTCTCGAGGAGTCGAAATTGCACATCAATTGTTTAGAGATGCTTGCAGGTTCCTTTGCGATCCAAAGCCTCTCAAAGAACAGAGTTCGCTGCTCCATTCTTCTTCGGACGGACAATGTTTCTGCGGTTTGCTACATCAACCTTCTTGGTGGCACCAAATCCAAACCTCTTGCAGAGTTGGCAAAGAGCCTTTGGGAGTATTGTCTGTCAAACAAATGATCCCTGACAGCGGAGTATCTTCCGGGAGATCTCAACTCGGTGGCAGATTGGCATTCTCGCCATCTTCGAGATTCCAGCGACTGGAGGCTTCTTCCATCCGTCTTCCAATCCCTATATCAAAAATGTGGTCCCTTTTAAATCGATCTCTTTGATTCTCGCCTCAACACTCAGTTGCCTTGTTTCTTCAGTTGGCGTCCGGACCCTTCAGCCCTGGCAATGGATGCTTTCCTTCAGGATTGGTCTCTTCCCCTCAACTATGCTTTCCCTCCTTTTCTCATGATCAATAGGGTTCTTTCCCAGGTTCGTCGTCAGTCGACGTCCTTGGTCATCGTGGTCCCCTTTTGGCAATTTCAGATTTGGTTCCCATCCCTTCTGGAGATGGCGGTAGACTTCCCGGTGCTTCTCCCAATAAGCAAGGATTTACTGCTGAACCCCTTAGGTCTTCCACACAGTCTCATTCTGGACAATTTCCTGGTCCTGTCGGCTTGGAAAGTTTCCAGCCTGTCCCTCATGACCTCCTCCTTTCTCAAGAGGCTTCTCTCTTTATCAGCAAAGCCTGGGCCCCTGGGACCTCAAAGGCTTACAAATCCGCTTGGTCTTTCTGGGCAAGCTGGTGTATGGAAAGACATATCGATCCCTTTTCAGCCCCTCTGAATTTCGTGGTCAATTTCTTGGCCTCTGAAGCCAGTGCAGGTAAGTCTTACAGGACAGTCAATTTGTACAGATCTGCCATTTCGCTCAACCACCCCTACAGACGGCAAGCCAGTGGGCGCTCATCCTTTAGTCTGCCGTCTTCTGAGAGGAGCTCAGTTTTCTAAACCTCCGTTGGCTAAGTATTCAAATTTATGGGATGTTAATGTTGTTCTCAAGTTGTTTTCTGATTGGCCAGATAATTCTGCTCTTTCTCTAAAAATGTTGTCAGCTAAACTTACCATGTTACTCTGTCTAGTCTCTATAAAACGTGTTTCAGATGTTAAGGCCTTGGATATTTCCTCCCGACAGTTTTACCCTACAGGTGTTATGTTCCACATTAATCGGAGAACTAAGACAAATTTTAAATTCTGTTTTTTATCCTTACTTCCCTTCCCATCCTAAGTTGTGCGTAGGCCAATGCCTCGAGGCATACGGGCAAAGAACTTCTGACCTCAGAACGTCCTCTCATTCCCAACTTCTCATTTCCTTCTGTAAACCTCATCGCCCCGTTTCCTCTGCCACTCTGGCCCGCTGGGTTCACTGGGTTATGTCCATTTTCGGAGCTCATTCCACCAGGGGAGCCATGGCATCCAAAGCCTTTTGGGCGGGTTTCTCATTTGGAGGACATTCTGAGGTCAGCAGACTGGTCTAATGACAATGTTTTTCGTATGTTCTCCTGCAAACCTGTTGTTACCGCTGCTTCTTTGGTGATTGATATGCTTTAAACAATCATAATAGTAGTCTCCGGTCTTGTCATAAAATGTAGATTTTCCTAATAACTTATGACGGAAAGTCTTAATTTTATTAAAGACACGAAGGCGAGTATTATCCCACCGCAACACTTTTAACCTGTGTTTCTCCCTCCCTTTAGCGGCTCCAGCGTTGCCTGCTGCATCGTCATGATGGTTCGAATCCTCTGCAAGAGCGTCTTCCGCTTCTCCTGGACACCTCTCCTCCTGGTTTCATTTCTGCTACAGGGATTCCGACAGTTCGCTGAGCTTGGTTGGATGTTGGTCAAGATTTTTGTTCATGCATTTTAGCCCTTTCTATTGTTTTTTCGATTATTACACTGTTCATTGACTCTATCTGAGCTGCTCGCCAGCGAAAAGAGGAATGTTCGCAGTCAGTTGGTGACGTTATCCAGACTGGTGCTCTATGATTGGGTGCAATGTTAGCTCTGTTTGCGTTCCCATTGGCCAGTTGTTTTCCTCTGGGCCCTCTGGGAACTGTAGTCTTACTTATCTTGGCTGCTATGGGAAATAAAGCAAGATAAGGAAAGCATAATACTCGCCTCCGTATCTTTAATAAAATTAAGACTTTCCGTCATAAGTTATTAGGAAAATCTTCATTTATGGCAAATGTGTGACATATCTGAATACCTTCGTGATGGAATCAAAGTAAAAAACTGAAAGCATTTCCTACTGAGGTGACTGCAGTAAATGAGGAAATAGGGAAACTTCATAACAAATACATTTCCCAAGATGGCCACCAGAGACAAAAGAGCCCAAATGTAGCACAAATATCACCCAGATGTAGCCCACATGTAGCCCAATGACAGAAGTGTGCAAAACACTTTTTATTTTTTGTGTTTGTGCAGTTTTATATAGTGCAGACTTGTCAGGTATTGGAGTGCTTTACATGAGCATTGGTTACATCACACAAGAACAAATTCATTTTGGTTGTAGACATGGGGAGATTAAGTGATTTGACCAGAATCACAGAATGTCGAGCTGAAGCAGAAACTCCAACCTGGTTCCCCAGTTGCAAAGTCTGCAGCTCTGGAAGTAACACCAAATCCTCTCCTGCAACATTTAATCAAGTGATCAACTGGATAAAAAAACATAAAGATAACAAATAATTAAAAAGTGCTTTGTTGCTATTTGAAAACTCAGAAAATATGTCCTCATTTTTGTTTTTTAGAGCACTAACCATAATTTTGATGCAAATAAGACCCTCTCATATATATAATTTCTAAAGGAAATGCTCAAGGTATTACAGTTTTGATTACTTCAAGATGACGTCAGGCGTTCCACACTTTTGTAATAAATATAGAATGTTAGCAATCTAGTTGTTCATTAGGATACTGTTGAAAGGCAGAGGCCAGGGGCACAGACTCTGAAAATTGAAGGCAGGTAGGAGGATGCAGAGGCAACAATTTGACCACACTGGGCAGGCAGGAAGGGCAGTGGCAGCACAACAGACTATGGAGGGTAGTGGAAAGGGGGTCAGGGCAAACAAACCAACAATACAGGACTGGCAAGAGAGGCTGTGGCAATATAATAGACCATTGTGGGCAGAAGGGAGAGGCAGTGGTAGTACAACCATACATGCCAACAGACCTGATTCAGCCAGGAAACGTCCAATGTTTTTAAGCTCAAATGGGCGTTATTTGATCTGTCTCCGGTCTACAATCTCCTCTTTTTCAATGTAACTCAAAGGGGAAAATCAGTACCCCAGTTTTTTTTCAAAATCTCCCTCTTACTAAGTTCAAAATGTTCGCAAGTATGGTACATTGAATCATGGTAGGCAGGAGAAATTGGGGTAGGGACATGGACTCGGATAACAGAGGACAGGAGGGACATAGAGAGATGCACCAAACTGACCCTACAGGGCAGGCATCAGGGTTTGCAGCAGCACAATACACCACACAGCGCATGCGGGACGGGAGTGCAGCACAACAATCCATAGAAAGCAATAGGGAGGGGACAGGACCATGCACATGGACAACAGAGAACAGAGGGGAAAGAGGCAATGGTAGCTAGCTGACCATAATGGACAGACAGGAGAGAAAGCTGCAGCATAACAGACCATAAAGGGCAGGAGGGACAGATCAGGGGCATTACAATGGAACAGACAAGCCAGGAGGGAGGGAATAGGGGTCTGCACATGGAAACAGAGGGCTGGGGGTAAGGGGGCAGGGCAGGAGCAGCAAAATGACCATAGAGGTCAGGCAGGATGGGCACTAGAACCAAGCCACACCATGGAGAGCAACAGTGAGACTATGATGGCATACACACAGACAATGGAGGGAAGGTGGGAGGGGGTCAGGGGCAGCTAGCTGACCACACAGGGAAGGTGGGAGGGGCCGTGGCAGCACAGAAGACCATGCATGGCAAGCGGGAGCATTAGTGGCAGCACAATGGCTATGATGTGCAAGAAGGAGGGTGCAGGGGCATGCACATAGGACTATGGAGGATAGAAGGGAGGGTCAGGACCTGGGCACAGACAAGAGAGTTCAGGGGAAGGGGCCTCACAACAGACCATACGGGGCAGGCAGGAAGAGCAGTTGCAGCACAACAAACTAGGAATGGCAGTAGGATGTGGCAGTAAAATGGACCATGGAGGACAGGAGGAAGGGGATAGGGGCATGGAATGTGGACAGGCAGGGTGGAGGTGGCAGGGACAGGTTACAGTCATCTGACAATGCTAGGCAGGTGGGAGGGGAGTGGCAGCTCAACAGGACACTCAGAGTAGATAGGAGTGGCAGGTCCATGGAACATGGTGAGGAAAAAGGATGAAGCAGGGGCATGCCAAAAGACATCAGAGGGCAGGGGGAAGAGAATAGGGGCAGCAAGCTAAGCACAGAGGCTAAGCAGGAGGTCAATGATGGGGCATTAAATTTGTCAATGGAGGGCAGGAGGAGTGAACTGGTACATCATGCTAAATGGAGGGCAGTGACAGCACATCAATCCTTGCATGACAGGAGGGAGGAGGCTAGTCCATGGATTCAGACAACAGAGGATAGGGAGGAGGTGGATGGGGCAGCAAGCTAACTGTTCAGAGAAGGCGGGAAGGCCAGTGGCAGAACAACGGCCACATAGGGCTGTAATAAGGGAGCAGGGACATGGACTTGGACAATGGATGGCTAGGAGGAGGGAAGGCAGGAGCAGCAAGCTTGGGTTGGGGCAGCACAATGCCAGGCCCTGCTTCCAACCCCCCACCATCCATTGTGATATGCATCTTACTTAACGTTAAAAAAAAACCTAGAAATTTGCTGAAAAAAACAAAGATTACAGGGACGGTATAGTTTGACTCAGATTTCACTCATACACAACCAGTGCAATGTACTGCTAATGACCTCAAACATTACATCATTCATGACATGGTCAGTTACATCACTCATGACATCACTCATGACATCTCTAATGAGCTGTGAATGGAATGGAACTATAATCGCTAGAACTTTATTTAGGGATAGTGTGTGTAAATTAACACCCCTTTTTTTCCTTTTCTTTCGTGTAAGAACTATTATAATACGCAACGGGCCCAGATTAATATGGCCGATAGCCTTTCACTTTAAAGTAATGTGTAGTCCACTGTTTATGTTGATGTTTGCAATTCTAAATATGTTTATAATGAATAAGTCTGGTTGACGAACATACAGGTATGGCGGTCACGGGGCAAGATATGCTCAAATGACATTGTGTGCATATTAACACTTGTTTTCTTTTCTTTATTGTATTAATTCCTGAATTTTCACATCGTGACCAGGCCAATATGGCCGCCATCTTTTTGGATTAAAGTAATGCACTGCTGATGACGTAACATATTACATCACTCATGACATGGTCAGTGACATCACTGATGACATCTCAAATTACATCACTGATGACATCATCTACGTGATCATCTGATGAACCCCCTCACACCCTAAAATACAGACTACCATTCTCGAAACCATAGACACACCAATACTAGTACAGCTACAATATTCTGTGCACTATGCATGCAGACCTCTAATCAGCTACATAGCTTTGAGACAGTCTTTTAAATACTCAGTTAGTACCTATGCAGTCTAGGAATCCTTCTGTCTGTCCCATGCACTTCTCCATTCAACCATCCAGCACTATCTACGTATCCTATCACTCTGCCAATACCTAAGCACTAATAAATGTAGCATGCACTCTCTTTGCAGCAGTGAAATTACTCCAGATATTAGTGATATACTTAAGGAATGGCCTAGCCTCTAACACAAGTGCAGGTACAATATTTTGTACACTATGCATGCAGACCTCTAACCAGCTACATACTATTGATACGCTCTTCTAAATACCCAGTAGTACCGATGCAGTCTAGGAATCCATCTGTCTGTCCCATGCACTTCTCTATTTACCCACCCAGCACTATCTACGTATCCTATCACTCCACCAGTACCTAAGCACTTATAAATTCTGCACGCACTTTCTTTGCAACACTGAAATTACTCCAGTTATTAGTCGTATACTTTAGGAATGCCGTGGTCAAAAACACAAGTGCAGGTACAAAATTTTGTACATTATGCATGCACACCTCTAACCAGCTACAAACTATTGATACGCTCTTCTAAATACCCAGTTAGTACCTATGCAGTGTAGGAATCCTCCTGTCTGTCCCATGCATTTCTCCAATCACCCATCCAGCACTATCTACTTATCCTATTACTCCACCAATACCTAAGCACTTATAAATTCACTATACACTCTGTTTGTAATACTGTAATTATTCTAGTTACTAGTCATGAACTTATGGAATTGCCTAGCTACTAACGCAAGTACATCTATAATATTTTTTGCACTATCCAAGCTGACCTCTAACTAGCTACATACTATTGATACACTCTTCTAAATACCCAGTTAGTACTCATGCAGTGTAGGAATCGTCCAGTCTGTCCCATGCACTTCTTTAATCGCTTATCTACCACTATCTACTCATCCTATCACTCCACCAATACGTAAGCACTTATAAATTAAGTGTTCACTCTGTTTGCAGCACTGTCATCATTCCAGTTACTAGTGGTATTCTTATAAAATGACCTAGGCACCAAAACAAGTGCACATAAAATATTTTGTGCATAATCCCTACAAATCTCTAAGCAGATACATACTTTTGGTCCACTCCATTAAATACTGAAGTAGTACCCATGCAGCGTAGGATACCTCCTGCCAGTCTCATGCAATTCTTCAATCACCCATCCGGCACTATGTTCTTATTGTATCAGTCTGCCAATGCCTAAGCACTTATGGGGCAGATTTACAAGCACCCTGCGCCACCAGTACGTCACTTTTTGTAACGTAGTGATGGGGCCAGGCACTCCTTCATATTTACAAGGAGAGGAAAAGCAACCCTGCGTGGTTTTTCCTCTCCTTGTAAATACGACCCCTTCATACACAGAACTTTGCGTTGAAGGGGCGTCCCATGGGTGTTGCTGCGGGTGTTGCCACGCAACACCCATAGAACAAGACACATCTCCAGATTTATTAGAAATTGTAAATCTGGAGATGTGTGTGAATGCTGCGCTATCCTAGAGTTGGTGTAGCAAGGCGCAACGAGGAGAATTGTTTTCATTTCGCCTCATTTTTTCCTCTTTCAATGCATGCTGCATTCCACAGCATACATTGAAAGAAGAAAATGCCTTTACTGATTGTTTTTGTGCAGGAAGGTGTCCCTTCCTGCACAAAAACAATCTCCACACGACACAGACATCCTGGCACCATGGTGCAAAGGTGCCTGTGTCACCACATGGCTGCAGTTTGAGCAGCAGCGCAGAGGGAAGCACAGAGTTGCAACATATTCATGTACATATGTCACATCCCTCTGCTTCGGAAGTGCCACAGTGCAGTGCAGCTAAAGGGCTTGCAGTGTCACGCTGCAGTACTTCCTTATAAATCTTCACCTATAAATTCACCATACACTACTAATGCATTCTTTCAGTCAATCATGCTGAATACTTATATTCAAGCAAACTTTCACACATTACCTTGCAATTATAGTTCTTTCTTTAACCAAATAAGGTAGTCCTGATAAGAACTTTTTTTTCTTCTTTTTTCTTTTGTATGTTTTTTTAATTTTTTTAACAAATTTGTTTTGTTTTTTTGGTGTTTTTTCAAAACATGTACAAAAAAAGAACGAATAAAACAGGAAACATTTGGAATTACTTATCATTCCAACAACAAAAAAACAAAAAAATTAACACCGATGGTTGCATTGCGCAGAACAAACTGCATCCACCGACTGCTCACCGAAGCATATAAGTTTCTTACACTTCAAGTAGTGTTGCTCGAGAAAGGCGAATTCTGGCCTAATGTACATTGTAGGTGTTCCTGAGGACTCTCCAGATGTACTTGCCACAGCAGGTGAGGGGTTCAAAGCAGCTCGCCTCATTTCCTCCCGAGCAAGATTGAGAGGATGTGTGGTCCAGAGATGCTTGTACATAGAGGCAGTGCCACAAGAGTATTTTTTTTCACTGCCTCTTGACAGGACTCTGTCACAAATTTTGCACGTCACCTTTCTCGCATTTATTTTCTTCTCTCCAGGTGGAAAAGTGAAGAATTTCCCCATGACAGATTCCGGCCTCTGTGAACGTGGTGCCTCCTGCAAGAATTCTTCTTCAGAAGATACTTCCTCCTGCTGCTGATGCTGTCCAGATGCCATTTTGTTTGATATTTTTTGAAAAACACCAAAGAAACAAGCAAAAAGGGTTCTTGTAGGACAAGAGATGTCTGTCTAAAGATGCTCCAACATGAATGATTAAAATGGGTGGGGTCCTTCAATAGTTACAGTGGGAAATGTTATGAACCAATGAAATCTTTTTTTTTGAGGTCACATGGAATCCACGCACTCAGCGCTCACGAAGCACGCACCCAACGCAACTTCGGGAAAATATATTTAAAAATAATATAAGTTTATTATAGGTACAAATATATTATTTTTATGAATATCTTAGATAGTCTCTTGCCCAAATATGTATATTAAACACACATACATATCATTTTAGAACATAAAAAAAATTTGCAGGAGTCGCGCACCCAGCGCGCCCCAGCACATATATGAAGTCACGCGGGACCCGCCACCCCGCAAGCAGCGCGTACTGTATTGTGCATGTGTCGCAATTGCGCGGGAGCAGGAGTCGCGGACTGGTCGCATACCAATCGCGCACATCATGTAATATTAAATGTATATTATGTAACTGAAAAACACGCAGCCGTCGCACACCGTATGCGGATCCTTCAAGACGTTTCTAAAATGGCAGCTAGAATCCGCGCACCCACCGTGATGTGTACGTTTTGGGTGCGCGACCCTGAAGAAATTTTGGATTTTTTTAAAAAGAAAATAATATAAATATATTAAAATAAAACCAAAAAATTTAACAATATTTCAGTTTTAATTTTTTGGGGGATTTTTTTTGCAATTGTTTAGAAAAATATATAATGTTATTTCAAGAATAAAATATGTATAAATAAACAGTTAAAAAACTGTAGAAAATCAGTACAAAAAATAGGTATAACTACTATTACACTTAAAAATTTGCATTTAAAAAACCTTTGCAATTCACTGAAAAAACCATAGGTTTCAGAGACATTATAGTTAGAAATTGGCGTTTAAAAAAGCTTTGAAATTCACTGAAATAACCATAGGTTTCAGAGACGTTATAGTTAGAAATCAGCATTTAAAAAACCTTCGAAATTCACAGAAAAAAACATAGGTTTTAGGGGTGTTATAGTTAGCTGGACATTTCACTCGTACAAAACCATAGAAATGCCTCCGTTATAGTTAGTTCTGCTAACTATAACTCGCGCGCCCGCAATGCACTGCTGATCATGTCACATATTACATCATTCATGACATGGTCAGTGACATCACTGATGACATCACTGATGACATCTCAAATGACATCACTGATGACATCACTGATGCCATCATCCATGTGACAATCTGATACACCTCATCATACACTAGTATAACAAAGTACCATATTTGAAACTATTGACACACCAATACCAGTTACTACGTACCCACTCACTGATTCCTAAGTCTACACACACAACTACCCATTCAACAACAGAATCACTTATACATGCAGTCACTAATTAATAGAACACTATCAAATGCACTTATACACATATATAGACTTCGACACATCAGCAGTCATCTTAGTCAGTTATGCAGTCATCCTACTCACTCATGAAAAAAATTTATCACACTTACATTTACTCACTTACACAATTATACACACAACACCTCATTTATTCAAACACATAGTAACTCATAGTTAATATGTTAAAAAATCACCATTACAATTATGCACTCATTCATATAGTTACTCTCACAATCACTGACTCTTATTATCTACTGGCGGTCGCCAGTAGATAGTTATAGTTAGGACCGTGTTTCCATAGGAAATCTGAAAATTCTATTTAAACTTTGGCGCCGGTTGACAGATCCTCGCGAAATTTTCAAAACTAATGGGGCGCTCCGCTCAGCTCCTACCCTGGAAGTCTCGGGGTGATTCGTCAAGCGGGGGCTGAGAAAATAGGGGGGTCCCAAAACGCGTTTTCCCCATGCATTTTCCCATAGGACCTTTAGTCGAAGGTACAGCCCGAACGGCTGAACAGAATTACTTGAAATTTGGCAAAGAGGTAGTCCTCAGGTCAGGGATGTGCCTTTTGCATATATGGTGTCAATCAGTTCAGTAGTTCCTGAGAAAATTGCAGTTAAAAGCACATATATCTATAGCCGCGCACCGTGCGCGCACGGTGCCGTGCGCGAGCGTAATTGTGATTGGTGGTTACATGTCAGTCAACATTCGAATCGGTCGAAATCAGGAAGTGTTGTCTGCCATTTTGTGTGTGACAGTGAAAAAGAAAGGTGGAGAACGTGAAAAGTGGGCAGGGTACAGAGTTCCTGACCCCCTAGCTTTCTGTCAGGGGGTCCCTGAAGGACCATGAAGGGTGAAAAAAACATTTTATTTTTTTTAAAAAAATCACGGGGTGCGCGCACGGTGCGCGCATGGTGCGTGCACGGCGGAAAAAAAATCATAAGAAAAAATAGAATTAAAAATCAAATTTAAGTGTTTAGATGTTAGGTGGCTCTAAAAAGAACCGTTGTGTTAATAGAGGGACAGAGGAACAGAAAAATGGCAAAAATTATAGGGTGCCGCACGTGTGCTGCTGTATCTTGCTCTCTATTAGGGGAATGCTGGTGTCCCCATAAGAGAGAAGAGCATTGCACACATTGCACCGTATATGCACCCTCTTAAACAGAGGGTGTATATCCAGAGGAACAGAAGCAGGTGAAGCTGCTGCCGCAGATGAAGTGCTCGGCTGATCTGCCAATGATGTATTCGGCTGAGCTGCTGCGGATGTGCTCGGCTGAACTGCTGGAGGGTTTTCTCTAGCAGCTCGAGCATAAGCCACAGGATGTACATCTCTAACGTGCCTGATCATAGTGAAGATACTAAAAGAGTATTTCTTTTTAGGATCTCCTCTTGATAAGACACGATCACAAAGAGTGCATGTGACTTTTGGAGCATTCACCTTCTTTTGCCCCTCTGGAAATGTAAAAAATTGCCATATAAAAGAGTCTTTCTGTTTCCTCTGTCTCTGTCTCACAAGGGTCTCCTGCTCACTCCCAGAAGATGACTGCTGCTCTGCCATTCTCAAGTACTGGAGTACTGGAAAAGCTGCTCAGCTCCTTCTCCCAGGAAATCAGAAGTAATAATGAGGGGAGTGGGTGTGGTGTTGGAAGTTTCTGGAACTGAAACTACTATAAACCAATGAAAAGTGTTGTTTCTTAATCACATGACCTGAAACTACTATAAACCAATGAAAAGTGTTGTTTCTAAATCACATGACTTGCCGTGCGCGCACCGTGCGTGCACGGTGCGTGCACGGAGCACGCACGCATGTGCGCACGGAGCACGCACGCATGCGCGGTACGCATGCATGCGCGTACGGAGCACGCGCGCATGCGCGTATGGAGCACGCGCGTACGGAGCACGCACGACGTACGCATGCACACGTGGAGCACGTACACATGCACACACAGAGCACGTACACATGCGTGCACCGTGCGCGCACCGTGCGCACACGGACAAAATCCCTTAAAAAAAAAAATAATAATTTTAAGTGTTTATAAGTTTATAGAAGATATTAACTATGCTGTTCAACTCTATCCAAATTAAAAAAAAACTGAGCCATTCCATATTACAGGATAAAGTTAATCTATAACTATATATATAGGTAGCTTATTGTAAAATAAATATTTAAAAAATATAATAATACATTCATAAATTAGCATTTAAAACCTTGCAAATTCACTTAAAAAACCATAGGTTTCACACACGTTATAGTAAGGAATTAGCATTTAAAAAACATTTGAAATTCACAAAAAAAACTATAGGTTTCACACACGTTATAGTTAGGAATTAGCATTTTAAAAACCTTGCAAATTCACTGAAAAAACCATAGGTTTCACACACGTTATAGTTAGGAATTAGCATTTAAAAAACCTTGCAAATTCACTGCAAAAACCATAGGTTTCACACATGTTATAGTTAGCTGGACATTTTCCTCGTAAAAAAACAATGAAATTCCCCCGTTATAGTTAGTTCAGCTAACTATAACTCGCGCGCCCGCAATCCACTGCTGATGACGTCACATATTACATCACTCATGACATGGTCAGTGACATCACTCATGACATCACTCATGACATCTCATGTCATCAGTGATGTCATGAGTGATGTCACTGACCATGTCATGAGTGATGTAATATGTGACGTCATCAGCAGTGGATGGCGGGCGCGCGAGTTATAGTTAGCTGAACTAACTATAACGGGGGAATTTCATTGGTTTTTTACGAGTAAAATGTCCAGCTAACTATAACATGTGTGAAACCTATGGTTTTTTCAGTGAATATATACTTATTTATATACACCAACTCTCACATACAATGCCTTTTATTTTTTTACTTTGTTGAAGATGTACAACTAAAACATATATTCGCTCACCAGCACACAAATAAATACACTCAGTCCCCCAAACAACTGTTTCCACATGCACTCTTAAACTTATACACCTAGTCATCAACCATTCCCACATCTATGCATAGAGTTACACACACCCATCCAACCATACACAAACTCAGTGTCCCATACAAATAATCACCCAACCAATCAATAACTAATATACACACTCATGTAGTCAGTGGCCAACTGATGCAGCATGTTATACAACAACAGAGACAGTGATGCACACATTCTCATAGATTAGTTACTAATCCATGGATTAAGTGAGACACTTTTAATTACTCACTTAAACAGACAGTCAGACAGCTACTAAATCCTCCATCCAGACAGTTATATATCCACTCAATCTTCAATACAGATTGGTATATATATAATACATATTTAAATTTCACACTAAACCACATTCACTGGATGATGTCATTAGTGATTTCATCAGTGATGTCATTTGAGATGTCATCAGTGATGTCATCAGTGATGTCACTGACCATGTCATGAATGATGTAATATGTGACATCATCAGCAGTGCATTGCGGGCGCACAAGTTATAGTTAGCAGAACTAACTATAACGGAGGAATTTCTATGGTTTTGTACGAGTAAAATGTCCAGCTAACTATAACACCCCTGAAACCTATGTTTTTTTCTGTGAATTTCTAAGGTTTTTTAAATGCTAATTTCTAACTATAAGGTCTCTGAAACCTATGTTTTTTTCAGTGAATATATATATACACACATGTATACATTAGTTACATTTTGCTATAAAAAATTCCCTCCTACCTCTCTCTCATCCCAAACCTTTCTGACTGCTATGAACTCCTAAACATCCTTCTCAAACTTTCACCCCTGCTTTTTAGGTCTCGCCTACGCAGCGCGCATGCGCTACATAAAGACCTTTTGTAATCGACACAGCTTTGCGAGCAAAAACGTGCACGCGTTGCATTGCTTTCAGTTGCAACGCGAGCACGTTTGGAGATTCCCTTGAGGGAGCGAGCAGCGGCGCCATATGTTAGCAATTATCGTGCTCGCTTCCGCAAGGGAATCGCACTCCCCCCACCCCTCCCACTTGCTAACCCGGAGTACTGTTTCACTTTTGCGGCCCGCGCTTGTTTTAAGTTTCCGCCTGGACAGGATACTCCTAAAGACTCATGTATAGTTTCTGGTATTTCTCTTTTCCACGGCTTGTTTGAGGGTAAGTTGAATATATGGAAGCGAACCTTCACTTTAGCAAGACGAATGGATTTACTTTTGGGGTCGTGGAGAACCGTCCCACTGAGTAGAAATTAAAAATTACGTTGAAGTGTGACTCGAAGACTGGCGGTCCTGCTTTAAAAGTGACGGCTGTTGCGAGCTCCGTTGGGTGGGGATAATAATAAATATGAGAGGCACCTTGAAAGCAGGCATCGCGGGAGGCGGTAAACAGCACATGTAAATAACAGGTCACTGTTGACGTCTATTCATGACATCCACTTTTCTGCTCATTAAGCCATTCTGCCTCCTAGGAAGTGAAGCTTCTCATGAATATTGAACAGCAGCTCCAATTCAGTTTGAACCCCGCATTTGTGAGAGCGCACATAGTGCCGGCTGTGTTTTGTAGTGCTGACGTGGCAGCGCTCAGAGGCACTTGTGTTCAGTGAGCTGCGCTGTAATCTGAGACTTGCCAGTCTGTTGAAAGGGCGAGTCACTTCTGTGACACACTCCCCCATTATACGTGGTTAGAAAAAAAATTAGACTGCCATTCCTACAGGCTTTCCATTGTGCCCGAGCCCATCTCGTTTCCTTTCGTGGTGAATTAAGTGGCCAGCTCGTGTTCGTTGTCTGCAAAAAAGCGAAGTATACCGACTCTGAAGCTGCCCAGGGCTAGCAAATGCTTCTCAATTCTGCTGTTGGGAAGAGCATCCTTCGCTGTGACAACCGCCTGTCTTCAGAGGGGTTTCGTCCCATGGGCCAATGATGGTGTTATTTTATGTTCATGTTGTGATACTGCTATGTGTTGGATTGTTCGTAACGTGCATGCTCTATAGTGCTAGCAAACAGAACTTAAAATAACACAAGGAAGCTAACACAATACAGCTGAAAGAGTAAGGAAATTTAGCTGAACCTTAACATTTTAATGAGCGTCTAAACTGCAGGTATTTCTGGGCTATGAATTCCTACTGGGAGAACAATCTAGTTTCATGCAGGCAACTGAAAGAACACTCGCCCCCAAACTGCGCACATCTAAAACACAATAAATTAAACAGGAAGGACGCTTACACCACCCACTAGCCCCAGTCAATGCACTCACTTACCACCATGCTGGGCACCCTGCAAGCCAGACATCCCAGATACCCCCTATGCGCATCTGGAGTCCCCAGGCCATACCCAGAAAAACAAGCATTGGCATAGCCAATAGGTCTCGCCTTTGGGACCTTATAAGTATTTAGTTATGCAGCACAATATCCTTACTGCAACAACATTAACTGTTGCATGGCTAAACACTTATAAGGTCCCAAAGGTGAGACCTATTGGCTATGACAATGCTTGTTTTACTTAGGCTCTAGGTGTGATTGGCTTAGTCTAACGTGCACGGATATTTTCTTTTCTTCCGTGTATCTGCAGGAAGCTGGAATTTCACTAGAGAGACGTCGGTTTGTTTAAACCATATCTAGTTCTGAAGTGCGCATGCGTGCTTGCTTCCACCCAGCAGCGCTTCAGGACATGCATGCTCTGTCTCTGCTTGTGTTGTGGTGATCTGACAAAGTGCAAGGGGATACATCTGTTGGAATGCCGACAGCCCCTTCGGCATCATTCTGGTTGAAAGCATTTACTTAATCATCTGCTAGAACATACAGCATTAGCAGTGAAATTTCAATTTCAAGCGAAATTAAAACTCGCGCGGCGGTTCTCGCCAAACAGCGTGATCAATGGGAAGAATCTGACAGCGTCTCTAAAAGGCTGTTAACTCACACTTGGCAGCCCCTGGACATGACACCGGGCCATGCCTTCTCATGCATCATGAGATGGCCACCCTGCAAGGAGAGCGGACCCAAGGATGGGATGAACTGGTCAATACATTGCTCATTCGGCCTCAAAATATAGAAATGTTTTCTTTTTACTGCCAGGAGGCCATTAAAATACTGCACAAAATTTAAGGGCTGCTCTTGTTTCATAAATACGCGGTGAAATCACAGCTTGTATTTAGCATGGCCTCTTCCGTGTAAATCTGGTGCCCCCTTGTTAACTTATTGCAGCAAGAAAATCAACACGCATTGGCATAGCCAATGGGTCTTGCTTTTGGGACCTTATAAGTATTTAGTTATGCCGCACAATATCCTTCGTGCAACAGCATCAACTGTTGCATGGCTAAACACTTATAAGGTCCCAAAGGTGAGACCTATTGGCTATGCCAATGCTTGTTTATAATGCAGCCAGTTTTCCTTTAAGAAAACTGTGCTGCATTTGGCAATACAAGTTTCTTTTTTTTGGAAAATTTTATTTTGGAGTTGGAAGTCGTCTACTGGACCACTGCCTAATCCCCAGCAAACTGTTTTTAACATTTACAAAATGTTGTGAATAGATTACTACACCAACTTGGAATTCTGTAATTTTTTTAAGTTTTGCGATCAAGTTTCGACAACAAAAAATTGATCTTTCTCATATCCATTCGCTCTTCAGAAGTGGTTCTTTCGGTACAAAGTCACAAAGCCATTTTAAGGATCAGTAAAAATATATACCAACTCCTAAATTGGCTTTAGGGCATAGTAGAACATGTTTTATTCTGTCACAAACAGTGATTCAGACAGTTTGCAACCAAAAAAGATTTAGTACATATGGGGGCATATTATCAATGAGATGCAATAATTATCGCAAATCGCGCTTAGCGCGATCTATTCTATCGCTGGATTACAGCGCCGTGTTAGCAACGTATTATCAACGTTTTGCTAACAGGCGATGTAATTCCAGCGATAGAGGCCGATTCACAGGAATAGCGCGTGAAATCCAGCCATGATTTCACAGCGCTAAGGAGAGGCTTGCTGATAGGGGAGTGTGGACCTAACCTGGCAATCCACCTCCCATTATCAGTATGCCTAAATCACTTTTTAAGCAGGCGTTACATTCCTGCGATAACCGCGGTTAGCGCGTTTTTTTTTATCACTTTGCCGGTCTTCTGCATGGCTTGCTAATATCACAAAGCCATGTTAGCGAGGATTCCCATGTTGTTCTACTCAGGAATGCCTACTTTGCATGTCATTAGCGATATTGATCGCTAACATGCAAAGTCGCAAGGAAACACGAGCTAACGCTTGTTAGCGTGTCCTTGTTAAAATATTGCCGCTTTTTCTGCGCTATATGCCGAAAAAGCGGCGAAATATCTCTTGATAATATGCCCACTGGACTTTAATTCTTAACAGTGATGTTCGTCTGAGAACCATCAACAGACAAAAAGTACTGCTTTCTACATTCCCGAGGTTTCTTCTGTGTTGACATTTCAGCCCCCACTTGACAAATGCATACATACTAACAGAACTGATTTAGGCGGGTTCATTTTAGCTGTCTCCTGCTATAAATGACTCGGCTTCTATAGAAGTCAATGAGGAAATAGATTTCCCCGATTTCTAAAAAAATCTTCCACTTTTCTGTTGGAAAATGTTGGCATGTATGAAAATATCAAGTAATTCTATATATTTACAGTGGTTCTGGAACAATTGTTCAAGTGGGTGTTCTCTACAGTAATGCCACCACACTAAAAGCATGGAGGCATATTTATCAGAGAGTTGTATTGCCCTTGCGCTCTGCAACGGGGTGCAAGAGCAACGCAACTATTAAGTTAGATTTGTCAAGCCATGCAAGGCAAACTTGTGGGGCTCTGAGTGGCTTGATAAATCTAGTGTAATGCAACGCAGCTAAAATTGCTGCGTTGCGTTACTCTGTCCTAGGGATGTGCTCGATGGGAGGAGCATGGGTGTTTCCACGCATCCACCCATGGATTTTGTCACATTCCCAGGTTGACCATTACTGGTAGACCTGAGAATGCGTTAAAATGCTACACCGTCCCATGTGAGGCATAAGGTGGAGAAATATCTTTATTTCTCCATGTTTTTTCCTCTTTCTGTGTGTGATGCATTCAGCAGTATTCTGTAGCACACATAATAAGCGGAAAATGCCTCAGGGTATTGTTTTTGTGCAGGAAGGTGTGCCTTCCTGCACTAAAACAATCCTGCTTACAACGCAGGCACCCTTGCACCATGGTGCAAGAGGGCCTGCGTTGGTGCTAGGTAGCACATTATGCGGCAGCGCAAGGAAAAGACAGGAATGCGTTGTGTAATGTTAAATACGGCGCTCCTGCCCTTTCCCTATAATGCATCGCAGCAAGGTGGCTTGCTGCGCTGTATGATTTCTTGATAAATGTGGCCTATAGGGGGTATATAGCAGTCTATCTTTGAGAAAAAAAAACTGCCACCAGAAGAACAACATTTTAAGAGTCCCTTTATTGCTCACTCGTCATCTAAACTCTTTCCAGTTTGTTATGAGGATGCTACAGCACCCCCGCACCCATAGTTCCAACGCCACTGTAAATTTACTGTACTTAAGATTGCACTATCGGACTGTACTTTTACCAGGGAAGGAGGCAGGAGGCACACAAACACATAGACTTACTCACACATGCATTCACATATGCACGCATGCACACACACATCCATTCACAACACTCATTCCCAAATATTCATGCACGCACACACCGGACATTAAAAATAAAATCTTACTTACCTGCACAGCTCTGCCTCCAAGATCCCAGGAGGGTTGGGACTGCTGCTTTCCTTAAGGTCAGCCAATGAGGGAAGGCAACAGTCCCTCACTCCTCACAGAGTGGGACGGGACCAGTGAGACTGCTGACCCCACCCCACTCTGTGACGAGTTGCCAGTGATTGAAACTCAGCCCTGGGTACTTCAGAGCTTAGAATTGAAGAGCCCAAGTCCGAGGCAATCACTGACTTCATGAGGGGGAGGGCCTTGCGGTGCTTTGCAAGGCTGAAGATGTCACGCCCACAGCAGCTGTGACTTCTTCAGCCCAGCAATGTTCAGCTCGGGCAGCCAGGAGTGTGCCCATTTAGCACATGTGTAGCTCTTGGCTGCCTGACCTGAAAATAAAGAGTGTCTGTAAGGGTGACCTTTGCTCAGCCTGACAGACATTTCTACTAATGGCCAAAAGGTCAGGGGGTGTGGCCTTTCAGACCATTAGGACAGGCAGCATCTAAGATGGAGAGGATGAAGATGGAGAGGATGTAGCCTTACGGCTAGAGCTGCCGACCTTGGAGCTGGGGAACCGCATTCGAGAGCTGGCATTGGCTCAACATCCTTCGATTCTGGGCAAATCACTTAGGGCCGTATGTATGAACACATTTTCCCATAGAGACAGAATGGGTAAAAACCTTTGATGCATCTGGCCCTTAATCTCTCTGTGCCTACCAAAAATGAATGTGTCCTTGTGTAAAGTAACTGGTGCTCATGTGTGCAGCACTCCAATACCTTCGGCTCGAGTTCGCGCTATATGAATCTGCAAAAAAAAACGTGTCAACTGTGTGCAGTTGCATTGCAAGCTGTCGACATTGGTTTGTCCACATTACTATTCTTTCCGTGGTTTATAATGTTTACAAATAGGCACTAGATGGCAGTGCTGTATCAGTTATTGAAGGCGAGCGTTGCATTTCTTCACGAAGTGTACAATTTTGTATGCTATTGTATGTAGTTTTTCTCTAATCAGTTGTGAGCGCAGGGATCATAATTTAACGGGGCACATGCAATCAATAAGTGACATTTATCTTTTTTATGTACCGTGGCTCTCTTGGGGAGGGAAGAGGCAGGGTAGGTCTGGGACAGAAAATAAGCCTGGGCACCAAAATAAAAGTGTACCTATCCCATTAGTAAATTAGAAATCTAAAAAGTGTCCCATGTGTGCAAATTGGGGCATTTTTGAATTTGTAAAGATATGCTGTATCAGTGTTTTGTAAGGTATGTAAGGCTGCGCGGATTTGAGCTTGTTAAAAGCAAAATGTGTTTTATTATCAGGAAAATCAGTAAAAACCAGACCAACAGACTATTGAACAGGCCTACAAACAGTTAAAAATTAGTAAATAATTCTGGAGTGTTGTGATTACTCACCCAACACAGCAAGTACATTTATCCTTGCTCTAAGTGTGTTACTTCTTTGTATTCGTCTATTTGTTCATCCCTTTTTTCATTCTTTCCTGTTTCTTTTTCTATGTTATCTCATTGTTTGTATTCCAAGTTTCTTGTACCAAATTCCACATCTGTAGTCATTTAAATGAGAATTTGAGACTTGTCCTTGTTTAATGGGATACGGATCTGCTGGAGCAGGGTTTCCTAAATCATAGACATCGGGTATAATCATCATACAAACCCCGCCACTGGTGGTATGGACCGTTGTCAAGGAGAGGGTTCTAGGAGCTATCATTTACATTCATTTCCATAACAGGGCTCTGCAGGAAACGACAACGAGAATTTAAGTGCGTCTAAAACTGATTTATTAACAAACTAGTTTAATCCAGGTCATTAGTTTATTAAGCATCCAAATGTCAGTCATCATTACTACAGTTTTAAATGGTCTAGAAGTCGATAGTTAATAAAATAAAATAAAACTTCACAAATAGAATGCAGATTATGCAACCAGCATGTTTTGTAAAGCAAACCCATAATCTAATTAAAAGGATTAGTTGTAAAAAGGCATTTAGTTAAGCACATATGGTAAGGTGTCAGCTTCAGAAAACCAAATTAAGGTTTCTGACGAGAGAATAGGAATGCTAAGGCATTAACAGGCACATGCATCAAAAGAAAAACCGGTCGCAAATGGGTAGATTCTCAGAATCTGCCCCTTTGCGACCGGTATTTTTGCTTTTGGGATGCATCAACCCAAATGCAAAAATCGCAATTTAAGTAATCTCTAAATTGCGATTACTTAAATTGCGATTACATTTAAGGAATCGCAAATTGAGATTCCTTTAATGCAATGCAGTAAAGTAATAAAATTAGCGATTTCGCTAATAGGGGGTGCAAATTACCATGAAGTTGAACTTCATCATAATTTGCCAAACCTTTGAAAAGTGCACTTTTGTGCATTTTTCAAAGTTTCATGTTGCGCGCACACATGCTTGCGCAACATATGTGCACAGGTCAATTCCAGGGGTGCAACAGGGTGTCCTTTTGACACCCTTGCAACCTGAAATTGCATGCGCAATTTCCCATTCATTCCTATGGGCCTGTAGGCCCATAGGAATGAATGGGAAGCTATTCCTTATTTGCGACTCGCAATTTGCGGGTCGCAAATAAGGAATGTGTAGGAATCGCTATTATTATAGCGATTCGTACATGCATAGGATTTTGCGAGTCCTTAATTGCGAATCCTTAATATTCGCAATTAAGGACTCGCAAAATCCTAGCTTTATGCATGTGCCAGCATGCCTTTTCACACAGGCAGTGGAGATTGGTAGGGGCAAGAAGGATTTTCTCAAGTTGAAGGCAGCAAGCATCCCCAAATACCTAGTCTAAGGAACACAAACTATTATATTTCAATACAAAATCATAAATTGCAACAAAACAGCTCGTTCCCAGTCTCAAGAGCCAATCAGTATTCGCTAGACTCTCGGAGCAGGTAAACTCCCCTCTTTCTCATGGGGTTACAGTGTTCTATGCATGGCCGAGTCCTTGAATTGTTACTCTGGACAGAGTGTTGGGGACAGTCAGCTCTTCGACAAGTCGCTCTTCCTGGTATCTTCTTCTCCTTCTGATAGGAACCTCACTATCAGTTGTCTAATACATAACAACACAACTATTCCCTAACTAGTAGAAGGCTTCTGGGAAAAAACAGCATCTGTAGTTGGAAGAAAACATAACATGCAAAACAACTGCAGGAAATATGTGCAGGCCTCTTCTCCTAAAGTGTATAAATGCGATATTCAAAATGGCATAAATATTAGGCTAACTTAATCCATTACAACATGTTAACTTGTGCAGCTCATAATAGCCAAGTTTGGTCGCCCCGTACAAATTACATGATAAATGAGCACTTTATTTTTATAATACAGATCAAATTTTGCTGATAAATGCATTAATTATGCAAATTAAAATATACGCTCTCCCATTTGTAATGTTTTCAGTTGGAGATTGCAGGTCAGCAGGGCAACACCGCTTCACTGCTGCTGAGTTTACATAAGAATAAGGGCCCGATTACAAGTTCTGTGGTCCTGGAGCGGGCCTCTACGCCCCCGCCCTGTCCAGGACTGCCAAACCCATGTGCGCACTGCCTGCCAGATTATGACTTTTTCTGTCACTGGCGGGCGAGCCTTTGGTGTTCCCACCATGGTGCCTATGAAATAGGCATAGTGCGAGCCACACTGGTTAAGTTAGACTTTTTTAATCCATTTTTTTATTTGAAGTTTTTATTGAAGAAACAAAATCAATACAAATGCATTGTGACCAGTCATGACAGTACAGAGAACAAATGTACTTGTTTACAAAGGCAGGGTGACCTTCAAGGAAACCAAAACGGGAGAGCACAAAAAACGTTTACTGTACACATCTATGCACCGCATAATTCCATAATAATATGTGAAGATGAACACCATTACTGTGAAGCGCAGATGATGATGAATCCATCTTAGCTTCCTCTTTACCCATAACTAACATTATAAGCTGCCGTGTCATAAATGTGCTTTGTCCCTTATACATTTCTTCCCTCTGTTCATGTACTGCATCCGTGCTATGGGGTAATGTGGGAGATTCCGCCGCCTTTCATTCTAAGTATAAGTGAGGAGTATCTTGCAGGCCATACACCTGTGAAGTAGTAGATATCGGGTCAAATATTTGCTGTTGCCTGGACGTTGGGTGAAAAAGCGCCTGGGGTAATGTGAGAGGTTCCGCCGCATTTCATTCTAAGTATAAGTGTGGAGTATCTTCCGGGCCATGTACCTAGTAGTGTGCGAAGGTGCTGTGGGCTGCTTTGTAGTACTTCTCTAAGTCAGGGGCACCCAACCCTCCCAACTCGTATGGCAGCGTGAGCGAGTCCCATCGTATACAAGGTTGCTTTCCTGCCCATGCCAACCTGATGAGTTGTGTACGCAATTGTTTAAAAAGGGTGCGCGGCAATGGGATTGGTATGTTTTGAAGCAGGAATAGAAACCTGGGCAGCACCACCATTTTCATTAAAGCTACCCTTCCCATTAATGATAGCGGAAGTCTAATTCACCGATCCATGTCATCCGTTAATTTTTGCGCCGCCACCCCATAATTGTCCCGTACCACCACCATAGGGTCAGTATGGATCATAATACCCAAAGTCAGTGGTCCATCGTAATGGAAACTCCAGAGCTGGCGCTGTAGTAATGGAAGTAAGTGGAAATATAATTGATTTATCCTAATTGATTTGTAATCCCGAATGCCCACCGAATTGAACCACCACACGCAAAAAGGGGGAGAGATTTTTGACCAGATTGTGACTATACAGTTAGGTATCGTCTGCATAGGTGCATAGGCGGAGGTATTCAGGGTGTACCCTGGGAAGCCTAGTACCTTGTGAGAATGATATTCGCGGATAGCACACGCAAGCGGTTCTGCCACAATCGCATATAACAGGGGATACAATGGGCACCCCTGTCTAGTTCCACGTGTGATTTTAAGTTTTAGAGACAGCGTCCCCAATTCTGACCTTGGCCGTGGGCAATGTGTATAGGATGGATACCAAGCACAAAAAAAGTCCCCAACCCCAATTTTACGCAGGACAACAAACATAAACCCCCATTCCACAGAATTGAAGGCCTTTTCGGCGTCAAGGCACACCGCAGCGGCTTTAACCTCTGGATTCAATCTTTGTACAACCCCGAATAATGTTCTCAAATTTTGTGTGAGATTCCGACCAGGAACAAAGCCCGCTTGCTCAAGGCGAATGATCCCTGACAATATAGGCGCCAACCGCTAATATTTTGGCGTAGATCTTAGTATCTACGTTCAACAGGGATAATGGTCTGTACGAGGAGCAATGAGTTGGTTGTTTACCTGGCTTCAATAATGTCACTATCATTGCCTCTCGCATGGTTGGGTCATCACTCCTGTCTCTGCCATTTCCTCGTATAAAGCTTTGAGATGGCGAATCAACAAATCCTGAAACTCTTTATAAAATGCTACTGTCAGACCATCTGCTCCTGGGGCTTTACCCTCTGCCATGCTATGCAACGCTTCCCTTATTTCCTCTGTTTCTAATGGGGCCATCAAGGGCTTCCTATGTTCCATTACTAGCCACAGCATTTTAATATATGATAAGTAATCATCCAGCGCATTTTGGTCTGTGGGTATTTGTGATGTATATAATGCCTGATAATAAGTGCGGAAATGATCGGCAATTGCCTCCGGTGTGTATAACGTAAGCCCCTCATCATTTTACAGATCCGTCAGTGTGTCTAAGTCTCTTGGAGGGCGTAGGATCCTTGCTAGTGTTGCACCTGGTCTCTCCTGCTCACCATTTCAGCGAGCAGTAGCATACTTGCCTATGTGCTTAATTTCATCATTTGCCGGGTCCTGGAATTCTGCGAGTTTCTCCCTGAGTTCTGCTTCAGTGTGGGTCCCCACATCTCTCGAGAGTGCCCTTTCTATGTTCCTGAGCTCTTTTTCTAGAGTTTCTAACCTGCCTCGTATGGATCGAAGGACTCCTGCGTGTGAAGATACCACCACCCCTCTGATGTATACCTTAAAGGCTTCCCACACCATGGTAAATGCAGGAACGGAGCCTATATTATTCATGAAAAACTCTTCGATTGCCTTCACTAGCTCTGCTCTAAAAACCGTATCAAGTAGTGAGTATGGTGGGACTCGCCCAATGAGTGCAGGGACCTTTGGAGAGCGATATTGCAGTGATAATAGAACCGGGGAGTGATCGGAATATGTTCTAGGGAGGTGTGTGCAAACTCCCACCCTTGCGCTCAAACTCCCAGACAATAGCCAGTAAGCAATGCGAGTATGTGTGTCATGAACGGAGGAGTAATGCGTGTAGCCTCTGACTAACGGACAATGATACCTCCAGATGTCTAATAGGCTCCCTCTGCTCATAATATTCACAATGTCAACGCTGCCACTGCCGCTGGGCGCCTGGGCTGACCCCTAGATCTTTCTATGTGCGGGTCAAGTATGCAATTGAAATCTCCTCCCCACAACTGTGGGATTTCAGCCCACTGCGATAGTGTCATCTCTAGTGTAGTATAAAAGTGGGGATCATCATGATTCGGGACGTTTATTCCCACCAACACAAATTTAAGGTCTCCCTTGCTACAAAGGGCAACTGCAAATCAACCATTTGGGTCTCTGACCAGTCCCGTCATGCCAACCTCGATCGTTTATCTGCCCATAACAGTACTCCACTAGCTTGAGAGGTATAGTCAGCTGTGTAACAGTCGCTCTGCATTTTACGGGATGTTGCTCCACTACGCTCCACATTCAGGTGTGTTTCCTGTAAAATCGTGACATCAATAGAGTGCCTCCTTAACTGCGCAACTACTTTTCTGCTGTCATTCAATCCCCTGATATTCCAGGTCACAAGCCGCACATATCGCGGCAGCACTGCCTTTAGTCATCATTTGTTGTGCATATCAAAATCAAAACTCGGATCATTGTACATGTCACTAACCTGGAACAAAGCTGCTATATTAAAATTTGACATTTTAATCAAATATGCATGCTATTGAACAGCACCCACCCACGCCATGGTATCCCTCAACTTCCATAGCTACTGAAAGCCCCTCCCATAATCCCCGATTTACTAAACAACACCAAACAAGATGTACATAACAGTGTGATACACTTGGGGGCAGATGTTGCCATCTCTCCAAAATGTTGATGCCACTCTATCAACACATGTAATATGCTATAATGCATCAATGTCCCTTCATAGATTCAAGTTCAAGCGATTACATCTTCCCCCCCTCTTTGGTAGAAACCCCCACAACAAACAAGTTAATGGACTTGTGAGGTAAGTCAGATGTTTTTGTTCTTTTTCCCATAGCAGCAGCCCTCCAGAAACCCCTGCTATAACATTCATGCTGCTAGCATAAAGGGAGATTACTACTTACCCCTAATGCAACATTGTTCAACAGTCCCAATGGTGTTGCGAAGACGCCTTCTATGCAGATCCCCCGTCTCAATAGTGCTTATTATATCATCAGCTGGGCTCTCTTCACAATGCATCTCCACCCCCTCATCACTCCTCAGGATCTGGGACAGCATCAGTGTTCAGGGAGGAACCCCCAGAGGACCCCCGCCTCCTTGTAGCTTGCTCTTTATCTTTCAGGAAACGTAGAACTGCCTTGGGGTCCGTGAAGAAATGCACCTTTCCGTCTGCTTTAACTCTCAGCTTGGCTGGGTATTGCAGGCTATTTTCTAGGATCAGTTCTCTGAGCCGCTTTTTTGCAGGGCTAGACAGACCTCTTGGACTTGCAGTGTGAAGTCTAAAAATAGGGATATATCTAAACCTTCGTGTCGCAGTCTACCCAACTCTCTTGCTCTCCGAAGGGCAGCATCGCGCTCTCTATAATTTAGCACTTTTGGTATTATGGGTCACGGTGGAGCACCCGGAACTGACCTAGGCGGCAGGGAACAATGTGTGCACTCCACCACAAATATCTCTGAGGAAGTTTCCCTGCCCAGAAGAGTGATGAGTAGTGTCTCCACGTGTTGCTCCATATTCCTTATGTTTGAAGACTCCACAACCCCTAAAATGCGGATGTTATTCCATCTTGATCTCGCTTCAAGGTCTTCCGCTTTTGATTGAAGCGCCTGCAAAATTTTATCCCTGGATTTGTCTGCCTCCGAGTCCGCCTTCACAATATCTTCTGTTTCTGATATCCTGTGTTTCACTGCATTAAGGCAATCTCCATGTTTGTCTAGGCGCTCGGACATTCTGTCCATACGGAACGACAGCGCATCTATTTTACTATCTATTTTGGACAGGCCCTGCTGCATTGTGCGTAGTATCTGCTTCAGGTACGCATCCGCTGGCGCCCCTTGATCATCTGACGTGACTTCTGGGTCAGGAGAGGTATGCTCCTGTGATCTGGGACTTTTACAAAAATTGAATTGCAGCTTAGACCGGACTTCATCTGTTTAGCCCATCATGTAGCCTTGCACTAACTGCCGGACGAAATCTTCTATTTGAAAGAAGTAGTTCGGGTAGAAACACTGTGCCCTGGGTCAATAGGGGTTTGATGCACCTGGGGACCTGCTCAACTGCGTGTGTCCCAGATCTAGAATCACCACAACCGACACAGCCACACCACTACACCTACTCGTGTCCCTATATGCAATAAGGGAATGTATCACGGGGTACCGAGTTATCTCAGGACCAGAGAGTCACCAGAATGCCTGTCCAGTGCACTGCATCCACTATACTGTTCTTCAGTAGCGGTGGTCTCCAAAGCGCTACAGAAAGGACGCCATCATCGAATCCCTCCGGCGGGAGCACCGGCCTGTACAGCCTTCCTCTGCCCTGTCTGCAAGCTCCAATCAAATTTTTATTCCCAGCAGGCTTCTTACGATGCTAAACATTTCACAAGTCCATGACAGTGCTCCGTGCCATTCACAATCAGACCACGCTGCAGTGGGTATCCCCCGGTTGCTTATTACTCTATTTGCCAGCCACAGTCGGGCCTCAATCCTGGTTCCCGGAGCTCAGTACCTGCTAATTCTCACCGTTTGCGTGGGTCCGGTGCACATCACCCCTGCATGCAGTCTTGAGGGAGGATACCTTGGATGACACTTCCAAAGTTTGTGTGATTTATTTCACTTTTCTTTACATTTTTTCAAGAAACAGTTTTTTATGGCATTATTTTCATGTCATTTGTTGGACAACACTATATGTAAATAGACAAAACATTTTCTTGTGAGATTCACTTATCAAAACAAAAATCCTACAGAAACATTATTGTGATACAACACAGTGAAAAACTATATAACAACACTGCTAATATATAAAGTATACAATGTAAACAAAGCGACCAGTCCGACTACAAATACCACTAGGCAGTCACTTAATTGTTTATTGACAAAGGCTTCAGCCTTCGGTCCTGCCTGTGTAGAAGGTTAATGGATTGCAAATTCTAAAGGGTGTTGTCTAGGCAGGGACAAAAACAATGAAGAAATTCCCTTGTGGCACACCCTGAGTGTACTTACCCTTAAGCTGGAGTCAACGCGTTTCGAGTCCCGTGACTTTCAATGGTTCTCCTCAAGACTAGGACTTGGTCAGAAAAACTGAAAAATCAATCATGAAAACATGTTTTAGTTATGGAGCCCTGTTCTGCACCTGCCATTACATCTCAGAAATTCAGTACCTGTCGTTTTGCCGAGGTAACAGGAATTTTTGAACTGGGGCGCATAATTATTTTTAGTTGTGAACAAAGTGGTGTCAGTATCTTTACTTGGAAAATGCGTCGGGAAAAAGATTCAAAAGCTAAAAACGGTCACTGTACCTTGATATATGGTACCGGGATCGTATTTAGGGAGGAGGGAGTCTCCGTATTTTGAGCCTTTTTTTGCTTTGTTGGTTCCTAAAGGGAAAAGAGTGAAGAGCACGTGTTAAAAAGCTGCCGGTTACAATTCCCGCTGTTCGGATGAAGCATGCGTCATTCCAATGGTGCCCCTATTTACGTGACGGGGCATCCGTCAGTACCTGATACGGTTACGGTTAACAGCGTACGGTATACTTATAAGAGTTCAAAATCACCTTGCCGTTTTTGAGGGGAATCCAATCTTATCTTCTTTCAATCCGGCTCCGGGATGTCAGCGTGGGTGCAGCTGTTGCTTCCTGCTTGGATGGCATAATTCAAATGGGTCTAGTTGGAAGACCCGGCATGGATTAAGAATGGATGTTGGGACCGATGCAATCTGGTCCTTGAAGTGATCACGGATAAAATCCAAGATTGAATTACAATTTGGCAACTTCCGACAGCTCATTCAGGCCCCCATTGCTGTGTCAAATTTCATGATCAGAAATGCTTCTTTTTGAGAGAGGAGACTTTCAGGATCGCCACCCCTCGAATTAGGTCTAATGGCACATAAAACTGACCACTTAAAATCATTTTCATAGTGTTAAAACATGGAGAAATGATTCACCATGGGCGCAGTTGGAACCTGGTTCTTCAATCTGGAGCGATGCTGCACAATTCTTTGTCGCACTTCTTGGCTGGTTTTGTCTATGTATATTTGTTTCCACGGGCAAACAATAGCATACACCCCATTTTTGGTCTTGCAGTTGGTGAATTCTGCGTGCCGCCAATGCCTTTGGCGATCGGTAAAGATAGTGCCTTCCATGGTTGAGTTGCACACTGAACAGCTACCACATTTGTGGTGACCCTGAACGGGTTTTACATTGAGCATAGAGCGGAGAGAGTCTGGTATTTCTTTTGGCACAGCAGAAGTTCGTACAATTTGTTGTCCTATTCTGCAGTTCTTTTTTAGCGCAAAAAAAGGAGGGCCAATGTTGGGTATAGATCCTTCAACCAAATGCCAATTGCGCCAAACAATCTTTTATAGAGGGTGAATGTGACGGCCGAATGTTGTGACACACACTATGCGTTCTGTTGGTGATTTACTCTTTTTAATCAGCAGATGTTTCCAGGGTGTGAACCAGGCTCTCTTAAGTGATTGTTTGAACAGCTTATGAGGATATCCTCTCTCCTTTAGTTTTTGCCTCAATGACTCAGTATGTAGTTCAAAGTCTTCACGTCTGGTGCAGTTATGCCTGATGCGTAAGAATTGCCCGTAGGGCAAAATATTCTTCAAATTTCTGGGGTGGTAACTTTTGAAGTGCAGGGCATTGTTTTTATCTGCCGGTTTTGTGTGTAGTGTCATAATGAGCTCATCCATTGAAGATTTCACTTCTACATCCAGGAAGGGAAGGTTTTTTTGTTATATGACAAACTGAATTTGATGTCCGGACTACGATTGTTCAGCCATACGTGGAATTAATTCAGTGACGTTTCGGAGCCTTTCCATATACACTACACGTCATCAATATATCTGAACCATTGCAATATGTGATCAATGTATGGATTGTTGTTGCAAATAAATCGCTGTTCGTATTGTGCCAGGTAAAATATGGCCATTGCTGTCGCAAAGGGACAGCCCTTGTCTGTCCCTTTGACCTGTAGGAAGAAATCCACATCGAATTTGAAAACGTTTCTCCGCAGGGCTACAGCAGCTAAACTGAGGATAAACTCGGTTGGTACTCGATGTGGTCTTGGACGCTGCTCTAGATAAGATTCCATTGCATCTAAAGCATCCTGCTGTGGGATTTGGGTATAAAGTGATGAAACATCCATCGTTACTAGGATGTGGACATCTGGATCATAGTCAAACCCTTCGACTTTATTGATAAAGTCCATGGAGTCACGTAGGTAAGAGGCGACATCCAGCACAAAGGGCTTCAAAAAATGTCCACATACTTGGACAAAGGTTCTAACATAGAGTTGCATCCGGACACGATTGGTCTGCCGGGAGGATTGTTGACATCTTTGTGAACCTTTGGCAAAAAATACAATATAGGAGTTCGTAGGGATTTTTGTTGATGAAATACTCTGATTCCATAGGTCCCACGATACCTTGTTCTGCACCATCTGTGACTAACTTCAATATTTCTTGCGCAATTTCTTTGGTTGTATCCTGTGGGATACACCGGTAACATACTGGATGTTTAACATGGCGTCTATGCTCTGTTAGATAGGCCCCTTTGGATCAGATGACCACTGCATCGCCTTTATACGCAGGCCTGATGACTGCTAGCTTCTGATCCTTCAGCGAAATTATGGCTTTTTAATGATCTTGTGAGATGTTATTTTTTTATATACACCGTTTTCTTTTCCAGCACATTTGACGATGATAGAACTGCGTGTTCAAAGGATATAATGACCCTCGGAATGCTGTAGACTGGTGGACAAACCGTTGATTTCTTACGCAGTCCGGATGCCTCACCATGCGTAGGAATTTCCTTGTCTCTAAAGAAAGCTTTCAAACTTATTTTTTGAAACAACTCAATGGCTTCCATTTTAACTGTAGTAAAATCCGGGCCCCAGGGACAAAAGAGAGTCCTAGTTCCAAGACCTCTGTCTGTTCTTGGTAGACAAGTTGGCAATCGATGATTTCTTTAGGTCTTGTAAAACTGTCAACGTGCTCTCTTTTTCCACGGTTGTGATTTGTATCTTTCGTGTGGTTTCTGTTGGCCCTCCCCTAAAAAAGACAACTTCTTCTGTTGATTTCGATTAGATGTGCCTTCTCCCAAGTCTGAGTCCCCTGTGGAATCAGAGGATGCTGTGTCTGAAAATGCCAAGAATTTCCTTTTGGAGCGCCCTTGGTATTCTGGAAGGAACCTTCTGGAGTCAGGTTGGGTGTAAAAATGATCTCTAAGATAAGGGTACACTTTTTCAATGTTAAAGGATTTTTTTGTCCTTCTCAAATTTGTTGACTTTGAAATTGATCGTATGATCCTTGAATACTGAAATCTCTTTTACTAATAAAGTATTTGCTTCAGATACTGTGTGGTTGTCTTTAATCGCTTGGATTTGCTCTTCGATCTCTTCAGCCTCTTTCCTACATATCCTCTGTGCTGTCTCGATGGAATGCACAATTAGGTCTCGTCTGCACTTTGTACTGATGTAACTGAAACCCTTTTTGTATTCTGGGTCTTCTACGAAGATTACCGGAACATTCTTAACCTGGAGGCCCCATGGGATTGTGCCAGCTTTCAAATGTTCGACCAGAAAGTGCCCATGTAATTCTGTTCGTACAGGTTTATTTTGTAACCTGATTAATTTGTCGGAGACATTCTGCTGTTTTACGGTACTGCTGAGAGTAACTGTGGAGAATAGGGTAGGATTGGAAATCAATTTCTGAATATTATCATCAGTGAAGGATAGTGTATCCTTTTCTGACATATTAACTTATCTGGAAAGCCAGGTGAGGCTTGCCAGAGGAGAAACTCTATTAGCAGTTTTAGAAAAAAGTTATTGGGGAAAAGCCTTGGGGACAACAACTGGTAAAGCAAAGCAGGCTTGGGTCCTTATACTACCTGGACAAGACCACTCTAATAGTATTTAACAAACAAGGTGTCCAGATAGACCATTCAAAATAAATGATTGGAAGTGTCATCCAAGGTGTCGTTTTCACAAAGTTCGTGTGATTTATTTAACTTTTCTTTACATTTTTTCAAGAAATAGTATTAATGGCATTATTTTCATGTCATATGCCGGACAACACTATATGTAAATAGACAAAACATTTTCATGTGAGATTCACTTATCAAAACAAAAATCCTTCAGAAACATTATTGTGATACAACACAGTGAAAATCTATATACCAACACTGTTACATACAAAGTATACAACGTAAAGAAAGCGACCAGTCCGACTACAAATACCACAAGGCGGACACTTAATTGTTTATTGACAAAGGCTTCAGCCTTCGGTCCTGCCTGTGTAGAAGGTTAAGGGATTACAAATTCTAAAGGGTGTTGTCTTGGCAGGGAGAAAAACGATGAAGAAATGTCCTCGTGGCACACCCTGAGTGTGTTAACCCTTAAGCTGAAGTCAACGCGTTTCGAGCCCTGTGTTGTTCAGGGGTTATCCTCAGGACTGGGACTTGGTCAGAAAAACTGAAAAATCAATAATGAAAACATGTTTTAGTTATGGAGCCCTGTACTGCACCTGCCACTCTCTTATTATTTACATATCAGAAATTCAGTACCTGTTATTTTGCCGAGGTGACAGGAATTTTTGATCTGGGGCGCATAATTCTTTTTAGTTGTTGGCCCTACAAGTGTGAACAAAGTGGTGTCAGTATCTTTACTTGGAAAATGCGTCGGGAAAAAGATTCAAAAGCTAAAAACGTTCACTGTACCTTGATATATGGTACCGCGATCATATTTAGGGAGGAGGGAGTCTCCGTACTTCGACCCTTTTCTTTTTGCTTCGTTGGCTCTAAAGGGAAAAGAGCGAAGAGCTTGTGTTAAAACGCGGCTGGTTACAGTCCCGGCTGTTCAGATGAAGCGTGCGTCATTCCAATACCGCCCCTATTTACGTGACGGGGCAGCCGTCAGTACCTGATACGGTTAACAGCGTACGGTATACTTATAAGAATTCAAAATCACCTTGCCGTTATTGAGGGGAATCCAATCTTAACTTCTTTCAATCTGGCTCTGGGATATCAGCGCGGGTGTAGCTATTGCTTCCTGCTTGGATGGCATAATTCAAATGGGTCTAGTTGGAAGACCCGGCATGGATTAAGAATGGATGTTGGGACCGATGCATTCTGGTCCTTGAAGTGATCACAGATGAAGTCCAAGATTGAATTACAATTTGGCAACTTCCGACATCTCGTTCAGGCCCCGCATTGCTGTGTCAAATTTCATGATCAGAAATGCTTCTTTTCAGGAGAGGAGAATTTCAGGATCGCCACCCCCCGAATTAGGTCTAATGGCACATAAAACTGACCACTTAAAATCATTTTCAGAGTTTTTAAACAATGAGAAATGATTCACCTTGGGCGCAGTTAGAACTTGGTTCTTCAATCTGGAGCGATGCTGCACAATCCTTTGTTGCACTTCTTGGCTGGTTTTGTCTATGTATATTTTTTCCACGGGCAAACAATAGCATACACCACATTTCTGGTCTTGCAGTTGGTGAATTCTGTGTGCCGCCAATGCCTTTGGCCATCGGTAAAGATAGTGTCTTCCATGGTCGAGTTGCACACTGAACAGCTCCCACATTTCTGGTGACCCTGAACGGGTTTTAGATTGAGCATAGAGCGGAGAGAGTCTGGTCTTTCTTTTTTCACAGCAGAAGTTCGTACAATTTGTTGTCCTATGCTGCGATTCTTTTTTAGCGCAAATGAGGAAAGGCCAATGATGGGTATAGATTCTTCAACTAAATGCCAATTGCTCCAAACAATCTTTTGTAGATGGGGAGCGTGAGGGCCGAATGTCGTCACGCACCATATGCATTCTGTTGGTGATTTACTCTTTTTTATCAGTAGATGTTTCCAGGGCGTGTACCAGGCTCTCTTAAGTGATTGTTTGAGCAGCTTATGAGGACATCCTCTCTCCTTTAGTTTTTGCCTCAATGACTCAGTATGTAGTTCAAAGTCTTCACGTCTGGTGCAATTATTCTTCAAATTTCTGGGGTGGTAACTTTTGAAGTGCAGGGCATTGTTATTATTTGTCGGTTTTGTGTGTAGTGTCATAATGAGCTCATACATTGAAGATTTCACTTCTACAACCAGAAAGGGAATGTTTTTTTGTGATATGACAAATTGAATTTGATGTCCGGACTACGATTGTTCAGCCATACATGGAAATAATTCAGTGAAGCTTCGGAGCCTTTCCATATACACCACACGTCATTAATATATCTGTACCATTGCAATATGTGATCAATGTATGGATTCTTGTTCCAAATAAATCGCTGTTCGTACTGTGCCAGGTACAATATGGCCATTTCTGGCAAAAAGGGACAGCCCATTGGCTGTCCCTTTGACTTGTAGGAAGAAATCCTCATTGAATTTGAAAAAGTTTCTCCCCAGGGCTACAGCAGCTAAACTGAGGATAAACTCGGTTGGTACTCGATGTGATCTTGGACGCTGCTCTAGATAAGATTCCATTGCATCTAATGCGTCCTGCTGTGGGATTTGGGTGTAAAGTGATGAAACATCCATCGTTACTAGGATGTGGACATCTGGATCATAGTCAAACCCTTCGACTTTATTGATAAAGTCCATGAAGTCACGTAGGTAAGAGGCGACACTCAGCACAAAGGGCTTCAAAACAATGTCCACATACTTGGACAACGGTTCTAATATAGAGTCGCATCCGGACACGATTGCTCTGCCGGGAGGATTGTTGACATCTTTGTGAACCTTTGGCAAAAAATACAATATAGGAGTTCGTAGGTATTTCTTGTTGAAATACTCCGATTCCTTAGGTCCCACGATACCTTGTTCTGTACCATCTGTGACTATCTTCAATATTTCTTGCGCAATTTCTTTGGTTGTATCCTTCGGGATACACCGATACCATACTGGATTTTTAACATGGCTTCTACGCTCTGTTAGATAGGCCCCTTTGGATCAGATGACCACTGCACCGCCTTTATACGCAGGCCTGATGACTGCTAGCTTCTGATCCTTCAGCAAAATTCTGGCTTTTTAATGGTCTTGTGAGATGTTATTTTCTTATATACACCCTTTTCATTTCCAGCACATTTGACGATGATAGAACTGCGTGTTCAAAGGATATAATGTCCCTCGGAATGCTGTAGACTGGTGGACAAAACGTTGATTTCTTACGCAGTCCGGATACCTCACCATGCGTGGGAATTTCCTTGTCTCTAAAGAAAGCTTTCAAACGTATTTTCCGAAACAACTCCATGGCTTCTATTTTAACTGTAGTAAAATCCGGTCTGGCCCCAGGGACAAAAGAGAGTCCTAGTTCCAAAACCTCTATCTGTTCTTGGTAGACAAGTTGGTAATCGATGATTTCTGTAGGTTTTGTAAAACTGTCATCCTGTTCTCTTTTCCCACGGTTATGATTTGTATCTTTTGTGTGGTTTCTGTTGGCCCTCTCCTAAAAAAGACAACTTCTTCTGTTGATTTCGATTAGACGTGCCTTCTCCCAAGTCTGAGTCCCCTGTGGAATCAGAGGATGATGTGTCTGAAAATGCCAAGAATTTCCTTTTGGAGCGCCCTTGGTATTCTGGAAGGAACCTTCTGGAGTCAGGTTGGGTGTAAAAATCATCTCTAAGAAAAGGGTACACTTTTTCAATGTTAAAGGATTTTTTTGTCCTTCTCAAATTTGTTGACTTTGAAATTGATCGAATGATCCTTGAATACTAAAATCTCTTTTGCTAATAAAGTATTTGCTTCAGATACTGTGTGGTTGTCTTTAATCGCTTGGATATGCTCTTCAATCTCTTCAGCCTCTTTCCTACATATCCTCTGTGCTGTCTCGATGAAATGCACCATTAGGTACCGAACGCATTTCGTACTGATGTAACTGAAACCCTTTTTATAATCTGGGTCTTCTACAAAGATTACCAGAACATTCTTAACCTGGAGGCCCCATGGGATTGTGCCAGCTTTCAAATGTTCGACCAGGAAGTGCCTATGTAATTCTATTCGTACATGTTTCTTTTGTAACCTGATTAATTTGTCGGAGACATTCTGCTGTTTTGCGATACTGCTGAGAGTAACTGTGGAAAACAGGGTGGGATTGGAAATCAAGCCAGGTTCAAATAACTTTATTCGATTCATATGAATCATAAAAGTATGTCATTCATACATAAAATAGTTAAACAAGACTTAAAACTTTCTATACAGCAATTGGGATGAGTACATATATTAATTCGCAGTTTAAAATGTTAAGACAGATTTTTATAGTATTCAACGTTTTCTCAGACTATCACAGGTTTACAGAACAAATTTAAAACCTAAAATCACTCGAGGCCCAGTTTCCATATCACAATTCATATAGTTTCTTAATTAATAAAGCAGTTCTAATGAAGTTGAGCACAGCGCTGCAAATAGCAGCAGTGTACAAAGATCGTAAATAATTAAAACCTTCCTGATAAGAACAAGGGAGGATTTCTTTCAAGATAGGCTTAATAAAGCGTGCCCTTATGTCTTTATATAGCGTGCAAAACAACATAAAGTGCATTGTGCTTTGTAGGGCTAAATTATTGCAGGGACATGAAGTCAGTCTCTCACACCAACTTGCCTGTTTAGGAAGAGCCACATGAAAGTGCAATGTGCAAAGACGAAACCTGGTCAAGAGGAAACGTGATCGTGTATGAATAGTAAAAGACAAATAAAATTTCTGATAGCATGACGGCCCGTAAGTTAGTATCTCATCGTCCTCATTGGACATTCTTAATTCATTATAATATGCATTTTTTATAGTTAATTTAATGTTAGATTGTATGCCATCAGGGTTATTATAGTAATTTCCCAAGCCAATCTTATTAAAAGTATCTTTGACATAACAGGGCCAGGGAATAGACAGAGCCTTTTCCAGACTCATACAATCTCTAATAATCGCCCTGGGGAATGATAACTCCTCCGAAGTCCACACTTTCCCCCATAGAATCAGTGGGGCAATGTTTACTCTATCTTTAACATAGTCCATTCCCACTTCAGAGTAACAGAATTTTGTGGGAGAACTAATGGGAAGCATTAGCAATCTTTTTCAGAATTTATTTTACAGAATTTGTATCTGGCCGCTTTTTTGATTGCTCCTACCCCATAGGTTACTACTGACAGGCATTTTGATTTATATAGAATTAGTATTTCTGCCACCGGCTTATGTCCCAGCTTGCACGCAAAGCGGAACAGGCCTTCTATGATTCTACTGGTGTGTTGAACCCTGGCTGCAATCAAATGGTCCCAATTCAGTTTGTTGTTAAAAACATTCCCCAAATATGTGAAACTAGGTACCTTATCAATAATCTTCTCTTTTACCACAAATGTTCTCATTTTTGTCTGTTTTGGGCCACAAACAATGATAAAAGACTTACTAAAATTTACTTTTAGGTCCAGTTCCGTCATAAAATCAGTAAAAGCAATCAGAGCTTTTTGAAGGCTATTGGCTGTTAGAGCCATCAAAACCGTGTCATCAGCATATGACAATAAGGGAAACGGTTTACCTCCTATATTCGGATAATCCAACTGCTGTTCTAGTAAAAAATTTGTATAGAAAAGAAATAAAAAAGGGGCCAAAATACATCCCTGTCGTACGCCCTCTGTAGACACAATAGGCCTGGTCTTCTCTCCTCCTGGTCCATAACGTATAGAGACAGTGGTTGACGCATGCAACCTACGCAACAGGGTAATAAGGGCTTCCTCAAAGGCCGTTTTGTCCATAAGTGTCCACAGCTATCCCCTGTTGACTGTGTCGAAAGCACTGGATAAGTCCATGAAGGCCAGGTGGATTGACCCACCCTTGGCCTTCATGTACTCACCCATGACTAGGGACAGATTAAGACATTGTTTGTTCATTCCTATTCCCCTCCTGAAACCGTATTGTGTGTGGGATATAAGGCCAGAGTCATTGGCCCACGATTTCAGGTGAGCAAGAATTACCCTCCCAGAACTTTGCAAGTAACATCAATTAGGGAAATTGGCCTGTAGCATACAGGATCATTCCTGTTACCTTTCTTATATATCGGTACAACCACTGCCTCTTTCCATGAACTAGGGATGCGGCCCACTATTATTGCTTTAAAAACATTTACCATCAACAGTGCCCATAATTGGGGTTTGCCTTTGCCTTTGAACATATCCAGGGGCATCCCATCTGGCCCTGGGGCTTTTGCAGGAATACCCCTTGTCAATGCGTCTTCAACCTCGCCAAGGGCGATAGATAAACTAAGTTGGTTCACAGTTTCCAAATTAATAACTGTTTTATCTCTTTGATCTTGCGGTGATACACTTTTTGGGTTGAATATGTTCGAAAAATGAGCTTCCAAAGCTTCACCTGTTATTGTTGATTCCATGTTCCTTACATCATTTGTGAAAAGGGGACGATTTATGACTTCCCAGTAGCCCTTAGAATCCTTGAGAGCGCTAGCTCTCTCCAGATCTTCCCAGGCAAGTCTTCTTAATTCGCCCTTCCTATGCCCAATTGCTTGTTTATAGGTTTGTCTCGCAGTCCTAATTAAATCCTTATCACGGGGGACCATGTGCAAGGCTTTTTTAAGACCTTTTTGAGCCCTGGAGCACTCAGCATTAAACCATCTCGTTTCCTGTGCTTCATTTCTTCTTACTGATCTTGTCAAATTATTGGCCACATCTTTACAGATTTCTTCGAAACACTGTATGACCGCCTCCGGGGTGGAATCATCGGATAAGCATCTTGACCAAAATTAGATTTCACAATGTTCTCCTCAAATTGTACAGCATTTATTTTGCTCCATTTTAGTCTCACCCCCTGGTTGGGATTATATTTCAATGGGTATTCATCACCGTTACCCTTTAATGCTGTTATCTGCAAGCTAGCAACTAGGAGTGTTATGACTAGTGGGGTTAGGTTCTACCACAAAACTGTCTACCAGGTGGGAGAATTTTCTAGATATCAGCATGAAGCCGATAGTACTTGCCCTCCCACCACCCATAAATGTTGGATACTGTATGGGTGGGGTACAGACCAAAGTATAAACAAAGCATAGGTTGTCAACTACAATGATGGTGTTTAACGCTTCACCCTGCGGAGTATGTTTAAAGTGGGAAAGTGGTTGGTTTTCAGTGTCTAGAACCCCACATACCAAATGCGTACTATACTGACATAAAGTACAATTAAAATCACCCACCCAGATTATACACACAGGAAAACATTTACCCGCAGCCTTCTCAATTTCCTCTTTGAGAGTATTAATGACCCCAAAAACATTTTGATCAAAAATATTGTAGTACCAGTTAATCAGTAGTATTGAGACATCTATCAAGTTAGAGATCAAAATGATCTGGTATCAGGGGGAATGCACTAAGTTCTCTATCTTTATCGATCCATATTTAACAGAGATCGAGGTCACTAAACCTCGTTTTGCCCTTCCTGCAGTGGATGGCATTACATGAACGTTAAGTGAACAGAAACCGTCAATAACAACATCATCCCTGCTCCATGTTTCCTGGGTGCATATGATATCAAATGTCTCAACATATTGTAGCCAGGCCTCATCTGATAATCTAGATCTAATGCCTGCAATGTTCCATGAAATCAATCTCAATAAGTGAGCATTTTGATGGTTTGCGGCTGCCCCTACCCCACCAGTACTAACAGTGGGCTGCACTACTGGCGCAATATTTGTATCCCTACTAGCCCTCCCTTCACATTCTAAATGCTAGTGTAGTGGGTGGTTTAGGCCGTCCTCTAGATCAGATGAATGAGAAAAGTCCACCGTACCATTTCATAGATTGGGGACTATCTCTGATTCATTGTTTGGGATATCTATTTTTCCTGGACCTCTCAAATTTGGGGCCAGTCAATCTATGTCACCGAGACCACTTAATGCCTCATAACGGTTTGAGTGATACCAAGGAGGGTATATAGAATGCCGGTCGTCTTGTCTAGATCTCTCCCTTTCTGCACCACACCACGAGGGTCTGGATGGCTGGTAAAAGAAGCCCAGCAGTAGAATAGAAACCCCCCTTGAGCACTCGGACCAAGTGTTTGTCCTTTCTAGGATTATCTTAACTAGGCCTGGGGATCTAAAAGTTAGTACTATGCAGTCACCTGAAACTTTCTTCGTGGATTTCCCCAACCACCCAATCTGGTGTGCCATTTTGAATTCCACCAACAGCAAGTCATCAATCCCCGTCCTATCTCTCAAAAAATGTAGTGACTTGTTCCTCAATGACGACCAGTGCTCTGGAGCATCGGGCGACAATAGGGGAACATTAGCTAACATTACGGTATAGGGGGTCGCTTCTGGTGGTAACTGAAGGCTAGTGTATGGGCCCCCTGGGGTTCTTTGGTCAGGCAACATACCTTCTATTATACTTGGGATCTGGTGTCTCTCTTTTTCTGTGTGATTTCCACTTTGAGCATTTGCAATCTGGACATACGTAAGGGTTGGATCCTTTACCTGAGAAGGGCCCTCAACTCTATTCAGTATTTGTCCTGTCCCCCTTGCACATGACAGGTCATTCTGATTACCAGTTGTATTAGGAGGTTTGTGTTTGCCCATAATCCCATTCTTAACATTACTCTCCACCCCATTACTTTTTGCCATATTTTGGATACTGCTTATCACTGGTTTTTCAAGGTTCGATAACCTGATCTCAATGTCAGTCAGCCTTTGCATCAGTGGGTCTAAAAGAGCTGCAATGTGGTTTCTAGTTTTTTCCAAAATCAACCTAAATTGGGATTGCCCCCCCAGAGACCATTTCAACATTAGCTAGAGTAGGCTCCTGGATATGCTCTAAATCGGCAGGTTTGTTCCTGTGCCCTAGAGGCTTAGGCAGAAGAAAATGTTGTTTGTTCGCGGTTTGTCCCTTTCTTTTCTTTGAAGGTGGTGCAAGACTATTCACATGGTTAGTTTTAGTTTTAGCTTTTTGACCCCGTGTAATGACATTTAGCCTGGTCGATTTTCCAGGATTATCAGGATTAACACATATGTCAAGGACATCTATGATTTCAAAGTCCGAGGCAGTTGAGTGTAGTCTGCTATTTTGGGATGCATTGACTTCCAGATTTATATATGAAACAGGGGCAGTAGCAGTAGCAGCAGAAACAATAGGAGCAATTCTGTTATTAGTATTTTGGGGCTCAGGGGAAAGTCTCCGCTCTGTAAGTTCGATTTCATGAATGAGCGCTGACTCAGCCCTTAAAAGAAAAGCATCCACTGTCCCACTACACCCTGCCCATTTCCAGGCTTAGGCCTACTCATGTTAACCTCACCCTAGGCAAGGCTACAGGGAGGCGTATTAGTATCACAGTACCTTTGCAGTTCAGCGTTGGTCAAATCCAATACCGTTGGTGGATGTTAATAACGTGGCCCAGCCCAGCCCTGCCACCTTCGGCCTCTGACGGGCGCAGACGGGCCCGCCCTTGGCGTGCGCCCGGTTTTCAAACCCCCCTGGCCTTCTGATTGACTGGATTGCGGCAAGCAGCAAATTTCGGTTAGCAGCAAATTTGGCTCTGGCCGCAGGAAACACCAACACCATGCAGGGAGCAAGTATCAGCGGGATTCAATCAATCAGTCAATATCAGCAGAACCTCCCTGTCACTCACTGTCACTCACTGTGCTGCTGGATAGAAGAAAGCAATACTTCTGGCTGTGTCAGCCCAGTAATTGAGAGGCTCTGCCCTGCCCCGCCTCTACTCCTGAGAGTCCGGTGGTCCTGTGGGGAGGAAAAGACCGCAGACCACAGCTCAACGTCAGAAAGCTGTGGGTAGGCAAGGCAGGAGAACCCTTGGAGCGCAGCTCAGCCGCACAAAATTGTGCTCGGCCCAAACCCTGCCACGGTAAAGTTGCTTGCTGGGCTTGGCTTAAAAGAAGGATCACAACCAAACCGGGATGAAATCTGGAACCGAAGCTGGGCTTTGCGGGATTTGCGGGGAAGCAATATAGATTTTCACTGTGTTGTATCACAAAAATGTTTCTGTAGGATTTTTGTTTTGATATGTGAATCTCACATGAAATCTTTTTGTCTATTTACATATAGTGTTGTCCGACATATGACATGAAAATAATGCCATAAGAAACTGTTTCTTGAAAAAATTTAAAGAAAAGTGAAATAAATCACACGAACTTTGGAAGTGTCATCTAAGGTGTTGTTTTCACAATCATTTATTTTGAATGGTCTATCTGGACACCTTGTTTGTTAAATACTATTAGAGTGGTCTAGTCCAGGTAGTATAAAGACCCAAGCCTGCTTTGCTTTACCAGTTAAGGGAGGATAGAGCACCCTCTGTCACACCGGGATCCGACTCGCCTGAGTGTAGAAGCACTCCGCGTTACCGGACTCAAGGCCTTCTGGCCGCAGAGGTAGGCTCAGCTGCTTTTCCTATCGAGCGGTCCTCCTTTTAGCTTCGGGACTGCAGATACTTCCCTCGGGCTTCCGACTGCTTCTCTCAAGTCCCGCAGGCACCCAGGCAGCCACACTACCTCCTTGCGCCAGCACCAGGAGCCTGCGGGGAGCACACTTCAGCATGGTGGCAATGAGCAATCGGCGTAATAAGGACCGCCAGTCAACCAAAACGCCTCAAACGCCGAATCCTCCGGGTTCCTGAGGCATAAATGCAGCAGTAGCCTACTCCGGGGGAGAAGATGACATTCAGGACATCAGGATAATGACAGATTTATAGTGGTGAATGGCGGAGCTCCTTTAGCTCTCAGCCATCTTGGAGCCAGGCAAGCTCCGCCTCGTTAAAGTAGACTTCAAGGTATTAATGCTGGCTACCTGCTGAATATTTGCCTAAACGAAGGTGAATTTGGTATTCTTGACTTTCTTACTCCCATACACCATTATTTTGGTCTTCAAAGCATTGACAGAGATTTAGTTTTCATTACCGTAGCGAGACAAGGCATTCAACCATCTTTGCAGACCAAAAGTAGTGTGATCAAATAAGATAGTATCGTCTGCATATTGCAAACATTGTAGATGAGAGCCTGCAAATTTGAGAGGAAATACATTCACACCAGCTAGTGTGTTATTTAGGTCAGCCAAATAGAGATTAAATTACAGGGGAGCCAATCTGCATCCCTGTTTCAGCCCTTGATTAGTCACAATCTTTTGCGTCACTCTATTGGTGAAGACCTTGACTTTCACCCAGGTTTTAACGTATAGGCTCATGAAGGCTCGCCAAAAATGTGAACGGGATAGCCCAACTATGGAGCTTCCACCAAAGCGTCAATCTGCCCACTTTATCAAAGACGATTGTGTAATCAATAAAGGCTGCATAGAGTGTTGGCGCTTGTTTTTTATTTGCTGCCTCAATCAGGGAAGAAAGACTCACCAGGTTATCCTCTATGCTACAGCCTTGTCTGAAGCCTGATTGTGTGATTGGCATTAATGCATTGGCTGTAGCCCGTTCTTCAAGCTCTGAATTGTGCACTTTCGGATAGCATTTCCCATCTGCATCACGCAGGGCTATTAGTCTGAAGTTGGCAGGCTGATTAAGTTGGACCTTTTTTGTTAATTTGGGATAGTATGGATCCCTCCAAAGATATGAGGAGAGTGAAGGGGATTCTGGATCCTGGCCATAACATGGCCCCAAAATGGAAAGTCATGCTGGAAAACACTTTGTACCTTCCGCCCTTTACCTGGATACAGCGCCTAATTTGAGCCAGTGTTTGCAGGTAGGCCCACTGGTACTCATTTTTGGGGATCAGCATTTTTTTTTAAAAAAAAGACTTTGACCCTGAGCAAGGTGGAGAAAAACACAAAAAGATAAAGGAAGGAGAAAGAAAAAGAAGGAAAAACAGTGACAAAATGAGAAAGCAGAGCTGAATAGGAAACTGCAAGAGTGAGCATAAGAGGCAGCAGTGGCTAGTTTTGTATTTAAGAGACATGAGGTGGAATCAAGACTACGCAGCTTTGGTATTCAATACCTCAACCTTTGATAGCACCAGCCACGGGTTTCTAAACAAAACTTTGGGCCCGAGTACCTACACTTTTACAAATTTAGCACAGCCGGGATGTCCAGGGAGAAGTGCCATATCAGGTGGCATAAGATAGGAGGGCTGGTGAAACGGCAGACGGGGAGCCAATTACTGCACAGCCCATCACTGCAAGCCTAGGAGTAGCAGAAAAGTAGGTAGTGGACTGGCTTAATCCCCTGGGAAAAATAGAAAAAATCTTGGACGGCAAAGGGAAAATAGAGAAAGACCAGGAAAAGCAATATATCCTAAATACAGTCTAGCTAGAAAACTGCTTATTGCAGTACTGCTAAAGAAGTACAGGGACCATCTGAAGAAGAAAATGGAGTGGATCTTAGACAAATGACTGTGGGGTAAAGAAGTTGTGGTTCAAAGACATAAGGGTCTTTGGGAAAGCAGTGTTTGGAATGCACATATGCTAGAGCTTTTACGTTGGCTTTCTCCTGCTTAAGGTACCTAGAGGAAAGAGAATTGGAATGTGAGAGTGTGCATTACTGGTTATATAATACACTATATACATATACAATAATAGTAACTACTTGTTTTTATATAATCCATAGTACCAGTTTTCCAGATTCTAAGCATTAGGAATAAAATATGTTAGTATAATGCCATTTAATGGTACTGCATTAATCAAGCTCAGAAGAATGAAAGGTTGAATTGACTCAACCAGGATGTTAACATAATTCTGAGACTTTGTATGCCACTTTATAGTTTTTTGTGGACAATGGTACATGTGCATGGAAAATATACCTGCTGCTCTGCCTGTCTGTAGCGTGCCAAAAACAGTATGACTGGCGCATGTCAACAAGAGGCAATGGAAATATCTCATATTCCCGAAAGTGGAAGATCTTGTGCAGGCCACCTGTCTCCACGATCCAAACCCGATCATTTCAGAATGGGCTGGTTCCAGTCCATGCCCATATTCATGAACTCATTCATTATGCCTGGCTTTGGAGCATTTTACTGTGGAGGACTGGAACAGGTGACAGACTCTTGCATCCTACTTCCTAATTCGAAAAATATATTGTATTGCTACATTTGACATTGGAACCTGAAACCTGTGTTCTAATCCCAGTTCCTTCATGTGAACAAAAGTTGTGGTATTGTGGGGATATCGCTGCATTACACCGTATATGAAATTGTACATTTGTGTAAAGTAAAAGGTATCAATCAATGAATCAAAAAGCATTTGTAAAGTGCACAGCTGCTTCAACCAAAGTGTCCCGGCGCTCAAAGTGGAAATACTGATACCACACAAAGCCACCTTATGTATTAATCTGAGTGAAACAACCAGGTTTTTAGGTCTCTTTCAAAGATGGCAACAGAAAATATACTCCTATGCAAAAGACAGTTTATCTAGTATCGGCTTAACCATACAACAAAATTATAACAATTTATAAAAATTTCCAGTGTGGCGACCATGGATTACATGTGTATCAAATTTTATTTTTTATTTTCTATAAAACAAGCTTTGATAATTTAAAATCAATTAAAAAAGGACCTCAAACGAATTTGACACCTTAAATTTCCTAAAAAATGTATTGCTACATCAACATTTATCTAATTTTATAAGATATCTCAATACATTAATACATGTAGGTTACAATAAAAAGAAGAGCAATAACTTGTGGCAGAGGATAAATCTTCAACGCGCATTTCGCCGTTTATAACACCTTCGTCAGGAATGCCACATTCACCTAAAACAATAATATTAATAATTGCAAGTCACACTGAGAAGTTCAAATAATATATAGTGAGTTAACTATATAGTTTCAATATAGGACTCTAAAACGAGGTAAATATTTAGAAAGGATATATGAATAGAAAATAGAATAAATAATGTGGATAGTGATACATCAAAGTGTTGGAGTAAATAGACTATATTAGTTTCAATACAGGACTCTAAAACTTGGTAAATATTTAAAGATGATATATGAATTGAAAATAGAATAAGTAACATGAATAGTGATACATCAAAGTGTTGGAGTAAATAGATCATAGTAGAAAACGGGTTAGATAGTCCTTTTTCCCGCTTTAGACACCTTGTGCAAAAAATGTAGATAGAATGAATACTGCTTACTAGATAATATATTTATAATTGGCTTTTCTCCTGGATGTGGACCAAATAAGTAGCTTGGGTTTGCTCAGCAAATGCAATCTGTAACAACCCATAGGTTACATTAGCAATATTTCACATGGATACATGGTTTGCACTAGTTTTATAAGGAGATATAATAATAACCGTAATCTCCAAGTTTCAAATATGTTGCTAATGTTAAACCATTTGATATCTGAATTCTTTGTATTTAGTAGTCGGTAATCTTCTAGTAGTTAGCCAATAAGGTCTCTAGGTTAAAGAAGGTGACAGAAAGCTGTAGATTAATTTGATCTGAATCAATATAACGAACTGTATTTTTGACCGGCAAGACTCTAAAATGTGAGGATGCTTACCAAAATATATTTTACAGATTGATCAGCGATAATGTATTAAAGAAGGTAAGCATACTTCTTCTTTTTCCAGAGGAATACGATTCTATGTAGAAACGAGAAAAAGAAGGGAAAGGGTGGATGGAATGAACATCAAGATGTTAACGGGACCTATTTCCTAAGAACCACTTTCTAGATGGCGGACTCCCTATCTAAGTCCTGCTTACCTGCTTCTCCCGCGTTGGCAATTTCTTTGTCCAAACTGTGTGCGATCGCTCTTTCAATGCGTGCTCATTCTATCACAGACGTCCCCGTTTAAGCGATTTAAATATCGGTGATTCTCTTCAATGGCGTGTCAGCTGATACTGACGTGCCTTAATGACGTCACCCGGACCTACGTATATTTTCACCAGGAAGGGTTTACCGCTAAAGAAAGCTAGAATGGTAACTATTTTCCTATTTATCGTGCTACCAATTTTTACTTCCTGCTTCCAATTAAGTCCATTTACAATGTAACTGATATTGACGACCTATGGTGACGTACTTACAGACATATGGTCTTCAAGGAAGTTACAGCTAAAAAACACTAGACTGCTAACTTCTTTTTTGAAAAATAACGATGACAATTCTTACCTCCTGTTTGTATTTAGCTAACTTTATTTGTTTTCAGTTACGTCCTTCATATATATTTTTTATGGTCTATCATATTTTTAAAAAAGGGAAGAATCTTTTAATTTAAATCTCTTCTATTATGTTCTGCCTATCATCACATTAAAATGCAGAAAGTAATAGATCTCAGGGGAATTTTGTTCAAAAACATCAGTATATTAAACTGCGTTTTCCCATGGTAATTCATTGTTTAATTCACATGAAAAATATTGAGGGAAAAGATCCAATAAACCTCTCTTTTAAAGATGTCAACTGACTGTACCCTGTGGAGATTAACTAGCGAGTGTTCCATAGCTTGGCCGTAAGTACCGTAAAGGAGCTGCCTCCACATCGGACTTTAAAGAAATTAGGGACATACATCATGCGGAGGTTATTCGACCTCAGTGCTCTGTGTAGTTTGTCCAGACCCAGTCTATTTCTTAGCTAGAGGGGGCCTCTACCTGCGAGTACTCTACAAGCCAGCGTGAGGGCTTTAAATGTAATGTGCTTCACCACCTGGAGCCAGTGTAGCTGCTTCAAATGGGGGGATATGTGCTGCTGGAAAGGGACTCGACAAATAAGCCTAGCTGCTGCATTTCGAATAATCTAGAGTCTGTGAGTCAGAAAGGCGGGAAGACCCAGATAAAGGCTATTGGTGTAGTTCAAACCAGAGTTTACAATTGTATGAACAACAATTTTCCAGGTATTCTCCGGGACCGGATGGAGCAGCTTCCTTAAGGCTTTAAGTCAAGACAGCAAGCTGAAGAAATCTGTCTGATTTCAGCTGAAAAGGAAAGAGCAGAATCGGACAAAAAACAAGATTCATGGTAGAGAGAGTAGCTCTTCAGGCCACCAAACATTCAGAGGAGGGGGTCCACTGGGTCAGAAGAAAAGAACTTCGATTTTGTCAGAATTAAACTTAAAGGAGTTTGATTCCATCCAGACAGCTACTCCTTAAAGATACTCCTTAAATTTTTAGATTGCAGCCGCTATATACTCCTGAAAGGAAAACAGAAGCTGGGTGTCATTCGCATAGGAGACCACCTTCGCACCCCTAGATTCAATCAGGCCAGCTAACTTAGCGAGGTACACATTAAAAATCAGAGGGCTCAAGGCTGATGCCTAGGGCACTCAAAATAAGAGTGATTTGGGGGAGGATATAAAGGGTGGAGATGCACTCATTGGGATCGCCTCCCAAAAAGGATTCATGGCGGGAGAGAACCTCTACTCAACATTGTGCTGTGTTATATTATGGCAGTACCGTGCTGCAGTTTCCCACCCCTCATAATAATCTGTTTTTGGTAACTCAATTTGAACCCAGCCAAATGTGTAAACGTCTGTTCTGTGTACAGCACTTTTGGTCTGAGATACTGCTGCTCACATAAAAATGTGTTCTGTAATCCTTGTTGCTGCTACTTGTGGTTAGGTTCATGCTTTAAAAAGAACAATTGATGGACACAATGCTGAACAATGTCATACATTCACCCCAGTACAGAGAGCTGGGCCTAAGTCCATCAAGCTAGCCTGGCTGATAAGGGGTGTTACCCCGAAACCGGTCGCAGGATGCTTGTTTCTGGCTGGCTTGGCAGTTTGGGCTGAACTGTTTCCATGTGGCACAGGGTCCAGACTGATTTGCATATAGCTGGGTCTGAACTGAGGTAGTGAAGTGAGTTAAAGAACGATGATGGATTCAACCCAGATCTGTGACTGGGTGTGTGTCTGAAAAGTTTGGCGCTCCATCCATCATCTCCTTGTGTTTGCTTTGTTTGCCCTAAGTTGGCAGGGTATGCCCAGACGTGGGTTCCTTGCTCACTTTGCCACTGATTCAAGCTAGCCTGGCTGATGAGGGGTGTTACCCTTAGACTGGTCCCAGGATGCTTGCTCCTGGTTCAGGGAAGACCTGGTTTGGCAGTTCGTGTTGAACTGTTCCCATGAGGCACTGATTTGCATATAGTTGGGTCTGAACTGAGGTGGCAAAGTGAGCTAAAGAACGATGATGGATTCAACCCAGATCGGTGACTGGGGGTGAGTGTCTGAAAAGTTTCAGCGCTCCATCCATCATCTCCTTGTGTTTGCTTTGTTCACCCTAAATTGTCAGAGTGTACCCAGATGTGAGTCCTTTGCTCACTTTGCTACAAGATTCAAGCTAGCCTGGCTGATGAGGGGTGTTACCTCGAAACCAGTGCCAGGATACTTGCTTCCGGTTCAGGGAAGACCTGGCTTGGCAGTTCGGGCTGAACTGTCCCCATGAGGCACAGGGTAAAGACTGATTTGCATATAGCTGAGTCTGAATTGAAGTGGTGAAGTGAGCTAAACAATAGTGGATTCAACCCAGATCTGTTACTCGGGGTGAGTGTCTGAAAAGTTTCAGTACTCCGTCCCTCATCTCCTTGTGTTTTCTTTGTTCGCCCTATATGGCAGGGTATGCCCAGACGTGGGTCCCATGCTCACTTTGCACTGGATTCAAGCTAGCCTGACTGATGAGGGGTGTCTCCCCAAAACCAGTCCCAGGATGCTTGTTTCCGGTTCAGGGAAGACCTGGCTTGGCAGTTCAGGCTGAACTGCTCCCATGAGGCACAGGGTCAATACTGATTTGCATATAGCTGGGTCTGAACTGAGGTGGCGAAGTGAGCTAAAGAACGATGATGGATTTAACCCCGAACTGTGACTTGGGGTGAGTGTCTGAAAAGTTTCAGTACTACGTCCATCATCTCCTTTTGTTTGCTAGGTTCATGCATTAAAACACGTGGCAAAAAATACAAATAACGTTGAGGACACTTTGACTCTCTCAAATTAACCCACCGAGCTATCGTACTGGAATTGGAACCTGTGGCCTGCAGGTTATGCACTGTAGTATACATTTGCCTCCTGAGTTATCTTATTAAAGTAGCATTACAGCTTCCCAGGCTTTGCTGAACTTACATTTATTATCGTCTGCTACAGCGAGATCCCATTCAAATATGAACCCTTTGACCCAGATACGATCTGAACGCCCTCTAGTCAGTGATAGGTATGAGGATGGTTTGCTTTGAATTGTCAGACATGGTTCACAAATGAAGGTTAGGAAATAGTATTTATCAATATGCAAAGATGTAAGTACATATTGAGTGTATCTACTGAATATTTGGTGTCTTGGATGGTTTAACAGAAAGTTCTGTTGTAAGCAAGAATGACAGATATATCTTTTTTCTTTAGCTGTGTTTTTTATTCTCCTTGGTTCATCCTCAATTCATCTCTTAGACTACATCCTTAGATTGCATCACATTCTATTTTCTTAATTAATTTCTTGAGTTATATCTCCTTCTGATGTGTGATTTTCGTTTTAAATGTTGCAAAGAAAGCCAACATGGGTTTCACCCCCTGTGAGGCTGTATGGGCTGGGGCTTTCTAAAGGCTGAACTTTTTAAGGAGAGCGTCAGTTTTTCTTATTAGTTAATTTTAAAGTGTATCCACCTTGGTGAGTGAAAGGTATTTATACTTTCCTTGAGATATCCAACATGGGAGTCACCTAGAGTGAGATTGAGAGGAGTTGTTGTAAAGTTTATCATCAGAAAGACATAACATGGTACCCTTTCAGCATGGTACCCTTATATGTTATGTGCTCAGTTTAAACATTAGAAACACTTTCGAATTGGACACTGGCATTCAAATATTGTTGTTACCAAAATAATTGTTTGTATCTAGCACAAAGCACTGAATTTGTGCAGCAACCAAAAGAATAAGTTGTAAGGATAAAGGAAAACAAAAAATTAAGATAAATATAAAGATATGCGAAAAATAAAGTAAATGTGAGATTAAGTGCAGCGCGAAGATGTCGGTGGAACCAAAATATTACCCCGTCGATCTGTATGTAAGAATGGATGCAACCGATAGCCAGTTTACCGCATAGGTACATAGGTTTAGTCCTCCGGTTAAACGAGATCTGTGGTTCAAGGGCAAAAATAGTAAAATTCCTCCCATCTCATGTTTCCATAGAAGTCATATATGTAAACAAATTATGGGTTTTACAATATATAGGATTCATATCTCGGTAATACTATGTTAGACCCAAAAAGTAAGAAAATATACATTTGGTATGATAAAGTCCATAGAGGTTGTATATGTGAACAAACACACACACACACATATATATATTCACTGAAAAAACCATAGGTTTCAGAGACGTTATAGTTAGAAATTAGCATTTAAAAAACCTTAGAAATTCACAGAAAAAACAAGAGGTTTCAGGGGTGTTATAGTTAGCTGGCCATTTCACTCATACAAAACCATAGAAATTCCTCCGTTATAGTTAGTTCTGCTAACTATAACTCGTGCGCCTGCAATGCACTGCTGATGATGTCACATATTGCATCATTCATGACATGGTCAGTGACATCACTGATGACATCTCAAATGACATCACTGATGACATCATCCAGTGAATGTGGTTTAGTTTGAAATTGAAATATGTATTATATATATATACCAATCTGTATTGAAGATTGAGTGGATATATAACTGTCTGGATGGAGGATTTAGTAGCTGTCTGACTGTCTGTTTAAGTGAGTAATTAAAAGTGTCTCACTTCATACATGGATTAGTAACTAAACTATGTGAATGTGTGCATCACTGTCTCTGTTGTTGTATAACATGCTGCATCAATTGCTCACTAACTACATGAGTGTGTATATTAGTTATTGATTAGTTGGGTGAGTATTTGTATGGGCCACTGAGTTTGTGTGTGGTTGGATGGGGTGTGTGTAACTCTATGCATAGATGTGTGAATGGTTGATTGACTAGGTGAATAGGTTTAAGAGTGCATGTGGAAACAGTTGTTTGGGTGACTGAGTATATTTATTTGTGTGTTGGTGAGCGAATATATGTTTTAGTTGTACATCTTCAACAAAGTAAAAAAATAAAAGGCATTGTATGTAAGAGTTGGTGTATATAAATAAGTATATGTAAGAGTCAGTGATTGTGAGAGTAACTATATGAATGAGTGTATAATTGTAAGGGTGAGTTTTTAACATATTAACTATGAGTTACTATGTGTTTGAATAAATTAGGTGTTATTGGATAATTGCATAAGTGAGTAAATGTAAGTGTGATTACATTTTTTCATGAGTGAGCAGGATGACTGCAAAACCGACTAAGATGACTGCTGATGTGTCAATGTCTATATATGTGTATAAGTGCATTTGATAGTGTTCTATTAATTTGTGACTGCATGTATAAATGATTCTGTTGTTGAATGGGTAGTTGTGTGTGTAGACTTAGGAATCAGTGAGTGGGTATGTAGTAACTGGCATTGGTGTGTCAATGGTTTCAAATATGGTACTCTGTATTTTACAGTGAGTGATGAAAGGTTATACTAGTGTATGATGAGGTGTATCAGATTGTCACATGGACGATGTCATCAGTGATGTCATCAGTGATGTCATTTGAGATGTCATCAGTGATGTCATCAGTGATGTCACTGGCCATATCATGAATGATGCAATATGTGACATCATCAGCAGTGCATTGCGGGCTCGCGAGTTATAGTTAGCAGAACTAACTATAACGGAGGAATATCTATGGTTTTGTACGAGTGAGATAGCCAGCTAACTATAACACCCCTGAAATCTATGGTTTTTTCTGTGAATTTCAAAGCTTTTTTAAATGCTAATTTCTAACTATAACGTCTCTGAAACCTATGGGTTTTTTCAGTGAATTTCAAAGGTTTTTTAAATGCTAATTTTTAAGTGAGATAGTAGTTATACCTATTTTGTTGTACTGATTTTCTATAGTTTTTTAACTGTTTATTAAGAAATATTTTATTCATTAAATACCATTAGATATTTTTCAGAAAATTGCAAAAAAAAGTAAAAACAATTCAAACTGAAATATTGATAATTTTTTTTATTTTCTTTTTTCTTTTAATATATTGATATTATTTTCTTTAAAAAAAAAAATCCATTTTTTTTCCGGAGTCGTGCACCGAAAGCGCGTACACATCACGGTGGGTGCGCGGATTCTAGCCGCCATTTTAGAAAAGTTGTGAAGGATCCATGTACGGTGTGTGACGGCTGCGTGTTTTTCCATTACATCATATACATTTAATATTACGTGATGTGCGCGATTGGTATGTGACCAGTCCGCGACTCCTGCTCCCGCGCATTTGCGACACATGGCCATTATGGTCCGAAACGCTTGCACAGTGGCCGGTCCTGCATGACGTCATATACGTGCTGTGTGCGTGATTCCCGCAAAAAAAATTATGTTCTAAAATGATATGTATGTGTCTTTAATATACATTTAGGGCAAGAGATTATCTAAGATATTCATAAAAATAATATATTTGTACTTACAATAAACTTATATTATTTTTAAATATATTTTCGCGAAGTCGGGTGCGTGCATTGTTAGCACAGAGTGCGCGGGTCCCATGTGACCTAAAAAAAAAAAGATTTCATTGGTTCATAACATTTCTCACTGTAACAATTGAAGGACCCCACCCATTTTAATCATTCTTGTTGGAGCATCTCTTTTCCTACAAGAACCCTTTTTGCTTGTTTTTTTTGGTGGTTTTCAAAAAATATCAAACAAAATGGCATCTGGACAGCAGCAGGAGGAAGTATCTTCTGAAGAAGAATTCTTGCAGGAGGCACCACGTCCACAGAGGCCGGAATCTGTAGTGTGGAAATTCTTCACTTTTCCACCTGGAGAGAAGAAAGTAAATGCGAGAAAGGTGACGTGCAAAATTTGTGACCGAGTCCTGTCAAGAGGCAGTGAAAAAAAATACTCTTGTGGCACTGCTTCTATGTGCAAGCATCTCCGGACCACACATCCTCTCAATCTTGCGCGGGAGGGAATTAGGCCATCTGCTTTGAACCCCTCACCTGCTGTGGCAAGTACGTGTGGAGAGTCCTCAGGAACAGCTGCAATGGACATTAGGCCAGAATTCGCCTTTCTCGAGCAACACTGCGTGAAGTGTAAGAAACATATGCTTCGGTGAGCAGTAGTTGGATTCAGTTTGTGCTGCGCAACGCAACCATCGTTGTTAATTTTTGTTTTTGGAATGATAGGTAATTCCAAAAGGTTCCTGTTTTATTCCTTCGTTTTTGTTCATTTTTTGAAAAAAACACCCAAAAAAATTCAAAATTGTTAAAAAAAAAATACAAAAGAAAAAATAAGAAAAAAAAAGTTCTTATCAGAACTACCTTATCTGGTTAAAGAAAGAACTATAATTGCAAGGTAATGTGTGAAAGTTTGGTTGAATATGTGTATACAGCATGATTGACTGAAAGAATGCATTAGTAGTGTATGGTGAATTTATAGGTGAAGATTTATGAGGAAGTACTGCAGCGTGACACTTCAAGCTCTTTAGCTGCACTGCACTGTGGCACTTCGGAAGAACAGGGATGTGACATATGTACATGAATATGTTGCAACTCTGTGCTTCCCTCTGCACTGCTGCACAAACTGCAGCCATGTGGTGACACAGGCACCCTTGCACCATGGTGCAAGGATGTCTGTGTCGTGCGGAGATGGTTTTTGTGCAGGAAGGTACACCTTCCTGCACAAAAACAATCAGTAAAGGCATTTTCCTCTTTCAATGTATGCTGTGGAATGCAGCATGCATTGAAAGAGGAAATAATGAGGAGAAATGAAAACAATTCTCCTCGTTGCGCCTTGCTACACCAACTCTAGGATGGTGCAGCATTCAGACACATCTCCAGATTTACGATTTCTCATAAATCTGGAGATGTGTCTTGTTCTATGGGTGTTGCGTGGGAACACCCACAGCAACACCTATGGAAGGCCCCTTCAACGCAAAGTTCTGTGTATGAAGGGGTTGTAGTTACAAGGAGAGGAAAGACCACGCAGGGTTGCTTTTCTTCTTCTTGTAAATTTGAAGGAGGGCCTGGTGCCATCACTACGTTACAAAAAGAGACGTACTGGTGGTGCAGGGTGCTTGTAAATCTGCCCCATAAGTGCTTAGGTATTGGCAGACTGATACAATAAGAACATAGTGCTGGATGAATGATTGAAGAATTGCATGAGACTGACAGGAGGTATCCTACGCTGCATGCGTACTACTTCAGTATTTAATGGAGTGGGCCAATAGTATGTATCTGCGTAGAGATTTTTAGGGATTATGCACAGAATATTTTATGTGTACTTGTGTTGGTGCCTAGGTTATTTTATAAGAATACCACAAGTAACTGGAATGATGACCGTGCTGCAAACAGAGTGAACACTTAATTTATAAATGCTTACGTATTGGTGGAGTGATAGGATAAGTAGATAGTGGTAGATAAGTGATTAAAGAAGTGCATGGGACAGACTGGACGATCCCTACACTGCATGAGTACTAACTGGGTATTTAGAAGAGTGTATCAATAGTATGTAGCTAGTTAGAGGTCTGCTTGGATAGTGCACAAAATATTATAGCTGTACTTGTGTTAGTAGCTAGGCCATCCCATAAGTTCATGACTAGTAACTAGAATAATTACAGTATTACAAACAGAGTGTATAGTGAATTTATAAGTGCTTAGGTATTGGTGGAGTAATAGGATAAGTAGATAGTGCTGGGTGGGTGATTGTAGAAAGGCATGGGACAGACAGAAGGATTCCTACACTGCATAGGTACTAACTGGGTATTTAGAAGAGTGTATCAATCGTTTGTAGCTGGTTAGAGGTGTGCATGCATAGTGTACAAAATATTGTACCTGCACTTGTGTTAGTGACTACGCCATTCCTTAAGTATACAACTAATAACTGGAGTAATTTCAGTGTTGCAAAGAAAGTGCGTGCTGAATTTGTAAGCGCTTAGGTATTGGTGGAGTGATAGGATACGTAGATAGTGCTGGATGGGTGAATGGAGAAGTGCATGGGACAGACAGAAGGATTCCTAGACTGCATAGGTACTAACTGGGTATTTAGAAGAGCGTATCAATAGTATGTAGCTGGTAAGAGGTCTGCATGCATAGTGTACAAAATATTGTACCTGCACTTGTGTTAGAGGCTAGGCCATTCCTTAAGTATATGACTAATAACTGTAGTAATTTCAGTGCTGCAAAGAGAGTGCATGCTAAATTTATTAGTGCTTAGGTATTGGCAGAGTGATAGGATACGTAGATAGTGCTGGATGGTTGAATGGAGAAGTGCATGGGACAGACAGAAGGATTCCTAGACTGCATAGGTACTAACTGAGTATTTAAAAGACCGTATCAAAGCTATGTAGCTGATTAGAGGTCTGCATGCATAGTGCACAGAATATTGTAGCTGTACTAGTTTTACTGGCTTGGTAATTCCTTAGGTACATGACTAGTAACTAGAATAATTTCAGTGCTGCAAAGAGAGTACATGTTGAATTTATAAGTGCTTAGGTATTTCAGAGTGATAGGATACGTAGATAGTGCTGGATTGGTGATTGGAGAAGTGCATGGGACAGACAGGAGGATTCCTAGGTTGCATGGGTAGTACTTTACTAAGTAGCTGGTTAGAGGTTTATATACATATTGCACAGCTGAATGTAGTTGTGCATTGATAGTGTTTGGATTACTTAATCTTACCTTGACAGTAGTACATATCAAAAAAAGCTAAACATTTGGATGGTCAGAGCCTTTAGAGCCAGAGAACCAGGTCAGCGGAGCTGCTTTAGAGCCAGAGAACCAGGTCACAAGAGCTGCTCTAGAGCCCAAGAACTAGGTCAGCAGAGCTGCTCTAGAGGGAGAGAACCAGGGCAGCAGATCTGCTCTGGAGCCTAAGAACCAGGTCAGCAGAGCTGTTGTAGAGGCATAGAACCAGGTCAGCAGAGCTGCTTTAGAGGGAGAGAGCCAGGGCAGCAGAGCTGCTCTGGAACCAGAGAACCAGGTCAGCAGAGCTGCTCTGGAACCAGAGAACCAGGTCAGCAGAGCTGCTCTAGAGCCTAAGAACCTGGTCAGCAGAGCTGCTCTAGAGACAGAGAACCAGGTCACAAGAGCTGCTCTAGAGCCTAAGAACCAGGTCAGCAGAGCTGCTTTAGAGGGAGCGAACCAGGTCAGCAGAACTGCTTTAGAGCCAGAGAACCAGGCCAGCAGAGCTGCTTTGAAGCCAGAGAACCAGGTCAGCATATCTGCTTTAGAGCCAGACAACCAGGTCAGCAGAGCTGCTCTAGAGCCAGAGAACCACGTCAGCAGAGCTGCTCTAGCTGACACTGACTGACTGACACTTACTGACTGACACTGACTGATTGACACTGACTGACACTGATTGAGTGACACTGACTGACACTGATTGACTGACACTGACTGACACTGATTGACTGACACTGACTGACACTGATTGACTGACACTGACTGACACTGACTGACTGACACTGACTGACTGACACTGACTGACAGACATTGACTGACGGACACTGACTGACACTGAATGACACTGACTGACTACTCTCTACTACTCTACTACTCACTCTCTACTACTCTCTCTCTCTACTACTCACTCTCTACTACTCTACTACTCTACTACTCACTCTCTACTACTCACTCTCTACTACTCTCTACTACTCACTCTCTACTACTCACTCTCTACTACTCTACTACTCTCTACTACTCTCTCTCTACTACTCACTCTCTACTACTCAATCTCTACTACTCTCTACTACTCACTCTCTACTACTCTCTCTACTACTCTCTACTACTCACTCTCTACTACTCACTCTCTACTACTCTCTCTCTACTACTCTCTACTACTCACTCTACTACTCACTCTACTACTCACTCTACTACTCACTCTCTACTACTTACTCTCTACTACTATCTACTACTTACTCTCTGCCACTCTCTACTACTCACTCTACTACTCACTCTACTACTCTCTACTACTCTCTACTACTCTCTCTTTACTCTCTATTACTCACTCTACTCTCTACCTCTCTCTACCTCTCTCTCTACTACTCTCTACCTCTCTACCTCTACCTCTCTACCTCCCTACATCTCTCTACCTCTCTCTACACGCACACATGTGCACATATATCTATGCATATATATATGCATATGCATTTATATACATGTATGTGTGTATATATATATACATACATATATAAACATATATATAATCTGTATATCTATATAAATACAAATATAAATGCATACATATACATATACATATATGCATACATATGCATGTTATGTACATGAAAGTTTGAAAAACACTAATACAAGCAAAGCTAAAAAGCCACCTAATTACAAACAGAATTGCTTTAACTTAAACGAGGGCGAGACCTATTGCGTTTTCAATGCTTATTTACTTAGGATCCATCAAGAAGGCATTCAGATGTGTCACACATTTGCCATAAATTCTGAATGTTAGCACTCTAGTTGCCCATTAGATCACTGTAGTAAAGCTACTGCTCACCAGGGAAGTCTGCTGCTGGTATTCAAAGTGCATGTTTCAGTCTGCATGTCAGAATTTTTTAATGAAATAGAAGAGGATTTGAGAAGTCAAAATGTGCCCTAATTTTTCTTTCTGCAGCACTAATCATAATTTCTATGGCAAAATGAACCCCCTCATTTTGTTCCTTTGCAAATTAAATGTTTTAAGTGTTACCACTTTATTCCAATCAAGATGGCTTCAGGTGTGCCATCCTTTTGTCATAAGTAAGACTGTTAGCACTCTAGTTGTTCTTTAGAACACTCCGGGACATTCTGTCATTGGGCTATACTTGGGCTACATCTGGGTGATATTTGTGCTACATTTGGGCTCTTTTGTCTCTGGTGGCCATCTTGAGAGACTTATTTGTTATGAAGTTTCCTAATTTCCTAATTTCCTACAGTTTCCTCAGTAGGAAATACTTTCAGTTTTTTACTTTGATTCCATCAAGAAGGCATTCAGATGTGTCACACATTTGCCTTAAACTCAGAATGTTAGCACTCTAGTTGCTTATTAGATCACTGCAGTAAAGCTACTGCTCACCAGGGAAGTCTGCTGCTGGTATTGAAAGTGCTTGTTTCAGTCTGCATGTCAGACGTTTTTAATGAAATAGAAGAGGATTTGAGAAGTCACTTAAAATGTGCCCTCATTTTTCTTTATTCAGCACTAATCATAATTTCTATGGCAAAATGAAACCCCTCTTTGTGTTCCTTTTAAATTAAACTACTCACTCTCTACTACTCACTCCTTACTAATCTCTACTACTCACTCTCTACTGCTCACTCTCTACTACTCTCTACTACTCTCTACTACTACTCTCTACTACTCACTCTCTACTACTCACTCTCTGCTACTCTCTACTACTCACTCCACTACTCTACTACTCTCTACCACTCACTCTCTACTACTCTCTCTCTACTACTCACTCTCTACTACTCACTTTCTACTACTCTTTCTCTACTACTCTCTACTACTCACTATAATACTCACTCTACTACTCACTCTACTACTCACTCTCTACTACTTACTCTCTACTACTCTCTACTACTTACTCTCTACCACTCTCTACTACTCACTCTACTACTCACTCTACCACTCTCTACTACTCTCTCTTTACTCTCTATTACTCACTCTACTCTCTACCTCTCTCTACCTCTCTCTCTACTACTCTCTACCTCTACCTCTCTACCTCTACACCTCTACCTCTCTCTACACGCACACATATGCACATATATCTATGCATATATATGCATATGCATTTATATATATGTATGTGTGTATATATATATATACATACATATATAAACATATATATAATCTGCATATCTATATAAATACAAATATAAATGCATGCATACATATACATATACATATATGCATACATATGCATGTTATGTACATGAAAGTTTGAAAAACACTAATACAAGCAAAGCTAAAAAGCCACCTAATTACAAACAGAATTGCTTTAACTTAAACGAGGGCGAGACCTATTGCATTTTCAATGCTTCTTTACTTAGGTTCCATCAAGAAGGCATTCAGATGTGTCACACATTTGCCATAAATTCTGAATGTTAGCACTCTAGTTGCTCATTAGATCACTGTAGTAAAGCTACTGCTCACCAGGGAAGTCTGCTGCTGGTATTCAAAGTGCATGTTTCAGTCTGCATGTCAGAATTTTTTTATGAAATAGAAGAGGATTTGAGAAGTCAAAATGTTCCCTAATTTTTCTTTCTGCAGCACTAATCATAATTTCTATGGCAAAATGAACCCCCTCATTTTGTTCCTTTGCAAATTAAATGTTTTAAGTTTTACCACTTTATTCCAATCAAGATGGCTTCAGGTGTGCCATCCTTTTGTCATAAGTAAGACTGTTAGCACTCTAGTTGTTCTTTAGAACACTCCGGGACATTCTGTCATTGGGCTATACTTGGGCTACATCTGGGTGATATTTGTGCTACATTTGGGATCTTTTGTCTCTGGCGGCCATCTTGGGAGACTTATTTGTTATGAAGTTTCCTAATTTCCTAATTTACTACAGTTTCCTCAGTAGGAAATACTTTCAGTTTTTTACTTTGATTCCATCAAGAAGGCATTCAGATGTGTCACATATTTGCCTTAAACTCAGAATGTTAGCACTCTAGTTGCTTATTAGATCACTGCAGTAAAGCTACTGCTCACCAGGGAAGTCTGCTGCTGGTATTGAAAGTGCTTGTTTCAGTCTGCATGTCAGAAGTTTTTAATGAAATAGAAGAGGATTTGAGAAGTCACTCAAAATGTGCCCTAATTTTTCTTTTTTCAGCACTAATCATAATTTCTATGGCAAAATGAAACCCCTCATTGTGTTCCTTTTAAATTAAACTACTTACTCTCTACTACTCACTCCTTACTACTCTCTACTACTCACTCTCTACTGCTCACTCTCTACTACTCTCTACTACTACTCTCTACTACTCACTCTCTACTACTCACTCTCTGCTACTCTCTACTACTCACTCTACTACTCTACTACTCTCTACCACTCACTCTCTACTACTCTCTCTCTACTACTCCCTCTCTACTACTCACATTACTACTCACTCTACTACTCTCTACTACTCACTCTCTACTACTCTCTCTCTAATACTCACTCTCTACTACTCACACTCTCTACTACTTGCTCTCTACTACTCACTCTCCACTACTCACTCTCTACTACTCGCTCTCTACTACTCTCTACTATTCACTCTCTACTACCCACTCTCTACTACTCTACTACTCTCTACTACTCTCTACTACTCTCTACCACTCACTCTCCACTACTCTACTACTCACTCTCTTCTACTCTCCACTACTCTCTCTCTACTACTCACTCGCTACTACTCACTCTACTACTCTCTACTACTCCCTCTCTGCTACTCTCCCTCTACTACTCACTCTCTACTACTCTCTACTACTCACACTCTACTGCTCATTCTACTACTCACTCTCCACTACTCTCTACTACTCACTCTCCACTACTCACTCTCCACTACTCACTCTCTACTACTCGCTCTCTACTACTCTCTACTACTCACTCTCTACTAACTCTCTACTACTCACTCTCTACTACTCACTCTCTACTACTCACTACTACTCTCTCTCTACAACTCTCTCTCTACTACTCACTCTCTACTACTCACTCTCTACTACTCTCTCTCTACTACTCATTCTCTCGCACTCTCTGCTACTCACTCTCTACTACTGTCTCTCTACTACTCTCTACTACTCACTCTACTACTCACTCTCTTCTACTCTCTACTACTCACTCTCTACTGCTCACTCTCTACTACTCTCTACTACTCTCTACTACTACTCTCTACTACTCACTCTCTACTACTCACTCTCTGCTACTCTCTACTACTCACTCTACTACTCTACTACTCTCTACCACTCACTCTCTACTACTCTCTCTCTACTACTCCCTCTCTACTACTCACTTTACTACTCACTATACTACTCTCTACTACTCACTCTCTACTACTCTCTCTCTAATACTCACTCTCTACTACTCACACTCTCTACTACTCGCTCTCTACTACTCACTCTCCACTACTCACTCTCTACTACTCGCTCTCTACTACTCTCTACTATTCACTCTCTACTACCCACTCTCTACTACTCTACTACTCTCTACTACTCTCTACCACTCACTCTCTACTACTCTACTACTCACTCTCTTCTACTCTCCACTACTCTCTCTCTACTACTCACTCGCTACTACTCACTCTACTACTCTCTACTACTCACACTCTACTACTCATTCTACTACTCACTCTCCACTACTCTCTACTACTCACTCTCCACTACTCACTCTCCACTACTCACTCTCTACTACTCGCTCTCCACTACTCTCTACTACTCACTCTCTACTAACTCTCTACTACTCACTCTCTACTACTCTCTCTCTACTACTCACTCTCTACTACTCACTCTCTACTACTCTCTCTCTACTACTCACTCTCTAGCACTCTCTGCTACTCACTCTCTACTACTCTCTCTCTACTACTCTCTACTACTCACTCTACTACTCACTCTCTTCTACTCTCTACTACTCACTCTCTACTACTCACTGTCTACTATTCACTCTACTACTCTCTACTACTCACTCTCTACTACTCACTCTCTACTGCTCATCCTCTACTCTCTACCTCTCTACCTCCTTCTACCTCTCTCTCTACTACTCTATACCTCTCTACCTCTCTACCTCTCTACCTCTACCTCTCTACCTCTACCGCTACACCTCTACCTCTCTCTACACGCACACATATGCACATATATATGCATATATATGCATATGCATTTATATATATATGTATGTGTATATATATACATACATATATAAACATATATATAATCTGCTTATCTATATACATACAAGTATAAATGCATGCATACATATACATATACATATATTGCACTTGCACTTTAGGATCGTTTAAGCCTAAGCGATTCAGGGTTTTTCAATTGCTGCTAGTGATAGAGGAGTTTTTTTGCACTGCACTATTTTGCACTTTTTTGTATTTTTGCACTTGTTGCTTATACAGACTTTTTATAACCATATGGCATTTTATCTGTATATATATATATATATGTATTTTTTAGCTTGCAATTTCGATATTTACTGATTTTAATACATTCTTGTCCATCTTTTAGTACTGTGTCTCTTTAGATTTGACCAGCTACCTCTCCAACATTGCACTTGCACTTTATTGAGGTATTTGTTGCTGCTTAATAGACCGATATGGAATGGATAATCTTGTATTTACAGTTATTGATTGATTTGCACGATAGGATATATGATTATATGATGTCTCATGGTTTTTGTTTGGCTTTACTTACACCTGGTCGCCTAAATTATTTTGTATCTATGTTTAGAATCTTTGTATTCAGGGCACTTGCTGAATATTACTTTCAAAGAACAGCACCAACCTCTATTTTCAGGTTACGCATTGGCAATTACAGTATTTATTTTTGCACTTTGTATGTATTACATGTTTTAAATCACTGTATTTTGTCCACACGCTATTATACATTTCTCTCTGCATTACGTTTAATTGATACTGTACTGATATTTGAATCCTCCCAATGCTCATAGTGGAGTTTTATCGTCAGTAGTTTACCGTATATTTGCCATAGTCTGTTTTTAATACTGATTTACAACAACAGCTGTTTCTGTAGTTGATTGTGCACATCTTTCACTTTTAAAAAACGTCACAGTGTGGAGACGCATCATGTGATCAAGCTCCCCCGAGGAGCGAAACACGTCATGGCAGGCACTGCTCCTGTGATACTTGTTCTTCAATAAATTGCTACTGCTTCACCCACTTATGGTTTGTGGAATCCGTGATTTGTCCATAGAGTTTGGAGGTCCGTGCCTGGGGTTCCGCCGAAAGTGATTCAGTGTGGACAGGACGTCTTTGTTTACATATGCATACATATGCATGTTATGTACATGAAAGTTTGAAAAACACTAATAAAAGCAAAGCTAAAAAACCACCTAATTACAAACAGAATTGCTTTCACTTAAACCAGGGCGAGACATAATGCATTTTCAATGCTTGTTTACTTTGGTTACATCAAGAAGGCATTCAGATGTGTCACACATTTGCCATAAATTCTGAATGTTAGCACTCTAGTTGCTCATTAGATCACTGTAGTAAAGCTACTGCTCACCAGGGCAGTCTGCTGCTGGTATTCAAAGTGCATGTTTCAGTCTGCATGTCAGAATTTTTTAATGAAATAGAAGAGGATTTGAGAAGTCACTCAAAATGTGCCCTGATTTTTCTTTCTGCAGCACTAATCATACTTTCTATTTTGTTCCTTTTTAAATTAATTGTTTTAAGAGTTACCACTTTATTCCAATCAAGATGGCTTCAGGTGTGCCATACGTTTGTCATAGGTAGTACTGTTAGCGCTCTAGTTGTTCTTTAGAACACTCTGGGAAGATGCAGTAGAACACAAAGGAATCAACTGACAGTCTCTGCTCTTGTTGGATGTACATGTTTTACTGAGAATGTCAGACTTCATTCTCACATGACTGAGAAAGATAATGTGAATTTACAGAAATATGCTTTCAGTTTAGCTTATAGATCACCTTCCAACCCTCTGTGGGAAAAGCATGAGAAAATAGTTTTCTCTCAAACGTGATTCATGATATCCCAGCAGAAGGCTTTTTCACATGGCAAAATCACCTTAGAACACACCACAATTCCTAAAATGAGTATGGTACCATCAACAAATGATTTATAATCTAACTAAAGTCTTAAAACCTTCTATTAACTGCAATGCTTTTTAATGAGGTGCTATCATGTATATTGGTCCCAAGATGGCTGCCAACACTTCTTGGATGGAGTGCTGACAACCAATCAGATCTCACGATGAGATGAGTGGTTAGGCTCCGCCCAGATATATCTATATTTTTTCCTTTAATATCTAAAATATTACTGAACAGATTTTCACCATTTAACAAAAAGGCACGACTCTTAACAAAGGGCTACCTTTTTGCCAAATTTGGTGTAATTCCGTTCAGCAGTTCGGGCTGTAGCTGCGATTAAAGGTTCCTATGGAAAATTGCATGGGGAAAACACGTTTTGGGACCCCCCCTTTTTTCTCGGCCCCCGCTTCACGAATCATCCCGAGACTTTCAGGATAGGAGCGGACCGGGTGCCCTACCAGTTTTGAAAATGTCGCGAAGATTCGTCAACCGGCGCCAAAGTTATTCCAAATAGAATGTTGCAGGTTTCCTATGAATAGGTCCTAACTATAACTACCTACTGGCGACCGCCAGTAGGTAATATATATATTACCTACTGGCGGTCGCCAGTACGTAGTTATAGTTAGGACCTATTTTTCCATAGGAAATCCGCAACATTCTATTCCCAATAACTTCGGTGTTGGTTGCCGAATCTTCACAACATTTTCATAACTTTTGGCCAGCTCCAGTCCGCTCCTATCCTGAAAGTCTCAGGGTGATTCGTCAAGCAGGGGCCGAGAAAAAAGGGGGGTCCCAAAACGTGTTTTCCCCAAGCAATTTTCCATAGGAACCTTTAGTCGCAGCTACAGCCAGAACTGCTGAACGGAATTACACCAAATTTGGCAAAAAGGTAGCCCTTGTTTCAGTGTCGTGCCTTTTGGTTAAATGGCGTAAATCCGTTCAGTAGTTTTAAAAATATTAATGGAAAAAGAAATATATATATCTGGGCGGAGCCTAACCACACATCTCATCGTGAGATCTGATTGGCTGTCAGCACTTCATCCAAGAAGTGTTGGCAGCCATCTTGGGACCAATATACACGATAGCACCTCATTAAAAAGCATTGCAGTTAATAGAAGGTTTTAAGACTTTAGTTACATTATAAATAGGGCTCCCGGTTTTATGGTATTTATTTTTTTGACATTTCCGTCTGTATTTATCCATATTTATTTTTTGCTAAGTTTATCTGTATTTATCCATATTTATTTTGGGTTTTGTGGAAAAATGAACCTGAAATTAGTATATTTCCATATTTATTTAACCAGTAAATATGCACTCATGCTTAAATGCCTGCTAGGTTTCAATGCTGTAAACACCCGCAGAAGATAAATTAATGCACTTTAAAGAAAATCTGCACATTTCAGTATCAACATTGTGCATATCTACTGCTGTGAAAGCCTCTTACTAAAATTCCTTTCTTTTTTAGCCCCCTTACCTATTAATCCGCACAGCTATTGGCCTAGCTGTCATGGCAGACAGTATTTAGAAATACTCAAAAAGTAACCCAATTTCCATTTTTATCCACATGTAAAAATAAATACAGACAAGAAAATAAATGTTTTCTGTCTGTATTTATCTGTAAAAATCAGTAAAAACGGAAAACAGGGAGCCTTAATTATAAATCATTTGTTGATGGTACCATACTCATTTTAGGAATTGTGGTGTGTTCTAAGGTGATTTTACCATGTGAAAAAGCCATCTGCTGGGATATCATGAATCATGTTTGAGAGAAAACTATTTTCTCATGCTTTTCCCACAGACGTTTGGAAGGTGATCTATAAGCTAAACTGAGAGCATATTTTCGGTAAATTCACATTATCTTTCTCAGTCATGTGAGAATGAAGTCTGACATTCTCAGTAAAACATGTACATCCAACAAGAGCAGAGACTGTCAGTTGGTTCCTTTGTGTTCTACTGCAGCTTCTCAGAGTGTTCTAAAGAACAACTAGAGCGCTAACAGTCCTACTTATGACAAACGTATTGCACACCTAAAGCCATCTTGATTGGCATAAAGTGGTAGCTCTTAAAACATTTAATTTAAATAGGAACAAAATGAGGGAGTTCATTTTGCCATTGAAAGTATGATTAGTGCTGCAGAAAGAAAACTTAAGGCACATTTGAGTGACTTCTCAAATCCTCTTCTATTTCATTAAAAAATTCTGACATGCAGACTGAAACATGCACTTTCAATACCAGCAGCAGACTTCCCTGGCGAGCAGTAGCTTTAATACAGTGATCTAATGAGCAACTAGAGTGCTAACATTCTGAATTTATGGCAAATGTGTGACACATCTGAATGCCCTCTTGATGGAATCAAAGTAAAAAACTGAAAGTATTTCCTACTGAGGAGACTGTAGTAAATGAGGAAATTAGGAAACTCATAAAAAATAAGTCTCCCAAGATGGCCACCAGAGACAAAAGAGCCTAAACTTAGCACAAATATCACCCAGATGTAGCCCAAGTATAGCCCAATGACAGAATGTCCCAGAGTGTTCTAAAGTACAACTAGAGCGCTAACAGTCTTACTTATGACAAAAGGATGGCACACTTGAAGCCATCTTGATTGGAATAAAGTGGTAACACTTAAAACATTTCATTTGAAAAGGAACAAAATGAGGGGGTTCATTTTGCCATAGAAATTATGATTAGTGCTGCAGAAAGAAAAATGAGGGTTCATTTTGACTTCTCAAATCTTCTTCTATTTCATTTACAGTGATCCAATGAGCAACTAGAGTGCTAACATTCAGAATGTATGGCAAATGTGTGACATATATGAATACCTTCTTGATGGAATCAAAGTAACAAACAGAAAGCATTTCCTACTGAGGAGACTGCAGTAAATGAGGAAATTAGGAAACTTCATAACAAATAAATCTCTCAAGATGGCCACCAGAGACAAAAGAGCCCACATGCAGCACAAATATCACCCAGATGTAGCCCACATGTAGCCCAATGATAGAAGTGTGCAAAACACTTTTTATTTTTGTGTTTTTGCAGTTTTATATAGTGCAGACTTGCCAGGTATTGGAGCGCTTTACATGAGCATTGGTTACATCACACAAGAACAAATTCATTTTGGTTGTAGACATGGGGAGATTAAGTGATTTGACCAGAATCACAGAATGTCGAGCTGAAGCAGAAACTCCAACCTGGTTCCCCAGTTGCAAAGTCTGCAGCTCTTGAAGTAACACCACATCCTGTCCCCTAAGTGCAACATTTAATCAAGTGGTCAACTGGATAAAAAACATAAAGATAACTTCAAAAGTGCTTTGTCGCTATTTGAACACTCAGAAAATATGTCCTCATTTTAGTTTTTTAGAGCACTAACCATAATTTTGATGCAAATAAGACCCTCTCATATATGTAATTTCTAAAGGAAATGCTCTAGGTATTACAGTTTTGATTACATCAAGATGATGTCAGGCGTTCCACACTTTTGGAATAAATATAGAATGTTAGCAATCTAGTTGTTCATTAGGATACTGTTGAGAGGCAGAGGCCAGGGGCACGGACTCTGAAAATTGAAGGCAGGTAGGAGGGTGCAGAGGCAACAATTTGACCACACTGGGCAGGCAGGAAGGGCAGTGGCAGCACAACAGAATATGGAGGGCAGTGGAAAGGGGGCAGGGGCAACAAACCAACAATACAGGACTGGCAACAGAGGCTGTGGCAATATAATAGACCATTGTGGGCAGAAGGAAGAGGCAGTGGTAGTATAACCATACATGCCAACAGACCCGATTCAGCCAGGAAACGTCCAATATTTTTAAGCTCAAATGGGCTTTATTTGATCTGTCTCCTGTCTATAATCTCCACTTTTACAGTGTAAGTCAAAGGGGAAAATCAACACCCCAGTTTTTTTTCAAAATCTCCCTCTTACCAAGTTCAAAATGTTAGCAAGTTATGTTACATTGGATCATGGAAGGCAGGAGGAATTGGGGTAGGGACATGGACTCGGATAACAGAGGACAGGAGGGACATGGAAAGGTGCACCAAACTGACCCTACAGGGCAGGCATCAGGGTTTGCAGCAGCACAATACACCACACAGGGCTTGCGGGACGGGAGTGCAGCACACAATCCATAGAAAGCAATAGGGAGGGGACAGGACCATGCGCATGGACAACAAAGAACAGAGGGGAAAGAGGCCATGGTAGCTAGCTGACCATAATGGACAGACAGGACAGAAAGCTGCAGCATAACAGACCATAAAGGGCAGGAGGGACGGACCAGGGGCATTAAAATGGAACAGACAAGCCAGGAGGGAGGGAATAGGGGTCTGCACATGGAAACAGAGGGCTGGGGCTACGTGGCAGGGCAGGAGCAGCAAGATGACCATGGAGGTCAGGCAAGATGGGCACTAGAAGCAAGACACACCATGGTGAGACTATGATGGCATACACACAGACCATGGAGGGAAGGTGGGAGGGGGTCAGGGGCGGCTAGCTTACCACACCGGGAAGGTGGGAGGGGCCGTGGCAGCACAGAAGACCATGCATGGCAAGCGGGGGGGTTAGTGGCAGCACAATGGCTATGATGGGCAAGAAGGAGGGTGCAGGGGCATGCACAAAGGACCATGGAGGATAGAAGTGAGGGTCAGGACCTGGGCACAGACAAGAGAGTTCAGGGGAAGGGGCCTCACAACAGACCACGCCGGGCAGGCAGGAGGAGCAGTTGCAGCACAACAGACCAGGGAGGGCAGAAGGGTGTCGCAGTAAAATGGACCATGGAGGACAGGAGGAAGGGGATAGGGGCATGGAATGTGGACAGGCAGGGTGGAGGTGGCAGGGACAGGTTACAGTCATCTGACAATGCTAGGCAGGTGGGAGGGGAGTGGCAGCTCAACAGAACACTCAGAGTAGATAGGAGTGGCAGGTCCATGGAACATGGTGGGCAAAAAGGATGGAGCTGGGGCATGCACAAAGACATCGGAGGGCAGGGGGAAGGAGAATAGGGGCAGCAAGCTAAGCACAAAGGCTAAGCAGGAGGTCAATGATGGGGCATAGAATTGGGTAATGGAGGTCAGGAGGAGTGGACTGGTACATCATGCTAAATGTCGGGCAGTGGCAGCACATCAGACCATGCATGGCAGGAGGGAGGAGGCTAGTCCATGGATTCAGACAACAGGGGATAGGGAGGAGGTGGATGGGGCAGCAAGCTAACTGTTCTGAGAAGGCGGGAAGGCCAGTGGCAGAACAACGGCCACACAGGCCTGTAATAAGGGAGCAGGGACATAGACTTGGACAATGGATGGCTAGGAGGAGGGAAGGCAGAAGCAGCAAGCTTGGGTTGGGGCAGCACAATGCCAGGCCCTGCTTCCTACCCCCCACCATCCATTGTGATTTGCATCTTACTTGACGTTAAAAAAAAACCTAGAAATTTGCTAAAAAAACAAAGATTACAGGGACGGTATAGTTAGACTCAGATTTCACTCATACACAACCAGTAAAATTCGGCAGTTATAGTTACCTGAGCTAACTATAACTTACGCCCCCGCAATGTACTGCTAATGACCTCAGACATTACATCATTCATGACATGGTCAGTTACATCACTCATGACATCTCAAATAAGCTGTGAATGGAATGGAACTATAATCACTAGAACTTTATTTAGGGATAGTGTGTGTACATTAACACCCCTTTTTTTCCTTTTCTTTCGTGTAAGAACCATTATAATACGCAACGTGCACAGATTAATATGGCCGATAGCCTTTCACTTTAAAGTAATGTGTAGTCCCTTGTTTATGTTGATGTTTGCAATTCTAAGTATGGTTATTATGAATAAGTCATGTTGACGAACATACAGGTATGGCTGTCATGGGGCAAGATATGCTGAAATGACATTGTGTGCATATTAACACTTGTTTCCTTTTCTTTATTGTATCAATCCCTGAATTTTCACATCGTGACCAGGCCAATATGGTCGCCAGCTTTTTGGATTAAAGTAATGCACTGCTAATGACGTCACATATTATATCACTCATGACATGGTCAGTGACATCACTGATGACATCACTGATGACATCTCAAATGACATCACTGATGACATCATCTACGTGATCATCTGATGCATCTCCTCACACCCTTAAATACAGACTACCATTCTCAAACCATAGACACACCAATACTAGTACAGCTACAATATTCTGTGCACTATGCATGCAGACCTCTAATCAGCTACATGGCTTTGATACAGTCTTTTAAATACTCAGTTAGTACCTATGCAGTCTAGGAATCCTTCTGTCTGTCCAATGAACTTCTCCACTTAACTATCCAGCACTATCTACGTATCCTATCACTCTGCTAATACCTAAGCACTAATAAATGTAGCATGCACTCTCTTTGCAGCACTGAAATTACTCCAGTTATTAGTCATATACTTAAGGAATGGCCTAGCCACTAATACAAGTGCAGGTACAATATTTTGTACACTATGCATGCAGACCTCTAACCAACTACAATCTATTGATACGCTCTTCTAAATACGGTGTTTAGCCAAAATATCGAGTTTTAAATTTCGACCTACAAGAATATCGTGTTTTTAATATCGTAGGTACAGAATATCGAAGTCAAGAATATCGATGGACAGAATATCGATCCCAAGGTAAGTAATATCGAAGTTAATAATATCGAAGTACTTAATATCGATGTAAGTAATATCGTAAGTAAAAATTTCGATGTCAATAATATCGATATTTATTTAGTGTAATGTCATTTAATATGTATTTTATTTGTATGTTAAAGATTATTGTAATGTATTTTAATACATTTAAAAATAAATGTTTAGAGATTTATAATTATTTTACATTTAATTTAGCGTTTTAGTATCAGAGCGGGTTGTGGGTTTATAGGGGAATAGGGTGGGAAGTAATTTAATTATAATTAATGAATTAATATGTATTGTTTAATTGGTATTTATGATTAATCAATTGGTAATTAATTAATAATTGGTAATTAATTGATTAATTAATTGTTAATTAATTATTAATTGTAAAATTATTTTATTAATTGGTTAATTATATACATTATAATTACTTTATTATTAATATTTACTTATTGTTATTGTTAATTAATTAATTGTTAATTAGTAATTAATTGGTGATTTAAGTTTATTAAGTGATTAATAGATAATTAAATTAATTATGTGAATTTTTATGTGTAGTGGGTTGTGGGTTTATAGGGGAATAGGGTGGGAAGTAATGTAATTATAATTAATGAATTAATATGTATTGTTTAATTGGTATTTATGATTAATTAATTGGTAATCAATTAATAATTGGTAATTAATTTGATTAATAGATTAAATAATTTTTAATTAATTATTAATTGTAAAAATAATTTATTATTTGGTTAATTATATAAATTATAATTAGTTTATTAATAATATTTATTTATTGTTATAGTTAATTAATTAATTGTTAATTAGTAATTAATCGGTGATTTAATTTTAATAAGTGATTAATTGATAATTAAAATTAATTATGTGAATTTGTATGTGTAGTGGGTTGTGGGTTTATAGGGGAATAGGGTTGGATGTAATTAAAATAAAATAAATAATGATATATTTTATTTATTTGTAATTATTATTAATTAATTGTTATTAGTTAGTTAAATATAGTAAATATAAATAATTGATTATTGTATTTTATTTGTTGTTATTGCTAATTAATGTATTGTTAATTAATAATTAATAGGTGAATATTTGTAATTTCGTAGTTAATATGTATTAATTAGTGAATTAATAACTATATTAATTATAAAGAATGTATTATTAATTGTAAATAAGAGATAAATTGATATTTAAATCTATTGTGTATTTTGTATGTGTAGTGTGTTGTGTGTTAAAGGGGGAATAGTGTGGGATGTAATTTAAATTTATTTATTTAAATATTTATTTTACATAATTGGTATTTAATAATAATCATTTTTTTAAAACATTGTTAACATGCTATTTTTTTATAAAAAATTATTGAATTGGTCATAATGTTCATAGAATCACTATGCTATCTAGTGCTTTCCCAACTGTTTTACTATCTGGAGTGGGAATAGTAATTTTTACCCCTACGCTATCCAGCGCTTTCCCTACTGTTGCACTCTCTGGAGTTGGAATAGTAATTTTTACCCCTACGCTATCCAGCGCTTTCCCTACTGTTGCACTCTTTGGAGTTGGAATAGTAATTTTTACCTCTATGCTATCCAACCTTTTCTCTACTGTTGCACTGTCTGGAGTGGGAATAGTGAATTTTACCTTTACGCTATCCAACACTTTCCCTACTATTGCACTCTCTGGAGTTGGAATAGTAATTTTTACCCTTACGCTATCCAACACTTTCCCTACTATTGCATTCTCTGGAGTGGGAATAGTAAATTTTACCCTTACGCTATCCAACACTTTCCCTACTATTGCACTCTCTGGAGTTGGAATAGTAATTTTTACCCCTACGCTATCCAACGTTTTCCCTACTGTTGCACTCTTTGGAGTTGGAATAGTTATTTTTACCACTACGCTATCCAACGTTTTCTATACTGTTGCACTCTCTGGAGTGGGAATAGTAAATTTTACCCTTACGCTATCCAACACTTTCCCTACTATTGCACTCTCTGGAGTGGGAATAGTAAATTTTACCCTTACGCTATCCAACACTTTCCCTACTATTGCACTCTCTGGAGTTGGAATAGTAATTTTTACCCCTACGCTATCCAACGTTTTCCCTACTGTTGCACTCTTTGGAGTTGGAATAGTTATTTGTACCCCTACGCTATCCAACGTTTTCCCTACTGTTGCTCTGTCTGGAGTGGGAATAGTAATTTTTACCCTTACGCTATCCAACACTTTCCCTACTATTGCACTCTCTGGAGTGGGAATAGTAATTTTTACCATTACGCTATCCAACACTTTCCCTACTATTGCACTCTCTGGAGTTGGAATAGTAATTTTTACCCCTACGCTATCCAACGCTTTCCCTACTGTTGCACTCTTTGGAGTTGGAATAGTAATTTTTACCCCTACGCTATCCAATGTTTTCCCTACTGTTGCACTCTCGGGAGTTGGAATAGTTATTTTTACCCCTACGCTATCCAACATTTTCCTTACTGTTGTTTTTGTTGAAGTTGGACTAGTAGTTTTATTGTGTCTGATATTAAATATGTTTTGTAATATTTTAGCTATTGTAATATATAATTAATAATAAAAATTATTCAAATTAAAATTATTGATTATTATTTGCTATATGTAATTATTTAATATTTATTAATGTTATTGTTTTATGTGTATAGATGTATTGGTAATTTAAATAAATATTTAATAATTTATATGTTACAGAAATTATTATTAAAAGTAATTATTAAGTAAGTGTATATATTATATATATATGTTTCATTAAAGTTTCATTTAATTATATATATTTATTATACATTTTACATATTATACAATATATTTAATTATGTTTCTTTGATTTATAAGTATTATTTGGTTTATTTTACATATATTTTTAAACTAAAAAAAAACGATATTTTTGAATTACGATATTTTTGACATCGATATTAAATTATCGATATTTTTGTACTTACCATGTTGTAGATAGGATGTCGATATTCTTGACCACGATATTTTTGTTGCGATATTTTTGTAGGTCTAATTTTTGTCTTTCGAAATTATGTCATACAATCCTAAATACCCAGTTAGTACCTATGCAGTCTAGGAATCCATCTGTCTGTCCCATGCACTTTTCCATTCACCCAGCACTATCCACGTATCCTATCACTCCACCAATACCTAAGCACTTATAAATTCAGCACACACTTTCTTTGCAACACTGAAATTACTCCATTTATTAGTCGTATACTTAAGGAATGGTGTTGTCAAAAACACAAGTGCAGGTACAATATTTTGTACACTATGCATGCACACCTCTAACCAGCTACAAACTATTGATACGCTCTTCTAAATACCCAGTTAGTACCTATGCAGTGTAGGAATCCTCCTGTCCATCCCATGCATTACTCCAATCACCCATCCAGCACTATCTACTTATCCTATTACTCCACCAATACCTAAGCACTTATAAATTCACTATACACTCTGTTTGTAATACTGTAATTATTCTAGTTACTAGTCATGAACTTATGAAATGGCCTAGCTACTAACACAAGTATATCTATAATATTCTGTGCACAATCCAAGCAGACCTCTAACTAGCTACATACTATTGATACACTCTTCTAAATACCCAGTTAGTACTCATGCAGAGTAGGAATTGTCCAGTCTGTCCCATGCACTTCTTTAATCACTTATCTACCACTATCTACTTATCCTATCACTCCACCAATACGTAAGCACTTATAAATTAAGTGTTCACTCTGTTTGCAGCACTGTCATCATTCCAGTTACTAGTGGTATTCTTATAAAATGACCTAGGCACCAACACAAGTGCACATAAAATATTCTGTGCATAATCCCTACATATCTCTAAGCAGATACATACTATTGGGCCACTCCATTAAATCCTGAAGTAGTACTCATGTAGCGTAGGATACCTCCTTTCAGTCTCATGCAATTCTTCAATCACCCATCCAGCACTATGTACTTATTGTATCAGTCTGCCAATACCTAAGCACTTATGGGGCAGATTTACAAGCATCACTTTTTGTAACGTCACTTTTTGTAACGTAGTGATGGCGCAAGGCACTCCTTCATATTTACAAGGAGAGGAAAAGCCACCCTGCGTGGTTTTTCCTCTCCTTGTAAATACGACCCCTTCATACACAGAAATTTGCGTTGAAGGGGCATCCCATAGGTGTTGGTGTGGGTGTTGCCACGCAACACCCATAGAACAAGACACATCTCCAGATTTCTGAGAAATCGTAAATCTGGAGATGTGTGTGAATGCTGCACCATCCTAGTGTTGCTGTAGCAAGGCGCAATGAGGAGAATTGTTTTAATTTCTCTTCATTTTTTCCTCTTTCAATGCATGCTGCATTCCACAGCATACATTGAAAAGAGGAAAATTCCTTTACTGATTGTTTTTGTGCAGGAAGGTGTCCCTTCCTGCACAAAAACAATCTCCACACGACACAGACATCCTTGCACCATGGTGCAAGGGTGCCTGTGTCACCGCATGGCTGCAGTTTGTGCAGCAGTGCAGAGGGAAGCACAGAGTTGCAACATATTCATGTACATATGTCACATCCCTGTGCTTCGGAAGTGCCACAGTGCAGTGCAGCTAAAGAGCTTGCAGTGTCACGCTGCAGTACTTCCTCATAAAAATTCACGTATAAATTCATCATACACTACTAATGGATTCTTTCAGTCAATCATGCTGTATACATATATTCAACCAAACTTTCACACATTACCTTGCAATTATAGTTCTTTCTTTAACCAGATAAGGTAGTTCTGATAAGAACTTTTTTTTTTCTTTTTTTTCTTTTCTTTTTTTTTAAACAATTTTGTATTTTTTTGTGTTTTTAAAAAAAATGAACACAGAAAAAGAACGAATAAAACAGGAAACATTTGGAATTACTTATCATTCCAAAAACAAAAAAACCCCAAAAAATTAACAACGATGGTTGCATTGCGCAGAACAAACTGCATCCACTGACTACTCATCGAAGCATATACGTTTCTTATACTTCACGCAGTGTTGCTCGAGAAAGGCGAATTCTGGCCTAATGTCCATTGCAGGTGTTCCTGCGGATGCTCAAGATGTACTTGCCACAGCAGGTGAGGGGTTCAAAGCAACTCGCCTCATTTCCTCCCGAGCAAGATTGAGAGGATGTGTGGTCAGGAGATGATTGTACAGAGAAGCAGTGCCACAAGAGTATTTTTTTTCACTGCCTCTTGACAGGACTCAGTCACAAATTTTGCACGTCACCTTTCTCGCATTTACTTTCTTCTCTCCAGGTGGAAAAGTGAAGAATTTCCACACAACAGATTCCGGCCTTTGTGGACGTGGTGCCTCCTGCAAGAATTCTTCTTCAGAAGATACTTCCTCCTGCTGCTGCTGCTGTCCAGATGCCATTTTGTTTGATATTTTTTGAAAAACACCAAAAAAAACAAGCAAAAAGGGTTCTTGTTGGAAAAGAGATGTCTCTCTAAAGATGCTCCAACAAGAATGATTAAAATGGGTGGGGTCCTTCAATAGTGGGAAATGTTATGAACCAATGAAATCTTTTTTTTTTAGGTCACATGGGATCCGCGCACTCTGCGCTCACGAAGCATGCACCCCACGCGACTTCGCGAAAATATATTTAAAAATAATATACGTTTATTATAAGTACAAATATATTATTTTTATAAATATCTTACATAGTCTCTTGCCTAATATGTGTATTAAACACACATAATTATAATTTTAGAACATAAAAAAATTTCACGGGAATCGCGCACCCAGCGCGCCCCAGCACGTATATGACGTCACACGGGACCCGCCACCGCGCAAGCGTCATGTACCGTAATGCGCATGTGTCGCGAATGCACGGGAGCAGGAGTCGCAGACTGGTCGCATACCAATCGCGCACATCACATAATATTAAATGTATATGATGTAACTGAAAAACACGCAGCCGTCGCACACCATACGCGGATCCTTCACGATGTTTCTAAAATGGCGGCTAGAATCCGCGCACCCACTGTGATGCGTACGCTTTGGAAAAAAACATTTAAAAAGAAAATAATATAAATATATTACAATAAAAAAATAAAACAAAAAAATGTAACAATATTTCAGTATTAATTAAAAAAAAAATTGTGCAATTTTCAGAAAAATACATAATGTTATTTAACGAATAAAATATTTATAAATAAACAGTTAAAAAACTGTAGAAAATCAGTACAAAAAAATAGGTACAACTACTATTACACTTAAGAATTAGCATTTAAAAAACCTTAGAAATTCACTGAAAAAACCATAGGTTTCAGGGGTGTTATAGTTAGCTGGACAGTTCACTCGTACAAAACCATAGAAATTCCTCCGTTATGGTTAGTTCATCATCCACGTGACAATCTGCTACACCTCATCATACACTAGTATAACCTTTCATCACTCACTGTAAAATACAGAGTACCATATTTGAAACCATTGACACACCAATACCAGTTACTACACACACAACTACCCATTCAACAACAGAATCACTTATACATGCAGTCACTAATTAATAGAACACTATCAAATGAACTTATACACATATATAGACATTGACACATCAGCAGTCATCTTAGTCGGTTATGCAGTCATCCGACTCACTCATGAAAAAAAATAATCACACTTACATTTACTCACTTATACAATTATACACACAACACCTCTTTTATTCAAACACATAGTAACTCATAATTAATTTGTTAAAAAATCACCATTACAATTATACACTCATTCATATAGTTACTCTCACAATCACTGACTCTTATATATACTTATTTATGTACACCAACTCTCACATACAGTGCCTTTTACTTTTTTTACTTTGTTGAAGATGTACAACTAAAACATATATTCGCTCACCAACACACAAATAAATACACTCAGTCACCCAAACAACTGTTTCCACATGCACTCTTAAACCTATACACCTAGTCAATCAACCATTAACACATCTATGCATAGAGTTACACACACCCCATCCAACCACACACGAACTCAGTGTCCCATACAAATACTCACCCAACTAATCAATAACTAATATATACACTCATGTAGTTAGTGAGCAACTGATGCAGCATGTTATACAACAACAGAGACAGTGATGCACACATTCACATAGTTTAGTTACTAATCCATGTATTAAGTGAGACACTTTTAATTACTCACTTAAACAGACAGTCAGACAGCTACTAAATCCTCCATCCAGACAGTTATATATCCACTCAATCTTCAATACAGATTGGTATATATATAATACTTATTTCAATTTCAAACTAAACCACATTCACTGGATGATGTCATCAGTGATGTCATCAGTGATGTCATTTGAGATGTCATCAGTGATATCATCAGTGATGTCACTGACCATGTCATGAATGATGTAATATGTGACATCATCAGCAGTGCATTGCGGACGCGCGAGTTATAGTTAGCAGAACTAACTATAACGGAGGAATTTCTATGGTTTTCTACGAGTGAAATGTCCAGCTAACTATAACACCCCTGAAAGCTATGGTTTTTCTGTGAATATATATATATGTACGGCGCACTCTCCTGCATTTCGGCGTATAGTCGCATTTACGAGGTGAGGGGGAAGTAAGGGCCATTTCAAGAACCTGAAAGACAGGCGGGACCTCTGGGAATGAACTGTGGGTCGTCCGAACCACCGCCCTCAACTAATAGTGTATGAAGTTGCCCAGAAAAGTGGTGTCGGGCCCTAGGTTTTGCAACATATAAGCAATAAGTTGTTCCCTTTTCAAATAGATCGGTATTAGTACCAACAGTAAGTATACATCCACTCGATATGAGTGCAACACTTGGTATTCCGAGGTTAAGTACATAGTAACTATCCATTGAAGCGTATGCCTAACAATTATTGTATGAGTGAAGGACAGATATTGATGCGTCACTGTAGCTTTGAGTTCAATGAGGGGTGATGTAAGAATCTTACCTGGGAGCACATTTGTTTTGCCAGAGAGAGTCGGCCCATATAAGAGGTTGTGGAAAGAACAGCCTCCCCATGGGGGTAAGAGAGATGATATCTAGTTGGCCCTCCAGGAAGAACTTGTCCAGTTGAATCCTGGTGAACATCTTCTTCACCCGCCTCCCCCCCCATCTTGCCACCTCTTTTTATCATGCCGTCTCACCCAATGCAGGCCACCTCCCCTAATGCATTGATTGAGTCTGTCACTTCCTGCCATTAGGCTGCCTTCTGGGCTCCAATGAGAGTGAATGGAGTCAGCACATGTAGTTGTTTGTAACACATTTAACTACAATGGTTGTCTCCTCAGTGACTTCTCTCTTCCTATTCAGGACTGTAGTGTGCATTCTTCAAGTAGAATGTGGTGGCAGCATAATCTGAAAGCTGATGAGCAAAAAGCAGATCCTAATAAGTGAGCAGTATTTATATTGTTGGAAGGGAATGGGTGTCAAGCATGTAGGATTGGATTGCTATCAGTTATATAGATTTCTCCAATTCCCCTCCATGTGGAGATCTCTTCCCTTGTTGCACAGGTCTACTCCCCAAATGCAGAGGTACTTCAAGGTGTGCAGAAGTATCTTACCCGAGTTACTAGCAGTAATTTTCCATTGCGAAATTACTTTTATTCAGTCTCCACCCCGAAAACTGTAGTTTTACCCTTTGTAGTACATTTACACTCAGAAAGTGGTAACTAGTCAAATGTAGCAAATTTACAGCAAAGTATGAGTCAACTTACATGGATAGATTTACTCACATGTAAGTTTACCATTGTGAATTGCCACCTTGATGTATATTTCCAGATGCACAATTTATTTGATATGCAATAGGAGACAATATCATTTCTGTTATATCCAAGTGTGTGATAGAATAGGCTAGGACAATGGATCTAATATTGTTCGTGGCATGGCTAACCAGCTAAGATGGCAGACGCACTCTTACGAGGCTCTGTCTCGAGGCCCACAAATCTGACAGTTATGCTGCACATACCAGCGCCATCCGGATACCAAAACCAGCCCGGTGGGACTGCAGTGCCTGTGTGTACGTGCACAGCAATTTTGGTGGATTTGAGCGCCGTCCCGGCTGAGATTTGGCCGCCTACATCACACTGCAGCTATAGGGTCGCACTGGAGGCCGAGAGCCGTTGGGGGACGCGTGACTGCTGTGGCCGTAGCCAAGCGGAGTCGGCAGGAACAGAAGCGCGGCAATCCATCGCTGCGTGAAGCGACTGGCAGGTGCTGGGAGGTGAGCTGGGTTCGATCTTATTCTCTGCGGGAAGCGGTGTAATATTGGCCCAGCTGAGCACTGCCACGCATGATCAGGATGGAGTGGAGCAGCCCCAGGTGGCGAGAGAATCAGAGCGGGCTCATGCTCCGCACTATAAACTGCTGAGCGATAGTAGCAAACTGACATTCTGTGGCAGGGCGTATGAGCAGTGGAGCAATGCCGACCTTCCCAAGCATCTGAAGAGAGGCGGAGGTCTGTGCAGCAGCCTGGGGTGCCACCGCCCATAGAATTGCAGCACTACGGTCTGACAAATTGAGGGGGCGAATGTGGCTCCGAGCGTCGGAATCAGCCGCACAACACGTGTAATTGGATACCTGCGGTGCTGGGTGTGCGGCGGGGTGCGCAGAGGGCTGTAATATCGCCACACGTGCATAAGGACACGTAGCGGCTGGCTGTTTGCTGCCCACCGAGATGAGGTGAGACCCCTACCTGATCCTGGTGCTCTAAGGACATGAGGCACAGGGTTGGGCCTCCTGTGGCCTGATCACGGATTTCCATGGCAATGTGACAATGAGTGATGAGAGGAGCAAGTATGTGGCCATAAACACCCTGGTCAGATAGTATGGTGACTGTAGTGGGAGCATACAGCGCCATGATTACTGCATTGAGACCTGTGCAACAACTCATCATCGCGGAGAGACAGGCGGGGTGAGGCCCCTGTGCTGGCTGCACATGAACGCAGAGTACAAAATCAGTTGCTGGTTGCCAATAGCTCACGACACGCCTGCGAACTTATTGAGGAGAGAGACAAAGATACAGGTCGACTAGCAACAAGACACTGTGAGCAGCACCTGGGTGCAATCAAGGAGGCACAAGAAACCTAGCCAGGCCAGATCGGTGAGCAAGCTGAGGTGGGCCCTACGCGTGCTCCGCTAGGCTCGGACCGGTGCACGCCCATTAGTTCGATCGCTTGGTGGTGTCCCCCTGAAACGCAGATAAATGCAGTGGACTACAGAGACTCATCCCGTCTCCACATACAGCGAACATTACACTGTAGCGGAATGGGCAGGCAGCGCACAGGTGTGGGTGCAGCATCCACATGATCGATGTCGGGCCCAACTCAATCCGACCAAGACTCTGAAATGTCAGGCACATCCAGAAATTCCAGCCTGGAATCAAAAATAGACTCAGTACTGCAGGCAGTGTCACAAATTGGCGAAGCATTGACGCAGACCCATACCTCCTTGGAGGGACATATAGATAAAGTCACATCGGACTTCACGCTCCTGCATGCTGACCGTAGAAAACTGACATGGAGGGTCAGGGAGTTAGACAAGGATGTAAATGACATCGCCACAGTGACCAAGGAGGTGGTGCCAGAAGTCCGCGCTCTCACATCCAGACTCAACTCCCTGGAGCGGAGACTGGATGATGCAGAAGGCCATTCACGGAGAAATAATGTGCGCGTAGTGGGATTGCTGGAGATGCAGTTGCGTACACTGAAGCCTGGCTGCAACCCTTGATGCCTGCGGGCACACTCTCTGTTTTCTTCGCAGTGGAGACGGTGCACAGAGTACTTTTGAGCCGCCTGCCACCAGGTGCTGAGCCGTGACCCTTCCTGTTACGCTTCATGAACTTTAAAAATAGAGACACAGTGCTCCGGGAAGCCAGGAAAATGGAATCGATTAAGGTGGATAATGCACAAGTTCTCTTCTTCCCGGACTACGCCCTGAGTGTGCAGCATCAACGGGGTGCTTTCCTCACTGTCAAACATCGGATGCGGGACCTAAATTTGAAATATTCCCTCATCTTCCCGGTCCGCCTGCGGGTGGTCGCGGATGACTCCACGCATTTCTTCAACAAAGCGGAGGACGCTTGGGACTGGCTTGAGGCCAGAGGGCACCACACTTCGCTGAGCCACCGACAAACCAATATGGAGGGGCTGACAGGCACCCACAGGGGTTGCCGTACCAAACGCAGGATGGGAACAGTGGAACCACAAATGCAATCAACAGCTGCCCCCAACTGTGAGCAAGTACTGCAGGAAAGAAGAGGTGCATTGCAGGCAGTGGCAGACTTGAGAGACAGGCGGAACAACTGAGATGTGGTGCCTCCACAGAACAGTCGTTGAGTGACGATAGCTCTCAGGCTGTGTGGCTGGCTCACGAGGACTCGCAGTCCCTCCCAGTTGTAACCCCAAAGATTGCAGAGGACTTAATGTAGCGGTAGAGTGCAATACGTGGACACGCAAGTATAAGATTGTAGATGTACCAGCTTGTGAGATAAATGCGTACCCCGCACAGCCTGTGCATGTGATATACCAATACACTGCTTAAAAGTATGATGTAGGGATGGGTCGGCGTGGATGTGTGTGCACCCCAGGCTGTATTCCATCGACATAGGGTATAAGACACACCACAGCGCAGCTCTTCCTACGCGCAAAGCGGGCCGGAGTACACATATTCCACTCAGTGCAAGCGCTAACCCCCCCACCTCTTAACAAGTTCGATGCGGCGAACGTTGCCGTGAGTTGCCATATGGTACTATTAACAGTTTGGAGAGACACACGTTGTTGCTCTGCTCTTTCCCAGTTGAACCTCATGAGGTTCTTTCCCACAAGCCCTGTTCGAGTTAGAAGACCCCTGTACTCCTGGATATCACAGATGCACTTAGCATGCACTAGAAATACAGCATATTGCCACTGCATCCCTCGCATAGCCAGCCACTCGCGTAGCACACTAATCTATCATCATGCCACATGCCGCCTACCAACTTAATTGCCTGGAATGTTAGGGGTATCCACACACCCGCCCGCAGCTCTGAAATATATGCGTACCACAAGCGGCATACCGCTCATGTGGCGCTCCTACAGGAAACGCACATATCACAACCAGAAATCCGCAGGTTGCACAAGAGATGGAAGGGTCCAAAACTAGCCACATGATACTCGGCCTACGCCAGAGGTGCCCTAATTTGGATACGGCCAGGTACCCAATTTGTGTCAGAAGAGGCTGAAATAGACGCACATGGTAGATATGTGCTTGCAAGGGGCTGCCTACATGGGATGCATGCAGTGCTGGGATCCATCTACGCCCCCAACACAGATCAAGGTGCATTCTGGCACATGCTGTCAGACCTTCTCTCGCGCTGGTGTGAAGTCCCCTGGCTGTTGGGGGGTGACTTCAATTCGGTTTTAGATACAGCACGTGATAGGTCATTTCCCCCATTGCCGCAAACAGGAGCAACATCCAACGCTAGGAACTACGCTGCTGAGATTTATCAGTAGTATGGAGGGCCCTTAACCCACAGGTGAGGCTATACTTGCATTACTCACATCCACACAGAGTACATGTACGCATTGTCCGCTTTGTTGCCAGTGCACCGATATTGGCAAAATGCCTGAGTGCGGACTACCTTGGTAAATTACACTCCGACCATGACCCACATATTATGACACTGCAAGGCGAAGCTGGAGGACCCACCACCCGTGCATGGAGGCTCCAGCCTCTGGCATTAGAAGACCCCCCGTTCAGAGAAGCCGTAGGCATAGCGATAGACACTTACTTTGAAAACAATGAGGGGTCAGTTGCAGATGCAGGCACTCTATGGGACGCAGGCAGGGCAGTGGTAAGAGGGTGTTGTATGGGATTGAGCTGGAGCATCAGGAAGCAGCTAGATGGGGAAGTGACGCATATTGAAGATGCCCTGACCTGACTCAAGGCAGAATTGGCGCATGGTAGTGAGGTGCAACAAGACATAGACACACATCGTAAACAGCATGCCGAATCACTAGAGAGGCTTCGCTGTCTGAATTATGCATCAATGCTTCATACACTCATGCGGCAGCAGATAGAGCAGGGAGATTGCTGGCGCGTATGATCTACCAAGAGCATGCACGAGTACCTGTGCTACAGCTGAGGTCTGCAGCAGGGCCAATGCTCACCACGCAGCGCAATGTTTAGGGTGAATTCACCGCGTATTACACCAGAGTGTACCGGTCCCTGAATCGCACAATACAAACGGAAATGGACTCCTTTCTCACTCCCTTGACCCTGTGCCAAGCCACAGTGGAGCAGAGAAACAAACTGAGTGAACCACTCACACTATCAGAGGTGCACGAGGCTATACCCTCGTTAGCAACGGGCAAAGTACCGTGCCCGGACGGGTACCCGGCTGAATACTACAAACCTTACCGACAGGCTCTGGCGCTGCAACTTCCCTCAATGTACCAGTATGCGCAAGAAGCGGGCAGGCTTTCGTACACATTCTGTGAGTCCCTCCTGGTGTCTCTGCGCAAGCCCAATATAGATCCGGAACAGATGGGCTCATATCGCCCGCTAGTACTACTTAATACAGACTACAAGGTGTTGGCAAAAGTACTAGCAAATAGATTGGCCCCGCTGGTACCACAGCTAGTGCACACAGACCAAAATGGGTTTGTGCCTGGGCGCAACATGTCACTAAACCTGCAACGCTTCTTTCGAGTGGCGCATTTCCCTAGTGGATAGAATATTACAGGATGCTTATCATGACTATTCACAGCGCGTCTCTGGTATCCAGGTCCTCCCGCTGGGTTTTTTCTACAAGGCAGTCCATACTAGGTGCCCAAATATTAGTATCCCACGTGACAGGTGGTCTCAAAGACCCAGTGTGGACATGGGTGTTAGCCAGCTGTTATCGCAGGGGGGTTATCCCCGGTGGACTGGGCACCAGCCTGTTACTGGGGTAGAGTTATCTAATAGATTCTCAGTTTTATCCAGATTGGACGAGTGTGACTGACTAACGAAGATTACTGAGCCCGTGGGGGATATATTACCCCAACAAGGGTCTCTACGTCTCACTAGGGGAAATACTGTGCCCAGTACCATGGAGATACTTGGAAAGTCGAGCTCCTCGCACCAGGTGGCCTTACCGGTCAACTATCAAGGGATGATCGCAAGTGCAGACTTGTATAATATCCTGTCATGGAACATTGCAGGTCTGACGGGAAAATTTCAGGATCCTATATGGATGCAGTTCATTAGACAATATTCCGTGATCTGTCTCCAGGAGACCTGGCTTGTGAATTGTAACCTGTTCTTGGAGGGTTATAAAGCCTTTTTTGTTCCCGCGTCCCCATCTCCATGTGGTAGAGCTAGGGGTGGGCTGGTGATGTACATATCGTTGGCTGTGCCCTGTAGGATACAGCAACTCCCCACTTATAATAAGGATTTTCAAGCAATTATTCTAAGGAGAGGAAACGACAGCATGGGCATTATTCATTTTTATAATGCAACTAGTGCGCAGGGAGAGTGTAAGATTGCCCAACTGGGCTGCTTCATAAGACAGTCCTGTGGCCCTGTTGCATATAAGCTTATGGTAACAGGGGATTTTAATATTCATCCCTGTGGCGATCCTAAAACCAAAAGCATGGCTGAGTTGGGATGTGCCAGGATGCGGGGTTTTCACTTTGTGCAGGGGAACGTATTGAATAATTTACTTAATGAATTTGATTTGTTATCTTCAATGTCTTTATCTGCTCCCCTTAGCACACAGCTCGTCCCCTCTTTTAAAGGATGCAGTAATGGTTCTTTTATAGATCATATCTTGATTTCCTCTGGTCTTCAGTCTAGTTTTTGCAGGTTCACAATTATGGCTAGTGATTTTAGCGATCATAATCCCGTTTGTATGTACCTGGATGGTAAGCTATTATCAACACAAGCTAGGGTGATAGCCCCGGGCACGATGAGACCCGTGGAGGGAAATCGCCGTTTAAAATGGTCGCAGATTTCTCCTGATTCTTTTTATGGCAAAGTCCAAGAGTCTTGTGCATCAGAAATAGCTGTTTGTGTGTCAATTGATCCCGATTCGGGGGATGTTCTTAAGGCTTTTGATGCTATTATCACTAAGGAAGGGGCACTCCTACGTGTCCCCTTACATAGGACGTGTCACCTGATCCTAGATGGTTCAATTCACTCTGCTCTAAGGCAGCGAGACAACTAAAAGATGCCCTAAATGTTACTCCTAGAAACCAACACATGATTTGCGCCCGACGCTTAGAGTACAAACGGACTTTGGCCACCCGTAAGGGTGAATTGAAGGAGGAAATGTGGAGAGACCTATTGGATGCTAGTACCTTGGGGAACAGTGCAAGGTTCTGGGGTATTATTAATCGACCTCTATTTGAAAGGGCGGGGGCTGAAGATGTAGGTACCAATATAACTGAGGATGAATGGGTGTCTAATTTTCAAGTTATCTTCACCTGCCCCACAGTTTACCATCAACCCCGCGGCAGGGATAACTCTAATGCTCCATTAAAGTTCGAACTGAAAGAGGTGGAGAAGGGCATTTTAGGGCTCACATGTAACAAAGCCCCAGGCCTGGATGGTATTTCACCAGACCTTTTTAAAGCTAATTCACTCTTGTGGACTCCAGTCCTGATGGCGGTGCTTAATGCGGCGGCCAGGACCGGTTGCCCGGATTCTTGGGGCACCTCGACGATCGTGCCGGTTTTCAAGAAGGGCGATCGTAACAGTACTCTGTGTTATCGCCCAATCTCCCTTCTTGATTCCGTGGTTAAGGTTGTGGGCGGGGTGCTTCTGGGAAGATTATCTTCCTGGGCGGCAGAGAATGAGATCATCTCTGAAATACAGTAAGGGTTTCGAGCAGGGTGGTCCACCTTGGCCCAGTGACTTAACCTGTATATGTCCTGGGGAAGTATACAATTGCCCGCCAAGGTACAATCTACATGGCCTTCATGGATCTTTCCTCTGCTTTCGATTGTGTTAATTGGGGGAAATTGTGGCAATCCATGAGGGCCATGGGGGTGGAGGCTAATTTGGTTGACTTCCTGGAGGATCTACATAGGGACACCAAGGCTACCATTAGATTTGCCAAGGATCTTTGAGTATCCAGGGATTTTAAAATAGAGAGGAGGGTTAGGCAGGCGATTTCCATTACGTAGGGCGACGAGGTCTGCCCGTCCTGCTAAATGCGGATGACGCGGTCCTGGTCGCCAGGATGGCAAGGGGACTACAGACCCTACTTGATACATTCCGGAGCTTCATGGAAGATCGTGACCTTACAGTTAACAACTCTAAATCTTATATAATGCAGGTCGGGATTCGCCCGAAGAAACAGTACCATTTCAAAGTGGGTAATGAGAATGTTCCGGTGACTACGTTATTCTCTTACCTGGGTGTCTTGGTAGATGATCGGTTAAGCTGGGGGGCCTTGATTAAGAGGAAAAAAGGGGAAGTAACAAGGGCGAACACCGCGATTTTTAACTTTGCCGTGAAGATGGGTAAGCGCCCAATAGCGGCAATGATGAAAATATATCAGGCTAAAAGTGTTGCCATTGCTAGCTATGGGAGTGAAATCTGGGGCTATGTATCAACTGACGCTTTACAGGTGGCTGTGAATGTTTTTTTAAAACGTCTTTTAGGAGTGCCTAGCGGGACATCAAATCTGGTGGTACACGAAGAATTGGGGTTGCCATTTATAGGGGATGCCTTGGCTATGCGTCCAGTGTTGTTTTGCTTATCTGTTGGCTAAACAAAGATCTAGCTCTCAATCACCAGATATTAAGAAAAATTTCGAGCCTCGACCATATGACACGCATTCCATGGTTGAAATACATTAAGGACTGCTTTGAAGAGCTGGGACGGCCAGACCTTTTTACAAATCCTGATTTTATTACATTGAAGGATGTGGAATTTGTAAAGTATACCTTCAATACCTTAAAAAGATTCGGCAGAGATGCCACAGAAATTGGAAAATCAAGTGTCCTCAAACATATGGTGCTCAAAACATCGCCATGTATTGAGCACTATCTTTTGTGGCCACTGTCATCTCATGAACGGTTTTTATTGGTCAGGTTTCGTTTAGATTATTTTCATTTGTTGCTTGCTTACCCAAAAGGGAGCTCTAGAGGTTAGGTGTTAGCATCCTGTGGCTGCGACGGAGTGTCTCCTCAGGATTTGCTACACTTTATGTTTTTTTGTAAATTTTATGAAGTACCTCGGAGATATTTTTTAAGACCTCTTTTAAAAAAGTTGAATTTTATCCAGCTCCGCCCAGCTCTTTTTTATTTTCAATTGTTGAAACCAGAATGTGTATCTTTTATAGTAGGCTTTCTGAAATCTTCATTGAGATCTAGGATCTGTATGGAGAGCTAGTAAATCTTTAATGTTGGGAGGCTCCCTTCATTGTGTATTTTTTCCGCTTGATACATTTTTTGCACAAAATGTACATACTGCTGTTTTTTCTATAGGTTTAATTCCCCCTGTTTTTATTGTCATCTATTGTACTGTATGGAATTGTGTCACTTTTATGGTTTTAATTTTAAAGCCGAATAAAGTATATTTTGATTTGATTTGATTTGAGTGGCGCATTACTCCAGGAGCAGCTGGGCACATGCTGGGTGGCTAGTGTTAGACCTGGAGAAGGCGTTTGACACCCTGTAGTGGAGGGTTCCTATTTGCAGTGCTGCGTAGATACGGGCTGGGAGAGGTGTATCTGGGTCTTGTCAGGTTACTATATACGTGCCCAATGGCCAGGGTCAGGATGGGTCCATATGTATCGGAGAGCGTCCCCATAGAGTGTGGCACGAGACAGGGCTGCCCGCTCTCCCCACTGTTATTCGCGTTGGCCATTAAACCATTGGCTGAGGCACTTCGTGCTACTCAAAATTAATGGGGAATCCTGCTGGGAGACGGCATACATGCAGTCTCATTATATGCAGATGACCTACTGATATAACTCAGGAATGTCGGGCAGTCATGTACGGCGATTGAGGTCGCATTGCTTGCGTTTGCTTCAGTTTCGGGATTGAAGGATATTTGGGAAAAATCGTGCTTGTACCCCTTTGCAGAATCCACCCAGGACCCACAGTTAATCATCAACGGGAAGGCTGTGCATTGGCAAATGGCAGACTTCTGATACCTTGGGATTTTTATATATAGGGACATGCAGGACCTCCTTGAGGGCAACTTGGGACTCGCCATCACAGCAGTGCCGGCGCAGTTGACCTTTTGGAACACCTTACCATTTGGGGTCATGAGCTGGATTGCGCTGCTACAGATGGTGGTCCTACCACGCCTACTTTATTATTTCACGAATCTACCCCTGCATCCTAGACCGCCGTTTTTTAAAGGCCTGGAGTCATATATGCGGCAATTTATCTGGCATGGGACGTGTAGTAGAGTATCAATGGCTAAAATGTATCTGCAGACTACCCGGGGAGGCCTTTCGCTGCCCAACATGGAGCAATTTTACCTGCCGGCACAACTTCAGTGGGTAGCGCAATGGCTAGGTGCACGCCAGCTCGACGATACAGCTACACAGATGCCCGGGCTCACTCAACCCCAGATAGTAACACTGTTTCATCCTAACAGAGCGGGTAGCACACCCACACAATTATTGGTACAGGTGGCGTATCAATGCTACTGGCGTAGCCTTCGCATCACACACCAAGTAGCACCATATGCGCCAACTCTCCCCATACAAGGTATGCCCAGGAAGCATCAAGCAGTAACCAGTGTAGAACTTGTTAATTGGGAGGAAGCGGGCCTACAAACACTAGGCGATCTGTACAGCGATGGACAGCTCATTCCATTTGAGGAGCTGGCCGAAAGCACGGGCCTGCCACAAGGTCAGTTCTGGCTACACGCCGCAGTGACACGTACGCTAAGTGCATTGTGGGGCAATGTGGCGCAGGAACCCATCACTCATCTAACTATACAGTATCTACATGAACTGGGTTTAGGCCACCATTTTACTAAGTGGTTTGCGGGATCCCTCAGAATTCACACAGCGCCGAAGTTGCTTTCACTCCCCTCTCATTGGGATACAGACTTACACAGGCCCACTACAGAACGCGACTGGGAAGATATACTTGGGAGTCCCATAAGAATCCCTCGCAATGCCAGATTTCGGCTCATACAGTATTATATAACCCATAGAGCCTATCTGACACCGGAACGCATAAACAAATACTTTGACCGTGCGGACGCCAAATGCTCAAGGTGTGACGAAGCAGGCGCAGATTTGCTCCATATGCTGTGGTCCTGTAAAACTATCTAAACTTACTGGGGTACAGTTATTAGATGCTTAACGCAGTGCACGGAGCGAATGCTAGACTGGTCATGGGAACTGCGTATACTGGGACTGTATCAAACAGGGCACAAGTCCTAAAAAAAGAAGTGGGGGGATGCTGTCACCGGAAGTGACGTCACAACAGGAATCTCATGAAAAGAAGTGGGGGGACGCTGTCACCGGAAGTGACGTCACAACAGGAATCTCATGAAAAGAAGTGGGGGGACGCTGTCACCGGAAGTGACGTCACAACAGGAATCTCATGAGTATTCATATGCCTTTAGATGACGGGGCATTTCACAGCACTGCTACCCCTGGTCTGTTCCTCGATGTCCTTTGCAACCCCCCCTCCCCCCCACTCCCCCGAGGGGGTGCCCCAGTTGCACAACGAAGTGCTCAAAAGTGCACAAGATACAGAAGGACACACATTCCAAGCGTTAACCGCCAACGCCTGCTCGCTCCGCCTCCCAATCACTCCAGCCTGCACACACCACCGGTGCCTCTTAAAGTCTCCAATTACTAATATTAGCATATCTTTGGTAATTTACGGGAAACTTCCCTCCCACCCGGGCTCTCTGCTCACACAATGCTGTCCAGCTTTTGGGCAGGGGGGACGGCGTCCACCCGGAAAAACCTGGTAAAATAAGTGGGGGGACGCCGTCCACCCGCGTGGTACCCCGACTCGAACCCTGGTATCAAAGACCCAAAAAATACAAAGTAACGACCAGATTCATAGACTTAGGCCTTATAGTAGCCAAGCGCCTACTCACACGTCGTTTGAAGTCCCCCATCCCCCGCGGCAAACGCCTGGTATCAGTCCCTGTTGTGCTGGGCACAGCCGGAAAGCATAGCGCTGCATCGCGAAGACGGGATGGTTTTCCGCAAACAACCAATAGCGCAGGCGCGCAACACCCATTGGGCTCACCGGGCTTCAGCCCCCCCGTCGTGTGTGACAGCCCGGCTGAGACAGCCTCGCGGGCTGGCGTCCCTCTAATTGCAGCCGCACCAGAGTACTTCACGGGTCTTTAAAAGACCATTTACTCGTTAATGAGGCTTTTGTTGTGTTTTCGCCCCTTCTTACAGCCACTCTGCCTATGGCTGGAAGACTTAGCCCCCCCGAAATCTGTTTCAGCCCCCCCCCCGAAATTTGGCTCTAGTTGCCCGCCTGCAATAGCGGTAGCATGGGATGTGATATTACTAGATTTCAGCGTGGCTTGGCAAGAGCGCTCAGTGGCCATGATGGACGCGCCCAAGAGGAAAGAGGGTAGACACCAAGAGGTAGCATAAGTTGCAGGGAGAGGGGAATGGAGACCAGCGCTCAACTAATAACCCCTAAACGTACTTGCGGGCATGACGTCCCACTTTCCTCCCACTACCTCCCCGGTCCCTAACATCCCCATTCTTCCCCCTCCTCTCCGCAACCCTTCCCCCTTTTCACCCCACCTCTCCCCTCACCCCCCTGATATGCATTCAGGCCCCGTAATATCAGAAATGGGTGGGTGGACCACACATCCCGGGTCTTGGCAGACATACTGGACTAAATCCATACCATAGAAAGGCAGGCTGGGTGGCTGGGTTAATTCGCCGAAGTAAAGTAACAGCAGAAGTGATGCTAGTGGAAATGTGCAGATATGCTGTAAAATGACTCAAACTGAAGGGTAGAATGTTATGTTTTAATTAAGTTCAATTGCTTATAGTTGATAGTCAACACTCAAAGGCGCTGCTCAAGCTAATAATACACTGGAGCTGTACCAACAGATATCGACTGGGATATATAAAGCTATAAGTGCTTTGCATATATAACGTTGATATGTAAATTATATTGGATGGCAGAAGTACCAGATGTAATGCAAACTATTGAAATATATATTTTTTTAAATAAAAAAATTAAAGTAATCCAACAATTTCATTTCATTCATGTAGATTAAAAATTCAGACAACAAATAACAATAACAAGTGTGATGAATGTGTGAAATTTAGTACATGTTGCAGTGCTAGGTGAACACAGTGCAATGGTGCTGTAGTGAAGGATATGTACATGAAAGGTTACTTATATTAAAATAAAACAAGAAAAAGAACATTTAAATGTTACAGAAAGTACAGCACTCCACTGCCTTTTGGCTAGGTTTGCATTATAGGAATACATATACATACATAATACAAACAAAGGGCCGAAACACGCACTAGTAACTCTAACCCTCAGCCCAAACGGAACAATCTGGGCCAAACTTCCAGGCCACACCTTCTGTCTAAACAAGATAACAAGTGGGATTTTGCCTGAAAGCAATGTTCCATAATTAGGGATTGTCCCTTATCACAGCAATTTTTCAAACCTAGGGTAGTGGGAGTAGAGGATTCGTTATTTTCTAAAGACAAATTAACATGCTGCTAAATGCTCTACCAGTGCTCGCAAAGAGACAGATAAGCTCGTGCATTAACTTGGTCATCACCTTCGCCCCCTCCCCCAAAAAAGGTTACTAATATTGTTTCTCTCCAAGTCTAGATTTTTGCACCACTTTTAGTTCCCTCAAATGCCAGATGGCCTGTCCCTACAGTCAAGGAACGACAACGAACATCATGGCCCTGTCCATACTTATGGATGCCGCAAGAGAGAAAAAACATGCATTGTATCTCTGCTTCATAGACTATGCAGCAGCATTCGATCATGTGGACCGTAATACACTCTGGATCAAACTGGCAAAATGGGGGATTCCTTCCCCACTCTTGAACCAACGTAGACACCTATACACAGATACGTGGATTAGGATAAAACTAGGAGAAGGTTCGCGATTATCGAGAAGAATTCCAACAAACAAAGGCCTTAAGCAAGGATGCGTCCTTTCACCAGTATTATTTAACTTCTTTATGGCTGATTTGCCTGAAGAATTGGACAGATGTTCATCTCATGGTCCATCGCTAGGAGGAAAAACCTTGACAAACTTGCTCTACGCCGATGATTTAGTTTTATTCAGTCGCACTCCTATTGGCCTACAACGCCTTCTGGATACAACCAATAGATTTTCAAAAAGAAACATCTTAAAAATAAATTATACAAAAACTAAGATTATGGCAGTTAATTACCACAAAAAGTTTACGCCAAGATGGTACCTTGATGGGCAAAGAATACAGCAAGCCACTACCTATAAGTACCTGGGTATCCTCCTGGATCATAACAACTCATGCAAACCACAGCTGGAGACCTTAAGGAAAAAAGGGATGACAACTTGTTTGGCACTCAAACCATTGAAGAATCTGCTACCAGATCGCTCCCTGGAACCTTTTTTAAAAATATTGAGAGCCAAACTTCAGCCTACAATCTTATATGGGAGTGAACAAATGAGAGGGAGAGACGCTTTGACGTTAAATAATATAATAACAACCTCATATCGTTCGATATTCCAACTTCCTAGATATGTTTCTCCAGCCCAACTTCGACTGGAATTCGGTGTACAAAATCAAATAGTGGAGAGAATGGGAGCCTACGTAAAAAGCTGGCATAAAATCAGACTAGCTGAAAAAGGTACTTTAAACAACCTTTTATGGACAGAGATAACACGAACCAGCAAATCTCCAACTAACAAATATCTCAAAGATTCAATTGAGAAATTAGGTTTAGAGAACCTATGGAATACTTCAGCGTCCCATATTGTTTTTAAAAAACTAGCAACAAAGGCAATAAGAAGCATCTCCCTCGCACTAGACAAGGAAGCACTATCAAGACGAGCTCATGGATGGACAGTTATTAACAACTATAAAAATGGCAATCCTCAAACCTATCTAAATCTAGGAATAAAGATGCATACAAAACAAAAATTCCTGAAGTTAAGACTGGGGGTTGGACCCATAAAAGTTCTATTGCCGCAAATGGAAAAGAACAGGACTAGACTGTAAATGTAGATTATGTGGACTGGGCGAAGAGAACATTATCCACATTATCTGCATATGTGACAAACTGAAAGACATAAGGGTATCTTTATTAAAGCCTTTTTTTATACAGCACGGTGTGAGGTCCTGCAGACAAGCAATACTTCTATGTTTTAATCCGACCGTCACTCAATTAAATTGTCGCCTTACAAAATTTCTGGATATTACAGAGAAAAGATTAAATATCTAAAAAGATTCCCAAATGGCTTAGGGAAACAGAGACTATTCCGGTGATGATGGACAAATTTCTCCTATTCGCACATTTTAAGAATATTAACCGTTTCTCTTTTTGTATTGTATAATATCTTCTGATTTTTAGAATATTGTTTTTCTCATTTTATATGTACAAAAGTTATATTAATAAGAAATTGTGCTTTCTTTGTATGATCACCATATGTAATGATTTTAATTAATTATGCATAATAAATTTACTTACTTACTTACTGTCCCTACAGTCACCCATTCCTCGTGCTACCAGCCTCTCCAATCTGAAGACCGCCTCTTGTAGGCCCTCTCTTCTTGCCATGTAGGACACTGGCTCTCATTTGAGCCATCAACAATCCAAACATTGCAACTTCACTTCACCAACCATAAGTATTCTGACTTCCCTTGACAAAAAGGTGTAGAGTATCCAAAACAGGTGGCACAACATTAAGTACGCCTTTGGAATATACCTAACTATGGAATAGGTTTCCCTCACATCACAGTTGAAAAAACACACAACAAAAAAACATTTTCCAGGTGCTCTGGTAAAAGCCACAAAGCGGACTCATTGCCATATTCTGCCAACCATGGTCCGCTCTTTATTTCTAAATCAGTGACAGCACTAGATTCTATGATGGTCACATCTCGAGCACTTTTCTAAGACTGTCAATTTGCTTACATTCCTTTTGACCATGATAAATGACGTATCAGACAAAATTCTTGTAGGAGGTCACCAGCTCTGCCGCATATGTGACATATCAACACGGCATATTGTGTTGTAGACTTTTTCCTATGTACTACCTCTTTGAGCTGGTCCTTGTCAAGCTTACATTGTCCCCTGATCAGGCTAGAATCTCAATGTTTAATAGAAGGTGAAGCTGCTCCCCAAATAATAGTACCCCCATCACCGATTTGATCCTCTTTTAACTCACAATGCCACACCTCTATCCTTGTTCCCAAAACAGTGTAAAACAGAGTTTCAGTCACCACACTTGTACCATTTACAAGGGTATGTGCACCACACGTGTACATTGCTCCAGTTGAAGACCAACATCTGTGCATTGCTCCCCATTCTGTGTGTTTCAGACATGGCCAGTAGAGTGTTGATGAAAATACATTAATCCCTATGCTGTCTATAATGATTCCTGGCCAGGTGTCCTACTTTATTGGCACCATTCAGGTTCAATTCCTCCATACCAAGGCTGCATCTTCTGCCATTGTGACCCTGAAATCTTCGACCTATTTACATCATGTCATCCCCACGAAGGTGAAATGGGCCTTTCTCAAGGACAAAAGAAAATAACTAAATTTCGAGGCATAGTGCAAGTGACATCATTTGTCCCTTGACCATGTTGATATCACAAGTGTGACCCTCTGCCCCTTCTCATGCTCTTTTTTCTCAAAAATGTTCTATTTGATGCTGAGAGGCGAAATGAATGGACCCAATAGAAACTGAACAAGGTAAATAGATTCAAAACCTGGTTGACCTTCTTTTGGTGCCTCTGCCTTCACAACTCCTTAAACCAAGGGTGACAAGGGAAAATGCCTGGGTTACCAAAGATCCAGCCCCAGTTAGAAGTTGCTACACCTAATTGACATCCTTGCCCGACTATTGTTTTTTTCCTGTCACTATGTGGGTCTGAAGGAATGGACATGGATGATCTTTGAAAGTGGTGGGGTACAAATTTCGGCCCCAAAATGCCATTACTAAAGTGAGTAACCCTGACTTACAGGGGTGTTGTAAGCAGAATAAATGGGTTAAATAAGGCATTTGAAGCGCAATTCCCTCATACGTCTGCTATGAAGTCACAGGTTTTAAAAAGGGGCACTGTGAGACCGGCCTTGTGGCGTGGGCCCTCCCGACCAGCAAGTTACCCTGCAACCACGCCGAACCTCGTTGATACAGCCTTCGGGCTCCCGTGGGCCAACATCTCGAGGGCCGACCAGATCCCCAACACGCATGCCCGGCCGAGGGAGAGCGAAACCCCCCCCAAACCAGACCGAGAGGCGCCGATCCTGTCACACCTCTGGTCTCTCCCCCGAGGGAGGTTTCGACCGACCACCAGGCCCCCGGGGAGCAGGCGCCTCGGCCGCTGGGTGTCTGGAGTCCCTCCCGGACCCACCTGAACAGATCAAAGGGCCGAGCGACAGGAAAACCCGACACACCGCCCCCCAGGCACCAGACCCCTCTCCGCGAGGACTCCGGACTTCAAAGAGGAGGGGGAGTATAACAAGGGGTGCTGAAGGGACGAGAGCAGAGAAGACCTGGACTGACGAGAGCCTGCTGACCTGGTCGCGGCTCGATCGCTCCCCGAACCGAAGAACGCTACCCGAACTCTGAACCATCTGAGCCCTGCTGACGCTGTCGCGGCTCCCCGAACTCTGAACCAATCTGAGCCCTGCTGATGCTGTCGCGGCTCCCCGAACTCTGAACCATCTGAGCCCTGCTGACGCTGTCGCGGCTCCCCGAACTCTGAACCATCTGAGCCCTGCTGACGCTGTCGCGGCTCCCCGAACTCTGAACCATCTGAGCCCTGCTGACGCCGTCGCGGCTCCCCGAACTACGAACCTCCGGTGCCTGCTGAGTGACTCGCGGCCCGCTCGTCCAAGAGAAACGGCAGAGATTGCCGAGTGAAGCAACATCCCCTCAGCTCGAGGATTGAGAGCTGTGCGCCGGACACCTCGCAGAGACACTGATTCAAAGACTGTCCCGCTACCCCTTTTCCCTCATCACGAGATCGCTGCCGCTTGTGGCATTAATTCTGCACCTGCCTGCCGGATCATAAAGATCCCTGACGACTACCGATAAAAGCATATTGTCTTACAACGAATTACTGTGTGGTGTCCCTCTATCCGAAGAGAGAGTAAGCGCAGCGTGTGCGATCCTAGGTACGAGACCCTTCCAGGAAGGGCCTCCCCGCTCTTGCTCGGCCTAACTCTGGGAAAGGTGGGCCTCCGGGTGGACGGGAACGCATTCCGTAGCCTCTCCGGGGAACGCCTTCCAACAGGCACTCATTAAATATTCCATGGTGTATGAAGCAAGGTTGTTTTTCGATCGGATGTTGGGAAAATAGTAGCAAATTGTAGCATTTTCTGCACAAAAAGCCTAAAAAGGCATCTTCCATCCTGCTCCTTCTAAGGAGATGCAGCCATATCTTATGACTTGAGAGTCTCGTTAGAATGGGAAAGGTAGAAAATTTTACAAACATTGGCAAAGCCAACAGGTTTCCCCTATGCAAGAGCTGTTGTCTTTGCCAATATGTTTTAGCAATGTTGCACACCAGAGTGGCTGCTGTTCAGCATGGCTAAAGGTTAGTAGGGTAAAGGAGAGTGGCACAAAGGGTGTGTCGTAAAGTGGAGTAGAATGGGGTGTTATGGAGTGGTATGGAGGGGCGTACAGTAGAGTTGATTGGCGTGAAGTGGAGTGTCATGGAGTAGAGTACAGTTTTGTGGCAGAGAGTGCTGTGCTGCAGTGTAGAATGGCGTAGAGTGCATTGGTGTGGAGTGCAGTGGCATACAGTGGTGCAGAGTAAAGTGACATATAGAGTGCAATGGTGTAGAGTAGTGCAGAGTGCAGTGGCAGAGAGTAGAGTATAGTGGCGTACAGTTTGGAGTTGCAGTGTAGATTGGCACAGAGTACAGTGGTGTAGGTCTATTGGTTTTTAATAAAGTGATGTATAGTGCAGTGGTGTGGAGAGGCACAGAGTGCAAAAGAGTGGCATAGTCTACAGTGGCAGAGTTGATTATTTCAGAGTAGAGTGACATAGAGTTCAGTAGTGTAGAGTGGCATAAAGGGGAGTGGCATAAAGTAGAGTGACAGACAGTGCAGTGTTGTAGAATATACTGTCGTACAGTGCAGTGGTGTATAGCAGAGTGGCGTAGACTGCATTGGCATAGAGTGCAGTGGCGTAGAGGAGAGTGGTATAGAGCATAGCGGTGTAGAGTGATTTGGTTCAGAATATGGCGTAGCGTGCACTGGTTTTGAGTAAAGTGGTGTAGAGTGCATTGGGGTAGAGTGCAGTGGCATAGAGGGCGGTGTTGCAGAGTAGGGTGCCATAGAATGTAGTGGCGCTGAGAGGTGTAGAGTGCAGTGGTGCATACTGTTGTGGCATAGATTGCATTGGCAGAGTAGGGTGAAGTGGGGCAGAGAAGACCGCAGTGACGGAGAGCTGAATGGCAAAGTGTGGCGTGGTGCAGAGTTGAGTGCAGTGGTGTGGAGTGGTGCAAGGTAGAGTGGAGTGGGGTAACCTGGAGTATGCATGAAATGGTAGCCTACTGCCATTACAGACAACACATCTTCAAATGAAATGACCATTACATTTGCACTCATATACATTTTTACTGCTAAAAGTATACAGCACATTAATGATAATTTGTTGATATGTATTCACTTAATGTATTGATTTGAATGTCAGCACAATTCATAAACAGACACTTAAATTTTCCTGTGTGATAGAAAAAACACTAACATCTGTACAGCCTTCCTTGAGCAGGCTCTCACTAGCCAGCATGATTGTGACATAAATCCAATCACTTTGCAGTCAGAGAGAGAAAAATAAACACCAAGCTTCCTCTGTCTTTGAATGCACACAAATATGATAAGATAAGAACAATATTTAAATGCCTGTTTACAGAAAACGAGTTTGTGAAAGAATACAGTAAACAAGGTTTGGTTAACAGGAGGGGCAAACTCGAGATGGATAGCCTAAAGCAAATAAAGTCAGCAAATAGAAAGCCAGAAAATGTGAGTTACAGACTACAAACTCAATGGTAAGCAACGGGCAGAATGCATTCCTAGGTCAACTTTCTGAATGTCCCCAAGATGTCTTTAGGTAGGCTGTGCCCTAAAAATAACACAAATCTCGGGACATTGACAGCAGATTTTACTGGCTCATACATCAGTGCTATCGCTTAGGTTACAGGGAATTACAAGTTCAGGCAGTAGACAGGGGTGTATCTTCTGGGGGGAATATGTAGGGTGTTAAACCCCCTAAGAAATGTATTTTCTGATAAATAGTAGGGTACAGAGTCTTTCAGGCGGGTTTTGTGAGATGTCAGTCGGATTTCACCAAAGATGTTTACATACACACAGGCGTAACTACACTCCCTGTTTTGAAAGTCCTCAAAATGTAGTGACCTCATTATGTATATAGGATTGTTGGGGGAATACATGATTTGTGGACCTAGGACCAGGTCAGGGAGTCGGGTAATGATTCGCCCCACTACTAGTACAGGGCTGTAGAAAGTCAGGAATCAAAAAGCATACACCCTATTATTATTAGTCTTTGGGGATACTGCACACACAGAAGGGGACTTTGTCTCACCTCAGTCCTTGGTGGGCCAAGGTGGGTCATTTGCCCACTCACTGGTATATTCAAGAACCTACCCAACGCAGGGCATGATGTGAAGTGCAGAACAGAGTTCTAATGAGAGCTCTGCTATCTGCAGCTTGCCATAGTAGGCTTCTGGGTTGGTTGCCTGATTAAATAAAGACTTCACTCAGAGCTACCTTAAACCAGGGGTGGGCCTCATTACACAACTATTGCACTATAATGGCAAGGGAAATTAGAGAAGAATGGCTTACTACTGGTTTCCAAGGTCAGTTCATTTAAGTGACATCACCGTGACACTTGAAAGGACAGGTGAACCTTTAGTGGAATACAATAACCATTCATTTAAGCTTGTTTTCTTTCTTTCATCATCAGATGTTGTATGTGCCAATCAGACAGACATATCTGCTGGGGAGGAGGTTCCATTTTTGGAGCCATCAAACAAGCACTTGGGGGCATATTATCAAGAAACAGCGTTAAAATTATCGCCGCTTTAGCGGCACAAAACTGCAGCTAAAGCAGCTATAATGGGCTTGATAATATGCCCTTGAGAATTCCCAAAGAAACCCATGTTCTGTTGTCAACATGGGCTTCTATTGGAATTCTCTGCGGTATATTATCAACCTCATTATTGCCGCTTTAGCGGCCGTTTTCTGCCGCTAAATCGGCGATAATTTTAATGCCATGCTTGATAATATGCCCCCAAGTGAGCCTGGGCTTCCTTAGGGAACTTGCATGGGGGAGGACATGCTGATGGGTTCTGCTCTTCAGGCCCAGACCTTTTAATCTCACCCCACACTACTGAAGAGTGGCAAAGTGAGAACAGGCCCTCCTCAGATTGCAGTGGGACTCCTCGCACTCTACAATAGAGGTTTTCAATCTGTGGGACGCAACCCCTGGGGGGGCGTAGAGTCATGTGAGGGGGGGGGGCACATCCATCAGGCTAACTTCTGCCTGGAATCCAAAAAGTTTGCCCTTCATTTTGGAATATGACAACCGTCCCAGTAAATTCTGATAGTTAAAAATGCTTCAGCTGGAGTCATTCAGGGAGTGTCCTGTGCTGTAAAACCGAAGCCAGGCAGATAGCTAAACAAGCTTTCTTGCCAGGGTACCTGCTTGCCTGAAAGAAATGCAAATGTGCGCTACAAGTTAATCTATAAATGTAAAGTATGCTTGGGAGTCGGTACTGGCTTTATTTGATCGAACCACTCAAAGCTTTGCGATGATAAAGATTTATTATTTTTGACTGGTAGTGCAAAGAGTTAACAACTGAGCTGTGAACTACATGCTTTCAATTGCGTTTAAATACCACTTACCATCCCTGAGAGGGTGGAAGTGAAAGTTATGTAAAAAATTGTATTATTATGTATGGTCTGGGTATTACTAAAATCTTTGTTATTGTAAAAATTATTGTGCATTTTGTAGCAATCTATCTTGTTCTGTGTGTAATGCAAGTATAAAATAATGACACATATTCACTGTGGTTTCTGTGGCTTTTACTTTGTGGCACTAAAAATACACAAATCACTATTCTCCACAGCACCACTCAAGAGTTAGTTCTGTGGCTCTCTAGTTACACAAAGACCTTCACAGTGCATTAACTAATAGAGATTTCATAATGTACTATAGTGTGTTTCCCACTGAGTAAAAACCTTTGTTATGTATGTATTTTACATTTAAGCTGCCTGTTATTTTATATGTAGCTACCTGATGGTAAAAGACCTAAAAAAACATTCAGAATGTTTTGTTTTTAGCCACCTCCACACTCAGACTCTCAAGGCTCTCCAGGCCCCCAAAACATGACCGAAGTCAGTAACAGCAACAAACTAACATAACCATGATTCAGTTTCTGCTAAAAATAGCGTTTATGGTTGTCAATGATGAGGAGTACCAGGTTATAGAGATGTTTGTCTGGAGGGGGTCCTTACGCTTAAAAATGTTTGACAGAGGGGTCTCTGCATCAAAACATTTGAATACCTCTGCTCTTCAATGATTCATCTAGGTAGCCACTGAGGAGCTGGCCTGAGCATCCAGTCTGCATTTCCAGTTCCTGCTGACCAGAGATTAACAGTCTGGTTTAGGCTGCTGCACAGATGAAAAATATATAATGCTGTTCAACCTCTTCATGATCAAGTAGGGAGACAGAAGTGGGCTTATGAAGACCGAAATGGATTGGTCATCATACCTGGATAAGGATTCTTGACTAGCTGTGAGCTGTTTGAATTTGTTTTTCTCTGTTGGTCTCTTTTTGATGTTGTTTCTTTAAGGATCTTAACTGTTGAATTACAGTTTACTCCGTTTTGGCTAAGGACTACTTTTTGTGTTTTCAATCAACTAAACTTTTATTATGGTCTGTCTTTATAATTTTGAGAAGCTACCGAGTCTAGAAACCAAATAAAGGTGCCACCAGCATTTCTCCATGGAGAGAATATACTTTTCATTGCGGGTATGAATTGATGAACCAGGAGACGGTTTTAATTCCTTGCATAATTTATTTTAGTATTTTTTTGATTTTATAATAACTTTTAATGTATATGTTTCCTACACTCTGATCTAAAGAGGGTTGCCCATTTTTGTTTTGCAATATCCAGTCCTGAAGATGGTCTCATATACTTTTTGGACATAAAGAGATCAAACGTCAACACAATATCCACTACAACCACAGTACTCTTTACCGCAATTTACCTGTATAAAAAACAGAATGCAAGGATCATTTCTAGGGACTATCATATGACTAAGAGGATTCCCCACTAAGGCCACAAACATATGAATTTTAATATACAAATGTGTAACCTTGTTGACGGATGATGAGTTATTGTTCCTGATTCCATGTAGGGACAGCTGTCCATAATAAATAACCTTTGATTCCAATGTTAGTTTCAAACCAAGGGCCTTATTATGACCTTGGCGGTTGGACCGACTTGCGAATCTGGAGTTTGCCGCCGGTCTGGCTGTCTGCCGGCAGCAGTCTTGCTTCGGCTGACAGAGAGAGCCTGAAGGCAATACTGTCATACTGCAGCACCTGCACTGTAGTCATGCACTATGTTGTGCATCACACGGTGCGTGAACAACAAAGCCTCCAGCTAAAACACCTATGGGCCCTGTCTGGGACTCATTCCCTGCCTTTCCTCCGAGCTTATCATGGCAGGGTCCCTGCCATGAAAAGGTCAGCGGAAAGGCAAGTCGTGATTGGCAAGGAAGTCCAGGCATTGGAACCGCTTCCATTCCCCACCGCTGTGGGATCCAGGATCTTGGCGGTAGCAGCGGTACTGTGGTGGTCCAAACGCCATGGTCGAAATCAAGCAGTCGGACCAACGAGGAGGCGAAAGTTGCACCGCCACCATAGGTACGCCAGTCTTGGGTCTGCCTTACTCGTAATCAGGCCCTAAGTGGTTCTCAGATATTATTTGTTTTAGACTTTTAGACTTTTACTGGTTAAAGTACTAGGCGTAGGAATAAGCATGAAGAGTCAGTATGCTACCGTCTTAATATTAGTTAATATAATATATGTTAATATTAGCTGTGCTACCGACTGGATTCTAGCATGGAATCCTATTGCTAATAGGAATATTTATCAGAAAACACCCCAACTGTTAGACTACAGAAAAAGTCATATATTTTGGTAAAGGCAGTGATTTTAATCACTGGTGCTTGGGCCCAGAAAATTAGATGTAGTTTCTACATATAGCTATCTGAGCCTCTGGATAGCTGAAGCCTAACAGAGTCCCCTGTCACCATCAGTGTTGAAAAGTGCTCAAAGAGTGTGGATCTCTCCTCTTTCCCACACAGTTCATCCTTCAAAATGAATGTTCGGACATTGAAGTACATGGATACTTGATCATAAATGAGAATAGGCTTCCCTTTTAAAAAAAGGTATTTGTACATTTTGATTAGAATGGAAACCTTCACATTTTTGAAAATCTGCGGTCCTTGTTAGAAATACCGCTGGAGGTAGGATTAAGTCACTTATGCAAGGCAACGTGGAGTCAATACAACATTCAATCTTAAAACTGTTGAGATCTTTGTGACATACCCGGGCTTGAAAATAAGCTCCAAAATCTGCTATGCCTTTAACTGTGAATTGGTTTGATCCACCCTTTTATATATTGGGTCCTATTTGCAAACTTCACTTTGTAGTATGTGTTTTAGTGCTACAATAGAACTACCAATATACCACAAAATACTTTTCACAAAATACATTCAAATGCATGTCTCCGAATGTCATATATTTTTCTGTGCAGAGATCCCCACCCCAACAGCAGAGACTCTGCACACGTAGGTATAAGTTTTGGCAGTATTTGTTGGAGAGATGTGGAAGTGGCTGAAAATGGGGAAGTATTTACACCAAAGGGGAGGGGATTAGGGAGAAGTAAGGAGAGTTTACGGAGGGGTATAGCTAGGGACATGCACCTACTCACAAAAGAGTAAGCTCACTCATATTCACAAACTGCACTTCTGAAGTTACTATTGCCAAAAAAGTCCCGAACAGTAGTAAATGTACTCCAGCTCAGAGTTAGAATAAGTCCAGCATCACACATGTCCAACCACTGGCACCCCCTCCACCCCGGAACATAATGGAGGTAGGGAAATAATGTTAAAACAAATTTAACTAAATATTTAAGAATATAATTTAATGTTTTAAAAAGTATCTCAAAATAAAACTTTTTAAACATATTGTAATGACCTTTTTGAAATTTTAAACTGAGTATACTTTTTAATTAAAATATAATTAAATTAGTTTTATCTAACTCTATAAATCACTTTTATTAAGTATTAATACATCATAAAAATGTAACTGAATGTATTCAAATTAATTACATCTAAGGGGCCAATTAAGATGTCGGCGGAAAGCCTCCTTCCGATAGTCGGATTCCCTTAGACTGTGTCAGAACCTTTCCGCCCGACTGGCACTCGGAGAATACATTTCGATTGGCCCCACATCGTACAGCTCTACTGACAGCATTTCCAACCGAGCGATTGCGATGTCGGATTTCAACAGCCTTTCCGAGTCGGCCTGTCCGACACAAAAAGGTTGTCAGAAACTGACTTTTGGGGCCTCGGCGGGCTTCCCTTCATCCTGTGGCCTCTGGTTGTGGGCCGGGGGTACCCAAGGGACCACTATCTGTAAGACCCTGCACTGTTCGGCAGTCACAATGGGGTGCCTGCGACAGGGTGCAGGGTTTTCTGCACACACCCCGTTTCCCAATAGGAGCCAGTGTTGTCGGGTGGAACATGGGCAGCCATAGGAATCAGTGGGAATATGACTGTATAGTGTTCGGTCGCATCATAATTTGTCGGGCGGAACCGCAAACTGCAAGTCGGTTGGATCCGATTCCGAGTCGGGTAGAAAGTTTCCACCCAACATCATAATCTGCCCCTAAATGTAAAATAAGGTATTAATGCTGTGCATTCTTTACTTTTGATCTACAGTCAAAATAAATATATAAAATTACTTCCATTCAAAGTTAACATAAAGATATTTTACTGATGTTTTTAACTTTAATAATCTTTTTTACTTTTGCCTATAGTTTAGCATAGGAAGGATTTGCAGAGATCTCCCTATGGTAAAGTATGATTAAACATATTTTTATTTGAAATAATAATGTTAATTAATTTCAAATATCGAGCATAAAAAGCTACCGTATTAATAACTTAATTAGAATAAAAAATGTAATTAAGTTAAATATATTTTTAAAAAATTATTACTTTCCTGAAGTTTAAATTAAAAAGAATCCCACCTGAAGTAAAATATATTATCACGTATTGATAATTAATAAAAGTGATCCATAGAACAAATTAAACTAATTGAATAAAGTTTTATAGAAATATTACACAGATTTTTAAATTTAAAAAAAGGTTGTTACAATATGTTAAAATAAAACAGAGCCTATGTTTTATTTTTAGATGATATTTTAAACATTAAAATGTATTTAGATATATATATTTTTACCAATTTAAAATTATTTAATTTCAGTTAACATTATTTCCTATGGGAGTTTATTTCAAGCCACTTCCTCCATTTTTTTCTATGAGAGGGTGTTACAGTATTAGTGGATGGCTATGTGTGATGCTCGACTTACTACTCCTTCTTTTTGGCAGTAGGAAGTTTGCACCCAAACGTTTAGTTCCTTCCTGTTTTCCAGGAGGTGGGGACATGTAAGTCTAGATTTTTTACGAAATTTACGATTGGATTTTGTGAATAGCCCGAAGTAGTAAAGTTACTACAAAATGTAAGTGTAGGCTTACACATGTAAATTGCTCGCAACGGTATGTTACCACTGCGAGTAGTCCCCTTAGTTTTGAAGAGAATATTGAATCTGGATAACAGTGCAGAAGTGCACAAATATTAGCTCTTTTGGATCTAGTTTTCCCTTAGGGCTTAATTACGAGTCTGGCGGTCCACGGTCCGCCAGACTTGCGGTGGCGCGGTGGTCTCTTGGCCGTCCTATTACAAAATGGGTAGTCGGACCGCCATCGCCCTGCTGCGCTGCCAAGGAATCGCCGTTCTGTGGTGGGGCTGTGGCGGTCAGGAGGCAGTAATATGCTTGGCAGAACCGCCGTGGTCCCACCAAGCATAGTATATATTTGCTCACGGCTATGGTTTTCATGGCAGTTCCACCGTCATGAAAACCTTGGTAGTGGGTAAAAAAAGGGGGCCCTCTGCACCATGTGGATGCACACAGGGGGGCTCACCATGTGCCCCGTGTGCATGCACACCAGTTGCATTTATTTGAAATGCACCGCGTATGTAAGCATGAATTCATCTACTTATGTTCGCATCTAGATCGCTGCATTTATTTTGAAGTTATACATGCACATAATTATGTAGCTGAAGTGCACATCGTAAAACCTCACCATTGCGAATTTAACTAGGCCTGTATTTAAATGAATTTTTTTGCATGTACTCTCCTCTACATATGGGGTGTCAAGACTTCAGTAGCTAGAGAAAGGAGTGACGTGTATTAGAGATAGTGAGGCGTGAGAAGAAAACCTTGGCAGGGACGTGAAAAGCAAATAATCTGAAGAAGCTTCCTATTCATTGCGTATCCCAAGGTCATGTGAATGTCCAGGTTTTGCGGGATGAGAAAATCTTAAGATTTTGCCACAGAGCAACGTTAAGTGCAACACCACTGGTTTCCAGAGGGGAGGTGTGAGGATCGAATGACGAGTATGTATCTGTGTGCTTTAATTAATGTATAAACTGTTAGACTTCACGGCAGACCCCTTTGAACTCTGATAGGTACAAACCTCCCTGCTTACTCTTTTCTCGCGAGTGTGAAGCTATATGCTAAACAGTTGTTCCCTTTGAAAAGATTTCTACTGAAATCTTCACCATGCTGACACCTTCCTGCTTGTTTTAATGTTAACTTCTTCCTTCTTAAATTTCTCTGAGATTTTCAATTCTGAACCATCCTCATTCTTAACTTAGAGTCCTGGTTAAATGGTTTTAAGATATGTACATGCAGAGAAGGAGAGTTTGAGTTTCTTTAAGGAACATAAACATCTGTTTTTCGCCATTTGTGCATATGTGGCTATGTTGTCGCATATCTGATAATACCAAACTGAATTTACATCTTTGACTAATGCTTCCAATTTAACTTTCTTTATCTAAATGATGCTTAATTTGCTTGATTTCAATTGATTATTAATGTAATATTGATTATTAATGTATAATAAACTCACTTAACTTTAGTTACAGATTCCTGGTCCTTATTGTGTGGTCAAATGGGCTACATGAATGTTAAATTGCTTTATTGACTGCTAAATCCTTTGCCTCTCAGTCAACCACAAAGTTCTATTGGATAGAAATGGTAACCGCGTTCTAACATGCCATCAAACTGTTTCATTCAGCTCCTGCATGTTCCATGACTTACCACAAGTCTCCTTTTTCTTCTCAACATCTTTAAGATGGGTTAGGGCTGTAGTGACCAGTAAGAGCGTATCTCTTTAGTCCTTCGATGATGTGCTAAAGCCAGTGAGCACATCCCACTATATAATATATTTATGTATTTACAGCATTCTGAAATAGTCTTATTCTATCCTTGCAGCAGCCATCTCTGAAAGGTGGCCGTCCCCATTAACCAAATCTTGAGAACTAACTCCAACTTTCGAGGACATGTTACTCACCACAGTGTGTTCTTCCACTATAAAGCAAAAGGTGTCAAACCACAGTGACCACGACCTCCATGACAACATTTTAAAGCGTGACCTGCACCAGGGTAATTTCCAGTTGCATGGATCATGATGCGGAGTATGACACATGCAAGAAAGTGCTCTTTAAAAACTAGAGACCGTTAGACAGTTGTTTCTGTCTCCCACTAATTTTTTTTCTTTCCTGTAGAAATCCGGTGTGAGGCCTGTGTCACTTCCTGTGAGAGGGAGGGATTTGTGTTACTCCTTAAAGCAACATGAAGTATGACCTCCTTTGCCTAAACATATATTTCTGGTTGCAGCAAAGATTCAATAGGCAAGGACAAAATGGGCGCCAGGAAGACCAGCGATGCCAACTCTTTTATTCTCATACATCCATTCTCAATGCTGTACTGCTCGATTTTCCCGGCCCTATTGTGTTGATGGGTGATTAGGGTGACTTCAGTCTCTCTACCATTCAAGCCTAAGGGTTAGAGTAGTGAATGAAGTCTATTTACTAGGCACTTCGACATGATCCTGTGTTCTTCCCCATAGATTAGGGCTTGCACACATATCCTAGGGGATAGATTCGTTAGTATTAGGGATAACCTGCCCTGTAGTGAGGGTATTTCATGGAGCCGTGCTGAATCCAGGCCTGGTAGGCCTCAAACGGGGGAGACTCCATCTTTCTTTCTGCTCCGGCAGCTTGAGATGCTTCTAGGTTAAAGGGGATGTTTTAGTTATGAGGTGTTATTCGCTTGGAGAGAACCGGTTCAGACCGGCCCTTATCGAAGGATTGTATTTTTCTTCATGCCGAAGACGCTACATCAGGCCGGCCGGCTGGGAAAGTGTCCTTGGCACGGGGAGGTACAAGAATTTGGTGGGCGGCAGGTTACGGGCCGGAATTTTCCATGAGGAAATGCACCTCTATATTAGTAAAAGTCTGAGGCAGTTACGGGGCACTTACTTCAGTCCGTAGGCGGCATCTAGCCGTTAGCAGTAAAGCTACTACTTATTCCAGGGAAGACAGATGACAAACTTGAAGGCGGAGAAAAACCGAGAGACAGATACTCTTCTAGCAGAATTGCCAGAGAGGAGAGAGTAGCCGATGAGGAAGAGGTCCCAGTGACTCGGAGAAGGGAGCTACGGAGGTGTGATCTCCAGGCGAGCCGAGGCACAGACGAGAAGGGAACCTAGATGACCATTGAGTGCAGGCTACACACGACTAAGGTGATGTCGACCCCTTTCTTATTAGAGTGTACAACCTAATCTTTCACTTTTCTTTGCAGGTTATGTGTTACACAGTAATGTTATGTGTTTGCTTATATAATAAATAATAAAGTATCCAGTTTGTAGTGAATCAACATGTGCTGCGTGTTCTTGTATAAGAGGGTAGCCTATTCTTCTAGTCAGCTGTGACTTGACATGAACAGATGTTAACCCTGATCAGGTAAGTGGTAACTGAATAAGGGAGAGAGGAACCCCTCGAACCAGAGAACAGGTTGTGCTCAAACTGGCAGTTCTTGTGTGATCTGGTAAATAGTAGAACTGATTCCCCTGCTGTATGTTATGGTAATCATAGGATGAACTTGTGCTAAGGCTGCCGTCTGGGTAGGAAGTCCTGGGTCCGTCTGGGACCGCGAGGCTGAGGCTGCCGTCTGGGTAGGAAGTCCTGGGTCCGTCTGGGACCGCGAGGCTGAGGCTGCCGTCTGGGTAGGAAGTCCTGGGTCCGTCTGGGACCGCGAGGCTGAGGCTGCCGTCTGGGTAGGAAGTCCTGGGTCCGTCTGGGACCGCGAGGCTGAGGCTGCCGTCTGGGTAGGAAGTCCTGGGTCCGTCTGGGACCGCGAGGCTGAGGCTGCCGTCTGGGTAGGAAGTCCTGGGTCCGTCTGGGACCGCGAGACTGAGGCTGCCGTCTGGGTAGGAAGTCCTGGGTCCGTTTGGGACCGCGAGGCTGAGGCTGCCGTCTGGGTAGGAAGTCCTGGGTCCGTCTGGGACCGCGAGGCTGAGGCTGCCGTCTGGGTAGGAAGTCCTGGGTCCGTCTGGGATCGCGAGGCCGCCACTTGTATTATAAGAGGTCTAGATATATATATATATATATATATATATATATATATATATATATATATATATTAGGAATTCCCTGTCCTTAGGTGGTATATACTTGTTGTGAATAGGCCCTAGGGAGAGGGTAACGTTCTGGCTGGGTTAGAGAGGCTCTGATGAGCGGGTTCTATCTGATCCGAAAACCCAAGCAGAACAAATGCGTTAGAAAAGAAAGCGAGGAACAAAAAAACAAACAGTTGAAACTTATTTTCTACTTTTTATCATGAGCTTTACATAGATATATCAGAACTATAACTTAGAAATTACGAAAAAATCTACCAATACAATCATTTTATACTAAACGCCTAATTATATGGTCAGGCACATTATTCACATTGTCGTCCTGTCCTTCACATGCACCACCTGTGCAACCACTGAGCTTTAGTAGGAGTTTTCTGGCCCTTGCAAGACTTGAGACCTTTTAAAGTGTCTCCATATGACAAGTATGAGCCGAATAAGAAATGCAGCACAAGCCACGGCCAGCAGCACAGCTGAAAAGGGAAACAAATAAGATAAATGTCAATTGATGAAATAATATAGTCCATGAATCAATCAATCAATCAACATTCAAGAAAAAACACAAATGCTTTTCTTCACGTTCTTGGCCAGCAACTGAGAGAACAAACCAGTCTCGCCAAAGAACTGAGGACAGCGTTGTGCCAATGCCTCACCATATATATGCCATACTGTACATCTTGAGACAAAATATTAACAGAATTGAAACTATGACTTTTAATATCAGGATTGAATGATTGCTGCTGTAGGTATTTTAGGCTATTTCTAGTCCATACGGTAAATGAAAATGTTTAAAACAATGAAAGTGCATGCAAAAAAGAAAACAAGAATCTTGGCAGCACTTTCTAACTGCCAGGTCATTGTATAAATAACATAATAATTTCAAAAATACTACACGGGGAAAGAGGCGGGAAGCGGGTTGAGATAAATCTAGGAAAATGAAATGAAAGCACACCTGGGGGGAGTGGAAGAGGGAGACTTCAGGCAGGTAACGAGCAAATGAACACATGAACTCCAATGGAGCGTTTAATAAAAATAAAAAAAAAGTCGCCTCCATCATGCTTTGGCCGGATACACCTCTTTCACTCAGAACCTCCAGAACAAAACTGCTAATCAGCAAGAGAGACATAAGAATAGGGAGTAAAACTATCAAATCTTGGGGAGTCTACTGAGAGAGTTAACTGAGTCTCCCAATCATGATCAAGGGGCTGCACGAAGCCCTTTCCAAGTATAGAATATGTGTTGGAAACACAGGTCAGCCTACATTCGGTTAACTCTATCTGTAGCCAAGACCTAAAAATAAAGCATGTGTATCTACTTTTTGTTTCCATAACAAATGAACGTTTATTGCCAGCAGTTTCTCCTGGGGCTTAATCCTATCAGTCACTAAAACAATCTGTGAAATAACAGTATAACTGGAAGGAGCCTGTTCTAAAACTATGCTTTTAGAAATGCACATTCAATTCGGAAATAGGAAGATTTTAAAAATACATGCAGGGCAAACAAAGACAAACTTAAAAAACATCATCAACACAATAAGAATAAGGAAATTACATAGCCTTCCCTAGAGGACGCATAACTCCTATCGATCAAGCTCAGACTAAAACTAAGGGGCATATCATCAAGGCGGTGCTATGACATTATCGCCGCTTTTGCATACGTTTCCGGGCGAAAATCGGCGATAATTTCATTGCCTTATCAGCAAAGACACGCGTGTTTTGCTGACTTAGCTCCCGACACAACAACGCCCAGCTTTGCATCTCTAATGAGATGCAAAGTAGGCGTTCCTTCCCAAAATAACTGGAGAAATGTCACTAACCGACATTTCACCAATTATCAATAGGCACGCAAACAAGCATAGCGATAAGAAAAGTAGCGCTAACCGCGGTTATCGCTACTTTCCTTTCGCCTGCTTTTAGTTTGACTTAGCCACGATATCCAATGGAAGGTGGATATCATGGCTGAGTCTGCCCTGCCCTATCAGCAAGCTATCGCCAAACGCTGTGCGATTATCACTGGATTTCCAGCGATAATTGCACATTTGGCAGCTTGCGCCTGGAATTTTATTGCTTTTGAGATAAGCGTTGCTGATAGCACGCTATCTCAGCGATAAAATATAGCGTTAGCCGGCGATAAATATCCTCGCGCTGAGCGCGCTGAGCGATAATTATCGCCGGCCCTTGATGATATGCCCTTAAGATCTTTCAAGGTATCCAAAGAGGCTAAGTTAGCTACAAATAGTTGGTCCTAATCACATAATGATCAGCCTATAAGAAACACTAACCTTAACCTAACTACATTTAATAATGCTTCTCCTTTTCAGACGGGAACACAAATAAAGTCCAAGGAAAACACAAGAAACGTTCACTTCCAGCCCCAGAGACAAGAGTACGTATAAGGTGGCAGGCAGCGATATTGGCAATGGTAACAACATCAAGACTCCAATCATGAACTCTCCTAGTACGATACAAAACACTGTCAACAAAGGGGCTCATTTATGAGCCTTTGCGACACTGTTACGCTGCCAGTGCGTCACTTTTTGTGTCCTACCAACCACGTAAAAAATGCGCCCTTTTGTGCCCTATTTACAAAGTGACACATCTAGGCAGATGCATCACTTTGTAAACCCCTGCGGCACTATAGTTGCGCCAGGTATAATGTATGCAGGGTAGGCATTCCCCTGCATAAAAGCCTTGTAGAAGTGGCGCATTGAAATCCATAAGATTTCTGTGCACCACTTCTAGGACGTCATTGCGTCAAAACCTTTCGACTGCCTCATGGCAGGCGTAAGGGTGACGCAGTGCATTAAGGATAGGCCTCGCCCACTCATTGCTGGAGTTGGTTCATGCTTGCAACACAACTCCAGCAATGCATGACTTTTTTTCCCCAACTGAACAATTAGCACAATACAGTTATTGCATACAATAGTCGGTCGTCTATAGTAAGAAACAATCTCGTTGGCGACATAGCCACTTCCCCTACCCCCCTCGAATACATAAAAGATTATAAACACCACCCATATCCCCAGTTGTTCACCATGTGGATGCAGTTGAGATCTAAAAGCGACATCGTACGTCCACCCATAACATTGCCTACATCCATCCTCATCTTGACCCAGCTATGGGAGTTCCTTGTGTTGTGTGCATTACGGACTGTTGTGTGTCGTCCCCAATGTCCAACCCGAAGTTTCTTCTCCATGGGTCCCAAATCTTATGATATTTTTTAGGACACCCCCTGCTGCGATACATGTTACGTTCGGCTGTCATATATAAGTCCATTCCCCTTGTCCATTCCTGTATGATGGGTCTATCTGCCACCCCCCTTCTCCGTGCAATATCTCTTTTAGTGACTACCATCCCCAGGGAGGTGAAAATTAACTGTGCTCTGGTGACATCTACGTCGCTTGGTATCCCCAGTATCACAAAACGTGGCTCTGCAGGTAGCGTCACCCGCAGTACCTCTCCCAGTAATTTGAGTACCTGCGTCCAATACAGTTACAGCTCGGGGAATGCTGTTCTGCTCGATTTTCCCGGCCTTCTTGTGAGGAAAAGATGATTAAATGTGACTTCAGTCTCTTACCGTTCAAGTCTAAGGGTTAGAGTAGTGAATGGAGCCTATTTACTAGGCACTTCGACATGATTCTGTGCTCTTCCCCATAGATCAGGGCTCGCACACATAGCCTAGGGGATAGATTCATTAGTATTAGGGATAACCTGTCCTGTAGTGAGGGTATTTCATGGAGCTGTGCTGAATTCAGGCCTGGTAGGCCTCAAACGGGAGAGACTCCATCTTTCTTTCTGCTCCAGCAGCTTGGGATGCTTCTAGGTCAAATGTAATGTTTTAGTTATGAGGTGTTATTCGCTTGGAGAGAACCGGTTCAGGCCGGCCCTTATCGAAGGATTGTATTTTTCTTCATGCCGAAGACACTACATCAGGCCGGCCGGCTGGGAACGTGTCCTTGGTACGGGGAGGTACAAGAATTTGGTGGGCGGCAGGTTACGGGCCGGAATTTTCCATGAGGAAACGCACCTCTATATTAGTGAAAGTCTGAGGCAGTTACATGTTCAGTCCGTAGGCGGCATCTAGCCGTTAGCAGTAAAGCTACTACTTATTCCAGGGAAGACAGACGCCATCTTGAAGGCGGAGAAGAACCGAGAGACAGATGCTTTCCTAGCAGAATAGCCAGAGAGGAGAGAGTAGCCGATAAGGAAGAGGTCCCAGTGACTCGGAGAAGGGTGATTCCAGGCGAGCCGAGACACAGACGAGAAGGGAACCTAGATGACTACTGAGTGCAGGCTACATACTACTAAGGTGATGTCGACCCTTTCTTATTAGAGTGTACAACTTAATCTTTCACTTTTCTTTGCAGGTTATGTGTTATATCGTAATGTTATGTGATTGTGTATGTAATGAGTAATAAAGTATCCAGTTTGTAGTGAACCAACATGTGCTGCGTGTTCTTGTATAAGAGGGTAGCCTATTCTTCTAGTCAGCTGCGGCTACATGAACAGATGTTAACCCTGATCAGGTAAGTGGTAACTGAATAAGGGAAAGAGGAGCCCCTCGAACCTGAGAACAGGCTATGCTCGAACTGTCAATCCTTGTGTGATCTGATGAATAGTGAGACTGATTCCCTTTTTTGTATGTTATGGTAATCATAGGATGAACTGTCGTATGAGACTGCCGTCTAGGTAGAGAGGTCTGGATTCGTAGGGGATCGCGAGGCCGCCGATTGTGCTGAGACTGCCGTCTGGGTAGAGAGGTCTGGGTTCGTATGGGACCGCGAGGCCGCCACTTGTGATACTGTCGTATGGGCAGAGAGGTCTGGATCCGGATGGGATCGCGAGGCCGCCACTTGTGATACTGTCGTATGGGCAGAGAGGTCTGGATCCGGATGGGATCGCGAAGCCGCCACTTGTGATACTGTCGTATGGGCAGAGAGGTCTGGATCCGTATGGGATCGCGAGGCCGCCGATTGTGCTGAGACTGCCGTCTGGGTAGAGAGGTCTGGGTTCGTATGGGACCGCGAGGCCGCCACTTGTGATACTGTCGTATGGGCAGAGAGGTCTGGATCCGTATGGGATCGCGAGGCCACCGATTGTGCTGAGACTGCCGTCTGGGTAGAGAGGTCTGGGTTCGTATGGGACCGCGAGGCCGCCACTTGTGATACTGTCGTATGGGCAGAGAGGTCTGGATCCGTATGGGATCGCGAGGCCGCCGATTGTGCTGAGACTGCCGTCTGGGTAGAGAGGTCTGGGTTCATATGGGACCACGAGGCCGCCACTTGTGATACTGTCGTATGGGCAGAGAGGTCTGGATCCGTATGGGATCGCGAGGCCGCCGATTGTAAGAGGTCTTGGTATGTATAGTAGAAATCCCCTGTCCTTAGGTGATAGATATATGTGGTTGCAGGTTATGTGTAAATAGGTTCTAGGGAGGGGGTAACGTTCTGGCTGGGTTAGTGAGGCTCTGATGAGCGGGTTCTATCTGATCCGAAAACCCAAGCAGAACATTTGGCGTCACGAACCGTTTACGAAACCTGTGTGCGTTGTGGTTGTATCGTGTTTGCTTTCGGCGCATGCGTGGTTTCGTTTGTATATTATTTTTCTATAATTGTGTGTGTAGTTTTTTTTTTTTTCTTTTCTTTCTTCTTTCTCTTTTTCTCTTTTTCTTTCTTTTCCGAGATGTTTTCTAGAAAGTCGAAATCTACTTTTAAGTTGCCCGTTGATATTCCCGGCTGGGATTCAACGCCTTATGAAGCCTTAGCCCGTGAGTGGGCTGATTCTACTGGTTTGCGTGAGAATTGGAATTCTTTTTTGGAGCTGGCGGAGCCGGCTAATGTGATTACTTGTTTACAGAAGGCGCCGGTATCTAAGGGTGATGAGCTTCCCGTTTTGGGACGCAGAGGTTGGATTGTTCTGTCTGCGTACAGAATTCTGCATGAGAGGTTGTTGAAGTTACAGAACTTGCATAAGGATTTGGAAGCGAACTTTGTTGAGATTCAGAATGCTCATACTTTGTTGCGGTGTCAAAATAAGTTGCTTGCTGACAAACTTGAGACGTACCAAACTATTGCCGAAAGGGCGGCTGTGCGAATTGCTCGTTATAAATACAAGAATCGGCGTGGTCGGGTTTCGACGCGAAAGGTGCGTCTGGTCGTGGCGAAAGCCGGACTGGATTGGAATCCTGATGAATGGGATGGTAATATCTGGAACTCGAGTGATTCTCCTTCCTCGGGTGAGGAGTCTGCCAAGCGCGAGTCCTCTCGCTCCGGCCGTGATTGTAAGTCTGCTTCTTGCACCTCTGATGGTGCACCCCGTGATTGCGCTCGTTCTTCGAGCGGGGTCGATGCTTCTTCCACTGATTGTTCCTCTACGTGTACTGGTCGAGCTCCTTGTGATGCTCGTCCCGCGGTCTCGGTGCATCCAGTTTTTCGGCGGAAGGTGCAGCAGGCTCCCGGTGCTCCGAATGGTATTGCTTTAGACTCTTTGGAGGATTTTACTCAACAAGAAATTAGTGATATTTTGCAGCGATTTCGGCAGCGAGCTGGTGAGACCTTACTCACATGGATGGTGCGCCTTTATGAACTGGGCGCTGCTGGCATTATGTTGGATGCTGGCGATTGTTTGAAGTTTTGTTCCTTGAGTTCGGATTCTACTGTACAGGATCATTTTCGTAACTTTAATGCTGGTGGTCAAATTTCTTTGCTTCAATTGGCGACTGAGGGTTGTAATCAAAAATATCCTACTGAGTCTGACTGGCCTATGAATGACAAACCGTGGTATACTTTGCGCGATGCTGCACAACGTCTCAAAGAGGAGGTGATGAAAACGGCAATTTTTCTGAATACTGCTGACAGGTTGCTTGATGGTTTCTTGACATCTTCTGTGCGGAATCGTATTATTCGTTCTTCCCCTGTTGCTTATAAGCAGGTCATGATGACTTTATTGATTAATCAGACTGGTAACATGTTATCTGTGGTGCTGGAATCGGTACGCCAACTCGGTGAGTTGGGTGAGTGGTTTAAACCTGAACGGCAGTCCCGGCCTGACACTCGTACTCCTGGTGACAATAAACTTACTAGACGTGATATGTTTTTTGGTCTTATGGCCGATGGTGTGCGGAAGGAGGACATTGATGGTGAGACTACTTCTCGTTTGTGGGAAATGTTTCGCAAACGTGGCTTGGATCGAAAGGAGGGTGCCCGGCGTGTTCGGACAACTGACTGTGATCGTGGTTTTTCTGACGGTAGCGGTGATGACGACCGCCGTGGGCGCTCTGATCGTCGTGATGATCGACGTTATGTACGTGATTTGTCCCCCCGTCGTGAGAGAGACAGGGAGAGAGAGGGGGAAAGAGAGAGGGGGAGAGATGATTATGTTAACAGCAGACGTAGAGATGATAGGGATCAATCCCCTGAGTTGAGAAGGAGAGAAGATCGACACATATTGGCCGATCGAAACCCGCAGTACAATGCAGAGAACAGTAATCCATTTCGTAATGGAGATGGATATGAACAGGAGGTATCGATACCTGGGAAACGTGAGAGTCTTTATCCTGATTTATCCTGGTACACAGAACGCAGTAAAAAGGACTAGGAAATAGGTCAAGCTCCAGTACACAGATGGGCTCACAGAGATAATAGACCCTATGTAGATATTGATATTTATTGGAGACATCTTAATATCCAAAGGGCCCGAGCATTGGTAGATACAGGAGCGGAGGCCACTCTTATCCATGGAAAATCAAAGAAGTTTAAAGGTCAGCCTTTTACAATTACCGGATTAGGTGGAAAGGAAACTCCCGCAGTTCAAACTTTACTTGAAATGAGAATAGGTAGAATTCCTAGAAAAGAATACTCCATATTAGTGGTGCCACTCTTAGAATTCATAATTGGAATTGATATTTTGAAAGGAATGACTTTGCATTTAGATGATGGATGTTACCAATTTGGAACTAAACATTATATATCGTCCAGGCCTGTACGGGTTGGTCGTTTAAGAATGCCCCCCATAAAAGTTCCCCAGGCGACAAAAGTGGTTCGTCAGAAGCAGTATCGTATTCCAGGTGGTCATGAAGAGATTAGTACCACTATTCAGGAGTTGGTGGATGCAGGAGTTATAACCCCAGTTACTTCTGCTTGGAATAATCCTGTTTGGCCTGTACGTAAGAGTGATAATTCTTGGCGCATGACTGTTGATTATCGAGAATTGAATAGACACACACCCTCTTTGACTGTTGCAGTACCGGATGTTATTACCCTAATTGAAAGAATCCAAAAACATCCAGGTACATGGTATGCGTCCATTGATATTGCTAATGCTTTCTTTTCGATTCCGATTGCCCCTGAGTGTCAGGAACAATTCAGTTTTACGTGGAACGGGCGTCAGATGACGGTTAGAAGTCTTCCCCAGGGCTATGTGCATAGTCCTACGATATGTCACCGGCTGGTGGCAGAGCATTTGGCTGAGGTACCGGTTCATCCGCAAATTCAGATACGTCACTATATTGATGATATTTTGATCCAAGGCGAAACACAAGAGGAAGTTCAGACTCAATTGGATAGAGTCATTGAGTGCTTGCGTGAGAAAGGTTGGGAAATCAACCCGGATAAATTACAAGGTCCGTCCCAGGCTGTGAAATTTTTGGGTATTAATTGGCATGAAGGGCACCGAGAAGTGATCCCTCAGGTTAAATAGCAGAAAATTCTTGATTTTGCAGTTCCGAGAAATAGGAAAGAAGCCCAAAGCTTCATTGGTTTGTTTGGTTTTTGGCGCCAGCATATTCCTCATTTGAGTCAAATATTGGCCCCTTTGTACCAGGTCACTCGTAAAAAGAATGCATTTGAATGGGGTAAACCACAGCAAGATGCGTTTAGTCTGGCAAAAGAAGCAATTCAGCATGCTCTGGATTTATGGCCTGTATGTGATGGTGAGGTGGATTTGAATGTGTCTGTACAAGGCCTTTATGCGAATTGGAGTTTGTGGCAGAAACAAGGCAAGAGTAGAGTACCGTTAGGTTTTTGGACTAAAAAGTTACCTGATGCTGGTGAGCGTTATACACCTTTTGAGAAACAGTTACTTGCATGTTATTGGGCTCTGGTGGATACCGAGCAATTGACTTTGGGACATGATATAGTTTTGCGACCTGAAATTCCTATCATGCAGTGGGTTATGAGTTCGCCGAAAACTCACCGAATTGGACACGCTCAAGAGGCGAGTGTGATTAAATGGAAATGGTATATACAAGACAGGGCACGTGTGGGACAAAAAGGAGTTGCATCTTTGCATGAGCAGGTGGCACGGGCGCCATCAACTGAGACTGAGAGTGAATGTTCCGTACCTTTAGTACAGGAGTCTCCTGTTAAGTGGGGTAGACCTTTTGATGATTTGTCCGCAGAGGACAGAAACCATGTCTGGTTTACGGATGGTTCAGCAAGGTTCATAGGGACGAAACGGCATTGGAAGGCAGTGTCCTATAATCCGATCACACAAAAATTGCTGAGTACAACTGGTGAGGGTAAGAGCAGTCAATTTGCTGAACTCTATGCTGTTTATCAAGTTCTGAAACAAGAGTTACCTGGCACATGTCATATTTTTACCGATTCTTGGTCTACTGCCAATGGACTGGCAGTTTGGTTACCGACTTGGCATTCCCATAGTTGGAAAATCCATTCAAAAGAACTGTGGGGAAAAGAATTATGGCAGGAGATTTGGGAAATGCTCCCACAGAGTACTGTTACAATCTTCCATGTGGATGCTCATACCCCGATAGACTCTCTTGACAAATTCTTTCATAATATTGCAGATGAGAAATCTAAAATTGCTGAGGCAGTGGTGGACACGCAAGATTCTGATATTGCGGGATTGGCGAAATGGGCCCACCAGAAAGCAGGACACTTTGGAGAGAAAGCCACTAGCAGGTGGGCTGCTGATCGAGGAATTTATATTCCCCTAGATTTAATCAAAAATGTTATTCTACATTGTCCCATTTGTCAGCATATCAGGCAGCGCAAAGTGCCCCAAATTGTTAAAGGTCATTTACATCGCGGGAAATTGCCCGCTCAAATTTGGCAGATTGATTACATTGGTCCACTTCCTATGAGTAGGAATTGTCAATATGTTTGCACTATTGTTGGTGGCCCTTCCCTGTAAGCAAGGTGGCCCTTCCCTGTAAGCAAGCTACCCAATTGAATACTATCAAAACAGTGGAATTGATTATGATGTATTATGGTGTGCCATTCCAAATTCAATCTGATAATGCATCCCATTTTCGTGGAAGATTGGTACAGGAATTCTGTGTGGAAAACAATATTGAATGGGTGTTTCATATACCATATTATCCACAGGCCTCGGGTCTTGTGGAGAGGTTGAATGGCTTGCTAAAAGATCAATTGCGTAAATTAACAGATGACAAGTATAAGAATTGGCGAGACTTTTTGCCTCAAGCGCTATTGATTTTGAATTACCGTCCTTTTCTAAATGCTGAATCCCCACTTATGCGTTTGTTTCCTCCGAATGTTGATGCTAAGCCTAATGAAATCAGAGAGACCGTGATGTACTGGGAGATTACTCCCGGAGCTTTGGCTCCATGTAGAGCGACCCCAGGGTCGGCAGGTTTAGACCTGCATGCCATGGATGACACCGTTATAAAAAGTAAGGATCGGGTCATCATTGAAACTGGTGTTGGTGTTCATATACCAACTGGAAATTTCGGATTAATCGCCCCTAGATCGGGGCTGGCTGTAAAAGGCATTCAGGTGCTTGGAGGAATCATTGATAGTGATTATCAGGGAGAGATTAAGGTGCTCCTGCTGAATAGCAGTGAGGTTGACTTACTGATACATCAAACTGACCGAGTGGCTCAATTGCTAATAATGCCTGTTTTCAGTGGTGAGATGACAAAAGGCACTGCCCCAACGTTGCTAACTGTACGAGGCCAGAAAGGTTTTGGCTCCACAGATAATCCTGGGGCCAGAGTTTGGGTGCAGTCGCCTAAGAATCCCCCTGAACAAGCAGAAGTCATTGCAACCGGTCAAGACAACACCATTTTAGTTATGAGACCAGGGAAAGATAGCTGGGAAGCAGTCCCGGCTGACAAATGTTACTTACGAGAATGAATAATGCCTGTATTTGATTCTCTTTCAGATCATTCTTTGGACTGTTGCTGCAGGATGTGTCGGCGTTGGACTCCTTTTGGGCTGGTACGACGAGAGAGGAGGGATCCCATCAACCCGGGCTGAGTTGAGAACCCGAGTGTCGCGTTCCTTCACTGCGTGGGATTCGTCGCCGAACTTTTGGATTACATTGGCCAAGCAAGTGACTAAAGCCCCTCATTTCTGCTTGACACCGATGAGATCGGTGACGGACATTCTGGCAACTTGTTTAGTTGCTGTCCCTGCTTCATTGGAGACTTTGACTCATATTTTTAATATATCAAATGCTCGCCCCAATGTTCTTCTGGGCGATTTCGCTGCCCATGAGTATTGCCCCTTGTGTACTGTACTGTCAGACCCGATACCGCCCATCCAGTCCCAAATAGTTACCTATAATATCACACAGGGTGATTTATGTTTTTTCCTTACTTGTGATCCTAGGGTGATTTCTGAATGTATGCGTTTAAGATTGAAAGGTGCCACTTCATTCACCGCTCATGAACGAACTTTGTGCCTTCAAAGGACACCGAAAACATGTACTTCTGTTCAGAATAACATGACTTGCAAGAGTATGGTAGTTACCCCCAGTCACTATCGCACGATGTTACTGCCTGCACATCCGAATGCCAACTCTCGTGTGATTCGAGATACAGTGAGGTTACAGGAGGATTGTGACTCATCTTTGCATTTATATTCCAAGTCTGAATACCTTAGCCTGGCTATTTCAATTGTTGGTGTTCCTGCTTTGGCAGTTTATAATGCCAAATCTATTGGGAAAATGGCCTGCTGGATGGTAAAATCCATCAATCATACTTCTACAGTCCTGTCTGACATGCTATTAGACGCCCAGGGTGAACGTAGGGCTATCTTGCAAAATCGAGCGGCCATTGATTATCTTTTGCTTAAACATGGACACGATTGTTCTGATTTTGAGGGTCTTTGTTGTTTTAACTTGTCGGATCATACAAAATCCATTCAAGCTCACATTGATAAATTACATGACTTGACAGAAGAAGTTAGAAAACACATTGACCAGGGCTGGTTTGACTGGCTCTTTAATTGGTTACCTGATTTACATATGTTACGTCAAATATTAGGAGGTATTCTGATTACTATCGGCATTTTGATTTCTATCTGTTGCTTTATTCAGTGTATTCCTTCACTACTTCAATTCTGCACACCTGGTACTAGACATAGATCAGTTAGTCTTGTTTCATATTATTCTTCCACAGATATTAGTTCCGTTTAATGAATGTATAATAGACTGAAGTCAAGGGTGAAATGTTCTGCTCGATTTTCCCGGCCTTCTTGTGAGGAAAAGATGATTAAATGTGACTTCAGTCTCTTACCATTCAAGTCTAAGGGTTAGAGTAGTGAATGGAGCCTATTTACTAGGCACTTCGACATGATTCTGTGCTCTTCCCCATAGATCAGGGCTCGCACACATAGCCTAGGGGATAGATTCATTAGTATTAGGAATAACCTGTCCTGTAGTGAGGGTATTTCATGGAGCTGTGCTGAATTCAGGCCTGGTAGGCCTCAAACGGGAGAGACTCCATCTTTCTTTCTGCTCCAGCAGCTTGGGATGCTTCTAGGTCAAATGTAATGTTTTAGTTATGAGGTGTTATTCGCTTGGAGAGAACCGGTTCAGGCCGGCCCTTATCGAAGGATTGTATTTTTCTTCATGCCGAAGACACTACATCAGGCCGGCCGGCTGGGAACGTGTCCTTGGTACGGGGAGGTACAAGAATTTGGTGGGCGGCAGGTTACGGGCCGGAATTTTCCATGAGGAAACGCACCTCTATATTAGTGAAAGTCTGAGGCAGTTACATGTTCAGTCCGTAGGCGGCATCTAGCCGTTAGCAGTAAAGCTACTACTTATTCCAGGGAAGACAGACGCCATCTTGAAGGCGGAGAAGAACCGAGAGACAGATGCTTTCCTAGCAGAATAGCCAGAGAGGAGAGAGTAGCCGATAAGGAAGAGGTCCCAGTGACTCGGAGAAGGGTGATTCCAGGCGAGCCGAGACACAGACGAGAAGGGAACCTAGATGACTACTGAGTGCAGGCTACATACTACTAAGGTGATGTCGACCCTTTCTTATTAGAGTGTACAACTTAATCTTTCACTTTTCTTTGCAGGTTATGTGTTATATCGTAATGTTATGTGATTGTGTATGTAATGAGTAATAAAGTATCCAGTTTGTAGTGAACCAACATGTGCTGCGTGTTCTTGTATAAGAGGGTAGCCTATTCTTCTAGTCAGCTGCGGCTACATGAACAGATGTTAACCCTGATCAGGTAAGTGGTAACTGAATAAGGGAAAGAGGAGCCCCTCGAACCTGAGAACAGGCTATGCTCGAACTGGCAATCCTTGTGTGATCTGATGAATAGTGAGACTGATTCCCTTTTTTGTATGTTATGGTAATCATAGGATGAACTGTCGTACGAGACTGCCGTCTAGGTAGAGAGGTCTGGATTCGTAGGGGATCGCGAGGCCGCCGATTGTGCTGAGACTGCTGTCTGGGTAGAGAGGTCTGGGTTCGTATGGGACCGCGAGGCCGCCACTTGTGATACTGTCGTATGGGCAGAGAGGTCTGGATCCGGATGGGATCGCGAGGCCGCCACTTGTGATACTGTCGTATGGGCAGAGAGGTCTGGATCCTGATGGGATCGCGAGGCCGCCACTTGTGATACTGTCATATGGGCAGAGAGGTCTGGATCCGTATGGGATCGCGAGGCCGCCGATTGTGCTGATACTGCCGTCTGGGTAGAGAGGTCTGGGTTCGTATGGGACCGCGAGGCCGCCACTTGTGATACTGTCGTATGGGCAGAGAGGTCTGGATCCGTATGGGATCGCGAGGCCGCCGATTGTGCTGAGACTGCCGTCTGGGTAGAGAGGTCTGGGTTCGTATGGGACCGCGAGGCCGCCACTTGTGATACTGTCGTATGGGCAGAGAGGTCTGGATCCGTATGGGATCGCGAGGCCGCCGATTGTGCTGAGACTGCCGTCTGGGTAGAGAGGTCTGGGTTCATATGGGACCGCGAGGCCGCCACTTGTGATACTGTCGTATGGGCAGAGAGGTCTGGATCCGTATGGGATCGCGAGGCCGCCGATTGTAAGAGGTCTTGGTATGTATAGTAGAAATCCCCTGTCCTTAGGTGATAGATATATGTGGTTGCAGGTTATGTGTAAATAGGTTCTAGGGAGGGGGTAACGTTCTGGCTGGGTTAGTGAGGCTCTGATGAGCGGGTTCTATCTGATCCGAAAACCCAAGCAGAACAAATGCCCAGGCCATGTATTAAAAATCACTATTAGCCATGGAGCAAGTCAGACAGGATAGCGAGTCAGCCCGCTCCATTCTGTGTAATCGGTCGAGGTCGTAATATGTGCGGTGTAGTATCTTAAGATGGATAAGACAAACCCCCACCTTTATAGCTACATCTCTGGGGTGCATTCACGCCGCTTCCCAGTCTCTGTCCTCTAGGGACCCCAACTCTCTCTTCCATCGTGCTCTAAGCCCCATCAGTCGGTCCGGGATATTGTTAATGATAGTTTTAAAGGTAAAGGAAACCGCCTTATGAGTTAATTCCTCTTGCAGAAGCCTACCTTCCAAAGGAGCATATTCCGGAAGTTGTTCACTTGGGATAGTCTCCTTCTGCCAGGCATGGCGCAGTTGTGCGTATTTAAGGAATTTGGAGTCATTCATCGCATATTCCTGTTTGAGCTTTGCCCACGTTTTGAGCTCACCATTTTCCGTGACATCTCCTATTGTGGAGATCCCTAGGAGATCCCATGTCCAAAATCCTCTGAGGTTTTTTAAGCTCCTTTAACCATAACCCCTCCCAGAGCGGTGTGCTCCCCGTGACCCAAGCTGCCCAAAACAGAGTTTTAGTCGCCCTTGCCCACGCCAACAGAGTCACTCGAGTAGCGGGCAACAGGCGGGAACTTCCTTTCACCCCATAAAGATAATGTAGGTGTGCATGCGGCAACATCTCCTCCCGTTCAAGGCGATATGTGGGGTGGAGTCTATTCTTATGTATCCATTCATTTATAGGTATCAAGTGAGAGGCCCAATATTAGGGCTCTAAATCCGGGAGTGCTATCCCTCTATTATATGGGTAACGTTGTAATGTCTTGAGTGCTATTCTAGGGTGTCCCCCCTGCCATAATAAGGTTTGAGTCTTACTGTCAATTTCCGTAAAGTTACCTGTGGGGACGGGATGGTAAGAGTTTTGAAGAACATATAACAGTTGGGGCAGGGTAATCATTTTGAAGAGTGCCACCTATCCAAGTAGGGTGAGGGCGAGGTCCCTCCATTGTTCAATATCCTATTGAAAATTAGTCAGGATAATCTCTAGGTTCTCCTTCCTGCACTTTTCTGGATGTGGCGTACCAAAGACACCCAGGTATTTAAAACCTTGTTGGACTACTCATAATTCCCCAGGCAGGGGCCAGTCTGCCTGAGAGTCGTTCGGGCAATAAAACGTCAACTGATTCCAGTTGATATTGTAACCCGAGTGATGGCCGTATTCAACTATTGTTTCGAACAGGGCCAGTAGAGTCGTGTATGGGTGGGAAATGTACAATAAAATGTTGTCGGCATACAGGGAAATGTTTTCCTCCTCGGTGTCAGCGGGAGTACTGCGGAATCCTCTAATAGAGGGTTGAGATCTAATTGTGCAGGCCAAGTATTCGAGGGTCAGCGCAAAAAGTAGTGGCGAGAGAGGGCAACTCTGTCTGGTCCCTCTCTCGATTGGGAAGGGTACCGAACCTGTACCCTTAACACGCACCATGGCCACTGGTTGAGTGTCACCCAACTTCGAAATTTTGGTCCGAACCCAAATTTAGCCAAAGCGGCATCCAGGAACATCCAGTCTACGGCGTCAAACGCCTTTTCGGCGTCCAATGACAAGAACGCCTGTGGGTTCTCACCTTCATAAGCCAGTTGTTTGTTTGTCTAAGATTGAGACGAGTAGAGCGACCTAACATGAATGCCGACTGGTCTTCATAAACCAGAGCTGTAACAGCCCCAAGGAGTCGAGTCGCCAAGATAGTTACCAATATTTTAACTTCCGAATTAAGTAGCGAAATGGGCCTATATGAGCCATAGTGGTTAGGGGGCTTAACCTCTTTATGAATAACTATAATGGTGGCCATCCTGAGATATGGCTGCAAAATACCCTCTTTATGAGAGTCAACAAAACGCCTAAATAGGTGGGGCCCCAGGATGTTAGTGTAGCGCTTGTAGAATTCGTCCGGCAGTCCGTTGGCTCCAAGGGTCTTCCAGGGACGAAGTTTCACAACAGCGTCTTGGATTTCCACCAAAGACAGGTCTATCTCTAGGCCCCGAGCATCATCATCACCTAAAATTGGAGTGGGAATTGCCGCCAGGTAATCCCTAATCTCATCTGAGGATTTAGATGTCCGGGCTCGGTACAAATCTCTGTAATACTCAGCGAATGCGTTTACTACTCCCTCATCTGTGGATTGGTTGATTCCCTGGAGATCTATCACTTCTCTCACCTCTCTCACCCATCTGTCCTGGACCTCTCGTCTACTAATCCAGGCCAGAAGTGTACCAGCCTTATCTCCCACTTCGTAGAGTCGGTGGAGGGTCGCCAAATACAGTTTTTTGCGTTATCCGTGGCCAACTCCTTATACTCAAGCCTGAGGGCACTCAACCTACGTGTAGATTCTGGGTCACTGCCCTGGGCGACGCGAACTTCGAGTTCCCTATTTTATGTTCCAACACCACCATACATTTATCCTTCTCCTTTTTTCCCCAGGCTATACGACTTTGGGCCCTATCCCGCAGCACAGTCTTGTACGCCTCCCAGACCGTCACTCCAGAGGGGACCGAGCCCTTGTTTTCCTTAAAGTACACCTCAGTGTCTGCCCTAATCCCTTTTGCTATTTTGGCGTTGCGTGGGTCCCATTAACTCAGTCTCAAGATGCGGGCTTTGTCTCGTTTCTTAAACCCATTTCCACCAAAAGTGGGGAGTGGTCAGAGAGGCCTCGAGCAGTGTATTCCGCACGTCCAATGTCGTGCAGTTCGCCTTTAGAAACGAAGATGTAGTCTAATCTGGAGTGTGTGTCGGGTGCCCCCGACTAAAAAGACAACTGTCTAGTCTGGGGGTCTTTCTCCTCCAGGCATCTATCAGACCCACTGTCACAGTGAACCGTTTCAAAGAAGTGGACAGTGTAGACCTGTCCCCCTCGGTAGTGCGGTCATCGTTGAAGTCTCCACCCACTATGTGTAATGCTGAGGGCGTCTCTGTCAGTATATCAATAATTTTGGTCATGGTGGGTGCTTGTAATCTGGGTGGCGCATGTACACAGATTAATGTGGTTTCGCCCCTTCCCCACAGTCCGGAAACCCCCACATATCTGCCCGGGGGATCCTGTCATATGTGCGTGGTTTGAAAAGGGATGGTCTTCCTGATCAAAATACGGACGAGAATCCTGAATGTGCCAAGCCCTTGTAGGCCCCGCAACCAATAATACCACACTGAGTGCCCTTGAGGTGCGTTTCTTGGAGCATTGCGCTGTCCGGGTGGAGTCTCTTAATGAGCTGCGACACCAGCCCTCTTTTGATCTTGTCTCCCAACCCATTAACATTCCATGTCATGACTGTTAAATTAGGTCTTTGGGTCATCTGTTTACAGGAGGTTTTGTCATGTAGCCCTGGGCGATAGGGGCAGGGATGTCTCCTTGTGGCAAACATAGTGAGCAATAATTCTGTGTGCAACCAATCAAACTTAAACTGTTTGAACTCCCAACCATACCCCCACCCCACCTCCTTCTACACCCCTCTAGCCATCTGTTCCCCCATCCCGGTAAGCGACCTTCAGCAGGAGAGAGTTAGTCGGTCTGTCCTCCCAATAAAATACCCCAAAACCCCAACTCTTACAGTTTGTTGCTCAGATGTCCAATATGTTCAAGGTTGTAGCCTGAACACTTCACTGGAGAAAAACAGGGTGGGGGGGGGGGGGGGGGGCGGGGGTTCCAATGCTCATTCTCGATACCTCCCCGGCGGAATTCATGTTGCAGTATCCTGTTCATTCAGGTTGATTGCCGCAGGCAAAGTTCCATCTGTGGTCCTCTCAGTTTCTTCGCTCTGTTCAAGGGCCCGGATCGCTCCCGCCAGTGGATCGGGCTGTGTTCCCTGCGGGGATCGAAGTCTCGGCCTCTCCTCCACCCATGCCCAGGCCTCCGCCGGGGTCTAAAAGAAGAAGGCCTTTCCCTGAAAGATGACCTTTAATTCCACCGGGAACAGGAGCATGTATTGAAGTTGGAGGGCCCACAGCTTGACCATGACCGAGTCGAATGTTCAACGTTGTTTTTTAACTTCCCGGCTATAGTCTGGGAACGTCATTATCTTCAGGTTCTCATAGCGGACTTCTCCCTTGCGGCGCTTTTCGCGAAGTATCATGTCCCTGTCCATGAATCAATGACAGAATATCGACAGACAGAATATCGAGCTACAAAAATATCGACACAAAAATATCGGTCAAGAGTATCGGAGTCCTATCTACATAATGGTAAGTACAAAAATATCGGAAAAAAACATATCGTCAAAAATATCGTTGTTAAAAATATCGGGTTTTTTTATGTTTAAAAAATAATGTACAATAAAGTAAATAATACATATAATTCAAAGAAACGTAGTTAAAATTATTTGAAAATGTTTAAAATTATAACTCATAAATATAATGTAAAAATAGATTAAACATATATATGTATACAATATAATATATATGCTTACTTGATAATATTTTTAAATAATTATTTTATCAACTTATAAATTGATAAAAACATTTTAAAAATTATAAATACATATATATGCACATACACCAATAATATAAATAAAAATATATATAACAGTTCAAAAAATTACAATATTTTTTAAATAAATTATACACTACATGAACTAAAACAGTAGAGAAAATGTTGAATAGCGGAGGGGATAAAATTACTATTCTCACTCCAGAGAGTGTGGAACAGTAGGGAAAGTGTTGGATAGAGTAGGGGTAAAACTTACTATTTCCACTCCAGTCAGTGCAACAGTAGGGAAAGTGTTGGATAGCGTAGGGGTAAAATTTACTATTCCCACTCCAGAGAGTGCAACAGTAGGGAAAGTGTTGGATAGCGTAGGAGTAAAAATGACTATTCCCACTCCAGTGAGTGCAACAGTAGGGAAAGTGTTAGATAGCGTAGGGGTAAAAATTACAATCCCCACTCCAGAGAGTGCAAAAGTAGGGAAAGTGTTGGATAGCGTAGGGTAAAAACTACTATTCCCACTCAAAAAGGGTGCAACAGTAGGGAAAGTGTTGGATGGCGAAGGGGTTAAAATTACTATTCCCACTCCAGAGAGTGCAAAAGTGGGGAAAGTGTTGTATAGCGAAAGGGTAAAAATTACTATTCCCACTCCAATGAATGCAACAGTACGGAAAGTGTTGGATAGCGTAGAGGTAAAAATTAGTATTCCCACCCCAGAAAGGGCAACAGTAGGGAAAGTATTGGATAGCGTAGGGGTTAAAATTAATATTCCCATTCCAGAAAGGGCAACAGCAGGGAAAGTGTTGGATAGCGGAGGGGTTAAAATTACTATTCCCACGCCAGAGAGTGCAACAGTAGGGAAAGTGTTGGATAGCGTAGGGGTAAAACTTACTATTTCCACTCCAGTCAGTGCAACAGTAGGGAAAGTGTTGGTTAGCGTAGGGGCAAAAATTACTATTCCCACTCCAGAGAGTGCAACAGTAGGTAAAGTGTTGGATAGCGTAGGGGTAAAAATTACTATTCCCACTCCAGAGAGTACAACAGTAGGGAACGTGTTGGTTAGCGTAGGGGTAAAAACTACTATTCCCACTCCAAAGAGTGCAACAGTAGAGAAAGTGTTGGATAGCGAAGGGGTTAAAATTAATATTCCCACTCCAGAGAGTGCAACAGTTGGGAAAGTGTTGGATAGCGAAGGGGTAAAAATTACTATTCCCACTCCAATGAGTGCAACAGTAGGGAAAGTCTTGGATAGCGTAGGGGTAAAAATTACTGTTCTCACTCCAGAAAGTGCAACAGTAGGGAAAGTGTTGGATAGCGAAGGGGTTAAAATTACTATTCCCACTCCAGAGAGTGCAACAGTAGGGAAAGTGTTGGATAGCGAAGGGGTAAAAATTACTATTACCACTCCAGAGTGTGCAAAAGTAGAAAAGTGTTGGATAGCGTAGGGGTAAAAATTACTATTCCAACTCCAAAGAGTGCGACAGTAAGGAAAGTGTTGGATAGCCTAGGCGTAAAAATTACTATTCCCACTCCAGAGAGTGTAACTGTAGGGAAAGTGTTGGATAGCAGAGGGTTAAAATTAACATGCTTATCAAATAAATAATTATTTAAAATAAATAACCAATTAATAATTAATTAACAATAAATTAATTATGAATATCAATCAATAAAAATGTATAAATACATTAATAAAATAAAATTACTTCACAGCCTATTCCCCTATAAATTCACAGCCCACTCCTAAAATAAATTAACACAATTAATATAATCATCAATTAATACAATTTAATTACCAATTAATTAATTAACAATAAATCAATTATGAATACCAATAAATAAAAATTAATAATTGCTATATTATAAATAATTAAATTACTTCCCACCCTAGTCCCCTATAAACCCACAACCCACTCCTAAAATGAAGCAACACAATTAATATAATATTCAATTAATCAATTAATACAAATTAACTACTAGTTAATAATCAATTAACAATAAATTAATTATCAATACCAATAAATAAAAATTAATAATCACTTTAATATAATTAAATTACTTCCCACCCTGTTCCCCAATAAACCCACAACCCACTCCTATAATAAATTAACACAATTCATATAATTATCAATTAATACAAATTAATTACCAATTAATAATTAATTAATAATAAATTAATTATCAATACCAATAAATAAAAATGTATAATTACTTTATTATAATTAAATTACTTCCCACCCTATTCCCCTATAAACCTGCAACCCGCTACGGAACTAAAACTCAAAATTTCATTAAAAATAATTCATAATTCATAAAAATCACTATTTAATTTATTTAATTTACTATAATTAAATTACTTCCCACCCTCTTCCCCTATAAACCCACAACCCACTCCTAAAATGAAGCAACACAATTAATATAATATTCAATTAATCAATTAATAAAAATTAACTACCAGTTAATAATCAATTAACAATAAATTAATTATCAATACCAATAAATAAAAATTTATAATTACTTTATTATAATTAAATTACTTCCCACCCTATTCCCCTATAAACCTGCAACCCGCTACGGAACTAAAACTCAACATTTTATTAAAAATAATTCATAATTCATAAAAATCCCTATTTAATTTACTATAATTAAATTACTTCCCACCCTATTCCCCTATAAACCCACAACCCGCAACGGTACTAAAACGCAAAATTTACTTTAAAAAAAAATTACTAACTTCTAAAAATATAATACATATATTTAAACAAAAATACAATACTTAACAAAAAATATAGAACACATACATATAAAATACATACCAAAATACATAACACTAATATAAACATCGATATTATTAACAACAATATTTTTGCAAACGATATTACTGACTTCGATATTAACAAAAATGATATTTCTTACCTTCAGGTCGATATTCTGGTCACCGATATTCTTGTTGTCGATATTCTGTCCCTTCGATATTTCCAACTCGATATTTCTGTAGGTTGAAATTAAAAGCTCACTATTATGTCTGTGCACCCTGTCCATAAAGTTCAGTGTTTTGGCAATGATAGGCCTAGGAGGGGCCCCCGGGGGAGGTCTGGCAAACAGCACGCGGTGTGCGCGTTTAATGACAAAGCACCGGGACAACTTCTCCGCTGGTATGAGGTCTGTCAACCAGGTTGTCAGGAACGCCGCTGCATTGGTATCCTCCGTTCCTTCCGGAAATCCCACGAAGCGGAGTTTATTCCGCCGGGCTCGGTTTTCTGCGTCATCAATTCTTCACAGCATGTCCGCTGTGACACTATGCATATCTCTCATCCCCTTTTGTAAATCTTTGACAGCGTCGTCCACTTCCGATACTCGGGTCTCAGCCTCAGTTACTCTTTCCGACACCTTACGTTGGTCTTGACAGAGCAGCGATACCTCTGAGCCGACCGCCCCTATCTTATCTTCCAGGACTTCTCGAGAATTCTGTATGGCTTGTAGAAGCAGCGCCGTGTCGGTTGGCGCTGGTGTCACCTCTGGCGCCTCGGCCTGGGGCGTGAGCACTTCAGTATATTTGTCCATTTTCCCCTGCTTCGGGATTTTCGATTCTTTATCTTTAGCCATCGCGCTACTGTATGTCAATCCTGGCCATCTCGGTCAGTCGGCGTAGCTGTCCGGGGTAAGACCCGGGGGGTACACTCTCTATCCCTCCTGAAAGGATGCTGCAGCGTATAGGATTTCTGGGGACACCAGTCCTCTCTCAATCCAGGGCCCAGGGGTAAATTGCCTCACCAAGTGTATTCTGTGATGCCTCTCAGGGATGTTTTGTAGTCTTGCTGCTTTCACTCACTCCTTCACAATGTTTTGCATCCCCAGCTATGGGCCTCTCACCAGTCCCAATGCCGCGCAGGCCGCCAGTAGCCACCAGACCGCCAAGGGGTGTGCCTTGTCAACTTCTCACCTCCCCGAGGGGGTCCCTCTGCCCTTCTCTCACTCCAATGTTGGTTCCAGCAAAACCGCGTGTAGCAGGTCACGCACACCCCACATCATTCCGAAACAGCAATGCAAAGTCACATTCACGGTGTTCGCCCAGGGACCTCTTCACCCCCCTCGTGCGGCAGCAGTGGGGTCTCAACTCAGTCGGCAACAGGGATCTCACAGGGGCTCCGGCATTCACAATCCACCCAGTGCAACTCTGCAGTAGAGTAATGGTTAGAACAAGCACATAGCCGGGGGAAGGGGGACACCCTCCCCTCAAATGCCCCGGGTGCACACAGCTGATGGATCCCCATGCACCTGCCTCTTTTTTCGGGGGTGGCAGCACAGGAGCAGGGGGCACCTCTATCCCTCCCCCACGTCTCCACGAGGTTGGCTGCAGCACTCCTTGGGCCTTCAAAGACAGCCCCTATGACCAGGGTTCTCTGATCTGCCAGGGAGGGGGTGGTCACTTTGATAGTAGCCCTACAATGCCCAATGCTGGGGCCAGGCACAAGCCGGCAAGCACCAGGATCCTCTGCACCCCCCTTGGTGCGGCAACAATGGGGGCTCTGCTCGGCCGGCAGCAGGGATCTCACTGGGGTCCTCCGGCATGCACAAACCACCCAGTGCACCGCCACAGTAAAGCAGAGTTCAAAGTAGGCTCAGCTCTTCTTGCGCCTCCTCCGGTGCATACTGGATTTTGCTGCTGCTGCCAGGGAAGCCGTGCAGCTCGTGGGGTGAGGCCGTGTCACCCGGGCGAACCCTGTCGTTTTGTCAGGGGGTTGTGTGGAGGGAACCACCTCACAGTCTCATCGGCATGCCCTGCACGATCAGGTCTTCATAGGTGCCCTCCATCCCTCCTCAAGTCCTACAGAGAGGGTTCAGCGCTCACTCGCTGCGGTTGGCCACCATCTTTGCTCCGCCATCCACGATCAGCCGCAGGGACAGGATCGTCTCCCCTCGGCACTCTGGGCACTTTCCAGGCTTCCACTACACAGCAGCAAGACCAGCACTCTAGAGGGGTCGTTTGAAACTTAGTTTTGCACAACGGATATTGCAGGATTTAATTCGGATTCATGGCTCCAGCAGGAGCTCTTCCTCAGCACGTCTTAGTCGGCCATGAGCTAGACCACGCCCCCCAGCAATGCATGACTTTTGTGCCAACAGATACGTCAGGATTCCTCACGTATCTGTCTTCCCTTGCGACATGGAGCGCTGTACATTCAATACGGTACATCCATCGTGACAAAGGCGGGCGCAGTGAAAACTGTTGCATCGCTGTTTTGTCACAGCGATGCAACGGTTTGAATAAATGAGGGCTCAAATGTGATTTGTCCAAACAAAAATATTTGATTTGTTCCTGGTTGACGTGCAGCTAGTCACTTTATTTGTAGAATGTGCTTAAAGTGATTTTTGGTAACTTGGGTGACAATAGCCAAGAAAATAGAAAAAATCTTCACTTTCCAAGTAACTTATATCCTCCTTTGGAATAGGGGGTATGGATACTGGAGTATTTGAGAAAGCGGCCTTACAAGACATAGAGAAACTGAGAAATTAACACTAACAGTACATTGCCACTATTGCAAAAGAAAAACAGCATCTGTGAAAACTGGGTACGCACATACACCAACTAAGTCCCAATTTGTATCTATCAAAGGGAATGTGTGGCGGGTTCTAAACCCACAGTATCCTGCTGCTGTAGAGACTGCTGGGGCATTTTGGTGTTTCTTCGAAAGAATGGGAAACTCCTTGAATTCAATGTAGATTTATTGATATAACCACAATTTGTTAATCTTTATTTTGAAACAAAAATTAATAATTATGTCTTCTGGTCATAATTGTATTATAAAAAATAGCCAACTGCAAATATCTCACAATAATATCTTGCATATCTCCAAGGGCTATCAACAACTGTTTCGTCCAGGATTGACTTTATCAAGGCAGGGCCTTTAGTGTGAACAATCATTGGTTACTTGTGAAGTAAACATTGGGTAGTGCAAGAAGACAAAAAGTGGGAGCTTGCATGTTTTATTTTAAAAGAAATCTTAAGTAATTTTGTTGTGTGACACCAATAAATCTGTCAATAACAGTATGTTGAGTGGCATCTTTCTTACAAAAAACTGCTTATAAGCCTTAGTCACCTGTGTGATTCTCTGATGATCTTTCCCTCTTGTGCTTCTACCCCGTGGCCCCTGTGTGCCGCTTTTCCCCTCCCACACACTTCTGCTTTATCTCCCCACCACCTGCCGTCCTTTTATTTTCTAATTGGTGCTTTCACACAAAAATATCTTACTTTTTTTTTACCCATCCAAGTGGCATTTGTCATCTTGGATTGGTAAATACTAAATTAAAGGAAATGGTGCATGCTGCATTGTGCTATTAAACATTTTTTGAACATGCTGCACAGTGTCCCATTGCCTTGGAGACTGTTGATAGCTGCCAGGATCTCCTCCTTAGAGGAAGGTTCATCGAGTTATTCCCGGTGACTGTTGCCCAGAGGAGCTGAAGAGTATCAAAGTATTGATCAAGGATGTTGCGCGTGGGCACAGCCCCAGCAGTGTAAAGTTGAGTGTAAAAGGCGGTGAATCTTGCTACTACCTCCTCGGGGGAGGTCGTTCTGTCTGGGCCTTCCGTCCTGGAGCGTAGTAATATAGGAGGCAGTGTGGGGCTGCCGTAGAAGATTGGCAAGAGTCTTGCTGGGACGATCCCCCTCACCGAAGCGGCGCACCCTCGCCTCCCTGCCCAGAAAAGAGTGCTCTCTATTGGCCTCGTCGTTAAAATCAGTGAGTTTGCCCCTTTGAGCTGCGCAAGGGTGTCGGGGCTACGATCAAGAGATTGCGAGGAGTCCAGAGCCCTGATCTCCTTCCCCAACCTCTCAAGAGTACCACGAATAGAGCACAGCACACCAGACGGCTTGGAGATACATCCACCCCAGAACACCACCTTGAAACCCTCCCAGAGTGTGGAAGGGGAGTCGACAGGGCTAACGTTGAGGTCAAAGTAGTTTGCGATTGTGGTTTGGATCTCACAGCTGGGGGCAGCCGCCAGGCAAACATGTGCTGCGGGGAGTGCGGGAGTTGCATACTGAGGCGTACGGGAGCGTGGTCAGAGAGGGTGCGCGCAATATGCTCCATGGAGGCGACCCACGTGAAGGTGTCCTGAGTGGTGATCCAGAGGTCCAAACGGGACCAACAGCCCGAGAGCCCATCACGCACATGCCCTCACGCACTTCTGGGTGGGTGTTCCGCCACGCATCGAGCAGCGAGATGTCAGTTAGTATGGAGTGCAGTAGAGAAGTGGTGCGTGGATGTAGAGCATGGGGCCCAGAGCAATCAAGGGTGGCTGAAGGTGTAATGTTAAAATCGCCCCCACTAAAGCAGCGTGGCAGGACCCAGGGAAGAAATGTGTTGCCACACCTGTGCTAGGAATTCGGGGTCATCGGAATTGGGACCATAAATAGCTGCAAGGATCAGTAGTTTGGCCAGGAGGGTGCCGCGCAGGATGACAAAGCGCCCCCCAGGGTCCGCAATCACTTGAGAAGTATGCCAGGGAAGCCCTCTACACATTAGGATGGACACTCCGCAAGAGTAGCTGGAGTAGAAGGAGAATTTCGCCCCAGTGTCTAGAGAGAAGCCTGGAGGATGTGGCGGGCAGCAGATGGGTCTCCTGAAGATAACAAATGTCTACCTTGTGTCTGATGAGGTGGGCATGTACCAGGCGGGCATTGCAGTGGTCATTGAGACTGCGGACGTTCCAAGTCCAAAGAGTGGTGTCCGTCATATCACTATGCTAAGGAAGTGAGTGGCGGATGGGGACTGATGTGCGATGTAAGCCGTGAGCGATTAAGATGGGAAGTGCAGTTCAGAGTTCTATGTGCCAGATGACATATTACTGAAAAAGACTGCCCACCCAAAGGAACCCCAACAGGGAAGGGGAATATCAGTGACAAGGAAGGGAATCATCCCGGGGAGGCATGGTTTCGCCTGGCATACACGCCTATTGTAAAGACAGGGTGGCCAAGCCGTGAATTATTGCAGACAACCATTTCAAAGGAAGGAGGGCAGCGGGACGCCTGCGAGGCAGTGGCGCGCTACATGGGAGCAGAGGAAGTATCGGCTAGCCGAAAGTGAAAGCCAGTAGAGAGAGCATGAGGGGAGAGGGGAGGAGGAGGCCATTACTTCAGGAACGGTAAGCAGCCCCGCAACCATTTTGAGCCCCAGGGCCCAATGGCCAGCAAACAGGAGAGCAGCAAATGAGAGAGGGGACAGATGTAACTACGAAAGCGGGTTATAAACTAGCCAAAGCAGGAAACATAATACCAGAAAGCACAGACAACAAAAACTCAATTAAGGAGGCAAACATCTGTCATAGTCACTCAAATTGCCGCGACCACAGCCTGGGAACTGGATGGTGAGGAGCATTGTGACTTGTCTAGGTTCTTGGCGTAGGCCAGTGCCGCCTTCGGCTCTGCGAACATATGCACTTGGGAGCCTTGCCTGACTCGCAGCTTAGCAGGGTATGCCAGGGAGTAGGAGACATCATGCTTCTGGTGCAGGCGCTTGGCTGGGAGGAACTCACGGCGGGCAGCCTGCACCTCCACCGTGTAATCAGGAAAAAAGGCAAGGGAGTTCCCCTGATGTCCGACTCCCCCTTTCTCCCTGGCAGCACGGAGAACAGCGTCCCAGTCCCTGAAGTTCAAAAGTTTGGCAATTATAGGGTGAGCAGGCAGGCCTGGAGCAGGTTGAGGACCCAGAGAGCAGTGAGGCCGCTCAACGATGAAAACAGGGGAGAGAACATCACCAAATAGGCCCCGAACGAGTTGCTCGACAAAGTCTTCCATTTTGGAGATGTTGGAGGATTCCGACACGCCCATAATGCGGAGGTTGCTCCTACGGGAGCACGTCTCCAGATCCTCGTTCTTATTCTTTATCAGCTCGAAAACTTTATCCATTCGGAGGAGCATCTTCGACATCCGAGACTCTGGTCTCCACGTGAGTCAGCTGTGCGTCGTGCGAATCAGCCCTGGCTTAAATAGTGTCCAGTCGGGCTGACAGTTGGTCGAGCTGAGTGGCGATGCCAGTTACGATAATTTTCATGTCTATCATGATGGCTTTTAAGTCGTTCTCTCTGGTCTGGCTAGCTTCAGTCTGGGTGGCTGGCTCGCCCATGTCCATAGCCGCCCCATCTTGTGTTTGCCTGCGCTGGTTGAAGGCCAGCTTAGGTTGCTTGGAGCCGGAGCCGGAGCCGCCGAAGGTCAGGAACGGCGGGGGAGGTTGCTCGCGGAGGGGCAGGCGATGGTGAGGGGAGCTGAGGCTGTGGGAAGTGTACTGGACAGTGCTGCAGAAACAGATCCCAAGGAAGAGGCTGATGTGGGTGGAGAGCCAACCAACGTCTCAGGGTGCAGCTACAGGGCCGGCGCGGGAGAGCAGCGTCTGACTAGGGTGCCGGGCGGTCGCGTATGATTGGGTAGATGACAGCGATGCTGTGGGCCACACAGGTGGGGCTTATCAGTCCAGAAGTTAGCAGCAGGCAACGGCAGCAGACCTGGGTGGGGGAGGCCAAGCGGGACTGGAGGCAGAATGGTGAGGTGAAGGAAGAGGCAGTCACCAGTAGCAGGCCAACAGTGACTGGGGCTCCCACGAAGGCCAATCCCGCTCCGGGCGCTGGAGTAACAGGCAGGCCGCCCGCTGAGGAAGTAGATGATGAGGGCTGGAGGGCACCACCATACGCATAGGCAAATGAAGAAGGCCACAAAGCAGGTCGACTGGCCTCAGAGGCAGATGGGTGCCTGCGCAGAAAGCCTGACGTGTTGGGTGGCGGTGATGGGCCCCTCACTTAGTAGCGGGTAGGAAGCTGCCGTGTTGATCTCAGCTCGGCGGCATATGATCAGGAGCGCTGCGGTAGGCTCGCGCCCACCGGGGTGGAGGCAGCGGGGAAGCGCGGGGAGCGCGCTGCCCATGTCGCAAGGCCCAACTGAGAAACGGGAGGTGAAGGGCCCGTGAGGCACCGGGGGCACCAGATAAAGAGAGGAAAGGCCCAGAACCCGCAGTACGGCGTGCGCGCCCCCTACCCCGCCGCAGAATGCCCCAGCATCAGCGCGACTCACCGGGCTCAGGAGCGGCTGGGCGGTGGGCAGGCGATGGTGAGAGGAGCTGAGGCTGTGGGAAGTGTACTGGACAGTGCAGCAGAAACAGATCCCAAGGAAGAGGCTGATGTGGGTGGAGAGCCAACCGGCGTCTCAGGGTGCAGCTACAGGGCCGGCGCGGTAGAGCAGCGTCTGACTAGGGTGCCTGGCGGTCACGTATGATCGGGTAGATGATGGCGATGCTGTGGGCCACACAGGTGGGGCTTATCAGTCCGGAAGTTAGCAGCAGGCAACAGCAGCAGACCTGGGTGGGGGAGGCCAAGCGGGACTGGAGGCAGAATGATGAGGTGAAGGGAGAGGCAGTCACCAGTAGCAGGCCAACAATGACTTGGGCTCCCACGAAGGCCAATCCCGCTCCGGGCGCTGGAGTAACAGGCAGGCCGCCCGCTGAGGAAGTAGCTGAAAATGGCTGGAGGGCACCACCATACACATAGGCAAGTGAAGAAGGCCACAAAGCAGGTCGACTGGCCTCAGAGGAAAGAGGAAGAGAGGAAAGGCCCAGAACCCGCGGTACGGCGTGCGCGCCCCCTACCACACCGTGGAATGCCCCAGCATCAGCGCGACTCACCGGGCTCAGGAGAGGCTGGGCGGTGGGCAAATTTGGACCGGATGGCACAGTCCCAGCAGGTCGGCGCAGGCAGTTCGGCAGTCCAGCAGCCCTGCAGAGGCCAGGTACAGCCACCGGCCACACGCCATCAGGAGGGCCCGGCAGACGCGCCCGGGATTAGCGGCAGAGCTCGGCACTGCGGCGATGGCGGAGGCCCATGGGGGCTCAATCAACAGCCCCGGAGGCATAGAGGCAGGATGGTGTGGAGCAGGAAGTCAGCTCCACCGAGGTACGGATTTGGCGGCTTGGCCGGCAGAGCCCACTCAAGGTGCGGCCATCTTGCAGCCGGCTATGCCACACCTCTCCTTGTGTTAGCTTTGTTCACACCTTCAATTAAGCCACTGATCATTAGCTACTAATTACTCTACACCACAGGCTAACCAAATATTCCTTACCAAGAAAAGAGGAGTATGTTCTGCAGATGGAGGAGTGCCACCTTAGAGCAGAGTACCAACTTGCCATGGATAAGTGTTAGAAATCGGAGTCTCTAGTTGGCAGTGGTATACACCTGTCTGAGCAGGGACCCTTCCTTCTAGTCAGGGAAGGGGATTACACAGCTAAGATAACCCCAGCTCACCCCCTTGGTAGCTTGGCACAAGCAGTCAGGCTTATATCAGAGGCAATGTGTAAAGTATTTATACATAACACACACAGTAACACAGTGAAAACACTACAAAATGGACACTCAACCAGTTTAGAACAATAGCCAATATTTGTCTAATCTAAACAAAACGAAAACAACAAAAATCCAACATACACAAGCAAAGATATGAATTTGTTAAGAATAAAGCAAAAATACAGTTCCTTGAAGTTGATAGCGCCAACCAGGGCTATCACGGCATTGTGACTAACAAATATAACAGTTCAGCCTGACCTGGATGGAGTCGAGGGCTGGCTACAGTGTTGGGAAAGACTTGGAAACAGTACCTTGGAGTTGACGAGGCCTCGAGGACCTTGCAGTGAAGTGTAGTGGCGAGGCGTCGCTGGAGTCGTGCGGCATCAGTGCTGCATGTCAGTGCAGAAGTTGGTGAGTCCTTGAAGTCACACGCATTGCAGATCAAACTCCATGAAGTTGAAGTCAGGAGCACTGACGACATCTGTGTCATCGCAGGCAGTGCATCAAGCACTTCATTATGCGGTGTCCATGGCAGGCAGCAGCATGGCGTCTGTGCAGCGCAGTCGTCGGGTGACCCAGGGATGCGATGTTGTCGCAGTTGATATCTCGTGCTCCTCACGAGGTGGTGACCGTGGCTTCAGTGCAGGCAGCAGCGTCAGGTGACGATGTCAAAGTCGATGGTGCTGTCGTCGGCACACCACGGGCTGTGGTGCCGTCGAGGGCGGTGACCACTGCTATGGTGTAGGCAGTGGAGTTGGTGACGGCGCAAAGCGGTGTCGTCTGTAAGACCAGGGTTGTGGGGTTGTAAAAGCCGTTGTCAACAGCCACAGTGCAAGCAGCCGTGTTGCTGACAATGTGAAGCATTTTCGTCGCTGAGAATAGGGCCGCGCTGTCGTCGAGGTCGGTGCTGCACTCACCAGTGAGTATTGACCACGGCTTCAGTGCAGGCAGCTGCAGTGATGGCTTTGGGAATCCTTTTCTTGAAGTTACAGCCCAGCAAACACCCCCAGTGGCCCAGAACTGGAATTGACACCACTTGACAAGTTCAGAACTACCAGCAATGGAGTCCAGGTGCTGTAGGTGAAGTCTTTGTTGACCCTGAGACTTCCAACTGGAGGCAAGCATGCACAAGCCCTTGGAGAAACTTCACATGCAGGATACACAGCAAAGTCCAGTCCTTTTACTCTCCAAAGCAGAATCAGCAACTCCAAGCCACCATAGCAAAGCAACACACAGCAAAGGGGCAGTACTTCAGCTTATAGCTCTTCTCCTTGGCAGAGTCTCCTCTTGTTCCAAAAGTGTTCTAAAAGTCTGCGGGTTTAGGTCCAATACTTATACCCCTTTTGGCCTTTGAAGTAGGCATTCTTCAAATGATTGTCTTTGTGGTGCACAAGTTCTTGTCCTGCCAGGTCTTGACTCCAGCCACACTTCAGGGAGGTGAAGACAGCATTGTGAGATGCCAGGCACAGCCCTATTCAGATGTATGCGACAACTCTTCCCACCACTCCAGCTCGGTAAGGCCCATCAGCCTGGTGATGGACCATCAGGATATGCAGGGCACAGCTCAACTTTTTTGTGTGACTGCCTAGAGTGAATGCACAAACAACCCATCTGTCAGTCTAAACCAGCTGTTGATTCCACAACAGGCATAGGCACAGGATGATAAAGCAAGAAAATGCCACTTTCTAAAAGTGGCATTTTCAAACACACAATTTAAAAACCACTTTCACTAAAAGATGTATTTTAAAATCCTGAGCTTTGGCTCCAAATCTCTCTCTCTTACCAATTGAAAGTTACACTTGCAAAATGTTGCAAGGCAGCTCCAATGAAAAAGTATGGGAGAGATAGTCCTTGCAATAATAAAAAACGGAATTAGCAGTAATTCACAATCAGCACATGTAAAACACACCAGTACATGTCTTACCTTTCACATACACTGCACCTTGCCCATGGGGGGCGCCTTGGGCCTACCTTAGAGGTGCCTTACATGAAGTAAAAGGGAAGGTTTGTGTCTGGCAAGTGGGTGCACTTGCCAGTTCTACATAGCAGTTTAAAAACTGCACGTGCAGACACTGCAATGGCAGGCCGAAGACATGTTTACAGGGTTACTCATGTGGGTGGCAGTGGTGCAGGCCCACTAATAGCTTTTGATTTACAGGCCATGGGCAACCATAGTGCATTTTACTAGGGACTTACTAGTATATCAAATATGCTAGTTATTGAGAACCAATCAGAGTTACAATTTACATAGGGAGCATATGCATTTTAGTACTGATCTGCAGTGGTAAAGTGCCCAGAGTCCTAAAGCCAACAAAACAAGTCAGAAAAAATAGGAGGCAAAATGTCAGGGGGTAAATCTGCAAGAAGAGCCAGGTCCAACAATAAGCATAAAGATAAGCCTGCTAATTGCCCAAAGGCATCCTAGACAGGTTCATCAGAGGAAAAGAAGAGGTGGACAGTACTGAAGAGCAAGTGAAGCTAATCACCAAATTGGCTGTATTACAGCCCTGAAGCTGGAGGAGTCAGTTAGAACCCACACAAAAGGGTAAATTGGTGCTTACCATCATCTCATTACATCTGGTTAGCAAATGAAGCAGACACTAAAGGCCCGGAATATGCTAACAGATATCATGACCACTTGGAAAGAAATGAAGGCTAGTTGTGGTGACTCAGTGCGCTAATGGATCTACTACAAAGGTATGTATTTGACCCCAGGTCATAGCTTCAAATCTAAGTCAATCAATTGAGAATATAATTCTTCTGAGCTCGATACAATGAGAACCATTGAGTCAGATAACAATAAATAATTGTTGTAAGCCCAAAACAATAGGCCCTCCCACTCCAACGCCCCGGGTGAAATGGGTGCTTTACAAACACCCTGGTTATGTTATGTATGAGAAACATCTGGTATTCAGGGCCCTGCATTGTGCTGTCCCACACATTGCCTCTTCCCACTATTAAGCTAGCACATGTCAGACACCAGGATCTAGCAGTGATCAAGTCCTCAATCTACAAGAGGGTGTTGCTTTCTGATTTGATGCTTTGGTGGAAAGCGAGGTGACAATGTGCTTCATGTGTTAGGCAACAGAACTGGGAGAGAAATCCCCACACAAGTTTTCAAAGAAGCTACTGAAAAAAGTGAGTGCTGATTTTTGTGACACCACCAATAGGAGATAGCTGCCAATAGTTGTGAACAAGTACTCTATGTATCTAGAAATGAAATATTGAACACTCCCACAGAAGAGGCAACACGCACTTTCCTAGCTGCTGTTTTCAGGAGAAGTCTCACTGCCATCACCATCTCTGCTTATTCATCCTGGAATCCAGCTACCCTTCTCCTTGACAGAGGGAATGGAGGTCAAACACCAGTAAGGTAATAACAGTGGAGATGCACTAGAATCTCAGACATCTGGGTAGGAAATCTCATGCAATACCCAGGTGCAAAGCTCAGGATGCCCTTCACACCCTAATCATTCAGGGAACTACCCAGAAAAATGTAATGGTGCTGTCAAAAGGATTCTCCACTTTAAAGAGAAAGTGTCTGCCTATAAGAGCTATCAAGGTCTTTACTTTGAAGTTTATGAGGACTCTGAAGACTCTCCCAAACTATATGACAGTGACAGAGCGCGTGACAGATCGTCATCACCAGAGCAAGGTCCAAGCCAAGGGGCACTGAGCATGCCATTTTGTAATATTAGCCATCCAGCAGAAACATACACGCACTCTCTCAAATAGAGTGTCAACCAAAGTTAAAAAGATTTGATATACCTTGAGACCTGACTCAAGGCATGTTCATTAAGCCTGACCCCCTGACTTGGACATGATCAAGCTTGTGACCCGCAGTCTTATTACAAACAATTTTCACAGAAGTTTTACTCACCCAACCGGACCTTCATTCAACGAACCGCCATAGCCACTTCATGTGTTTAGGTGTTGTCCTTCAATCAACTATGGGAAAGAATATTATGGTTACCAAAATGGTTATTATTCAAGTTCTTTATGTGAAAGGAGAACGTTCATAGTGAACTGTGGAAACATGCTCGCAACATCAGGCATGTTCTGTGCCTGAATGGGAAAGACTGAATAAGACTATGAGCTTGACAATGATGATTGTAACTGTGCCACTGCAACCCAGCCAGCTAAGCTTGACTTAAGCTCTGTGCCCTTATATTTACTGCCAAGCAGAGGACAATGCAATTACAGTATCTAACAGGTCCCAAAAAATTTATAACTCCCACTAGACAGTAACAAAGGGAGGTGTGTATTATACTTGAAAAGCCATTGTGTACTAACCCACTCTGAATAAAAAGGGCTTTGTCTTTCATGTTCAAAATGTACTTGTTATATTCTATTTCCTTCTATGGTCTGTTCCTTTAATTGCTTTCTGTACAAGTTATTTATGTTTGTTATACCTGTAATCTATTGCTATGGTACATGACTATTCCATGTTTCATACAACAGAAGCTCTGGAGACCTTTTCCTGAGCAGTTGGACGTACTGTGCTAAGCTGGAATAAAAAGGGATTTAAAACTTCGTGGATTTTCATTGAGCATTTTTGATTCATTTGAAATAAATTTCTATTTTCTCACTTGAACTTTCTAGTTTTATCTTCACTACGTTTGCTCTGTATTTAACTTTTCAACATTTCACTGTATTGGGGTATTTTGCAGACATTTCCCAGTATCGGAGATTTTATGGACATCACCATGTTATGTGTTGCCTAAGAGACTTTTGGCACTCTAACAGAGTTTCTGCATCTTACCATTTGGACAAAGCAACTAATGAGGATTTAAAAAAGGTAATTTGGACAAAGCAACTCATGCAGATTTAAAAAAGGTAATTTACCTACATCGTTTCTTTGTATGTTTCTTTGGAACCTCGCGACTCTGCTCGCATGTCTATTTTAATTTGAATATCACCGCGAGCAAGAGGGCGTCCTCCACCGCATTCTTTAACAAAGGATGCTTACGTCTCTACCGCTCTACACACGCTGCAAGCTGTTCACGCTGCGCATAGTCTAACCACGTAAGCGTGAACCTCCATTTTGTTCAACAAGCATTTTCCTCTCCATGACAACGTTCACACGGAAGGATCGTTTTTGAATGCTTGTCTTTTCTGCTTAAATAAACACATAACGAAGGTTTCAAGCAAAACTTTACTTATCCAAGTAAGTGAAAAAACACAGAAGGATCTATTTTCATGCTCTAATAAAGCAACAAAGCTTTCCAAAAATACTTTGCTTATTCAAATATTTAGAAAAAAAACTTGGAAAGACATAATTTCAAGACTTAGTAGCCTCATTCTTTTTCCACATTTTACTTCATATGTTTTTGTATTAGTTATTTATGTTTTATTGTTTCTTCATTGGCTACACACTATTTCTCAAAATTACTTTTAACAATGCAATTTGAACCTCCTTCCAAGTTCCTTCAACGTAAGGGTGATCCTCCCATTCCATGGACAATGTGGAAGGAAGAGTTTTTAGCTTATTCAAAAGCTATTGATGGGGAGAGACTTTCTGCAGAAAGAAAAAAACATTCTCCTCCATTGTCTAGGGTCAGAAGGTCAAGTTGTTTTTAGAACTCTTCCTCAAACTGATGGCAGTGGTGATAGAAATGTATTTGAAGATGCTATGGCCCATATTGAAAGCAGATTTAAACGTACTTCTAGTGTCGCTTTAAACTGTTTCAAATTTTATTCAAGAGCCCGAAGTGATTCTGGGACTTTTGATGATTTTCTCATGGGTTTACGTTCCTTGTCTGTAAACTGTAATTTTGGACCCATACCCGATTAAATGATCAGAGATTAAATAATAATTCATGATAAGAGCAAAAAGATCCAAGAACAACTATGGATTATGGGTGATCCAAATTTAAGAAATGTCATTACAACTGTGAAAGCCATTGAACAATCTGAAAAGTGGATGAAATCTCTGGATAAAGAAGGAAGAGGAAAGGTTGAAGATGTTTGTGCTGTTAAACCTGATTCATCTTGTAATGGAACAATTAGTCAAACAAATTTAAAAAGAAACTGATAAGGATTTCCATTGTTTCAGATGTGGGAGCGTCAACCATGGTGCATCTTTCCCTAGATGCCCTGCTTTGGGTAAGAAATGTAAGAAGTGTGGACGTCGTGGGCATTTTGCCAGTGTTTGTAAAAGTATTTATGGAGGAAACTTCAACAGAGGGAAGATTTTCTATATGAATGATGAAGAGTATGATGACAGTATGAATGGAAATAACAGAGGCATTTTAGTTTCTTTAACTGGTGAAGGAGGCCCAGAGAAATCTGGATTCTCTATAAAACCACCAAAATGTATTCTACATGTTATAGGTTTGCCTATAGAGCTTATGGCTGATTCAGGATTGCCTTGGACTGTAATTACTAAGGAGTATTTTAATGGTAGCTTCAAAGGAGTTCTAAGTCTCAATGATTTTAAAAAGTCTGACATCATTGCTAAAGCGTTTGATGGCACTATTATTGACATGGAGGGTTTTGCTGATGTTGACATGGCTGCCAAAGGCCAAGTTGCGCATGTGAAGTTTTATGTTGCAATCAAGGGCGTGAATGTTCTTGGATGGAAGGATCCGTGGAGCTTGGAGTTAAATTCTCAATCCCAGAAGTTTTGATCCGGTTTTGGTCATTTCAGAAGGTTTGAGTAAGGATGAGAGTATAAGTGAGGTAATTAATGCTTTTCCAAGTGTATTTACAAAAAATCTGGGAAAGCTCAACAATTTCAGTCATAAAATTAGATTGAAGGAAGGAGCTGTTCCAGTCAAACAAAAACTTAGGAATGTTCCAGTTAATGTGAGGGAGGATCTCAAACTTTTGTTACAAAACCTTATTGATGAGGACATCATTGAAGAAGTGGAATCGTCCGGGTGGGTTTCTCCCATTGATTTGGCCAGTAAGTCTGACAAAAGTTTGAGACTTTGTGTGGATTTGAGAGCATTGAATGCCAATTTAGTGATAGACTGCCACCCGTTGCCTAATATTAACAAGGTTGTGTGTATGTTGGAGGGAACCAAAGAGTTCTCCACTTTCGATCTGCGATCAGCATACCACCAAATTTCCTTAACTGATGATGCCAAAGAATTAACAGCATTTCTTACACCGCAGGGTCTTTTCCAATATAAGAGAATGCCTTTTGGTTAGGCCTCTGCGGCGTCTGTTTTTCAGAGAGCTTTGCATCACATTTTCAAGGAGTTAGATGTCTTCGTGAAATGTTTCCAAGATGATACTCTTGTATTTTTTCCCACTCATGAGGCACACAAGGAACATGTTATTGAAGTTTGCAAACAGTTGGAATCACATGGTTTAACCCTTAAAAGTAACAAATGTAAAATGTTTTGTTACTCTGTTGAATACCTAGGGCACACTATCACAGGAGATGGTGTAGTTCCAAAGAAATTCATTGTTGAGGCCATAGTAAAAGCCCCTGCACCAGATAACAAAGAAAAACTTCTGTCTTTTGCTGGGTTATGCGAATATTAGAGGTAGTTTATTAAGGGGGTTGCTACTAAGATGGAGCCCCTTAGGGAACTTACCAGGCAAAAGACTGAATTTTGCTGGGGCAAAAGGCAACAAGATGCCTTTCAACAGATCAAAGATGAAATTGTTCAGGCGCCAATCTTGAAACCTTTCTGTGTAAACAAACAATGCATTGTTACTGTTGAGGCCAGTTTGTATGGTGTTGGTGCAGTTTTAGCCCAAAAATGTGGCAAAGATGAATGGTGTGTTGCTTTTGGCTCTTGCACCCTCAGTGACACGGAGAGAAAGTATTCGGTCATTGAAAAATACATTTTTGGGTGTCTTTGAGGGATTGAAAATTTTTGTAATTTCCTGTGGGGCAACAGATTTCTGCGCAGGACAGATCACAAACCTTTGGTATCTATTTTGTCTCCTGGGGGTGGTCGTAATGCCACAGCACGCATAAGCAGACTGATATCTAAACTACAAGAATATAGCTTTGCTGTAGAGTATGTGCCAGGTAAAAGCAATGTGACTGCTGACTGTCTTTCCCGTTTGCCTTGTCCTGGCGAAGATGAGTCTGCGATGAATGATGATATTGAGTTTGTTGCATCTGTAGGGGATTATATTGTAAAATAATTTTCTGCCATTTCTGAAGATTCATAGCGAAGTAGCGTTGCTGGAGATGACAGGTGGAATCTTTTGAAACAATTAATTGTGGATGGATGGCCAAGAGTCGATAAAGTTCCTGCAGAATAAAAACCTTTCCAGCAAGTGTCTTATGAGTTGGAAGTTGAGAGTAAGTTTATTTTTGGTAAATGTGTACTCCCTGAGCTTATGCAAGATGAAATTCTTAGACTTGCCCATGAAGGTCATCCTGGAATGTCATCTATGAAAAGGTTAGTGAGATCACGTTTTTGGTGGCCTAGCATGGATAGGATGGTTGACAAGGTAGTGAGGGAATGCTCTAGATGAATCAGCAGTGACAAAATGTTAAAATCTTATCCTGCACCTTTAAAACCTGTTCCTTGGCCAAAGAATCCCTGGCAGAAAGTAGCTTTTAACATTTCTGGTCCATTTCATTGTTTGCCACAAGATGCTCGTTTTGCTCTTTTGTTAATTGATTATCACTCTACGTGGCCAGAAGTCAGGTTTGTCTTTCAAGCTACCACACAAATTATTATTGAATTCTTTAGGGAAGTATTTGCACATGAAGGCAGCCCTGAAGTTTTAATTATTGACAACGGTGTACAGTTGAGGTCACATGAAATGGAAGATTTTCTTCAACTGTGGTGTTAAACACATCACTACTCCTCTTTATGAACCGCAAGGAAATGGTCAGGTAGAAAGATTTAACCGAGTTCTTAAAGACTGTGTATAATGGGCCAGGAATTCTGGTAGAGAATGGAAGACAGTTTTGAGGGAGAGACTATGGATATATCGAATCACTCCTCACTCTTGCACTGAGCTTAGTCCTTTTCGTCTGTTGAGAGGAAGAAAACCTGTAACTAAGTTGTGTCCATGGTGGATTAAAAGGAAGATGACAGGTAGTGTGTATGATGACTTGGGTAATACTTTTCAGAGGGTCAATCATCATCAGGATAAAATGAAAGAGAATTATGATTTTAAGTGGAAAGTTAAAACTCCTACTCTTGTTGTCTGTGACTGGGTGAGGATACTTGCCCTGTTTAATTGAAAAAGGGTCCTCCAAGTATGGTCCTCCATGTAAAGTTGTTAAAGTCAACTTGAACAGTATTGTGACCCATGATGGTAAAGTGTGGAATGTAAAACGTGTTGTCAGGTGTCGTTCTAAGAGTGATTATGCAGCCTGGGACAAGATTAAAAGTGAGGAATACTCTGCAAGGACCAATATTTCCAGTGATGCAGATGACTATGAAGTGGGTGAAAACTCTGGGAGGCCTTTGGATTCTGTGATTATTGATTCCGTAGCTTCCAGAGTTAAAGTGAGCAGGAGAATTGCCAGTCCCCCAGTGAAATTCAGAGATTATATTTAACTTTATTTCTTTTGTTCCATTTTAAGGGAAAAGATGTGTTTTATTCTATTTCCTTCTATGTTCTGTTCCTTTAATTGCTTTCTGTACAAGTTATTTATGTTTGAAGTTATGCCTCTAATCTGTTGCTATGTTATATGACTATTCCATGTTCCATACAACAGAAGCTCTCGAGACCGTTTCCTGAGCAGTTGGACGTAGTGTGCTGAGCTGGAATAAACTACTACTTTTAATATATTTCCTGCATCTGGATACTTCTCTACAGTACTTAATTGAAATTCTATGAACTTAGACTTACTTACTCTTCCTCACTTGGAAGAGAGCAAGAAAAAACAAAGATATGTAAATTGTGAATATGTTTTTATATCTATGTGTGTGAGCACATCTAAATATATAAATGTATAGAAACACACACACACACGCACAGCGTTGACTTTCATTTAATTTTCATACTCCATAGCTGGTGTGGGACAAAGGTAATTAATTACCTGTGTGACCCTTTTCCCAGTACAAGCACTCCAAAAAGGACAAAGACCCAAGATAGCGACAAGTTAAACAGCTTCCCAAAGGATCACCACTACTGGTGCCATCATGGCCCGACAACCTCTAACTGAACCACCAAGATGGAATGCAAAACACCCTTAAGGGGGTGGGGGTATTCCAGATGCATTTATGATGGTCAACATACAGAGGTGTGTTCTACAGATATACCCATGTGTGTCCTGCAGCCCAAAAACTTCCTTCTCTTCCTTCACTACTTATCTCCTATAAGAATGATGGCCTGCAATCCATTTCTGCCGGTCCTTCATGGATTACCGGAGGAGGATAACACAACACGTATTGGGCCCGGGTGAGAGCCGTTGAGCGTTAGGCTCAGCAGCCTAGTTAGGAGGGAAGCTTTACATCTGGACATACCCAACTATTCCATAGTCACTCTGGTATGCACTGAAGTAGAGACACCAAAGGAGAATATAAAATTCATGCAGAAGGAGGCCATATTCTTCTCTGGATAAACCTTGAAAACGAGACTGTTGATACACTACATACATTGACAACATGACACCCATAACTCATTGAGAGACCTGGAGGCCATGTAAGGTGGGGGCCTACCTATAATTTCACACATTAGGAAGATAAAATGTATAGAGATTCCAACTGAATACATTATGTTATCAGACTTAAGATTGATGCAAACCTTAATTTTAAAATACAATCCCTTTAGAAATTCCTGGCACCAGAGCCCAGGAGTGGAAGAGGAGACTGAAGTTACCAACAGTCTCCAAGAGATGTGTATGGCAGCTTTTGAAGACGAGTATTGCTGACAGGCACACTAATACTGAAGTAGGACAGGAAAGGGCCTAATGTCAGACACTATGCCAGATCCTTAAAAGAAAGGTACCATGGCATGGGAGAGTCCATGACACCAGCTGTTTGGAAAGACATGGAAATGGTGTTACGTGTTCCTCAGCATTGAATGCTGTGCTAAGTTCTAACTGCGCAGAAGGCTAGTCCCACCCTTACTGGTAGTTTTGGGCCATGGCCGGGCAAATATTACTGCTATCCCAGACAACTGTGAGAGGACAACAATCTTCTTGGTACATGCATGGCAGTAACATCTGTAGATTACAGTACCCCTTTTAGTTCTTCTGTGACATTTACTTCCTTCTTCCAATTATTGCCTTATCTTACAACTGTCGCTGCTCCGAGGGCCTTAACACATATTTTGAGTAGGACTCTGATGATTCTCGTTGATGTGGAAGACAGACAGTAATGAACAATGAGATTGTCACTGCCAAGAGGAGCACAATGTTGTAATGCAATAACTTTTTTTCAAAGATGTTTTGATTTCGTAGGCAAGCTGGTTATGGATTTTTAGTTATTGTAAATGGTTGGGTAAATATTTTTTCTAAGTAGGGGGCTTGTCTGAAAGTGAATCAGACAGGTGAATGTTTTAATAGTTTGTGATGCTGGCGGCCATGTTCTCTTGAGTATGAACAGTGAGTGAAGGAGTTGAGTTCCCATTCTCTTAAACCGATGATATCTTCCATTTAGGCTACACCATACGTCACATACTGAATATGGACCTGCACTCAGAAGTTTCTTCTCAACGCTGGGTCTGAGGTGGTGCTCACAGACAAGTAGCATAATTAAATCTCCTTCCTGTTGTGGATGGCACTGCGTACATGAGGCTCTTGGAAGATCTGGTAAACTGCAGGAATAAATTAGTGCAATTGATCAGACAACGCCCAACTGCTAAAGAGATAATGGGTAAAGTAAATCCTAAAATCAATTAACAAAAGGATATTGAGGAGGGAACATAGGCGCTCGTTCATCTCCCCTAATCTTGGAATGTAAATACTAAACAGGAGAAGTTGGCATTTCAACAAAAAGGCCGTAGTAGGGGCCTACTGGATGCCAAGCCTGAGACAAGTCAAACGTCTGAACCAGAAGTAAAAGTAATATCAAGGGAGATTAAATTTAGCCTAGCCTCTACCAATGGTATACATAGTCTAACGACAACAAACCACTCATGTCTAAACTACTTCCTGGTCTGTCAAGGTGCCCTATCGTTGCAATGTAACACTGGCCCATCAGATGCCAGTCCCAAGGCAAGTAAAAGTGGTGACCTAGAAATGAAAAGTCATGCCATGAGAGATTAAATCTAATCTGGACTCCATTGGAAGGAGAAGTTAGAATATGAAGGCTCATTAATGTCTTCTTTCCCTGATTTTAAGGCAAGAGTGCAAGTAGTCAGGCAATCCTTTCTGGAAGTGAAGAAGCTGCATAAAATGGAATTGAAATATGCAATGATTTATCTGGCCAGCTTGGTATAGAATACAGAGGGGAAGCTAATTTATTCGTAACACCTGAATCTGCAACATACCTTTTGGATACACATTTTATGACAGTCTGAGAAGTCCAATATCACTCCTGGAGGGAGAGTGGGCGCTTACCATAAAGCTTTGTAATGAGCCATAATAAATGCTCACCATCTATATAGGTCTGTAATTGCATATTAATGTTTACTAGAAGGATGGTATGATGTGGGTAGAATGAGTTATTCTGAATCTTTAATGCTATACAATATACTAAGGGGGATAGCAAGTGGATGGTGAAAGTAGATCATGTAATGACAGACGAGTCCTTGAGAATTTTTAATTTTACTTATGGATGTGCAATGTAGGATCTAGATGGGTGAGTTGTATCAAACACCCTGGACTGTTAATAAATAAACTGTTAAACAACTGAAAAGCCAATTACAAAAAATTCATAGGGGTTCAAGAATATGTTGTTGGTAAAATGTGCTACACCTATTAACTTTCAACAGCCAAGCACCACCAATCATATTAAAAAATTGAATAACTTTCATAGCTTTATTCATCTGTGGGGCATAAGCGCCATTTTAAGTAGTGGGGTGACGCTCCTCCGCTCAAACGGAGGATCCGCCCCATCTGTGGCCAAATTGCTCGACAGTATTCTAGCCACAGATCTCTAACCACTGGCAACGAACCGCCATGTGGGAGAAATCGGGGTAATCCACCGTGCTCCTTCCATGAGACGCTTCAACAGAGTGTCAGCCTCTTCTATCTATTTAATAGTGAATTCCAAAAAGTATGTATATTCGAGTGACCGACAATCCTACCACACAACTGCAAATAAGAACTAAGCGCCAGATGTATCAGATGCTTTACCTGTTTTGTGTCTATGGGAAAATGCGTTAGTACACAAGTGCCTAATTGACAACTGATGAAACCTTCATGAATGCCTAACAGTGATAGAAACGTGTGTCTGATCCGGACCACGGAGAGGGTGGGAGTGACTCACTCCCAGAAATCTGCAGGAGTCGGTTGCGCTTGTTAGGAGACTTTTCCCCTGGCTAGTTTCATAGCCTACTGATATTGGTGCTAGCCTCTGAAATGTCTCTTCATCCATGGCTTCCCTTCCCCTCTGCCTCACTTCCTATCCATGCCCTTCTCACTTCCCCCTCCCCTAGGAAGCCCAGTTGCCACTCTGCTAGACAGCTAATCCGCAGTCTAGCAGATTTCTGGTGACATTACAGCATGGACTAATACATGCCTGTTACTTCAGACTTTATGTTGATAATGTTAAATGCCTTGACGCTAATACCTTGCAGTAATTTTAGATGGTTCTCGCCACTTTCTCCATTTCTTCATCACCTCTCCAATTTCACATAAACTCCTCCCAAGTTAGAATTAGTTGTGTGATATGTTATTCAGGATAGCAATTCATAATTATATACAAGTAATACTCTGTGAGTAGTTCATGAGAATGGTGACAAACTTTCTTTTGCAGCTCTCTGGTTTAATTATTTAAACTGCACCTGCATGGCCATTTTATAGAAGTTAATATAAAGCTTGCTCTAATTTACATGCTTTCAATCAATCAATCAGGGTTGATCGAGCGCAACTACTCACCCGTGAGGGTCTAAAGGCACTGATGGGGCATGGGGGCAGCTCCGTTGAGAGATGGGTCATCCGAAGAGCCAGGGCTTGAAGTCCTTCCTGAACGGGAGCAATGTGGAGCTTGCCGGAAGTAGAGGGGGAGGTAGATCCAGGTCTTGGCTGCGAGGTAGGAGAAAGACTTTCCTCCTGTTCTGGTCTTGTAGATGCATGGGATGGTGGCAGGAGAGAAATCGGCTGATCTGAGGTGTCTTTTGGGTGCGTGGAAGGACAGGCAGTTGTTCAGGTATATGGGTCCGGTGTTGTGTAGGGCCTTGTATGCGTGGGTGTGGAGTTTGAAGGTTATTCTTCCTTCGACTGGGAGCCAGTGGCGATCGCTGAGGTATTTGGTGAAGTGACTGCGGCGTAATGGATGGTCTGGAGGTTGCGAAGGAGTTTCTTGTTGATTCTGATGTAGAGAACGTTGCCGTAATCCAGTCTGCTGCTGATGGAAGCGTGCATGACAGTTTTTCTGGATTCAGATGGGATCAATTTGAACGTTTTTCGAAGCATGCAGAGGGTGTTGAGGCAGGTCGAGGATACGACGTTGATCTGTCGGTTCATTGTGTGCAATGAGTCTAGCATGATGCTGAGGTTTTGAGCGTGGTCTGTTGGGTGGGAAGATTCCCAAGGGTGGGGGGCCACCAGGAGTTGTCCCATGCAGAGGGGGTGGAGCCAAGGATGAGGACTTCTGTTTTCTCAGAGTTGAGTTTCAGGCAACTGTTCTTCCTCTTCATCCAGGTGGCGATGGCTTTCATCCCTTCTTGGAAGTTTGTTTGGTGATGTTGGGTTCGTTGGTAAGGGCGAGGATAAGCTGGATCTCATCAGCTTAAGACATGATGCTGAGCCGTGGTTCCTGACGATGGTTGCGAAGGGGGCCATGTAGACATTTGAAGAGGGTGGGGCTGAAGGAGGAGCCCTGGGGCACTCCACATTTGATCTCTGCTGGTTCCATGAGGTAGGGAGGGATTCTGACCAGCTGAGTTCTGCCAATGAGGAAGGAGCATATCTAGTCGAGGACCTTGCCGCGGATAACGGCGTCATGGAGGCTGGTGGCTGGGGTGCGGTGGGAGACGGTGTCGAAGGCAGCCAAGAGGTCCAGGAGGATGAGGACTGCCATTTTGCCCTGGTCGAGGAGGGAGCGGATGTCGTCGGTGACCACGGGTAGGGCGGTCTCAGTGCTGGGGTTGCAGCAGAATCTGGATTGGGAGATGTCCAGGATGTTGTTAGCTTAGATAAAGTCTGCTAACTGGGTGTTGACGGCTTTTTTGATGACCTTGGCTGGGAATGGAAGCAGGGAGATGGGCCTGAAGTTTTTGAGGTCTGTCGGGTCTGCGGAAGGTTTCTTCAAGAGGGGTTTGACTTTGGCATGTTTCCAGGGTCGGAGAAGGTGGTGGACTTGAAGGAGCAGTTGATCATCCGAAGTAGTTAAGATATGATAGCCGAGGTGGCTCTGTGGAAGATGTGGTGTGGGCAGGGGTCTGAGGGTGCTCCGGAGTGGATACTTTTCATGGTCTTCGGGGTGTCTTCTGTCATGACTCGGGTCCATTTGAGCAGGGTCTCTTGGGTGGCGTCACATGGAGGGGGAGCTGGAATGGTGAGGGGTTCTTTGTTGTTGAAGTTGTCGTAGATCATCTTAATCTTAAGGTGGAAGAATGTGCTTAGTCTGTTGCAAAGGTCGTGGGAGAGTGTGACGTCTGTTGTTCCGCTGCAGGGTTTGGCGAATTCCTTGCTGATGGAGAAGAGTTCTTTGGTATTGTGAGCATTGGTGAGGATTCTGTCTTGGAAGGATTTCTTCCTTTTGGTTTTGATGAGATGGTGGTGTGCGGTGGTGGCTGCTTTGTAGGAGGCGCGTTTTTCCGTGGTTTCGTTGTTCCTCCATGTCTTGTTGAGTTCAGCTTGCTTTCTTGATGTGTCTTCCTGTGGCTTTCTTGAGGGGGGCGAGTGTTCAGCGTAGTTTGTGATCCAGTGGTGGAGGTTGCATGATGTAGTGTTTGCGTCTAGCGAAGTCGGTGGTGGGGTGCTGATGAGGGCGGAAATGAGCTGGTCTTCAGTGACTTTGGTCCAGCTTCTGCGGGGGAGCCGGTGCGCGTACTTGTGTACAGTGGTTATTTTGAAGGAGAAGTGGATGCAGTGGTGATCTGTCCAGAGGTGTTCCGTGGTGTGGCTGTAGGAGACTCTGTTTCCTTTGGTGAAGACGGGGTCGAGTGTGTGTCCTGCTGTGTGCATGGGGGCGGTGACTTGTTGCTTCAGTCCTATGTTGGCGAGGTTCTCTAGGAGACAGGCAGTGTTTGAGTCATCAAGCGTGTCCAGGTGGAAGTTTAGGTCTCTGAGTAGGACGTAGTCTGTGAAGGCGAGTGAGTAGGGTGCGATGAGGTTGGTGATGGCGTCGGTAAAGGGAGCGCTGGGGCCTGGCGTCCTGTAGATGAGGGTTCTGCGGAGAGTCGTTTTAGGGTTGGTCTGGATCTGGAAGTGGAGGTGTTCCATGAGGGTTGTTGTGTCATCCGGGATGGTGGTCTTCATGCTGAAGGTGCTTATGTAAATGATGGCGATGCCTCCTCCTGGGCGGATGGGGCGTTCCTAGCACAGGATCTTGTATACGTCGGGAATGGTGGTGGTGATGTTGGGTGAAGAGTTGGATTTGGTCCCAAGTTTCTGTGAGGAAGGCGACGTTGCGCGAGTGGGTGTTGAGGAGGTGCCAGATTTCTATGACGTGCTTGTGTAGGGAACATACGTTGAGGAGGATGCAGTAGAGTGGTTTGTGAGCGGTGATGTCCGGTAGGCTAGGAGATGCTGCTGGGGTACGGAGGTGGGTGAAGCTGTGACAGCAGTGTAGACAGGAGAGAGGGCCTTTGGTGTTGTTTGGCATCCAGAGCTGGCAGATGTTGCTGCCTTCGGGGTTGAGGGTGTAGAGGGTGCTGGAGTCGTAGTGGAGGTGGGTTTGAGGACCTGGGTCCCTGGTATTGGTCGCAGACGGGCTTGCATTTGACACGCCAGCTTTGCAGCTGCGCAGCGGCCCCCATTAAGTAGGGATCGGGGAGGGTGGGTCAGCTGGGAGGCGGGAAGGACACACTAGAGGGGGGAGAGGCCGTGGGGGCAGCAGCCACAGGGGAAATGCGGTAAAAGAAAAAAAGGGGAAGACAGAGATATTGCAGGCCCCCTGTAACAAAAACGGCCTCCCAGAGGGCCAAAACCAGCCCCCACCCTAGTGGCCCACCCGGGAAATGCCCGGTGCCCAATACGCCAGTCCGGCCCTGGAGCCAGGGAACTGTCTAAATGGTAAAGAGAATCTGCAGCTGGACTATGCACGTAAGAGGCCCCATCAGCACCTCTGTTTCCTGCACACACCACTGCGTTCCCTTAATCCAGGCAGCTCCTTCTCCGCCCTCTTCAGACCATGACAAGATACCCTCTCTCAGCAGTTCCACCGTAAGCGTAAAGGCGCAATAGCAATTGTGAGACAATCTGTCTTTATGAGCATAAATATGCCATAGTGCATACAACTAAATAATACAATAATAAAAATGCAACCATTAACCTCTTCAGTGCCCCGCCCTTTCCACGCCCTGTGCCGGGCGTTTCATTAGCGGGCGGGGTTCATGACGAGATGGTCTCGTCATGGGCACAGCGCAACCGCGGCCCACGACGAGACCATCTCGTCATGGGCACTGAAGGGGTTAAAAGATCTTTTAAAACAAATAGCAGCACTCCCATCCCTTTAAAATCACCAGTTTGCATATTTCACACTACATATTCAGCCCCCTATAAAGGCTGTAAACTACAAAAAGGCAAAGTTTTCATTGATTAGGTGACAAACTATGGGACAATCCTTCTATACTTAGGCTACTAATGCTTCGTTATACTAAAAGATCATCAACATTGCCGATCACACACTTATCCTCCACCATCGACAATCAGATCATGAAATACTTAAAACGAGGATATCCTGAAAGTATATTACAACACACCAAAAACAAAGTTCAGTCCATGGATAGAGAATTGCTACTTCATCAAAAAGAAAGATTGGAGAAAAAACTTACAGTATGTGTACTTAAATATTCAGCTCAATCAAAACAGATCACCACCATCATGAGAAAACACTGGTCACTCATCACTGAAGAACCTGACTTACAACCCATAGTAGCCAATCAAATCACTTTTGCATATAAGAGATCAAAAAATCTAAAAGAATTAATCAAGAAACAATTAAATCAAGATGTTAAGACGATTCACAAAGGCATGAAAACATGCGAGAACTGTACACATTGCAATAATGTGATAACTGGTCAACAATTCAGACATCCGATGACTGGACAAATGATTCCACTCTTACATTCAAGCACGTGTGACACAAAAGGAGTGATTTATGGAATAAAATGCCCCTGTGGTAAATTATACGTGGGGCAGACGGAACGAAAAATAAAAATCAGGATCACAGAACATAAAAGCAATATAAGAAATAAAAACCGCAAGTCCACATTGGCTATGCATTGGATAGAGGCTGGACACAACATTGCGCAATTACAATTCACCATATTAGAAGTGATCAAACCAAACTCATCGATGGACACTCACAAACAGAGATTAAGAGCAGAATATTTTTGGATCAGAAAAATGGCGAGCATGCAACCGGAAGGAATTAATGACAGAATTGAACTATCGTGTTTTTTGTAAAACCTGTGAGGATATATTGTTTGCCATCCTGCATAGAGAACACCTTTGAAGATGTTTGACAAAACTGGTCATTTACTATAGATATCAGTAGTTCGAATTTATTATTATCTGTTGAAGAATGTTTAAATTCTAATTTTTATAATAATGGTTCGTTTTCCACAACATTTATTTATTTATTCTTTATGTAGAATCACCATTACTATAGGTATAATTTGTTTTTGACTTCGTAAAGGAGCGACCAATGAGCGCGCCTCTACCGAGTTACAACAACATTTGTGTAATTGACAAGTGATTCTTGATAGGTTGAAATTAGGCGGGAGCTTCACCTACACGAATAAGAGAATCTGATAGGTTCTGGTAACCACTACATATGATTGGCTGTAGGCACGATGTGTCATCATGCTTTCAACCAATTAAGTCATGTATAAATATCACACACTAGGGCTGTTTTGTAAACTGAACTCGCATTGAAGGAGAGTTGGGAACTTCGTGTTGCACATGGAAGTAAGTAACCGGCAGACTTGCAAAGAATAGTTACGCTAGCTTTCAGCCTTCATCTTTTAGATATGTTAGCTTTTAGTCTTCATTTTTCAGATATATTTTTTGCAATTTGAATGTTAATGAATTGTAGTTAGCACGAACTTTATTTCATTAGGATTATCTTTTCAGGTGTTTTATTTAAACATTGACAGGGGTAATACAGGCACTGGATTTTCAAGGTATAGAGTTGTAAAGATTTTTAGACTTCGCCAACTGACAGAATAATGAAAACCTTATTATAAACGAGATACATTGACAATTTTTGTATATTAGATAGAGTCAAATACTGAAAGAGTATGATTAGACGACTGAATTGCTCATTATATTTCCTTTATTTTTCTGTTACAGACCCCTGAAGAAGGGTCTTTTTCATTGACCCGAAATGCATTGGGTAGTGTGAACATGTGAATATGTAAAAAGATTTAGTTGCTTTACTAAAGAAATGAGTAAACGTGACAATTTGAAGAATAAGAATAATAAATGAAATGAACATAAACACAATGGATTAAATGGATTTCTTTATAAAACAGATTAAATATGACTAGACCTTAACGGGTCTAAGGATAATTGTGCGCACCTGCTACTTGGAAGTGAGAGACGTCACTTTCCCCTGATTTCACGATCACACAAAGGAACACCACCAACATAATTAGGGGCTTATTTATGAGCGCCTTGCGCTGCCGGTGCATCACTTCTTGTGACGCACCGGCGGCGTAAAATATGTGCCACACTGTGACATATTCACAAAGTGATGCATCTAAGCAGATGCATCACTTTGTAAATCACTGTGTCATGGAAGAGGTGTGGCGCCACGGCCAGGGTGACTGACTCCGGAATCTGGGGATCACGGTTCGATCACCGGCGGCAGAGTAGCCCAGCACCAGGTGACTCTGGACAATAGCTTGCTTAATCTTCCTGACGGCCCCCAGCGACTAGAGATCCTTACGGATGATTGTTTGTGCTTTACAAATGTGGATTATTATTACTGTGCTACATTATACTTGCCTCAGGTATTATGTATGCAGGGTGGGCATTCCAACGGAAAAAAAGGGTCGTAGAAGTGGTGCAGTAAAATCTATCAGATTTCACTAAGCCACTTCGAGTACACCACTACGTCAAATCCTCATGCCTGCCTCACAGCAGGCGTAAGACTGATCCAGGCCCTTTCACATAGGGCTTGCCTCATGTGAAAGGACACATTGCTGGAGTTGCATCTGTTTCAGACAAACTCCAGCTAAGCAGCAATTGTGTGCCTACAGATACATCAGGAATACTGACGTATCTGTAAATCCTTGTGACGTGGAGCGCCATACAGTAAGTACAGCGCATCCATGGTGTCGCAAGAATAGCGCAATGAAAAGTGTTGCATCGCTGGTTTCCCTCAGCGATGTGATACGTTTCATAAATGAGGCCCTTAATCGTCAGTTGAGCCTGGGCTATCAAGTACCTTCTTGTAACTGGTCAGGCAGCCTGAAAATAACTGGCCACTGCCATACGGACTGATGGATTAACCGTTCTGTAGCAAAGTGCAAGTGTTTTAGTCAAGTCACAGTCATGAACTGCTTGAACAGTAGTACGAGCAATTTGGAACGTAAGTGCCAAGTTTTTGTGCAAAACAGCAAAACAAAAAGTGTGTGTATCTCCCACTCTCCAAACTTACATTCACAGCAATTGGTCCCAAAACGGTTAATAGCAAACTTGGCCAAATATACTCTGGTAGGTAGAGTACCCAAGCGGATTTTTTAGTACAAAGTGCGGCGTGCAACAGTGGCAATCTCATTTAAATATTTTTCCATACCTAATGTAGGTATTACTTGAAAATAGTTAACAATCAAATGTAAGGAACATGCCTGTCCAAAGTCTCCAACTCATTAAGGCGTCTTTTACCCAAGCCAACCGTTGTGCTATCTATAGGAGCTGGATTGGCCCAAAGATGACAGAGTCCAAGTTCATCCAGGCATCTCTTAACATAGATTAGCCTGGGTTTGTACTGGACGTTTCCTAGGGTTGATCCTTCCATAACCACTCTCAGATATGATGCTTCATGGCGGTTGCGATTTACTCATATTCAAAAGGGGAATTGCAGGAATTAATTTTAATTTTTTTGCAATTACGAAGCAGTCACTGTATCCCCAGAGTTGCTGCTGCTACAGCTTTTTGCCTGTAAAATTGCAAGATAATGCTCAGGACGTGGCAACCAATTTTATATTTAATCCAAAGGATGCCGTTTGCTTGGCGCTGCAAGACATTGGTTGCCCTTTTACAATATGGCCGCGCCAGTTCAGTTTGTTATTGAAGAGGATGCCCAAGTAGTCATAGCTCTTAATGGTTTCAGGCACCTGGGGATGCATTTTTCCCCCAAACTGCATGCCTGCATAAAACATTTTAGACAGGACCATCGCCCAGACCTCGGGGTCACAGCAAAACATGTTCACTGGCACACGATCAGGGCCAGGGGCTTTATTAGCCTTTTGCTCTATGACTGCTCTTTCTACCTTCAGGAGTAGAATGTTTAGTTCTCCAGTTGGTCTATGTTTGGCGAGTTCTCCCAAATGTGTCAAACCATCACTGCCATCATATACTGCCTTTTAGTGGTCCACCCAGGTCTCTGAGCAAATCTAATGGCCATGACTAATTGGATCATCCCTGAACACTCTGGCAATTTTCCCCCAAAAAGGATCTACTATTTTTCTCTTCTGCTGCCTTATTCAGATCGCTCCACACTCCTTGCTGGTAGTTTGATTACTTATTCCTTAGGAGGGCTTTCAATTTGTTCCTTTCACTCTTAAACATTTGATCGTTGATTAACTGATGATGCTGGTCCCTATATGCTTAATAGACCTTTGACTTGGCAGGTATACACTGCTTATCGTACCACCCAGAGTAATTCTTTAAACCACCATTCTTCTTGGCCATTCTCAATGTAGACCAATAGCGTGTAAGCTCACTTGATAGAGCCCTATAATTTTCTACTGCCACAATATGGTCTCCATTTTCCGCAGCTTGAATATTCAGAAGATATTCCTCTATGGATGCTATTGGCATGTTCTTTTCTGCTGAGTAGGTATCCACAATCCATTTTACACCTCTCCTACTGTTATCTGGGACGATACTAGCGATATAACATGAAGGACTTTCAAACCCTGCCACTATTCCATGCTTGAAGCACAGAGGGTCATGATCACCCTTAGGCCGCTGAATTACTTGCATTTCCATCACCAGTTCCCATTGGCTGTTTGGAAATGGGACACTACTTCTCTTATTGCTTTGGAACATAGGAGCCACAGGCCTATCCGAGGTGGTTCGGCGATTTAGGAAGCATAGATTTAAATGGGAGAGGAAGTTAGCGGAGGATCTCCTTTCACTATATCTGCTGAATGGAATAGAGCAGGCAATATCAGGCTCCATTCCTCTTTGCTCGCTGCCTCGTTCCATATACATTTGGGCGGGCGAATATTAAAATCTCCACAGACTATCAGATAATGCTTGTCGCCGGGTTCACATTGGCCTTTATTCCATGGATGACTTCCTGTGGTAATACTAATTGATCCTTAGGTTTACCACGCTGGTTGGGCTTCAAATAGACATTAACCGCATATATTATGTCTTGTGGTTTCTTGTGGGCCCTGGTAAGTCTTACATGCAACAAACATAATCAAGTCATGGATAGAGAAACTTTTGATACCACATAAGCTAGATTTGTTGAGATCCAGGAGCAGAGCCCCCCACGCTCTCTCTCACTGGATCTATTTGCTTTGGTGGCAGACCCCATGTAGCCTGACGGCACCATAGTACCATCTACAGCCCAAGTCTCCTGAAAGCAGCAAATCACCTTGGAACTAATAAATGCCACTCAGTCCTCATCCTCAAACTTTGATTGTAGGCTGGCTATTTTCTCAGACATAATTGTTATCCCGCTGGCTTTACGCTGTAAGATGTCTCCGGGTCTAGTGGTACAATTTTTGACAGGAAACTGGGTATCCTTTTAGTTAAAATTACGAGGCACAGGTGGAATAAGTTTCATAACTTGCTGTATAAGGGCTGTTCACTACTGCTGGCAGCTAGTGCCAATTAATGCCGCCACCTACTGCAGGTTTAAGACTCCTCCTCTTATTTATATTCACAGTTCTAACGCCGTTTTCTCCGCTTGTAACTATCATATTTTTTGCCTCCCTTAGGACATCAGGAGTCAGTTTGTAAAGTGCCTCCAGTCTTCTGAGGGGGACTAGCTTATCTTGTTGCTCCGAGTTCTCCTGGCTCAACTCCATCTGGCATTCTTGTGAATGCTGTGCTCCAATCTATGCAGATGATCCATGTTATCATTGATCAGATTCGGAGTAACTGGTGTATAAAACTCCACGTCAATCCTGCAAGGTTATCAGGCTAAGTGCATGAATAGCCCGACACACTTCTAGTAGGCACGCTTAGTTTAATGGAAGTGGACATACTGGATCAGGGAAAAGATCAATAAAAGGTAAATTTCGCTAGTGCTCGGGGAGTCAAAACATTTGCAATTCTCAAGGATCCCTCGAGGTTTAGTTCCCACTACTGTGCTTGTTGGTTCAGGCAGAAAAACCCTCACACATGGGTTTAATGGCGCAGAGCTCCTACCATTTGCACCAAGTTGCTCTTCACCATAAATTCCAGTGTTGTTATTTTCGAGTACACTTGAGGGCATCACTGCCTGGATGGCTGTGTCTCCACTAACATTTCCTGCATCTGCATTGCTCTCCTTATTATTTTTGTGTGCTTCAGAGCCAATCTAGCTTGCTTAATTCTCTTAACTTTCTTCTTCCTTTTGCACTTTACTTTTGGTTGGAAGGTGGACTTGGCACATGGCTCTGCAACAAGGGGGTGCAGTTGGACTACCAGGTTTTTTTCCTAAAAATAGGATACAGTTGCATATAGTCTTTGTTGTGTTTCTCTTGCCCTCCAAATAGCTCTACCACTACTACTGTTGAGCTATTTTGATTTGAAGATTTTCCTTCCCTTCTGGCTGGTTTACTTCTATTATGGCTTCCTTTTGTTCCCATTTCAGTGGCCAGTACTGTGCTATTTAGTAATGCCTGGTCATTTGCACCAGGCTGTGGGACAATCCCATTGCCGTAGGGATTCTACCTTTGTGTTTTTTCCCCTTTAGATGGTAAGGGCCCCTTGGCGACCTCTACAATATGATTTTCTGCTACTACGCTGCTATCCCCATTTAGTGATTTAGTGATTTCATTACACCAAACAGCTGCTACACACACTGCGTAGATGCTGGGTGGTTTCACTTTAAGGTTGCCAGCACTGGTGGACTTCTCCAGGAGTTGTACACAGCGTGTATTCATTTGGTAGCTACAAGTCTGTGGTTGGGGCATCTAATGTTGACATATCTAAGATGGTTTGCAGTGATCCATTGTGTGGGTGCACTGCCCTAAGCAGGGGGGAAAGTGATAAGGAGTGATGCTCCCTGTTGTCACGATTCGCTCCCTGCACTCTCGTGCCCACCACCAGAGGGGTGCATAGTGTGACCTTACTGTGTTCTAATAAGCCTCCAGATACTCCCCTGAAGGCATATCCTGACTTCCATCCATTTGGTCACTATTTGGGAATTGACATCCATTCCCAACTCATGCCGTGTTTTGTGAAAGCCAGCCTATTCATGCTTAAAGCCAGCCTCCAATTGTTTGACACCCTGTTACCTAGAATTCCCTGCTCACTGCTTCATTCTCGCCCCTGCGGGCCAAGGATGGGTGGGGGAATTCAGCTCACCTGTGGCTGGCTGCTGCTAGCCTGCTCACACCTGAAGCATGTGATTACTGTGAGCTCTTTTAAGCACCAATTTTCTTCAGTCAAAGGTTGGTCATTGTAGCTGTCTACGGTTGAGACCAGCCCTTGTTTCAAGTGTTTCCTAAGCTTTTGATATCGTTGTTTCCAGTGTTTCCTGAGCTTTTGATATCGTTGTTTCCAGTGTTTCCTGAGCTTTTGATATCTTTGTTTCCTGAGCCTTAGCATTCTTTGTTCCTGACCTGCAGCAGTTTCCCTTGTTCCTGAACTAGCACTGCCTGCAGTGCTACCTTGACTCCTGAGCTTTTGCTCAATTCTAGTTCCTTGTCCAGCACTGCCTTCAGTGCTACTTTGTTTTCTTGATTCCTGATCCAGCACTATTCTAGTCTACCCTTGTAACCTCCCCTTTTGTATATCCTTTTCTAGTCCCTGTCTTTCTTCCCATTTCCTTTGTTCCAGTTCTAGTTTGCTGTTTTTTTATTCTACGGTCTTGCTTCTATTACCTTGTATGTTTGTTACCTGCTTCCTGCCAAGTGTGACCTGTGAATTCCTCTTCTTCCTGTTAAGCGCTCCTCCTTGCCAGCTACTCGTCTATCATGCTTGTGTTTAGTTTTACCCTCTTGCTGTTACTGCCTTGAGTGTTCCTGTTTGATCACCAAGATCCATGGGCACAGCTGACTACCTAGGTGATGTTTCTTGTTCACAGTGAGTATTGTCTTTGAGTTACATTTATAACATCACCATAGGTAAAAGCTCCACAGAACCTGCTTTTGCATGCATGTCCTATATGTGGGTATTTGCAGTCAGTATCTGTAACAGCAATTGTGGGTAAGGATCTTACTGAGCTTCAATCTTACCGTGTGGAGCTCCCGAGTGCTCTACCTCACATTCCCCTTATTGTTAATATTGTTTTATATATAAGTGTATTGCACATCCGTCCTCGGTGTATGATTCTGAATGCTGAACCGCCTTATGAGCGCCTGTTCTTTCTGAGTTTTAGCCATCCTGTTCCTTCGTGCAGGCTTCCCCTTTGGATCCCTTTTCTCCTCTGACTTCCTGAGTGATCCTGGGCAGTGCTGTATTCCTTTTTCTGCTTCATTTTGTACCCAGTCACCAGTATTTGCCTATGTCCCTGACTGTGTCCCAGACTGTCCCAGACAGTCTCTGACACCTGTTTGACAGGGGTTATTGGTCCCTGGACCTCCCTGTTATTTACAGGCTCTTTCTTGCCCTCGACCATAGTGCAACTCACTGTGGTTTTTCCAATCTCCGCCAGCTTGGATGCTTCAGCCCCTGCTACATTACTCATGGTCATGAAACTAGGACGGCAATTTACTAGGGCACATTGCCAGCATCACACATTCCTATACACCGATTCTAAGGACACATAACACACACTTTTCCCATTACAGAAACATAACAAAATGAGCACACATCATAAAAAGAAGGAAAAGAACTCTAAAGCTACCACAACCTAAGCCTCTAAAACATATTGTAATCATAAACTTGGCAGAAAGTTCCCTAGCTTTACTACTAGCCTAACTCTGCCGTGTCCCAAACCTACACCATTTGGACATAGGAACAGAAAGCACCATCATGCATAAGCAAACATGGTAAGATGTTGCCAGGAACAGGGGAAACAGTACACAATTAGTCCTGCCCTCTATACACAGATATCTTACTCCTATTCCACACATTACCCCCTTCAATCTAAAATGCTCATTCTTACTGACTGAGACAGGATTAGACAGTTTAGATTGTGATTTAGTATAACTCCTATGATGTCTCCTTCTTACGTAATCCTACACTCCAGGCAGGTTCTCAGAAGGGTCCCTCTATTTCCATCCAAATAAACTATATTTCTCTTTTTATATTCTTCAACTCTAAGTATTACCCCAAAAAATGATCTTCATGTGTAGGTTCCTTGACATGCACCTTCAACCACCATGGTGCTAGATGAGACCTCGTTTCCACCCACTCTACAATGCAAATGGTGAAACCCCATAACGGAATTAAGCGTAACCATGTAAGCAATATAGATTGGAATGCTCTCTTCCTTGGATTAAGGAGGTAAAAAGTAATCCTTTTATGCTCCACACAACACCTGACGAGATCATTTGCAACCCTAATACAGGTCAAGCTGTGGCCTATTATCAGTAACCAAGTACTCAGTAAGGCCCTTGTTACAAAAGGCATCCTATAAAAATTGATTACAGTACTCAAAGTCACACTTTCATCAACATTCAACTTTGGACATTTGTCATACTAATTTACAACCACAATAACCTTAACCTCCCTCCTTGTCAAAGCCTGGAAGGGTCCATTCAGATCAATCCCAAGCTTCCACCAAAGTCCTTCAGAAAGATCCACAGGCAAGGACTGAACCACACAAAAAGTTGCCAAAATATCACTTCCACCACATAATTTTCCTTGCCTCAGCCAACGATCCACTACTTTATCCACCATTTGCCACTGAACATGTGAAGATTAATACCACAACCCCGGTCGGCATCATATCAGGAGGGAAGGGAATTAAATGTGGCCTGCTAAAAGCCTGCTCTTTGGTGAAACATGCCATAGAACTTAATGTCCTACTGGAATCAAATGAATGGGAGATCCTTTTCATTACTGAAACCTGGATTCGCCCTGACTCGGAGATGGATCTAGGAATAACTTGCTAATCCATCAATCGAGGACTGGGAAGATTGGAGGGGGAGTGGCTGTTATCTTTTTTAAAAAAGGGAGTTAAGCCTAAAAACGAAAGGTGGGACTGGTGGCCATGGGCCTCCTTTAGCCCTCGATGGGCAGAGGACCAGCCAACAAGGCCAGTAGAGGTTATGGTTCTCCACCCTGCCCCTCTACAGAGGAGATACCACGCAAGTGGCTGCACTGTAGGCTGAGAGATGTGTTGAGAGGCTGCAAGGCTGTTTTGGGGCAGCTCAGAACCTCTGTTTCATTTATCAAACACAAACTTGCAAGTGTAAATGTGTTATTGAAGAACAATCAATCATCCTGATGTGCAGTGATCTCCTATCTTGTGTCCTGTGTTACTAATGTATTTCCCTGCCCAAGGCTCCCTTGCACTCCAGTGAGGGACAGTCTGCAAGGTCACAGGTTTGTGCCAACACAGCTAGCTGAGGATCTCACAGGACTAACCCTGCAGTTGCCCCACCTCTAATTGGGTGGGGCAGAAAAGCAAGTTTGGTTGGGGAGGTAAACTCCCAATTTATGATAGCCGACTTGCTCTGCCAGTCTATAAATGACCCCTATGTCTGCTTCACTGTGTTAAGGGGAACAGAAGTGAGAATGGGCAATGGTACACAGGAGAGGATGAGAGGGAATATAATGTTATGTTGGTTAATTGTATAGCGCACTTGCCACCTTAAACGTTTGAAGGGTCAGAAGAAGGAAGTATGTGACTTTAAAGGTGAGGGGGTACCAGGAAAGAAAGAAAGATAAAATTATTGCCTGAGACAGAGGGGATCGTACAACTTCACTTTAATGCATTGCTGTCTAGTATGCGGGAGACGGCACTACTGCTCAGAAGAAGGGAACGCTAAAGATGTTTCTTCACCAATTTAATGACCTAATGTCCCAGTATGTGGCATGTAACCTGCTTAATGCAGGCTTCTCAGGGCTGGCTACAAGAATTTGGAATGCCCTTCCAACGGAGATCAAAGCCAACCCCTCGACTGCTTAAAAAAACAGGTCAAATGGCTACTGTTGGAAGAATAGCCTCTATGTCATGTGCTAGACACTAACCTTTCATTATTGACAATCATTTTTACTTTGTGTGTTGAAATGTATGCTTGACAATTATTTTCACTTTTTGTTTGAAATATGTGCTTGACATTCATTTTTACTTGGGGTTTAAAACGCATTTCATCGTTCTTTGGAAGTAATTTGATGATGAAACTGCTCGGCCCCATCTAGGTGGGCTTTTACCTGTTTGATCACTTGCTACCTCTTCTTCCCCTAGCACCCTCATTTACTTTATGCCTCAGGGTCCTCTCATTTTGCTTTATTGTATTGTACTTATACTGTCTCTGCACGTCAACGTCAGATTTCCTCTTTGAACAGCGCTCTGATACCCGTCTGGGTCCTGTTCGCGCTTTATAAAACTTTTCAAATAGAGAATTAAATACATTTCAAGTCATGTTGGTTGCTAGTAATGCACACACAACAGACTGAAACTTCTATAGACATTGATCTCAAGAGGGGATGCGAAGATCAAGGGATGAGGGTGTACTAGAAAGCAGAAGGTCACAAGGAGCAGAATAATTGCTTGGACATGTCTTAGAAATCAGGGATAAGAGGGATCATGGTATGACACTGAGTAAGAGATCAGTGAGAACAGTGGGTTGGAAAGGCACTAGGACCAGACAAAGAGATTCCAGGGAGAAAGCTGACTCCACTTTTCCCATTCTCTTTGACAATGTTTGATGGAAGCTACAGATCTTACCCCTACTCTACAATCCCAATTGAGACTTTGCTACCCAGAGACAGAACTTGAAGACTAAATAGGATGAAGCAATAAGGAGTAGGAAGGGCTTCCGAGAGAACAGAGACATCGGGCGTCTGGCTTCAAAAAATATATTTTGCCAATCACTGCATATCCCAAGCCCCATCTTGAAGAGAACAAGCCCAGCACTCCAGCCCGGCCTACTTTTTTTTCCACAGACCCCAAGTTCCAAAATATCTTTTAACTACATCTCTGAGACCAAGAGTCTCCTGAATCTGCATTTGATGGGAATATGCCAATACCAACGTTCATAACTGGAGTATAACAGAGTGGGTGGGAAGAGGGGTGGAGGGATGGGTCTGCGGTCCATTCTGTGTGGGTGGAGTTGAAGTTAAGGGAGGTGGTTAAGCCCTCTGGGGTGGTGTTTGAGTGACACCGGATGGGGTTTGGACCAGCTCAGATGGCCATGACAACCTGGTAAGGAGTTTATTATCCAAGCGGCACTGGATGCTACAGACTATCCTTCAAATTCAGAGATATCAGAATCTTACAGAATAATGGTTTCTTGTATCGCGTTTGTTACATGAAAGAGCTACTTCAAAGCGCTGAGGAACACAAGACAGAAGGAGGAAAGAGGGAAGACGACAAAATGGGAATCTGCCGTCATATTGGTTTCTGGAGCAGCTTCTATCACGCAATAAATTTGCCTAAAATCAGTGAGTGGAACAGTTGGGGAAGGAGGCAAAGTGAGAAAGAAGGGCCAACACAGGAGAGCGGGAAGAAGGGTGAGCTACTGAGTCAATAGAACAGCACTGTTTCATGTAACTTGTGTAAGAAATAATTGGATGCAAGATATTAACTTTAAGATATAGCCTCGCTGTTAAGTGTTTGCTTAATTTGAAGTCTTGTAAAAGGTCAAGTAACTGCATGGCCAAATTAGACAGAAAGGCAAGCTATATTATTTCCTATGCAATGAAGAAGAAATTAAGTCTAAGCTGGACTAAATGACTAGAACTAATCACACGGGGTTTGAGTGTTCCACTAAGCAGTGAAACATCCTTGCAATTAGTTATTATGAAAGGAAGCCACATTTTAACATATTTCCATCAACTATTAGCTCATGCACCCTCTGTTGATATGCCCGTTTGTACACACGTCACTACAAAATACATAAATACCTGAATAGTTCAAGTTATGGGTATATTTAATAAACATTTAAAGGTCACAGCAGTCTGATAATCTGTTAAAAATGCACTTTTCTTTACACACGACATTATTATTTTGTGGGCCTTCAATTTTGCTGTCTTTAAATCCAATGTCTTTCCTTTTTAAATAAGACAGACTGCTGACTGAAACGGAAGTCACATTTGGTTCTCGATCACTGCTGTGGGTCGTATTGTTGTAATGTAGGTGTTGAGAAACCAAATGGAACGCCTTCAATTATGCATACACAATAAACCATCTCCTACTGGTTGAAAAAAGGCCTTCCAAAAGTATTTCTTCTCTAATGAACGTGGTTCAGAGGTCTTTGTCTATTCAGTTATATTATTTTATTCCTTTCCGGGGGTGCGCTGAGTGATTATCAGGTGTGTAGAATGCACCAAATAAATAAATAAATGAAACATTGAAGTAAAAAATATAATTCTAAGTCTCATCGCGAGCCAGAAAGAGAGGTTTCCGAGCATGTGTTTAAACTGAAAGGTGACCTGTAACCCCCTTCCCCCATCCACCCCTTCAGAACGTTTACTAGATTGTCGTAGATAATGAGGGCAAAGTCCAGTAATACACCGATGAGGTGATCTCAGAGAAGGCAAAATCCTAACCCTCTTATGGATTTTGCATAGCTCCATAGCATCAGCATAAACCCCTGATGACATCACACCATGTTCACTATGATGTCACAAGGCGGGGGAACATGAAAGCAACGTACTCGAACGGGGACGACTCTGCTGTAGCAGAAGCAAGGAGAGGACATTGTAAAAGCAGCAATCATCTCACAGTCTACACAATGAACTGTCCACGTTACTGGTCACATGAATTAAACAGGTAAAGATGACTTAGAAAACACAATTGCTGCTGTGGTTTTCCGTTCCATCGCCCACAGCCACGAGACACATGGTCTTTCCCACTTGTGATGAGGAATACATTGTGACATATTCTGGGTAGATATAAAGGACGGTTACTACGGAGCGGTCGCATTGAAGACCCTGACATGGTCACGAGGCAACCTCTGCTGGATCCTAGGGACCAACGAGAAGACGGAGTCCATGACTGAATTACACGGACTGCCTCAATGGAAGAGGAGAGGGTTACGCTGCCGGTCACAAAGAGAGAATGTGAGTCAGAGAAGCAATAACGCTCAAAACAGACTTGAAACCCGATTTAATAATCCACTTTTTTTTTTTTTTTGCATCTTTTATATAGCGCGAACTCGACCGGAAGGTATTGGAGCGCTGTACATGAGCACCGTATTTACATTACACATTCAGGCACGGGGAGATTAAGTGATTTGCCCAGAATGACAGGATGTGGACGCGACCTCGTGAACCCTGGTTTCCTGCACCAATGTCGGCAGTTTAAGCCAACGGACCACATACTTAACCCCAGATTTCGAAATATCTTAACACCTGTACCCCCTCTAAATCATTCTAGGCAAATCCTCCCTACTTACACCACTTCATGGGGCTTCTATGCCCGAAATCTGCAAATCCACTTATTTTTCTTTCAATCTTTTCAATCCTTCCCTAATCTGTCCATCTCCAAAACCTGCTTTATTACAAATCTGTGTCCCTTGTTTGTATTCCTTCCCGACACCCATACCTTACTCTCTTCAATCTCCATACCTCACTTTTGTTACCTTCGATCACCTCAACTTGTCACACATTCTGCCCAAATCATATTTCAGTCCCTTCCTTAAAACCAGTCTGTTTAATTCTATTCCCCTACATTACGCCCATCTTCCCTATTACTCGTACCCCGTTTCTAGAGGATGTAGCCTCATGGCTAGAGCAGTCCACCTCAAAGCGGGGGAACCGGGTTCCAGACTCCTAACGACGCTTCACATTCTGTGATTCTGGGCAAATCTAACAAAAATGAATGTGTTCAACTGTAAGAAAACTGGTGCTCATGTAAAGAGCTCTGATACCTGATATATTTCGGGTCTAGTTACCGCTGTAAAATAATCTAAAGAAAACATTCCATCTGACTGCCACCCGCTTCAATTTGTCTCCATTTTGCACACTCCATCCTCAATTATTTGTGCCAGCCTTCCACACCTCGATTCCTTACTTCAAAGCACTTTACTTGTCCCAAACCTTAATTTACCCAAACGCCACCAGGGTCCCATTTTACAACAATTCCACTTCTCCATTATCATTACAAGTTTGGGTTATATTGGATATATATTATTTTATTATTATGTTGTGTATGGATGCGTTTTATACTTTTATGGCTTATTGACGAGAAAAGATGGTTTTGATTGGCTGCCTCGGATGTTGGGCATAAGCACTGTTTGAGCCTAATCTCGAATTTGGAAGAGTGTGAAACTGCTGCACTTTCGGTTGTCAGGCATAACAGTTAGTAATGGTGGAAAAGTGCAGATTTTGGGTGTAGCAAACCGCATTTGCACGTCACTTCCTATTCCGACCTCATTTACTCTGAAGGGGGAAGTGAAATCTTCGGGGAAAACACAGTTAATCGAGTTACCCTAGGGCAGAGGTCTTCAATCTTTTTGATGCTGAGACCCACTTGTCAAACTTTTTTAGGAGTAAGGACCCCCTCCTATTAAAAATGTCTAGAACCTGGTACTCCTCATCATCGACATCCGTAAACGCCCCCAATTCACACAAAATATTTTTTACAGTGGGGGGGATAATATTAAACAGTGTTTGGCAAACCAAAGATCAATAAGTGTGGGGGCACTGGTCAAAGGTGTAGCTAAAAACAAAGGGCCTCATTTATGAGGAATTGGGGTCTGGCAATGCTGCAAGTCTTCTTGCTGCGCTGCCCTATGCCTATGTGAAAGTGCAGGAATGCACCGTATTTATGAAATACAGTGCATTCCTGTCCTTTCCCCTTGCGCTGGCGCACAAATTGCTGCCCAGCACCAACATAGGCAGGATTATTTTTGTGCAGGAAGGGGCACTTTCCCTCACAAAAATAATCCTGAGAGAAGTTTTCCTCTTTCGATGTGAGCTGCAGAATGCAGGACACATGGAAAGAGGAAAAAACGAGGAGAAATGTTTTCACTGGGGAGACGTGCGTTTTTGGGGCTGCCCCAGGTTTAAGTGATTTTGTAAATATAGGGCAGCATCAAAATCCATGGGTGTTGCGTGGGAACGCCCACGCAGCGCACATGTAACACCTCCTCGATGCAGAGTTAGGCAACGCAGCAACTGGCCCTGCTTGGTCTTATTCTATTTCTATGCGGCCATGCAAAGCCATGCAGGGTGACCTTGCGCCGCCTCATAGGTATGGTTGAGACGCTTGCGCTGCCAGAGCGTAAAGAAAAACTGGTGCGCTGGTGGCGCAAGCCTCTCATAAATAAGCCACAAAATATTCAGTATGTTTTTTAGGTCTTTCACCATCAGGTACCTACATATAAAATAATGGGCAGTGTAAAAGAAAAATAAATGTAAAAAGTTGTTAGGAATACCAGGGCTTATGTAATGCAATTTCTTTTTTAAACTGCTCCGTCTACACCTCCTTATGGGTACTAAGGGCTGTGTCAGGACAGTTATGATTAAAAGCACTTCACAGCCCAGTTGTTAACTCTTTGCACTACCACTAAAAAAAACAACTCCTTGTCATCACAAAGGTTGGAGCTATTCACGGATCCCAAGCACCCTTTACAGTTGCAGATTAACTAATGGGGCACATTTGCATTTCTTTCAGGTGGCCAGGCACCCTGGCACAAAAGCTTTTCACTAAACAGGAGACTCAGCAGAAGCACGATCGAAACTAGCTGTCCCAGGACTGCTCTGCTTTTCCTAAAAGCAAAGCAAATGTTTTAGAATCCAGGCAAAGTGAGGCTGGGGAATGCGCGACCACCTTCCCAGAACTCCACGGCACCCCTTGGGGTCGCGCCCCACAGATTGAAGACGTCTGCCCTAGGGAGATTTTTACTGCGCTGTAATTCTGAAGCATTTGTAACAACGCCATTGATTTCAATTTTTTTTTGATAAAGCAGACTGTAAACCGCAATAACCCAAATTTTGGTCTTCCATGAACGTGTCTACAAAAAAATTGGAATTATTCTTGATCGAGCACCAGCGCCGAATTATGTCACTATTGGAGCTCAAACAGTAAATTTACCCACTAATATAGGTAGTGAGTTTGGCTGGATTTAGAAATTAAATACAAGTTGAAAGGTTTTCAGGGAGATATTTAAGTAGGGTCGAGATTAAGCCAATCCATATTATGGAGTTTATCTCTCTGCAAATTATGTTTTTGGAGTTTTTGTTTCCATGCGGAACCACCATTTGAGAAGAAGGATGGAAAAGCTACTTGGGGAGGATGAAGGGTTGTCTGGTAAAATTGTGGGTGTTCCCTGGAGCCTTGACTGAAGAGGGTAACATTATTTTTCTTCTCCCAGGTTCGAGCCTCTCAATGCTTTGGCTTCTGGTATTGCAGTGAACACCAAAGATGGACTGTTTTCTGCTAGGTACACAGGGCACGAGTCGAGGCTACACGCGGGTGGCGGCGTCCACCCACTATTTTCACAGGGTGAACGCCGTCCACCCTGCCAAGAAGTTGGGCCCCACTGAATAATGTGCTGAACTCCTCCCGGTGTAATTTCCAAACACCGGGACACTTTCAGCAGTGCCTGCACTTTGTCTGCTTTCCATCTGCAACAAGCAACAACGTGCAGGCAGGGACGGGGCTTTCTTATTTTACACTCCTGCTGGGCCCATAACAAAGGAGGAATTTGAGGTGTCATTAGGCCTCCTTTTGTTCAAGTCTCTTGGCTCAGAGCAGTCAGGAGCCTCACACCTGATCCAAATGAAACGGGGGAGGAAACAAAGGCTCACACCTTGTTAGCGTTTCACACATACTTTAGAGAGGCAGCTTTTCACTTTGTTCAGTCCCTGTTTAGGAGATATGCATGCACTGTAAGAATTTCAGATGTGTTGGTCTTTCCCAGTATTTACAGAAAACAAATTGCATTTATATAGAGCTTACTTACCCTGAGGAGGCGTTGAAATAATTTAAGTACCACTATTTTTTCTTTTATAGCCCTACTCATTCCAATGCAGATTGTCAGAACTCTTTTCATCAACATGTGCATATTACATGTACAATAAATTATATAAGTTTGTAAATGAATGTACAGGATGTGTTACATAAAACTGTGGGATTGCAAGGTGTAGAAGTCACATATCATCTTCCATAGCTCACTGTGCTATTATCCTCGCAATGCGCTCAAACGTACACATGATAGACCTGCTAAACATATATGTAAGGGCTTTAGATCTGATGTCACTTCTTGTGATCTATAAGCTACAACAGAGGGACCCTGAACTAAGGAATATGTGAGGAAAGTGTCAGGGAAAAATTCTAATTAGTAACAACAGGGACTTCCTACACCTATATACTTTGATTAAAGGCTGTGCGTCCATATGAATAAAGTATTGCCCACAGACTAGGTGAACAAAAAATATATGACTAAGTCATTTATTGAATTTTTTCATTTTTTTGAGAGACTATTACTTGTCCATTTTAAATTGAAAATAAATTACAACATTTAGACAAAATCATTATGTCAACAACAGAGAACACCATATCGACATGAATAAAAAACATCAAAACACCATACAAAACTGACAGAAATACAAAAAAGAATCATATGATACAATACAGTTTTTTCTAAAAAAGACAGTACATCATAAAAAGTACAACAAAATACAAACGCCAAGACAAGCGCCAACGCGCGTTTCGGAGCTAAACAATATATACAGGCTCCTTCCTCAGGGCGTATAGGGTAGGTCTTTCAGGCGACAGCACGAACTAAGCACATTTTCTTGACAAGCGTCAAATGGTGAAGAAGTTGACAAGGGTTCAGAATTTAATCCCTTTAGATACTACGCTGAATTCTGTTTATTAAGGACACTCGTGGCACTCTGAGTAACACTACGGGTCGGTCAAGTTACAGATTTTTCAGGTTTCATTTTTTCTCCTTTATCGGTAAGTGTACCCTTGGAACCTCACTTCCTTGCCTGTTCTCTAACTTTACTGGATGGACTCTCGTATACGTTTTCTCATTATATTCACATTCACCTTTTTACAGAACCTGATTAGTTGTTTTTCCATAACCTACCAACGATGCTCCTAACTTGCGGAAGCTCCCTAACAGTAGAACCTTAATTCTTCAGAATTACATGTAAGCAAGCTCATTTAGATCTTTAAAATGACTGTATATAAGTCCTTTCAGCTCACCTTGCGAAATAACTCACGCAAATTTTAATGCAACATTAGTGTAGCTAGCGATACTTTCTTTCTCCTATTCCTTGAGATATAAATGTCTTTCCTTCTACTTCTTTAGAATTCATCTTGCCACGTACCGGATCAGTGGTTGTTGATTATTTTCTAATAAAGAATGGATACCATGGAACCTTAGGACGGCATTCCTATGTAAATTCGTTTAGGCCTCTACTGAGACTACTAGGATACTCATTCAGGTGAACGCGTTATTCTATCACATTATGCTCTGAGTAATAAAGTTTATACTCTAAAGGTTTAACTCCTATTACTCTATGTTATGTATACTACTGAGACTACTAGGACACTCATTCAGGTGAACGCGTTATTCTATCACATTATGCTCTGAGTAATAAAGTTTATACTCTAAAGGTTTAACTCTTATTACTCTATGTTATGTATAAACTCGGTGTCACTTCCCCTGTTCCTATCCGCGTATAAATATTCGCATCAGTATGTCTACCTTTAACCTAATTGGTGATAAATATAGTGAATGACCGTTTTTCCACTAGTTTGTTTCACTTATGTCTCATCTTTCCCCTCTAGCTACATAAAGTAAATTATATTAGCTATCCCAGCTTGGATGCCTTTGCAGAAATCAATAACGTTTCAAGTAGGTGATCCACTTTCTAAAATGGCGCACATAGGTGATTGGTATTCTTACTACTATTATTATCATTTTCCTGATTCACCCTTTTTATTTATCCCTTTCATTATTTTTTCTTCACCGTGCACCTTGAATTTCTTTGGTGTGTATATCTTTTTCTTATATAAAAAAAGAGTTTTGCATAATCTGGGTCGCTCTTTGTTCATCACTTTTTATTTGCTTCTTTCTCTCCTTGTATTCCAGCCTTAAACCATTATAAATACTTAGTATATGTACTTATCCATATTTCTTGCCCACAGACCTACGGTTGTAAATTCTGAACCCTTGTCAACTTCTTCACCATTTGACGCTTGTCAAGAAAATGTGCTTAGTTCGTGCTGTCGCCTGAAAGACCTACCCTATACGCCCTGAGGAAGGAGCCTGTATATATTGTTTAGCTCCGAAACGCGCGTTGGCGCTTGTCTTGGCGTTTGTATTTTGTTGTACTTTTTATGATGTACTGTCTTTTTTAGAAAAAACTGTATTGTATCACATGATTCTTTTTTGTATTTCTGTCAGTTTTGTATGGTGTTTTGATGTTTTTTATTCATGTCGATATGGTGTGCTCTGTTGTTGACATAATGATTTTGTCTAAATGTTGTAATTTATTTTCAATTTAAAATGGACAAGTAATAGTCTCTCAAAAAAATGAAAAAATTCAATAAATGACTTAGTCATATATTTTTTGGACACCTAGTCTGTGGGCAATACTTTATTCATATGGTCACTTCTTGTGATACCACTTCTGGTAAAGTCGTGGCTTGTGATGCCACTTTCTATGATGTCAATTCCTGCGATGACGTGTGAAGTTGCACTCCGTGATGTCGTCCGCCGTGATGTCACTTGCATACTGCCTAACTAGGTTAGTCCCCGCACTTCTTTTTTAGGACTTGTGCCCTGTAGGTATGCCTCCTGTAACAGATTTGTAGTTGATGCAGCAGGTCTTGACAGAAAGGCAAGCTATATTATCTCCCATGCAATGAAGAAGAAATTTAAGACTGGGCTGGGCTGAATGACTAGAATTAATCACACAGGGCTTGAATGCTCCACTAAGTAGAAAAACATCAGTGCAATTAGATATATTTCGAAAATAAGCGACTTTTCAACATATTTCCTTCAAATATTAGTTCAGGCACCCTCTGTTGACATGCCCATTCGTACACACGTCACCACAAAAATACATAAATACCTGAATAGTTCAAGTTATGGGTATAGCTAACGTAAATTTAAAAGATGACTGCAGTCTGATAATCTGTTAAAAATACACTTTTCTTGCCACACAACATTTTTATTTTGTGGGCGTTCAATATTTCTGCCTTTAAATCCGATGTCTTTCCTTTTGAAATAAGACAGACTGCTGAAACGGAAGTCACATTCGGTTCTCGATCACTGCTGTTCGTCCTATTGTAATGTACATGTGTTGAGAAATCAAATGGAACGCCTTCAATTATGCATAAACAATAAACCACCTCCTACTGGTTGAAAAAAGGCCTTCCAAAAGTATTTCTTCTCTAATTAACGTGGTTTGGAGGTCATTGTCTATTCAGTTGCGCTGAGTGATTGTCAGGTTTGTAGAATGCACCAAATAAATAAATAAATGAAACATTTAAGTAAATAATATAATTCTAAGTCTCACCACGAGCCAGAAAGAGAGGTTTCCGACCATATGTTGAAACTGGAAGGTGACCTGTAACCCCCCTTCCCCCCCATCCACCCCTTCAAAATGTTCACTAAATTGTCGTGGAGAATGAGGGCAAAGTACAGTAATACACCGATGAGGTGATCTCAGAGAAGGCAGAATCCTAACCCTCCTATGGATTTTGCATATCTCCATAGCATCAGCATAAACCCCTGATGACATCACACCATCTGCACTATGATGTCACAAGGCCAGAGGAACATGAAAGCAACGTACTCGAACGCGGACGACTCTGCTGTAGCAGAAGCAAGGACAGGACATTGTAAAAGCAGCAATCACCTCTGAGACTACACAACGAACTGTCCCTGTAGGTATGCCTCCTGTAACAGATTTGTAGTTGATGCAGCAGGTCTTGACAGAAAGGCAAGCTATATTATCTCCCATGCAATGAAGAAGAAATTTAAGACTGGGCTGGGCTGAATGACTAGAATTAATCACACAGGGCTTGAATGCTCCACTAAGTAGAAAAACATCAGTGCAATTAGATATATTTCGAAAATAAGCGACTTTTCAACATATTTCCTTCAAATATTAGTTCAGGCACCCTCTGTTGACATGCCCATTCGTACACACGTCACCACAAAAATACATAAATACCTGAATAGTTCAAGTTGTGGGTATAGCTAACGTAAATTTAAAAGATGACTGCAGTCTGATAATCTGTTAAAAATGCACTTTTCTTGCCACACGACATTATTATTTTGTGGGCCTTCAATATAGCTGCCTTTAAATCCGATGCCTTTCCTTTTTAAATAAGACAGATTGCTGACTCTGAAACGGAAGCCACATTCGGTTCTCGATCACTGCTGTGGGTCGTATTTTTGTAATGTACATGTTGAGAAATCAAATGGAACGCTTTCAATTATGCATAAACAATAAACCACCTCCTACTGGTTGAAAAAAGGCCTTCCAAAAGTATTTCTTCTCTAATTAACGTGGTTCGGAGGTCATTGTCTCTTCAATTATATTATTTTATTCCTTTCCGGGGGTGCGCTGAGTGATTATCAGGTGTGTAGAATGCACCAAATAAATAAATTAATGAAACATTTAAGTAAATAATATAATTCTAAGTCTCACCGCGATCCAGAAAGAGAGGTTTCCGAGCATATGTTGAAACTGAAAGGTGACCTGTAACCCCCCTTCCCCCCCATCCACCCCTTCAAAATGTTTACTAAATTGTCGTAGAGAATGAGGGCAAAGTACGGTAATACACAGATGAGGTGATCCCAGAGAAGGCAGAATCCTAACCCTCTTATGGATTTTGCATATCTCCATAGCATCAGCATAAACCCCTGATGACATCACACCATCTGCACTATGATGTCACAAGGGGGAACAACCTTTACAACGCAACTTTTACAACGCACTACCTTTACAACGCATTTTTTACAACGCATAATCCATTACAACGCATGACATTACAACGCATGACACTACAACACATTTTTAAAAACTACCTTTACAACGCATTCCATTACAACGCATACTACCATTACAACGCATACCATTACAACGCATAATATTACACTACACTATCCAACACTTACCCTACTGTTGCACCCCCTGGAGTTAGAATAGTAATTTTTACCCCTATACTATCCAGCACTTACCCTACTGATGCACCCCCTGGAGTTAGAATAGTAATTTTTACCCCTATACTATCCAACACTTACCCTACTGATGCACCCCCTGGAGTTAGAATAGTAATTTTTACCCCTATACTATCCAACACTTACCCTACTGATGCACCCCCTGGAGTTAGAATAGTAATTTTTACCCCTATACTATCCAACACTTACCCTACTGTTGCACCCCCTGGAGTTAGAATAGTAATTTTTACCCCTATACTATCCAACACTTACCCTACTGTTGCACCCCCTGGAGTTAGAATAGTAATTTTTACCCCTATACTATCCAACACTTACCCTACTGTTGCACCCCCTGGAGTTAGAATAGTAATTTTTACCCCTACACTATCCAACACTTACCCTACTGTTGCACCCCCTGGAGTTAGAATAGTAATTTTTACCCCTATACTATCCAACACTTACCCTACTGTTGCACCCCCTGGAGTTAGAATAGTAATTTTTACCCCTACACTATCCAACACTTACCCTACTGTTGCACCCCCTGGAGTTAGAATAGTAATTTTTACCCCTACACTATCCAACACTTACCCTACTGTTGCACCCCCTGGAGTTAGAATAGTAATTTTTACCCCTATACTATCCAACACTTACCCTACTGTTGCACCCCCTGGAGTTAGAATAGTAATTTTTACCCCTATACTATCCAACACTTACCCTACTGTTGCACCCCCTGGAGTTAGAATAGTAATTTTTACCCCTATACTATCCAACACTTACCCTACTGTTGCATCCCCTGGAGTTAGAATAGTAATTTTTACCCCTATACTATCCAACACTTACCCCACTGTTGCACCCCCTGGAGTTAGAATAGTAATTTTTACCCCTATACTATCCAACACTTACCCTACTGTTGCACCCCCTGGAGTTAGAAAAGTAACTTTTACACCTATACTATCTAATACTTACCTTAAATGTAATTTAATATTATGCGTTGTAATGGTATGCGTTGTAAAGGTAGTATGCGTTGTAATGGAAATGCGTTGTAAAGGTATTTTTTAAAAATGCGTTGTAGTGTCATGCGTTGTAATGTCATGCGTTGTAATGGATTATGCGTTGTAAAAAATGCGTTGTAAGTGCATGCGTTGTAAAAGTGTGCGTTGTAACGTCATACATCCTGTCACAAGGCGCAGGGAACATGAAAGCAACGTACTCAAACGGGGACGACTCTGCTGTAGCAGAAGCAAGGAAAGGACATTGTAAAAGCAGCAATCATCTCACAGACTACACAACGAACTGTCCACGTTACTGGTCACATGAAATAAACAGGTAAAGATTACTTAGAAAACACAATTGCTGCTGTGGTTTTCCGTTCCATCCCCCACAGCCACGAGACACATGGTCTTTCCCACTTGTGATGAGGAATACATTGTGACATATTCTGGGTAGATATAAAGGTCGGTTACCAGGGAGCGGCCGCATTGAAGACCCTGACATGGTCACGAGGCAACCTCTGCTGGATCCTAGGGACCAACGAGAAGACGGAGTCCATGGCTAAATTACACGGACTGCCTCAATGGAAGAGGAGAGGGTTACGCTGCCGGCCACAAAGAGAGAATGTGAGTCAGTGAAGCAATAACGCTCAAAACACACTTGAAACCCGATTTCATAATCCACCTTAACCCCAATTTTCGAAATATCTTCACGCCTATATACCCACTCCAAATCGTTTTAGGCAAATCCTCCCTACTTACACCACTTCATGGGGCCTCCTATACCCGAAATCTGCAAAGCTACTTAGTTTTCTTCCAATCTTTTCAATCCTTCCCTAATCTGTCCATCTCCAAAACCTGCCCAATACAAATCTGTTTCCCTTGTTTGTATTCCTTCCCGACACCCATACCTTACTCTCTTCAATCACCATATCTCACTCTCGTTACCTTCGATCACCTCAATTTGTCACACATGTTGCCCATATCCCTTGTCCCTTCCTTAAACCCAGTCTGTTTAATTCTATTCCCCTACATTACGCCCATCTTCCCTATTACTCATTCGCAATTTCTAGCATCAACACCATTCCTTCTGACTGCCACCCAGTTCAATTTGCCCCCCATTTTGCACACTCCATCCTCCATTATTTGCCAACCTTCCACACCTCGATTTCTTACTTCAAAGCACTTCACTTGTCCCAAACGTTAATTTACCCAAACGCCACCTGGACCCCATTTTACAACAATTCCACTTCTCCATTATCATTACAAGCTTGGGTTATATTGGATATATATTTTTTAATCATTATGTTGTTTATGGAAGTGTTTTATGCTTTTATGGCTTATTGACGAATAAAGATGGTTTTGATTGGCTTCATTGGATGTTGGGCATAAGCACTGTTTGAGCCTAATCTCGAATTTGTAGTAGTGTGAAACTGCTGCACTTTCGGTTGTCAGGCATAATAGATTGTAATGGGTGAAAAGTGCAGATTTTGGGCGTGGTAAACCCACATTTGCACGTCATTTCCTATTCCGACCTCATTTACTCTGAAGGGGGAAGTGAAATCGTCGGGGCAAATTAAAACACTGTTAATCGAGTTACCCTGGGGAGATTTTTACTATGCCGTAATGTTGTGGCATTTCTAATAAAGCCATTAATTTCAGAAACATTTTTTGATAAAAACAGACTGTAAACCGCAATCACTCAAATTTTGGTCTTACATGAAAGTGTCTACAAAAAATTGGACTTAATCTCTATCGAGCACCAGCTCCGAATTATGTTATGTCCGGAGCTCAAACAGTAAATTTACCCACTAATATAGGTAGTGAGTTTGGCTGAATTTAGAGATTAAATAACAAATTGAAATTTTTGCAGGGAGATATTTAAGTAGTGTCGATATTAGGCCAATCCATATTATGGAGTTTATCTCTCTGCAAATTATGTTTTTGGAGTTTTTGTTTCCATGCGGAACCACCATTTGAGAAGAAGGGAAGAGAAGCAATTTGGGGAGGATGAAGGGTTGTCTGGTAAAATAGTGGGTGTTCTTTATCCCTGGAGCCTCGACTGAAGAGGGTAACATTATTTTTCTTCTCCCAGGTTCAAGGCTCTCAATGGTTTGGCTTCTGGCATTGCAGTGACCACCAAAGATGGACTCTTTTCTGCTAGGTATGATAATCCGCCTTCTGTAACTGATCTGTAGTTGATGCAGCAGGTCATGAAGATGATGCAGGACCACTACAAACAAGAGTGGTTCCCTAGGATATCAACTACAAACAGAACAATATTTTTCTAATAGTGCAAAAGTAATTGAACTAATCATCATTGGGCCAATGAAAGTGGTTTATAATAATAGTAGCTCCACGTTATATTCATGCCGTCTCCATCTTCATTTGATACGTTGGTTGAAAAATGGGTGTCTGTTTTAATGTATAAGCAAATGCTCGTTTAAAAACATTTAGAATATGGGAAATTATAAAATGTATAAATGTAACTAATTATTACACTAGGACATAGTGGTTTTCTTGAATAATCACACTACAATTAATTTCATTTATATTTGACATTTTCAGTCCTATTTACTAGGAAATGGCGGAGTTCGGCGTTAGCCACCTTGGCTTATCACCACGCTCCACCACTTCCAAAACTGAGGGGTGCACTGTATTTCCAAGGATACGATGTAGCCCTGCGTTTCCCCCTGCACAGGCGCTAATTTTAGCTGCCAAGCGCCAACGCAGACACCCTTGCACCTCAGTGCAAGGGTGCCTGTGTTGTAGGGAAACATTGCTTATGTGCAGTAATGTGTCCTTCCTGACAATGAAGGTGTCCCTTCCTGCACATAAACATTCTGAAATGGCATTTTGAAACTTCTATGTGTGCTGCTTAATGCAGCACACACAGAAGTTGCAAAACATCATTTTTTTAAATTGCTTATGTGCAGGAAGGGTCACCTTCTTGCACATAAACAATCAATCGTCTTTTGCTGTTTCTAAATGTGCTGCTCAACACAGCACACATAGAAACAGCAAAAACGAGGAGAAATAAAACATTTCTCCACATTGCGCCTGTTTAGGACCAGGTTTTCCCTGGTGGCGCTGCCCCATATTTACGCTGCCCTTGTAAATATGGAGCACCTTCAAAACCAATGGGTGTTGGGGTGGAACCCACACCACAACACCCATTGCTGCCCCTTTCACGCTAAGTATGTCGTGAAAGGGGGCATTGTTTACAAGGCAGCGTTAAGCCACGTTAAGTGGCTTAATGCTGCCTTGTAAATAAGGTGAAGCCGATATAGCCAAAGGAACGTCACTAAAAGTGACGGTCCTGTGGCGATAGGGGCTTGTAAATATGCCCCATAGATTATAGAATGCTTAAAGACTGGAGAAAAATGACAAAATACTTTGGGGGTTATTCAGTGCTTGGTGGGTGTGAGACATCTGCAAATAACAGGTGGATTTTTGTCAATACTAGTTAGAGTTTAAGCCTGGACATTCTCTCTTAATTGTGCACACAGAAAATTCATATTTTTTCGGTAGATCTCCCACATCCACCAAACTCTAAATAATCCCTTTTGCCATTTTTCTAATTTCGCATGGAAGCCATCTGAGCTAATCCTTTGCTTAAAATGGTGGTGAACGTATGTCTGTTCATACCTGTGGTTTTTATTTGACCTCATCTTATCCAATTAAAATCATTTGAAATTATCTGCAAAACCTTGAGGCTTCAAGAAAGGAGAAGTGTCAAAGTGAGCTAGAATTTCCAGGGAAGAGCAAAGTGGTGAAAGAATTATGAATAAAAGGGACCTCATCTCCATAATATTGCAAGACGCAGCTCTTACCCATCTTCTTCACACCCTCTCAAACTCACACTGCCCACCCAGCAGTCTCATAGAGAATGCCTCAACAATAATATTCAAGCACACCATGATACACAGACCAGACAATTTGTTCCCTATTACTTCCAATCAACTGCTGACATTTCTTTATCTTTTTTCCCCTGCAGAAACGCTGGATATGTGCTCCCATCTTGTAAAACATGAATATATTCATCTCATGGACTACCATATGGTTTACCTTTATCATGGCAGACTTTAGGACAAGGGTGTAAATTTCCAATTCACGTAACACCGCATTTGAAGCATTTGATGCCTCTTTCGTGGGGTTTCATATTGAGGTCCGAGAAAAAAAGGACACCCGCTCCGGAGGTTTTCATATGAGTCTGTGAGTGTGATGCTTGCAACTTATCTTCAACATCAAAAATTAAGCTGAAGTTTTGGAGAACAGTCCAGAGAATGAAGTCTATGGATCCTAGGAATCCTCACTAATGTGGGGAGCGATGAGCTGAGATGAGGGGTCTTGTGCAGTTTCTTAAAGAGCAGCTAGAATTTGGCAAGTGCGCATTGCAAGCAGAAATGATGTAAGCCGTTAGGCTCTAAACAAGAAGATCTCAAAAGCATCAAAAGATGGAGGTACAGTCCATCAAAGCATAAAGTGCCTAGAAGGAAGAGCATAGGGATGGTGCAACAGCCAAGAAAGAAACAACTGATCCACAATGGAAAATCAGAACGTCTGAACAGTATAGAACAGTCAAAGTACATATTTCCAGAACTTGATTAACTGAAATCAACTTAGCCTGAACAGACAGGGGTGCAAACTAGAACTGTATTCTCTCCCCCAAGAAAACACCAGTCCATTCCAAATGTACTGCCTTAGAAGTTGAACCTTCTTACCCACAATCTCTACTATTAGATCATCCTTTGCTATTCTATGTGATTTGGTTGAAGCTGTTACAATGTAAAATTCCACACCAACAACAGATTATACCCTCATAATGCTTGCTGCCACCGTACACCTATCATCGTTGCCTTTTAGATATTCATCCCTTTCATACCTTTTACCTCTGCACTCATTTTAATTTTGGTTTCTTGTTTGAGTTACTTACATCCACAATTGTACTACTCTATGCCACTCCACTTTACGCCACTCCACTCAACACCACTCCACACAATTGAATTCTACCACACTCTACACCACGCCACTCCACACAACGCCACTACATCCCACTCTACTCAACACCACACCACTCTATACCACTCTACTCTAACCCACTCCACACCACTCCTCTACCCTATTCCAATCTATGCCACTCCATTCTGCACCATGCCACTCTACACCACTTCATTCCTCTCTACCCAATGCCACTTCACTGTATGCCACTCTATGCAATTCTACTATACTTCACCTTACTGTATGCCATTCTACTCTACAACACTCTACTCTATGCCACTCTACTGCACACCACTCCATTTAACTCTACACAAGTCTAAGTCACTCTACTCTACACCTCTCTGCTCAACGCTACTCCTCTGTAGTCTACGCCACTCCACTTTAACCACTCCACTCTACACCACTCCACTCGATTCATTAAACTCCACTCCAATCTATGCACTATACTCACTCTACGCCCACTCTTCTCTATGCCACACCGCTCTTCACCACTCCACTCTACTCAACGTCACTCCACTCTAAGGCACTGCACTCTACTCTACGTCGCTCTCCTCCATGCAACTCTTTTCTACCTTGCACTACTCTACGCAACGCCACTCCATGCCACTGTCCTCTACGCCACTCTCCCCATGCCACTCTATGCCATACCACTAACTTTTAACCATGCTGAACAGCTGACATGCCACTGATCAATATGGCTAAAAGACTGGCAAAGCCAATAGGTCTTGCATCGGCAAGAGCTATTGACTTTGTCAATGGTTGTTTGTGTCTGCTGCCGCCTCAGGGCTTTTCAGGTGCCTCCTGCTTGGCAGCAGTGTCAGCCTACTTCAGCTACTGATTAGTTTTTGTGCCATTCACTTTTTACTTTGACCTAGCACAGCATACAACACAGGGCGGTGGGATAGCCCATTTCAACTACTGATCAGTTAGCCAGCTATTCATGTTTTTGTATGCCCACAGTATTTAGGACAACACTAAAGTATACAAAACGGTGATGGATAGAATGCTTGAATTAATCTCAGCCACTGGTAATTACTCAGGCCGCATCCCAATCCATTATTTTGCACACCATGCCATCTTAGTTTGGACCTAGCCATATGAAAATCTGTTCTGACCCTGCTCCAATGGAAACAGTCCAGCTTAAATTGCCAGACCAGGTCCTTCATGAGATGAAGTGGGTTTAGGGCCGACAATGTGTTCTGGGATCTTCTGCATTTATTTCACTGAAGAAGAGGTTGATGGCATTGCACTTTTCTGTGGAGTGAGGAATAGGTGAATCTGGCAGGAAGGATGCAGTGCTTGATTGTCTTGAAGAACGTTCTGCTCCTTTTGGAGGATTCATTGATGGTGATGGTATAGTACTGTACTTAAGGCTGATGTGATGACCTGTCTGCATGCTGCACTGAGGGCCTTCATTATCAAGAGCTCCTCAGGAGTTCTGTTTTTCCTACCTGCTTCATATGGATTGATGGATTGTTTATTGTCAGCAACGTCTTTAGAATGCCAGGGCACTAAAGGCTTTGTCTTGCACTTGCATTTTGTAATTTGGGTGTGGATGTTTGTAGGAATCTGGCTCTGTATATACTGTACCAAAAGAGGTATAGTGTGCACAGAGTCCAGTGAGTCCCCAAAGGTATGGCAGAGGTTAAAGTAGATAATACCTTACTCTCAATTTAGTGGTAGCTGGGCTGAGCAGCTAAGCTATCAGAGGGTACTGTTAAGCATTTATTGTACACTCTCAGGCAAGAAATGATGTCTCACACTCAAAGACTGAATCCAGACCAACGGGTTGTACAAAAACTTATTACTCTGTTGTTTTATTACTCGAACTAAGAATCATTTACTGCAGGTAAGTTTCACAGAGGTTTAAAAGTAGCAATACTTTTCAAGAATGCAGTAATGTTTTGTAAATGCAGTTATATACTTTACAGTCAAGGATATTTTCTGTAGATGTCAATCAAGTACATTTGTACGCTTTTGCAGTTATAAGGTTTGAAAGTTCAATGCAATAGATATAACGACAAAGCAAATCTATGGAGGAAAACAATGTTAAACAGTTTGCAGGTAAGTACCTAAACTTACTTCCCCAGGCTTTTAGGGTTTAAAACAAGGCAAGGGTCAAGACCAGGTAGGTACTGCACCACCAGTGGCACTGGGGCAGCTGAGTGCAGAGGTCACTGGGCCCAATGTTATCCATTGGAGCCGGGGGGGTACCTCGAAGAGGCACGGTTTGAAGGTAGGTACCCATGGTCTAAGGGCAAATGCCCGGGATTGAAGTGAGCACAGAGTGGCCATAAAACAGCACCCTAAGCTACACCACCAGCGGCACAGGGGTGGCCTGGTGTAGGGTGTAAATCAGTGTCGGGCACCTAATGCTTTCCAACGAAGTTTGTCGTTTTCGGAAAGAGGCTGCAGGCTTGGACCAGGAAGCTGGATGAAAGCGACCAATGGTTGGACAGGTAAGTTGGATAGCTGGGGGACACCATCAGCTGGACTAAATAAAGTCAGGGGGCGGAGGATGCAGGGGTGTCTTTTGGTGTTGAGGCTTCTCAACTGGTTCCAGTTGCACTCAGGCTGCATGTGTCGAGGGGGAAAGGGGGTCCTGGATAGGTCAGCCACTGATGCAGACGAGGTCGGGATCGCTGGCGAGACTTCACAGGATAGGTGAGTCACTCGAACTTGGGCCGTGAGAGTCGGGTGCAGAGTGTACTGGGGACGCGGATCCACCTGGATCCGGAATCCTTGAAGTTGGAGTTTCTTTGTTGGACAATCCGTGTCCTCAGAAGACAAGAGTCTTCTTCGAAGGCAAGGCAGGTCTCCAGGGTTCTTGGAGGCTGCTTAGCTGCAGGACTCACTGGTTTCAGCTCACAGGTTCTCTGAAGCAGAAGACAGGCTGGTAGGGATGGGGCCAAAGCAGTTGTTGTTGTCATCTTCTCTGCAGCACAGCTCTTCTGTTCTTCTTCTTCTAAGGTTGTCGTATCTAAGGAGCAAGGTTCAGGGGTGCCCCTAAATACCTAGAGTTAGGGGCGTTACAGGGGGTGCAGGTTGGGACCAATGGGTCCGTTCCCTGGGGTGTCTACACCCCCTCTTATGCCACCCTCCAGTGGGGGGGCATATGCCTCGTCCTCATTGGGGGAGTCCCCTCATCTTCAAGATGCTGGGGACTGAGATGTGTGCTTCACTTTGCCTTCCCCACCTGAAGGGTGGGGTTGGCAAAGGTGGGCACACCTCCCTTTCCCTCTAGATTTTCCCGCCGATTCGCCTGCCCAAAGTGGGGGTCAGAACCGACGGGAGCCAGCTCCTGATAGCAGCAGAGGCTTTGACTAGCTAACAGAGGAAGCAAGCCTTTGAAGCTTCCAGTTTGTGGAACCTGCCCATCCTGAGAGAGGAGGCATGACACCTCTGCCCAGGATGTGCTTTGTTTCAGGACCCAGAGAGGTGACAGATGGCGGATAGCCATTCTGGAACCACCCCTGGGATGGTCACTTTCCAGGGGGCTGTTCTAAGATGTCCTCTGAGTGCATTTTACATTAAATCCAACACTGGCATCAGTGTGGGTTTAATGTTCTGTGAAGTTTGGTACCAAACTTCACAGTCTTCATTAAAGCCATCATGGAGCTGTGGATTTCGTGCTGACAAACTCCCAGCCCATGTACTCAAAATGGCTTCACTGCACTTACAATGTCTGTGAATGGCACAGACACTGTGGAGGCATATTGTTCATGCAGCTATGCCCTCACCTGTGGGATGGTGCACTCTGCCTTTAGGGCTGTAATGCCTGCTAGAGGGGTGACATACCCATGCCACAGGCACTGTGGGTGGGCATTGCGCACAGGGATGTGGACCATGTTGACTCTTTAGTTTGGTCTGCACCAAAGCAGGCAGCCTGCAGTGGCAGTGTGTGGGTGTTAAGGTGAGGGGTCTCTGAGGGTGGCATGCCCCCAGAGGACCTCTCTGGTCACAAGGCCCTTGGTACCAGGGGTACCATTTACAAGGGAGTTGCATGTGGCTAAGAGGTGTGCCAATTGTGAATACAAAGGTGCCATTTTGGGAAAGGACATAGGCCCTGTAAGCCTGATTGGCAGGGAACAAGGGCACACTCAGTCATGTTGGAATCATGTATCTGTCAAAAAGGTAAGGAGTAACCATGCAAAAAGGGGCACTCACAAACCGAATTCAGACCATTAGATTGTACAAAACATTGTTACTTTGTTATTTTATTTCTAGAACCAAGAATCACTTAGTGCAGGTAAGTTTCACAGTGGTGTAAAAAGTAGCAATACTTTTCAAGAATGTAGTAATGTTTTGTAAATGCAGTTATATACTTTACAATATTAAGAATGTTTTCTGTAGATGTCAATTAAGTACAGTTGTATGCTTTTGCAGTGATAAGGTTAGATAGTACAGTGCAATAGATAGAACAACAATGCAATCCAACAGAGGAAAACAATGTTAATCAGTTTGCAGGTAAGTACTCAACTTACTTCCCCAGGCTTTGGGGGTTTAGGACAACACAGGGGCAAGGTTCAAGACCAGGTAGGTATTGCACCACCAGGGCACTAGGGCGGCAGGATGCACAGGTCGCTGGGCACAGTGTTATCCAATAGTTTCTGGGGGTACCTCGAAGAGGCACATTTTGCAGGTAGGTACCCACAGTCTTAGAATAAATGCCCTGTGGGTTGATGTGAGCACAGTAAGGGGACACAATGCAGCACCAAAGCTACACCACCAGAGGCACAGGGCAGTCGGTGCAGGGTGCAAATCAGCATCTGACACCCAATGATTTCCAATGGAGGTCATCGGTTTCGGAAAGAGGCTGCAGCCTTGGACCATCAAGCTGCACGAAGGCGATCAACGATTGGGCAGGTAAGTTGGATAGCTGGGGGATACCTGGGCACCGTCAGCTGGGCTCTCCAAAGTTAGGCACGGAGGATGCAGGGGTGCCTTTTGGTGTCAGGGTTTTCTCATCTGGTTCTTGTCACGGTCGGGGGGACCCTTCGAACAGAGGTTGCAGGCGTTGAGGGAGGGGTCCTCAAAAGGTCAGCCACTGATGCAGACGAGGTCAGGATCGCCGGGGAGACTTCACAGGCTAGGTGAGTCCCTCGCACTCGGGCCATTAGCGTTAGGTGCGGAGTTTGCTAGGGACACAGATCTGCCTGGATTCCGAGTCCTGGAAGTTGGAGTTTCTTTGTTGGACAATCCGTGTCCTCGGTATACAAGAGTCTTTTTAGAAGGCAGGGCTGGTCCCTGGGGTTCTTAGAGGCTGCTGGCTGCAGGACTCACCAGTTTCAGCTCGGAGGGTCTCTGAAGCAGGAGACAGGCTGGTAGAGCTGGGACCAAAGCAGTGTCCTCGTCCTCTTCTCTGCAGCACGGCCCTTCAGGCCTTCTTTTTCTTAGGTTGTCATATCTAAGGAACAAGGGTGCCCTTAAATACCTAGATTTAGTGGTGTTAGAGGGGGGTAGAGGTTGGGACCAATGGGTCCCTTCCCTGGGGTGTCTACACCCCCTCTTATGCCACCCTCCAGTGGGAGGGGGATATGCCTGGTCCTGCTTGGGGGAGTCCCCTCATATTCAAGATGGAGGGGACTGAGATGTGTGCTTTTCTTCACATCCCCCACCTGAGGGGTGGGGTTGACTGAGCTGGGACACCTCTGCCCAGGATGTGCTTTGTTTCAGAACCCGAACCCAGAGAGCAGAGGCTGTCTACCCAGGGGCCAGAAACCTGTCTAGAGGTGGTAGATGATGAGTAGCCATTCAGGAACCACACCAGGAGCTTTTCGTTTTCCAGGGGGCATCTCTAAGATGCCCTCTGAGTGCATTTTCCATGAAATCTAACAATGGCATCATTGTGGGTTTAATGTGCTGAGACGTTTAGTATCAAACGTCTCATTCTTCAGTAAATCCATCATAGAGCTGTGGAGTTCGTGCTGACAAACTCCCAGCCCATTTACTCAAATTGGCTTCACTGCACTTACAATGTCTGTGAATGGCACAGACACTGTAGGGGCAAATTGCTCATGCAGCAATGCCCTCACCTGTGGTATGGTTACCCTGCCTTTAGGGCTGTAATGCCTGCTTAGAGGGGTTACTTACCCATGCTGCAGACAGTGTGGGTGGGCACTGCACACAGGGAAGTGGGCCATGTCAACTCTTTAGTTTGGTCTGTACCAAAACACGCAGCCTGCAGTGGCAGTATTTGGGTGTTGAGGTGAGGGGTCTCCGACGGTGGCATGCTCTCAGAGGCCCTCTCTGGTCACAATGCCATTGGTACCAGGGGTACAGTTTGCAAGGGACTTGCATGGGGCCCAGAGGTGTGCCAATTGTGGAGACAAAGGTACAGTTCTGGGAAACAACATAGGCCCTGTAAGCCTGATTGGCAGGGAAACATGGCACATACAGGCAAGTTGGCTTCATGTATCTGGCAAAAAGGTAAGGGGTAACCATGCAAAAAGGGACACTCAAAGACTGAATTCAGACCATTAAGTTGTGCAAAACGTTGTTATTTTGTTATTTTATTTCTAGAACCAAAAATCACTTAGTGTAGGTAAGTTTCACAATGGCATAAAAGTAGCAATACTTTTCAAGAATGCAGTAATGTTTTGTAAATGCAGTTATATACTTTATAGTATTAAGAATCTTTTCTGTAGATGTCAATCAAGTACAGTTGTATGCTTTTGCAGTTATAAGGTTTGACAGTTCAATGCAAGAGATAGAACAACAATGCAAATCTATGGAGGAGAACAATGTTAAACACTTTGCAGGTAAGTACCTAAACTTATTTCCCCAGGCTTTGGGGGTTTAGGACAACAAAAGCCAAAGCTTAAAACCAGGTAGGTACTGAACTAACAGCGGCACTGGGGCAGCTTAGTACAGAGGTCACTGGGCCTAATGTTATCCATTGGAGCCAGGGAGTACCTCGAAGAGGCACGGTGTGCAGGTAGGTACCCACGGTCCTAGGGGAATGCCCCGGGGATTGACGTGAACACAGGGTGGCCACAAAGCAGCACCAAAGCTACACAACCAGCGGCACAGGGGTGGCCGGGAATAGGGTGCAAATCAGTGTCGGGCACCCAATGCTTTCCAACAGAGGTCTTCGTTTTCGGATAGAGGCTGCAGGCTTGAACCAGGAGGCTGGATGAAGCCGACCAACAGTTAGGCAGGTAAGATAGATAGCTGGGGACACCATCAGCTGGGCCCCCTAAAGCCAGGGGGCAGAAGATGCAGGGGGTGCCTTTTGGAGTCAAGGTTTCGCAACTGGTTACAGTTGCAGTCGTGCTGCAGGCGTCGAGAGGGAGAGGGGGTCCTGCATAGGTCAGCCACTGATACAGACGAGGTCAGGATCGCCGGGGAGACTTCACAGGATAGGTGAGTCACTCCAGCCGTGGGCAACAGGTGCAGATTGTGCTGGGGATGCGGAACCGCCTCGATCTGAAGTCCTTGAAGTTGGATATTCTTTGTTGGACAATCCATGTCCTCGAAAGACAAGAGTCTTTTTCGAAAGCAGGGCAGGTCTCCGGGGTTCTTGGAGGCTGCTTAGCTACAGGAATCGCTGGTTTCAGCTTACAGATTCTCTGAAGCAGAAGACAGGCTGGTAGGGATAGGGCCAAAGCAGTTATTGTCATCATCTTCTCTGCAGCACAGCTCTTTAGTTCTTCTTAGGTTGTCGTATCTGAGGAGCAAGGTTCAAGGGTGCCCCTAAATACCTAGATTTAGGGGTGTTCCATGGGGTGGCAGATTGGGACAAATGGGTCCCCTTCCCTGGGGTATCTATGCCCCCTCTTTTGACACCCTCCACTGGGGGGGGGGGAGCATATGCCTCATCCTCATTGGGGGAATCCCCTAATCTTCAAAATGGAGGGGACTGAGATTTGTGCTTCACTTCGCCTTTCCCAGCTGAGGGGTGGAGTTGGCAAAGGTAGGCACACCTCCCTTTCTATCTAGGTTTTCCCACCGATTCTCCTGCCCAAAGTGGGGGTCAGAACCGGTGGGAGTCAGCTCCTAATAGCAGCAGGGGCTGGGGCTAGCTAACAAAGGAAGCAAGCCTTTGAAGCTACCAGTTCGTGGAACCTGCCCATCCTTGGGGAGGAGGCATGACACCTCCGCCAGGATGTGCTTTGTTTCAAGACCCAGAGTGGTGACGGATGGTGGATAGCCATTCAGGAACCACCCCTGGGGTGGTCGCTTTCCAGGGGGCATTTCTAAGATGTCCTCTGAGTGCATTTTACATTAAATCCAACACTGGCATCAGTGTGGGTTTAATGTGCTGTGAAGTTTGGTACCAAACTTCTCAGTCTTCAGTAAAGCCATCATGGAGCTGTGGAGTTCATGCTGACAAACTCCCATCCGATGTACTTAAAATGGCTTCACTGCACTTGCAATGTCTGTGAATAGCACAGACACTGTAGGGTCATTTTGCTCATGCAGCTATGCCCTCACCTGTGGAATGGTGAACCCTGCCTTTAGGGCTGTAATGCCTGCTAGAGGGGTGACATACCCATGCCACAGGCACTGTGGGTGGGCATTGCACACAGGGATGTGGGCCATGTCGACTCTTTAGTTTGGTCTGCACTGAAGCACACAGCCTGCAGTGTGTGGGTGTTAAGGTGAGGGGTCTCTGAGGGTGGCATGCCCACAGAGGACCTCTATGGTCACAAGACTCTTAGTACCAGGGATACCATTTACAAGGGACTTCCATGTGGCCCAGAGGTGTGCCAATTCTGGAGACAAAGGTACAGTTTTGGGAAAGAACATAGGCCCTCTAAGCCTAATTGGCAGGGACCCAGGGCACACTCAATCAAGTTGGCATAATGCATCTTGCAAAAAGGTAAGGGGCAACCATGCAAAAAGGGGCACTCAAAGACTGAATTCAGACCATTAGATTGTACAAAACGTTGTTTTTTTGTGTTTTTATTTCTAGAACAAAAATCACTTAGTGCAGGTAAGTTTCACAGTTATTTAAAAGTAGCAATACTTTTCAAGAATGCAGTAATGTTTTGAAAATACAGTTATATACTTTACAGTATTAAGAATGTTTTCTGTAGATGTCAATCAAGTACAGTAGTATGCTTTTGCATTGATAAGGTTTGACAGTTCAATGCAATAGATAGAACTACAATGCAAATCTATGGAAGAAAACAATGTTAAACAGTTTGCAGGTAAGTACATAAACCTATTTCCCCAGGCTTTAGGGGTTTAGGACAACACAAGGCAAGGTTTAAGACCAGGTAGGTACTGAACTAACAGCGCCACTGGGGCGGCTGAGTGAAGAGGCCACTGGGCCTAATGCTATCCAATGGAACCGGGTGGGTACCTTGAAGAGGCACGTTTTGAAGGTAGGTTCCCACAATGTTAAACAGTTTGCAGTTAAGTACTCAATTTACTTCCCCAGGCTTTGGGGGTGTAGCACAACACAGGGAAAGGTTCAAGACCAGGTAGGTACTGCCCCACCAGAGGCACTAGAGCGGCCGGACGCAAAGGTCGCTGGACACAATGTTATCCAATAGAGCCTGGAGGTACCTCGAAGAGACACGGTGTGCATGTAGGTACAGACGGTCTTAGGGAAAAATCCCCGGGGATTAAAGTGAGCACAGGGTGGCCACAAAGCAGCACCAAAGCGACACCACTAGCGGCACAGGGGTGGCCAGGTGTAGGGTTCAAATCAGTGTCAGGCAACCAATGCTTTCCACCAGAGGTTGTTGTTTGCGGAAAGTGGCTGCAGGCTTGGACCAGGAGGCTGGATGAATTCAACCAATGGTTAGGCAGGTAAATTGGATAGCTGTGGGACACCATCAGCTGGGCTCCCTAAAGTCAGGGGACAGAAGATGCAGGGGTACCTTTTGTTGTCGGGGTTTCGCAACTGATTCCAGTCGCAGTCGGGCTGCAGGCATCGAGGGGGAGAGAGGGTCCTGCATAGGTCAGCCACTGATACAGACGAGGTCAGGATCGCCTAGGAGACTTTACAGGATAGGTGAGTCACTCGAACTGAGGCCGTGGGACGCAGATCCGCCTGGATCCGGAGTCCTTGAAGTTGGAGTTTCTTTGTTGGACAATCCATGCCCCTGAGGGGTGGGGTTGGCAAAGGAGGTTGTCGGTATCTGAAAGGGGCTGCAGCCTTGGACCATGAAGCTGCACAAAGGTTATCAACAGCTAGGCAGGTGAGTTGGATAGCTGGGGGACACCTGGGCACCATCAGCTGGGCTCTCCAATGTCAGGGACGGGGGATACAGGGGTGCCTTTTGGTGTCGGGCTTTTCTCATCTGGTTCTTGTCGCGGTCAGGAGGACCCTTTGAACAGAGGCTGCAGGCGTTGAGTGGGGGTCCTGGTGAGGTCAGCCACTGATGCAGACGATAACAGGATTACCGGGGAGACTTCACAAGATAGGTGAGTCACTCGAATTCGGGCCATTGGTGTCAGTTGCAGAGTGTGCTGGGGACGCGGACCTGCCTGGATCCAGAGTCCTTGAAGTTGGAGTTTCTTTGTTGGACAATCCGTGTCCTCGGGATTCAAGAGTCTTTTTCAAAGGCAGGGCTGGTCTCTGGGGTTCTTGAAGGCTGCTGGCTGCAGGACTCACCAGTTTCGCAGGGTCTCTGAAGCAGGAGACAGGTTGGTAGAGCTGGGGTCAATGCAGTGTCATTGTCCTCGTCTCTGCAGCACTGCTCTTCAGGCCTTCTTTTTCTTAGGTTGTCGAATCTAAGGAACAAGGTTTACCCTAAATACCTAGATTTAGTGGCATTACATGGGGGTACAGGTTGGGACCAATGGTTTCCTTCCCTGGAGTGTCTTCACCCCTTTTTATGCCACCCTCCAGTGGGAGGGGGCATATGCCTCGTCCTGATTCGGGGAGTCCCCTCATCTTCAAGATGGAGGGATTGAGATGTGTGCTTCGCTTCACCTCCCCCATCTGAGGGTTGGGGTTGACAAAGGTGGGCACATCTCCCTTTCTCTCTAGGTTTTCCTGCTGATTCTCCTGCCCAAAGTGGGAATCAGAGCCAGTGGGAGCCAGTTGCTGATAGCAGCAGAGGTAGCTAACAAAGGCGTCAGGCCTTTGAAGCTTCCCTTTCCTGGACCCTGCCCATACAGGGGGAGCAGGCATGACACCTCTGCCCAGGATGTGCTTTGTTTCAGGACCCAGAAAGAGGAAGCTATCTACCCAGGGGCCAGAAACCTGTCTAGAGGTGGTAAATGGTGGGTAGCCATTCAGGAACAACACCAGGGCTTGTCGTTTTCCAGGGGGCATCTGTAGGATGCCCTCTAAGTGCATTTTACATTAAATCCACCACTGGCATCAGTGTGGGTTTAAAGTGCTGAGACGTTTGGTACCAAACTTCTCAGTCTTCAGTAAAGTCATCATGGAGCTGTGGAGTTAGTGCTGACAAACTCCTAGCCCATGCTCTCAAAATGGCTTCCCTGCAGTTACAATGTCTGTGATATTGCTCATGCAACTATACCCTCAGCGGTGATATGGTGCCCCCTGCCTTTATGGTTGTAAGACCTGCAGTGTGGGTGGGCATTGCACACAGGAATGTATGCCATCTCGATTCTTCAGTTTGGTCTGCACCAAAACACACAGCCTGTAGTGGCAGTGTGTGGGTGTTAAGGTGAGGCGTCTCTGAGGTTGGCATCATACATGCTGCAGCCCTCAGAGGCCCTCTCTGGTCACAAGGCCTGTGGTACCAGAGGTACCTTTTACAAGGGACTTGCGTGTGGCCCAGACGTGTGCCAATTGTGGAGAAAAAGGTACAGTATTGGGAAAGAACACAGGCCCTGTGAGTCTGATTGGCAGGGACCCAGGGCACACTCAGTCAAGTTGGCAACATTTATCTGGCAAAACGTTAGGGGGTAACCATGCAAAAAGGGGCATTTTCCTACAATGTTCACACAGTTTTCCAAGAAATTATTGAGTCCAGGCAGAGTGCCCACTTGACAGACTCTTAATTTAGTTCAGGCACAGATTCCCCCATTCACTGTTGGTGCTTGGATGTAAGGTCAATACCGCATTTTGTTTTCATTAGCTACTTGCATCTTTTTCTGGAGGCAGATTTCTTTGAGGAAATTAGGCACCAGACAAATTTACATGCCTTCCAGTTTCTGAGGAATCATGGAGGCATTGTGTTGCCTCAATCTGGGGCACACCTGGAGACTCCCACGTCACTTGTGGAGACAAAAGAAATTCTGAGACTAACACTGATCATGAAGAAACCTGCACAACCCAACTGTACAGTCCTTCTGCTCATGCGGTTTGGGCAACACCCAGCTTCGCACTGGCTATGAGCACAGCTAGGTTTTTGATTTTGGAGCCTATGTTGCTTTTCAATGAAAATTCTGTTGCATTGCCCCAGGATCACCCATACCATGACAGACTGTTCAAAATACAGCCTGTCATTGGACATTTGTCTGCCAAGTTTCTAGAGATTTATATTCTTGGAAAGAATATAGCAGTCAATGAGTCCTTGATCTTGCACAAAGGGGGATTTCTGTTTAGGCAATACATATCAAGTAGGAACTAGTTATGGCATCAGGATGTACATGATTTGCAAGAGCTCTTCGAGTTATATGTACAGACCAATAGTATATACAGGAAAACACTCCACAATACTCCTGCAGGTTGCTCTTCCACTTTAGGAGTTAGTGAGAAGATTGTATGGCAGCTTGATTCCTCCTGCCCCAGGCATACTAACATACTAATATTACTACCCCCGAGATGGCATATAAGGGGTGTTTAACCTCAATCTGTCCCAGAGAATCAGAATGCTAATTAGACCACCAGGAAATTGTTACATTTGCTGTTTTGACAGGAGTCTCCCCGCTGAACATGGGTCTGTGCTTCCTATAGCCCCTGGATCAACAGTTTTTCTTCCCCCTTTGAGGGGGTTTGCTCCTGATCTGCTCCCCAGGGGATAAAAAGCCTGCTAAATCAAAAGTGAATTGTAGAGTTAATATTTGGGGGTGAGAGGCCCCCAGGACAAAATATGAAATGTGGGCAGCCTGCCCTGCTATTGGGCTGAGCCCCTGTCCCTAAAAACAGTGTTTCTGGGTGCCTGGTGCACTGAACATTCCCATGGCAAGCAAGAGGAAATTTAAATTGGTCTGGGTGCAAACTTCACATATGGACCGGCAGAGTGGGGGTAAATTCAAATTCCAATTTTCTTGCCATACTGCCATGCTAAATGGCTGACATTTCTGAAAACTAGACACCAGGAGAGTCCAGTGCAGTGTGTCATCTTGGCGGTGATTTACAAATTTGGCATTCGGCCCCTCCATTAGGGGAAGGAGTAATCTACTCTGTGTCCCTCTGGCGAAACAACTGGTCATCCGCCCTAATATAAATCGGCCCCTAAGCCTTTGTCTTGAGTGATGCTCCTTACAGCAGGATTAGCTTGAGGCTGAAGCACCCACAACAGATGCACAGAGGAGGTGTGAGCAGTCTGCACCTTCACTATAAACAGCCAAATCTGATAGAAATCAGGAAGGGAGACAATGGGCTGTTCAACTTCTAAAGAACTTTCACAACCTGAGATCCGATACTGCAGGTCAAATGCAATAATTGGCTAGCAATTATAGTCCCAGACTGCATTGTGTGAGATAGGCAGCGCCCAATTTCAATTATTCATCAGTGAATCCAAGTTTATCCAATGCTTTATTTATGGTGCAACTATTTACAAATCTTTTTACCTAACTGTTTTCCAAGTATATCACATTATATCAAAACAATTTAAGAGACCTCCTTTGTTGTCAATCAACTACCAATGCATTTCGGACAAACTGTCCTTCTGGGAAGATGATCTTATATTTCTGAAATACAAAATATAACTATTCTCAAATGAGGATGCCTGATACATGATTACCAAAACAAATACATACCTCTTGACCATTTGGCATGTTTTTAAGGCTTGTGGACAGAAGGCCTACCAGACCAATGCGACTAAATATTGAAAAAGTTTTCATTTAGGTTGAAATTAGAGTGTGTTGGGAACTAGAACTAACAGATTCTGCAGTTCCACAACCCTACCGTCCATCAAATGACTGTTCCATCAGCAGACCTCTGTATCAGAAAGGACCTAATCGAATTTATAAGGGGGAGGCTTGTCTCAACTTTTTCCACTTCAGTGTCTGGGTTCCCTTCCTCTAGTCTTAGGAATGTCAGCAATACATTTCCACTGGCAAAGCATACTTATAGCCATGTTGTGTATATGAACAGTCAAGGGCTTCTAAAATATAAACCACAGACCTGTGTCACGCTGTTCACCCACACACTGCACACCACCACACTAGCATACACGCACATGCTTAAGTGCATATGATCTTGGTGCTACGATCCAAGATCACAGTGACCAGCAGAACACTAATGCTGCCACCACTGTGCCACACGTGTGAAGCACCTGACAGCGACAGTAGTCCAGCTGTCAACATGAGGGTTTCACTTGGTTAGCCCCTCGAAGTCTAGGACCAGCATAAGTCCAGTACCTCTTGCAAGTCAATGGCAAGTCTGGTCTTCTGAATACACACTGCATTAGTGATTCACCATGCAAACTTCAACTATTTCCCTTAATCATCATGTAAAGTTGGCAAACTCAGCCTTTGCGTAACAACATCACTGACAGCTTTCACAACCGTACTCCAAAACAATAACTCACTAACACTTGACCAACTGATTGACACTGTCACCACCCTATTTCATGAGCATGCTATTTACAATAAACCTCAACCCACAAAAGCTTTATTTTAAGATCTTGACAACATTCTATATAACCTTCACACTCTGGTCCTTCTGAACATTCTTGGGGTTTGTACCAGATACACAAACACCCACATACAGAATACAATCTCCTCTCTACTTCATGCTGACCAGATACTTATTAATATTCATGCATGCTCCATTCACAACAAAACAACCTCATACTGACCTCTGGACACAGAGGCTACTTCTGGCCCTCCATGTCCACATCCCGTCGATCAAGCCTGCATGCACATACCAGTTACACTACCTCCACGATGATTCACTGAGTGTCAACTCATCTATCTTTAGATATAAAATTCTATACTTTATCGCTGCTTGCTGTACCACAGTGCACAACATTCCCTCTACTTCACCCAGTCCCAACATTCTATAACCTCAGAAACACACTTCCCTCACTCTTAGATCCACACTTGCATCTCAGAACCTTTAACCCTCCAGCACCACATGCAGAGCAATGGATCCTCTTTGATGTCCAATCCCTGAAAGCCAAGCTATAATCCCAATTGCAATCAGTGCTGAAAACCACCCTGTACCCCTCAATACCTAGAAACTTACAAAAGCCCACTCCTTGTCCTTGCTATAACTTGACAAAACCAAAACATTTTTCAATCACAAATGTTTATCTTCGCTCCAGAGTCACACAACATGTCTTCCTCATTCCTTACAATCACTATCCTCCAAAATTCCATATCTGTCACTTCAGAAACTCTTGCAGCCACCAATTTTGATAAATATTTCTACTAGAACATTTACATCAGGATCACACTGCCCACTCTGTGTGCAATACCCCTAGCTCTCTTATTCACCCCATACTCGTATAACAAGAACCATTGCACAGCATCTGCCTCAAGGCATACTCTCAACATAAGAGCAATCCAACTTTACCAACCCCTTCACACACTCACCTCAATCATGCATAACAGACTACAGAGTAGGCCTTCTAAACAAATCATTAGAGAGCTACCTGTCCATACTTCAACTTGGTGACACTTGAACAACTGACCATTAGCATCAGTGTCCCATTTTAGGCACACATTGTCATCTTCCATCCACCCAGACTTTCAAGAATCTAGAACAACATCCTATATCAATGAAACCCCTTTACCACTGGTTATATTTGGAGACTGTACTCAATTAAAGAACCACAAAAGAAACACACTCTTCTCACAACTTCTTGTTGACCGTATGCTAAACATTACATATTCCATTCAATCACACTGCAATCATCTTCACTGCATACAAATCTCTCAGCACATTAATAACTCTCAAATCTCCCTGTGCTGATCCACCTTTGACCACATCCTCATCCACTTGTTCCTCACAGTACCTCCACCCAGTAGTCACCTAATTCGCCCGTCTCCAGACATCCCTGATTGCCACAACACAGTGCACAACTATCTCATTATTTCACCTGATCCCAACTCCTTCAGTAACCTCACAACACACTACACTTAACATTAGATTCACACTTCCCTTTGTGAACTATGACGTTACAAGCACATTACCCTGGATCTTTCCTGGCATTGATCTTTAATAACTAAAGTGTGATCCCAGATGCACCGCTGGACAACATATCAAAGTCCTGAAATCTTAAAAACATTTGCTTCTTGCCCTCACCACTGTTCTTGTCTAAAACCGAATCATACTAATACTGAAATATTATCTTCATTCCAGCCTTATTAAAGCCTTTTTCTCTTACCTTAACATTACTCCCCGACTACACAAATCTAACACACCTTCTGCACTTATTGCCAGTGAAGCTGTTGAATACTTTCACTCAAAAATGTGCATGACGGCTACACTGCTATATTAAACAATCTACTTCACGCTTACACCCCGAAAGACAAACACATCCTTACCCACAATCTCAACTACTGAATATCATCCCATTCTGAAATCAGAGAATCCCTTGTACCCCCTGAAAAATCTACAATGAGCCTTGTACCCCCTGAAGAATTTACAATGAGCTTCGGTTGCCTTGATTTTTTAAGAATAATTTACTTTTCACAGATAATCAGATCTCCAGCATTACTGTGGCTTACTGTTCAATACTGAAAAGCTATAAAACATCACCAAGTTTCATAGTGTTACATTTTTAACATTCAGTGCACCTACAAATAAAGGCAAAGTGTACAATCCTAAAATATCTACCTGTGAAGAAAAAAAAACTTTGCTACTCAAAGCTCATACCTAACTCACAACACAGTACTTACAGCACACACCCATGTCTGTGATGTTCTCAACAAAACATATACTTCTAATATGCTATTTAAAAAGTTATTACTTGGCTATTTTGTTTTATCAGTTTCTTGTACTTTGCAGTAGTCCAATCCCCACTTCCCTACATTATTCTTATTCTCCATCTCTTTCCATGATGTGAAAAATGTAGACTCCACTTTCCTTTTGGCTTGTCATATGCCTATCCTTGAATAAGATGAGCCAATCACCAGCTTTTTGTTCACTTTTCTGCAAACCAAATCACCTGTCATAGTTCTTCTTATATTTCTCTTGACTTCTTTATATGGGATACTTCATTGCACTGGTGACCACACATCCCAGTCCTCAATTACCTAACCACATAGACATAATTTTGCAGGCAGCCTCTCTATCTTTCAGTGACATAAACAGGATCTATAAGTAATGGAATATATATATATTCCGGCAAAATCCAAAAATATTTCTCTCAATCTCCCAAGACATGCACAGGGATAAGGAAATCCAAAGCTAACTTCCACCATGATTTCCCAATAACTTCTGTTAGCGACAAAGGTGGTTGACTTACAGTCTTTATCTCCACTACTGGCACATGCACAGCACTCTTTCACCTTTTCTTTAATTTGTGTGACAAAATCAGAATGATTGGCTCATCCTCCTGTAAGCCACACAACACTCTGGATGCCTTTTACAGTATTATTCAGTTTCTTATGACTAGAAGTGGTACAATTGAAGTCCTCCTCAGAAGTTCACTCTCATGCATACAAAATAAAGTCCTTTCTTTGCTTCTGGAAATTGATCTCTATCAGTCAAACCATTCGCTATTTCTTTTTTATGTAATTCATGAAGGGTCCTTCTTTATCACTTCATCTCATTTTCCATTACTTTGGACTAGTTCCTCTCCCATCATCATGATCATGTAAGAAATGAATGCAAATTCACTAAATCGAACTGCTCACTATGTGTAGAACTCAATTAGGATGCGTTTAAATGCTGTTGAAATGTTGCCATGGAAAATTACACAGATACACAAATAAACTTTGATAGAATGTTAATCAATAAACTGAGCAATGTATTTTATTTGTTAATATAATAATTTAGGATGTCTTTAAAATGGCTCATTAATAAATGCGTGTTTTAAAAATAATTGTAACAGGCAGCTATATTGAATCTTGAACAGTAACAAGGCCCAAAGGCCTTTCTTTCAACCTTTGCTCATAGTGGAGCTGTACTGTGTGCCTGCTTAGCACTGATGTCATCTTAGAAATGTGCTTACTATAAGATGCTTGCTTAACTTTTCTCCCCATGTTAGATCCTTGCAATAGAATACCATGAGCTTACTAGATTTTTATAGAATAAACGGTTACATAGACTCTTGTAAAATATTGCTTCTGAATAAAATATATACTTGTCTCTCCTTTGCTGACTAGCTTTTGCCTACACAATGAGTTTAAAGAGCATCCTTAGCTTAGGTAAGAGGGTTCTAATGAGAACCTTCCCTCAAGTAACAAACATAATACAATTTGTATCAAACTTGGAGACGAATGCAGACTGTAGAAATCGAAAGAAAATGCATTGCTTGACTGGCAACACCATAACATGGACGACTTTCATTCTTCATCAAGTGAAGACGCCATTGTAGAATTATACAATTTCAGAAAACCTATAATAATGAGTGTTTCTAGTATGGCTGCACTTCCTATTCCTTTGCCTTGTCCAGTGGTCACACTGCTGGATTATTCCTTGTCCTTAGAATCTTCTTTATGGAGAGTTGATTTCTTTGGCTATTCTTGAGGTGACTGAATCTTATGACCGATGCTACTGCACGAATCATTTTCTTGGAATACAGTTGGTAGTACAACTGTGGGGGAACTTGGCTGAGTTTCCAAAACTACTCTTTATGAGACGTTCCTTATCCTCTTTCGCTCTTTTCCTGATGGAACTCTTTATGGGTTCTGGTTAGAGTAGAGTTAGATTATCAGGGTATCTTTATGGAACACTGTGTTTGTTTTATGCTGTAATTCTAACCTAAAACTAAAATAAAGATTTTAAACTTTATCAACCTCTCATCATTGACTCATGCGAAATCCTAAATGTCTTTGAATATTTTGAGATTTGTTTCCAGGCTGTAATTATAGCACAGTAGAAAAGGTCCATTGACCTCTCTAGGGCCCGAGGATTCTCCATGGTGAAATTTGTAAGTGAGTGTAATTGATTGAACCATCTTGGCGAGTCCATGGGCTTCCACAACCAACTGCTACTCTGTTTTTGTCCTCCATTTTATCTCCTTCTTGGTTGCTCAGGAATCTCAGTAGGCCATCATCTTGTACATTTTGCAAACTTTTCACTTACTGTACCTCAAAATTATACTCCACGCTCCACACTTGGGAGTTACATATCCATCAAATACTCAAAGATATATGTAATATGTCTGAAATCAGTTTAGCTTTAAACTGAATGATTGATCAACAATATTCAAATGCCTCAATCTCCATTGCAGAATACCATACGTCACCCCCCCACGAGACAAATGCAACAAGTTTTTTATTCTTCCATTAGCTGTGTCCAAAACCTCAAAAACATACATTACTAGAATTCATGGTAAACGCAGTGTGACATTTAGCACCAAATTACCAACACAGGATCAGGATCTTCACTCGTAATCGTTTTTTATGCGCTCAATCGTTTCTGTGCACACATCATCCCATGTACACCCATCTTTGCATTAATTTGCTTTGCGTTTCAACTACATTCAAGAAGTTGGCCACAATTAGAACATTATTCAGAGATCAATTTCCATCACCTCTCTGATCATACTTTCAATTGAGTTTATGCCCTTCACCGCAATCCCAGTCCATCATCAGATACATAAAGCATGTGCATATATGATTCTTTGCCCATCAGTGTGTATAAGCTACAGAATCTTCAAAATTTTCCTCATTTATATGAGCAACACAGTGTGGTTTATCCATATTTTTTTCTAATCTCCATCAATGAATGAATGTGAACTTTATTCGGATATGCATTATATCCATAAAAGTGCAATAAAAATAGAACACAATGTAAAAACACAGTTAATATAAGCATATCAAATAGCGGAATTATATCGAGTAAAAAGTATTACGAGTGCGTACCGCCAATTTTAAAAAGGATCCAACTCTAAAACACAATTCATCATTATTGATAGCGAGCACCATATCATAAGCAGTCTTATAGTCCGAAACACATTGTGACTTAAAGTATGGGATTAAAAAATGTTTTGTGGGGAAGGAATAGAAAGAACAGAAAAATAAAAAATGTAACATTGATTGTTTCGAGCTATTATTACATGGGCAGAGGGAGGAATCAAGGTTAGCAGTATAGCCAGTAGGAAAAGACAACAGGTATTTCATTGTATCTGTTCTCAGCCTGAAGAATAAGCCCCTTTCCCATCGACCAACAGGATTTAATAGATATTTAGGCAAGTCTGGGGTTACGAGCTCTGCTTGCATATATCTAGCGACTGAGGTCTTATTATTTTCAGTTGCTAGTCTAGTTTTTTTAAAAGATGCATAAAGTGAGCTTTCTAAAGTTTTAATATTAGCAGGGCTATAATCTAAAGGATTTAGGAACAAATGTTCCATATTCAAATTAATCAAGCTTTTATGGACTCCTGCCAGCCACGGTATATCCATCCCTCTGTCACAATTCAAACAATCCGTAATTATCTCTCTGGTCAATTGTGCAGCCTTATTCTTCCAAATTCTTAACCAAAACAATGTCGGGCGAGCCTTTATAAAATCTTCTATATACGGCAGATGTAATTCGCTATGGCTAGCATATGTGGAAGAGAAGAAAGGGGCTCCCAGAGTTTTACGACAAAATCTATTCTCTTCGCACTGAATAGATGTGCAGGTGGAATACCCCCACACCTCCGCACCATATGTGGCAGTTGGCACACATTGTAATCTGTAGATTTTAATGATAGAAGGAACCACCCCTATGTTTTTTGGCTTTGGTAGCCTCAAGATTGTGTTAATAGAATTGGTAAATTTCCTTCTGCAGTGAGCAACGTGATCATTCCATAAACCATTTGATGCGAATACCAGGCCTAGATAAGGGAAAGTGCACGTGCTTATCATCTGGATGCCAACCATGTTCCCATTTTTCTTATTATTTTTACAAACATCTTCTAACACCATCTTGTACATTTTCACATACATCTGTTTGTTGTACTACTACATAGTTTTGCCATGTCCATCTTCCCTTCCCACACTCTCAAACTATTTTTTTTGCTTCACTTCATGCTATGTGCCCAACATAAGCAAAGCGGTAGCTTTTTATTTTATGTGAATCCTTACTGTGATCTTTAAATGTTCTGTGCTATTCACATAGCCAATAATTTTTCTCACTCCTTTTCACTGATCGGGTTGCTCTAGTGGTTCACTTTTTAACTCTCCAACTGTTTTTTGCAATATCGGATTATTCAACATCCATCTCTCAGCCTATTGGAGTCACCGCAAAGGATATGCTTTGCAACTCCTTTTTGGCAGCACTTGTTGCTTGCTTTGGTGTATTGTGCTCGTATATGTGGATGATACTGAAATCTTCTCTTTCCCCTCTTTCACCCTAAAAGTACTTTCCTACATCTCTACCTTTTATTTACCTGTCTCCTAACTATCTGCTACTACATCGCCATGGACTTCCTCCTAATTAATGCTGTAAAATCTAATAGATAAATTTCCAACCTCCACGAACCTTCTCATCTCCTTCCCATCTCAGAGACCATCCATCCATCCTCCACGGGAAAAACGAGGGAATGATTATTGATGCTATTGATTCACAATTGAGGAATTATCTCCTCCACTGCCTAGGGACAGAGTATCAGCTCCTAAGCATTAGAAGAATCCAGCATCACCTCCCTTTCCATCCCAATACAAACCTCCTTTGTACACTTGTTCCATGAACAAGCTATTGCAGTAATCTAAGTAATCTTGATTACTGCAATAGCTTGTTCATGGAACTCAATACGTATGTATTCTCTCCCATTGACAATGTTATCAGCTTCTCAACCTGAACATTCTTCTCCCTTTCACATAAAAAAACCCATCTCTCCCTCCTGCGTTTAGGGTGTTTGAGTTGCAGCCAATGGCAAAACCCAGCACAAAATGTGCATCGTAATCTTCAAAACAATTTATGGCCTTGACCCTCACCTGTCACGCCTCAACTTGATGACTTTGATCTGCCAATGCTGACAGTTCACACCGTTTCATGTGCCAAGTACCGCTTGTGCTAATCCTACGTACTATGTACTCTGAAACACGCAAGCCTTAATTATTAAGTTTAGTTTCACAATCATACAAAATTCCAGCCACACATACTTAAATGTCTTTTGTGCAAGTATAAACCCATTTTGGCTATCACAAAGAGAGGCAGAAGTATTTGAACTAATGTTTTAGCAAACATTTCATTGTCTTCATTCAAGAGAACAATGGACGGTTGTTTTCCTTAAAAAAAATAATCCCTAAATTCATTAGTGAAGGGGGTAAATGTTATTTTTTAAGTGCTCCCATAAAGACTTCTTTAGGCGGCAAGGCAATGTAGGTTTAGTGACAGTTGTCAAATGTTGTTCTTAAGTGACACATTCTGGACATGCAGACTTTTCTCAGGACAGGATTCAGGAGATGGAATTCTATAGGCATAGCTACCCTGAGCGACGTTTGGGGACCAAAGAGTCTAAAAGCATTTCTACTACTAAAAATTGAATACAAGATGGTGGATACTGAGGCTTTTCATTACCTGTATCTGCACCATGCCCTAAAAGAGTTGTGGGTCTTGAGAATGAGGCACAGGACACCTCGCCCATAAAGTATAACGTGTTAAATTAATTTTTTCATACACTATGGTATCCATGATCTACAAACACATTTTCAACAACCATGTAGTATGGAATGTCTCCAGGCTCGATGGCTGGCTGATCTAGGCCATATTGAGAAAACTGTTTAGGAATAAATAATGTAACCTAAAGTTGTGAGGATTCGTCCAAGCTTCAGGCAGGTAAAATATAAACTTTTACATAGAGGCTCTGATTACAAGTACGAAATGTATTTCTCCGAATAAAATCCAACTCCTCTGAGTTGGAATTTATTGTGTGACATAAATACCACCCAGTTATGAGTCTTTCCTCGATAATAGAGAATAATATGCAGATTTTAGTCCTTACTACATCAAAATCAACATGTTCTGGTATTTACCGGGCATCACCCCCTTCCAAGTAATATCCGCAGGTTTGATCTGCTGAAAATAATCCAGAGGATGTGATTTTTATTTCACTACTTATTACTACTGATACATAAATGTGCAGGATTTGGAGTTACTGGACAAATTAACATTTAAAGGCCAGCTCATAATGAGGGCCAGTATCTACTACACTCAAATACAGATGTTATGGTTTTATAGAACAAATAATCATTTACGTTCGAGAGGATGTAGCCAACCATGTACTTCTTTCCTTATTTGGAATGCCTTAGTTACGTGTGTTTTGGAAGGAGGTTGTGGAATGCCTCAGTAGCATCACTGACGTCTCTGTGCCTTCACATGCTGGAGTAATGTTGTTTGGGATGTCGGATGTTTAGAATCCTGCCTTGATTTATGTCAAGCTTTTAGGGATGTAGGATTGATTGCAGCACGCTGAGAAATTGCCAGACTGTTGGGCAGAAGATGCATACCACATTTTACGACCGGGTGCACGGCAGCAGAATAGAGCATCCATACCGGTAGTGGTCGTCTTTGCATGTTTATTAAACTAGCAGGCCAGAGAAGAATGTTCCTTTGAAAAGAGACCAACTGGTCTAAATGAAGGTGGCCATCCAAAAATAAATTAGCTAAGAACCACATTGAGAATCAGCAGTCAAGTCCAAAATTGTGGCTACCACTGTTAAACCTAGCAGGGTCTCCACCACCCTTGCCAAGCTGAAATCTATGGGAGCCATACCAGGAGATAAATGGCAAACACTTGGTCACCATGATCAAACCTATGATACACCTGGGTGAGATACCCCATGGGCGGTCCGTTTTCATCGGATAATGGAGGATGAGCCTCTTTCTCCAGCAATCATCAGAGTCGCTCTCCTATGAGTGATTTGAAAGATTGGGAAAGCTGCCATTCGTTACTGGTCTCTCTGGGATTGAGCCGTCCTGTGTCTGTTTCTGATGTTGCGGAGGCTGCACCCAGGCCTGGTACCACACAGACATCTTTGAGGCTATTAATGGTGAGTCAATGGGCCTTGAGGTTGAAGTGAAGGCAGAAAGGGTACCATCAGCTGTTGGGTATATTTTCTCTCAGCAGGTATGCGGTTACATCTTTGAATTCTCGTTGTTTATTTAGGACGGAAAGGGAGACGTCTTGGAACAGCAAGATGGTATCCCCACAGAATATCACAGGTTCTTAGCTTTGCACAGCCTGGAGCTTCCTATTTGGACAGTGCAAGGGATTTTTCTGATTTCACCCTTTTCCCTGCCACTGTGGGACAAGACGTGGGAGGGCTCCACTCTTTGCCGTTGTTAATTGTAATGTCTTCTAAGCGCATGGCAGTCCTGAGAAAGGTTGGATGGGCTCTCTGAGGCCCTAGTAGAAGTGTCTTGTTGGGTGACACAAGGCTCTAAGCCGCGTTTGGCTACTGTTATGATAGAGGGCCCAAAAGATTGCAGGACTAGAAGCAGTATTGCCCCTTCTGCGTTTCCTATCCTCATGTTATGCCTCAGAAGCAGGCTCCAGTCGAAATGACCTTTCCTCTGATTTCCCGCAGCCAGCCAATTCTCAGATGCATGTAGGTATCCTTCAGAGGGGGTGTGCCACGTCCGGCGAATTGCCTGCCTGTATTGTGACCAAGATGATGACGCAGCTCTGATGGAGGATTATCAATCTCATGGCCCAGTTCTCACATGACCCGTATAGTGGAGAGGGGTCAACATACAATACCCCCATAATGGAGGGCGCAGGAGATCAGCGTTCAAGCACCAGTCAGCGATCGCAGAAGCCAGGGGGTTGTATGACAGAACCACGCCTCATTTGCAATTCATGCCTTTACCCGCATCCATTATCACACAATGCCTTTACCATGCATTGCATTTACAAAACAGTATTTTTTACCACATATGCATTTACAACACAAGGTAAGTATATATGAGGTGAGTGAAACTTTAGATGTGTGTGTGTTTGTGTGTTCGTGTGTGTGTGTGTGTGTAAAAATTTTATTAGCATATTCCGAATTTCACAAATCCAATAATAATAATAGCTATAAATTCAAGTGAATAGAAACATAATTATTAATTAAAATAATATATTGAATATAACAAGTAAATGTAAAACATTTAATAATAATAGAAACCCTAAAATTCTGTGAATAATCGGAACAATATAAACACACAATATTAAATAGAATAAAATAAATCTATGAATGCAGGCTAACAAACATTCCATAAAGTAATTTACTTACTAATAATTATTTTACTGTTCAGTCTCCATCATATAAAACAGTAATGCAAGTGTTGGACATCAAAGGGGTTATATTTACTATTCACTGTCCAGACAAAGCGACTGAGAGGAGACATTGGCCAGTAAAAGATCTTCAAATAAGCAGGACACACGCAGTAGATTCACAGCAGAGGGTTATTATAAACACCTCATCCATCAGCAACTGGTCAGTAACTGCCAGATGAGACTCAGAACCAAATACATTGCAAGTTCTCTGTTCCATAGAACTTTCATCGCATGAATGCAATGCAGGAAGACACCACAATCAGGAAGGGCACAACAAGACAGTCAGATCCTCTTGTGGGCACCTGCTCCAATCGGATGATTAAGCATGAATTGGATACAGAACTTGATCATACTGGACACGCTATGTAAGGTGCACTGATCTAGGGAGATAACACCTTCGATGGAGCGGGGATTCGCATAAAGAAACCCGCTTGAATTGAATACCCCCGTAACACATACTAATGTTAAGTAGCTAGTATACTAATGTGCACCTTTACATTACATGAGGTAAAACGCTTCGCAAAATGCACAAAACTAATCTTAACAAAACGTAAATAACCGAAGATGTAATATTATGGTGAGTAGAATGTGTTGTGAATGGCTTGCACTGCAAATTGTGCGCATAGTGTATTAAAAGGCATGTCGTGTGATGCTTAAGAAATGCTAATTAATGCTGCTTTTTGCTCATGCTGTGCTAGAATAACTGCTAACTTGGATCTGAGTAGAGGAGGGTGGTTAACAGTGAATGTTTCATTACCACATTATTAATAAATGTCTGTTTTCACTTCTTTTAGTAAATGGACAAGTCACCATTTTCTTAAATTGAACAAACTGTGATGAGCGAAACTTGCAGCGCGCACAAACCACGTGATACTGTGGATAAACTTGCTGAGCCCGCTGAAAGAGTGTGATGCGGTGAAGGACACGACACTTGACGAGCGGCCAACTTCTGTGCTTCCATGTGAAAGTCTGCAAATTTATAAAATATATAAACTTTGTCCTTAACATGATACTTTTCCCTCATGAGAGAGTAGGGATGTATACCAAATAGGTGGGAAAAGAAAACGAATAATGGGGTAGTCAAAGAAAGCATGATCTAATGTAAATTGACCATCCGCCCCTCGTTTTTAACCAATCCCGTAGCTACAATAGGTGACATTAGCCACTTTAGTGGGATGGACATGTACGAAAAGGGGATAAAGAATAGGTGATTTAGGGGTGGGGTTGGTTGCGGCTGCGAGACATTTGAGGGAGACGGAGAGAGTGAGGGTGCGTTGCTGATTGTCGGGTTGCAGAGAAGACCAGTTGATCCAGTCTTATCCTTATCCTGATCCTAAGACTTTGATCACTGACACTCTGTTCGGGGGTCCCCTGCCGCTACATAGGCCAGGCCTCGTTCTTATTTCCTTGGGTTGATATCTTTGATAACTCAAGAATTTATTTTGTGCTGTGTCTCTTCATCTATTTTCCTGAAATGAGAGTATTTAATTTGATGTCTATTGTCTGATGTCTCTTCATCTGTCCCCTCCATGCAACAAATGTATTTGTTGAGATTGATTAATTGTCAGATGATTATTAAATTGTATTCTCTCATGAGGTGGTTTTCCGAATGAATGCATTGAGTTAGTTAAAATTTAACAACTTACAAAGAAGGTTTGTGGTTCTTTGCGTCTGTCAATATTTTGAAATGACTATTTACCTTCAATTATTCAACTAATTGATCCATCAATCAAGTAGATGAAGAATTGATCCTCGGTGATTATATGTGAATTTTGTGGAAATTCTTAGCTATTTAATTATGATCTGTTAAGGAAATCGCAAACTTGACAATCAGCGCAACAGGGACATTGGGTGTATGTGTATGGGCCACAGTACATGAAATAATTGAATGTTCATCCCTGTCCAAATTATTGGTCTGTGCTGGATCAGTTTCTTGGTAGCAGAGTGATGGGTAATAATTGATTAATTAGGTAATAGTTACAGAATACTCATTATATGGTTTTAACCTGAAGAGTCAATGTTTTGTTTATATGTTGTCTAAGAGTACAGGTACAGGAGGTGCCTAAGGAATCCCGGGAAGGAATTTGAAGAGTGTGGTAAAGAAGTCACACTGCAGAAGTACCTTGTCTGTTGTAATAATACTGAAAAGCTAGGTAGGGCTGTCGGTATAATGTTTAGGGAAAATTTTGTGTGAAAAGGAAAAGATTGTGATAGCGAAGGGTCACCGTATTTGGAACTCTGGTAAGGGAAGCCGAGATCAGTAACAGGACAGCCCTCTTTGTACGTTAAGAGACCCTCTTGTGATACCTCAGTGCGATCTTGAGAGGAGCCGATAGGTAATTCCGGAGCTGGACAGAAAAGTGAGATAACGCTGGTCGTTATTATTGCTTGTAGTGTAAGAAAATCTCTTTGAAAGGTGAATACTATCTCTTTATTTAATGGAATAGACAAGGTACCATCGTCATTTTATGTTGTTACTAACTGAAGAAAAAATAATTGTAACATTTTTTTTAAAGGAAACTCAGAAAAATATTGCCTCAAAAGTTTTGTGAAGGGAGGGTCAGTAGCAGGAGTGATTCTGAGGTCACACAGTGCTGCGCTGGTATTGGAGGAGACAGTGGGTGTGTAGTCTGGAGCAGATTGTAAAGGGAGGGTCAGTAGCAGGAGTGATACTGATGTCACAAGGTGCCGCGCTGGCATTGGTCAGGCAGCGGGAGTGAGTGGAGTGGTGATTGGGTGATTAGTGCGAGTCACGCTGACATTGGACAAGACTGAAAATACATAGTATATTAAGATTGGTTGATTATCGTAAGGGACGCTGGGATAGGATAAAGGTTGACTTGAATAAAGAAAAGTCCGGAAAGGTTTTGGTGTTTTATTTGAGTGGAAATTAATAATAAAGGGAAGTTTAAAGATGGGTCTGTGGAAGAAACTAAAGAATCTTTTTAATAAAGATAACCGAATCGTGACAAGGAAGGGAATTCCCATTCCGCCTCCGAAAACACGCTCATCTTATATGATGATGGAGCTAGGGTATCATACGTGTGTATGGTTGGAAAACTGGATGAAATATACAAAGGATGATGGAGTGTTAGCTTTCCCTGAGTTTGGTACATTTAATGTAAGTATTTTACAAAATTTAAGAGAAAAAATGAACTGAAATGAATGAAAGATTAGGAACTTATATAGAGGATGAGTTGTTGATTTTGTGCAAGAGTAGTACTTGACGAGCAAAGAATTTTCATGAAAAATTGTCAGAAGTGGCAAGTGAATTGATATTGAAAAATCAAAGGTGTGACAGAAAACGCACTGCATGGCCTTTACTGACAAAGATTTAGAAAGTTTGAATACGTCAGGATAAAGATTGCAGATAAAAGAATTGATGAATATTTTGAAGAAATGAGGGACGATAGAAAAATGGAGAACTAAGTGGGTGAAAAAAAAGAGGAAACCAGTGGAAAAGGAACATCCATGTTTCCAGTAAAGGAAACAGAGCAGGCAGAAAGAGCTTGTCCCATGAGGGAGGTTCCAGGTGGTGGGTATGTCCATGTACCTTGGACTAGACAAGATATATTGTCTTTTACAAATGATTTTTCAAGATAATGAGAGAAACCGGTTGAATGGTAAAAACAAGTGGACCGATTTGTGAAGGTATCCAAAGTGTTGCTAAAAGATTTAGATGGGTTGTTTGAAATAGTGGTTCGCGCAGATTTGTGGACCAAATGCAAGATTACGGTTGATTGGCCAAAAGATGAATCCCAGGGATGCAAAAACAGGTGCCCCATCTGAGGAGGTGATGAAAAAGTATCATCAGGTTATTACCTTTTTAAAAGGAAAAATCAGTCCAAAAGAAACAGATTGGGTGAAGATTGATAGAACAACCCGGGAGCCTAAAGAATCTGTGCATGCCTATTATGAAAGACTGTTGCAGGTGTTAAAACAGTATGGTGGATTTGAAAATATTGGCGATAAGGATATGGGACATTTTGTGTATCGGTTTGTTTATGGATTAAGACCTGAGATTAGTGCAATGCATATGCTATGTTGGCAGAGTAAATCCATTGATGAGATTTTGAGATATGCAAAATATTGCAGTGACGATATTGACTCTCGTTGGAAAAAGCTAAAAGAGAAAATGATGTGGGCTCAAGTAAAATTGGCTGAACAGCAACAAGAGACAAATGCTGTTTCACAGAACCAGGGTCAGGAGGGATTGACAAACAGTGAGACTCGAGGAAAATTTAAAATGAGTAGAGAAGAAGCTAAAAATAAATTTCCTTGTCATGCTTGCGGGAAGTTGGGACATTGGAAGAACGAGTGTAGATCTGCACAGCAGGGTAATGGCGCCAATAAAAATGTTAATCCCCAGATACAGAATGAAGCGATTGGGAAGCAACAGCAGCAGGTAGTTACTACCCAGTTCCAAGTGCCACAACCGCCCATACCAACAAATGTGAATGCTCACATGCAGATGTATAGTACAAGTTTGGGATTTCGAGAAGAAGAGCAGTTTGGTAAGAGCCCGTTAGTTTCGCAGTATTAGGTGCGTAGTAGTGAGAGTGATTTGGAGTTGATGCAGTGACGGTGCCTGAGGGTGGAGGAAGAGTGCATACTTAGCGCATCTTTAGCGGTAGATCAGTCAGGTCAATTCATAGATGGAAAGGTAGAAGGAAAATATGTCACTTTTTTATTGGACTCTGGTACTACCCATTCCACTGTGAGAGCAGCGGAAATCCCAGATCTCGGGAGAAACTATCCAAGTTGTAGGTGTTGCAAACAAACTCCTAAGAACTCCTGTTACAGCCCCAATAGAAGTTCACATTGGAAACTTTAAAGATATGCATCGGTTTGTAGTGTGTGATGCTAGTCCAGTGAATCTCTTGGGCAGGGATTTGTTGTGCAAAATGAATTGGACTATTTATTGTACACCGGATGGTGTTGCAATAATGACACCCGATGAGGATGTTGAATACAAATATTGATGGCCCAAAAAGAGTCAGAAGTAAAAGAATTATATTCATTACTGACTGAAGAAGATTTGCCAAAAGAATTGAAAGGTACTGTGAGACCAGATGTGTGGGACTTTACAGGAAAAGAAATTGGCTTAATGAGAAATGTGGACCGCATTTATGTAATAGTGAAGGATGGAGCAGTGTATCCCAATACTGCCCAGTACAAAATAAGTCCAGAGGTAATTACTGGAGTCACACCCGTGATTGATCAGATGATTGAACAAGGTATCGTAAAATAAATAATGAGCAGTCCTTGTAACTCTCCCATTATTGGTATCAAAAAGCCTAACGGAAAATATAGAATAGTTCAAGCCCTGAGAAAAGTGAATAAAATTGTTGTGCCATCTTGCCCAACAGTACCAAACCCTGCTGTAATTCTGTATCATATCCCATGTGATGCTGAATGGTATACAGTCATTGATTTGTGTCAGGCGTTCTTTTCCATCACCTTGCATCCGGATAGTCAATATTTGTTTGCCTTCCGGTTCAGAAATCGTGTTTTGGCATGGTGCCGAGTTCCTCAAGTGTATACTGAAAGTCCATCAATCTTTAATCAGATCTTGAAACATGTTTGGAAACTTTGAAATTGCCTGGGAACTCTGTCCTGATCCAATACATTGATGACTTACTGTTGTCATCCAAAACTCTGGAAGCATGTGTAACTGACTCCATTGCTTTGTTGAATCATTTGGCTGAAGGTGGACACAACGTCTCCCCATCAAAGTTACAGTAGTGTAGACAGGAAGTTCAGTACTTAGGTCATAAGATTGAAAAAGGACTAAGGAAAGTGACCCCAGGGAGAATCAGTATAATCAAGAAGATGTATCCACCCCGGAATCAGAAAGAAGTGAGGATGTTTTTGGGAATGGTCGGATATTGTAGGCAGTGGATATGTTGATTTTCGTTGATTGCAAAGCCCTTACAAAAATTGACGAGAAAAGAAGTGAAGGATCTGATTGTGTTGAATGAGGAGAGTATGGAGTCGTTCAATAGACTGCAAAACAGTCTTTGCCAGGCGCTGGCTCTGGGTATGTCAGATTATTCTAAAGAATTTGCGTTATACTGTTGTGAGAGAGATGGTTGTGCGCTTGCGGTCTTAACTCAGAAACCCAGAATGGCAAGCGTCCAGTAGCATATTTTTCTGCTACTCTGGACTCATGGGCCGCCGCATTGCCAGGTTGCTTAAAAGCAGTGGCTGCCACTTGTGTGAGTATGGAACAGAGTGAATCAATTGTTATGGGTTACCCAGTAGAAGTCTATGTACCACATTCTATTGAGATGCTTTTAACTGGTACTCGAACTCAACATATGACAAATAGTCAGCTGACTAAATACGAGAGAGTAATCCTAGGTGCTGAAAATGTGACAGTGGTAAGATGCACTACTGTGAACCCTGCCACATTGTTACCAAATTCGAGGTGTGAAGAGGTGAAAGAAGAATCAGAACATAATTGTTTGGAAGTGACAGAGCCCCGCCCAGATATTTCAGATGAACCACTGGAAGAGCCTGATTGCGAACTGTTTGTAGATAGATCTTGTTTAAGGAAGGAAAGAGGTGAATTGTGCGCTGGGTATGCTGTCTGTACTCTGGCTGGAGCCCTGGAAGCGTCTTGTCTAAAAGGCATAAAATCTGCCCAAGTCGCAGAGCTGTTTGCTCTTACTAGAGCTTGTACATTGGCAAAGGGTCTAAAAGTGACAATTTACACTGACAGCCAATACAGCTTTGGTATAGTGCATGATTTTGGTCAACTGTGGATGTAAAGAGGATTCATGACCTCCTCTGGGTCACCAATTCGGAATGGGAAAACTGTAAAGGAATTCTTGGAAGCTTTACAGTTGCCAAAAAGAATTGCAGTAGTAAAATGTGCTGCACACCAATCTGAAGATGATGATGTGACAAAGGGTAACAGATAAGCGGATCAATAAGCGCGATACTGTACACAAAATACCCTAGCTATAAATCCATCTATTGAAAGAGGAAATACCGAATGCCACCTTATGATCGCCACCACACTTGTGACATGGGATGAGGTGAGACAAATGCAGGAAGAAGTCAGTGACAGAGGAAAGGAATATTGGAAAAGAGCAGGTTGTAGGAAAAATGAGGAAGAGATATGGATCTGTTATGATGAGAGACCAGAATTACTAGATTCATTGCTTTCCCACATGGCTAGGATGTACCATGGACATGCGCACATTGGATGGGGTGCCATGGTAAGAATGTTCAAACAGTCCTGGTACAATCCCAAGTTTAGGTTAATAGCTGAAGGTTTGTGCCAAAGGTGTGTTGCTTGTCAGAAACAAAACCCAGGAATAAAGACGGTGGTAAGCTGGGGTGTAATTGGGAAAGCGGGAAGACCTTTTACCAGACTTCAGATCGATTTTATCGAATTACCTCCATGTAATGGACTAAAGTATGTCCTAGTCATTCTTTGTTTGTTTTCTCACTGGGTGGAAGCCTACCCAACAAGGAGAAATGACAGTCTGACTGTTGCCAAATTGTTGTGGAGAGAATTAATCCCAAGATTCGGGTTTCCAGTCACTTTGGAATCAGATAGAGGATTGCATTTTAATAATGAAATAATTCGAATGATCTGTGCTACATTACAAATTGAACAGAAGTTACATTGTGCCTTATCGACCTGAAGCGTCTGGTATTGTTGAACAAATTAATGGCACACTAAAGTCCAGATTAGGAAAGGTGTGTGCATCCACAACACTAAAATGGTCTGATGCTTTGCCCCTTGTGCTGATGAGTCTTAGGAGCATACCTGACAGAAAGACAGGATTAAGCCCCCATGAAGTGTTGATGGGAAGAGCCATGAGACAAACATACATTCCTACAAATAAATTGATGACTCTATCTGATGATCGTGTGCTGGACTATTGTAGAGGAATGGCTGACCTGGTGCGTTTTGTGTCTCACCAGGTTGGAGGAGATGCCACACCGACACAGTGAGACCAAACACATGACCTGAATCCTGGAGAGTGGGTCCTAGTGAAGAAGCACATGAGGAAAACGTGCCTAGACCCCCGTTGAAGCGGCCCTTACAATCATATTGGTGATGACCACAGCAGTGAAGTGTTTTCGTTTGCCAAATTGGATACATGCAAGCCATACTTGTCTGGTCCCAAGTCCAATCGAAAGACCTGAAGACCAGCAACTGAGAAACAGAAATCCACAACCAGTAGCTGAAGTGTGTGAGGCTGAAGAATCTGGAGTGATAGATTTGAGTGAACATTTTGACGATGAATAGCCAAGCACAAGTCAAGTAGAATGGGCACCACATACTGGGACTGGAGAGACTGCTGTTGAGTCGGAAGAAGGTGAGGCCGTTATTGAACCAGGAGAAGGTAAAAAGGCTGTTGAAGCAGAAGAAGAAACACCAGAGAAGAATTAGAAGAGTAAGAATTAGCTAGTGAATCAGTCTCAAACACTGAACCAACAGAGACTGAAACACAAGAAAACAAAGAAAGACAGATAGAGATAAGACTGAACAAAAGAAGCAGTGAGCAGAATACAGAAGGCAAAGAAACCTAGAAAGGGAGACTGCAGGCCAAGTGGGGTGAAAACACTGAAATACAGAATAATTAGAAGAAGATTCAGAAACAGACCAGAACAAAGAAACTAAATATCAAGTCAGACAGAACAAGAAGATTTAGGAAAGGGCACAAAGAGAAGGTCAAAAAGAACAAGAATTCCCTGTAGAAAATACAAGGCCCCTGAATGGACTTATGTCATCCTTGAAGAGTTTGAGACCTTAGATCTAAATGAGGATCATGAGAATAGTGATACTGAGAATGTGGATGAGAGCAATTTGAGACCACCTTAACAAAGAACTGCATCAGCCTGAGGTGGATTATATTTTGTCAGAGCAAGTCATTAAAGGACTCTAAAAGGGGAAAAGAAGAAACGTCATTGGGTGTAGGATTACACCACCAGAAGTGTGTATATATATTTTTATTAGATAGAAGTTCATTTAGATATTTCTTTAGGCCTTAGTGAAAGGAGCTTTTTAGACATTTCTATTTTTTTTAGAATACTAAAATGGTGAAAACCAAAGTGACTGAACAACCAAAATCTAAACTAAAACGTAGATGTGTCGAATTTTGCTTTTGTAATATTTCCTTACTAAAACTTATATGGATCATATCAACAGTACTCCTACCAATTTTTGATGTGAATAACATTAGAAATAGTACTAATGAAGGCTTTCCTAAAAGAATGAAAGATGCTGCTAAAGAGACCATAAATACTAATGGAGAACAGTTAGATGGAAGCATACTCCATCATGAGGAATCAGATAATGATTTTTCATTAAATGTATTTACTAAGTTGTTGTATGAATATACTAACACCATGAATGTGAGTGATTGTTACGTTTGCATGAAATTACCCTCATCTTTGTCTGAGGGTATAACATACCATCACCTTTCTCTAACATATGCTGTTTCATGTAGTGTCTTTAGTAGTCTGTTTTACATGGAAGGTAAATTGGAGTATCAGTATACCGACATAGATTTGGTATTTTCAAAGGTACCAATAATAAGGAAACCAAACAAAGTAGAAAGTGCTAAACATGCACGTTATATGGGGGAATTTTTCCATATGACTGAGCCAGTAGATTTAGACCATGCTTATAAAAATAACTTAACATGTGGACTGCATTATGAGGAACAATTGATTTTGGATATGTAGAACATAGAAGAAGAGTTTCCAAAAGAAAGCGGTTGAACAAAAAATACAACAACCACCTTGGGCATTTAAGGAGGGAAATTATGAAAAGAATGAAACTTATGCTGCAATGTCTTTAGACTGGTCGAAGAGAGGGAAATTATGTTTATTGAGATCAAAGACTAATTACAACAATTATTTCATTGGCACTAGTGAATGTGAGCATACCTTTCAAATTACAGGAGGTTGGGGATTAAAAGGTGGAACTGATCATGTCTTTCCGGGGATATACTATGTATGTGGTAGAAAAGCCTATTATAGGTTACCAGCTCACTGGTATGGGAGTTGCTACTTTGGGGTTGTGTTTCCAAAGGTTTATCACATAACCTAAAAGATAATAGTGTAATGAATTAAAACAAAGATAAACATGCAGAAAGAGAGCAAGTTTTACTGAAATAGTAGGTGATTTATTCTCTGCACTGATACCATCAGTTGGGGTAGTACTAAATTTGCATAAAGTTCGAAAGCTGTATATAGTAGTGAATCGATTATCAACAGATACTGCGGGTGGGTTTTTAATGATTGATACCGAAATGGTGGCAATTGGATCAATGGTTTTGCAAAATAGACTTGCCCTTGATATTATTTTGGCAAAAGAGGGTGGAGTCTGTGGAACATTAAGAATTCAACATTGTTGTACCTATATCCCTAATAAAAGTAAAGGGATAGAAGGTTACATTAGAAACATTACAAACTTTGCACAAGGATTTATCCCAGCTGGAGGTTGACGGTATCTGGGAAAGAGTTGGAAAAAGGCTTACTGCTGTAAAAAAACTGGTTTACGACGTTTGGAGGGAGTCTTTTTGGGAAGATAGTAATGCCAATAGCTTCAGTAGCAATAATAATTTTAGTAATAATGACAGCGTATAAATGTTGAAGGTGCATGAAAAGAAGAAAGGTTGCATTAGATAAAAAGCATAAAAAGAAAGGAGTAAAGAGAAAAAGAGATGACATAGAGCTTGATGAAATAAATGAAGAATATTATGATATGATGAAAAGACTAGATGAGAGTGCCATGAAAAGGGAGAAAGATACTAAGCTTTAAATAACATAAAAGGTGGCACTCGGAATGGTGAGTATTTGTGACAGCAATCAAAGGGGGGGAACTGATGGAGCGGGGATTCGCAAAAAGAAACCCGCTTGAATTGAATACCCCTGTAACACATACTAATGTTAAGTAGATAGTATACTAATGCGCACCTATACATTACATGAGGGAAAAAGCTTTGCAAAATGCATGAAATTAATCTTAACACAACGTAAATAACCGAAGATGTAATAATATGGTGAGTAGAATGTGTTGTGAATGGCTTGCACTGCAAATTGTGCGCATAGTGTATTAAAAGGCATGTCTTGTGATGCTTAAGAAATGCTAATTAATGCTGCTTTTTACTTATGCTATGCAAGAAGAACTGCTAACTTGAATCAGAGTAGAGGAGGGCGGTCAACAGTGAACGTGTCATTACCACATTATTAATAAATGTCTGTTTTCAGTTCTTTTAGTAAATGGACAAGTCGCCATTTTCTTAAATTGACCAAACTGTGATGAGCGAAACTTGCAGCGCACACAAACCACGTGATACTGTGGATAAACTTGCTGAGCCAGCTGAAAAAAGTGTGATGCGGTGAAGGACACGACACTTGACGAGCAGCCAACTTCTGCTTCGGTGTGAAAGTCTGCAAATTTATAAAATGTATACACTTTGGGGCAGATTTACAAAAAAGTAACGCAGCACGGTGCAGCAAGTCATTTTGCTGTGCCGTGCTGCGTTAGTTTGGAAAGCACAGAGATGCGACATATTTACAAGAATATGTCGCATCTCTGTGCTTCCCCTGCGCTGGCGCACAAACTGCAGCCACGCGCCGGCGCAGGCACCCTTGCACCATGGTGCAAGAATGCCTGCGTCGTGGGGAGATTGTTTTTGTGCAGGAAGGGACACTTTCCTGCGCAAAAACAATCACAAGAGGCTTTTTAGGTCTCGCCTGATCCAGCGCTTGCGCTGATCTGGCCGAGACATTTTGTATACAGGCTTTTCAAAGTGCTGCCATGGCCTAAAGCTTCAGTGCACGTGAACGTGCACGCGCGCAGCGCCATGTGTCTTTCCTCCGTATCACTTTCACTTTCGCGGCCGCGGCCGCCTTGCCAAAGCTTGTGTAGTCTGCCTCTGGCTGTACACAGAATGTATTAAATATAGATGGTGAACATTTTGTTTCTATATGGGTCACTGAAATGATATTGCTGCCAGCCGCATTTCCTAATTAATTTGGCAAATGGTAGAAAGTGAAAAAGACGCCATTTTAATTATAATAAAATTGCCCTTATAGCAAGATCGGATTTCAAAATGTACGCTTGTCACATTGACGTTTTTTTTAAAAACCACGCGGCGCAGATATTCAATTTACACCAGTTCAATGGTTAATTCACATTAAAGTGAAAACCTCCAAATTTGCAGGGCCTTTCACTCCCGCATCTCCGAAGATACAGAAAAGGAATTTCGCAAATTAGCATATTGTCCGTTCGTTGAAAATGGGAACAGTTGGTGAGGGTGGTGGAGTGGGAAGACACATTGATGCTTGCAAATCATGGCTGCAGTGGTGACGTTACATGTCTTTTTGAATAAATCATAGTATAACATTAGTATAACAGCTAAGTAAGGCCATTATCCCTGTCTCATAATTAAAAAACATCAAGTATAAAGGCGTGCTGCTATTAGCAGACCATCCACCTGTGTTTGATGATGTCACTTGTCAATCAGTGCTCATAGCATGTTAAATACTCACAAGTATTAGTTGCAATCAATGCAAACCACCTTTCAAGTTGTAGTGCATGCATTCCAAAAGTATAGAATGTCTCCTTGCATTAATGATGGGTCAGATTGACCCGAATGTGGACTGCACGCGCAGCTCAACGCAACAATAGGCTCGGGTTGCAGGCAAGCATTGTTTGGTGACGTGACATGTCTTACCTTTCTGCTCTGTGGCATAAACAGTGATAACATAACATAGTATAACATGACATGGTATAACATAACAAAAGATAGTATAACATAACAACACATACCAAACCATAACTTAACAAAACAAAACAACACAACACAGGACAAGACAACACAACCTAGCCTAACACAACATAACACAGCCTAGCCTAACACAACATAATACAGCCTAGCCTAACCTAACACAGCATAACATAGCCTAGCCTAACACAACATAACATAGCCTAGCCTAACACAACATAACATAACAAATTATAGCATAGCATAACAAAACAAAACCTAGCATAGCATAACAAAACATAGCATAACACAACAAAACATAGCATAGCAAAGCACAATAAAACATAGCATAGCATAACAAAACACGACAAAACATAGCATAACAAAAACAACAAAACATAGCATAACAAAGCATAGCATAACAAAACATACCATAGCATAATAAAACACAACTTTCAAGTTGTAGCGCGTGCATTCCAAAAGTATCGAATGTCTCCTTGCATTAATGATGGCTTAGATTGACCCGAATGCGGACTGCACGTGCAGCTCAATGCGACAATAGGCTTGGGTTGCAGGCAAGCATTGTGTGGTGATGTGACATGTCTTACCATTCTGCTCTGTGGCATAACCACTTGATAACAAAATATAGTATAACATAACAAAACATAACAAACCATAACCTAACAAAACAAAACAAAAACATAACAAAACAAAACACAGCACAACACAGCACATCACAACACAACAAAACCTAGCCCAACACAACATAACACACCCTAGCGTAACACAACATAACACAGCCTAGCATAACCTAATACAACATAACGTAGCCTAGCCTAACACAACATAACATAGCCTAGCCTAACACAACATAACAAAACAAAACATAGCGTAGCATAACAAAACATAGCATAACACATCAAAACAAAACATAGCATAGCAAAGCACAACAAAGCATAGCATAGCATAACAAAACACAACAAAATATAGCATTGCATAACAAAGCCTAGCATAACACAGCAGAACAAAACATAGCATAGAGTAACAAAACACAACAAAACATAGCATAGCATAATAAAATATAGCATAGCATAACAAAACAAAGCATAGCATAACATAACAAAGCATAGCATAGCAAAACAAAACATAGCATAGCATAACCAAATAAAGCATAGCATAACAAAAAATAACAAAACATAGCATAGCAAAACAAAACATAGCATGGCATAACAAAACAAAGCATAGCATAGCATACCATAATACAACACAACATAGCATCACAAAACATAGCATAGCATAACAAAACAAAGATTAGCATAACAAAACACAACAAAACATAGCATAGCAAAACATAGCATAGCATAACAAAACATAACAGAACATTGCATAGCATAGCATAACAAAACAAAACATAGCATAGCATGACAAAGCATAGCGTAACACAGCATAACATAACAAAACACAAAAAACATAGCATAACAAAACACAACATAGCATAGCAAAACACAACAAAACATAGCATAGCATAACAGCATAGCATAGCATAGCAAAACAAAACATAGCATAGCATAACAAAACATATCATAGCAGAACAAAACACGAACAAAACAGCATAGCATAACAAATCACAGCAAAACATTGCAAAGCATAACAAAACAAAGCATAGCATAGCATAACACAACACAACAAAACATAGCATAGCATAACAAAATATAGCATAGCATAACACGAACAAAACAGTATAGCATAACAAAACATAGCGTAGCATAACAAAACACAACAAAACATAGTATAACAAAACATAGCATAGCAAAAAAACATAGCATAGCATAGCATAACAAAACAAAACATAGCACAGCATACCAAAACATAGCATAGCATAACAAAACACGACAAAACATAGCATAGCATAGCATAACAAAACATATCATAGCATAACAAAACAAAGCATAGCATCACAAAGCATAGCATAACAAAACAAAACATAGCATAGCATAACTAAACATAGCATATCATAGCATAACAAAGCATAGCATAGCAAAACAAAACATAGCTTAGCATAACAAAACATAGCATAGCATAACAAAACACAACAAAAAATAGCATAGCATAACAAAACAAAACATAGCATAGCATAACAAAACAAAGCATAGCATAGCATAACAAAACATGACAAAACATAGCATAGCATCACAAAACATAGCATAGTATAACAAAACAAAGCATAGCATAGCAAAACACACCAAAACATAGCATAGCATAACAAAACCAAACATAGCATAGCAAAACATAGCATAGCATAAGAAAACATAGCGTAACACAGCATAACATAACAAAACTCAACAAAACATAGCATAGCATAACAAAACATAGCATAGCAAAACACAACAAAACATGGCATAGCATAACAAAACACAACAAAACAGAGTATAGCATAGCATAACAAAACACAACAAAACATAGCATAGTATAACAAAACAAAACAAAACAAAACAAAACATAGCATAGCATAACAAAACACAGCAAAACATAGCATAGCAGAACAAAGCATAGCATAGCAAAACAAAACATAGCAAAGCATAACAAATCATAGCATAGCATAACAAAACATAGCATAACACATCAAAACAAAACATAGCATAGCATAGCAAAGCACAACAAAACATAGCATAGCCTAACAAAACACAACAAAATATAGCATAGCATAACAAAACGTAGCGTAACACAGCATAACATAACAAAACACAAAAAACATAGCATAACAAAACAAAACATAGCATAGCAAAACACAACAAAACATAGCATAGCATAACAAAGCATAGCATAGCAAAACAAAACATAGCATAGCATAACAAAACATATCATAGCATAACAAAACACGACCAAAACAGCATAGCATAACAAAACACAGCAAAACATAGCAAAGCATAACAAAACAAAGCATAGCATAACACAACACAACATAGCATAGCATAACAAAATATAGCATAGCATAACACAAAGCATAGCATAGCAAAACACAACAAAACATAGTATAGCATAACAAAACATAGCGTAGCATAACAAAACACAACAAAACATAGTATAACAAAACATAGCATAGCATAACAAAACACGACAAAACATAGCATAGCATAACAAAACATATAGCATAACAAAACAAAGCATAGCATCACATAGCATAACAAAACAAAACATAGCATAGCATACCTAAACATAGCATATCATAGCATAACAAAGCATAGCATAGCAAAACAAAACATAGCTTAGCATAACAAAACATAGCATAGCATAACAAAACACAACAAAAAATAGCATAGCATAACAAAACAAAACATAGCATAGTATAACAAAACAAAGCATAGCATAGCAAAACACACCAAAACATAGCATAGCATAACAAAACCAAACATAGCATAGCAAAACAAAACATAGCATAGCATAGCAAAACATAGCATAGCATAAGAAAACATAGCGTAACACAGCATAACATAACAAAACACAACAAAACATAGCATAGCATAACAAAACATAGCATAGCAAAACACAACAAAACATGGCATAACATAACAAAACACAACAAAACAGAGTATAGCATAGCATAACAAAACACAACAAAACATAACATAGTATAAAAAAACAAAACAAAACATAGCATAGCACAACAAAACATAGCATAGCATAACAAAGCATAGCATAGCAAAACAAAACATAGCATAGCATAACAAAACATATCATAGCATAACAAAACACAAACAAAACAGCATAGCATAACAAAACACAGCAAAACATAGCAAAGCATAACAAAACAAAGCATAGCATAACACAACACAACATAGCATAGCATAACAAAATATAGCATAGCATAACACAAAGCATAGCATAGCAAAACACAACAAAACATAGTATAGCATAACAAAACATAGCGTAGCATAACAAAACACAACAAAACATAGTATAACAAAACATAGCATAGCAAAAAAAACATAGCAAAGCATAGTATAACAAAGCATAGCATAGCATAACAAAACATAGCATAGCATAACAAAACACGACAAAACATAGCATAGCATAACAAAACATATAGCATAACAAAACAAAGCATAGCATCACATAGCATAACAAGACAAAACATAGCATAGCATACCTAAACAAAGCATATCATAGCATAACAAAGCATAGCATAGCAAAACAAAACATAGCTTAGCATAACAAAACATAGCATAGCATAACAAAACACAACAAAAAATAGCATAGCATAACAAAACAAAACATAGCATAGTATAACAAAACAAAGCATAGCATAGCAAAACACACCAAAACATAGCATAGCATAACAAAACCAAACATAGCATAGCAAAACAAAACATAGCATAGCATAAGAAAACATAGCGTAACACAGCATAACATAACAAAACACAACAAAACATAGCATAGCATAACAAAACATAGCATAGCAAAACACAACAAAACATGGCATAACATAACAAAACACAACAAAACAGAGTATAGCATAGCATAACAAAACACAACAAAACATAGCATAGTATAACAAAACAAAACAAAACATAGCATAGCACAACAAAACATAGCATAGCATAACAAAGCATAGCATAGCAAAACAAAACATAGCATAGCATAACAAAACATATCATAGCATAACAAAACACAAACAAAACAGCATAGCATAACAAAACACAGCAAAACAGAGCAAAGCATAACAAAACAAAGCATAGCATAACACAACACAACATAGCATAGCATAACAAAATATAGCATAGCATAACACAAAGCATAGCATAGCAAAACACAACAAAACATAGTATAGCATAACAAAACATAGCTTAGCATAACAAAACACAACAAAACATAGTATAACAAAACATAGCAAAAAAACATAGCAAAGCATAGCATAGCATAACAAAACATAGCATAGCATAACAAAACACGACAAAACATAGCATAGCATAACAAAACATATAGCATAACAAAACAAAGCATAGCATCACATAGCATAACAAAACAAAACATAGCATAGCATAACTAAACATAGCATATCATAGCATAACAAAGCATAGCATAGCAAAACAAAACATAGCTTAGCATAACAAAACATAGCATAGCATAACAAAACACAACAAAAAATAGCATAGCATAACAAAACAAAACATAGAATAGCATAACAAAACAAAGCATAGCATAGCATAACAAAACATGACAAACATAGCATAGCATCACAAAACATAGCATAGTATAACAAAACAAAGCATAGCATAGCAAAACACACCAAAACATAGCATAGCATAACAAAACCAAACATAGCATAGCAAAACAAAACATAGCATAGCAAAACATAGCATAGCATAAGAAAACATAGCGTAACACAGCATAACATAACAAAACACAACAAAACATAGCATAGTATAACAAAACATAGCATAGCAAAACACAACAAAACATGGCATAGCATAACAAAACACAACAAAACAGAGTATAGCATAGCATAACAAAACACAACTTAACAAAGCATAGTATAACAAAACACAACAAAACATAGCATAGCATAACAAAACATAGCATAGCAAAACATGGCATAACATAACAAAACACAACAAAACAGAGTATAGCATAGCATAACAAAACACAACAAAACATAGCATAGTATAACAAAACAAAACAAAACATAGCATAGCACAACAAAACATAGCATAGCATAACAAAGCATAGCATAGCAAAACAAAACATAGCATAGCATAACAAAACATATCATAGCATAACAAAACACAAACAAAACAGCATAGCATAACAAAACACAGCAAAACATAGCAAAGCATAACAAAACAAAGCATAGCATAACACAACACAACATAGCATAGCATAACAAAATATAGCATAGCATAACACAAAGCATAGCATAGCAAAACACAACAAAACATAGTATAGCATAACAAAACATAGCGTAGCATAACAAAACACAACAAAACATAGTATAACAAAACATAGCATAGCAAAAAAAACATAGCAAAGCATAGTATAACAAAGCATAGCATAGCATAACAAAACATAGCATAGCATAACAAAACACGACAAAACATAGCATAGCATAACAAAACATATAGCATAACAAAACAAAGCATAGCATCACATAGCATAACAAGACAAAACATAGCATAGCATACCTAAACAAAGCATATCATAGCATAACAAAGCATAGCATAGCAAAACAAAACATAGCTTAGCATAACAAAACATAGCATAGCATAACAAAACACAACAAAAAATAGCATAGCATAACAAAACAAAACATAGCATAGTATAACAAAACAAAGCATAGCATAGCAAAACACACCAAAACATAGCATAGCATAACAAAACCAAACATAGCATAGCAAAACAAAACATAGCATAGCATAGCAAAACATAGCATAGCATAAGAAAACATAGCGTAACACAGCATAACATAACAAAACACAACAAAACATAGCATAGCACAACAAAACATAGCATAGCAAAACACAACAAAACATGGCATAACATAACAAAACACAACAAAACAGAGTATAGCATAGCATAACAAAACACAACAAAACATAGCATAGTATAACAAAACAAAACAAAACATAGCATAGCACAACAAAACATAGCATAGCATAACAAAGCATAGCATAGCAAAACAAAACATAGCATAGCATAACAAAACATATCATAGCATAACAAAACACAAACAAAACAGCATAGCATAACAAAACACAGCAAAACATAGCAAAGCATACCTAAACAAAGCATATCATAGCATAACAAAGCATAGCATAGCAAAACAAAACATAGCTTAGCATAACAAAACATAGCATAGCATAACAAAACACAACAAAAAATAGCATAGCATAACAAAACAAAACATAGCATAGTATAACAAAACAAAGCATAGCATAGCAAAACACACCAAAACATAGCATAGCATAACAAAACCAAACATAGCATAGCAAAACAAAACATAGCATAGCATAGCAAAACATAGCATAGCATAAGAAAACATAGCGTAACACAGCATAACATAACAAAACACAACAAAACATAGCATAGCACAACAAAACATAGCATAGCAAAACACAACAAAACATGGCATAACATAACAAAACACAACAAAACAGAGTATAGCATAGCATAACAAAACACAACAAAACATAGCATAGTATAACAAAACAAAACAAAACATAGCATAGCACAACAAAACATAGCATAGCATAACAAAGCATAGCATAGCAAAACAAAACATAGCATAGCATAACAAAACATATCATAGCATAACAAAACACAAACAAAACAGCATAGCATAACAAAACACAGCAAAACATAGCAAAGCATAACAAAACAAAGCATAGCATAACACAACACAACATAGCATAGCATAACAAAATATAGCATAGCATAACACAAAGCATAGCATAGCAAAACACAACAAAACATAGTATAGCATAACAAAACATAGCTTAGCATAACAAAACACAACAAAACATAGTATAACAAAACATAGCATAGCAAAAAAAACATAGCAAAGCATAGTATAACAAAGCATAGCATAGCATAACAAAACATAGCATAGCATAACAAAACACGACAAAACATAGCATAGCATAACAAAACATATAGCATAACAAAACAAAGCATAGCATCACATAGCATAACAAGACAAAACATAGCATAGCATACCTAAACAAAGCATATCATAGCATAACAAAGCATAGCATAGCAAAACAAAACATAGCTTAGCATAACAAAACATAGCATAGCATAACAAAACACACCAAAAAATAGCATAGCATAACAAAACAAAACATAGCATAGTATAACAAAACAAAGCATAGCATAGCAAAACACACCAAAACATAGCATAGCATAACAAAACCAAACATAGCATAGCAAAACAAAACATAGCATAGCATAGCAAAACATAGCATAGCATAAGAAAACATAGCGTAACACAGCATAACATAACAAAACACAACAAAACATAGCATAGCACAACAAAACATAGCATAGCAAAACACAACAAAACATGGCATAACATAACAAAACACAACAAAACAGAGTATAGCATAGCATAACAAAACACAACAAAACATAGCATAGTATAACAAAACAAAACAAAACATAGCATAGCACAACAAAACATAGCATAGCATAACAAAGCATAGCATAGCAAAACAAAACATAGCATAGCATAACAAAACATATCATAGCATAACAAAACACAAACAAAACAGCATAGCATAACAAAACACAGCAAAACATAGCAAAGCATAACAAAACAAAGCATAGCATAACACAACACAACATAGCATAGCATAACAAAATATAGCATAGCATAACACAAAGCATAGCATAGCAAAACACAACAAAACATAGTATAGCATAACAAAACATAGCTTAGCATAACAAAACACAACAAAACATAGTATAACAAAACATAGCATAGCAAAAAAAACATAGCAAAGCATAGCATAACAAAGCATAGCATAGCATAACAAAACATAGCATAGCATAACAAAACACGACAAAACATAGCATAGCATAACAAAACATATAGCATAACAAAACAAAGCATAGCATCACATAGCATAACAAAACAAAACATAGCATAGCATAACTAAACATAGCATATCATAGCATAACAAAGCATAGCATAGCAAAACAAAACATAGCTTAGCATAACAAAACATAGCATAGCATAACAAAACACAACAAAAAATAGCATAGCCTAACAAAACAAAACATAGCATAGCATAACAAAACAAAGCATAGCATAGCATAACAAAACATGACAAAACATAGCATAGCATCACAAAACATAGCATAGTATAACAAAACAAAGCATAGCATAGCAAAACACACCAAAACATAGCATAGCATAACAAAACCAAACATAGCATAGCAAAACAAAACATAGCATAGCATAGCAAAACATAGCATAGCATAAGAAAACATAGCGTAACACAGCATAACATAACAAAACACAACAAAACATAGCATAGCATAACAAAACATAGCATAGCAAAACACAACAAAACATGGCATAGCATAACAAAACACAACAAAACAAAGCATTGTATAACAAAACATAACAAAACATAGCATAGCATAACAAAACATAGCATAGCAGAACAAAGCATAGCATAGCAAAACAAAACATAGCAAAGCATAACAAAACATAGCATAGCATAACAAAACATAGCATAGCATAAAAAAACATAACATAGCAGAACAACACACAGCAAAACATAGCAAAGCATAACGAAACAAAGCATAGCATAGCATAACAAAACACAACACAACAAAACATAGCATAGCATAACAAAACATAGCATATCAAAACACAACAAAACATAGCATAACAAAACATAGCATAGCAAAAAATAACATAGCAAAGCATAGCATAACAACGCATAGCATAGCATAACAAAACAAAACATAGCACAGCATAACAAAACATAGCATAGCATAGCAAAGCACGACAAAACGTAGGCCTGAGACATGTTTTAAATGGCTACTTTAATTGGTGGCACAATGAGTGCAGCGGGCCCACTGGTAGCATTTAATTTACAGACCCTGTGCTCAGATACTACCATGTACTAGGTACTTACAAGTAAATTAAATGCACCAATCAGGTGTAGGACACTTTTGGCATTCTTTATTCAGTGAACACAAACAGTTTTGTACTGGTTAGCAGTGGTAACGTGCACAAAGTCTTAATTCCAACAAAAACTAATTGACAGAACAGGAGGGGTGAAGGCAAAAAGGTTGGATAAGACTACGCCATGGATGTCTGCTAATACCATAATATTACAATCACCTGTCCAAATAAAAAAAAATAATATGCTAGCTAATCTCGCTTGCAGGTCAGAAGTTAGGGAAGCAAATAAGCATTTTTACGTCACTCCACTTTGGAAAAATGCTAGAAATATCCACTACTGTTTTTTACAAAGTTTACTGCACATAAATATTTAAAAGTTGACAATGTATTTCTAACAGCAATACTCTGTTCTATAGTACTATTATTTCGCCACCATTTTCTCTTTGAATTCCTACATCACTTTATAGATGGTTCCTAATGCTAAACTTGTTTTCATATCCCCAGGGCCGGACTGGCCGTAGCGGGCACCCAGGAATCCCCTGGGGCAGGGGCCGGGCCGTTTTTAGGTCTCGCCTGAGCCAGTGCTTTAGCGCTGCTCTCGCGAGAGCTTTTGTAAAAGGGGGATCTGGAAGTGCAAACTAGGGCTTTTCAGGCCTCCAAATACAGTGCATGTGCGCCGGCGCTAGCAGCATTTGGCAGCCTGAAAAGCACTGCCTGATCACTTTCGCGGCTGATTTGATGTCCTCAGTGAGCCGCGCGGCCACTGAGGACATCAAAGCGGCCGCGAAAGTGCACACCATTTGCCACCCCCTTCCTGCTTGTTTACTTTTGCCACCATTTCTCGCAACACAGGTGAGGAAAAAAGCATTTTCATTTGACTTTCGACGTCCCTCGTCAGTGCTTGTTTTAATTTGCTTTCACTACGTTCTTTAACTTTATTCTGCCGCACTTGCACCTTTCTGTTGTGCACTCGGCACCCAAACATTGTTTTTTTATTTAAATTAACAACCCAGCACGCTATTTAAATTAATAACACTGTGCACTCAACAATGGCGCCTGGTCCTGCAGCTCCTCCCACCCCCGGGTGCCACGCTTTACAAGTACAATTAAACATTTTATTATTTTGCTTTGACTTTAATACTGCGCACTCGCACCTTTCTTGTTGTGCACCTAAAAGTAGTCTTTTTATTTATTTAAATTAACACGGCGCATGCTCAACAATGGTGCCTGCCGCCCGCAGCCTGCCTCCGCCCGCTCTCGCCCCCTCTCGCCCCCAGGCACCAAACTTTAGGTTACATATTCAGTATTAAAAAAAACTCTGCTCCCGAAGAGTTTGAGATCAAGGAGAAAGCCAATAGTAAAGGTGTGTTGCTTTTCTTTGTAATCGTTCCAAACCAGACGAGATCTCTATTTAATGGTAGTTCAGCTGGGCTTACGTAGCAGCCTGCAAAGTCTGCTTGTATCCTGCTAATATCATGTTATAATATTGTGAAAATAGCTTAACTGGTTAAATACTTGCTACGGATGGCTGTGGTTAAACTCTGCTCACAGGTCAAAATCATAATGACCCAGAACGTTTAAGTGTTTTCTGCAGAGCATCACTTGTTGTATAGTGCGGACTTTACCCGAAGGTGTCAGAGCGCTTCACAACAGGAACAGCAGTGTTACATGAAGAGAAAATTACAAGTGGGCATGCTACAAAAGTGTTGATCGTTAAAACAGCCTGTTTAGAATATAAAGTTAAATAGTAGATTAGTTCATGCTCCTGGGGGGAATTGTTTTTTTGTGCATTGATCTTTTTGCGTACTCCGCTTTGTTTTTACATCCAGGACTACCAGCAAGCGAATTCTTTTTTAAAATAAACTGGTTCGGATTAGCTAGTTGCGCTTGGAATAGCGAAGGGTGAACGATATATTACTAGATAATCTGCTCACTGATATCGCATTCATTGGCAATACCATGTTATCCTTTGATTAGTATTGGACTGGCGTTTTGGTCAAACGTGTACTGCAGGTTGAAAGGGTGGTGTAGGCGGGGCCGGGTCACAGCGCAGCGCGCGCGGTTGTAGTCAAACCAGAATTTGATTTGCAACTGCCTACCTCCTCCCACCATCGGGCTCCTTTTAATCATATGGCCAAGCCAACACAGAGAACCATCAGTTCTCCCCACGCTGTGATGCACTGCACCGCCGCTAAATCTCCCATTATTACATTGATCCTTAACTACCGTCAACTTGAAACTTATTCACAATACAACTCAGAGCATACTATACCGTCTTCCAATTCCCGGAGCATGCAGGTGAAGTACACTATTCAGGAGCTGTAGTCAGAGCTTTAAGTGGGATGAAAAAACTGGGGGGGCGGTTCTCAAAGGGGCGTGGCTCAGAAACACCTACGCCCAAAAATCTGTGCTTGGCATAGTGTGCCGCCCGACCTGTATTTTGCTGTTTCTGTCATTGCATTCAGATATATGACACAAGTAACATCAAACCTACAAAAAGTCACGACTATTGACTTGGTTGTTGCATAAGAAAAATTAAGCTGCAAGTATGGCTGGTACATAATATAGAACAAGCATTTGCAATGCAATAGGTCTCGCATTTATACGAGTTTGAGCTATTGGCATTGTAAATGACAATGCTTTTTATCTAAGTTTGTTTTTTTAAAAACATAAATAAAAGGCACTGTCATTTACAATGCTAATAGCTCAAACTCTCGCAAATGCGAGACCTATTGCATTGCAAATGCTTGTTCCTCTTTCAATGCGTGCTGTAGAATGCAGCACGCATTGAAAGAAGAAAAAACGAGGAGAAAGGAAAACATTTCTCCTCGTTGCGCCTCGCTGCGCCACCTCTAGCATGGCGTAGCATTCACACGCATCTCCAGATTTACGATTTCTCGTAAATCTGGAGATGTGTCTTGTTCCATGGGTGTTGCATGGGAACACCCACAGCAACACCCATGGAACGCCCCTTCAACGCAAAGTGCTGCGTGTGAAGGGGCAGTATTCACAAGGAGAGGAAAAGTCATGCAGGGTGGCTTTTCCTCTCCTTGTAAATATGGAGGAGCCCCCTGCGCCACCACTACGTCACGAAAAGTGACGTAGTGGTGGCGCAGGGGGCTTGTAAATCTGCCACTTTGTCCTTAACACAATACTTTTCCCTCATGAGAGAGTAGGGATGTATACCAAATAGGTGGGAAAAGAAAATGGGGTAGTCAATGAAAGCATGATCTAATGTAAAATGACCATACGCCCCTCGTTTTGAACCAATCCCGTAGCTGGAATAGGTGACATTAGCCACTTTAGTGGGATGGACATGTACGAAAAGGGGATAAAGAATAGGTGATTTAGGGGTGGAGTTGGTTGCTGCTGCGAGACATTTGAGGGAGACGGAGAGAGTGAGAGTGCGTTGCTGATTGTCGGGTTGCAGAGAGGCCTAGTTGATCCAGTCTTATCCTTATCCTGATCCTAAGACTTTGATCCCTGACACTCTGTTCGTGGGTCCCCTGCCGCTACCTAGGCCAGGGTGGTGGTTTTCCTAATTCTTATTTCCTTGGGTTGGTATCTTTGATAACTCGAGAATTTATTTTGTGCTTTGTCTCTTCATCTATTTGTCCTGAAATTAGAGTATTTGATGTCTATTGTCTGATGTCTCTTCATCTACCCCCTCCTTGCGACAAATGTATTTGTTGAGATTGATTGTCACATGATTATTAGATTGTATTCTCTCTCATGAGGTGGTTTTCCGAATTAATGTATTGATTTAGATAAAATTTAACAACTTACAAAGAAGGTTTGTGGTTATTTGCGTCTGTCAATACTTTGAAATGACTATTTACCTTCAATTATTCAAGTAATTGATCCATCGATCAAGTAGATGAAGAATTGATCCTAGGTGATTATATGTGAATTTTGTGGAAATTCTTAACTATTGAATTAGAGATATATGATCTGGTAAGGAAATCGCAAACTTGACAACCAGAGCAACAGGGACACTGGATGTATGTGTATGGGCCACAGTACATTAATTGAATGTTCGTCCCTGTCCAAATTATTGGGTCTGCGCCAGATCACCTTCAACTGAATACTGTTCATGAGTGTCAACTTCATATAATCATACTGCTTAGTTAGAGAAGAATGCCATTGCACACTGATAATATTAGATTGTACGATGTAATAACATTGATTTGTAGCTCTGATCCAGTGTATTACTTAGTTCTCAAGAGACTCAACATCTTCCCTAGCATTGGAATTCAGTTTGGGAACCTTGGCCATAAATACAATAGGTTGCTTATTCTAGGCCCCTTTCCCTTATGTAGTTATTATAGTCACTACAATGTATGTTTTCGTCTGCAGCCTGAAAATTAACCAAGCCAGCATGGCAGGGTAGGGAACCAGAAGGAGTAGAAATGCCATTCCGAATGCTGCTATGGTAGTTTGGAGCCAGCACTTGTTCTCTTGATAACAGTTTGTCCTGAGCTTTATTATTTAGGTCTCTGATTGTATTAGAATAAGGAGGTGGGTCTATGACTAACATGTGTGACCCTGCTTTTAAACTGTTGTCTAGTGTATGTGACAATGCTAAAACCTTTATCTCGGCTCTCAAGACCTCAAGAACACCTATCCTCTCCAATCCCTCCCCCTCCAGGCAGGTTTGAATTGACACATCCATGAGGTCTGTGACTGACTTAGCTACCTGTGCCTCTAAAGCAATATCACCACCGACACCTAGTGAAGGTTGGAACCAATTCTGGGAGGCAACTCTTGTTACGGCTATTCTTTTAGGAGATAGTGAGCTGTTATTGATGACTGGAGACCTGCAGGCTATGAGGTCTGTACCGCATCACTCGGCTGGGTGGCTAAATTGGTTTTCCTTCTCGTCTTTAAAAAGACATGGATTTTATCAGAGGCATTCCGATGCATTAGTTAATTATTCCTGGCTTAAAATAGATTCCACATCCTCAATCAGGAGGCCAATATCAGGTAACGTACATTTATCCAAAGCGTGCTTTGGGATCTTTCCCCTTCCCTTAGCCCAATCCAGAGCTTTCTTTTTCCCCATAAACCAGTTAGATGGTGAGGAAGAGATTACATACACCTATTTAGACAGATTATTTAAAAGAAAAAGGATAACAACAAACTTAAAACTCATACACAATCGGCTATTTGCAAAGAGAAAAACCTAGTATAAAAGAACATTAGAGAAGAATAGGAGGGAGATGAACTGCGCCATGGCTGTTACCAAACCCAGCTTCAAAAGGAGGAGGGTTAAATATAGGGCTAGCTAACCCCCCATGTTAAATAATACTAGCTGCAGAAACGTTTACTAAAAGACATCCTGGCTTTGAGGCGAGAGGGATCTCCTTCACAGGGAGCTATGACACCTTGTTGTGAAAGCCAGAAAGAAAGGTGACCTGAATAACTGCATAAACTACAGACGGGTAATTCTTCTATCAACCCCCAGGAAAAGTGTGCAACAGAGTAATTCTGAACAGAATGAAGAAACAAGTCAACGCTCAGTTGTGAGACCAGCAAGCTTGCATCCTCACAGATAGATCCTGCACAGACCAGATTGCAACACTGCGTTTCATCATTGAGCAGTCAGTGGAATGGAACTTCCCCACCTTTCTCAATTCATCAACTATTAGAAGGCATTCAACAGTGTGGACAGAGAGAACCTTTGGAAACTCCTGAGCCACTAGGGTCAGACACTGCTTGAACTCGACTGTGCCTTCACCATCTAAGTTACAGTCACATAAGCTGCCTTTAATGTATGTAAGGCACCCCTAAGGAAGACCGCCTTAGCCCAGGAGGCAGGCTGCATTATATTTAAGGCGTGGACATGAAAGTGCAAGCCTATATGTCCCATTAGTGGTATTTCCCATTGGAAAACACTATAGGCCACATGTATGAAAGTATAATTTTGAAATTACCAAATAGCGATTTTTAGGAAATCTCTATTTGGAAATCACAAAATGTAATGATACAAAACAGACAGGAAATAGCGATTCCCTAATTGCAATTTCTCATAAATCGCAAACACAATTAGGGAATTGCTATTTGTAATTGCGACTCCATTCGTTCCTATGGGCCTCTAGGCCCATAGCTGAGCATGGTCTTGCATTACCGAAATTGCGATTACCTAATTGGTAATCACAAGTTACATAGTGCAAAGGCAAGGATGCCCAAGGGCCTACGGCCCCCTGAAATGCCCCTAACAAAAATGGCGCCCATGTAAGGCACACACATGCCCAAGGGGCATGTATACACCACATGGCACTTTGAAAAAGTTGATGGTAATAGAGTTTCCTAAATGCACAGTTCGCATTTAGGAAAGGCTTCTTACATGTTCATTAGGGAGTCACAAATTGCGAGTCCCTATTTGCATTCGCAATTTAGGTCATTGCAAAAAATTGCTAGTACCTAAATTGCGAATCCAAAAGCCTTTCGTACATGGGGAAAGGCCATTTTGCATTTGCAAACGGCTGAATTTTGTGATTCGCACCATTTGCAAATGCAAAATTGCTTGATACATGTGGTCCTGTATGTGTTACTGGTCCATAGGATAACATATGCTGCCAACCGGGTACCCTTGTGATTGCCAGCTCCGTGATGGTACCACTAAAATATGTTATGTTTGGTATGAAACAATATTTCTCACACCCTGGGTGACGTGGCATGCACCCAGAGGGCTCTTTAGAGATTACCCCCAGTTGCCACCCAGCTTTACTGTGTTCTGGCTGACCCGACTGCGCTATCCTGCGCTTGCTGCCACCAAGAAAAGATTCTGACTTCCTGCCAGGCAGTGTGATCACTCCCAGGAGTCAGAGACAAAGGCTAGGCAGGAAGGAGGGCACACCTCCCTCCACCTCAGATGGCTAGTGAATTGGCACATCAGAGCTGTAAGCTTCACCAACTACACCACCTCTGATATTCATCTGGGCTATCCCCCTGAGGAGGAAACACCCTCACCTTAACTCAGGTGCGTTTGCACATGGGCAAAGAGGAAATTAGCTATTCAGGAGAGTGTTAGTCATGCCTGGCCTGAAGTCTCAGACCACAATGTTTCTTCCCTAGACCCATTGAAGCTCCCAGAGCTTTTTCTTGTGCCTACCGCTGCCAGGGTTTGTTGGTCACCAGTCTGGTAACCGACCCCCTCACTCGACGCTGCAGCTGCAGAGAACATTGCGCAACCATCATCTGATGTCAGCAGCTGTGTACCTGTTGAGTTTTCGCATTTTGTTTCTTGCAGCGCTGTGTAAGCATTAAAAACAGCACAACCCACGGCTCCTGTTCAGCACCAACGAGAGCCAGAACAACTCTGCACTCGAACTCCACAGGATAGGTAAAATTGACCTGACTGCTGTGGCCTGGTCTTAGGCCCACATGGCCTTACCCCTATCAGGGTTCCAAGTAACTCGAACCACAAGTGACCGATTGTCCCTAGTGGGTTTGCCATTGACCACAATGTTATTTTGTCTATGTATTGTACAGCACTGGCTTAATATTGCTCCAAAAATCTATAACTCCACTTATATGTATGACATTCCGTTCATTTTGGTGTCTAAAATAAGATAAGAATACACTCTATTTTTATAAATTGGTGTCTGATTTCTCTCAAGTTGTGTTAATTACTTATTGTTCATGTTGGTACTCTGAAAATGCATAACACATGTTCCTCTACTAAAGCCTGATGGCTCTTTGCCACTCTGACAGGACAGAGCTATAGATTTATTAGTGTGAATCCGAGGGTCATCTTTGGGGTATTATAATATTTCATGATAAGGTCACCCAGCCATAGCAAATAAAATCCCACTTTTCTACATAGACCTATCAGTCTACTGGGCAATCTGTCTTCACCAGACAGGTACTGGACTGGACAAGCACCGTGACTGGATGCAAAACAGTTGGATCTTATCCCTTCTCTGGTCAGATTTTCACTCAAAAGTCTGCACTGTTTATCAGGCTTTTAGACCTGCTTTGATATACTGGAAAGAAAACTTAGATGTGATTGCGAGACTGCATCACAAGACGTATTCTTAGGTGTGATAGTGAACCAAAGAGGTAGTGATTGAGAGACATAAAAGGAGGAGTGAGGCAGGGGTGTGTGTTAGTGCTGACACTCTTTTCTCTATACATAAATTATGTGATTCGCTCTCTGATGGATTGTATCAATGAATCCCCTGCACTAGGTGGTATCAACATTTCAGCTTTTTAATTTGAAGATGATCCCTTTCTCCTATCTAAAAATCCTATGGCCTGCAATCCCTTTAAAATAGGTTTTTAGTATTTTGTACACAGAGAGGTCGTGAGCTAAACAACTCGAAAACAAAATATATGGGGGCTTATTTACAAGGGCTAAAGCTTACGCTCACAGAAGACAACAACGCAAACAAACTGGACAAAGATCAGATACAGACGCAACATCTTCTGACGACTCTTCCTTCAGGGATAGGACACTTCGAACCTCGCCACCTTCACAGTCGAACCTCAGACTAGCAGAAACAGGAGATTTACAACAAGCAGCCAGTGAGGGCTCCACAACCAGTGAACCTAGACAACCGCATTTTTTAGGGGCAAGCACAAGGCCACTAGAAGATCCAGGAGGAAAACCATCAGCAAAATCCGTGGCGAAGAGCACACGCAGCCAGAAAACCTCGTGATTAACATCTCTAGTCATCATCTAACTAAATTTGAAACCCTAACTCTACAGAAAGGAACTTCCTTTGTTCCTACCTACCACTCCAATTCACTTGAGACTGAAATCAGCTTCTTCAAATGTATGCGTCTACTCAGACTCAAACATTACTTTTGTAACATTTTAAATACCCCAGACACTCCACGACATAACACTCTACTGGGACTCCGAAACAAAAGTACCTATACAGCATCCGTAAGTCACAAAGTATTGGACGCTTTTGAGACTATTGTTCATAAAGAGCTACAAACGATTGGGTATCACAGCAAAAATAAATTCAACAATATCACCAAAAAAGAACAAAACACCCTGCAGACAATAGCAAACAGGTCAGAAATTACCATACGTCAAGCTGACAAAGGAGGAGCATTGGTAATTATGGATTCGACCTTCTATGTTGAAAGTGTGAATGAACATGTCAAGGACACACGGACATACATGCCCATACCATTCGATCCCACGATTGAATTCCTCGACATTCTCAAAACCATCGTTAACACCGCTCTTGAACAAGGAACCATCACTGAAGAAGATAAAAAATATTTGATCAAAACCAATCCATCAACACCCTACATTTACATGCTTCCCAAAATTCACAAGAATGCCACTAAACCACCATTTAGACCCATTGTCTCAACAATCAATTCACTTCACGAACCAATCGGCAGATATTTGGACAAGCATTTACAGGCGTCAGTTCAATCCATGACTACATACATAAAAAACAACACCGATTTTCTTAACATTCTTGAATCGAGCCATGATTTGATAACAACTGACACCATCCTTTGTACTATTGATGTGAAATCACTTTACACCTCGATCCCACATCAAAGGTATTGAAGCAATCGAATCATTCTTGATAAACACGGACAAACCAAACAATCTTAAAGTGTTCCTCATGGAACTTCATGCACTTCACCCTTTACCATAGTTACTTCGAATGGTCTGGCACCTTTTACATCCAATGCTCTGGCACTTCTATGGGCAATTGTGCCGCTCCATCATATGCCAATCTTTACATGCACCGATTCGAACTGGATAACATCTTAACCAACATTGAATGGACTGAGCACCTCGTCCTTTATAAAAGGTACATTGATGACATTTTCATCATATGGAACGGTCCAACTCAACAGCTCGAATCTCTCATTGAAAATCTCAACACAGTTGATCAACGCATCGAATTCACACATCTCTTGAACAAGGAATCGATTACTTTTCTGGACACTCGCATCACCATCAAGCAAGGTAACCTCATCACACAAGTATACACCAAATCCACAGATCGCAATAACCTTCTTCACTATCACAGTTTCCACCAACCATCGCTCAAAAACCATTTGCCATATTCACAACTACTAAGATTAAAAAGAATCTCTAGCACCACCGAGCTCTACGAAGCCAGTAAAACACAGTGTATCTCTAAGTCCAAACAACGAAAATATCCCAATGATGTTCTGGATAAAGCCATCCTTAAGACAGAGAAATCCACCGGCCAAATGTTACTCAAAGCAAAACGACCTACATCAACACAACAGAGAATGACATTTGTGTCCAAATACTCTACTCAAAGTTTCAACATCAAGAAAACCATCTTGAGATACTGGCCAATGTTAGCTACAGAGGTGGACTTCAATAAGATCTTTGAAATACCCCCAAGATTTGCATATCAAAGATCACGTAATTTCAAACAAATTCTATCGAACACTAGAGATCCTACCACGAGTACTTTCAAAGAAACTTTACCTTGTTTCAACTGTGGTAATTGCAACTGTATCATCAAGGGGACCACAATTCAACATCCTTTACAACGTTACCCAATCAAACTTAAAGTGACGGCGACATGCAACAGTCAAAACGTTATTTACCTATTGAAATGCCCATGTGGCCTTGTCTACGTGGGCAAAACAGAGAGGAAGATTCGCATACAAATCAATGAACACAAAAGTAACATACGAACCCGACAGGCCAAATCCCCAATTGCCACCCATTTTCATCAACATCAACACAACATCTGCCAACTGCGTTTCCTTATCCTTGAACAAATCCCTCATGTGAAAGGACGAGATAACAGCAAATTTCTCTTACAAAGAGAAATCTTTTGGATTCACAAACTCAATTCCATTCAGCCAAAAGGTCCTAACGAATGGTACGATCTAGGCTGTTTTTTGTAACCCATCTCCGACTCCTTTGAACTGAACACTATATATGAGAACGACCCATTTTTGGAATTCCTCATGAACCTTATTCCGTTTAATTTTCCATGACTGATGGCGTTTTTCTATTTTCACACTGTTTATCATGTATTTAATTGTTCTGATTTTAATTCCCCTGGTTCAGCACCTTATGTACAGTCTTGTTACCACTTTGTGATTCCCTGTGTGCAACCTTATGTATTCAGTACACTCCACCCTTCCACCACACTCTCCCGATCGTTCGCGATCATACGAGTATTTTTTCCTCCTGTTCACACTCTTTCACCGCATGAAAACTACGAGTCTTTTTTCTTTGTTTCTTAATGTAGTTCACGTACGTTCACTTCTGTTCATCCGACGCGTTTCCTTATCACATGACCGTCACCCGCGAACTTCACATTCACTGAAGCACTGTTAGAACGCATCTCTGCTACGCGATGATTTCGTAATTACACTACTGAACCGTAAGTTTCTTTTCCATTTTTTACAGTTTTCAGACCCCCGATGACACCCCTCTACTCTTCATGTTTTACTTTCTTGGTAACACGCTGTAGCCTCAACTGGTATCCACAGTCCCATGGTTTAACTAGAGCACGCTAGTAGTCACTCCTCACTACTCCGTCGGTAACCTTGTTGCTTGACTCATCGACTTCGCCTTTCCTTAATTCATGATTCAACCCATACACCAACGTGGTATCCACCCGTGAGCTTCATCATTACCCTCGCATCCATTCCCCTTTACTTGATACTAACTGCACGAATGACCGTGAGCACTTCATTCACGTGGTTCCTTGGATACTTTCTCCATCACCTTTTTCACCCCTCGACTTCAACGTTCCACTCCTTGTCTTGTTTTCGCATTTATTCTGATTATTTACACTCACATGTTTGAATATTGATACTGAGTCCTGCCCTCTTCTCTCCTCCAGAGTGTTGCCCCTGATGAAGGGCTTGAACAGCCCGAAATGCATTGGGCATTCGGACAATGAATTAATCTTTTAAGAATGATTACAATTCTACATTATCAGTTGAAGAAATTGATTCAATAAATTAATTTGACCTTGGACAACCTCGTCTTGTGTAACTAGTTTCACAGATAAAGAGATTCCATTCTCTCTCAACGAGTGCAACACGAGTGACACCTCCTCCGTAGGAGCGTGCTTACTTGGCTTATTTACAAGCCCCTTGCGCCACTTTTGCGTCATTTTTAACATATGAAAAGTGACGTACGGGTGGAGCCAATGGGCTTGTAATTCTGCCCTGTGGTGCTTAAAGCACATAGCACTATAGGAGCAGGATGTATGTGGGTAATGTGCTAGAACAAGCTAGTAACTTCGACTACTTGGGCATCAAGAAAGCTGACACTCTTTCTTGAGCCCTGCACGTTAACAAGAGTTGTCTAATAACTCAACACAGAACAAAGGCAATTTTACGTATGTTCAGAGCCACAAGATATAAAGAAACTCCAGCGAGCCCTGACTGTGTAAAGGGCAAAAGCGCAAAGTGAAGCTTTATACAGTGCAGAAATATGGGGTTTGCTTGCTAGTCGTACATTAGTTTTTTTTTTAGGAAAATAGGTTTGCACAGGACTTTGGTAAATGTCCTTGACAGCACCCAGATGCTCCCTCTATTTTTAGATATGAATATAAAAAGAATATCCTACCTAGTGACCATAAAACCATTACTATATAGGCTTAGGGTATGGTCTACCCCTGGAAGGAATGGTTTGAGGGAATTATTTGTCCTGGATAGGCCAGAAAGACTCTGTGACTCAAATACATTCACACTTGGCTTTACAACATAGGGCTAAAGACCTATCAGATAATTACAGTTTTATTTCCAGTAAATCTGTTGCATAATTCATATTTGGTTATTGGCAATGTATCAGTGATAGCTGGTGTATATGTTTGAAAAGAGGGGGGCTGACAAGGCAATTTTTGGATTTCAAGTTTGTACTCAAATTTTAGTTTTTTTTTTACAATGTTTTATTTTCTCCTTTGTTAAGAACTTTGTATGTTAAATTTAGGCTGGGGACCTTACCTTTAAATAGCTTGGGCCCGATTCACAGAACTAACTTAAGACAAAATTCTAAACTTACTACCATTTTGGTATTCACAGAAGGCACTTACTCATTTTGGTATTCACAGAAGGCACTTACTCATTTCGGTATTCACAGAAGTTAGGAGTCCTAACTTTAGGACTCCTAAATGCCTTCTGTGAATACCGAAAGTCTTAAAATTAGGATTTTTCTCAGTTTAGTAGTAGTATAGTTAGGACTCCTAACTTTAGGACTCCTAAATGCCTTCTGTGAATACCGAAAGTCTTAAAATTAGGATTTTTCTCAATTTAGTAGTCCTAAGTCTAAATTTAGGACTACTAAATTGAGAAAAATCCTAATTTTAAGACTTTCGGTATTCACAGAAGGCATTTAGGAGTCCTAAAGTTAGGAGTCCTAACTATACTACTACTAAACTGCGAAAAATCCTAATTTTAAGACTTTCGGTATTCACAGAAGGCATTTAGGAGTCCTAAAGTTAGGACTCCTAACTTCTGTGAATACCGAAATGAGTAAGTGCGTTCTGTGAATACCAAAATGAGTAAGTGCCTTCTGTGAATACCAAAATGGTAGTAAGTTTAGGATTTTGTCTTAAGTTAGTTCTGTGAATCGGGCCCCTTTACTTTTAAATTGGATAAGGGTTTGCAGAATCAAAGTTTTGTGCTGCATGCTTTGCTTTTCTCGAAACCAAAGCACATTTTTTGCTTTTTTGTCTGTCTTATTGAGAGGCTTGACACAGGTGGCTATGGCCAGTTTGCAAGATCTTAAGTATTACCCTGTACTTACCTACTCTTATGATTTTTAAAACTGATTTGTCTGATTTTATTGTTTATGCTGTGAGTACGTTTTTAGGTACTGCGTGATTTGCATTGAGATCTATTGTGGATCTGCTGATGTACATTTAAATTGACTTTACAAATTGTAGTGTTTTATCTCACTATAACATACTTATTTAACTTTATTTTTTTGCTGATGTTTAATGGATTTTTCCCAACATAAACATTCAATGAAACTAACTTTTTATTAAGCACACCACATGCTCTTGTGCAGGGGGTCTATTTGACCTATGTCCACCTAACCTTGAAGAGGGTTTCCCCTTCAAATGAGAGGCGCTCTTAATGTATAGTTTTTTTTAAGTAACCACTGTCACAGATGATAGGTCTCTGCAGGCCTTTATCTCTCAATGAACCTTTTTTAAATTTCATTTATTTGTAATTATTTAACTGTTTTGCACCTGGTCTGCTGGAGCTGTGGGCCCCCCTCTGAAAATGTGCCACCAACTTAGATTGCCATTTAAACATGTTCATGCCTGTCAATGCAGTCTGTGTGTGTAGTTTTTAAACTGTCATGTGGACCTGGCAAAATGCCCTTCCTTTTATAAGCCACTCCTCGGGTAGGCCCTGGACAACCCAGAGGGGAGGGTGCAATGCATCTGAAAAGTTGGACATGTATTTTTTAATTTTACATGTCCTGGTAGTGGAAAACTCATAAATTAGTTTGTCACTACTACAAGGCCTACCTCTCCCATAGGACAACATTGGATTAATCTTATTACATATCATAAGCTGTAATTTCCAAATGGGATCAGGTAAGCAGTTCATGTTTTGTGTCTTTAGAATGGTCATAAAAAGTCCTAACTTATGGAGAAGTCGGATTTTAAATTACAATTTTGAAAATGCCACTTTTAGAAATAGATAGTGCCTGATATTGGGGAAATCCAAGAGACAGATTCATTAACCCTTATAGTACTCCCAGAATGTAGGAGTACTTCACTCTTTAGTCATGATGAAGGGAGACAATGAATTATTCTTTAATGACACTACAGTGGCAGAAATTCTTAAGAGCACGATCACTCCTATCAGAGACTATAGTCACTCAGACTTTGATAGGGGCAGATGATTGGGAAACACTTATTACCATGAAGAAGGAACAAATAAGGACTTCACTACATGAGGCTTTTATGGCTAAGTATCTGAGCAAAAACGCAGCTCCTAGGAGGCTGATTGTCACTACTGAGCTCTGTTTTTTTTTTTTGATAATAAGGAATTCAGAATGAACTGGTCTTTCATAGCCTGGAACTGTAGAAGGGATTGGCTGGTAGTGATTATAAACACAGCAAAAAAGTGGCAGATTGTCAGTTTATCGAAATCCAAACCAGGGACACTAATCCTAAATCCTCTGTACACATTTCTGTATTTACAAAGAAACTGGAGGAAATTAACACAGACCAATCACAATATAAGGAATACCTTACCCAGTTGAAATTTACAAACTTTAGGAAAGAAGTTCAAAAATTCAGCCATGAGAAATTGTTCCTATACACAACTGATGAGCATTATAAGAAACCACAGACCCCCCAATTCTAGAGATGTCAGCCAAGATTCAGACCTACTCCTCTGAATTGGACCTTCAGTTCTGGAGATGATAGGAGCAGTAGCAGTTGTGATGAGGGCAGATTGAGTGGTCCACCTAGACCATTCTGTCCAGATGCAAACAGCAGTCTACCAATGATGCTCTTTGGATACTGGCCCCAACCCTTCCCACAAATGCAACAAGGGTTTCCCTTCCAAAAAGGCAGCCCTGCTTTTTTATACAGAGGCAGAGGAAGAGGGAGGCAAAAAACTCACAAGCAGGATGCCAGGGTGCAATGGGAGGACCAACAGCCAATCCAGATGGCCACGAGGAGCAAAGTTAGGAGACCCACTCCATCTACTAGCAGGGATACTCCATTGTAGTAAACCTGAGCATGACCACCCTTACAGGTGATGAAATGGAGTGTCCTATCAAAGGGTTTTGGATTTGTTCCCACACCTAGAAGTGATCTATTAACCTTATGTACTGAATTGGCACTCTTTTTCAGACAGATCAAGTTACAGGCCTTCTTTGGTGATCAGGGTATTTCCGTAGAGGGAAATCAGAATACAGGGCTAAGGAGAAAATCTACCTTTCTACCCCCATTGCCGTCACTCCCATATGAAGTATTGGAGTTTGAGCAGGCAGTCCTCAGAGAGATTGATGCTATCGAGTATAACACCAATAAGACTATCCACAACCTCAATAAAAACGAGTCCCTTGAAACCCTGAAGAACAACACCGAGCTTGTTATTAAACCGGCTGACAAAGGGGAAGCAACAGTTGTCATGGACAAAGCCATGTACAACAGAGTGTCATCACTTTTTATCAGATAGAGCGAGTTATAAAGTCCTAGAAAAAGACCCTACTTTGAGACTAACCAAAAGCATTACATTTAAAGGTGGAAAAGGCACAATGGTTCCCGAAGCCAATTGTAAAAACATCTACGTCGTATCTACTTGACACTAAGGATGTCTTATATCTACTTCAGGATATGGAGATCAGGATTCCGAAAGATATGATAATAACTATGGTTATAGAAGTGCTGTACACCAGCATCCCTCAGAGATGTACCCTGGAGATGGTAGAGGGGATTCTGGCAGAAACAAAGTGGGGTTTCATGACTCTAAAGCACTTTGTAATGGAATGCGCAGAACTGCACTAACAAAAATTGTTTTTGAATGGGAAGGAGTGATATACCATCAGATACAGGGGACATAAATGGGAAGTACCTTCACCCCAAGTACTGCCTGCCTCTACATGCACCAATTTGAGGTGGACCACATTTTCACCCAGGAGAACCCATACAAAGGTAACATTAAATTGTGGCGCAAATACATCAATTATGTAGTGATAATATGGCATGGCAGTGAACAGCAGGCCACACATTTTGCCAACTGAATTTACTCCAGAGACAGACACTTGAGGTTCACTCATACAAAATGTAAATAAGAGGCAGTGTTCCTGCTCTTGGTGATTACCATCGGGCATGGTGGCATTGAGACGAGTGTTCATAATAAAACCACAGACAAGAACAGGTTGCTTCTATATGAAAGCTTTCACCCTAGGGCCCTACGTGACAGCCTTCAATGTAGGCCAGGTCATGTGAGTAAGGCGCAACTGTTCCTTCCTGGAAAGCTTTGAGACACAGGCCACCATACTTGAAGAAAAATTTCTGGCACGCCATTATCCCAGTAAAACCGTTAGGAAGGAAAGAAAAAGGGCAAAGAATAATAACACAGAGGCATTTTTAGAGACTCACCACAAACACAACACTGACAGAATTGCTTGTGTCACTACATATACCCCCAGTTTAAATAAAGTACAGCATAACATCAAGAAACATTGGAGGACATTGAATAGTGGAACCAAGCAGTTGTCTCCCCCACTGTTTGCATTTAAACTGAACATAAATCTACGTGGCCTATTGGTAAACACCAAAGCTCAAGCACCAATCAATCCATCACAGACCACCCTCTGGAACAATCAACCTTCAGTGGGTCATTACCCCTGTGGCAACTGTGTAGCCTGCCACTTTACAAAACTTATGAAGGAGGTAGAAATCAGAACAGGGAGACCATGGGTCTTAAGAGTCCCAAAAAAATTGCAATAGTGAGAACATGGTGTACTTGATTACCTGTCCATGTGGCCTGTTCTATGTTGGGATGACAACTCGCAAAATAAAGGTGCGCATAAATGAACATCGAAGCACTATATGTTGCAAGAAAAACAACCCTAACTTGACACACCACTATTTGGAAGCAAATCATAATGATGGTGACATATCCTAGGTGGTTCTTGAGAAAGTGGCTGTTACCATCCCTGACACTTCTGAGAAACTGTTCACACGCGAACACAGGTGGGGGTTCCACCCGAGAACATGGATAAGGAGCCTCAATGATGAGATACCATGGCTACATTTGTAAAAAACACATGTGTTGCACAAAGCTCCAAGCATTCAAGGCCTGTCACGAGCCACCTTAGGTGTCCCAGGACATAATACACACCAACTAACAAAACACAACCCCCCTTTGCAGCACATGAGAGATGTACATAGTGATTACATTATGGGGCAAATTTACAAGGGGATTGCGCCACTGGACAGTCACTTTTGTCAATGTTCCTGTGGTGTAATGCCCTGCACCATATTTACAAAGCAGCATTAAGACACTTTGCCTGGCTTAAAATCGATATGCAAATATGGTATGCTTTCTTGCAAATATCTGTGTGAAAGGGAAGTACAATGGGTGTTGCTGTGGGTATTCTACTGCAACACTCATTGCTTTTTGATGATGCCCCAGTTTTACAAGGATGTGTGAATCTGAGGCAGCGCCAAAAACTAAAGCCATGCAAAAGCAGGTGTTAAATTGGTGCAATGAGGAGAAATAGTTTTACAAGGATGTGTAAATCTGAGGCAGCGCCAAAAACTAAAGCCATGCAAAAGCAGGTGTTAGATTGGTGCAATGAGGAGAAATACTTTTATTTCTCCTTGTTTATGCTTTTTCTATGTCTGCTGCAAAAAACCCATACATTTTTGCTTTTGTGTAGGAAGGTGTCCATTCCTGCATAAAAACAATCATTAAATAATGGCGATTTGCTAATTTCATGTGTGCTGCAGAGTACAACCCACATAGAAGTAGCAAATTGCCATTATTGATTGTTTATGGCAGGAAGGGACACCTTCCTACACAAACAGAACGCAGGTGCTTTTGATAGAGTGGAATACCTGCAAATCAGTGTATTATTCCATTTGGAAGCCATCACAGAGGCTGATACATCAAGCCTCCTTGACTCTATGAAAAGTTTTGGGCTGTCACAATTGGTGAAGGAGCCCACTCATCGGGCTGGCCACACGCTCAATGGGACCTTTTCCAACAATCCACATATCATAGTAAAGGACACCTTGCCTCTTATCTGGTCCGATCATTCGGCCATCATGTTCAATATTGGACTATCAGATACAGCATCCCAAACTTGTGGTGTAGTTAGGAGTAAATCAGTGACTGCTTGGAACAGGATTAATCAACAGAAACTGAAAGAAAACTTAGCCAGTTCCCAACTAGAGTACAGGGAAGATGTATACAAAAACACCAGTAATTTCAACCACTGTTGAAAACAAATGTTTCACTATTAGCCCCCTTGGCCTCTTTACACTCTCTGTGCAGTCGCCCGATGGCCCCCTGGTACTCGGATAGGCTGAAGGAGTGCAATGTAGGATGTAAAAAAAAAAAGGAACGTATTTGGAGGTCCGCCTATGACCAGGCAGAGGGACAAAAATATAAACAAAGCCTGAGCTCATATAAAGAAATGATAAGGAGTGAAAAAACAATATGTTTTTCACAAAACATAGAGCGCGCTAAAAATTCCTCCAAGGATCTCTATAGTACTGTGTTACCTCTCAACTCGACACACAACCCTGAAATGTTGTCAACCCAATCTCGGGGCGACATGATTGCCACGCACTTTGTGCACAAAGTGGAAAGCACCTTCAATGAAGTAGGCAGACATGGAACCAAGCAGAAACTCCCCTCTCCTGACATTAGGCACGCTGTAGAAAGGCCTGCCGGGAGCCGAGTCGTGACAATTTTGTTGATCTGGATAAGGCGCAAGTTGTGGACCTAATCGCAAAAACTAAATCAGGCTCACCGACCGACCCCTGCCCAGTGGTAGTGGTAATGGTAAAATTGGCACAAGAAATCGTAGTGGACAAACTGTCAAAAATGTTCAATCTAATCTTTAAGTGATACGCAAACAAATTATGGACGGAATGCTGACTAAATCATACATTCACCCCCAGTCAAAAGATCTGGATTAAATCCATTGTTCTTCTGCTCAATACGCCACGCCAGTTTGAACCCAGGCTGAAAGCCGAAAACCGGTCCTAGGATACTTGTTTCTCTGTACTGGGGTGAATGTATGACATTGTTCTGCATTCTGTCCATCAATTGTTCTTTTTGCATTTGTCACCTCGAGTGCCTAGACGAGGGTCCCGTGCTCCCATGCCACTAGAGTCAAGCTATCCTGGCTGAAGAGGGCTGAAAGCCTGAAACCGGTCCTAGGATGCTTGTTTCCAGTACAGGGAGGACCTGGCCTGGCAGTTCGGGCTGGACTGTTCCCATTGGGCACAGGGTCAAGACTGATTTGCTTATGGCTGTGTTCAAACTGGAATGGCATGGTGAGCAAAAAAACGATGGCTTCAGGCCCAGATTTCTGTACTGGGTGAATGTATGACATTGTTCTGCATTCTGTCCATCAATTGTTCTTTTTGCACGAACCTAAACATTAAGACAGGAGACTTCCCCAATACCTGGAAAACCCGCATCAATTCGGCCTATTTGAAAGAAATCCAACCTAAACCCAGAGGACGTCAACAATTAACATCCTATATCGCGTCTGCCTTTACCCGCCAAACTCTTAGAGAGGGTCATGAATAAACAGACTAAGGAATATATCAACCTACATAGTTAGTTAGACGAAACACAACATGGCTTTAGAGCCGGTCACAACACTGAGTCAGCCCTGACCAAATCAGTTGTTGAAATCAGGGAAGCATTGGATAATGGTGGGAGGGCCGCCCTCATTTTATTAGAGTTGTCGAAGGCTTTCAATACTGTCCACCAGACCATCTTGGTGGAAAGGCTAGCAGCGATAGGAGTGCAGGGATCAGCACTCAATTTGCTTAAATCTTTTTTGGAAGACAAGACACAATTTGTAGCTATGGACCTGTTCAAGTCTAACTCTTTTCAGCTCCCATGTGGAGTACTACAGGGCTCCTCCATTAGCCTCACCCTTTTTAATGTTCACATTGCAGCCCTAGCCCCAGTCGTAAAATCTTTTGTCTTTGCCTTAACATCTTATGCCGACAACACACAAATTGTTGTAGCAGTCATTAAACAACCTCACACCGTCAGTAAGCAATTCAATGATTGCATGTCAGCAGTAAGTTCATGGATGAGCTTTAATAGTTTAAAACTGAACTCTAATAAAACTGAGGTTGTGCTCTTTGGCAATGATTCCTCTTTCTGGTCCCTCAGCTGGTGGCCAGCAAATCTAGGCGTCCTGCCTGAGCCAGTCGAAAAAGTGACAAATCTTGGGATAAATATGGACAGTAGGCTCTCCTTTGCCAACCAGATCAATGCTCTGACATTCTCCACATTTTTCATCCTAAGAAAAATCTGAAAGATTTTGGCATTTATCCCAGAAAATTCTCAAAACCGGTCATATCAGCCTTGGTACTGGCTAGATTAGACTATTGCAATGGCCTTACCTTAATCTTCGGGCCCAACATCTTAAGAAACATCAGGTATTGCAGAATACAGCAACTAAAGTCCTCACTCACACCCCTAAACATGTCTCAGTCAGGAAAACCATCAAGCAGCTGCATTGGCTGCCAGTAAAGGAGAGGATTCAATTCAAGGCTTTGTGTACAAAGCCTTGCATAAACAAGGACCACAATATCTAGACCAGAAACGCAGATGGTACTTGCTAATAGACCACCTAGATCGTTCAATTCTAAAACTATGTTAGTACCAAAATTCAATAGAATGAACTGGGGAGGCAGAAATTTTTATTTTGGAACTACAACAATCTGGAATAAGCTTCCAGTATCCATTCTATCTGCCACCTCCTTTCTCAACTTCAGAAGGGAGTTGAAAACTTGGCTCTTCAGTATATCAGATTTTTGGGAAGATACCTGCCTTCTATCCGAATATTGGCTAGCGCCAGGACACTGATTGATAACAGAGTGCATTGTGTTTCAGGTACCTAGGGACCTTAGATTTCAGCAGGTCAACAAAGGTCATCCCTATACTGAGAGTGGCATGAACGGTGGCGTGTGCCATGCAGGGATCCTGTGTTTCTGTCCTGAAGAATGCCACAGACTAGCATGAGCCATCAGCCAGAAACGTGTTGACAGTGTGAGTAGTGATGGGGTATCAGTTCCCCTTTCCCCCACATTGTTTTTTAATACCAAGTGGTATTCCTTTCAAATATAAAGGTTAGTTTGGTATATAATATTGGTTTTTAATTGTTCTATGTCATGGGTTCATTCCTAGTTAGAAGTGCCTCCCTGACCTCCAAATGTAGGCCTGCTCTTCATCAAAACATTTTTTTGAAGAGTGTGGTGAGTCCTAAGATGTAGCATGACACGTAGTGGCGTGTGAGGACATCCTGTCACATTTTTGTTAATGTCCAGAGATAGGCTGTTGTTAGGATTAGCATTGATTTAAATAATTTTTCGGGTGGTTTAGTTGTGTTTAACTTTTAGAAAGTTGGCATTTTCCTGCCTTAGCCTTTTGGTGCCTTCAGCCTGTCTCTGGGTCACATGACTGGGTGTAGTTGATAGATGGGCTTTGTGTATTCCTCCTAGACAGCCACACACAATAGGGAGCTTAGGTGTGTCTGGATTTGCCATCACTGGCAGGATAGGAGGGAGAAGTTTGGCCCAACCCCACTTACACTTGAGTAGGATGTGTCCTGTCTCCACACAAAGGGCTGCATACCCCTTTTAGCTAGTCTGGAACCAGGACCAGGAGGGCAGGGCATCTGTGCACTTACTAGAAGCTTCTCCCCACTTCAATGGCACAATTGGGACCTCAGACACCAACTCTACAGTACACTTCTGGACATGTGGATACTCTGCCAGGGAGAAGGTCTGCTCTGCTGCTGAAAGGACTGCCATGCTGCTGGGCTGTTGTACTGAAGAAGTGCTGCCCTCCTGCACTGCTCTGCTATGCTGCCCTGCTACTCTCTTGCCTGGCTGAGAAGGAAGGACCTGCATCTCTTAAACCCAGAATCCAGAGTGACTCCTAAGGCTAGTTGGTTGGCCTCCTGATCCGAAGCCTCAGGGAGACAACAGGCTTTCTACAACCTTGCACCTGCACCTGGACTCTGTCATCGGTCAGTCTTCCCTGCCAAGTGGAGCCAATCCAATTGTGGACAATAGGAATTGAGCTTGAGGTGCTCTACCAGCCTCTGTGGAGCTAGCAAAACCGACACACCTCCTCTGCTGCATGGGGCAAACCCGGGCAGAATTGCCACATCGCTTCTGCTGCGTGGATTGGACTCATCGCTAAGAACGGAATCTTTTACTCAGCCCTATCAGAACCGCCTCTGCATGATGTATCCACAGCACAGGCCCTCACATCTCTCATTGACTCTACATTGCAGCACCTCGGAACTGATGCATTGCTGCAACTATGCAACGCATCCTTGATGCCGGACTGCACATCACAAGCCTCATTGATGGGATCCTTGACGACAAAACAGGCCCTTGCATGACTTCATCTCGGAACAGACGGCATCGCTTTGGCTGCGCCAGACAGCTTTGACCATGCTCATAATGCTCTGCAGCCCAGGATTAAGGTACTCTGTTTAGCATGCCTAACAGACTCCTTGTAGCTGCCCCATCCTCTATCACGGTCAGCCTGAACTTTTGACTTTGTCCCTTTCCAGTGCGACAAGAGAGCCACAGTTGGTGCTTTGCGCTTTTTAGTGCTACTAACACTAAAATGTTTAAAATCGCATATCTCCGGTTCTACTGATTGAATTTTTGTCATATTGGTCTTGTTTTATTTATTAAAGACAATTATTTTGTTCTAACTTGGTGTGGGATCCTTTTTGTGTGGTGTTTAAATTGTATTACTGTTTGAAGTATTACACAAATATTTTACACATTGCCTGTAATTTAAACTTGACTGCTCCATGCCAAGCTACCGGAGGGTTGAGCACAGGTTAATTTAGGGTTGGCTTGTGCCTCACTCTAACAAGGATTGTGGTTGCTGCTTGACCGGGGCTGACACCCCGGTCTGCCAACAACCCAATTTTCTTACAGTGGAACAAGATTATCTTCACATTCTGATACAACAACTGACTAATGAACAAACACAAACATATATGTCATAGAAGAACAATCATCTACTATGGACGAGGCTCCTCTTCAATCCCGTTTTGTAGGCATGTGATTGGTAGATGCAGGTTTGTAATTACTGCCTGCTCCAAACTTATGAACTTGTCCCAGTCAAGATTTGGCTACTAATCTAAAGTTCCATATAAAACGTGTATTATAATACTCTCTTGTTGAATTAATGGACAAGCTTAAAAAATGCTCATTAACCAGAATTTATTGCCAGAACACATACATTAAATACACAAATAACGACAATAACATCTGTTTATTTTAGAAAAAACAAACAAACTATAAACCAATAACCTCAAGCATCACTGATTTACTTTTCAATTTACACAGTCATTGTTTTCCTGAACCATCAAAGAGATGGAGCTACAGTTGTTGGAGAAAATGACTGAAAACTGAAATCTAAGTTTAAAAACCTTTTTCCACGTTTGTCTTTCTCTTCTTTGGGTAACGAAGGGCAGACTCTCTTGAGGATGACAATGCGTAGGAATGGGGGAAATCATTTGTGAACATGGTCAACCATACAAATAAATAATTATGTACAAAGCAAGACACATCAATAGCTGGGAAAGCATAAGCATAAAGTTGCAAGTCAAATTGAAAAGTAAGAGCATATGCGAACAACTAATAGGCTTGGGGCATTTTAGACTCTACTACATGGTAGTAAAAACCTCTTCTTGGTTTAGAAAAACATAGAGTTTGCAAGATGCCATTGCAAGAAGCCAGCAACAGCAGGTCTTTCGCAAATACAGTTATTTTTTTCTAACAACATTTTCTAGATCTACTTTACTTCACTTGCTTGTCCACATTGTTTCCATACAGTTTGCTTCCAAATTCCTATTCGCCTCCAACAGGTAAATTCACTGAAGCATTTCTGATAAAAAACTATAATCTCCATTAGCTACACTACAGCAGTTTGGCATAAATGATTCCAAGTTTCGCACCATCTTTGAAAATGTTAATATTCACATTTGCCCTTCTTTATTTGCTTAGATATATAATATATTTTACAAATGTTATCCACTGGCTGGTTAAATAAAGGTTGGGTTGTGTATCCGGTGATATTCAGTTCAGACCAGCAGTTTGTGATTGTGTGATGTACAAACCCGTACCCAAGGAGAGCGTGGCCTGGCTGGATTTATTCAGCTGTCCTTCTGCATGTGGCTGGCATCATTCAGCCTGACTGAGGGAGATACAACCCCCTTTGGGGTGTCACAACAATATTTTTGTTTATTCACTGAATTGCATCTTGAAAAAGTTCATTAGGTCAGTTAGTAGGACCTTTCGCTCTATGGCTTAACCAGAACTACAATCCGTGTCAAAAACTTGAATTGTCTTTTTCAGGCCACCACTCATTTGACTGGATACGAAATTGCAAGCACGTTTCAGTCGAATACTAGCAGGAGCATAACCATTTGATAAATATCTGTAACTCTTTCGTCATCTAAGATATCTCCCCAGAAGTTTGATGACTCCTTTTTACTATCACAGTATGAGAACATTTCTGCCTCTGGTCCAGGAGCACTTAGGCTGCAGATGTATACATGAAATTCACAGTCACCTTAAAGCCACCATGGCAAGGAAAATTGTATTGCTGTTGCACGGTCATTGCAACTATGATGTATATAGTTGCTGTATGTCTAACTAAAATAAAAGGAGAAAACTCAGAGAGACGTATGCTTGCATTGTTTTCCCACATTGAAAAGCTGATGCTGACAGATTTGGATAGTGCAGAAGTGAGGCAGGATATCGTTATGTTATTTCATGTTACGTTAAGTGTCTCTGTACAGCAGAAATATCACCCGGGAGGGTATCCTGGCCCAGATGAGAAGGAGTGTTGCTTGCTGCCCTGTCTGGGTGCTATGTTTTGTTCCTGAATTCTAAGACTGACTGGCAAAGCTAACTCAAAGGGAAAGTCTTTTCCAGGCTTCAGGAAGACAGACAAAGGCTCATTTGACTTTAATGTTCAAAATACATCAATGAAATAATGCTTCCTCAAAAAGCTTAGTCTAGGGAATAAAGAATGTCTCAGATCGGTCACTCTAAAATAAATCTCATCTTCTTTTAATAATATCAGTAGAAAGGAAAGAAATGAATGTATTCCTTTTACAGATTCATATAATTAGGTTCTGTTTGTAAGGGTAGTGGTGGGAGGAATCAAGTGTAACTCATAAGGCATTGCTTTCTTTGTACCCTGATTCTCCTACTCAATAGAATCCCTTTTTTCTCAATCTTTTTTATGAGAATATGTTTATACTTGCTAAAGGCACAATGTGAGAAGGCACACAATCGAATCTTCTTTATAGAATATACGCATAGAGGGAATTTCCTTGACAATGTGACACAACAAAGAAAACCAAACATTTGTGCATGCACTCTGTGAATCAAGCTGCAGCAAGAGCAGAATTTAAATTGCGTCCCCTTGCTTTCTCCTTTGTGTCATTTTTTAGAGCCAGTTACATCCAATTTTCATCTTCTTGCGCCTTGTCGAACTGGGGGTCAGCTAGAACTTTGTGCTGTGACTGAAGGTGTCGGACATGATGATATTCTTGTAGAAGTTGTCAGAGTGACCAGAACAGTATCCCTTGAATTTGTCGATAACCTGGTGAACTGGGATGATTGGGGTTTGCTCTCCATCCACACGGGCAAACTTTATTGAGGGCTTTTCATAAAATACGTTCTCTAAAAAGAGGAGCAGAAACAGGGAAGGGTTAGTTAATAATGGGTAAATGAGGAGTCAGACGTCAAAGTGCAAGTATATTTAGTAGTATAGTAATTTACGTTCCATTTGTGATTTCCACACATACATTTTTCAGATGATAGAGTCAACATTATGTTACTTCATTACCTAACCTAACATAAGGTCTTTGAGCTTATGTTCTAAGTATTGGTTTCTTGATATGAATGGCATGATTTGAGTATTCAATCTCTTGTTCTAAATCACCTCAAATTACCTTTTTCTATATTGTTTCTCTTTTTTAATCTAGGTAAGACAAAGTAAGTATTTACAAATGAAATGCTACTTTATTCATACATATATTATAGATCAGAAGAGACAACAAAATAGTAGATTTTTAAACTGTATCTTTAATGATACAACGGTTTGAACTTGCCCCATATTTCCCGATCTAATTTCCTGCCAGCTCCATCTTTAGTTTGTAAAGTGCGCATTGAGCTTAATAAATAGCGGACGTTTTCTGCCACCAATGTGCATATTAAGGTAAATCTCAATTTTGTCCAATATTTAGCAATTATTAACTTAGTTACCATGATTGTAACACAATAGAAGGCTACGGTAGCCAGAGGTATAAGCTGTTTTTTGTAATAGTTAAGTAGTACAAGAATGAGAGATATGTGTGTTTTTCCGTCTCCGTTCTTCAGATCCCGTACGTCATTCACGGTTATCACAGTGACCAAGCTTTGTGAGGTCATGCAGTTCCAGGGAAGGTTGGCGGTTGATGCTGAGCAGATGAGAGAGCTCCGAATATTAATCTGGTCCTTTTGATAAAAACTTGTTAATTCATTACTGGTGGTTCAAACCGTTACTTCAATTTGGCGACAATCACCTGTTTCAGATGGAGGTCAAAAGTCAGGAAGCAGTGCCCAGGATGTGTTTATCAACATATTAGAAATTGGAGGTACCTTGTTCACAAGTTTATCGGTGAGAACAGCAGAACTTGACTTTTTGCGGCTAAATGATCGCATTTGGTTCACAGTGTGAGCCAGTATGGTAACGATTATAACCACTCTTGAATTCAGAGCGAGGTCACGACTGCGGCATTCTTTGTCAGTGCGCAGGGTCCTGAACAGTAAGCTTCTATTAACATTATATCACCTTGCTTTCTACTTTGTGTTACTTTTAGGTGGTGGATACATCCAATTTTCATCTTCTTGCAGCTCTTTGAACTGGCGCTCAGCTAGAATTGTTTGCTGGGCTGAAGGTGTTGGACATGGCAATATTCTTGAAGCCGGTGTCAGAGTGACTAGAACAGTATCCCTTGAATTTGTTGATAACCTGGTTAACAGGGCTGATTGATGTTTGCTCTCCATCCACACAGGTAAACTTTATTGAGGGCTATTCATAAAATATATTCTTTAAAATGAGGAGCAGAAACCAGGCATGTGCCAGACACATAGGGCCCGATTCACAGAACTAACTTAAGACAAAATCCTAAACTTACTACCATTTTGGTATTCACAGAAGGCACTTACTCATTTTGGTATTCACAGAAGGCACTTACTCATTTCGGTATTCACAGAAGTTAGGAGTCCTAACTTTAGGACTCCTAAATGCCTTCTGTGAATACCGAAAGCCTTAAAATTAGGATTTTTCTCAGTTTAGTAGTAGTATAGTTAGGACTCCTAACTTTAGGACTCCTAAATGCCTTCTGTGAATACCGAAAGTCTTAAAATTAGTATTTTTCTCAATTTAGTAGTCCTAAGTTTAGACTTAGGACTACTAAATTGAGAAAAATACTAATTTTAAGACTTTCGGTATTCACAGAAGGCATTTAGGAGTCCTAAAGTTAGGAGTCCTAACTATACTACTACTAAACTGAGTAAAATCCTAATTTTAAGGCTTTCGGTATTCACAGAAGGCATTTAGGAGTCCTAAAGTTAGGAGTCCTAAACTTAGGACTACTAAATTGAGAAAAATCCTGATTTTAAGACTTTCGGTATTCACAGAAGGCATTTAGGAGTCCTAAAGTTAGGAGTCCTAACTATACTACTACTAAACTGAGAAAAATCCTAATTTTAAGGCTTTCGGTATTCACAGAAGGCATTTAGGAGTCCTAAAGTTAGGACTCCTAACTTCTGTGAATACCGAAATGAGTAAGTGCCTTCTGTGAATACCAAAATGAGTAAGTGCCTTCTGTGAATACCAAAATGGTAGTAAGTTTAGGATTTTGTCTTAAGTTAGTTCTGTGAATCGGGCCCCTTCATTTTTACCTCGATCCACTATAGTCAGGAGTCTGTTGCCGCCTCTGCGACCATCTGCGTTTTGCCAAGCCTTACACTTTTGACTAGGATTACCTCTTCCTACAAAAGGATTTATGCAGCAAAGAGAGAAACAGAACTATTGTCTCTTAGTAACAAGAGAAGAAGGGCTAATTTTTTTAAATCTTTACTGACATTTGAAGTATTTAATACAAATGCTTATTCAATAGGTATAATGGATAACTATTCATTGCAATCAGTTGCTCTGCACCCAGTGCTTTTGCCTCTAGCTGGTCCAATGTCAGTTATATGGGAGAAGTGGACTTGAAGCAACTGACTGACTAAATTTAAACCAATAAGGACGAGAGCTCTTTTAATCAAGGCTTTAGGCAAGGAGGGGTAACAGGTTTTTAAATTCTATCTGTTGCTATGGGAGCAGATAACACAAAAATAACAGATATGCACGTGGAAGCCAAGAAAAGGTAAGATATTTGTTTTGGCAAGCAGGTTAATATTGTGATGTAGACACACATTTTATAGCAAAAGACACACAATTGATGGACGGAATGCAGAACAAATCAAAACATTCACCCCCAGTCAAGAGATCTGGGTTAAATCCAACATTCTTTTGCTCACCATTCCACCCCAGGCTATATGCAAATCAGTCTTGACCCTGTGCCTCATGGGAACAGTCCAGCCCGAACTGCCAAGCCAGGTCCTCCCTGGACCGGAAACAAGCATCCTAGGACCGGTTTCGGGGTTTCACCCCTCTTCAGCCAGGATAGCTTGATTCCAGTGGCACAGTGAGCCCAGGACTCACGTCTGAGCGTACCTGGCGCACTTAGGGCGAGAAAGCAAAAGACACACAATTGATGGACGGAATGCAGAACAAATCAAAACATTCACCCCCAGTCAAGAGATCTGGGTTAAATCCATCATTCTTTTGCTCACCATACCACCACAGTTTAGACCTGGCTATATGCAGATCAGTCTTGATCCTGTGCCTCATGGGAACAGTCCAGCCCGAACTGCCAAGCCAGGTCCTCCCTGGACCGGAAACAAGCAACCTAGGACCGGTTTCGGGGTTTCACCCCTCTTCAGCCAGGATAGCTTGATTCCAGTGGCACAGTGAGCCCAGGACTCACGTCTGAGCGTACCTGGCACACTTAGGACGAGAAAGCAAAAGACACACAATTGATGGATGGAATGCAGAACAAATCAAAACATTCACCCCCAGTCAAGAGATCTGGGTTAAATCCACCATTCTTTTGCTCACCATGCCACCCCAGTTTAGACACATTTTATACACAGCACAAAGAAGTCATGAGACAGTGGGTCAGTTTGTAACTAGACTAAAAGAATTGGAGGTGAAGTGTGACTTTGGTGAAATGGCAGATCATATTAGAGATCAATTAATTGTACAGTACAATAATAAAAAAAATGCGGGAGAGACTCTGGGCTGCACATAACCCCACATAATCCCACATAATCCCACATTACATGAAGCAATAGGAATTGCAAACATTCTAGAAGAGTCAGACTTATGCATGTGAGAAATGCAATAAAGAGATATGGATATATCAATGCTGTATAGAGAAAAGACAGTGCAGCCAAATCTTATAAGAGATTAAACAGTATATGAGGTTATTGGGGAAGTATTATAGAAAAACATAAAAACATACAAACTAACAACAAACTGTCACTTGAAGGATGTTACAGGTGTGGTAGCATGTCAAATGTGGCACACTTTAAGGGACGTTTAGCAAGAGACAAGGATTGTCCAAAGTATGGGAAACTAGATCATATAGTAAAAGTGTGTAGAGACATGTCTAAAATGCAGGTGTGATGTGTAAAACAAGATACAGAAAGGGTTTTGTGCATTGAAGATAAAGGAGAGGCATGACAAAATTGCTCTTGACCTGACTTTGCTTATTAGTCAATGGTTGATCCAGGGCCTATCTACACATTTATTTTTAAGATATTATTTGAAAATACATGGCTTCACACTTTACAACATAGAGATATACAGCCTAAAGGATATGGTGGGTGAGACATTCTTATTTTAAGATACATGGAGTGGCAAAAGGCAAAATGTATTTGCTACAGAGTGGTCCTGCTATTTTAGGGTGGGTTCAGCAATATGGTCTGCATATAATTCTAGATCCCATGTCTGAGGAGCAGGTGTTGCTTGTTGGGGGCAGTGAGTCAATAGAAGACATAGTAGATACATTTAATATTGTTTTCCAAGACACAATTGGATCGTTGAAGGGGGATGTGCCTTAAATAAAACTTAATAATGACATAGTCCCAGTAAGACATTACGTAAGGAGAGTTCCCACTGCAGTACGGGGTGAAGTTAAAAAAATGTTGGAAGACATGCAAAATGAAGGTATTGTAGAGGGGGAACAACCTTTACTACGCGGTCATCACATCGCGTTACCTTTACAACGTGGTTGTTACAACGACTGCGTACAAATATAACATTGACTATGTAGAGGATTGGAGGAATGTACCAGCTGATTGTTTATTGAGACTTCCTTTGACATGGGAGGGTAATGGAAAAAGTGATGAGAGTGTCATTGTGAACATTGAAGATGTCTTGGAAGATGAGCAGAATGCAATTACAAAGGAAGAAAGGGAAAAGGCTGCACAGAGTGAGGGGGATTCATTGTGAGTGATTGTGACAGTTGTAAGAGAGAAGCAAATTTGTGTATTCACGTGCGCAGATGTTAAAATTCAACATGAATTGTCTATGGGTCAGAGGTTATAGTTATGAGAGGGAACATATATATATTTCCAGAAGGAGTTAAAAGGAAGTTAATAAGTTAAATTATGAGGGAAATATTGGTCAGTCACTTACCAAAAGGCGTTTGATGGAAACGTTTTGGCGGCCAGGAATAAATGATGAAGTCAAGGAATGGGTAAAGGCCTGTGATTTGTGTAGGGAGAGTGAGAAGCGTTTGAAATTAGGAGCTGAAACTATAGGTACTTTAACCGATTCTGAAGAAGCCTAGATGACAGTAAGGGTAGATTTTTTTTGTCTCATGGATTATTTATCTGAGAAGGAGAGTTTTGCTATAGTGATGGTAGACATATTCTCAAGATGGATGGTGGTGGAATTTGTGAGGAACATCACCATAGAAACTGTCATCCGTTTTTTAAAGAAAACTTTCAGGAGAGAAGGTTGTCCGGAGTAATTGTGTCAGATAACAGGACCCAATTTATATCTGCATCAATGCAGGAGGTTTTAAAAAGACAGGGGATCAAATATATGCACGTATACTTGTATAATCTTCTCAGGAAATGGTTTAGTGGAATGAGCAGATAGGGTGGCCAAGGGCACCATTCAGATGGCTCTGAGAGGAAGGAAAGAAGTGAGGACTCTTGTAGAGATATTGGTTTAGACGTGCAATACTACAATGAAGGGGGCTACTGGTGAGTTGCCATTTGTGAGTATGAGAGGAAGAGTACTCAGAAGAAAACTGAAATCTCAGTAGCTGGAGACCAGTGGGAATAAGGGCGTGGAGAGTGATGAGTCAAAAAGTAGTTTCTGAGGGTGATTTTGTGAAAATCAAATTGGGAAGGAGGAATGATGGAAGAAATACATTCTCTGGCACATGGTCGTAAAGTGTGTACATAATTGGCATATAGTACTGACAATTGTCAAAAATGGAATAAAAGGAGAGTGGCATAATATTGTAAGAAAACCAAGACAAAAGCAAAAAGAAAACCAATGAAAATCAACATTTATGATTGAGGGAAGATAGTGAAAACATTAATAATGGGTGTAGCAGTTTCAGGTTAAAGGATGATAGAGACACAGTTTAGAATGAAAACGCATTGGAAAGAGATGTGAATTAAATGGCCAATGAAGAGTGATTGAGAATTGTGCACAGGGTTGAGAGTTTTGTTGTTGATTTGCAGGAAAATGGTTGTAGAAAACATTGTTTGTCAAATAGATTTCAATATTGTGTGGTGAATTGATGAAATGTATGCAGTTTTTTTGTCACAGTTTGTAGAGTATTTGGTGTTTCTCTCTTGATGTATCACACATTTTGTTTGTGTTATGTTTTTTGGATAATTTTCCCTTTAAAGTGTTATTATTGTTCTCTGTATTGAAAGGAGAAATGTTGTATAGTTACATTGTTCACAAATGTATGATATGTGTGTCTTCTTCGTCTCCATTCTCCAAACCACGTACTTCTTTTCTTGTTACCACAGTGACCAAGGTTTGGAAGTCATGAGGTTCCAAGGACGGGAGATGGTTGATGGAGAGTAGGTGAGGGAGCTCCTGATTTTCATCTGCACCTCATAATTAAACACTTGCTAATTCATTAGTTGTGGTTCAAACCGTTACTTCACTGTTCAAAGTCTACTCCTAATATAACAAACAATGCACTAAGCTTAATCCTGGTTTCTGTATTTCCAGTTAGTTTATTTGTTATCCAGTCCCACTGATTCCTAAGTGTTGGGACACATGGCACCCATGTATATTTCATCTGCCTCTTCCATGGTGCATCTAGCGCATCAAGAGCAAATGATTTTTTCCAGGAGTGCAGCCTGCTGGGGAAAAAATATAATCAAAGTATTGTTTTATATTACTTCAATAATACGTTGGCTGCACACATATATTTATGGGCTTGACTGATGCATTATAACATTATTGCATTTGTTCTGTGCAGATGTAAAGCCACAGTCCATTTCCCTGCTAGCTGTTGAGTACAATTTGAAATTTGCTCTTTCAAACAAGTGTATAAATTTTTTATCATAATAGCAGCTGAATCTTTCAGTATTTCCATTGTATACATTAATAATGTGCTCTTCAGTAAATAGTCCCTCATTTGAAGATATTTAAAAATCCTTCTTCAGGTGAGGAGATCTTTGTTACTAAGGTCCTCATAAGACAGCACGTGTTCATGCTTGAAGAGATAGCTTAATTGAACAACCCCCTCATTTTACCCATTTTTGTGTATGCCATCCTAAAACATTTCCAGTAGGTCTGTTTCTACACCGGTGGGGTATACCAATTGAGTGATGGAATATTAAAATGCTTTACCCATTGTAACCAAATAGTTCTGACATTCCTATCTTGAAGTTTACGTGCTTGTAATTGTTGGGATCAAAGGGACGGGGTAGCCAACCCATAGTGTTACTACCTAGGCATATCAAATATCTATTACTGCCATGAACCTTTTCCAAAGGACAAAGCAGGTTTCCAATTCTTTTCAGATGGCAGCCCAGAATTAGAATTGTAAATTTCAACATTTTGGTGGTGTGGCGGAAGTGCTTAAATCCTTATACAAAACGTGATAAAGATGAATGTAATTGTTTAAGAAACGATAAAGGAATACATATTAGATTAGAATGAAATAAGCATAAAAATTTCAGAAGTATAGTCATTTTAATTAGATTATATCTGCCGATAAAGGATATAGGGAGTTTATCCCATCTTTTCATTAATATTTTAATAATCCCAAGAAGTGCATGATGATTCAAATGACAAAATCTCATACATAGTGGTTCATATATATACACCCAAATATTTGACTGCCTTGAGTTTCTGATTTGTATTTTGTGCAATAATAATGTTAGTTAAAACCTCCATATTGGTGATAATTAATTTATAGTCTGAAATTCTCCCACACTTGGTGGCTATTTGTTCAACTGCAAAAATAACAGATGATGGACGGAATGCTGAATAAATCAAACATTCACCCCTAGTCACAGATCTGGATTTAATCCATGGCTTTTTTGCCCATCACGCCACCTCAGTTTGGACCCAGCTGTTTGCAAATAAGTCTAGACCCTGCTTCTCAGGGGAACAGTCAAGTCCGAACTGTCAGTCCAGGTCCTCCATGAACTGGAAACGAGCATCCTGGGACTGGTTTCAGGGTATCACCCCTCATCAGTCAGGCTAGCTTGAATCCAGTGGCACAGTGAGCATGGACCCCACGTCTGGGCATATCCTTACCGCTTATGGAGACAAAAGCAAAACTAACAGATAAAGGGTGGAATCCTGAACAAATCAAACATTCACCCCCGTCACAGATCTGGGATTAATCTATTGGTTTTTTGCTCAACAAGTCGTCCCAGCTTGGACCCAGTCATATGAAAATCAGTCTATATCCTGCTTCTCATGGGAACAGTCCAGCCTGATCTGCCAGGCTTGGACCATCCTGGACAGGAGACAAGCATCTTGGGACTGGTTTCGGGGTATTACCCCTCATCAGCCAGGCTAGCCTCAATCCAATGGCACAGTGAGCACGGGACCTATGTCTGGGCATACTCTTCCCATTTGGGGCCATAAAACCAAAAAGTACAGATGATGGATGGATGGAATGCTGAACAAATCAAACCTTCACCCTCCCAGTCACAGATCTGGGTTTAGCCCATAATTGTTTGCTCACCACGCCACCCCAGTGGGGACCCAGCCATATGCACATCAGTCTTGTCCCTGCTCCTCATGGGAACAATACAGCCCAAACTGCCAGGCTAGGTCTTCCCTGGACCAGAAATAAGCCTCCTAGGACTGGTTTTGGGGTATCACCCCTTATCAGCCAGGCTAGACTGAATCCAGAGGCATGGTAAAAATGGGACAGACAACTGGGCATCCCCTTCATACTTAGGGTGACAAAGGCAAGAAGAACAGATGGTGGACGGAATGCTGAACAGATCAAACATTTATCCCCAGTTCCAGATAAAGATTTAGTCCATCATTTTTTGCTCACCATGCCACCCCAGTTTGTTGTATTTGTTAAACAGCAGAAAATAGCTGCTTCAACTTTTCCAGAAAAAAATGCCACATCATCTGCATATGTGGCTAACTTTAACTGGTACTCATTTAGATTAACCAAGGATATGTGACTTTCTTCTTTTACCTTCCATAGATAAGGATCTAGATATAATGCAAAAAGTCATGGGAATAGCAGGCATTCCTGGCATGTGCCACGGTGCATCTCTATAGTTGCTGATTCCTACCCCATCAGCACTACATAAAGTATTGGATGTGATATAATTTTTGAGCAAATTTCACAATTTGCTGTTGTTAATTCATGTGGCATAACACCTCCCACAAATACTCTCAATCTACTCTATCAAATGCCTTCTTTGTATCAAGTATGATCATAGTAGCCCTCCTGCTTGTGGCATCAAACATACTTATGGTTGTGTTTATATGTTCAGTGGTGTCTCTTCCTAGTAAAAAACTGTGTTGTTTACTTGAGAGTACCTGTGGCATTTTTGCAGAAAGCCTACAGACCAAGATTTTAGCATAAATGTCGGCATCTGCATTGATCAAGGAGATAGACTGGTATGCTCCACAAACCTCCACAGGCTTGTCTTTTTTTAAAAAGAGATTAGAGTATGTTGCCAAGTTGCTGGAATTTCACTCCCATTATTTATACTAATCAGTACATCCATGTATAATGGGAGAATACCATTTAAAAATATTTAATAGAATTCCGATGGCATGGCATCTTCCCCAGTTGCTTTCCTATTTGCTAAATTTTGAATTGCAAGTCTGACTTCTTCCTTAGTGAATGGAGTATTCAAAAATGATGATTCTACGGAACAGTCTTGTGATTTTTTTTTAAAACTTTATTTATAGATTTTTAGCAAGTACAGACAGCGGCATATTGCACCAGGTGTAAGTGGTGCTGAGGAGACATGTAAAGGCAAGTAATTGCGTGTGTACATTCAGATACACAGTTACTAAGTCACGAGGAGTGGAAGTCCAGCAGTACATACAATATTCTGTAATCTGCATATTTCCACTCCAATTTGTATATCAGTCCGGAGGGCAGCAGCCGCCATGTCAACAAAAAGGAAGGAGAAAGGAAATAGATTAGAGACAGAGGTCTAAAGCGGGGATCATCTGGGGGAGGAGGGGGAAAAGGGGAGGAGGAGAGAAGGGAAGGGGGTGGAGAGGTATATCTCTCTGGTCTAATTGAAAGAAAGGGTACGGTGATGTGTGGGACAGCCCCCCCCTAAGTTGCATGCATCCCCATGATCGCTTACACCTCCACCGCGGGGGCATGTGCACGGTCAACTGGATATGCTGTAAAAAACTTTGCAAGGGTTCCCATATGTTATGAGGACACGCCTGTGCAGGCATTAGTTCCCAACACTCTGACAGTTGGTTATGGCAAAAAACAGCCTCCCTAAGCCATTCGTCCCTCCGCGGCCTACGCTTACGGCCCCAGCAGATAGCCACATGCCTCTTAGCCAATAGTAGCATCATGGCCGCCAGCCTTCTCTTGTCTGCTGGGAGGTTCTTAACATATCCTAGCAGGGCAGGCAGCGGAGAGCACTCCAACCTGCACTCCAGCATTTCATCCAACGCATCAAATACACAATCCCAATATTTCGCAATATCCATGCATTCCCAGGCCAAGTGCATGAAGGAGGCCTCAGGTGCTCCTCAGCATACGCATCGCGCATCCATGCTCAATCCAGCTTTGCGCAACCATACAGGGGTCCTGTAAAGTCTGTGGAGGTATTTAAAATGAATATGCCTCAATCTATAAATGGGTGAAATATCTCTTGACTGTGTGCAGCAGTAGGCCCATACTCCCTCCTCAAACGGGGTTCCCAAACTTTCTTCCCATTCGTGCTGGGCAGGGGGTAAGCTTATTGGGGATTCACGCTGCATGCCAGAATGGAGACGTGTTATAAGTTTGCGAGGTGAGGGATTAGAAAAAATGCTTCCAGAACATGTATAATTGGGGGCACGAATGGAAGCGATGCATTTTGTGCTTGCAACTCCACCCGCAGCTGGAAGTATGTAATTCTACCGAGGAGGCCAGTGTGTTCGCCCCCTAGTGCAGCATCTAGTCCAATGAAGATGCTGTCTGGGAAAGCTCGTCCCAGCGTGTGCAGCTGGAGCTTGCGCAGTCGTTGACAGATCGCCGCCTCATCCGTGAAAGGCAATGCTGGGTGCCTAGTGAGCAGTACCAACGGTGCGTATAAAGTGTCAAGCTGGGCTCTGCGACGGAGTTGCTGCCACGCCCAAACCGTGCAGCCTACTGTATCAATCCCAGAGCGCGGGCAGTTCTGCAGATGAAACAATGTCATGTGTAAAGGGGTTGGGTCCGCTTGGTCTCTTTCGGGGGCAGTGTGTGCCATAAATTGAGTCGGATATATCCAATGGAACCCAAATAGGGCCTTTGCGCAGCTATGATACAGTTCCATGTAATGCACTTCCAAGCCACCCTGCTCGAACAGGAGCGTGAGGGTCTCCCAGGCTACATTGGGTTGCCCGCCCACCCATGCAAGGGAAATCAAATTTGAGCTAAGCCTCTTCTTGAATTCAGAGGTAAGAGGGAGCAGGAGGTTTACAGAAACATATATGAATTTGGGCAGTATCACCATTTTGGCAATGGCGATTTGGCCTGCCAAAGAGAGGGGAAGCACCCTCCAGCGGGGTAATTGACTTTCCAGCCACTCCATGAGCCTGCCATTGTTATATTGCCACAGCTCCGCATGATGCCTGCTGATCCAGATACCCAGGTACTTTACTGGGGAGTCTGCCCATTTAAGAGGGAATTCTGAATGAAACATGTGCGTGGTGGCAGTGAGTGGAAAAATCACTGATTTACCCCAGTGTATAATGATGCCCTAAAGGCCACCAAATCTGGTGATTTCGCATATAAGGGGGGGGCAAGATTGGTTGCCAAATGATTGACGTATAGAGTCACATCAACTGCATACATGGATTCCAGAATCACCCTGGGTGTAAAATCAAGCCCTCGCTGAGCATGGTGTTGCCGTACTTTGCCCGTAAGTGGTTCCATGGATATAGCAAAGAGGAGGGGTGAAAGTGGACACCCCTGCTTTGTGCCACGGACCACAACAATCTGAGGGGAGACCACTCCATTAGTCCGCAGCCTGGCTGTCGGGGAGGTATAGAGTAATGCTATCTTTTTAAGAAAGGCAAGGCTCATGCCCACATGGGCAAGGAGTGAGAATAGATAAGGCCATTCCAGCGTGTCGAACGCTTTGGCTGCGTCCAGGAAAACGGCAGCGGCAGGGAGGGAGGGATCCACCTCCTGTAACACCGCAAAGAGGGTGCAGAGGTTGTGAGCCGTGCTTCTACCAGGGACAAAGCCACATTGTTCTGCCTGAGTATCATGGGGAGCAGTGGGAGCAGCTGCGTAGCCAACAATTTAGCAAGGATTTTGTTGTCAATATTGATCATTGATAGTGGCCTATAGGAGTCACATACTTGCGGGTACTTGTCCAGCTTAAGAATGGTCACTATGAGTGCCTTACGGAGGGAGGGGGAAGAGCGTCCCGCTCAAGTGAGTCCTCATTCATGTTGAGGAGGTGAGGTGCGAGAAGCGGCGCAAACTCCTTGTAAAAGGCTGAAGTAAGTCCGTCCAGCCCTGGCAATTTGTCACCCGGCATGGCCCGAATTACCCTATTCACCTCCTCCTCCACATATGGCTCGTCCAGATACTTGCGGTGTGCATCGCTGAGCCAGACTAATTCAATTGAATCGAAGAAGGGGAGCAGGTCGGGAAGTGCCTCCGACTGTCGTGCGGCATATAGGAAAGTGTAGTATTTGATAATTTCGGCTTGGACTGCATCCTTCCCAACCGCGACTGCATCCTCTTCCATTCTCAACTCGCTGGTATAGTCATTTGAACATGGCTTTTTAAGTAGACCCACAAGGGTTTGCCGGCTCAATCGCCTTCACCATATTGGCGGACGCGTGCCTCCCGTCCTAAGTAGTGCATTTCTCTGTGCACTGCCTCCCCGAATTCCGTTATGTATGCCTTGATTTGCCCGAGGGTCGAGAGCTGGTTGGTCTAAAAAAATTCCGATTTGAGCGTGCGGATCTCCTTCTCTAGCCTCCGCAAGTCACTCAGCAGAGCGCAAAACGCCAGTTTTTGGGGCGATGCACTTGCCCCTGATGACAGTCTTGAACGCCTCCCATAACGTGGACAGGGAGTCCACGGAGCCTGCGTTGATTTCAAAGTCTTCCGTTCTGGCGGACCCAATTTCCTCCCGGAATACCAGGTCCCAAAGGGCACCAGCTAGAAGTCTTCAGCTGAAGGCCCTATTCGGCGCATCTGGTAATATAAATTTAAGTAGTACTGGAGCGTGGTGGGATAGGGTTTGGGCAAGATGGGCGCTCTGTCTAACCTAAGTGTCCCCGTTGCATAAGATAAGCCAATATTCAATTCTGGACCATGTGGGGCCGGCAGTAGAAATGCAAGTCCCCTCTCGACTATGCTGGTGTTGGCGACGCCAGATATCTATCAAGTCATGGTCTTCCATAAGGGCCCGAAGTTGCACCACTGCTCGCGGGCGAGGCCGGCAAGATCCGCTCGACCTATCGTAATCGGAGTTGAGAACCACATTAAAATCACCTCCCCATAGTACCGCCCAGTGTCCTAAGGAATCTCCCAGCCGCCACACCTCACTAAAAAACTGGGGATCGTCAATGTTGGGGTCGTATACTGATATGAGTCTGACTGGATGACCTTCAAGAACCCCTGCCACTATCACATAACGTTCCTGGGAGTCACATATTACAGTGCGCGTATGCCATGGGAGGCCTTTCCAAGAATGATGGCTGTGTCCCATGCGTAACTGGAGTATCCCGCTATGAATTTTTTACCCATTCACCCCGCTCGCAAGCACGAACAGCTGGCTCCCATTAGATGCAGCTCCATCAAAAAGCAGATGTCTGCCTCATATTGATTAAGAAGCGCTGCCACTAACCGCACCTTTCTGCCATCATTCAAGCTTTGCAAGTTCCAGCTTACTGCTTATAGAGTGTGTGTCTTGTCAAGGGTTTCATCCGTCCGTACGTTCCCATGTATCCATGAGTACGAAGGGGGGCAGAGATCGGAAGCTGTGGACTCGAGACCAGAGAGGGGGAGGAAGAGGAAAAAGAGGGAGAAGTCACATAGAGAGAAGAACAACACATCCCGGATAATACACTCGCCACCCAAACAACCCACCCTCACCCACTACAGCCGCCCAACTTGGCTGGAGAGCGTCTACCCTACCCAAACAAGGCCAAAGGAAGCCAACATCAAAATGCAACATGGGACTCATCCCAAGAAGTGGCACAAGGAGGCTCGGCGTTGCCCAACAGATGAGTGTTGGGTGGCTGGACAGAAAGCACCCACAAGGCCCATGCAGTTAGTCAGTTGGGCGACCCAGTTCAGTACCTGCTTCATGTGCTCACGTAGTCGCCGATGCTAAAAGGCACAGAGCATAAGCCAGCTCAGCCAAGCATTAGAGTCTCCCCTGTCAATCATGCCCTGAGGTTTGTTTAATCGTTTTCATTGAGGGAGTCCTCTGCCATCTGATCCCTGTCCGTGGGAGCTGCCAACCTTGAATGCCTGAGGCTGCGTGAAAATTTGGCGGCGAGCTTGGGATCCGTAAAAAAAGATGTCTTGCTGGAGTGCAAAACTCAGAGTTTCGCTGGGTATAACAAGGAGTACTGGATTTCTTGTTGCTGTAGCATTCTTTTGACTGGTACAAATTCTCGGGGGGTGGCCTGGACAGACAGGGTAAAGTCGGGAAAGAAGGTGATCAAGTTGCCTTGGTACCTGATTTCTTGTTGGTCACGAGCCTTTCGCAGCACAACGTTGCAGTCCCTATAGTTGAAAAGTCTAGCAATAATTGGGTGGGCCAGAGCACCCGGGAGGGGTCTCAGGCCGATGGATCTGCGGGCACGCTCCACAATGCACATTGCAGATAGGACCTCGCCAAAGAGGGATCGTAACATTTCCTCAATGTAGTCCTTCACTCGGGTCATTGCAGTGTTTTCAGGGATTCCGAGGATGTGCAAATTGTTGCACCGGAACCTGGCTTCAAGATCTTCATTCTTATTCCTTATGACCTCCAACACCTTCTCCATGCGGAGCAATTTCACTCAAGTCGCCACACCTTCATCTTCCAATGCGGAGGTCCACGGTTCAACCTCTGTGATATCCTCATCATGATTCGATACTTTGTCTCGAAGCCGGTCCAGTTGGTCTGACATCGAGTCGATTTTCAGGTCAATAGCTGATAGAGAGTGTTTCAGGTCTGCGAACATTTCACAGATGTTTGGCTCAGGGGTCGATGTAGAAGCCATATTTACTTCAGTCTGCTCTTCTACTGAGGGGGTGACTCCCTTGGGGTTTTTTCGCTGGTCAAATGAGATCTTTGGCTGTTTTGCCTTGCCCATGGCACACTCCCTGGTCGTGCAGCCAGGAACTGCCACTCCCTAGGCGGATCCGTCCGGTCCCCGCTCCGTCTGGTATCACTGCTCGGAAGCTTCATGCTGGAGGGGTACTCTCTGCGTCCCCCAAAGGACTAGGTCTCGTGACTGTCAGATCTGGTGCACAGCGCGTACCATTAGTGCCACTCATGCTGCGCCAATGTGTCCCTGGGTTGCCAACTTCGTCCACCTGTCCGTGGGCCCTGCTGGGGCTCTTCCTCCTAGCTGCAGTTAGATACATTTTCCCCGGCGGCTGTTGCTGTACCGCGGCGCCATCTCCGCCTGTTTTAAGGCGCCAGTGCATTTTTTCTCCAGATCCTAGGAAACCGGGGGACCCCTCCTAAGATCAATCAGGCCCAGCCAGAAGCATCCCCCACAACCAGGGGTCGCCGTGGGCCTGATGCCCCGCGAGGCAAATGTGCCTTATCTGAGTCATGGGGGCAGCCTTGTCAGCAAGGCTCCCGGGAAATGGCCGAGCAGCGCACCAGTATGCTAGGCCTGAGCAGGGCCTCTGCTGTTCACTAGCCAGTGGAGCTCCCCATGAAGCAGGTACCCACGTCCTACAGTGGCTGCACACAAGTCCCGAAATCTGTCAGGTTTAGAGTCAACGGGGCCTTAGGGGCCCACCCTCACCGCTCCGATGCACTCCTCAGGCAGCCGGGAGATCCCAGAACGTGAGGTGCCGTCTGGGCCGGCACTGCCACTTCAAGTCTGCGGCAGGGTCCATCAGCGGTACAGGGCCACCTTAGCTGCCACGATTACAGCACCCTCCTTTCTGCGGCACCGCCGCACTATACCAGGCATTCGCTGTCCCTCATCAGTCCGCGGCAGCACTCTCACGGGTCAAGGGCGATCGATCCGGCCCGGCGGTCCCAGCCAGGAGTGAGCCTTGCAGGCCTGGCTGCAGTGCCACAGTCTCCCGGGCAGGCTACACCCAGCAGGCAGCCTCCCAGTGATTCCTGCAGCACCCCGCTGGGCAACCTCTTGGCCGACGGCTCCTCACCTGCTCAAGTTTCACGATGGAGGGTTCAGGCCTCACTGTGGGTCCTCTACACAGTGCACACCACCTGGGCCTGAAGTGGAGCCCGCCGGCGGGCGGCGCCTCACAGGTCCAAAACGCTCACGGGGTTCCAACCTCACTTTCCACAATTTCAGTCACCCCATGTAGCAGTTTGGCCGCTGGGCACTCCACACACCTTTGTGTCGGGTCCGGCGCTACTGCTCCCACTCCACCCAGGCCGGGTCAGCCATTTTCTTACCGCAGGCAGCCCCAGAGCATTCGCGCCTTACCCACTTCAAAAGCCACCCAAATTCAGCAAACTGTTGTTCAGTGGTAGCTGCGGCAGTTGAGAAGCACCCACATGCGTTTTTAAACCGCGATGGGTACCCAAACTGCAGGATAACTGGCAGATTGGCAATCCGGCCTGCAGAGCCTCACTACGTGGCAGCCATCTTGCAGCTAGCGCCCCCTCCCCAAGTCTTGTGAAATTAATGTTGATTCACTGCTATCCCTCATGATTCATGTTTGTTCTTTACAATATAACTTTGGTAGGATTGTCGAAGCTTTTCAATTATTGCTATGGGCTTAGTAAAACATGTCCCCTTAATCTGTTTTATATCTGTTCTATTCTGTTGTTCCCCAGACTTGTACAACATTATTTTCCCAACAGTCTTGCTATATTTGCATGCAGGGGTGAGATGTTGTGAATGTAGCTGTGCATTCTTTGCTTCATCTATTCTCCAGGCTTGTCCTTTAGTTTGGAGGAGTTCAAGATATATACTTACCCAATTAGATGTTCAGTTCTTAATAGCTTTAATGTGCATCTCCTCTAACTTGACAGCTCTTGTTTTTAGTTGGGAAGTTTCGGTATTGGCTCAGAATATTTCCTGAATTACATAGCCGAGAATAACGCCCCTAAATACTCCTTTCATAGCATTCCATAACACTATTAGTGTGGCAGAGTTTCTATTATACTGTATGAATGTACTGATTTCTGAATGTATACAATTCTTAAAATCTTGAACCTGTAATAATCGCCTATAGAAACTCCAACTGTTTCATTTTGTAGGTGATTTAATGGGTAACAACAGTTCTAAGGGGTGATTTATGGTCAGAGCTCATCCTTAACATCTTCTGTATGTTGTGGTCATGTATCTGCACAGGAGAGATGAAAAAAATAGTACAATCTTAAGCATTGTTTATGTGGGTAGAATAATATGTCCACCATTATCACAATCATCAGCGCCAGCATGTATTTGGTGCCAAACATCTAAAAGACTGAGGAGGCTAACAAGATACTTTGGTGCAAGTGTAGTTTTCTGTAATTTTTCCTAATGCGTTGGTGGAATCAATAACTCAACAAATTCGGGGCATATGTACAGGAAATGGTACAGCGCAGCTCTGTGGCAAATTTTGCAACGTCATTTAAAAAAATGAAGAGATGCACCGAATGTACAAGAATACAGCACACTCCTGTGTTTTCCCTTGTTCTGTCGCTGAAAATAGCTGTTTAGTGTCAACACAGACACATTTGCGCCATAGTGCAAGAGTGCCTGCGTCACAGGGATGATTATTTATGTTCCGGAAGGTGTCCCTTCCTGCACATAAACAATCAATAATGGTGATTTGCTATTTCTATGTGAGCAGAAGAATGCACCACACATAAAAAAGCGGTAAACAGCCATTACAACGCTGCTGTTTCACCGCAAGTCATTACATCGCATGCGTCACAATGCATACGATGTAACAAAGCAAACCCTTACTACGCATACCATTACATCGCATACACTTTTACAACGCATGCGATGTAATGGCTATCCACGTCGTTGTGAGGAAACTGGGGCACTTCCGTTTCCTCACAACGACGTGCACCGCCCCTGACATGACGCTGGAACCAGGAGAGAGGAACCATGAGGAGAGAGAGGTAAAGGGGATTGGGAGTATGGGTAAGGTCGTGCTGGGGGTAGGGTTTCAGTGTAGGGACCAGACGGGGGTCTGGGGAGGGACGTGCTGGGGGTAGTGTTTTAGGGTTTAGGGCAGTGTTGTGGTGTTCGTGTAGTGTAGGGTAGTGTTTTAGGGTTTAGGGTAGTGTTGGGGGGTCGCACAGGGTAGTGTTTCAGTGTAGGGACCGGACTGGGGGGTGGGGGAGGGTCATGTTTGGGGTAGTGTTTTAGGGTTTAGGGTAGTGGTGTGGTGTCCGTGTAGTGTAGGGTAGTGTTTTAGGGTTTAGGGTAGTGTCGGGGGCCGTGCAGAGTAGTGTTTGAGTGTAGGGACCGAACTGGGGGTCAGGGGGAGGGACATACTGGGGTAATGTTTTAGGGTAGTGTTGTGGTGTTTGTGTAGTGTATGGTAGTGTTTTAGGTTTTAGAGTAATGTTGAGGGGTCATGAGGGGTAGTGTTTGAGTGTAGGGACCTTACTGGGTGTCGGGGGAGGGTCATGCTGAGGGAATTGTTTTAGGGTAGTGTTGTGGTGTTTGTGTAGTGTAAGGTAGTGTTTTAGGGTTTAGGGTAGTGTCGGGGGCCGTGCAGAGTAGTGTTTGAGTGTAGGGACCGAACTAGGGGTCGGGGGGAGGGACGTACTGGGGTAGTGTTTTAGGGTAGTGTTGTGGTGTTTGTGTAGTGTATGGTAGTGTTTTAGGGTTTAGAGTAGTGTTGAGGGGTCGTGAGGGGTAGTGTTTGAGTGTAGGGACCTGACTGGGTGTCGGGGGAGGGTTATGCTGGGGGTAGTGTTTTAGGGTAGTGTTGTGGTGTTTGTGTAGTGTAAGGTAGTGTTTTAGGGTTTAGGGTAGTGTTGGGGGGTTGTGCAGGGTAGTATTTGAGTGTGGGGACCGGAATGGGGGTCGGGGGAGGGACGCGCTGGGGGTAGTGTTTTAGGATTTAGGGTAGTGTTGTGGTGTTTGTGTAGTGTAGGTTAGTGTTTTAGGGTTTAGGGTAGGGTTGGGGGGTCGTGCAGGGTAGTGTTTAAGTGTAGGGACTGGACTGGGGGGCGGGAGAGGGTCGTGAAGAGGGTAGTGTTTTATGTTTAGGGTAGTGTTTTGGTGTTAGGGTAGGGTAGTGTTTTAGCTATTAGGGTAGTGTTGGTGAGTCATACAGGGTAGTGTTCGAGTGTAGGGACCGAACTAGGGGTCAGGGAAAGGACGTGCTGGGGGTAGTGTTTTAGGGTAGTGTTGTGGTGTTTGTCTAGAGTAGGGTAGTGTTTTAGGGTTTAGGGTAGGGTGGGGGGGTCGTGCAGGGTACAGTAAATGTAGGGAGAGAACTGGGGGTCCAGGGAGGGTCATGCAGGGGTACTAAATTAGGGTTTAGGGCAGGGCAGGGTAGAGTCGCATACCTTTGAAACTTTTACCATGAGTACCTTTACCACGCATTCCATTGCGTTGTAATGGCATGCGTGGTAAAGGTATAGTCATGGTAAAAGTTTGCGATGTAATGGTATGTCATTGTCATTAACATCGCGTAGTAATACCTGCATTGTATTGTAATGGCACGCGTGTTATTGGTATGTGAAGTAATATTCAGAAAAAACAATAACGAGGAGAAATACTTTTATTTCTCCTCGTTACGCCAATCTAACGCCTGCTTTTGAATGGCATTAGTTTTTGACACGGCCTCAGATTTACACAAGCAATGGGTGGAACAGCCACAGCAACACACATTGCATGCCCCTTTGACACAGATGGCTGTGTGAAAGATTACCATATTTATAAAGGAGCATTACGCCATGCAAAGTGGCTTAACGCTGCTTTGTTAATATTGTTCAGGGCACTGCGCCACCGGAACGCCAATAAAAGTCACGTTCCGGTGGTGCAATCCCCTTGTAAATATTAAGCCCGAGTGTTGAACTCCGCTCCGTTCATGGAGTTTGCAGAGTATTCTGCTCTCCGCTCTCCGCGGAGCTCGCGGAGTGCAGAAAACTCTTCTTCACATAGTGCAGTGGAGATTTTTCCCTGCTCATGCTCGCGAACAGTAAGTTCGCGAGCGCGCGCTGCCACTCGGGTAGAATTTCTACCCGAGAGGCAAGAAGACCTGCCTGAACAGCAGCTCGCACTACACTCCGCCACTTACGGAACTTCGCCGAGTTTCTTTGTAATTTTGCGGAGTTCCGCATAGCAAAGCTCTGTAAATTAGTCCGAGGCTTAGTAAATATGCCCTTTAGTGCCATATATTGTGCATGGTGGTAAGTTAAGTTGAAGGCTTTTCTTACCGGATCTCTCCTGTGTTCTTGGCTGACAGGCACTATAATCTGTATTGTTTGTTGCTGCAGTTTTTATATAGAGCAAACTCGACCCGAAGTACTGGAGCACTTTACAGAGAGCACCAGTTACATTACACAAGGACACTTTCATTTTTGGTAAGCACTGGAAGATTTAGTGATTTGCCCACAATCGCAGGATGTTGAGTTGATGCCAAGACTCGATTCTGGTTTCCCAGCTCCAAAGTCAGCAGCTCTGGCCATTATGCCACATTCTCTCCCCTATTAAAGGCAATGGCAGCAGTTATGGGTTCTTTACAATAATTCATGGAAACAGCATTACTTGTACTGGTTATTTGAATTTTACCAAAGAAAACCTGCCCTTAGGGAATCAGACAGGATACAGCAAGAATTTGTTGTAATCCCTTGTCTAGAAAAAATACTTTTTCTCTAGAGACCCCTCACCCACCAGGGTTGCCCCTAGGTGGCATGCTTCATCATTGGGGTTCCTCTCAATCCTCTACGGCATACTGCGACTTGCGAATTACGTAGGGGCACTTTTTTTTGTAGACTATGTATAGTGCAGTGATGTGGAGTGGAAAGGGAAAGGGAAAGAAAATTTTGATAAAACCTAACTAGTTGGCCACTCTTTTATTCCTGCCCCTAGTTGGTATGGTTAAAAATCAGAGGTCGTTTACTGCGAAGAAACCTTACCTTAATGAGTCTGGTTATCTCAGTAATGTGTTTTTGTCAACATGTTCCAAGCTGTTCCCCTAATAGCTCTCCATCAGGATTCCAAGGGGTCCAGCACAGTGTGTACCACTCCTAGTGAATCCTGTAATAAGGACACAAACCATGCACACCTAATGCGCACTGCAGTCTCTAGGGAGAGAAATAGGTTACTGTACCAGAGGTGGCTTTAAGGAACGTGTGACTAAAAACCCCTCTACCCAACAAACAAATTCTTTCTGTATCCTATCTAATTCCCTAAGGGCAGGTTTTCTTCGATATACTTAATTAATGTCTATCTACGTAACTGTCAGGAGGATAAACCTAGCCTCTACCTCTGCCTCCGTCTCTACTTTGGTACCTATTTGAACTTTACCGACAGATTGGGCATTGGTGGCTAACCTGGCATGTGTGTAAATCAGATGGCAGAGAAATCTGCTACTATTACAGGCCTTGGCTTTCTGATACATTTTTGAATGAAGGGGACCCCTACATAACCAATAAACTTGCTATACGCAGGGACTTGAACAATAATAGGAAAGAAATAGATAGCAAACTGCGATCAAATTATGCCAACAAATACCAGGTATATGAATAAACATAACCAAAAATCTGTGCTCCACATATAGATCAAAGACACAAATTTGATATTGAAAAATTTACATATAATTTTATTTGTATTCATCAATTATTTTTTTATATAAATAAACATCTTTTTGAATTCATCTATTAAGATCGTTTCCTCATTTTCTTTTCAAAAGGTGGAAAGAATATATATACAATACCAATTATTTACAAAAATTAAATCACAAATATCAAGAATTGTATTTGGAAAGAAATACATAATTTGGTATAACAGTCGATGTGTAGTTGATGAGAGCAATGCGGTAGATGGAGACTACGCGCGTTTCGGCAAAACTGCCTTCATCAGGGGACCGTCTATTGCAAAACAACTATTTGGAACATAAAAATGACATAGATAAGTGGTTACATTTAAACTATATATATATACCTAGATAATTGGTCAACAATTGCATTTTCAACACTTTTTATATGTTAATAAACTGTGGCGGCTAATTACAATATCAAAAAAAGAGAAAGAGAGCATGATTATATACAATATAATACACCTAATATATACATAATGACTTTTTACAACAATATATGTACAATATATAAAACACAAAGAAAACATAATTTGTGAAAAAGTATAGAAAAAATATATATGCACAAGAATAAAAATGGCCCATTCTTTCTCAAATCTAATACATTCCACCAAGCATAGATTGTAGTAGTATCATAATGGTCAAAATTATAAACATTTCCATGGTATAGACTGAATAAATAGAGAAAAAAAGAGAAGATAAAGAAAGATTATTATAGTAAGAGAAGTGCAGAAAGAGATAGAAAGAATACATCCATAATGTTGGTGATCAGAACAAGGCCCAATATAGAATGTAATTATGGATACTAATATATTCTAATAATATGCATAAAGATTTATTTTATTTTGTCAAAGATTTAATATAAATCATGATCACTCCTATTGATGAAACAAATTAAATATTTAGAGAATCAGATACCTTACCCTAGATGTATAAAGTCTAACTTACATTAGCGTATAGTGCTTCACTCAGTTTTGTTTAGGCTCTCAGGAATATTATGCAGCTTGTAGGACAACTGTAAAAATAGTCCAAAGTTCTTTTTTTCAAATTAAGGTTCCTTTTTGTTACAAAGGTATCTGATTCTCTAAATATTTATTTTGTTTCATCATTAGGAGTGATCATGATTACATTCTATATTAGGCCTTGTTCTGATCACCAACATTATTGATGTATTCTTTCTATCTCTTTCTGCACTTCTCTTACTATAATAATCTTTCTTTATCTTCTCTTTTTTTCTCTATCTATTCAGTCTATACCATGGAAATGTTTATAATTTTGACCATTATGATACTACTACAATCTATGCTTGGTGGAATGTATTAGATTTGAGAAAGAATGGGCCATCTTTATTCTTGTGCATATATATTTTTTCTATACTTTTTCACAAATTATGTTTTCTTTGTGTTTTATATATTGTACATATCTTGTTGTAAAAAGTAATTATGTATATATTAGGTGTATTATATTGTATATAATCATGCTCTCTTTCTCTTTTTTTGATATTGTAATTAGCCACCACGATTTATTAACATATAAAAAGTGTTGAAAATGCAATTGTTGACCAATTATCTAGGTATATATATATAGTTTAAATGTAACCACTTATCTATGTCATTTTTCTGTTCCAAATAGTTGTTTTGCAATAGACGGTCCCCTGATGAAGGCAGTTTTGCCGAAACGCGCGTAGTCTCCATCTACCGCATTGCTCTCATCAACTACACATCGACTGTTATACCAAAATATGTATTTCTTTCCAAATACAATTCTTGATATTTGTGATTTACTTTTTGTAAATAATTGGTATTGTATATATATTCTTTCCACCTTTTGAAAAGAAAATAAGGAAAAGATCTTAATAGATGAATTCAAAAAGATGTTTATTTATATAGAAAAATAATTGATGAATACAAATAAAATTATATGTAAATTTTTCAATATCAAATTTGTGTCTTTGATCTATATGTGGAGCACAGCTTTTTGGTTACGTTTATTCATATACCTGGTATTTGTTGGCATAATTTGATCGCAGCTTGCTATCTATTTCTTTCCTATTTGGCTTTCTGATATACTGACATTTACATCAACATTACACTAACATGAAGCCCTTATCAGTAAGCTTGGACAAAACACAACATTGTATTGATATGGCTTTGGAAGCGGAGTCATAAAAAGAGATCAATAGCTAAATTGTTCCATGTCCTGCCAGTATATTGTAACATGCTACAACACGCTATATTGTTACATGCTGAGAAAATAGACTGAGAACCGAATCTCGAATGATTGACTGTAGCACTACTAGAAACTCCTACCAGAATGCTATTCTTGTGTTCCTCCCCTTGTTGGGGCATTTCAAAGCTACAATGGTTGATCACCACCAGCAGGAGAAACTCCCAGCAAAAGAGTGTCAGAATCTGCCCTGATGGCAGAGAGGAACATGTCACCAGATGAGAATTGTGAAAAGCCTACTGTGCAGAAGGAGGACCGACCCCCAAACTATGCACAAATGACCAGTAAAAATAAAGCTAATAATGAAATTGCCACCATGTCTTGTTCTAAAACGAATGTGAAGGGAACACAAATGAACTTAGCATTAATTATTTGAGCATGGGTAGCCTCTCTCAGAGTTAGAGTGGGCACGAGTGGCTGCGGCCCTTCAGGTTGGCCATTTTCTACCACCAGGAAATCACCCTCTGACAATACCAGTGCATCAGAATAGATATGCACTATTGGAATATCTACAAGGTCCTGAGCCACAGGAAACTGAAGAAGCTTGTGAAACACTGGAAGAAAACACCAAGAGGGGCGGCCCTCCTTCTCAGCTCGTAACCACTAAGAGCAACGTTTTTGCAGAAGCCAAGCGGCTTCAATACGTGCCCGAGAGCTTGGAAGGGCATGCAAAGACCAAGGGTGATGAAGCTGATGAAGAGCAATATAGCATAAGTGGGGAAAAGGACAGCTAAATCCCCTGCCTGCAGAAAAAGGATACTTTATTACATTTAATTCTGCAATTTGCACAGGATACACTCCAAGGTCAGCTAGAACTAGGCAAGGAGATTAACTATATCCACACCAAAGTGGAGGATAGGGAGAAGTGGATCATATCCTTCTCAGAAAAAACGGAAATTCTGGAATAACCAGTTAAGGACAATAAAAAGGTAGGTACTAAACACCATGGAAAAACAATTCTGGCCATCAATGAGCTCAAACTTAAAAAATATGACTTGGAGAATATGTCCCACCGATGCAATTTGTATGTAGTTTGGATTTCATTAGGCATAGAAAGCACAAAAAGGGCTAGTACTGATTCGCTAGAGGAAACAATAACTGACCTACTAAATGAGGTGGCATTGCAAACCCAAGCAAGACATGAATTGTTAATAATCAGATATCATCAAGTACGTTTTCAGAAAAATTCAAAATCACAGAAGCATGTACTGTTCTAGTATGCTTTTGGACTATCTTCTGAAACTGAAATTCCAGAGATAAGGTCAATTGGAGGACAGGTGCAGCTGGTACAGCAAACTAATTTAAGAATACTCTGGAAGGGGGAAATAAAGTGATGCAGGAAATAGAAGATGCCATCACATTTGTTTCTACTATGAGAACAAAGTCTAAGAAATAAATATGGCTATAATGCTAGTGAATTAGCATAGCCTTGTCTGCAGGAACACACCACAATACACCATTTTTGCACAATGGATGCATGCAATCACATCCAAAGTTGGGTGGATAATTGCCGCCTCTCCTTCCACAGAGAGGAAGCAGTCTATGGGCGAGGGCAAAGAGGACTGAGGCTGACAGCTTGGAGTGGGGGTTGGACACTGGAGGTAGTGAGGTTGGGCTGAAGATACATGGGGAAAGAAAGAGAGGACATAGACGAAGACTGATCTGCCATTCTCAGAAAAAAATGGGCATAGCCAGAAAGGAAGGGATACAGAGGAGTACACAATCAGCTACAAGAGTGTTGGCTATAAAAATAATAGATTTAAGCTCACTTAAAATTATTAGTTGGAATGAGAATGGATTTAATGCTAGGTGAAAAACAGCTCTAATCAGTCGAAAGTTGGCCAAGTATAATATATATATACATATATTTTTGGAATCTTTTTATTAAAAAGTATAATATTTTCATAATCTGTTTGCAGTAAAGACATGTTCCCTATGCTGAGTGAAAGCTGTCTGATCAAATGGGCTTAAGTAATGGAGTTTATTTCACACAGAGAGGCGTTTTAATTGCTGTTCCTATGCATAATATACAGCAGAGTTCTGTGGCAAATTACCTTCTTAAGTCATGTTTTGCCTGGGACGCTACTGATTTATTTAACTTGGATGCTGCCTGCAGTTTAATCCAGTGAGCTTAGTCATTATCTTAGACAGATAATGTGTTTCTTTTTGAAGAGGCTGAGACTGGTTACCGACCCAATAGTTTCTAAAACCTCTGGATTCTTCTTTAAGTCTTTGCTCAAACCTTCACCAGAACCTGCACTGTCATCCACTACTGCAAGAAATAGTGGTCAGACTGTGAGAAGGCAGAGTGCCAAAAGCCTGTCCTCCATTTCCCAGCATATGTCCTCTGCTCACTTAACATCTCTTGAAGTAGGTCACCTAAGACCTCGCTCAGATTGGCTAGATGAGCGCATGTACGGACTGGAATGTATGTTTCCTGCACATAGAGTGAAAGTGACATGTTTCACAGAAATGAAGCTAAGATGAAGTCTATAAAGATTTCTTGTGATTCGTGGTCTATTATTTATCCGAGTCTGTCCTCAGACTCTATGGCCAAACTCTTTTTAACTTCTTGCAAGGCAACGCACCGTAGTTTTTGCTGGAGGCCAGTTGCAATTTATTCATTTTTATCAATTCATCCTCTGTATCTATCACAGGGTAAACAATGAGGATGCAGGACCGATTCACAAAAATGTGTACACTTGATTCTACTCTTTACATAGATTTTTGTATTTACAAAATGCAACAGATGGCTAGTGGAAATCTATGTTAAATCTATGTTAATCCAAAAATGGAAAAGCATTCTTTTTGACTCCCAGACCCATCCTGTCGATTGACCATAGAGGGGACAATCAACTTGAGTACATACGGGGTGCCAACTGTAGTTATTGGGCATACAGGTTATTGTTTCAATTAATTTTCTACATGGGAAAATATTTGATCCATAGGAACCCCCTTTCCATCATTCCACTGCCTTAAAATGTGAAGTTTCTCTAATCTTTTCCCACCACATAAAATCCAAGAAAATGAACTGGTTGTGAACACCCATACATATATTACCACATTGTGCATGGGCATCTCTCTCGATTCTACCTTGAACTCCCACTACCCTTCCATAACACTATAGCTATGATAGTTGACAATTTGCCTAGCGGACTTTCCACAGTAATACATCTTATCTACCAGCAAAAATGGACACCCCTCCTGATTCCACAATACTTTGTTTTGCACAGACATTTCCGTCACATGCACATAACAATGTATATCAAGCTGTGTGTGACAACTTTCTGCGGCTCACTCAGTCTAGATTTGTGACTGTCCGCTTCCTCCACCAATCTTTTAATTTAGAAAATCGCTTCAACGCTCTGCACAGTCTACATTTGCAACACAGGAAGGTATCATCCAGTGTGGAAGGGTACAGCACAACCCATGTCTAATGCCCTTTCCTGGCGACTGACATAAGCGACCTACCCCATCTCGACAAAACAGCATACTATACCTTAGTGGATGTGAGGTTATATCTTGCCAGTCAAAGACAAAAGTAGCAGCTATCTCAAAAATTCCAGGATTATGTATAAATCTTGCAAATATATGAGAAGTCTGAAAAAATGAGCCCCTTTGTTCACCTAGAGGCGGCACTAGTCTCAGCATTCTGAACATAGTGTCAGTCGTCAAGTACCTGAATCAATGATTCATTTATTCACATGCACCGACCAGCTTATCACTCATGTATCATCCTTTAGCCCACAGCAAGTCCAAATCTTTCACTGTGTATTGTAAGAATTATGCACATCTGGAGGTATTATTATACCCTCCAAACACAAACTACTCCTTGTAGTAACATCATGATAGTCTATCACTTCTTTTTGATTTGTTTAGTGGGGTTTTAATATGCAATTAAATGTGTTTTTTAATTAACTGAAACGTACAAGTCTCTTGACTGGTCCAATGATTATGACTTGCAAATATGGAACTAGCTGCTCTTATAAGAACGTTTGTTGAACTCTCCCACACACATACCAGCATACCAACAAATGAAACTCGGCAATGTTGTACATGGGAGCAAAAAAGGGAGTGCTCCATTACAAGTGAGCATGCAGAGTGTCTATGCTTTCTTTGTACTCACTCGCCATTCTCAATTTCCATGTGGGGATTTCACCAACTGGTGAATAGTCAGGTGCCTGATGGCTCAGTGAATGCAGCACACTCAGGATAATTTATGTAGCAGCTTTTGACATGACCTTCCGGGTGATGCCCATGTCCGTTGACCCACAGTGTTTGTTTTGTATGGCAACATTAACAAATTACTTTGTGATTGTGTCCAGAAAGAATACCATACTCACACAACAAAGGGCATAGAGCAGATTGTAACACTACAGTGAAGGCCCTTGCTGAGAATATCAGCCTTCAGTCAACAAGTTAAAGAGAGTTTAATACTGTAATAATCAAAAAGAAATTTGGCTGCCATGGCTGACAGGTGGAGTTGGGATGCATGTTCTCTTAGGTAGATATCAGTGATAACGCTCTGGTGCAAGTGATTGGCTAAACGCAGTAAGCTAATACTCTGGAAAACGCACAATTCTCAGGCCAGCATACTAGATAGTAACACTGCTTCTGAGTTGGCCACCAACAGGGATTCCAACATAGAGGCAGAACTTAGCAGCATGCTCATCATTCAGGAATAGGACGGGTTAAAGAACAGCGTAGAAGTATTGACACTGCAGAGGAGACAACACAGTGATCTTAGAGAAAAGAAGAGTAGGCAAGTTGCAAATGCTGTTTTTGAAAACTGATTTACAAAGAACATTGGCCGTATATGGCACCACTGTGGGATGCCTAAATATGTAATAAAGTTACAGAGCCCTAATCTGATTCAGAATGCTAAAGAGAGTGAAGCATAATTTCAGTCTGGTAGACCAACCCGAAAAAGCCATCTTGAAAGTCAGCATATTGAAATATAAGGGCAAGGAGGCCAAGAAGCACTGAATGTGTTTGCTGAGTTCTCAGAAATGCCTAAAGCCATCCTAAATTCATGCTACAGTTGCGCAGGGTACAGGGAGACTTCTCATTCAGGGCAGAGATTTCTGCATGGTAAAGTGTTAGAAAAAATAAAAGGTTTACTTAACTCGAAAATAAACATTATTAATATTTTATGTGAAATATTAATATAAATTCATTTGATATATTTATTTAAAATGTAGAACAAAATAAAAAATGCTATAGCACTACTAACTTAATTTTGATATAAAACTTTAATACATGGAAACATTATTAAATTAGAATTATTTTTTGGAAGTTAAAATAAAAAATATGTTTCTACCTAAAGAAAACAATATTCATTTTTTATATGCATTATTGTTTATTAAACGTTATGTAGAGAATTAATTAAAATAAATTAGTTATTAAGTAACATTAATGTAGTTATATTTTAATAAAAAGTATTGTTATATTACTTTTTTAATTCAAAATCGGGTAATAAAATTTGATAATTACATAATAAATAGGTACTCTTGTTATATAATTTTTAACATTACATTACATTTATTTATATCTTAACTATTTTAAATATTTTAATTTAATTTAAAAATATTGCCTATGTGGTTTAATTAAATCCCTGCCGCCATTATTTTCTATAGGATGGTGTTGTAGTAACACTGTTTCACTATGTGCTATGCTGGACTTACTATTGTTTTTTAGCAGCAACTTATACTTATTAAACTTACTCCAAAGTATAAATTACTCAAAAGTGTTAGTTACCTCCATTAAAAAAGGCCCTTTGTGATTAGCCAAAAGTAGTAAAGTTACTCAAAAGTGTAAGTTACCTTTGTGAATCGGGCCTATAGTATGAAGACACACAAACATGCTATCATCTAGGATTATAAAAGGGTAATGATGCTGCATGTGGGAGGGCACATAGGCTACTCACCCAGAGAGTGTGCTTTATTGTCATTCTCTACAGCCCTGGAAGGCATTCCTACGCTGAACTGTAGATTATCTGCCAAAACAATGGTCAGCATCTTGTGTTTTGCGTCATGAGCGAAAGACAATATCAGTGTCCGTACTGAGGAATTGACCTTAGCAGCTGTTCGTGTTATAAACCACATATGGATGCAAGAGTGAAAGATTTGATTATGGCCTCCAGAGAGCGACCCAAAGCTTTGCTTTAAGAATTGATTTGAATACTTTGTTTGACAAGCTGCCTCTGAGAAGAATAAGGGAGAAAAAACAAGCTAAAAGTCAATGTTGTCTCATGTTCAATGTGCAAAACTTGAAAGAGCAATACCTCACATTTAGTGTTCTTCAAAATGCCAGTATAAACAACTACAACAAATCATCCTCTTAACTTGTCTTTCATTTCCACAGTAACCTGACATCATGCAGCAGAGATCATGCAGCAGAGGGAAGGGACCTAAGTCTGATTCTTTTTAATTTGTTATTGGGTGTCTGTCCATAAGGTGAGTGAACCTACTTTTCCTCCAACATTACCAGAAACAAACCAGAATTATGTTGTGTTCCAGTTCTCCACATAGCAGTTCCCAACTCGCTCAGCTTTGTCTTGCATATGGTGGCTTATATGGTTTTGTTCTCTGGCTTTTTATTTTAAGGTGTTTGGAAACATGTTTTTTGACAGAATGTTTTCTCACACTTAGGGTTTGGAGATGGTATCCCTTTGGTCTAGGTCATCTCAGAAATTTCCTACTGATTTCTTGCTTCTCAGTTCCTCTCGTCTTCAGTGCATTGACAATGTGTCTTTGATGTATAATATGGTTTTAACTCTTTCTTTTGCAGTGTTCTTTGCAGTTTGAGAGATATAGATTTTGTATGGTTCTTCGCTGCATCATCTGGCATACATTTTTTCTCAAACACCTTTTTTCTCCTGGCTGGAGTCATTGCAAGGCATGGGCAAAATGGGCACTCACCCAGGTCCCCATCTTCCAACCAAAGTGATATTTTCTCTCTATATCACCTTAATTTTTCTAGCTCAACATCATTCTCTCTTTCTGCCTAACTCTACCCCTTACTCTGCTTCAATCCAGCATCACCTGAAGGATTTTCTGGGCCTATCTAGGAAATATTTCAGTTGTTTTTTGTGACCCTGTTTCTTGAAAAGGTATTGTATAATTCAATATTGCTTGACATCATGCTCACTAGAATAAGCAGAAAATCAAGTTTGTTCAGAACACGAGGCCGCAAAATATGCCTTGCCCTGGGCCCAAAAAATACTTACCATTACCCTGCACCTGTATTCTAGCCTCGCCCAATCTGGATGTCACTTTTGTGTCATGAAAAACCCCTGCTCCTTAGGAAAGACACGGGCTGCAACCAATTCATGATGATAGAGAGGCAACATCTTGTTCTGTTACCAGAAATGTACTTATTCAAATAAAAAAAATTCTGAATGTCTGTGTGAAAAAGCAGGAGAATCAGCAAATTCGGGGGGTTATGTCCAACATCTGACCAGTTGTTCTTTAAAATGTACACATCTGGCTCCAACCATTCGTATTCATCTCCGATCAAGCCCCTCTTCAGGACTCACTCCAAGCTGCTGCAGCCAAAATTGTGGCTCTGTGATTAGATCTGTCATAGAGAGGGTTTTGGAGATTGCAGTCACAACACCCCAATCATAGATAAGAGAACTTATTTTTCGGGCAGGTGGAGCACTTTTCCCATCAAGAATGGACCACCATGAAAGGTTTGTTGTTTGCACATGCTAAGCATAGGTTTACATACATGACTCATCAGCTACCTTTGTGTAAATGCTGATAATAAGGGTTGATATGTGTATGCCATTGAGGTCCACTTTTCAAACCTGGTATTGGGTTTTATTACACCCTTTCTCACCCAACAAGAAATCAGAAATACATAACTTATACACGAATAATAATAAACATGAACAAGATAATTTCTACAAATGAAAACATTGAACATTTTCCAGAGCAAAAGTAAGAATATAGAGTGGATTCATTAAAAGAATAAAGAACAGCAGGTCAGAGCACACCAGGGCGTCACTACCATAAAGCACATCTGATTCTGAAACTATGCCACCATGTTGTTTGGAGGGGCATTTGGGCTTATTGTATCCTCTCGCTCACATACTCTGTAGCCTCTGGTTTTATGATTTCATTTTTTGTATATTTTGCCAATTAAAAAGAATGTATTTGTTCTGTGTACAGTTTGGTAGCTCCCAAGTTAACAAAGGATTTGAGTTTCCACACAGATTAACAAAACAACATTAGACTTCCATAAAGAAACAAACTCATCTTCCTGTATTCCCCAATACAAGTGAAGCCTAGGTCAGTGGATTGTATGTGATTCAGGTAAACTGGCTTTTTAAAGTAATTATATGTCAAATATTAAAATCTGTGAATCAATCAATGATACTTAAAACCAAAGGCTGGGATTTTATACATTTCTGGTGCATCCACCATTTAAATAGAAATAAAGGGCAGATTCTGTGAGCAGATGTTTGTGTGTTCAGTCCCTTTTAGCAATGTACCAAGGCACCGCAAGTAGAATCTTGATTCTAAATCACAATTTTTCTTTATGTCTTTTGTATTAATTTCAGAACAAATGTCTGTAAAATTTTGAATTTTCTAGTTAGGAATTTCCGTTTTTGACATATTCGATGTACTTGCCATGGTACATTGTCTGGCAGGGTCCGTCTCAGAAGCCCATGCATGACAGAGAGAACAAGTATTCAAAGGCCCCTCTCCCATTCCCCATGAGAATCAATGACATGGGGAAAAGGGCAGCGAGAACAAGCAGTGATTTCTTTGTCTCTATTGCCTTCATGCAAGAGCATGCCCACGCCTTTCTTCCAAAGAAATCATGCATTCAGCAAAAGTGAGCAACTTTACCTGTAAGGTTCCACCTCAGCTTAGGGAGTGCTCTTAGAAGATATTATCTATGCCACAAACACATGAATGTCTCAGTCATTTCCAGAGTTCAGCAGTTTTTGTTATAACAGTACAACATATACATTAGCAGTAAAAGCACACACAGAGGCAGAAAGTGATAAGGATATATTGACAGTGCTGTGACACGCTTAACAAAAAAAGACATATTCACGATTAAGTAAAAAATAATATTAAACATTATGCAAAGAACTCTAACTGATGCACCTCGAAAATTGAAATGATAAAAAAAAAAATCAAAACTAAATAATAAAGTTTGAAATTATTTCATGGTGTTTTTCCAAGAATAAAGTCTGCTATTTGTCTTAAAAAAGCACACATAGATGAGCATGACATTTTAAACGTCTGCATGTATTAAATTACACCGTCTTTGACTAAGCTAAATAGACCCCAATGGTGGAGGTTGATTTAAATTTAAAGTTAACTTTTATTTAGAAAAATAAACAGGGACAGAATTGGATTGGTAATACCTCACTAAATGCAGCGCAGCAACCTATAGTCCTTGCCCATTGATATACGTCCATTAAAGAATTGCTGTCCAGAGATTTTCTTTTTTGATTTGTGTTTTTGTATCATTAGATAAGTAATTTAGCTTCGGTTTACATTGCTAATCCATGCTGAATTTTTCTGGAGGACATTTCTAAAAATGGCGGATGTGTTGCAGTGATGATGTAAGATTTCAGGAACAATGAGACCTGTAAACTTAATTTTGGTGTCAAACATAGGGTTTTGGGGGTCGAGTAGTCTTATAGAGACAGAACATAACTACCCAGATCAACCCTTCTATCATTTTCCAAAATGGCAGCTCTATAGTGATGTGTTTTTAGACATCATATTGGTAATTTATTTCAATATTGTTTTTGTTTCAGGTTTTCCATTGATTCTAATTCATAAACATGAGCGAAGCAGATGGAAGCAGAGGATCTTTACCCCCTGAGAGACTGTTGCTAACTACAAAATCTGAGGACTCCTTCAACAAAGAAAAATGTGTCATATGCCAAACTAATCCAAAAGAAACGCTAACATCAACTGCAGCTGGACAGAAGAGATTTTGAGATGCTGCCGAAATACGACAAGACAAAATTAACAAAAGAATGATGGGCGAAGAGGATCAAATATTTTATCATTGTTACAACAAGTGCTACAAATCATAGACAATGTCAATGAGGAGATGGTGCCTGCAGAGATATATTCAAACGGTACGGACCATATTGTTCAAGAAGTCAACAGCGAATTAGAGGAAGCTGACCTTAATGTTGTGCCACATATTGATTGTGCTGTTTGAAATGGTTGCAATCGAGTGATTGTACTGTCAAATGACACAGATATTATTATTATTGTGCTACTTGGATTTGTTGCAATGCTCCTAAGTCAAGGATTGTCAGAGTTATTGATACGTTATGGAACAGGTGGGAAAAGTCACTTCATTTTCTGTACAAGAAACTTGACCCAGAGATGCCCGGGTGATGACACTTTAATTAAAATTGGAACAAAGCCTGGATCTTTAACTGCTGAACCTGTGAAGTTTCTTAAAGGATTAAAAGGATTTGCTGAGGCAGAAAAAAACATATCTTTAAAGACGTAGAAAAATACCTTGTGTTTGTTGAAAACGATTTCTGACTGCCACACATTAGACGATCTTCGGTACAGTGATTTCAAAAGATCAGGCCTGCTAAGTGACCTTCACCGACCTCATATTTTGTGTGTAGACACATTAAAGAGTGTTCTACTCGATCAGAAGATGTGTAAATGTTTTGGATCATGCAACTGAAGAGAAAGATCTGTTTGAATTTGGTTGGGAAGATATTGATAAGGTTCTAAAATCTACGAAATTTCTAAAGTCTCTGCCCACAGAACTTACACTTACATGTACTTGGAAAACCTGTGAAAAAAAGATGTCCCTGTCTATATGCTCATCTCAAATGTTCAACATTCTGCAAATGTACCACTAGCAAATGCTGAAACAAATAAATAAAGTGGACTTCGAAAATGTGTCTAAAACAGGTGTGATAAACATTATTTTTTTTAAATTGTTTGGTGTATACATAAAAGGATTAAAACCATTATTATTTGTTTGATTTCAATATATGTCTCTACTTCTTCTATCACAGATGCCATTTTGGAAAATGGCATAAGGGGTACTCTGAGGAGTTATTATCTCTCTCTGTAAGACTACTTGACCCCCAAAACCTATGTTTTGACACCAAAATGAAGTAAATAGGTCACATGGTTCCTGAAATATTACATCACCGCTGCAAAACACCTGCCATTTTTAAAAATGTCGTCCATAAAAATTTGGTCCAGAAAAGCAATGCCTACCCAAGCTAAATTCCTTCTCTGATGATCCAAAAAAAATCAAAATGTTTTATCTCTGGACAGCAATCTCTTTTACAGAGGTATATCAGGGGGGCAGGATTACTAGGAGAGGGAGAGCAGGACAACGCCCGGTCAATTATAGGAAGGAGCTGCTGCTCTCTTCCCAAGTGTTGTCATACTTTCTAGATACCTAGCATCATCCACACAAGATGTCTGTGTGAGTTTTGCTTTGGTTGTATAGTGGAAGGGTACCCGAATAGCACAAAATACAATGCTCAGACTTACCTTTAAACTTTTCTCACTTTGCGGGTGCAACAACTGTTCACAAATTGACTCTGTTACTCTCTGTCAGAGAATCCTCAAATGTCAGAAAAGGCCACAGGGTATCATTTTAAAGTGCATGGATACTGCACAGGTTTTTCTATTATTTTAGGGATCTGGCATAGTGGGGCATCGCCTGATTTTCTCTTTTAGTTGGGCATTCATCTCAACCCTCCATAGTTAATTGTGTGTATTTGTTTAAAAAATCTAATCTGGGAAAACATTTGCCAAATGCTTTGTAACAAAACATACATAGAAAGAAGCCATAAAGAAGAGAGAAGGAAAAAATTCCCATAAATGACAAAAGAAGGAATCACTCAGTTGCTACTTAGGGTAAAGATAAAATATATTCATGTATAAAATAACTCCATTTGTAGAAATGTATTAACAAACGACAAATAATTAAATCAAAAATAGAAATGTATATAGTATAAGTGTAGCACTCAACAAATTACACAAACAGCAAGGCAAACAAGACAGTGTGTAATCAAAAAAGTGGCAGAGGAAGAAATTCGAACAAAGGAACACCAAATATTCCAATATTTTACTACTAAACAGGCAGTCACAAATGCAGGTATCTTGCAGGCAGTAGGGGCATGATTTGAATGATGCAGCAGGTGCTGTTGAACCGGGCCCAAAAGTTGTCAGAGCTCCTCTAAACACATAATATTGCCATAACATCAATTAATTCTATTATTTTCCTCTTTCATTTCATTTTTCAAAAGGTTGCTATAACTTATCCGCACTATACTACTAGTAACAGCCCAGTATATTGTTTTTTTGTGCCTAAACAAGTCATAACACGTTAACAGGCTTTTTGTATCTTACATTTTACAACTACTCAGCAAGCTACAACAAAAAAACAGCTTCTTAATAATCACATAGACGAAACCTATTGCATTTACCAATGCTTGTCTAATAGTGTGACACAGGACCAAAAATGTGTCAGAGGGCTTTACAAAGGTCAGTAAATTTAAAAAAGGATTAACATAAAAAGGATTCAGTGATAGGTTTATATAAAAGAGTCTCTATTTACAATGTTAACATGGAGAACTCCAAAACGAAATATAGACTGTACTTAAGGCAGTAAGAAGATATAGTTGTGAGAGATACTGCAGAAATATAGACTTTTATCTCTTTTCTGAACACTGAATGTAAACTATTCAGGCTGGTTGGGTGGTGAAAGAGGTATTTCAGATTCTCGGGTCAGGGTGTGCAACCTGAGAAAGACTGCATCAGAGGGCTTTCTATCCCCTGGTACCTCCAGAGCAAGTACGTCACAGCTCCTCCTTGCTGCAGGGAGTGTAGGAGAGGGCTTCTTTAGCTGTAATTTGAAGGTGGTGAGTGACTGCGTTAATGGATGGAGAACCTCTTTGCATTCCAATTGGAAGGAGTAGAATCACATAAGATTTGGAGGCGTGTGGAGGAGGAGGGGACATAGTGGGGGAGGATGGAACAATGGACCTGTATCTCTGTGGAACGACATGGGATGCGGGTGAAGAACAAAGAGCCAGTCAGCGAGTTATTTGGTGACTGTTGTCAGGGTAATCTTAGACCTTTCAATAATAGTAACTTTGAAGTTAAAAAAAAGATGCTATATTAAGGCTTTTGAAAATACACTGCACAATTTTGAAATACTTCCAAAAAGATCCCATAATTTCTTATTTTTATAATCAGGCTCTTGCTAGCATGAGCCTGTACCATAAAGCAAAGGCAATATTGGGCATATGACGCTCGCAGCATCAGTTTCATCATATCACAATCCTGAATTTGTAGGGAGCAGCTAAAATATGCAGGGACATATTTCCAGTCAGTAGCGCAGAATGCATATTTAAGCATAGGTGGTGCTAAATTTGCATATATGAGTGGCGAATTGCAGTGTGATGTTGCAAACTGTAAATTTTTCTGCGCAAAAATTATTAAATCACGTTGTCGGTGTGTTCTTCAAAGTAAGGCCTGGAACATATCATATATATTAATCCAGAATTTTTTAATTTCTCAAGGGTTACTGAGTTGTCAGGAAGAAAACTTGTAATCCACAATGAAAATCAATGCTATGAGTTATTGGTTGCTAAGTTATATATTTTTTTACAAAGCAATTGCCTCGGAAGCGACTGGCCTGCTGAGTTCTGGAAAAGGCAGAAACCGGGGGGCATTACAGAGGGCGAACAATAGTGTGGAACAAAGCCTCATACAGTGCTTCTGGTAAAATACAACAGAGTTGCTAGCGTGTACCAAAAACACTTGTGTGTGGGCACTGTTTAACGCAAACTGTGCAGCCGCACAACCCCACCTGACAGTGTGCACGGAATAAACGTTCTGGGCTGATGTGGTGGGCACCTGCACTCATTTTTGGGGATCATGATTTTTTTTCATCATTAGACATATTTGGAGGAAGAATGAGTAAGGAAGAGAAAGAAGTGAGACACAATAAGGACGAGAAAAAGAGGAAAGTTGTAGAAAATGGAGAAAGCAAGGATGGGGGTGGGTGGGAAAGAGTCATGACATTGAATCAACACTAGGCAGCGTTGGCATCCGATATGTCTCTTTGCCTGGGGTCAGACTAGTTTACTTATCAAGATTTGTGCATGCCGACATTTTGATATTGGTCCAATGTTTACAAGTGCATCTGGATGTAGGGGGGATAAATGAGCTTTCACTGAGCTAAATGAACTGACTGCCTTACACATTGTAACTGCCTCGCTTATATGTTGTAACTGATTCGCTAACACATTGTAACTGACCCGTCTAACATTGTAACTGACCCGCTCACACATTGTCGCCATAATTCCATCCCAAATGAGTAAAGAATACTGAGTGTCCCTTTTACTCAGGGGTGTGGAATTGAAGGAAATTCAGAGATGCACCTTTGGATTTCACTAGGAAATTGTGAATTACTGGGTTTATTCCCTTGGTAATTTCCCATTCCCCCATACATTTTCTTTTGTAGACTTTAGTGATCAGCAGCCAGAATCTCCAGGCCAGTATTACTGGATCTGTATCAAAAGCGTGAATTTCAGAACTCGAAGGGACTGGTAACTCTTGCTACAGATTCGATTAGTGATTTAAAAAAAATTGTAATGAGCTCTTATTAAACAAGCAATCTCGATGTTTTGACTGAGAAAATGCTTGCATGTTGCAAGTGGAACATCACTCTCTCATCACTCCAATGCAGCTCAGTAACATTCTGCATTCATGCCCGGTGTCATTCGCCGAAGAAACACATACAAGATTGCCAACAGAGCCACGACAGAAAACACTCACCTGGGTTGCTGTTCTTTTTGAAGAGATGGTTGGAACTGGATTTGGATTTCGATGTCCAGGACGTAGAGTTGGATCCAATCGAGCTGGAGGATAAGGACTTTCCCATATTGTCAGAACTGGCCTTTTTTGTGGTGTTGGTATGCGTCTTGCTCCAATCTACAAGAGAGGTTACAAGCACGTCATTAACTCATGTTAAGGGAGAAAAAAAGGCTAGAAAACAAAGCATAACAAGCATTGGCACAACCAATAGGCCTGGTGTTTATTAGGGGAAGTGATAGGTAGTAGTATGGGGACATTCTGCACTTTACCTCCAGGCCTTTCATACAGTGCATGCTGCCCAGTAGCCTGACATCAAAAGAAGACAGGTCACCAACTGGCAATGCAGGCAGTTTTTCTAATTAGCAATGTCAGTATATTAGTGTGAGCGTATGGACAGGGCAAAGTAGGGCTTAACAAGCGGAGGCTGAACAATTCAGGGGTGCAGGGAAAGTACATGACAGAATGGGACAGTGTTTACAATAATGAATTAGTCAGTGCAGAGAAAGATGTCGAGAAGGGGAGCGGAGCGTCTTCCATCTGGGAGGAGGGAGGTGGATTCTCATCAGGCAGGAGAACATCTCATAAAAAGCAGAACATTGTGTAAAATTCCGACACCACGCAAGTAATGTGTCCATTAACAGATATTGTACACTCACAAGCAATGAGAACATACGTCTTTAGTTGCCTTCAAGCTGGCCCATATGAGACCCTCCCATTTGAAGCTTACTATCCTTGAAAATATCTGAGTGAAGCCCTTGAACAGGAAGCAAGCGTTCACACATGTTTCTTCTCATTGGTTTGGATCTGAGTGGATTCAAGAGATGGAAAGTCCTTTGTTTGGATGGCAGTTCTGTTGTGCTAGTACAGATCTTTCTGCCATAGGCCAAAGCCTTAGGTGCCTTCTTCTCCTACATTTAGGCCTGGAAAAGTTCCCCACAACATATAGGAAGCTGCTGATGCCTTCTACACACAGACTTGGTGTGGCACTAAGCAGCTTTTTTGAATAATTTTCTTGTCTTGCCTGCTCCTCCTGTTCACCTGTCAGGTAGCTATAAAGGACATCATTTGTGGCATTTGATTAGTGCTTAATCTGTAAAAACAATAAGTGACAGGGCCTTCCTCAGGATGCCACTGCAACTTGCACCCCCTTCTGCCCTGCCTGAGCTGCCAATGATAGTACCAACACAACTACTAATCATCACATTCCTACAAGTGTGACAATTAAGACTATTCAAAGCCCCCAAAGCTAGGGCCTGGGCGACAGGTATTAGTCATGTTTAATGTGAATAGAATGAATAAACAACTGTTGTTGTGGTCATCTCTAAAAATAGGCAAACAGCGCAACCATGTGGAAGATTGTCATAAGTGCCAGTGTTGACAATTAAGTGCCGGTGTTGAGCACTGGAAACCACTGGCTCAAATAAAGCACAGCCTGTGGTGCCATTAAAAAATTACTATAAATGCAGTCACAGCAACATTCTCAACCCACAGTTGCTGCAGGCCGTCTCTCCTAGAACCATATGTTCTAAAACACATGGCAAGCCATGACAATTGTGTGAGGCAGCTTAGTGCATGACGAATGAGAGACAAAAAGAGAAAACAATGACCAGTCTCTTGGAACCCTTGGGAGGTGCGGCTCAGTGAGTAAATGCTGGGGACTAGTTAATGAGATAGACCACACAATTACAAAAAAATACTATGGTTCATCATTGACTTATTGATTGTATTAAGTGAGGGGGTAACATGATGCCTGATTACCATTTTGAGATGACAAATGCACTTACATTGTTTTACTTGTGTGAGCTTTTCATAATCTTTTATTTTTATTTTGCATAAACTGTTTTTAGTCATAAAAAAAAAATAGAAGACTTGACCGAGGTATATAAGCATGGCAAGAACAAGTATAATACTGACAGTTGTTGGCCAACAAGGTGCAATAAACAATAAAGTGAAGGTGGGTTAGGGCAGCCAATTTATGCCATTCAATTATAACGGACCAACCCCAAAAACATAAAAGAAAATCAAAAGAACAGAAGAGCAACAAAACAGCATAACTAAGTCCTCAGTGTATAGAAAAGTAAGGTCGCAGCAGCCAAATGATCTGTAATTGCAATGGGGGGGGGGGGGAGAGAAGAACTCCCCCGGTCCCGTGAGCTCCGCCTTACAATATAGGAGGAACAATAGCTGAGGGGATGTAATCTGGAAAATGAAAGTGTAAGGGGGAGATATGTATCAGTGAAGTATTGCCCTTCAATGTGTCACAAGCGGCGGAGGTGTGGAAGGGATATGTGTGTGTGGGGGGGGGGGGGGGAGATGGACCATGGATTCCCTATTCTGAGCGTACTGTCGGGGGCCATAATATTACAAAATTTTGGCACGGTTTATATTTGCATTTATTGCGTCTACATCCAGCTGTTTTGTATACAGTGAATAATACACTTGCAGAAAGTAACCAGAAGCTACACACTGATAAAATGGATTGAGGTGGCAACCATGTGCAGCGCTTTGTGCTTAGCCCTGAGATAACTGATTCAAACGCCGGCAGGCCTAGCCCAGTCATTTATCTTGGATAGGTGAAGACACTGAGCACCACTGAACTAAGAAATGATAAATCCTTTTTTTAAGTCCCTGCAGTCAATTCCCTTGGTGGTGTGCCCTAGCCAGAGCCACTCTAGTCTCTATAATATGTTCGTGGCAATGGGGTGAGCAGCTTTTTAAAGATTACTAAAAAACATTTTAAACATTCGAATCCACATGTGGATCAATAAAAATAAAAATATGTCATTTCCCTTGTTATGAGTTTGAAGTGTCAGGAAATCCAAGCTAGGGAGTATGTCTGTCATGCTACCCTTAAAGCGCAACTCTAAATGTGCTCTTAAGGTTGGGATTATGACAAAGGCACAAGAAAATGAAGGCAGAGGATGCAGAAATATTCATCTAGGAATCTTATATGTAACCCAGGAATAGGTGCGACTGAAGAGTATAATACCAGTATATGGAGAATCAAATATACAAATATTGTGGTACAAAAATATCTTAGCCAGAATATGAACTTTTGAAGACAGGTGTATAATGTTTAGTATTGATGTAACATTCATACCTCCACATACACCCACCATGCTGGGACATATCTTCTAGGTACATAAATGTGAAGGTGAGAACAGTAAATCTCTACTATACATACTTACTTTTAAGATATTCTGGTAGTCGATATTCTGGCTATGGTATTTTTGCTGCACAATATTTGTGGGGTCGATATTCTATAACCATATCATACTTCTCTGAACCAATAAGGGAAGGTTTATCATAGATGTTGCCACATGTTAAAAACCTTTGTTTAGGGGTTTAAACTATTGCAAGTGTATCATCATCCAGTGGTGTCCGTATCACCTGCCACCGCATGCGCAGAAGAGACATAGTTCACATCAAACGGACCAGTGAGGTCTTACAGTCTGTTCGGGAGGAGCCAGGATGCGCGCCCTTACCGGAGTTGTCCGCCAGACGCAGTTTGCCACAGCAGAGATGCCGCCTCCACTGCTTCTGCACATTTTCCTTCATTGCACAGTGAAAGACGAATATAAATAAACCTGGAATTGAAAAACTCATGTTAGAAATCGGCCAACCCTCAAAGGAACTTATTGCATATTTCTCACGTGAGGCAGAGAAAGATTGGTAAAGCTGTGTGGCTGTCTTCTGGTGCGATGCCGTGGGCACCTAGCCTTACCAGAAAGAAACTTCAGTTTTCAAAGCTCTGACCTTGTAATCTAGTCATACTTACAACTGTTTTAGTTCATGAACGTATTTCTTTTAAAGTATACAAAAAGTGATGGATGGAATGCTTGAATTAATCTCAGCCACTGGTAATCACTCGTGGCTGTATCTCAGTCCATTGTTATTTTGCACACAATGCCACCTCGGTTTGGACCCAGCCATATTCAAACCAGTTTTGACCCTGCTCCAATGGGAACATTCAGTCTGAACTGCCTAAGCCTATTTTTCTTGCCCATGAGAGGATATATTTGTCACTTAAAAATCCTGTAACCTTATAATTATATCTATGTGTATTTAAAAAGAAACATAAAACAACATTGATGGTGCAGAGTGTTGTTGCTCAACATTGCGCCATGGCAGAGGGGGTGATCCATTCTAGATATTCAGGTTATCTACATGAAGTCTATTTAGTTTAAATTACTTTAAATTTACCGTAAGCAGGTATGACAGCTCGGTAGAGCCTAAAATTTTGAATGAATATTTCAGCAACAAATATGGGGCTGCTTATGATGAGTGAAACTAGCTAGGAGTAAAGATAGGTTGAAGTCTCTCTTCTGCTTGAAAGCATTCACAAGTCCGAAGCCAAGTGCATCCTTCTCAGAGCGCTTTTCAAGAAAGGGGTGTTAGGGATTGACTCTTCCTACTCACTGCAAGGCACTGATAAGATGAAGGCGAGAGTTCAGCAGAATCATTCACTGTACCTCAGCTGCTGATAGACTGCTTAATTTAAAATGCTGTGAGGTGGGAGGCGGCATTCCATGGTGCTCATTAGCTTGAAGATTCGTGATGGGACCTCCACTTTTCTAACCTAAACTAACTAGGCTTTATTCCTAGCCCTACAATGCAATGCTCCTATCCAGGATTTCTGCTGAAAATGGCTGCTATTGTAACTATCTGTTTTTCCTTGGCTTTCACTTTGTCTTCCTTATCTATCAGTCATCCCTCTCTTTTTTCACATTCTGCCGCTTTATTTCTTTTGTTTCCTCTCACACACTTTATTACTAATTGTGTCATCTCTTTCTTGCTCCGATTCCTACTATATACCTCTCATGCTCTTTTTCTCATTCAATACCTTCTACTCTTTTCCATTTTTGCGCTCTCTGGTTGGCTCTTGCTCTCATTCGTGCTCTATTTCTCTCACTCTCTCCTTGCTTACTCATTATTTTTGTCTCTATTCTTTTCTTTGAATCTGAACTCTTATTTCGCAAGCTGTCTTAATCACTCCTCCTCCTTTTTCTTTCTATCTCTGTCTAGTACCCCTGTTTGGTCCTCTTTCTCCGTCACTGTCTCTTTCTCTCTCTCTCCCTCTCATTCTCTCTCCCTCGCATTTTTTTCATTGTCCTTCTCAGTTCTCACTCTCTTTCTGTCTCTGCCATTCTCATTTCCTCTGTGTCTCGTAATCTGTATCTCATTCTCTTTCATTTTGTCTTTCTTTCTCTTTTTCACTCTCCCTTCCTTCCTCTCTCAATACCGCTCTTTCTCTGTCTCCCCATGTCTTTGTCTGTATATATCTCACTCTTCATACCATTCTTTTTTACTGCCGCTCTCCCTCTTCCTACTTTTGTCCGCCATGGTGGTCACTGGGAAGGTCCTTCTTACCTTGCAGAGAGTTGAAGATGGCAAAGAGGTACATGAAGGCGATTTGCACAGGTCCCCAGGCGAAGAAGGCGAAGCCCCAGGTCATTCCCAACAGGAAGGTGAGGCTCACCACACTGCGCACGTTCCGCAGCACTTCCTCCCTCATGCTCCGACTGTTCCTCTTCCCATTCCTCCCGCAGATCTGCATCATCACCACCACAAACATGGCCACGTTCATAAGAAACATCATGGCAAAGTAGGCCACGCAGGCGACGTAAAAGACGACGTCATCCTTGATCCAGCATCTGCAAGGAGGAAGTCAATTAGTGCTAGTGTGTTGCTTGTGTTTGCATATGTCACACAATGCACAGTAATGCATGTCTGATTGAATTGCTTCATGCTGCATTTATCTGTTTTCCCAAGCATTCAAGCATTGGAAATGGGTATTGGAGTAAGCATTGCTCCTGGATGCTCCTATTTGGCTCCAGTAGTCACACATCAGCCAATTGACAGACAGTTACATCTTAGTTATACACCAAACAAGTCCTGGTCACTGAACACTGGCATGTTTTCCCAGCAGCGCTTTCTGCTTTGTGTTTTACATCCATTCTTCCTCCCTCATTCTTATGGTGCATATTTTAAAATAAACTGGCCTTCCAAATGTGCTCCAGGAGAAGTGCCTTTCTGCTACAACTACCTACATTGACTTCAGAGAGATCTAAATGCAGAAAATGGAAATGTTTCCTTTTTTAAATTAATTAAATATTATGAAAAAAGGATTATGAAGATGAGAAAAACGTATTCAATACCCACGTATATGTAACATTGAAGTAGGTTGACCAACACATTAAATACAATATTTATGTTATTCAGAAAGCATCATGAGAATGAAATACCTGCATTTTGAATAACATCAAAGTACAATCCACATCAAGTTGAACCTATGCTCTATGTAATGATCATTACCTGATTCAGGAATAATGTAAATAAGAATGAAAAGTACCACACTCCAGATAAGAGCTAAAAAAAAAGAAATCATGAGCAACAGACAAAGAAGGGAACAAAAGGAAGGATTTCCTATCTATAAACTCTACTCATATATGCATTTATAATTATACCAGATTCCTTCATTTCTGTGTTCTAAGTGGTGTAGGCTGAGAATTTCGAATTCCGAATATCGACGAGGAAGAATATCATTACAACAATATCGAGGGTCAAAGTATCGAAAGGTAAGTTTCTATGCATTGTCTATACCTAACTCCACACCTATGTACCTTGATGAGATATATATATATATATAGGAGGAGTGCCATTTAACTCCGAAACGCGTCGGACCTGGTATTAAAATAAACACGTATTTTGATTGTGGCCACGGCTCCAGTGTTCTTTCGTCCTGTGATGGGAAAGTGAGACGCAGCGGATTGTGTGGAATATTTGGGGGTGGCTACCCCTGCCGTGTGCCCGCCGTTCAAGTGGCTTGGGAACAGCCAACTAATATATATATATAAGGACGTTGGATCCACTTACCTGTGTGGGCTTACATCTCTCGTACTGGAGGGGTTGTGTGGTTCACAGGTTTTGTGCGTTGCCACTCGCACTTGAGCCCCCACCCTGTAGAGTTCGGCGGATCGTGGCAGAAAGTTGTAACGTCTCAAGGCGCTTGGGAAAACGCCGAACCACCGTAACTATCAACGCATGGCCTGGCCGGTGCAAACTGGGTGATGACTTCATCATGTTGCCTCTGCCTACTTAGGAGAAGGGATCCCGGTGCGCTGGTGGTGATATCGGTTGGGTGAAGGTCAGTGAATTCAGCCCCTTTCACTACAAGATCCATAATGCAAAGGGAGCTGCAGACACCACCCACTGGGGCAAGGACTTCCACATGTGTTTCTGCAGCAAATGAACTCGAGGCAGCGAGTCCGGGAAATCTTCCTTTAAATGGTGGAAGGAGTGTCGCCACCGACTTCAGTGAGACGCTCCATGTCTTCAAGTGAACAGTGAATTTTTGAACGAGCAATGGCATCTGAGGAAGGCACCTTGTGTTGAAATGCATTATGCCGCTCGCTTTTAACTGTTATTAAAGGACGTTGGATCCACTTACCTGTGTGGGCTTACATCTCTCGTACTGGAGGGGTTGTGTGGTTCAGAGGTTTTGTGCGTTGCCACTCGCACTTGAGCCCCCACCCTGTAGAGTTCGGCGGATCGTGGCAGAAAGTTGTAACATCTCAAGGCGCTTGGGAAAACGCTGAACCACCGTAACTATCAACGCATGGCCTGGCCGGTGCAAACTGGGTGATGACTTCATCATGTTGCCTCTGCCTACTTAGGAGAAGGGATCCCGGTGCGCTGGTGGTGATATTGGTTGGGTGAAGGTCAGTGAATTCAGCCCCTTTCACTACAAGATCCATAATGCAAAGGGAGCTGCAGACACCACCCACTGGGGCAAGGACTTCCACATGTGTTTCTGCAGCAAATGAACTCGAGGCAGCGAGTCCGGGAAATCTTCCTTTAAATGGTGGAAGGAGTGTCGCCACCGACTTCAGTGAGACGCTCCATGTCTTCAAGTGAACAGTGAATTTTTGAACGAGCAATGGCATCTGAGGAAGGCACCTAGTGTTGAAATGCATTATGCCGCTCGCTTTTAACTGTTATTAAAGGACGTTGGATCCACTTACCTGTGTGGGCTTACATCTCTCGTACTGGAGGGGTTGTGTGGTTCAGAGATATATATATATATATATATATATATATATATATATATATATATATATATATATATATATATATATATATATATATAGATATATATGTGTGTGTGTGTATATATATATATATATATATGTGTGAGTGTATATATATATACATAGCTCTTCAAGGTACACAGATGTAAAGAACCTCCCTCTGTGCACGTACCTTTCGATATATTGCTATATTGTCTATCTATATTATTCTAACAATATTCTTTAGCATCAATATTCGGGATTTGATATCCCCAGCCACAATTGTTCTAAGTGCATTAAAAACCACTCTTGTTTGGAAATATAAACTTACCACTGCACTGTCTCCACTTATTTTTTTCTGTCTACCACTAGGTTTTGCTTTACATATATGTGTATAGAGCCTGTTGACATTATTGATTACATATGTTCAATTGGATTTCTGTCAGGCACCACTTTCTTTTATTGCTTCATTGTTATATTCAGGTATGTAACAACACAGTAGTTGTTGATTGCTAATTGGATGTCTACCTCCTTCTAACTACACCCCTACAGCACATTGTTTTGGTTGCACTTGCTTTAGAGATGTGTGTGCGACCATAGACCTGTTTATTAGTGGCCCCGGTGGGTAGGTGGAAACGGTTAAAATGGGAACCACCACTTTGTGGCACTGAACCTGTGCTCCAGCATTGATAACTGCTTTATTCTGTGCGTGTTCCATAATGAGACCTCCTGTGGAGACTCAGCAAGATTATATTTGCATGATGTAGTCTCATGCAAATGAGAAAACTCTCACTTTTGAACGTGCTGTCTGAAGGTCTCAAACACTGCAATTCAGATTAGAAAAGGGGCCCTTAAGTACTACTATATTGCACACTTTTTCCACTTAGCAACAAACGCACTAGTTTGCATTTATTTAGCCCTCATCACTAGTTGCAAAGTACTGGGGGCAATGGTATATTCCGATTTAAATTTACACTACAATGCGATAAATCAGCTCCAATACAGTGCACTTCTACAGGATTTGAAAGCTAAACCCTATAGAATGGGGAATTACGCGTGGGTCTGATTTCTCTCTTTGTAAACGAACAGGGAATTTTCAACTTGGTGGAGTTTAATGTACCACAGCTCTGAGCTGGTGGTAAATGTGTGCAGGGGCCTTGGGTGTCTGGTGGGTGAGGGAGAGGGATGGAGGGAGAGGGGGTGGAGAAAAAAGTTTTCTTTTCTGGTGGGGGAGCATTTTATGCACCCCGCCAGGGAAAAAACAGGGAACGACAGAAGGAGGCCTGGCTACTCGTGCAGCTAAAGCCTCATTCGGTTTTACCATATGTAGTTGTCACATTGTAAAATCCGGTCTAGGTTCTCCCACATGCTGAAAAACAGACTGCAGAAAAATCTACCCACTCATTATCGGGCGGAGCGGAATTTTATGTGGTAATTCTGCTCAGCCCGACCCTTAATGAGGACCTTTGTGGGCATAGCATGCTTTATGTACTCTCCCTCCATGACAGTGGAGCAAACAATGGTAAGAATGATAAGACATCTATATCCAATGGTAGAATGGTTAACAGGGCTACAAAATCTAAGCTAATACATATTAAAAAAGGGCTGGGTCTGCCCTATCTGAGCTTCATACTCAACTGACCAACCAAAGGTTGTGTGACCAGTTGTAATTTTTCACATAATTATTTGTTGCGTTGTACCCCTTAAAATATAGATAATCTGCTGTTCAACGAGTACAAGTGTTACTCTCTGCATGGATTTTAATAATGGGTAGAGTTCTGAATCTGACCTAACACAACACCATGAGGGCCAACTTGCCAAAAGAAACTACTAATATCTGGGTCCCTTACTGAGGACATGTTGCACTTTCTCAAAATCAATGGCAGAAAGACAATACTGTGACATGAAGCCTGGTATGAGCAAAGCAGTATCAGTAATAACAAACTTTTCTGGCCTAGTGTATTGGAAGCTCATTTTATGGCATATAGATATAGGCCATTGGCACTGGCTCACAAAATATGGTCAGTGCTAAAGATGCTACTGAAATAAGGCAGAATTGATCACAATGTTGACTACATCTAAAGCTTGGCTAAGATACTGTCTGACACTTATCTTGTTTAATATTAAGCAAGTGCCTGGGCAGGTGGTGAATTGTTCTGCCTGGTGGAAAAGCCAGGGCCAGTGGCAAAATAGGATGAGTAGTCGACTAGCTATTCTCACAGCTCTCCAGTTTTACACCTGCAGGGGGCTTTGTATATGGTGCCTCCCCAGGGACTTCACATCTGTGGCTCTCTCCTCTACTCAGCTGGTCCTGAGTTGGCCCGCTTGTTCTTTCTGCACACACCACCCACATGTAAACCAGCGAAATGCTGGCCTACGTTTTTGCAAGAAGTGTAAGAGGACTCCATAGTACTGATTCTTCAATTGAAGTGTGCTGACAAAAGAGACAGAGACACAATATGGTGGGGCACGCGGCCATGTTACCCACGACCACTCAAAATAAGAGCATGCAACTCCACCCAGTGAAGATTTCCTATTCATAAGTCATGGCTTGTCAACCCCAGGCTTTACATAGCGGAAGGGTACACCTGTGATTTGGTGGGGCTACCACCAGGCAGCACAGAACCCCTGATTTATGTTGTTGGATTGTCCTAATCATAATGATTTAGAAGAAGTATATTTATGACATACTGAAAAATAATCTATTCACAGTAAACTCTGGTTAAAGGGGTAGAAGTATCTAAAAAGGGCATTGCGGCCCCACCTCAAACCGAACACAAAAAAAGTTACACAAGAATCTGAAACTATATGAATTTGGCGGTGGAAGTGACTGAAGAAAAAGAACATTGAAATCATATGCATTTTTATACACTGTTTATTAAGGAGGGATATCCAAGGGGCAAGCCAAGCTCAAAATCATTTCTCTTAGAATCTTAAACTCCACTAACACCTTTTGAAGAGTAAGCTTGTCCAGATGTGCAATAATAAGCAAGAATCTCGACATGGAGCTGTGATGTGTAACTTGTTTCACAGAGACACAGTCTACAACACATATATGGAGAACTGTACAACAGAGCTACACATAACTCTCTGGCATCAACATTTGATATATGACTAATATAGATTTACATAGAATTATTGGTGATTTGAGCACACTAACAGATAGTTAGCGGTGTACCATTACCATTAGTCTGAGGGCATGAGTTTGACAAACGTTGGACATTTGTTACTGCATGCATACATACACCTGTATTTGGAGTTAATTTGTGAAATTGTTGTAATTTACAGAAGGTTCTTGGAGTACTCCTATGAGCGGGAACAGATTTCCAGTTTTTACACGTACAAAAGTGTAGCTGCATGCATAAATATAAGAGGTGTGCACATTTATGCATGCTTAGACACTTAGCAATAGTACTTTTTGTTTTGTCGATGGGCAAAATTTTTTCCCAGTGGAGCCACTTATCGCCCTACACAAGCACCATTTTTTCAATGCTGCCTCCCGGAATATGGACTTACTCCTACCCTTCACAGGAGTATGTTTCTAACCATACCCAAGGTGGAAAAGTGCCCTCCAAAGGTTTCAACACAGTCACAAATGTAAACGTTTGTGGACATTCGCCTATGTTCCAAGGCATATCAGTTCTGCAAATCTCATTCTAAGTCTGTGAGTAGCTGCTCCTTCATTGAACAATGATAATGTAGGTGTAATTTTTCAAGTGTGTAAATTACTTTGGGCCCGATTCACAGAACTAACTTAAGACAAAATCCTAAACTTACTACCATTTTCATATTCCCAGAAGCCACTTACTCATTTTGGTATTCACAGAAGACACTTACTCACTTCGGTATTCACAGAAGTTAGGAGTCCTAACTTTAGGACTCCTAAATGCCTTCTGTGAATACCGAAAGTCTTAAAATTAGGATTTTTCTCAGTTTAGGAGTCCTAAAGTTAGGACTCCTCATTTTACTACTACTAAACTGAGAAAAATCCTAATTTTAAGGCTTTCAGTATTCACAGAAGGCATTTAGGAGTCCTAAAGTTAGGAGTCCTAACTATACTACTACTAAACGGAGAAAAATCCTAATTTTAAGGCTTTCGGTATTCACAGAAGGCATTTAGGAGTCCTAAAGTTAGGAGTTCTAACTTTACTACTACTAAATTGAGAAAAATCCTAATTTTAAGACTTTCGGTATTCACAGAAGGCATTTAGGAGTCCTAAAGTTAGGAGTCCTAACTATACTACTACTAAACTGAGAAAAATTCTAATTTTAAGACTTTCGGTATTCACAGAAGGCATTTAGGAGTCCTAAAGTTAGGACTCCTAACTTCTGTGAATACCGAAATGAGTAAGTGCCTTCTGTGAATACCAAAATGAGTAAGTGCCTTCTGTGAATACCAAAATGGTAGTAAGTTTAGGATTTTGTCTTAAGTTAGTTCTGTGAATCGGGCCCTATGTGCCTGTAAATTCACGTTTTGTGAATACAAAACATGAATATACACCTGCTAAGCAAATCATTTGCACTCCTGAGTTCAAGTTAGGGATGCCAATGGCTTTGAGATCCAGGACCTACTTGATTAAATGTCATATCAAGACATAGGGGCCGATTCACGAAGGGCCTGCACATTTGTGGCAGGGGCCCCACACTCGTAACGGGACCTCCCGCAATGGGTAACTGCAGTATGGATGTCCCACCACGAGTGCGGGACCTCCGCCACAACTGTGGGGCCTCGGCCCCATAATGAATCGCAACCGATAAATACTGTAACATGTATATTGACTATGTCCTTTTTGAAATAAAGAAATGTTTAGAAGACTAAAAAAAAAAAATTCAAAAAACTGTGGGGCCTCGGCCACGAGTGCGTAGGCCCTTTGTGAATCGGGCTCTAAGGGTCTTATTTACAGTTTGGCAGACTGAGTACACGGCAGGTGTCCGATCGGCCGAATTTAGGGGATCAATGGCCATAATTGACATGTAATACTCTGAACTTGACATCCGCCACAATTTTGAGAGAGTACTCTGTCTACCAAACTCTAAATAAGGCCCTTAATGTTGCTTTTGCCGCCAATCAAAAAACCTAACCTTATTTCGCAAATTTTATCAAATGAGGGCCTTTATTATAGGATCGTTTTAATGGAAGGAGGACAGAAATAGTCTCCTCCGAACTTTACTAAAGATTGCCAGATCTCATTGGCATGAAACTCTGCATGCCAATCATCAATACCCCTTCCAAAGGGGTACAGAAAGTACATGGTAGTCAGTCAATCAATCAAAAGCAGGCTTATTCAATTTTCGTAAAACACAAACGCATACAGTGCAGTATAATAAACATACTCAAATACATAGTGAATACATAGTTAAATTAAAATCATGTCAAAAGAAAGAAAAACACACAGTGACACATCATTGCTAAGCAACCAGCGTTTTCCTTTTACGCATCACTGGGATTAAAGAGCTAGTGATTCGACAGCACATTGCAGCAGAAGGCAATTGTTGTAGGAAGAACATTAGTTGAAATTTATTTAACTAAGGATAGGCAATATAAAGTGTCTACGAGGTGTATCATAAAATTTGTAGAAGAGGACGATGTGCAAAGTGCCTTGCGTGTTTATATTCTCATAGGGGCAATTGACCAAAACATTTGATCAGTCATTAATTGCCGGGAAGCTGAGTAAACAGTGGAAAATGTCTAGTCTGAAGCGAGTTAACAAAGATAAGGTCGTGCACCATTTGTTGCAAGTAGCAACTGGTTTTTGATGACACCGGTTTTCGTCAATTCCTGGGTAAGACTTCGATCTTCAAGTACATGCACACATAGTTTCTTAAGGCCATTTCTTCTAACTGTGTGAAGTGGAAGTCACAGTGGCGTAACAAAAGCCCCCGCAACTCCTGCGGGAGGCCCCTGACACTGTTGGCCCCTCCAGCAATGGCAGGTCCCTGGCCTGAGAGCTCCGGACTGGTCTGGAGCATGGTGGGCCCCCTGCATGTACTTTGCAGGGGTGCCCCCTCGAGTTTTGTTACACCACTTGGAAGTCATTAGATCTACGGCAATCATCGATAAGTGATTGGTTTAAAATAGTACATTTGGAGTTCAATACCTTGTGCCACAATACAATTGGCTGAATTTAATCAAGTCGACGAAAAACCTCACCCCCAGTTCAGCCTGGCATACAGTAGTGGAACAGCTTTTGGGAGCTGATTAAAGATTCTTAAGAAGGCCTTTCTCAACCGTCTGAAGATGGTTAATGTTTGCATAGCCCCAGATGACAGCCCCGTAGAGAGCAACAGAGACACATTTTGCATTATAAATAGTAAGCATGTCTCTCACAGGTTTGGTATCAAGTTTGGCAGCGAAGTTTAAAAGAGCATTTACAGATTTAGTAAATGCACCTTCCTGTTTTTCACTACAGAAGGTTCTGTGCCATGTGCATCTAAGAAATACCCAGGCAAGAGAATGTGGGGGTAAAACTTTACTTAGAATCACCTGCCAGAAGATTCCGGCACTTCCTTGTGTTCCTCCCACATTTAATAACAAAAGTCTTGATTTTATTGAGGATCAAGCCAAGCTCAGACATATAATTAATAAAACAGGTGAGTATTCTCTGTAAGACCAAAGTGGTACGTGACATAAGGACTGCATCGTCAACATACAGCAAACAAAGGGTTGATCTATCGCCAATTTGGGTGAGATCTTTACAGTTGTCACTTAGTGTAGAGCCTAAGCTTTTTATGTGCAGGGTGAACAAAAAGGTGCTAAAACCCAGTCCTTTCTAACCCCTCTTTCAAGCTTAAAGGCACCCGTATATTAATCTGTACGGCTAAAGCACACCCTAGTCTTTCCACTGGAGTACAGGTCTCTAATGAAAGCAATTATCAATACGTCCACCCTAATCTAAGATAGAATAACCCACAGTTGGCTGTGAAGGGCACAGTCAGTCAGTCAAAATTACTTTATTCGGTTCATAGCAAAAACCATAAAAGTACATTGAACATAAAACAGTACAGCCATTTAAAAAACAGTTGACATAAAATTACAATAAATAATTATTCAGACAATCAAAAGATATACACTATAACCATGTGATCTTTTTCCTCAATCTCATTGAAATTACTAAAAAAGTGGCAATATTAAATATTTCCCAAGGAGAACCCAACATCTGAAGATGCATGAGAGCTGGTTTCGCCTGTCTGAAGCCTTTATTTTTTAAAAGAGGAATGATATATTTTTTACGGATTGAAGACAGGTGTTCACAGAAAAAGCTAAAGTGCATAGTGTCTTTTATTGAGAATCCGTCACACGAACAGATCCCCAGATCCTTCTCCTTAGTCCAGCCCGGGGAGTCAGTCAATAAAAGATGGAATTTGTTCAATCTGAACTTAATTAATAAAAAACGATGGTCCATCTTATTGACAATACCCAAGTAAGGCTCTAAACCGTTAGATGTGGTAATCAGCTGATGTGCCTTTACAGTGGGTTTAAGTAATTCTCTTTCCTCCCTTGTTAACATGGCCCTCTGTTTATGTGTGTCTTTTGCCCATTTTAAATCCCCCCTTACTATGGTGCTTGGGTTCTCAAATAACTCGGGTCGGCCCAAATACCTTGCTAGAATTTTAATATGATTCAGCCACGGTATGGTTTTGCCATACTCTAAGGATAGGCAATCTTTTAAAATGGCATGGTTCAATTCTAGTTCAGGATTTAGCCAAATCGAGAGCCATTTCAAAAGTGGGGCAATGACTATACGATCAGTTAAATAGTCAATCCCACACTCTTGATGCACTATGTAGCTAGATGTAGAACATGGGAGGGATAATAGTGATTTTAGGAATCTATTTTCTACAACTTGTAGATCAGAAATGTTTTTAAAACCCCACAAGTCTGCCCCGTATAATGCGATGGAGGTGCATTTTGCTACATAGACCTTCAACATGGCTTGCATGGGCTTCACCCCCAATTTGCGTCCAAATTCTAGGACAGCGAGTGTGGCCCTAGCAAATACATTACGTTTGGCAGCCAATTGTGGGGCCCAAGTAGACTTGTCATCAAAAATGACACCTAAATAAGGGAATCTTGAGACCCGAGATAAAACATGACCTTCACAAGACATGGTTTTAACTCTCTTTGGGATAGAACCCACGAACATCACATGGGATTTGGAGAAGTTCACTCCAAGATCAAGTGCAATCATAAATTTAGCAAAAGAATCTAAAAGCTTTTGGAGCCCTACAGCCGTACGTGCTAAGAGAGCGGCATCATCAGCATACAATAATGCTGGGATGTCAAATTTGCCTGCCCTAGGAATATCCTTACATGACTTAGTTAATGTAGTGCCCAATTCATTAATATATAAAGTAAAAAGCAGGGGGGCTAAAATGCATCCTTGCCTAACGCCATTGGTGATTCCAATTTTTTTCCGTGGAATTGCCCTGCCGGTCATATCTGACCGTGGCAGAGAGGTCTCTATGCAAATCTGCAAGAAAATAAACAATGTTGGCATCTATTCCACAGTTTAATAATAACCCCCACAATTTTGAGCGATTCACTCGGTCAAACGCCGAAGACAAGTCCATAAAGGCCAAATACAAGGCCCCTTTTTTAGCAATGGTATACTTGCCTATTAAAAGTTGGAGGTTCAGGCTCTGGTCTATGGTCCCGCGGCCTTTTCGAAACCCATATTGTAGACACGAAAGGGAGGCTGTGTTTTCTAACCAATCAGTTAGTCTGCCCAGGACCACACGCCCCAGAACCTTCACAGCTGTGTCAATAAGGGAGATAGGTCGGTAGCAACTAGGATCCCCCCTGTTACCTTTTTTAAAAATAGGTATGATTACTGATTTGGACCAGGTGTCAGGAATCCCAGCAACACATACCTGGTTAAAAACATTGGTTAATACTATGGACCATGTCTCAGGATCAGATTTAAAGAGGTCCGCAGGTACGCCATCAGGGCCCGGGGCCTTATTGCTTGTCATCTTACTGATGGCCTCGACCACCTCTTGCTTAGAGACTAATAAAGTATAAGGGTTCACAGTGGTGGGAGATATGCTCGATTCACCACTAGATCCCATTTCATAGACTGTTTTAAAATGTGAGTGCCACGATTGTTTCCCGATACCGCAGTCTAGTTGATCATTTCCTATATCGGAAAAGAAGGGTTTATTCACCACAGACCAAAACTTTGCACTGTTACTTATTACGTCCACACTGGAAAGTTCTTCCCATGCTTCCTCCCTAATCACCTTTTTCCTGGCGTCCAAGGTTTTCTTGTATTCTTTTCTCAACTCCGCAACCAGAATCCTATTCACTGGGTTCGATTTCAGGGCGGCCGTTAGCTTTCTGTTGGCAGATGAACAGCTTTTGTCAAACCAACCTGGCTCTGCCTTATCTGTGTGTTTCCCAGGACGGCTCAAGTCGGCAAGGATCTGACTACAGATGGCTGAGTAAGCCAAAAGGACCTCATTATCCCCTGCTTCGAGATCCTGGCAGATTTTTAACTCAGAGCCAACCTTGCTGTTCAGGTTGTTATAAAAGTCGCCAGGGATTACTTTGCACCATCTGATTCTACGTGCTTGATCTGATGGGCAAATATCGGATTTATCCACTCTTATTGGGAGTTTAGCCGGTTTTTCGAAGACGTTACAGAGTATTAGGTTTACAGGGTTATGATCACTTAAATGGGACCAGGTAGTCTCATATTTTTTAATGTTAGCCCCCAAAATAGAACTAACAAAAATGTAATCAATAACCGAGTCTTTCCCAGTACCTTTAAATGTGGGAATAATTTCACCCTCCATGGACGGGAGAAACAGACCGTAGTCTGCCAAGATGGATTCAAGGAGAAGTCCCGCCGCCGAATGTTCAAAGTGTACAGCACTTGAATCAATCGGTCCCAGAGGATCCGAGGAAAGACAAAAGTGTGGACAGCCATGGATGTTAAAATCACCCATCACTATAGTGAGGCAATTTTTACTGTTGAGTTTATTGGTCTCCATGTAGTCAGCTAAAAAACTATTTAACGCGGCCAGATGATCGGTCGTGGCAACTCTATCATAAGAGTTATAAAAATTCATAACCAAAAAATCAGGTCCCTCATTCATCAGGATAAAAATAGCCATAAAATTTGGCGAGCCTGTTTCTATTTGAGAGGATGAGCCAGATATGGATGCTGATATTAACATTGCCAGCCCTCCCTTCGCCCTCCCTGAGCTAGATGGAGTGGCGGATACAAAAAAACACTCATACCCATCCATGTGCAGCGTGTCCTCAGTGTCCCATGTCTCTTGTAAACTAATAATGTAACCTGATCTGATTAGATCTCTCCAAGTGGGATCATCTACTTTGTTTCTGAGACCAGCTACATTCCAAGAAATCAATTTAAAAGAAGAACCCAATGGTTCCCGATTTAAACCTGATGAAATGGAACCACAAATTGAGGGATTCACGATTGGAAAAACAGGGACTTGTATATCAGGGGCGGTGACATGATCACTAGTCTTTAGTCACTCAATGTCATCCAAATTAGAGAAGACCTCAAATCTGTTGGAGACAGGGACGGCGAAATTATTAGTGGAACTAAATCTAGTACCGAGTCCAAGTGGTCGAGAGGAAAATGGTGAGCCAAAGTGAGATGGTGGATAAAAGAAACCCAAGGGGAGAATATTCACATAATCTTTATGAATTCTCACAGACCCTGCCTGTCTTAAGATGTCAATTACAAGCCCTGGGGATCTAAAACTTATCACTATGCAATCACCCTCTAGATGTTTGACAGTCTTACCTACCCAAGGTACCCTTCTAATCATCATAAAGTGCTGGTTGAGGTGATGACCCAGAACTGTTTTATTGGAAAGATAATGAAGGGCCTTATTTTTCAAGGAGGACCAATGTTCCTTTTTATTTTGCTCTAGTTTAGGTACGTTGGCTAAAATAATGGTGTAGGGGCATGCCTCAGCTGGTAAATGTAGGGAAAAATCCCCTTCTTGCTGAGGAACAGGGAGATGTGAGCCCCCCTCCTTGATCTGCGTTCGCCCTGCCGTTCCTAAGGTCTTGCCCAAATTATCTGAGGCTGGTTGCGACATCGTGGATCCTGGGCAGATAGGCGCTACCGAGGGTGCTGGTTGGTGTGTAGAGGTGATCATGGAATTCAACAAGTTATCTACCGAAGCCGTAAATGTGCTTAATGTATCTCCTGCAACGTTTTTTAGACCTGTTTGGGGTTCTTTGCTTCTGAGGTGAGATTCCATGATACAAATACGATCCTCTATTCTTTTTAGGGTAGCTATTATAGGCTGTATTAATGAAGTAAAATGTGCTTCAATGGTTGTAATGATGCTAGACATGAGTGTCTCCCTATTCTGGTCCAACTCTACATTTAAACCAGTTCGTCTATTCTCGCCAGAGTCTGCCCTGACCAAGTGAGGTGAGCTAGAGTTCAGTTTCTCCTGCCTAGAAAGAGGAGTAATAATCCTTGGTTGCTTAGCCTGCTTACGATTCCCCGCTGGGTTATTTATGGCTTTCCGTTTACCACTAACAGAGTTACCCCCATTACACTTAGTGCCAGTTTTTGACTTGGACTGTCTAGTATGGATAGCCACTGGTGAGGGAACACTGCTCTCTGTACTTAAAGGAGTGATACATGTGGAGATGGGATTAGGGTCGTCCGCCATCAACTCATTGGGGATAACACGGGGATACACAACTGCCGGTATGACGTTTGAGGAGAGAATATCAACTGTGGGTTGTGGGATACTTAGGTGGCAAATGGGCTCAAGAGAAAGTCGCCGTTCAACCAAAGCAATTTCATTCACTACGGCAGTTTCAGCTTGTTTTAAATAATTGTCCAGAGTCCCCATGCCTGCCACCCTCGTACTTAGTTTTGCGTTCCCTCGTTGCATTGCTCACACCGGTCGTAACAGAATACGTAGCAACGGATTTGCGACTCACCACAGCATAACAGCAGTCAATAGGGGATTAAGGATCAGGCCAGATGTAAGAGGGATAGTCCCAACCCAACCTCTTTCGACCTCTGACGGCCTCAGACGGTCCGCCCTTTGTCCGGGCTTCGCCCGGGCGAGCCCGCGCGCGTCCCGCGGTGCGGGAGGCGCTCGTCGATTAAATGCTCCTCGGCGCCCAATGGTGACGCTCTGTGCGTCCTTCACACGGCCCCCTGGGAAAGGTAGTCCTGGTTCGGGCCGTTCCCCTCACGGCGCTGTTGCAGATTGCGGGAAGACACCAACAGGGCTGCAGGAGGAGAGGAGGGAAGATATCAGCCGTTCCCCTCACGGCGAATGCTAATTCAGGTATGCGCGTCCCGCGGTGAGGGAGGCGCTCGTCGATTAAATGCTCCTCGGCGCCCAATGGTGACGCTCTGTGCGTCCTTCACACGGCCCCCTGGGAAAGGTAGTCCTGGTTCGGGCCGTTCCCCTCACGGCGCTGTTGCAGATTGCGGGAAGACACCAACAGGGCTGCAGGAGGAGAGGAGGGAAGATATCAGCCGTTCCCCTCACGGCGAATGCTAATTCAGGTATGCGCGTCCCGCGGTGCGGGAGGCGCTCGTCGATTAAATGCTCCTCGGCGCCCAATGGTGACGCTCTGTGCGTCCTTCACACGGCCCCCTGGGAAAGGTAGTCCTGGTTCGGGCCGTTCCCCTCACGGCGCTGTTGCAGATTGCGGGAAGACACCAACAGGGCTGCAGGAGGAGAGGAGGGAAGATATCAGCCGTTCCCCTCACGGCGAATGCTAATTCAGGTATGCGCGTCCCGCGGTGCGGGAGGCGCTCGTCGATTAAATGCTCCTCGGCGCCCAATGGTGACGCTCTGTGCGTCCTTCACACGGCCCCCTGGGAAAGGTAGTCCTGGTTCAGGCCGTTCCCCTCACGGCGCTGTTGCAGATTGCGGGAAGACACCAACAGGGCTGCAGGAGGAGAGGAGGGAAGATATCAGCCGTTCCCCTCACGGCGAATGCTAATTCAGGTATGCGCGTCCCGCGGTGCGGGAGGCGCTCGTCGATTAAATGCTCCTCGGCGCCCAATGGTGACGCTCTGTGCGTCCTTCACACGGCCCCCTGGGAAAGGTAGTCCTGGTTCGGGCCGTTCCCCTCACGGCGCTGTTGCAGATTGCGGGAAGACACCAACAGGGCTGCAGGAGGAGAGGAGGGAAGATATCAGCCGTTCCCCTCACGACGAATGCTAATTCAGGTATGCGCGTCCCGCGGTGCGGGAGGCGCTCGTCGATTAAATGCTCCTCGGCGCCCAATGGTGACGCTCTGTGCGTCCTTCACACGGCCCCCTGGGAAAGGTAGTCCTGGTTCAGGCCGTTCCCCTCACGGCGCTGTTGCAGATTGCGGGAAGACACCAACAGGGCTGCAGGAGGAGAGGAGGGAAGATATCAGCCGTTCCCCTCACGGCGAATGCTAATTCAGGTATGCGCGTCCCCACACAGTCAAATGCACTCAAAAGGACGACAAAGGCTAGATAAGCTGGCCCTTTTTCATTAAGGTGTATTTGGCAATGATCAGGTTGAGATTGAGCCCGATTGTTCCCAGACCTCTGCGAAAACCATACTGGCGATCTGAAAGGATGTTTGAAATTTCATCCCATTCTTCGAGACAACTCAATGCGGTTTTCCCTGTAACTTTTAACAGTGAATCGAGTAAAGATATAGGGCGGTAACATGGAGGGTTAGAACGGTCCCCTTTCTTGCAGACATGTACGATGACAGACTCTGACAAGGAGTCTAGGAGGCCAGAAAGGAAACAGGCCCCTAAGACCAAAGTCAAAATAGGTCCCCACAGGGACAGATTAGCCTTGAACAAGTCTACAAGGAAACCATGTGGCCCAGGGGCTTTACGGCCCTTGCACTGCCCTAAATATTTCGTCCAGGGTAAATGATAAATTACTAAAACTACAGGGTGATGGGGAATCAGATGGCTGATTGTGCGTACTAGGGATGGAGTAAATCTCAGAGAGTTGGGCAATCCAGTTGGTTTCATTAATGCCCATCTCTAATCTTGGGGCACTGTTATCCCTTAAAAAGGAGCTATTAATTTACTGCCAAAAGGCTGGCATATCCTGAGCCAAACTGGCTTCAATCAGGGTTTCCCACGCCTGGTGCTTCTTCCTTGTCTTCAGAACTAACCTATACTCAGACCTATACCCAACTCATTTCCACAGGACAGTGCAGCAATCTATAGAGAGCTTTCATTAGAAGCTTGTGTGCTGTTGAACAATTGCTAGAGATCCACCTTGGCCTAGGGGAGTTGGACTGGGTAATAGTTTTAATTTAAGCTTCTTTGGTCCCATTTGAGATAACCGCCTCGTCATTAGTTGAGTCAGCTAAACAAATTTAAAATGCACCCCTGTGAGTGGTAATTTCAAGAAGAGTATCTGGATTGATCCCCGACCAGTGCAGCAAAGTGCCACTTTGGGAAGATAGCAAGGCACTATCTAGGGAGCACTCGGCATAATTTATTTTTAGAACCCATATTTGTTTCACTTTTAAGCTTTAGGGGAAATGATCACTCATAGCAATAGGGAGGGTGGTAAAGTCACATAATAGATTGTCAAGGTTGTGTGAGGCAAGAGTGCAATCAATGACTGATATACCCAAGACCATTAAAAGTAGGATGAATAGATCAATAGATCAGTCAGCTTAATTTCATGTGCATCATGACTAAAGTGTATTTAGTCATTGTTGTTAGAATCCACCATGCAACACACCCTTTTAGGAAGGAGATAACATAACCTTGTGTTGAAATCATCTCCCCACTGTAAAAGACTCCTTTCCTTCAATGCAATATAACCCATTCAAATCATATTCAAGTTGGACTAGTAATGTAACAGGAAAGTTGGACTCTATCTTGAGCGTAAACAAAGGTAGTGTATATGAGACAAAAATAGCCAACCCGCCTTTAGATCTACCAGCATTAGAAGGAACTGCAGTTTGGTAGAATGTTCTAAAGCCATTCATATGAATAGGTTCAGCTGCTCAAGTCTCCTGGAAACAGAGAAAAGGAAAAACCAGAATAAAATCACCCCAAGAAATAGATGACAACTTGGAACGTAGCAACATCACAAAATAAAATGATGGACGAAGTGTTGAAACTTTTCAAACACTCACCCCCACTCACAGACCTGGGTGTAATCCATCATTATTTTGCTCGCCATGTCACCCCAGTTTGGGCCCGCCATATTCAAATCAGTCTTGACCCTGCTCCTCACGGGAAACTGGACCCAGTATGCTTATTTCCGGTCCAGGGAGGACCTGGCCTGAGAGTTCAGGCTGGACTGTTCTCATGAGGAGCGGGGTCAAGACTGATTTGCATATGCCTGGGTCTAAACTGGGATGGCATAGTGCACAAAAGAAGGACGGATTAAACCCAGATCTCTAGACTGGAAGTCAGTGGTTGAAAAGTTTCAGCACTCCGTCCATCATCTTGTGGTAACTTGGAACGTAGACCTGCCCATTCCAAAATAGGAACTTGCATGACGATAGAAAAGGTTCCAAGTTCATAAGCAGGGGAGCTAGCTGGGTCTGACAGCCCACACTAGAAGGAGAGGAAGGTTTGAAGGAGGCAGAATCAAGAGCAATAGGAAATAGGAAAATCCATTTTCATGGAGAAAAGTAGGCCAGGGGTAGCAGATGTGAATCGGTTGAGAAGTTGTTCTTCGTCTTAGTAGTAGGTTGTCAATCAATATCATTCAGCTCCACCAGGGGGGTGAAACAATTGTGCTTTGTAATAGATGGATGGAAAGCAGAAGACCGGACAAGGCCAGCACTGGTGTCAGAGCCCGATCCCTCCTTCAAAACCACGGGGTGATAGAAATACCCCAATGAAAGGGTTATTACTTGAAGGGGGAAGTAGGTGGTGATCTGGTTCTGGTTTTGTGCAAAATTAATTCCACCAAGTAAGGAGACTTAAAAGACATAATTACTCAGTCACCAGGCAGTAATTTAGCTCCCTTGCCAATCCATCCAACCCTTCTTACCAATTTCAAGTCCTCAAAGAGGGCCCTAGTTAAGCCAGTGTTACTGCACACCCAATGAATGGATTTATTCTTTAGGCTTTCCCAGGATTCAGTGTTGTGTTGGGAAAGGGTCGATACATTCCCCAGAATGACAACGGATAGAGTGACCTTTGGGAGAAGGTCCAGAAGTGGGGACGGGCCTACTCTTGTCGGTGCAATGGGTGCAATGGGAAGGGTTTTAGAGTTCTCAGATTATACAGTAAAGGAATGTGTTGGGGAGGCAGGTTGGTGACTGGAGCACTCACTGGGACACCTGCAGTATTGGGCTCAGATCACGGAAGGCTAAATTGGTTATTAGTGCACAGCTTATGAATATGACAAGGAGCAGCAGATGGAGGAATGGCATTCGAGGTTAGAGCAGAGTTTGCAATGAGTTTACTGTGTGAATGCAATGTTTCTAAGCAACTTGCCAGGGTATTTTTGACAACATAGTCTGGAAGACAGTGAGTCTAATGATGACTACATTAGGTCTCCCAAGGATTGTACTGCTGTTAAGTATACATTTAATGTCTCAGATTTGCTGAAACGGTCATGGAGGTGGGTTTGCCCATTTTGTTGGTGGCCCGCTAGGCCTCACAGCAGATCCCGATTCAGCCCGGGTGCTGTAATCCACTGCTTTCATAGAGGGGGTGGCAGTTTCTTACACTTCACAAGGCGGGGGAACAAGTCAGCAGGGGATTTGGGAGAAATATCTTTAGAATTTACCTGGACACACCCATTATTGGATGAACACGTGGTCAAACCCTTGGGGTTCTCATCTTTGTAGTTCAATGTGGACGGAGAGACAGAACTTATGATATCTGCTGTTCTTTGGAGACATGCCCCCAGTCTTGCCTCAGCCGAAGTAATCTCTTTATGGATCGAGCCCATTGTGCTATTCAGGAAATGCATTATAGATCTTATGGGCTTGCCCTGAGTCTTGGAGGTGGGCAATTTTCTTTTTAACCATGATGGCGCAAAGTTGAAAATGCAGGGCCTAGAGAGTGGGCCCAGCCCAGACTCATCTGGCCCCGGACAGGCACAGACCAGCCTGCTCTTGGCCTGGACACGCACCCAGGCATGTCTCACGCACGTCCACCTCTGCAGGAGTGCTACAGGGGTGATATGCACCTCCTGGTGTGAAAACAGCCGGAGCCACCTCCGTGCCACTGATGATGCTCGGCCATGTAGTCAGTGGTTTCCAACTCTGTGGTAGGCGTCCCGCTCTGCAGGAGTGCTGCAGGGGTGAAATGCACTTCCTGATGCAAAAACAGCTGGGGCGGATTGTAGTCTGCGGCCCCCGCCTCTGTGAAAAGCGTCCCACTCTGCGGGAGCCCTGCTGTCAGGAAAACAGTCGGAGCGTCCTCTCTACCACCAGTGATGCTGGGCCCTGTAGTCCGTGGCTCCGCCTCTGTAGAAAGCATGGTAGTCAAATCCTTAGGGCCTAGCCAGTTAAGGCAGCAATGACAATATCAATTTGCTCACTCCAGGACACGAGCCCGAAGTCAACAGCATGACTCCAACCCTGTTCCAGATGTGGAAGAGTGCTAATGAAACACAAGGTTAGAGAACTCCTGAATCCCAATTACCTGTTTTGCATCACAGTGTTACACTGCACATTCTGCCCCTCTTTCAAATCCGTCTCTGATGCTAGGCTGGGCTCTTATTCGACCTTCATTACGAGTGCTAGGGAAATACTGATTCAATCAGTAATTAGGATTACAGGAAATGCAGTAAACCTGTACTTTAGGGTATTTTCTGGAACACATTTTGCTAGCTAGAACCTGTCAGACAATGCCCACAGAAAGAATCTTCACAAACATCCAGAAATCAATGTGAAAACACTGATAGTAGCACAAAAGGTCTATCTCATAACAGCGAGTAAATACTGCACCCGAAAAATTAATACACCTTATGGTATTGGAATATCAGGGTGTTTTGTTACCACAACAGAAGACCCATGACACAACAAATGAAGATTTGTTGACAATCAACAAAAGCACATTAAAGAGAAGTACAGCTACAGTTGTTTACTTACAAATCATCACCTCCATCCCCATTGGTAGTTTTGCCATAGTGCTGTTTTCCATATGCACTATTTTTATGCGTGCTTGCTAGAATGACTGCGACAATTACAGCTGGTACACCTATATAAGAACAGCATATAATATAGGGTTAAGTATAACCAAATAACAAAAAGACCAGATTACCTCTATTCTCCAAAGACAATGAACTGAAAAGAGTTTAATGGCACTTAGTGCCGATATCGACAACCCTTCCCGCAAACATGGTAAATAGCTACTTATCACACAATTAATGAAATACATCAGACAATACATGGTTTGGTGGAAAATGGTTTGCTGAAGGTTTGTTTTAAATGTGAAATATGAGGCCGCGGTGGGTTAACTTAACGGAAGATCCAAGGGCAGGCAGGGGTGAGTGACCTAAGATGCCCACTCGTATGATGAGCCAAACGGCATGGTGGGCCAACCCATTCGGTGCTACCATTTTTTATTTGTGCAGTTTTCTCCCTTAAATTTGTGACCACCAGTCCAGGATTATTACTCACACCTTTTTAGGGATTGAGCGACAACCAGGCAAGCCCCCGGTTGCTCAGGCTTGCAACAGCCCGAAGGACTAACGCAGCACTGTTACTTACATCCAGGGTCCTGCCATAAAAAACTCCTGGGGGCAGATTTACAAGCCCCTTGCGCCACTATTGCGTCATTTTTAACATGGGAAAAATGACGCAAATGTGGTGCAAGGGGCTTGTAAATCTGCCCCCTGGGGTTTAGCATCAAACAACACTGGTGTGCTCCCTCAGATGGTACCCCTCTCTACCAAACTGCATCCAGACCGCCCTGTAACTCCTATATCAGTAACTTCTCAGCTCATTATTGAAAAGGCTCCACTCCTGCTCAAGCAGTGGTATTTGTTTTCTGTGGTACTGTGGGAAATTGGGTTACTGGTTGAATGAGGTGTGAGCCCTGGTCAAGCAGCATCCACAATCCTTGTCAGGGACAGGCACAAGCAAACCCCAAATTAACCTGTTCTCAACCCCCTGGTAGTTTGGCAGAGAGCAGTCAGACTTAATTTAGAGGCAATGTGTAAAGTATTTGAATAACACTTCAAATAGTGAAGCAGTCACACCACCACACAAAAGGGATCCCACACCAAGTTAGAAAAATAAAGCAACATTTATTTAACAAAACAAGACCAAAAGGGCAAACATCCAATTAGTAGAGGCAGAGATATGAATTTTTAAAGAATACAGTGTAAAATAGCTCCTAAAAAGAAAGCGCCAACTGCAGCTACCTGGTTACGCTGGACCAGGTCAAAATGAAATGTTTGGCCAACCGTGATGGGAGCGCGGGTCGGATAAAGTTCCAGATTAGTCCCACTGAAGGTTTACCATCTCAAATTTTATGCCAGGAGACCCATTTGTGTTGGAGAGGGCCACAACTTGAACTTGAACTTGAATTGGCCTTAGATAAGGTATGGTTGTGTACACCAAATCACTCTATGGCACTGCACAAAGACAAGTCCTTATCCTACCACTAATCACTACCGAGAATGTACACCTCTCACTGAAAACCAGCATGAGATGCCACCAGCCCATGTGGGGGGCCACCAACGCAAAGCACCAATCCGTCTGTTCATAAAGCCCAGCCTGCTCTTCATGCAACGCCGACAGCCTCCTGCAATGTTCTCTTTGTGGCCTGCTCCAACGTGAGCCAGACTCTTGGCAAAAAACATGAGAAGGTAAACCTACAGCAGGATTAATCTGGAACTGTATCTGACTGAACTTCATCGCAGTCGGCCTGAACTTTTGACTTTGACCTGGTCCAGCATGACCAGATAACCGCGGTCAGCACTTTGTGCTATTAGGCGCTATTTAAAAAAAGATTTGTATTTATATCTCCGGTTCCATTGATTGGATTTTTATAGTTTTGGTCTTCTTTTATTTATTAAATGCTGCTCAATTTGTCTTACCTGGTGTGAGATCCTTTTGTGTGGTGTTTTCACTGTTTTACCATTTGAAGTGCTGCACAAATACTTTACACTTTGCCTCTAAGTTAAGCCTGACTGCTCTCTGCCAAGCTACCAGGGGGTTGAGCACAGGTAAATATGGGGTTTGTTTGTGCTTATCCTAACAAGGATTGTGGTTGCTGCTTGACCAGGGCTCACACCCCAGTCAACCAGTAACCCAATTTCTCACAGGTACCTACTCTCAAGTCTTTAGATCCTTCTGCTGTGAGTTTGGGCTTCCACAGGCAAACATGCAACATATTTGTAGTTTTCTGCTCATGATATTTGTTTATGATATATGATTATTTTTATTTTGTATATTCACTGTGTTTGCTCATTAGTTATTGTACATGTAGGATAAAATCTTAAAACAAGGGTTACCTAGCTCCCTACAATTTGTTCACTCATTAGGTTGAGGCAATGATGAGAAGATATCCTTCATAACTTGGAGTGGAGTGTTAAGAAGCACACAAGTATGGGCAAGAAATGTGTTTAATCACATTTCAAATATCCAAAAGTGACCTAGTAGTCTTGGGCCAATTGTGCATTGGAGGCTTGCATTTTCTGAACCAGTGCTAAAGAAATCAGTACAATTGACGAACCAAAAAATTGATGGTGGGAAATTTGCAGGAAAATCTTACGTTTCTATAACCTTAAAAACCTTTTGGGAAAATAAGGAGTTTCCTTGGTTAGAAAAGTTAATTGACAACCATCTGAATTTTGTGAATGTTATTAGTGTGAACAATGCGAAAAGAGCTAGCTTGCTAAACTTGAAGTGTGACTGTTTTCAAGTAAGAATGAAAAGTGCTTTGTTTTTAAGTCGACTGGTCACTCCTTTTGTTATCTTTGGCTATTTAACATATGACACTGCAACTGATTTGTTGGTACATAGGCCCTTTTAGATATAGCAAATGGACTGCACCATTTTTTATAATCTACAAGGGTGATTGTGTTTAATTTAACAAATTGAAATCCTGAATGTAATATGTTACGTTTAATGTAGGATTCATCTTACTAGTTATTGTCCTGACATATACCCCTTCAGTCTACCACAAAGAGGCAAAATCAAAGATGCTGTTGTATCTGCTGAGATCCTTCTTTTTGGTTTACCCAGTGCTGCCTCAGTTCTGATTCTCTTTTATTATTCAAATCCAGTTAAAAAAAATGGAGGTGCGAGAAGTCCACAACAGCCATCCTTGTTACAAAAGTAATACCTTTTATTTTGGATATTACTTCCCCTACCCACATTAGGAGAATTATTTTGGCTACACTGGTGGTGCCAGAGGATGTGTTTTTTAAGTGTTATCTTGTTGTGTCTTTAGTTCCTTTGTTAAGGTGCTCAATTATGGCAGCAGTACGGATATTTATGTAGGAACAAAATATTCCATAATATCCCAAAACTATATAGTTCAGCATTAGAAAAGAAGTCTATTATCTAATCAGGTTTTCAGCTACCTCTACTCCTACTGAAACTATTTTATGTTATGCCACGGGGGCAAGTCAAACTATAATCCCACTGGAAAGTTCTCAGATTAATCAGCCTAGAACTGTTTGGATATTTAATGCAGTTTTTGAGCTGAAATTCATTATCTCCAATGATGTAGACTCTGTGGTTTGCTTAATCAATGTGGAGTAGAAGACTATGCAAATCTGTCCTATTTATTTGTTTATATATTCATATATAGCACAGCTTCTGTTCAAGGCCATCTCGGTGGTTGAACAGGCGGGCGGAAAGGAAAAAGAAAAGGAAAACCAACAAAAAGAAACAGTTTAGCCGAAGAGTTGAATGTTAACCCTTTTCCTGAAACAGTGAATGAAGAGAGATTTGCCTTAACATCTCTTGGTATGTGAGGAGAGATGCATGATTTGGTCAGAAGAGAACTTATGTTTGATCATCATTGTCAGCTACACAAACTGAGATGTGATGTTTGTCCTGATGTATTTGGAAACAATTTTGAGGTCACAACAGCTAAATTAAATCATATGACTGAGAATATATGTTGAAGGGATGGAGCGTAATGTATGGAACCTTCCTGAACAGAGCATTTGTGTGAGCTTAGCAAATGTAGATTAGAGTTTTTAGCATATATTTAGTCTTAGGGAAGGTGAGGTTCCATTGGTCTCATGGAATGTATTAGTACCCAAAAATACGCTATAAGGTTTGAAGTTTGACACTCTGATACTTTGAAAACCCTGATATTGCAAACCTGTAAAAAATGTGGGTTTTTGTGTGTGTGTGTGTGTGTATATGTCCATTCGTCTGTCTGCTTGTCTGTGAGCACACACTCAGGAACTGAACCCTCTGGGTTAATCTCAGTGGTGGTTTCGCTATTAAGCATAATACTCTTCATAAACTATTTGGGGATCTAGTAATTTTAATCTGGGTGGCGCACTAAAGTAAGCTGGGATTTACCAATAGGCTCTCTTTAAAGGACTCTAAACTAATGCCATCCCCTATACATTTTGTTTCTGCAATTCTATATAGTATGAACTTGGTCCACGGACATTAGAGCACTGTACATGAGAACCAGACATTTTTACGTGAAAACCATAGGTTACACATTTTTTTTACCATTTTTTTTTACACTGGAGAAGTTAAGCAATTTGCCCTAAATCACAGGATGCCGAGCCAAGGCCTGGATTCGAGCCCGGATCCCCCAGTTACAAAGTCAGCAGCTCTAGCTGCTAGGCCAAATCTCCTCAAGCAATATACCACTTTGAAGAAATTCTGAACTTTCAACAAGAACGAAAAAGAGATTGGGATAGGGCTTGGAAAATAAAGCTTTTGGCTGAAAGTGCGAATCTCTACAAATATTTTTTGTTTTGGTATTTCGAGGGACACAAAAAGTATGGACTATCTCTAAATTGGAGAATTCATTTTAGGCAAAGAATAAATAAATTAAAACTTTACAGAGTGAAGGAAGATACATGCTTTTATGGCGAGATGTTGGGAAACTCAATGAGAAATGTGCAGACACTATGACAACAAGGTAAAGAAAGAGCAGGTAGGTTGTAAAAGGGTCTTGTTGGAAGTGGGGGTCCTTATCGCTTACCGCAGCCACCAAATGCTGGAGGCGGGAGTCCCCGACCCCTCGCTTCAACGTTAGGCTAAGTAAGGACACTGTCTGAGATAGCCCTGCTCACCCCCTTAGTAGCTTGACACGAGCAGCCAGGCTTATCTCCAAGGCATGAGGGTACAGTATGTGCAACCACGCTCACAGTAACCCCATGATGTCACCACAAATAGACTCCACATGAGTTTTGATAAAATGAGTATAGTCTTTGTATAAGAAATCATACAATACGACCACACGATACAAAATCAACATATAAGAATGGGTAGTATTCTTTCCAGTGGGTTGGTAGGTTCTAATCCCAACCCCCCACTTCTAACCAACAGTTAAGCTCACTTCTAACTGTTTCCCAAAAGGTTAGGCAAGTTGTATTGCTAGATTCACACACGTTGCAAAAGGAAACAAATACTGCAATGTGTAACAATATTCTCTTGTACTGTGCAACAGAGAAACAATGCCATAACTAGCGTCACAGTCATGTACTTTGCAATTGAAAGAATAATGCAATGCATATCACCACCAGCATGCTCTGTACCAGGAAGAAACAAAGCAATGTGTCACGCTACAATCCTGTACGGTGCAATGAAGAAATAATACACTGCGCCACGTTATAATCAGATACTGTGCACTGAAGAAATAATGCAATGCGTCACGTTACAATCAGGTAATCTGCAAGGGAAAAATAACGCAGTGCGTAGCACAGCAAGCATGTAGTTCGTCAGGCACAAATGAGGTCAGGTGTCATACGACAGTTCGATAGTTCATTAGCAGCAATAATGCAATGTGTAATACGACAGTTTTAGGTGCTCCGTTAACAGTGCCCCCCCGTTATGGATCAAATGATGACACAAAAGTACTGCTCCCCACTCCGGGCCCCAGTACTGCCCCTCATTGGGTCCGCACGGGCCGAGATACGAGCCGAAGAAATGGCTCACACAGCTGATAGAAGCAAGAGGCCGAGAGAGTGTCCCTCCGGGCCCGCGCCCCACCCCAGGTGGTGATCCACGTTACCTGAGGGGGGGGGGGCGCAACCCCACTCTCCTCTCCGACGTCAGTGACTTGGGCCTTGATCCAAAAGTCCGTCATGGGGTTGCAGCGGAACTCGGGCCGGCGGCTCAGCTCCTCCGGGGCTGCCGGTCCGGGCCGCTGCTGGTTTACTCCGAGGGCCCAATGACTTGGCCCTCCTTCCGGTGGTCTCAGTCCACACCGAGATCCGCTCTCAGCACTGTGAAGACTTTACTTCAAATTTGGTGCACACCCTACCACGGCACTCCTCACCAGCGCCTCGGGTTACACTTTGACATGCACACCGCGCGTCCGAGATTCGCCTCTTCTCTGGTGCTCACGATGACCCAGCGCTCTTCACCAACACCCCGCTTGCCCCTTGACACGCACCCTGTGCGTCTGAGTCTCTCCTCTTCTCTCGGTGCACACGATGTCCAGGTGCTCTTCACCAACACCCTGGCTGCACCGAAAAACGCACTCTACTCGTCCGAGTCTCACCTCTTCTCCCGGTGCACACGATGTCCAGGTGCTCTTCACCAACGCCCTGGCTGCACCATGACACGCACTCTGCGTGTCCGAGACTCACTTCTTCTTTTGGTGCACACGATGCCCAGGCACTCTTCACTAATGCCCTAGTGGCACCACGACAGGCACTCTGCACATTCGAGTCTCACTTCTTCTCCCAGTGCACACCATGTCCAGGCGCTCTTCACCAATGCCCTGGCTGCACCGCGACAAGCACTCTGCGCTTCCAAGAGTCACTTCTTCTTTTGGTGCACACGATGCCCAGTCGCTCTTCACTAACACCCTGGCTGCACCACGACACGTACTCTGCGTGTCCGTGTTTCACTTCGTCTCCCTGTGCACACCACGACCAGGTGCTCATCACCAATGCCTTGGCCTGCACCACGACACGCACCCAGCGCGTCCGAGACTCAGCTTACTCCTGCGTGCCACTAATCACACAGCACAACTTCTGAGGGCCTCTAGCTGCAAAGGCACGCGTACACTGCGTTGCTTGGGACTTCTCCGGTAACTTTTATGATCCTGTATTTCCAAACAGGGAGCCATCTCACCTCGGGCCCTTGGGGTTACAAGACACAGCACAAAGCACAGTCTACTTCAAGCAGGGGGACCTAGCGCCTCCAAGCACAGTCCAAACAGCCTCTCCTTTAGATAGAACAGCAAACTGCAGACCAGCCCCAGATCACGAAGCAAAGATCGGTCTTTCCACAGCAGTCTCTTCAGTTGCTCCTTCTTTAGCAGAGGTTCCTCTTGACCACAGAATGGGTCCACGCCTTTTCAGTCTCAATCCATATCTATTTCATTCCAACGTTCAGGGGTTTCAGCTCTCATAGTTATATCCCTTAATGTCTTTGAAGTTTGTTCGGGTTCATGGGTCCCTGACCCCTCCCTAAATCAGTTCTGGGTGTCTCCCTCCCAGTGTCACCTCTCTCCTTTTGATACTGGGGGTCTGGATCCTTAATCACTCAGCAGGAGATGGGTCAATTGTTTTTTTTGTAGCACCAGCCCAGGCCTTTTCATCTCCTGGGCTTCTCCTCCCCCTACTCTCCAGATGCAGGGCAGCCTGGTGCCATCTCAACTCCTCCCTGGGTCAAGACCTCTCCCAGCTCCTCTCACCTTTCAAGTCCAGACAGACAATCCACATTTCAGAAGAGACCCACAGAAATGCCTAGAGTACAAAACTCAGCCACTTTCTTAAAGAGTGGTTTCTGAACACACCGTGACAAAACCACCTTCACAGAAAGATGTGTTATGACACTGTGAGTTCATACATACTAAACTTCACCTCTCGATTATAAATCTGACAGGAAACTAGGCTAACAAACACAACACCCAGCCTCCCCCATTCTGTCCTATGAGCAGATGACCTTTCAGCAGTGTAAAACGAAATGGAGTGTTTTTCACTGTCAGAACATAGCACACACCTCAGTATATGTTCTGCCTTTTACATGCACTGCACCCTGCCCAGGGGCTACCTGGGACCTACCACAGGGGTGCCCAATGTGTATGTAAAAGGGAAAGTAAGGCCTGACAACTGGTTGCACTTGTCAGGACAACATGCTAACTTAGCACTCTGCGTGCAGGCCCTACAGTGAAGGCCGGAGTTTCCTTCTCCGCGCGCCTTTGCATTACTAGCCCTGGCACACACAGTGCACATCACTAGGGACTTTACTAGTAAGGCAAACATACTAATCATGGTCAACCAATCACCATTACATTTTACATAGGGAACACTTGTACTTTGACACTGCTCAGCAGTGGCAAAGTACCCAAATCATCTAAATTGCAAACTAGGCAGAGGCAAAAAGTCAGGGGTCATCACGCCAAGATATGCTAGGTCTAACAGGTCTCTATTAAGAATACGAAGATTCTTGTTCGCGAAACATAAAGGACCTGATTACGAGTACGGCGGTCCTGGGACCACTGTACTCGTGGGTGGTGGTGCAACTGGCACCATCGCATTGGGTTTTCCACCTGATTATGATGGTGAGACCGCTACAAGACCGTTGCCACTGCCAGGATCCCGCGGTGAAGAATGCAGGTGGGAATAGAGACAGTGCCGATTCTGGCACCAGAGAGCAGATTACAACCTGCCTTTCTACCAAGCCTTTCATGGCAGGGACCCCTTCCATGATGGTGGTGAGACCGCTACAAGACCGCTGTCACTGCCAGGATCCCGCGGTGCAGAATGCAGGTGGGAATAGAGACAGTGCAGATTCTGGCACCAGAGAGCAGATTACAACCTGCCTTTCTACCAAGCCTTTCATGGCAGGGACCCCTTCCATGAAATGCTTGGAAGAAAAGCATGTAAAGGGACCCCCAGCAGGGCTCCAGAGCAAATCTGCCCAGGGGGGTCACGCAGGGGGCACATGATGTGCCCACCCAAAAGTGCAGGGTTGTGCATGCACTGTGTGGCATGCACGACATGGTGCATGCCACACCATGCACAGATGTGTTGGAGGCGCTGTCATGACGGCGATATGGTTTTTAAGCTCTACTAGGAATCCAGGGCTGGCAGTGCAGCGGTGTCCTTTTGTATACAGAGGATGTGGACTTACTGTACCAAGCCCGATTAAGGCTGAAACTTAGTTTGAGGGGCTGGAGGTATACTGCACCACAAATGCATTGGTCAAATATGATAATAAAACTGAAATTGTGAAAGAAAGTGGAAGGCAAAATATGCTTGTGGCTGAAATCCAGGCTACCACAGCGAATTCTAGCAGATTCTAGCATTCGGTTTAGCTGGTCCCTAGTCAGTGGTCTGGAGGAATGTTTGTGCTCTGCTGAACCAATCCTCCATATTTAGAGGGAGCACAACAGTCATAGAGACAGAACGAAAAAAATATATAACTTGGCCAAAGTGAACACTTTTTCCGAGCACTTAAACTACAGCAAGTGGACTGTAAAATCTCGAGGCATTTATTGATTTTGAAGTGACTATTGGAAATAATTTAAACTCCTAAATATTTCTATGAAGCCGAAGATCTACAAAGATAACCTGGTGAGAGGGTGAAAGCAAAAATGTGGCCATACTCGAGATATAGGGCCCCATCACAAAGGAGCTGCAAAACACTAGTGCTCATGCTAATTTGGGCTAGTGTGGGATGTGAAAATTGGTGGGTGTATAGTTTGCATCTTATTATGAGTAATGCAAACTGTATTGCATAATAATGTTCTAGTAGCACATGCTATCCCCCACTTTGAGGGAAGAGCTGCATCTGCTCCTCTGAAATGTGACAAGCGGAATATCTGTGGATCTGTCGAGCTTTACTTTGTAGAGTCTCTTACTTAGCAGATAGTAATTCTGCAAGGGAGATGATCTCTGTGTCTTTTATATGCACCTCTTTGTACTGTTTTACTAGAGGGTAAAGAACAAATATTCGAAGCAAGTCATTTTCTGATGGAAAATAAACACTTATGCATAAAGTAGTCATGTTTTTCTGCAGTTCTATTTTAAATCATGTACAAGATCAATAAAAGTTCAAACTCACCCCAGCCAATAATGCAGAACTTAAGAATGTAGCGCCTGATGTAGGTGTTGAAAACTTTAACCAGTGCAATGTACATGTGAACAGCCTCCAGCCCCATCCACGTGAAAGTTGCCAGTAGGAAAAAATGCAGAAGGGCCGCTACTGCGATACACAGGCCTTCGATGTCAAATGACGCAAGCCAACTGTCGAGCAGGAAGATCAGGTTGAGGAACAGCAAGGCTGTACTGAGGTTCATTAAGATCTTGGATGGGTAATCCCGTCTAATTTTTCTGGAAAAAACACAATACAGTAGTTCAATTTAAACTAGAAGTTGTACATCGATTGGATCTATAAACGAGGGGAACAGATCGTGACATGTAGGACATTTAGGTCTCCAAAAAGGGGCTTGTTTTTCTGATTTTTGTCAAAACAACTTGTGTGATGATCTGTTTTAGCTGGACTAGTAGGTGGTATGCAGTGGCATCTTTGCTTAAGTAGAGATTGGCATAGGGTGTGCCTGAACAGACCATTTCCATGTTCTGAGAGCTGTAGAAGAACTGGCCAGAATTAGATCAATACATCTAACGTGCTGCTTAACAAACATCAACGTATGGCAAATTACAGGAAATACCTTTATTGATTATTGTTAAAATGCCAGAATACCATAAAAGTTGCAATGTCAAAACACCACTAAACCTGATGATAAAACTGCTGTGCAATCTGGCACTTCTGGTTTTTCCACCTGTCACCCATTCTTCCATTTTTTCATTGGATTCTTTGCCACATTATAGTACGATCAATTCACCTTTGGAGAAGTCAAATGGTCCCTACAAACCCTTTCATTTCCAGTCAATTTTCACCTTTGCAGATGGCTACAAAAGCTGCCCAAATCACTTCTCCTTAATCCCCATGCACTTCTCTATCCCTCCTTTCCTGTTTTCCTAGAAGGATTTCTAATTATAAGGGCTCCTAAAGCCACGACCTTTATGCATTTGCCATAAGCAATTTCTTTATTTATTTAGCAGTTGTATGCACTGTGAAGAATGTGGGTGTGTTACAATAAACAGTGAGAAGACTACGAACGAGCGACGAGACAAAGAACAGTGCCATAGGCCTTGAGAAAAATAAATCAGGAGGTACAATTCACTAAACCAAAATGAATTTGAGTGGTTTAGCAAACAGCTGTATATTATAATTATCTAAACACTAACATTGAGCTTCCCCAGTTAATGAGCCCAGAATGGGGAAGAATAGACAGACAGCTTAGGTATTACCGGGTCAATAGCTACATGTGGATAACTATTTGTGGTACAATAAAGGGCTTTTTCTACTCCCTCAACAACATTATTAAGTGCAGTGTAAAATTAAAAGATGTAAATATAAATATGTCAACATATTTGAGAAATTGCAGTGCATTTTACTTTTATGTTTTGTAATGTTTATTCCAACAAAGTCCTTCCTAGGGTGAATTTCAAGTTATTCGTCAATGTCATAATTTTTCATTTGATACCAATACAGTGTCTGTGCACAATTGTTTATAGAAGTTGTTAAACAGGTGAAGATACCATAAATACTACCCAAATGTATAAATATGCGCAAGCACTGGTATCTTTCATTCATGAACAAGTGACATCTTGCACTTCTAACGCGGGTGTTTTTAAAGGCACAAGAGACATTTTAATTCAAACTCCCTTCCGTGCAAAGCTCTATCTGTATAATTGCTCTGTCATCTGCAGCATCAACAGCTATTCATGTCTGGTAGATGTTTGTCGGTGAAAAGAAAAAAAAACACATTATCACATCAATAATTATATAAAGTTGAGGTGTGGTTTTGGTGCCGATCAAGACGGCCTACCGACTCTGAAGCTCTGTCTCTCAACTGTGCTTATTTGGGGAAAAAACACCACTTTGCTTCAACTCACCATGGATTTTTATAGGTACCTCTGTCTAGACAACGAGGGGAATACAAGACATGCTGTTTCGAACATAAGGAAAACTGCTTTTAACATCAATATTGCAGGTGCTTGTTGGAGGGAAAGCAGCGTGATCACAATTTTAGATCACACCTTCACTGGGGAAGCTTTTCTCTCTAATGTCAGTACTGCATTTCTGATGCGCTCTAGTTCTAGTATGGCAAAATACTTCTAATTACAAATTTAGCATCAAAATCACATATTTGACATAGATCTGGAGTATTACATTAGGTTGCAACATTTGAAGACCTTTATCTAGTGTCACTGTTTTGTTTCCTCATACATATTACGGTTGCTTTCTGCTCCTTATAGATTATTTTGCCTTTGTTATTTCTTCAGCATATAAGTGTTTACCAGACTCAGTTATGAGATACTTACTCAATATAGGATATGCTGCCTAACACTATGATCTATTGAACTTATTTTCGATATGATTCTATGTTTTGTGTTTCCTTTCATACGGTACAATCATTGCTTACTTATAGCAATATTATAATACTTCTTCATAAACCAGATATGAGCAGAGGTGCTCTTTATATAAGAGTTAATAAATTAGTCACCTTGGTAGCTGTAAGACTTAAGACCTCTAGGTGCTTCTATACATGGTGGGCAGGTCTACAAACCTGTTATTATTAAATAAGTATTAAAAGCTCCTTTTCTTACATGGCTTCTGATTCTAATATCACCACAAAGCATTAGCCTTCCTCATCAGGCGCTAAACCTAAACACATTAAGAATGATCCTCCATCTCCAGTATAATTCCCTGAAAATCCTATTTTCGACAAATTATTGCATTAAATAAGAGTTCTTTAACCATTGAGGAATAGAGATATCTATGACAAATCGATCGAGATGGAGCATCTGATTAGTGACATGCAGGATGTTACAAGTAAAGTTGCTGGCTGGTTTCCAATGTGATATTTGCACTTAACAAAGTCATGATGATGATTTAGAGAATGGGAATAGGTGATATAGCTTTATACTATACGGCTTGCATGGAGGAATAGACAGTATTAATGGTTTTTTTTAAACTCTGACTGAGATAGTAGGTCTACCGAATTATTTAAGTTTAAATATATCAAGACCTCAGAGATTTGGCAAAAGAAACTCCATCTTCAGCATCTAATTGTTGTAGAGGGGTTATCATGCTATGTTTGGAATACATTAACCGTATAAAATAATAAGAGCAAGTAAAGATAAAAAAACATATGTGGCCTGGTCATCAGTTGTTCAATTTGAGGATCTTTCTAACGTAAGGAATATAAGAACATTTTTTTTTATTATTATGAGACCAAAATTGCAGCAGCTTAACATTCATTATGGTAATATTCATTCCTTGAATCTTTAAGACCACACATAATGGAATCTCACAGTCCTTTGATGAACCATGCAAGCTACCAGAATATATTAACAGAAACTGATCTACTACTATATAGCACTTTCAGCTACAATTTTTGAATTATGTGTTACGTTTTGATTTATGATTGTGCATTCATTTCATAACAGATTATTTTTATCAGCAAGCTTCACTCTTGTTTGGGTTTCTTGTCCATATTACACTCAAGGTTTGTTTTGTTATATGTACATTTCAATTCAGGGAGTTTTCCCTTGAAGTATTAGCGTCATGTTTTCATTGTTATCTACTTCACAATTCTTTTTGGGTTTTTTTACATCTATTTTTATCTATTAGTACTGGCTCATTTATTTTTGTCCATAAATTCATTCCATGTATGTGTGAAGAACATTTTGATTTATGTTGATATTTTTCTTTTTGTCATCACAGGTTGTCAGTATTGGTTGCTTTGCTGTATCCTGTTTTTTCATTTTTCATGATTATTTTTTTCTCTTTGAATGTGTGTGCTTTGGGTAACTCAGTTAAAAGGCAAAACCAAATGCTAAAGTAGCCTTTTATGAAAAACGCATTGTAACGAATCTAAATGATTAAATGCTTGAATGTACTCGGTAGGTAATGTTGTCTATTCTGCAGCTATAAATATCAAAGGGGGTGTTTCAATTCTCTTTAATTAATCTCTTGATGTTGATATCTTATCACAGGAGTATGATACTGAAGCAAGATGGAAATTACTTGATGTCACTATTGATGAATAAGTTTTCCATTTTTTATATGTATGGTTTTACAAAACTGGACACTACTTTTTGGAATGACATCAAAACTAAAATCACAAATTTCTCAAATAAATATATTATTATTAGTGGTGATTTAAAAAAAGCTCTTGATATCTTCATTTGATATAGAGCCTAAATGCAAATGCAAATTTCATACTGTGTTTAAGTCTGATATAATAAACCAAAATTCAAATGATATGTAGAGACTCTTTAAATAAGACCACTGAGAATTTTTATTCTTCACTCCAGCTATAATAATTTATCCTGAAATGATTATTTCATTATTAACATATCCCTTACTCAATGCATACTTTCAATTCAGATGTGTGTGATCTTTATCTCAAACCATGCTCCATTGAGGTTAGTTTTAGAATATTTGATTATAATTTGAAACACAGTAAACGGATATTTAACAATCATTTTCTATCCAATCCTGACAGTATAACACTTTCATTACTGAGTTATTTGATTTTAAAAACCATCTGATACTTATATGGCAAAACTTTGGCAGCCGCGGCCCGTGGAGGGAGTTCCGTGGGGCGGTAAGGCAGGGCGGGGGAGGGGCAGGGTGGGGGGGTTCTAAAAACCGCAATATGGATAATTGCAGGTAAGTAAACAATTAAATAAATAAAACGAAATTCGTAGCACGCGCTGCATCGCATTTTTGGACTTGCTTTCAGATTTTCTCCTTTTTGGTCTGCCGATTACAATTCTACTTTCCTGTAGAGGAGTGTGCAAGTCATCCTAGGTTCTTGGGCAAGATTCCAGGCTTGACTGGGGCTAGTTACAACACTACCTCCTCTCACACTGGGTAGGCTGCATCAAAGTTATTCCATAATACTTTCCTGTCAAAGAACCCTTCCTCTGTTGTCCGATACTCACTGTCTTCTGTTTGCTCTCTTAACAGTAAGTAGTATGGTGCCTCTGCAATGATGTGCAATCTTGTATCTCAAAGAGTTCAGTCCAGGTTTTCTCACAATCACCCTGCTGGAAATGAATGTCAGTCTCTCTCTAATGCCTTACCTTCTCATTCCTTTTTTAAAGCAGGTTCTCCCTACTCTGCTGAAATGTGATACAAGGAGTGGGACCATAAGTGAAGAAGGGGGAATTAACCTTGAGGTCCTTCAAGTGATGTTACAAGGGTCATGATACTATCTGATATACTTAATTCATATTAATAATATAAATCCTGATTGCATTTTCCTTCTCCATGTAATCTGGCTACAAGTAATAATTGTGTCAGCCAACTAGTGTATATGGGCATGCATGTTAAAGTGTAGTGCATGGCAGTCTTCAAAATATAAGGCAGATCATGCACATTTCTTGACCTCACTTTTTCATGCTAAGTCACTTTGTATATAGGGTGTACTACATCAGCCCAGCCTTGGGGGCCACAGCTATCATTAGTGCAGTAGGTGCAGTGACACCACAGCCCTGGATTCTAAGGGCAAACTCCAAATGACAGCTGCATTTTATCACCTTACCAACAGGGTCCTATTTTCCTTGCATATATTTGGACCCAAGGCTCCCTTGCTATGCACTGGCACAGCAAGCTTATAAACTTTGACAACTTGATTTTGTGGGGTCAAGAGGTGAGGAGAACATTATATGCCAGCAGAGGGGGGGCTGGAGATTGTACCCCTACAAGCCAAACTCAGGGTTTCATTCCGAGGTCTACAGTAATCCCAATTTGGCTGTGAATGGGATTTAGCAACAGAATGAGGAATTACAAGATCTGTGGTAACTCCCTGGATCTGTGGTTTTCATCGGGGGTCTCTGGGTGAAATACCTGGGGAAAATTAGGTTTCATTGGGGGGGATTCAGGCCTGGAATTAATAATTCCTTTTGATAGTCCCTTTTTTTTAAGGAAACCTTTAAGGTCCCACCTGTAACCCCTGTATCTTCATTCCTGTAGCTCTGAGGGGCGGAGTCACTACAGATTACTCCGGGCCTCTTGTAATTGACCCCTTAGTACAACATGCTATTACCAGAAGACAGAACACACTCATTCTGGCGCACAGACTTTAATAGTCTCATGGGTTGCTATAGATAATTCAAACAGGGGCAAAAATACTTACTCAAATGCAATGTAGGTGAGTAAAGTAGCAGCTGAGCAGATTGCAGATATTCCACACCCAATGTAGGAGATGAAGGTAAGGACTTTGTTGTTGACCGCGTCAATTTGTGTACTAGTCCTCTGGAGATCCTAAATCAGAAAAACCAGGAACAAGAGTGATCACATCGGTTCTTGAGCCAGAATATTCCACAAACACAAATTGCTCAAGTTAGGTTTCTTAACATTACCAACCTCTGTAATTAACATGGAAATACTGGTTCGATGGGAGCAAAGGAGAGATACTCATAGGTCATAAAATTCCACACCAAGAAAAGCTAGCTGGTCTTCAGTGGCCTTTTTACACTGTGTAGTAGACATACTGAGTAACCTTCTCTCAGCCACACACTATCTCCTTGAGTAACAAACAAAAATGTAGGATGTCCCCAGATTCCATATGTTTAATCAAATTAATATGTTTCAACAGCACAGTTTCATATGCATACATTCCCTCCAAAGTATCTCTAGAAATTCCCACCGAAATAGATACAAGACAATCCAGCCACCCCAGATAACTCTTTCCACTTAGAAAGAGTTATGAAAGTTACTCCTGTAGTGACAACAGTACTTAATTTGCTGTGGTGCTTGTTGATGGGCCTAATGGTAATAATTTTTCTTCTTAGATCCAGAGCAAGCAAGGGAAAAACACAAAAGCGGGAAGAAGGAGGAAGAGAAAGACAGAAAAGCAGTGAGAAAGGGAGAGAGTGTCATGAAAAAGAACCTGCAAGAAAGTGATAAGGAGGCAGGGAGAGTCTGGTGGTGGATTAAAGGGGTATGAGGTGAAATAAAGACTGTGCACTTGGTATTCAGCACCCTAGCCTACGATAGTGACAATTGCAGGCTTCTAAACAAAACGTGTGGCCCAGCACCTTGTCTTTCCCAAATAAAGCACTGCAGCGTCTACAGGTAAGGATGGTATCAGTAGATGTCATGCTGATATCATAGACCTTTACACTGAGACCACACTGCTGAGGCCTTCTTCCCAGTTCGGATACCAACAAGAGAGAAAACAAGAACATGACAGGGAGAGGGACAGCACACAGTCCTCTGCATAAACACTCTGACGCCAGCTGGTATCGCCATGAGGGTGCAACATCAGATAATTGCTGCACTGCCCAGCACTTATGGGCAAACCCTGTTCCAACATCCAACTTTCTGTACTGAACACCAAATGGGCACAGAGTCAAGAGGCACCAACTAGACTGAACAATGGTCAGTGGTTTGCGGAGACCACTCTGGAGAGAGAAGGCAACCAAGTGGTGATCAGAGATCACATACACCAGTGTGAAAGAGCAAAAACTGTGAAAAAGGACAGCAGAAGTACCACAGCCCAGTCTAGAAAGTGTATGAGCGAAAGTACATGGAAAGATCATCATAAAGAGCCACTATGTGTCAGAGCAAAGAATGGATGACAGAAAATACTTAGCCTTGAAAAGAAAACAGAAAGAGTGGCATTACTTTATACACTTTACATAGCTTTTCTCACCGTTCTCTCAATACATCGCCTTTGTGATGAGTTTGAGTGTATCTCAGTGCATCGCTTTAATCTACAGTGGTTATTGTTGCCTTAAAGAACGAAATGCTGGGAAATTTTGAATACCTCTTCTTTAGAAAATCTGCCATTGACGGCCAATGAGTATTGTATTGCTGTGCATGCATTGGGCGAACCACTGAAACACAAGCATTATTTTTGTATTCGGATTAATCTGCTTTCTCATACTTTTTTGGGGAATTCTGACTTAAACTCGGGAGGAGGCAGAGGCGATATTGTCCAAAAATCCAAAGGAAGATGTAGTTATTAAGTTTTGATATTTAAAAGTACTTACTTTAATTACGAAATTTACCGGAATATATTTTAACTTCGAACAAAGCCTCTTGTTTCATTTGCATAAGGTACAAAAATGAAGGGGCATATCGTTTTTAAACATAAAAAAGGTCTATGTGAAAGCACAGCAGAACGTTAAGATGCTTCCAGAAAATAAAAGTGAGCCTCTGGTCTTTTTAAAAGAAAACAGACAGAGAGCCTGAGAAAGCCACCTTTTGTAGTGGGTCACAAGAACATATGCAAGCAGTTACGATCTGAACTCTCTCAAGGCCTGTCTCCATCCGTCATTAAGACCTCCACCATCACTGCATGCAGTACCGCGTAGAACGGCAGCATGCCAGAGAGTATCACTAGAATACTGAAAAATAATGATGTTTGAAATGCGGTGTATTCACGCATCAAACCTTATATTTACAGTTCATGCAAACCGTTTTGATTGAGCCAATGGCCCATATGCAAAGGAAAGGCCTCAGACCTGTCGGTGTGCTTTGTGCACACCAACTGGTTTGAGACGAGCAGCTGGGGCAGTGCCTAGGCAGCATGCCAGAGAGTATCACTAGAATACTGAAAAATAATGATGTTTGAAATGCGGTGTATTCACCCATCAAACCTTATATTTACAGTTCATGCAAACCGTTTTGATTGAGCCAATGGCCCATATGCAAAGGAAAGGCCTCAGACCTGTCGGTGTGCTTTGTGCACACCAACTGGTTTGAGACGAGCAGCTGGGGCAGTGCCTAGGCTCCACGCCATAAATGCTGCCAAATTTCTTGGCTGTAAGATCGGTTTGAAGGAGGAAACTAGTAAAATCTTGGTTCAGCACAGAACAAATTCCAATAGGCGATTGTTCATGTATAGTATTTTTTTATATGCAGTGTTCTCAGACTGAGACTTCCTCTCAGGTGAGTGGGACAAGGTGACAGCGAACACGTCTTTTACATGGCCATCCGGCCTGGGGCTTCCTCAGGGCGTTGAGATATCAAGAAAGGACAATATATTGTCCCGATTGTTCCTGTTGTTCCTGCCGCATTGCCCTGGAGCAGTCTATCATATCATGCTGACTGATATGATAGACTGCTCCAGGGCAATCCGCCCTATACTAATGAGGAGCTTATTCCAGACAACAGGAACAATCGGACCAGTCCTACCAGAGCCAGTTTTCAACAATGCAGGCCTCTTTCCAGCTTGGCTTTCACCCCCTAGGTGTGATTTGAGCTAACTCATTAATGGTACAGTCTCTGGGGCTCTAATGCCCATGGGGTAAAGTCCCAAATGCATGGTAGGACCTTAGCTGTAGTCAGGAGTATGGCCAAACCATGGGAGTTTAGTGTATTTGGGCGGCCCAGCAACAATCACATCCCCTGGGCCAGGATGCCCGCACACGCCATAGAACTCATCGTCCTTTGCTTCCAGGACTCAGAAATATTGATATTATTAGAGTCTATGGGGCTGCACTGTGCAGAGTCTAATGCGTGTTGAGTCCTTAACTGGTAGTCAAAGGTATTGGGTATCGGCCCCACTGAGGGGCACACAGTACATAGTTGGTTGGACAGTGATCTTCTGGCCCGGGAGCTGGGCTGCTTCTCCCTACTGTAGGACTCACTGCATCACCAACGGCAGTTGTGGCCTGTCTGTTGCATCCAACGCTGGGGCTAGTAAATTCCAGAAGGTTGTTTAGTTCCCTCCGCCACTCTATATCCCAGCTATTCCACTGCTTCTCGCAGCTGCGGTGCTCTCAACAGCCTAGGCATATTGTGCCAAGAAACTGCTCCCACATGCTTAATCGTTGCTTCCTCCTCTCACGACTGCCCTCCCCTTGAGCAACGGAAGCATGACTTCTTCTGTGAGCCCTTGTATCTCTATGTGAAGATTCGGTACATGGAAACAGGAGTTTTAGGGAGGTCTTGCCCAGGCACTCCAGACCATGCCTCCATCCTCATGCACGGTTAGTCCAAGAACATTACGCTAAATGTGAAAATATTTATAAACAATAGTGGAACTGTTTTGCCATAAAACCAAAAACTGTGTCCATGTTAGATCCCAGTCTTGTTAACCTTGCTTCGTGGAACATGGAGTTAGTTACACTTTCATGGAATTCAGGCATTGCCCACAGTAGGGGCACAAGTTATCTCTATCGCACAATGGATCACAATTGTTCAAAATGTTATTCCACAAATTCCTAATCCCTGCTCTGTTTATCAGTGCTCGCATGTACCAATGTCTCTTTTAGATTCTCTATGGGTGTATTAAAAATATTTTTTTCATTTCTGAATTCGCTTTTATACATTCATCAGATGTTACACTATCCTATGAAGATATGCAGCATTTTTATATTCTTAGCAAAAGAGGGCTGATAGCCTGAAGAAAGCTGTTCAGCTATGTCAGCAGTCGAAACAAGTTTGTATGCTATGCCACATAAAACAGGTTTGTGTGTTTATTAACTATGCCTTTTTAAGACTTTTTATAAAATTGCTGTTTTCATCACATTTTCTGCTCTTTTTCACATCAATGAAATAATAAAGTAGACAAAATAAAAAAATGTACTGTCCTAGAAGCTAACACTTTGTGTAAGCAGTAATATAATTACAATTACAAATAATCATTGAACTGAATATAGGAAGCATGATGGGGGCAAACCAATGTAAGCCAGAAAATTAACTCGAAAAAACTCAAAGAAAGTTTGTGTAAGTTCCCATCTATTGAGAAAATGTTGTTCTAATTAAATATTTTATTACAAAATAAAAAAAATGCTAACCACGTCTTATGCGAAAGAGGCAGAAGATTTCTATCTTTTAGTATCATGAGGATTCAAATCTACTAGTTGAAGTTAAGCAGTTAATTATTTGGGAGCCATAGAAGGCTTTCAGGTTAGCGCTGATAATTTAAGTATATTTACTATAAAATGAGTCAAACTTGTATAAAAGATATATAACATGAATGAGTCTCACTATATGCTATTTGGGTCAATTTATCCCAAAAATAACAATAAGGTGTAAGTGCCATTACTTTCTTATACTGAACATACAGTTACTGGTAAGAATTGGATTACCTAGAATTCAGTGTTGGGCCTAAATTAGTGAGGCCAGCACTCGCCTTATTATTGTTTACACTGAGTACCACTGTATAATGATTACTCTTCTCTTACCTGATCCATGATCTTCTCCAGAAAAAGGAGAGAGCTAATTCTGTCTGGTGCTGTTTGGCATTTTCTCAACGCAAAGGGAGCATATTCTAAGCCTTTGGTGTTATCTCTCCACGTTTGACAATCAGCAAAGACTACAACAGTGATTGAATTCATCACTTACCATCAGTACCCCAAAGTGTGTGAGGTGATTGCATAAGCACACAGTCTCATATGCACTGGATTCTGCATGGGCCACGCTGCAACCCGTCGAATTCCATCCACCACTGTAATCTGTGGGAAGAAGGGGGTGATTGTGTTTAGGAAATGCACAGAAAAGTGGATTTAGTCAACCTCCGTCGTCTTTCCTCAATGCATCTGAATTGGGAATTATTTATTGCAGAAAGTCTTATGGCAAAAACTAAACTCTACCTCATGACATGGCCATGTTTGAAAATATTTGAACAGAATGGGAGGAGAGGAGAGGGAGAGCAAATGATAGGAGAGGAGAGGAAAGGGAGCGGAAAGGAAAGGAAAGGAAAGGAAAGGAAAGGAAAGGAAAGGAAAGGAAAGGAAAGGAAAGGAAAGGAGGGGAAGTGGCGGGGGAGAGAAAAGCTAGAGACTGATTTAATTTCAGAGACACTGAATTTCTAAACTTACTATTTTTTGTCATATCCCAGAAAACGCATGATGGCTTTGGGTTTTCCTGTAAAAGATAAATCAAAGTTAATTATTCTGACAATGTATTTTACAGGGCATTTCTACATCCCTTCAGGAAAATAAGCCGGCTTAAATTTATGTAGGTATTTAATTCTTGCTTTTGTCGCTGAGAACTTTGCCCCCCTACTCAATGGCATCAATTAAACACAAAAATCACATTTGACATCACTTGAAGAGCATCCTTCATGCTGCTTCCTGACCAATTAATGGACTGAGGGCTGTTTGACAGAACCTCCCCAAACCCTCCAATACCTCTACTCACTATAAGTGTGCATCCTTGTCAAAGTCTGCTGCCTCGCCTGCAGGGCTGCACACAGAATCACCCACTATTGTGGTAAACAATAACAAGAACTCTGACAGGCAACACTACACTTTTAGCAGACACCTCATGAGGATCAAGGTAGAACATTTAGAAAGGAGACAAGGCACTACACCTTCTCCTTCTTTCCAGAAATTGCTCCCAGTCTGTATTACTTTCTCCCAACACAGAATCTGTAGGCTCCAACATTCCTGCCCTTCTCCAAGGAACAGAAGACCTTATTCTTCAAGTAACATCTTACCCACATGTAACTCTTTTTATCATTGAGCTCAGACATAAAATTCACCCTATAAATATAATTTGCTACTTCGACTGCTTTTACATTCACTACCCATCCCTTAACATTAACAACCTTTTACTACCCATCCCTTAACATTAACAACCCCTAACTACCCCTATACACTAGCCATCACTTAACTCTAGTAAGCATTTACTACTCCTAAAAACTACCTGTAGGACTTGGCCCTTTTGGGCTAAAGTCCCTAAACTTTTTGCTTTCCCCATACCTTTATCTGACATGGTGTTGTCAACTTAGATGCTTTGGACACTTTGCCACTGCTAAACAGTGTCAAAGTGCAAGTGTTCCCTGTATAAAGTATAATGGTAATTGGTTGTCCATGATTGGTATGTTTGCCTTACTAGTAAAGTCCCTAATAAAGTGCACCATGTGTGCCAGGGCTGATAATGCAAATGCTACTAGTGGGCCTGCAGCACTATATGTGCCACCTGCACAAGTAGCCTTAAAAATGGAACTCAGGCATGCCATTGCAGGGCCTGCGCACCGTTTGTTAAACTGTCATGTTGTTCTGACAAGTGCACTCACTTGCCAGACCTTACCCTTCCCTTTCTTTGCACCTCGGACACCCCTATGGTAGGTCTAGGGTACCCCCTGGACAGGGTGCAGTGCATGTGAAAGGTAAGACATGTACTAAGGTGTGTGCCATGTCCTGACAGTGAAATAATTAGGCCTGGATGGTAAATTCCGTTCCGCTCGTGGACTATGCACAATTTGGGTAACTTCGCGTTCCGCTGAGAACGCGGATTTGCCAAAAATTTGGCGATCCGCAGCTTTGTGGAATTTTGTGCTTGTTCGCGCTTTCAAAATGCGTGTTCGCAAGATATTTCCCCCAAGCACGCAAATAGCGTTCGCGAACAGTAAAAAAGCATTGCGAACGGGCGAATCAAGCAATTCCACGTGTTCGCGGAACACAGCGTGCTCGTGGAGATTTTTTTCCGTTTCGCTGAGCTTTGCGTAGTGCAACTACGCAAATTCCGCCCACCCCTAGAAATAATCTCCATTTCATTTTTCACTGTTGAAAGGCCATCTTGCCCATAGTACTGAATGGGGAGGCTGTGTAATATGTTTTCCAGCCTACCTTCCCAAACGTTTGTGATGGAAAGGTGAAGTTCAGTATGCCTGAACTCACAATGTAATAACACATCTTTTTATGAAGGTGGTTTTTGCACTGTCTTTAGAAGCCACTCTTTTAGAAGTGGCTGAGATTTTGTGCTCTAACTTTTCTGTGTGTCTCTGCCTGGATGTGGATTGACTGTCTAGATTTGAAAGCAATAGGATCGGGTGAATGTCTTGACCCAGGGGAGGAGGTAAGACAGCAACAGGCTGACCTGCATCTGGAGTGTAGGGAGAGGAGTAGCCCCTAGAGGTGAAGAGGCCTGGGTTGCGGCTATAAAACAATTGTCCCATCTCCTGCTGAGTGATTGAGAATCCAGACCCCCACTAATCAAAGGAAGAAAGGTGTCACTGGCAGGGAGGCACCCAGAACATGTTTGAACAGGGGTCAGTGCCCCCTGAAACACAAAGACTTTAAAGCCATTGAGGGGTATGAGAGCTGAAGCCCCTGAACTTGGGAGAATGGCTTGATCAAGTGTGAACATGACTGGTGCTACTTCGTGGTCAAGAGGACCTTTGCCAAGGAACAAACAACAAAAGAGACTGAAGGATAGGACTAACCCTTGCTGTGTGTTCTGGGGCTGGCCTGCAGTTTGCTGTTTTAACCAAGGAAAGGCTAAAGGGACTTTGCTGTGCCCCCTGCTTGAAAGGACTTTACTGTGTGCTGTGTCCTGAAGTAACTTATTCCCAAGGGCCCAAGGTGAGCTGGCTCCCTGTTGTGGAAACACAGTAACTCAAAAGTTTCCATGAGAGTCTCAGCGGCACTCATAAGGCGTGCCCTGTGATCGTGGGCACCTGGAGTCCAAGCAAAGATCAGCGACGCTGTGTGCGTATGCTTTGTGAAGCCTGAACCCCTTTGTGAGGATTGTCCAGTGATCGTGTGCACCGGAATCCAAGTGAGTCTCATTGGTGCTGTGTGCGGGTGCGTTGTGCACCGTGAGACCTTCGTGAGGATTTGCCTTGTTATCATGTGCACCGGAATCCAAGTGAGTCTCATCGACGCTGTGTGCGTTGTGCACCGTGACACCTTCGTGCGGATTTGCCTTGTTATCATATGCACCGGAATCCAAGTGAGTCTCATCGAGACTGTGTGCAGGTGCGTTGTGCACCGTGAGACCTTCGTGAGGATTTGTCTTGTTATCGTGTGCACTGGAGTTAAAGTGAGTCTCAGCGACACTGTGCGCGTGATCTTCGTGCAGCCTGAGACCTTCGTGTGGAATGCCCAGTGATCGTGCACCTGACGCTCAAGGAAGTCTCAGCGACGCTGTGTGTGTGTGCCCTGTGGCAGCCTGAGATCTTCTTAACTGTAGCAGCCCGGACCGGGAGCCCTGTGGGAGCTGAGCCGCCGGCCTGAGCCTGCCGTTGTCGACTCCTGGGGCGGGGTGCGGGCTCGGAGAGAGACGCTCTCTTCCTCTCTCTCGTTCCGGCAGCGCGAATCTCTGCTACGGCTCGTATCGCGGCCCGTATTGCCAAGGGAGTGGCAGCACAGGGGCCGGAGTGTGGAGCTGCACTTTTTGATTACATTGTACCCATGTTGGGGGCAACTGTTGAGAGGCTGACAGGAGAGGCGGAGAGACCGCCTAAGGCACAGTGATTGATGCCTGAGTGTATTACGCATTATTCCATTTCTGCATAACGGAGTACCTGACTGTCGTATTACATATTGCATCATTTCTGAATAACAGAGTACCTGATTAGACTATTACGCATTGCATTATTCCTGCATAATGAACTACCTGATTAGTGTATGACGCATGGCATTTTATCTGCATAACGAACTACCTGATTGTCGTATGACGCATTGGATTGTTTCTGCATAACGAACTACCTGATTAGCATATTGTGCATTGCATTATTCCTGCATAACGAATTACCTGATTAGTGTATTACGCATTGCCTTATTTCTGCATAACGACATACCTGGTGGTTGTATTACGCATTGCATTATTTTACCATGCAAAGTGCCTGATTGTTGCGTTACGCATTGCATTCTTTTTACATTGCAGTGTGTCTGAATACTGCGTTACGCCTTACAGTATTTTTACATTACAAAAGGGTCTTATTCTAGCATTACGAACTGTATAACATGATATTAGGATTACAGGAGAATATTTAGAAGTGCTCATTAATACCGTCAGAACTTACAAGGGCTGGCTGGCCTAACAACCGGTCAGGAGAAATAGTATACAACCTCATATGTTGGATTTATATTGTGTGGTCTTATAGTATATCTTTTTATATTAAGTTTATACTCGTTTCTATAAAAACTTGTGTGGAGTCTATTTGTGGTGTCATCATTGGGTTGTTGTGAGCGTGGTTGCAAATACTTTACACATTTGCCTTGAAGATAAGCCTGGCTGCTCGTACCAAGCTACCGAAGGGGTGAGCAGGGCTATCTAAGAAGGTGACTATATTCCCTGACGTTGGAACGCCGGTCTAAGGTACCTACCTCCGCCAACCAGGGATCCCGGGTCTAACATTTGGTGGCAGCGGTGTGGGATTTGAACCCCCCCGCTCTTACACTACTCATCCCTGAACCTAAAAAACCCTTACTACTGCAGAACCACTTCACAAACTTCAAAATGCAGTTTGCATATATAACCCGTGGAGTTTGCTTTTTTTGGGGTTCCTGAATTTTTTACTCTCCTATATTATGCTATCTGCATATGTCGTCATTGTTACTTCTGTTACTCTTTTTTTTATGTCATGATTTAGCTTGGAGATATTTTGGGGTTTCGCTTTTCACCTAGAACCTATTGCTATAGTTTTGACTCACTTGCTTATAAAAAAGTCATAATGTTTTCTCTGAAGCCTTGTTGTTCAATAGTTAATTTCAGACACACTAAGATGATTTTTAATACTAAATGTATGCTCTGGTGCTTTCAACTTCAATAAAATGCAGTAGAAGAAAATAACAAGGAATAGTTGAAGGCGTGCACGGGCCTTAGCAAGGAACAAAAAGCAACTCAAATTGCATTCTGAGAGTCTGCAATGGCTCTATGTTTTGGCCAATGCCTCTCTGAAACTTACTGGAAGAGTAATCTGACAGCCTTTGTTCTGGTCTTCCCCCAAATTTTAGCTTTTTCATCTCCTGTTTGACGAAAATCGATTTTGTTGGCTTTAGGACTCTGTGCACTTTACCACTGCTAACCAATGCTAAAGTGCTTGTGCCCACTCCTTAACTTAAAACGTGGCAAAATTGCGTACACCTGATTGGCATATTTAATTTACTTAAAAGTCCCTAGTAGAGTGGTAGAACATGTACCCAGGACCTGTAAAATAAATCCTACTAGTGGGCCTGCAGCACTTATTGTACCACCCACTTAGGTAGCCCTTTAAAACATGTCTCAGGTCTTCCATTTGAGCCTGTTTGCAGTTTAAAATACATATAAGTCACTCCTAAGATCGGGCTTAAATAGCCCATAGGGCAGGGTTGAGTGTATTTAAAAGGTTGGACATGTACTTTTCAGTTTTACATGTCCTGATATTGAAAAACTCCCAAATTAATTTTTCATTACTGTACGGCCTACCTCTCCCACAGAATAACATTAGATTACCGTATTACATTTAGTATGTTCTAACATTTTATTGGGAACAGGTAGAAATGTCACGTTTGGGCTAAAAAAAATTGATTTAAAATCCTCCTCCATGGTAAAGTCTGATTTAAATTCACAAGTCTGAAAATGCCACTTTTAGAAAGTTGCCATTTTCTTATACTAGCCTTTTGGCGCCTGAAGCCTGTGTTCTGAGTCACATAACTGTAAATAGTTGGCAGTTAGCCATTGTGTATTCCTTCTTGACAGTGAGGCAAAGGGGCACTAGATGCTGGCAGAATGGACCAATCTGTCAGGATGGAAGGGGAGGAGCTGTTTGGTGGCCCACTTAAATTTTGAAGGGGCTGCTTCCAGAAGACCTACAACGAATTTGACACCAATTCTTTGACACCCTAGGCCTATTAGAACCTGGACAAAGGAGATAGGAAATTTCCAGAACTAGATGTAGGAGCAAGTCCAGAAGGTTCTCTCACTTCAAAGGCTAGCACCAGCTATAAATATTAAACCCAAAGACCAACTCTTCAGTTCACTCCTGGACCTGCGGAGGACCCCCAGAAGGACTGCCTTGTACTTTGGAGGACAGTCCAGATGCTTGAGGCCTGCTTTCTACCGGAGAGGAGTGCCCTGCTGCTGTATTAGGACTGCCCTGCTGCTTAAAGCCTGCCCTTTACCTCATAGGACTGCCCTGCTGCTTGATCCCTGCCTTGCTGCTTGAGCTAGGACTACCAGAGTGCCTCCAAGTTCTAGTTGGCTGGCCTCCTGTTCTGAGTTACAGGAACACAAAAAGGTCCAACAACCCTTGAACCTGCACCTGGAACCTTCCTGAAGTGAGCCCTGCCCTCAAAGTGGTGCCCCACCAGTCCTGGAGCATTGGAAGTGGTGCTAAAGATGTCCAAGCAGTAATAAATAGAAACTTGGGACTTAAAACATTTACCACCAAAAAGTGGCCTGAGGACAGACAAAAGACCCGGACGTACCTGCTCGCCCAACCACCCAATGTGCATCTCCGGTCGGCCTGACTTTGCAGTAGCTCCCGCTATTTTCTTATAAGCAGCAGCAAATCCTTGTTCAGCAGCTCCTCCTTGGAAGATTCCGGCCTCATGGTGGCCTTGTCGACTACAACCTGCTGCTTCGCTTAGCTGGAGATTTTCAACTTCCAAAAAAGAGACAAGAGCCGAAATAGAAATCTTCACTGCGACTTCATCCAGTAGCTGCCTGATAACAACGTTTCCTCCTCAGACACCGCTGGCTGCCTTGTCCCGCTGAACTTTAATTTTTCAGACATTTTTCTTCAAAAATTCTTCTAACTCCAAAAGTAAGCTGAGAATAGCCCCAATCCACCTCATGTATCCACACATGGCTCCATATTGGTAGGCCAGAACTTTTGCCTTTGACCTGGTCTGATGACACTAGATGTCCATGGTTCTTTTAGGTGCTATTTTTCACTAAAAACTTTAAAAAAATCATGACTCCATTACTATTTAATTCATTTTGAAGTCATTTTGTTTATTTAAATGTTTTCTATTTTTCTAAATTAGTGTGGGTTTTGTCTTGTGTTGTGTTTTCACTTTAATGCTGTTTGAGTGGTGCAAAAATACTCTACACATTACCTCTAAGTTAAGCATGACTGCTTTTGTGCCAAACTACCATTGGGTTGAGCGTAGGTTAATTTAGTGACTTTTGTAGTTCACCCTGACAAGGATTGTGGTTATTGCTCGAGAAGAGTTTCCACCCACCTAAAACACAAACCAATTTCCTACAGTTACATAGCTGCGCAAATGCATTCAATATTTAGCATAGATAAAGAATAACATTGTTTTTGCAGCATTAACATGCCAATGGCACCTTGGTTTAAATTAAGGTATTTTTACTGATCATATCTGAAATATTGTAATCTTACATTTAAAAGTAAAACATTACAATATTTCGAATGTAATCTTTAACACAGATGGAACTCCCTTTGTTTACTTTTACCCAAACATGAGGTGTGAATTCTGTTTCTTTTCTGTGTGCATGGAAAACAGTGCCAGCCTCAGATAAAGCTGAGCTGCATTGCTCATTGTCTCTGCAAGAGAGATGGTATCCATTCAAGAGTATTTCTTTGTGGTGAAATGATTATAGATTCTATTTAACCTAAAACCAAACAACTCTTATTGCTCCTGTATGAGCTAGAGCCATCAAAAGATAAGGCCGCACCCTCAACAACTGAATATCAAACATCTCTCAGTTGGTGGGGGCGAATCAGGTAGAAAACGCACTGTTCTGGAGCTACCTTCCCACCAGCGTTCAAAGGGTGGATGAAAATGCTTGTAAACTCCAAGAATAATTGTCTGACAATATTTTCAAAACATTCCACCTGCAGATTGTTCCATCATTTCAGAAGGTTCCCGATAGATCCTCCCAAGGGCATGCAGTGTCTACGCACCAAACATTGAGTACCATTCTCTTTAAATGTGTTAGTCTTTTGGGACACAAACTTCATAATTTTTCATTTTTATTTTTGACTCCTCTTGGCGACTAGTTCTTCCAAAAGTCTTTGTCTGGGCTAGGACACTTCCAGTGTGACATGAACCAATCTCCCGACTGGGACTATTTGGGCGGAAGGAAGGTGTGCTGAAACTATGGGCCCGATTCACAAAGGGCCTTTGGACTCATGGTGGAGGCCCGCAGTCGTGACGAGACCTCCGCAATGAGGAACTGCAATGCAGAGGTCCCGCCACAAGTGCAGGGCACCCGCCACTACTGCGGGGCGCCACCAGAAGTGTGGAGGCCCTTTGGGAATCAGGCCTTCAGTGTCCAACTTGCCGGCGTCAGTGGCGTACCAAAACTTGAGGGGGCCTCCCTACAAAGTGCATGGAGGGGGCCCCCACACACCCTGGACCCAGTCAGAAGCTCATCCCCGCCACCCATGTCTAGTGCCAGAGGAGGCCGCCTGGAGCTCAGGGCTCCCACCCCCGCACCACAGGCGTTAGTGTTCCACCGCTAGCCTGCTTTGCCAAAGACCACCTATTAAGTTACCAATAAACATTACGCAGGAGCAAAATGAAGGCCTCACGTGTGCAAACTGCTTTTTCTTTTAGGCCCGTTCTAGTTCTAGATGTTGCCGGACTGACTTATGGAAGCAGGAAGTGGCTAATAAGAGATTCTGTCCATCTAAGCCCTAACGAATTATCTATACTGAGAATTCTACAAGAATAACTCTGCTGTCTTGTAGAATAAACTATTCATGAGAGGCTGGAATATTCCTGGTACAATTGGATGGTTGCTTATTTTCCATCTCCTCTGGATGTTATTACCTTATTTCCTTAAGCGCGATAGCTAGTACATTTCCTAAACCATACAGTTATTTTGTCCTCGACTGCTCTTTATTGTGCTACCTCAATTCTTACGTCATCCGTTCTCCTCATGCAGGGTTCACGTCGTGAGCTGAGGCAGGGGGGGCTGTGGGATGCTGGGCTCGTCTCTGTGTGTGAGCTGTGTCCTTTTTAAGGACGGCGGCCAGTTATAGAGTTTAAAACGTTATGCTCTCTCTCTCTTCCACTTCTGGGACAGTGAGTTCCCTACAAACACCCTTGAAGACTCCATTAAGAAGTGTTCTCTCAGATGGGAAGCTGGTTTGCGCACAAGGAACTTAAGAGGACAGCTCCGCTGATTAACGGGGCCGCTGTTCCAGCTTCGTCAGGAGGCGCGCGGGAGGTTATCGCGCAGGTCAGGGAGCATTTAGCGGCAGACACTGCAGGAAATGCTACGAGATGCCCTCTCTGCACATTCGTAGAAGCGGTTGCCAATTATTCAGGAAGCAATGTCTGCCAGATGCCGTCTGCTCCTGTCTACGAGGGATCCTGCGCCTTGTTGCTGCTCCCCTTCAAGCAACACATATTTTCCAAACTAACGCTCGCAAGACTTTAAAAGGGAGAAGTTCACACAAGTTTAACTCAACAACAGCATCAAAACAATCACGGAATGGGAAGCCCAAATCCAGTTACATATGTTCACCCTACTGGTGTTTCTTAGATTCTGTGGGCCTCATTTGCAACAAAAGAAATGACGCAGCGCGACGCAAGCCATCTTGCTTCACTGAGCTGCATCATTCTGAAAGCACAGGAATGCGTCATATTAACAGCAATACGAGTGCTTTCCCCTGCACTGGTGCACAATGGCTGCCATGCGTCAGTGCAGGCACCCTTGCATCATGTTGCAAGGGTGCCTGTGGGGGTGATTGTTTTTGTGCAGTAAGGGACACCTTCCTGCGCAAAAACAATTATTAATGGCATTTTCCTCTTTCTATGCAGCACGCATAGAAAGAGGAAAAAACAAGGAGAAATAAAAGTATTTCTCTGCGTTGCACCGCTCCAATGCCTCCCCTGGATTCTGACGCAGTCCCAGGATTATATAACTTTGTAAATCTGGGAATGTGTCAGGTTCCATGGATTTGCGTGGGAACACCCACAACAAAACCCACGGAATGCCTTTTCCACGCACAGTAATGCGTAAAAGGAGCCCATATTTACAAGGCCATGAAAAGGCACGCAGGGTGACTTTACATGGCCTTGTAAATATGGGCCGCCACACTGCGCCGCCGGTGCATCAAAAAAGTGACGCACCAGCTGCGCAATGGCCTTGTAAATGAGGCCCTGTGAGTTTTGTCGGACCCTTCTGCAGGCCGTAGGAATCTAAATGTGAGGGGGCTATCAGATTTGGAAGTGTGCCACCTCTGCCCAGGATACCTTGTGAATAGCAGTTAAAAAAGCACAGGTTTTAGACTTGGAAAATCACAAAGCAGTGAGCAGGGATTTCTTTCAACTTCACAGGAACTCACTGTGTTGTGTGCCTTACCAGAGACCTTGGGGTCACATTTTTGAAGCCTGATAGCAACGCCTCATGGTTTCCTTTTCCTGAGGCCATGAAATGAAAAACCAGTGAGCTGGACAACACTTATGCAATTTTTGTCAAGAACTTTCATTGTTAGCAGCTGTTTCTGCCTCCTGCAGAGGCCGCTAACTGCTGTAAACTGTCCTAGACAAAGTCAGCTTTTATGGAAGTAGCAGCAAACAATGAAACACTGTACTCGATGGGTGTTTTACAGAAAAGTGGGCGAGTGCAGCTCTAGCTTCGAGGGTTGGAGTTACACTGCCGAAGGGAATGTTCCTGGGTTGAGGCTTGTAAGGAATGCCATGTCATGGAGAGGAGGGATCAGTGCTTAATTTGTAAAAAATTGAAGTGCCAGGGCCCTTCTCGGAAGGCCACTGCAGCCTACACCATGCAATGCCCCAGGCAGTGCTGACAATGACAGTACCAACATAACACCTAACCATCACATTCCTGTAAGTGTGACAATTCAGACTATTTCAGGTTACACAAAGCTATAATAATGTTGTGAGAGGCCGGTATTATTCATTTTCAATCAGGCACAGTCGGTACAGGTAAGAGCAGTGGGACGGGGCAGAGCAGGGGGGAAGTCGACGGATGACGGGATAGTGGAAATAAATCAATTAAACCACTTACCTTCTGCTCTCTGCATTGCCGACTCGGGCCGCCCCACTGCCCAGTGCTCTTTACCTGTACCGGCCACACCTCTTTTCTATGCCATTTCACTAAATAAACACAGCTGTTGTACTCATCTCAGACAGCGCCATCATGTGGTGGACCATCACTAGAGTGGTTGCTGACAATTAAGTGCTGGTGCTGAGCACCGGAAACTACTGGGTCAAATTAAGCTCTGGCTGGGGATGAGGGAAGAGAGAACTCTTCCAAACTTGTTTAGCATCCGAGTTGGAACATGCACCAGTCAAAATCTCATGAGAATATGCAAATCCCTGACTCAAGGAAAACATTCAAATGAGCCATCATGCAACTCAAACTGAAGAATGTGCAGATAAAGCAGGAGACTCTAAAAATTCTAAGGCCTAACTCTGTGTATGACTCAGGAGGACACATGTCTGTTGCATTTAATGTACTTTCATGAGATAAATTCAGGTCATTATTTAGAGAGGCTTACTGTTATTAAAGTAGCTCCAGTGATAGTGTCTTCAGATATTTTCTAGGTGACTTTAGACCTCACCTGTGCTTTGAGGTGCTTAATGGTGATCCTGACTTCTTCTTGGAGATCCCGAATAGTAAGGTTTCCAATACTGCATGCAACCACGAAACTGGCAAACTCCTGGCCGGATCCATTGATTTGGGGATCCTTTTCAAAAGAGATGGAACAAAGCAAGATAAATAAATTTTCAATAATTAGATAGACCAAACATGACAGATCAGACATACTTTTATATAGTTCTAATAGCTGAATGGCAACTACTCTGCTAGCAGAACATTTCTAAACTTCTGAAATGTCTCTGAGCCCTCTGCCTCCTCCCCTATTAAATTTAGCACCACCAGAAGGGAATTTGCAAAGATCATAATCAGCCAGCTTTGCTTTTCTCCTAATGACTCAGACGGCAAACAACGCTACTCTATAGGGCACACAATGCCGACTGATAAGGGGTCATTTAATTAGATCACTTCCTTAGCAAATAATGCACTAGTTTTCTTTATCTGATAGGCACACAAGTCTCTTATTAAAAATGGCTGTGTAAACAACTGATATTGCTTTCTGTCTGTTGCGTGCTAGTGTCAAATAGACGTAGGCAAACTGCAGAATCGTGCAAATCAAGGAGAGAAAAAGCTGAACATTTACTTGCAGCTTATGCATGGACCAGGAGTTGCAGATTTAAGTGGGCTCTTATGCTCGAAACACGGGCATTGAGGAATCACTGTGTACTGAGCGATGTGGCAAGTTTTAAGATGCCCCTTTTTGCGGTAAAAGGCACCCTAGTGTGTCTCTAACATCTCAGATTTGCCTCCTAGCATTTGGCGAATTTGTGACAGAAAAGTTGAACCTTGCTAGCGTCATCCACCGACTGAAGGTCCGTTGTCATGTTACACCACCATCAACATAGCTCGGGGTGCCAATGCCATCTCGTCAGATGCAGGGTAGAGAGGACAGGGGTTTGCGAAATTTGTGTAATTTCCAACGGCGTAATTGTGTGAACTTTTGGAAAATTCGAATGAAATGAAAATCTGGCATTTTTCGCTATTTCTATAGCACATAGTGCAGAAAGATGCCCTTTAGGCTGATAAAATAGCACGATAAACTCAAGGCCGCAAACAAGAGCCACTCATTCTGTCCGTTAGCATTTTACCGGTGCTCCTTCAACATGATATCTTTACGTGAGCAACCGCCAACCACACCATGAGGCATAACGGCACAGTTTTGCATAAAAATTTTAACATGAAATCTTAATAGTTTTTTTTCATTTCCATATGCAAAGACTTGCAATGAATACATTTAGGGCTTGATTTGAGAGGAAATGGAAATGGAAATGTTTCCATTTTATAATTCCACTGGGAGAGGAAATTCAACTACTAGTTATTCTTCTAGATTGAGCATTTCTTCTGGAATTCTGAGATTTTTCATTACTGCCCAACTTTAAGTCAGCCCCTTAACTTCATGAAGGGGCTCATGGAAAAAGTAAGAGTCAGACTGCATTGTCAAAGCAAATTAGGTGCTTACATTTGAAATTTGATAGCGCTTTTCTATAATATGGTTTATTAACAATCAAAAATGCACATTAAGGTACTGGGTTTATTCTGTTAACTGGATCAGAGATGACCCACCGGAACTGCTTTCAACTTGCACATGGACAAAGCAAGTTCTTTAAATTTAATCTTTCCAGACAATTTGCTGGAAAAGCTTGAACATATTACAAAAAATTGCTGCTGGACACAAGTAGTATCTAACTATAGTACCCTTCCCCATTATGTTTCCACCGGCAACCTTTTTCATAAGAAATGGGTGAGATTCTTCAACTAAGTCTATGCCCACTTCAGGGACTTTTAAATTAATTTTGTCACGAATGTAAGGAGGTTGACTCAGTATTTTTACAAATGTGGAAATACCTTTTACATTTAGTTGTTGTGCTAGTGATAACTCTTAAAAACCTTCGTTTAGTATTCAAATTGTTCAGCAAAACAATAGAAAAATTCACAACCTTTTGTAGAGTTCCTTTAATTTCCTCTGCTTTAATTAAACTGTAGATATGTGTGCCTTTGGGTGGCCCAAAAAATTGAAATGTATGTTTCTCTGTCCTCTTGCTATACAAAAATGTCACTTGAACAATGACAGATGCATCACATTTCTGGCAGTTAAGGTGCAAGAATCCCTTCCCCAACCTCTTTTAGAATCCCAGAAATTGTTTTTATAAACTGTATGCTCAAATTCAACTGTACTAGTAAAGCTCTGTAAGAACTCTTCAAAATATTACTTAATATGGGTATATTTTCTTGAGGGCATCTCTGCAATTAATGTATTAAAACACTGTTATGTTGATTATTGGTTGAATTTGTCAATGGACTTGGAATTTGACCACAGGTGGAATTACTAAATGGTTTCAAGCACTGAGACAGGAAATTGAAGCAGCGTTTCATATACTTCAGACAGTCATGTACTTCTGCACATGTACCCTTCAAGGAAATCCAAGGCTCATGCCAGAAGCCTGGCTTTGTGTCCTTCCTAAAGAAAAAGTTTACTTAATGATTCTGTGATCTTTCAAGGGAAAGTTTTTTTTTTGTTTCCTTTATTTGTGAAAACTCTGAAAGCCTTCCTTCCTAATCCACTTGTGTGTGAGGAGCTGGCTGTCCTGATTACTCCCACAGTTCCCTGAAGGTGTGAGACATCCCAATATATGTATTTTATCATCGCGCCCTGCTTCCGGCCCTTGATTTCACTTGCGTATTTGGAAAATACCAATCAGTCATAACAAGTGCAGGAATGTTTGGTATTTGTGTTTACGTACTCGTATCATGCCGTCAGCTGGACCCCTAATCGATGTATGTAAAACAGAAAGTGCGTGAAAAGTGCTGTGGTGAAAAGTGGTGCCACCTGACATGGTGAACGGAAAGAGTGAAGAACCTACTTCCGGTAAAGCAGGATGCTTACCAGATTTTGAGGATAGCCATTGCCTATGTAAATGAGTTCCATTTCGATTCTTTGCCTGTGATAATAACAAATTGTTTTTTAAATAGCACTTCATACAATCCATACAGCCTTCCTCAGCGCTGTAAATAAGAGGTGTTAATAATGCCTTTTCTTGCATAAATCAGAACATTCATCCAATTTTAATTGGGTTATAGGATGATTGTTGACATGGTAATTTATACAGCATCACTGCCTAATGTAAATAAATATATATACATGTATAAACATAGATATATATATATAGATATATTATGAAGAAACATGCTTTCCTTCGCCTTGCTGAGCCATTATTATTGTCCTGGCGAGGAGTGTGCTTGTTTGGGGACAAATGTGAAAAGTTATATATATATATATATATATATATATATATATATATATAAAATATACATATCATGATGGTGATAGTGCATTGTTATGCACTATCACCAGCGTGTTACATATATAAATAACACGCTGGTATATACAACAGACCTGGCTGTTCTAGCAGTAGCAGCACCCCCCCCCCCCCCTAGCGCCTTGAGACCCTCACAGGTAAGTAGTACGCTCACAAATGGATTGATTGATAGATAAGAGCTTCCAATGAAATGTTGTTGGATGAAGCTGCATGAAACCTTCCATAAAAGATAATCCGATTTGGGTTCAGCCTTGGAAGTTTCATGCAGATCTGATAAGAGGGCAGGGAATGCAGAGTCATTTTAGCTTTCATAGGAATTTTTGCTGTCCTTGACAGAAAAAACAACTGCAGCCGCCAACCAGGGTATGTTTGGCAGGTCCATAGGACCCCTAAACCACCTTCTAAGGTACCCCTTCAGGTCTGCACTCAGTTTGAGCCACCTGTATGTGATGCACTGTCAGTGCAAATCCCAACTGCATCTGACCCATACCTTTAATACAGAGCGGGTGTAGAGGCAACGTGTTCCCTCATATGCATGGGGCCAGACCTCATCCAATGAGGAAATTCCCCCTTGAGATCACTCTGGTGCTAGATGCGCTCCAGTGCAATCTGTACTACAGAAGGGACCCCAGAGTGCCTGCCGCCCCCACTGTAATACTGAAGTGCCCTAGGGGTGCAGAAAGCAGGAGCACATGGCTGTTTTAACACGCCAGTGGGCATTTACTTCATGGGTGGTGTGAAAACCCGGGTTTACACGCCCGCGACAGACCCAAATAAAATAATTAGAAATCTGATCTTTTTTCTGTTGTTCACTTCAGGTCCGCAAACCCAAAGCCTGCTCTGCGGACCATATGTCTCTGATTTGCTGGCAACTACAGAGAAAAACCTGGCGCTATATGGGGTCAGGGTGAGCATCTTCTGACCCCAGTTCAGGTAGGGGCTCCATAGGGATGCCCCTGAGGTTAAATGTTTGAAAAGCATACATTTGCTGTGTGGGAGCAGATCCAAAAATGAGCTGCACGGACATCCAGCACAGCTCCAAGGTTCATGGCCCTGAGTCAAGCTCCCAAGAGGGCAACCAAACAAGGGTTGCAAAAGTCTTGAAAGGTTCACAGATCCCCTTTCGGGGCCTGCGATTCCCCTAAAGAAATGTAAATATTATTATTGTTATTTATCATCATTATTATTATTATTATATGTAGCAATAATGACCATGGCAATTATTATTATTATTATTGTGATTGTTGTTGCTGTTGTTATTGATAACAATAATGATCATAACAGTAATAATAATAATAATAATAATAATAATACAAGTGGCCAGCCCTGATTGGCCGCCCAAGAGCCATGCACAATTTGGGTTTTCAACTCTTGTCGGGTTGGGGGCAGGACCCGACTGAAGACCAGATGGTTAACCCCTGCTGCGCATGGCCATGGACTGGAGCAGTGGAGACTGGTTGCCTGGGACTGGCTAGGGGCACGGTCTGGGCAAACGTCGATGGTGGTGTGCAGCAGTGAAGGGAATTATTTCAAAGACATTGGTTGGATGCAATATATCATCTAAAAAGAGGAGACTACAGTTAAGGCGAAGTTATGGTTAGGATTTGTTATAATACCTTACTGTACTTCAGTTAAAAGCCATCGTTAAAGTGGAGTTATGGTTTCAAAACAAAATCTAAACGCCAATTAAATTCACCCATTATTCGTTAGCTTGGCAATCCATAACTCACATAACATAAGTTAAATATCATATGCAAAGCTTGTGACCTTACAATATTTATACCAATAAGCACAAACACCTAAAAGCACAAGGTCACTAAATCACAACTTATACTCAGACCACTGGATAATAATGCATGAATAGTTGTCTCCTTCATAGTGGTAATGATAACACACTATGTAGTCAGAACTGTAAGAGTATTTCTGAGATTTGTAATTGCATCTTTTACATTAAGGGTGAGGCAATGAGCACTGCATTTGGTGAGCGAGTTATGGTTTACATGGCTGTTGTGCAAATTGTGGGTTGAGACCTAACCAAAACTGAATAATTTCAATGGTGATTAGGTGCTGTTTTGTACTCACAACTTCACTTTAACTGTGTGTTTGTAAGTGGCTTATTCAGGATAGGTATGCTATGACACAGTAAATTCAGTTAGAGAGCTCATGCAATAATGTGCAAAGCCTACTCTGGCACATTTAGAATAGTGTGTAGTTTTAGGGACCACTAGTGACAAGGGTTTTTAGTAATCTAGAAAATGTTGGGTGGTTGTCTCTGATAAGAAGAAGTAGAAAATGGCTGTGTTATCCTTAGTTAATCTGTCCATGTGAACATGTGATAGCATGTTAGACTATCGTTAACAAAAATATTGTCTAGCAGAAGCACTGTGTCCTAAATATCGTCCAAAAAAATTACTTTTGGACTTAGAATTTATGATATTAGGTTCAAATGGGCAATATTTTTGTAAACAATATTTTAGACACAACATTTGTGTCAAAAGATATAGACAAATATACACCAGCACTAGACCACACAGGCCCAAGAACCAAAAGAATAGAGTGAGTGCCTATAGTGATAGAGGATTGTGGTATCATTGGTGAACTGCCATGTGCATGGGCTCACAGGAAGGCACGGCAATGGAGTGTACTGCAGTTTTTGCTGTAACAGTAGAAAATGTGATCACATATCCCTATCACATACAATAATGCCCTCTTCAAACCTGAGATACTGACACAATTGCCAGTTAAATGTGGGGAAGTAACAGAAGCGTTCAGTGTAGCCCTGTAGCAGAGGTTCTTAACCTACTGACTTATGTGGACTCCCATTTAGTCATAACTGGAAACCAGGGACCCCCACTGAATGAACGCATCACTTTCCTCACCCCCAGTCATGAATGGAAGCCTGGAACCCCAGCCTAAGCATTTTCATTGATCTGAACGGCAAAACAATATAGAAAAACATAGATAAAAAATAAAAAAATAATTTTTTTAAAGGGATGCTCTCATTGTCTATACTATATTCTGTTCGATGCACTTGCTCTCCTCCCAGGACTTAATCTGAGGATACTAAGTTAATTTTCAACCTCCAACAGCACATTTTTTTACATTTACAGAACGTTTTAAAATGTTAAATTTTACATGTTGGTTCTTTATTTATATACTTTATAAATGTGATACTAATATTTGATTTTCCAAGCAGTTGCGGACCTCCTGAGAAGGCATCGCGACCCCCAGGGGTTCCCCGACCACAGGCTAAGAATCACTGCTCTATAGGAAGCAGGTGAACCCCCTACCTATGAATGGGGGCACAGTGGTTCCCCCCAGGTGCACAGGACTTTCCTCCTAACACACAGAAATGCTTGCCATTTATTTATTTGTATTTAATATTGTTTTTATAGCATGAACTGAACCAAATTGTATTTCTGTGCATTACATGTAACCAAAACAGTAGAGAACATGTAGAACAGTGTAGCAGTACATAAACAAATCAAGGGAACGAGTTGGAGTGTACAACACAATGCACTATGAGTATGATATCATTTCTGTGCCTAATGGTGCCAGTTCAGCAGTGGGCAGATGGAACTAGTATATGTGCAAGTGGAAGAGATATGTTTTTGGTAATTGTCTGAAGGATAATAGTGTTGAGTTCTCAGATGCTTGGAAAGAGTGGACCACTGGCCGTTGGTCATCGCGGAGAAGGATTGATTTATTGCTTGGGTTGATTTGAATTTGGGTTTTTACAGCTGGAGACTCCTTGCTCCCAATTCTCCTGAGACAATTAATGTATGAGTGGGAAGACAATGGGACTTATATAGAGTCTGGTGGATGGAACACTCATAAACATGACGAATGTCCTACCTGCGTTATTACAAGTGCAGTATAGCATACGGTACTTTTCATGTGGCTGAAGAGATACTTGCCATGTTTTGACAAATCTCCGACAATCTCTAAATAAGGCCTAATAACCCTTCTCACCTGCTCCCCAATATTTTCATGGAGTTTCACAGGTGGGCCAAAGCAAACATTAGCTGCCCATGAGCCAATTAGAATTCAGCAGTCAGATTGTGGACGCCGAGCTAGTCTATTTATTAAATAATTAACCACATATCCTTAATTTGAAGAACATTAAACTTCATGGGACCTTGGTTCTTCTTCGAACAGTGCAACATCACCAGATGGATGAGTAGTTTTGCGAAGAATATGAATTGTGTGTGTCTGTGGTTGTGAGAGACGAATGAAAGCTCCTTGACTGGGAAATACAGCAAGCAACATGGGTGTACGTCATGAATTGATCACAAGTTGTCTTAAGTGAATTAAACTCTCCTCATTGCTTAATAATGAAATCTGGTCCTACAGAAGAAAGTCCTACATTCTCCTACATCAGATTGAATTTCCTGTTGGAGAAAGCCATTGAGAAATGAGAAAATATTATGTTCTTCCAAACCAGAAGTCACTCAGTTTTGAACTCATGGCACAGAATGCAAGAATTATTTATGACTGATGGCTGCCATCAGCATGCAAATTTAACACGAGGATCATCCCTACATTCACCCTATTTACAATTTCAAATGTATCAATGTATCTATTTTTAAGAGACATGATTATGTTGACAACATAGTAAGGTGACTAAGCAAGTATGTTCTTCATCTTTCTCTTTTGAGAGGTAGGCCAAATTGCCAAAGCTCGCCTACTTGTTTGTGAAGTTCCTTACTCTTCATCAAGCTCCTGACAAAGTAATAAGCTGAAAAGTTATTTAAAAAACTGTAAAGTTTGTTTACTATGGACAATGTCTAGGACAATCAGAATGAATGTGGAGCATTATTTTTTGGCAGGAAGACCCTGAGTTTTTGTACAAGAATCACTGTACTCAGGTAAAAGCTGTGGGGCCGATTCACAGAACTAACTTAAGACAAAATCCTAAACTTACTTCTTTTGGTATTCACAGAAGTTAGGATTTTGGCTTAAGTTTGTCTTAAGACAAACTTAAGACAGACTTAAGACAGTCTTAAGACAGACTTAAGATAGTCTTAAGACAGACTTAAGACAAACTTAAGACAGACTTAAGACAGACTTAAGACAGACTTAAGACAAGCTTAAGACAAAATCCTAACTTAAGTCTGTCTTAAGTCTGTCTTAAGTCTGTCTTAAGTTTGTCTTAAGTCTATCTTAAGTCTGTCTTAAGACAAACTTAAGACAAAATCCTAACTTCTGTGAATACCAAAAGTAGTAAGTTTAGGATTTTGTCTTAAGTGAGTTCTGTGAATCGGGCCCTTCGAGATTAACACAAACCTTGATACTTCATGAACTTCACAACTTCGCGCAACTTTGCCTGATGAATGTTAATACCTCATTCTGATATCAGACCTACAACTACGTGTTGCCAAATTTTGGACCCACTCTATTATGTTCAGTGAGTAGTCCAAATGTGCATGTTGAAATGCAGTTAATCTTACCTGGAACAGTCCCTTCTTTTTGAAGAAAGTTAACTGAGCTCTGGATACTGCATCGAAGTCAGATGGCTGCAACGCTGTCAATAAACTTGAAGGCAGGACCACCGAAGCCAAGGAGTTTGGTTGAGAGCTCCCCATGTCAATCTGTTTAAAGCATAAGAAAAGGAATCAAACAATCATCTCACCTTAGCCTACTCCAACACTAAATCCTTTGGAATTTATTGGATAATATAATTATCACCTATTCTGACTTTTTGGGGGAATGATATGCGGTTGTTTGTGCTTTCTACACCAAAATCTGCATGTCCCTTAATATCAGGGCTTTTACCCATGTTAAATTCCAGCAGGTTTCACATACTGAAACTTAACAAAGAGTGTGGTTTTGGTTGCACCTAGTAATTACCGGGTGCGATAAACATTGCACCACTTATAACTGCGATCCCTGCGCTAACACGAGTTTGTTCCGAAATCGCAAATTAACAGGCAAGCTGGAATCAACCTGTAGTTACTAAATGTTCAATATTTATTGCTTACATAATCTGAGGATTGTTGACATCTAAAATTTAGACCAAAATGAAGCAAAGCAAACCAACACATTCAAGTACTCAAACCAAAGAATGATTTTGATTTGTACTGATCACCTTAAGCTTCTATCTTAGCAAAACTGTGACAAGCTGACAGCTCCATAGATAAACAGTCAGATATTACAATAAATATGTGCATTGTTATACTGGAGGAATTTTGAGTTTTACTTTTCTTTTAGTTTTGGCTGCTCCGCTCCAAATGTGTTGATTAGCACAACATAATGACAGTAAAGCCAGTTAACTTACTGAGAAATAAAGGGAGAGGAAGGAGTCTAAATAAGGTGGGCATGGCAGAGCACAGAATAAGACAGAAAAGAGACAAAGGATGGAGTTGAAGTAGGAGGGACACAGGCAAAATCTAAGTCAGAGCAGAAGAGAGACCAAGAAAGGCAGAGAAAAGGTCAAAATAAAGATGCAAAACATGTGAAGGGTATATCAAATTCTCTCTCAAGAATAACGTGTGCAGTAATTCCAAGCATTTATGATTAATTTGAATTTCGAGAATTTGAGACTGCCATTAAAAACAATGTTCAGAAGTCTAGCAATGGCAGCTACAGACCTTCTGTTCCAACATTCCTATGTTTGACTTTCTGTTTCCCCTGTTCACTGTAAAGCATGGTACCTGTAGTGGGTGGACTTTCCACCCATCCTCTCACAAATGCACAGACATACTCACACCCATTCGCATACATTCACCCTCGCTTCCATCCATTTCCAAACATGCACACATACACCCACCATTCACAAGCACAAACCGATTCACAGCACACACATGAAAATACCCATGCATTCATGCATAAGCGCCAACATTCAACAATCACTTACCGGGCTGGAGCAGTGAAATGGGGTGGCGGAGGGATAAGATGAAAGGCCTCTGTGGTTTCTGTGGGGTTTGGGTAAGAAAGGGACATAAAGAAAACCTTGTCACCTCCTCTCATTTGCTGACCTTGTCATGGACCAGCCAATGAGAGGAGAACCTTCCCTAACTCCTCACAGAGTGGGGTAGGGTCAGTGAGAACTGGAGACCCCATCCCACTCTGTGACAAGGCCTCACTGATAGACAGACAGCCCTGGGCACTTCAGGGCTTAAACCTGAGGCACCCAGGTCTGATTGTATCAGTGATGCTCCCCCTCCTCATGAAGGAAAGGACCTCACAGGGTTTTGCTGGGCTGATGAGGACATGCACTCAGGACTGTGAAATCTTCAACACAGCAAAGCTTGGCTCAGGCTGAAAGGTGGCTGTGCATTAGCCCATGCAAAGCGCCTAGTTGCCTGAAACTAATATGGTGAGTGCCTGCTAGGCTGACCCTTTTCTCAGCCTGATAGACACTCATCATGAATTGAAAAGGGAGGGAGCCAGAATACCCTTAATGGTGGGCTGCCCCTGCACCCACTATATAATACACTGTAGAGGTCTTTTGCACTGTGAGTTTTGTCTGACCATACATGCACATCCGTGTAAAAAGCAGTTGACCTTAGTATGGGGGCAAATGGGCCAATACTTTAATTTGACTACGTTTTTTTTCTTTCTTTCCATTCATTTGTAGTTATCCTTGTATTCTCCCATGACACAGTTGCTGATGAGCTGAAGAAGATCTCTGAAGGTCGTAATGGTCTCCGCAATTACAGCGATACTCCAACATATACCATTCCAAAGTCAGCAAGAGGGTTGTAAGCCAGTAAAAGGAATATGTGAGACCCCCCTTAAAAACCAGGAGGAAGACCAACAAATAATTTTATTTCTCCTTAACCTCAGTAATACCTATGGCAGGGCGGTCCATCACATACTACTTGATTGAGTTGAGGATTGGATGAGCTATGGGAGAAAGTGAGTATCACCAGATTTCTTAGACGTATCTTATTTTGGATGAGGAAAAGTTTCCTTTGTCTGAACAAATGGACCCCATACCTAGCACTTGCAATTTCAAAAAGTGGAAAATCCAACAGACCTTACAATGAGATGCCCTTTGACCCCCTTATAATACAGTAGCTGAAGAATTTGAATTACAACTTGCCATGTCCAGCGTAGTGGCCCAGCTGCTCCTTTCCAGCCACAAGGAGCAACTAAGAAGATTCCTAGCAAAGGCTGGACCACCGTGACATTATAAGTGCCAACCCGACAATAACAAGAACCCCAAAACTTTATCGGATTCAGGAATAGCGATAGAGGGTCCTCGTGAATTACCAACATTTGAGCGTATCACCCTTGCCTTGGAACCTCCCAACTGCTTCTAGTTCATCATAGTATCTAGTTCAAAGTTTTGGGCTCCATGGGCAGAAGCACCTAACATAGAGGTGCCCTCTACCTTTTCAAATTAGCCTTTAATTTCATACCCCTCCGGAATTTCAGGAGTAATATACTACGCTAATAAGCCATGACAAGTCAAGAATAAAAAGACCGAGCAAGAATGCTCAAGGTACTTGAATTTCATATTTGGAAGGCTCTTGCCCCAACCCTGAGGTAGCAACCAAAATCCAGCTACAATTTTGAAACAGGAGTTTTGGATGTAAAACTCAAAATGAGATGACCTGGCCTCTAAGAACATCTGGCGGACCCTGTCCTCCAGAACTCTGACTCTCTTCCAGCCGGAGGATTCGTTTTGCTGTGGCCCATGATTGCGGGAACTGGTACTGAACAATCCAGGTTCCAGCAGCTCCACCTTTAAGAAGAGAACGCCCTCCAGAGCAAATACGAGGGATATTTGCAGTACTTTAACATCTGACCCACGGTACCAAAAAGTAGTACCTTGGAATGATTGTGTAGGAACATATATTGATGACATTTAAAACCCCTAGCTAAATGAACACAAAATGAGGCTCTTTCCATCGCGAATGCAAAAGAACAGCAGGAGCGCTGGTCCATTTGATGCGTACCCATGTAAACTGAGTCCATTAAAGGGCGCAGAAAAAGGTGTTTGCATGCCATAATATTAAGTTGTACAGGCAATACGGTTAGTATACATACACGCGTAAGCACTGAGGAATGTGCTTGAGCAATGTTTAGTTTTTTTTAATGTTCTAAGAATATCTGCTTACAGCTGATTTTTTGTTCTTCTGAAATGGTGATTGAGTAACTGCAGTTGTTGACACAAGCCTTAATGCAGTGTTGCAGTATGTTAAAATAAGGTGAGACACCAAGTGTAGGCCCTCATTACATGCACCAACTCAGTGGGACTACAGCTCCTCAATGTACCTTTGGCAGTCTGGTGACGTGTTGAATTCTGCTACTGGTTTCTTGTAGAAGATGCATTTCCCCTCTGAAAGCCAGTGTTCACAGGTGGTGGGCACCGGCACTCATTTTTGGTGCTCAGGCTTACTTTTCGTCATCAAACTTTAACCACGAGCAAAAGAACAAAAGACAGCAGAGGGGAAAAAAGAAAGAGGAGAAAAAGACAGGAAAACAACGACAAAGGGAACAAAACAAGAATGAGAAAGAACCCACAAGAGTGAGTTGAAGAGACACAAAGTGTCGTGTGGTGGAAGAAAGAGGCATGTGGTGGAAGCAAGACTTTAAGCGGGAAGCAGCGTTTACATCGCATGCGGTACAACGCATGTGATTACAACGCAGTCATTACAATGACTGGGCTGTTACAGCACTAACCATTACAACTCAAGTCGTTTCTACGACTTGCTGTAGGGGGTGCTCTAAACTAAGGAACAGTATAATTTACTATTCCAACACCTTCCCTGTTGCGCAGGCTGGAGTTGGAATAGTAAATTAAACTATTCCTAAGTCCAGCGCGCCCCCTACAACAAGTCGTAGAAACGACTTGGATGTAATGGTATGCGTTGTAACTAACCCTGTGCGTAGTTTGCGAAGTAGCACTATGCGTAGCTACACAAAGTGCACTTCGCACTACGCGAGCTACGCGTAGCACTTCGCGAGCTGCGTAGTACCCTGTTCGCACTGTGCAAGATGCCGTTTTCAATGATTGCACAGTGCGGACAAGCATCCGGCACTGTGCAATCATTGAAAACGGCATCTTGCACAGTGCGAGCTGTAGTTTTCTGCCGCTCGAGTAGATTTTTACTCAAGCGACAGCTTTCTCAACGCGGACTGGTAGTTTCTCATCACGAGCAGTCGCGAGCATACGCGACCACTCGCAATGAGAAACCTGACCTCCCCACGTTGAGAATCTCACCGGGCGGTTTATTTTCCACACTCGCGATCGGCCACTTGATGTTGCTGATCGCGAACGAGGATAAAGTCTCGCCGGGATGCCATTTTGCTTGCTCACGGTCGCCAACTTGACGTTGAGGACCGCGAGCAAGCAAAAAATGACCGCTGTTTGCACAGTGGTACGTGCAATTCGCGTAGTGCGAAGTAGCGCAAAGTTTGCAAACTACGCGAGCGTAGCGTAATGCTTTGCCCAGGCTTAGTTGTAACAACACGACCGCATTGTAATCGCATGTGTAGTACCACAACAGCTTTGGTATTCCGCAACCCCGGCATTAAGCATCACCAACAGACCGCCCTTGAGATATACAACCCTGCGCTTATTGTACTTAGACTAATTAAGCACTGAAGCTAAAGAAAGGCTCATTCATTGAAAAGCATGGCTACCACGCAGATGTCTGTGTGCTCTGCAGCAGACCATTGCTAATACGTCCATTCCTCGCACTACAACGACCTTGAACCTCATCTTTGAACTTGAGTTACACATATAAGCTGAAAGTGAAATTTCCTTTACGAGCACTGCCTATACCGAACAATGTATAACTAACAGCCCAAGACGGGTGTCTCGGCCTCGTGCTTATAAACGTGTCAATCTCTCGCCCCGGGGGCGCGAGATCTGCTTATCAGAGCTGGCAGCTTCCGCGTTAAACAATTTATGGAAGAAAAAACAAGTGCGTATTTGTAAGAAGGGTGAGTTTCCTTTCGTCTGCTAATCGCCTCGCTAGCCAGAAGTTCATGTAAATGCAACTCCATTTCAGAGGAGTGGGAAAAAAAACATACGTAGTCGTGTGATGATAAAGGCCCAAGAAAAACAAGTGCCCTTGACCTGTGAGGGTGGGTCGCCATTGCTCAGCTCTGTCCCATAAGCAAGGCAAAAGGAGCAGTGGGAGCAGAGAAGCCAGGGCTTTACCGAACGGCAGAGGCGCGCGCGCCTTCCTCTGGTTTCAATGAGCTCTCCCTCGTGTCTTTGGCAGCAGGAGGCGGAGGAGCACAGCTAAGTGGCTCCGGTGCCTAGTGTTAAAAGTATAGACTCACATTGGTGCATTATAGAGAAGGTAGGACATCCCTGTGAATTACGGGAGGACCCAGTGTCAGTCTTTGGAATTTTATTTAACAACAAATGCATGTAGTTGTTAGGATGTTTTACTTCAATTGAACCAACAGGACTACAGCACGAAGCAGTAATGATTTGTAAAAAGAATGCTCGGGACTGGTTGTAAGCTGTTAGGTGCGGAGATTTTGGGTAGCAGCATGTGTCTTCATAAAGTATATAACATTGGATGAATCATCAGAGTGCAAATTCCTCTCGAGACTGAAATAGAGGCTAGCGCTGCATGTGCGTCCGTAGAAATGTTTTAAGGGGGGGGGGGGCATAATTATTAACATTTCAAGATGGCGCTTCCAGCATTATACAGGCAGCACAATCTTCTTGAAAGTTTTTTAAAGGGCAAGTGAAAAATCCAGGATCTTGGGGGGCGGGCAAAAGCCCCCCTTGCGGACGCCCATGTCGCACCTGTGTAGTTGAAATTGCTGCAGGAGTCAAGCGACGCAAAATGTCCGACCCCTTTATGATATTGCCTCACAATGCCAAGTTTTTAATATGAATTTTAGGTGACAAGAGGAAATATGGCAAGGAGGACACAACTGGGTGGCCACTTGAGAAGGGTTTGATGTATGAATGTTCACTAATTATAATGCCATGAGTAACACGTGATTTCACACCTGTTGACTATTGATGATGTCACAAGTTAATGCCCTTGCCCCACCCCTAGCACCTCTTTTTTGATGCTGCAAGACTAGGGTAAGGGCAAATAGAGAGTGGGTTCTACAGAAAGTGCCATAGATACACTTCAGTTTGCTAGGTATTCCTACTACGGCCTTCATGATCCCGAGACTAGCACAATCACATGTAAGAGTCGCATACAGAACACAGGTGCTTTTGATAGAGCGGAATACCTGCAAATCAGTGACATTGCTCTGCTGCCCGGCGCTGAAGGAGGAGCCATTGAAGGAGGAGGCATTGAGATGGGAGACTCCAAGGGCCAGGTTCCGAGAGCCAATGCTGACAGACGGCCCGGTGAACTGAAGCTTCAAGGCCAGGGCGTCAATGGTCTTTAGAGCTCTACAACACAAGAGGAGACACAAATATCATGGTTATGGATGGAGTACTTCCAAGAACATTAAAGAGGAGAGCCAAGCAAATTAGGGAAAACACAGCAATACTGTGTCGGGAATGAGGAAAAGAAAAATATAAGAATAGGTATTGAAATGAGTGAGGTGTTACTGGATATGCAAGCTAGAATTGCTCCACTTGAGTTAAGAATTGCTCACAAGCATATTGGCATGCACAGATGCAACACCAAGTAATTTAAAATTACCAGTGGACCACTTTTGCATTGACTTAGAATGGCTTTTAACAATATAATAGCAAGAAAAGTAACCACAAAGTAGACAACTCTGGTTTGAAAGGATCCTGAAAGAAAAAACGGTGGAGAAATCACTGAAAAGCTTAAGTCATGTATCCTTACTACAATTCCTTAACACTCTAAAAATAAACAGCATATATTTAGTTTTAAGTTGAACTGTATTTTAGACGAACAGCACGTATTTAAAAAATAGGATGTTCTAAACTTCAAGTCTATACTGTACGTACTGGTTTGTAGATTCATATGAAGTGATTCTCCTGTGTAGGCTGTCTCATGGGGACAATAATGTAATATATTATAGTTTCTTTCATCCCTGATTTTCTTGGTCTTCAGCATTATAAAGACTGAGGGCCTTTCTTAGGGCCTGATTACGAGTTTCGTGGTGAGGGAGCGGGACTGCCCTGCCGCACTGCCAAAACTGTGTACGCACCGCCCGCTAGATTCCCACGGCAGTGCCTATGAAATAGGCACCACAATGGGTACATCCAAAACAGTACCTGCACGGCATGGACTGGTACATCCCTGCCGTGCAGGTATTGGGGTGCATGCACAAAGGGAGGCATGTGCCCCCCTGCATTCGCCCCATGTCCCAGAGGCAACAGGGGGACCTGTAGAGCCTCCTTTGTTTCCTCTCTGATGTGCTGTATGTGTGCCTTCCAAATACCGAATCAATATCATATGTAGCAATGTTTTGAAGCTGAATTCCTGTCGCAAAATATTGAAATTTCACAGTTCCCTCATGCTGGAGTGGTAATGTGTTTGCCAGTGGGAAGGGGTCACTTTGGGTCCCCTTCCCGTTTGTAAATGTGCAAAAAAACTTATGTTAAGAGGAGAAGTGGTCCCCAGGACGACTCTTTCTCTTCAACAAACAAAAACGAATAAGGAATCTTTTGTTTTCAAATGCAGTCTCATTACCTTTAAAGAAAACGGGCTGCAATAAAAATAAGTTTGCTTTCTTTGAAAGCAATCACAGACATAGTGGTCTGCTGAACCTAGCAGGCCACCATCCCTGTGATAACTGTTAATCGTAATAGGTCGCACTTTGGACCTGCCTCATTAATATTCATATTAATGCACATAGATCAATTTGCAAAATACTGCACTGGTTGCAAAAATACTTTACGACCATTGCTGTGTATAGCTGGCCAAAAATATCCATTCTGCCAAAGTCTAAATAAGGCCCAATGTCATTTTAAAATATAAGACTCCAAAGTTTAATAAAGTCTGTCTCAAACTCACCACACATCAAAAGCAGCACAATATATGTTTTAAGGCACTGAGACACCTAAAGCGCACTCACTCTGAGAAGGATTTCGAGAGTGCCTCATCTGAACTGCTAATGATGTTAGAAAACACATTTAAAACAGTGGACCCCAGCGAAGCATTGATCTCGGCGCCGTTCACAAGTTTCTTGAGTTGCTGGACAAAGGTGTCTACTTTTTCTTGCGTCAGCTCTTGACCGTCACCAGTGAGATTCAAAAGCTGGTTGGCTAATTCTTCCGGGTTTTCTATGATATCTAAAAAAAATACAAATATTGTGAGTGTGCATTTTTTACTGTGTGGTATCAACCAATAGGTCTTTTTTGGTTGACTTTTTGATTTTATTTCCAATTTGGAGGTTAACTGGGACAGCAGTCACCAAAAAAGAGACAAAAGAGGCAAAGAAGAAGAACAAATGGAAGACAAGGCATTGATATACATTACAGTTGTAAATAAACAAGAAACAACACTACAGTAAAAATCAAGTCGAAAATGTTTCCAGGTGTTTGCAAGTGATTTGACTTTGTTGGCCTGCATGCGACATCAAAAATTCTACTGCTGCCCCAGGGATTTCTGTGTGACCTTGATCGACAACTTTCTTTCCTCTTCAAGGTGTTTGAGCATAGCTAACGTTCCCTGCACGGGTTCACGTCCATCAACCGTATAGGGGAGCCCATAAGTCTAATTACTACACCTTTCATTCTGGATACCTGGTTCTAGTTTTAATTTGTTTTCATGCAATTACCTTGATAGTTGTACTCATTTTAAACCTACCTATTTCATATCTTGTAAAGCGTCATACAATAAACACACTTGGTATACAGTCTTTATGTCTGTATTGCTTGACAAGGAGTCCACGCCAGATAAGAAGCTCAGTTTCTTATATGATGGGGTGCAATATTTTCAGTAGCAGCTGCTACTGACCAGGGGTGGTGAGGCAAGGGAGAGGTTGAGGAGGAGGGGGGGAGATAAAAAAAAAGCACCTACCCCTTTACCACCGACCACAGCGTCTTCTTTCTCCGTCCTCCTATCGCAAGGAAGCACACAGCCTCCCCAGAATCCCCTGACCAGTCACAATGCTGCCTTAGCAGCTTTGTGATTGGTCTGAGTGCCGTGGTTCGGTGCCCAGACAGGGGCTGGCAGGCGGTGCATGTTCTCCAACCAGGCTGCAATACAGCCTGTGTAGAGAACATGCAGAATGCGTATGATGTTTTGGCCGGCCCGAGACAGCCGGCCAAAGCAACATGCACACTTTAGAAACTGCCACCACTCCTCCCCCTGTGACTTGGGAAGCCCAGCCGAACGTTATTATAATCTTAGTTTTTGTATTCAGCTTGCAGCTGCAGCAGTTGGGCGGTTCTCCTCCGCCACTGAATATTTTACTGGTTGGAACCTTTACACAAACTACAATAATTTGTATGCCAATGTTTGCTGCCCAAACCATATGCAGTTTCCCTGTCATTAAATGCAGTACACATAAAAATAAAAAGGTGGGCATTTGTTTAACTTGTTGGCAGTCTTATTGTAGTTGCCTCGTGGTAGATGTTCTCATGACTGGAGCTATTACGCACATTGTAGCTGAGCCACCAAAGACTGATTATTGTCAAACTATCAATCATTAATGAAGTCAACAAAACGCAGGTTCTTCTCAAAAGTATATAAGAAAGGACATGATGCATCTAGTATTTAAGTAATTCCATTTACTCTATAGAAATTTGGATGAAAAAGAAGAAAAAACACTTACCGCTACAGTTTGACAGATCAGGACTTTCCCAGGTTGGAGTGTAATTACGTGAATCCAAAAAGCTGATAGAGAAAATATAAATGAACGTTCATTGGCTTTGCCTGTCACACAGCTCTTGTTCTTGATTCAGAATCAATTACATTTGTCTGAGGAACACATTTTTACAAATCAATTTCAGAGAGCTCCGAGTCAAAGTAAACACACGAGATGCAGTGCTTAATTTGAGCTGTGCTGCTGTTTGTCTGATTTCATGAGGAGCAAAACAGTTGTTTAATAATTAAATATACTTTAAAATCACTAATACTCGCCACCCAAAACTTTAAAAATAGCTTGGGTGGCTTTTATGAGTCATTTTTTATGTATATTTCAAGTCTGAATTGTCACACTTGAATGAGTGTGATGGTTAGTTGTGATGGTACTGTGATTGGCAATGCCAGTGGGGGAGATAGGTGGGGCAAAATGAAGTAGCCTTCTCAAATGGACCCTGGTACTTGTCTTTTTTATAAATGAAGTACTGCATGTGCGGAATCTGAAGTGGAACTGGATTAACTCGACATTGTAACTGGTGGTGTGTGAAATTGTGAACTGTTGTTTCAGTTCAGTACAGGACTTTCATTCAAATCGTAGGCATTATGAACTGGATGATATTGGCAACATGCTTTTAAATAAAAAAGCAAACTTAAAACGCTAGCATGAGTGGGATAACCTGAGGAAAAACAACATTTATAGTTTATTTTTATGTGTGCAGTGTAATGGCTTGTTATAGCACCCTCCATGAGTTTCTCCTACTGGGTCATCCGTAACTATGTGAGTGGGTGGTGGAGAGGGAATAGAATGGATTCTGAGTTGTACCCTGTGGGTATCATCAACATTGGGGAATTGTTGTGGAATTGTGAAAACTGCATCTGATTACCCTGGTAACTATTTTTGCATAGAATGTCAGGGTGAAACACTTCAAATCAGCAGATTCGTCAAGAATATCATAATCTCAAGGAGGCCCGAGCTCCCTTTTCCATTTTGTATAGCATGGGACTTGAAGTAAGGCTATTAGAGGGAAAATTGTGCAGCAAAAGTTGTTTTGTGGCAGAATCCACCATCAATTCTACAGCAGAATATTTTTAGCTGTACCAGGGAACCCAGTGTGCAGCGTTGTGGTCCGTAGGGGGAGACTCAATGACCCAGCAGTCCCTGCTGGCTTCCTGCCTCCAGTGGAAGCTGGCATTGCTACTGCACATAGTGAGCAAAAAAAATGGAGCTCTCTGCTAGCAGGAGCAATTCTTTCATCTGTTTTCCTGCCTGCTTGACAGTGGCCCGTTAAAGAGATGAAAAGTCTTCACCCAGACTTACAGTTTGCTCTCAGTTGGCGGGAGCTGTCAAAGCTTCCGCCAAGCAAAACCAAACTGCAATGTCAAGAGGGTGGGCACCTTGGGAGCCACCGCCCCGGCACTGGGGCGGTGGCAGTCCTTAGGGCCATTATTGGCTCCAGGAGGGGGGCAGCGTGGCCCCACTCCTTTCAGTTTGCACATGCCAGCCCCGCAGAGCTGATGTTACTCAGGGCCATTTATGGACCGGGAAGGGGCAGCACAGCCCCTTCCCCTTTATTTAGATTTGCTGTCCCAGGAGGTGGTGGTCCCCAGGGCACTAAAGGGAGTAGGAGGGGGGCCCGTGTGACCCCTCTCCAATTTAGTTTTAAAGCCCCGTGGAGGGAGTGATCCCCGGGGCTCCTCTGAGCCACAGGAGGTGGGTCCGGCCTGCCCCCATTCCAATTTTCTATTAAATCCCTGGGGAGGTGGTGATCCCGGTGGCTCTTAGGAGCACAAGATGGGGGGCACGTGCGGGCTCCCTCCATTATTTACATAAAGCCTCTGGAAGGTGGTGGTCCCAGGGGCTTAAAAGAGACTGAGGAGGGGGGCCGCGTGTGCCCCCTCCCAACGTTATTAATTATGCAATGTCCCCGGGACCTGGCCCAACCGGGGACTAATCTTTAAACAAGTGTGGGAGACAATACTGTTTTTTTTTATTGCAGGGGATTTGCAGTTCCTCCGGTGATTTTGCAGCAATTGTTTTTTTAAAAAAAAGCTTTTTTGCCCTGGTAGGGTCCCTCACCCATGACCTTTATTTTGCCTCTTTCTGCCCAATCCTGACCTTTATTCTGCCTCTTGCTGCTGGTTTCTGACCTATTTTGCCTCTTTTTGCTTGTTTTCGACCTTTATTCTGGCCTTCTCTCCTCGCTCTTGCCCTCTGTTTTGCCTCTTTCTGCCCGCTCCTGACCTTTCTTCTGCCTCTTGCTGCTCATTTCTGACCTCTTTCTGCTCCCTTCTGACCTTTATTCTGCTTCTTTCTGCTCTTTCCCACCTTTAATATGCCACTCTCTGCTCATTGCTGATCTTTGTTTTACCTCTTTGTACTCGTTTCTCACCTGTATTTTGCCACTTCCTGTTCATTGCTGAACTTTATTTTGCCTCTTTCTGCTAGTTTCTCACCTTTATTTAGCCTCTTGCTTCTGGTTTCTAACCTCTATTTTGCCTCTTTCTGCTCATTTCTGACACTTATTCTGCCTCTTTCTGTTCCCTTCTGACCTTTATTAGGCTTCGTTATGCTCTTTTCCTCTAGAACCGTGGGGGAGTCTCAAGGCCTCAGCGGTCCCAGCGGCTGCCCGCCTCCTGCAGGAGCCGGCATTGCTTTCCCACAAAGGGAGCTGCTGGAAATGCTGCTCCCTGTGTGTAGAAGCAATCTGTTTAATTATTTTCTCTGCCCACAGTCTGGGGGCGGGGGAAGAGATGAAACCTCCGCTTTCAGCAGAGAGGAGCACTTTCACTGCTCCTGCCTGCTGGAACCGGAGTGTTTGCTTTGGCTTTGCGGGGAGGCAAGTGACACGCAAAAAGAGACTTTCACTATACTCAGGGAACTGAGTAGGCTGTCCGAACAAAAACCAACTTCTAGTCAAGCCGAATGTGACAAAATCCAGAATTTCTTTTTAACTAAAGTTGAAGACATCATTCTGGCTATTAAGAATACGCTTATTGCCCCTTGCCCACGACCAGCTGAGGAGGAGCCCCCTGGCTCCCTGAAGGCCCCCTTTTCTCAGTTCCCGCCGCTTGAACCAGTGGTTCTGGCTCGTATAGTGTCTAAAGTGAAATCCGGGTCTCCGGAGGACATCTGTCCCCCCAAGGTGTTCAAAATGATCATCCCACTGGTTGAGGCTGAGGTCCTGTCCGTCCTTAACTCATCCTTGATGTCAGGACTGGTTCCTCAGAAGTTTAAGGAAGCAATAGTACTCCCACTGCTGAAGAAAGCAGGGGCGGATGTTAAAAACCTGAAGAACTTCCGCCCCATTTCCCAACTCCCGTTCTTGGCTAAAGTCCTTGAACAGCATGTGCTCAGAGCCCTTACATCATATACTGAACAACATCACTTACTGCACCATCGGCAAGCGGGGTTTCGGGCACATAACAGTACTGAGCTGGTGATGCTCTCAGTTTTGGATGACCTACGGCTTGCAGCAGATATAAAGCAGATAAAAAGATCCATTCTGCTTTGATTTTGCTCGATCTCTCAGCCGCCTTTGATACGGTGAATCATGGACGGCTACTTTCCCGTATGCAGCGGCTGGGAGTCACAGGGACGGCCCTTCAGTGGTTCACCTCTTTTTTGGAAGATCGCCAGCAGAAAGTTCAGCTGGGTGACCTCATGTCCAAACAGGGCACTCTCCACTGGGGGGTTCCGCAGGGTTCGGCTTTGTCCCCCCTGCTCTTTAACATCTATCTCCAACCCCTGATCGAGGCCCTGGTCAAATTAGACTGCCAGGTGTTTATTTATGCGGACGATACCCAGCTAATAGTTCGCATTGATCACACCTGTGACTCACAACGGAATGTTCAGAACATTCTCAGGTACACCATGAACTGGATGACCCTGAATTCCTTAAAAGTGAACCCAGACAAGACCGAGGTCTTGGTACTTTTTCCTGACTCCTCCCCTTGATCCAGCCTGTTCTGGCCTTACGAGCTTGGCACCACTCCTACGCCAGTATCTACCGTGAAGAGCCTAGGTATCAAACTAGACACCGGGCTGACCTTGAAGAACCAGGTTTCCACTGTGGTGGGAAGCTGTATCGGATTACTGCGTCAGCTCCGGAAACTATCTGTCCTTTTGTCATCTACCACCATGCAAGCGGTGGTAACTGCTTTAGTATTGTCTCGGCTCGACTACGGAAATGCAGTTTACATCGGTCTCCCGGTATCACTTTTGAGGAAACTTCAGGTAGTCATGAATGATGCGGCAAGGCTGATATTCAAGCTGCCTCGAAAAACGCATGCCATTCCCTTGCTGCGTCATTTGCATTGGCTACCTATCAAACAAAGGGTAAGCTTCAAGGGCCTGTGCATTGCACACAAGTCCTTGTTTGGTGAAGCCCCCAAATACATTAAAGATCTTTTGAAGCCCTATGTCCCGGGCCGTCACCTCCGCTCTTCGCAGGCCAGTTTCCTTACCTGCCCTCGGTTTAGCATGACGACACTTGGCGGTCGTGCCTTCTCGGTCTTTGTCCTGCAGATGTGGAATAAACTCCCAGAGGATTTGCGCAAGGACACAAATCTACTTTCATTTCGGAGGAGGCTGAAGACCATGTTATTTTTGGAGGCCTTCGCGTAGACTTATGGGGATTAGGCTAACTTAAGCGTTCTGCCATGTTATGTCTGTCATCTATGAGGAAGCGGTTAGAGATTTTTGGTGATTAGCGTTATGCAAATAATAACAAACATAAACGTAAATATAAACATAAAATCAGGAAGTTGTGGATGTGTCAGTACAGTAAAGCTTGACCACGAAAGCATGATTGGCAAGAGGAATGGGCGAATATATTGGTCCAACTTGAATAACAAATGTATGGCAACTGTTTTATATTGCCTGGTTAATGGGGTCATCAATAATGTCATTTGAGATGTCATCAGTGATGACATTTAAGATTTTATAAATCATATGTAATTTGAGAGATCATCAAGGTTTTTTAATTTTGTTTGTTCCATTACATAACTGTAACTATGTTTTTTTTCAGGGATTGTTTGGATGAAAAAAAAGATTTATGTTTTATGAGGAAAAGAAATGACAACCTAAACTTTACAAAATACGTCAGTAAAGTTTTATTTTTTTATGATATACTACATCAAACTTTCATGTTTTTATGTTCAATAATTCCAGTGCTCGATGCTGCACTGGGATTGACTTCAGGGCATGCACTCAAGGTTCTATTGGACCAACTCACACTGCATGTGGGTTGAGCATAGGATCTATCCTGTGGTCTGACCCTGCACCCCACCTCCTTTGTGGCCAACTGCTGCTTCATGGGGATCGACTGTTGGTCTTAATCTGGGGCCTGGCCCTGACCCAACCATTTGTGAGACCGACCGGAGTGTCTCTGTAGTAGTGCGCAACTGCCAGGCCCTCGCAGCAACATGTGGGGCAAATCAGCCAACAATAGCAGTCCGGTAGCAGCGTACAGGTTCTTGGCCCTTGCAAAATTTAAAATGAATAAATGAAAAATAGAGGAGGCGGGTGAGGGAGCAAGGGAAGTGATGCCCTCCCATGGAGTTCAGAAAGAAAACTAAAAAAAGATAGTTCCCTTACATCACTAGAGAAAGTATAGAACACACCCAAGCAAAACATAGGGGCATATTATCAAGCACGGAGTTAAAATTATCGCCGCTTTAGCCGCAGGAAACTGCCGCTAAAGCAGCGACAATGGGCTTGATAATATGCCGCAGAGAATTCCAATAGAAGCCCATGCTAAAACCAGAACATGGGCTTGTATGGAAATTCTCTGCGGCATATTATCAAGCCCATTGTCGCTGCTTTAGCGGCAGTTTCCTGCAGCTAAAGCGGCGATAATTTTAACGCCGTTTCTTGATAATATGCCCCCCCAGTGAGGCAGAAATACTCCATGGGTGGGATAACGCGTCTTGTTGAAGCCTATATTGTTTGTTTGGGAGACCTAACTATGAAGAGCATAATGAAGGGGTTGACATGAAGGAATGCAGACGGACACCAGCTCTTACCATCTCCTTGAGGCTGTGTGGATCAAACTGCCGAAGCACGGAATAGTCCGGGTCTCTTTTGGTTTGGTTGCTGGCCACGAATATAACGGAGGACTTTCATCAGCTGCACATTGCTCTGCGGGGAAAAAAAAACACAAACTTGATAAGGGTCACAAAAAGCACATTTTTTAATTGTCTAAATTTATTTCTACTTTAATTTACTTTGCTCCGAATTGTTAAAATGTAAAATAAGGATGCAATATAATGCTGCGGTTCTCAATAGAGAAAGTTACTCACATTATCAGTGGCAGGAAGCCTTGAATTCCTTTCTTAAACTTTATGTCTACAGTGTGTCACTGTACTTTAACAAATGTAATTTCATTCTTTTTTTTTACCTCGAGTCAACATATGAATGTTACAAGTTAAAGCGAATATTTTCTAAACATCAATTAAAAATTCATCAAAATCTGTGTTGCGAATACATTTATTATATACAGTAATTGGACGTAATTCGAAGCCGACATACGGCAATATTGCAGTCTGTGCTAGTTAGGTGCTCTCTAGTCATCAGGAACATTCTGGCATTGTTATAATTTTGTACCCCTTCGATGAATCTGTGGACAACCTTCCAAAAAAGTGTATTTTTAATATGATTTTCAGCAGATTAAACAGGAGAGTTCCCAGGGAGAATCAAAATGCTACATTTAAACATCTCTAATGACGTTTTTTTTAGGCAACAGCCTCCGAACGGGCCAGCAGCATACTAGGCATGAAGACAGAGATCGCTGCGAAATTTGATGAAAATATGTTCAGCAGTTTGGAAAAAAACAAAGATATCAGAGTGAAATAAAGTTATCATACGTGAGAGCTGAAATTGTGAAATAGTTTTCAGACCAAAATTTATATCTGGGATGGGCAACCGATTGACCAAAATGAATCAAACACTACTTCTCTGGTATTCATCCTCCAGATTGGGTGAAGTGAAGTATAACATAGTACAGGTCTTAGGCTGAGGGGCATCAAGCCTAAGGGGCCCATTATGATCACGGGTGGATCGCCACCGCCGGGCCAGCGGTGGTTACGGCTGGCCCAGTGGTGGCGATCTGCCCGCCAAATGACCTATCTTCACCCCCTGCCATATTAGTATGGCGAGGGGCACCGCGGCAGACAAAAAGACCGTCCGTCGCTTTTCCGCCGGTCGGATTGCCGGCCGGGTGGAAAAGGAATAGGTAATGGTGGCAGTGCCTTGCAGGCACCGCCATCCATATAAGGATGCATGCCTTTCCATGGCGGAGACTCCGCCATGGAAAGGCATGCGGGAAATCACAGTGGGGACCCATTGCGGGCCCCCATGGGGTGGGGGTTGTGGGTGGCTGCACTGGGGGGTACCCATGGTACCCCCCATCATTGCCATGCACAAGGTGGGAGGCACCGTGCGGTGCCTGTCATGTTGTGCATGGCAATGCAGAACATGGGCATGAACATAGCGGCGGGTGCTGCTTACATCACCACCCACCGCAATGTTAATGTCGAGGATGCGCCCGCCAGTGTGGCGGGCACATCCTAATTTGCCCGGCGGGACCGCCGCAACTTCAGCAGTCGGTCCCGTGCTCCGTTCTGCCCGCCATCATAATAGGCCCCTAAGATCTGTAAAGACGCCCCTCAGCCTAAGACCTGTACTATGAGGATGAATTTGAAACGCAAGAGCTTCCTTCATAGGAGATAATATGGGAGAGTACACTTAATTTGTTCTGTAGATAGGTCAATTTTGCACTGGCCTACCATTTTTCATCATCCTTGCAGCCAGTAGCCATTGTATAAAAATAGGATACTGATTTCTTTAATCTATTCCTTTTTTATATTTTCCCTTTTTTCACTCACTCTGCACATGAGCACCTTTTTCCCCTTCCACACTTGCTCTGAGCAACCCTTATATTAATATTATTGACATTTGTATGTTATATCAAAAATAAACTTTTTATGTCAAGAAAAGAATATAAATGAGATTTTTCTCTTCAGAATACAGGAGTTGTATCTTTTCTCACTTGTGTGTTTATAAGAGGATGTATTGCTCTTAAAAATATATGTGAAAATTTGCTACGGCAACGTATTCAATTATTTTGAGCTGTCACATTTTGTTGTCTCCCAATTTGGCTTTGCCAAATAAGGGACGCCTGGACCATTTGTTGTCTTTACTACATTGCACACAGGTCCTTTGACGTTATTTGGGTTACCCCATCAGTCTGTAATGGTTGTATTATAAGCAGGCATTTTACCCTGTACAGTGAAACTACAGATTATAACGTTTCCACTGGCAACATATCTCCCCACTTCTATGCAGGAGTGTTGTTGTTATAAAGGCTGGCATTTCTGAACAGGTCAGCTATACATTTAATGGGACAGCATGGACACTTTTTGACACAACAGCTATACATTAACAGGACAGTACCACTGTGTTTCTATACTTTAACCACACAGGTACAGTCCACTGTTGCATATGTTTTTATATTGTGTGCCTATGTAGCAACCAATAAAAGAGTTATATATTTCATGACCACTGCCTGCTGAGCCTCTGATATTACTCCATCATTCTTAACCTGTTGTACAGGGACCCCTGGGCATCCAATAAGTCTCTTCAGTGGGTCCAGTCCACAGCATAAATAGTAGGGACCATGGTCATGTGTACATGCTGCTGCTTCAACCCTTAAAAACCTGCTTGTAGGGCCTGTTTCTGTGACCCGGCTTCTCCATCTACCCATGCTAGGGCCAGAGAGTGTAATGCGGAGCCAGAGACATCTGTCTTTGGATATCAATTCTCATCCAAATGTGAGCAGGCTTTGCCTCCACTGGATTTTTAAATCTGTTATGGAACGCACGCCCAGTAGAGGAATCCATTGGACTTGCCTTGAGAAATTCTGCTCCACCCGATCACAAATGGGCAAGTGTTTTGCACCTGGTTTTTCTGTGTGTGGGAGCACCGGACGCAGTTTTTGTTGGCTGGAAATTCCAGCTCCTACTTACCACCTGCAGGGGTAGCAATGAGATCCCTTGACAGCTATGAGTACAGGCACTAGAAGCTTGAAAAGAGCCCTGTTTTGGGGATATGAGGCAGCAGCTGTAGAGGTGACAAGCTGGGGTAGCGGTGTGTTTCAGTGCATAGTTTTTGCTGGTGGTTAAAGATGACGGGCACACGCACTCAATTTTGGGATCTTGACTTATTTTCCATCATCGAACGTTCACCTGGAGCAAAAGCAAGAAAGGCAGAAAAGGGAGTAAAGCAGTGAAAAAGGGAGAAAGCAAGTATAAAAAGAGCTTGCAAGAGGGAGATAGACAGGAAGTGTAGGGTGGAGGAGGAAGAAAGAGGACTGAGGTGGAATCAAAATACACAGCTTTGTTAGTCGGGAGTTGCTACCGCACTGGTTTTGGAACTACTACATGGAGAAAACAAGGTTCTGGACAAAGGACAGGAGGTTTTCAGCGGGGGACCCTGTACACTTTTGGTCGTGGTACCTCCAATCCCCTTGTGGACCCGGGTACTGGTCCAGCGGTCCGCCTCTTCAGCAAGCTTACTGAGATAGCTCTGGAACAAACAGACTTGCTGCCCTTCATCCAACCATCCAGTGCACGCGTGTACATATTCACACACTCAACCTAAGTACTGGATTCCTGTTTCTTGAAGTTCCTGAATTTCTGCTGGTACTGTTCAGGAATGAGCCCATACCTGAGGCATAAAGCCTCCTTCATATTGGCATAGGTCAGGGTTCCCGCCCTCTCTAAAGGGTGTAAGACATCCCTTCCAGAAGCCTCAAAGTGTTTCCATAAGCCTGCCCCCCAATGCTTCTCAGCCACCTCATTCATCCTCAGTGCGATCTCATATGCCGTGAACCACGCATAAATATAATCACCCCTGTGGTAATCTCGCACTAAGTCTTTGGGAATGAACACCTTCCCCACTGACACTGGTTGTGTGCTGCCACCATTTGAACTGGACTCGGCCTGTTTAACCTTCATTTCCAGTTCCCTCAAGCTTAACTCATGAGCTAAGAGAATCTTTTTCTCTTCCAAGGCGAGAGCGTTCCTGCTCTCCTCTGCTCGCTTTTCACTTTCAATGAGCAGCTTCTTCTCTTCTGCTTGAGTTTTAAGTTTTAAAACCTCCAACTCATGCTCTCTGACCCTTTGGTTTTCCTCCAACTCCTCTGGTGAAAAACTCCTCCCTGAATGGCTACTACTGGCAAATCCTGTGGACCAAATCCATTCCCTGGGTCAACCTCATCCACCTCAACATCACCCGCCTCCTGAGCCCCTTTGGCTTCCGACCAGGCCCTCAAGGCCATTTGCAGCTCCTCCTTCTTGGCGCCACTTTTCATGGGACATCCCAAAGCTCTGCAGAATGGCCTCAATTGATCTACGTTGTAGATAAGCAATGCCCCAATGTCGAACTCTAATTCTGCAGCCTCACTGGCTGCTTGACTCCTCTGAGACATGATATGTGGCTTTAAGGTTGCTCAAAAATAAATCCAAATAGAACCAACAAATCAAGAACACAATATGTGGTTGCATTGTGGTCTGCGCTACTTATGATGTACACCAATCACTGTGAGTGAATTTGCAAATCCACATTCAAATCCCATCCCGCTGACCACCAAATGTTAGAATCCCACACCGCTGCCACCAAATGTTAGACCCGGGATCCCTGGTTGGCTGAGGTACGTACGTTAGGCCAAGTAGGGACCCGTGTTCCAACGTCAGGGAAAGGAAAGTCACCTTCTGAGATAGCCCCGCTCACCCCCTCGGTGGCTTGGCATGAGCAGCCATGCTTATCTTCAAGGCAAATGTGTAAAGTATTTGCAACCACGCTCACAACAACCCAATGATGACACCACAAATAGACTCCACACGAGTTTTATGAAAATTAGTATAAACTTTATATAAAAAGATATACGATAAGACCACACAATATAAATCCGACAAATGAGGTTGTTTACTATTTCTCCTGGCCGGTTGTTAGGCCAGTCAGCCCTTGTAAATTCTGGAGGTATTAATGAGCACTTCTAAACATTCTCCTGTAATCCTAATATCATGTTATACAGTTCGTAATGCTAGAATCAGGCAATTTTGCAATGTAAAAATACTGTAAGGCATAAGACAACCACCAGGTACGTCGTTATGCAGAAATAAGGCAATATGTAATACACTAATCAGGTAATTCGTTATGTAGGAATAATGCAATGCGCAATACGCTAATCAGGAAGTGTGTTACGCAGAAACAATGTAATGCATCATACGACAATCAGGTAGTTAGTTTTGGAGATATAATGCCATGTTTCATACACAAATCAGGTAGTTCGTTATGCAGGAATAATTATGCAGAAATGATGCAATGTGTAATACGACAGTCAGGTACTCCATTATGCAGAAATTGAATAATGAGTAATACACTCAGGCACCGATTACTGTGCCTTAGGTGGTCTCTCCGCCTCTCCATCTGACTTGCAGTCAGACTCTCAACAGTTGCCCCCAACACGGGTACGATGTAATCAAAAAGTTCAGCTCCGCACTCCGGCCCCTGTACTGCCACTCCCTTGGCAATACAGGCCGCGATACGAGCCGAAGCAGAGGCTCGCGCTGCTGGAACGAAAGAGAGGCCGAGACCGTCTCCCTCCGAGCCTGCGCCCCGCACCAGAAATCGACACACGTTACCTTGGGGACGCAAACTCACTCTCCTCTCCTCGTCCAGCGGCTGGGCCTCCAATGCAATCTTTGTGAATTGGCAACGTCGGGCTCGGGCCGGGGGCTCAGCTCCTCCGGGGCTTCCGGTCCGGGCCGCTACAGTTACGAAGATCTCAGGCTGCCACAGGGCACTCGCACACAGCGTCCCTGAGACTTCCTTGAGCTTCGGGTGCACGATCACTAGGCACTCCACACGAAGGTCTCAGGCTGCACGAAGATCGCACGCACAGCGTCGGTGAGACTCTCTTTAACTCCGGTGCACACGATAACAAGGCAAATCCTCACGAAGATCTCAAGGTGCACAATGCACCCACATACAGCATCGATGAGACTCACTCGGATTCCGATGCACACGATAACAAGGCCAATCCTCACGAAGGTCTCACGGTGCACAACGCACCCGCACACAGCATCGATGAGACTCACTTGGATTCCGGTGCACACAATCACTGGACAATCCTCACAAAGGGGTTCAGGCTGCACCACGCACACCGCGTCGCTGATCCTTGCTTGGACTCCAGGTGCCCACGATCACAGAGCACACCTTACGAGGGTCTTAGGCTGAAACCAGCACACACACCTAGCACCGCTGAGACTCTCATGGAAACTTTTGTGTTCCTGTGTTTCCGCAACAGGGAGCCAGCTCACCTCGGGCCCTTGGGGATAAGTTACTTCAGGACACAGCACACAGCAAAGTCCCTTTAGCCTTTCCTTGGTTAAAACAGCAAACTGCAGGCCAGCCCCAAAACACACAGCAAGGGTCAGTCCTATCCTTCAGTCTCTTCAGTTGTTTCTTCCTTGGCAAAGGTCCTTTTGACCACAAAATTGCTCCAGTCTGGTTCATACTTGATCAAGCCATTCTCCACATTTCAGGGGCTTCAGCTCTCATAGTTATACCCCTCAATGGCTTTGAAGTCTTTGTGTTCAGGGGGCACTGACCCCTGTTCAAACCAGTTATGGGTGCCTCCCTGCCAGTGACACCTTCTTCCTTTGATTAGTGGGGGTCTGGATTCTCAATCACTCAGCAGGAGATGGGACAATTGTTTTATAGCAGCAACCCAGGCCTCTTCACCTCTAGGGGCTTCTCCTCCCCCTACACTCCAAATGCAGGTCAGCCTGTTGCTGTCTCACCTTCTCCGCTGGGTCAAGACATTCCCCAGATCCTATCGCTTTCAAATCCAGACAGTCAATCCACAGCCAGGCAGAGACACACAGATATGTTAGAGCACAAACACTCAGCCATTTCTAAAACAGTGGCTTCTAAACACACAATGCAAAAACCACCTTCATAAAAAGATGTGTTATTACATTGTGAGTTCAGGCACACTAAGCTTCACCTTTCCATCGTAAGCCTTTGGGAAGATAGGCTGGAAAACATATTACACAGCCTCCCCATTCTGTCCTATGGGCAAGATGGCCTTTCAACAGTGAAAAACTAAATGGAGATTATTTCACTGTCAGGACATGGCACACCTTAGTACATGTCCTACCTTTCACACAGTAGCGGCCGGAGGTGGGAGTGCTGCGGGGCGGTGGGGTAGGGTGGAGCAGGGCGGGAGGTAGTAAACAGCATACAGCCGAACAGAGGTAAGTAAACAAATAAAACAAATTTTATCCGCTTTTTTGCCAAATGCGATGCAGCGTGTGCAACTAAATTAGTTTTATTTATTTATTTGTTAATTACCTCCGTTGGGCCGTATTCCATAGTTTACTACCCCTCACCCTGCTCCACCACCACCCCACCGCCCCGCAGCACTCCCACCACCGGCCGCTACTGCTTTCACATGCACTGCACCCTGTCTAGGGCAGAGACGTTTTAAGGCATGGGCAAAGTGGGCTCTGGCCCAGGGCCCCAGCCTGTCAGGGGGCCCCCTGAGAGAGCCAGCTCTGTTCATGCCCGGAAGACCTTGAATAATTCTTCAACAGATTGTTTCAAACACTGTTTTCCTTTAATTTACTTTTAATGTGGGTGATGTGTGAGAGTCTATTAGAAACATTTTGCAGAGAAATGTTTTTGTTTCATACAACATACATAAAAAGTTTATTTTAGATCAAAACAGGACCTTACATATTCGTATGTCACAGAGATTATTTGCAGTAATATTAGTGAGCTACTGCTGTGTTACAATATTGAAAACGCATCACTATCCTAAATATTAGAATGTAAACAGGTTTAGAATTTGGACCAGTGTGTGTGTGTGCACTGTCAGTGATCTGGCCAAAGAGGGCATAAAAGAGCTAATCTGGATCATACATTCAAAGCTATTTGAAAAGGGGCCCCCACAATATGTTTGGCCCAGGGCCCCCACAATCCTTAAGACGTCCCTGGTCTAGGGGGTACCCTAGACCTACCATAGGTGTGTTTGAGGTGCATAGAAAGGGAAGGGTAAGGTCTGGTAAGTGAGTGCACTTGTCAGAACAACATGGCAGTTTAACAAACTGCACGCAGGAACTGCAATGGCAGGCCCACTAGTAGCATTTGCATTACCAGCCCTGGCACACATAGTGTACTTTACTAGGGACTTTACTAGTAAGGCAAACATACCAGTCATGGACAACCAATTACCATTACACTTTATACAGGGAGCACTTGCACTTTGACACTATTTAGCAGTGGCAAAGTGTCCAAAGCATCTAGGTTAGTCCAGGAGTGTAACGAAGGTTGAAGAGGCCCCCCTGCAAGGTGCACAGAGGGGCCTCTGCTCCGGATTTTATCCGGAGCTATCAGTCCCGAGAACTGTGCTGAGGGGGCCCCCTGCAACCCAAGGGTCCCCCCCCCCGCACCGTGGGGGCTGCGGGGGCTTGTGTTACGCCCCTGGGTTAGTCAAAAATAGAGACTGTAGAGACAAAAAGTCATGGGAATCTGGCCAAGAAAGGCAAGGTCTAACAGGTATTAGGAATGTAGCAACAGGAAAATCTCATGAACTAAACCATATCATACAGACCATGCAACCAATTGAAACTGGATGATTAATATGGAAATGAACTACATGGTTTCCAAGAGAAAAAGTACAGCTAACTGAATTTAGTTAACACGAGTTTAAGGAAGTTTTTAGGGCTCATTAGGAGGTCATTCATGAGAAGTTTATCTTATAAATAAAAATGGCAACTTTAGCTTCGGTAGGAGAGCTGTGTGTAAAATATAAGAGAAAAAAAATGAATGCGGGAAGCATAAATATGTATCCCCTTTCTTCGATTTGCTTACCAATTTTTTTTACATTTACGTTCCGTAGCACCAGTCCACCCGGAACGCTATGATTGTTGTTTGTGAGTCTGTCCTCAATGACAAGGTCTGTCAAGGTGGCGTTGTTGGTTTTGTTGTAAACCAGAAGAGCCCACACCACATAGCTGTAAGTAAAGAAAATTCTGTTAAAAACTTGCAAATATTGAGCGGGTCAATGCAGCACGCTTCTAAGGTGTGTACACTAGGAAGTGAGCCGAGAACCAGCGGAAACCGCTGTTATTCTGCACAGGTGCGTGTAATGCCACATAACCACGGTTGGTTACACACACAAAATGACGCTGAGTGCGCACTCACTATGACTAACTTAGAGGAAATAGATAGTCAAATTAAATCGTTCCCACATGTGGCATGTACATCATTAACATACCTGCTTGGGCCACTTTTTTCATAAAACTCAAAACGACAAAATGCACCAAACTGTTTTTTTCACGTGTATTAAAATGAAAATCTTTGCTACTGGTTTGCTGAGGGTTTTCCAGTTGCGGGTGTGGGGGAGTCTCCTCACCCTCCACCACACCCCTGCCGTTCTTTTCCCCTAAGCCCCCCAACACCATCTGTTTTCCCCCAACCCCTGCAGTCCGTTTTCCCCCACCACCCTGCTCTCTATATTTCCCGACATTCCCTGCTGTCTGTTTTGTTTCCCCCCTTCCACCCTCCTTTTATCTCATGCTGCTTAATCACCCCCTCTGCATAATGCTTTTACTCATATTGCGCAGCACCATGATCTGCTGCACAGCATGTCTTAAATGAAGAAAGAAAATGCTGTGGCGCGGTCAACGCTTGCCACATCATAGCGTTTTAAAAAAAAAAAAATTAAAAAGAAATTGCAACATGTCTAAAAAACAAAGAACATTCCAATAGGTCTTGCAGAGGCGCATCCTTGGCTTTGCCAATGTGTGGTTCTCTGCTGTTGGAGCAATAATGTGAATACTGGAGCCCTTGGCCCGCTTGGCAGTAATGCGTCAAAACCAATAAGAAGATTTTGAAGTAAATAAAAGGCCCAACACTAAAGAGCATTCAATAATGACCGTAGCAGGCTTTGTTGCCAGGGCTGTGTGATCAACCAATTTCTAATGATCTTTTTTACTAACCATGTGAACTTTGAGCAGTGCAGATAAAACCTTTTAGACATTGATAGTGGAGCTCATACACGACTAAAGTCGATAGACCTAAGCCTGTTGTTTGACAGCATTGATGGCGGATCATCACGCGCTGTTGTAAATCCTAACGTATTTGGTACCTGGGGGAAAAGTAGCCTTAATATTGAGTATTTATCATGCTGGGATACTTATTCAGCATTCTACTCAAAGCATCCTTTGTAGTATTATCATTTGTGCAGTTAATCAACCACACTTTAAAACTATAAAACACCTAAACTTACCCAGATAAAAAAAAAGAAAGGGCCAAGTTTATGAAAAGTGGTGCATCGCTGGGCAAAAACAGCACTTTTCATAGGGCCATCCTTGCGACACAATGTTTGTGCCTTATTTACACTATGGAGCTCCATGGGGGAAGGATTTAATAGATACGTCAAGAATCCTGACACATCTGGTGGTGCAATAATGATGCATTGCTGAAGTGTGTTGGATAACTGACGCACCTCCAGCAAAGTGTCACTACATGGGCGAGTGCCATGTGAAAAGCTCTGCGTCACCCCTTACGCCTGCTTCAAGCAGGTGTAAGAATTGTGACGCAGTCAAGTATGTGACATGGCACAGTGAAATCTCATAGATTTCACCGCAGCACTTCTACGAGGCTTTTTTGCCTGGGGAATGCCCACCCTGCACACATTATACCTGACGCAGGTATAACGTGGCACAGGCCTTTACAAAGTGACTCATCTGCCTAGATGCGTCACTTTGTAAATAGTGGACAGTGTGGCACATTGATTACGCTGCCACAGCGTCACTGAAAAGTGATGTAACAGCGGGGCAAGGCCTTCATAAATAAGGCCCCAAGATTTTTAGTACAATATCTTCTTCATGCTTCATTGCTATGTAATACCTAGATATAGACAACGTCCTGTCACCCACTGCAGTGGTGACGAAGAGAAACAGTCACATGGCGACTGCGATAACACCTGACATCATGCCAAAAAGAATGGACACTCAATGACAGTTCTTCCACACTTAGGTATTCAGACTTTCCTACTTTTCCCATCATTCTCGAGAATCCTGATTTGACCCCTAATAGGAGTTTGAGGCTGAATTTGGATTGTGTGTGATGTTTGACAACTCTAAGCAGCCTCCCCTCCCATCCTTGCACAGACTATTCAGCACTATGTTCCTGCCAGAGCTCTTCGCTCTGCTGGATCTAATCTGGCCATCGTGCCACGTTTCCAAAAATCTAGGATGGGCGGACGCTCTTTCTCAGTGTTGGCGGCTACTCTTTGGAATTCTCTGCCTGCCCCTCTGCGTTCCATCCCTGAGTTGCTTCCTTTTAGAAAGGCTCTTAAAACTTTCCTTTTCACCACAATTTAGGCCCATCTTTTTCATTTTTCTGTCGTGTTGTGTTTACTATTCTCCAAAGCGCCGGGACGCCACTTTGCTGCGGCATCCGTGCGCTATATAAAATTATATAACATAACATAACATAACATAACTTTTTCCCTGGACACTTATCACCAGTGAAAAGCAAGTGGAATACATTTGTAGAAATGTTCTAGGGTCAATAGTTAAATGTTTCAAGATTGCTACGCAAGTGACAGTTTCCATGGTCACACCTCATTTCGGGACCCAATAGTCACAATGGTGTTACAATACCGCACCTAGTTATTTGTTCTAATTGCAGCAACAGCAGGCCCTTCTTGCCGCACCTCACATCAGTTCCAAGCAAAATAATAGTCGTGCAATCAACCCCAAACGCCAGCTGTTGAGCAGCGTTACTGTGTTCCAGATCAACAAAGCATAAGAAATAAACGGGGGTGCACGAGTCAGAGAGTCCAAAAAACCAAAACATTATAACCAAGTATCTTCTTTATTTCAATTGTAAACGAGTTCCATCTGATAAAAAATGATCATCCAACGCGTTTCATTCCCTCAAGGGGAACTTCATCAGGGCGTGTTCCTCGATCACACGCCGATGAACTAAGGATACTCTTTAAGCAACTACTGGAATCTGAGGTGCATGTGAAATAGACTGCACCCTGTGAATTTTTCTGAAATACTACGGAAACAGGAAAAACTTATCAAAGCCCTGTCTTGGAGATCTTCACACTCCTTATAACTCAATCCTTTATTCCTTAGGCTTTATTCTTGATACTAAGATCAATTTAATGTATTTTCATTTCATTGAAGTTCATGGCTCAGTGCTGATGCAATGCTCTTTGCTTAGTTTGTCAAATAAAGCTTTTCCTTTTTGGTTCTGATTTTTATTTCACTGACCCAGCCTTGGCTATTTCCAAACTAAGTGATGATAACACACTTTTTGTGCGCCTCCCTGATTCGGACTTTGCACCATTGACATCTATTTTGCATGCTGCTGCTCAGCTGGCGGTGGTACTAGAGGTTTGGTCACACCAGTGCAAACTTGGTATCTGCACATTGGTGTTCTCTACACCATTGTTCTCAATGTAAGTTATAAAATATTGCATAGAAGGCGATCAAGACTGACTTGCACCAAAGTCTGGCATACTTAGAAGTTTCCAGAATCATGCATACTAAATATTCCAATCTAATCATTTCCAAATATAGGCATTTAAACTGTTGAATCAAGTACATATCTCTTTGAAGACCAGCTCACCAGTCTTCTGTTTTCATAAACTGTTAAATAATACTTTTTGACTATCATTCTTTCCAGAGTGATTTAATTTGGTTTTATGAATGAACTCGTTTGTTTGCTTTTGTTAATTTCATTTATACTATTTTTATTCCTATTTCATTTTTTGAACTTCATGTTTATGGACATTTATACTTTTATACTTACTATATTTATTGGTCTGTACCTAATTAACCTTTGAGATATAAATCATTTTCCTGAAAGCACGGCTATGGATGGCAAGCTCTTTTTGGGCTTTACACATTTTTTAGCATTTTTATATTTGTCAAACCATGCTAGAAGGGTACCCCCTCTAGTAAAGTATGGTAGGTTGTTAACTTTTACAAATCAGTTGCTAGCGGGCAGGGCCCTTCAGCATTGTATTCCTCTTTCTAGTCCTGCGAATAAGGGTAGGGTCTTATTCACCTGGGCAGATGATTTTTTAGCTCTGAGTGTCAAGGCATGGTAGAATTACCACCATAAGCAATGTCTTTCAAAAACAGATCACAGGATGTAGTCTTTCTTCTGTTCTGAAACTGATGAAAGGCTGCAGCGTCCTATTGTTACGCTGCAGTCAAAGCCTAAAATAGTCACTATACTATGTTATCAGCAGAACATCATCATACCATCTTCATTAATAATGATAAGGAGGCACTGAATTTGAGTAGCCAAACTCCAAGTGCTGATGTTTAGTACGGTAGGTGACTAGCTCCCATGAGTTCGTCTTGTGCCACTCATTTCATGATGCTTTTTAACTCAGATCAAACCCTTGATAAATATAACATTGATATTAATACTGTGCTTCCATAGACAAAGCTCAATAATCAGAAAAATGGAATGAAAAAATAAGATAGCGAGCACCTGAAGAGAGTCATCATAAGGTTTCTTTCAGTCTACTTTTCACTATCTCACAACAGGGTCTTCACCCACTCCCTTTATTTCTTTCATAACCCCGCATGTTGCCAGAAATGAACTCAGTGGGTTCTCAGCATGTTGCCATGTTGTTCGTTTACGCTCAATCATCTCAATGTTCACTGTTAGAATTATTACAGGGGTTTTAGTAACTATTAACCTTGCATAAGTCCACACTCATCACTGGTGTAAACAACTGGGTGGCCTCTTATCGCCATGACAAGAGGAGAGGCAGTCTACAAGTCAAGTTATTGAGTCACAGGTAGCTACTCCTACCCTTAACAGTTGACATCAGATTACCATGAGCATAGCCATCTCTTTGCGCAAACTGCGACTGCCACCTCACAGCCTTTATAGCTCACCTATTGCTGTCCTTGCATGAGCAACCAACCTTAACTGCTGCCATTTTCTGCATCCCAATGCCCTTAGTATGCTTTACATTTGGTTATCCCTGGAGGAAAATCCAGGTCAAATCTGTCTGAGAATGTTTAGCAAACAATACTGGGCATACTCTTTAAGGCATGGTCTGATGAGCAGACTATTCAATGAAAGCAGATGAAATAGCAAATCAAGGTTGCGTGTTTCTGCACAAGTGACTCCCTCCAAGCCAGGGTAGGAAGGAGTAACACAACTGGTAAACTCAGAACTGGATGTAATCCTAACTTTTACAGGAGGATTCAGGACATTTAAAGACCTCAAAGGCTCAAAAGTGTTGACACAGAAAATGTGAACATGTAAATGTAAATGTATGTGTCTTGTAAAGCGCACTGCTACCCTGAGGCGTCCTGGCGCTGTAGACCGCTGGGGAACCCATCCTGGCTATCCCTGTGAGATGGTCCCTCTTGGGTATCTCCAAGGTGAAACCAGGCATCCCCGGCGAATGTGGGGGGCCGTTGTGGAGATGAGGCAAGCTAATGCCCAGAGTTGCCAAGTGTGATCCCTGGTTAGAGTAGGCACCGAGGTGAGAATTATCGAGTCCGCTGGCCCTGGTCCACGACCCTGCCGCGTCGGGAATTGAACCCTGGGCCCGGACCATCCTCTGCTTCCGGGTCTGCTGCCTCTAACCAGTGAGCCACACCACTCCTGCTGCCTCTAACCAGTGAGCCACACCACTCCGTTTTGCATTTTGCGATACAGGATGGTAGTGTTTAAATATGTAATTCCTGTCACTGATGTATGCAGTGATCTTTGCTTCTCTTGGATGAGAGCTTAGGAGAGTGTCTTGTAATAGCCCTGCTGTGATCTAGGCTAGTTACCGAGTGTAATAGCTTTCCAAGATTAAAAGGCAGAAGCAGGAGGTACGACTGACAGGCATTAACTTGATTCTGCCTGTTTCTTCAGAAAGGGACTTTTGTCTAGTTTATTTTCAGAGAGAAGGACTTGACTTCTCACTGGTACTGTTGGACAAAAGGTTAGTTGTTAGTTTGCGATGGGAGTGTGAAATGTCACTTTTCTCTTTAAATTCTTCTTTTGCACCTAGTGATGGACAGAGAGGATGATTTAGGCTTGGGGATAGCTTTCTTTCTATTAAGAATGCTCTCTGGCCTTTCTCTCATAAGTCTTCTGCAAATTTTTCCTAGCCATAATTCCAATTTCACACGACTACTTTTATATTATTTTACTGTAGGAATCGTGGGAGTATTGCGTGTGGAAGTTACTACCTCGTAGGATGAAATGCCCTTACCAACGGTGTACTAGGTTTGAGCTTTGACATTGCTTAGTAACTTTTCATTAAATCACAATTTGAAAATGCCTGTGGACTCAATTAAAACCTCTGAACCAACCTGGACTTGGTCCAGAAGAGGAACAACCAGTTTCCTCATGGGGCATGAAGGGATAGTGAGCCCTGAGTTTATAGCAAAATGTTTGCTTTTTAGCTACTGAAGGCTGAGTGCCTCCAGGAATTCAGATATCTATACAGAGGAAGCCATCAATTACTAGTTAAACATAGCTACTTGGAATATTAGTTGGACTTGTACTAGATGTGTGCGAACTCTGGGCTGCTGCGTCCTGCGGTGGAATATCTTTTATAAGGTCTAGCAGTACCAGAGAATTAAAGGGGATCTGGAACAGAGAAAGGCTTTTACTCCTGGGAAAAATTACAATCTGACTGGTGTGCTAAAATAAATGTGTGCGCATAATCTAGCAGAGGCAATCACCCAAAAGCTTTTGCAATGTGACTGTAATGCTTAACGCCAATCCAGGTGTAGGTGGCAATACTAATTACTGAAAAAATAATGCCGCTGCTGGGCGGGCATATGTTTGTACATCTCTGTACTATGCAACTTCAATTGAGATACTGCTCTGGGGCAGACCTGAAGTTCTAATAAGAGAGAATTTCATTGCCAGCAAAAGTGGACTGAGGTCGCTGGCAGCGAATGTGAGGACTAACAGTTCCTCACAAGAGCTAAATAGAGTCAGGGAATCAAACAGCATAATTTTGGGGGCTGAATGTAAAACAAATTAGGAAAACGCAATTATTCAGGCTCATTACATTTAAGACATCAAATATTGCTAGCAACTGTTCTCTGGCTCACTCAATTGTTTGAATTGGAGCCATATTGGCACACTGCATATTGGCAAAATGCTTGGGCCAGTTACCTCCATCAGTCATTGTTTGAATTAGATCCTGCTGGGATCTGAGAAAGATCAAATATTTGCCAAGAATTTTGCTGTACGGTTAAAAACAATTTAACGATGACCATCCATCCATCCGGAGTTGGGAAGGGAACTTTGTTCTTATGGTCCAAATTTACCATTACAATATTTACACTCTTCACTATTGAGCCATACCAGACATGGGTTTTAACATATGAGGTTTTTTTGGCCTTTTTATCCCAATATGAATTCATATCCTTCGGGGTTAGCTTTAGGAAAGTGTTAGGGGACTTTGACAGTGTGGCATGTGAGCAAGAGCCTCGTTCATACTATTATCTATCCAAGGGGTCTCTTCCTGCACATAAACATTTGCCCAGGCAGCGCAGGCACCCTTGCAACAAGGCGCAAGGGTTGTCAAATCTGTAAGAAAGTTAAAGGTCACTGGTTAACTGAGCTTTTCATCCTTCAAGATACATGAAATAATAGCACTGTGTACCAACCTCCAGTTACTGTGTTACCTACTTGTTAAACCTTGTAAAAATCCACAAGCAAACACCTAAAGCTGTATCTCATAAAAGGCCAAATATATGGCAAGTATCAATCCTGTCATCTCACCTATTTCTGTTGTGTTTATTTATCTATCGCAGACAGCAGCATCACGCCTAAAACTTGTTGGGCAACATGTAGGCATAGAACAAGACATTTATCTCAGTTAACCCTGGATAAGAATTGCCTCTTAGACTTGTACATTCAAAGAAGCTATTGTTAATACTGAGAGCCCCAAGGCAGTGGTTTGATGTCCAGAAGTAATACTTGAACCGCGTTCAAAAAACTGCTATGAACAATGGAAATTGGAAACTGGCTAATGTTTTTTCCATGACATTCTAGGAAGAAAAAAAACAAGAAAGAACAAAGGGTGTATTCAATGTTTTCATCAACATAGTTATGACTACAAACTAATGTTTGCCGCTGTAATTGTAGCTACCGCACTACTCGCTGTTAAGCCACACTTGTCTGATTTCATACTGCATGCACTGGACGTAGGGATGGCTCCTCCATTATGAACGAGGAGCATAGCCCCACTTCTGGAACCAGCAGACGCATGTAAAGTAAAATGATAATAAAGCAGCTTATTAAACTGCTTTATTATTTTACTTTACTCGGGAGCTGAGCCGCAGCTGAGTCTTGAGGGCGGGGCCAGCAGGAGGAGTGGTGGGCTCAGGGCACTGCCAGTGTGCATGTCAGTTTGGACGGCCGTCCACGACTTGCCAAACCAGCATGCACACTTGGATATCTCCAGGCTGTTGCTTGGAGATATCAGCAGGGCTCAAGAAAGCAGGCTCCCTGCTGGCTATGTCTGAGGTGGTAGGCTCCGAGGTCCCGGTGGAAGCCAGATGGTTTATCCTGGGAGTGACAAGGGATTACCTTTGCTAGCGGCCACCACTGACTAAACGGCTGTCATTCAGGTTTTATCATTTTGCAACAAATGAATTGACATATATAGCACAGTTCCAGTGTTATGTTATGGTATTTTATAGAGCATGCAATTCACCTGGAGGGGTTTCCTGGTGCTGATTCAGGGGCAGTCTGTGTCGAGCCACGGCATGGCCTAGGGGAAGAGCTACGTCTTCACTTCTTGAGGATTTCAAGAACTGAGGAGGCGGCTATGATGTGCAGGAACAAGTAACTTCAGGCTTTAGGAGCGAGACAGGAGAATGAACGGCCCTTGGTTCTGGTTCTGCACATGAGGGTAATCTGTGTGAGTAGGAGTTCTGCTAAGAGTAGGTTTGTGGAATTTCATGTGGTTGATGAGGTGTGTGTAAAGGTGGGTGAGCCACTGAAAGCTTGAATCCGGCTCGAGCTAGGTCTTCTTGGAACCTCATGCCCAAAACAAGACAATGCTTTGTGTGGCTTCTGCCTGTGACCCATGCTCATGCACCAAAAATTAAAAAGAAAGTATAAGCATTAGATTTAAAACAATAGAGAGAAAAAGACACCATCTGGTACCCAAATTGTGAAATGTGAAAACCAAAAACCTGGGATCAATCCCAGCTCCAATCTTAACAAATTTGTATGATTCTATGCATATATTTTATTTCACAGAGCCTCTTTTTGTTATCCTACAGGAGAGTAGTATACAAGCTGTACAAACACATCTTGTGGTTCATTTAATAGACTATAGCGGTGGCTATCAGTGATGTAGTAGGCGTGGTGACAACAGGACCCCTAAAGGACCCATAGAACCATGATAATGGATGTATTTTAAGATCTAAAGAGACAAAAGGGCCATTTACTTGGTTGCACCAGGACCCATGGCATTGTTGTTAGTTATTGGTGATGCTCCATCTATTATCTTCCACATGTTAAAGACATTTCTTTTTACATTAAGAAATTTTAACAACTTTTACATGATGTTAAAATTTTCAGGGCTCAGCTCATGATTGGCCTCTTGGAGCCAAACCAGACTCTTTACTCAGCTCTGGATATGCTCTCCTTGTTAATGTATTGGCTCACCAATCATTGGGTATGCAGGGCCTATGTTGTGTGAAGGGCTTTGAATGTGTACATGAGGAGCTTGAAGAGAGCTCATTGTGAATGTGGGACCAGAAGAGTTCTTTGAGGTAGATGGTGATGTGGTGGATAGTGGGACGTTGAGGGTGAGCCTGGCTGCTAAGTTCTATATGGTCTGGAGTCATCTGGTCAGTTGAGTGTTGTTTCCAGCTTGCTGATGATGAGGGCTTTGGTGATGGTTCTGCGGACGCTGTTGGAGAGCCATTTGAACATCTTTAGCATCTTTAATGAGTGGAAGCAGGAGATAGAGACTGGGTTTACTTGGCCAGTCATGTGGAGTTGGTTGTCGATGACAATCCAGAGGTTCTTGGCATGGGTTGTCATGTAGTGGGTAGGTCTGAGTTCTGTATGCCACCAAGTGGGGTCCCACGGTGAGGGGTTTCTGATGAAGATCACATCTTCCGTCTTGTAAGTGGTTAGCTTGAAGAAGTTGATGTTGATCCATCCGGCAACTTTGGCCATGCAGGCAGAGAAACTAATGCAGGTGCCTGACACTTTAGTGGAGAGGGAGATTATGAGCTGACTGTCTTCGTCATAGGATAAGACATTAAATCCATGTGTGTGGATGATGTTGGCAACAGAGGTCCTATAGCCTTTGAAAAAGGTGGGCCTAAGCGATGATCCTTGAGGGACTCTGCAGATGAGGTAGAGATGAGGTTGAGGGGATCGGAGCAGAAAGGGGCAAGGTTGACTAACTGTGTTCGGCCTGTCAGGAAGGAGCATATCCAGCAAATAGTAGACTTTTTTGGGATGCCAGCTTTGTGTACTCTTGTATGAGGATGTGGTGGCAGATGGTGTCAAATGCCACAGAGAGGTCCAGAAGCAAAGGGCTGTGGTGTCACCTCTGTCCATGATCATTCGGATGTCATCTGTTGCGGCGGTGAGGGCTGTTTCCATGCCATGATTAGGCCTGAATCTAGATTGCGTGGTGTTGAGGAGATGGTTTTCCTTAAGATAGGCGACTAGGCATTTTTTGATGACCTTCTCCAGGATTTAGCCGTGTAGAGCAGCACGGATGAATGTCGGTAGTTGTTTAGCATACAAATATGCTGTTCAAATTTTGAAAAATTGATAATATTGATGCTGTGCATTCTGAAAAATGGGCAACAGTAGGACTTTTTAATATTCTTCTCTTGTTATTTTTGGCAAGCATTTATTTACAAAAACGTCTATAGTCTACAAATTTCTATCTTCACAGCGATCTCGTAGGGCCACGTACAGTGAATCAACAAGCTGTAAAGCTGACAATACATATCTCGGTCGTGTGCCACTTTACGATAACAGTTGACAAGTGCATTGATTACATTTTTATATCTGTGGTACATTGTTTGTGTCAATGTATTGTCTTTTTCCTTCTTCATGCTGCTGTCCTAGGTGCTACATTGCCCCGTTACTTAAACGTAGAGAGGTAAACAGTGATTTTAGTTTTCAAGTCTTCTTACAATTTGAAAGCAATGCAAAAACAATTCTAAGGTGCAGTTGCTAGATCAGTTTCTAAATTAAAATACACATATAATTGTGAAAAAGTAGTCCTTTAGCAAATGCATGGATTGCAATTTTAACTTAGCTCAAAACTCCAATTCACCATCAAGCTATAGACTTACTCAAAATGTATTAAAAATGCCATTCTCTGCCATGGTGGCCGTAAGAAGTGCGCATGAGGATGAGGCACACTGCAAACTACTGTTGAGGTCTGGTAGCAGTATCTGGAAATTGGCAGGCCCTTTCAAAGTTTAAAAAATGATATTAAAAAAATTTAAAAATACTTTTTTTTTTTTAAAGCACGCAATAGCCTACAAATCATTGGCACTAAAAAGGGACTGCTTCGGTTTGATGACTTTGTATTTTGGTAGAATGCTTGTCACTTACACAAAATTAACCGATGGGTAAAGTGGCCTGATTTATTGCCCATACTGTAAGCTGTGGTAGGTTGAAGCAAAACGTCAATGACGCTACAGCAGACCAGTGGATATAGAGGGCTTATTCAGCAAAATCAAAATGCCTTGGGTGACGCCAGACCAAAAAAACTAGACCACCCTTTTAAACGAAGGTGGCCTCTTGATCCACCTTTGCCATGAAGGCATCATCCACCTTTTGGATAATGAGCAAGATCCTTGCTCATGAAGATGCGGCATTGAATCCCACGGTCCACATATGGAAAACATCTTGAGGCAGCTGCACAGTGCTTCCTAACCTGCACCACAGATGCTGACTCAGCCCACATTTGGCAGAGCCACTTCTGTTTATTAGTTTGCCCAGTTTAGACAGATCTACCTTTCTTTTCTAGAGGATGAGGACTTTATGCTCTCTTGGGCTTGGTAAGTATGTGAGTGGCTGCAGTTATATGTCCATACTATCAACAAACATACCACTGGCAATATTCACTCTGAACTCTGCCAGTTCAAGAATCCGAAAATAAAAATATACCCACAATCTGCGGCCTGTTCTATTTCCAGTTTCATGTAACACCAAAATGTCGGCAGTATTCAGCAGCTAAATGAATATCCTTACATTTGTCATCAGTGCAACACTTCAAATCCTAAACCATGTATGTTTATGCATAGTTCAATCCATAGTACAGTTGCATGGGTAGATTGGGCCTGATATGTGAAATTTCCGATTGCAAAAAAGTGCTCCCTAATTGTGCACTGACTTTTTCGAACGGAAAGGAACTTTGCAAACCTACCCGTGCACTAATATGTTGCTTCACAAAATTCCAAATCGCAGTGGGTCGAAATCCGATCTTAATCATCATCAATATTTATGAAGTAGGTTGCAAATTGTGACTCACTACAATTGGTTGCCATTACATGGAAGGTGCCCTGCTGAGGTCAAAAGACTACCATGTCCGTGATCGCATTTAACTATAGTTAACTTTTGTGTTTTTTTAAAGCAGGTAGTTTTCTTAACCCCTTCGCCGCGGCGCAAATTCCGCCACGGCGCTGGGGGGGGGTGCGGGGTGAGTGTGGCGCCGCCATGCTCGTGACGGAACCACGCCGTCATGAGTCACGGGCGATCTGTGCTCATGACGGCGTGGTTCCGTCATGACTCCGCCCACTCTTTATTTCGCCCGCACAGGCGGGGAATCAGCGACGCGTGGGCGGAGCGGCCACAGCATGACGGAACCACGCCGTCATGAGCACACGCCGCCCGTGGCTCATGACGGCGTGGTTCCGTCATGCGCACGCAAAGGGTTAAAGAAAATGGCGGTGCATTTTAAAAAAAAAGGTTTTTTTTAGAGTTGGCAGTAATCTCATGGCTCACTGTAACTAAGTAACTTTCTTTGTGTTGATTAATTAAAATCTTACAAAAGAGAACAATTATTAAAATTTATAAAACAAAATAAAACGGGTGGGGAAACATCACGCGTTTGTGCCATTTAGTAGGTATAGGCTCCGAACAAGTAAAAAAGCTTTTTTAAAGTCCATGAGTACGTAAATCCTGTCTTAAGTTTATCAATGTGACTTGTCTGGAGGTCTCCTAGGGCCCTAGTTTAAACTGTAGGTGTTCGGGGTAAAACGTTTTATCAAACTGTTTTGTGAAGTTAAAAAAGTCACACAGCTACCTTTGGTTCATGCATTCAACTTTGTCAGAGAGTTCCCAGGTGCCGGAGTTGCCCATGATTTTGATATTAGTTTCTATTACCTTGCTATCAACCTAGCCGAGGTATCCCAAACATTTTCATGAGGTCCTGGGGGTCAAGGGGTGTTTTTAAAGTCCAAACATATGAGTTAGAAGCTTGAAAGTGCGTAAATGCTGTCTAGAGGTTGTCAATGGCGGGACTTGTCTGGAGGCCTCCTGAGGACTTGATTTAAAGAGCAAATGTCCAAAGTAAAAGGTTTTAACTAACAGTTTCATGAGGTTGAACACGTCACACAGCTGTTTTTGGTTTGTGCATGCACCTCTATCAGAGAAATCCAGGATGTCAAAATAGCCGCGATTTTGATGTTGGTGTCTCCTCCCCAGCTAGCAGGGACCCAAAAGTGTAAGTGCAGAGGTGCAAGTTAGAATCTTGTTATACTGATTCGTAGATCAATTAGTGCGTGCGCACAGGTTAAGGTCTTATCAAGCTCTCTAATGGAATCGTGAAGGCACACAGCAAGGTAGATACATGCGCCCATCTTTTTCAAGAGGTTCCAGTGGACCAGGATAGCCCAGGTTTTGATGTAAATGACTATTCCCCGGCTGGCAGCCTCGTCAAGTTCATCATAGCTTTGTCTGAAGGCTTTTTCAGAAGGTTCTAGGGTACAGGATAGACCGACTTATTAATGTCAGTGTCTGTTGCCGGCTGACAGCCTGGCCCAGTCTGTCGTGATTTTGTCAGGGGAGTCCGAGAACAACCCCTGGCTAGTGACCAGTATCACTGCACCGTGATGCGCTTGGTTACTGGTTGGCTTAATTTTTATTCTAATTTACTTTAAAATTTCATGAAGCAACAGTTCAGTACAGGGTTGTTGGGATCTGGACAGGAAATGACAGCCTGTCTGTATGTGCAGACCCCTTTACTTTTTAATGAGGGCGTGGGGAGACGCCTCCTCTCCGCTGCCATCCTGGGGCAAAGTCAAGTTGGGTGCAGGAGGTTCTCTTTGCTTAAGCCGCATAAACGGCAACCTCTGTCGCCGGGGTACAACGGCGCAAGTTTTTCTGCTAGTGTGGGTGGGTGGCCCAGGTGACACTGCAGCAGCTTTAGTTTCAGGTGAAGCGGGAATGTGCAGGCTAAGTACTGAGCTCTCTTTAGCATCGAGTACCTGTTGATGACAACCCAGGCATGTCCTCCTTTTGCGAGCACCTCTTTGTCTTTTAGGAAAGAGATTTTGGCCATTGCAGAGTTAACTCTTTTTTTTAAAAGCTTTGTATGAAAGTGGCAGAGCCCAAAGGTTCCCAAGGTCCAGATTTACTAAAGATTGATCCGAATACTGTTTAAAGCTGTTGCTGTGGTTACAGCTACCCCTGTTGTCGATTGCTGTCACAGGATGTTGTTTAGAGTCTGCATGTTTTAATTTAAAGCGGTACTAGATTGTTGCACCCTGCCGCCTGATTGATTACGTCATTAAGCCAAACTCCAGCTAAATTTGACTCGGAGAAGAGATCTATGCTAAGTTTAACACACAATGATAAACTTTTGTTTGAAGTTTGTCCAGTAGGGCTAACACATGGCTGAAGAGGGCCTCGCTGCTCTAGTTAAAGGTTGTTAGGATTTTTGCAGCCATTAACTTCAAGTGTTGGACCTTTCAGTCTCTTGTGTAAGGTGTTAAAAGCGGTGATTAGGGTATTACCCTTGTTTGTGGTGGCTCTGGGCTGTTGTTTGGCTGTTCCCTTATCATCTAACTGTACCCCTAGGTACTTGAATTCCTTTACTGTATCTTGGTCATGCATGCCGAGATATAAAGTTACATTCTTCTTGATTGCCTTGCTAACCATCATCATAACCTTGCTTTGTTTCGGTTAATGACCAGGTTGTTTTGTGTAGCATGCAAGTGCAGTGTATTTATCAGTCTCTGCAAGCCTACTTTGGTTAGACATGATCCCATCATCAGCATATAATAAGTGGTTCAGCGCTAAAGTGCCAAGATGGGTGAGTGGCTGTTAATTTCGTCAAAAGCAGGTGAAAAGTCAAACATGAGGAGATCGAAAAGGCATGGAGCCAACACGCACCCCTGTTTTAAGCCTTATTGTGTGTAGATATTTTTTGACCGTAGGGAGCCGTCTCTGATTCCAGTCCACACCCATGTTTGCTGTGGAGTGGCTCACTGGTCCTGAGCAGGTGAGACGGGATGTTCCAAGCACTGAGCTTCCACCAGAGCATCGCTGGCTTTAGACAATCAAAAGCAGAGCAAAGCAGAAATAAGTCATGCGATTCTGCATTCCCATTTGGTCCAGTAGAATGGACAGGGCCAAGATGTTTGTGATTGTACCAGAACCCCTCCTGAAACCAAATTGAGTTATTGGAATTATTAGTTTTGCATCTGCCTAGGCAGTCAGATCGTCTAGGACAAGGGATGCAATGTACTTTGCTTCATTGTCTAGGGGTGTGATGAGGCGGTAATTTTCTGGTAACGTTTTATCTCCTCCTATGTGGAGTGGGGTGATGACTGCACCTCGCCATGAGTCAGGAATAACGTCTGTGTGGACTGCATTTGAGTAGACAGGAGCCAGGTTTCCTGCCCAGTACTGCAGGTCTTTTTTATAAATAGCCTGGGGTATTCCATTTCACCAAGCGGCACCGTCACTCCTGCCTTTGATGATAACTTTTTGCTATTTCTTGTTCAGACAGTTGTACACCTACCAGATTGAGTGAAAAATGTGGATCAATGTCTGAGGTTGGTTGAACTTGTAGCCGGTGGTCCCCGTGCAGAGGTGCCTGTGGTGTGTGCCCAGGTAAACAGGTTGGTCTACTGCTAAGATGTCTACTTGTGGGGGGCTTGGTTTGGGTGAGAGCTCTTTACAGGGAGGGGCTTTGTTGTCTGATGGCAGTGATATGGAGTGTGCCTCTAAGAGTGCTGTAGGTGCTGAATCCTTTGCTTCCAATAAGGGTATATTAAGAAAAGTAACCCAGCACTCTTCCCTGATATGAATGTTGCCTGGGGACTGATATAGTGGTTTAGATTGTTCAGAGTAAACCAGAAGTTTCTTGAGTTGAATCGCTTGCTGTCGCGAAACAGCTTGGCCCATAAGTCATCCTGTATTTTTCTGTTATCAACCCAGACAGACTTGATGTATTCTGTTTTTTGCAGCCCTTAGAGTGCCGGTGTTGTTTCTTGTTTAGTGCTGGGATGTTCCTGCACAGCACCGCAACGAATCTAAACCGGAGTCTGCCAAGAGAGACTGCCATCAAATGGACTGCTTTGGAGGGCCGCCGATTGGGTGTTGCAGGTGTTTGCTTCCCCCAAGACCCAGTTTGGTGTTTGTTCACTCCATTCATTGTGAGGTGCTTGATGGTTTGCGGCACTGTGTCACACCAAGGAGGGAATCTTTGCTATGTTTTTTTTCACAAAAATTGGGTAGAGCTCTTTGGGTTGTGTGAAGTTTGGTAATCTTGTGAGTTCTGTTAATTGCACAGTTGGCTTGTTCCTAGCTTTCCTAAGTCGTTTCTTTTGCGGCTTTGTGCGAGCCGCATTTAGGAGTGAGGGCACTGAGTTAGTTTGGGGAGAATCCTTTAGGGACCTGTTTCTTTCTGGTTTACCACTCTGTTATGATCTCAATCGCTAATCACTAGCTGACCTTGTTGATCTCTAGTTGAGGGGCCAGGGCTGGAGGCGATAACCTGCCTTACTTCCACTTTTTCCTCTATTTCGTCAGTTTGATGATCTGTTTTTTGGGAAGCAACCCATACTGGATTTTAGTCCGTGAAAAGTGGGTTTAAAGTGTCAGGTAGGGTTCCCAATCTATCTACAATATGGGAGCAGGAGCAGGTGGTTTGTTGGAGATAGGTAGCTGTCTGGGCATCAATGATTAAGTCGTTTCATTTAGACAGCTTAGAATTGATGCATGAAACATGTGCTGCAAGGACGTTAAGGAGGCCTACTTGCGAGTCCAATTTAACTGAGTGGCAATAGATAGCATCTACAGATGCTTGAAAGGTTTTTAATAGCAGATGCAAGTTATCTGAGCAGTCACTGGTTTTGGTGTTCTCCTTACTCAGTAGACTTTCTATCGACAATTAGTTTACTGATGGTGGGTTAGTGCACAGGGGTTGGTCAGCTGGTCCTGCCATAGGTTTGATGTTAGCACATGGGGTATCCTTTACCAGCTCCGTTACCGGGGTTAGTGTATCTTTCATAGTCTCTGCCATGTGTGCAAGTGTTGACCTCATAGAGGTAGTTAAATATAGCTATATTGAGGCACGGTCAGTGTCATCAGGTGTGCTTATGGCTGGTGAATGCAGAGGCAGCTTTGGATACCCTGTTAGGGAGTAGCTAACTCAGTTAAATTTCCAGTGAGGTGAATCCGTTTGTGGAAAATCCCTTGGGTCATGTGTTTCCCCCATGCTGTTACTCGCTGACCATGAACCTCTACCTTTATGTCTTGTTTTTGTAGGTAGGACAGTGACTGCAAGAGCTCAGCTGGGTTGGCTGCCTCAGCGGCCTACACTGGCCCTGAGGCATGTGGATCCTTTAGCCTGTGGGCATCGCCCAGGTGGATGTATGTTGTGGTGGAATCCGAAGATTGAAGTCCATCTTTAGGAGTGACGGCACCTGGGTTATCAGTGTCTTTAGTTTTCACTTGATCTGGGATTGAGTCCCAGTCATTAAACACAATCTGTGGAGTAAGTGTCTCTGACAGACCTTGTAACTCATCAATTTTCAAAAGTCATTCCTGTCCTGGCTCTTTGAGGAATGGGAACCTGGGTGGAATTTTCTGACTATTTTCGAACATTTTCATCATGGGGGAGATTAAGCAGTTGGGTACTTGACTTTTGTGTTGTAGTATTAAAGCGGTCTTATTGACGTCTTCAAAGGCACCCCTTCTTCCTGGTGGTGGGGGCTAGTTATGCCTTACCAGACCTCATTATTAAACTTACGTTGTGCAGGTATTTTGTTTCCTGTCTCAGCCACTGCTTTTCCATGTCTTGGCAAGTTAGTAACTTAATAATTGCAAGCTATTGTAAAGACTATTGTGGAGGCTATACAACTGTTGAGAGTTGCCTAGATGGTTATGGGCTGATAGGTGCGGGCATAGGAGGGAAGTAATCAAGCAGTATCCTGTTGGCTTATTAAGTTATTGGCTTGTTAGCTTGCTGGCTTTTAGGTTGAAGAATGTTGTCGCTGCTGGCTGCTGTACTGTAGCTGTTGCAACTGTTATAGTTGGTATTGTAGGTGATGTAACTGTAGCTGTGACAGCTGGTGGTAAAGTGAGCATGGTACATGGGAGGAAGGCGTAGGGCAGGGAGCACGCAGTGGTACAAACCGCACCAAGTCCTAGCCTGTCCGCCTCTTCGCCACTCCGGCTCAACACTAGAGTGTTGGCTCTAACGCCCCATTCATGCTCACCTCCGGCTGGACTCATTCTCACTGTAGCTCCTCATTTGCTAGGTCTTGTCTCTCAGCTTCGGCTAGCTTATAAAGTTCCACTTAATTTTCTCTGCTCCTTGAGCCTGGGGCCTTGGAACCTTAGTTTCTTGAAGACTTCTGAAGGCTTTCAGAGGACTGGAGGTTGAAGGTCTCAGGTATCAGACCACTCTCAGTAAGGGGGACTAGGTACTGGATGCTGGGCATGCTTCTTGTTTTCCTCCTCTTTTGGCACCAAGCCTGGCCTTATGCAACCTTATAAGATCTTATGTTTGGTGGTTTAAATGTAGAAAGAAGAAAGCCTGAAGATCTGAAGAAGTTGGAGCTCACTGGTTGGCTGGTACCGGCAATCGGTGTGGAGGGGGTGTAGGGCAGTCAAGCCAGAGCAGGACGACTACTGCCTACTCCCCAACAATCATTTTTTTAGCATTCACAATGGGGAAAATTAATAGATACCAAAAGAAATTACTATTTGGAAGGGACACACTAAACACGCATCTTCCAAATAGCGATTCATTGGGTTTCTAAATCCATTTTGCAATTTGGTAGCCTGTTATTGAATGGCAGAGTGGGTTTAGTGCATAACAAAAATGCATTTATTGATTGCAAACTCTGTGATTTTACAGTGTGTGGAAATTGTGACTGCATAATTGCCTTGTACATCAGGCCCATTGATCATTAAACAACTGGTTATGCAAGCTGCTGCCCGGCAAGCCCTGAATACTAGCATCTGTCTAATTGCCAATCCAACTTCCCTTGCCATCCTGCTGAAACAACCCTCTAAATAATCCCTTTGTGGACTGCTTGAGATGAGGTTGACTGATTCACTGGATTCATGGAAAGCTTGGGGTCCATATTTATTTGATTTATTTTCCCTTCTTTTAAAATTGCTTTGCAGGGAATTATAAGCGAATCATAACAATAAAAACTGCATCTATCTATGAATTTTAGATCTACTTTTTTTACTTTTAATATATATTTAATTTCTAAAGAATTGGCAATTAATTGGAGATATGTTTTAGAAAAAACTGCTGTTCTCTGAATTATTTCAAACTATGCCTTAGTAAATAACATGCCACTGGAAGTGTACCTACTAATAGTCAGTGAAATGAAAACAAATGTGGGTATTTCTGCATGTCATGGCTTTTCACTTCTTATATTGGAAACTCTTTCAGCTTTGCTCTAAGTTCTCTGTTTTTCTCTGCTGTCATCTATTAAGTGCCACCTGCAATGCTTCTATGTTATGCTACCCATGACCCCAAGTGTGAGAAAGCATTCTGCAGCTCAATAAATAATATTAACAAGCTTTGACAACGCCAATAGGCATCACCTGTAATGGCTTTACCATGTCATTTGACTTTGCCAATGCCAATTGCTAAAGATGTTTAGCATTGGAAAAAGAAAAGAACATGCTTGTTTGTGGTGTGGAACAGCATTGGCAAAAACAAAAGCAAGCTTCAGCTGCATAATTCCATACACGTTCATGTATTTCGCCATTCTTGAGCAGATACGCATCATGACATGGCAGCCATTTGTTTCTCTTTTTTGTGTTTAATTTACAGTTCCAAGATGTCAAACACCAATCTTGGAGCATTAAACTAATAACGAATATGCCCAAAAGCACATTAAATAAAAGGAGGTAAAAGGAGAGACCCAGTAGTAAACAGGAGTTGTTCTACCCTGAGAAAAAGAACTTTACTTTAAGAATGCAATTTTGAAAGTTAGGAGATCAACAGAAAAGAGGTTGAGGCAGTGCTGGAGTCAGATGTCAATGCCGGGAAGCAACAGGGAGGTTTTAGGGTGCCTTTTAAGCAACGGAGGAGTATGGGGGATTACAAATCAAATAATAAAAGCAGGTGGGCAGGGGTGGGGAAATTTTCAGTTGAGAGTTAATGTTAGTTTATTAGTCAATTAAAACCATAAACAAAATCACACAGTTAAAAAATACATAACGAATAAAAAGTACAATAGATAAAAAGCGGGTATTTCATACAACTAGTACAACCTCGACTCTTCACGCTACATATCCTTTGCTTTCTTCAACTTTCCTTCCTAGAGATTTTAGTCGGGATACCAAACACTAATCTATGTTAGATAAAAGTGACTAAACAGGAGCTGATAGTTACCTTATGTCTTAAAAAGAAAGCTTTCCACACAGATAACTAAAATATCCCTTACGTAAATTAATATATGTAGTTAAAATGCCTATAAGCGAGACTGAGGCAAGTATGAAAATGGTGGCAGATGGACTATGAGACCCACTGTTAAAAGCAATTATGCAAGAATTCACATCATTAAAAATACAGAAATAAATAAAGTAGTTATCTGAGTCTAACGGGATAGGGAGATACTAGTTTCAGTCCGTAGCAGCCTGTCCTTTACAGTTTCTGTGCGTGCTAGGTTAACATCAGAGGTTTATTTATTTATTTTATTTATTTATGGCATTTATAGAGCGCTCTGTAACCCTACGGGCATCCTGGCGCTGTGTACAATAGCTAAAAACTTTGTGCAGCAGGGAGAGCAAGGAAGGGAGTCTTATGAGTCTGAAACCATTAGGTTCTGGGAAAGAGCCAGGTTTTCACCTTTTTTCGGAAGGCCATCAGTTCATCTGTTTTCCTGATGTCGATAGGTAGGCTGTTCCACAGATGTGCTGCCGCTATGCTGAAGGCTCTCCCACCACAGGTGACTTTCCTAAACCTGGGGGTGTCAATAAGTCTGGAAGAGGATGATCGAAGGGACCGAGTGGGTTCATACCACTTAAATTTGTGTTGAAGTGGACGAGGGCCCATCCCGTGTACTGCTTTAAAGACAGTGCATAGGGATTTAAACAGAATTCTCTGGCGTATAGGAAGCCAGTGGAGGTCTGCCAAGGCAATGGCAGTGGAGGCTCTTCGCCCTCGAGAGAGAGTCAGTTTGGCCGCGGCTGCCTGAATAGTCTGAAGTCTAGAGATCAAGTAGGCAGGAGACTCCAATAATAGGGAGTTGCAATAATCTAGGCGGCTGAGAATAGTGCTTCTTACTACAGTGGCTCTGACCTGTATTGGTAGAAGAGGCAACAGTTTACGCAGCCCTCTTAATAGAGCGAAGCAGCTGCCTACCTGCTTGTTGACATTGGTCTCGAGACTCAGGTTCTCGTTGAAGCTCACTCCGAGGTTCCTTACTGCCTTTACCGGGGTTAGTGACTTCCTAGGCTCCAGAGGCCAGAAGTCTGAAGGAAGACTTCTGGTGACTCTGCCTACTTTGCAATGCATTATTTCAGTTTTTTCACTGTTGAATTGCAAGGAGTTCTGTTTGAGCCATGATGTCATTTCCCGCAGACAGGAGTGGAAAATTTCGAGTGAGTCTGCCTGAGTACCATCAAGGGAAATCATCAACTGCGTGTCATCCGCATAGTTGATCACGCTGATACCATAAGTCTTGATGATGCCCAGCAGGGGTTGCATGTAAATATTAAAGAGTATTGGGCTTATTGCGGACCCTTGTGGGACCCCGAAAGGAACAGGAGCAAATTCCGACTGGTACGGAGGAATTGCTACTGCCTGCTGTCTGTCTGACAGATAGGAGTGGAACCAGCCAAGCGCAGCTCCCCCGACTCCGATGTTTTGCAGTCTGGTCAGTAGGATGTCATGATTTACCGTATCGAAAGCGGCGGACAGGTCGAGCAGAATAAGAGTTGCTGACTCTCCCCTGTCCGCCCTCATTCGTAAATCGTCCAGCACCGTCAGCAAAGCTGACTCAGTCCCGTGTGCTGGTCTGAAGCCGAATTGCTCTTCCTCCAAGATGTTATTGGTTTCCAGGAACAGGGCCAGGCCTCTGCTGACCAGCCGTTCCATGATCTTGATTGGATAAGGCAAGAGTGATATGGGTCGGTAATTTTTATGGCAGCTTGGGTCAAGGTTAGATTTTTTCAGCAGGGGAGTGACGACTGCTAATTTCCAGTCCCCTGGTACAGTACCTGTATCAAAGGACTGTATACACAACCGTCGAAGTACTGGAAAAAACTCATTCCCAAATTCCTTTAATATTTTGTGCGGGAGGGGGTCCAGCGGAGATCCCGAAGTTGTACTGAGGGCTGTCTTCACAAATTCTGATTCCGTCGGGATATCGAAATTCTCCAGGGTTGTCCTTGGAGTGAGGGATCTTATATTTCCTACATTTTTCTCGCTGCAGCCCTGCACTCGGGGGGAGGAGGCATCCTTCATGTTCTCGATTATCTTTGCGACTTTTTCCTGGAAGAAGGAAGCTAGACCATCGCATAGCTCTTGTGATGGTCTAATTTGACTGTTGGCACATTCAGGGTGAGACAGCTCTTTAACTAATCTAAAGGTGTCGCGGGATTTGTTGGAGCTGTTAAGAATTAGGTCTGCGAAGTAGTTAGCTTTGGTGATATGAATTTCCTTCTTGTAGTGCCCTATTGTCTGCCTCCAGGCCAGCTTCTCCTGTTCTGAATAGTTTATTCTCCAGCGCCTCTCTGCCTTTTTGCAGATAGTTTTCAGTTCTCTCAGATTATCGGTGTACCAGGGCGCAGAGGGTTTCCCTCTTTTTCTGATGACTTTCAATGGAGCAATAACATTGAGTTGCCTAGTTATCTCTTGGCATAGTGAATGGTAATTGGTGGTGATATCATTTTCAGGAACAATCGAAGTACCAACTAGACTGAAATCAGACTTCCCTTCCTCTTTCCTTTTTAGCAGACCCTTCCAGTCGCGGCTAATAAAGGTCCTGGTCTGTGTGTTTGTTGATTCTGTGTTACACAACGTGTAGATGTTAAAATTTATAAGATGGTGGTCAGACCAGTCTACTGGTGAAATTATTCCCACGGTGACGAGATCCTCATCAGCGAATATTAGGTCCAGTATGTTCCCAAGCCTGTGTGTGGGGGTGGTTATCCATTGTTTCAGGCCCAAGTTGTTGCAGGATTGTGTAATACTGTGTACGGCTGGGTGCGATTGGTCATTGTCCCCTAAATTAAAATCTCCCAATATCAATAACCTGCTGTGTGATAATGCCATGTTGTCGAACACAGTGATCAGTTCCTGTTGTTGCATTGCGCTAAAATGGCCCGGCGCTCTATAGCAGATTAGGCCAGTAATGCAATGTTCAGAGTCATTTCTGATCGATATCCCGAGGATTTCAGCACATGAGATATCATCAATACACAAGGTAACAATATTTAGATCTTCCCTAAAGATAACTCCTAATCCTCCCCCTCGTCCCGAGGTCCTGGGTTTGTGTGCGATCTTGTATCCTACCGGACATGCCGGCCCTAATTCAAAGTCTGCCACCATCCTAGTCCATGTCTCGGTAACAAATAGGATGTCCAGATTATTGGACTCAATAAGCAATTGTATTTCTGTTGCATGTTTCGGAAGGGATCTAACATTTAGTAGTCCACTATTTAGTTTCCCCTTGATGGCGTTCCTGTTTTCCATATGCTTCTGGGAGGAAGATCTGGCGCCTGAGGTCTGATCTGTAATCGATAATGATTTTACAGGGATAGGTATAATCTGTGGCAAATGGCCAGAGCATTTTGGACAGGGTTTGTTATCTTGATACTTCAAGTTAGGGAATAGACGTGGGCAGTGGGCTCTGCCGGATAGTGGGTTTAGCAGCATCAGTACCTCCCTACTGTATCTATAAGCTCCGGGGTCCAGCGTTGCTCGGGCAGGGGGGGTGGCCCTGGGCCCGGTCTCGGCGCGGACGAGCGCAGACGAGCTTGCCTTAAGCGCGCCTTCGGCGCGCAGGCGGCGCGCCCGCTGCGCTCGTCCGCTGCGCTTCCGGCCAAGGCACATCCTTAAAGGAAGTAGAGGGGAGGAGCAAGGGGCGCGGCTGCTGGCAGTAGGCGTGCCTGTCAGTCCGGCCAATGACGTGCGCTCCTTGTGAAAACACCGGCCCGCGTCAGCGTTCTAAGCGCTGGGCGGGGATGGTGTCTATCTCCTCGTTAAAATATGGCAAAGTGCAACCAGTGATAACATTAAAACAATTTAAGCAACTCACGAGTCCCTGCTCCCGGCTGTGCCTCAGGAGTGAAAGCTAGTGACGCTGCGCTCAGTTCCTGGCGCGATTTTAACAGATGGGGGGCGCGGCTGCTGGCAGTAGGCGTGCCTGTCAGTCCGGCCAATGACGTGCGCTCCTTGTGAAAACACCGGCCCGCGTCAGCGTTCTAAGCGCTGGGCGGGGATGATGTCTATCTCCTCGTTAAAATATGGCAAAGTGCAACCAGTGATAGCATTAAAACAATTTAAGCAACTCACGAGTCCCTGCTCCCGGCTGTGCCTCAGGAGTGAAAGCTAGTGACGCTGCGCTCAGTTCCTGGCGCGATTTTAACAGATGGGGGGCGCGGCTGCTGGCAGTAGGCGTGCCTGTCAGTCCGGCCAATGACGTGCGCTCCTTGTGAAAACACCGGCCCGCGTCAGCGTTCTAAGCGCTGGGCGGGGATGGTGTCTATCTCCTCGTTAAAATATGGCAAAGTGCAACCAGTGATAACATTAAAACAATTTAAGCAACTCACGAGTCCCTGCTCCCGGCTGTGCCTCAGGAGTGAAAGCTAGTGACGCTGCGCTCAGTTCCTGGCGCGATTTTAACAGATGGGGGGCGCGGCTGCTGGTAGTAGGCGTGCCTGTCAGTCCGGCCAATGACGTGCGCTCCTTGTGAAAACACCGGCCCGCGTCAGCGTTCTAAGCGCTGGGCGGGGATGGTGTCTATCTCCTCGTTAAAATATGGCAAAGTGCAACCAGTGATAACATTAAAACAATTTAAGCAACTCACGAGTCCCTGCTCCCGGCTGTGCCTCAGGAGTGAAAGCTAGTGACGCTGCGCTCAGTTCCTGGCGCGATTTTAACAGATGGGGGGCGCGGCTGCTGGCAGTAGGCGTGCCTGTCAGTCCGGCCAATGACGTGCGCTCCTTGTGAAAACACCGGCCCGCGTCAGCGTTCTAAGCGCTGGGCGGGGATGGTGTCTATCTCCTCGTTAAAATATGGCAAAGTGCAACCAGTGATAACATTAAAACAATTTAAGCAACTCACGAGTCCCTGCTCCCGGCTGTGCCTCAGGAGTGAAAGCTAGTGACGCTGCGCTCAGTTCCTGGTGCGATTTTAACAGATGGGGGCGCGGCTGCTGGCAGTAGGCGTGCCTGTCAGTCCGGCCAATGACGTGCGCTCCTTGTGAAAACACCGGCCCGCGTCAGCGTTCTAAGCGCTGGGCGGGGATGGTGTCTATCTCCTCGTTAAAATATGGCAAAGTGCAACCAGTGATAACATTAAAACAATTTAAGCAACTCACGAGTCCCTGCTCCCGGCTGTGCCTCAGGAGTGAAAGCTAGTGACGCTGCGCTCAGTTCCTGGCGCGATTTTAACAGATGGGGGGCGCGGCTGCTGGCAGTAGGCGTGCCTGTCAGTCCGGCCAATGACGTGCGCTCCTTGTGAAAACACCGGCCCGCGTCAGCGTTCTAAGCGCTGGGCGGGGATGGTGTCTATCTCCTCGTTAAAATATGGCAAAGTGCAACCAGTGATAACATTAAAACAATTTAAGCAACTCACGAGTCCCTGCTCCCGGCTGTGCCTCAGGAGTGAAAGCTAGTGACGCTGCGCTCAGTTCCTGGCGCGATTTTAACAGATGGGGGGCGCGGCTGCTGGCAGTAGGCGTGCCTGTCAGTCCGGCCAATGACGTGCGCTCCTTGTGAAAACACCGGCCCGCGTCAGCGTTCTAAGCGCTGGGCGGGGATGGTGTCTATCTCCTCGTTAAAATATGGCAAAGTGCAACCAGTGATAACATTAAAACAATTTAAGCAACTCACGAGTCCCTGCTCCCGGCTGTGCCTCAGGAGTGAAAGCTAGTGACGCTGCGCTCAGTTGCTGGCGCGATTTTAACAGATGGGGGGCGCGGCTGCTGGCAGTAGGCGTGCCTGTCAGTCCGGCCAATGACGTGCGCTCCTTGTGAAAACACCGGCCCGCGTCAGCGTTCTAAGCGCTGGGCGGGGATGGTGTCTATCTCCTCGTTAAAATATGGCAAAGTGCAACCAGTGATAACATTAAAACAATTTAAGCAACTCACGAGTCCCTGCTCCCGGCTGTGCCTCAGGAGTGAAAGCTAGTGAGTTATTACAATTTAGAATTTCATTCAGGGGACCCCCCCACATCGTATATCCTATTAGCTGATCATTTTCTTAAAACAGATCGATAACTAAGTCAGTCTAATGTTCAGCATGGTGTTGTTTGGATCCATGGACTCCACCAGTGCATGCCTGCAGGACCTAATTCCCCGTTCAAGGAACTCCCGCCTTAATAGAAATCTTCGTTGAACCATCAGAACAGGACAAACACAGACAATGTGAAGTAGAGATTCAGGCCGCTGGTGGCATAGACGGCAGGACGGTCTTCACTTAGACCGGACATCCTCCATTTTGGCATGAGGTCCAGCGTGGGTATTTTCTTTCCAAATCTCAGGGCCAGAAATGACTGTTTGATCTTCCGGTGGTAAGGTGCAGCTAGCAGGGCTGATTCTCTAGGAGTGGAATATGATTTCAACACCAACCACCCGTGGCGACGTTTTGACAGGGTTTCTTTGTCTGCCATCCAACTTTGCAGTTTAGTTGATTTATTTACTAGCTTCTTAAAGATTTGCCCAGAGATATTAGAATTCCAAAGGTCACCCAGATCAAGCGTCGTAATACTGCTTTCTAAAAATGTCTTGTAAGCACCATTGCCCCTTTGGAAGTTAATTTCGATCCAGATTGCCAGAGTGTTTTCAACTGCTGCTCGCAAATTATAACAAAGCTTTACAAACGCCGCCGGCCTAGTGAGTGTCTGTTTTGTAAGCAGAAATTCTAGCCGGATTTGCGCAGGAGAAGCTGACTTGGGGAGCCTAAAGATTTGTTTGTAGGCTTTTATCATCACTTTTTCTAACAAAAGAGCATCATCCCCCAACATAATCTCCATTCCGTATGCAAGGGCTGGCAACATTTTGGCTTACAGAACTAATCGTGACCTTGAATAGATCTGGCCAGTGACGTGAGGCCATAATTAAGGGCCTGTGCTTTCGCATTCTTCTGGGAAACAAAGGAGGAATTTGCGTCTATTTTCACTCCTAGGTATACATAGAGTTTGACCCCCTCAATTTTGTTTCCGTTGATAAAGTAGTTTTGATTGATCTTGGAGGGACGATTGCACACCATCACACTTGTTTTGAAAAATTTATTTCCAGGCCATTCTTTTCAGTATAAGCTCCCAGAGTGTTGAGCAGCCTTTGGAGTCCTATTCACATGTTGCTGAACAACACCAGGTCATCTGCATAGAGGATATGTGACATTTGTTGACCTCCAACAGACGGAGCGTGGGCCAGCTGTTTGTCGAGCTCAGTGGAAAAATCTGCCAAAAATAAGTTAAAAAGGAAGGGGGCTAGGACACAGCCCTGTTTTATGCCTAGGGATGTTTAGCCCTTCCTTGATACGCAAGAGCCATCTCCGATTTTGATTTTGATCCAGGTGTCGGAATATACTAGTCTAAATCCTTGTAGGATGCTCGATCGCTGAAGCTTGGCCCATAATTTGTCCCGAGGGACACCATCAAAAGCTGCTTTAAAGTCAACAAAGCACAAGTAAAGGGGTGTCCTAGTTGCTTTCGCTCTATTCCTGATTAGACTCAGGGCCATAAGATTGGTTGAAGTACCTTGGCCCCTTTGGAAGCCAGTTTGATTTAAGGGAATTCTTCCATTGCCATACGACCAAGATTCCAGATCATGGAGTATCAACGTTGAAAAATATTTTATCTCAACATCCATAAGTGCTATTAGCCTATAGTTGCTAGGTGAACAAGCCAAGCCTTTTTTTTAAATGGGATGAAGGATGGAGCCAGTACTGTTGCTTGCATAGTGTTCAGTATAGCGACCCACAGAATCAAAGGGTTTTCTCCGGGTCCCACTATCCGTGCCCTTTTGTTTCTCTCATCTTCTATAGTTATTTCCTGTGAGATTGTGTTAGGCCCCTCATCGGATACTAAAGGAGGTAAAGAATCCTCTTCGCTGTATAATTTAAACTCAGGAAAAACAAAGAATGTAGGTGCCCATCCATCAGTACCTTTCGAGGCTGAGTCTGTATTAACCACTTCTTCTGGGGCATACACAGGAGATCTACTTGATGGATACTCATTTGGCTGCTCATTTGATAGAGACATTGAGTTAGGTGGTGGAGAGGTCTGGACAAGGCAAGTAGGGAACCCTTCTGGTTGACATTTGACATTCTTATTTAATTGTTGTTATTTACCATGTTTAGTTGCTGGTCGAAAGTAATTTGTAATTTTTAATGAGTTATGATGATCCATCAACGTTTTATCTTCTTTGCAACTATCTTTGTCACCAATCTGGCCTGATTGCAAGCTCACGGTGCGATCTGAAGTAGTTTGAACCTTTGGGCTACTTTCTGGATGAACCTCCATACTCGCATCCAAATCTTGGTCCGAGTCGTAGGAGGCACTTCGATCCTCTGGGGGAGGGGATCGACATTGACAACGGACCTGCCCGGTTGGATTTGTAGCTTCCTTTTTGCAGAAAGATTTCCTGGAGCAGTCTCTCTTTCCCACTTTCTTTTCATTGGGGCTTGAGCCTTACACCGCACCTTACGAAATCTCATCCTTGATGTAAGGAGACTTAATTGTAGACTCTTGTAGGTACCTGAATAACGACCTAAAAAAATGGATCGTGGCTGCAGTCTTGCTGTCTTGCTATATTAGCAAAGGGTAAGTCACAACTGGAAAGTCAATTCTCAGAAAAATACACTCTCCTCCAGGAGGTAATACTGAGAAAATACGGACACAGATAAGCCCATGACAAAAATACCGCAACACAAAGACCTAATAGTCCCTTCCAAAATCACTATTTGCAATTTGCGATTAATCCAGTCACAATTTCTAGATATAGTCACAATTTCATTCTGACCAAAAAGGAGTGAAGGTGAAGGTTGGATTACGCAAAGCAGATTGTCTGTATCTGGGTCAAGTCAAAGTATAAAGGTAATTTAAATTAAATTAGAATCTGGAGCACCGAACCCATGCTCCAAGCACTTATCTGACTCTTGCTGACTCCCGCTTGGGAGGCACGAAGGCCCGGGATCCCCGCTCGCTGTCACAGAAGCGGAGAGGAAGTCCAGACGGCACATGATGGAATCACAAACTCTGTGCCCCTGCAACAGCCCCCGCCACAGTCTGTCAGTCTAGCAGTCTAGCAGCGGGCCGAAGAACAAACGGACAAAGAACAAACGGTGCAGATAGGCGGCTGGACCAGGTGGCTCCTTCTCTGGCCCGAGGCAGCCTGCCACGCCTCCAACCTCTGAAGCTGGAGCAGTGGGAACGCAGTGAACCAGCCGCCGCACCATAATGGAGGAGCAGTCCGAATCGCAACAAGGCAACCACGCCTCACCAGGAGCACTGCAGGAACAACACGGACTGCAGCAACACAGCAGGTATGGAAGGCGTCAGACGGGTCTTCGGTAGGAGGGTGTTGGTTGCTCGCTTCCTCACTGCTGATCCGCTCGGCGCTGCTCCGCTGCTGTTGCCCGCTCTCTCTCCAGACTCGCTCAATCAATCCCCTTGTCCGAAAAGTTACAGAATCTTGGATACAATGGGCTTGGTCCAGGAGTAGATTTAGACAGAGTACATTTTACACTTGTGATTTACCTCTGTGAATAGGCCCCAGGTCTTATTAGTGTGTGTCACTGTGATAGTCCAAAACCAAAGCAATCCCATGTAGACTGAGCTTTGCTTGAATAAAAATATTACAGCGGACATGGAAGGATGGTACATTGGTACTGAAGTACACATAGCATTACTCTAGTTAAGGAGAAATGGTGCACTGCATCAAATGAGACAACATCATGTAAATAGTTGGCATGGCAGATAGGTTCTCTTCATAGTTTAGCCCAAGAGGAAGGGAAAGATGGATGGTCCATTGTCAATATAGCAGATTAATTGTGTATGAAATAAATGAATTTTCAGCTCCTCTGTAGAGTGGAAGAAACAGAGAAGAGCCTGATATGTGGATTGATGTTGTTCCATATCTGTATGTGTAGCTTTAAAATTCGTGTCCTCTGATCATTTCCTTTTAGCACCTCTTGATATCCAACCTAACAATGAATTGGCTTTGTGTATTAGGTTGGCTGCTAAGGTGGTGATTCTTCCAGTCAGGTATTCTAGTGTAGTGGCTGTTACTATCTTGTAGATAACATAAAAAGCCTTGGAGAAGATATAAGACTATGAAGGAGGCTAGTGATTCTGATGGTATTGTCATCCTTTCAGCAGAAGTGGACCAAAGTTTGTTTGGTGAAGTTAAAGGTAATATTTTATTGTGAAGTGGAGGGATAAATTGTACTACTGACATTTCTTGTTGTGTTGTTTGTGAAAGAAAGTCACCCATTATTATGAATCCAATTAATTTTGTGTTTGATGCTGGATTATAACAGAGAACCACTCCTTGATCTATATTTATTTAGAACTGTAGGGAAAGAAGGTGTCTCTGGACTTTGTAGGATTCACTTTCGGGCTTAACCTTAACATCTAGCCTTGTATAATGGAGAGGTAGTCTTTGAGCTGGTTTGCGCCACTGCTTGCGTGGGCTTTTGTGTGGGCTCTTTCATGCAGATGTGTTTGCGTGTTGTCAGCATATTGATGAATGTTTCTGTGGTTGTACTGGAGTACCAAAGAGACTCTGTTTGAGATACCTTGTGTGGCACTGGTATTCACAAAGATCTAGAGGTGTTTATCTGAATAAGTTGATACTGGTTGCAGTGACAGTAGAACCAGAATAATATGTTGTCATCGCATTCCATGACAAACAAAATGGAAGGCTGATGAAAAACTGAGGAGGCAGGAGTCGTCCCTGTCTGTGATAAGCATGGCTTTGCCTACAGCCTAAATGGTTGCAGTATTTGTGATGCATCATACCTAAATCCAATGCTGGAGCTGTTGAGGTCTTACATCTGGATTTTTAGCGCAAACATATTCTTAGGAAACTCTTGTCAAAGTCTTCGGGTAAAAAAATGCACAAGGCATCCGTCATGTTGGGTTACAATGATGAGACACTGGGACACAACACAACAGTAGGGTACAATGTGATATGTTGCAGTAGCAATTAACACCAAGAGAGTTGAATGTTTCCCATTACATGTTTTCGTGCACAGATCAATAGGTCAGGTGCCCCTTCAACAGAGCGAGAGATAAATGTAAACTAAACCTGTGACAATCTAGGACACAGACAAAGGACTGTTTAACGCATAGATATATAATATAATGGAATAACCAGTTGCTCTGATAGTCTCTGCATAAACCTTGCCCATAGTTTCCATATATCTCTTTCCTAAGTACTTTAGCACACGAAGGCACATAGACATATCTCTATATCCACTGGAAACGATGGAAATTGTATCTCCTGGAAAAATAATCTCTCAATCTAACCTCAGCAACCAGGCTCCATATTTCACAACACAGTATTTGGGTTTTTTCTTTCGGTCACCCTGTGGCTATTTCTTTCCCTGCCTTACCTAACCAAAGCAGGCATTTCTCTCAGACTGTGAGACTAGACCATCCTCAAGAAACAAACAGTATCACACGAAACTGGTCTTACAATTGGATTTCATTCCGGTTTGCAACTTTGACTGAGAAGATTGAATCTGTTGTTTGGGCAGCTATCCTGTCAATGAAAAATCCCACCATGGGGCATCTCAAGGGTAGATTCACCTTTCTATCAGTGAGGACAAAAACATGCCTCTTCTCGGCGATACCTGGCCTAAATTGATATTTCAACCACACAGAGACACTGAATACGTAGGCAGCATATAATAATGTTTCTGGATAAAATAATGTTTTACAAAACGTCCCATTATTTCTATGAGATAGTTTGAAAAGATATATTTAAAAACATAATACCTGTTCTGTCTGGTTTCTACTTTCCCCATGCTGAAACTAGAATTTATTGAAGATTTGTAGTATGCTGTGATGCCATCAACTTGGACTGTACGTACACACATATGCCGCTAGGCTGTATGTCAGGTTAGTTTCCAAGTCTATACCTTTCATTTAAGGGGTAGAAAAGCTAATCATTAACATGGGACAAAACACAAAGGTGTCTGATAGTTAGTACACAGGGCAAAGTACCTAGTGGAGGTCCGAAAGTTCATGAAAAGTGTAACAGCAGAATCTAATGGATCACGTGGATCTGTGTTTCTGAATCTATACCAGCCAGAGAGACTAAAATGAGAAGATGAGAAAGGTGTGCTTGAAAATGGAAATTATAACTTTTATTCTGTGGGTTACATTGGCCCAGAGCTCAAATAGAAACTATAGAAACCTGCCAACTTGAGGAACAATCTCACCATGTGAGGAGGGGACAAAGCCTTGAAGGGGCGGGCCTTCTGCCCAGAAGTACCTACGAGGCACTTTTGAACCCCAGCCCACCCCTAAACCCCCTCCTCCCCAAATAATTATCTAGCTGAGGCTGGTACCAATGTCTGGGGGTGTTTTCACACCCCTTAATAGACGTCGGCAGTTCAAAGCCTCATCAAACGAGCTGGAAAACCCCTATCCACAGTGGTTCTCAGCTTGCTTTCCCTGCCACCATGTGATAATCGGCTCCTCATTGGGAGACTGTGTAATGGGAGCAGATATCGTGTGACACACGGTGGTACAGGATGAGTTGTCAGGCATGCAATACTAATTTGAGAAGTTCTAGCGAAATTTGTCTAAACGTTGCATGGACATCCCAGAGGCACAATTTCCGCTGGTAATTTTTTCTAGCAACTCAATGAAACTCTGGTAGGATTCAAAGAAGAAAGCAGTATGGATATATTTCTTCCTAGCTGTTATACAATTCTTGCTTCATAATTCTCAGCCTGAGGAGAAAATGAACAGAGCCCATCAGCAGAGAGTTCTGGGAGAACAGAGCAGATGCTGCATGCGCTATTGTATGCTAATCCAAAGTCAAAAAGGCTCTAAAATTACTCACTCGCTGTTGTGTGAACACGTTAATAATTTATGACAAACCATTGGAAACTAAATTGGACATGTAATTTATTTTCTATTAAAAACAGCTAACTTAGGGGTGTTCAAAAGGCCTGGATCCATGCCAGATTTTCTGGATATACTCTTGATCAATTTACATGAAATCAATAAAGCAGATGTTGCAATAAAGCAACAACCGAAATCAAGCACAATTGATTGATGGCCTTACCTATTTAACCTGAAAGGGTGCCAAGTTTGAGAATACTTTACAATGCCATGGAAATAGTTTTAAACGCTGCACAAATATGAATAGCATAACATCAATAAAATATAGTCAGCCCTCATAGTGGAGATGCAGCTTTGTTCCCGCCTTTAGGGCTTACGTTGGACGCTCTTGAGCGAATTTATATTTAATAACTATCCACATGGTCTCTAATGGTTAATATGTATGGAAATACTTTCAGGTGGGTTTCAGGGTTTTTGTGTTCTTGTACACTGTTTAGATCATGATCATCTCTACATTGCTTCTGTCGGCTAATGGTCTCTGATGTCCCGAAGGCAGCAATGTACAATGTTGCCATCACTTCTGGAATATGATTCTGCTGTAAACTTTCCTACTCATAACCTTATTAAGACTCAGTATATTTACTGAATATTTTACTAACCCAGCTCCTTCAGGAAAAGGAAGCTTTTTTTGTTACCTTTCAGCGTCTTCTTGTAATCAAGTTCTACTGTATCCTGCTCACTGGATTAGGCCTCCTCAGGACCTGATGAAGAAATTGCGTCCTAGCAGAACTGACAGTGATTCACTAGATGTATCCAATAATATTTTGATTACATTTTTTAAAAAATAGCCACTCCTTCAAAACTTAAGTCATAATTTATAATATCGTAACATTGTGCTAGATCGGCTGGTAAAACAAAACTATATTGCTGAAATCATTCCTCGATTCACGTCTTATACAGGGTGTTGTAGGGGTGGGGGAGGTGAGCGAAGGCCTGGATTTAGAATTTCCAAATGTAACAATTAAATACATTCTGTGCAGAGATTCTGGTCATTGCCGGAAATTACAACTGCCAGGAATCTCTGCACACAATTTGTAATTGGCCGCTCTGTAATTTTACAGAATCTTGAAGTTTAAAATTGCCAGTTTTGAAACATTGCAAAGCAGAAAAAATGCCAGAAACATTATGAAAAGAGTATGCGTTACAATTTAAATGAAAAGGCTGTGAAACCTTCTCAGCGGAGGAGAATGATCCTTGAAAAAAGATTGAGCTAAAAAATCTCTATTTAAAAAAACAAACGCTTTTATCTGAAATTTTACATGCAGGCTAAGTTCTGGAAGGTCCAAACTTCTCATAGTTGCAAAGTTTCTGCACTTTGCAATGGTGCTAATACCATTTTTTTTTTTTCAAACATTTATTTATTGAAATTTATACTCGACAACCAAGTACAACAGCTACTGAGCGCTAATACAATTTTAAATTCTCACACCTGTAACTGCAAAATCCACTGTGCCTTGATAGAAGTAGTACGCAAGGTGCGGAAGTGGATGACAACTGCGTCACACGCATGAGTTTGAATGGACCAAAGGCAGTCTTTTGAAGACAATGGTTTGCACAGTCCCAGGAGTAGAGCATCTGCATCCCAAGGGCGACAAATGTCCCGGCAAAGCAATCTAATCCCCACTTGACTTCGACTGCACTTCACAAGAGGTAAAGAAGGTGGATTACCTGGTGCTGTTGATGTTGTTGCGACTGTCGACACTTCTCTTCACGATTGTGGGAGATCCCAAATTTAGAATCTCGATACTGAAAAGAAAAGTGGACCGTATACATGTTAATAACGTATACGTTTCACTGCTATCAGCATTGTCTGACAGTGTGTAAAATGACTGTGTTTATCTTATAGAATTCCCAACAAACATCAATTTTTCAATAGAAATTGTACAATTATCTCCAATCAGGGTGACTCGAATATGCAACACTATATATCAAGAGAGTTTCCTGCTGTCCTCTTACCCTGACAACGGAGACGTTCTTGATTCATGTTAAATGTTTGATTATAAATTCATTTTTACATTCGGACAATAATTGATCTTTGTGTACCAAAAAAAAAGAAGACAATAAGTGTCGGCAGAGAACACAATGATGTCACCCTTTTTTCCATCACCAATCGTCAGATCGGATACTAAGAAAGAGAGGCGTGGGGCTGCCAGTAAGGATGGATGCACATTAGTGGATATGTGTCATGGTGTCTTGGGCACACAGCTTGTGTGCCCGAGTGGTGATATAGGCATTATGTCATCATTTTTAACTCTTCTCGCACCAACGAAACCTTGATGAGCTGGTGGAGCACCAAGTGGCTTCTTAGAATTGACTGGCGATACTATTGGTGGTTTTCAAATCAGGGTGGTGTGACACTAGTAAGGGTCCCACTTGCGTGCAATTGGATTATGTTTGTTGACCCAGTTCAGTCCAGTCAATGCTGAGTCACTTAAAAGCCTTTACGATTCAGATACTGAATGCTGCACAATGATCCAGGATCTAGTACGACCTGCTACCTCATGGCGTTTAGTAGAACAGGCCAGCGGATGATGGCAGAAAAAGCTATCTTTCCCATCTCTTTGCCGAGCCTACACTAAAAGTGCAGATCACAGCGTTTGGCAGTTCTTTTCCTAATCGAGCATTAACACAGTTATGAAGAAGCTGAATTTCCAATCATCCAATCCCTTAATATTGAGGTCCTACTCCCACCTCTTGATGCTACCAATGTACCACTGTCCGTTTTCGACCATTGGTTGCCTTTCGTAGTTTCACCTTTCACATCTCTCGCTTTCTCACCAAACAATTATTCGTTTTAAAAAAAAATATTAGTATTGATCACGGACCACACCCCAGAAGAAAAAGAGACATATGCAAGCTTATCAATTGATTACGTACCTGACATTTACCACAAACACAGAGTAATTCCAGTTTTGAAATGTTCCATTCAACTAAAAATGAAAGAAATGAGAGTCAAGAGCAAGCCTTACAGTTAGTGTGTTGAAACACACACACACACGTACACACACACTCACACACACAAGAGGGCATATTAGCAAAGCTTTGCGATAAATATCGCAAGGCGCGCTTAGCGCTCATTTTTTAATCGACGGATATCGCTGGATTTTATCGCCGATATAGAGCGTTATTAGCAACGCGTATCTCCAAGGCGATATTAAATCCAGCGATAGCCGTGATAACATGCTGTATCGCGGGAAAACAAGCGATGATTTCCCTGCTATACTGCAAACCTTGCTGATAGGCAGGCATAGACTCAGCCATGCAATCCACCTCCGATGTTAAAGATGGCTAAGTTGCATTTTTAGCAGGTGTTAAAAACCTGCAATAAAGGGGGCTTAGCGCGGCTTTCAAGCTCGCATCGTGGGTCTTGTGCAGCCTTGCTAATATCCCGAAGCTGGGTTAGCGAGTGTTTGCCAAGGAGTTGTGTGGAGGAACGCCCACTTTGCATGTCATTAGCGATGAATATTGCTGACATGCAAAGCGTCACCAAAACGGTCGCTTTCGCCATAAAGCTGTCGCTAACAGCAGTTAGTGGCAGCTTGCTAATAGGCCGATAGAAATATCGCAGATTTAGCGGCAAAAAGTGCCGCTAAAGAAGCGATACCGCCCTTGCTAATATGCCCTAAAGAGCGTATAGCAACGTACAGCTTCTGTATTCTTCCCCTGGTTGCAGGACTCGTACTACATTAGGGCCGCTGTAGTCAGCTACCTTACCATGCCACAAGAGGTTACAAGTGGACACCGCAGTGCAACAAACAGCTTTAAATGTCCACGCTGCTGGGGAGTACAAAATGGCAAATCATTGCACCACAGCTTAATTCCACAAGCAACACATTGTGGCATTGAAGGCCCCACATATCTCTGCACACGGATGTTACTAGTCGCGCTCTTTAATCACTTTCACAGACACACTGGGATTGTTGTTGACATACATGCTATGCTGAGGCTGAAATTACTGATTGCTGCCGAGGTGGTGTAAGAACAGTCTACCGGGTACAACTGCTGGGATGGGAACTTCAAGTGGATATTGGTTACATTGCTAGTAAAGTTGAAGTTGCTAGGACTTAAGAGAAGGAACAAGAACCCTTATCCGACTAGTAGAGACAGGACCACCTTCACTGAAAGCCTTGCTGGTGTGGACCCTGCTCATTGAATCTGCATTGGCACACATTCAAGAACATGCACAAGCCGAAAAAAACAACCTGTTTTACACATGTCAGTAACACACAGCATTGAGAGAACAGACTCGCACTTACCCACTCTGACACCTTGTTCTGTACCTCTGCGTCCGAATCCAGATTAAGTTTGAAAACAGTTAAAGAAATGCGGTAGAAGATCCCACCTGTTAAGCAAAAGTACATTTACACATCGAAATATTTGCTATACTTATACATAGACTACTGTGCTATACGTATACAGTATAGGGGTTCACTAGGTGAACTATGCCGATTGCGCTCTAAACACCTGCAAGCACACAAACTCAAAGCCGATCCATTGATATAAATTCGGTCAATGCATAGGTCTATGTTTACATAATTTTTATGTCAGCCTTTTAACAAGTTATTGGTTTATGGCCATAAGTGACTAATGTGTGAAGTAGTGCCAATCAGGAAACTCCAAATAAATAAATAAATATTCTTTTAAAGTTTTATGGTCATTCAATTTCCTTATGACGCGGCCGATCGATTAAAATCACAGCACCTTCATGCATCAAAAGACAATGCTGACGGCTCTACGAGTTGGCACTCCAAGTGAAGAGACTGACAAACTGCAAAAAAAAAATATAATTTGCATCTATGTCACCCATGCTTAACTAGGATACATTTCTGCCGAAAGTTTTAAATTCAGAAGCTTTCTTAGATCACTTTAATAAGCCCCCCCCCCCCCACGTGCCAAAGGGATGTATGTAGGTCACACAATGCAACCTGCTTTCAGTTTGCTTGTTCCAGGTGTTTAATAAAAATCTACAAGTTTTACAGTTTTTAAAATAATTCGTCAAATTAAAGGAAGACACAATAGAATGGATCCCTCTACTTCCCCTCCTACAAATGTAGACACAAAACAGTGTTAGTAGAGGCTAGCATATTGTGGGAATCTAGCAGAGTATTTATGATGTCTTGCTATTCCAGGGCATCACTATATAAAAGCTACAGGTACCTCATTCAATGGCAAATCCTTTGACTTCTCTTGATGGAAATACGGATTAGATGAAGCATTTTGATGAGTGAAATGGTTCTTTCGCTTGGATTAGTGGAACAATCTGGTCTGGCCAGCTGAAGCAATCCAACAGCCTAATACCATAAATGTAGGCATTCCAAAGCATAACTAACATTAATAAATACCATGCCGCCAGTCCAAATGGAAAAACAAAATGAGATCAGACAACGTTATGCAACTTACCAGCATAGGAAACAATTCTAAGTCAGGACCAGAGTTGATAATTCTGCTTTAGCAAAAATACATTTCCCACAGATGTTGAGATTAGAACTGTAACATGTGACCAACAGAGCCAATCACAATCCTCAAATGGCCTCAAAATGCAGAAGCTTTTTCTGTTGCTCAGTAGCCACAGACATTTTCTCTATTTTGGGAGTGATGAGAGATTCTAACAAACAACTCCCCTGTCTCCCTGGGCATTTGTGATTCTATTTTATCTTATCTGGCTCCTACATCTTCTGGTGCCTTTTGATCACAGTCGGAGGCCAGAGTGGTAGTCCCACAGACTACAGTGAACATCAAGAATACTCATTGTAGAGCCATGTTCTTGGCAATCTTTTCTCACCAGGTCCTAAGCAGGTACTCTGAGGGTTGCTGTCAGATGAGGAGAAGCTGCATGGTGCAGTTCACAGCGACTGTATGCTTGGTGCACCACTACGTGCGAGGGGTAAAGGGGTTGCGGGCAATCAGCTGGAGAGCAGCCAATCTCATTTCCAGGTCAAATGACATGGTACCAGCTACAAAGGGAAAGGTTGGGGATACCGCCAAGGTGATTGGTGTTTTAGTGGCAGTCTTCATGCTCAAAATCAATCATGATCACGGTGCATGAGAATGTTGTTTTTACCCTGATTATTAGGAGAATCACCCATGGCCATTTAGTGTCAGTGGGGCATTTTGTGAAACAAGTCAACTGCTGGGCAGGTAATCCATTGTACCTTGTGGGGAATGTGATATTAGTATGGCACAAAGACATAGGCAGTGCTTTGTTCACAAGGTGAAGTGGTAGATGAAGAGCAGATATTTTCCAAATGGATGAGGAATTTCCGTAAGCCATGGATTTCTTTGTGCAATGGGCTATATTTGACACTCTGAAAAGATTATGTGCACAGACGCAGAAACTGGCAACCCTTAGCATTGAGCGCTCACCCTAAAGGAAGATGAGGTTTGGGATCCATTAGTCCTTAGCTATCGGAGAACTTATGAACTCCTGCTGAATGTGAAAACCAAGAGTAGAGGAATCCCCCAGAGTATTTAGATGCCTTCAATTTCCAAAAGAAGAAAGCCTTCTAAAAGGGCAGAGGATGCGCCCCATACCCTCAGTCCAGGAGACTGAAGAATTTAGTTCATGTGGCAATTCAGTTTATGTAAAGAAGGTCCTCCAACAGAGAAGAAACCCCTTATGGCAGATGAGAAGTCAGATGACAAAGCATCTCATGTGAGGCTGAACCTTATTCTGAGTAGCAATGTTACTGCACCCCAAGTTGCAGTCTGTAAAGTAGGTTTGAGTATCAGGTTTTCCCGTTGGAACTGTATGGGATGAAATACAACCTACCTACTACACTTGATCTTAAGACTTGGAGGTAGAGATACATTTGAAGATGTCCCCTTCAAGGCCAAATTCACCAGGGATACTAAGAAGGGGATTAGACATTCTTGGTGGTCTTGCCAAGACAATATCTTAGATGTTCCACCATCCTTTACAAAGATTTTAGCTATGGCAGAGAAGGCTAAAGATCCCGGTACCATCATTTCCCCAGACATGCTTTTGAAAAAGGCCAGCTTACAAATTTGTGTGTAGTGAAACACCAATCATGCAATTTCAACAGAGAGATGTAAGTTGCTGTTCATCAATGTGAACCCCATGCTTGGAGGGGGGGCACTTGTCCAGGGCAAATTATTTGGCAACCCTTTCATTAAAGAGTTGGATAAGTTTGTTAACACATGTGCTGCTTTGGATTAGGCTCAAGTTATGATCAAAAGGTCTTTAGTTCAATGTTTTTATAGTGGCCAATCATGGCAGAGGATACTCCGCCTGTGGGGTGGTAAACTAAGGCTCCAAGAGAGGTTAGGGCTCCTATGGTTGAAATCAGAAGCAAGATTAGATGTGATTGAGAGGCTTTTTTCCATCCAGAGTCAAAACAGGCTTTGGTTGCAGGGGCAACTACGGAAGTTCTAAGGGAACAATGCCACACAATACTCAGGTGACAATAATCCAGTTTTCCTTCCTGAGTATGACTGAGGGGAAGGTTGGCTCAATTAGTTCTGAACTGGCGTCTACTCATTTCGGGCTCTTGAGTACTTGAGTTTATAACAAGATTCCACACAGAATGTTATGACCCCACCACCAAGACAGGGGGTGTAATTTCTACCGTTGATGATTTCGGAAGACAAGCACTCCTGTATAGGCAAAAAAGTAGTAGAAATAGAGGTCATAGGGGCAAAAGTTAGGGCAGTTTTACACTCCAGTGCTCTCTTGAGTAACTTATTTATGGGGAAAAGAAATACAAAGAATATCAGATAGACCTGATGAAAATTCTGGGAGTTGAACATGTGGTGGATTTAAATACATATCAAGTTTAAGTGACATCCATCTTCTTAGGGAAATCCTTCTGGAGGGTGACCAGATGTTTTTCATCTGGTCCAGAATCATCCTACCTGAAGGTAGCTATTCTTCCTCCTCACAATAGCTTTGTACAGTTTCCCTGGAGAGGGCAGATGTTCAATTTCAGAATCCTTGTTTTCAAACTTTCCTTATCTCCATTCTGTTTTGAACTGATGGAGCGAGTGGTGGAGTTCCCAAGGATAAGGAGACTATGGCTTTTAGTTCACCTGGATGATATCCTTTTTATTTGCCAGGGCCAACAGATGCAGCCGAAACAGTTTGCCCAAGTGGTAGACCTTCTTCAGGACTTAGGCTTATGCATTAAATGCTGAGGAGTCAGAGCTGTCCCCCAAGTGATACTTGAACTTCCTAGTTTATGATAAAGTCAGTGACATTGAAGCTTTAACAGATCACTATAACAAATATCTGCAACGTGTTTAGGAAGTTTCTGTTAAAAAGCTAAATTTCCTTAAAACATTTGGTGGCACTTGCTGGAGGTGGTGCATCTGAGCAAGGGCCTTTCCCCTTCAGAATGTATAACCCTGACAGAAGAACACAGGAAAGAAAATTAATATTGGTTGGATCACATGGTAGTCTGGAATGGCAGGGAAATTTTTGGTGTGACTCCTGATCTTGCTACTGAAGTGGATGGCAACTGTCTAGTTTGGAAAGCATTCTGTGATGTTGCTACAGATGAAGAATGGTCAGGAGTGGAGCTGAACCTTCACAGTAATTATCTATAACTCATAGCATGCTCCTTTGCAGTCAGAACCGTCTCAGGAAGGATTATATTGAAATACAATACATTTTTTATGTCCATCATTTTCAAGGGTCAGTTTCTGTTAGATGGAGCACCAGTCTGGGTACAATATTAGATGAGTAATTTAAGGGAATGAGACTCACTGTCACTCAAACGTAAGTACTTTCAAGTGGAGGATTTGAACAGTGTTTTACATCTGCTTTTAACAGGATGCCAAATGATGGTCTCTTTAAGAATGAGCTATTGGTTTTGTTACCCATGATTTCGTGTCATGCAGAAGGGTGTCAAATGTTGGGCATTGTACTTGTCGCCCCAAAAGGGGACAACTTCACCATTGCTAAGTGAGAAAATTCTTAAACCAATTTAATTTCCAATTCCGAGACTTGATGTGGCATTTGAAACGGCGATCTCGGTATAGAAATCTTGAGCCCCGGTTATCACTAACCATAGCGGGTGGGTTCAGTGGGGTTCAGTGGGTAAGGCAAGGGGTGAAGGGTTCAGCGACCCCTAAGGCTTTTTTAGTGGGAGTTAATCTGGAGGATATAAGGTTGTTTGGCCAAATAGTCAACACATTTTTACCATTTAGAAATTCTATTTAAAAGCAATAGTAGATGCTGCTCCTCTATAAGTGGCAAAACTTTGAAAAAATATAATCCTCACCACTGGTCCAGAACCAGAATAAAAAAAATATTCTCTATTGCAAAGGATTCTATGAAAAAACACAGAGGTGAGGATTATCTTTCAAGTAAGTTTTGATAATACTAAGCTCCACCCCAAGTTTTGGATGAAAAATGTGTTCCTAGGTTGTTAGATGTCGGTACTTTGTATTTTATGTTAAATACCCTGACAGTGTGACTGTTTTATGTGTCTTGAACATGTCTATAAATGTCTAACCTGAGTTATCTATTTTTCTACATCAGAGCAAAAGGAAGTTTAGATGTACTGTCTGAACAAGTAGCATCTGAATATCTGCTCTGTATAAATTCGATGGGCTGTGTTTATTCATGACATCAGGAGAATCCACAGGCACCATCATGTAAAATGGATTTAGCAAAGCAAATTGAATACAGATAAAAGACATCTAACATGCATTAATACATAGATTTGGGAAAAACATCAAAGTATTTGCTTCTACTTTTTCACCTCTATGTGTTTCCATGCAGCATTCTCCTTTGAGGTACTTGAGCTAGATAACAGGGTTTGGTAGATACTAGAGTCTATAGTCTAATATTAGTTAAAGTCTAATATTATAAAAAATAATCTAATCAATCTACTTTGTTATGGGCTTCTAATTGCCTATACATACTACTTCTACTTCTAAGCGATCATTCAACAATAAATCTAGTTCAATAGAAAGCAGGGCTATCTACGACTTTGTACGCTAACATCTTAACATACTGGACTTGCCGCTGGGTCTGCAAAGGCAGTTAGAACCTGAAGAAGGATCACATGTACAGGGTAATACAACCGAGGGTCGGACAAGAGGATCCAAATGTTTACTGGCATCTTGATGTTGGTCTGTTCCGGGAGACAAAGCACTGCTGAAGCTGTCATCTTCAAGAGTGGTGTATGAATGCTTGTAATTTTCTGGAGATTCCTTTTCTTGGGATGAAAACAGGGCTGATTCAGCTGCTGACATGGAGCTTAAACTATTTCCCCTTCCGTCTCCACTGGATGAAGTAGATGCTGAACCTAGTTGCTTAATCTGCTCTGATTTTAGAGCAATACCATCAATGCTGCTTCCGGTCGGTTCAAGAACTTGTCCATAATCTTTGTCAGAGGTATACCTAGAATATGATAGTTCAGTTTCCAGGTAAAAGTGATGCTGGCCAGACCCTTCATCATGACCAAACGAATAGGTACCTTGCTCCCCAGGAGACATACTTAACAACACACCACCTTCATCATTCATCGTAAAAGCAGTACTTCTCGAATGTCCCACACCCATTGCACTTATGCTTTGAGCATCATAATACAAAGAAATCCGTTCTATATTTGGAGTTTTAAATGAGTTAAGCACTGAAATCGTTGAATGAAGGCTTACTGGTTTTGTTGCTGTCTCTAGGGTATCTAAGCTTGTTGAGATTTGATCTGTAGCCAGTTCATGGTTCATTGATAAAGGTGTTGTAGGATAGGCAAAATCTGTTAAGTAAATGTTGAGATCCATACTAAACCCATCCAGTGTTTCTGGATATGATAAGAGAGTTAGCTTCAAAGAATCCGTCAGGTCTCCTGGTCTGGATCGTATCATGGTTCCTGAAAATGGAATGTCTTCAGGTGAGTTGCTTATGTTTCCATTAATATCAGGCAGGTTTTCCAGATGAGCAGAAATGTTTAACGTATGTCTCAATGTTGAAAACGGTTTCAGATCTGGATCAGCTGGGGCCGAGGTGTCCAAAGAGGTTACTGGTGTAAGTAAAGGCTTCTCTTGGAAGCAGCTTCCTCCAGGGTCATTAATGTCAGTGCATGTTGACTGGCTTTGGGTGTCGGTGAGAAACCCTGGTGTAGATGGGAACAGAGTGTGTCCTTGATCTCTAGAAATACCTTTTACTATTTGCTTATCCTCAGATGAGACAATCATTTCATTTTCAAATGACTCCAAATCAGGTCCAGGAAGTGCGCTTGGTGCTCCTGAGGAAGAGTTCTGCAACTGTAACGATAGATGACTTGGGAACAGTTCCTCAGGAAAAAATGAAGTGTGAGATGTAGACATTAAAGAATCACTGGTGTCAAGTGAAATGGTGCTTTGTCCCACCAAAAGTGATCCATCAGCAAAATCTAATGTATTCATGAGCTTAACTGCTTCAGATGTGTCTAAGGCCGTGGGGACCAGGTAGCTAGAAATGGTCATGGTTTCTGATTTAGCTCCCCCCATAACATATGTTGCAAGTGGTCCTATCTCACTATCTGCAAGAGAGGCGCTTGCAGATAACATGTTTTTAATGTCTGAATAATGCTGCTCACTAGCAGAGTATTTCCAGTCCGTATGAGAAGCCTTAGAGAACAATACTGAGGGTTCTATGTCATGCTGTTGTGCAGAAGCAAATCCAACAGAGGTTTGAGTATGCAGACTGAAAAGTTCTGTTTTCCAAGAGTTACTATGGGGTGCAGCGTTGTTTGACTGCAGGGAGGGGAGAAGATCCATAGATGGGTCACCTTCTCTGTTGTTTGCCTGCTCAACTCGAAGCAACTCACTGGGTTTCCACTGCACACTGATAAAGGGGTTTAACTGTGCTTCCATGTGGTAGATATGGGGCACAGTTGTGCCCTGTACTTTGTCATTCTCTGCTTTAACAGAAGTGTCCTGGGTGGCAAATGTGGGTGGAGGACTTTCTACAAGTACATGATGAGGTATTACCGAGCCACTCAACAACGATTGGCTCAAAGGTGTTCTTGCTGAAAACACATGTTTATCCTGTTGTGGGGTTGACTGTGCGAATTCCGCCCTGTTCCCTAATGATAAACTGAGTACCCCTGTGCTGTATTCCAGTGGTAATACGTGAATATCTGACTCCTTTGGGATGAAGGTTTCTCCATATTTCGCCGTAAGTGACTGGTTAACTGATGCTGGTAGCGCAATCTTCTTCTCTGCATTTATTTCGTTACTGCCTTTGTAGGAAATTGCTGATATAGACTGTATTCCACCCTTCACTGCAGTGGTAAGAGAAGAACTTTCTGGAAATATTTCTGGAAGCGGCACACTCAGACTCAATGAAATACTGTCTGCTAAATATTTGCGCAACTGTAAACTCTCTGCAGCTAGCTGATCTAATGATACTTGGCTGTGCCTGTTCTCCGGAGCCTGTGTGCCTTGTGCATTCGTTTGTATGAAGTAAGCTGTACCGCGCCAGGGAATAGACACCTCTTGAGAAGGTTCGATGTTAGACTGCGAAGTGATTCCTCGCTCCAAAGAAAGGAGTTTAGATTCATCATTCCATCTTTGATGGCCAGAGGAGTCAGCACGCATGTGGTCTTCCCCTTCTGCATTCAAAGGCAGATGGACAGCTTCCATAGCAGTATCCAAGGAGACAGAATGAGATGGAACTGTTCTGATGATGTCTACCACATAGTCTTCAGAGAAAGCCAACTGTTCAAGGTATGACACATTTTGTGCTGTGCTGTTCTCTGCATTCACATTTTCTAGAGTAGGAACCAGTGCCTCCAAATCTGCCCTCCCGGATACTGTTAAAACAGCTGCAGTTGGCATAAGCGACAAGCTGTGCATATTGTTTCTCTCTGACATTTGATCTTCCGATGTTATACTTTTCTCCCAAAGGAGGGGTCTTTGTTTCACTGGCCAGATGATTGGAGTTGAGATGATTCCTATGCTTCGGACACTTTTTACTTGGGAGTCCAACTGCGCTTGGCCATGAACGTGGTTTGACGACTTTCTCTTCATTCTGATGGCAAACGTAGCGGGTACGTTGAATCCCTGCAAGCCTAAATGCGTTAAGCCGAGAATGTTAATGGACAAAAATGCAAAGCTCAAGTAAATTTACAATGTGCTACCTTGAGACCATACAACCAGTTCTACTCACAATGCCCCCCTACTTTGTTCTTTGACTCAGTCTATCACTCTCCTGAGCTGTGATTGCTTTTGAGATTTGTTATTTACTCGTCACTTGTACCTTTACTGATGTTAGCTGTTCAGATGAGTGTGCTGATGGTTGGTTATTAATAAGGGAAAGTAAAAACCTATAAATCACTTTTTAGACTGCACAATATCTTACTTGCATTAAGGTACTTTCCCACCACTTACTCCAGTCTCTTTTAAATATCCTCAGGTATTTAGGACAGCATGTGGAACCACATTTTAAAGCTACACAATCATAATGTCGACAACAAATTATCAAGTACACAAATGCTGTCTAACATCTCCACAACAATCATATGACAATTCTCCTAATAGCAATCTAGACCGCTGCTGCACCTCCCAGACTGTGATTTCCATATGCAAACTCACTGAGACAGATGCGAATTTGATCCCCAGGCTCTCTGAAGCCATTATTCCAAAATGGCTCTGCAAAAATGAGCCTGGCATATTGTGTTTCGGATTGTTAGTCTCTTCTTGAGAGGCATACTCATCGTGTGGCGGCAACAGACTACAACCTCCAGTCAGGTGAAGGGGACGCTTTCAGCTGTATGGTAGAGATTGTGTAACAGATGAATACATCTTTTTAGCGAAAGATACTGCTTGCATTAGTTGGGAACCTGACTGAAAACACAGCTGCATAAGCTTCTAACACAGCCACAACCGATGTGTATCAGCATACAAATTTCAAAGCACAGCTCACCCACTAGGGCTGAAAAGAGCAGGTCTTGTGATGGCATCCTTTAGAACAATTCACTAGAACGGTCAAGCTATATATACCATTACAAACGAAGATTAGGCATGCTTAACCGATTGTATCCATTGCAGAGGAGGTGTGCTCATTATCAATCAAGAGATAATATCCAATTGGCCTCTTTTCCAACAAATAAAGAGTCTAAAAGCAGATCATCCAATCTCAAATCTAACGTTTTAGCACTGAAAGTTTTCAGCATCTAAAATGCCTGATATTGTTGCAAGGAGACCCAACATGTAGGGTTTTGAGCACATGAAAGTTCCAACATGATGTCAACAAGAACCAACCAAACTTAAAGGTTATAGTTTGCCTGAGAAGTGTATGAAAAGTCTTAGAAGACCAGCATGAGAAGCTCTCATACTAGTAACTGGCTGAAAGTAAACTGGTTGTCTCACTAGGGATTACAAGAGCTGGAGAGCCAGTATAAGGTCTTTCCAGTGTATTGTTTATCTGTGGGAACTCCTAAAGGATGGTAAAGGCCTCGTTTAGAGTTTGACAGATGGGTTACTCCATCACAAGTTGACGGATATCCCATCTGTCGTATTACAAATGCCATAGGATACAATGCATATGTAAAAAGACAGACATGATATCCATCACATTGTAACAGAGTAGCTTGTTTGTCAAACTCTAAATCAGGTCCAGAGTCAGGAATCCAATGATCACTCATCCTTGCGTACGGATAAACTTACAGTCAATAAGGTAAGGGAGAAATGTGCTCTCTACACAGAGCAGCAGGCAACAGAGGAGCCTGAGGAAAAGAGGAGGTTGGCGCATTAGTGCTTGGTGTTAGGTGGACTCACACAGAGTTTATTCAAGGCACTTCTAGGGCAGGAAAGAAAGAGCGGTTAGATGTGGGAAAGTTCCCCAGACAAGAGAACCTAGACAGGAGTCCCAGAGTATCGGTAGCTGGCAAAAACAATTGTTATGTTTTCCTTTGTTTCAGAAAGTTTGCAATCGAATCTGCATCTCTGCACTTCTGTTGTGGTATTTTTTGGTTGGGGCAGTCTTCCTGGTTAGGAAGGCTTCTCACTACCCCCTTTCCTTCCAGCTATCACTCTGTGGATAGGATACCAGAAATCATCGAGTCTTCACTTGCTCCACTGTGGACGGACTCCTTCGCATTTCACTTTGGCTATCAGGCAGTTTCCACGTAGCCAGAGGGCCTAGTCACAGCATCATGTTGTTCATTGGCAGTTAAGCACATGAATCTCCAGTTTTTAGGTCTCGCCTGGCTATCGCGTAAGCGATCGCCCAGCGAGACTTATGTAGGGGCTTCAGAAAATGCTCCCAAAGGCTTCCCAGGCGGATCGGGTGGCGGTTACGCGCACAACCACGCGCATTCCATTTGCCATCAGCTACTTCCTGAGCGTGCGCTGCCTCACGCATTCAGAGAGATTTAGTAAGGGGCACAAGACCTTAGGAATGCGGTTTATGGCCAGTGCATTTGAGGCATTCAAGCGCGAACCTGGCATCTGGCATCGGACTTGAAAGCAGCAGACTGCTTTCCCCAGCGCGCGCTAGGCCTCACTTCCTGCATCCCCTCTTACAACAATTAACTTTCATTATAACTCACACCCCATATGCTCGTTCCCTCCCACCCTTCCTTTGATGTCCTCTTTTCTTGTTGTTTACAAACCACGCCACACACTGCTGCACGCCACACACTGCTGCACGCCACACACTACTGCATGCCGCACACTGCTGCACGCCGCACACTACCGCACGCCACACACTGCTGCGCACACTGCTGCATTTCACACTGCTGCATTACACACTGCTGCATTACACACTGCTGCATGCCACACACTGCTGCACGCCACACACTGCTGCACGCCTCACACTGCTGCACGCCTCACACTGCTGCATGCCTCACACTGCTGCACACCGCACACTGCTGCACGCCTCACACTGCTGCACGCCTCACACTGCTGCACGCCTCACACTGCTGCACACCGCACACTGCTGCACACCGCACACTGCTACACGCCACACACTGCTGCACGCCACACACTGCTGCATGCCGCTGCACCCCACACAGCTGCACGCCGCACACTGCTGCACGCCACACACTGCTGCATGCCGCACACTGCTGCACGCCGCACACTGCTACACGAAACACTGCTGCACGCCACACACTGCTGCATGCCACACACTGCTGCACGCCGCACAATGCTACACGAAACACTGCTGCATGCCACACACTGCAGCACGGCACACACTGCTGCACGCCGCACACTGCTGCACGCCACACACTGCTGCACGCCACACACTGCTGCACGCAGCACACTGCTTTACGCCACACACTGCTGCACGCCGCACACTGCTGCACGCCGCACACTGCTACACGAAACACTGCTGCACGCCACACACTGCTGCACGCCACACACTGCTGCACGCCACACACTGCTGCATGCCACACAGTGCTGCACGCCACACACTGCTGCACGGCACACACTGCTGCACGCTGCACACTGCTGCACACCGCACACTGCTGCACACTGCTGCATTACTCACTGCTGCATGCTGCACGACACTGCTGCACGCAGCACACTGCTGCATGCCGCACACTGCTGCACGCCGCACACTGCTGCACGCCGCACACTGCTGCACGCCGCTGCATGCCACACAGTGCTGCATGCCTCACGCTGCTACACGAAACACTGCTGCACGGCACACACTGCTGCACGCCGCACACTGCTGCACGCCACACACTGCTGCACACTGCTGCATTACTCACTGCTGCATGCTGCACGACACTGCTGCACGCAGCACACTGCTGCACGCCACACACTGCTGCACGCCGCACACTGCTGCACGCCTCACACTGCTGCATGCCACACACTGCTGCATGTCGCACACTGCTGCACGCCACACACTGCTGCACGCCGCACACTGCTGCACGCCGCACACTGCTGCACGCCACACACTGCTGCACGCCACACACTGCTGCACGCCGCACACTGCTACACGCCACACACTGCTGCACGCCACACACTGCTGCATGCCGCTGCATGCCACACACTGCTGCACGCCACACACTGCTGCACACCACACACTGCTGCACGCAGCACACTGCTGCACGCCGCACACTGCTGCACGCCGCACACTGCTGCACGCCGCACACTGCTACACGAAACACTGCTGCACGCCACACACTGCTGCACGCCACACACTGCTGCACGCCACACACTGCTGCACGCTACACACTGCAGCACGCCACACACTGCTACACGAAACACTGCTGCACGGCACACACTGCTGCACGCCGCACACTGCTGCACGCCACACACTGCTGCACGCCACACACTGCTGCACACTGCTGCATTACTCACTGCTGCATGCTGCACGACACTGCTGCACGCAGCAACCTGCTGCACGCAGCACACTGCTGCATGCCGCACACTGCTGCACGCCGCACACTGCTGCACGCCGCACACTGCTGCACGCCACACACTGCTGCATGCCGCACACTGCTGCATGCCGCACACTGCTGCACGCCGCACACTGCTACACGCCACACACTGCTGCACGCCACACACTGATGCACGCCACACACTGCTGCATGCCGCTGCACGCCACACACTGCTGCACGCCACACACTGCGCACGCAGCACACTGCTGCACGCCGCACACTGCTGCACACTGCTGCACGCCGCACACTGCTACATGAAACACTGCTGCACGCCACACACTGCTGCACACCACACACTGCTGCACGCCACACACTGCTGCACGCCACACACTGCTGCACGCCGCACAATGCTACATGAAACACTGCTGCACGCCACACACTGCTGCACGCCGCACACTGCTGCACGCCACACACTGCCGCACACTGCTGCATTACTCACTGCTGCATGCTGCACGACACTGCTGCACACCGCACGCCGCACACTGCTGCACGCCGCTGCATGCCACACAGTGCTGCATGCCTCACACTGCTACACGAAACACTGCTGCATGCCACACACTGCTGCACAGCGCACACTGCTGCACGCCACACACTGCTGCACAACGCACACTGCTGCACGACGCACACTGCTGCACGACGCACACTGCTGCATGCCTCACACTGCTGCACGCCTCACACTGCTGCACGCCACACACTGCTGCATGCCGCACACTGCTGCACGCCGCACATTGCTGCATGCCGCACACTGCTGCACTCCACACACTGCTTTTATGCGAGTTTATGCTACTGACATTGTAAATGACAATGCCTTTTATTTGTTTTAAAACCAAAAGATAAATAAAAGGCATTGTAATTTTACAATGCCAATAGCTCAAACTCTTATAAATGCGAGACCTATTGCATTGCAAATGCTTGTTTTGTTTGCAGATGTAGAAATGCTAAGACTTACAGTACTCATCTTTCAACCTTTTGCTCCAGACTCCACCTGGATATCTGAACTCCATCCCTGTTGAAAGCAGACCAATAGTTCCAAGGCTACGGTGGTGTTGTCTGCTTTAAAACAGTGTTCTCTCTCTCTCTCTCTCTCTCTCTCTCTCTCTCTCTGTTTCTATTACTCCCTTTTCACCCTATGGTTTTAACCAAACCTGGCCTCCAAATGCACTGGAAGTTACTCTACTGTGCTGCAGTAACATCGGTAGTACAGAGCCACTTCCTTGTTGATTCTCTTAACCTGATACTCTCCAGTGTATTTACAATACTTTAAGGGGTCAAAAGTACACTGTTGTTGGCTTAAGCAAGAATCTGATGCTGGTCGCATTCAGTCCATGGTGGTTCTGTAAACTGGAGCCCATTCAGGAATGGCTGATTTCTGTTTTGAGGAAGAAAGGTGAATTTCAACAGGCAACTCAAGGATTCAAGATTACAGCTGGGAACTTATGGGTATCAGATATGGAAGATAGTTGTCCACAGTTCCAACACCTTTTCTCTTAAAATCTCTTTTAGACCTTCATAACCATGAACCAAAACAATTCGAAATAATTAAGAGGAGATGCAAGGGTTGGCGAGCTTGTTCTTCAAGATAACACTGAGGGCACAAATGTAATTGTGCACGCCTTGCACAGGTAAAGAGCTTGAGCTGACTTCATGATACATGATTTATACTCTTGGAGTGGGAGGCCGCACACCTTATCATGTTTGATTAAAAAATGTGTTTTTTTTAACCATGGTGGCTTCCTGCTTGACTCACATCTGTAATAATTTAGTTAATTTTCTATTTTAAAAAATGTGTTTGGTATGCCTAATAAAATCAGTTTAGAAATTCCAACACAAGATTTTTAAAGTGTTCACGAGCTCGTATGGTTACTGTGGTTGACAGCTCCGAGAGCTGTATCGGTGTAACACCAGCGTGAGTTGCATCGTGTTATTCACATAGAGTTAAGGAATTAATAAGCTCTGTTTGTGGTACTTCACATGGGATACTGGTTTTATATCCTTATGAGGTGATGACTCCATGATGAAACCTTTGTGCTTTGATGATGATATATTACAAAATTTGGTGAAGTAATCCAGAACGAGCAGACATATTAGGAACTGGCTTTTTTGTATTACTAATATTGCGAAATTACACATATTATCTAAAAAAATGGTCACTTAGCATTTGTTGCCTGAGCTGTTAGTATTTTTGGAGTACATTAAATGGGTATAAATTATGGTTCTATTGGAGCAAGAAACAAAACTACAGGCATTTCTGATTTGCCCCGACAAAAATTTAAAGGACTGATTACAAATTTGGCACTCCATCGGACTGCCAAGCCCGTGGTGGAGGTGCGGTGGCAGTTGGGGACCGGCACACTATTGGTTAGACCACCATATTAGGTGTATGGCGGTCGGACCCTTTTGGAGCTGCCGCAACCGACAGGGTTCCACTATCCCAGGCTCTGGTGTGGCGGTGTGAGGCGGCAATATGCATGGTGGTGCTGCTATGGCCCCGCCAAGCATATTACAAGTTTTCTAACTGTAACCCTGTCAATGGAGGTGAGCCTGCCATGGAAAGGGTGGCAGTGAGGTAACTCTGGTGCCCCTTACAGGGCCCCCTTGTGCAGGGAGGTGCACGCAGGGGGGCTGTTGTGCCGTCCAGTATGTGTGCGCCCCCAGGTCCTGCATGGAAAGAAATGCAGCGCCGTGGGAACACCAAAGAACCGTTCGGCAGACCATGAGGAAACTCATAATCTGGCAGGCGGCCCTGTTTGTTGGTGTGGGGACGGGGCGGTGGCAAGGTGGCCAGATCCCACACCACAAAACTGGTAATCTGGCCCTGAGAGGGGGCAAGAAGTGCAGAGGCGAGCCTACTTAGATCCATTTTCTCTTATACAAGGGAGAGTGGTGAATCTCATGCTGAGGCTTTTTGGCTATGCTGCAGCACTAATCAACAGATGTAAATAAACAGAATGCTGCTGTCACTTGTCACATGATTCCAGACTTGGTTGGCTGGCGTAGGGCCCACATCCTGTTGTGATGGATACAGAGAAGGGCAGAAGACCTTTCATTGTCAGCCTGCGGCTAAACATTCGGTTCCAATGGATTCAGTTTTGGCCTATTTACAAGCACCCTTTTGTTAATAGTTAGCATGTGTTCTTCAATCCAGAGCATTAGGTGGCCTAGGTGAGAAACAGACTAATACATTTGTATTGTCAGAATTTTATGGAGACGGAAAGATATTAGATCGGGGTCAGCAGTATAAATGGGCATTCAGTTCAAATCGAGCTCACCAGTCAAATCCTAGGGAATGTCACATTTCACATTAATGACCACAGATTTAGGCGGGAAAAGTGTCACAGACAGGATCGATTGTAACATGCGGGTTCTAACCAACATTGTACTGTACCGGAGTATTTAGTTCGAAATATTGTGTTGCAAAAACATTAACTAGAGAAATATCATGAAGGTATGTATATATATAGGTATGCATAGATTTACTATACTTTAATCGACATAGATGTACCCTGACGTTATACATATTTTCTTTAAGGTACGTCGATCTTGAATTAAGAAATCTATTCGTACCTATATATAATTACCTTGAGGGACATTTTGCTAGTCGATATTCTCGCTGCAATATTTTTGTAGGTCATTTTTTCTGCGTGACATTCTGACATACAACCTTTTACTTTTAGCTGTATTAGTAATATTTGTGTTAATGTATCAATCTTGCACTCTTACATTTCCTCCAGGGTCAGTAATGTTAGTTGATGTGATGCCTTCAGGGGCAAAATGCACATGCTGTAATGTCCTACTGTGTCTCTTGTCAAAGCTCCCGGGGTGTCATTTCCTGTGACATCATCACGAGTAAAACAGGGCTTCCTCTCATATCTGCTTTCAATGACATTTCAGTAAATTGCCATCCATCCCAACCGAGCAATATTGCAATTTGTTCACAGGAAGAACAAAAAGCAGCTTATTGGCTTTAACACATTTCAATTGCCAGTACTTTCATCCAGTAACTTCGAGCTTTTTTAATTTAATTTAGCCTTCGAATATTTCATACTTTTATTTCTTAACTGTTAAATTTGTATGCTTTACATAATTTAATGGCCCCACCAACCACTGTGTTTTAAGAGGAGCCTTTTGGTCCTACGGCTCCGGAAGTACTGAGCCCTGGTAATGTGAATACTGCAGTCTCCTGTCGCTGATCTTGCCATGGTACTCTGTTCCACCTCTCACCCCCTTTTTTCTGCCCCACATTCTATTATCCAGGCCACTGCTGGGCAGCCTGTGGGAAGAAGTATCATGCAACAAATAAGGATTTTATCAGGTTTGTGCTCTGCAATAACTGGCTTATTCTAAGACACACTGTAAGACTCTAGAGACATTGCCTTTGACGTCTAAGCATCCTGAACAACTCGCAGCCACAATGCATGTGAGTTCTTACTGAGCAACTTGGCTCGGAACATTACTACCTCTCAGCCTGATAGCATGAAAAACCTGGACCCCACAGATGAATATATACAAAGGTTCTATGGACCTTCATTGATAAGTGGGCACAGGCATTATGCGTGCAATTCAGTGACATCAGTACACACCACTTCCTATGAGCAAAAGGCCAGTCAGTGAAATGGAGCAAAACGAAAGCAAAGGCATCATAATAAACTCAACCAACCTATAAGGGACTAAAACCCTATGAGTGAAAACTGGTCAGGCTTCAGTAATCCGCTATTCTAAATATCACAGATGATACCTTGGGATTATGGGTTTTAGATACTCATGTCTTTTATGATTTCAGACCTGTTCTTCACATTTCATGCAGTCAGTCAGTCAGTCAGTCAATTATCTTTATTCGATTATTAAAAATCATAAAAGAACGAGCAAAAATACATATCACCATTTCATCAGATCACAAAATTTTACAAACAATCATTATAGAAGACACTAAATTTTACAGTGAAACGTACATAAATATTTAAAAAAGATGGGTTTATTAAAACACAACTCATTCAAATAAATGAGAGAAGAGGAAATTCATTTTTCAGAGATAAAGTGCCTGTACCTTGTGCGATGCTTATTTAAGCGTGATCCTGCAACTAGAAAACTAGCGACAGAAAAAGCTACTTTCATATTAGGAAGAAGTTGCAAAAACAACAGGGCTGGTTTTACCTGAATAAAGCCCTGATTACATAAAATAGGGAACAAATATCTTTTTCTGATCTCAATATAATGACCGCAAAACATAATAAAATGCATCGTGTCCTGTGTTGAAAAATGATCACAGTCACATGGTTCAGCATCATCAGGTCTAGTCCAGGTTCTAAAATTGCCCAGTATAAAATGAATTAAATCAAAGCGAAATCTCGTTAAGAGAAAGCGATGATAAGAATTTGTTACCAAAAGGAGGTATGATTCCATTCCTGGAACAGAGGAAAGCATACAGTGTTTCCTTACCATGGTTTTTTTTAGCTCTATTGCTTCCCTCTCCAGGGCATATAAATTTGTCAGAATATTTTTGACTGATTTTAGATCTTCATGAGTTATTCCATCTGGAGATGAAAAGAGCTCCGGGCGGCCTGCTAAAATAAGCTGAGTTTTCACATATCTTACCCATGGGATGTTAAGAGCTCTGTCCAGGGCTAAACAATCTTTTAAAATAATATGATTTAGAGTAAGCTCCTGGTTAAGCCAGGTTTTTATCCAACCAATCACTGGGGCTAGTTTTAAAGTGTCAGATATATAGCCCAAGCCTAACTCTGTATGCAATGCAAAGGCCGGGGTTGATTGGGGAACAGAAAGCAGAGATCTCAAAAATTTGTTTTCTACATTCTGTATTTTGGCAGAGCTAGTATATCCCCAGATAACAGAGCCATACTGGGCGACTGACAAACATTTTGCTTTATAAACTTTGATGATGCTTTCCATGGGGCGGGCGCCCAGTTTTTTAGCAAAACCTAGCAGCCCTGCGGCCGCTCTAGCAACAGCGCTGCTTTTGACCAAAAGCTGGGGGCCCCAAGTGCCCTTTTCATCAAAAGTCACACCTAGGTATGGAAAAGAAGGGACTCTCTTAACCTCCTTCCCCGCACAGTAAAATGTTAGCGACTTTCTTTTCCTGCCTGCGGGTCCAGCAATCATTACATGTGATTTTTCTGTATTAATTTTCATGTCCATGCAGTCAATCGTCACAGGTTTTGAACCAAACTGAAGGACAGAATGGGACTTTGAGGTACAGTCATAAAGAGGCAGACATAATTGCTTGAGAACAAAGGATAAAGAATAAAACTAGAGAACTCACTCTCTGACATCTGCAGGTTAGAACATGGAGTGTCACAAGGCACAGTTCTCTCTTCAACACTTTTTAAACTGTATATGCAAAACCTAGCCAATACCCTGAAAAACATCAATATCTCATTCCACTTCTACACGGAGGATATTCAGTTTTAAGTGAAAATCCTTTCCAAACGACATGGTTCTAGTAGCACAACATGTAAAGAAAGTCAAACAACCTGAACCCACTTAAAACAGAATTGAGGACCATAGCACTCCCTAACCCTCCACACCTGTCCAGCAATTACAACCCAGAAACTGGAAACAGCATGAAATCACTTGGCTTTTTTTTAACGTAGGACAGAAACTTAAACCTCCAGACCCACAAGAACTCTCTAGCAGAGGGGCACAACATCGGTTTGAACCCAGGTATTAAAGCATCTCATGCAGAGACTTAGATCAAACTAAAAAGATTTATCATTCTTTCACACAGCGCAACGCAGCAAAACAACTTGCTGCGCTGCGCTGCACTGTGTGGAATGGATAGAGCAGGAATGTGCCATATCTATCGAGATATCACACATTCCTATTCTCTGCCTGCACTTGCGCATATTCAGCAGCATAGCACCAACGCAGGCACCCTCGCGCCTTGGCATGGAGTAAGGTGGCCTGTGTTACAAGCAGGATTATTTTTGTGCAGGCAGGGACACTTTTCTGTACAAAAACAATTATTAGAGGTGTATACTGAGGAGAAATAAAGATAGTTCTCTTTGTGCCTCTGGTGAGAAGGGGTACAATTCTAAAACACTTCCAGGTTTACCAGTGTTGGAAATCTGGGAATGCCTCTGAATACATGAGTGGCTGCATGGGAACACCCATGCTTCACCCATGCAACACTCCCACCACGGAGAGTAATGCAAGGCAGCAACTTGCACTGCCTTGCGTTACTCCAGATTTACCAAGTACCGCATGGCCATGGGATGTGGTCTTGCGTGGCATAGTAAAGCTCGTCTAATTTGTTTTGCCCTTGCGTTACCTTGCGTGGTGCAAGGGTGATGGGAAACTTTGAAAAACCTGGCCCAAAGGCACTAGTCTTGACAGTCCTAAATTAGGGCAATTCCTTTCTCTGCAGACTTTCCAAAATTCACATGGCAAATTTCAAAGCAACTCTCCACTCAGCAGTGAGACTCATCACAGAAGTAAACAGATACAACCACTTCACCCCTCTATTGACTTTATTACATTGGCTATCCATCGAAGGCACATGGCAATACAAACTTGCTTGTATTACTAACAAAGCCATTCATACTGAAATGGTTAGATACCTCAACCAAAAATTGAACATCTCAAGCAAACAAGGTGCTGACTCTTTGATGCTGGAAATTCCAGCCTACAAGAAAGAAAATAAATGAAACAATACTTGTAAGGGATTGCGCCTAGGATTTGGAACACTATCCCTCCAGAAACTAGAACTCTTCCCAAATTTCAAATATTTAAGGATGAACTAAGATCCCATCTGTTTCACAAACATTTATGCCTGGTGAAGATACCCCCAAAAGCAAAAAGAACAAATGATGGACGGCATGCTGAACAATGCAAACATTCACCCCCAATCACAAAGATCTGGGTTAAATCCATCGTTCTTTTGCTCGAGAAGATTTCCGACATCCACCCAATAATGTAACAGCTATTTATGACCTATCTTTTATTCTTAGCATTGAGCAACTGGTCCACTTTCTATTTGTACAGAACACAGGCAGTCAATAGGTTTTGTTCAGGCTTTATAAAAACCCTTGATACATTTTTAAAAAAAAGAAATCAGCACCTCCTCTAAAGGCACAAGGGTATGTATTGGAACAATTATTAAGGAGAGTGCAGCAAAGGATCTTGGCTAACTGGTGCTAAAAAACGGAAGTGACGGCACAGGTGTTTAAAGGGCCAGAGGCGGCCGGGTCAGCCTGTACATGTAGCATGATCTGATGGTTATCTGGTGTAACATGATCTGATGTTTATCTGACATATTGCCGATATATAAATATCCCCAGCATGCTCTTGTTTATATATTTTTGCCATCTTGATTTCCGACCTAGAGGGTAAGACAATTAGTTATTTAATTACATCATGGCAAACGCTCTGAATTACATTAACACTTGTGTGGTTTTAAAAATATTGCAGAGAAAAATAGGGTTGTTGTGTAATTTAATTACATTTCCTCTCTGAGGAAGGATATAAAAGAGCTCACAAGTGGAGATTAAATAGGTTGGACCCACTCCCCCAAATTTTCTGAGACCACAATTAGATGATTTGTGGAGCTCCAGAAATGCCATAATAAATAATTTTAAAAAAAAGGGTTACTACTTTAAATCATGTTTGGGGAAAATGTAGCACAGATTTATTTAATTTAATTCTATAATTTAATTCCTTTTCAGGTGAATGATGCATATTAGAGAGCTGTTCTTGAGTTTTTTTTACCAATTCGTAACATACACCTGTCGGCTTTTAAGGAAAATAGACAAAATATAAAAGCAACATTAATTATTTTCCTCCATGCAGACAGCACCAAGAATACCTGACCAGGAGTGTCAACGCTTGGCCAGGAGGGTCAGATCGTTGCCAGAATTTTAGGATAACCACTTACTAAGTAAATGGGATCTATTTAAAATCGTTGAAGGCAAACGTGTTTTATGTGGAAACCCTGAACGTCTGGCGGCGATCTGGCATTCCTAGACCTACTTTGAACATGGATGATGCACACTAAAGAAGCCTAGAAGTTACCTGCACCACTGTTCTTCTTTTCCATATCCTCCACTTTTGTAGATCCAACGCAGACCTAACCCTCAAAGGCAAAGAATTCTGGAGTTAGTGGCAGTGGTGCCCTTGAAATCAGAGTGGAGGAAATTAATCAGAGAAACTATAGAAAATAAATGTGGGGACACACACTTAATGTGTCTGGGGAAACCTGTGCTTAGAAATTAAGACAGCCTGATACCCCAGTACTGCCTTCAAGAGTTCCTGTGATGGTACCTCCACTAGAATCCGCCACAGTTTCTTCCCTACCTGCCAGTTATTCTAAGTGGGCCTTAACAAAAAATACAAGGATTTCCCTATCCTTCTTTCCTGTAACCTTCCACCCTCCCTCCAAACACACATCACAATACTGATCTAATGACAAGATGTCACTGTCTACTCCCACCGACTTTGTTTCTGCCATTGTACTGTGCAGGAAACGCTGTCTTCAAGTTGGGCTTATTGTTCTGTTCAAGCCAGCTGGATCTGGGACAAGCAGACCCCGCATTGGCTGCTGCCAACTGTCAGACCCTGTTCAGGTGGTCACAGGGCAGACAGGCAATACTGTGCCCCAACTGTGATGGCTGAGATCTTCCACCCCATGTGCAGATGTGATTTCACAAATCCAACTACAATACTTAGTTAAACAGCCACCTGCTATGGCAGCCTCTCCCAATTCTTGGATCATGTCTATAGATCTTCTACTCTACAGTAGTCAGAGGCACAGATTAAGTGCAGATGCAGTTCACAAGGACTCTATTAACTCAGAGAAATTTGCAATAAAGCCAATAATTCATACTGGAATTAAAGGGAACACTCACAGTTGCTGTTCCCTCAAAAAAAACACTGTCTGCACAACTGGTTCAGAAATTCATGGAAGGCCCCTGCTCATGCTGTCACTGCCAGCTGGTGTTGACAGGCTCATTCTGGCTCACCTCTCAGTGGCATCTCTGCTGACATGGGACTGGAGTGATGTTTTCACTCGGGACTGGAGCAACGGTGTGGGAGCAGCATGGCGGCCCTGCTCACTGGGCACCCGTGCTGGTACATGCAGCCTCCAGGCTAAGATCTGATAGATGCTCCTAGTGGGCAGTGGCAGCCTCTAGGTTGGGTTCACAGTGGAGCTGCTTCTTCAGGCAGTTGCGACCCTCAGGCCGGGATCCAGTAGCAGTAATTGGGGGAAGACAGGGCTTTTCCTCACCTTGAGCAACAGAAACTGCTGTCCCACACCTTAACCCTAACATTTTTCAACGGGCAGTGCTCAGAAAGAACTGATCAACAGCCCTTTGCTAACAAGGTCTCTAACACAGAGAAAAAGGTCTGGTCAAGCTAAATAGCCACAAAAAAGGGTGCAATGCCCCCACCGCTTAGTGCGACACAGCCAGGATAGTGACATTCATGTTTGTCATGAGTGTATCATTGCCCATTCAAAGGCACACTTGGTGTACCCCTTCACTTCAAAAAGCAGGTTCAGGACTTTGCAATATGAGGAGCTGTTTTAGGGCTGTGTGCACACTATGTTACTATCACGCCAAGACCAAAGTAAAAAGTCAGGATTCCAGTTTCATAAGGACATTTATACCCAATAGGCACCTCTTCCAGATCAGACTACCCAGAACCTTAGTCCCCCTTTGGAGAAGTCTGGTTGTCAGGTTGGCAAAATAGGTGGGAAAGTCCATCAATGTTTCCCTGATTCATTCTGACTTTGTGCTTCACCTTGGCCCTATAATGAGATATACAATTGCAACAACATGGGATTCTCCTACTTTATTACCATCAACAACTTGAATAGTTTGTGATTGGCACTAAACACATTAGGTCAGGTCCACACTACGGCAAAGCATTCTTTTTCAATGGCTGCCTAGTTATGTTCCCAAACAGGCTCCCTACAGCTGATAAAGGGGACTGGACGTGCTCCCCCCTTGTCATCAAGTTGAGCCAGTACCCCTCCAGCTACATTATCCGAGGTCGGCAGTCTGTACAACGAAAGGTTATCGCAGTCAGGAGTCTTGAAAACAGATGAATCTCCAGGTGTTTGACAGCCTTCTGACACTTCACAGTCCAAATCACTTTGTTATGCTGCTGTTGCGATGTAAGGTCTGACAAGGATGCAACCATGGCCTCAAAGCTGGCAAAATATTTTTTATATGTACAGTGACTCCTAAGAATGCTCTCAGTGAGTCCAGGAGGTGAGAACCTCTGACTCCAAAAGAGACTGGATCTTATCATCCAAGCGGGGATATTCCCATTATCCACCTGAGGCTAAAGGTAGAATACAGAGGACTGCCCCCATCTGGCTCTTAGTTGCCTCTATGGTAAATTTTGCTGACCAGTATCAGTTTAAGGTGCTCATCCTACAAATTGCTACAGATGGCCATGTTATCAGGTGAGGCCATGCAAAATGTTTCCGGCATCAAGAGAACATAGCTTCCCAGGGGCTGAAAACACATGTGTACAGCAACAAGTTCCCTGCAGAAACCTTCTGTACTCTAATTCATGGCCACACCACTTATTCCCCAAAATGTTTTGATAAATGAGCTTAAGCACTAACACTGGAACCTAGTCAGCACCACTTTTTTATTCATACCATTCCTTCATCAGTTCTAGGCTTGCTTGAAGGTTGCTTGCTTGAAGGTTAGCCTTCTTCTGGCTCAAGTACTGTGCCATAACTTTCCTGAGGCCAATCACACAGTTTGAGACATCCTTTTGAGGGGACTCTAAAGTTTCTTTCCACCCTTCGCTGACTGAGGTAAATGGGTCCTGCCCTAAGTGCCCAAAAAGAAGTTTGAATAGACTGAACCCAATTCCTTTATATGGGACTTCTTCATAGGTGACAAGAGACAGTGCAGGGCGTCTTCCAGCCATCTCCTGAGGTACTCTGGCAGAGTCCCCATCATTCTCTTGAGTATGCTTGCTAATTGCTTCTTAAACCTATTGGTTTCAGGGTGGTATACCCATAGAGAAGTAGTAGGTCAAGTCAGCGTGCTCCAACATCTCTCTCATGTAAGAAGAGATAAAGATTGCTCCCCATTTGGAAATCACTTTCTTAGGAAATCTAACCCTAGGAAAGATCCATAGCAGTGCCCTAGATACTACATTTTGAGTTGTGCTCCTCAGAGGTAGTGGCTCTGAATACCTGGTAGCATGATCTATCACAACCTAAATATGTTTGTTGCCTGATGCTGGGTGGTGGGGGGTTGAACCGAACTAACAATGTCAATGCTCACCTGCTCGTTTTTAATACCTACTACTAGCAGTGGCACTAATGGTGCCTGGACCTTACCTCTTTGCTTACCACTTGATTGGCAAACATAACAGCTTCATCCAACCTCTCTGGGTCTCTGTGCATCCCTGGTCTACAAAACAAAGAGTCCAATCTATCCTGGGTCTTTTTCATGCCCAAGTGTCCTCCTAGGAGCATCTCATAGTTCAGTAACAACAATACATTCCTATGTACTGAGGGAATCATGACTGATGCAGGGTCCAACTAGACCTGGATTGCTTCATAAAGGGCTACATAGAACTCACAGGGCTGCCCACATGAAAAATGCAACTAAATTAAAAAATATTCTCATTATAACACTTTCACTTATAAGGAGCCATTTGCAAAAACACACCTATATATGAGGAATCTATGAAGACGTGACACAAGGCAGTTTGTTTTACCACAAAAGCAGAATCATGTCCCTCTTATAGGAAGATGTGAATATACTGGACCCATTAACTTATTTAAAGATATCAAGTTATCGCTAAATAATACTAATTGGAGAGTCCCGGACCTTCCCGGGCATGTGGGATGTGTTTTATTCACCTAGAAGGAAAGTCCAGTTTGATAGCCTTTTTGATCCACCAGAAAAAAAGGTGTGACCATAGGTGGTCCTGAAGAAGGTGGATATAAAGTATAAATTCCACTGAAACATGCGTAGACTGGTCCGTGAAAGATCTCAACCCACAACACAATAATGGCTGAAATAGAAGTCACTTTCCCGTTGTCGTTGACAGTGTATGTGATTAGTGGCTGGGATGGTTATGAATGGTACAAGTGAGTGAATGAATGTTTTTGTGTTAAAGGTAAGAGTGGGTATGTGCGGTTGGAAGTATGAAATCAGCATACTAATGAGATATGTTTTTGAATAATTTTTCACTGTAAAAAAAGAATAATTTTTTTGTATCTTTTAGTCTAAAGGCCGTTGTCAGAATATACTATATGTTTTTAATAGATTATTGTAAATTGCTTATTCCATTAGCATTGTACACTGGACAAATTGTGCATTGTATTGTGTATTACAATTGACTGTGCTCACATCGTGCATAGTGTATAATTCAATTGAAACATGTATAAAAAAATATAAAAGATGAGCATCAAAATAAAAAATGTAAGTAAATATTAGTGTTATAATGAGTATATTTGGGAATTTAGTAGCATTTTTCATGTGGTCAGCCATGTGAGCTCCATGGAGCCCTTTGTGAAGCAATACAGGTCTAGTGGGACCCTGCATCAGTTATAATTGGTTTGCTTTAACCCCCTTTGTCCCAGACCTTTAATAGTGTGTTTAGGGGGTACCTTTCATTCTTACTGGGGGAATCGTGAGCATCTTTCTGGGTCCTGGTATGAGATTTGCAGGCTCACTATATAGCTGTCTACCTTCCCAGCAAACACTGTGCCTGCAATCACTTTCTTGTTGACCTGTACTTGGTTTTTCTTTCAAAGTCCCACAAGTGTAGAGCACGCTTGTTGTGCCTGGCACAATTTCTCCTAGTTTTGGTCCTCAAGCAGCTAACAAAAACTGAATCCCCGAATGCGATCCAGACTCCAGAAATCTCGTCCCTTTGAGTGTTGCATCCAAAACTACATGTGAAGCAGGGACAATGAACTCCATGGTCTGTGCCTTCTAAAAGTCTGTACTGACCCACTCACTACCATTCTTTGGTACTTGAAAACCTGTGAGGGTCCCAGCCGTTCCCTGAGACCCAAGCTATTCGCAAACATTTACTCTTGTGAGAATAACAGTTGCAAGATGGCGGATGGATGCTGCCCACAGAGCAGAGGAAAAGCCTGCGCCCGCTTCTTCCTCTGCTGTTCTTTGTTTCCAGGGCTTTCTACAGAGAAACCATATGTTTGTTGCTACAGCAGCCCCCTGGGAAGCGTACTTGGTCACTTGCATGTATACAATGGTTGTTATGCTACGTTATGCACTGCATTCTTGAGAGAGAACCTTTCCATACCGCACACTGAAAAGAGACCATGACTTAAACCTAATTTGTGAAGATGCTTGAAAAACTAATGTGTGCTCAAATTTAACAGTTTTTAGAGGGAGGTGGACTGCTGGGCGCATACCAGACACAATTCATTATAGGATAGGCCACCATATTAATAGATGCAGTGGTGCTAGATGATCTCATGATGCTGGAGGACCATATTAGTATCACAGTGCTGAACTTGTTAGGAGCATCAGTCACCTTTATTTTCAACAGTCAGTTCATCCTTATTTCCAGATTAACAAAAGTTAGAATTTCAAAGACAGACGTGTTGAAATCCTGACTGACTGAACAGAGCCAGTCATTTTCTCATCCACCATTTAGTTCTGATCTAAAAAGAATTATCTGTAGTGTGACACAGGACTCTATATTGTCCTCCCTATTATTCAATATAATTATTCGACCAATCGCAAAATTGCTCCATCAGGCAGAGGTTCGCTTCAATTTTCTGAGTGACAACACACAGCTAATCTTTGGCCTGGAACTGTCCCATGAACCAATAGAGGGAGCATTAGATTAGCCAAAATGACAGACCTTTTTGCCCTCATACGCTGGGTGTTGGCTGCCACCTTCTTCTCCTACCACTAAAGGCCCTTTGGACTCCTGCTCTATTTTAGAACTCATCCAATAGATATACTTTAATACACACAAGATTGGACACTGCAATGATTTATTATTCTTCAATTCCAATTTTGTAACACAAACAATTTGCAGTAATCTTAGTTTTTCTTGGAAATGCCCATTAGAAATAATAACTATTGGATTTCTGGTACGCTTGTGTAAATCTCGTCACTCAGGGTATATTGAAGCAGTTTGAACAGAGAAGAACTCTTGAAAAAGATTGGAAAACAAAAAATGTGTTAAGGCAGGAATAATACTAATGTTTAAGACTGTCAAGGAATTGAGCAACCCAGTAGCCTAGTGCAATTATCCCTTCTTTGGTATTATATGAAGAACACTCTTCTATTTTTTTCCCAAACAGTCAATCACCTCCATCTTTAATTTGAATCTGGGTTCTCATCAGTCAGATATCATGAACCCAGGAATTCAAAGCCTTGTAATCTCATGGACCTTTACTTACTGAATTCACCCATGTTAGTGAAATGGATATGGCAACTATCAACAAGTACATCAAGTCTGGCTTCCCATCAGACCTGTTCCTGGCAAGGATCTTTCACATAGTTATAGACATCATTGCATCCACCCAGGTGTTTCTTACCTACCTCTGTGTCTAAGTCACAGTCCCACCATGCAAGCAATTTTGATTTCTCTGCTCAAAAGGGCAATAGCTCATTTAACCATCTTAAATAGTTACTAGCCTGTTTCTCTCTTGCCTTTTATGGCAAAAGTGGCTGAAAAGCAGGTTAAAAACTATCTGTCTTCCTTTATTGAAACAAATACCATCTGCCAGGGGGTGCAGGCAAGCTTCCGTGCCCATCAAGTTACTAGGAATAGCTTCTGTTACCATGCATGCTAAAACAACATGTGGTTTAACAACGCTGTTAATATCACGACGGTGTCGGGACCACGAGTTCCATTACAACGCAAGTCATTACAACAACTTGCTTTAGGGAAGCGCTGGACTTTGGAATAGTTTAAATTACTATTCCAACTTCAGTCGCTGTATCAGTAGAGAAGGTGTTGGACTTAAAAACCAACTCCAGTCCAATAATGCATTCCCTAAAGCAAGTCGTTGTAATAGAACTCGTGGCAACGTTGCAGTTGTGGTACTGACTGCATTGTAAAGGCACTACTTTGTAATGCCTGCGTTGTAATAGATGATTCCCTGGTACGAAGGTTGAGCTGGTGGCTCTGATGAATCTGCTGGCTGATCCAGCATAATGGCCCGTTGCCCTCATTTTGTTGGATATTTCAGGGGCATTAAATACTGTCTCTCATGTAGTCTATTAACTTGATTGCATGAGGTGAGACCCCTGGTTGGTCAAGTTACTCTTTAGCAGGAATGGATGTAGGCATGACCCATCTCTCCTTTCACATCTGCAGTTCAGGACCTCATTTGTGGAGTCCATCAAGGACCTTCTCAATGCCCGACTTTATTTAACAATTATGTGGCATCACTTGTAAAATTGATTACATCTTTTAATGTAGGGGCCATGTCATACATGAATAATACACAAATTATTTTGAGACTAAATGAAAACGCTCATACCACACAATCCAAGCTTTGGGTCTGTATGTCTTCACTGGGCAATCATATACAGACCAATTTTTTGAAGCTCAAATCTTAAAGTTACTGATATCTGGATGATTTCCCAATGTGTACAGGTCAAATAATTGGTGGCCATCACTCATTGCTAATATATGTGACGGCTCAGCTCAAATTTGAAAGCTACCATCTTCCTGCTTTTACCATCTGAAACTTTTAAGGAAGTTATTGCCATTTCTGCTTACAGATGTTCAGTTAATTAATAGTCATCCGGGCAATCATGGGATCATGGCTTGACACGCTTTATCTGTCCCTACCAACTTCAAAAGCTACAAATTATTCACAATCTGGTTGTTAGATTATTTTTGGCTTCCCATTATTAAAAATATCAAATTCAAAAGTTTGTTCATTTGTCATTAAGCCATTTAAGGTAAGATCCCTGCATTTATATTGAAGCTGATCACGCCTTGCCACCCTTCCAGGACCGTACACTCTGCTTACAACTGGCTTATTAGATATTCCTTAGAACTGCAAATGCAGCGCTGGAGGTTGCTCCTCCTTTTACTCAACAGTTAGGATATGGAAACTTTCTCCATCTTTCAATGCACCTTCAGATCACATTTCCTTCAGAAAATTCCTGGAAAACTTTATGTTTTGCGGATTACTGATCTTTTTTCCTCTCTCTTTCTGTACCGTTCTGATGGGCTCAGTGTCAGGATGCCAGTGGGGAACACTTTGCTCTACAAAATCATAAAATACTAGTAAAAATACTTCTTAAAGCTTTGTCTTCCAAAGAAGGATCTTTTTATTACCAAAGTTGAGTTCCACAACTCGAACTCCTTCACCAGGGCAACCATCATGGGTCTGCCTCCTCTACATTCTAAAAGAATGTGCAGTATACGTATCTAGCTTGGCGGTAACCTCTCACTTGATACCCAGGTGCCCAACACCCTATTTATGCAAATAACATCACTCAAAGAAAAACGGTCTTTTGTTGACCCCAAACCATCTTGTATCAGTGGTGAATGTGCAGAATCAGTCTAGGCCAATCTATGGCAATTCACTCTACATGAGTACTCCTGTCAAATGCAGGGCGGACTACAACTGGTCTAGAATGAACTATTAGTTGGGTTACCTGGAAACGGCCATGTTAGCTCTCATACTATTCAGGCTTTCAAGAGCTCCCTCTGCACCACAGAGTATTCCTTAAGGTATTGGTCAGTACCCATAGAACGAATTAACAAGCTGCCCCTTACTTCCCCTCACTGTTCTTCATTGAGCCTGCTAGTATTACTTTGGTCCAGCACCGTTCAGATGAATAACTAGCCAGATCAAGAGAGCTTGCTCTTACTGAATTAAGTACTAGTTTATGATTCATTATTGCCAATTCTGTGGGCAACCGAATTGTATGTCCCCTTCATCACTGAGCTTGGTCAGGGCGGGACTGGCCATATGGGGCATCGGGCGGGTCCCAGAGAGGCTGGAAGGGTAGGGGCCGGTATTGCAGCAGTGGGTGCCGGTTTTGTGACTGGGGGCTGGTTTTGCAGTGGTGCTGCAATATCAGCCCCTCAGTAACAAAAGCAGAAGTGCTTTACACTTGCGCCCCCACTTCCTCCTGCGGGTCGGTCCATAAATTTGGCATGGCTACTTTGAGTTCTCGGTCCAGCCCTGAGCTTGGTTCCCCTTAAGTAGAGAGCTACCTTCCTTTATGTGGCATGATAATCTAATTTTCAGCAACTACATCACTGACTCTAAAACCAGGACTCAGGGAACACACTTTCTGACTGCTGAGACGCTGTTCCCTTCATTTGTAGGCTACCAGCTACACATGCAAGTGTTGTCTTTTTTTCGTGAACAAGGGTCCAGAACAATAAATGTTTAGCCTCATAATATAGGACTTTGATTTTTGAGAGGAGATCATGAACAACTTAATGACTGCAAAGAGTGTATAGTATGCATGCTAACAGGCCATGGTTTTCCAACATTTTATATTGCTTAATAGTGTTATTGGGTACTTACATTTTTTACTTTCTACTTCCAGTCATACTAAAAATACTTTTCTATATTTTTGATTTAATAATAGAGTGTTCTGTACTCCCAACGTAGGCTAAATATTGACATTTTTAGAGGAACTGTGAAATGCATGTTGTACTGTACCTACACTGACTCTACACCTCCTCTCTGGAGCTAGGCACCAATACTTGTGCCTCTATTTCTGCTTGTATGGTTATAGAGATGTAGGCTCTTTTGTACAAACACATTTTCCCATAGGCACAGAATGGGTCAAACTCTTTGATACATCAGCCACTTAGTAATTTTGGTTTTCCATTTCAGACAGATTACTGGGTTTTATGATTAGGAGAAACCCCTAACGTTCTCACTTTCACTATTGCTTGTAAGGTCCTGCAAGTGAACACCATGGAGAACAAACAGGACATGATGCCACACATTAAAGGATGACAAACATTTCAACCAGTAGCCTAGTCTTCAATCCTGGAAGAAGAAAGAAAAGGGAAAACAAAGGACGAGGTGTCTTACCCTTCAGGAGGTTGCCTGGCGTATTAGTAACAGGCATGTTAGTGGTGGGGGTGGGTTGCGGAGGTAGTTCAGTGGTAGCTGGTAACAAAGACAAGAAATATGTAAACTGGCATGGAAATATATTCAGTCTGGGAAAACAATACAAATTACCACAATACAGTACATGCTGGGAGACATGTAGGGGTACACTACTAGGAATGACCAAACCATAGGAGTAAACAAAGCAGGGTGCTTAATTGGCAGCTCGTGAGCTACAATCCATTCATAGCAGGGAATAGATCAATGGTAAGTGATACATCAGTCAGGCATAATAACTCCTAATAAATGTAACTCTTTTTTGATAGTGCTTTTATATACTCAATTTGACCTCTTACCTTTGAATGAACTTCTGGTAGATCCTCAAGATCATCTCCGTGTGCATCTTCTGTTTTGTTAAACATGCTTGTGCATAAGGTTTAGCTTTGCGTCTCAGAGGTCTGAATTGCCTCGGGAGGCATGACCCCCGAACACTGGTCTTGTATAATTGTTTTCATGTAGACCAAGCCCTAAGGTGCCCTGTGGCCGGCAAATAGAAACTTAAAATCTCCGAGATTTATATACTAAGCAATGGAATTTTAGTCTGTTTGTCACTGCGACTACATTTTTGTTTTTAAAGTTATTAGGTGGTCCATTAAACATGCAATCACATTTTTAACACAAACCGTCAATAGATGAGCAATAAAAAACAGCCTCATAAGTGCGGCTCACGAAAATGTTAATTACAGCTATACATACTATTCTTCGTATAATCTCTGGATAACCCGGCAAATCATGTATCAATCAGCCACTATATAACACCATGGGTAAAACAGAATAAAACATACTAAAAAGGCTGGATGTATTACTAAAATCTGAATAACAGATGTGTATTCATAGCTCGTGCAAAAAGTATATCATTAAAGTGAAATGTTCTAAAAGACTATGGAAGCTGTGAGCAGCACAAATTTAAAGTGCAAATAGTCCATTGATATCATAGTACAAAAGAACATTTTAGACGCTAAAAAAAGCTCAAAGCTAATCTACTCTAATAAAAAGATTAAAACGGATCTTCATCATGGTCATCCTGATATGAGTATATTATTTTAAATGGAAATTGCACTTGCAGATAGTGCAATAAATCCAAAAAAGTGTAAAAATCATTGTGTAAATACCAATGCATATTCTCACTTTCTTAAACAGCATTATACCACAACTGCTCAAATTTACTAATTTACCTCTTGGCAAACATATATTCCAATTATCCTATCTTATTCATTTTAGTTTGCTATTGCTCAAATTATGGACATCTAGTAGTCTTCAAACATTGTAAAATAAGTTATCTGGCAAATGAGACAGCAAAAAAGATAAACGTTTGCTCAGATCTCACAAAGGCCTCATTATTTGCCAATACTCTAAAAAGGACAACTAATAAACCAGGTTCCACCCTTTTAGATAGTTGTTGAGATATAAACATAAATATCTGTTGCCAAAACAAATGCAAGATAGAGCAGGTAAAAAAAAATATGCACCAAGCTTCCCTGTACCATCGTAGTGCATCTAAAGCATGTATTTAAAACCTTAGGAAAACATTTAATAAAAAATGCAGTGGTATAGTGAGTGTCCATCTAGCAAAAATTACCTGCTCAAAACAGTTTGAAGCCAAAGACAGAACTGTCCACCCACTGGTTCGGGGAGATAACACAGCCTGTAACTGATGCTTCCTTCTGAAGACATTTTGGGATAATACTCTGCTGCCTTTTCTGGCACAGTACTTTACACCAGCTCCCTACTCCTATCATATTATATTTACAGAGCAGTTTAAAAAATTGTTGTGAATAGATTTGTGTCAAAAATAATATTCCACAAAAAACTAGACATTTTTACAAAACTAAACCATAAAATAGACGCATTCTCGGGTTTCTGTACAGGTAGCTGCTGCCAGGTCTTTAATCTGCAATTGATATTAAAATCAGATAGCATACATTAAATCCTAAACTATTACAATCCTGTATAGAAAAAAAAGCATGGCAATCAAATATATTAGGTTTTACCCCATATTCATTTTTGCTTAAAATTTGTGCTTTTATAGTTTTATATTCAGTTGTCTTGAGGCATTTCCATGATTTAAAAATAAAAATAAATGAGAACTGGAAATCTAATTCCTGCGCCATTTTTCTTAAAAAGAAAATATGAGATGAGGCAGGGCCGGCATATAAACGTGTATGGTAATCTACGAAGGCTGACTGACAGTAATGGTAGAAAGCAGTTAAAGCCAGAGCTCCCTGCTCCTTGCCTAACTGGATGACCGTCAAATTAATGCGAGGACTCCATTGTTTCCATATAAATTTCCGAATTAATCGATCTGCTTCTTTAAAATAATTGTAATTAATCTTATAGGAATATTGAAAAATAAAAATTAAAAAAGAGGTTGAATCGACATTTTTCAATTAGGGCAACTCAGCCTATAATTGATAGAGGTAAGAAGCTCCAACTCTCCAACAATCTCTTAACCTTACAAAATATTGCATGATAATGTCCTATTACTTACCGGTAATCTTCATTACTCCTGGTCCCGTAGTCCTCGTCCCATTCCTTACAAAGTGGAGATTACTATCTCCGCGACAGAAAAAAAGAACAGGAGCATGCTGGGATACCTAACCCACTCCCTCCCGCTGGGAGTACATAAGCGGTACCAGCCCAGCATGCAGCCTGAAAATACCAAGCCAACAACCGGAAGGCCGGCCGCCAGGGAGGGAGGGAGGGAAGTAAGGAATGGGACGAGGACTACGGGACCAGGAGTAATGAAGATTACCGGTAAGTAATAGGACATTACCCCCAGGTCCCTCCGTCCTCGTCCCATTCCTTACAAAGTGGAGAATACCAAAGCAGAGAACCCGGCCTACCGGAACCCCACCAAAGCCAGGGTCACCAGACCGAGAAAAACGGACCCCAACAGAAGCAATAGGGAGCCCACAAGAAAAGCAGGCAGGAGAACACAACCAGCCATGCCTCCAACCAAGCCGAAAAGAACCCAGACCCCAAAAGAAGCAGGGGACTAGCAAGAAAGGACCGCAAACGAACACAAGACCCCCCAGGAAAGCCCGAAGGAGGCCCCGCACTCAGAAGCAAGACCCAAGGAAACCCCCAGAGGGGCAGAAAGAGAAACCACCACCCCTAACCACCAGGGAAAGGGAACCCCGGAGAAGCGGAAGCGCCCCAAAGGAGCAATCCAACCAGGAAGGACAAACAACCCGGTAGAAAAACCACCAAGGGAGAAGCCCACAGCCCCAGGCAGCACCAAGCAGCTGCAGCAAATGGGACAAAACAGCACAACCAGGCCAAACGCAGAACACCCGAGAGCATGACGAACAGGGAGACACGCCAAAGACCCAGGAAGGAACATAGTAGGGCAAGCCAGAGAGCGAACCCCCCAGAACAGAGAAGAAGGCGACCCACAGCCGGACCAAACCACAAACACCACACCAAGAGGCGAGGGGAATGAAGAGGCACGACAAACTCGGAAAACACCGAGCGCGACCATTCACAGGACCAACCCCAACACATCAGGGGAAGACACCCGCAGAGCCTCAAAGACCGAAGAGGAAAGGACAGAAGGCCCAGGCCAAAGGCAGGAAGACAAGCCGTCAACCCCAGCAGAGACACCGGAAGGCCGCAGCCAAGGCCGCCACGTCGGGAGAAAAAAAAACCCGGTCACAGGAACCAGTCAAAAGGCCAGGACCGAGGCAACCAAAGGCAGGAGACACAGGGACACGAACCCAGGAACCCACCTAAGCAAGGCCAGGGAGAGCAACAAGCGCCACCCAAAGCAGACTCCACACACGGTCAGCGAACAGCCAGGAGAGAACAACCAAGGGCCGAACACAGAATCGGGGAAATAAACCCCAGAACCGGAAAGGAGAAACCCCCACCAACCAAGAGCCGACCCATAGGTCAGGAGGACACCAAGGAACCTCCTAAGGCGTACCCCAAAAAGGGACGAAACAGGAACGACCAACAAGGAGGCCAACAGCCCAACAACGCAGGCAGCCCAGAAGACCCAAGAAGCCAACCGGACAACGGACAAGCCAGCCAGCCCGGAGGCCCCAAATTGGAGCAGCAGAACCCGAAAGGAGAGGCAAAGGGTCAACCGACCCAAACCCAAAAACCCCAAACAAGAAGGGACCAGGGACCGGCACCAAAGCAAGCCAAGCCACCAAGAGAGGAGAAGCAGCCGGGGAACAGAGAGGGAGACCGGCAAGCCACAACTGGCAACCAACACAGAGGTCACAGCACACCAGCCAGGCGCAAAGGAGCAGCTCAGGAAAGAACACAGGACCAACCCGGCACCCAGACCAACAGGGCCAGAACCACCGGCCAGCAAGAGGCCAAAAAGAGGCCCAAAGCACCAGAGAACGAGCGGCCAGGGAAGAACCCAGGCAGGGACCCAGGCAGGGAACCCGCAAAGGCAGGCCCAAAAACAAGGACCGGAGGGAGGAAACACATCAGCACCCCGGAACACCCCCGGCACCCCCAAACCAAAGGAGAGGAGCCCGGAGAAACCAAAGGCGCACAACCCCCGGGGGGAGCGGGCACACACCCAAAAAGGGAAGAACAAAGCACGCAGAGCCAGCAAGAGCAACGGCCAGAGACACCACAGGCCGAAAGCAGGCCGTACGGGAGCGAGAAACCCCCAAGCCCAAGGAAAAGGCCCACAAGGGGAAGACCAGAGCCCCAGGACCCAGGCAAAGCCAACCACCAGCACAAGGCCGAAAAGAGGAGCGGGGACGTAGCAACGTGGCCCACACACTACGGGAGGCTAGACCACAACCGGCAGTCCCACCAACAAAACCACTGGCCAAGCCCAAGATAAGGCACGGCGAGGAGGAGCGGCACCCAAAGCATGAAAGAAGGGCACAGGGCAACCCGAACCCATAAACAGGGAGAGGCCCAGAAGCAGTGCACCCAAGAAACAAGGAACCACCCAGGCAGAAGCCAAGGAAGACCCACAACCCCCAGCCACCACAGGAGGCAAAGGAGCGGCAGCGAGAGGCAAACGACCGCAAGCCACAAAGAAGAGACACGAGGGGAAAGGAAACCACAACAGGAAACCAAACCCCATCAGTCAACCCAGCGCACCACAACACAGCACCAGGCAAGAGGGAAGAGGCAAGCAGCAACACCAGCCAGAAAGCCCACCAGGAAAGCCCCGGAGTCAACAGCCAACCAAGGCCAAGACCCACCGGAACAGAGGGAAGGCACAACAGCCCCTCCCCCCCCCCCGAGAACCCAAGAAACAGGGAGTCCGGAAGCAACAAGGACCCAGATGCAGGATGCAAGAAGCAACCCAGCCAAACACAAGCAGAGGCCAAGCGCAAAGTGGAGGATCCGCAGACGGGGGAACACCGGGGGCCACAGGCCCACCCCCCCCCGACCACAACCAGCACGAAGTACACCCACAGGGAACCTGCCAGGGAAGGAGCCCACCAACCCAGGCAGGAAGATACGCCGGAGGGCAGGAGAGAGCGGACGCAAGGGCACCGGCGTGCCCAGCCGCAACCCCAAGACAGGAGCAGGCGCCAGCAGGGAAGGAAGGCCACAGGCCAGGAAACCCCACACGTGGAAGCTCAGAGCACCGGACAGGCACAGGGGGGCAGAAAAAAACAAGGCACCCCGAGTACGGGCCACACCAACACTCCAGGAAGGACGCAAGAAGCGCCCAGCAGCCTGAGCCGCAGGCAGGCACCCAGATAGGCACGCACCAGGGCTGGCCATAAAAGAACAGCAGGAACCAACAGGGCGGACAGGCAGCAGGCTGAAGAATCCGTGCGAACAGACAACCAAGCACCAACCAGGGGGAAACAGAAGCACGCAGGGCAGGAAGGCAGGAAGCCCACAGGACAGAGGAACGAACCAGGACGAACCTCACCAGAAATGAAATAGCCCAGGGGAGCAGAAGCGAGCACCGGGGAACGGGGGACAGCCACAGCACCCGCCCGCCCCGGCACACCCCCAGCAGTGGAAAACAGGGAACCAAGGCTGCAGGCCAGCACAGCAGAAGAGCGCAGCACATGGAAGAAAGAAAAACGGCACCCACCAGTGGGACAGGCCAACCCCATAAAACAGAGACCGTCCCCCAACCCCTTCGCCCAGACGCCATTCAGCAACAAGCGTCGAGCAAGCGGAAACAAGGAGCTTTAAAGATGAGTGAGAAACTTCGCCACCATATGCCACTCTGACAGAGTGTGCGGGACTCGAACCCTTGTCCTGTGAGACCCTTTACAACCGTAGGCACAAGACTCACCATTGAGCTATAGCTCCTGATGACAGGGAACCCAGAACCGGAGGAGGAAGTACCCCCCCCCCCCCCGCAGCATCGGGAAGCAAAGCAGGGACACAGCGCAGAAAGCCACGCAACGCCCCCAACCCAGCAACCAACCACCAGCAGCAGGAACAGGGAGCGCCAGAAGCCAGCACGGACAAACCCCAACAGGAATCAACCAGCAAAACGGTGAAACCAGAGGACGCCAGGCCCCAGAGTAAAAAATCGCCAGGCAGCAAGCACGGCGAGAATACCCCCCAAGCAGCCAAGCAAGACCCCCAGCCAAGACCGCCGAAGCAGCCCACCGTGCACAGCCAGACCCAGCAGGCAAAGCACAGAGACAGAGGAACAAGCATGGAAGAAATCGGAACCGCTATGCGGTACTCACCACAGGGGCAGGAAGAGCACACCAAAAGCGCCCTGCCCCCAAGACCCAGCCCAGGCGCCCTCCAAGACACCAGCGCCGGGCGAGGAAGAGAGCTGCAGCCACCGATCAGACATTGACCCCCATCAAGCATCATCCCTGCACCAACCTCAGGAACAGCAGGGGCACTGGTAGGAAAGGAGGCGAGCAGCACACCAAGGGAGACCAGGAGCACCGCCCGGCGCAGCCCCTGGGCTCCCATCTCATCCACAGCAGCGCGTCTTCCAGCCAGGCCAAGCCGTAGGAGGACGCGCGCGGTAACCCGGAAGGAATCCGGACATCCGGCGCCCCAGCCGCAAAGGGCCGGGCGCCAATCAACGCGACTCCCAGCAAGCCCAGCAGGCCAGGAGACGCGGAAGAGGATGTCGAGGACAGCCCAGCAGCCCCACGAGACATCCAACGAAGAAATCACAGGTAAGATCAGCACGTCCTAATCTGTCGGAAGACAGAAAAAAAGAACAGGCTGCATGCTGGGCTGGTACCGCTTATGTACTCCCAGCGGGAGGGAGTGGGTTAGGTATCCCAGCATGCTCCTGTTCTTTTTTTCTGTCGCGGAGATAGTAATCTCCACTTTGTAAGGAATGGGACGAGGACGGAGGGACCTGGGGGTAATACAACTCATACAAGTCTAAAAATTCTGGAGGGTACAAATATCCCAAGATACCTAATAGAATGAGTAGACCCCCACACATTCCTAATTGCAATAGGGAGGTCCTCCTCTGAAGCATCAAAAATAAAAATGTCTGATTTGTAGTAAATAATCGTATAGTCCCCGATTGCAGTGAATTCATTATACCTATCTAGGGCTCTTCGAGTAATAGCTTCCACTGCATCCAAATATAGAATTATATCGTCTGCAAAAAGTTTTACTATTGACATGCTTACAACTGGAGATACAATAGTATCATTGTTATGTAGCATAATAGCCAAAATGTCCGATAAAAAATGAAAATAAAACTGGTGAAAGGAAGCATCCTTGACACGTTCTACGTGAAATATGAATTTTGGCTGCATCACTTGGATTAATACAAATGTAGCTACTGTACCTGAGTACAAATTCATCAGTAGATTAAGAAGTAGAGGGCAAAAGCCAATTTCTTAAAAATCTGAATTAAGGACCCCCAACTGACCAGATCAAAGGCTTTATCAGCATCAACCATAATTATGACTGCTCTAGTCTTATTAGTTGAGAAATAGTCTATGGCCTGAATCAGATAATTAGAATTTGCTGCCATGGGCCTACAGGGAATTAAACCATTCTGGTCACCATAATAAGTTTTTGTACGACAGTAGCTAGATGATTGGTTAAAATCTTCATCAACAGTTTATATTCTGAGTTGAGCAGCCTATTTGGCCTGTAAGAATCATGGTTAAAGGGCAATTTATCCTTTCTTTAGCAAACTCAAAATAATAGATTCAGAAAAGGCTATAGAAATAGGTCCGCCAGAAATGATTTAATTAAAAATAATTATCAAACTATCTTGAAGCAACAAAACAAAGCCTTTATATAGCTCTATAGGGATACCATCCATTTCTGCTGCCTTCACCTTGGCCATGGAAGCTTCTGATATCGGTTTACTTTAGTTAGACTTTCCTGCTAATCGATCCAAAGCTGAGGCACTGAAATTGAATCAAGGAACTACAAGGGTCATAGGAAAAATAAACGAGTTTCTTTGCTTTAAGTTGAGAGTGTCTAGATATCGTCAGCATGCCCCTTGAAAATCCTGAATCTCTAAAAGAAGGTGCCCTTCTGGGAACTGAATCATAGAATGTGCTCCCTCCACCTATACACATTTAAATAAATATGTTTACCATCAGAGTAAAATGGAAATCAACCTGTTATAAATTATTTTGCCATGTCAAGAAGGATTTAATAGTGATTCAGCTCAAATGCCCCTTTCATTTAATCGCTCATTCATAAGTTCATTCATTGATTCTGTCATTCTTAGCTTATCTATTCCACAATTGACTCAACTGAATGAGATAACATTAGTTGTCACATAATGCATTAATTATTTTTTCAACACATAGCTTGTAGCCTGCTACGTTTATGTGAGGAGCACAGTGCCTTAAGACACAGAAGTCCATGAGTCGCAGTTATATTGACACAGGCTTGTTTCATTGTTTGGAAATTGTGTAGGTGGTAACTCTACAGTTCACAAATCTCTGAAGGAGTTTTACTTCATAAATGCTTGAATGAGGGGGAAGGGAGAAGAATGCCACCTTTTGGTCAAGCTGCTGACTGGTTGTCATGTGGTGTTGGTACACAATTCCAGAGTGTATCAAGGAAAACAAACATGGATTTATTAAATTGTGCTTGCTCTTGCAAAAAAGAATTGGGCCACAGTTATCAAATGAAATTTCAAAAAATGTATGTCTGTCATTGATAGTGGTTTTATTCCCAGATCAAGGGTGGGTGTTAAGGGGAAATGTGGCATCCACTTAGTGTAGTGCTTCTAAGACAGGATATAGACCCAACAATGTTTTGTAGCATTTATATAGTGCTCTGTACATTCAATCAGGCAGCGAAGTCCTCCAATTTGCATTGGATTAGTGGCACCTTTTTAACTAGTGCACATCTCGAAAGGATGCTTGCTGGTTGCAGCTGGGCCAGTATGGAAGGTGTTAGGTGAGGTAAGTGGGGTTCAAAGCAGCCCTGCCAAGTGCCACACATCTAGAGCTATTTTAATAAATTAGTTGAGACCAAAATGAAGTGGAGGATGAGTCACTCAACAGCGATTCTGAGGAGCTCCAGGGCAGTGATGTAGAGTCCTACGTCATCATCAAACATGTCTTCAAGACAGACAGTTTGTAGTAAATAATCATATATTGTGAAATAACAACTAGTGTGTGCCTGCACTGATTTCAGGATACAGGTTGAGGTTTTACATTTTCCGCCAGCATATTAGAGATTCTCTAACTGGTTTGTCTGACTCCTAACATTCATACTCATTCAGATGATAACTCTGTCGGAGAAGGGTGAGAGCAGAGAGGGGTGAGAGCACCTGCACGTTCTCCTTTTCTCCAAAAGGCCTCAGTTTCTTTTTAGGGCTTTTCAGAAATACTGCACGTGATCCCAATCATTTGGACTTACATGGCAAAGATTGGACCCTTAACAAGAAAAAATAGAAGCAGTTCTTGTAAGATACATCACTACAGATTTTGCTTAAGTCGCTTGGGGACACTTAAGACCTCATGACAAATGCCCTAGTATTCCCGATTAAGCAGTAATGGAAGGTCCCAGCCGCAATGGGAGTAACTTCATAGATTGGAAGTATTTCACCCTGAGAAGACAGCTCTCCTCGTGAAACAGCACTAAACCTTATGTTATGGGGCATGGCTAGGAACATGGTCAAAGACCCAAGAGTGGAGAACAACTCTGCCTATAAGAGTAAATAAATGACATTTATGTTATGTATTTCCTTATTTATGTTTTGCTCTCAGAACAGACTGGTCGTGCTCTCAAAAGAGTGTTGTAAATTTTCACCCACTATACCAAATCAGAATAAATACATTGTAAAAGTATGTGCGGAGATTTACTCATCTGTTTGCATGTACTTTTTACACTTCTATAAAATTCACAAGTATTCCCAGTTGAAAACTTGGAAACATGCTCCACGCACAGGTTTACATGTGTGCTTCTTGGAATGCCATGTGATATATTCCCCAATGCGTAATTCTATGAGTACATTTGTACACTGGGAAAATATGGTCTGAAATGCAATTACACATTTCTTTCTTACCTTTTTTTCCATACCACGTGAAAAACATTTTTGTCCATACAAAATCCACTTTCCCTACAGCCCTTCCATGTTCAAGAATGGTAATGGCTGTACCTACAACCCTCTCGAGCAAAAAAACTCCAACCATTTCCAGGCAGCGTAGGAGTCAGTTTGGAGTTTGGGGTTGCCAACAATCTCACAAGTCTGCGGGTATTCACAAACTTTTAAGGCAAACAACGGCCCAACCTTTGGGATTTACCATAGCATTTTTCTCATCACGTAAAGAAAAGATTTTCAGCCATTAAGAGCTTTGTGAATCAGCCCCATTGTGCTTATTTCAAAAACAATCTGCTGCCAAAAATAGACGCCATGTCATTTCTCACACAGACCAAAACCTGATCCGAAATGCTGTGTGTTGGTGCTGTGCCACAAACTTTAAGTTGGCCATTGACAATGACCTTGAAACCATTGTTTTCCACCATGTCCCTTTTTTTCTGATGAAACATAAGTGCAGGAGCATGTATATTCAGATGGAGACATCCTGGCATTAATTTTATCGTCTTTTGACAAACATCTTATGGAGATCTGCACACAATGTTAGTGAACTTGAGTGTTTTTTATCAGTGTTATTAAATGTCTCATAATTTTAATATGAATAAAAGGCAGAACCTCGCCTAAGACTTGCAGAACACAAGGCTGCAGTCTGTGACACTGTGCGTCTCGAGGACTATAACAAAGTAGGGCAGTTCCAACGCAAGCAATGTCCAAGCAAACAAAAGTGCTGTTATTGTACATTTTTGGCACAGTGCCTTTTTCACAACCATTACGCCTACAGAAAAAATGCCTGAGACAACAGTCTTTTTGTCCAAAAGATTTTTTTAAACCACGACAATGTCTTTCTTACAAAGTTACTTTGGTAGCAAACTTCTGTATGAGGTGCACAGAGACTGAAGATTGAGCTGCAAGGTTTGTGTACTGACGTCAGATGCAGATTTGTACATGGTAACAAAGATACACCTATGAAACACCATCCAACCCACCATGGTACAAGGGGTTTGCCGAAGATACTTGAAAAGATTGTTTTCCTGCATTAGTCGTAAGACATCTCAAACAACTGCATCTTGCATTCTGAGTAGCAGTGTGCTAAACCTGAAACTATGCACTTGCAGTTGGATCAAGACTTTGCACAGTAGCAACATTTGCAGTTGCAACTTTCCCTGCAGAAGAGGTTTGATGCAAGGAAAATCTGCAATATAATTTCTCACTCGGATCTTGTTCCTAGTGCCCAGAAATTTAGAAGTAAGCTTAATTGCCTCCAACTCAACCTCAAACTGGGTTTTGCATCCAATTTGAGATTACTAGATTTGCACGCCTGAATTTTTTCCTTGTACACATCAGGAAAAACCTGCAGAAATTTGAATGGGGAAAAGAAGTAACATTTACTGTGCTTAATTAGTTTTTTTTTTTAAGTGAATGGGCACGCGTCAGGAGGCCAGTGTTGCTTACACCACACATTGCCACTGCTACGCTGCCAATGAAGGTAACAAACAACACAGCTACTAACCATCACACTCCTACAAGTGTAACAATTGGGACTATTTCAGGTCTCCAAAGCTATAAGAATGGCTTGGATGGCAGGTAGTAGTCGTATTTATTGTATATTGAATTTACAATTAGCTGTTGGCGTGGTCATCTCCAAATTAACCAGACAGTGCCACCATGTGGCCGACTGTCACAAGCGCTGGTGTTGGCAATGAAGTGCTGGTGCCGAGCACTGGAAACCGCAGGTTCAAATTAAGCACTGAGTAAGAAAAAGGCCAACCCTATGCTAATCACTCGTGCAAACTCCAATACCCCAGTTTATCCCTCATTGACTAGGAATGGAGAAGTATGTTTTGTTGCAAGGAAGAACACATATTTCCCAAGAGTAAAACTATCAGCTGATAAATCTAGCCTATTTCGGACAGCCCTATAACAGGGCTTTGTAGGGTTATTTTGCCAATAAATATACTACTAGCTGAAGTTTTTTCTCACTGGGGCCCTAATTTTAAGTGGCCCGCTAATTAGTGCGATATTTATGGCACCTGATAAAAATCTGATTGCACTGAGTTGAAATGTATTGGGTGCAATAACTACTTTCCAATTATGAGTTTTGGGGAACAACATGCAGATGTTGGTGATTACTGTATTAAAATCCCTATTTTCTGGTACACAACAGGCAATTTTTTCCTGATATATATTGGCAGGTTTGACCTGCCCATCTGTAACAAAACTCAAAATTGCAATGTGAGCCGTAACAGTAGTTATTGCACATTTGGCAATTAACTGATCTGCTCATAATAAGGGCCACATTCATTAAAAACTTTGAGTACCTTATGAGATTATTGAATATCGTTAAGTTTAAAAAAAAAGTTGTGGAGGCTAAAACCTTTGTATCTACGCACATCTAAACTCTTTAACTGTTCATGCAGTCCTTCAGATTTGCTACAGCCTGCATCCCTCGTGGGTATTAGTTTAATAGCGGACTTTTTATACCAACGCTGAGGCTTATGATCTATTTTACTCCATCGCACCTATGGAGTTCTTTCTCTGTGTTGTGTTGCAGTAACAGTTATCTCCTAAGGACTGCAACAAACTCAACAATGGTACCTTGGATGTGAAATCTGCAAATCACAGAAGGTTAAGAGAAAGTGAAAGAATGATGAATACCAGGAAGTGATATCTCAGAAATTAACACAAGTAACTCAGCCCTATTCTTCATTTTTGAACCCCTTTAGGGTGGGGATCGGCCAGATGTCAGCTGAAGGTTGGAGCCTGGGAGTGTTTAAAAGGTACCTCAGGTGCTTGTTAAGGTGAGGTTACTGCTGTGTTCGTTTGGGCACGAGACTGGCGTTGGGAAAGTCTTTGAGTTTCAATGGACTGCAAAGTAGTTGGAGCCTTGTTGTGGCTTTACGGTTCACCTTCAATAGCCTGATACTGTTATTAATATGTGCTCTTTGAAGCCAGCACTTTAGGAGCTGCAAAACCACCCTGTTTAAGTGGTGGTTTCACTTTGAAATAACAGTAACAACTCCTCACATTTTTGAGCAATGAACAGCTGGAGGTGTCCAGGGTCCTGAAATGAGTCACCCAGGGGATTCCAGGGTGGCGTTCCTTGCATTGATCCCACAATGTTTTCTTACCCACAATGCCCTGCAAACCTCAAACTTTGCTATAAATCACATAATTTCCTTTCAAATCTATGATGGAAACTTCTAGAATCATCACAAACCCACAAAATTCCTGCTACCCAGCGTTACCCACTTGTTCTGATAAAAATGATACCCCACTTTTGTGGCTAGGTCTAATGCCCAGCCGCAATAGGAACGGGTCAAACCAAGGTAAATGGGAGTGAGGTGAGAGAACATTGTGAGATCCGTGCAAGCCACACCACCATGGAGTCTGTGGTTGTCTGGTTTTCAGAAATGTGCGGGTTTGGTAGGTTTCCCTAGGTGGCAGTGCAGACAAGCCTCACAATCCATATATACCCACATTGCCAAAGCAGGGTTGGTTTTGAAGGGAAACATTGATGAATCCATGATGCTTTTTGGGTTTGTTCCTGCCACAGAAGTAAGGCACCATTATTTATCGAGAAACATTGTGGGGGCACTAGGTGGTAGGAAATATGTGCCTTTAAGCAAAAATGGATGCTGTTCCTCTATTGGTGGTGCCTAGTTAACTTAGGTACGTGGACCAACCGCCAACAGGTAGGTGGTGGTGGAGGGGTAATACTGGGAGAAAAAGGGATATGGGGATCCCGCTCTTGCGGAACTAGGGTCCTCACACACCCAGCAAGCTATGTGTCATGCTTCATCATCTGGACCTGCTCTTCGTTGGGTCGGCGCTGCAATACCCAACGGGCACCCGCAAAGGGGCACTTTGGCGGAGATCTTTTGTTCCTTTGCCGTATGATGAAGTGGGGGGGTGTGGCCCGTGAAGGTGTAGATATAGTGAAGTGCAGTGAGTGCATTAAAAAAGGTTAGATATTCCAAATAATATTTTTATTCCGGTTGGTAATCCACCTCGTTAAAAACGTGTAGAGTGGCAATTCCCCTGTGGAGAGGGTTCAGTTGAAACTATGCTCATCTCTTAGGGTCAACATATTTCTTGCCTGCTGGTTGCTAAATACCGTGGCAATTCTTCAGGACCTATTATGTGAAAGTTGAATTTATCTACACTAGATGGTGCAGCTAATCGCTAACTACCATAGGAAAATAATACATCAGGACGCTCCAGTAGTGCTCTCAATTATGGAATTCACGCCTCAGCTGGTACGGTGAGTCAAATGAACTCCTCCAAATTTGGTGTCATGTCCAGTGGGGGGACCGCAGTGAATCACCTACCCTCTTTGCCCGTACCACACCCCCACTTCATCATACGGCAAAGGAACAAAAGATCTCTGACAAAGAGCCCCTGGGTGGGTGCCCGTTGGGTATTGCAGCGCCGACCCAACGAGGAGCAGGTCCAGATGATGAAGCATGACACCTAGCTTGCTGGGTGTGTGAGGACCCTAGATCCGCAAGAGCGGGATCCCCATATCCCTTTTTCTCCCAGTATTACCCCTCCACCACCACCTACCTGTTGGCGGTTGGTCCACGAACCTAATTTAACTAGGCATCACCAATAGAGGAACAGCATCCATTTTTGCTTAAAGGATCTGACAGGGCACCTATGCTGGACCTCTTTAAAAAGCCCCACTGTCCCTCTTTTTGACAAAGAGGACATTTGTGCCTCCCTTCAAATTGCAGAACTTTCCATAACAAAAATATGCAAAAATGTGTGTTTTTAAAACAAAGTTTGAAGTTTGCAAAGGTTCTTAGATGAAACACCTGGTGAGAGACACACAAGTCACATCACCCTGCACTCTCCCTCGTGTCTAGTTATCTGGAAAAGTGTGAGGACACTTGTTGGTAGGAAATCTATGGCTCCCTGCAAATTCCAGAACTTTCCATCACATAAATATGAGAACATTTTTGGTTTTAGACACAGTTTGCAAGGGCTTTTATGTGAAAACCCTGGTGAGAGACATGCAAGTCACACCACCATGACCTCTCCCTAGAGCCTAGTTTTCAGGAATATGCAGCTTTGTTAGCTTTTCCTAGATGTCAACTGAGCTGGGACCCAAATTCCACAGCAACCCAAATTGCAAAAAAGGTTGGTTTTCAATGGAACAAGTTAATGCGTCCATGTTGCTTTTTTTTTATCCCTTTCCCATTTCAGATGCTAGGCCCACCCACACAAGTGAGGTGCCATTTTTATCAGGAGACTTAGATTAACACAGGGTGAAATTGTGGCTCCATACAGACCTGAACTTTCTGTCACAGAAATGTGAGCAAATGTGTACTTTTTACCAAAGTTTGAGGTTTGCAAGCGCTTCAGAGTAAAAAACAGCTGGTGAGATCCACACAAGTCATGCCACACTGGACTCCTACGGGTGACTAGTTTTCAGAAATGTGCTGATTTAATAGGTTTCCCCACGTGCTGTACCATTTTTATCAGGAGACTTGAGGTAACTCTGGGTAGTACGAAATATGTTGCTCCCTACAGAATTCAGAACTTTCTGTCACTGAATTGTGAAGAAAAATTGCTTTAGACAAAGCCTGAAGTTTTCAATGGCTTCTGGCGAAAAGATACTTGTGAAAGACACACAGGTCACCTCACCCTGGACTACCCTGTGTGTCTAGTTTTCATAAATATGCTCTTTTTGTGGGTTTCCCTGAGTGCCGGCTGTGCTAGGGCCCAAAATCTACAGCTAGCCAAGTTGCAAAAAAAAAGGGTCAGTTTACATTAGAAAAATGTGATCTGTCCATGTTGGGTTTTTGTCCTTATCCTGTCGTAAGCATTAGGCCCACTCACACCAGTGAAGTGCCATTTTTATCGGGAGATTTGGGAAAATTGTGGCTCACCACAGATTCCAAAACTTTCCATTACAGAAATGTGAGAAAAATGTGTGTTTTTAGGCAAAGTTTGACATAATTTAATTAAACTACAGCATTAAAACCCAAATGTGTCACCTGGACTCCGGACAAACATCCATCACTAAAATAATAATAATAAGCAAGAGTCAAACTCTGACTCACAAAACAGGGAAGGAAATCCAATATTTTGTCCTGAATCTCACCCAGACATTTCGATTACTTTCAGCAGGGGAAATGCCCAGGCGAAAGTCTTCTGACCTGTGGTGTTCCGTCAGATCAGTAATTCTGATTAGGCTTGTAACTCCCAGCTGAATTGGAATTACTAGCTGATCAGTGATTGTCCCTCTACTGAAAAGTATGTTGACTGTCCCTCTGGACAGAACTCTTCCTATTACCATGTTGCAAGGTGCTGGCATGGGTTGGGGCACAATTGGGCCGGTGTTTGGCATGAGCAACCTGGGCTCACGCCTGTGGCGCCAACATTTAGAGCGGTGCATTGAGCTGTGTGAATTAAGGCTAAACATGCAGCATCAGCTTGAAGAAACTAACCAATGGTCAGTTCCGGAAAGGTGGAGGAGGAGCATGGAGGTTGTGTTCAGAGGAAAACCACTGCTCTGATCAGCTAGGGACTGACCTGTGAACACAAAAGGGCCCCATCTTCCCTCATTTTACTCAAGCGAAGGGTGCCAAATTTGTTTCTGCCCAGAGCACTATCTGAGCAAGGGCCAGCGATTTAGCTTGCCAGAGTGATTGTGACTCGTTACTGCATCCTCTGGGGTGCTGTGACGGCTGAGACCCAGCACTGTTCCGGAATCCTTCAGAAAGACTTCTATTCTCCAGAGGTAGTCCACAATATTTATATTTTTAAGTATTTATTCAAACATGCACACTGTAGCACCTTTCTACCATCAAATGTTTATCCTTGCTTATTATGGAGACTAGTAATTTCATTCTAAGTCCTGCTGATATATATTTGTTTTTTAATGCTGTAGCTTTATTAAATTATTGATTTGGTCTCCTTTAGCAGCACAGGAAGTTCCTGCTTTAATTTTTAATGTTTGAGTTGTGATGTTGATTTAACTTTACCTCCTCATGACTTCTACCGGGAAGCCTTGTGCGCAGCATGCTACCCACAAGCGAACAGCAGCCGCAATAAGATAAGGGCTCTTTTATAACCCACAGGTCTCTGTGTGTCATGGCTATCAATAGCTGATATTAGAGGGAGGTTCTAATTTGATTCCTATCTGCACCTCTAGCTATGACCCCCTACTGAAGAGTATTAACCTTCAGTCAGAGAACATAGATAGAGCTGCAAATAGGCATCAAATTAGAACTCCCACTAATTCTCAGTGCAGCAATGTCACCTTCTATTGCTGCTTAAGCTTTCCTCTTTCTGTCTCATATTATAATTTCCACTTTCTTTCTTATACTAATATTTCTATATTAGTTCATCCTCCCCTTGCCACCTCAGCTTCTCCTTGCAAGTGTTATGCTATAAGTTAAACATCATCGTCACAGACCATACCTGAATTGGTTCTCATCAGCTTGTGCCTCCTAAATTGTATATCATTTTCTGTACATTGTCCTGAGTGTACAGATCATGCTAACAAATGTTATCTTACCATGGCTACACCTCCTCCACATCAACATTCCTCTTCTTCTGAACATGAAATTCCTCCATATTTCAAGCATTGTGACAGTGACACACAGGGCAACCTCACAATCGGCCTACCACATGCTGTCCTTTAATGTATCTCACCCAACTCGTACTACTTCCCATTGTGTGCAACAGAAGGGTGTAAAGTTTTAATTACGCAAGTATTGGCTCCCAAACATGCTGATTCTTGGCCTACATGTGGTTTTTGTTGTACGCAGATAGTATTTTTTTCTTGTGGGCTCCAGTAACTTGCTAGCATTTTGTATGCAAGTGCATTCATTGCTTAGGTTTTTCTCATGAGTAGTCTGTAGCCATGTCATGCCTCTTACTCACTAACGTTTTGTTGGCAAGTGTATACCTTTCTAAGCTTTTCGCAATACAAAGGGCCTTATTAAGAGTACAGTGGTCCATTCGAGCTGCCGTACTCGTGGTGGCGGTCCGACCACTACCACACTGCAGGCCCGCCACAGTATTAGGAGTGTGGTGTTCATACCACCACACGACTGCTGCGTCCTCCGGGGATCTTGGATCCTGTGGTGGTGGCGCAGCGGTAAGAAGCACTAATATGCTGGTGTTGCCACTGCAACACCGCTGAGCATATTAGGAGTTGCCTGTGTACCACCCCTTTAATAGTGGTGAGCCCACCATGAAGAGGGTGGTGGAGAGGCAACTAAAGGGGCCCTAACAGGGCCCCCTGACACTCCTGCGCCTGGGTGTGAATGCAGGGGGGGGCACATGATGTGCCCCCCTGGATTTGCACCCTCAGTTCCTGCACGGTGTGGCATGTATGCCATACCATGCAGGAAGTTCTTAACGGCACTCTGACAGCAGCATATCTGCATATTAGGTTCTTCTATGAGCCCAGAACGCTGCTGTCAGACCGCCAAAGGACTGCCTGCCAGACCAGGATTGAAGTCCTAATCTTGTGGTTGACAGCACCACGACTTTGATGGTCCTACAGTGGACGGCACGTTGCACCTTCAGCTGCAGGACCGCCAAAGTCGTAATAAGGCCAAAAGTACACTTGCATACACAATACTTTCGTTTCACAAAACTGTAAATTCCCATGATGGTCGCAACCTTACTGTATTTTTATGGACTTTCTTTGCAATTTTGGAAACTCATTATTCAAAATACCTAAATTTTAGCATTTTCCACTGCCTAATTGGAAAACCAAATCTTTATCCCTCAGGTCCTGGCAGCAGAAGTATACTGTGAGTGGTAAACATCTTGTTCGAGCCCAAGGAGATTATAAGAATTTTGAAGAGGGAGACGAGCACGTTTTCCAGATCTACTTTTGTCAGTTTTGTCCTAAGCATATATGTGTTCTCTCATCCTGTCAAAATAGGTGAAGAAGTTCAATGTTTGCATATTCACCACTGAGGCCCTCAAGTATCCACTTGAGCATCTACTATGAGTGATCCTGTCTATGCCATTGCAGCACAAGGACATGCAAATCCTGGCGAAATTGTTTTCCTGAAAATGGCCAAGAATTCTGGAATTAACTGCTAAAATCGGTGTAGTATCACAGATTCCATATTCCATAGGAAGAAGTGGCAATATTCTAGTAATTTCTCAACATGTTATTACTGATCACTGCAAGTAAAACATAAGTTAATTTACAGATGTGGGAATGTAGTATGCCACATGATCATGATGAGGGCTTGCAGGCCTCATTCAGAAGTGCGGTGTACTACCAATTTAAGCGCCAAGTGGGCTTTGTACGGAAATAAGCATTGCAAGGAGTGTGCAAATTTTGCAAAGTACATTTGGTATTTCCCTGCAGTAATCTTTCCAGGTGAAAACTGTCCAAATTTGCAGGCAGAAAAAAATCCACGGTAATAAATTTTGCAGCTCAGAACAAATTTAAACATGTGGAATTACTGGATATCCCTCATTGCGAGCTGCATAACTCATAATGGAAATGTAATACAACAGAAAGGAATAACTGCACCACATAATACTAAGCATGCTGCAGACTTCTTGAATTTAGAGTTTTTGGTGTCTTAAAAGAACAATTAATCTCAGAAAAAATGCATTTATCATCTTATTTCTGTTTAGGAGTGCAATTATGTCTACTCCATAAATCGAGGCAAGTAACTAGGTTTTCTCTGACTTTGAGAAGTTATTTAAAAGTGGTACTTCACCTAGATTTAAATGGTTTTAATTAGGTTTAAACAGTGGCCTTCATTACATGAGCTGCGGGAGTGTCTGTGTCCAAATTGAAATTTTGTGCACCAAATTTCACAAATTCTTGACAGTTTTCACCAGGTAAAACCTAAAAAAATGTGCCTGGCAAAACATAATATTCCGAGTTTTGCAGCTTAAAAATTGAGGAAACGGGTGATATTGCCACATTCTACCATATGTTGTACTACAGAACCTGGAGCTTGGGGAGGGATAATACTGTAATGAGGAAAAACTGAAGCCTGCAGTGCAGAATCAGAATTCCCTCAGCCAGTACTACCTCCAGTATAGCCATAATTCTTGAACCAATCGCCATTTTTTTTAATAAGTAGGCCTGGGTATGATTGACAGTATATAGATCATCTGTTACAACGTAAGAAAAATATCCCAGATAGGTTATTAGTACAAATTAAGATGTTTAAGAAACTCACTTTGACAAACTCCTCCCAGACTTTCACAGGTTGTCGGTTCTGGTGACGTAGTAGGCATTTGAAACGTACCTAGAGAAGAAGAACACGGTTTGTCAGAGGTGTAAAATGCACCCTGGAATGCTAAGTGTTAAGTCATGTGAAAGCAAGAAAGCAAAACAGAAACAGCAAGAATGTGGTCAGTGCTCTTATTGCTGTGTGTGTGTCTGCTGATCCAGTGCTTAATTTGTAAACAAATAAGTGCCAGGGCTCTCATCAGGACACCAGTGCAACATGCACCAAACATTGCCCCAGCCATGCTGCCAATACCAGTAACAACTACTAAACATCACACTTCTGCAAGTGTGACAATTATAACTAATCCAGGCCCCAAATGTCTAAGAATGGCTTGGGTGGCAGGTAATAGTCATTTTTAATGTTTATTGAATTAATAATTGACTGATGTTGTTGTCATCTCAGACAGTGCCACCTTGTGTCAGACCATCACAATCGTTGGTGTTGACAACTAAGTGCCGGTAGGCACAGGAATCCACCAGGTCAAATTAAGCACTGGCTGATCCACAGTGACAAGAAACATAATGCTGCACTGACAGGCGGCTCTCAGAGAGTCGCGTTTGATGAGCAATCAGCTCTCTGCTCTCACTATGACAGCAGAGAGCATAGCTTTGGGCAAGGACGGCGATGTGGAAGGGTGGCAGAAAGCCAGATAGGAATGTTTTTTATGGGTGACGGGAGGGAATACACAAAGAGCTAGGGTGGCAGGGCGAATGGTTTAGAATGTTGTATTTGGGTGGAGGCAGGGTGGCAGGATTTTGGATAACTTTATTAACGATTGAACGGGTAGGAACAATGCCTTATGTTATGGGTGGTTGGGTGCAGGCCCACTGCCATTATATGGCTACCCATGATCCCTCTACTCTAGCACGGCAGGGCGGGGGAGGGGGGCAGTCAGGCATAACATAAAATTGTAGGCCAAAAATGTGAATAAAAGGCCTATTTTTCAACCTGGGATTCTGAGTTACATCATCAAAAACTATACATTTTCTTTCGTTTTCTATTTGGTGTCACTCAAAATCCCTCAGTGAAAAACATCCTTGTTATTCACAATTAGTCATCTATGTTTCCCAAAGGGCGAATTCTTTTTGTTTTTTTAATCAGGAAAAGTTGCAGGAAATTTGGTAGTTCAGATGTGTTTTTAATCATAGTTGGCAGCTTAACCTCTCCAGCATCAAGGAAAACAGTGAACTCCCAGTGGCTTACAGAGAGGACGTTTTTCAACAGCAGTATTTCTACGTGGAGGTGGGAAAAATCTCGTGGAGTGGACACCGTTGGCCATATCCCGAATGTCTGCGCTGGGGCAGAGCTGTGAGCCTGAGGCTGACGTTTCTCCCATGAAAGAGCACACATTTGGAGAATCCTCTGAGTTAGACCATCACTGCTCAATGTTTCTGAGGTGTGCTGTCTGTTGCACTAACTCAAAGAATTTCTGCGTTGAGTGTATGCACTGTTAGAAAGTGCAATGTGTTAAAACCAGCTGTACTGCTATGTCATTCACCAGTTCATGTGTTAATGATTGCCACCATAAAGAGAAGTTCTACCTCGGTGCGAGCTAAAATGATGCCACAATATGCCAGTTTACTTTGGCGCAATGTCTCACACAATGTTCAATACCGAATTTACTCAAGTTGCCTATGATGAAGCAAGCATTGAACCACGGGCAATATTGAAAAACGTTCTTATGAATTTCAAGCTTATACACGGTATAATTGACAATTTACACCTATGCAAAAATTGGATTGCCTACCTCCTTTGCAAGAATCGAAACCTCATGTCTGTGATTTATGTGTGTAAAGACGAGCCCTTAATTGTGACGATACAAAACACAAAAGCAACCCTACTCATTAAGAATCACGGCAATTAAATAATTGCAATAAACGCAGTGGTCTTTTCAGAATAATACATGTAATGTTTTGTGTTGTTTGGTTTCTTCTTCACATGGGATGCTATGCACCATGCGTATTAGTATTGTCAAATACAGTTTATTGTTCTTTTCGCCACTACCAGTGTTGGACTACTTTGTGTTGCTTTCCCTGTCTACATCCTTCAAACAGTCTCATCACGTGATTGTGCTTATTTATACATCAAGTGCACACTTATTATTCCGATAGGACCACTGTTTCTTTTTAATTACTCAATTGTGATTAGCCAGCTCCTTTTGCTGTTTCCCTGCTCATTTGCAGCTCGGTGTAACTTTGAATCACCCCCGCTGCCAGGTACCCGCTCTCCCTTCCCGTCTCTGCTAAAGCCCCGGCCACCCCGGGACCTACTTAATGCAGGCCCCTGCACGACCGCATTGAGAAGGCACATTTGCTCCTGTTTGCCCCTTGCCAGATCCTGTTGCCAGTGCCAGCTCCTCGTTGCTGTTTCCCTGCTCATTTACAGCTCAATGCTGCCAGAAATTTCCGCCACTGCCAGGTTCCTGCTCTCCTGTTCCCGCCTCTGCTGAATGCGCCCACCCTTAGGCTTCCTTAATGCAGGCTGCTGCGTAACCCCATTGAGAAGGCACCTGGGCTTCTGCCTCCCTGTTGCCAGCTCCCATTGCCAGCATCAGCTACTTTCTGCTGTTTCCCTGCTCATTTCAGCTCATTCCTGCCTTGAATCACCACTGTTGACAGGTTCCCATTCTCCTGTTCCCACCTCTGCTGAAGCCCCACCCACCCCAGAACCTACTTAATGTCTACGCTGGTCCGTGCCTGCACTGTGCCCAGAGCAGGAACCCTGGCCCCCACACCATCCGATGTAAGATCACAGTCGCAGCCGACACCTGAGCCAATGAACTCCACCTCTACTCTGCCACCTTCCTCCACTGCCTCAATACCACACGCCGGCTTTCGTGCTACTACCATGCATCTCCCTGCACCATGGTAGGACCTTTTACCTGTGCCCACTGCACTTTCCACTGCGACACCTCTCATGCCTACACAACTGCCACCAAGCAACCAACACACGTCACCAAGCAACCGACGTTCAACATCACCACCATCCCACACCATCTGTCTACTATGCTGCTTATCGTCCGCTTACTCAGGAAACGCTCCACAGAATTCAGAGACCTCCCAAATAGGAATGCACCTGACCTTCTCTTTCTGACCAAAACTTGGCCAACCTGAACATCGCCGTAGCCATCCCGCCCACCTACAAAATCATACACCAAGACCGAACCCACAAACCTGGCGGACGACTCACAATCATCCACAAAAACATGACTGATGGCATCACCTCCACGGACTCAGTCTCCAACCTCATGAAACACTTACACTTCAAAATACAAAGAGACAACACCATCCTAAAGGAAACCCTTGCCTACTGTTTCACAGGCCTCCAAGGGGAATTCTTCAACCACATTGTGGACTTCATCACTCCTCTCTCCATCAGATCAGCCAACTACATCATCCTCTGGGACCTCAAATTCCACCTGGGAGACTATACAGACCTCAACTCCACAGCCCTCCTCAAAAGCCTCAGCAATTTCGGACACACCCAGCTAGTCCATGGACCAACCCACACAGCAGGCCATACCATCGACCCAATCTTCTACTCAAAAAACGTCATCATCACTACCGATCTGACTATGTAGTGGTCTGACCATGTGGTCTGATCATGTGAGATCACTACATAGTCCACTTCAGGATAACAGCCCACCGGGTCACTCCTCCCCCCAAAAAATAAAGCACCATCATGACACTGGGGTAAAGTATCCGAAGAAGAATGGACCAAAGCCCTAAAGGAACAACCCCCACACCGGAAACCCAGATGTTGACACGAAGATCTTCAATGACTGGATCACAAATTGTGCCATTCACACCGCACCACCAGAAACAACACCAAGAACAACAAACGACCCAACTGGTATACGAAACGACCACAGGGATTTTGAACACCACTGCAAACAACTTTAAAGAAAATGGAGAGTCAGCAAAAAATGCCACCACAAGATTCACATACAAAGTCATCCTTAACCTCTAGCACAAACAGAGGATTCCAAGAAAAAATCCCTAGCTCTTAGACTCAAAACAAGCTCAAACAGATGCAAAGAATTCCTAACCATCGTCAAGAAGTTCTCCAATCTTGAAGCAGCTAACAACGACATCACCCCATTCCAAATAGTGAGGAAGTTTGCCAAGATCTATTCAACCCTCAGCCCACTGATCCGAACTCCCCGATCGGCTGGACTCTGCCACCATTGCCAAACAGAAGATCAACAACTGGAAGCCCCTCTCGAACAAGAACACCACTACCCTGATAAAAGCCTTACACTCAGGAGCCCTTTCTGCCCCCTATCCTCACTTCATCTACAAATTAGAAAGCACCATCATCTGCCCTGCTCTGACCACAATCATCAACACCTCCTTAACCATTGCAATCTTCCAGGCAAACTGGAAAAATGCAGAAGTCACTGCCCTGTTGAAGAAGTCATCAGATGACCCCAACACCCTCAGCAACTATAGACTCATCTCACTCTTACCATTCCCAGCCAAAGTCATGGAGACAACCATCAACATTCAACTTTGGAGTGCCACCAACTCAACAGATCTCAATCTGGTTTCAGCACCAATCACAGCACTAAAACAGCCCTTATTGTGGCCACCGATGACATCAAAAGCACTTTCGACCAAGGAGAAACAACTGCTCTCCTCCTCCTCCACATCACCACAGACTTTGACACCATCTCCCACAACACACTCATCAGAAAGCTTCATCTCCTGGGCATCCATGGTCCAGCATTAAGTGGAAATCCTCATTACTCATGGAAAGAGCACAACAAGTGAGACTACCACCCTACACCTCAGATCCCAAAACTCTAATCTGTGGATTCTCTCAAGACTTGCCCCTCAGCCCAGTGCTCTTTAGTGTCTACATGGCACCCCTCACAGACATCGTCAGATCGCACAGCATCAGCATTGTTTCACACTCCGACGACACACAGCTCATCGTCTCTCTAACGGACAGATACAGAGCCGCCAAAACCAACTTACCCAACTGCATGAGCAAGGTCACGTCATGAATCAGGGACAACTGCCTCCAGCTCAACACAGACAAAACCGAAGTCCTGATTTTCTAGAACAACCACCACTCCCCCTGGGATGCCTCATGGTGGCCCCCATCCACCAGAAATTACTATGCTAAGAACCTCGGGATCATCCTAGACACCAACCTCACCATGAATAACCAGATCAACATTCTTTCTCTTCATCATGCGTCCTCATCCTGTGATTGCTATGCAAGTATGCAAGACTTTCATAGAGATCCCTATGAACCCCAGATGAACGGTCACCCAGGCTCTAACACAAGCAGACTCGACTACGGAAACTGAATCTACGTCAGAATCCCAGTTCACATTTTACGTCGACTCTTACCACCCAGAATGCAGCTGCCAGACTGATCTTGGGCATCCCACAAAAACCCCGCATCTCACCAAACCTCAACACACTCCACTAGCTCCCAGTTCAGGAAAGATGCAAATTCAAGCTGCTCACGCATGCATACAAAGCTCTCAACAAAATTGGGCAAACACAGCCTCAACTTCTACCAACCCACCAGACACCTTGGGTTGGCCTCCAAGGTTAACCAATGAACCTCTGGCATCAAGAAGACCAGATGCGGAGGACGATACTTCTCACACATCGCAGCCAAAGCCTGGAATGACCTCCCGCAACAACTCAGAACCGCTCCTCCCCAATGGTCTTTCAAAAGAAGCTCAAGACCTGGCTCTTCCAGAAAAGACAGGCATGATTCAATCCTTCAACCTTCTTGGACCCTCGCCCTGCTCAGCACCTAGATGCCCTCGCGGGTAATTAGCCGCACTCTACAAGTCCACATAACATTAGCAGATGCACAGATTACATTTTTTCACTAGACATTTTATGACAATGCGATACAAATAAAACACAATAACATTTGACATCAAATTCTCAGGTAGCCAATGAAAACGTGCACATCCAGGATCATTACAACAGAAGGCATAATTCAGACATGCAGATGCACCTCTGTGAGAAGTGGTGCACAAACCAAATGTTGCACAGGTGCACGTTGCTTGTGATATGCCTTTTCCTAGAAGTGAATTTTTTCATGAAATTCTGCGGTGCTAGGCTACCACAAATAAAGAACTAAATCAAACAAGTATTGCTTTTCTACCTTAAATGTTTATAATTCTCCCGTTTAAAGTCCTCTATCTATTCAAGAATCCACTTCTTATGGATACACATGCATTGAGAAACATGTCTACTTAACCTCCCTCTCTCGTTTCCCCTTCCTAATAATACCCCTCCTCTCTATGCCACCCCAGGCATCCCTCCTCCCCTCTCAAAGCAACAGCAATACCAGAGTTTGTCAGACTGACAGGAAAAGGAAAGTAGCCATTAGCATATGTAATCCGTCTTACAATAACTGATATATGTATCCTATATTCATTTTTCAAAATATGATTACCAATGTAGTATGGACTAGATGTTTTTTAAATTATTTTTGTGATGTCTAGTTTTTCTAAATAGTTCTTTGCAGTTATTGAAATTTCAATGTTATGCTTTACTGCTCTATCTATATGATTTTATTTAAAGGTTTTGATGAGTACTAGCTCTCTAGAGCCTCTGAGCACTGTACAACATAGAAAGTAATAGCTATGCAATCAAAATGTTTAAAGACTTCTGTACTAGTAAACATCAGAAGGCTATTCTCACATAATGTTAAAAGGTAAAACCCTGAAACAATAAAACAGCAAAGAACATGTAATCAAAAACAAGAAGCTGACAATAGGGAACATAAACCAGTCAATGGGAATCATAATATGGCTGTCACTTAACAGGAGTGGTGTTGATTGTCCACCGTTTTAAGAGTGGACATTCTGATATATTTTTTTCCTGTTCATTATTGATAGGAAAAGGCTGGCAATCCCCAAACAGCAAAAACATAAAGAAAGGTAATTTTAAAGCCATAGGAGAAAACTCAGAGTGTCTCTTTAAAAAAAAATCAACAAACTTTCAGCTTTGGGAGTTTGATATTGAAGTAGAAAAACGTTCGCTGAGAGGCCTTGTAAAACATGATGGCTTCTTCAGTAAACTTCCAGTTCCTTCAGAGGTTCAGCTGTGACTGAGGCTCCTCTGAAAGTACAGAGATCTCTGCCAGCCAGACAGAGTACTTTAAATATGGTGCACTGTATGTCTGCCAGGACAGCAGAGTTCATACCTCCACTGCTCCAGTGAAATGCAGTACATCTGGCCAAACAATAAATAACCGCCTAAGGCTCTAATTTAGAGTAGGTTGGTATTGAAAATCCTCTGAAGGAAAGGCTACATCTTGTAGCAAACCCACCAATGTTCAGTCCTCCAAAGGAAGAACTAAATCTAGAGATAAATTCAACAATGGAAAATTCTATGATGGAAAGACTAAGGTTCTAATTTATATTTTGGCGACAAGAAATTCCGTAACAAATGTGACGAATATCCGATCCACCTTATTACAATTGCAATAGTATATAATTGCTTTGAGTCTAAGAGCTAGGGATTTTTTCTTGGCATCCTCTGTTTGTGCTGTTTGTGCTAGAGGTTAAGGATGACTTTGTACGTGAATCTTGCGGTGGCATTTTTTGCTGAGTCTCCATTTTCTTTAGAGTAGTTTGCAGTGGTGTTCAAAATCCCTGTGGTCGTTTCGTATACCAGTTGTGACGAATATCCGATCCACCTTATTACAATTGCAATAGTATATAATTAGGGCTCCCGGTTTTATGGTTTTGATTTTTTTAACATTTCTGCCTGTGTTTATCCATATTTATTTTTTTGTAAATTTTATCTGTATTTTTCCATCTTTATTTTGGGTTTTGTGGAGAAATGAAGCTGAAATTAGTAGATTTCTACATTTATTTTACCAATGCTTGCCAGGTTTCAATGCTGTGAACACCTGCAGAAGAGAAATCAATGCACCTATATGAAAATATCCAAATTTCAGTGTCAACCTTGTGCATATCTACTGTTTTTAAATACGTTATGCTAAAATTCCTTTCTTTTTTAACCCCCTTACCTATCAATCCACACACCTGTGATGAGCCTGTCAGTCGTGGCAGACAATATTTAGAATTACTCATAAAAAAACCAATTTCCGTTCTTATCCAAATTTTAACAATAAATAAAGACAAGAAAACAAATGTTTTCTGTCTGTATTTATCTGTACAAATCTGTAAAAACGGAAAACAGGGAGCCTTAGATATAATGCACTAGTAATACGGCGAGCAGGATATTTGTCACATTTGTGACGTAGTATCCTGTCAGCCGAAATATAAATCAGACTCAAAATGTGAATGGAAAGACAACAAGGGACAATCCTACAAAGGAAGGGATAATTCTGGGGCAAATCCTTCAATAGAAATCCTTCAAAAGAAGGACTAAATCTAAAGGGAAACCACCAACTGAATTTTCTCCACCATAAGGGGCAGTAATTCCACTGGTGGATTCTCATATCGATTTAGCACCTCTTTCAGAAATCGCCATCCAACTCTAAATAACCCCCTTTGACTACTTGTTGCTGTAATGCTTACTTCCAAACGTTATGCTTGTATACCAGAATATTAATATTGCCCTACCACAGTACTGCAGCAAAAATATTAATGGCCCAATTATTGAGAAGGTAAGTATCTATATCTAAAATAAGCTCTACTATTCTTAACTTCTCAAATATAACCCTTCAAAATTAATAGATATCGTCAAGACACATATATGAGGCTTTAAGTTTAGTAAACCTTCACTTACTTTGCCGATACTTTGGCTGTCAATAATTTTGCTACTATATTCTGGCAGCATATTACAAAATTGATATTGTAGTATGATACCAACAGGCCAATGAAATAATAGGTGATAATGACACCTAAAACACATTTCTTGGTTGGATTTTCAAGATACTGCTTAGTGGATTCACAGAAAGACCATCCATGGGTTTGCTGGCATGGAAACGCTTTTCTTTTATAATTTCAGTTCTACCTGTAACTTACAATAGGGGTCTCCAACTCCGGACCCAAGTCTCCTTCTCTGTAATGGATCTTTGCCACCATTTTAGAATAGAGCATCAATAGAAAAAATCTCAATAGACATCATCAATTTAGTCATTTAGTTCAGTCAATGATGAGAGTTTTGGATCAGTTTGAAAACCTTTATTTATCGATAAGAGTTTAGAATTTGTTTTGTCTTCTTATTCAAATAAGTAAATCAGATTAATCTGTTTACAGAAATATCAAGACAAGTCATAGTTAGAATCAATCAAGTAAATGACTGCATGTTCTATAAAGGATATTAATCCCTATTCTACACTAAATGGATTTTAACTTTCCAGAACCCATAAAGAGTCCTTTTAGAAAAGACCAAGATTTAAAGGAACTTTGAAATAGAATCAGATTGAAGCCAAACTCCTCAAGAAGAGTAGTTCCAGAAGCTTAGCCGAGTCTCTTCTTTCACATTAGCATCAGCAAACAGTCGCAGTAACAACTGTTCAAAATTAAGCTAAGAAAACAGCCACAATCGTAGCCATAACCTTCAAAGAAATAGACACCCAAAAAGTAGTAGGCAACAGAAATCACTGTCAGCAGTAGCTCACAGCGAATGGGGTAAAAAGTGTTAAGAGAAATGGAATGGCTGCAGAAGAATGGCCTGGACCAGATTGCCCTAATTCTAACTAGGAACAAGTATTACAAAACACAAAACATATGTAACAATCCATAGTGGTGTCAGGTTATCCTAAGCCAATGAGGAAGTATCATCCAATGGTCTGCTGCTTCTTCCTTCACTCCCACGGTAGACGCACAAAGTTGGCAAGGTGCTATCTACAAGTCTCAACTTAATTGCTAAACATTCATGAGTGTTAGCTTCACTCTGAGTTCCTATGAAAACCCTGCAGTCTAAACTGTTAGCTATTCAGTATTCCACTTAACAATGAACTATTCTCAATGCAGAAACATTTTAGCTGTCACCTAAGTGATTAAGTCGTGAGATTCATGCCTTCATATAAGCATTATTGTTTTCATACACTACTCAATAGTCATCATTGTGAATACATGGGAGCTAAATATGATGAGAAAATGTAGCTTAGGAAAAGAAGAAAAATATTTTATAGTCGGCATATTCTACAGAGACATTACATTTAAGAAAGTCAATTGTGAATCATTTATATATTAATATTGCATAGTTCAGCATTTCCTAAAAACATTAACTGAAAGAAAGAAAGATGGAAGAGGCCTAGTCTGGCCTAGTAGTGTAATTACAATAGAAATGAGTGCTTACTGCAAAAATCAAGCTACATGTTAATTTTGCACATGGGAGAAAAGGCACATTTTCCTATGCTTAATTTTATTAAGCATTTTCGTGTGAATGTCTAGTATAAATTATGGCATTTATTTAAGCTAAATGAGTCTACTCTATAAAGTTCAAGCAAGTTCTCGGGATGAGAAGAATCAATTCAAGAGGTACATCTTGAATTGTCCCATTTATATTTCCTAAAGAAATCCACTGTGCTCGGTCCTGGGGTCCATGGAGCTGCTGTTCATTATTTCCACTGGAGTGGGCGACAGCAGCAGCTAAGCTGCCAGCACATGAATTAATAACCAGATGCCATATGTCTTCTGTCCTTTCAGATTGGCTGTGCAGAATGTGGCAATAAATAAGGACCCAATTCATTTAAGATGCGCTGACAACGTGCTGCGAAGTGCTGACGGAATCTCTTGCGGCACATCTTGAAAAACGCCCTCAGGAGCCTATCGAAAAAAATGCACAGACCGAAATGTAGTCCCCAAACAACTGTCAGAAAACCTGCAAATGAAAAAAACTGCAAATGCCATCCAGTAAGCACCAAAGAAGATAGTAGCCAAACAAAGCACGCACAGCGCCAGGGTTCCAGAGTTTTTGTCAAAAGCAAAACAAACGTATCAATTGCTAAAGATGCCAGCCGTCTCCAGGGCTCATGATAGCCTCTGTGAAACCGCCCCACCTGGTGTGATTGTTAACATTTTTTGTTTTCACTGTTTCAGGGCATTTTTGTGAACATTTTGAGGTTTGGTGATGGTTTGTGAATTACAACGAATGCCAAAACATTAACAATATCTCATGAGTCTTGGTTTTTCTTTGCAGCCTTTTCTCCTCTGTTTCTTGGCATGCACAAGTGAAATTCCACAAACCAGAAATATTTTACTACCGCATTCCGAGACACAAAAAAAAAAATTGCCCAGGACCAAAGGTCTCATCCTCAGAGGAACATCATTACATGCTCCCGCTAAATGTTAGTCCAAGAGGATAAGCCATTTATGAACGCAACATATTACAATGGCACTCACTTAGCACAATCAACCACTCTGACGTAGGTGCTGTGCATGCCTTGCAGCACCAGCCACACAACATCTTCAAACATGACCATGAAAGGTAATTGAAAAATAAGGCAAAAGTCTGTTCAGGAAAATGGAAACTGGGATTTGTTTTTCTGTGGTCAGTAGTCACCAGGGAAGTGGTGAGTTGGATTTGGTCTCATTGGACAGAAGACTCCACTAATGAAAGGCAACCAGTCTTGCAGGTAAGCAATAATTCTATTTACCAGTATGCTGAGAATATGCTTCTTCACTTGATGGTCTTCTCGCCTACAGACATTGTCACTTCAAACAACACCAACACTGCATTCAGATCTGAAATGTCCAGAACCCACCTAAGCTCAGCAGAATATCTGTTATTTGACAAGAACAAGAACCAATGACTAGTCCAAACCTGGCTCAATGACATTAGCCTGGCTTGAGTAAAATCTCAACTTTCACACAACGCCAAGTCTCTAGGATTCACTTGATTTACCCTGGACCCGAACCTCACTCTCAAAATCACATTGTGAAGAATACAAAGATGGCCTCTTAACATATTTCTCTTCTAATGAAAGTGAAACCTATCCTCATCAGAAAGATACCCTCACATCTGGATGGTGGCAATACCCTGCTCTACGACCTCTCAGCCTCCACACCGACCTCCCTCATGAGCATCATTTACACTGGCGGACATCTCATTCAGGGCCTGAAGAAATATGACCTTATCACACCCATGGCTATTGAAATTCCCTAGTTCCTCTTGCTGGCCTTAACCATCTTAAAAACCAGTTGCATCATTGACAAAGCGGTCACCAGAAGCACCTCCACCTACATGGCTGATAAGCTCACCATCTCCAGTAGCTCTCTGAACACCTGCAGCCAGTACACCATTGACTGAATACAAAGAAGTGCAAATCATTGAGAAAAAAAAGGCAACATGCCTTTTCGATTTAGGTTTCCCAGAGGGAGAACAACATCTCTGTGTCCATCAGGACCACTCCAATCTTGCTCGAATTTATAAAACAGCTACAAATGCACCCATGTAAAGAACAACATATCATGATGCACTAACAGTCTTTTTATGGTGACATGGCCTGGCTATCCTTCCAGTCTCTCATTTACTGTATCTTTGCCTTTGACACCGTACAACTCTCTGCTGCCTTTTGGCTAGGTTAGCCCTATGCAAATACCACACACGTATGCGTACATAATGGGTAGGAGGAGTAAAAAGAGGTAATGTTAAAAGTAATTGCTGGGAAAAGAGGTGATGTACCATAAACTTTTCATTGGAGCTCTTCTGATTGTCAAAAATGAATTAACTAATATGACAAGTACTTTTAACAGAGTGAACAAAGTTATAACTCTCTCTAGTTAGATGCATTCCTTACAAAGTGTGTGGCCTCATTGCTTAGGAAGCCTTTTAGGCTCATCACCTGTACATTTTTCCTATCATTCTTTTGACAATTTCACCCTTGAGTTAGGTCAATCCAACTACAAAATAAAAAAGCGGGTGGCAACCATGGCAATATAGCAAGGATGTTCTTGGCCTCCTGTTTTGGAAATGGAACATGGGACACAAGTACAAGAGGGGAAGGATGATTGGTAGATAAATGCAAGAGGGAACAAAGGCACACAAATGAGTGAAAGGAGAGAGACACAAGTTGGATAGAAGAGGTACATAAAATATGAGAGAGGAGCCTGCAAGGGGTTAGAGTACATATCAGGGTGCAATAAAGGATTATAGTGGGATGAAGTACCTGCCAGCTGGGAGAGGAGCTATATAGACGATTTCAGACATACGATGACAGAATGCTGAATGAGATATGGGAGTGATGTCCAGGCCAGATAAGAGAGGAGAGTGTAGCACAAGAAGCAGGAGAGATTGGAATAGGCACATGATGGCCGAGGAATTAGATTGAGTAATACGGACAAGAGAAGGGATCAAGGTATACTACTGATGAGAGACTCAACCAAAGCACAGAGTGGATTAGCAAGGGAACCCAGGGAGGATGACATTTATGAGAAGTATTCAAGGCACAATGTGGGTGAGAGTCAGGAGTGAGGAACAAGATGGATTAGAGAGAGGAGGTAGGCATGCGTTGAACAGCGGAGAAGAGAGAGGTACAGGTTGGATGAGATAGGACTGAAGTGTAAGATGTTGCTAAATAAAACCAGGGCACATAAAAATGGAGAAAGGAGACCAAGGCACAAGATGGATGGCAAAAGGGGTTCACATGAAAGGTCGAATGTGAGGTGGATGCAAGAATGAAAAACAAAACATATTGGATGAGAGAGGGAAGCATGACATAAGTTAGATCTAAAAGTGAGTAAAGTGAAAGACAATGAGAGTGTGAACTGAGGCTCACAGTGCATGAGAAAGGGTCTTGAAACATAATATGAAAAAGTAAGTGTGCCTCTAGGTGTTTGGAAAAGGGAAAATGGCACAAGTTGGAACAGCGAAAAGTTTGAAAATTTATGTTAACAACAATAGAGTTCAGGAAGTAGGTTTTAAATCAATCTGAAGAAAATATTTATTGAGCTTTGGTAAAAGGTAAGAGATACATTTTCATAATTATTTGGGAATTCTATTCATGAATAATTCAATATAAAAAAACAAAATGACAAGATAACCCTTCCTTTGTCACAAAACTAAGGAGTCCATACCAAACTCTACACAACGGATGGGCGGAGGTAAAGAATCAAAAGGGATTAGTGTTTGGAAAAGGTTGCAAAATCAACCATCAAGAGTACGTTTACTAAAAGAATTGCCAGAGTACCACAGAGTTTTAGTCAATTTTGTCATTCATTGGCAACTGGGCATGAATTCCTGATCCCTAGTTCAGGACATAAACCTGTATTTTTCCTGGGTGAAAATCTGGACTAAACAGAAACGGTTGTAGTCTGGAATATCAGGCATGGAATATCAGTTTACCGGAATATCATTGACAACATTTTTAGGACCAGGTATTGAGGAGGCAAGTGCATATCGGTAAATTTAGATTTAGTCTTCTTAACTCTGCATCCATGTAGCTTGAATTTATATATATATATATTGTCAAGGTACCTTTACGTTGAGTTAAGTAAAGTAAACCAAATTATTTTATTGTTTTTCAAAACAAAGTAAAATAAGAAATGATTATGTGCCAAACTAATGGGCAGAATCCTCCTGGGTAGGTTAGAACAATAGGTGGAGGAATAACATATTCTTACCGACACACAATGATGGTTTTGGAGTGATATAGGAATGATAGAATAATGTGTTAACTTACATCTGTTAATTAACAAATACACGGTTGCAAAGGAGAGACACGTGCACCTATGCTTTGCAGACCTGAGTAGTGTATTTGATCTGGTAAACCGTACTAAATTATGGGAAATACTTGTGGACATGGGTGCCCCACAGGGTATTATGAACTTCCAGTCCCAATGGTACTCTCACCTCACTGCGCTGGTGTGTTACGGTCCAAAGGGGGAATGCACAGAAAGTTTTAAGGTTGCCCGGGGGATTAGACAAGGTTGTGTCCTGATGCTGCCATAGTTAGATCTTGCTCTGTCCCCATTTCATTATATGCGGATGATGCAGTCCGCCTATCTAGAACAGCCAATGGGCTGCAGTTCTTGATTGATAACTTTGTTCGTTTCATGGAAAACAAAGACATGAAAGTCAATTTTAAGAAATCCGTTACCATGGTGACTGGAAAAGGAAGAGCAAAAATGAGGATACACCATATAAAGGGGGAGAGATTAGCTGAGACCAAATGTTTTCATACCTGGGAATTCAGATTACTGCATCAGGGTGTTGGCAAAGCCAATTAAATATCTCTAAAAATGAAATTCCTGAGAGCTTTAGAATCCATCTTTAGGTTTGCGGGTAAAATAGGCCGGAAACCAATCAAGGAGATACTGATATTGTATAAAAGTAAATGCTTCCCAAGCGCTGGTTACGGCGCTGCCCTCTTGAGGTGAACTAACTGCGCCCCATTGCAAACTCTTGAGAACCTGTTCTTGGCTCAACTGCTGGCCGTCCCAAAAACGAGTTCAACATACATAACACACAAGGAATTGTAAGGTCTTTTCTTAGAGGACGACCTACAAATTGGACCCATCCTTTTGTGGCATAATATATGGAGTAAAGTAGGGAAAGAGTTTACTAAGGCGATAATATTAGACTGCCTTATGTTAGGTTCTTTTTTTTTTTTGATAAATCTGTTTTTATTGTTTTGAAGAGTTTACATCTTGTAGACAGGCAACATTCATCATATAACATCGACCATACCGTAAAGTATTAGGTAACAGCGGATGGGCATGACCGTGGACCAGTGCAAAACCAACATACCGATCAATGACAGTAATGGCTTAGTGACAAGTTGAACCTAGATAGGATAAATGACTTCATGCATTAGTGACATAGGTCCAGTAGTATGGTGTACAGAGTCTACGCAGAGACCTCAGGATACATGCATGCACAGATGTTAGAAAAAGAACATTAAAAAAAGGGGGGGGGCAAAACTCAAGAAAACCCCCGATAACCAAGAACAGCAGCATAGTCCGACTTTTGAGTGTGTATTCCGCATTGTGTCCCCACTGCTTCTGCCGCCCCCACCCCCCAATTCCCTGTAGGCGGACACCACCATTCAGAGAGCACAGCATTACCCATCCTGAGCGTCAGATAGTACATGGGTATTTACGTGGCGAGCAACTGACCCTTGGTGGCTTAGTCAGCATTACCCAGGAGAGCTCCTCCCCCATGTTCAGGATGCCCCTCTGTGTTGTCTCCCCTGATCCGTGTCAAGGCCTGTAAGAGACCCTCCCATTGTGTCGCAATAGGCGTCTTCCGGAGTCCCAGCGTTTCCTCTCTCAGGAGAGCTATTCCCTCTGCCTTGGCCCACGCCAGGAGCGAATACTTCCACACCCGTATGTGCGGCGGGTCTGGCGCCTTCCAACGTTTAGTGAGTAGACGTTTAGCCACCACCAGTCCCAGGTCAAGAAAGCGGGAGGCAACATTCGTGGACGGCGTTCTGCGGAAAAGGTGCAGCAGGAAAACGGGCTATTCAAAAGGTATGGTACGGCACATGCACGTGTGTAGCGCCTCTCGAATTGCCCCCCAGTAGAGGTGTAGACCGTATCTGTGCGTTGAAAGTACCTGTTGATCGTTTTGGGTGTAAGGTATGCTCTGTGGAGTATAAACAGCTGTATTTGGCGGAATCTCATATTTCTGGGTATGCGTGTTGGACTCTGTAGCATCTTACCCCGTTCCTCTAGTGGCCGCGCCAGATGTTTCCCATTTGCGGCGTAGTGGTTCCAGGCTTATCGCTGCGTGTGTGCGTAGGGATGCCGCAAACCACCAAATCAAGTGCCTGCCTCGCCCCATAACATAGAGATACTGTATGGTAAGGTGTTGGCTCGGTTCCTCCTTCATGTCCCCCCAACTAGAGGTTAATGTCGCAATCAGTGAGCGGTGCCTGAGGAATTGCCCAGATGGCAGCCCCACCTCGTCAACCAGGGATTCATACGTCATGAGGCTGCCGTCCCGGTAGAGGTCTCCCAGGGTCTGTATGTTCGCTTCGTGCCACTGCCTTATGTTAGGTTCTCTGAAGAAAATAAAATGATTTCTTATATAGAGAGCCACCTAAGAAAAGTGGACCATGCCATCAGAGCCAAGGTCACAGATGAAGTCCTAAAATACTCCAAAACAGATGTGAAATCTAAACTCAGGGGAAAGAGAGAAAAGAAGAGAGACACCCATGAGAGTAAAAAACCCACGGTGTGTAGATATCTATTTTATTTATTTATTTTATTTTTGGATTTCTAAAGCGCGTAGCTACCCGAGGGCGTCCCAGCGCTGATACTCGCCTGCCAGATCCAGGAAGGGGGATAAAAGGGGAGTGGGCAGAGTGTATTGGGTCCTGTAAAGATGGGCCTGCAAAATTATTTGACAATTGTCAAGAATAGACAACACAGGTTTTACCTCACCAGGTTACGCTTAGGAATATTGCACTTAAGGTTTGCCTTTTTTAAAACTGGGGTATGGACTGACAATTTCTCAAAATGTCCATGTGATGGCAGAACCAGTCAAAGCACAATGCATTTTAGTTTACAGCTTTTATAAGGACCTTAGGAAATGTTTTTTTAAAGCTGATTTTCAAAACTGGCAACTATGGGCCAGATGTATCAAGTGTATTTCCGTTCGCAAACGGGCCGCTTCGTAGAATCAGCCCGTTTGCGACCGGGAACAAGCCTTTTGGGATGTATCATTCCAAAAGGCAATCGCAAAATAGGGAATCACAATTTTTGCGATTCTCTAAAGGCAATGGAGGAAGCACTTTTTAAATTGCAGCCCTGCTTTAAGGAATTGCAATTTACCACCAACTTCAAGCTGGTGGTAAATTGCAAATCCTTCGAAAAATGCACAATTTTGCATTTTTCTAAGTGCCATGTGGCGCACATACATGCCCTTAGGGCATGTATGTGCGCCACATGTGCACACATGCATATTTCAGGGGGCATCAGGGTGGCCTTTTGGCCCCCTTGCACCCTTGAAATTGCAATTTGCGAGTACCTATTAGGTATGCAATTCCCAGTGAGGAATGAATGGGAAGCCATTCTTTATTTGCGAGTCGCAAATGAGGATATGTAGGAATCGCAATTTTTTTTGCGATTCCTACATGGATAAGGAATTGTGATTCCTAAAATGCAATTTTTTAAAAATCGCAATGAAGGATTCAAAATTCCTAATTTTGATGCATGTGGCCCTATATTTACTACTAGGCAGGGGCGTAACACAGGCCCCTGCACTCCCCGCAGTGCGGGGGACCCCCACGTCCAGGGCCTCCGGATAAAATGCGGAGTGGGGGCCCCTCTGTGTACATTGCAGGGGTGCCCCTTAAACTTTCGTTACGCTACTGCTACTAGGATGCTTTTATTATTTATGTGCCTTGGAAAACGGGTATATTTGTCTATCAATCATAGGATTTATTACATCTGCTCTTGGAAGAAGGAAAAACTTTGCACACCTGGAAGCCTTAACTTATGAGGCTACAGTATACATTTATAACCCATTGTTTTGCTTGAATATTATGAACTTTTATTGATTGATCAAATTGCATTAAATGAGCATCGATGGGACTTGGGGATTGTGACCATTAACAATGTTGGACTGCTATATAGGTCCTGGCCAGCCTCCAAGAGATGGACAACATGCTGTTACATCACAATTGTTACAGGCTGTTGACTTGGGGAACGGGCATTCAGACATCAGTTTTGTATAACTTTTAATTTATTCATTGATTGCAATGTTTTTATAGTATACTTTTATGGTTTTATTCTTATAAACCGAATAAAGTTTGAATTGATTGACTGATTGATTGAAATGATTATGTAGTGAAGAAGGAATTCTGAGGGAGGGAGAAAAAGAATATAGACAAGTCATTGTAAACCATCACAAACCATACTGGGTATTACAGTTTTTAATACTTCAGCAATGATGTAGCAAATCTATGTAGAGTTGATCATCTGGGTACAGGAGCAGTTATCAAATTGACTCTCTTAATATCTCCTAGTCTACTGCTGCCTTTGTATCTGTCATAACTCTGAGCTTATGTATTTCCTCTGTCCATGGGCATCCACAAGGCGTGGGGGGGGGGGGGGCGACAATGGGGTTGCTTGCCCCCCTTGGATCTTGGATTTTTCACTTGCCCTTTAAAGAAAAATCAAGATCACGCTGACAGTATAATGCGGGCAGCGCGATCTTGAACTTTTTTAATTATACCCCCCATTCCCAAAAAGTTCTGGGGACGCCCATGCCTCTGTCACTGTACCTTCTCAGCAGTACTACATTTGTTCGTTGGTAGATCTGATGCTTGCAAACAGAGAATTGTGATTTTACGAACAACAAGCCACAAACGCAAATGAAACATTAATATTTCATCCTACATTTATTAGGGTTAATCTGCAACCCAAATATGCAATGTTCTAAGAGGTTCACAACTATATTACCCACAATTCCCTGTGTCATTTGGATCACTTCTTTCAAGTATTCATCAATCACCGGACATGGCCACATCATATGAATCAAGGATGGTGACAGAGTGCACACCAATTCATTCGAGTTTCGAAATCAGTCAAGTTTATCATTTTTTTCATTTTTAAGCGTGCTAGCCCGGAAACGTGGACTGCCCAGCCACGTAGCAGAAAGATCACTGAAGAAAGTGGGGCGGATTACCCACCCCACACCGGACGCACAGCCTTCAAGTGTATGACAAAAATGCCAAATTGTTCAAGTTCATCCCAAATGTTTATTTCTGGGTAAATCATTCAATATATTCTGTTATTCTTAATGCACATGTTGGACACACTATGTACAACTTTAAATCCTTAATGCTATAGACATGCCATAACGAGCCTTTTTCTGTAGCATGGACAATTGCATAGGTACTCCTCGATTAGATAATTTGCATCACCCAATGCATTTCGTGCCTTCCTGGCACTTCGTCAGGGGTTCTCTACAATATTAAGAAACATAACTGTTAGGTTACAAATTACCCTTTGTTTATCAAATTGTGCAACTAAAAAACGGTGTGTCAAGTAAACGTGTTCATAACTTAATGCTCACCCCGTAATCAACGTTTTGCCCACTGGAATACATGATAATTGATGTCGCTAGCTAAATGCCCCATCTTTCCCTTTACGCTCCCCTTCAACTAATCCCCGAAGTGCTCCTAACTTCAGTAATCCCAACACATTTTCCACTAAACTCCCTTGCTAATGCGGTAACCACCCTTCCACGAGCTCATACCTCGAGTGCGTTAATGCCTGTTTCCTCTCGTTTCAATACGTGTGCTAGATGTTCCCCTACCGCCTGCCTTTAATAACTTCCTGTGAGGGTTAATCTGCAACCCAAATATGCAATGTTCTAAGAGGTTCACAACTATATTACCCACAATTCCCTGTGTCATTTGGATCACTTCTTTCAAGTGTTCATCAATCACCGGACATGGCCACATCATATGAATAAAACCTTGCTTTAATTATGTGGCATCTGGCAAATGATTCCTCCTTGGAAAGGAAAATCTTTGAGGCACCAATGGGGACAAAGCACCCCTGTGTTTAAGATGCCCAAGTTTAAACCGGGCTTGGTTTTACTCTATTTGATAGAGGGGCAGGCTGATTAAAGAAATAATGTAAAACATCATTGGATGGGGATGAACCCACATATAAAACAGTGATGTAGAAGACCCATATTGAAGAACATTGCCACAGCACTGATTATAGCTACTAAACGCAGATAAATCGTTTTTTTAACTACCCAAAAATATTTTTGAAGTCTGATGTGGTCAATTTATCACCTATAACTCCCTGTTGTTTGGAGAAAATAGAATATAATGCGCCTGTGAAGTTCTTCTGCCCCACAGGATAATTATGAGTGATTTACTAAAATACACATTATAGAGTTTATTAGGAGTCACAAATTAGCTACTAAATTCCTTTTAACAACAATTGGCGTAGATCTGAGGTTAGCTAAGTTCCTGAAGCGTGTGCTAATGATAAGTACTATGAATAATACACATTGATATATTGCAACCCATTAATGCCATGATTGCATGGCTAGATCATAAACTGGCTAACTAGTATTTGAAATTCAATGGATTAGTTAGTAGTCTGCCTTTTTTGGAACTTATTTTATGGATTGGCCGAGAAATGAAGGTTGACTGTTGGAGCGGGGAGGGATCATATTTTAACGTTTGGGCATACCTGGCACACTAAGGGCGAAAAAGCAAAAGACACACAGATAATGGACAGAATGCTGAGCAAATCAAAAATTCACCCCCAGTCAAGAGATCTGGGTTAAATCCATTGTTCTTTTGCTCAGCGATCCACCTCAGTTCAGACCAAAGCAATATGCAAATCAGTCTTGACCCTGTGCCTCATGGAAACATTCCAGCCCGAACTGCCAAGCCAGGTCCCTCCTGGACCGAAAACAAGCATCCTGGGACCAGTTTCAGGGCATCACCGCTCATCAACCAGAGTTGCTTGAATCCAGTGGAATAGTGAGCCCGGGTTCCACGTCTTGGCATACCCGGCGCACTTCGGCAAGAAAGCAAAAGACACACAGATGGTGAACGGAATGCAGAGCAAATCAAACATTCACCCCCAGTCACTGCGTAGCACTTAGGAAAGATGAAGGCAGCTTTCATCCAGGAATGTCAGATACATGGGACTCTATGATATAGGAAATGAGAGATTGCAACCTAGAAAAGAACCAGTGCATGTTAGTGGGACTTTGGTGCAAGTACTGTAGCATCATAGAAGATGCATGTCACTTTATTTGTAATGCTCAGAATATAAAAAGCAATTAATTACAATAGACTGAAATGGCAGAGAATGCACATTTAACTTCTTCTGGGATGCTTATTACGTAGGGTGATCAGACGTCCCGGATTTCCCCGGACAGTCCCGGTTTTTGGAGAAGTGTCCTGGTGTCCCAACACTTTTCTCAAAATTGAAGAAATGTCCCGGTTTTTGGGTAGTGCCTGGGTGATTTAAAGAAATGTTCCGGTTTTTAAGGACGGGTCGGGGGAACCTGCACGTTAATCACAGTGCAGGCTCACATTTCAACCGGCCTTCTTAGAAACAGGGACAGAAGTTGAATTCTTAAAACTCTCCTGCTGTGCTGCTTCACCTCATTTGAGCTGCACAGCAGGATTTAATGAGGTTTGAATCAGGGCTGCAAAGGCTATAGGGCAAGGCCACGTCCACCAGCAGCCGGACCCTGAAGCTCAACGCAGAACGGGCGGTCAAGTAATATCAAAATATATATATTTTTAAAGAACATATATATATATATCCAAGCAAACTCCTGCTCCACATGGAAGAAGGCCGCACACGAGGAAAGCAAGGTTATGAGGCATTTATTACTTCATAGGGTCTCCTCCGACCTGACAAGCCAGAGAGACGCGTTTTGGCTGTCACAGCAGCCTTCTTCAATATATATATATATCCAAACAACATATATATATATGTATATAAGAAGCCTTGAGACCTATTAGGACATTTGGTCCTATTTCTATGTCTGTGCCTGTCCCAGTTTTTCATTCTGAAAATCTGGTCACCCTATTATTACATAAAGTGCTTCAACTAAGGCATTCTGTAGTGGGTTAAACTTGTATTTTCTTGAAGAGGAACCAATGAAAGCGTTTTAAATGTTTTATGGCTCTTAAAGTGGAATCAATTATAGTTGACAAAAATAAGTTGAATGAAAGAGAAGACCGGTGCACAAGTCATAGGAGAGAAGAGACCATGGTGCAATCCACGGTGCAAAACGGATGATAGAAGGGAGCTAGGGACAAGCCGGGTAGGGGCCAAGCTGGATGGAAAAGGAGAGTAATACATAAGATGAAGGAGAGAGAGTGGGCCCTGTCACATGGATGAGTGAGCAGACCAACAGATTAGTGGAAAGAGATAGTGTGGTCGAGGGGTTGACCAGAAGCATAAGTACACAATGTGCATGAGTGAATGAACAGAGACACCAGACTGATGAGAGCTCAGGTCAAGGTGCAATATATGTGTGAGAGAGAAGGGCTAGGGACAAGTAGGATAAAAGAGTGAACCATAGCACATTTGAATGACGAAAACAAGTGAGTCAGAAAATGTAGAAGAACGGAAAGTGAGAAACAAGAGGATGAGTGAGGAAAATGTTTCAAACAGTTGCTCAGAAATGAGACAGAGGTACAATAAGAACAATAAATTGGAACCCGATACAAGAGATATGAGAGAAGGAAGTGCACCACAAGATGTATGTGAAAGGTAATACAACAATTTGGTCCAGCACTCCTTATTGCAACATCTCGAATTACATCACATGGTTAAGCACAACTTCAATTCAGCAGGTGTTTTTTCAATTTTCTTTATTCGTGAACTCTTCTTCACTACAAATAAAACCATAGCCAACGCGTTTCGTCCTCTCGGACTTCTTCGGAGCAAAAAGTGTTGGCCTTCTATTCTGAGTGCTATCAGTGATATTCGATCAGTTTTCTAAAAGTCCTACTGGTAGAAACCTTATCAAAGTAAAACTCCTCCTAAGTCAAGGTATTAATAAATATTGCAATTTTCTGATGGCCAGTCTTCTGTTTTAATTCAACCTCTAGCCGAAGTATGGCATGGTAATGGTTGTTATCCCATTCCGCAACTTTTAATGCAGTATCATGTGGCTCACGTAGTGTCCGCAGATTGTCTAACGTTGTACGTGAAAGGTAGTCTAAGGTACCAGTTGGGGGATAGAGGGGCCCAGGGCTTCTGAAGGATGAGACAGACAGCCAAGGCACAAACCAGATGAGGTGCAAGATGGATTATAAAGGGCAGCTAGACCATGGGATGAGGAGGCCAAGATAGAAGTCACGTGGGAACAGAGAGCAAGCCCCAAATCAGAAAGGAATGAGGTACAAACTGAATGGGGAGAAGGGAACAAGGTGGATGCGATCATAGACTGGCAAACAACATGGATGGTAAGAGACACCAACAAACTCCCCAGAAGATAAAAGAGATTGCTGTGTCTAATAAGCATCTTTTGGATTTCTGTTTAGCAGGTGAGAGTGCGCAGCGAGACGCACTATGCTTCTCAGACCATCAGTATTAGGGACTGCTCAGTCCCTTTGCCCTTTTTTGGTGGGGTTGGGAGGGAGGGGTCCTGGGGTTTGGGGGAGGAGGGAAGGGGGGTGTGGGGGTGGGGCAAGTAGGTATAGGATTACTGCAGGTAATGAGCATTGTAGCTCAGTAGGGGAAGACATGGTTGCTTTGTATTTTCAGACAGGTTTAAGTTTTTTTAAAAAATATTTTTGAGGCATGTCAAGAGTTGGGAGAGTCGACAAACAAATTAAAAAAAAAGAATTTTCAATGGCTAACTTAAGAGTATGTTCTTGGAACATCTGTGGGCTGAAAAATAAGCAAAAGAGGGTTATGTGTGCTCATATTATTCAAAGTATGCGAATAGATGTTCTCTGTTTGCAAGAGACTCACTTGACTTGGAATAATAGAAAATGCTTTAATGATCTGGGGATGCATCTTGTGGGATGCACGGGTCAAGGTACTACTACTAGGGGAGTGGCAATTCTTATTAGAAAGGGGTTAGGGTCATGTAATCGTATTAAAACTGATAAGTATGGAAGATGGGTCATAACAGAACTCCTAGTAGATGGAAAACAGTTGACTATTTGCTCCTTATATGGCCCTAATTCTGATGACCCTGACCTTCTAAATTTCTTAAGTGTAGAACTAGCTGGCTGGCCCACTCCAGTAGTACTGTGTGGGGATTTTAATATCCATATTGACAGAGATGTTAATATAAGTTCAGAAACTTCTTATCTAGGGCTCAAGAAGAAGGTTTATAAGGCACTAAGAGGCTTAGTTACAGAGTCTGGTCTCTCTGATGTGGGGTTTGTAAAAGGAGATTCGGCACCGGGATACACATTCTACTCAGCCCCACATCAGAAAGCGGTTCGCCTAGACTATTTTTTTGTTTCCTTGACACTTCTAAATAATATCATTTTTGAGGTATTCCCCAGATTAATCTCAGATCATAATCCTATATTAATTGAGATTAAGCAAGGTTTGGGTCCATCTTCCAAGATTAATGCCTGGACATTTGAATGTAAACTTTTGGCCGATCCACTGTATATTGAACATATGTCCAAATGGATTAAACAATTCTTTGATATTAATCGTGGGACTGCTTCCACCCAAATGGTTTGGGACTCGTTTAAGGCTGCAGTCCGGGGAGAGACTCTGTCATACTCTATTAATAAACAAAGGTCCTCTCGGGCCCAACTTGCTACCTATCAGAAGGCTGTACTAGAGTGGGAGGCTAAATTAGTTTCTGCTATTATTGCAGTTCAAGATATTGAATCCATCAAATCAACACTTGCTATACATAAGTCTAGGCTCTATGAGGTTTTTGCCTCGAAACTGGCTGAGTAAGTTACAGTGTCTCGCTCCCAAGTGTATGAAGTGGGGGAAATGGCAGGACGGATCCTGGCTAAGAGGCTTAGGCAGCAGGAAGGGTTTAATACTGTGAGAGAGATTCAGGGCGACTCGGGTCAAATATACAGTCTACCTGGAGAAATTCTGGAGGTTTTTCGTTCATTTTATAGTAAACTTTATACGGAGGACAATCTTTCGTATTCATCGGAGTCTCTGTTAAACTTTTGTGGGACTGACAATATCTCCAAGCTAACCGAAGCTCAATCTGCAGCCTTAGATATAGAAATTTCATGGGATGAAGTAGAGGCGGCCATTCTTTCATTGGCTTCCGGGAAAGCTATGGGCCCTGATGGTATACCATTGGAGTTTTATAGAGGGTTCAGATCTCTTTTGAAACAAGACTTTCTCCAGACATGTGTTGAGGCTCAAAATGCGATCGCACCCCCATCTTGGAGCCAATCAACAATCATGGCTTTTCTCAAGAAAGGCAAACCTCATCTTTTTCCTTCATCTTTTAGACGGATATCGGTTATCAATGCTGATAGTAAGGTCTTCTCAAACATTTTAGCATCTCGTATCTCGGGGGTCATTTCCACAATAGTATCACCATTGCAGCATGGCTTTATTCCATATCGGGATACCTCGGATCATGTCAGGCGAGTAATTACTTTAATGGATCGGGCTGAAGTGATGAGCTGTGATCTAGGCATTACCCTGTTGGATGCCGAGAAGGCATTCGACAGGGTAGCCTGGTCATATCTGTGGGAGATGCTAGAAATGAAAGGGTTTGGACCACGGATGATTCTTGCCTTAAAATCTCTTCATGTATCCCCCACATCTTGCATAAAATTGGGCTCTAAAAAATCTCTTCCTTTTTCCATCTCTAGAGGTACCCGTCAGGGCTGCCCCTCTTCCCCACTATTGTTTGCTCTTTATATAGATATTTTTTTAAACAAATTGAATTCAGCATATGAAATACCTCCAGTCTCTGTCGCCAATATTAATTACAGAGCGCTTGCCTATGCTGATGATATTATTGTACTCACATCTAATATTTCGATAGCCCTTCCAGTGGTTGAGGATCTGGCTACTCAGTTTGGGGCCTTTTCTGGCTATAAATTGAACATAGCGAAAACTCAAAACCTATTTATAGGCCAGAACCCCCCCCCATCGATTCCTTTAGTATCGGTAGAAACGTATTTGGGCATTCAAATCACATCCCCTGTATCAGATATTCCAGCTATAAATTTTAACCCGGTTTTTCAAAATGCAACTGTTACACTAGAATGGATTGATCATCTTCATTTATCTTTATTTGGTCGGAACAATGTGTTAAAAATGATTATACTTCCAAAATTTCTTTACATGTTTCGATCTATTCCTCTTGAGTTTCCTTTGACTTTCTTTAAACAATTGGAAAGATTGGTGTCCAGGTTTATTTGGGGCTATAAAAAAGATTGTAGGTCTTATAGAAAGATGATCTTACCAAAATCCAGGGGGGGGGGGGGGTGGGGAATTCCCCACTTTCTGTTCTATTATGTTGCTTCTGTTTTACAGTTTATCTCTCCACTTATTATTGGGGGAAAAGCAAGGATCCCTCAGAGTCATTCACCCTCAATATACGAACTTATAATGGGAGAGGAATGTCGTGGTTGTTTCCTTAAAAATATAGAACCAAGCTATTATAAAAAAGTTACATTTAAGACGTTGAAAGCAGCCTTCGGGGTATGGAAGATAGTTAGGCATCAATTGGGAATTATGAAGTTGCTGATTTATACACCTCTCTCTGCCTCTAAAATATTCCCATCGGTTTTTCATGATGCAGCCATGTCTAGATGGCGAAACAAAGGAATCTATTGTGTGAATGATATCTGGCAGAATAGCCGGTTACTTACTTTTTCTGAGGTAACAGAAAGATATAATCTTTCTATACAGGATTATTTCAAATATTTACAGATCCATAGTTTTTTTTGCTCCCTATCGATGTTAGAAGTATCTGGCATGGTAAGGATTCCACTTATTGACAACCTGTTTGTTAAAAAACGAATTGGTTATTATTACAGAATCCTTTTGGATACCTGTTTGGACGATTTAGCTCTTCATGCAGCTAGATGGGTTGAGAGATTAGGCACTAAGGCTTACGTACTCAGCATTATATGGCTGTATATGATCTATATTATACGCCCTTGAAAATTTCAAAATGGGGCGTGACGGCGGGAACGGCATGTAATAGGTGCGGCTTTCAGGCTGCAGATTCAATACATATGTTCTTTGCCTGTCCACGGTTAGCCCCCTTTTTAGAGGCAATACAGGCCTTTTTGAAAATAGTGCTTGGATCCTCACCTACTCTAACGGGGGAACTTGTTCTAATTGGTGTGAATTCAGATACGTTTCCCGAGGGAAAACAAGCCTTTCTATTTATATCTATGGCTTTAATTAGGGCTTGCATCACTCAAGAATGGATTAGCCCATCTCCTCCTCTATTTGAAGCATGGAGAGCCCGTCTTTTAGCCTCTTATAACATAGTGGAAGCTATCTATAGAACAAAAGGTAGAAAGAAAAGGTGTTTGGCAGAAAAATTTGGGATCCTGTTCGGCAGTGGATTCAGGGGGAGCTGGCTTGAATATTATAATTTTTAATTGTAATTCTGCTTGTACTGTTTTATGGCTATTTGTTTCTTCTGTTAATCTCATTTCTATGTATTTTGCACTGGTAACTCTGTAGTAATCCTGTACGACCTGCAAAAAAAGTGTAAAAGGACAATAAAAAATATATATTTTTTTTTAAAAAAGAGAGATTGCTGTAGAAAATGAATGAGAGAGGAGGGCCAGACACCAGTCAAGTGAGAGGAGAGAACATGCCACAAGATGAATGTGAGAGTGAACCAAATCACAAGATTGATGAAAGAGGGGACCAGAGCGCAAGATTGGTGAGAGAGGGGAGTAAAGTCAAGAAAAATAAGAGAACAAGGCAGAGAACAAAAGGGCACAAAAATATAATGCGTGAGGGAGAAGACCAAGGCACTTGAAAGGTGACAGGTGAGACTGAGGCATAATGTAAATGAGAGAAGTGAATGAGGACACAAAGGAGGATTGCAGACCGACACACACTGAAGATGTGAAAGGGGCCAAAAACACATGATGAGCAAAAGACTGTCCATAAGGATTTTAGCCAGAGGCACTGATTATGTGTTGCACATGCAAGAACCTCTTGGTGCAAATATTCATAACCAGTATCCACCACACAAATGAGACACCAGCGATCAACGTCTAGTCCCAATCTGCATAAAACATTTTAGTGTAGGAGTGGTGTCTAATAACAAGTTCTATACATAAAAAAAACTGATAAAAGAGCTAGAAATGCATATTCACAGAGATGGGTTGACCAACAAATCAACCAACAGAGAGGGGCACCCACAAAATTATTTCTCAGTGTGTGCCCAAGTAGAAGATTTATGGTTTAACTATATGTTCCAGTGAGCCAAGAAGTAACCTTTTAAATAGGAGGGGGGTTAGATGCTGGTGTAGAAAAGAATAACAGAAGGGGTCAATGATTGTGTCATGCCGGTTAAAACACCTTTTTGTACCTATTCAGAACCTGTGTCCGTACACTTAAGGGATACAGGATAACACACATCTGTGTAAATCTTTGATAGGGATGCAGGTTTGTGTAAGGCATGCTGAAGGGGGATGTCATTTTTTGATAAAAAAAGACTGAAACAACTGAAAACCTATATCTGTGCAGTCTCCTTCCTATACAATCAGAATGAGTGAGGTCTGCGCCCCACAATCAGACATCTTAGGTTGTGTATATGTTGCAAATGTATGGTTTAGATATGTTTACTATGGGTCAGTGAGATATATATGTAAACAAAACACAGATTCCACAATTCAGCATTGTGTTTCACTTGTTTTTTGAACTTGTACTGCAGTACCGTGTCTGGTTTAGAACCAGGAGTGCTCTGAACTCATTATATAGACCTATGTGTCTAGTATCTTGAACTCAGGTGTTATGGGGGTGACACAACACTCAGGACACCTATGTGATGCACTTTAACCCTCATGGAAGGATAGAGACCTGAAAGAAGCATGAAGTGTTTTTTTTTTTTTAAGGTAAAAGCTGCATAAACTCTATCTAAAATATGGGGAGGAAAGGAATTTCTGTATTTTGCTTTCATGTCATTATACAAAATTAGGGCAAAATTATGCCTAATTACGTGAAATACAAATTCATCATTTTGAGCTTCACTTAATCACAAAATACATCCTTGCGTGTCCATTTTTTATGCGGGTATGCATGTATACAAGCCCACCGCAAGCAGCAGCTACACACATTTTGGTGTTCCTGTACACTTATGGTACACTTTCACTGCAAATTGCACCATATTGGAATCATTTTGTGAATTTGAAGTAACTAGTGTATCACAAAATTCCCCAAAATACTCCAGTGTAATTTAAATTTCACCCAGGCCTACTGAAAAACATCATGTTATGAGAAGTTTTCAAAACCAGTCAATCAAAATGGGGGCGTCATTCTGCCTAGTTAGATCACTTTGTTAGTTAGTGTGTGGATGTGTTTCAATCTTCAAATACGTAGTTTCTTTGTTTGCTGAGGACAAATAGATTGATGTATGTGCCCAAAAGATAGGTAGTCCCACCTACATTTTAGGTTTATGGTGCTTCTGAAATTTTCCACCTCTTTTGCACCTGTGGACACCAAGAACCCATTGATAATCTATATATCACTACTAGGTCCATTCTCAGCAGACCCACGGGAACAGATATGTTTGTCAGCTCTTGCCAAGGATGAGCCATATGTACCAACACATTTTCCAATACGCACAGAATTGTTAAAACCCTTTGATACATCAGACCAATGATTCTGTGCAAAGTAGACTGAAAGGAAATCTCCTTTTTGCTAAACAATTACAGAAAAGTCATCATTTTTGTATGGTCTCTCGGCCGGGAATTCAGGCAAAATGACTCTAGCCACGATCCAACATCATATGTACGGTGTGGAAATGTTAAAATATGTGATGTTGACTTATTTAACCAAGAAGCAGGGTTTGGTATCAGTGACCAAATGACAGATGTCTCAAACTGACATTTCAACTTCATCATTTATTTATGCATGTATGTGTAACGTTTATTGCATAGCTCTATAAAAGCACAATCAAAATTTCGAATGCAAATTGCATGTACTTATGGGCTGGCTTTGCTTACAAAAAAAATAGATAATCACAGCTCAGGAAATCACATCAGATATATACCCACCAACACACCAAGACAAAAATCAAGACATTTATTTAAAAACAACTTCATAACAATACATTTACTATACATTCTATAGGTTTTAAATTAGTACAACAGAGTTTAAAACATTTTACAGTATAACCAATAGCTTTGCTTCCTTTCCCATGTTACCACAACCGCGTGGCTCCTTGTCCCATTCTGCAGCCACTTTTATGAAACAGAATTGTAAAGTTTTTGTCATTTAGGGCTATCAGCTCCGAGTATAGACTAATGTATGTGTTCCAGTGTTTCAGCGACCTTATCGTTAAAATAACTAAATCTCAGGGTAATGGACAGATAAAGCAAAGCACCTGATTGCATGAATGACATGGCACATCTGCTTTGGATTTCAGTTCAATATTGCCTAGCATCACTTCCGGCATTGGTCAACAGTCCTCCATTCTCAAGTTATGAATAACGGTATCCATATGTTGACAGTGCCCCACACCAGTAACACATAAGAATAGTCAACAAATCAATCAATCACTTGCAAAGCTCCGAAAATATGGTACCTCACGCCATCAATGTATCACACATTCTGCGTACATTCATCAGTGTTTGATTGACTTAGGCAGAAAATATCTCACAGGAGGAGGTGGGGTGATGCAGAAAATGTCCTGTAAGAGGCATTTTCTACTTGAGTTTGTCCCCTTGCTGGTATCCCATGTGACGTGTACATGCAAGGTATACCGTTGCATACAAATATCACATTAGATATGGTGAAATTAATTTTGAATAGTTGTGTGACATTTGAAGTATTGTTTGAGAAATTTCACTAAATTTTGTAAAATAAATGTCACCATTTTGCAATCCCCTTCTACCCCATCACATTATTACAGAAAGAACTGCACAAGCGTCTGTGGCCCCATCAGTAATGCCAGAGTGTCCCAGCGATGAACAAAGGGGGCGCTCACGTCACTTGCTCTCCAAGAGCACTTTGTATAATAAGGTCCCAGATGAGCAACCACAGGACAGGTACAAATAATGATAGCATTAATCAAACCTTGGAAATAATTTAATGGTGAGGCTTCCTTATGAGATGCAGAATTGCAAGACTGCGCTGTCAAAAACTCAACACCCATAAACTGAATTCAAAACTTTGTATGAAAGGAGGAGGCAAAAGCCTCTAAGGTTATACCATGTCCAACTAAACAGTTACCAATGTTAATGCTTGATTTTTATATTAAGTGTGATGTATAAATTTAGGAAAATATGCGCCACCACGAAGCGTTGTTACTTGTTAATATCCGGCTGTATTTTATAGACTACAATGGACTTTCTTTGGTAGCTAAACTCAGATTACCGTCTCAATTTTCTTGTCACGAGTATACTCTTTCCCAAACAAAATAAAATAAAGAAATATGCAAAAAAAGTTGTTCCTGTTGGTGCAGGACCATGGTTGGTTTATATCAGCAGTGACAGAGGGAGAAACAAAATGGACTGGTGGGCTGACACCCCACACTGAGATCAGTCCAAGCATTCCACCGATCGCTTTTTAGATTTGATAGAATTTCAATGTAGCAGCATCTTATTTCAGGCATCATGATCAGAGAGTTGGACTGAACCATAAAACTCGCAGGGTGCTGCTGATCCCTATGTTGTAAGATTGTGCAGTAGGCTTGGCCATTGCTACATTGGGGCCAAGGTCGGCAGTCACCTTACGGTCAAATCACAAATGGCCACAAGAAGGCGACAACAACAATCTTTATTGTTTCAGCAAATTGTCTTACAACTTTAAAACACAAAACAATACACATGCAATATTCAGTTATAATTGTACAATCTAAAAAAAAAAACAATTGTACCAAGAGAAAACTCATAGTGAACAAATGAAAGCAACACATTTCAACAAGTGGCCTAAAAATAGCCTTGTTATGGGTACAGGAGAGCCCTATTGGCAAAATATCATTTTTCCTGGATTCCGAAAATCCCTGAACGGGTGCTGGGTGTAGGCTAAGCTTATGTGAGATTGAAGGAGCATGTTACTGTAAACCCTTTAATAAACTGTCTTTATTTGGTTTGTCTTAGATTATAAGCCTGCCTTTGGCATTCTTTTGTTCTCTTGTTTCCGGGGTATGATATGGAAAAGACATGGACATTGCCAGGATCCCCTCAGGGCCAGACTGGCCGTAGCGGGCCTCGAGCGTTTGCCCGGGAGGCTCGAAGGGTGGGGACCGCCTTTGGAGAGGGGGGGGGGGCGGTTTTGCAGCAATGCAGAAATATCGGCCCCCAGTAACAAAAGCAATAGTGCTAGGAGCCGGTTTCATCAAGCAGCAGTACTTCACACGTGCGTGGGGGCCGGTCCGACAAAAGTTGCCAGGGCTGCTTTGAGTTCCCAGTCCAGCCCTGGATCCCATCCTGTAAACACAGCCAAATGTTTGCATTTGAATTTAATTAAATGTACCCCCTTACTTGTACCCCCTTACTTTCCTTGTTACAAAGAGCACTTGCATAAAGTTAAATGCAGGTTTCTTTTTTTAGTAAGTGAGGTGAGAAGGTAAAGAAGTGAGCAGTAGCAGGCCTTTGGATGCAATAAAACACCAAATGAAATTCGAATTCTTAGTGCTCCTTTTTCCATCTGCTATTTTTTAAATTTGGAAAGTATTATCCGTGGCACCTGGTGATCTAAGCCAGTGCTGTTGAACATTTGCGTAGCAGGGCTAGATCCATGCCAGATTTACAGTCTATCCAAAACATAAGATATCGGTACATACTTTGGGACCAGTTCACAAAGGAATTTATGAGTATGACTAGTAGTACTACAGAGTAACACTTCACATACACTCAAATGTCCTTGTGAATTGGCCCCTCAAAACATCTAAAAATAATGGGAATATTCGTATTGAATTGTTTCACATAAAAAGGACCGTGGCCTCTTTGCACTTTTTGGGTCATTTCAGGCCCGATTTACAAATGCACTTATGAGGAGGTGAAGCTTTACTCCTATAGGATTACTTCACATACTGTTTTAAATGCTTTTGTGAATTGGCCCCATAGAATGTTAACAGATGTCATTCACATAATTCGGTCTTTTGAAAATCAGGGTCTGACTTTCGTGGGCCTACATTTTATACCCTGATCCATTATCATTATCTAGAAGAATATGAACATAGATGGCAGCTGGCCCCTGGTCAGGAAGCAGACTTTCAGACGGACTTGTTTTTCTGATAACATCACTAAGTATGTCAGATCTTGCAATTACATTCATTCCTTTCTAAATAAAGGCCTCCAAGTCCCATCATGCTTTGCACTCTTGGCTGAAAAATCCGCACTGGCTAAAACTCACCTGTTTGACACACTGTCAGTCGACAGCAATGGCATATCAACTTATAGATCAGGCGTGTCCAATATAGCTCCAAAAGGGCGAGATCTTTATCATATTTACATACTGTCGATTTAACATACATTTACAACCAATTATTCTAATTAGAATATCTTTATATAGCCAGTAGCTGTCCACAATGTCTGCCACAAAACCAACACTCTTAGAATCCCAGACAGTCCTGTCCTCATTGCCTTTGTAAGACTGTTATCATCTGTGAGAACTTTCTATTTTCAGCCATTGTTTGCTGCTTGGGTGGATCCATTTTACAAGCCTGGCAGATCCGAGACCCTCTACTATATGTCTTTGCAATAGCACATCTGTAACAGTAAATGGCCTGATGTTTGCTCCCTCCCCCAGAATTCTAGCTCTGTACAAGTCCTAGGATGAACATGTGCTAGTAGAGCTCGCTTTATCACATTATAGCTAAGGCTCCCAGTGTTCCGTTTTTACAGATTTTCCTAAATATAGCCAGAAAATCATCTATTTCTTTATCTGTATTTATTTTTAAATATGGAAAAAACTGAAAATAGACAATCATTTGAGTGATTTTCAATTCTGTCACTCACGAGTGCCAATCGCTTTACAGAATAACAGGCAAGGGATTAAAAAACGGTAGTTGTTTTGTAATAAAGCTTTAAACAGGTGCAGATGCTCGTATGTGTGTTTTACATTACTAATATTTTACATCAGTGTATTAGATATGAGAGTTGCATTATATATGGCTTCTTAAAGCCCCAAAACCCATCAGGCATCCAAGCGCAAGTTATGTTATGTTCTGTTATGTTAATTTGCATAACGCACGAGAGAATCCAGGAGCTTAGGTGTGCAGTTGTGTGGTCCCAAGATGCTTATATGTAGAAGAACCAGGTCTTCAGCTTCTTGCAGAATCTCAAGAAGTGAGTAGGAGGCACTGATGTGTTGAGGGAGGTTGTTCCATGTCTCGGGAGCGATGTACGAGAATGAGCAACCTCCAGTTTTGCTTTTGCAAATGCGGGGACTGTGTCCGAGTGAGAGTGAGGCAGGGCATAGGTGTTTGGGCGTGAGTGAAAGTGTATGCGGCTGTTCAGGTATTCTGGTCCTGTGTTGTGTAGGGCTTTGTATATGTGTGTGAAAAGTTTGAATTGCCTGCACTTGTGAATGTGGAGTCAGTGAATCCTCCTGAGGTGCAGTGTAATGTGGGTGTGGGTGTGATATGGGAGGTCGAGTATGAGTCTTGCAGCTGCGTTCTTGATGGTCTGTTGGCTGTGTAGGAGTTGTTTGCAGATTCCGGTTTAGAGAGTGCTGCCGTACTCCAGCCAGCTAGTGATTAGCGCTTGAATGACTGTCTGTCTGGTATTCTGAGGCAACCTTTTGAAGATCTTTTGCAGCATGAGTAGGATGTAGAAGCAGGAACTGCATACTGCGTTGACTTGAGCAGTCATGTTGATCTTGTCATCTAGGATGATCCCTAGATTTCTAACATGGTCTGTGGGTGTTGATCCTAACTTCGACGGCCGGCAGGTGGAATCCCTGGGGAGGTCTTGTTGCTGAAGACCAATACTTCTGTCTTGTTGGAGTTGAGTTTCGGGCAGCTGGTTCGCATCAAGTCTGCTACCATGGTCCTGCAGTTGGTGAAGTTGGTTCTTGTGGTGTTTGTCTGTCAGGGAGAGGATGAGTCAGTTGTTATCAGCATGGGAGATGGCAGTGATGTTTTGTGATTGGATGATGTTGGTGAGCAGTGTCATGTATATGCTGAAAAGAGTGGGGCAGAGGGACGATCCCTGTGGGACACCACATATCAGTGTCTTGGTCTCTGAAGTGAAGGATGGCAGCCCAACACTTTGGATTCTTCTTGTCGGAGCATAACAGATTAATTTGAGTGTGGATCCGTGTATGCCAATCTCATGGAGACTTCTCTTGATGGTGTTTTGGGAGACAATTTTTAAGGCAGCGGAATGGTCGAACAGAATGAGAACTGCTGTTTCGCCTAGGTCTGGGATGTTTCGAATGTCGTCTGTGGCCGCGATGAGTGCTGTTTCGGTGCTGTAGTTCCTTCTAAATCCTGATTGTGTATTGTGTTGCGTACCATTTTACGTTAAATAAATGTGGAAATGTAACAGTTGCAGCTTCATTTTTTTTTCAAAACACACAAAATAATTATGAACTCATACAAAACACATGACCAAAACAAGTTATGGAATAAAACAGACAGAAATTCCCCCCAAAAAATACCAAGAAAAAGGAGCCAGAATAATAAGTCAAAATCATGATCTTTTAATTCGGAATTGGTCAAATCAGGCCAACAATTTGGGACTTGGTCAGTATCAATACCTCAAAATTGATCTGACATCTCTGTCAATGGGTTTATGTTTAAGAGGCATTGCTCGGAAAATGGAGGGCAACGCAGATATGATCACAATTATTGTTTCAGTTCTTGCAGATTTTTTACAGTAGGGGCACAAGCATCAACTTTAAAAAGAATAAGACAAATTAGCAATAATTCATCTTTAATTAGGTCCACTTAAAATATGCAATTTTTAGGTCTTGAAGTTTTCAGCCAGCATAATTATGAATTTGTTGCATTTGCCACACAAGCTATCATCTGCATTATAATACCCAGATTTTAACAAAACAAAATATTGTTTTTAGCTCAGAAGGACCAACTGTCACTAAAAATGTAGCAACATATAATGCTGTGCAGAGGACATTTCTTTGATTAGTCACCTTTCTGTTGCTTATTGCTGTATGTGGGTGTTATACTGGTACTAATGATGTGAAACCTTTACCCAGACAGCGCTAACCTATGAAAAACTGACAAAACAACAAAGAAATACTATCACAAAATGTGCCACATTATGCCACATAGTCGGCCTTTCTCTTGCCACATAATTCAGTCAACACTGCTGCATAATTTGGTCCTCCCCTGCCACTTAATTCGAGTAGCCCTGTATATAATGCGAAGTGTTTATATGGCCTTAAAATGTGGGTACATTTCTGATGCTAAAAGAAAAAGCCATTACCTCCATTCACAAAAGTCAGCAGAGAAGGAGACTGGCAATTAAAACTCAATATTGCTCTCAAGGACAGTGTTGTCATGAATACAGGTCTGTCATTTTTTGGGAAAATAAGTGAATGTGATGCTGAATTTGTAGTGAGAAAAATGGGATTAGTAGCACCCTGCTGTTGCTTAAGTTAGGGCTCCCAGGCTATAAAGTTAAGGTCCACTGTTGACGAACTCTTATCCCACAAAATGGACCATTGAGGCTGAAACTTCACACTGAGGTTTCTTAAATCCCAATTATTTTAAACTCCTTCCACAGCCAACTCTGCACGCCTGCCTTGCCAATCACCTCTTCCTCTACTACACCTGAAATGTTGCAGAAGCATTGAAAGGCTGGCTTTCTTCTAATCAATCAATCACATATTTTCCCACAAAAGAAAGTTAATTAACCCTCACCATATGAGGCTCCATATGAGGCAGTTGTAGAGTTTGGCAGTGTTACAAACGTATTAATAAGCTGGCCCTTTATATCCCAACCACCCCCTCTTCTTCTCCACTCCCACCAGACATCGACGCTCTACCCAATTTACCCTGGCTACAATCCCACGGATCTGCAAGACCACGGCTGGAGGAAGATTCTTCTCCTACCTCACTGCAAAGTCCTAGAATTCCCTGCCTCTGCACCTCTGGCAATCAGCATCACTGCAGCAATTCAGGAAAGACCTCAAGACCTGGCTCTTAGACTGAACTGCAGATCACCCCCCCCCCCCAAAGCCCCCACTCAGCACCTTGAGACCCTCATGGGTAAATAGTTGCGCTTTATAAGAAACCTGATTGATTAATAACTCAATTACCACTTCACAGCCTTGTGGTCTGGAGAAGGTAACACAGCTCTTGAAACTGTTGCCCATCATATCCAGATAGCAGGTGGGAAAGCAATCCTAAAGCAGACCCTTCAACATTGCCAGACTTCGGTGAGGGGATATTTGATAGTGTGGAGGCAGAGTACCTGTTACACCCTAATAATTTATTTTACTTTCACCTGGATGTCTCTTCAAAGCGACCCCCAAAGCTGCAGATCTAGTGCTCCATTTGAACACCCTTAATGTGTACTTGAAACGAGGAAACATTAAATTGATCTCCCCAGCATTCAGAATTGAGCGGGTAGCCCTCCGTGCCCCCTTAAACAGGTCCTGGCTTGTGAGCTGGACTCTGGGTTGAAGCTCACTGGCCTCATTTTGGAATTTAAATCAAGTGACCTATGATGAACTGGACTCGTGCATGTTTCTTTTTTTAAAGAATGTAAATTATGGTAATCATTTAGTACATTTATTTTGCAAAAATTATAGTGAAAATTGGGATGAGCAATAACCTAAGACTGATCAGGATAACCTTCAGAACACCTCTTAATAAGATCACACTTCACTGTTTGCAAACCTTTGTTTGGTATTGTGAGAAACTGGGTTATTATTTGGGGGGGTGAAACCCTTCTCAAGCAACAACCACAATCCATGTCAGGGTGAATCACAACAGTCACTAAATTTGCATGTGCTTAACCATCTGGAAGCTTGGCACAAAAGCAATCAGGCTTGACTCAGAGGTAAAGTATAAAGTATTTATGCAGCACATCAACAGTAACAAAGTGAAAACACAACACAAGAAAAATCCCAACCAATTTAGAAAAACAGATTATGTTTTCACAAATAATTTGAGATCAAAATGACAAAACTCCAATCAGTAGAATTGGAGATATGGAATTTTAAAGGTTTAGATAAAAGTAGCTGTGAAGGCGCCAAAACGCCAAATCAGGGTATCTGGTCGTGCTGGACCTGGACAAAGTCACATGTTCAGGCTGACCACGATAGAGCACAGGGCAGGCACAGGACCAAGTTTGGCCCATGGAGAGTTGGACCTTATGTCCTTGGTGAGTAGTCTGCGCGGTGTTGCTTTGCGAAGCTTGGTGTCATCCGGCTTCAGTTCCGATGAGAAAGTGCATCGAGGCTTTGAAGGGCTTTGACTCACATAGAGTTGGTTCTGATAAGGCTTTCTGCTGTGCAGCAAGGCTTTGCCAGTCTTTGTGTCACTCCACACCGAATCTGATGGAACCTTCAGTTAGGCCAGTAGGAATTCTCTCTGAAGCCAGTCAAGGGTCCAGGACCTGGGGAGGCACACCTCCTGGGGATCACAAAAACACTCCAGCAGAGGCCGCAGGGCTCAGGCAGGTTCAACTGCAGGTCCAGGAAGGTCCAGTGCAGCAAGGTGGCTGGGCAGTTGCAGGGAGGCCCCTGGAGCTTGTTGTGTCCCTGTAGCTCAGAACATGAGGTGTACCAACTAACCTTTGGAGTTATTCCGCTACTCTGGGGTAAAGGGATCAGGGTCAGAGGCTGAAGGTACCAAATAATTAGGACATGAAAATGCTAACTTTCTAAAAGAGGTATTTTTACCATCAAATAGGGATTTAAATTACATTGTCTTTAATGTAAACATGACATTCATACCTCCTCCCAATCAAAAGTTATCACTTATTAAATGTAATAAGGCAACCCAATATTATCCATTGGAACAGATATGCCTCACAATTGAAAAAAACACAATTTGTAATTTTCCAGTACTAGGATATCTAAAACTTCAAAATACATAACCTCCTTTTTAAATACAATGTACCCTACCCTATGTGCTGTTTAGGGCATATGCTGTTTAGGGCCTACACAAGGGGTGACTTATCTGTTTTAAAAAGGAAGGTTTGTGTCTACCAAACGGTTTTTGCTAGGTCAAAGTGGTAGTTTAAAACTGCATGCAGGCTACAATGAGAGGTCTGAGTTATGCTTTAAAAGGGTACTTTTAGTCGGTGGTACAATGAGTGCTGCTGCCCACTAGTAGCATTTACTTTACAGGCCCTGGGTACAAGTAGTACTACTTCACTAAAGACTTATAAGTAAATTAAATGTGTCAATTGGGTGTAAGCCAATTTTACCATATTGAAAGGAGTGAGCACAAGCTCTTTGTAACTGATTACAATGGTAAAGTGCACAGAGTCCTAAGTCCAACAAAACAAATTCCAGCAAACAGGAGGGGTGAAGACAAAACGTTTGGGGGTGACCATGCAGAGAGAGACAGGTCCAAAAGGTATGAAATAGGGAGTGCAAGATGGAAGATTGCTGAGGCCTACAGAGACAGAGTAAGGACTGCCACAACATCCAGCTCCTCTGCATCGCTCAGCTCTTTTGTTGGCCAGGGTGAATTTCAATTATGTTGGCATACTCTCAGGTAATTTCAGTGATTTCAGGTTACACTTGTTTTTTAGGGGTGGGCATAACTTGCGTAATTATAGTGCTTCCTCATGTTTGAAATGTATGTGAAGATGCATTTTGCACAAAATATAGCGCCAAATCCAAAATTTGCATTTCATGTAATTATTCAGACATTTTGCAAAAATATGCAAAAGCAAACTATGTGACTTTTGCACACCCATAATCTTTTGTTTTCTGATCCTGTCTGAGAAAAATATACAGAGTTTCTCATTACAAAGCTCCTATATATTATACCTGTTTGGTATCATGAAAGCAGAAGCACCAACAGTCTTTTTCTGGTAGCGGGGCATGGCATCACCATCCCAGAAATATCTCTGAGGAGGGAAATTGTGCCACAACCTAGTTGGTTGGAAATTTGCAATTAACTTTATATTAGTATTGGTGCTTGCGTGCAGTCAACTGTTGCTCATCTACAGAGGGCTCTGACTCAATGTTAAAGCCCCACTCCACTTTAGACTGCTCAGACTTGTGTGGACCCTGCTGTGGTGCTTTCAAAATGTGGAACTTCATGCTGCCTGTTCCCTTAAGACCAGAACAAATCCTACTGCCCTGCTGAAGTTCTACTGATGTCACTGCTGCTGATTACCATACTGGTTTGAAAGACCCGCGCCAACTTAAGTAATTGAGGGACCAAGACACATGGTGCCAACAATGCATATTTAACCTCACAAGAGAGCAGAGAAAGACTTCCCAAGACAGTATTATCTAAAGATGAAGGTGAGCTGAATCTTGAGCACACTTCCTCTATGTGAAATATATTGCATGTTGCTTTGTTCATCTATGAGGAACCCTTTCCCCACTTGCCATACCCTTCTTCTACATGATGTAAGCACAAGTCCATCACCAGTCAAGTGGACTGGATGCTCTAAGAAGAGTCTCCTTACCCTTCCATGAGGAAGAGGTCCATAAGCCTATTGCTGGCTTACTAGCATGCTAGGATGCTAACTGGATCCACATACCTCAAAAAGAGCCTGCGTGGTCATGGAGTGTGTCCATGTGCCTGTGGGCTATACATCAATTGTGCCTTTGTAGAAGATGACTATCAGCGCCTTTTTACTACCTAGATAGGCCCTCCCTTCCAGCTCTGGTGCAGTTGAACCGGAAGGGCTAGGAACCCAACATCGCTGGACATTTAATTTTCATTGGCCTGGCAATCCTTAATCCTAAACCAGAAGGTAAACCCAGTTGCAGAACTCGAAAGGGAAACCTGAGATTCTTGATTTCACTGTGTTAGATTCTTGTTTTCCTCTCATGTAGGTTGCACCATTTATATTCTGTGGTTTTGTACGGTTACTGATATTCGCAATCGGTAAGCAGCAACCATGAACCATGCTGAACTTTAGGAGTATCACATCACTTTTTCTAAAGGCTTTAATTCCCCCATGATGAGTTCTCTAGAGTGGGAAACTTTACAGATGGGAAATGAAGCCTCTTGTTTATATGCACATTAATTCCCCATAGGGAAAACATTCTATACCCTCACCAAATCTGGGGGTGATCCACATTTCCCTTGCCATCTTAGAAAGTTACTCTAACTCTTGGCTGGAGTAGATCTCTGACCATATGCAGGGTAGGAAGGAGGTTGAGAGGGGTTTGTGGGTGTCCTAAAATTCCAAGGCAAACCACGCCGACTTTCCACCTTTTTGTAGGATTTACTGTGGTTGATTTCTTCGCGCTAATCTAATCCACAATATTAAATGCATTGACACCTCCCAGGAATCCATTTGTAGATTCCATGCAGGTGTAAAAAACGTGACATTTGGTCATAAAGTTACATTTACAAGTAACTTACCATTGTGTATTGGCCCTATTGAGTGTAACTTTGGGCCCTTTGCTACAACTGCATTTCTTTGTGCTACTTTGTCGCTCACTAAATTTGTGGGCCTTTTTTTGGTTACTCTTTTATTTATTTTCACATATTAAGCATTTTTGCTTTAGATAAAATAATAAGTTTGGAGGGACACCCACCCTACATAAAAGGGGATGATAATATGGTACTATACCCCAACTTCACACCACTTCCTTTTAGCTAGGTCTTGATCGCTTTATCACGTCAGGGAGGTTTTGAAGGCCAGCTTCCTATCATAATTGTCCGGGTTAGTGCGGAATATCTATATTCTCACCTCTGATACTTCTAAGCTTTCTCTGTGAATGCACGGATCAGGGACAAAGGCCGCCACCCATCCATTGACTCTGCCCACGGTGTTGTAGCTACCCGCCAGGCAGACATGACTGAGAGAGGCAGGAAGGGGCGAAAACACTGGCCCAGGCCAGACTTTGCTTAAAAACTGCTACCCAAGTCCTATCAGCTACATCTAAATATTTCAATTACTCCTCCACCCGGTGGTGGTCAGACTAAAACCACTAAAAGATATTGGTAAGCCCCATACCACCCCTCTTTGAATCGGATGGGTGGGACATACCCTGGCCTTCTAAAGACAGAGGAAAATTGGGACCTTTGTCTCATTACGTAGTCAGATGTCCGCTAAAATGGTTCACCCGGAGGCTACTTACTTCTCCTGCGAGTCTTCAATGGGGAAAAAGTACCAAAGGCTTTTGTAAAATAAACGTGGGGCGTACCTATAACTCTTCCTTGATAAACAGCCTGAGTCACACAGTCATACTCACAGGCACTGCAGGGGAATGCCACAATTCACTAGTAGAAGACACACAATAGTGGAGAAGTGTGGCTCAATGGTTAGAGCGGCAGACCCTGATGCAGAGGTCTGGCCTGGGACCAGCGTTCAATTCCCTGCCTCGGCAGGTCTTGGGCTAAAAAATTCCACGGACCTGACAATTCTCGCCTCGGTGCCTATTCCAATCATGGAGTCCCACTCTGCAACTCTGGGCAATAGCTTGCTTAATCTCCACAATGGCCCCCACAATGCTAAGGATGCCTGGCCTCCACCTGGGGGTGCCCAGGAGTGGACACCTCACAGGGAAAGCCAGGATGGGTTCCACAGTGGTATTTGTACAAGCGCCTTGAGACCCTTGCGGGTGAGTAGTGCACTATACAAGTATCAATTTACATTTACAATAGCCCCTGCACATTCCTCCCAGAGGAGAACTGCTATTTTTGGCAGGAACTGACTAAGGGCCTGATTACGACTATGGCAGTCCTATGCACCGCCGTAGCTGTGGTGGCTATGAAGGCACCACCGCACCGAGGGTCTGACCGCTCTATTACAACTTGGGCGGTCGGACCGCTATTGCACTGCTGCAACCACCAGGGATCCAAGATCCCTGAGAGTGGCGTGCAGTCTTCAGGTCGATGTGCTTGGAGGGACCACTGCAGTCCCGCCAACTATATTACAAGTTTCCTCTCCGCCACAGTTTTTATGGCGGTTCCTACGCCATGAAAACAGTGATGGAGAGGAAACAAAGGCAGCCCTACAGAGCCCCATGTTGTCTCAGGGCCATGGGGTGCATGCAGGGGGGCACATGTGCTCCCCTGTGTGCATGCACCCCAGTATCTGCATGGCATGGACAGCACCATTCCATGCTGTGCAGGTACTGCCTTTGATGATTCCATTGCGGCGCCTATAAAATAGGCAGTGCCAAAGAACCACCCACCAGTGACTGTAAAAGTCGTAATCTGACGGGCGGTGCACACACCGGTTTGGTGGTGTGGGAGCGAGCGGTGGCATGGCATTGCGGTCCCGCTCTCATACTGCCACACTCATAATCGGGTGTTTTGATAGGATGGCAAGCCCTTAGGCATAACATACTTCTTTATTATCTAAACATTTTTTTATGTTACCAATCGCATTTTGTGTTTTACTTAAAGCCTTTAATCTTGGGCTAAATATCCCCCATCAGCAGTAGAAAGACTTTATTTTACCTAGAATTCTACTCATTCTGTCTTGGCCTTTATTTACAGTTCGATTTGTCAAACTCCTTCTTCCCCAGTGTACTGCTACCACAATACACCGCGGCTGTGATTATGGAAATCTCTGTTGGATTCCAGGACATAAATGTGGAATGGGTTTCTGACAGACATGGGCTGCTCATATATTAACATTTAACCACCGTGGCCTGAATCCTTTAATTAAAGGAAGGAAAAGTGAGACCGAAAGGCTGCTACACTGATAAAAGAAAATAAAGAGAAAAACCAGAGCCGAGTGACTCTGGTATCAGCTCTTCCCAAACTCTGTCACCGGAGCCTCAATGAATGCGGCCCTTATGACGCATCCTGGAGTCAGAGGCTCTCTCATGAGGTTCCCAGATGGAGCAGGTCTGTTGCGGCCTCTGAGGCGTGGCGGAGCGAGCACCCCCGGGGCGAGGATGCTTTCAGTGAATGAACAAGAATAGGCCTGTGTTCGGCCGAGTGACTAGGCAGCCTCATTCTGAAATGGGAGACAGTGACTGGCTTATGCTCGTGGGAAGTGCTTCCCCAGGGCTCAAATTCACTTTTTCTACAGAGGCGATCCCTATCTGTCAAACAAGAGACACGACTTGTGAATGAAGCTGTGAGCTTATCTCCTCTTTCATTTTTGATTTGGGTTTTCCTTTTCCAGTGTTTGAAGTGGAAAAATAGACGTGCAGGTACTCTGTAACATAATATTTGCTTGTTTCTGGGAAGTGCGGGTACTCTCCAATTAAAGGTATTACATGTTTCTTGAGAAGTGCAGGTACTCTCCCTCTCAAAACAAAAAAGTGCTGGTACTCAGTACCGGACAGTACTGCCCAATTTAAAGCATTGATTTAGGGGCTACCGATCGCCCCCACACCTCCATCAGGTTTGGCTTTTGTCCTGTATCATAGGCTCACCTATGCCAGTTGCTCTCATTATCAAGCTTGAATTGTCAGGGAACACCAGCTCTGGCTCGCCATGACTTGATAATAATCCAGGTCAAGGAATTTCAGTCTTGTGGTTCGGAATGCCGGCCAAAATACTGTGGGCGGAATTGAAAAACTCACAATGGTGCTCTTTATTTTCCAGTTTTAATATAGCGCTCACTCAACCCGGGGGTTTTGGAGCGCTTTACACGACCACCAGTTACAATAAACAAGGTCATATCCAGGTTTTCTGTTTTGTTTTTAGGCAGATGGACATTAAGTGATTTGCCCAGAATCAAAGGGAGTTGATCCTACATCGAGACTCGAACGTGGCTCACCAGTTCCAAAGTTGGCAGCTCTGGCTGTAATGCCACATCTTTTCTCCTCATCCTATTTATAGTGTGGGATTTTATTTTCAGTATCACTTTTAACAAAATAGAAACCATAAATCGCATTAAAACATCCACTAATGCCAGATAATTACTGGGATATCCAGATGTTGAAGTGGTAAACATCAAAATCTGGATATCATTCCCATTATCAGAGAAATCTCGTAATTGGGAGTTGATACATTCTGACCCAACCGTGTTGGATTTTACTGGATCCTATATATGTCGGCGTAAACACTGGGCCACTCCTAAAGAAGGCCACGCACTTTTGTTTTTAAATATGTTTCAAGGGAAAACTTGATTTTTTCATTTTTCATAACCAAAGAACCCAGGGCCAGCTCCTCTACAATGGCGGAGGAGGGTTGCCCCACTGGTCAGAGTCAGCAGATAAAAAATAAAACGATATTTCATCGTTTTATTTTTAAGCAGCTGGCTCAGCCAGCGTGTGCAGGGAGGGGCAGGGCCAGAGCATGAGAAGGGAGAGGAGGAGTGCTGTGTGCACTCTCTAAGTGAGCATGTGTGTTTGGACGGCTGTCTCAGGCAGACCAAAACACACATGCGCACTTAGGTTTCTCTATCCCGGCTGCATTGAACAGCTGGGCTGGAGAAATCCCACAGAATCCCTGACTTGAGTGGTGCGTCTTTCCAGCCCGCTCCGGCGGATCCCCGTGCTGCTCTCGCGGGGATTGGATATGGAGTCTGTGATGTAGTCCCAGTGTCTGCTGGTACCAGGACAGGGAGTGCGACGCAGGAGGCGGCCGGAAGCAGGTAAATTCAATTTTTTATTATTATTAATCTCCCTCCCTGAGCTCCCCCTCCTGTGCTCCCTCTGCACCCTCTGCCCCCACCACTTTATTTATGTGGCGGCCACCACTGAAAGAACCCAGCCACAGTTTCACCAGTGCCCCTTATAGATCCTTGTGGAGTAAAACACACTTTTACACTGCTTCGGTCCTGATATATCACTGACTGACGCTGCACCCCGTGATAGAGCTGTCGTCAGGGTAGACATACACCATCCCATTGATTTAAAAACTCATTGTTATGGGTCTGATTATGAGTACCTCTTGTCAGTTGTGAAAATTATCACCCTGATAAAATCTGACACCGAGATGTCAGTAGTTATCTTGTTTGATAGTTGTCACCTGGTCTGACGTTTTGAGGAATAACATACAGATTTTGATGGTTATTGCACCATGGGCATCATGTTCCAGTAAATATTGAGCCTTTCCCCTCCAAAATTTAACCTGGGGTGCAAAATTTAGCATGTGCTTTAAACTTCGAACTACTTATGATGTTTATGCAACAATATCATAATTTACAGGGTCAGTAGTAATCAGCCCCTTGGTAAATTAACACTGGGTTAAAGTTGTATTTTTCTCTTGTTTCATAGTGCTTCCCTACTATGGCAACCCTTTGATATATCATATTCGAAATCTAATTTTATGCTCCCACCAAATATTTTTGTCATATGTATTATTGTTCTTTTAATGTCTTACGTGTCTGTAAAACTCCACTGTAAGTAAATGTTACCCTAGTACAAAAAGGAATAGCAAATTTTAGATTACCTGCAAAATCTCCCCTACAGATGTTGAACGTAATTGCCATGGGTAGTATCTGAGCTATTTTAGCTCTGATGTGAAACACATGAATGAAATTGGTGCCAACAGAGAACAAACAAACCCTGCGGCAAAATGAACTTCTAATAGACACAGGAGAGGTTCCTTTCTGACAAAGAAACATTCAATGATCCACCTAGAAACACAAGTGCAGACTTTTGCTAAGATACTCACCACAACTTAAGTTTCCTTCTTCTCTCAGGGCTGAAGCTGGAATATTCCAGAAGTCGTTTTCCCAGTTGACAATGTTCCCTTCCACCTCGCAGCCAGGGGTGGTGTGATTTTGGAAATCCATGGTGTAATTCCAAAGACGAAAGTTGTAAATGTCTCCTTGCAAAGGGGGTGTTATATTATCATAAGAGCCTAATATTAAATTTCCGTCTTTCGGAACAGACTGGCCCTTAGTACTTGGGCAGGACAGTGTCCTATTGGTGTTCCTGGCCTTGACACCAACCAATCCCGTGGAGCCATCCCACGTTATGCAGACTTGTTCAAAAGATCCTGTCAAGAGCTGTCCGTCCGGATTAACAGGCAACACACTGTCTAGGGAGCAGTTTGCGTCTGCAATTTTTACAAAGTGTCCAGTGGTAGACTTTCCAAAACTGAAGGAGTCTGTTGAAGAAACCAAATACGAGAACACTTTCCACTCTTGGGCAGTGCTGGTGGTGTCCCTGGTTGCTTCGAAGCAGAGAGTAAACTGCGTGAGCTCTGGTTTCGGTACTCTGGGTGATACAGACACAATCCCGCTACTTCCATTCGGTGGAATTGAGACCACCTGGTTTCGCAAAGAAACAGCAACTAGAGGAAGAAATGCAAAAGGAAAACATTAAAAGGGTTACTATAAAAAAACTTGATATCATGGTGCAACAAGCATTGGAAAAGCCAATAGGTCAGGCCTTGTCAAGAATTCATTGTTTTTTTACATTTTCTTTATTTGAAAACATATGCAAGATGTAAACCAGATTTGTCACAGAAATAAAAAATAAAGGAGAGGAAAAGCAGCCCAGGCACACCACACCACCCCTGGCATTGAAGTGCACACTTTTTTAGGTGATTGTGCACATCTGACCCGAATCACTCACAGTGCTGAGAGCCAATGCCTGGAGTATACTGACCCTTTGCCCCATGCTGTTTGTTGTGGTGGGTGGAAGAAAAATGTGGATGACTCTCGAACAGACAAATAGCACGTGAGAACTGGCCAACATCTTGCCTACATATGTGGATATATATGTAGTTTTATTATGATTTTTGGGGAAAAGATGAGGCTGTCAGAAAAGCTCAAATGTCTCTAGATCAAACTTAAATGGTTAATCTACAGAAATCTTATTTTTATATCCAACTTCCAGAAAGTAAAGCATAGCAAATATTCAGTCCTTCATTCAAAAGTGTTTATGGCAATCGTCTGTGTCCTTTTTAGTAAATGAAATTCGAGAGACATGGACATTTTTTTCTGGCTTCTTTTCACACAAATTTTGGTTGTTCTTAAAATGCTGGGTTGACAGAAGTAAGTAAGCGTCCCACACATTTCTTCATTTGTGTTTATTCATTAAGTGGCTTTATAAAGAGCAGTACGCCACCTGTGAGCTACTTCGGAGCAATGATGAAAGCAAAGTCAACTTTGGGCAGGTTTAGGGAAGGTTACCATTCCACCGGGTAAGGGCCACATTCTTATTCTTCTTAAGCAAATATGTGAAAAAGAAACTCGTTGGACTAGTTGTAGAAAAAAGCCCTGGCAGTATTAAGGGGTCGCTGAAGGAATCTGCAGAAGAGTCAGAGTAAAGTAAGTAGACATCCCGATTGACTGGCCTTCAAAGCAGCGCCATGCATGGCAATGATGAGGCGGTGCCAGAGGTAGCAGCTGCTATCCCCCACTTGCTCATTGCTACCCACGGCCTCAGAAGTGGCAAAAGCAGTGCCAAGAACCGAAGGCAAACAGTGCCATGAAGAACACTGTTTACTTTCTGCAGTTCCTCCTGGGAACCAGGACACCAGGCTTTCAGTTTTGCAAAAAATATACATTCAGTAGAGTAGTGATCACTCTCCTGAATAAATAAATAAATTAAATACATAAAAAAGAACACATTTGAAACAACCCATTGCTGAGTGTCATTACTGTGATTACATGGAGAATGATTTGCTTTAACAACAACTTCACCTCTTCGCTTTGTATGGCGTAAAGCACCTTTTAAGTGATCATATACAAAACTTTGTAACAATCATAAGGAATAGTTTAAATTATTAACTTTGTCCACAATGAATATGTGGTTTGGTCTACGTGAATTAATATTAGTGAATGGACCCACTACTGTTTTTTAAATCTCTTTTGAATTCTGTCTGTAGTATATCTCGTTGAGTTACACACTAGGGGAACCATTATGGCATGATAATTTGTAGCTGTAATTATTTTGGTTTCTACTGTTTTTAATTTGTTTGTCATACTATATCTTCCTCTTTCAACAACATATCATTTTTCATGCAATAATATTTATTTTCATTTAATACCCTATTTCATATATTGTCTCATATAAACTTTAATTCGGTCAAACAGATCGTAAAAGCACCAACATAGCCATACATAGATTATTACTAATTACATACTCCTAATTCATTAGATTCTTTAAAAAAAATCATTGTAACGTAGGCACAGTTTACATATGTAATAAAATAAATAAAAAGGAAGCAACATCAATTAAAAACCGTTTAGCTAAAAGGATAACATTTTACTAAACAATAAATTATTAGGTCTCAGCCTTTCTACTGTTATAAGTTAATGCATTGTGTACTTTGGGACAGTCCAAACTGCTGTTCACTGGTCAGGGTTAGAAAATCACAATAGAACAATTTGTCAAGGTAGATAGTATCAGTCGTAACTTCCTTCTATACCTTTCCAAAACATCTTGAAAGTGCCAACGTGCCTAAACAAAAATTAATGCTAGTTAAATGTGGACAGTAAATCAATGTGCCCCAGGCCTTCTGGTTTTTATAAGGTGGTACATTGTATACTTTAAAACAGTACAAATTCCTGTTAGCTGACCAGGATTAGGGAATCACATTAAATCAAATTGTCAAGGTAGATGGTTTCAACTGTGCCTTCCTTCTGATTCCCCACATGTGATTTAAAAACTTAGCGGTCACGCAAACAAACAAAGAGACTAGCATCAGTTTTTAAGATTTGAAGTGCCTCACTATGGTCCCTAGTGCCCAGTTGTTTGCATATGGGAGTGAGCCACCTACTCTTAGGGACTGAATATACTAGACAGCCAAACAAGACATGGCCTATAGTTTCTCTAGAGGCAGAGCAGCATGGACAGCCCCCACTGACAGTGACATTGCCTGACCAAGAACTTGTAAATGTATTCAGAGAAATTGTACCATGTCGCAATTGGATATAAAGCTTTTTAACAGCTGGGCCCTTTATCACGGCAAGGAAACTCTCTAACGATCGCTGTGGTTTAAAATCTAGCAATTCCCCTGTTAGACTTCCCAATTTGCTGTTGCTGATCTCATTTCTGAATACCCAATCCCAATACATGGATTTTAATAGTTTTTTTGTGGGGAGGTCTTGGGGATGAGTGCAACCTACTGTTTACCCAATGTTTTTTAATAAGGTGTTTAAGTTTCTTATCCAGCCTATCTTCTTATATGTTTAAATTACATACTTCCTCCCAAGCCAAAGCATATGGGTGCAGATCCAGGACTGAATGGAATCTCAGCCAAAACAAGAGGGGACATAATTTGACTAGGTCATTTATAGATCTGACACCCATATCAAATTTGAGAGGAAGTAATGGTGTGCTTGATGGAAGTGAGATTAAGTGCGTCAAGTATCTGTTCTCAGTTGAATTGAAATCATCTATTTTATCAAACCCCCACAGCTCCACGCCATACAGAGCACTGCTTACTGTTTTGATTTTGTAAATATCTAATGCTAGAGCAACCAGTTTAGTGTATGATCCTGAATGTTCCTTTATCAGGGCTTCAACTATCCGTCTCAACTTTAGGTTGGTCTTAGTCATATGGGGCTTCGAGGACATTCCCTCAGCCAGCTTCACACCCAGATATTCAAAACTACATACCCGCTCCAGTCTAATGTTATTTAGAGTAAAACAGTCTCTAAAAGATTTGTGTGGATTAAGCATCATTAGTTTTGTCTTGCTAGTTTTTATTTCTAGCCCCCTCTCATCGCAGGACACTTTAAATTGATTTAATAGTGCCTGCAGCCCCCGGGGAGTTTTGGAGACAAGGAGCGTGTCATCTGCGAAGAAGAGCATAGTGATAGTGATCTTCATGTTCCTCAGGGAGGGAGCATCAGCTGGTATTCTAGCTAAAAAGTCCACAACCTAATTAATATGTAGCGAGAACAGTGTGGGGGCCAGCACGAAGCCTTGTTGAAACCCCCTGTTTACAGTAATATGGTCAGACACTTGGCCCTGATTGCCCCAGTGCACCCTTGCATAGTTGTTTTCATGAAGACGAACAATCAATGCCAGGATCTCCAAGGGTATCCCCATGTCTCTCAGCACCTCCCAGAGTTTTCCACGTGGTACTAGGTCAAATGCTGATCTACGAAGGCAACATATAAGCTCCTTCTACCTAAGACCCCCACTTTCCAATAAAGGAGAATGTATCTAAAAACCTGGTCAATTGTCCCAGTCGTTTGTCGAAATCCTGCCTGTAGTGGTGTTAGTATATTTTCATCAGTCATCCAATCCTGAACTCTGGCTAAGGGGGTGTCACTGAACACCTTCTGGATGCAGTCTATTAGGCTAATTAGCCTGTAATTAGCCGGTTTGCTGCGATCCCCCTTTTTAAAAACTGGTATGACCTCAGCTCCCTTACATGACTCTGGAATCCATGCTCCCCTGCTATAGCGTTAAAAAGTGACAGCATATAATTTGACCTCTTATTTTTGTCATATTTGAACAAATCACCGGGTATGCCGTTGGGTCCCGTAGCTTTGGCAGCTACAAAAGATTCAATTGAGGTTTCTATTTCCTCCTGAAGTTATCCCTCACTAGATTTGGTAGTAAATCTAAAGGAGACATCACATTGGAGCAAATTGTAATAGCAGAGTATCATTTCATATATTCGTGGTATATAAAGAGACATGTATCTGTGTTGTAACTATTATTTAAACATTTTAATAATTGTGTGCTTAATGGACTCAACAATGTCATTTATTGTGATGTCATTACAATTGTCACATGACATTACTTCGTAGGAAGATTCAAAGTACAAAATCATATGATGTCACTTCCTGTGATGTTATTGGGGTCAAAGTGTGCGTGATGTCACTTCTGATATCCTTGGCATTTTGGTGAATCAACATTAGAGATGCCACCTTTCCCAGAGACAAATACCAGCCATTTGTTTATGTTTTAAGATTATGCAAAGGCCTGGATATGATGCATGAATAGGACTTTATATATAATTGTCTCTATTCATTTTTAATATGGTTGTTCTGTCTTTGTTTACTTTGATTATCAGACATGAATAATTAAGACAGCTCTAGAACTTTAAGTGCTGTTTGAGTATGTATTGATAAGAGAGAAAAAATGGCTACAGGTTATTTTGCTAATTTTTTTCCCATCCTCGACTTTAAAACACAGGTCATGCCCATAAAAAAACAGCCTTATGGCAACCCTAATCAACGTCTATGATCATGTATGACGATTCTTGTTATTTTAAAATGTGTTACATCATCACTTGAAGTGTGTACTGTACATCATTTAAGTTTTTATACAATTCTTTTTTTCATTGTAGCTACAGAATTATTGTTGGTTATTTGCTCATATTTCTTTTTTGCAGGGAAGAGAAATCTATTGAAAGCACAAAGCATACTACTCGGTCCTCTGAGAAAATAAATAGCTCAGGCAGTATTTTTCATGAAGAAACCATGACCTGACATACGGTAACAGTTTTTAAACCAATCACTGACTGATCTAGTAGATTTGATTACTTAATTGTGTGCTCCTGTAAAATTTTAATTGGTAGCTCTTTGCTTGATAGACAAGTTGTCACCAACCTTTCAACACTTCCTAAAGGAATTGAATAAACAAAGATCAAAAACACTTCACTGGGGGAAATTTACATTTTAGACAGGGTGCCATGACTTTTTACAGCCAAGAGAAATTTAATTTGCTGTGCACTACCTGCTCTGCAAGACGTTTTTATAACACAAGCAAATTCTTGCATAGAATGTTTTTATTGGCCTATCTGCAGTTCACAAAGATTAATGTTTTTCCATGTCTATGAATACATGTTGTTTCCCCATCAAACTGGCAATAATTCCTTGTATATATCGATAGATGCTTAAAATGGATGTGTCATTTTCTGTGGTTAACTTAACAAATCTTTTCCTTGCCCCTTTAAAGCTGAAAGGATTATTTCAAAGGTTTTGTTGTTATAAACTAAAGGTACTAATCATAGTATTTACAGGAATTACAGGAGGTTTGAAAGAACAAATCTTTGTAACTGCAATTGAACATATAGCAGAAGGCTGATCTCCACAGTATCAAAGTTAATTTAGTCTCCATTCCAGAGTGGGTACCATGAATGGCTTTAATGATATTTGAGAAATGGTCAACCTTGTTAAACATGTCTCCATAGTAAAGTTCAATTAACATCGAGGTTGGCATAGGGCTCAGTTTGCCCTGGAGAGTGTTGTGTTTACTGGTCATTGTGACCTGACACTGGCACAAAAGTCTCCATGAATCCATGCTTAGTTACGGGCACAACAATGATACTTAGGTGCTGAGAAAGGTACAGTCCTCCTATCAGAGGAGTGTGTAGTCTGTGGCTATGCGGATAGCAGCAGTTTCCAGCTTAGATACCAGGTCCCTTGCAAGGTCAAGCCAAAAATCCCAGGGGATAAATGTGCTAGTCAAGCTGACTGAGGATCCCCCTAAAACCATCATTATGTAAGAATGTGCAAAAATTCAAGGACCGTTGGTTTGCTATACTAAACAAGTGTTTTTTTTATTAATAATCGAGGAGCTATCTAACATCCTTGAAGAACACACAAAGGAAATATCTATTAATCTATTATTAAAACAGAACTTGACAATTCCATGCCAGCAGAAGAGTGGGCAAACACTTTGGAAGACATTAACAACCAATTACTGAGACATACCCAAGAGGTGAATGAAAGGAAAATTCACAAATTTCATAGGGATACGATTGATTAGAAATTAGGGGAGGTCTATATGTGGGCCGTTATATATGCCAAATGAAGGCAGAACAAACCGTATACCCAAAACACAGATACGTCCTGTTCTGAAAGTGACATTTCAAGTCAACCTAGGAATACACAGAATCTAACCACATCAACAATAGTGTCCAATTTACCTACAACAACAGGAGTATCTTTTTTAGAGGTAGGCCCCGCGAGACCAGGATGACCCAGGCGGCGCAAAAGAAAAGAGCAAAGAAAAAGAGAAAGAACAGCCTCAAACACGCACTATCACGTCGAAGAAAGACAAGGGAAAGAAAGGAGGGCAATAGACAATTTAGTCATTAACATCTCAGATTAACATTTCTCTGAACTAGAATTGAAAACATTACAAAAGGGAACGTCATTCGTACCCACTACCCACACCAACGGTTTGGAATTAGACATCAGCTTTTTTAAGCTAATGAGAAAGTTGAGATTTCCACACTTTTTTGAAAATGTGTTTACCGACCATCCGGTTACCGAAAAAGACCTATTGAAGGGGTTGAAATTGAAAGCCACAAAAGTTTGGACATGTTTGAATCACTCGTGAAACAAGATATTTCTAAATTAAACTTTCAGAGAAAATCTAAACATAACAATCTGACTGAAAAAGAATGTGGGATCTTAAAGTCCATAGCACAGAAATCAACCATCATTTGTCAAAAAGCCAACAAAGGGGGAGCGCTAGTAGTTTTAAACACCAGTCACTAAAATACGGAGGTGGAAACTCATTTACTGGATCAAGATACACACATGAAACTGGATATGAATCCCACAGAACAGTATCTGGAGGTGTTAAAATCAATCGTTTACAAAGCTTTCGATCAAGAAATAATCAATGAGAAAGTAAAAAGATTGTTAATACAAACAAATCCTAAAAGACCGACCATTTATATGGTACCTAAAATACATAAAGATCCATTAAAACCACCATTTCGCCCAATTGTGTATCCAAGAGGAAGCCTACACAAGCCGGTAGGCAAGTTTCTAGACCGCTATTTGCAACCAAGTGTTGTAAAAATGAGCACATTCATAAAAGATACGACGGATTTTTTAAATAAAATCAATCAAATCACCATCACTGAGGATGAAACTATATTGTTATGTACCATTGACGTCAAGTCATTGTACACTTCAGTTCCACATCAACTGGGAATAGACGCTGTTGAACATACACTGTTAAACACTGACTGTGAGGAAGGATTAAAGGTATTTCTGATGGAGCTTTTACATTTCACCCTATTTCATAGCTATTTTAAATGGAAAGAGGACTGATTTCTACAAAAGACGGGAACTTCGATGGGCAATTGTGCCGCACCATCATATGCTAAGATCTTTATGAGCCATTTTGAAGTGGAGAACACTTTGTCAGTACAATCATGGAAAGCACATATTAAAACTTTTGTAAGATTCATTGATGATATTTTCATACTATGGAATGGCACAGCGGCAGCACTCAACGATCAACTCATCAAACTCAATCAGATAGAAGATAGAATTCAATTCACACATGAGATTCAGGAACAAACCATAACCTTTCTGGATGTCAGAATCACCAAAACAACAACAGGTTTTGAAACAGACTTGTACAGAAAAGAAACCAACATAAATAACACCCTCTGGTATGAAAGTTTCCACCAACAATCACTAAAACATCACTTGCCATATACACAGCTTTTGAGGGTGAAAAGAATTGTTTCCAACCCAGAGAAAGGTGTGGAATGCATTAACAACATGCTACACAGATTCAAGGAGCGAGGATATCCAGAACAAGTACTAACGCAAGCCAAAGCCCGGTGTCAACTCAAATCTAGAGAGGAATTATTAATTTCCAAAGATAAACCCACACAAGATCGGATGATAGTAGTGTCCAAATTCTCAATGATGAGTGGTCCATACCAAAGAATCATCAGAAAACATTGGTACATACTAAAACTAGAACCAGATTTCAATCACATTTTTGATCAGGAACCAATTTTTGCTTACACCAGGGGAAGGAATTTGGGTGAAATAATCAAAAGTCCCATTAGTCAACTCCCGCAAATTACTTACAAAGGAACCATCCCCTGTTGGAATTGCAATAACTTTCATAATGTCATAACGGGATCACATATTACACTCCCCATGAAGGGACACAAAATCAAATTAAAGTGAACGCAACATGCGACATGGCCAACATAGTTTATCTTCTCAAATGTCCCTGTGGAAAAACCTATGTTGGGCAAACAGAAAGGAAAATAAAAATACGAGTAAACGAACACAAGAGCAACATTAGAACTAAACAAATGAAATTGACGGTAGCTGAACACTTTATAGAAGTTGGCCATAATATCTGCCAATTAAACTTTTGCATTCTGGAAACAATTGAAAGATGCGAAGGAAGAGACAATCACAACAAGAGAATTATTGGATTCGGAGTTTGAATTCTTTAAAACCCAATGGAATTAATGAACGCATGGAATTTCAATGTTATCTATAAATGTCTGTTCCTATGGTTTACACGTTATTTACACCATTGTTTTAGCTCTATCAACATAGATAGTATTCACATAGTCACAGTTGATTTTGTCCGTTTTAATTCACGCACTAGTTTCACTTTACAAACTGTAGAAACACCAGTTCAACATGTCTGCCAAACTAAGTCCTATTTCTGCTTCTAATGTCCTCCGCACGCTCGTAATCCGTCTTTTAACACTGGCTCACTTCCGCATAAAACATCGCAACAGATTCACGCAGTAACCACATGATTATCTGCAACTAGACGCGTTATACGCGCTACGACTATGGATGAAGCCCGCAAACATTCAGGTTTACAAGTAAGCCGCTTTAGAAATACGTTTAGCTTGCATGACAGCTTAAACACCCAGGGTGCTTTCTTAGGCATCCACGTATCATTTCACGAGCTGGTTGTGATATCTAACCACTTACATTTGACACTGTGTTGTGAGCACTACCTACAGCATGTGGTTGATTAACTATCTTTTTAACGTTGAATTCACACACCATTTGAAACTTTTAGTATCGGTAATACATTTTTATATACAGCACGTTCTTAACTACCGAAATATTTTGTATCTCCTCAGTTACACTCACCTTTTTCACATTCCATTTTCCCTGGGCACATCTTATCTTGAATATATCTAAACTCAGTGTTTCTTCTTAGTAATTGATACATGTTTACTTAAATTTATAGATCGTCCCCGGATGAAGGCCATGTTGGCCGAAATGCATTGGGACAAATTAATATTGTAAACCACTAACAATGCATTCTGGGAATTGCAGTCCAAATGATTTATTAAGAAACTACAGTATTGTGACTAAACAATACAATTGAACACTGACGTAAAAAACTTGAAGTATTGCATTTTATTTAACATTTGAATAACTTTTGGAACTCCATTGGAGAACGTAAGCCTGTGCCCGGGGCATATACCCCACATTCATGGGGATGCAGCTAGGTTTAGTCAAGCTGTAGTACACAGGATCAACTTATGCATACCTATGGCAGTCCAATACTTTGGAGGCCATTCTATCCAGACAGAAAGTAGCAAAGAAGACACAAACCTCTAATGTAATTGTAAAGGCCACAGATCAAAAGGAGCTTCCCTCAGTATGATTCTGAAGTTCATTTTAAATGGCAATAGCAGGTTATGTGGGTAAAGGTCACAGGAAGAAAACACCAGTTTTGTAGAGAATCATACTTAATTAATTTAGTGTGTGTCAAATAAAAGCATACATTTCAATAGACTGGGGGCTAGAGAGATATCTGGGCCTAGTGCTTGATTTGTGAAAAAATAAGTGCTGGTCCCCGCAAATATCCCAGATGGGCTCAAGGGTAACGGAGGATATGCCCACAAGGAGTGGGCCAGAAGGCAGGCCTTATCTTCCTCATTCTTTTGAAGAAGACTGGTCCAGAAAGCATATGCTGCACTCCTAACCAGCCTGCAGCACTCAAATTCCTGTGACACCAGTCCTCTCTTCAGCAGTAAAGTAAGCCTGTCTAGTGAGAAGCGTGTATACCAACCAGGAGAGAGAGAGTAATAATCCTACTTTCATTACCTTATCATTTATGGAAATGGAAGAAGGGCTATCAATACACTGAAATGGTGAAGAATTACAGGATTTGTTTTTCTTCTATCTCTATGGATCCTTGTGGCTTCCGCTGTCTCTGACCGCTCTATTAAGAAATAATTCTGCTGCACATTGGGACCAGGATACTGCAAGAAGTGGGAAAGAGACTCGGTCCCCTGAAATAAGTTCCTTTTGTGACCAATGGCAATCACTGGCACAAGTAATGGGATATCTCCATATCAGATCTCATGGTTTTCTCCAATCTCTAATCCCCCAATGACAGGGAACAGTTACACCACTCATATTTATATGGGGTGAACCTTGTGTTTGGTGATCAGCTATGAGCAGTAACTCTAGTGGTCTCCCATGGAAGGATTAATCAACTACTCTAGCTTCTCACTAGTCTCTAAAAGTTTGTTTGTGTTGCAGGCAATTTCAGCCAAACTGGTCCACCTGGCAATCAATCACCACTCCTTTTTGGGAAAAATGCAATGAATTCCTAAGATACTTTTGAGAAAACTGAGTAAATAAGTAAACAATTAACTTCCTGTTCTGCAAAAATTACCTTCACTACCCACACATGGGAGCACATTCAAGGTATGACAGTTAGTAGATCTAAGAACAGTACTCAAACAATTGTGACATCTTAGCTGCAAACATTTAAAAAAAAAACAATTTCCACCTTCTAGCACTATATTGGCTCTATGATAAATGTATAGTTATAACAAGGCTACTGTCCAGACAGCCCCAAGACCGGGAAAATTTTATCAATCCTAAACAAAAACGTCAATGCAGAAACACTTGCCAACCAATCAAAAATGTACCATAGTTTGAAAAAGTCATGGAGAAATACCTAGCCTCTCAACTAAACAAATACATTGATGATAACTCTCTTCTTTCACCTTGACAACTAGGAATTAGAGTGGGGTATAGTACAAAACCAGTCAAAGTAAATGTCTTGGAGGATATTATGCAATTTCTTGAAAAAGGAGATAAGTGTCTGTTTATTCTACTAAGCTTGTCAACTGCTTTCATCACAGTTGATCATGAAACTTTCTTAAATGCACTAGAAAACAGAACAGGTCTAAAACAAGAAGTACTCCATTGATTTAAATCTCTTCTGATTGGCCACTCCAACCTAGACCTGGTAAAAATAGAAGCCTGAAAACCTAAATTACAAAAAGCTACTTGAGGGGTCTGTCCTTCAATGACCCATACTACCATCAGTCCGTTTAACCTTTAGGTGGAACCTCTTGGTCAACTCATTTAAAATGCAAACATCAAACTGCAACAATACGCAGATTATGCACAATTATATTTAAAAATATCCACTCTAAAGGACATCACAACTCTCAAAAGAGGCTTGGATTTGATATTCAACTGGGCGTTAGGCAATTCCTTGAAGCTCAATCCTTAGAAAACTGGAATCAAACATAAAAATTGACCCAGTCTTAATTGCTATGCTTAAAGACTATGGATGTCCATTTTATCATGCAAAATATCACTCAAATCACTTGGCTTCATAATTGAGAAGACCCCTCTCTCAAACATCACAGCAACTTACTGGCCGAAACTATAAACTTTAATCCATGCCACCCAAAAATAATTTTTACTTTCCAATGATCAACAAAATACTGCTGCTCAAGCTCTCGTCATCTCAAGACTGGAAGCAAGTAATGCCATCCTAAAGGGACTTCCAGCCAACTATTTATCAAAGCAGTTATGGTATGCATTCACAGCGAGATTGAAGGAAATATGACCACATTTCCCCAATCTTGAAGGCTCTTCAATGGCTTCTCCTACAAGCCCGAATCAAATTCTAACTCTGCTATTTAACATAAAAGGCACTTCGACTAGGCAGGCACAGTTACCTACCTGATCTTCTGAAACTCTCTGGTGGCATTAGAGAATCATGGATGAAGGTCTCTCTTGCTCTGGAACCCCCTATATCTCGAACATTGCAAGGTCAAAGGCAATCCTTCTCCAAATTTGAACCCCCAATTTAGAACACCCTCCAAAGCCATTTAAGAACATTGACAGATATCATTTCCTTCTGTGAAAACTCAAAAGCTATCTATTCATAAAACACCTCAACTAAGAACTTTCAAGAAAAGTTACTCCACATTAGGGAACAAAGGGCCTGATTTAGATATCAACTGGTGGGTTACTCCTACACAATGGTGACGGATATCCCATCCGCCGAAATATAAATCACATTATATCCTATGGGGTTCATATTTCGGCGGACAGAGTAACCCATCCGCCGAGTTCTAAATCACGCCCTAAGATGTCACAAGACTTTATGTATAACTTACAACTCCCCAAATTGGCAGGCTTCGAAGGTGTAGTACATCACATTAACAGATTTTTATATTAGTGATTCTCTACAAGATCACCAATTTCTATCTTCTGCCCACTGCTGCCCTTGCTTCTGATCTCCATCTTTCATAGATTTTTTAAATGTACTTATTGTAAGCTTATCATGATTAAACAGTCAGGGCCTGATTATGAGTCTGGCGGTCCAGGGACCACCAGACTCACGGGGCACAGCGTTGGCGGTCCAGCCACCGACGCCCGATTACAAGTTGGGCGATCATAATGGCAGTACATCGCCACAACCGCCAGTGATCAGAGATCCCTGGTAGTGGGGCAGCGGTCTTGAGGCTGCAATATGCTTGGTGGGAGCGCCGTGGTCCCAACAAGCATATTATGAGTTTCCTCTCCACCATGGTTTTCATGGCGGTTCCTCCTCCATGAAAACTGTGGCGGAGAGGAAACAAAGGGGGCCCACTGGGCATCCTGTTTCCTCTGGGCCATGGGGTGCATGCAGGGGGGCACATGTTGTGACCCCCTGTGTGCATACACCCCAGTACCTGCACGGCATGAACTGCACCAGTCTGGCTTGACGTTCCTATTGCAGTGCCTATTTCATAGGCATCGCGTTGGGAACGCCAGAGAACCACCCACCAGTGACTGAAAAATTCATAATCTGGCAGGCGGTGGGCACACAGGTTTGGTGGTCCTGGAGTGGGGCAGTGGCATGGTGGACCACTCCAAGACCATTAAACCCATAATCGGGCCCTTAATGTTACATGTAAAGCGCTCTAACATCAACTAGTGAAGTGGCGCTAAAGAAAAACAATACAAATAAATAAATACATATGGCAGATAGCCCACTTGGTCAGCAAAGGTATGTCCTCTGCTGACCTTGCAGGAGAGCACCCACAATATTTTCTTACAGTCAGGCTGATGGAGATCCCTGTCCCTTTAACACAGCCAGAATCAGAACAAGTCCGCTGAAGGTACTGAAGCTTTCCTGAGTGAGTGCCATTAATCAGGCACCCACAAAGCAAAGTTTTGTTGATTTTCAAAGGCAAACTTCCAAAGCAGGAGTTTGTTATTGAAAACAAAAGTGACATTTTCATGCTGAGAGATTTCTTCCAGGATATGGGGGGTCATGGCTTTGGTTTCCTGTTCAATACCACTAGGTTTTCACTGGCAGTCCCAAATAGGAAAAATGTATGACAAAACAACAGTCCACAATATGGCAGACATACTATTGTAAACTGACCAAATTGCCCAGTAATGAACAGAAGGCTAGTAAAATATTTCTGTAGAGTCTATTCTGTTGGAAAAATTGTACTGTCCCTGACTTTACACAGAGAGGGGAACCGCAAGTTTGGAGGAAGGGACATCCAACACTTTTCAGTAGATGCCACCACTCCACTAAACTCTAAAACAAGTCCTTAGATACTTAGCTAAAGATTCAGATAGCCATCTGCACCTGTACGTTCAGCTTATAAAAGCAAATGGCTTGATTTACAAGAGCATGCAATTCAAAAAAGATGCGTGGGTCAAAGGGGCTAAAAAGTAAGTGCCATTCCCCAAAAATGAGTGCCGGGACCACATACACCTGCAGAACCAAATGCACAAATTAACCACTCCTCTTGTGTTTAGTAATTCTGTTCTATCTGCTTCTTTTACTCTTTAACAAATAAGCATCAAAGCTGCATCATCTTCCATCGAGGTGGTTTATGCTAAGGAATTCAACGCTGCTGCAACAGACTTGCCCATGATAGCTATAAGAGTTGTCATCAAATTTTCCCAAACTGAAGGGGTGATTTCAAATAAAGGGAACACAGCTATCATTATCCATTAAATGAAGGATTTTACTTCAGTTCAAGGGATACAGACATCATCCACTCTATAACTAAGGGCCCGATTACGAGTTTTAAGGTGGGGCAGTGAGACTGCACTCCCAAACCAGCATGAGAACCACCCGCCAAATAAAGTTTTTTTGTCATTAGCGGGCGATGCCCCTGCATTCCCACGCCAGTGCTTATAAAATAGACACCACAATTAAACCGTCAAAGGAAGTTCCAGCACTGCATGGACTCAAAATTCCAAGCCGTGCTGGAACTTCTGTGCATGCACACAGGGGGGCACATGTTGTACCCCTGTGTGCATCCACAAGGGGTGAGGTACAAGGGGGTCCTGCAGGGCTCCCTTTCTTTCATCTCTGTCACTGTTTTCACTGAAGAAAGACCTCCATGAAATCAGTGGTGGAGATGTAAGATGTAATATGCTTGGCGGGACAGCGGCAGTCCCATCAAGCATATAGATGCCTCTTGACTGCTGCGCAACCGCCAGGGAACCGCCGTTCCCTGGCAGAGTCGGCAGTCCCAGGCCGACATGACTACTAGGGTCATAATGCGGTGGACGCAAGATTGCCGCGCAAGCATGAGTCTGGTGGCCCTAGGACAGCCAGACTCGTAATTAGGCCCTACGTGTCCTGTGATAATCCAGTAAATCTGTGTCTTTATGCTGTTGGGGCTGTAAAAAATGAACAATTGCTCCATCTACAGTTAGATTGTCCTTCTCAGTCTGGTATGAACTACCTATGCTGGAACTGCTAGGTGGCTCACTGAAAGCAGCTGATGAAAGCCTTCTACGTTGGAGGTGTGTGCATCACACTGCAATGTTAACTAGAGTGGACTTCTTGGGCCATATCATGGACAATGTACAACTGTTCGAAATTTGGCAGTTCGGGCTGGACTGTTCCTATGGGGAGCAGAGCCAAGACAGATTTGCATATGGCTGGGTCCAAACTGGAATGGTGTGGTGAGCAAAAACATTATGGGTTTAGGCCCAGATCTTTGACTGGGGTTGAGTGTTTGATATTGTTGAGCATTCCATCCATCAATTGTTCTTTTTGCAATTTTAGAAAGTTGGCTTTTTTTTCTGCACAAACCAACTGTGTCCTGGGTCACATGACTGTTAATGGCTCTGCTGTTGTGGGTTGTATATTGCTTCCAACAGTAAGACAAAGGAAGCCTATCATGAGGGCAGGCAGTCTTTCTGGCAGGATGGCGTGAGAGGAACTGTACCCTGTCCTTATTACAATTCAAAGGGCTCTGTCTACAGCACACACAAGGAGTCTGACACCATGCCTGCCCTTGCCTTTGTCATTCTAGACAGTTTGCAGACACACACGGACAAGAACCAGTTTTGGGGTAAGCTAAGGTATTTCCCCACACAAACACTGGAACCAGGTATAAAAATTGAATCTACAGAACCTCTCCTCAGAACATTCCTTAATCTGTGGAAAAATCAGAAGAAGGACTGCCCTGCTGTCTGATGAAGAGAAATAGCCCTGCTGACTGAAGAAGGGATTGGACCTGCTTGCCTTGAATCCAGGCTATCCAGAGTAATCCAAGGGTCAGTTCACTGACCTCCTGTGTGAACAACAGGGACACAGCCAGCTTCCAGAGGCCTCCCTGAACTGCCAAGCTGACCAGCACCAAGCAAGCCTAGCTGGCCCTGCCTGAGCCCTGTTGCTGGCCTATGATGGAGTGAGTCCTGATCCAAAAGAGGTGCCCCCCCAGGTCCTGGATCCTTGGTTGTCATCAGTGAGACTTCCTCCTCAAGAAAAGTCAAAAATCCTGATGTTTGGGCTCCTTGTGAATATAAAGTGCCCTCTGTGTACCGAGAATCAACCAACCGCAATGACCACCAATGCAAAGCTCCAGTGGGATCTGCTCTTAGCTCTAACAGTGACCATCAATAACGATCGTCAACATGAGGCCTGCACTTCGCGCCAACAGTGACCATCAGCGATGATCAAACAACATGAAACTCCAGCAACAACCGGCTATTTGTGCTACAGAAATGACCATCAGCAAAGCTCGATCTGCTTCTCATACCAAAACCCTCCTTCTCAAGGTCCGCTAACGTGGACAGCACCCTTCTGGCCAGCCATGAGAAGGTAATTTCTCAGTGAGACTAACCTGGTCCTGTATCCAACCTGTGCTTCATCAATGTCAGCCTGAACTTGTGACTTTCCCCTAGTCTAGTGCAACCATAAGTGGAGATTTGTGCTTTCTGGTGCTATTTTCACCTGGAACTTTAAAAATTAATATATCTGGTTCTCTTGTGTTATTTTATTTATTGGATATTACTCTATTTTTCTACATTGGTTTGGGACTTTATTACTGTTTGTGTGCTGCACAAATACTTAATACATTGCTCCTAAAATAAGCCTGACTGCTTTCTGCCAAGTTACCAAAGGGTTAATTTAATCACAGGCTTATTTAGTGATTTTTAAGGGTCACCCTGATAAGGATTGTGTTTATTATTAGGATGGGGTTTAACCCTTCTCATGGTATAACCTAATTTCTTGCACAAAGTGTTCAATCTACTGCTGAAAGGCTACGCTAGGGGATAATAGTAGAAAATAAGGAATGTAAACATGGCTCTAGAAGCCTGATGCAGCCTTTTTGGCCATGGAGATAACAGAGAGCAAGTGTGGAGTCAGTGGCACTGCAGGAAAAGCCACGGAGAGCAGCTGCTACCCTGATTACTTCTAATTGACACCCTTTGGGACATTTTTGGAGTGACACATTTTAAAATCTGCCACATTAATGTAACGCAGACAATCTCGTCACAACGTTTGTTTGCCAGTGTGTATAAATGTCCCAGTATCTGAAGACAACATCCCAGTATGTGAAGACAAAACATGTTAGAAGCCGTGAGGTACATTTTTCACTATAAGACTTTATAAGACTTTATTTTTCAGTTTAGGAGTAATGTAATAGAAGGTAAAGGATAGCCTGGATGGGAGGAAACTGTTACGCACGGAGAAACTAACTGTTCTGGAGCTAAACTGCTGGTCGTCTTCAATGCACCCCCCACTACGTAGGAGTGTGGCAATTAAAATGACATTGTTTTAGAGGCAAAAAATAAACATGATTATTACTCGTTACCAACTAAAAGATTTAAATACTATTTCAGGATGGGGCTCCATGCTGATTTGAACACGGAATACTCCTCTTTTAGTCTTTCGCAAAAAAACTGCAAAAATTGCAAAAATGAACCTCACACCCTCAATCAAAAAATTAAAACTCTTTACTGATTATGTCTAAAGTAATCTGAAATGAGGGTGCTTCGCACAGACAGAGGCCCTTAATATTCTAAATGGAACATGAAAAGGGACCAAACACATCACAAATATTCAGTTCATAGCATATTGATATATATATATAGTATACCTCTCTTTCACATTATGTTAAACATGGCATACAAAAGCAATGTTAACCTTTTCACTATACAGTGCCGGACTGCCCCTCCACCACTCTGGCACTTTCCTGGTGGTTTGCAGGCTCAGAAGCTGCTTTCAGAGCAGGATGTGCTGCCATGACCCAACCTTGCCCCTTGACCCAATTCTAGTCATATCCTCTTGCAGTGTGGGGCATGTTTGAGCATTGTTTATGTCAGTGCTGATTATGTGTTCCAGTCCAGGCTTGGCATAATGCATTTCTTTGCAGGTTCTACCTGTCGTATTATAGGCACGGAGAGGGTGAGATCGGTGCCTCACCATGGTTTTGACCATTTGTATGTCCTCAGGTTGTTTCAAATGAGTTCTCCCTCACATATGTTGCCGGTAACTGAACTAAATAATTATTTCCGGAATCATGTGGTGCAAGTTGCGGTTTGTGTATAATCCCAGACACCAACTAAGATGTCAACTATGGAGGAAGCCTGGCCTGATATAAAAAAGATCCAGGGTTTGCAATATAATGAGGATCCCACGAATATATGGTAATTTCCATATGGTGGTCTACAGATTCACGAGACTTACATCATGGCATATTGGCTGTGTATAATAGGAATGCCCTGAAGAAGTTCACAGAGTTGGGTGAACGAATATCGTTGGCCTTGATTTTAGCTGCAACGTTTGGATTTACATGATTAGCCTACAAACAAAATAAAAAAGATGTGGAACATTCCACATTTTGATTTTAACTTTCTTACACGGTTATTCTGAACTGAAATAAGGCATCATTAAAATATGCTGAAATTGCACGACATTTAGTGGTTGAATGGTGAAAATAACTTGCTTTGGATCAAACTCCTTACCATCACCAGAAACAAATCCTGAGGGAATGCGTGACATGTGCACTAATAAAGAGATGTTTGGGGGTAAAAACAATGGTCAAAGAATATTTAAAATCAAGAAACAACTAAAGCAAATTTACAGTGCCAAGAAGGCACATTACAGGGAAACAAAATTGGTAAATTGTAACGTGTACCTTGGAGGGATATTTTTAATCCATTAATCCATGCGCAACCACACATAACTGAGCTCTTGAATCATGAAGGCAAATTATTGCTGCGCATGACATGATTTAACATAGTTGACATAAAAGATTGCAGAAGTCTTTGGAGCCAAGAGCAATCCAATGTATGCAGTTACAACTGTGGACTAGCAGGAAATATTTACTGTGTCGTGTTCAATTGGAATTGGGGACGGCACCCAGTGGTATGGAGGGTCTGCAAGGGGTTTAGAATTAAAAAATGTTAGAGATGAGGATGTTCCTATTAGAGAACATGGAAACTAACATGTCAGCCAACATAGGGCGATACGTAAAGAATTTTACTCTGGCATATCGAGTACAAAAACATTGGGGCACACTAATATTGTGGGCAAAACATCAAGGGACAAAATATCGAAAAGGAATGGAAGTATAGATTTAATACTCTTAATTCTCCCCCCCCCCCCACCGTGTACCCTGATGATATATATTAATATCATCAAGGTACATTGATGTGGAGTTAGGTATGGAAACTCTGCACAGATTTACCTTTTGATATTTGTCTCTTGATCTGTCGATGATATTAGTATCCTACAACATTCTGTAGTCAATATTCAGGACCCACAACCATTAAAGCAGAGGAAATGAAAGATGCCTGATATCATGGAGTAAGAGTGCTGCAAAAGAAATGCTTGAAGGAGGACGGGATGTCAGTAACACCAAGGAACAAACACATCATCCTGAGCCTTAAGCCCATTCTATTGTGTCTCCTTTCTTCAATAGGTGCAGTCATGGCGATCAGGATCAGCGTGGAAGGAAAGCAACATCCAAAAGAAATGGAAAACAATGAGGAAAGTATTTGCATGTTCCCCAGCATTTCTCGTTTTCTCTTTTAAATTTACATTCACTCAGTAGTGTAGGTTACTTTCTGGTGGATCTATTGGGGGAAAGAAAAGGGCAATAAACAGTGCCAAGCAAATGACTACAAAGGCCGCCTGCAAAAAGCAGAATAGGATTGAAAGCAACAGATCTTAATTAAATGAACTTGTAAACCCGAAGGAATGCCCCAACAAGGAAATCCACTCAATGATTGAAGCAAGCATTTACACCTGGGACACCTGGTAATAAATCCAGACTGGACATTTAGGGCAGATTACATTGAGGTGTTGAGTCTTCCACCCTCACACATTACCCTCTGTTTTCAACCCATTTTAGTTTTTGGTTAGTTTTCAGTGTACTAGGTCATCTTGTTCCCCATTTTTCATCAGCTAACTCTCTCAGTGCCTGAAAAGGATGAACTTTTGTATCCCTTCAGTTAAAATGCAAATACATACATCGAAACAAAATGCTATTACATACATTGCAAAGCACTTTTAATTAGTTTTACTTAGGAGTTCGCTGCTTGGGCTCATGTTGAAGCCCTGCTGTGGATCTTCCACAGATAACGTGTGGCCCGCCTCGTGCCAGCCTCACAGGTCCTCGCTAATGAACCTTGAAAAATGTATCAGGTTGGGCACTTTGGATCTCCGCATTTAATAGTCACAAGATGGATTTACATACAAAACACACATTTGAAATTTTAAGGAGGTGTCTGTTAACGAGTACTAATGGCCTAAGTGTTTCCCAACTAGATTAATTGCAAATGGTGTTAAAGGTAATCAAAAGTAGGGCATGTTTCTAATCCGCCGAGTATATCCCAAGTCAGATTTAGCAGACAGCTGAAAGATCAGGAATCAATGGTGTCTTCCACTTGCATACCTGATGTCCTGGTGTGAAGGTGATTCATTTAACATCAAGAAACTTCAAGAGCTGTCAAATGGCTCAAGCATTTGATAGTCATACAAGGACCTATAAAGCACCTATGTCATTTGGGCCGGGAGTTTGTAAATGAATGGGCTGTGAAGGGCATTACAAATGATCACAGCATGAAAGGTCCTTATGGAAATGTTCCCCTTAAACATACCTGTTCTACAGCAAATTCTGGCTGATGGATGGAGTGGTGCTGTGTCCGGTTCTGTTAGCTGGGCTGATCACATATGGTAATAAGAGTAATTGACTTATTTTTTTTTTATTATTTTTTTTAAAGAGTAATTGACTTGTTGCAGAGCTTGGTGTCATAGCAGAATTTTTGGCTGGTTGACCAAGGATTGAACTGAGAATTGAATACTGACTGGGGAAGAATACAGTCAGCACAGATGAGGGAAAGACATCCAAACTCCATAAGCAATGCTGACGAGAGAGCTAAAACTATGGCTCAACTCGGTTTGTGAAGAGTTGCCCTAGGGTCTGTTCCATGCTACAAATGCACTGAGCCTTATGACTGAGGCTTAGTCCCATGCCAGGGAACTAGAAACGGATGAGAGCTTGATCCTGAGATTCAAATATTCCAAGATGGCTCCATGTTTTGCTATGCATCTGGGAACCTGTAGCACAAGATTAAGACTAGGTGATTGAAAGACCAGGTGAGATCGTTAGAAGTGTAATGAAAAAGTGCTTGAAGGATGTAGAAAATTCTTGTTTGTCTGGGAGTGACTTTAGCCCAGAATGTGGAACAGATAAGCCTTCTACTGAAGGGCGGCACACCCTCTGTTTACATGATTCTACAGAAGATATCCTCCAGACATTTTTCCACTGCAAGGGGCCTGTAAAGGCGACAGCCCTTATTAATCTTTCAGCTGAGAGAGGAACAGCGTGCTTATCACGATTTAATTTCATGGGGGATATCTTCCTTGTGCTTCTGGTGTAGGGTGTGTGTGTGTATGTGCGTGTGCGTGTTTGCTCGCGTGTGCATGCATGTGTGCATGCATGCACTTGTCTGTGTGTTTATGGAGTCGTACCACTTTCCTTCAGTGGGCTATTTGATGGATAAGTGGACCTAACTTGTCTTACACTCAAGTTTTTGCGATGCCCAGAGTGAGGAGGAATCATACAAAATGGCAATTAAATTCACCACTGCAACCAGTTCTGCAAAAATAAGTGTCTAACAGCAGCAGAATCTTCCCCCTCACTGAATACCCCAATTCATCTTTCTGTAAATAAATGTCCAAGTGATATCCTGCTTTAAAAGTGAAAGAAAGGTTTATTGTATTGTGTAATATTTTGGTGAATGCACACAGTGCTTACTAAGTGCAGCATCAGCTTGTGTTAGAGTTGTTGAATGACGACGTTGCCTTATTTCCAAGGTAATTTGGTGCTGAAGAAGTTGAGACTTCATTAACCTATTCACAAATGTTCTTAAATTAGGCATAAGTCAAGAGTGTACCATGGCCAGACTGGCCGTAGCAGGGACCAGGTGTTTCCCTGGTGGCCCGGTGGGGTGGAGGACGGTGTTCTGGCTGTGGGGGGCGATTTTTTCAGCAGTGCTGCAACTTTGGCTCCCTGTTATAAAAACGGGACTGGTGCTTTTTACCAGCACACCCCCCCGCCCGCTCTCAGGGCCAGTGTTGAGCAGCAATCAGCCAGGCGGGTTGCTATTCCCAGTCCGGCCAAGGGGTGGACCCCAGTAGACACCACATCTTCACAATTTTCACAGAATAGGCGTTATTAAACTTAGCCAAAAGCTAAGGGAGGGAGGTCGAATGGACTTGCTGCAAGTACTGGGGAGGTTTAGAAGAGCCATATAGAGCTGTTGGCCATGTTTTAAAATCCAAATTGCAGGGAAGTTATATAGGCTGCCTTGTGGCTGCCCTACATTTTCTTTGGATGTCCAGCACACCATGCAGAATATGAAACCCAAGACATTTTGCATGCTCATCCACTCACCACTTCAGTTGGTGGTGGGAATGTAGCTCTGCTTCTGGAAACATGGAAGGTCTGAGCATAGACAAGTGGAACAGGTGTGCATAGATGGAACTCAGGTGTGTACTGAGTTATATTTCAACATAAGCCCTTGCATAAAGTAGTGTATGTGTGCGGCACTCATGTACTATGCATTAACATTGGTATTTAACTTTGTATCTCTAACTATCACATCACAATATCAGCAAATCAATGTGTGTCTCCTTCCATAATAACAACTATCAGCTTATGTGAATGCCGACAGAATGACATATTGTTGGGATAGGGCAGCAGTAACCCCAGAACTTACTTCTAGTGTACGACGCGTTGAACCCTTTCTTCTGGATGCTGAAGTCACTTGTAAACAGCACGGTCATCTCATTGCCCGTTGAGTTGAATGAGAGTCCTTTCGCCGTTAGCCCACAGAACTTCATTATGCTCTGTCCATTGTCAATTGTCATAGAGTCGTAGACACATTTCGGAGCTTCCTCTACGTCAAAATCCACAAACGTGATCTGGATAATAAATCCTGGAGGTGCTCGAAAGGACCACTGGCAGGACAGAGTGTTGCTGTAATCTTTCGGGTAGCAGGGAGTGGAGAAGTACCCTGAAGAGTTGGTAATCACCATTCTGCAATCGGAGCATTCCGACACTGTTGGACCACAAGAAGGACACAAGAAGACAACATCAGTTTGCACATTAAGAACAATCTACAAATTTGAAATGTTGATAAGATTACAAAAATACCACTTGTCATTGGTACAGAGCAATTCCATTCCAGTTATTCTTCCAACAAACCACAGTAATATGGACCTTCAGTCCAGTTGGTTTCATTAGAACAAGCAGCATTACAATTCACAGAACTCATTGAGTGTTTATAAAAGCTCGGGTTTGCAACGAGGTGTCCATGATAACATAGAATCAACAGCTAACGTTTTATATGGTCATTGCAACTGTATGCAAAAAACAATGGTCTTAGAAAAATAAAGATGAGGTCAACGAACAGCGAACATAAGAATCCTTTTCTGCATACATGCCAATATTTAACACATTTCTATTTACCAAAACAGTATCTGTGTTTATAAGACAGTCTAATATGCACTAACAACTGATTCCTTGAAAGTTTGAACTCTCAAGTTCAGAATATTAAGCCAATTATCACCATCCCCTCTTATTGCTATCCTTATAAAGATGGTCAGAGCTGGTGATACCATAGTCCTTTGGATCGCGAAAATCAGAGCAATATCTTAAGATGTCTTCAAGTTTTGTGTTTAACTTGTCACATTTGCAGTGATTCAAAGATAGAGGTCAAATATGCTTTAGTATTTTAACATATGTCTTGGTGTTTTCTTTCTCTGACTGCAAAGTGAGAGGAGTTTTAAAAGTGAATTATGTGACAATATAGGATGTCATTTTTTGCAATTCACAACAAAATGTAAATACCTGTAAATGACATGTATGAATCCAACAGTGAGGAAAGCAAAAATCAAGCATTTATTGTAAGAATTTAGTAATTTGGAAGTGTGCTGGAAACAGAGATTTTAATAGGGCAAAAACAAACAAGACACTTGTTTATGCACAAATGATAAATATTCTCAGAAACCCGATGTCCTCACATTATCATTTGTGTGCTATGGACAGTTTTATCAATAAAACTGCATGGTGGTGCAAATGTAGTGGTCACGAAAGTTTGTTGTTCTAAAAAGTGGGATGTGGTTGTAAAAAGATTGGGAACCATTGACAGAGGTCTTCAATCTGTGGGGTGCAACCCTCAGAGGGATTGTGGAGTCATGGGAAAGGGGGCACCCATTCCTCAGCTGGAGTGTCATTCAGGGGCTCTCCTGTGCTATAAAACCGAAGCCTGGCAGACAGCTAAACGCATTCTGTCCGTGTGCTGCTTGCTTGAAAGAAATACAAACGGGTACAATGACGATCTGCGATTGTGAAGGGAAGTCTGCAAACGCAAAGGATGCTTGGGAGCTGGTGCTGGCTTTAATTGATCAAATCACTTGAAGCTTCTTTTTGAGTGGTAGTGCAAAGAGTCAGCAACTGAGCTGTGAAGTGCATGCTTTTAACTATCATTGTATTTACATAGCATTTACTATGCCTGAGGAGGTGTTGAAGGAACAGTTATGTAAAATATTGCATCACGTATGGTCTGGTATTACTAGAATCTGTATTTTGGAAGCACCAGTTTATCGTAAAACGTTTTGTTCATTTTGTAGCAGTCTATCATATACTCTGGGGAATGCAAGTATAAAATAATAACTTCACATTCACAGTGCTTGCTGTCACAGGTTGTGACCTCATAGCACTAAAAATACACAAGTCACTATTCCCCACTGCACCAACCAAAATGTTATTCTGTGACTCTCTGGTTACACACAGACCTCTGCAGTGCTTTCAATAATAAAGGTTTCATAATGTACTATAGTACATTTCCCATTGAGTAACAACTTCTTATATTTTTTTATTTTTCATTTAAGCTGTCCGTTATTTTATAAGTAGCTACCTGATGATGAAAGACCTAAAAAAAGTACAGAATACTTTTTTTAAGCCACATATTTGACCTCATCCCATGTTAAGACTCTCAAGGCCATCTAGCCCTACCTCAACCAAGACTGAAGTCAACAACTAGAGCACACTAATATAACCAGGAGTCAGTTTTTGCTAAAATAGAAGTGTCAGTTTCCATAGTAGTAGAAATAAAAACCTTTTTATAAACAACAATCTGATAGAAGATTAAGGGACAACTTTGTCCCCTGGAATTGAAGAAAGCATCCTACTTGGACCATGTAGTTCATCCTTAATGATTGTAAATACTATGTTTTAATTATGATGAATGATGTTCAGCAACCTCCAGTTCCAAGCAGCTGTAAAAGCCAAGCCGTCAGCATCCCATGAAATACAGTATAGTTCTCCTCGGATGCCTTGCACTAAAGTTGCAGCCCATGCATTATAACCATTATACCCACGGCCACTGGAAGTATGCGATTGTGTGGATGCGGCAATTTTAGCATACTTTTAGATTTGTCGCATTCGTCACATAGTCCATCATCTACCGCATAATCTGCTGATTTGAACAAAAAAACTGTTTTTTATTACTCAAACGATTCAAAAGTTACTAAAAAGCAGCAACACATGTTGCCATGAAATAGAAGGCCCTTTGCAAAGTTGAACTGGTCACCTTTTCATTGCTTATTGATTTATTTCATTGTTAAACTGGTACTAATGAGACGCAACCACAGATTGGCCGTTATGTTAGAAGTGGGGGATCTTTAGTTGGCTGAGGTAGGCACCTTAGTCCAAATAGAGACCCTTGCTTCTAAGTCAGGGAAAGGAAGGACACCTTCTCAGATAGTCTCTGCTCACCCCCTCGGTAGCTTGGCACGAGCAGCCAGGCTTATCTCCAAGGCAAATGTGTAAAGTATTTGCAACCACGCTCTCAGTAACCCAATGATGACACCACAAATGGACTCCACACGAGTTTCATAAAAAACTATTATATGTTTATAAACAAAATATACGATGAGACCACACAATAAAAATCCAGCATATGCGTATTTGTAATATTTCACCTTGCCGGTTATTAGGGCAGCAAGCACTTGTAGGTTCTTGCAGTATTAATCAGCAATTCTCTATGATCCAATTCAGTCCTAATGCAATGCTATGCAGTTTGTAATGCAAGAATCAGGCACTTTGTAATGGCAAAATAATGCAGTTCGTTATGCAACAATCAGGCAGTTCGTAATGCCAAAATAATGCAACTCATAATGCAAGAATCAGGCAGTTCGGTATGCAAAAATATTGCAATGCCTAATACAACAATCAGGCAGTTCGTAATACAAAAATAATGCAACAATCAGGCAGGTTGTAATGCAAAAATAATGCAATGCGTGATGCAACAATCAAACAGTTCATAATTCAAAAACTAATGCAATGTTTAAAGCAACAATAATGTACTCCGGCACCGATCACGGTGCTCTGAACGGTCTCTAAGCCACTCTTACTGACTCGCGGTCAGCTTCTGCCAAAATATGCCCCCAACACGGGTATGGTGGAAAACAAAGTGCAGCTCCACACTCCGGCCCCGGTACTGCCACTCCTCGGCAAGTACGGGCTGCGATACAAGCTTGAGCGGAGGCTTGCGCTGCGAGAATGGGACAAGCAGAGAGCGTTTTTCTGGGAGCCCGCACCCCGCCCCAGGCAGCGACACACGCGCGATTGCTGAGCGTTACCTGGGGGGGTGCAACCTCACTCTCCTCTCCTCGCAACTTGGACCTCAGATGCAACTTTGTTGATTTTGGGCAGTGGAACTCGGGTCCCCACCCTGACGGGGATGTTTCGAGGTCCCTCCTTGGCAAAGGCAGGCTGAAGCCGGTGGCACCACTCCTCTGGGGATGCCGGTCTGGGCCGATGGCAATGACGAAGATATCAGGCTGCAACAGGGTAAATGCACACAGCGTCGCTGAGACTCACTTGGACTCCGGGTGTGCACGGTCACAGGGCAATCCTCACGAAGGTCTCAGGCTGCACAAAGCACATGCACACAGCGTCGCTGAGACTCACTTGGACTCGGGTGTGCACGGTCACAGGCCAATCCTCACAAAGGTCTCAAGCTGCACAAAGCACACAGAGTCGCTGAGACTCACTTGGATTCTGGGTGCACACGATCACAGGACAATCCTCACGAGGGTCTCAGGCTGCACAAAGCACACGCACAGCGTCGCTGAGACTCACTTGGACTCCAGGTGCCCACGATCACAGGGCAATTCTTACGAGGGTCTCAGGCTGCAAAAAGCACACGCACACAGTGTCGCTGATACACACCTGGGAACTTCTGTGTGCCTGAGTTTCCACAAGAGAGAGCTAGCTCTCCTCGGGCCCTTGGGGATAAGTTACTTCAGGACACAACACACAGCAAAGTCCTTTCAAGCAGGGGGACTCAGCACACAGCAAAGCCCTTAGCCTCTCCTTGGTTAAATCAGCAAACTGCAGGCCAGCCCCAGAACACACAGCAAGGGTCAGTCCTTTCCTTCACTCACTTCAGCTGTTTCTTCCATGGCAGAGGTTCCTCTTGACCACGGAGTAGTTTCAATCCTTTACAGTCTTGAACAGTTCCATTCCAACGTACAGGGCTTTCAGCTCTCATAGTTATACCCCTCAAAGTCTTTGAAGTCTTCGTGTTCAGGGGGGCACTGACCCCTGTCCAAACCAGTTCTGGGTGTCTCCCTGCCAGTGACACCTTCTTTCTTTGATAGTGGGGGTCTGGATCCTTAATCACTCAGCAGGAGATGGAGCCATTGTTTTATGGCAGCAGCCCAGGCCTCTTCACCTCCAGGGGCTACTCCTCCCCCCTACACTCCAGATGCAGGTCAACCTGTTGCTGTCTCACCTCCTCCCCTGCGTCAAGACATTCCCTAGATCCTATTGCTTTCAAATCCAGACAGTCAATTCACAACCAGGCAGAGACACAGAAATGTTAGAACACAAAAACCCAGCCACTTCTAAAAGAGTGGTTTCTAAACACACAATGCAAAAACCACCTTCACAAAAAGATGTGTTATTAAATTGTGAGTTCAGGCACACTAAACTTCACCTCTCCATCTTAAGCCCATGGGAAGATAGGCTGGAAACATATTACACAGCCTTCCCCATTCTGTCCTATGGGCAAGATGGCCTTTCAAGTTATAAACAAATTCCCTTTGGAATGCACCTAAGAGACATATACACAATGACCACATTCAAAGCTAGTTTAGCATTCATAGAATTAAATGTTACAAAGGAAAAACCTATAAAACATCATACACATCAATTTAAGTAGTACAAAATATTTCTTTAATAAAATCACATAAAAAATCATAAAATTGATCCACAAAAGTACATTAATACATTCCCTATATTCCATAGAATCTCTTCAACATATCATTGTATCATTATATGAACATAAAAGACAAATACATATACAAGAGAAAACACAATTCCAGACTCCTAATTGAGTCTTTTATAAAAACATATTATCTGGATCAGTGAAAATATGGTCTGGTTAAACTTCTACTTATAAAATACCAAGACCATGTTTCCCTTAGAGATTATATTATCCAAATGGCGTCGACACGTTTCGATGGTTTTTGATAAAATTCTCCCATCTTTTTCAAGATATAAAAATTCCTAAAGTTTTCTTTCTTGTTTCATCATTATTAGAGATCCTTGTAAAGAGGTTTTTTATTAACTTCAATTTTGTATTTTAGAAGTCGAGAGGAAATCCTACATTGGTGTCCAGTAAACCCAATCTTAAAAAGCGGGCCTTCCGCGTTATATGCTTATACCTCGTAGATATCCTCTAATGTTGAGTGCTATTATTCTATTTGACTCCACTTATTAGTGATCTGCTTGTCGCCTTTTGTTACTGTGGAATTCAAAAGCACTGAAGGGTGTGCAGTTCTTTGGACTATCCCCAGGATAGGAGCATGTATTTCTTCCACGTGTTCCTATCTACTACCGAGACGCCTTCATTTCACTCGATAACCGCTGTCGGGTAATTCCTTTCGACCATTTGGCCTTGCAACAGTGAAAAACGAAATGCAGAGTATTTCACTGTCAGGACATGGTACACACCTCAGTACATGTCCTACCTTTCACATACACTACACCCTGCCCAGGGGGGGTACCTTGGACCTACCATAGGGGTGTCTGATGTGCATAAAAAGGGAAGGGTAAGGCCTGGCAAGTGGGTGCACTTGTCAGGACAACATGGCAGTTTAACAAACTGTGCGCAGGCACTGCAGTGGAAGGCCTGAGTTCTCTCTTTAGGGCTACTTGTGTGGGTAGCACAATTAGTAGCATTTGCATTACCAGCCCTGGCACACATAGTGCACTTTACTAGGGACTTTACTAGTAAGGCAAACATACCAATCATGGACAACCAATTACCATTACACTTTACACAGGGAGCACTTGCACTTTGACACTGATCAGCAGTGGCAAAGTGCCCAAAGCATCTACGTTGCAACACCATGTCAGAAAAAAGGTCTGTGGGAAGGCAAAAAGTTTAGGGAACCTTAGCCAAAAAGGGCCAAGTCCAACAAGGTGCAACCACAGATTGGCCGTTTCGCCGGAGAAAAACACATACACCATCAGATTGGTTCAGAAAGATGTTATCATCTGAATATGTTGTGTCAAATTATGTTTTGTTTGTGAAAAATTAAGACACGTGTATTTTTGGGTAATTCTTTTTGGAGACTTTTTGTGGAAAGCCTCTGACACCGAACCACAGTCACCCACAAACCTTTGGTTTACTAAACACTATTTAATATTATTTGCCCATTGTAAAAAAATGATTTGCCATGGGAATCGGGGGCATTTATGGTTGTCAATGGTCGTTGATGATGAGGAGTACCAGATTCTAGAGATTTTTGCAGGAAGGGGTCCTTATGCCTTAAAAATGTTGACAGACGGTCTCGGCCTCAAAACGTTTGAAGACCTCTGTCCAGTGGTGAACATCGGAGGTTTCACGTTTCAACTGAACACCATATTTTGTAATCCAGTTGGTTTTTAACTGTGATAATTGGTAGAAACCGAAAAACGGAGACCTCTAGTATAGTCAGAGTACATTACCTTTTTAATCTCACCTCTTCCTTATCTTAACTTATTTGAGGATATGCCATAGAGAGCATCTCATGAGTTTATTCTCACTAAAAAGCGTTTAATGAAACACAGCTATCTTAATAAAAAAAATCTGCATTACAGGAGAGGCTTGGTCAGGAAAAGAGGCCGCAAGTACTCTGGTCCCAAAATCCAAAGAATGCTGGTCCCCCAAATCTGACTGATTCTAGGAGATAAAGGAGGAAGAAGTAGCTGCGCATGTTGGAGCTCAACAAATATCTTAAATGGACCATGAGACAACCATCCCAAAAGTAGCCCTCCCGTGCACCAATCCTGGTAAAGAATATGCTGGTGTACAGAAAATGACACATATTTTACCTGAAAAAATGGTGTTGTTTTGTCCACTTGCAGCCTTCATGACTACAAGGACTCCAAAATCAGGATTCGCGAACTCATGGGCCTAGTGATATCATTATTGCAGCAGGTATAATGAGCGCTTAAGTTAAGGGGTTTAAGAGACTCCCTGCAACCCAGTACAGGCTCTCTTTTACTGACCAACAGGGAGAGGGAGCCCAGATTTTCTTGCTTGTGTATGACCTATGGAGCTCTTTCAACACCACTTGGCGCGTACACAATTTCAGACTTGGTGTGAGCATGCTTGCCTGGCCAATTCTTGCATCGACCATTTCTTAGGAGTATTTCAGCTGTAAGCAACCCACAACAACACCTATGTCGGGATTCATTATAAATAAATAGATGTCAAGCAAACGCGCTGCCCAATTGTTTCTCAATTTAGGTTAATTGCGGTGCAGTTGAGTCACGCAGCTGTGGCTCAGACACGGAACTAATGTGGTATGATCAAGCCAGATCACACCGGTACTGATCATCTTCAAAGCCAGCTGCATCATTTACCAAGCTGTCATTACCAGCACCCCTTCTTATCTTTCAATAAAGCTCACCATCTCTGGTGGTTCCTGGAAAACCTGCAGCCAGGAAGCCATCACACTGCAGACTAATAAGTGCAAAATTAAAACACAAGGCAGTAAAAGACCACCTTTACACTGAGGATGTGGAACAACATCACCATATCGATATAGACCACTACAAGGCTGCTCTAAACTAGGAAAGAGTTCACCTCTTTAAAGAACACTACATCACAATGCCATAACAATCAATTATTTTATGCTTGTCTTTGGTCCTGTACAGTGATATGCTGCTTTTTTGGCATGTTTCACACATAGCAAATATCACATATATACATGCATACATATATACATGCATAGATACACAATGGAAATGTATTTGAGAAGTTTTACTTGTTTTTTTATAGATACAATATAGCCTGGTCAATGTCGGCAGGAATCACTGCAACTAAATTATATTCCTGATTGCTCGACTTGACGAAATTGTGTGATCGTTCAAGATTTTCCTGTGTGACAGTGGTCTAGTCCAGGGTTCTCCAAAGTCGGTCCTGGAGGGCCGGATCCATGCTAGATTTTTAGCATATCCCCATTTAGATAAATGTAGTTATCTGAAAAATCTGGCAGAGATCCAGCCCTCTAGGACTGACTTTGGAGAACCCTGGTCTAGTAGACGAAAATTATTAGGGCTTAGAAACCGGTACTCACTTTTGAACAGAAATAGAGTCCCGTGTCCATTTACTTACATATTTAGGAAACAAACAGATCTGTTTTAAGGTGCTCTTCCAATCACATACCGCCACCAAAAGGTTACAGACCGACTTGCTTTTTACACTAAAACTTTCAACACTGATGCAAGGGTACGCACAGTTACTAAATTACACAAAATGGCGACGATGAAAGCAATGATGAGCAAAAATAGTATCTCATGCAGTTTTTGGTTTAACACATTCATAATTTAAACTGAGAAGTCCACTTTGCTACTGAGTGCAAACCTCTAATAAATAAGGGCTTGGCTGACCTTCCAACCCCTCAAGTGTATTATTTTCCTGGTGCTCAATATCAAAAAGAGATAAAAATCAAATCATTTCCATGAGAAAGTAAAAAAGAAATTCATGCTGGAGCTGCTGTTGTTGCACCACCAAAATTCCTCCTTGGTGCAAAGAAGTCTGTCGTAATTTATAGGCAAAATGTCAAATTCTTCAGTGGCTGTGAACATTGCAATTAAAAGCTAAAACACTTTTCCCTGGGGCAGCGAATGTCATAAAAGTTAACTTAATCATTTCTTTTGGCACAATGCCAAGGCAGCACTCCTTTGGCCACATAATTAATGGTGCAGATTTCGCAAGATGTTGCTTCTAATACCTGTGTATAATAAAGACTAGACTCCAATTACTAACTTACCATACTCATACTTGCCAACATTTTGGAAGAGGAAAGTGGGAAATGTTTTAAAAATAATCAGGATAATGTATTTCTCCCACTGACTTCTATTGCTGTCTGCATCAAGACTACTGGCGTGTATAGGGCTTGCAAGTGTGCTGCTATAGGATCGGAGGTCAGAAATTAAAATGCATGTGTTTTCCATACCTGTCAGGAGCACAGAGAAATCACTAAGGCAGGCAGAGAAAGCCTGACAAATATGTTGTGCACTGGCCTGCAGGAGCCGGTTACTAACAGTGCATAATCTGAGTCACACAAGACCTGTTCCAGCAGGGCCGGCTTTAGCGCTGGTGGCGCCCTGTGCGACAATGTTTGTTGGCGCCCCCCCCCAATGACCACCTCCACCACGGATTCTCTCACTAGCACCCTTTAACAGTGACCAAGTCTCCATAACCACACTCTCTCAGATGCATTAAATTAGTTATATAGCGCCACTCATACCAGTGTAGGGTGTCTGAGCACTTTGCATCACACACACATTACACAGAGACAATCAATCATACGTGTTTTAAATCAGAGTATAGGAAATGTTTACATATGCCAAAGGGCTAAAAGTGTAGGAGTCACGTCATCCATACTGGTAGGCAGTATAGTTCAAGAGTGCTTGGTGTGGAGAAGCACAAACTCAGAGTCGAAAAAGAAACAGCATAGTTGGGAGTTTTCTTTAATAATAAGAATCGATTTCTAGCCAAATTAACCCTTTTTGCAACATTAATCAATGTTCTAATAATATATACTTTGCAGTGTGTATGCAGTTCTAGGATGAAAGTTAATAGCTCACTATCCTATATTAGGACTTTAAGTTATAAATTGCAAGTAACAAAAGGATGTCTCTTTTGAAAGCAGTAACCTGCTGACCTGTTTACATCATAAGCACTCTGTAATCTACTTGGTACACGTTCTTTGCAGCAGGCATATTAACCCTCTGCACTAACTTCACCGAAGTCAAAACCTCAACTATACAAAATGCTGATCTCTCTCCAGAAAGATAATTAATCACACGAGTTTTCTTGACATTTATGTGAGGCCTGGTCATTGCCGGAGGAAAGAATCACTGCAGCAGGTGCTTCAAAAACATAATAAACTTTTTTTTTTTTTTATTTTTTATTTTTTTACACGGCGCCCCCAGGAAGCCAGCACCCGGTGCGGTGGCACCGGTGGCACCGCCCTAAAGCCGGCCCTGTGTTCCAGCCATCTGAAGCCCGCCTAGGAATCGGGTTTTTCCATGCAGGATTTGTGAGGTGGGAAACTAGCCTTGAAATCGGTAGTCTCCCGCCTGAATCGGGAGGGTTGGCATGTATTCATGCTCTTGCTAGTATGTTTGACCGAGCAGGTAATTTAATTTATTTTTGTAATATTACTTTTTTCTGTTTCATGCACTGTACAAGAGCGTGATCCATCAGTAGAAGGGGAGTCTTATAGCATACTGTGTCCAACATTAACAAACCGAATGAGGGGCAGAGAGTCTCGGTCGGGAAGCTACCATCCATGCGAACAGAAGAAAAATATGAAAGCACTGTTGTCAGTGAGAGTACATTTCCAAAGATCCTGCGATTCGACAGCCATGGGAGAGGGTAATAAGAGGTGAGAGTAGTAAATGTCGAGAACAATATGTGGTTTCTAAAAAGCTGTACAGATAGGTTTAAACCACACTACAGGAAAGCAGTTATGCAGTGTTAGTCAATCAGTCCTATATCACCGATTTGAGGGATCACAAGGAAATGAATGGACTTGGCCATCATTTGCAATTCAATACAACTTTCAGGAGAGTCCTTAGGGTAGGATACAAGACCATAACTGCCTGAACGCATGGCTAAACATGAAGTAACTTAGAAGTAATAGATGTGAATGTGTATCACCCTTCCACTGTGATTATCTATCACAGAATTACAGACAAGGAACCCAGGTATGGTCAAAAAGTGTTTTTTTGGTCAACCAATCTATAAATGATGGCTGATCTGAGAAGTTCTGAGATTTATTCATCTTGGGTCATAATGAGGCTAGAGGCTACACTTCTTGGGAAATTATTGTGATGTTGCCGGTGAGACAAGGTATTGGTATCGCACATCATGGTCAATCTTGCTAAGGGTTGGAACATGTGGAATGCCATATGTCTATCCTGTAGTGTGATAGCGGAGTTCACCACCACTGTACATACATCAAGCCTCAGATTTGAGATTTACATTTCATCTTTTGTCATCTATAGGTAGTTGAGACTCATGTAATCTAAATAGTGCCCTGTACCAATTACGCAAAGATTTAAAATATGTACACTTAAATGTCGTCCCTGTTGATTACTTATCATGTTTAAACAATATTGAAGCCAAGTCATCCTCTGAGTAGTCATACGATAACTGTGTTAGCAAGTATACATGTGTTTTCTTTTCCAGGGATTTACAGAAACATTCTCCAACCATCAAATTTTACACACCTGAAAACAAAAAAAATTATTGACTAGTTTATTGAATGTTCAAGAGAACCAGCAATGTATGGTGAACATAGGGACCAAGACCAACACAATAATAGGAGTCCAAAACAGAAATGACAGTGAGCAATCCACACACCAGAAAAGTTGCAACATATTTGGTAACTGCTTAGTTCCCCTTTAAATACTTACTATCCAGTAAGAATAAGTCTGGCCCCAAGAAGTAGATTCCCTCCATATTGGCTTGGGAAAGAAAATAATAAAAAGAAAACCTTTCCCAGTAAGGAAAACCAGGAGTGGAAAAAGCCATACTAAAATGTAATCAAGGGCAAACATTGCAGCACTGCAGAATCCGTTGTCAGCACAAGAACAAGGAATTTAAGGGTGCATTCCATAACACACCATGGCCCAGCTGGAACGCCCGTGAGTGTCCTGTGTACAGTAGAAAGGCAGCACCGCAGCCTGGACGTCAAAGCACTCTGAAGATAGTAGGAACCACAAATCACAAACCACATTTACTTTACGAATCGGCTGAATCTTAACACATGTCCCCTCCTCATACTCAACAATGGTAATAATATATATATATATATATATATATATATATATATATATATATATATATATATATATATATATATGTGATCAAGGTCACGGCGGTGACCGAAACGCTTCATGGCGAGCTGGTGTGGAAAAATTGAATAAACTGATTTTGCACATAATTGGAGTCCGTACCCTTTCTTCGATCTAAGTGTGGATTGACTGGGGACAAATTTGTTGTATATATAAATATATCTATAATTCCACTGGATAAAAACAAACGTTAAAGTAACATAATAGATAGGTGAATTTGTTACTGACAACATTAACCTTTTGTACTAAAAAACACAGATATTCACCAGTTATAGTTAGCAGCGCTAACTATTACTTGCTCCCTCGCCATGCACTGCTTATGACCTCACAAATGACATCACTGATGACATATTCTATGACATCGTTTATGATATCACTGATGACATCTCAAATGACATCAATGACATCAACCGCGAATTTGTGGCACAATTAAAAAAAAAAAAACATTTTTGGCCGGGGGAGGCAAGAGAGGTCCCACCACCAGCACTAAGGGGTCAGGGTATCCCTACCCTGACCCCTTATGTCTTTTTTGTATTTTGTAAGACTCACGACTGAGTCCCAAGTACTAAGATGGCTGCCGCCACTTCCTTCTTAATGTGGTAGCAGCCAATCAGATCTCAGCAGGAGATCTGTCGTATCCACGGAGGCTCTGCAACCCTAGCTATACAAAGTTTTTGAGTTTTAATTGCTCAAGAACTACTTAATGGATTTACACCAAATTACAAAAAGCACCCTTTCTGGACAAAGATCTAGCTTTCCGACAAATTTGGTGTATATCCTTCAGCGGTTTGAGCTATATCTGTGTCTAAACTTTCGATGGAAAAATTAATGGGGAAAATGCATTTTTTTTGTATTTTTTTTTTGAAACCGTTTATTACAAGACTCAAAAAATATACAGATATGGGCCTACAACCTTCCGGCCGGCCGCTAGCAATAAAAGGAGCATACGATATACATTTATAAAACACATGGTGCTGCGGCCGAGCATGCACAGGAGGTAACATCGTTGCGAGCCACACTATCCAGACCCCACTATACGGTTCCATTTTAAACTTAAAGAACAACAAATACAAACAAACCCACAAGGCAATCCTCAATCGGAAATAGCAACACGTGCTCCCCTAGAGGGGGGATCCTAGCCATCCATAGGAATCTCAAGAGGGGGGGGAGAGATCAGAGCTAGGGCTGGGTACACCTAATGCCCAGGTACCGGGGGGATGAGTTGGCTAAGGGGACGGGGCCGGCGATGGTTCAGGCAATAACGGCGGAGCACAGATTCCCCCGCGGTAGGCGTTCCAGGGGCCCCACACTTTCACCCATGTCCCAGGCTTACCTCTCGCCACATACACCACCTTTTCCCGAAACATGCACCAATCCATATGTTCCTTCCAGGCTGAGACAGTCGGAGGCCTCTGGGATCCCCACAATTGGGCAATATCGCGCTTGGCAACCATATACCCCAGAGTCACCCACCACGTCTGCGGCACCGAATAGTCGGTAGGCTCCCACACATTCAACAGGCATCTCCTCGCTTCGGGCAACAGCGCCACATGCGTAACCACTCGCAGCACCTCATGCACACCACGCCAGAACCCCTCCACCTCCGGGCACTCCCACAGGATATGCAGAAAAGTCCCCAACGCACCACACCCACGCTTACACAAACCGTCCTCAGCATAGCCCATACGCAGGAGCTTTGGCCCCGTCATGTAGACCCTGTGGAGTATCTTGAGCTGGACGAAACGAAGGCGAGCCGGTATGGCCACCTCTTTCGGGGAGGCCACCGCGGAGGTCCAGTCCTCGTCGTCCAGCTCCAGCCCGTCGGCTACCCAAGCCCCACGAAGGGCAGTCAACAAGTCTGAGCGGTCGTTGATCAGTTTTTTGTAGATCAGGGAGATCGTGCTGTCCGGGATGTGTCCATCCAGCACTCTATCCTCCAGGGGGGAACACTCCGGGATGGAGGCAACGTCCGGAAAGACGGAGCCCAGCGCATGGCGGACCTGCAAATACCGAAAGTACTCGCTGCCCTGCAACTGATATTCCATCTGCTGCATCTCGAACGTTTTAAATCCTCCCCTCGTCCAGAGATCCCCCACTTTGCTAATGCCTATTAAATCCCACTTCTCAAAGCCCTTCGAGGTCCACAAGGAGCCCAACCGCTCAGATGCGTATAGTGGTGACGCCCGGGTCAAACGGTCCTTCCACCCCATTGCAGCATTGGCCGCGTGCCACACTCGCACCATGACACGCGTGGGGCCCGTTAGGCGAGCGTCGGGCGCGCTAGAGTAGAGCGCTCGATTATGGTCACCACCTGGAAGTAGCATCCTATCCATTTCAAACGCCGGGTTTAAGGCGGGCCCATATAGGCCCTGATTAATCGCAGCTAGCTGGGAGGCCCAATAATACCGTTTAATATCCGGGAGGGCAATCCCCCCGTCATACCAGGGGAGCGTCAGCTTAGCCAGGGCAATACGTGGCCTCCCGTCCCAGAACAGGCGGCGCTGCAAACTCTCCACTTCGCGGAAGTAGCGCGCTGGGACGAGGTCCATAGTGTTCTGCAACGCGTATAGGAAACGCGGCAGCGACATCATTTTAAACAATGCCGCCCAGCCGAGCGGCGAAAGCGGCAAACGCCGCCAGCGCGCGACATCCTCTTTCAGACGCTGGAGGGGGGGAAGCAAGTTCCGATCATACCGAGCCTCCGGGTCCAGAGTAATGAAGACACCCAGGTACCTAAATCCCTGCGGGGCGACCTGGATCGGACAGCCCCGCGGGAGGATAGGAGCCTCCCCAGAGAGAACATACACACACGATTTAGCCCAGTTGATGACCAGACCGGAGTTACGACCGAATGAATGCAAAACATCAACCAGTACTATGAGTGAGAAAATGCATTTTTAATCCCCCCACCTTTTTCTCGCCCGTTCTTGATAGATCACCTCAAAACTTCCCATGAGCAAACTAGTCAAACAGTAGGACATTTTAAAAAAGGTTTCGTGGAGATTCATCAAACAGGGTCAAAGTTATTAGCAACACAATAAATGCATTTTTTTATGGAAACATGATCCAAACTAAAACTACCCAGTGGCGACTGCCACTGGTATATATATATATATATATATTTTCTTTTTCATTTTTTCTTTCAAGAAGAATGACGAAGCCGTGTGCGGTTCCACAGATTTTATTGTCGGCCGCTACCAGACGCGTTTCGACTGCGTCGCAGTCTTGGTCAGTGACCAAGACTGCGATGCAGTCGAAACGCGTCTGGTAGCGGCCGACAATAAAATCTGTGGAACCGCACACGGCTTCGTCGTGTGCTTCGTCATTCTTCTTGAAAGAAAAAATGAATATTTAGGACTCGAGCCTTGTGGGGTCCGTGTAGGGTGGCGAAGCAACTCTCGTTCTGGTGGAGGCGATTTATAAATGAGGCAAACGGAGAAGAATATATATGTGTATATATATATATATATATATATAGATATAGATATATATATATAAAATCACCAAATACTTCCAATAAGGAAATCACCGCAGTCCAAGGGAATTGATTTATACAAGGTTTATTGCAAACATGCAAATAATCACCATCACACAACACCACCAACGCGTTTCAACCTACTCAAGGTCTTGCTCATGGCAAGATTATATTGGATACGAGGACTAGCCCGTCCTCGACACCGGCACCCACTACGCAAAGAGCTCTTTCCTTGGGGCTGTTTGTTGATGGATATATATACACACGCAGGAGAAGGAAGGAAGAAGTGAAAGACGGAAAAACATCAAAAAGGGTGAAAGAGTGAGCTAAAAAGGCTGGGAGTGTCTGGTGCTGGATAAAAGAGGCATGAGGTGGATTGAAGACTACGTAGATATTTAGTAGTGCTGGCCACAGGTGTCTGAGCAGAGCTTTGGGCACTGCACTCATTCTTTTACAAATTAAGCACTGACTGCACTAGAGCATATTCTGTGAGACGTCATGCAGAAATTTAGGCCTCGGTCTGCAAATGACCATCTTTGTGACTGTGTGCAAATGACCTGGAAGAAGAGGTTTCTATTTCCTAAGTCAGACCACATGGTTTAGAATAAGTGAGACTTTGGGAAGACATTTAAGGAGAGGATAAGATGGAGGCAGACTGTTAACAGTAGCGCTTGGAACAGGACATGTAACTTTGAAGAGCGAGGTAAGAACTGAGGACTGGGGTCAGGTTATAGAGAAGACATTGTCTTGGGTAATTTTCCTAATGAGTCTATCTGTTTTTTACTTTGAAGCTGCATACAGAAGGAAAAGATTGAATCTTGATTTATAGGTCAAGCTGAAATTTATGAAAGGGGGCAATGAGGTTCCTACGTGACCCACTAGAGAACCAGTATCCTATGAAATTGAGAATAAAGTGAGTACCTTGGTTGAATGCTGAAAAGACTCAATTTTAACCCAATAGGATTTGTTGGGCAATGTTTGATAATGGATATCAAGAAAGAAATGTTGTCTGTTAAATGTTTAACAATAGCTACTATGGTCATAAATAATAAAGATACTCATTTGTTTTCTTTTTTGTTTTTGCTTTCTGTTCCTTATCAGTTTTCTAAACTTCCCTGAAGAAGCAAATATTCATGAAACATGTGTTGTCTGATACCAATTACTCTACATAAACATTCATGGTTGTCATGATAACATGATATATATTATTTTACAATATGTTATCTTGTGCTTTAGGTCATGGTATGTTGTGCTATTTATGTTATAGTACATGTTGGACTTGGCCCTTTTTGGCTTAAGTTCCCTAAACTTTTTGCCTTCCCCCTAGACATTTTTCTGACATGGTGTTGCCAACTTAGATGCTTTGGGCACTTTGCCACTGCTGTTCAGTTTCAAAGTGCAAGTACTCCCTGTGTTAAAGTATAATGGTAATTGGTTGTCCATATTTTGTATATTTGTTTTACTAGTAAAGTCCCTAGTAAAGTGCACTATGTGTGCCAGGGCTAGTAATGCAAATGCTACTAGTGGGCCTGCAGCCCTAATTGTGCCACCCACACCTAAAGTAGCCCTAAAGAGAGAACTCCGGCCTGCCACTGCAGTACCTGCACACAGTTTGTTAAACTACCATGTTGTCCTGACAAGTGCACCCACTTGCCAGGCCTTACCCTTCCCTTTCCATGCATATCAGACACCCCTATGGTAGGTCCAAGGGACCCCCTAGGCAGGGTGCAGTGTATGTGAAAGGCAGGACATGTACTGAGGTGTGTACCATGTCCTAACAGTGAAATACTCTCCATTTAGTTTTTCACTGTTGAAAGGCCATCTTGCCCATAGGACAGAATGGGGAGGCTGTGTAATATGTTTTCAGCCTATCTTCCCATAGGATTAAGATGGAGGGGTGAAGTTTAGTGTGCCTGAACTCACAATGTAATGACACATCTTTTTATGAAGGTGGTTTTTGCATTGTGTGTTTAGAAACCACTCTTTTAGAAGTGGCTGGGTTTTTGTGTTTAAACATTTCTGTGTGTCTCTGCCTGGTTGTCGATTGACTGTCTGGATTTGAAAGTGATAGGATCTGGGGAATGTCTTGACCCAGGGGAGGAGGTGAGACAGCAACAGGCTGACCTGCATCTGGAGTGTAGGGGGGAGGAGTAGCCCCTGGGGGTGAAGAGGCCAGGGTTGCTGCTGTAAAACAATGGTTCCATCTCCTGCTGAGTGTTTGAGAATCCAGACCCCCACTAATCAAAGGAAGAAGGTGACACTGGCAGGGAGGCACCCATAACTGGTTTGGACAGGGGTCAGTGCCCCACTGAACACAAAGACTTCAAAGACATTTAGGAGTATAACTATGAGAGCTGAAACCCCTGGACTTTGGAATGGATTGATCAAGATTGAAAAGGATTGAAAATACTTTGTGGTCAAGAGGAACCTCTGCCAAGGAAGAAACAGCTGAAGAGACTGAAGGAAAGGACTGACCCTTGCTGTGTGTTCTGGGGCTGGCCTGCAGTTTGCTGATTTAACGAAGGAGAGGCTAAAGGGACTTTGCTGTGTGCTGTTTCTCCCTGCTTGAAAGGACTTGTGTCCTGAAGTAACTTATCCCCAAGGGCCCAAGGAGAGCTGGCTCCCTGTTGTGGAAACTCAGGAACACAAAAGTTTCCAGGTGTGTCTCAGTGACGCTGTGTGCTTGTGCTTTTTTGCAGCCTGAGACCCTCGTAAGAATTGCCTTGTGATCGTGGGCACTAGTAGTCCAAGTGAGTCTCAGCGACACTGTGTGCGTGTGCTTTGTGCAGCCTGAGACCTTCGTAAGGATCGTCCTGTGATCGTGTGCACCCAGAATCCAAGTGAATCTCAGCGACGCTGTGCGTGTGTACTTTGTGCAGCCTGAGACCTTCGTGAGGATCGTCCTGTGATTGTGCGCAGCCGGAACCCAAGTGAGTCTCAGCGACGCTGTGTGCGTGTGCTTTGTGCAGCCTAAGACCTTCGTGAGGATTGCCCTGTGATCGTGTGCACCCGCAACTCAAGGACGTTTCAGCGACGCTGGGTGCGTGTGCTTCATGCAGCCCGAGACTTTTGTGAGGATTGCCCTGTGACCGTGCACACCCGGAGCTCAAGTGAGTCCCAGCGACGCTGTGCGCGTATGCCCTGTTGCAGCGTGCATGTGTCGCCGTCTGGGGCGGGGTGCAGGCTCGGAGAGAAACGCTCTCGGCCTTTCCCATTCTCGCTGCGCAAGCTTCCGCTCAAGCTCATATCGTGCCCCGTACTTGCCGAGGAGTGGCAGTACCGGGGCCGGAGTGTGGAGTTACACTTTGTTTTTACACCATACCCGTGTTGGGGGCAAAGTTTGGCAGTAGCTGGCCTAGAGAGCATCCCGGGCACCGTGATTGGAGTACATTATTTGGTATCACGAACTACCTGATTGTTGCATTACCTATTACATCATTTTGTTACTACAAACTGCCTGATTGTTGCATTACGCATTGCATTATTTCTGCATAATGGACTGCCTGATTATTGCATTACGAATTGCATTATTTTGGCATTACGAACTGCCTCATTGTTGCATAACAAACTACATTATTTTGACATTACGAAGTACCATATTCTTGCATTACGAACTGCATAGCATTGCATTAGAACTGCATTGGATCATAGCGAATTGCTCATTAATACTACAAGAACCTACAAGGGCTGGCTGGCCTAATAACCGGCCAGGTGAAATATTACAAATACTCATATGTTGGATTTTTATTGTGTGGTCTCATCGTATATCTTTTTATATATACATATACTTGTTTTTCTATGAAACTCGTGTGGAGTCCATTTGTGGTGTCATCGTTGGGTTGCTGAGAGCGTGGTTGCAAATACTTTACACATTTGCCTTGGAGATAAGCCTGGCTGCTCGTGCCAAGCTACCGAGGGGGTGAGCAAGGGCTATCTGAGAAAGGTGTCCTTCCTTTCCCTGACTTAGAAGCAAGGGTCCCTATTTGGCCTAAGGTACCTACCTCAGCCCGGTTGTAACAGTACGCTTTAGTATTCTATATATTAAGTGGTGTTGTTTTATCCTACGTTATATGCTATGCTCTGTTATGTAAAGTTAATTAGATGCATAGTAGAATTCTGTACCTTAGAAAGCTCCAGAAAGGGCGCACTGACTTTTGAAACAATAGCGAGATACAGCGTTGCGTTGCCATCTTCCAACCCAACTACCACTGGAAAGGTCTGCCTGACTGAGTCTTCAGGCAGCAAGAAAATGATTGTGGATACAAAGATAACTGTTAGTCAGATCCTGCAATGGCTATCTTAAACCATGCGTGATTTCAGTTTTATGAAATCCAGTCTGTATTATTTATGAATAGATTTGTGAATTTTCCCCGCTTCGTGACGCAGGAGAAATATCATTACCGCTGGATGCAACACCCTGAACAACACCTCTCATTCCAAACTCCAAATTTCGTTACAGACCATCAAGGGTTAGAATGGAAACACTTTCAACGGAATGCCCTCCCCCCAGTTTATTCTTGTGCTACAAATCGTGCATTAGCTTTTCAGGAAGTCACTCAAAGCATTGTTCTAGACATAACATCTAGCTGAACAAGCTTCAAATTTCCGGAAACCCTTCATCTGTCACTGCTGCTGGTGCCTCAACAATACCCTGAAGTGGCCTTTAGGCAACATTTGGTGCTATACAAGTTTGTTCTAATATAAAATCAGGACACCAAACAATGGAGGATCAAGGTATACATCAGAGTTGAGTGACTGATGTCACAAATAAATAACAGTTCTGCAGCATATCATGTTGTCATGTTGCCTTACTTCCTGGGGCCACATGTCACAATATCCACTACAGTAATATTATGCTACAAGAATATTGCAGCTAAAATATTAACAATCAAAGTATTGAGGAGGTATGTATATACGGGTAAGCCTAAATGTAGTATTGTTAACTCCACATATACGTACGTTTAAATAAATAGATATATATATTCATAAATCCTTTCTCTGTCATAATAAAGAATGGCTGCCTACACTCCAAAGCTGTCCAGTATGTGCAATTTTAATTGTTAATTTTATATATATATTTGCACAAACAGGTTCAATCCTGGCGCGCTCTGCTGTGGGTGCTGACGATGGGCTGAACCTTAGAGCACACAAGTCATATCGTGTTCAAAGAAATGCCGCACTCAATCAATCCTCAATAATTCTTCTTTATTTGGTAAACACCACTGCTACACCAACGCGTTTCGACCTCACAGGGTCTTTTTCATGGTAGGCGAGTCTTTCTTCACTTGTCATATATATACCTACTTCCACCATCAGCCCATTATGAGGCATGGTGGGAGTTGTGGTAGAGAATCATAGCACTACTGATTCACATCAGGTTTAAAAGATTTTTCTGTTGTTTTTGTACTACAATGTTGTATGTAGTGCCTAGTACTAAGATATAATTAGTAATGCCGGCTAATTGACATACCATCAATTCGTACTGAAAAATGTGAATGATAAATGCAATTCACTGACACATCATCACTTCATGGTGTAGTACCAATTAACATACATAAATTAAAAGTCGTTGATCAATTGCAAATATGTTTGTGCATATTGAAGGCAATCAATTATTTTAAAGTAAGTACTCACATTTTTTGCACAATTTAAGGATACGGTCCCTGTAATGAACTGAGTGTCGGTGATCCAATCTTGTCATTATTTGATATTGCCAACAATACATTGATGATGTTGTACCAATGACACTGCCGTTAAGGTATAGTACCATAATTCCTCAGTTCCCCAGTAATGGTATTGTCTTCACATTCTATCTTTAGTACACAATGGGTATGTACTGATCCTTCAAAGGTGTATGAAAAGCTCTTTATTGTTATTAAGGCCTGTCGGTATCTTCGTCTTGAGTCTCATTATATATTGTGATTCCAATTGTCTCCATTTTTTAGTCCTGTCTCCCCCACGTTCATTCAGTGGTACCACATCTAGTCTAAAAAATGTCATTGCTTTCCAGTCAGCACTTTGACACTGAATCAGATGTTTTGCTGTGGCATAGTTGGTATCCTTGTTTTTCACTGCTCTTATGTACTCCAGAATGTGTTTCTTTAGCATACATGTAGTATTCTCTATGTACTGGATACCACAGTTACACTCTGTCACATAAATCATATGTGATGTCTTGTATGTGATGTGTTGTTTAATGTGAATTGTTTTCCTTCTCTGTCAATCAAATATTTGTTATTTGTTCCAATGCAGGTTATTGTGTCTTCTGTTCCATGGCCAGGGCCAAATTTGGAACCACTATAAGCCCTGGTGGGTTTTTTAAACCAGCTACTGTTCCATTGTGTGAGCAAGCAAAGCCAGCAAGTCCGACCCTCTCTGGAGGAACTAGGGTTTTTTTCTCCAAGGAAAATTTTAGGTCAGCTGTTGATTCTGGTCTCAAATATGTAAAAGGCTCCTGCTTTGTTTGAGTGAAGCAAGCAGATAGATAGGTGAGGTGCGGGTGCTGATCAGGGCTGTGGCTAGAACAGAGCAACTGACACTTCAAGGTGGGATCAGGGCAATTGTCTTGGTCCAAAGGGGGCCGTTACTCTTCAGCCCACCAGTATAATGCCAGAGTGTCCAGCTGGCATGCCCAGCCCTGCTCATCATGTTGATACCAATCAACATGATGCACTTCGCACTCTATGCCGCTAACATGCCACACAAAGATGGCAAAGATTTTGCAACTGAGACAGAAGTGTGAGATAAGTTAATGAACATGTAATTGAGTGCTGTTCAGAGCTATAAGGCATTGACACTTCTATTCGCCCCTGTGTGTGGAGTCCACCAACAGGATGGGCCACTGATTCTTGTCCGGAAGGCATTGGCATAACAAGCAGAGTATCAGAACTACATCCGAGACCAGTCCTCCGTGGGCATAAAAGGAGACTCTAGGGCACTGCCCATCTGCCTGCTGAGTTCTTTTTTCCTGGGGACAAATCGAGGGTTTTGATATTGGTCACATAAACTCTGATTGGACAGGCTTCACTCTCACTTTTTGTTATCACCCGGCAAACGAAAGATACATTTGCAATGTCAATGCATTTTTTCGGATTCTGTCTCCGACCTGTCGGGCTGTTTCCCAGTAATAGATATAATTGGGAAAACAGATTATTTTTGTGTGATCATAAAACAAGCATGTGGCTAACTTTTTGGCATTCCGCTTTCATTAGTTACAATAAGTAATGTATCATTTCACAGGAAAGATGTAGGCAAAGTGCATTAGTGTTTTCATTCTAAATATTGATGCATTCCAAACAAACCAATAACACCACAACAAGGCTGGCCAGGGTATTACACTGGTTCACCAATAATATCTTTCCCTCCACGTGAGCACAGCTGTGAACTTGTGTCGCCAAGAGCTTCCAGACAAGACAGAGTGGTGTGTAAGTAGTTTGTTTATTGCTGAAGAGGGGAACTATGAATGGTAAAAAAGCATTTCGTACACCATTCTCCAACCTACTGTTGCACCCACGGTGGATGCATTTTTTAAGACCAGTTCCACTGAGAGATAGACATCCTAGTAACATCAGTGTACATTATGTGATAGGTGAGGTCTGTGCTTAATTTGTATAAAGATTGGTGCAGGAGTCCAAAGTTTTTCTAAGGAGCCCTCTGTCATGCTACCGCAAGCCCACATTCAGGCGCGGTCCAAGCAGGTAAGCGCGGTGGGGTGGGCCGGGTGGAAGGTGATATACATTGGGCTTGTAAACATAAAATAAATAAATCAACTGGCGATGGGGCGAGTGCAAGGCAAGTGGTTTTATTTATTTAAGTTTACTAACCTGTCGTATGTCGCCTTCCATCAGCCCAACCCCTCCCCGCCCCACCCCACCGTGCTCACCTGCACAGACTGCGCCTGCCCACATTCCTGAATACCACAGCTGACTGTTCTTTATTACATCTTGTGCCTCTTTCTTCCTCCACCGTGCACTTCTTGTCTCTTCATCTCACTCTTGTAGGTTCTTTTTCATTTCTCATCTCCCCCTTTGTCACTGTTTTCCTACTTTTCTCTTCCTCACTCTTTATCCATTTCTACTTTTCTCTCTCTTGCACTGGGTTAAAGTCTGATGATGAAAATAAAATCCAAGTCCACAAAAACCTAGTGCCAATGCCCACCTGCTGCACCCACTGGCACACATTAAGCACTGACAGGAGTGTGTGCTGAAGCTTTGCAATTTAAAGTATTCCCCGAGCACCCCAGTCATAGCAACCTTTGTAAACAAGTCTGTTGGCCTAAAAAACATACTATTTTCTATCACTGTAACTAGAATCTTCCAAATTGATGGTTTTCATTTTTAGTAATCCAGGAAGGATAAAATGCCCCAGTGGCCCTGCTAGAGTTCAAACCTGTGACATGCCTATTTCATGCAGACTTCACTTTCCTCACTCATCTACCTCGCAGCTTCTGGTTTAATAGTGTGTGTGTCTGTATTATGCACGTGCACGTGTGTCCACACACACTTGTGTGTCCAGCGCATTTAGGCCAACTGTATGCATCAGTATTGCACCATACATCAATTAAAATACAGACCATGGCTTTATCATGTAAAAGATTATGTTACTAATAATAACTACCTTGTGCACTGATAAAGATTTATTTTCCTTTTATGGTGCTGCAATGTGTTTTCCTGCTTTTGTGTACCAACATTATTGATGTTAGCAATCCAATAACAAAGAAAAGATAAGCTATGGTTTGACACTAGAATTAAAAAAATGAATAAACTCACAGGGTCTGACAGCATAATTAAGTCAGGAGAAAGACCTATCGCACCGAGTGTACGCATGAATATCGACCCCCAAAATATCGTGATACAAAAATATCAAAGGTAAAATATAGGGGGAAAAACATCGAAAAGTAAGTGCATACAGGGAAGCATAGGTTTATTATTCATAACTCCATATCTATGTACCTTGAACATACGTGTACTGCGTAGGTACATATATGTGGAGTTAGGTATAGAAAATCTAGACTTACCTATTCTGGGTTTGATATTCAGGGTGCACAGCCATCAGATCCATGAGCAAAACGCAGCATGCATCCTCGAAGATGGATTATGCTTCTTGCACTGCACATGCCAAATACTTATGCTAAAAAGGCAACAGCAGGATAGCTCTTTGAGTTAAATGTTTACCATTGCGGTATATGGCATTACAATTTCCAGTATTCCAAGGTACCAGGGAGCGCGTTTGTAGGTGCTCGCAGTTTGCCCTGGAGGAAGGAGATATCAGTTATAAACTGAGGCACACTGATGGCAGTGGCACATTGAGCCGTACTCCAGAAAATTTCTGAAAAAATAGAAACCAAAATTACATATATGAACATGTATGCTCGAATCTGGAATACCCTGTAGATGTAAAATGAGACACTGTTCAGTAGGATCTAATTTGAAGCTGTCGCTGAGCTGTGATGAAATACACTTAAGTCATATCTGGGACTGAATGTTGACGTGGCAGCCGCTTTTCTCTGCTAAGCGCCTTGCGAATCGATAACCCATCATGGATTGAACAGTGCAATGGTTCCCTGATAACCTTAGGGTTTTGTCAATGGACTTTCATCTACTATTTATCTTGGGATATTATTGTCTCACTCGCTTAGCGCTTGATAAGTGTGTTTGTGTTTTGTGGCCAAGCAACCATTTGCTCATTCCTCGAGCTCTATTCATGGCGGCGGGTTTCATGGGACTCAGTGACTGTTGTACAATAATCAGTAAACCTGTACCATCAGCCATCTTGCACAGGTGTCTTTAGAGGGATGACATGCATCCCTCTACTCATTGTGGAGAGAACTGGAGGGGAAAAATGGGAGCACCGACGTGGGGTGGAAATATATGCAAGTTAACACCCACTTCATACTTATTTTAACATGTGATTGGACACCATCTTGCAGACAGGATATGGAACTGCAGAGAAAAGGAAAATGTTATTGAATGCTTGGCCCAACTTGAAAATGGTTAGTTTATGCCTAAGTGCCAGACTGTGCCCTGCTATGAATGGGAACGCGTGGAACCACCACTTATTTCGCCTCAGTTGGGCCTCCTCAGTGAGGTCTAGCATAGGTTATCACGGCACAGAGAGCTGTAGGATCTGCAGCTGGGCATACTTGCACCACTAGGGTTGGACCCTGTGAAAAACAAAAGGTTACGGCCGGAGTGTTTGAATTCATATTAACCACTGGTAATTAGTCCGGGCTTCATTCCATTTCAGCGATTTATGCTCATAGTCCTGGAAAAAACTGTCACAGTGCTGGACCATCACTTTGGTGGACAAACATTTGGCACATATATACAATGGAAAGACTGTCTGCCATAATATCTGATAAAATGTCGAAAACTGATGAAGTATAGTTGCCCTCAAGGTATGTGTCAAGAGAAAAAGAGAAATATTGGCCCACGGCATGCCAAAGCCTCTCTTTGCCAGTTAGGAGGGGTTGTCAACGTCAGAGAGCGAGAAGGATAATGATATTGCTGTATTGCAAGATTGATCAATATTTTTTGACAAATTGGCAAGCTGATATAATTTAATTGCCTAGAAATTCTCGATTCACCAACATATACTTTGCCCTTTATTGTAAGGGCAGACGCTCAATCATTGTCTTAGCGTACTGTTGCAAAAAACTAAAGTAGTCTGCCTTGGATCTCAAACTTAAATAAAGGGTTAACAAATACAGGCATCAACCCTGCACAAAATCAGAATAAATCCATTTGATTGAAGCGTTTCCATCCAATCGTATCCATGCTGCCTCGGTGCATATTCAGCTCTTTATTGCATGTAGCACGTTTTCTATTCCAGGGAGAAATTGACTTTTGGGGCCAGAAACTGAGAAAAAGTCCACATCAGGCTTTCCATGGCAAAATCTGTGAGTAATCCATGATCCTAGCACCAAAAACTTCAGTAATAGGGTAATTATTCTGCACCTCCGTGATATTTATAGAATAATCACTTTTCATCATGTGGCTCTTAGAAGATCTTCACTTTAAGACATGACCACAGAAAAGTGAATTTAATGTAATTTTAAGACGTAATTAAATTCACCACAACTCAGAAAAAAAAAACCTATGTCTCCATATAAATATTGGTGAGAAGGTCTATGAAACGTACAGGTCATGGACCTATCAACCATCTTTCAAATATCCTCCACACTTATTCCAAAATCAAATCATTTCCGCTAGTGACCACTCTTGAGGTATGGCTCCCCTGATGACTAACTACATTATAGTCCACCTGTTTAAAGATAGTGTTTACATTTCTCTTTGAGTTTTAGGGAAAGTAAGTAGTGGCTGCTACTTTATGGCGATGGGGGGGGGGGGGGGGTCGCAAGGGGAGGAAATAAAAAAAAGAAAAGAAAAATCACCTACCTGTCAGCTGCCGCCTCTCGTTCCTCTTCGCCCGTTTCCAGGACTCCAGGGGCAAGATGCAGGAACAGGAAGCAGCGAGGCTTCCAGTCTCCTCTAGCCAATCACGATGCTGCTGATAGCAGCGTTGTGATTGGTCTGAGTGCTGTGGTTAAGCTCTCAGAGAGGGACTGGGAGCTTAGGCTTTTTCTCCACCCATGCTGTGCAACACAGCCCGGTGGCGAACACGCTGAGTGCGCATAGCTGTTTGGTCGCCCTAAGATGACCTGCCGAACCGTCATGTGCACTTAAAGAGCGCCACCACTCCCCCCCTGCACCTCAGACACAGGCCATCCCCACCCCACCTCTAACCAGCTGAGCAAGGATAAAAAAATTAATTTTTTTTCACCTGCTCACAGAGCAGTGGGAGGGTGACCCTCTGCCTTACCGGGCAAGCCACCCCTGGGGAAAGTTATGAAAAGATAACGCCCCCTCTACTCCCAACACCGTACCCGTGGCGGGATTGGATGAATTTTTCAAGATAAACCTGCAATGCATCTACCATGCAGAGATGGACCCTGTGGCAAAAATAGAAAGGAAACAGCCATTGTCATCCAGCTGGACAGTTGGAAACTGAATCTTGCCAGTTAAAAGGTGAGTCATGAGAGATCCGACTTGCAGGATCTAATAATTACAGCAACACTAGGAGGGACATCAGTGTCACCAATTCACTCGAAAGAGCCTCTCGAGGTGAGGATTCATTAGATCATGTCATCTTACGCTAATCAAAGATTTCTTTCATGTCCCATAATCCATGATACAAGGGGGCTTGAGGCCTAGCAGACCTTAAATCACTTCCGAAGTCAGTGAATGGAAAATGACATGGCTGAGTCGCAAAAGAAAACTTGTGTAGGTCCCGCTAAGAAAATCACCCGCAAGAAAGAGAGTCCAGAAAAGCTGTAAGAGGTGAAGGAAATGCTAGAAACATATCAATGTGCCCACCATAGCACTGCTTGTGTCAGCTATTGTAATAGTAATTTTATTTATATAGTGCTTACTAGCACTGACAAGGCGTCAAAGCACTTTTCGGCAAGTAGTACGCTACTCAGGAACCTAACAAGATTAGTGGTGGATTCGCATAGGAAAATATGATTGCAGTATTAGTATAGGGGGTACGAGTTAAATTAGAGGGCAGGACATGTGAGTCTTTAAGTTGGATTGAATAGAGTAATTGTATTGTTCATGAGAGTTCTTGACCCAATTAAAGTCCCAGGCGAATCCTTTTCAAGGAAACAAACTGTCATCAGAATGATTGTCGTTATTCGCCAGGGTGCTACTGGTGCTTCTTGTGCCTTTTAATTATTCACAGTTTCGCTATATCTGTCAGAAATATCAGGGTGCAGTTTAATGTGCCAGGGTGCTGCCGGTAATTTAAGGTTGTTGCTAAAATATTCAAGAGTGCTGCCAAAGACATCTGTATGCAATTCTAATGGTAAAGGGGTAGTCGCAAGCATGATCGTATCTTCTCCATATTGAGACTAGCGAGCGTCAGTAAGTAGGTTATTCATATAGCATTCTCAGTGCATAGTGTCTCTAGGCAGTGGGTGACAATTACAATGGGGAATAGCAAGCACGCTATGAAACCTGTCGTTAGCGGGTGTGTCCTTAAAGAGTCATCAAGACTGTGCTATCAATTGGGAGTCAAGCCCGAAAAGCGCCATCCTCTCATAAAGCGTGTTCCATGTAGAAACGCTGCAGTAGGCCCTTGTATAATGACCTGCCCTAATGGGTAGTTGGAGTGGTGAAAAGGTTCATTGGCAGATAGCTGGAGGAAGCACTGAATACAAATATTTGAGTTGAACGGATCCTCCTTTCATAGGTGAAACTTTACAGGTGCAACCATGGAATGGTCCACTTCCAGTAACCAATCAACAATTAGGGACAATGGGCTTTTGGAAAGGTCCAACGTACGTGCTCTGATATACTACAAGAAATGAGTATGAAGTTTCTCAGTGGGTCACAGAACAGAGTAAGAGAGTTTATGGGATATCACGTTGATAGGTTGTCCTCCAAGGAGGAGGGAATTCCTCCTTTCGGAACTAGGGCCCTCACACAACCAGCAAGCTAAGTGTCATGCTTCATCGTATGGGCCTGCTCCTTGTCGGGTCGACGCTGCAATACCCGACGGGCACCCATAAAGGGGCTCTTTACCGGAGATCTTTTGTTCCTTGCCGTTTAGGTACCGTGGGTGTGAGGGGCCTAGTACTTGTAGATGTAATGGTGGATGTGCAAGATAAAACAGGGGAGGGAGTCCTCTAAATAAACTTTATTCTGGAAGGATCCCAGCCTGGTTAAAAATAAGGATTAGGAGAGGCGACTATCTGGCTATAATGTATCAAAAAAGCGCTCTACTCCTAGATGGTCGACATGTTTCTCGCCTTGTAGTCAAGAATGATCTGTGGCGAATCCTCAGGACCAAATGGAAAGAAAACTATCTACACCTAATGGTGAGGTGAAAAACTACCTACCACTCAGTGGCCCTACGGGGACTGTACCCGCAGGTTTAGAGGCCAACCTAATGTTGTTAAGATCATCAGTTACAGCGGGATACTAGACACACGTAGTATTGTGTCTGCTCCAAATAGAAGGCCAGTGGTAGACCTACCCCACACCGCTGCAACCGCTTGCCTTTCACACCCACGGCACCTAAACAGCAAGGAACAAAAGATCTCCGGTAAAGAGCCCCTTTATGGGTGCCCGTCGGGTATTGCAACGCCGACCCGACTAGGAGCAGGCCCATATGATGAAGCATGACACCTAGCGTGCTGGGTGTGTGAAGGCCCTAGTTCCGAAAGGAGGAATTCCCTCCTCCTTGGAGGACAAACTATCAACCTGATATCACATAAACTCTCTTACTGTGTTCCACTCCCACTAACTTCATAATGAGTCTTAGACTAGGGTTTGCCATGATCTGTGACTTAAATAGCAGCTTCAAGGTATGGCGCAGAATATCATAGCCTTAATATTGTCTGGTGGAACAATTATGTTGTAACATAGGTTACAAAAATACCACACAATTAAAGTTAATAATGGAAAATCTACAACCAGTTTAGCGACATTTTTATAAGTGACTGGCCACAATATTTATGTCAGATGGTCCTTTTCTTACAGATGTTGTAGCATACAACTCAGCGTGTCAGTAATTTCCCAATAAAGACTTGGGTGTTGCGCAAGCACGTGCCATACAACTATCTATAAAATGCACAGAGTCGTTTTGTTTCAGAGAAGAATGTGTTACACAGGAAGTAAACATTTGGATCAGTTATTAGTAATTATTTCAATGACAGAATTATATTTCAGTGAATAATTGTTTTTACTTTATATCTCACTGGGTAGGGTTTTATTTTCCAATATGTTTTCCACCTCGCTGCCCTTCTTTAGACAAAAATTGAACTGACCATTGTATCGAATTGATTGAGCCCTTGTGCAGGCCTCACATTAGTGGTTTAGAGAAGTCAACGCTTAATTTATAAATCAAAAGTGAGTGCCAGGACCCATAACTATTTAATTCATGTTACTAATATCCAACATCGTTTGGTTTTGTTTAGGTTTAGACTTGGAATTGTGTACCATTTGGTTGCTTTTCCTACTATGAAGTCTTGCCCCTCAAACTCGACCCTATGCCCATGTGACGATACTGGCAAACAAAGCACTTTGTACTTTATTTTGTTCTGCAATGTATTCTCTCAGTATAGGCGCTATTATATGAAACCATTGTTTGTTGCACAGAATAGTACAACTCATAAAGTTGCTCTTAAGTTTCTGTATGCACTGAAGCATAATAGAGTATGTTCTAATGTTGCTCTTTTTATCTTGAAAGCCATGAACTTGAGGAAAAGTGTCATGTATTAGAAATGTTTGTATTTTAATGGACGTACGGTTTTTAATCATGAATGTATTTTGAGGATTTGTGGAAATAACTTTTAACGCAGTGTTTATTCGATCTGTTATGTACTTTTATGTCTGCTTTTTAATTGCTGAATAAACTTTTTGAACCAAACCGAGTGCCAGGACGCAAAGTTTCTCTTGACAGCTCACTGCGAGCACTGCTGGATATCATGGTTGCCGAATACAAAGGCAGCCTCTTATTGAGTCTACCTCGTGCCTCTTTCTTCCACCACCTTACATTACCTCTCTCTTTATTCACCGCTGCCAGTTCTTTTAGTCCCTGATGACTCCCTTTGTCGTACTTTAATATTCAGGACCGCGTAGGGGACAGGGCCCTACCCCTGTCTATGCCGGTATTGGCGAACCGCAAATGGTTAATGCGGTATGTACAAGTGCTCTATATAACGTTCTAGCTATTAATGCACTATGTACACGCTATTTTGCATCACTACGCGGGTTCCATTTTGCATCAGTGGCCATCTTATGGTTGCCCTCACATAGACTATACTGCACGAAGTAAAAACGGGTCTTTAGAAGCACATGTGCCTTTCCTTGACTTTTCCGTGACCTGGGCAGCTCGGCTCTGCTGCCCCAGGTCAAACTGGTCTCACGAGTTCCCCGTCCCCTGGCCACCTGTGATTAGCATCAGGGCTTGACACACCATAAAGTCTTTTCATCCTACACGAGCCTCCAGCTAATCTCTTTCACACCTGACTGTTCCTGCTTTATGGCTTGTTTCCCAAAACAGGAGATGCTCATGTTTATTGGGGCCTATCGATATCTGATTTGGGATCCGAGCCTTACTGTGTAAATAATTGCGGGCTGGCCGAACTGGAATGTGGGATGGTCATCATGACTCTGCCTTTTCTTTTGAAATGTATACATGTAATGGCCATATCATAAACCTAGGAATGTATGCCTGAGGCAGGGAAAACTGTATTTAAGATGAAGTCCGTTTCTATGATTTTCAGCAGTCTCCTGAGAACATACACGCTGTTGTACTTCTAGGATACCTGTAATTGGTCTGCAGCCAATAAACGAATCTTTGACTTCACCCAGAAGACTCTGTGTTTCTGTAGGTCTGAAACAGGGTGAACCCAGAAGTCATAGGGTGTGTGCCCCTGCACCGCTGGGACTAAAATACCCAGTACTTCACCTTTGCCACTGTTCTCCTCATTTTCACTTTCCCCTTATTTTTCCCTATTCAGTCTTTCTCTCTTGCACTGGCTTGAGGTCGGATGATGAAAATTAAGCTCCCGTCCCCAAAAATGAGTGCCGGTGCCACCACCTGTAATCTCCCCCACAAATTAAGCACTGCTGGGCCCCAGGTTTTGTTGGGTGATCACCTGTACAGAAGCACAAAAATGCAGGTGAACAACGATGTCTCCATGCTGACCTGTCTGGAGTACATTCTCTCACTCGTCGAGCTAGTGAGCTAGTGTGAGAGAAAAGTAACAGAACTCAAGACCTGTGACGTGCAAACACGCAGGAAAACTGCGAGTATAAAAAATATTGAAAGTCCAGGCAACCATTGAAGTATCTCAGGGACTTTTATAGTGAACTTCAGCGCAGAAAGCAGAACCCAAACACACGGGTCCTGAAAGCACTTCGGCTCTTGGTTACTCTTTTCCAGTTCCAGAAATGTTCTGCTCCTGACTTGTGTTCAAAATCTGTTTTATGGAGCTGTTTGTTTATCAGCAAAGAAATTTGTTTGAGTTGGAAAGATATATTTGACGCGGATTGATCCCCCTTAAACTGAGCTTATGCCTGGACTGGTGCAACATGTAGAAATTATGTTCTTATAAAAACGCAATTCAATAAAATAGATCAAAGAGCGAAACAATCGAGAGAGTCTTCTGGTGACGCCATCGATCATCAATATTCAGTTAAGTATAAGTGGAGCGTCTCCCATTGGTTTGGTATCCCTCGGGATCGTTTTGATTTGGAAATTTGGAGTTTGCAAACGCCAAAGCCAGAGGACTCGTGTATTCACGAGACTATCGTAATTGATAATCCTTTGACGTTTAGATCTAGACTAGTGAGCGAAGATGCCTGGTTCTAGAATATTTGGTAGATTGTTCTGTTTGGGTTGTGGAAGAGATTTCCAGCTGGAGGAATCATGTCCGGTTCCTCCGGTTGGAACTCCAACTTATGAGCTCTATGTAAAACATGGTGTAGGCCCCATTGCATATAACGAAGTATGGATCCACTACACCAGAAAAGACGGTGTTTTAAAATGGCCCCAAAATGGTAGTTTCGATACCGATATTTTAGATAATTTGGAAATTAAATTGTTTAAAAAGAAAGCCCGGCCGGCGATGTTTGATTCTTTCCGCTTATGGCGGAAGGAAGCCAAACAGAAGGAAATTAAGCTAGCGAAAAAGAATAAGAGAGAGAAAGGTATGACGGTAATGCAAGCAGCTGTACAATTCAGAGACAATGAGGAGGAACAGATGAATGAGCAATTGCACAGACAGCGTAAGTTAGGGATCGACAAATGTTACCCAGCTTTACCACAGCGGAATGAGTCCAAAGAAAAGGAGAAAGATCCCTTGATGTCGCATTTGTTGAATTCGCCACCCCCGTATGCTCAAAATGCCACGGCGCCTCCCCAGCTTGTGAATATGCCACCTCCCGTTAATATACTGCAAGCCCTGCCGCTACCGCCAGCTGCTTTGCAGCCGGCTCCTATCCCTATAGCGCAGCCCTCTCAAGGGCCGCCAGTTGTGTTTCCAACTGCCCCCGCGCTTCCTGTGACTTTGTCTAATTCAGCAGCTGCCTCCCCTGACACTCTTCCTTGCACCACTCCAGTACCTGTTTCCGCATCCTCTTTTCTCCCCTCTGTTTATCCCCCTGTTTTCGCCTTAACTTCTCCTTCAGCGCGACAGCGTTTAGCTAATGTGGTTACTACGTTAGTGTCACCTCTCTTTGAGTCATCCGGTGCGACTCCTGGCTTACAGCGTAAGCAATTGCGCAGTCAATTGCCTAACCCCGATGAGAAGAAGGTAATAGATCGCATGGCGCGTAGATGGATTGTTTTCCCTTCACTGTATGATGTGGAATCAGTTGTCAACGTTTTCCATCAATGGGATGCCCCAAAACAGAGGTATGTCTTTGAGAAAATGTGCGAAATTCTCTGTGAGGAATTGGATGATAGTGGTAAAGACCCAAGCCCGCAGGAGTTGTGTCGAGTGAGATTTGATTTTGGAACTGGTACCATTGTAGATCGCGATGTAGATAAAGCAGTTGCGGTTGTATTATCCTTCAGGAATGATGATTGTCAACAGTCGTTGTTTGAACCTGATGTCCCTGTGGGAGAAAGGGTAAAAGCACGCCAATATCCGATGCGTGAGGTTCCCCCAGTTTGGAGACCTGCTGATCCAAATGCTAATCCACCTGTCGTAGCACATTTTCAGCGTATTTGGGTACATGTTCCATGGAAAAGATCTGAGGTGTTAGCACTCAAGCAGACATTGCCTGATCCCCGTAAAAACCCTACCGGTTATTATAAGGAGTTGTCACAAACTGCAGAATCCTGTGTAATGAATCTGGCTGATATAGATATGCTGTTTGGGAATGTGGTTCCACAGCCTTTGTGGGGATCCATTCGTAATACGGATCATGCTGCAGAACTAGGGGACACATGGGCTAACATCATCGCTGCTGACGCTAGACAGATTGGTGGCGCGAAACCAGAGCCTTTAATAGCAGAACTGCCTGGTAGAATCATCACGTATATGAAGACAATAATGCCCGCGATGCGCGTAAATTGGGACAAGCTATCTGCATGCAAGCAGAAGAAAGATGAGACAGTGTCAGACTTCTTTACCAGGTTTGAAGAAACGTTTATTGATCACAGTGGGCAAGATATGAGTACTGAGGGTGGCCAACGGTTATTTGTGGATAAATTTGTGCAGAATTTACTTCCTGACCTGTGTAAAAAGTTAAAAGATTCAGAAAGTTCTTGGGCTGTTTCTTCTTCAGCGCAAATACTGGCTACTGCACAGTATTATGAAAACAGAGATAAAGACGAGAAAGATAGAACAGAAAAGAAAACGAAAGAATTAAAAACAAAGGTCCTTTTACAGCAGGCCTATCCGCCGCGTGGAGGTCAGAATAATTATAGGCAACCTCAAGGTGTCTACCACCAACCCCAACAATTTCAGAACAATCAGCAAATGAATGGGTATTATCAACCACGTGTCCCTGTAGGTCCCAATCAATGCTCATACTGCAAAGAGGAAGGTCATTTTAAATATAGTTGCCCTAAATTGATGCAGCGTAACGGCAATATGTATGGCACGAGAGGAAGGGGTGGTCAGCAAGCTCCAAGAGGCAGAGGGCGTGGAAATGTTCCACAGAACGCGCGTCCTCTTCCGCCTCAAAATACCATCAATAGCTTTGATCAGCAAGCCAACGCGGCTAGTAATACAGCTCAGTACTACAATAATGATTATTATGCAGAGGACGGCGATGCAGAAAATAACGATTACTAGGACAGCCGTAGACAGAGAGAGGGAGTTGTTTCAGTGCCAGTGGATCAGAGCGGACCGTATGTTAAGGTGACTACAGCAAATATAACGGAGCCCTTTCTGCTAGACACTGGTGCTGCAAAGAGTTCAATTATGCATTCAAAACTCCCTGGCGCACCTTTGTCTGGCGATATAAATGTTTCAGTAGGTTTTTCTGGCGCCCCAGTTAGAAACCCGATTTCTAGTCCCATGTCACTTTCTATTGGGCCTTGCGAGCTGAAAGCACCCCTGATTCTAACAACAGGTTGTGGTGAAAATTTGTTAGGGTTAGATTTGTTAAAAAGATTGCATGCTACATTGTATTGTTCACCATCAGGGGTACAACTTACATTAGGCAGGAAAGTGATTTCCCCGATGTACTTGTCTAAAAATACAATGCCGCCTGAATTGTCATCCCTTCCGGATGTCCTTTGGGCTACTGGTCCCAATGATGTGGGCCTCTTGGAGATACCGCCATACGTGGTAACTTTAAAGGCTAACGTCAGACTGCCACGTATTCCCCAGTACAAGATCTCTAATGAAGGTCAGAAAGCATTGTTAGAAATTGTCAATGATCTGATTAATAAGGGTATGATTGAAGAGACAAGAGGCAACGTTTGCAACAGCCCGATTTTACCTGTCTTAAAACGAACGGACCCTTCACAGCCACCTGTTTACAGATTTGTGATTGATCTTAGAGAGGTTAATAAGATTGTTGTGCCACAGTTTCCAGTTGTCCCTGATATAACTGCCTTGTTAACGATGATTCCAGCCTCGGCTGCATGGTTTTCAGTGATTGATTTAAAGAATGCTTTCTTTAGCATCCCAATTGCAGAAGAGAGCAGAGACATTTTTGGCTTCAGTCTGGGAGGCCGAAGCTTCCGCTTCAAACGCGCTTCCCAGGGCTACTGTGAAAGTCCATCAATATACAGCCAAGCTTTGAAAGCGCAGCTTGATGCACTTGTTTTACCGAGTGGCGCTATCCTGATTCAGTACGTTGACGATTTACTAATCGCCGCGGATACTGAAAAGATCTGCAAAGAAGCCACATTGTCATTGTTGCGCCATTTATCTGCTTTCCATCATAAAGTGTCTCTCTCAAAGCTGCAATATTGTCGACAAGAAGTGACCTACTTAGGTCATCTCTTGTCGAAGGAGGGAAGGAAACTGACCCCAGAGAGAATTCAAGCCATTGCACAGTTGAGTGTGCCAAAAATACAGAGAGAAGTGCGTGCTTTCTTGGGCATTACCTCATACTGTAGGCACTGGATCCCAAATGTTTCCTTGTTGGCAAAACCTTTGTTAGCCTTAACATGCAAAGACACACCGACTCCTATCCCATGGTCTGAAGAGTGCCAGAAAAGTTTTGTGGAATTGCGCAATGCATTATGCTCAGTCCTGTGTTGGGTACCCCTGACTACAGTAAGCCTTTTACATTGTATGTTCACGAGAAAGATGGTTGTGCATTATCAGTGTTAACACAGCCTTTTGGCGACAGACCGCGCCCATGCGCATATTTTTCATCAACCTTGGACCCTGTAGCGAGGGCATTGCCAAGCTGTCTGAGAGCGACAGCTGCTGCAGCTATGTCTATCCGACAATCTGCCGGTCTGGTAATGGATTACACATTGATCGTTATGGTTCCACATGCTGTAGACACATTATTAAACAGAACCAAGACACAACACTTAACTAGTGCGCGATTGTCAGGCTATGAGCTCACACTGTTAGCAAACCACATACACATAAAGAGATGCAACACGCTGAATCCAGCTACGTTATTGCCAAATCCAGCAGACCTAGATGAGATTGAGCAACATGACTGTCTGTTCAGAACAGAGGAAGAGACGAAAGGGAGAGTAGATCTAAAAGATACTCCCCTGACTGAGTGTGATGGTACTTTATGGGTGGATGGTTCGTGTTTCAAGCTCCCTAATGGTGACACGACTGCTGCATATGCTATCACGACTTTACACACGGTCGTGGAAACTGCACGAGTGCCACATAATTCGGCCCAAGCAGCAGAATTAATCGCCCTCACGAGAGCATGCGTGTTGTCTGAAGGAATGAGAGTGAATATATACACCGATAGCCAGTACGCCTTTGGCGTGGCTCATAGTTTTGGGCGACTGTGGAGAGAACGTGGGTTCCTGACTTCGCATGGAGCTAAAATTCAGAATGGCAAGTTGGTGAATGATCTCCTTGAGTCACTGACCCTACCGTTACAAGTTGCGATCATGAAATGCAGTGCGCACAGGAAAGTCACCGATGACGTTGGACGTGGGAATGCGTTTGCTGATGAGATCGCAAAAGAAACAGCACAGAATGTAAAGACTAGAATGTATGTTGCAGGCCCCGCAAGATGGGTTGATGATGCTGGAATGTGTGAAAACACGATAGAGAGTGTGAAGTCGCTTCAAGCTGAGGCCACAGAGAAAGAATTCAGCAAGTGGAGAGAAAGTGTGGGTAAGTTAGATGAGAATGGTTGTTGGATTGATCTGACAGAACATAGGCGATGGTTGTTGCCTGATGCATATGTGCTCCCAGTAGTTACAATGGCACATGGAATGGCGCACATCAGTACGAAAGGTATTTGCAAGTTGTTGGCTCCAGTATGGCAGAATGCTGGGATTCCCAAGTGTGCAGAGAATGTGGTCAAGAATTGCATGGTATGCTTGAAATACAACCCTGGTAGGGGAACCCCAACTCCAGCTGGTCATTTTGCACCCCCATCATACCCATTTGAAGTTTTGCAGCTGGACTTTATCCACATGGAAAGGTGCAACAACCTGAAATATGTATTGGTGGTTGTTTGTGCTTTCTCGAAGTGGATAGAGGCTTATCCTCTGAAAGATAACACTGCCCTGTCCACAGCCAAAGCTCTTGTGAAGGAGTTTTTTCCCAGGTTTGGAATGCCTAGAATGGTGTGGTGTGATAATGGAAGTGAGTTTGTGGGTAAAGTAATGAAGAATGTGTGTGAGGGTTTAGGCATCAAGCAAAAGTTTCACGCTGCAAATCACCCCCAATCAGCTGGATTAGTAGAGCGCTACAACGGTGCTCTAAAACTTAAACTGGCCAAAATCCAGGCGAGCACCGGTCTTAAATGGCCTGACGCTCTGCCTTTAGCACTCCTGTCCACCAGAATGACCATACACTCACGAGTGGGACTTAGTCCTTATGAGGTCGTTTTTGGCCGCCCGGCTAATGTATGGGGCGTGCCAAGACCGGCGAAATTCAGTGAGATCGAGCATCCAGTACTACTCGATTACTTGTATGATTTGACTGTTAAACTGCGTGTTTTACACCAACAGGTGCATGATACTCTTCCCCCGGCTCCTGAAACTCCTGGACACCCTATCAACCCTGGCTCGTGGGTCCTGGTCCGAAATTTCCAGCGCAAAAGCAACGACGAGCCTCGCTGGATCGGCCCCCACCTTGTACTTCTGTCGACAAGATCAGCGGTTCGAGTGAAAGGCAAGAAGAACTGGATCCACGCCACCCACGTGAAGAGGATCCCTTTGCCTCTGCCATATGACCGGTGGGTCCAGGAGGGTATCGCAGACTCTGAAACAGACACTGTGCCTCGTTTTGTACCATTCAGTGATGCACACATAAGAGACACAGCTTCAGACCAAGAGAACAGCGATATTCTGCAGGAAGCTGTGCCACCATCAAATCGATTGGACACCACAGAGCCTGAACTCTTGTTTCAGGATCAAACAGCACCTGGCCGTCTCCGCTATAATTTGAGACCAAGGCCTATGGACAAATAAAGATTTCCTTACTATTTTTCCTTTTTGACATTATACGCTCTCCCATCTGAAGGACTTTCTTGATTTTTTGTTTTTCGAACCACCATCCGGGTTCAGCCGCAGGGTCGCGGTGCCAAGACTTTGGGGTACAGGCCGAAGACGTTAGGTCAACGGTTCTGGTTGGTCTAGGGCGTTTCCCTGGACTGACAGGCGTACTCCTTAGCAGAAGAAACTCATCCGCCGCGAGCGGCCCGATTAGAGGATGGAGTTTTTTAAGATGGAGAGACCCGTTGAGGAAATGAACTTTAAAGCAAAGATATGTAAAATTATGAGAAGCAAATGTTTTGTATTCCTGTGCCTATTTATACTGTGTAGTTTGATAATGTTTACTGTGGGATTTGTGTTTTTCTCCTTTCAAAAGCCCATTGCACCCACTGTACAGCCTATACCTCTTTCTACTGCCTCCTCACACTCTTTTCACCCTCTGCCTGAACACGAACAGACCAGACGATCAGAGTTTGTAAATAACTCGTTTATTCAGCTCTTGCACCAGCACCAACTGGTCATGAATACAACCAATTGCTGGGTGTGTGGGTTAATGCCACATACCATTAATAAGGGTATTCCTTATTTGGTGCTGCCATTTAGTTACAATGGATCGTCATGGGCATTCCAGACCATGTTCCTCTATGCTCTAGATGCTTACTCCCCGCGACAACCGCGTTCCATCAGACCTAGTACAAATAATAAAGCCTTAGTGAGAGGAATTGCCGATATGAGTAGGGATATTGATGCATACTCATCCATTCCCAAAGAAGAGCTGAGAGCTTATGTAGGGTGGAACGCGACGGGGTATAGTATTAGTCTGGGTGAAAGACAGCGAAAAATCTCATCTCCAATCTGGGTCGTACCCCACATAGGTCGGTTCTGCTTACAGGGTAATGGTCAGAATCCTAGAGCTCAACTGGGAAGAAGTGACTGTACTGAAACGTACACTTTCCCGTCACAGTTTTCCCCTGCGTTTTTGGCTGCCAAGGGTACATATTTCATCTGCAATGACTGAGCATATACATGGTTGCCCCCTGATTTCTCTGGCACATGTTATATTGCAAACTTGCTACCGCCAACATTTACTGCTGCCTCTGACTATCACAAGACCAGAGTTGTGAGAGGCGTAATTAGTAAGGAGGATACTGCCGGTCAGGAAGCGGGAGACTTCTTCTTGGGTTTCCTCCCGTTTTGGGGACCTATGGTAAATAGTAGGAACCTGAGACAACTGACTCGTGTGGTTGAATCCACTGTCAATGTAACGGCTGGTGCCCTTGGTAATCTGACCGCTGAGCTCCAAGCGGACCGCCTTATGACTTTGCAGAACTGCATGGTTCTAGATGTTATTCTTGCAGACCGCGGTGGGGTATGTAAGGTTATCCAATCCAGTTGTTGCATTTTCATACCAGATAATGCTCCAACAGTCTATCAAGCCATCTCCAAACTCCATAAAATATCTGAATCCATACACGTGGATAAGGGAGATTGGTCACTGGTGGGGTGGTTCTGGGAATTGATATCTGCCTGGGGTTGGAAAGTTCTGATGGTCATTGGAATGATCTTAGCGATTCTTTTCCTGTTCTGTCTGTGTATACAGTGTGCTCCCGCGATATGTGGCCTCTGTGCTACATTTTGTGTAAGGAAACCTGTATCGAGGGACGAACTAAGCAATAGGATGATGCTACAGCAACATCTCCATGACTTCGTGAACATTGACCTAGACTCTGATTGAGATGAGTATAGTGATTGCCTATGTAAGGGCAAAAGGAGGGTCTGTCGTACTTTAATATTCAGGACCGCGTAGGGGACAGGGCCCTACCCCTGTCTATGCCGGTATTGGCGAACCGCAAATGGTTAATGCGGTATGTACAAGTGCTCTATATAACGTTCTAGCTATTAATGCACTATGTACACGCTATTTTGCATCACTACGCGGGTTCCATTTTGCATCAGTGGCCATCTTATGGTTGCCCTCACATAGACTATACTGCACGAAGTAAAAACGGGTCTTTAGAAGCACATGTGCCTTTCCTTGACTTTTCCGTGACCTGGGCAGCTCGGCTCTGCTGCCCCAGGTCAAACTGGTCTCACGAGTTCCCCGTCCCCTGGCCACCTGTGATTAGCATCAGGGCTTGACACACCATAAAGTCTTTTCATCCTACACGAGCCTCCAGCTAATCTCTTTCACACCTGACTGTTCCTGCTTTATGGCTTGTTTCCCAAAACAGGAGATGCTCATGTTTATTGGGGCCTATCGATATCTGATTTGGGATCCGAGCCTTACTGTGTAAATAATTGCGGGCTGGCCGAACTGGAATGTGGGATGGTCATCATGACTCTGCCTTTTCTTTTGAAATGTATACATGTAATGGCCATATCATAAACCTAGGAATGTATGCCTGAGGCAGGGAAAACTGTATTTAAGATGAAGTCCGTTTCTATGATTTTCAGCAGTCTCCTGAGAACATACACGCTGTTGTACTTCTAGGATACCTGTAATTGGTCTGCAGCCAATAAACGAATCTTTGACTTCACCCAGAAGACTCTGTGTTTCTGTAGGTCTGAAACAGGGTGAACCCAGAAGTCATAGGGTGTGTGCCCCTGCACCGCTGGGACTAAAATACCCAGTACTTCACCTTTGCCACTGTTCTCCTCATTTTCACTTTCCCCTTATTTTTCCCTATTCAGTCTTTCTCTCTTGCACTGGCTTGAGGTCGGATGATGAAAATTAAGCTCCCGTCCCCAAAAATGAGTGCCGGTGCCACCACCTGTAATCTCCCCCACAAATTAAGCACTGCTGGGCCCCAGGTTTTGTTGGGTGATCACCTGTACAGAAGCACAAAAATGCAGGTGAACAACGATGTCTCCATGCTGACCTGTCTGGAGTACATTCTCTCACTCGTCGAGCTAGTGAGCTAGTGTGAGAGAAAAGTAACAGAACTCAAGACCTGTGACGTGCAAACACGCAGGAAAACTGCGAGTATAAAAAATATTGAAAGTCCAGGCAACCATTGAAGTATCTCAGGGACTTTTATAGTGAACTTCAGCGCAGAAAGCAGAACCCAAACACACGGGTCCTGAAAGCACTTCGGCTCTTGGTTACTCTTTTCCAGTTCCAGAAATGTTCTGCTCCTGACTTGTGTTCAAAATCTGTTTTATGGAGCTGTTTGTTTATCAGCAAAGAAATTTGTTTGAGTTGGAAAGATATATTTGACGCGGATTGATCCCCCTTAAACTGAGCTTATGCCTGGACTGGTGCAACATGTAGAAATTATGTTCTTATAAAAACGCAATTCAATAAAATAGATCAATGTAATAAAACTCTTTATTGCCCGGATACATTTATTCAATGAAAAATAAGCCTGAATATTTCATTTAAAAATCACTTTCCATGTGAATATATTTTTTAAATGATGTACACATCAAGAAAGACGTAAAGTGTTCTACTTGGGCAAAATTTCACCATTCTGCTTGTATCAGTCGAAAGAAAGTTGTGTTGTGTTCCTTCTTTCTATACAATCCATAGGGTCTGTAAATCGTGATTCTCCAGTGCAGTAGCGTAGCAGGGGGGTGGGGGTGGGGGGGCACCTGTCCGGCCCTCTCCAGGCGGCCCTGTTTTTGGGGGCGGTGGAGGTGAGCAAGTCGGGTTTGTTGGCTACCACCATTCCAACCTCCCCCGAGAACAAGTCGTCTGTCACTTGCCACCACCCCCCCTGAACAAGTCGTCCCCAGCCCCCGCTCTTACCTGCACCGGGCTGCAAATTTAAGGGCCGCCCTGGGTGGCAGTAGGTCTAGCTACATCACTGCTCCAGTGGTAATTTGTGGTTACTTTCATGGCCAGGCTCTGTGACCAAAGGCCACTCACCACGTTCAAATGTATTCCAGCAGCAATGATTGATGGTAAAACAAACACCAATTAAATATTAACATTGTTGATTTTGGTGTGAGTTTCTATCAACCTCTAAGGGTGATATCTTACACGGATAAAGCATATATTAATTGGTTGATCAAACTCTGCACCTAGAATTGTGTGTTAAACAATAAAGATATCATCATCTCAACATACCTTGGAACCAATTCTCAAGATCTAGATTGGAAAAACCATAAATCTGCTGGCCGTGATTTTATGACATTTTCAAAGGGCAACAGAACCCCTGCTGGAAATCTATGGCACATGTAGATTCCCAGATGGACTCCACCTTCACCAAAATGTGGCAACAAGTCTTTTCCAGAATGAAAAATCCTTTTGAGTGAAACAATGTGGAAATCATAATTTTGTCAAGTTCCATTTTATTTTTTGTAAATATGTTTTCTCCATTGCCAGGCCCCTTTCAGAAAACCCTTCTGAGATACCGGAGTGGCCCCTTTCATTTTACCACCCTGGAGAGATGAATGCTTTTTTAGAACCTGGCAGGTGGCCCACCAGCCTACCGGGTCGATAAATCTACACCAGTCTTGCGGGGAATTTCTTTGCTTCAAATGCATCCACCCTTGCGGTGCAGGAAGCCGACTAAGCACCATGTTTTGTTTGACCACTCAGCATTCCTTTCTTGGATTTCACAAATGAACTCCAGTGTCTCAGGTGATGTTCACCCTGTCCTAAAATGGGTGATGCAAAAACAAGGTAAGCTGAGGTCCCATGATGGATGAATCACTGAGTCAAAAGTTTCTAATAACAAAGCCAACTGAGGCTTTGTTGTTGGTAACCCAGTAGTTCAGCCACCACTAAACGTTCCATGGGAAAAACACGGTTGGAGGGCGAGGTCATCCTTCAACGGGGCACATCCCAGCATACTATTATGCATATGTACAGGGCATTACAATGGGATGTTCTCACTAGACCACTTAGGAGTAAGGAAGCATTGGAACAAGATACTGGAGAACAGATCACTGACAGGCAATGGGATGCAGCGTGCACGCAGGTCAGGGAGATCTCAGCAATGCACAATTTAAATTGATACAATTCAGTTTCCTCCACAGAACATACCTGACCACGGCAACGCTGAGCAAAATGTATCCAAATAGAGCAGCCAACTGCCCGAGATGTCAAACGCCCCCGGCCACTCTCCTACACTTCAGACTGCCCACATTGCACCATTACTGGTCAACAGTCTTTGCTTTCTTAACAGCAGCCACAGGTGTCACGTTGGAGCCTGGCCCTGCACAGGGTATATTGGGAATTTTCCCTAGAGAAAAAGGCAAAAAGTTGCATCATAAATTCCTTAGATTTGCCCTGGTCCTGGCTAGAAGAGGGCTGGTGATGAATTGGATGAGCACCCACGCTCCCCAAATTCACAGATGGCGCAGTGAGGAAAGGGAATGGGTGTCAGCGAACGCAACCCAAATTTAACTGACTAGAAGGGACGAAAAATTACAAGAGGACTTGCAAATGTGGGAAGAATTGGTGGATGCTTCATAGAGTGAGAAACCTCGCAAGCGGATTTGGTGACTTCCTCCAGAGATGGGGGCGGCAGACAAGGTTCCACATGCTGACACTACGACTGATATCACAGGAGGAGGGGATGAGAGGGGAGGGAGTTCATTCAAGTGGACTGGGCCAGTACAGATAATGTTCAGCACTGATTGCAGGGTATTTATGCTGGAAATTCTTACTTACTTACTTGGTGGTACAATTCGACACATAGAATTAAATATCCAAGTTGCATTTTATGCACATATTAACGCCATATATGTGGGCAACACCCTTTGCCAATATGGCAATTGCTGTTTTAAGCAAGTATATTCCTTTGACAGGTTTTTGGCATTTTACTACTGGATTCAAATCTTAGAGGAACAATAAACGTCCGTAAAAGTGGTGAAAAGCTGGCATATATACTGGTCATGAACTAGATAAAAAAAGGCACAGGAGTGAATAAAGAAATGCTGGCCGCACATGATTCGTGACTGGTTATCGGCAGCCGAAGGGCTCTCACACCTCAGCAGCCCGGCATTATTTGCTGAGTGATAAGCATTTATGAGTTCCGTTTCCGGTGCGGGCGACAAGTAACACGCGTGAATCCCCAACACAAAAATGTCTCTTAAATTATCTGGTTTTAGTTTTTTTGTATTTAAAAGTAAATTATCAATCAATCAATCAATGAAAACTTTATTCGGATCATTGACAATCCATAAAAGTACAAAAAAAACAATTATAAAATCATGCAATAAGATAAAATACTGTTTACACATGGGGAATAGACCATCTAAACTTTAAGACATTGTAGACCGGGCACGAACTGCAGTTTTTAGAAAAGAGCTCACACGAAAGACAAGTTCATCATCGTCCAGGGACAAAATCATTGAAAATGCAAGTTCCAGGCTAATTGGTTTTGATTTGTTAAAATACGGAGTTAAAAACCATTTAATATACTTCATATAGAATTTACAAAAGAATAAAAAATGTAGAGTTGTTTGCCTACTCTGGGAGTCACAGGGGCATGGCTCAACACATTGGTCATTAAAATTCCATAAAGGGAAGCTAAGTGCATGTTTAATGGTGCCTGCCCTAAGGCGAAATATAAGGCCTTGCTCCCAATGACTTAACGGGAGAGTTAAATATCTGGGTGTGGGATATATTATAAAATTACAGGCTAAGTAACCAGAAACGCTAGGTTTCAAGGACTCCCTTGCTACCCTTTCGACATCAAATAACGTATAAAGTGCTTTTTTAAGTTCACATTTAGTGGGGTGCTTAGTAGTGGAGGGTTTCAGAAAAATATCTTCGAAGTTCACGCTCCGAAGAATGCTATGCACCCCTGATAACCAGGGAATGGTCATGCCCCTGTCGCAGTGGAGACAATCCTCAATGATGTCCCTAGTCAGTTTGGCGGCGGGATTTTTCCAGATCGACAGCCAAAAAAGGGCTGGACGGGCACGAATAAAATCCCCTATAAAATGCAAACCCAATTCCCTATGGCATATAAAATGTGGGGAAGTAATGGGAACACAGAGAAGTTTCCTACAAAATCTATGTTCCTCGGTGGTTATATCTGAGCAACTGGCAGTACCCCAAACCTCAGCGCCATAAGTAGCAACCGGGACGCATTGAGTTTTGTATATTTTTAGGATAGCAGGCAATGCCCCGGTCAGTTTTGGACGGGGGAGGCTCAAAATTGAGTTAATGGACTTTGAGAACTTACTCCTGGCGTGGGCGATATGCCCACTCCAGGAGTTGTTCGCAGCAAAGACCACTCCCAAATACGGGAAACTGCCAGTTGACCCCAGTCTTTCTGCCCCCACTACTATGCTGCCAATATGATGCCTCTTCGGGCCGCAAGACATTACAAAAGATTTTTTAAAATTGGTCTTCAGATCTAGGGAGTCCATGTGTGCAACAAAGCCATTCACCAATATGCGTAGTGCATTTGGGGTGCGTCCCATAAGGACCGCGTCGTCTGCATATAGCAGTGCGGGGAGATGGTTATCTTTTATAAACGGGACATCACCGGTTAGAGAGACCAGATATTTGTGTAGACCGTTAATGTATATTATAAATAAAAGGGGGGCAAGGACACATCCCTGTCTGACCCCTCTATTGACTGTAACAGGCTCAGAAACCTCACCCCCAGTGCCAATCCTGACACAAGCCTTCATATCCCTATGCAAGTAGGCCAAAAAATGTACCAGCGATTCATCCAGACCGTAATCCAATAAGGCCTTCCAGAGTAATGACCTATTGACAAGGTCAAAAGCGGTGGATAAATCCATGAAGGCCAAATAAATTGGGCAATTACGTGCTACGGTGTACTTGCCCAAAATAAGGTTCAGATTAAGGCATTGCTCCGCAGTTCCCACTTTATTACGGAAACCCAACTGACAACTCTCTAAAATTTGGTTGTCCTCGGCCCATAATAGGATTTTATTATACAGTACTCTCCCTAGAATCTTTAGAGTATTGTCAATAAGGGAGATAGGCCTATAGCATGATGGTTGGGAACGGTCACCCTTCTTAAAAATAGGCACTATAATACTAGATGACCAGGTTGGAGGTGGTAAAGAGGTAAAATTTAAATTCTTAAAAACATTCAATAAGAGTGGGGCCCATAAATCAGGGTGGGTCTTAATAATGTCAATTGGGAGGCCATCTAGGCCAGGGGCTTTATTCCCCGCGCTCTGTGCGATGGCCTCCGTTCCCTCAGATAGTAATATATCAGCCCGTGGGGGGCTGTTATATATTGGGATGGCCGCCGCAGAAGGTGGAACCGCGTAGATCTTAGAAAAGTGGTCCACCCATGCAGTTCCAGAGATGGTACAATCTATTGGGGTCGCGACCTGGCCCGCGCAACGCAGGTCTTTGACCGCGGCCCAAAAAATATCTCCCCTGCCACGGGCAGCAGTTTGTACTAGCACCTCCCAGCGCTCCTCGAGAATCTCCTCCTTCCTTCTCCTAGTGGCCAATTTATATCGTGACCTAGCGTTTTTTACATCAGTCAGATTCCTCGGACTAACAGATAAGACTAGTCGCAATTCGCGGTTGGCCAGGGAACACTCATGATCAAACCATCCCTGGTCATCCGTCATGGCGCGCAAAGGAATCATGAGCTGTGCACGAAGGGCTGAGCAGATCTTAACAAAATCGTCTACAGCCCCAGGGTTAGGACTTAAATCGGACAAACATGAGAGGAATAGAGGGAAGTTATCTCTGACCAAGGTCTGTACAGTCGTCATCACATTAACACCCCTCCATTTTAATCTGAGGTTATTTGAGCTTGAAGAAATATTCCTAGCGCCGCATTCCTTATTGTAGACCGGTCGATGGATAATCTTTAAACTGATCTTGATAGGATTATGTAAATTATTTTAAACTGCGTGCAGAGGTCCAGATGGGCAGGATCTACTGAGAAGTACTTTACAAGCTTTTTTTTTTTACGTTACCTTAACAAGTTTCCTTAATCTTTGTTAAAAACAATATTTCGTGAGCGGTAAATGGCGGCTTTGAGTTGCATCAGGCTGCAGGGGAAGGAGGGAGGCCTTCTGCAGTGAAGGGACGGGCTGCTAAAAGAGGAAACCAGGCCTCTCTCGAAGGCGCCTCCTCCCTGAAAGAAATGTAAATGTGTGCTATAGGTTTAACTGCAAATCTAAGGGCTGCTGAACCCAGTATAGGATGACATTGGTTGTGTTATCTGAGGCTTCATGGTGAGTTATTGTTTTAACTGTAGCAACCTGTCTGATACTGAAATTCTTTGTTTTAAACCAATCACTTACATATTCATAGCACTTTCTGGCACAGGCTGAAAGGTCGCAGCACTATAAATATGTCACTATTACCAGCGCACAAATCAAGCTTCAAATCGTGACCCTTGTGTTTAAACACAGACATCTGCACGCATTGAGCTTTCCTACCACGACCACGCATTACCCACAGATTAGTGTCACTTGCATTTAGAATCACCTAAAGTGTGTGCGTTATATTTAGGTGAAAGGTCAACAAAACGGTTACAAGTTATTTTATTTTTAGCTATGTCTCTAACCCAGATCCCACACTCATTGGCCATGCCTCCATTGTGCTCAGGATCACAGTTCCCATATGTTTTTTAGCACTTCCACAGATGACTGCATGGACCTTTTCAAACCTTTTCAGTTGTTTAACACGCCTGTCATGAACCACCCGGTGCTTATTTATTTTATGTTTTTTAAATAAGTGCCAGGCCCCTGGTCAGGAGACCACTGCAGCTTGAACCATCCATTGCCCCTCTCGATGCTGCCCAATGATAGTAACAACACAACTACTAATCACCTCACTCTTACAAGTGTGACAATTCTGACTATTGCAGGCCCCCAAAGCTATAAGAATGGCTGGACCAGAACGTAATAGTCATTATTAATGTAGATTGAATTACTAGCTAACTGTTGTTTTGGTCAACTCTAAATTTACCAGACAGTGCCACCTTGTGACAAACTGTCATGCGTCGGTGTTGACAATTTAGTGCCGGTGTGGAGCACCGGGAACCACTGGCTCAAATTAAGCACCGGAAACACTCTAATGTATGGAATGCCATACCAACGCAAATGCGGCTGGTGCCATCTCTCTCCTTTTTCAATCGTGTACCGAAAGTCAGCCAATCATCCGGACATGGAATCCCTTGATTTGCGTAACATCCTCACTTGTCAAAATCATTCATTTTGTTACTTTACAATCTTTATATCACCTCCAGAGACAGACTGTTTTAAATGTTAACTGGCCCCTTTACTTCTCTTTTACTTCACCTCCCTGCACAGAGCCTGTCTTTACATTGCTATTTTTCTTTCTATATATTGCTTTGTCACCCTGTGTTGTCCTTTTCCCCTTGGCCATGTCCACGTTCTAAATAACCTCCACTAAATAAATAAATAAATATGGTCCACAAACAATTTCAGAATGAAAACAACTCTCATCAAAGCAACTTTCTTTAAAAACATTCACCAAAGCATGAATGATGCCTGCCTGTTTAATGTCTTGTTTTAGAATGGAAGAGGGCTGGCCTGCACTCCACCCCACAATGCTTTAAGCTGTGAAGCCACCAAGTTCACCACCAAGTGCATTCTTTATGCAGCATTTCAATAAGCCCTGAAACCCATTATGTACAAGCATGTGGCTTTCGGCCAGCCCTTTTCGGCGGCTTTGAGATCGGGGAGCGAGGCTTGGCTGCGATGCTGAGCAGGAAGAGCCGGTTTTCTGGATAGTTTACAAGACTGTGATCTGACACCAAATGCCAGGAGGGTTTTGTTTATTTGCATAGGTGTTGCATATAACTTAATAGGCTACGTTATGGCCACTTGACCACTCTGAGACATTTTAAGCAAGCAGTTATGATGTGGCATGCTGCATCTACAGAGGTTATATGCAGGGCTTTAAGTGGGCCGGGTCTCACAGGGTCTGAGCACCGGCAGTTTTTTAAAGGGGGCCTCGAAACGGGTCTCTATCGGGCTCTGTTTTGTGCCCTGGCACAGGCCGTCCGTTTTTCCCCATTCTGCAGTGACAGCAGGCACATTGATGTAAACGTGATCTCACTGCTCACTTCTCACTCGTAGAGAAGTTATGGCATGACGTCATGCCAGGTGAGCTGTTGTAGGGGAAGGGAAATCCTTTAAAGAGAGTCATTTTCTCTCTGGATTTCCCTTCTCTGTTTGAAACTCAGGAGCAGCAACATTGTCGTGGTGTCAACTGGGCTGTAAGCGGAAGCTTTTTCAATATTATATACAAGCCATAGTTGTTGCTCATTTACCTTATACAGCTAACAACCATTGACAAAGCCAATAGGCCTGGCTTGTTGTAGATATAATGTTACTTGTTGTATCATATATCTGGATGCAATGACAGAAACAGCAAACCACAGATTTTTATCTTATGTGTTTTAAGTCATGCTCCTAATTACATTGGCCACGCCCCTTTGAGAGACCCCCCCAGTTTTTTCATCCCACTTAAAGCCCTGGTTATATGCCAGATTGCGGTGTAAAAAATATCGCCCTACAACAAATCCTAGCCAGAATATCGACTTCTACAATATCATAAAAATAAGCCTACGTAAATAAGTTCAGACTTACTATTCTTAAATCCACATCTATGTACCCTGTTGATTGGAAGATCTGCTACACCTCCTCTGCACTTGCAGAGAGCTCACAAAGGAATGGAGGCAGCTCCTAAAAGCTTATTTTCATCAAAGTAACCCTGGGCGTAGTTTGCGAAGTACCGCTACGCGTAGCTACGCGAAGTGCACTTCGCGAGCTACGCGTAGCTTCGCAAACTGTGTAGTGCACTGTGCAAGATGCTGTTCGCACTGATTGCACAGTGCCGGATGCTTGTCCGCACTGTGCAATCAGTGCAAACTGCATCTTGCACAGTGCAAGCGGTCATTTTCTGCCGCTTGAGTAGATTTCTATTCGAGCGGCAGCTTTCTCAACGCAGACTGGTAGTTTCTCATCGCGAGCGGTCGCGAGCATACGCGACCACTCACAATGAGAAACCCGACCTCCCAGCATTGAGAAGCTCGCCGGGAGGTTTATTTTCCACGCTCGCGATCGGCAACTGATGTTGCCGATCGCGAATGAGGAAAAAGTCTCGCCGGGATGTCACTTTGCTTGCTTGCTGTCGCCAACTTGACATTGAGGACCGCGAGCAAGCAAAAAATGACCGCTGCACTACGCTACGCTATGCGTGTTTGCACTGTGCTACGTGCAATTCGCATAGTGCTTATAAGCGCAAACTTCGCAAACTACGTGAGCGTAGCGTAGTGCTTTGCCCAGGCTTACATCAAAGAAGAATTCGGACTCAGAGACAGGCCACGCTGGTCAGCTTTTCACCAGAGGCTCCGCAGCTGAACTGCCACCTGGTACAATTTCTGACATTGGTGGCTAAAAAAGATGGCAGAATGCTGAGTCAGGGGTCTTTGGCCCAAAGCAACTCAAAGGTGGCTCAAGAACTCTGCAGTCACTTCTTAAATTTAAGCAACGTTTTATTATACTCACAGGTTGTATGCCTGGCCTCTCTGTATTCTAACATCAAATTAATCTTTGCCACAAGGGGGGCTACCACCAAGGGCTATCCCTCCAACACCACCCAAGACACACTTTAAGAACTAAAGAGCGCACATTATATATTTTAAAGGACTGCTGCATGCTCACACAATATTATATCACTTTGTAAGGATTTTAATGCTTTGTTTCTCTTATGTAATGGTTTTAACTAGCTATACTAATAATTTTTGACTTGACTTGATATATATCGTCAAAGTACATATATGTGGATTGAAGAATAGTAGTACATCTATACCTATATATTTATACTCACTATCACGATATTCTGGAGACAATATCTTGGAAGGACAATATTTAAAACACAATATTCCGGTAGGGCTTCATCTCCTTATTACCTGTGGCTGTGTTTTTTGTGCCAGGGTTCCACAACAGAGAATCTTTTTCGAATTGCTTCTCGTCGCTGCTCTTTTACCCTCCTCAGCATGACATTTCTTGTGACGTTGACACCAAAGGAGGTCGAGGCAAGATGGCCGCGGACAGGCTGAGCTGAGCAGTCGCTGTTCCATACCTCTCCCGGTGGTAATAATCTAGCGCCCTGAGACATGTACTGGTGATGGAAATGCCCCCCCCCCAAAGGCTATGATCAGTCTCTGGCACGCAACCCTACTTGCGCCGACTCGAATTTCTCTAGAAACGTGGAAGTTACCTGCGATACTTAAACGGAGCTGGCTGAAGGTAGCCTTCAAGAGGGCCTGGAGGAAGTGGGAGAGCACGCGGAGAACGTTGAGTATTCTGACACTGCCACTGACAGTGCTTGGCAATCAGTTCTACAAGATGCCCCCGCGCTCTGCCAAGACGGACAAAATGAAGGAGAAACAGGAGAAGCATAAGGAAGTACATCAGCTCGAGAATACTCCTATGGAACCAGCTAAGGTGACGCCGCCAGCCCCAAAGGATCTAGGAGCAATTCGGAAGACAGCGGCAGTAGCGCAAAGGCTTAGGAAAGCTGAGTCACGGAGGGGGGAAAAAGCGGCTGTAAATACCCCCACGGGCCCAACTGACCGAGTAGATGGAGCCACCGATCTGAAGATGACAAGATTAGTGCGGCAGCAGGAGGATGGAGTTGAGAAAAAGTTGGGGCAAGGAAGGGGCGAGGAAAAAAGCAGAGCGACTACCCTTAGACAACCTACCTTATCGGAAGTCTTCTCCATTCAATCCGCTGTGAGTCGCAACGAAACCGGCGGAGAGGAAACCAGCGGCAGCCTCAGCTCCGGTCTCAGCGTCCTCGAGGACGCGGAAAGCACGTCAAACACGGACGCTCAGGTTGCTAAGCAACAGGGGGATCAGCAGATCGGCAACGCCGGAGTCTCGATGCAGCCTGCTCCACAGTCCGGTTTGGTACTGTCACTGTCAGTCGAGAGAGCCGTGAGCACCGTGAGTACTGTGAGTACCGTGAGCACTGAGGACCCCCAGGCAAGCAAAATCGACTCATTAGCGAAACAGGGTGCAACCGATGAGATGATGGAGGCAATTTTGTTGCTCGAGGCAGAGCTAGGAACCCCTAAGGCCCTTGAAGTTGTACAAAAGAGTCATATCAAGGGGGTCAGGTCCGCAGCTTCAGTGGACAAATGTATTAGCCCAGTGGAGGAGGCAGGACGGCACGGGTGTTGCGAGCCAGTGTCGACAGCGCTAACGGAGAAAAACAGCATCGGTGAGGTAGATGGAGAAAAATTCTTTTCTCTAAATGAGGATTCGGACTCTCACTCTGTGCAGCATGGAGACGCAAGCTTAGAGGAGAGCACAGAGGGAGAAGAGGAGATGGTAATATCAGGGGAGGACGAGCTGACGGATTCTAGCTCGACAGGGAGCGACTGCAATGACGTATGTACAGGAAACGACTCAACCTTAAGAAAAAGGAAGAGCAAAATAAAGCCAAGCAGTCAGCCGGCTGGGCTCATGGGAAGTACTGGGAGAGGATTAGCATGGGATTATCTGGGAACTTCTCAAACATATCACGAGGAGGAATCCGCCGGCGCACCGAGTCAAAACACACCGTCTAACATCTTGCTCAATACTCTCAAACAGATGCAGGCGGAAGCTAGAGTTGCAAATCGCAAAGCAAGGCAAGATGCAAAAAAAATACAAGTCTCACTTAAAAAAACCAATAAGCTCTACGAAGATCTGGTCGGTAGAGTGACGGAGGTTGAGGAGCGCACGAATAAACTTGAAGATGACTTTGGAAATTGGCAGTCCTCAAGAATGGAGCAAGAAAAAGTCGTAGAAGACTTGCAATGGAAGCTGGAGGACTTAGAAAACCGCCAGCGGCGGAATAATGTTCGAATTTTGGGTGTGGCGGAAGGGATTGAAGGGCAGGATATAAGGCGCTTTACTGTTAACTTACTAAGAGGGGCTTTCCCAGAGTCTCAGTGGCAGTGGGATAGCGAGATTCAGAGAGTGCACAGGTTTCCCTTTACGCTAAAAGGGGGATCCATGGCAGAGGGGGGCAGGAAGTCCTCTTTTCCGCGAGCAATCTTAGTCTACTTTGGCAATTACCTTATTAGACAGGAAATCATTGAAAAAGCTAGACCTACAAGTAAGAGATCATTCGAAGGCACCTCCTTTTTTGCAAGACCAGATTTCTGCCATGTTACCGTAGAACGGAGGTGGAGGATGAGGCAGTTGATCCCGAAATTCCAGGAGTTAGGCTTAGAGGCTTACTTAATGTTTCCTGCAAAGCTGAAAACGATCGCGCAGGGTAGAGTTAGAATGTTCTTTTCAGAGATTAAGGCTCAGCAGTATCTAGATGAGGTGAAAAAATAATCGGCGTTGGCAGGGAGAGTACTTAACTATTTTGTTGGGGGGGTAGAAAGTTTTGCGGTAAAGCAGGCGGGTGCTAGATGGCTGAAGATGGATATATAGTGACAGAGACAAAGGAGGGAGAGGGGTGGGACTTAGCGGCTCCAGCAGCCTGAAACCGGCTACACATAGGTCTGACCGACCTATTTGCCTGTGTAGGGGAGGGTGGGGGTGGGGGCCGTGGGGAGGGTGAGGAGGGTGGTTGGGCAGGGGGGAGGTCACTGGGGGGTCTAATAGGGGTTAAAATTTGGCTTTTTTTTAGTTTAATAATGCACATTTCTAGGTACAGATTTGTTAGTCTCTTGTCGATGCCCATGATCATGTCTATGCTCATGCTTAATACTCGGTTATTCAGATGTAAGAATTTTAATGCTCCTTTGTAATGCCTTGTAAGATTGCTTCGATTAATGTGTGCGGGTTGAATAATCATGTTAAGAGAGCTAATGTAGCAGGGCTGTTAAAGACCTTGAAATTGGACTTAGTCTGTCTTCAAGAAACCCATATTCAGTCATCACAGACTTACTTGTTAAAACAGCTTAATTTTGATGTATTAGCTGCCAGCAAGCAGGGGACTAGAACTAGGGGGGTTGCAATACTAGGGAGGAAACATGAGGTAGTGGTACATCGAAAAAAGGAGGATCAATGGGGGAGATGGGCTATTGTCGAACTGAGTATAAAGGGGGTTAAAATTACAGTAGGCACAATATATGGCTCCACTGAAGATGACCCAGATGTCTGGCAGTTCATGGATTTGGAATTAGCACATTGGCCGGAGCCCATTGTGCTATGCGGGGACTTTAATATCCATGATAGTACGAGCTCCTTTACAGAACTTGGGGGGAGCTATGTAGGGAGGAAGAGGAAGACTTATAACGCATTGGCTAGTATGGTCCAACATAACTCCCTTGTGGACCCATGGATCAAGCTGCATCCCTCTGTGGATGGCAGTACTTATTTTTCGGCCCCACACAGAATTTTAGTGAGATTGGACTATTTTTTGGTGTCTAGTTCTATTATCTCCCATACAGAAATAGAAAAACAGCCCAGAATCCTTTCTGATCATAGCCCTCTGGTTTTAACATTAGCTACTAGGAATATTAAAGTAATTAAACCCCAGTGGACGTTTGAGCGAACATTGCTAAGCGATAGGGCATACCAGACGCATATGAAATCATGGATATTGTTTTTCTGGGATATTAACAGAGGCACTGCGCCCCCAGGGGTGGTATGGGATTGTTTTAAGGCGTGGCCTCTCTGTATTCTAACATCAAATTAATCTTTGCCACAAGGGGGGCTACCACCAAGGGCTATCCCTCCAACACCACCCAAGACACACTTTAAGAACTAAAGAGCGCACATTATATATTTTAAAGGACTGCTGCATGCTCACACAATATTATATCACTTTGTAAGGATTTTAATGCTTTGTTTCTCTTATGTAATGGTTTTAACTAGCTATACTAATAATTTTTGACTTGACTTGATATATATCGTCAAAGTACATATATGTGGATTGAAGAATAGTAGTACATCTATACCTATATATTTATACTCACTATCACGATATTCTGGAGACAATATCTTGGAAGGACAATATTTAAAACACAATATTCCGGTAGGGCTTCATCTCCTTATTACCTGTGGCTGTGTTTTTTGTGCCAGGGTTCCACAACAGAGAATCTTTTTCGAATTGCTTCTCGTCGCTGCTCTTTTACCCTCCTCAGCATGACATTTCTTGTGACGTTGACACCAAAGGGGTGCAACGCAAGATGGGAGTGTCCTTGCGTATTCAGTTTCAAACAGCTGCGGGTATTCCCAGGCCGGTGTAAATGCGGACAGCTATATATCAGATAATGGAATACCTATGAAGAATATGGTTTTAGTTTAAACCTACAAAGACTAGGACTGACTCCAACCACTAGATCAGAAACCAGGATCGACTTTATAATGTTAGCCATGAAATCAGCCGTGAACACCTTATCCACTCCCACAAACATAAAATAAAGTGTAGTTCACCCTTTGTGGAACCTTGGCACTGAATGACAGACACTGATCCTCACCAAACTGCATGCTACTCATTCTTATCAGGCTGTGATGGATGAAAGGCTGAGCGGACCAGCTTTAATTTGAACCTATAGCCGTGAGGTCAGATCAAGATTCCGGTGGTTTATGCTATATTCCAGTGGACCATCTGGCATGCCTGTAGAAGTGTACTACCCAGCCTTTGAGGTCTGACAAGATCAAAAGTAGCAGTTAGACAACACACTGATAGAGGTTTGGCAGAGGGTCAGAGGATCTGCACACTTACTGTGATACACTCAGGAGAGACAACCCTGTTAGCACGGGCTTGTTGGCAGATTGCAAGGATGCCCTCCTTTTAAACACAATCTCTAGCCCAACATTCAATGCACCACTGCACTCACTAAACCGGGCATGGTCATTCAACCAACCTCCCACAAAAACTCTCCTTGGGAAAACCCACAACTTCAGATATATCCATTTGCACGAAAGAGCACTAACGGGCTGCACGATTGGTGGATGTTTGTTATATAAAACAAGCATTAGCAAAGCCAGTGAGCCTGGGGCAGTCAGACTTTTAGTTTTGGAATGGTGTTTGTAAGACTTTATTGCTGGGAAGCTGCTGGCCCTTAGTCAATCAAAAAAAAGCTAAAGGTAATAATATTTTTCTGTCTTGAGAAGCACCCTTTGCTATAGTAGTCCTTGGCTATTGTGTGTGAAAGGGCAGGGAGCCATCACTCATAGGGAAATTAGCCAATGCTGGAGTGTGCTTACCCACTGCCCCAAGCTGTATTCTACAATGGGCGGAAGCAAAATGTGAATGACACAGTAACAGACCAATGGATTAAGAGGGCTGGCATAAAGACCCTATAAGTAGGTATATTCATTGCTTAATTTGTAAAAAACTTAAGTGCCATGGCCCTCATCAGGAGGCCACCTCAGCGTTCACCAGTCTTGCCCCTGCTAGCACTACCAATGACAGTACCAAACCAGCTACTAACCTTCACACTCCTACATGTGTGACAGTACAGACCATTTCAGCCCCCAGAGCTATAAGATTAGCAAGAGCGGCAGGTATCAGTCATTTTTAACATATATCGAATTAGTAAACAAATATTGTTGGGCTCACTCTAAATCAGGCAAACAGCCCTCCATGTGGGATACAGTCATAAGTGTTGGTGCTGCCAATTAAGTGTCGGTGCTGAGCCCCAGAAACCACAGGCTCAAATTAAGCACTGGATATTATATATATATATTGTTGGAGCTCCCTGCTCTCCTGTGAGCTAAACATCATCCAAGAAAATTCCGTGCCAGAGAATGGGTCAGTTTCTATGGCAGGCCATGCGACACTGTTTGATGTAGAATGTAAGGTAATGGAAGCATTGTCTAACAATGGCTGGGTTCAGTTATGAGAGTTGGGAATTTCACTACAATAATTGTTTTCTTTTTCTGCTTGTTTCTACCATATTTGAAATGCTTCAGAAATGCATGATTCACACGCAGGTTTTTCCATCTAATACAATTGCTTTACATTGTAAAGAATTTGTTAGAATTAAAAACACATTTGATGCTTTAGCAGTGTTTCCATTCTGTCACTGATTGCCCAAATGGCTAGCTCTCATAAATCCATTCCACTACATTCTTTATTATTCACTGTCTGGCAGGTACCTGTGGAAAGGCATGGTTGTCATGTGCAGGGGAGATGGGCGGAAGGATGACAAAATACAAATTACATAAAGAGACAGTGTTGTACCAATATTCTTAGATTTTAGGAGGTCCAGTATCATGTGTGGCATGGTCAGCTTGATTGTTAATCAACAGCACTTTGCATGCAGAAGTTTTGAGTCCTTACTGACAATGTTAAAACTACAAGGCCCAGGATACATGTCAGACCTCACATGGTGATAATGAGTAAAGGGATGCCTGCAAGGAATTTTGTTGAGAATTCTTACTTTAGTATAAGATACATGTAGTTGCTTTTATGTTCAACCCCAAATGGTCTTGAACCTTTGAACAAATCTGTACTTATATAAAGATATTAGAAACATATACAGTAAATGAGTAAATGAACATTTCAAAACCACGGGAGAATCTTTTTCCAAAAGTACAAAAGTTTTTTTTAATATGGATAAAATTGAAAAGGGTATAATCAAATATAACAATACAACATGATTGAGGATGTTTGAAACTACCTACAAATCAAGAGCACAATCTTCTACTCCACATGTTATGATAAGTGAGGAATCTGGAAATACAGAAAACATTCACTATTGTAGAACAAATGTTACGGAAATAGATGAGAAAGTCGACGTTTCGGTCTGTTGTGGCAATTGTCCGTCAGACCGTCTTCAGGACGTACAGTGGATTGTTTAAAAAGTCCCTTAGCATCAGTCCGCTTTTCAATTAGGACCCATTCTTTGTGGAGACAATAAACTGGATAGTTCTTTCAGATCTATTTGCTCTAAAAACACTGCTGCTTGCTATCCAATTTAAAGCAGGAAACGTTTGTCTGTACATACATTAATCTACACATACGAGGTATACGTTTCCCCTCAAATATTGTGAAATGTCAGTAACTCACTCTTAAGTCGAGTAGAAGTCAGCCTGGCTCCGTGGGGTATCCTTAAAATCGCCGGGAGCACTTTGCAGCTATTAATATTCTCACAAAAGCATCAAGGGATTTCACGAAGGCGCGCAAGGAGTGTAAAAAAGCAAAGTATTCTTCATGCTCTAGAGCAGTTAATGGCACAAAACGTATTATTGTGCAATGGTAGGTTAGGTGTATTTTATTCTGCATGCTCTGGGGCGTTCCCTCAGTCATGGAACAACCAGCAAGCCATGTGCGTCAGTTGAAGTAGTCCGAGGCACAGCGTGTTTTACCCTTCGGATTTTATTTCAACCCCAAATCAAAACAAGGACCCCTAATTGTCTACAAAATTGTTACAATATTGTGTCAACAAATAAGTTCCAATGTATTTACGCCATGTAAATTGGATGCTGTTTCCTTATGACTATTGCATAAAAATCCATAATCAAACACTGATATTCAATCCATCATTAACTTTGGTCGAGCTAGGTCAGGGACACTGGAATTTAGCGATAGTGACGCCGTGGTGATTTTTGCATGGTTATAGATTTTCTGCATTTGGCGCATAATTCATCATCTACCACGTATTCTGCAGTTTTGAACAAAAAAAATGGGTTTCTAGCTCAAACGGTTCAAAAGTTACTAAAACTGCTGCGACGCATGTTCCAGCGTGGTGGAAGGCCCTTTTCATAGCACACCTAGTCAGCTTTATGTGGCTTATTGCTACATTTGAGTGTTAAACTGGTATTAATGAGGTGCAATCAATGCTTAGATAGTGCTACCAAGTTTAAAAATGACGAAATAATGAAGTAATTCTATTACAAAATGTGCTCCATTATGCTGCATAATTTGCCTTTTCTTGCTGTATAATTTACTCAACACTGCTGCATAATATGGACCTCTCCTGCCGCATAATTCCAGTGGCCATGAGCTAGGTCCACTGCAACCTTGAAGAGGACAGGTCGACAGATCAAGGGTTTGCAACTGTGGGGTCAGTTGAGAGTCCACCATTAGAAACCCAGGGTCAGTGACAGCCGGTGCAGGTAAGAGTGGTGGGAATATATAATTTAAAGAAAACGGCGATGCAGCGAGCGCAAGGTAAGTGTTACGTTAAATTTCTTTATTCAGTTTCATTTTCAAGGAAACCATAAAAGCACAATATACAAACCAGAGTAAAATGGTATGATACAATATGTACAATCTCAAGAACAAGTCGGGGCAATTTCATAGCTCGTCAATTATGTACAAGGTACATCTAAGATACATACTTACACCGGTAATAATAGGATAAAAGCAATAAAAAGGAAGGAACAACACATAAAAGTCACTAGCCAGGGTCACACACTATTGGCTATACAAGTACATGAGACCCAGGGAGGTTGTAGGGAGCGACCCAACTAATCGCAGCTCGCCCTAAGTTTGATGGCAGATTAAAAAAATCTTAAAACATTAAAAAACGGTATTGCCCATCAGCATCTGTAAAAATATGAATGCGGGCCGAACTTGTTTAAAGTTGGCCTGCTTCAGAATGGAGATTAAAAAGGATTTTCTCGGGGTGTCATAAAATGGGCAAAACATGGTGAAGTGAAGCCTTTCCTGCGGAGATGTGCCATCGCAGCCGTAGGGACGGAGAGCTTGCCCTCTGTTTGCAACCCATTGATATGAAAGAAGTAAGTGAAACAAGTTGAGCCGGAACCTGGTCAAAAGGAATCTGTCGTGAGGGTTCACTAGACCAAGTAAGTACGGCTCCGCTTTCTCTGTGGACCTTAATATAACAAAGTAGCAAACACTTGACTTCGTGAGCTCCCTCTCCTCCCTTAAAACAAACTGGTGTGTGCTAAATGCCTTCTTCACGGTGGGTATCTCTTTTTTGCCAATTCCCTCGGGGTTAGAGAAGAGATCTCCTCTTCCCAGATTTGTTAACTGTCTTTTGATATATTTCAACCATGGTATCCTTAGTGCTTGATCCAAGGATAAACAGTCTTTAAGGACTGCCTTATTTAATGAGTCACCCTCCTTGACCCATGCTTTTAACCAAAGTGACAGCGGACTAAAAGCTATATGGTCTGTGATATAGGGCATTCCCAGCTCTTCATGGGCGATAAAGGAGGGAATACCCTGGGGAACAGACAGCAGTCTTCTCATACATTTATTTTCAGAGATTTGGACATCCTTTACATCTGCATATCCCCACATTTCACTGCCATAAAGTACTTTAGACAGGCACTTTGTTCTATAGAGCTCCAAGAGAGCCCCCACTTGTCTTTTACCCAGTCTTGCAGCAAAATTAAAGATAGCGGCAGCCTCCCTGTTGAGACCGTTGCTTTTACGAGTGAGTTGCGGGGTCCAATTCAGTTTGTCATCCAACAGTATCCCCAGGTTAGAAAAAACAGATGTTTTAGGAATAGGGGTGGACTCTACCTTGAAAATTTATTATCTTGAGGGCCGTAACTCCAGTTGCATGATATATGATTTGGAATTATTGATTTTTAGGTCCAAATCTCCCATGAACTTGGCGAATGATGCTAAAATGATTTGAAAACCCCTCTCTGTCCTAGCCATCAAGACGGAGTCATCTGCGTATAGCAGAACCAGAAGGCCACGCCGTCCGATCCGAGAATAGTCAGTCTTGGTCTCCAGGAGGATTTTCTCCAAGTTGTTAATATAGAGAATAAAAAGGAAAGAGGCCAAAATACAGCCTTGACGGACTTACCTCTTTACAGGGAATGAGCGTGATACCTTCAAGCGCGGCGAGTATCCCACTACAGCTTTGGTGTCCTGATGAAGATCATATAGAAAGGAGACTAACTCCCTGTCTACCCCTAGAGCTAGTAGGATCTGCCATAGCTTGTCCCTATTTACGCAATCGAATGCGAAAGACAGAACCATGAAAGCTGGGAAGATGGTACCCCTACGAACAACTGTGTCTTTGCTGGAAATTAGGAAAAGGTTCAAAGAATGTTCACTCGTGGAACGCCCAGGTAAGTGTTTTTTTCTTATTTTATTTTAACTTGTCGTCATCTGTCGACTCCCAACAACCCCGTTCCACCCCACCGAACCGCCCTACCGCTCTTACCTGCACCAGCCGTCACTTCCTGGGGGTGCCTGCAATTGTAAATAAGGTTGGGGAACGACAAGTTTGATGGTGAGGCAGCGACCAAACTCTGAATGAAGCCCCCTTTCCTATTGTTTTCAGATCATATGTATTGGCATTTTGTTTTTAAGCAGCGGTAACATAAAATAATTCTGTTGTCATTGGAGTTGTTCGATTGTGATGTACTTCTTGTTGCTGCTAAACACAATCCTGTAAGATTTTTACAGAAGTTATTGAAATGGATCAAATGGCGCATATAGTGCAACCATATGTCATTTTAATACCAACGTAATATTCCTTTTACATGCATCTAACAATTTAAATAGTCAATAGCAATCTAGTGGGTGTCAGTGTTCTAGCAGAAAAAGACAAGAGTAACATTAAACCTAATAAAGTAAACCAAAACATTTACACAAAGTGGACATGTATATTCTTGTCTGTATGAAGTATGTTTCCTCACTGTTACATGTCCACTTTGTGTATTAATGATATCCTTGAAACCATCTAGACCTGTGTTCTTTTTTATACTTCAGTATCAATGTATCTGTTGTCAACATAAGGTTATTTTGTCTGTTTAAAAAGCCTAAAAGAATACTCATCCTAATCGCATGGTGTACATAAATCAATTATGTTCGTTTGTGTTTGCTGTTTGTATAAATACTGTGGTGTTTTTATGAAAACTATTTTCTTTTAACTGTGTCTATGTTATACTGAATGGATGGGCTGGACGTGACGCTTCCTAGGCACAGTTATAGCACTTATAGGACTATAGAACATGTAATGACAGTGCTTTAAATGGTCCGGTACTGTCGGACACTGAGTAACAGCACCTTTTCATTTTGAGAGGGAGAGTACCGGCACTTCTCAAGAGTGACGTAATAATTTTAATTGGAGAGAACCAGCACTTCTCAGGAGTGAAATAATACCTTTAATTAAAGAGTACGGCACTTCTCAGGAACAAGCAGGTACTCTGGTACATGGTATCTGCACTTCCATTTTTCCAATTCACGCACTGTGTAATCGGGTAGTGTCAGTACACAAAGTGTTATTTATTGAAATACCAAAGGGAACAATCAGCAATTGTGTAATATACCACTGGCAAGTTTAAATACCAGCATCAGCTTTTATTGCTAGTAGATGCAAATAAAGAAAACAATCACCTGGTTACACGAGTCCTGCTAATACCACTCTGAAATTCAAATGCCGCCATCACACAACTGTTCACCGTGATCCACTCAGGGAGTGCCTGCACAGCGGTGTCTCCATTTTAAACTCTACCAACAATAAGTTGGTGTAAATCCTGCATGGTGAACCTTCTGAGGAACAGTGTAAAAATAGCTTCTCAACTAGTGTGGCCATTCAGTGGAAACCTCCTTGTTTTGTGTCTCGTGTTTTTTTAAAACTTTGCATCTGTTCCTTGTGTTGCTGCTTTCTGCCTCTTTTGAGCTTGAAAATAAGCCTGCCCCTCCCCCCTTGTGTTTCTAGCAGCAGCTCAGGAAGGAATCACTTTTGATTCTTAGGTCTTGGTCCACACTCAAGCTCTTGGCTCTCATGACTTCACGTCCCCCGTCAGCACTGGGCACTGCCCACACTGGTCAAGTGGAAATAGAGCACGACCACACTGGAATATTCCTGCCCATGAAAGAAGCGATTGTGGACCCTTGTAAATGAATGCAACAATCGCACAGTGACCACTTAAGTCAGGAGACAAAGAGGATATTGTGTCCCCCTGCCATGCATGCCTTCCTTCATCAAGATATGTGATCCGCTGTCGCATGAATCTCCCCTCAGCTCGCCCCACCCACCTCAGCGTGCAAGAGAAAATGATCCACTTGCCGCCAGGCTCCATTTAAGGAGGGAGCTCTAGCTCTCCTGTTGTTATTTCTAGCTTTCATTTCTCACGTGGACCTGGTTGAACCAGCGTGTTACATATTCAAGAAATCTGGGAGGCGCTTGCAGTCTCCTAGAGAACACACGCCCTATTGTAGGAAGTAGATGGCGCTGTAATGTCTACCATGGCGTTATGAGTGTGTTAGAGCAACCACCTCCTTTGCTGGCAGCAAGTAGGTTACCATTAGTGGTCTCCCCAGAGGGGGTCAGATGGGGCCTGAGCTCCAGCTCCAGTTTCCCAATGCCCCCTATGGGCCCCACCACCACATCTGCTGAATGTGCCAAGAAGTGGCACAGAAAAACAAATTGACACTACACATATAACCTCTGTACGTGGCCCCAGCACTTATATCTGTGGCCCAATGTGTGTGGTGCCGGTATAAAATTAACTTCTAAAGAAGTTAGAACTGGTACTGCACAGCAGTTCTCGACCACGATGAATGTCATGGAGACCAGTAGGTTTGTCATAACTTGAATTCTGAGAAACAGGTCACATTCATTGAAAACAATTGCGGCAAATTGTTTAGATGGCTATTACAGTACATGAGAGCCATCCTGTTCGGAACAATTTTTCAGGCTTTCCAGCCCAACATGTAAGTACACTGTTTATAGTGGTATCCTTCCTTGTAAAACGACTCTACTCCTTGGAGTAAGTTCACGCCATTGATTGCAGCGTCTACTCTTCTTGGACGGAGAGCAACTTCATTCAAAACGGTCAATGATAAGATATTGCTTCAATGAAAAAGATGGTTGCCCCTGACAGCAAACAGACAGCCATTTTGAAACAGGATTGCACTTCTGCCCTGGTATGATCACACTGGATTGCCTGGTCATCATGGAACAGGGCTGCTTCATCAAGGCTGGCCATCGCCAGGGAGTAGGAGCCGCCGTGGCTGCCCTGATGTAGGTAACTCTTCGGCACCTCTTACAGAGATGGCTGCAGCTCCTTCCTACTCTGCTTCATGCGTTTAGTAGTTGCCATGACAAAGGGTAAGCAAGAGGGAGGAGGGTGTTGGTAGATGTAACTTCTTTTAACTCTGATAACATGGAAGCGAAGAGGCAGGTTGCACTGTGTCATGAAAAGACCAGGTTCTTTCTCCCGACTACTGAACAGAGGGAGCAGTAAGGGTTGGCAATGGTGTCCGGTGAGATGAGGGATCTGTTGGCCTTGGCAGGAGTAGGGGGTGATAGTAAAGAATAATCAAAAGAGATGCATATATATCTGCATTACTAATGTCTGGACAGCAATGAAGAAGGACAGAAAAAGATGTCAGCTTTCTTTCCTCCAGGGCAAGGCATCCCCCCAAGGTCTTTTTTAGGTCTCGCCTGACCCAGCACATGCGCTGGTCTGGCGAGACATTTTGTGAGGGCTCCAAAAAGTGCTTTGATGTTCTCCGTGAGGCTTCAATAGATTGCAGCAGTTAAAACAAGCATTGGCATAGCCAATAGGCCTCGCTTTTGGGACCTTATAAGTGTTTAGTTATGCAACTGTTGCATGGCTAAACACTTATAAGGTCCCAAAGGCGAGACCTATTGGCTATGCCAATGCTTGTTTATTTATGGAGTACTTGAGTTTTGTCTTGTAGCAGGAGCGTATCTTGGAATGAGTAATATGGTATTTTTTATGTCTTGTTGACAAAGTGTAAGAGGTTACTGCATCGTGGAGACTGAGGGTTGCAGGCTAGACCAAATGTTTGTGACTTGAGACTTTGGGAAGTTCTATGAAGGTGGTGAAGGAGACAGGGGTTTAACTTTAAGGTATGGGAAGACCTCAAGAACCTCAATGCTCCAACACAGCAGCATAACTACTGATTGATTAGAGAAGTAATTTTACTCCACAATGTTAATGGCAGGAAACCTCATTTGTGGTTGCCCCAGGATAGTGTTTTTTGAAGTGGGAATGATTGTAAGGTGAGTGGGGATTAGATGGTGAATGGAGACGAGATGATCTACCCCAAGCACTGATATCCCTGTCCCTTGACATTCGCAGAGTTTTCTTGTAAGGCACCTCTCTACTGACCTGCACTTTACACTGGTATTGAAGTGTGCCTATATACTGATTTGCCCAATTCAACACCACCCCAGTACTGGGACCACCACATAGTTCCCACAATGCCAACTACACAACTCACACAATACCCTCGATTTTGACTTACACCAACTTACACTAGACACTGATATCTCAATTATGAGACAAATGCTTAGCTCTCATAATGCACTTATAGTAAGGCAGGTAATATGTACAGCTTGCTGAGGCACTTACAGTTCAAATACTCATCTCAGTTATGATGGTCAGTGTACACTGATATCCCAGTACACAGAAGCTTGCCGGCCCTTGTATGCACTTGCAGTGGCGGCTAGTAGGGAACGATGCTTAGTGCGAATGGGTTTGTGGTTAGAAAAAAGAAAAAAAAAGACATACTGGCTGGTCGTATGTCGCCAGCCACCGCCTCCCGGCAGCACCCAGGCTCCCAGACTCCCCAAGCCAATCATGACGCTGCTGTCACCAGCATGACAGCAGTGACGTGATTGGTCTGATTGGCCTGGTTTAGCGCTCAGACAGGGAGTGGGAGCCTGCGCATGTTCTCCACCCAGGCTGTGCAATACAACTGGGTGATAAACATGATAAGTGTGCATGACAGTTGGGCCAGCCCAAGACGGCCAGCCAAACCGCCATGCGCACTTATGGTGCACCAACCACTCCTCTCTCTGACGTGAGCCCAGCCTCGCCCTGCCGTAACCTGCCTCTGTTATACTGAAAATAAAATGATAATATCGTTCTGTTGTTATCATTTTATTTTTCCTTTGCACTGCTCATAGAGCACTGGGGCGACGCTCCTCCGCCTTAGTGGTGGAGCCGACACTGCGCACTTGTCAGCAATGTCCACGAACCCAAATATTTGGAATCATGCAAAAGGCTTGTTGAGCATTCATGTATAATGACCTTCATGCAGATATTTTGAGGCAGTTAGCTGGGAGGGCACGGTGGCGAACTTCCGTTGCTTGCACCAGAGCCCAGGACAGCCTTGCCATGCCGCTGACCCCCATGTGGAAAGCATGCTCATCGGTCATACTTAGCTGTGGGCATTCAAAATATGCCAGCCAATGAAGGGCTTGCTTTCAGAAACCTAACAGCAAACAATGGATATGAAAACAAAACCATTTAAACACTAAGAACCAAAAGTGAAATAAAAATCTGAGTATCCAGTTCCTGCAAAAAAAAATATTCCTTGAAAAAATGTAAACAAAAATTGTTAAATGATAGCTCGGAGCTCGTCCCTTTCAGCAAGGGCGCTGCCACTCAGGCCATATAAGCCATGGACTGAATACATCTTGTTTGACATAGAGTGCTTGGGGCAGATTTTAGAAGGGGACAGCTTCACTGTTTGGAACACATGGAGCACTTATTAAGGCAGAGTACAAAGCTGCTTTGTCCGGGACACAGAGTTTCCGAAACAAAATATTAATTGTTCAAAGAGTTAAGGGTCGTCCACCAGAGATGGCCAACGCACAGCGTGCATTGCTTATTTCATCCCTGTTACGGAACTGGAAGCAGGGAGGCAATGTGGGCCGCTTGTGGTAAATATTCTTTTTACCTTGACTGAATTTCATACGGAATCTAAAATAAAGTAGAATAGCTCAGAATAACAAGAGGCAGAATCCGTGGTATAAGAGATTTTCTGAATGGGCTTTATTCCAAAATGGCCGACTCGAGTGGCGGCCTTCAGGTTCCGTCACCACGAGGGTTCAGGAAGTGAAGTACAATACTTTATTGACAAGAAGTAACTTTTATAGGTCATACATTACAATGAAACGAATGCAAAAGGCGTAACAATTGATAAGAGAAATGACATAGTGGTACGTAATCGAAACTAGGCGTAATAAGGAGCAGAAAGAAACATGATTGGCTCTGATTATCATGCATAGGTGGATCTATAAGATAATACTTAACATAGATGCGCGCGCAGCAGCATGACGTGTGATTGACGTGCAACTAGGGGGTGAAGGGGACTTGACATTTAGCTCTACATGTGGAGACGAGAAGTCTGGGGGGTCAAGTCAACCTAATCCCAAATCATATCTAACATCCTATGTTTAGAGAACTATGTTATCCACAAGAAAAGACTCTCGGACAGAATCTATTCTATACTGACTGTGTGTGCGTGTACAAGCGTCTAAGTGTCTATATGAGATGCGAGGGGCAGAAAACTTTCCATGGCAACAGGGCTATGAATTACTTGCAGGAGGACGGAAAGGCCGAGTCCTTTGCTTGTGAGCTAAAGGAAATGTTTACCTAAATCACTAGACAGGAATGCATCGGCTGAAGAGCAAAGTAGATAATTCGAAGGTGAAATACAGCTTCTTGGCAGGCAGGCAAAACTGGCCGAGGCAGGCACCGTTAGCTGCACAGGGAGTAGGACAAAGTTCATGGATACAGATGCGAGCTCAAGCTGAAGCTGTCAGAGACAGAGAGCAGGGAAGGCTTTGAGGACAGAATCGGGCCTACTTGCCTGAACTGTAAAAATGGAGTAACTTAGCCATATAAAGTCGGTGGCCTTTCATACTTAGGAATCGAATATCCAGCCCATTGATGGCGGATCTGACAGAGAACATGTTGACGGTGGACGCACATATGTTTGCGTTTTGGAAACTGGAACTGGAGGGAACATACATGTACTTGTGACATGCACATAGAACCGTTGGGGTCCAAGATAGGGGACATAACTGATCAGGAAAATCCACATTTCCACATTCCCTCCTTGTCCCCTACTTGCCCTTCAAGAGATATCAATCTTCATCATTCCATCGATTTGCTCATGGAGCATCATTTCTTCTTCCTTCTTCTTCCGGCATTCTGAACGAGAACTTTGATATGGAATGCATGATGTGGCACACAGACCACACATCGCTGGTCCACATTGCAGGCATAAACAACAACTGAAGAGCATAAGAAGGCCAATACCTAGGAACGATAGAACTCTCCATCCCCAGGCTGATATTACACTCCAAAACCACCCGGACCACGTCCAAGTGCCTGGATTCTCGTGTATCTGGCTCACAATCTTATGAAGGCGTGTTATAGCTTTATATACAGATGGCGAATTTTCTGGTATGAATATGCAGCAGCTGGATCCGATGACCCTGCAAGCTCCGCCCCTATCGGCCAGGATGACGTCAAGGACAAGACGATTCTGGAGAACAACAATTCTCATCACTGATTGTTCCTCTGTCAGATTGCCTAGGGCGGCTATAGTCTCGTTTACTACAGCTTCAAGAGTCTTGGTTAGTCTGCGTATCAGCTTACTATTTGATATTGTACCTATATAGGGAAAGATGCCTTTATTGAAATCTACATACTTGTCCCATGCCGTCTCAGTATAATCGACAACTGGGAGATCTCTTCGCTCTCTATTGTGTACTAAATGAACATTCCGATAATAATCAGGGGGAGCTAGGAAAACAGGTGGCAGAAGGAATGCTATGTAACAGGTACCATCCCAATCTAGAGGCAGACGCATATATGCCGTCTGACCACATATAAAGTAAGAATGGCGAGAAGCTCTAAATGAAGATTTACCTTGATCACTATATTCTACTGTAGTAACGCATTGGCTATGGCCCATATGTATGGAACCAACTTTTCTTACACATAATTCACCCTTAACTGGAAATACTGACATAGTGGGCAGAATTAGTTCAACTTCGGATTTGACATTCAGAATCATAAGATTAGGTGTAAAATTACCTAATTTATACACTTCATTTTCTAGATCAGTTCCTGTTCTACTGGGGCGACCCTCCTTATTAGGATGACAGACTTTGAATAAAACTAGATTCAGATTTCCCCATATCCAATGTTGTTGATAAACTGCTGTGTCTGGGTCTATGGAATTTAGTAAACTAAACCATGCTCCACAGGAGCCATTGTGTGTGAACGGATGTGGAAAGAAAGGCAGAACTCCTTTGTTATTCTGATAGGGAGGGAGTCGGCCACACACCCAACAATTGGTGGCATTACTAGTCTGATGGGAATGATGTAACATACTAATGAAGGTGTTATTGCGCAGCGCAAGTCTATAAGATAATTCATGTGGCGGTAGGTCACTAAAAGAATGTTCAGCAGCAACATTATAAACATGTCTAGAAATAGGATGATATATGTGCAAAATCACACTCGTAATAATTATTAAAACACTCAATAAAAACAAAATTAATAATGTCCTCATACAGTAGCTACGCAGTGATTTACAATACGCCTGTCGTTTCAACATTTCTCGGATATTTTCTCTACTCAGGTCCAAGGGATACATGTCGGAGACAATTCAACCGCTTCACCTTGGAGAGGACTTAAACAATCAAATTGCTCGACTGTTTGGGCCTAAGCTTTAATTTATAGCACTGAGAGTCATTCTGTTCAACAAAAGGAAGTTTTGAATCAGTCTGTGAGGGAGTGCAGGGCACAGTGTCTATATCCGAGGATAGTCCATGAAATTTCTTAATGTGGCTGGAATGTATCCAGCCCTTGCGGCCCTCAACTTTCACGGCTGTTCTTGTGGTCAGCAGGACTAGCTTTGGTGCTTTCCACCTGGGCTCCAACTGGGTCTTCCGATCAAAATTTCTTACAAACACCAGATCCCCCGGAGCAACGTCATGGGGTTTCACCTCAGTGTTGTCAGGAAAAGCTGCAGCTACCTGTGAACGACAAGATTGTAGTGCAGACATCAAGGAAGCCAAGTAATCTGTCAGCATATTACAATTAACATCAGTTATTTTACGTGGTATAGGCGTCCCCCACATATTTGGTGGCCTTCCGAAGATCACCTCATACGGGGATAGCCCTGTTCGAGAGTGTGCTACCATTCTTATGTAAAATAGTGCAACTGGTAATGCTACTATCCAGTCAACACCTTTCTCCTTACATATTTTAGACAATCTGATTTTCAAAATTTGATTATGTCGTTCCACGAGACCTGCTGCCTCGGGGTGTCGGACACAGTGGAATTTCCACTGATATCCCAACAAAAGTGAGACATGTTTCATTAATTCGGATGAGAAAGGCTGGCCGTTATCTGAATATACAACACGTGGTAAACCGTACCGCGGGAAGAATTCTCGAACTAACTGTTTGGCAGTAGTCGGGGCCGTGTAATCTGATACTGGGTACGCCTCAGTCCATCGGGAGAGAGCGCAGACAACTACCAGAACATATTTGAATCCTCGACATCGTTCCATCTGGATATAATCCATTTGGAGCACTTCAAAAGGATGATCAGGAGTCTGGAATCCACCCTGTTCTACGGGAACACTTTTTCCTGGGTTGAACTGACAACATATCATACAGGTACGGACTTTTTGTTTAGCTGCTGCTCGTAAATGTTTGTTGAACCAAATGTGTTGAATGCTATCTAGCATAGCTTTCTCTCCTAAATGCGCTGGGCTGTGAATTGTAGCTATAATGGCTTGGACCATAGAGTCAGGAAGAAACCATACAGATTTCTCCTTCGTCATCCATCCCTGATCTGTCTGGATCCCTCCTAGTTCAGTCCATTTCTTTAATTCTTCTGCAGTAGCATGTGTCTGTATGTCAATTACGTCAAGTGCGGGATCCCTAATTGTCATACACTGTGTTGGTGTCTGAACTATTGGCTTTGTCATGTCTAATGTGCGATTCTGAGCAGTCTGTTTAGCTGTTCTGTCAGCTAAATCATTGCCTTGAGAAATGATATCAGTAACCTTCGTGTGTGCTTTACATTTCATAATCGATATGGCAGTTGGTAGATGTATTGCGTCTAACAAGGCATGAATGAGGGTTCCGTGCTGAATGTGGGCACCATGGGAGGTTAAATAACCTCTCTCTCGCCACAGCACGCCGAAGTCGTGTACAACTCCGAATGCATAACGTGAGTCAGTGTATACATTAACTTTCTTATTTGTGGCTTGAATACAGGCTTGTGTTAGAGCAATAAGTTCTGCTGCTTGGGCTGACAAAGTATCTATACAATTTGTCTCAATAACTTCAGTGTCTGTTGTGACTGCATACGCGGCCACTAAGTCTCCTGTACTTGCTCTCATGCACGATCCGTCTACATACAACGTCAGGTCTGGATCTAACAATGGAACGTCTGTCAAGTCTTGTCTAGGTTTCGTCTTTATTTCAATAATTTCAACACAATCATGAGCTAGTGGGTCTGTTCCAATTACAGGTAATAGTGTAGCAGGATTCAATGTATTACACCGTCGGATCTCTATGTGTGGCTGAAACAATGTCAGTTCATAACCGGTAAGTCTTGCTATGGTCAAGTGTTGTGTTTGTGTTCGGTTCACAAGAACTTCTACTGCATGTGGTACTTGTACTGTCAATGGATGTCCTAACACTATGGCATCGCTTTGTCTGATTGCTAAAGCTGTTGCTGCCACTGATTTCAGGCACGCGGGCAAAGCCTGAGCTACGGGATCTAATGTACTGGAAAAATAAGCACATGGCTTGCGTGATCCTGCTTGATCCTGAGTGAGTACTGACAAAGCAGTACCTTCGCGTTCTGTAACAAAGAGTGTAAAATGTTTGCTATAACATGGTGTTGCTAAAACAGGTGCTTGGCATAAAGCTTCCTTTAGGCTTTCAAAAGCTTGTGTATGTTCCTGAGTCCAAGGGAGAACAGTCGATGTGGCTGCCTCCTGTGTGGTTAACTGAATGAGTGGTTTTGCTAGAAATGCGTACTGAGGGATCCACTGCCTACAATATGAAGTGAGGCCTATGAAAGCCCGCACCTCCTTTTGTGTCTGGGGTATTGACATGTTAGCAATTAACTGGATGCGATCTGGTGTAAGCTGCCTTCCCTCCTTGGACAGCGAGTGACCAAGATAAATAACTCGCTGGACACAGAATTGCAGCTTAGAAGGAGACACCTTGTGCCCCTTGTCGGCTAGAAAATGTAAAACTGTCAGAGAAGCCTTTTCACATTCAGGTTCGCTTCTCGCGGTGATCAGCAGATCATCGACATATTGAAGCAGTGCAGTGTTGACTGGCATGTGGATACTGTCAAGTTCTCGTTTCAGTGCTTGGCTGTAGATGCTGGGGCTTTCTGTGAATCCTTGGGGAGCGCGTGAGAATTTAAAGCTGCGCCCATTTAAACTGAATCCGAACAAATATTGGCTTTCCGGATCTATTGGGACGCTGAAAAAGGCATTCTTGAGATCAATTACAGTAAAGAATGTTGCTTCGGAATCAATTGCTGTCAATAATGATGATATATCGGGGACCACAGGAAATTGTGGCACAATGCACTTGTTTAGTTCACGCAAATCAATAACCAATCGGTATACTGGCGGAGCAGTAGGGTCAGTTCGTTTAAGAATCGGAATTATCGGCGAATTACATACATTGGAGTCTGTTTCTACAACTACTCCTTGGGCAATTAACTCATCAATGATTTTCAGCAAAGCCACTACAGCATCTTGCGGTAACTTGTATTGTCGCAATCGTGGTAATACCACTCCTGCCTTGAGTGTAACTCGGTATGGTGTAATGTTCATGCAACCAACATCAGTAGGGCCTTGTGCCCATAGATGTGCTGGTAAAGTCTGTAGTCGGGGATCCATGTCTCTAGACACATAGTGACCTTTAAAATCACGTAAAAACAACCTTATTCCTCCCGGAGAACAACATATTATGGCTCCTAGGGCTTTCAGAGTTTTAATTCCTAACAGATTTTCTGGGCATGATTTAGTAAGCAATAAATCTGTAGTTCGTGTCAAAGGTCCTATCGTAAGTGGAAGAGGCTGTGATACTTCATTAACAATAGGTTTTCCTGAAAAACCAAGGGAAACATTTTGAGAGCCTGAGAGGGGTGCCCCTGGAACTTCACTACGTTTTATAGTTGTTCGACTTGCCCCTGTATCGAGTAAGAATTTTCTATCTTGACCTAATAATTCACTATGTACATAAGGTCCTTCTTGATCTACAGGAATCTCGATAAGCGGTAAGTCAACTTCCCTCTCTAGGCTGGTTCATGCGTAACGCTGATACTCAGGATATTCATACTGTGCAGTCTGATACATTTGTCGTGTTGTGGTTTGTGTGGCAGTAACAGGCAACGGTGGTGCAGCTGGCACAAACTGTATTGGCTGTTGTGCGGCTGGCATGGCCTGGGAATGCGGCATAGCTCCTTGTTCATTCTGATCTTGTCTGAGTGGCCGTGATCTTTCTTGTGTTTTACCTATGGCGATATTATGTTTTAAAACTGGACAATCGTGTACGTAATGACCTGGCTTTTTGCAATAATTGCATGTCCCTTTTACCGGTCCTGCTGAATCGGACTGTGTCATACCCTTTTTATGTCCTTCAGCCGGTACTGTCTGAGACACTAGCATTTTCATTTTTGTATCTTTCATACGTCTTTGTTCGTGTTCTTGTTCATCTCTAATTCTATTGTGATGATACTGTAACATTTGTAGCATTTGTGACGGAGTGTTACTTTGCCAGGTACTCTCGAATTTCAATATTCTATTCTTTACTGGAGGTAAAGCATTTTCTACTAATTTTGTCACAAATAAATGTGGATACGACTCACTACTTGTTTTTATACCACTATTTATTCCAAAACATTTTTCAAATCGGGCATAATAGTCACTTGTGTCTTCATCATGCTTTTGTTTACAGGCCGTGATTGCACCCCAATCTTCCTTTTTCGTAGTTAATTCTGATACGTAATGATGCCAGGACCATTTCGTCCTCTTTACCGACCACCGGGTCATATCTACAATCTATAAGGAGTTCCTTAAGCGTACGTTCACTTACGAATTTGGGTGTACGTGAATGCGCTGATTCTTGAAAAACAAGTTTATTTATTCTAGGTGGCGTAAAAGTATTGCTTGCACCTCCCGTGGCCCCTTCAGGGGCGTCGGGTGTGAATGGATTCGTCGAACGTGATACAGCAACTATAGGTGTCGATACCACTGTAGAATCGATTGCGGGGACAGATGCGGAAACAGATGTGCTTGCCGGAGCTCGTGTCGGGACTTGCTGTTGCACGGGGACAGATACCTGATCCTGACGTTGAACCCCTCCGCCAGACGGTCTATGTGGTGTGGGGTTAGCATACTCGGGAGCTGCGTCATCTAGATATGAGGAAAGAAAAACATCTTCTGCGGTTCTGGGATGCCCTTTTGGATGTACCTTAATTGGAAATAATGGGGGTGGCAAGTCTTTTGGCATCTCTGGAACAGCCTTAGGTAGTCCTTCGGCTAGGAGGGGATACATACCACTCATAAGAGCGTTTCTTTGTCTATCTACTTGTTCTGATTTCACTCGGATACCTTCCTCAATTAATATATTTTCTTGAACTTCCTTTGAACTCTCTTTACTCCTCTCTTCTTGTCTACGTGCTTTTTCTGTACGTCTATGAGATTCTTTACGCCATAACTCAACAGCGTCTTTCTGTGACTGTCTGACTTTTCTTTTCCATAACTCTTCCTCCACTTTCATGATGCACTCTGCATCCCAGGTTCCCGCTGCGGGCCACCTTTGACTTTCCGGCAATCCCTTGGTATAATCTACCCATAGATCAAGAAACAATATGGCATCTAAGCCATGCTTGTGATACATAAAATGCCCTGGAGTGTCCCTAGGAGGAATAGGAACTGCTTCTTCAAGCACCCCTTTTCTGGTAGTAATCTGTCTTAACTTCGAGAAGAGCGGCATCTTGACAACTGATCTGATACTTACTCTTGAATTTACTTAATACGAAAAACACAATAATGAACGGTGAACAATGAACAATCATTCATACCACAATATGCAAGACATTTGAACACTTTAAACATTAAACATTAAACATTTTTTTTTTTTTTTTTAAATGACCGACAATGATGACAGTCTGCATAACTAATCACCAAGCTGAATTCTTGACAATAACTGAATACTTCGGAATACTTGATATACTGCTAAACAGTACATATACACTGCTAAACAGTGCAGACCGGATTTGTGTACCCAAATCCGTCTTGACCGGCACAACCTATGTGCGCGTCAACACGCCTCCCCGGCGATGGTACTCACCGAGTAGCTCCTTGAAACGGAAGGCCTCAGAGAATGGACGGGACTCGATGACTGCGGATAGCGGACCCTCTGGACATCGGGATTTCGAAAACCTGGTGGGCCTCTGTATACCTCGGATCTTGCTCTCTCAGCTAGGCTCTGGTCGGGATACTTCGCACTTCTCACCGCCTTGTCTGGGTTGATCGCAGCCTCAGTCGCCCCCGCTTGACCGGAGGGAGCTTACAGGAAATCCTGCTGGTACGCGTTTATGGTCCGTCCAGCTGTGGCAGGAGACCGGGCCTGCAACGCACCGCCGGCGCGTGAGATGAGAAAGTGTCCCTGTTCGGGCGCCATTATGTGGTAAATATTCTTTTTACCTTGACTGAATTTCATACGGAATCTAAAATAAAGTAGAATAGCTCAGAATAACAAGAGGCAGAATCCGTGGTATAAGAGATTTTCTGAATGGGCTTTATTCCAAAATGGCCGACTCGAGTGGCGGCCTTCAGGTTCCGTCACCACGAGGGTTCAGGAAGTGAAGTACAATACTTTATTGACAAGAAGTAACTTTTATAGGTCATACATTACAATGAAACGAATGCAAAAGGCGTAACAATTGATAAGAGAAATGACATAGTGGTACGTAATCGAAACTAGGCGTAATAAGGAGCAGAAAGAAACATGATTGGCTCTGATTATCATGCATAGGTGGATCTATAAGATAATACTTAACATAGATGCGCGCGCAGCAGCATGACGTGTGATTGACGTGCAACTAGGGGGTGAAGGGGACTTGACATTTAGCTCTACATGTGGAGACGAGAAGTCTGGGGGGTCAAGTCAACCTAATCCCAAATCATATCTAACATCCTATGTTTAGAGAACTATGTTATCCACAAGAAAAGACTCTCGGACAGAATCTATTCTATACTGACTGTGTGTGCGTGTACAAGCGTCTAAGTGTCTATATGAGATGCGAGGGGCAGAAAACTTTCCATGGCAACAGGGCTATGAATTACTTGCAGGAGGACGGAAAGGCCGAGTCCTTTGCTTGTGAGCTAAAGGAAATGTTTACCTAAATCACTAGACAGGAATGCATCGGCTGAAGAGCAAAGTAGATAATTCGAAGGTGAAATACAGCTTCTTGGCAGGCAGGCAAAACTGGCCGAGGCAGGCACCGTTAGCTGCACAGGGAGTAGGACAAAGTTCATGGATACAGATGCGAGCTCAAGCTGAAGCTGTCAGAGACAGAGAGCAGGGAAGGCTTTGAGGACAGAATCGGGCCTACTTGCCTGAACTGTAAAAATGGAGTAACTTAGCCATATAAAGTCGGTGGCCTTTCATACTTAGGAATCGAATATCCAGCCCATTGATGGCGGATCTGACAGAGAACATGTTGACGGTGGACGCACATATGTTTGCGTTTTGGAAACTGGAACTGGAGGGAACATACATGTACTTGTGACATGCACATAGAACCGTTGGGGTCCAAGATAGGGGACATAACTGATCAGGAAAATCCACATTTCCACACGCTAAAGGTCATAGGGTTAGAGAGGTGTCCACTAAGGAAACAAAATGAGAAGGCTTCATTTGGAGAATTTCACTCGCCAGTATTCAGCTGGACTGTGGTAAGCACCTCTTACAATGCAAAGCTAGTCAACGACAGGCGACTTGGAGCCAGCATAATCATCACTTGGACTGCAGTCAGTCGTCCCTTTGGGTACTGAGGATAAGGGTGGAGCTTGATTGCCAAAGAATGTCTCATCATGTGGTTTGTTTGATCTCCACAACTCAGCAACTCACTCGTTTCCAACTCTTTAATAACTACACGAATTTTCTCATAAATTCAGTCTGGTATTGATCCAAACAACTTATCAAGGTACTAACCAATTTCATGCCTCATGTTTTCCTTTACTCATTTATTCATTTGTTTCTCTTGTTCACCCATTCACTGACTCATTCTTTTTCATCATTCATTCATTTGCCTATTTCCATGTTCATTCATTCAGGCAGGGCACTAGCTCTCAAAGACTCATTAAATTATAGTGTTATATTATCATGTTGGCAAGGGAGTGACTCACAGCCCTTAGTATGGACTTCTAATGCTGCCTGTCATCTCGGGGACGGTCCATACCTTTTCAACATTAGCACCGCAGGTTGGAGTCTGAAAGCCCCTGAGACAATATGCTTAGGGTTCCTTGGTCTACGTATAGTGTTGTACGGTGTGACTTGCCTGTATTGAGGTCGATCAATAGTCTGATCTGTAGAGCATCCTCTATGGCCCTGTTGGATGGTCTAGAGGTGATTCTGGGTTACCAAAATATTATTAAAGTCTCCAGTCCCCCGAAAGTCAGAGCGATGAATGCCATGCACCTTGGCTCTCTTTTCTGCCCCAAGTTAACACAGTTGTTAAAGTGGTTGTTAGGCAACCATCTTGCTTTCAAAAATGCACTCCTCTTCCCGAAACTCGTCACCACAATTCGCACATGAGAGCATGAGTCACATAGTGCACCCCGTCTACTCAGGGCTCTGAAAGAAACTCACTGAGGTTCTCAAATGGTTAAAAACCAGGCAGTCTGAACTGGAACAAATGTAATCACATCAGACCAGCACTGAAAGTGCTTTACTGGCTCCCAGTGGGAGCGACGATTAGCATTAAGGTTTTCAGAAATCCGCAAAGCTGATATTGGGAAAGTAGCCCTCCTACCATTTTTTCACAAACCTGAATTCTGCACTCAACAGCTGGCCAGTCGCATTCTCGCCCAAAGAGGCTTCAAAGGGTTTAAATACAGAGGCACATTCTTGGAAGTTCAAGGCCATGGGTTTTGGAAGGCCTTGAACTCAAACATGAGGGCTGAGTCAAACTTGTTCAAAAACAGAGGAAAACAGAATTCTTCTAACTTTCCTACAACCAAACATTATTCAATAGAGGGGTCGTGGGTGACCTACATCTGATATGGTCCCGCCACACAGGTCGGACTCTAGTGAACCTTGCAAAAAACCCAGCCTTTAACATGGGTGAGCAGGCCCACGCCTGAGACGGCAAACTTTTAGAGGAGCACAGAAGGAGCCTGTGTCACTCTCCCTCCAACCTTTCTCTATAGAAAGATGTAGTAAATACTGATTTAAGTCTCTTTTTCTCCTTCTCTTGTCTCCCTCATCTTCTTCCTCCCGTTCCCATTTTCCCAACACACTGCTAAAGAGAGAACGGGAGGGAAAGGTAAATATGTTTCGCCCCAGATACTATCTGAGTAAAAGAAACCTCTTGAAGCAACCAGAGCTGACTTTTCACCGATTGCACTTTCAGTGCTCTGGAGCAGTGTTTAATTTGAGCCAGTGGGTTCCAGTGCTCAGCACCAGCACTTTGCTGTCAACACCAGCACTTATGACAGCCTGCCACATGGTGGTGCTGTTTGTCTAATTTTGTGATGCGCACAGCCACAGGTGTTTAATATTTCACAATACATTAAAAATGAGTAATACTTGCCACCAGTAGCTATAAGAATAGCAGGTATTTGTCATGTTTAAAGTATTATAAAGTCTGAATGTCACACTTGTGTGAGTGTGATGGTTAGTAGGTGTATTGGCGTTGGAGCTGTCATTGGCAGCTCTGGCAGGGGCAATGGGCGGTGCAAGCTGCAGCCTCCTGGAAAGGGCCCTGGTACTTATTTTGTTCTACAAATTAAGCACTCCTCTGAAGGGAAAGACAGAGTACTTTCTAAAAATCCCAACTAAATGCATAAGCAAATGAACAAATAATGAAAGTGGAGTCTCCTTATGCATTTCTGGGTGGCCGGCAGGTACTTGCTGGAACAGCCCAGTGGGCATCGCTTGCCCCGCCGCCCCTCACACTGCCCAGCTTCCCCTGCAGCAGCACGTGCGGCCTAGGACTGAGTTTGGAAACGCAGAGTACCGAAGCACAATGGAGCATAATATTCTTCGAGCCAGGGTGGGGGCCTCCCCGCCGGTTTCCTCCTGCTCCTTTGGCCCGGTGCCTATGAAAATGCTAATGGCATAAACACGTCGACTCGCTGGGCCTTTGATGGCCCGTGCGCGCGGAGATCGCCAGCAGACAAACGGAGCGGATATTTCCCTCATGAGACGGGGTGAAAGTGAAAATCCTGTGTTACACCCACTGTGACACGCGGGTATTCTGATTGCTTCTGCGTGCCAAGCAGAATAACTTTCAGCAGAAGAAATAAACGAACGGGCAGATTTGTCTTGGCCACACTCACGCACAAAAACAACACATGCGCGAGGAACATAAACACTGGAGTTAGTCACGGTGATCATTCTCAGACTGGGCAACAGAACATAGTAATTAGGGGACATTTTGTTAAAAGCCACCACTTATCTGCTACACAATTTAGGAACAATAGTGTAATAGTGCATTCCTAAATCTCACACTTTAGTTTGAAGTGCAGTTCGGTTAACTTGGTGCGTGCTCTGAGGGGAGACACCAGGGGCCCTATTACAGGAAGTGCCCGTGGGGATCAACGCGCGTTTGAACCCGCTATTACAGGAGGGGGCGCAGACGCTTCTGTGGCCCCTTCTGTAATACTGCTAGCGCTGGCACACATAAAACCCCAGCGCTATTTCGCAGGGGGTGTTCTCTAATTTGCATGGGGGCATGCCCCATGCCAATGAGGGAATCCCTTTGCCTCTGTACCCGCGCCATGCAAATGAGGGAATCGCTTTGCCTCTGCGCCCACACCGTATTACAGATGCTGGCGCAGAGACGAAGAAGCTGTCAGGAGGCGCACTGGCAGTGCGCCATCTAAAAGTTGGTGCACTGTCAGTGCGCCCCCTGAGAGCAGCCCTCTGCATGGGGTAATTGGAGTCCTATGGAGCCCCCAGAGATCCTCTTGCAGGCGGGTGCAGTCATTGACTGCACCCACTTGCAAGGGGTTCTCTAATCCCCCTTCAAAGTGCACGCAGGTTGCCCCCTGCACAGTGAAACACGGAGCGCCTGCTTCCAAGCTACTCCATATTTCACAGGAATGCGCTGCCCCCAGGGCAGCATGAGTTCGCGGCTTGCCCTAGGGACAGTTCATTCTATGTAATAGGACGCATTTTCCCTCTGTGCACCTGACGCACCCGTTTTAGGGTGTACCAGGCACAAACATGGAAAGTGCGCCCTAATGCATAATATGGCCCCAGGTACTCAAGGGGTATGGGAGAGGCATAGGTTTCCCTTCACTCTCCACATGTGGGAGCTTGGCAACACTCAGAAACTACGGTGCTTCTTTACTAGCCAGTTGCGCCGCCGGTACGTGACCTTTTCCCATATTAAAAGTGATGCATCAGCGATGCAAGAGGCTTGTAAATAAGCCCCTAAAATTGGTACCTGTGCTGACTCCATCTGCTGTTGATTGGTGGATCCAGGCTACTTTGCTGACAGCCCAGCTACTTGAACACTCTGACCCTGATTACGAGTTGCATGGTATTTGCAGGGTGCAAACTCTCCAAGCAAAATTCATATTGCATTGCGTTACCACCACACTAGTGCCGTGCAATTATGAGTTAAGCCCCACAAAATGGGGAATAACCGTGTGGACCCGGCTTTACTATCAGTCATTACCCATGAGGAATTCCCAATAGCACATATTTACCAACTGCTCCGAGCAGGTGGTAAATGTGTCTTTGTGTGTGGTGGGGTGGAGGTAGGGGGTGTTTGGGAAGTAGGGAAAGGAAGGGGAAGATAAGTTGCCCTGTCAGCGGGAAAGCACAATATGCTGCCCGTGCCAGAAAAAAGGGGCAAAGAGGACCGGCTGCTGCTGCCAATGTCTGATGCAATTTTTCCAGGTGGATATCCACTGGGTAGAATCGGGTCCGCAGCTCCAATGCCTGTGAAAACCATGTCCAAGAACACTGACCCACTCAGAATCAAGCAGAGAGGTATTCTATAAGGTAATTATGCCCAAACTAACTCGTAATTAGGCTCTCGGTAGGCTGAGAATTAAATAGGGCTGATCAGAACACAAGGGAGGGCCTCATCTTTAGAATTACTACAATTATGTTCTCCCTTTAGAATACGTAATCTCAGTGAAATTAAATTCAATGAAGATAGCGGAGGATATTTTATTCGCCCACCATACAGGAGTACGTCATACATGAAAATTAATGGCCTTAAGATCAATCAACAATTGCCTTAGATTGGTCTTCAATAAAAAATTTCAGGGCCAGATTTACAGATGAGTAGAACTCGACTGCCCCCAATTTTCCCAGAAAATTTGAACTCAATGTGTCAGCAGGAAAGTGGAAACAGATAAATGACGCAGTCGTTAATTGTTGGAGCAAGCTGTCTCCCAGAGAGCTGAGGCTCAAATCCACTCCAAGATTACACGAAAGGTAGTTAGCAATATATCTTGGGGGATGAGGGGTGGGGCGCAGGGGGGTATTGCAACTATCATTGAGTACCTTTACAGGCTAAATATATTCCAAGAGCACTGGGTGATGTTTTCTTCTGAGCAGTGCTAAATTTTTAGCATGATTGATGGTAGGTACCTCCCAGTGCTTAATTTGAGCCAGTGGTTTTCGGTGCTCAGCACTGGCACTTTTCTTGAGCACAAGTTAAGGAGGACACATTCATTTATGGGGAGATTAAGTGATTTGCCCGGAATCACAGCATGTTGAGCTAACGGCTGAGACTCAAACCTGGTTCCCCAGCTCCAAAGTCAACAGCTCTGGCCACTACACTATATCTTCTCCCAACTATCATGGTTAGTAGTTGGTTCTGTTTTAGGCGGCGCTAACAGGAGAAATGGGCTGGTGCGAGCTGCCTCATGACGAAAGCACCTGTGCTTAGGTTTTTTGTACAAATTAACCACTGGCACCTCCACTCATGCTTGGGAACCGGGGCTAGTTTTTCATCATCTGAAATTGTCCCAGAGCAAGAAAGAGAAAGGTAAAAATGAAGAAAGATGGAGGAAAAGAAAGAGAGAAAGTAGTGACAAAGAGAGAAATCAAGGATGAAAAAGACCTCACAAGTGCGAAATAAATAGTCAGGAACACTGTGATAGTGGCAGAGGATGTATGAGTTGGAAGCAGGTCTGGGCAGCCATGGCATTCTCCCACACTGGCAGGGAAGTCATAAGAAAATCTTTAGATGCCTTCACTTTCTTTTTTTTGCAATCTAAGTGTGGCTTTTGAGTCAAGAGGTCTGGTAGAACCCGTAGTTCTCTTGCTAAATATTATGCATAAGGAATTACCTGATGCAACAATGTCAACTTGCATCACAGAAATACCTTGCAGCATAGGGGGCAGTAGCAGCTCCCCGCGGCTCTCAAACTGTGTTTGATGTAAAACATAACAACATTGTCATCTGTGAGGTAGAGAATCCCTCTACTGAACCAATCACGAGAGGCACGTGGATCCAGTTAACCTTTTGTGAGTACCAGAATCTGGGAAGAGTGGCTTCTGGTGGCAACAGGCCACATGCATGAACTTCTGCAAAGCACATACCCCATGTGCAATCACAGTATTCTTCTGCCAACACCCGGTGGTGCATTGATTTAAGCTCAATCAACAGGAGAATGTGAGGTGATCTTTCCACCGTAGCAGCCACGTGGCCACCTGTGGATAGGGTTGAATGATTTATTTAGATTATCTGACGGAGGAGGATCCTTCCTTGTATATTGCAATAGAGTTGTGGTTTCCTTTATGTTGGCACAAAATAGCTCAAGATTTATTAAGGGGAATTAATTCTATGATTAAATTAACTGAATTTGTTGTTGATATTATTGTTTCCACGTGCTGAGGTGCTCCCCAATCCCGGTTCTCGCTTTTACCCACTGCTGGAAAGCATAAAAACCTGTAGTTTGTGGAAAATGAAGCAAGTGCATACTCTCTTTGGTAACCAGGGATTACAGAAAAATTAAATGACATAATCCTTCCACCCTGAAAAAGCACAACTGTATGATAAAGCTGCAGGGCTTTCCCAATGGGAACAATGAGGAGTGACGTACTTTTGTCTCACTTTATTTTTTGGTTTTGTCCAGCTGAGTAAACTTCAGGATGCTGAGATTTATTATTATTATTGTTGATGTTGTTGCTGCTGCTGTTGTTAATATTATTTGCAGTAGTAGTCACAGTTTAAGCCTTGAGAGACCTTTTAATATTCATATTAATAAATGTAATATAGGCTAATAATAATGCGAGTTGCAGAGGACATGAATGGTAATGCTCTGCCCCGAAATGCCTTCGAGGCTGAGGTCTGTGAAACCATCAGTGCTCCAGTAGTGTTCCAGGGTGAAGTCGTTCGAGCCATGGAAAGCAGCATGGGCTCTAGAGTTAAAGGAAGGGAGTGCAGGGTTGTAACTTTCTGCAGAGGGGGGCGGCTGCCTCTGAAACAGCAGTAGGGTAAAAGTGGCAGGGGATGAAACACACGCATACACGTGTGCACAAATACCACACACGTGCATGCACACACACTAGGAAAAACTGCAGCACTGGTGAAAACAGCAGTCTCCATTGTATACACAAAGATCTAATGGAGGTGTCTCGCCTCGAAAGCTGAAGCTTTCAGTGGTGTAGCATAGGCCCCTGCAGCCCCCGAGCTGCGGGCAGGGCCGGACTGGGAACCAAAACCGGCCCTGGCAACGTGCTCGGCCGCCCCAATTTTGCAGCTATGCTGCAAAACGGCCCTGTAACAAAAACGGCCCCCAGGGGCGCCAAAACCGGCCCCCACCCATGCGGCGCACCGGGGGATTGCCCGGCGCCCGCTACGGCCAGTCCGGGCCTGGATGCAGGGAGCCTCTCAGCACAGTACTCTGGCCTGACAGCTCCTGATTGAATCCTGGGGAGGGGGCTCCACGTACCTTGCAGGGGAGGCTCCCTCAAGTTTCGTTCCACCAGTGGAAGCACTAATATGCTGTATGGAAAACAGCACAATCAAGAATATATCAGGGCTGAGTAGGAGATACACCTTATATCGCTGCCTCTCCTTTTTCCTGTCAAATTACACTCTACTTACTTTCCATCTTCTGCATGCCCCGTCTCTCTGAGTGCATCTTACTGCGTTGCATGCATGTTTGCCTTAATGCTTATTATTTTAGTTCTGCAAATTGCCCACACCTCATTTCAAAGATCACAAACTTCCCTTTAAAAATCATGCCCCTGCAACCAAACAATAGCTAACCTTATGTAGCTCATCAAGTAATAGAGCCAAACATTTGCATGAATTCACATACCCCGCCCCTTAAGGATCACTCCTAACTTTTATTAATTTAATCTACCACGTAGAAACTGGAGTATATGTATGGAATGGTTTCCTTAACAGCACAAGTCTAATCCCTATATCCAACTGCAGCCACTAGAAAAAATACGCTAACCATAGATTCTGCAACAGCATACTGACCGGTGCAAAGCGCTTGAACATCTCGTCAGGAGTAGTAAAAGTATATGCAAATACACCAATTTACACAATATATAACACTCCTGGATGACACTAATACCGTAACACTCAGCGGTCAGCATTTGATTGTAGTTAATATAGGCTGCAATATATTTCCCTTATACTGTTTGAAAATGTTACACTCACATAAGACAAAACTGTGGGTCATGTTCATCGCCCAGTGGTGTACCAACACACTGCACTGTATCACCCATCACCAACTGAACAGATATGGAATAGCAGAAGAGATCTCCCACATGCATCTAGCAAATGGAAGACTTTAATTTAGTCCACCACTGCAGGTCGCAGCAAGCTACATGCTATGGTCACTTCTTGACACTTCACAATGAGAATCAGATATGGGATGATATTAACAACATTTCTCCCTCCAACCTATGCCTGCTCAAGACTATATACAAAATATCTCAGAATGGACAACCCAGTAAATAAACAAGCTAAGTGGACTATGAAAAAAGGGACCATCAGAGCTGCTCAATGCTGTCATCTTAAAGAAGAACCATAGATTGCATGCTCCTTTCTCAGACGTTTTTATTCATTATACTGATAAGTGGTGCATCTCACAAAACGATAACAGCACCTCCGTGGTTGTCATGCATGACAAGAAAACACTTTCCACATAAAATAAAAACATAACACACTTCCAACCACACACTCTACATGGTGTAGTATGCTACTCATGTAGCTAGGCATTTCAGCTTTGGAAATGGGGTAGTAAGCACTATATAAAATTTGCACTACAATACATGTAGTGATTGCTACTGCTTTATGGGCAGGGCCACTGCAATTATGCGATTGTGCAGCCACTGTGATTTTCGCATGATTATAGATCTACCGCATTTGTCACATAATCCATCATCTGCTGCATAATCTGCATATTTTACCCACATTTTTTTTTTTTCTAGCTCTAATGGTTCAAACGTTACTAAAAATGCAGCAGCACTAGTTGCCACACAGTGAGACGCCTTTTGCAAAGCTGGACCGGTCACCTTCATGTTGCTTCTTGCTATATTTGGGAGTTTAATTGGTACTAATGAGATGCAACAAATGCCCAGACAGTGTTACCAAGTTTTAAAATGATGACATAAAGAAGGGATATTATTGAAATGAAATGAAATGAAATGAAATGAAATGAAAAAGTGACTTGTAAAGCGCTGCAGCTGCCCTGAGGCGTCCAGGCGCTAAAACAGAAGAAGCACTCTTGAGGTTACTTTTAGGCATTGAATAGCAGGGTTTTTAGCTGTTTCCGGAACGTAGTCAGGATAGGGTTGTTCCTCAGCTGCAGAGGGAGGGAGTTCCAGAGTTTGGAAACATTATACGAGAAGGAGCGTCCTCCTGCTCTGGCTCTGCGTATTCTGGGGATTTCGGCCAAAAATGCTGTTGAAGAGCGAAGGGATTTGTTGGGCCTGTAGGGAGAAATCAGGGGGCGATTGATGTCTGGGCCCGTTTCCCAGAATTTCTGGTGGGCGATACAGAGTGATTTAAATTTTACTCTGTCCCTGACAGGTAACCAGTGCAGGGTCTTTAAACCAGTTCTTACTGAAGTCCTCCGGGGGATTCCCAGCAGCGCTCTGGCAGCACAATTCTGGGTGCGTTGGAGCTTCTGTAGGGTATAGTCTGGTGCTCCCAAATAAAGGGCGTTATTAAAGTCCAAACGAGATTGGATGAGGCCCTGTATAATTATCTGTTTGGCCTCAGAACAGAGGAGGGGAAGGACTTTCTTAATCACCCTAAGGAGGCCAAAGCAGGTAGCTGAGATCTTAGTGGCCTGTGTGTTAAGGCTCAGGGACTTGTCGAGCCAGACGCCCAAGCTTTTAATGTTGTCTCTGGAGGGTGGGGCCATTCCCATGCTTGATGGCCAGATCAGCTCTATGGAGGCGGGGGAGGCTGGGCCCAGGATCATCAGCTCAGTTTTATCGTCGTTTAGCTTTAGGCATGAGCTCATCATCCACTTTTTTACATCCTCCAAACAGGCCGCTAGGTCTGGTGGCGACTGGAGGCCGCTCTTCTCAGCAAGGGAGACCACCAGCTGGGTGTCGTCCGCATAGGAGATGATCTTAACACCATGCGGACGAACTACCTCAGCCAGTGGCTTCATGTATGCGTTGAAGAGCGTAGGACTTAAAGAGGAGCCCTGGGGAACTCCGCATCCCAGGGGGCGAGTTGATGAGCGGGATGTGCCGTCGAAGACCTGAAAGGTTCTGTCAGATAAAAAAGAGTTGAACCATGTCAGGGCGTCTCCGGTCACTCCTAAGTCGGCAAGGCGGGTTAGCAAGATTTTGTGATGTACCGTGTCAAATGCGGCACTTAGATCGAGGAGGATCATTGCAACTGATCCTCCTCGATCCAGGAGCCGTCTTGCCTCCTCAGTCACTGCCAATAAAGCGGTCTCTGTCCCATGTTTGGTACGAAAACCTGTTTGGGAGGAGTCGAGGAGGTGGTTTTCCTCAAAAAATGTTGTCAGAGTGGTGTTGACATGTTTCTCCAGAATTTTCGACGCCCAGGGGAGTAACGAGATCGGGCGATAATTACTGGGGTTGGCCGGATCAAGGGAAGGTTTCTTCAATAGAGCCCGTACCATAGCGTGCTTCCATGTTGAAGGGACCGTCCTACTGGTTATAGAGGAGTTCATGAGATCCAGGAGCGTAGGGAAAATAGCAACGCTGGCAAGATTTAGTGAGCCTGGGGGGGCAGGGTCACACGGGGAGCCGGATTTTATTCGTTGTGCCAGTTTCTGTACGGTTTCCAATGTTATCAGGGGGAGAGATTCCAACCACTTGGTCGGATTTACTGTCAAGTGCGGGTTTTGACCAGGGGAATCAGTAGATGGATTAGGGAAGGAGAGATAAATTTTATTAATTTTTTGGAAGAAGAATTCCGCCAGGTCATTGCACTTGGTCGGTGAGTTATTGTTGTCTGTGACCGGAGATGGGGGTTTGATCAGGGAGTTGACTATGCGAAAAAATTTCTTTAGATTTGGATTTTGCCATGGTGATTTTCAAATTGTAAAAGGCAGCTTGCGAGGATTTAATTGCAAGCTTATAGTTCCTGATCATTTCCCTGTAGGTGGCTTTTTCTTCGGGATTGTATGAAGTGCGCCACTTTCTCTCCTGTCTTTTACAGAGGCGTTTGTGGTTCCTGAGCTCTTCTGTGTACCAGGGAGCAGTTTTGCTATGTCTCCTGGACTTTGGTGCGTGTTCTGGGAGGACCCGGTCCAGAGAGGTGGCTATCCATTCCTCGTATTTTTTATTGTTAAGGGTTGGGTCTTGGGAGAGGGAAGGTCTCGTAGTGCATAAAGCTTGAACCCAGTTGTCAGTGGGGAGTTTGGACCAGTTACGAGTTTTCCTCATGGTAAATAAGGAAGAGAGTGGTTTACTCGTGGTCCAATTGAAAGCTATTAAAAAATGATCTGACCAAGGAAGTCTGGTTATGCTGCCCACTTTGAGCTGGTCGCAGTTGCTGAAGATCGGATCTAGCAAGTGCCCCTTTTCGTGTGTAGCAGATGGCACTCGTTGCTCAAGTTGACATGCGGCCAAGCTTGACTGGGTTTCTTGTGCCGAGGGGTCTAGTGGGTTGTCGAAATGAATATTGAAATCTCCGAGTAGGGAGAAGTTGGAGGGAGAGATAACCGACTGGGAGGTCACCGAAAGTAAAGATGTATTAAATTGTCCTATGGGACCGGGGGGGCGGTAAATGAGAATACCGGTAAAGCAGGCATTGGGAGAAAATTCGATAGAGAAGGAGAGATTCTCACAATCTTCAATATCTTCCGATAAGTGGCGACAAGTGTAGCTTTCTTTATATATGATCGCGAGGCCGCCACCTCTGCCCAGTGGTCGGTCGGCTCGCGCTATCTGATATCCTGGGATGATAGCTTGAGCTAGGTCTGGCTGAGAGTCTTGGTTCAGCCATGTCTCGGTCAGGAACATTGCATCTGGGGAGTGTTCCTCTAATAATAGGGAGATCTCTAGGCAGTGTTTTACAAGGGACCTACAATTGAGGAGAAGCATGGAGTAGTTCTTTAGCTCGACTGTGGGTTTGTTGGTTATAGTGCATAGATCTAAGTTGCAGTACTTACAGTGTCGCGGGATCTCCAGGGGGTGTAAGAGGGATCCGCACTTGGGAGAAGTAGGTGGCCGCAGCTTCCATAGGAGGTCAGGGCTATATACCAGTCTGTCACCTCTGGGGGAACCAGGGAACGTGGCCCTTGGGCCCGGCCGGGCGCGGACGAGCGCAGACGAGCTTGCCTTAAGCGCGCCTTCGGCGCGCAAACGGCGCTCTCGCTGCGCTCGTCCGCTGCGCTTCCTAGGAACGCACATGATTTAAAGCTGGAAAGGGGAGGGCCAGGGGAAGTGGGCGTGGCCTAAAAAAGGGGTGTGGCCTGCGGGCGAGGCAAAGCGCTCGTAGAAGCGTCCTGCGCCTTGAGCTATCAGCGATAAATCCGCTGTAAAGTACAAGCTGGTACTGGTGAGTAGAGTAATTTTAAAAGCACAGAGTAACACAGAATAATCACAATTTTAAAAATGTCTCCCGGCTATTTTGCCTCAGGAGTGCTGCATCGTAATGGTGGCGCTTGTTCTCAGCGTCCCTTTATGATGGAGTGGGCGTGGCCTAAAAAAGGGGCGTGGCCTGCGGGCGAGGCAAAGCGCTCGTAGAAGCGTCCTGCGCCTTGAGCTATCAGCGATAAATCCGCTGTAAAGTACAAGCTGGTACTGGTGAGTAGAGTAATTTTAAAAGCACAGAGTAACACAGAATAATCACAATTTTAAAAATGTCTCCCGGCTATTTTGCCTCAGGAGTGCTGCATCGTAATGGTGGCGCTTGTTCTCAGCGTCCCTTTATGATGTCGGAGTGGGTGTGGCCTAAAAAGGGGCGTGGCCTGCGGGCGAGGCAAAGCGCTCGTAGAAGCGCCCTGCGCCTTGAGCTATCAGCGATAAATCCGCTGTAAAGTACAAGCTGGTACTGGTGAGTAGAGTAATTTTAAAAGCACAGAGTAACACAGAATAATCACAATTTTAAAAATGTCTCCCGGCTATTTTGCCTCAGGAGTGCTGCATCGTAATGGTGGCGCTTGTTCTCAGCGTCCCTTTATGATGTCGGAGTGGGCGTGGCCTAAAAAAGGGGCGTGGCCTGCGGGCGAGGCAAAGCGCTCGTAGAAGCGTCCTGCGCCTTGAGCTATCAGCGATAAATCCGCTGTAAAGTACAAGCTGGTACTGGTGAGTAGAGTAATTTTAAAAGCACAGAGTAACACAGAATAATCACAATTTTAAAAATGTCTCCCGGCTATTTTGCCTCAGGAGTGCTGCATCGTAATGGTGGCGCTTATTCTCAGCGTCCCTTTATGATGTCGGAGTGGGCGTGGCCTAAAAAAGGGGCGTGGCCTGCGGGCGAGGCAAAGCGCTCGTAGAAGCGTCCTGCGCCTTGAGCTATCAGCGATAAATCCGCTGTAAAGTACAAGCTGGTACTGGTGAGTAGAGTAATTTTAAAAGCACAGAGTAACACAGAATAATCACAATTTTAAAAATGTCTCCCGGCTATTTTGCCTCAGGAGTGCTGCATCGTAATTGTGGCATGTTAGCTGCATAATTTGGTTTTTCTTGCCGCATAATTTACACAACCCTGCCACATAAATTGGTCCTCTCCTGCCGCATAATTCCAGTGGCCCTGTTTCTGGGTAATGCAGCACTGAATGTTCAAGGTGCAGTGTTGCGGGTAGGATGCCAGGAATTGAGGAGGACAATGTTGTACAGCGAACATTAGCAGTGCATGATTCATGTAAAAGGGGTATTGTGTTTTTTCAATATTTCTCTGAGAGAGAACCACTGTACCCATGATACAAGTCGTCTCTAAGTGGAAAACCGATAAAAAAACAAACTGAAACGGACATGTCTACCTGTTCCAACCATGTCCCCTGCAATGAAGAGGAGGTGTCAGGCATCAAGCGCCACTGTTATGGAGAAAGACAAACTGTCTCTTGTCTCATCCGGTCCTTCACGCAAAAATATTACAATGTGACCTGCTCAGAGTGTGCACTACAGGAATAGTCGGGGCTTTAAGTGGGCCGGGTTCTTCCGGTGCTCAGCACCCTCAGTTCTTAAAAGCAGGTACTGAAACCGGTCCATATTGGGTTCTCCGTTTTTGCCTTCACCCTCAGGGTGGAAAAAAATCTTAACTGGGCATCTGTGCCACTCTTCACTGCCTTTGACACAACTTCAAAGAGACTCTTTGTAGTTTTCAGTCTCATCATTTCAGAACTGAAGCATTTTCCTCATTATATGGAACGAAGCAATGGTTATTGCTTATTTATCTTATGCAACTAACAAACGTGGAAAAAGCCAATAGCCTTGGCTTGTTGTAGGTGCAATGTTACTTGTTGTGTTATATACCTGGATGCAATGACAGAAGCAGCAAATTTACCAGTGGGCGGCACACTATGCTAAGCACAGATATTAAGCATGTGTTTTAAGCCACACCCTTAATTGCATAAGCCACGCCTCTTTTAAAGACCCCTTCCGTTTTTCCATCCCACTTAAAGCTCTGGGGATAGTAGTACAGTACAGCTACTCATGCTTGAACCCGAGACCCTTAACAGGACTGTTTATATAGTTCTTTTTTAGGCAGATGTCACAATATAATCATTTCATGGAATCGGTTATCAATTAACAAAGGATCTACCTGCGTTGCATGTGCCATATTCTATTTAAAGTGTTTTGCTATTTGCATAAGTTTATGAATTTTAAGAGATAAGAGTGGCAGAAAAATGCAATTATTAGGGCCCTAAATATCTGCTGCCTGCAGAGAAACCATGATGCTCTGCATTTTGAAGTAGGGCCCTGGAGACCAGAAGCCTTGTGGAGAAGTGTTGAGACTGCGGCACTGAAAGAATGACAGCCCTGAAAAGAAGTACTGTACTTGTCCACATGATGGGCCCATCCCAGCTGAGTCCTGGTGATGTTAAACCAAAAGTGCAACAATCCTTCTGAGCAGTGCTTTAAATGGTCCGGTACTGTCTGGTACGGAGTACCGGCACTTTTTTATTTTGAAAAGGAGAGTACCGGCACATCTCAAGAAAGAAGTAATACTTTCAATTGAAGAGTACCGGCACTACTCAGAAACAAGAACAATTGTTACTTACCTGTAAACAGGTGGTTCTCCAGTATTGGTGTCTTTCATAGATTCACATGCTTGAATATTCCCCGTCGTCGGAGTGGGAGTCCCACGGTAAATAATATAGCAATATATACAGCCATATATATATATATATATATATATATATATATATATATATATATATATATATATATATATATATATATATATATATATATATATATATATATATACATATACATAAGTAATCATATAAAAACAGAGATATAAGTAAGTGATAACATCAAGAATGTCCCTATATGAAATCTCCATAGAGATACATGGAAAGAGAAAAAAGACATTCGCAGTCTATCTCTGTCATTATGTTAGTCCAAACTACGGCCAATCAGGCGCCAGCTCCTCTCTAGAACCTTCTCCTCAGAGCTCCTCACCTCAGATTTTCGTAGCACCAAAGTGACTTTTAGAGAGTATGAGGAGAAGAGAGCCTCTGAAGGGAGGAGGGAGGGTCGCATGTGAATCTATGAAAGACACCAATACTGGAGAACCACCTGTTTACAGGTAAGTGACAATTGTTCTTCTCCAGTATTGGGGTGTCTTTCATAGATTCACATGCTTGAATATAGAATAGCTAGCAGTAACAATCATCATTGTTTCCATGATCACACAGCTTCGAAATTGTAATGACAATCAATCTTCTTATGCATATGACAGTACTGAATAACTGTAACAGTATAAATGCATCATTATGTCAATTATAAATGGAAACAATATGGAGGAGGGAAGGAAGAGGCTCATCTTATTTAAAAAGATTGCGAAGCACTGCCTGCCCAACTGCAGCATACTCCTCGTTTAAAGATTGTCAAGCAATAGTGTCTTGTAAACGTGTGTCTGCTCGACCACGTAGCTGCTCTGCAGATCTGATGCAAAGGCACTCCAGCAAATAAAGCAGTTGAGGAAGACATTGCTCTGGTGGAGTGAGCCCTCACTGGTGACAGCAATGGCTTGTTTGCCTTTTTATGGCAGAAGACGATGGCAGCTGAAACTCAACGTGCAATAGTTGGTTTCGTCACTGGACGACCCTTGTGAAAGCGTCCTAACGCTATGAATAGTTGATCAGTCTTTCGTAAAGCAGCCGTTCTGCTGATGTAGAATGTTAAACATCGTTACACATCCAGGGAATGTAATCTCTGCTCCGCAGGAGTTTGCGGATTAGCAAAGAAAGTTCTTAAAATCACTGGTTCATTAATATGAAAGTCTGAAGGCACCTTCGGCAAGAAAGTTGGATTTGTACGCAATACTACAGAATCTGGTTTGAACTGTAGGAAAAAGGTGGATTTATTGTAAATGCATGAATGTCACGGACGCGACGTGAAGACGTTAGCGCCCGAAGAAGAGCCACCTTCCATGTTAGATACTTCAACTCGACCTTGTGAATCGGTTCGTACGGTGGTCTCATTAGTTGAGCCAATACGATGTTCAGATGCCACAATGGAGGAGGGCGTCTAACAGGAGGAAAATTGCAAAATAACCCCTAGAAGAATTGATGGATAATCCTTGAAGAACAAAGGGAAGTTGAACCATCCTGACGGAAACGGGAAATTGCCGCCAGAAAAAACCCCTAAAGGTTGCATGAGAGAATCCGGAGTTAGCGAAATGCAAGAAAAAACGGTAACAATTGTTCTGGATTGGAGTGAAAACGGGTGCACCCCAATAGATGCACACCAGTGGAGAACCTTTTCCACTTTAATTTGTACGTTTTCACCGTAGAAAGAGCCCTCGCCTGAGCCAAAATGTCTCTACAGTCCTGTGGAATGTCTAAATGGGTAAATTCACAGTGCTCAGGTTCCAAGCTGATAAGCTCAGTGAGGAGGGATTCGGATGACAATTATTATTTTTTTTTTTTTTTTCTTGTCCATCGTCAGAGATCTGCACGAGGATGTAGAAGGATTGGTTCGCATTGAGACAGTAGGAGTAGTTCTGAGAACCATGCCTGTCGAGGCCAACGGGGGGCTATAGAAGTAGATGGCAAGGTTGCCTCCGCATCTTCCACAGAAACTCGAGGTATGAGTGGGATAGGGGGAAGAACAAACGTAGTCAAACAGATTGTACCAGTTCATCAAAAAGGCATTGCCCAGAGATCCTTTGTGGGGATGCCAGCTTGCGTAATCTCGGCATTTCCGGTTCTCTAGTGTGGCAAAGAGATCCAGCTGTGGGCGACCCTATCGTTGAAATATCCTCTCTAGAGTTGGTTGATGCAACTCCCATTCGTGGGTCGAAGAGGAGGACCTGCTCAGGGAATCCGCCAGGATATTGGATACCCCCGGTCGATGAACTGTTGCAATCATGATGCGATGGTTGACAGACCAATCCCAAATCGACTGAGCTAGTCGAGACAGTTTCGGAGATTTTGTTCCGCCCTGCTTGTTTATATAGTGCATGCAGGTTGTATTGTCTGTCTGTATCAGGACTGATTCTCCTTGGATTAAAGGATGAAAAGCTTTGAGAGCCAGAAATATATAGCCATGAGTTCCAACCTGTTGACGTGGCAGGTTTTTATTTATTTATTATTATTATTATTTTTTTTTTTTTACATATTGACCATTTTCCTTTTATTGATAAATCCTCCAAATGAGCACCCCATCCTTCCAGAGAGGCGTCTGTTATTGTCATGTCTGGTATCATTGTCAGAAAAGAAATGCCTTCCGTTTGATTTAACGGTTGTGTCCACCACTTTAGCGCCAACCTCATCCGATCTGTGACGTTTACAACATTGTTTAAAGAACCTGTAACCTGGCGTTTTTGGACATCCAGTTCTCCTTGGATGGGGCGTGTCTGTAATCTGTAATGAGGGATCAATGCAATGCATGATGACGCCATTTTCAGAAATGACTTCAATATTCTTACAGAAACGGATCTTTTTGATCTGATAAGGGTTACCAGTCGGAGAATTTTTTGAAGACTGTCTTGGGAGAGAAGTGCCCTTGCTGACACTGTCTAAAGTTGCTCCCAGAAAATCCGTGCGATGAGAAGGCTGTAGATGGGACTTTGTGGTATTTATGGAGAGCCCTAAGGCGCAAAATCACGTCCTGGCAAAGATGTGTGTGTTGTAGAAGTTGAACTTTCGATCGTGATCATAGGAGATAGTCGTCCAGATATAGAAAGATCTGAACACCCTGGAAACGTAGGACGCTACCACAGGGGCTAGCACGAGGGGCCGAGCGTAGTCCAATAGGTTATACTTTGAACTGGAAAATCCTCTCGACCCACTCGAACACGAAGAAATTTCCCATGTTGTCGTAGTGTGGAGATATGCAAATATGCATCTTGGAGGTCGATTGTTTCCATGAAATCTCCTTGTGAAAATAATCGCAAGATCTCTACAAGCGTTCGCCTATGAAAAAAAAACATTGTTTCTTTAGATACCTGCTGAGAGCCCTCAGATCTAGAATGGGCTTCCATTCCCCCTTCCTCTTGGTGATAAGGAAGAATCGGGAATAAATCCTTTCCCTCTTTTGAGATCTTGGTACTACTCCTATGGCTCCCTTGTGTTATAGAAGTTGAACTTGTTGTAACAGTTCTTTGATATGAGCCGGTGGTAGTCCGGTAGGTGGTATGGGTGGAGGGAATTCGATGAACTCCAAAGTGTGACCTCTTTCTATAATTTCCAAAACCCACCGGTTCCTTGTATGGAGGACCATTGAAAATAGTACCGATAGATTCGACCTCCAATTTTCTGGGACTGATACAAGTCATGTCTCTTAGGAGTGGAACCCTTGCAAGAGGATTTTCCTCTGTAAGTCTTGGAAGACTGCTGTCGAGAAGTTTGCTGTTGGTTAGAGGAATATCGGTTTGAACCCTGGTTATAAGGTCGATATTGATTGTTTCCTCTTCGAAAATTAGAGGAGGTGCCGCGTCCGCGTGCACCCCGAAAGGGCTGTTTTCGAAATTGCAATGTGCCCAGAGAGCGAGCAGTGTCTGTATCTTTCTTTATCGATTGGAGAGCTTCATCCACATGATCTCCGAGTAAAGCCTCTTCGTCATATGCCATGGTCTTTGACGGTTCCGGCAGTTGCTCAACTAGTGTTGACATATCCGCCCATACTTGACGGTCCTAACGACCCAGGACGGCTAAAGCATTAGCCGCTCTCACCATGGTGGAAGCCATCGAAGAGAATTTTCACCCTATGGCATCCAAACGACATCCACCACGATCAGGTGGTGCAGTGATCGTAGATGCAGGGTTTCTAGCCCGGCGTTGCGCTGCCTGTGTGACTACAGAATCTGGCTTCACTTGACCAGTGAGGCACGCTGGTGCTCCTAATGGTGATTTGTACTTTTTCTCCAATCGAGGCACCCGTGCTGGAAAACTATTTAGGCCTTCATAATCTTTTTGCCTTCCTCCCAAATAAACTCGATTATAGGGATTGTATGTGTTTGTTTAACAGGCTGATCTTTGAAATCGTACAGGAAATAATCCTTCGTTAATTTGAACCTTTGTGCTGTCCTATCCCTTAACTGGTGGAACTTGCATATCAACAGGTGGTGAGTCACCAGGTAGCACCGGAGAGGGAGATGGTGTTTGGGCATGATAGTTATCCCACTCCGCCATACCATCATCATCATCATCAGCATCGCCACCATCATCGAGAATCTCACCATCCTCCCTGTCCTGAGGAATTTCTTCTTCTTCTTCAGTATCATGAGGAGGTACTGTCCGAGTTGAAGAATGTCTCAGCGGTACTGTAGGTATTACCACAGAAAGTATTGGAGCCGGTACCGGTTCCGATATAGTTGTTGGCACCACTGGAATAAGCTGAAACACAGACACTTGTGGTGATAAAGGAAAAAAAACGCCGATTATAGTCGTTCCAACATGAGTTGCAGATTAATTATCAGTGACAATGGTAGCGTCGCAGTTTGTCTTCCCTAGGAATTTCTTCCTGATAAAATTGTTCCTCATCATCACTATCTTCCTGGCATCTTATTACTAAATCTAAGGGACTGTGTGCCGTCCCAACCGATTCAGCTAAACCTTCTTCTGAATCTTGATCTGAGTCAGTGGTAAAACAATGGTGAAGGAAGGCATCTTCATAGACGGAATCGTCGACGGAACCATCGTCGACGGAACCACCATCGAAAGAGTCATCGTCGACGGAGTCATCGTCGACGGAGTCATCGTCGACGGAATCATCGTCGACGGAATCATCGTCGACGGAGCCATCGTCGACGGAGCCATCGTCGACGGAGCCATCGTCGACGGAGCCATCGTCGACGGAGCCATCGTAGACGGAGCCATCGTAGTCGGTCGGAAACTTTTTTGAACTGGAAAGTTGAAAACCTCACTAGCCTGAGAACTAAGTCTCGTGGGCGACACAGCAGTATTCAATGAAGAAGAAGTGGCAGATGTCATAGTCAGAGACATTTTCTTCTTTTTAAGGAAAGGAGCAGGTAACTCCTGTACATTACTGCGTTTTGAGGCTGTGAGGGAACGGCCAGAAGTAAAGTTTTCTACCTCAGAAAATTACTTCATCTTTATCCTTAAGTCTCTGGAGCCACAACAAGAGACGGCCTTCCCTGTCTTTCAGAGTTCTTGTAGAAAATTCTACAGAATTTACATTCACCCACTTCATGGTTAGGGTAAAGACAGTAAATACACTTACTGTGTGGATCTTCTGAGAATAACGTAGCTTTCCACAAAAGAACAAGGTCTAAACAAAGACTTCTTACTTGAAGTCATCCTGAAGAGAAAAAACTGAGCAGAGCTCAGGGAGACTCCCTTTCACACGACGTGCGGTAGAAAATCTGAGGTGAGGAGCTCTGAGGAGAAGGTTCTAGAGAGGAGCTGGCGCCTGAATGGCCGTAGTTTGGACTAACATAATGACAGAGATAGACTGCGAATGTCTTTTTTCTCTTTCCATGTATCTCTATGGAGATTTCATATAGGGACATTCTTGATGTTATCACTTACTTATATCTCTGTTTTTATATGATTACTTATGTATATGTATATATATATATATATATATATATATATATATAGATATATATATATATATTATGGCTGTATATATTGCTATATTATTTACCGTGGGACTCCCACTCCGACATCGGGGAATATTCAAGCATGTGAATCTATGAAAGACACCCCAATACTGGAGAATCTCTGGTACATAGTATATAGTACAAGCAGATAGTACATAGGACCTGCACTTCTATTTTTCCATTTGAAGCACTGCTTCTGAGTATCCGTATCCCACTGAGGGCCTTATCACGAGGAACCCGGTAAATCCCATGCAGGCAGTAGGATAAGAACTCTACCGAGACTGGATTTTTCGCTCGATACTTCTCCTGCCAGAGCAACAGCAGTCTAGCTGAAATACCAGGGAAACATGCAAAACAAGCATTGGCATAGGCCTTTGGGACCTTATAAGTGTTTAGCCATGCAACAGTTGCATAACTAAATACTTATAAGGTCCCAAAAGCGAGACCTATTGGCTATGCCAAGCGGCCGTGCGGCCGCGAAAGTGAAAGTAATCGCGGTGAAGCGCGGCGCTTGCGCCGCGCACATGCACTGTAGCTCTAGGCTGGCCTGGTAGCACTTTTTGGAGCCCTCTCAAAAAGCCTCGCCAGACCAGCGCATGCGCTGGGTCAGGCAAGACCTAAAAAACACAGATGCTGGCATTTCTTTCCCCAAAAATTCCTAATGGAGAGTAACGCTACCCTCTCCCTCCCGTGCTACCAATGCCCACAGTAAGAGAAAGTCCAGGAGGCGGCTCAGTTATCTAGCCCAGTTTCCCGGCGCCCTTGTCATGGGCCCTCAAAGTGCTACAGCCGTACTTGTCAGGACTGGGAGTGGGAATTCCGAATATTGCAGCCCCAAAACGCCCCCACACGTGCATACCCGTGAGTTCCTTCCCAGAGTATGGTTTTTTTTTTCATTTCAGCACCATTCGTTATGACTTTTGAAAAATGTATTCATTTTAAGCTGACAGCAGTGAGTTTTTTTAACATAATTATCTTAGGCGTCTGAAATATATATTTTTCATCACTGTAGGATAGATTAAAGACTTATGAACCAGCCGTATGCAAGAGCGTTCAGGGGGAAGGGGCATCCCTTCAAGGGGCCTCCAACCCCCTCATGCGGCACTATTCAGGCGGGCCAAGGGGTTCCCACCATTTTGCGTTACGCCACTGGACGTACGCATTGAGGCACGGCGAAAGCTTCCGTTGTCCTGGCTGGGATAGCCACACACCTCCCTTGGAACCCTCGCGCAGGTCCCACTTAGCCAGGACAGGGCACGCGCCTTTTCGTGAATCTCGCGGGCCTGCTGGGCACCACCGCGGTGAACGCTCCTAGCCTTCGGGCAGCCGGACTTGATCACGATGCAGAACAGATGGCCCGTCTCCCTGCTGTCCTCATGCAGAGGGAATGACTTCATTCCGGAATTCCAAGAAGAGGGCTGAGCATTTACAACCCTGAAACGATCAAATAGATCGTCGTCCTAGGGGAGCGGGGATGCTGTGACCCGAACAAGGTCACCAGGGGCCTCGTGGAATCTGCCACAGCTGCACAAAGGGGCCCGTTGGAGGGACGGACATGGCGACTGCACCCCTAAACAGGAAGAGATCAGTCAGAGCGTCGCACTATCTTCCTAATAGAATGGAACTAGCTTTACCCTGCGTTCTGCCCATATTCCGTTAAATCCCAGGAATTTGAAGTAGAGCTCAGGAGTTCCAGCAACACACGGGACTAGGTTCTTAAGTGTAATTTTTTTCCCTTTGCATTCTGGAACATGCAGTCCTGCTGAATTATTGGGTAAACATGAATACATGTGCCACGAGTGCAAAGTGGACAGAACAGCAAAAGAGAATAATCCGGAAAGGGGGCGGGATTTAGAGCAAACGGAGAGAGAGGGAGAGAGATGGGGAAGAGGCGGAGACTTTGAGGATGGGGGGAGTAGGAGCGATATAGAGGGATAAAGAGGCAGAGAGAGGGGGAGACTGAGAGATAGAGAGCTGGAGAGAGATAAAAGCACCTCAGTGAGAGAGAGAAAGGTTATGAATGTAGTGAATAAGAGAAGGAGAAGAGAAAGTCAGAAGGGGAGACCCCAGAGACAGTATCGGCGAGTAAAAGAGAGGCAGGGAGAGGCAGGAAGAGGCGACAGACAGAGAGAAAGAGAGGTAAATGGGCACCAGAGAAAGAGAAATATTGAAACAAATGCTTAAAAGGGGCATTAGGGAAACGGGGTCATTAAAGTTAGTTTGACGCACAGCAAGTAAATGGGAACAAATATCAAAAGAAGGGGGACCATGGACGAAAAATAAAGGAAACCGAATATGACAAGGGATGTAGACATTTTGGTTGAACAGCACTGACTTCACACCGAATTTAAATAGACTGCGACAGAAAAGGCACATAATGTGGCGCGACACAACATGAAAGCTAGATAAATCTCCACGAAAGTAATGAAAACATCACACTAAGAGAACCATTTGCTGGTACAGAAGAAGAAAAGTAGAGTGTTGGAAACGCAAAACGATCTAAAAAGAAGATTAATAAGTCAGAACACAGAAAGGACAAATCAAAAAGAACCATAAAAGTAGGAAGTAGAGAGAAAGAAAAGAAGGTGGACAAAAAAAGGTGAACAAAAAGAGCATCAAACGGGAAATAGAGCCCTGACAAAAGACGGAAAACATATCACACACAAGCAAGTAATAAATGTGTAGACTTCAAAAGGAGACAAGGAAAGTTGACACGAGAAACTACTAAAATAATATGCATTGTATTACAACAATACTAGCACTGCGTTGCAAGCATTAACATATACAGCAGGAAGGTAATATTTAACACACAGAACATGTACAGCTTAAAAAGTAGCAGTGCAAGCCTCATTCAAGCCCAGAAAAAATACAGCATGGCCAACAGCCGAGCAAATGTCCCACACAGCATTGGCAGTTCCCAGGCAACTCAGCATTCCCACTATCTTCTCAGCACATTGTTGCCAGTGGCACCTTGGCTCATTGTTGGCTTTTCCAAGTTAGCTTATTGTTGGCAGTTGCACCTTAGCTCATTGTTGGCAGATCCAAGTTGTTGTCAATTCCAAGTAAGTTAATTGTTGGCAGTTCCAATTTAGTTCATTGTTGACAGTTGCAAGTTAGCTCATTGCAGCAGTTCCAAGTTAGCTCATTGTTGGCAGTTCCAAGTTAGCTCAAGGTTGGCAGTTCCAAGTTAGCTCATTGTTGGCAGTTCCAAGTTAGTTCATTGTTGACAGTTGCAAGTTAGCTCATTGCAGCAGTTCCAAGGTAGCTCATTGTTGGCAGTTCCAAGTTAGTTCATTGTTGACAGTTGCAAGTTAGCTCATTGCAGCAGTTCCAAGTTAGCTCATTGTTGGCAGTTCCAAGTTATCACATTGTTGGCAGTTGCACATTAGCTCGTTGTTGGCAGTTCCAAGTTAGCTAATTGTTGGCAGTTCCAAGTTAGCTTATTGTCGACCGTTCCAAGTTAGCTCATTGTTACCAGTGCACGATAGTACATTATTGGCAGTTCCAAGTTAGCTCATTGTTGGCAGTTCCAAGTTAGCTCATTGTTGGCAGTTGCACATTAGGTCGTTGTTGGCAGTTCCAAGTTGGCAGTTCCAAGTTAGATAATTGTTTGGCAGGTCCAAGTTAGATAATTGTTTGGCAGTTCCAAGTTAGCTCATTGTTGGCAGTTCCAAGTTAGCTTATTGTTGGCAGTTGCACCTTAGCTCATTGTTGGCAGATCCAAGTTGTTGTCAATTCCAAGTAAGTTAATTGTTGGCAGTTCCAATTTAGTTCATTGTTGACAGTTGCAAGTTAGCTCATTGCAGCAGTTCCAAGTTAGCTCATTGTTGGCAGTTCCAAGTTAGCTCAAGGTTGGCAGTTCCAAGTTAGCTCATTGTTGGCAGTTCCAAGTTAGTTCATTGTTGACAGTTGCAAGTTAGCTCATTGCAGCAGTTCCAAGGTAGCTCATTGTTGGCAGTTCCAAGTTAGTTCATTGTTGACAGTTGCAAGTTAGCTCATTGCAGCAGTTCCAAGTTAGCTCATTGTTGGCAGTTCCAAGTTATCACATTGTTGGCAGTTGCACATTAGCTCGTTGTTGGCAGTTCCAAGTTAGCTAATTGTTGGCAGTTCCAAGTTAGCTTATTGTCGACCGTTCCAAGTTAGCTCATTGTTACCAGTGCACGATAGTACATTATTGGCAGTTCCAAGTTAGCTCATTGTTGGCAGTTCCAAGTTAGCTCATTGTTGGCAGTTGCACATTAGGTCGTTGTTGGCAGTTGCACATTAGGTCGTTGTTGGCAGTTCCAAGTTGGCAGTTCCAAGTTAGATAATTGTTTGGCAGGTCCAAGTTAGATAATTGTTTGGCAGTTCCAAGTTAGTTAATTGTTGACGGTTCCAAGTTAGCTCATTGCTGCCAGTAGCACATTAGCTCATTATTGGCAGTTCCAAGTTAGCTCATTGTTGGCAGTTCCAAGTTAGCTCATTTTTTGCGATTCCAAGTTAGCTCATTGTTGCCAGTTGCACAGTAGCTCATTTTTGGCAGTCTCAAAATAGCTAATTGTTGGTAGTTCCAAGTTAGCTCATTGTTGACAGTTCCAAGTTAGCTCATTGCTGGCGCTTCCATGTTAGCTCATTGTTGACAGTTCCAAGTTAGCTCATTGTTGGCAGTTCCAAGTTAGCTCATTTTTTGCGATTCCAAGTTAGCTCATTGTTGCCAGTTGCACAGTAACTCATTTTTGGCAGTCTCAAAATAGCTAATTGTTGGTAGTTCCAAGTTAGCTCATTGTTGACAGTTCCAAGTTAGCTCATTGTTGGCGGTTCCAAGTTATCTCATTGTTGGCAGTTGAGGAAACTGACCTTAGTTTGCTTGAGGTTTGAAATGAAAAACCTAAGCCTATAAGAAGCAGTGAGCTCATTTATGTTGGGGTTTGTGGCTACTCTTGACTGTGGTTACAAAAGGTAAGTTTTACCAGTAGTGCTGAATTGCAGAGTGATTTTTTGGTTTCCTCTGACCACGGCTTTGGTGGTGCAGCGGCGGGACAAACCCAACACTGCACCACCAAAGTTAGAATCAGGCCCTAAGTGTCTTTATCCAGCTATTAGGTTGCATATTTATTTATCTTGTGTTTCTTTATATCTTGTGCTATGTTTCCTCAGTATCGTTCTGCTAAATTCATGCCTTGAGCTCAGCCAGGCTACCAAACCGTGAGATAAGGTTATCGTAGACAGCCTTTGCTACATCGCCATCTGCAAATAGTGGAACCTTTGTGCTGTGGGCTCTTGGGTAGAGCCGGTGAAGTCACTGCACTCTACTCCAACTCTGCAAGTCCAGTGGCTACCTGATACAACTCATCTCTATTTCTTCACATCCATACGGGATGTGGTTAGGCTCGTAGGTGGATTATATTGATGGCGTATATGTCGGAGGAGGCGCTCTTCAGGTGCCAACGCTGTTGCGGAGTAAGAAAAGAAACAATTTTCTGATTGGAACATTGGTAGAGGAGAGAGGTCCAAGCGCCTCCCTGACGGGCAAACCTAGCAACATTCTTAAAATATAAAGACCATGCAGCATGATAGCTGACTTCATTTACATTATAAAGAGACAACAAAACATAGTCCAAATGGTTTTGCTCAGAAGACACAGTCCATGTCCCAGTACTAAAAATGTTAATTATTTCCAGCAAATGCATTCCAATGAGCAGTGAAATGTGAATCACACTTGATCCTGAAAAGCCTCTTTTTAGAGCTGGTTGAGTTTTTTGCTATAGAAATTCTTTGTAAATAGTACAAGAAGTCAGGGCAGCCTAATCATTTTTAAAATTCCCGAGTCGACTGCTTCAGGGCTGTTCATATAATAGGTCAGCTCATTGGGACCAAGGCTATTGTAAAGCGGCACAGACCGGAAAAATATATCTCTCATGCAGAGATCTTTCCTGGTGGAACATGCAGGAAACCCATTGACAGGTGCACAGTGTTCCTTGAGAGGAGGCAGGAAACATTAGGCATTTGTTGAAAACCGGGCCGCTTTCATGATACCACGCTCCATGGAGTACAACCTGTTCTTCGCAGTCAATTCGCTCGGTGGCGAGTGAGCCTCAACCCAGGTGTGGGCTTTGTTTGCCTTTCCAGACCACTGTTCGCTACAAAGGCTTGCAAGGGAGCTTCATGGGATAAAAGGTATGCACAACAATTTGGAGACGGGTGAAGGAATAACAAAGCTCGTGAATTATTTAAATGGAAATATTGTCATGAGGCGCGGCGAGGACTTGTTTGCCGCACTCCATAAGGCCCTGCAAACCCCTGCGAATGGGATCTGCGACTGATGAAGTATAAACTGATCTTCATGCTGGTATCAGGTCATCGAGCTGGGGGGGTGTAAAACGTGTCCGAATTCAGATTAATGAAGTGCCACCTTACTGTACATTAATTACATTAATTAAACAGACAATATTAAACAGTGAATACCAGGCAAATTCCTGTAGTCTAGACAAATAGCTATGCAGCCAAATGACAGTAAGAGGTATAATTCCCAAAGGCTGTTATTGTTGCATGCAAATGAATATTAAAGAAATCTCTATGCAGAGCAGTAGCATTATTGACCGCAAAGCCTATCACTAATGCTGGGTCTTGGCCCTCACCAGATTAATGCGTAATTTGTGTGCCTGAGACATAGTTGTAGGCCCTTGAGGAGGACGAAGGGCAATAACTAGTGTTACTGCACCATTCTACAGGCAATGACGACTGTTAATAGCCCAGACATTCACTATTAGCCATAGCAGAAAGAGGGCACATTATGGGTAAAGAGGCAATCCACAGTTTTTACTGTTTCATGCATGCAATGGGAAATAAAGTTATTAGCACTCCCAGCTTCTGTGTACCGACTCTTTTCCCAAATACAACCTCTAACATGCAATACATTCCTGTCCTGCCTAGCAAAGCAACACACTAAAGGGCATATTTACAAGGGCTTTTCGCCAGCAGAACGTCACTTTTTGTGACGTTCTGGTGGAGATAACGCCTTTGCCTTATTTACAAGGCAATGAAGCCACTTTGCTTGGCTTAACACTGCCTTGTAAATAATGGCTCTTTCACGCAGCACTTACCGTGAAAGGGGCAGGCAATAAGTGTTGCAGTGGGCGTTCGACCGCTACACCCATAGCTTTTTGACACTGCCACCTATTTACAAGGGTGGCATAAATATGGGGCAGCGCCCAGAAATAAGACCACGGAAAACCTGGTCTTAACTGGGAGCAACAAGAAGAAATTATTAATTTCTCCTTGTTTTTGCTGTTTCTATGTGTAGAAAGATCAAATCGCCAGTAGTGATTGTTCATGTGCAGCAAGGAAAACCTTCCTGCACATGAACAACCATTTCCTGCAATGCAGGCACCCTGGCACTAGGGGGCAAGGGGGCCTGCATTGGCACTAGCCAGCTACATTTAGCGCCTGTGCTAGGGGAAACACAGGGGCGTTCCATATTATTGTAAATACAGCGCATCCCTGCGTTTCCAGCATTACAGACCGTGGCATTACCAATTGTGGTGTAACACCGCGCTCTGGCATTCTGTTGTATATATGCCCCTTACTCTCCTTTCCCCTACCTTTTCCTTCTTTTGCTGTTCCTATAGGCCACCTCCATTCACCAGGCCCAAACAGTAACCGCAAACTTGTACCTCCCCCATGTTCCATTGCCCTAAATGCAAGTTCCCTAACTTATCCCCAAGAAACAGTAGCGGCTGCTCCCAGGAAGCAGCAGTGGGGCGGGGAAGAGGGAAGGGGGGTAAAAAAATCACTTACCTGCCAGCCAGCCAGCTAACTGGCTGGCCGCCGCCTCTCCCCATAGCCAATCACAATGCTGCAATGCAGCGTTGTGATTGGTCTGAGTTCCATGGTTCGGCGCTCAGCCAGGCAATGGGAGCCTGAGCATGTTCTCCACCCAGGCTGTAATGCAGCCTGGGTGGAGCACATTCATGCGCACTTACATAGTGCACTCATCCCCCTGCTCTGAGAGTAGATTCGCCCCGCCCTGTCAAGACGTCATAGCAGGAACAAATAACATTTTAATAACGTTGCATTATTATCCTTTTATTTTTCCTTTTTTTTCACTGTGAAAAGCAGTGGGGCAACACTCCTCCTCCTTAGCAGAGGAGCCGCCACTGCCAAGCAACAACTTCCAATGTCATTTACCCAATTACGAGTTGCCACAAAGTCTCGTGCCCCAACAAATGGTGACCAATGGCTGGTCCACACACATCCCTGGGTTATATCTAACCTGCACTCTGCTCCATACACGGGCTTCTACCCTGTTCTGTGCCACCTTCTGTTCTGAAGAGATGCTCAAACACCCTGTCCTGCCCGGTGCTACCATCCTGCCACACATTACTCACAGGGCACCTCTCAGAACACTGAAAATTCCCTCTCACTTTATAAACTCACCGATTCCTGACCCCAATATTGCAACTATTGAGACGGTAGTTGTAATCAGTATAGACGGGTAGACAGGGCAGCTGGAAGTAGGGGGCTGGATTGGGCTGCGCTGTCCCCAAGTTAACTCAGCTGAAGTTCAGAAGAGGAATGAGCAAAGAGCAATAAAAAGGCATTTCAGTTCACTTTCATTTCCGGTGCGTTCCAAGACAGAGGTCAAATATCACACAGCGTTTTCTGACAAACTGCTGGTTGTTTAACATGAGCTCTAGTGTTTACTTTTTTTTCTTTGACTGCCAAGTGATCGAATATTCCAATGTGAACCAAGTGACAATCATGCTAGGTACAGGAAGTATGAAAGGAAAGGCTGCATGAAATCAAATAGTTCCAAGCACAAAACAAAATGTAAATACTTGTAAATGAAATTAACGAATATTTCAAAATATATCAGCAGGAAGAAACCTATTTTTTTGTAATTATGAGGTTTAAGGAAACAAAGATTGTAAAGCATCAAAACAAACTTAGACACTTTACGTGTATAATGCACAAATGGTAAATATAGACAGGAATTGCATTTTAGCATGTTATTGTTTGAGCTCTACATAGATTTATTAGTAAAGCTGCATGACTGATGGACATTTAATGGGCATTTCAATAGGGCATTTGAATGGAAATTCTGCTCTGTGTAACAGGCAGTACCCTAGCACAATAAACTCTATTTATTTAGGACATTGTGCTCCAAAATGCTAATTGGTAATGGCTAATTTCCTACACTTTGAATAACACTGGAGTTTTCATAAACCCTGAACAAGATTGACATAACGTTGCCTAATTTAGAAAATAGTTGAAAATAAATCATGAAAATGTGGTATTAGAAGAAGTGGTTGACAGCTAGGGTTTAAATCTGTACACATTTGCATATAATTTGGAACTAAAGTGCACCATCCCAGCCTTCTGGCTGTATCCAGCTCAGCATCAAAGTATGTTTGAACCAAACAGGATTGAGGTACAAAATTGGAGCACTAGAATGAAAAGGCACCAAGAGTTGGTAGATCTGCTGAGAGATCTTCTGATAGGATAACAACTCCCTCTGGGTCAAAGAAGAAGGGATTATGTGTGAAACAGTCAGTGTGTGGTGTCAGGAAGGAGCATCTGGTTCACTTATACATTTTTTAAACTCCATACAGAGGCGTTTTAAGGCACGGACAAAGTGGGAAATTGACCAGGGCCCCCACCTTCCAAGGGGCCCCCTGGGAAAGTGAATTTTCACAATATTTGCCCGCTTTCTATCCTATTTCTCTTGCTAAATCTCTCTCCCTCTCTGTCTACCTTTACCACTGACCCTACCCCATATCATTATAAGGATGTCTGGATTCTGAGCAAGACATATTTCAACTGTTATTCTGTGATCCTGGTGAAGTTTAACATATAATTTAGTTTAGTTTGGCATCATGCAGGATTGAATTAGCAGCAAATGGGTAATACAGTTCGAATTTGTTTCATACAGGGGCCCCAATATGTCTGGCCTGGGGGTCACCAAAATTCTTAAGATGACCCTGACTGCCTAACTCCTAAACAGGAAAAAGTGTAGGCAAGAGATGAACGCTCAAATTGAGACTTCATAATCTGAAAACCACAAAACACAAAAAAAGGTAAATATTTCCTTGGGTTCCTACACTCTTTGGTAAACCAATTGCAGTATCCCAGTGACCACTTTCTATCATTTCAGCACTCAGCAGGGCCATCGCACTCCTGCCTGGTCTATGATGATGCAACAATATGCCTTCTATTAAGTGCTACTCTTTGTGCCTGGTTTAGCAAGGATGTCAACTGAGGGTCCCATACATTGCCTACCAGTTCCTTTGGCAGTAAAGGCCCTCCTGGTAGCTCAGATCACACTAGAATCCGTATCAGCCTACAAGATCTTCGATCCGAACATACCAACTGCATTGTTCTTCTTCAAATCAGTTCTATCTCAACAGGACAGGAAAATGCAAAAGGAAAAAGATGAATTTTGGGGTTTTCTGCTCCCGGTCCTTTGTAATATCATATCTAGGGTACGATTTCTCTGATTGGTGAAGACATGGCTGATATCTAATGCCTTTGCTCACTCTATCTGGCTATTATGTCAGACGATAAACAATTTCTTCGTTATTCTTGCCATGCCTCTCACTGAGTGCATCTTAAAATTTCTCGAAGAGGCCTGCTGTCTGTGGCATGGCAATGCTGCTCCAAATTCACCACATAAAATGGGCAGAACATAAACTGTAAGGAACAAGCACTGGCAAAACCAAAAGATTTTGTCTCTGGGAGCTATTGGCTAGAGATGGGCAAGCTGCTGAAAGCTCGAGCCTGAAGCCTGGCTGTGGCTCATCTCAAGGTCCCCTTAGAACCTCAAGCTCATAACAAGTTGAGCTTTCTTATCGCTTCTGCCTGCTGCCCTCACGCTATCTTTATGCACAAAGAGGCAAAAACAAAGCATTAACATCTGAGGTTAAAAGGAGAGACAAATGGATACCCATTAGTGGCTGATTTGTACAAAGTGAAACCAGAGAATCTGGATTAATCATAGATTCCCCCTTAACCAAGTTGTCTGATCTTAGGCAAATATTTTATTTTTTACCAATCCTCCTTTTTCTTCACTATCGCATATGGAGGCACCTTCCAATACGTGAGTTCGGAATACCAGCTGTACGAAAACTTATTGTGTTTGATTTAATTGACTATGATGTTGCTCTAATTATGACAATCAGGGACACATACGGTACTCACATGACAACTGTCTTGCCTCTTTGTTCACTAATAGCACTGTCGCCAGAACGGGGGCGGGGGCAGGAATGATTCTAAATTCATGTTTAAAATATATCACTTTTTTATTAGTACTTCTTAGTGCAGTGCGATAATATGACGTATTAATGTCAAAGCTTCCACAGGTTAAGAAATACACTTTTTTGAATTATGAAGAGACGTTGTTATATTTTACATGAAGTTTGTTGTGTGATTTACATGGCAAACAGTACTACTGACATGGAATATGCTCCCTCCTGTGAGAACACCCTGGAATCTTGGCCTCCCATCACGGTTAACATACTGAAGACCATTTTTAAGACCATCAAATCCGGCTCCCCCATGGACCCAATTCCTATCAAAGTAATTAAACAACTGGACGATCGCTCCCTGGAAATCATTGTGGATACACTCAATTCTTCGTTAGAACTTTCCACAGTTCCGGCCCTTTGGAAACACGCCATGATAACGCCGTTGCTAAAGAAGCCCACAGCAAATCCGGAACTCCCGGCAAATTATAGACCTATATCTTTGCTCCCTGCCTTCTCCAAATGCTTGGAGAGACACGTCCACTCGGTCTTATCCACCTTTGCTGAAAATAATTCGCTCTTGCACCCTTCGCAATCGGGTTTTCGGGCTGGCTTCTCGACAGAAACCACCCTCCTAGGAGTTACTGAACACATCCGGAACCTCCTTGATAATGGTCAAACGGTCGCGCTCGTGCTGTTAGACCTGAGCGCGGCCTTTGACACCATATCCCACGAAACACTCATCAAGGCGTTATACAGAAACGGTGTCCATGGGAAAGCGCTCGAATGGATCCGGTCCTTCTTGGCTCAACGGACATTCCAAATTACATCCTCCTTGGCCTGCTCCGACACTTTTAAAGCCCCTCACGGAGTGCCTCAGGGATCTATTTTGAGCCCCCTGTTTTTTAATCTGTACCTCAGACCCCTGGCCGACCTAGCGGAAGGATCTGGACTTACCCTCATGACCTACGCCGACGATTCCCAAATTATCTTCTCCCTATCTGAATCTTGTCCATCATCTCCGTCTCTCCTTAAATTAGGGCTTCAAAGCATCCTTAACTGGATGACAAGAAATCAATTAAAGCTTAACGGAGACAAAACAGAGATTCTTCTCTTAGGGAAACAACGAGATCTTTGGAATCCCTCCCACTGGCCCAGTCAGATGGGAATTTTTCCCATCCCAGTAATTTGGGAGTCATCATGGATAGCTCCCTTTCCATGAATCAACAGGCCAGTAAAGTTGTCGGCCTATGCCTTACCATTATCAAATGGCTGAGGAAAATCCTTTGGATGCTGCCCTCCTCCACTCAAAAAACCGTAGTCAATGCCCTCATAACATCACGGCTTGACTACGGCAATATTCTGTACCTTGGTTCCAACAAAGCGGTAGTCAGTAGTGTCCAAAATGCAGCTGTTCGATTACTGTGCAGAATCCCCAAAAACTCCGGAGTCTCGAGCTACCGCCGTGAACTCCACTGGCTCAGGGTAGAAAGTAGAATCCGTTTCAAAGCCCTGAACTACATGTTCAGAATTAAAGCTGGCATTGCACCCAATTACCTTCTAACGTTGGCTCATCCCTACACTCCCAAGCGAAACCTTCGCTCGCAATCAGCTGCCAACTTCTGCGTTCCAAGATTCAAACTGGCAAGAATGGGAGGCAGATCTTTTGCCCACCTTGGACCACCCCTTTGGAACGCACTCCCTCCTTTCATTCGTAAGGAGGAAAATCATGCCAGGTTTAGAAGGCACGTTAAGACCTGGCTATTCGAACAATAACTTGAACAGCCAGTATTCCCCTGCCATCATTATGCTGTGTCTCAGCGCCGGGAAACCCTTCTTGGGTAGCTGTTGCGCCTTATAAACTTAAAAAATAAAATAAATAAAATAAACATTTTCACAGCCTTGTTCATGCACTGGTTTTAAGAGTCAAGCCAGACCCTTGGCTTGGCTCTGGCTCGCCCTGTTAATTTGTTGGCTTGCCTGCCTTTACCATTAGCAATGTTTTGTAGCCATGCTGTATAGCTGTGCAGCTTGGCTAAACGTAACAAAAGAAGAACTCTATGAGATGGCCAGCACTAATGCACAGCTTGGCGCTTTTTTATTTTTTGCTGTGTGCTCCTGAGGCAACATGGCGGGAGGATGGAAGAAAACAATATCTGAAGTGGGGGAGGACAGATGGGAAGGGATGGGGAGCACATGTGCAACAGAGGGTGGTTGGAGGGGCCTTGGGCAAGCACATAGACGAAGGAGAGTACGCAGGAGGGGCGAGTGGCAATCACGCAGACAACGGAGAGCAGGCAGAAGCGACTGGGGAAAGCACACAGGCAATGGAGGAATGGTGGGCATCATGGACTGGTAGTGTAACACAGAGGGGGCATAAGTAAACAAGCAGGACAGCTGAAAAACACATACACTCTCATAGAGTGCTTAAACAAAAAGAAAAAAGTAGCACTGGAAAAAGTAAGCCATGGAAGAATACATTAATTCTTTGATGCTCCAGGGCATGGGTAAACACAAGAAAAGAAGGAAGCCTGCGAAGGAGCGGCAAGCAAATGAGAGTAACATGAAAGCAACAGTGGCCTTTAAGCTGCCTGTAAGGTAACAAAAGGTCTCCTAAGAGACAGCACATGCACTGTCTTAGGCGAGACCTGAAAAAATTCTTGTTTAGCACTAAGCTTCTGTAAGGCGAGGGGTAGGTATGTTTTTTTTTTTTACTTAAAATACTTTATTGAATTTAAAAATATAGTATTGAACGCACTGATAGAGACCAGAAATCATGATAATTCAGTACAAACTACAGAGCTATTCCTAAACCGCTGCAACAATAACACAATTGATTTAAAAATGCTGTTACAAAATATAATAAATTAGAAAAACAGGTGAAAAGATAATGTATCGTTTTATAGATACATACATGTTGTGAGTGTAAACTTATTCTGTCTCGATGCGTAATTTGCCCAGAAAACTACATTTTCAGGAGGACACTCGGTAATGTACATCAGTGACAGAAACATGATATGAGCGCATTAGGCAACATTTTCATTATTTTTATACTGAAGAAACTGTGCATTTGTCTTACTTGTCGTGTGCTCCCTTTTTTCCTCCCTTCTACTGCCCAACAAACACCCTCCACCAAGGCTTTAAGTGGGCTGGGTCCCTCTATGTCTCAGACCCTGTAGTACTTAAAAAGAGACATTAAAACGGCTCCCTTTAGGCCTGTATTCATGACCTTAACTTTCCAGGCAAAGACACTGATCGATTTCTGAACTATGAATGTAAAAAACGTTAAGGTAATCCAAGACTTTTCCTGTTTATATTTCACAAGCTTTATTTAATCTTGCATTCCGTAGGAGTGTTGCTTTTCCCAGGATATTATTACAGTGTTTTATTTTGGGCTGCATATTACTCTTCCATAGTGCACACTTTGAGTGAGTCACCCCCAGGTGTTTATAACGGGCCTCGATTGAGAGCTGTGGAGTGTCTCTTAGCGCCTTTCCAGTCCTCCTCTCTACCCCACTCCTCTGTAAAGCGAGTCCCTCCTATGACAATTAAATAGGAACGCAAAAACTTTACCCATCTATCCCACCCTCGTCGCCAAAATGAAGTGATGTCACCTGAAGAAATCCAGGATATGAAGTAAGTATAAAGCTTTTATTTAATACAATTTGGTGTACCCAAAGACAGCAACCACAGTCTCCCAGGTATCTTCGCTGACAGGACTCCAATGAACTCCCAGGAGTTCCATGGAGCATAGAACAAAGGGAACAGGGTGGAAGAAACTAGGAAGGTACCAACTATAATAAAATGATATTTACAGTAAAACAATTAGATAAAAATACAAAGAGAATTTACAACACAATGGCTCTAAAATGTGGACTTTTAGAAAGCTTTTAAAAACATGTTTTCTTTTTATCTTTGTAATTATTGCAGTTTGGTCCTTACAGCAGTACTGTCTTTGCAGACGCTAGAGAAAAGACGCCCTCGTGCTGTACAAAATTAAAATCAAATCAAAATGGCCATTCAGTCCTTGGCCTCTCAACAGAGTGCACAGACCAATGGTCACGTATTCCAGTTGCAGTTGTGATTCTATGTAAATGTGTGAAGAAGGTACACATTGGTTGAAACATTGACAAGGCAAAAATTAAAAGAATATGCAGTGCTTATGAGTGGGTGTGTGTGTTGTATGTTTGGGGGTGAGGTGAAGGAGATCTGAGGAAGTGCATGCAGGAGAGAGTGAAAAGTGTGCGCTGAAGAGGAAAATAAGGTGGAAAGATAGAGGATTTCGGATAGTTGTGGCGCGAAAAAGGGCATAAGTGTCTAACAAAGACTGCAGAGAAGAATAGTGTGAAGGGAAGAACAAGAGTGATTTTTTTTTTTTTGCATATTTACAGCGCAAACTCGACCCAAAGGTATTGGAGCGCTTCACATGAGCACCGTATTTACATTACACATTCAGGCACGGGGAGATTAAGTGATTTGCCCAGAATCACAGGATGTGGACGCGACCTCGAGGCTCGAACTCTGGTTTCCAGCACCAAAGTCGGCAGTTTAAGCCGACGGACCAGGCAGTCTGAAGACTACTACCCCTTCGGAAGACCTTAATAAAATTTACTACAACAGTTTAATAACTAAAGAATTGAAACTGTTTCAATAATATTTATTTACTACAAAATCATTGCTGTTATTCATTAGGTCTCGCCTACACAGCGCGCATGCGCGCTACTAAGGAAAGAGACCTTTAGTCATCGGCACAGCTTTCCCTGCAAAAACGTGCACGCGTTGCATTGCTTCCAATGGCAACGCGTGCACGTCTGGAGATTCACTCGCGGAAGCGGGCAGCTGGCGCCATATGGTAGCAATCATCGCGCCTTGCTGCTCGCTCCTGCAAGGGAATTGCGCAGGCCCCCCCTCCTCTCTCCCCTCCCCCTGCTGCTGAGGCTTACAGTCGTCCATTAGTTACTTGTTGTTTTTGCGCCTGAACTGGCCGTGGATCTACTCAAAGTCCTGTTGGACCCTGAGCCCGTGGCGAGCCGTGCTTTATCTGGCTGCTGCCTCCTCCTTCCCTCCACCCCGGTTGTGGTGTCATGTCCAGAACCCCCGATGTTGAAACAGAGTAGCCAGGGTCACCCTTTGCCTCTGCCCCAAATGTTGTCATTTATGTAAACCACGCAGACTATCCTCTGCCTACAAACATGGATTTATCCTGTAATTTGTTTCAATGCAGCACGTTGGCCGCTCGTGCCGACCATTCACTGGTCCACCGCACAAAGTGAAGCCCAAAAACATGGATACATTATGGCTTACCCCGCTCAACTATGTAACATACATGCCAACCCTCCCGATTCAGGCGGGAGACTACCGATTTCAAGGCTAGTCTCCCGCCTCCCGATTCCTGCAAGCAAAACCCGATTCCTCGGGGTTTCAGCTGACAGGGCTTGTATTGTGTAACGTGCTAATTCTTCCAGCAATAGTCAGAGTGGCGATGCAGGGGCTCTAGAAGGGGTGAAAAACCAACAAAGCCTCATTAACAAGCGAATGGTCTTTTAAAGACCTGTGAAGTACCCGGGGGCGACTGTGTGTGTGCCCGGGAAGCTGTTTCAGCCCGGGCTGCCACACGGGGGGAGGGGGGGGGGGGGTGTATGCACTGCCAGCAACCTGCCAGGCCAGTGCACAACACTTGCATCACCCTCTCTCTGCTTGCCATTGCGCTCCATGCTTCTGAAAGGTAAGAAAAAATGTGCATTTGCGTTCCAAATGTCCGGGCCTGCAGCAGCACACTTCCAGAGCTCATACATGACAGTAACAAGGCCCCATTCTCCCGATTTTTTTTATTTTATTTTTTTAAATCTCCCACTTTGCTCTTCTGAAATGTTGGCATGTATTATGTAATCGTCAGTGAATAACCTAGAGGGAAACTTTTTTTCTCACACCTGAAAGCACCTTGACGCCTGTGATTTCAGAATACTCTTTCCGCTCAGCCCTCTTGTACATATACCGGAACGGTATACGATTCCAGCTCCGCGGCGTTGAGATGAATGTGAATGAAATGACTCTAAAGGCACCTGCTTCCAAAGCCTCGTGGGTTAGCGGCGTAGCGGCCCTCTGCTGCGGCGTTACGTATCAGCTCCTCCTTACCTAGCATTGACTACAAACACCTCGAACTGTGCCTGTTGTCTTAAGATACGGGGGCACCCACCAGTGACAGGCACTGCATCCCCCAAACCTCCCGCACTGTCCCTCCCCATAAGAGAACAAACGCCAAGCAGTGCTTTAAATAGACAAACAAGCATTGGCATAGCCATTAGGTCTCGCCTTTGGGATTTTGTTAGTAAAAAAAAAAAAATCTGAAGTGTAAGACTTCACGTTTACATTTACTGCATCGTAAATAAGAAGTAAATGTAAACGTGAAGTCTTACTCTTACGTTTTTTTTTTTACTTACAAGGTTCCAAAGGCGAGATCTATTGGCTATGCCAATGCTTGTTTTTCTTAAGGAGCCAACATCTTTTGTCAAAGCCAATAGTCCTTGCCGGTTTTAGGTCTGATCTATACCTGGATGCAATTACAGAAAGCTCGAAAGGCGCCAAAATACCAGCTGAGTGGCTCTCTATGTGAAGCACAGAATTTGAGTTTATATGTTCAAGCCACGCCCTTAATTACATGGGCCGAGTCCTTTTCGGGACTACCCCCCCCCCCCCCCCCCTCCTCCGGCACAGTCTTTTCACCACACTTGAGCCTGACCTGCACAGTCTCTAAGGCGCGGCGCTCCGCATGTACTTGGCCTTATGGCCCAGGGGCATCGGGCGCGTGGAGGGCGGGTATGGGGTGTGGGGACTCCGTATTTATGTTTTCGGTCCACCTTTAAAGGTATTCAGAACACGTCATCACACTGAATTCTTTACTGCATTCCAAGCACCAACGGAATACGTGACTCGCTTCGTCTGATCAGAGACCTGTCTGTCCTGGGAGGAGCAAAGAATGTTGAGCAGTCCTTCGAGGCACATGTGGTACGAACCTCAGATGTTTGGCCTGACTTCAGAACTCAACGCTGCACTTTAAAATGCCTCTTTTTCTTTCTTTTAACAACGTGAAATCTGTATTTGTTTTACAGGGGCCAAACCAAGCTTTTTACAAATGACGAAACGGCATATTAAAAAGAACTGCCCGCTCTGGCACGCGCACACACACACACACACACACACACACCCTCATCAGACGTGTCTGCTGGCCGCTCTTCAGGTTTGGCCGGCCTTCTAAATTATTGCTATTACTTCTCAAAAGTTTGAAAAATATATAATTAGTGTCACAAAAACGCAGACCGTGTCACATATTTACCATCAATGCATAGGGGGTGTGATGTGTACATTTAGCCGGCACAATCTTGCAAAGTGAACAAACCTTGCGCTTTGTTATTTATTCGAAGTTTGGCAAGATCGAAACTCTTCTCTTCCGTGAAATTTCCCACAATTGAAACTGGGCGAGATAATTTTCTCTGCCATTTGTAGGTCAGGCGTTAGGCAAGACTTTTCGATTGTAATAAAAGTGAATATATTTTCATCTACTATATGAGGTCTTCTTCGACAAATCAGCAATAAAGCACAACACTCACTGAGTGAAAGGTGGGAGTGCAGTAACCTACATGGGACAGGAGCCATCAGCTCAAGTTTCCGAAAATGGGTAGCCAACCAACATTCAATAATTAATTCTGCCAATTAAAACAATACAATTGAAGTGATCATGGAGGTTTCTAAGTACCCTTGCCAGTTACCATGAGTTTCACATCCACAAATGACATCAACTCGAAACGCTGCCCTGTGAGCTCACCATGGGGTTCAAAGGGCACCATTACACAAATGGTGGTGGCAGAGTACCATGGGTAACCTTAAACTACTGCTGCCCCATGGTTGAATCCCACTGCTAAAACAGCGTAAAAAGAGCCATTGACCAGCGCTGTCTTAATGCATGGGCACGCTGGGCAGTTCCCCAGGGGCCCCACTAGCATAGGCACCTCATGCAGACCAGAATTTAACACTCATTTTCTGTTAAACATTTTTATTCCTGTGTGCCGTTGTGTAGTGCACTGCTTTGCCCTGACGCCTGGTTCTCGAATGCTCTACTGACCATGGTACAGCTAAATTGCATTGCTTCCTGCATTTATATGGAGCGTGACCCATGCAAATGTGGCCATTCTCCTTTGCCTGGTGGGAAGTGTAATTCCCACCAAGTGTATTCACTATTGGGGAAGCCCTAATAAGTAGCACTGAAAATAATTGAACCATCCCTGTTACTTTTCCTTTCTTAGTGGTAAGGCTGTGGGTCACACTCAGGAATCATGCAGATCCTACGAGGGGATCGCAATTTTCAGGTCGAGCCTGGGCAGGGCATGCGCTGCTCTGCGAGGCATGCTGTATTCGAGTATGGACTTGAAGCCCCACCCACTCTCACGCCCATATTTTTCATTGGCTTGTGTCATTGTCCTTTGTAAATGCTGGCTTCTGATTTTTTAATAGTCCCTCCTTAGTACCGCCTTGTCTTCATTTGTAACCTCCTATGATGACTGGCCCTTTTACTTCTGTTGGTACACAGTATGTCTTATTTAGTCTGAAATCACTATTTTCTTTAATGATTTTTGCCTACTGCAGGCACAACATGCTTTCCTGCAACATTCAACATGCTATGCACACTTTCACTTTCCATGCAGCCTGGGACATTGGCGACTGCTTCTTCGAAATTAAATAGGTCTCTCGTTTAAAGTTTGAGCTATTGACATTGTAAATCACAATGCCTTTTCTTTATGTGTTAATTATCAAAACAGATAAATAAAAAGCATTGTCATTTACAATGCCAATAGCTGAAACTCTAGCAAATGCGAGACCTATTGCCTTGCAAATGCTTGTTCTATTTGAATATGGGTGACTGGACAAGAATCCTGGAATAGCTGTCAGCAATGGTAAATGAGATAACCCTGCACTAGAAAGGAGTTTGGATGCTGTACATGACAGCAGCAATGACGTGACCCAGAAGAGCTTGTTGCATGCCCATGGGAACTCAACATGATTACTTTATGAAGGCAAGCACTCCTGACCAACGGCTAGATTCTGGGTGTAGCCCCGAGTGAAAAATGCGCCATAGCAGTCATCTGTATCCATTTTACATTCTAGCAGTATTTTAATGAGGAATAAAACACAGGCAGGGGACGGTCCCTGTTACATTTGACAAGCCTGTGCTGCACTTGTGTGCTTAGGAGCTTGTGTGTCCTGAATCCTGATGCCACAACCTTGGCTGCTGGTGTCTCAAAATTGGGCACTCAATTGGCATTTGCCCATTGCTTTAGCACCCAAATTCGAGACACAAAGATGCGCAAGGTTGGCGCAAGACTAGGATATAGGAATGGGACCGTCATGTGTCCCATACTTCTACCTAACATCTTTAATGTTCTGACGTTTTGAAAAATGGTTCTTTCGCACTTAAAAAAACATGAACAGCTGTTGCCCATGTGCTTATAAATGAACTATTCAACTAAAAACCGAGTGAATTGAAGCAGACCTTCTCCACCCTCCTGGTTATTCTACGTGGGGAAAGGGTAGGGGTTGCAGAGAACCAATGGTGGTGTGACCTGAGGGCGGGTTCACAGTATCTATCGATGGCTTCAATTCAGATCCTTACATTCTTCCATGTGGTGTTCCTCAGGGCAGTTCATTGAGCCCCACTTTGTTTAATATTTATGTCTCTGAACTAGCGCCCCTTATTCGGGAATTCGGTTTTAATTTGACCACCTATGCCGACAATACCCAGATTGTGGTAGCGGCTCTTAAATCTCAACAGTCCCCGGCCTCGCAGTTTAGATGCTGCATGAGTGCAATTAATAAATGGATGACAGCACACTGCCTAAAGCTTAATTCCAGTAAAACGGAAGTTTTGATTTTTGGCAGGATACAGCCTCCATGGAACGATCTGTGGTGGCCTGCAGAGCTGGGTCCTCCACCCAAACCAGTGGTTAAGGCAAAGAATTTGGGTGTGCTAATGGACAACAGACTGACTCTCCAACATCACACAAATGCCGTGGTATCGGCCTCTTACTTCCTTATTAAAAAAATAAGGACATTTTTTCCCTACATTCCCGATAACACCAGGAAAACAGTAGTTTCATCTCTTATTTTATCTAAGCTGGACTACTGTAATGGCTTATACCTCAACGCCCAGAAGCAGTGTCTGAGTAAACTTCAGATGATTCAGAACTCAGCAGCTCGCCTGCTAGCGGACATCCCCAGACACTGCTCAGTCTCCAATGAAATTCGTAATCTTCATTGGCTTCCTGTAGTATTTAAAGCTCTGCATCATATAGGTCCATCTTTTCTGCAGGATCTTTTTACGTGGTACCAACCCACAAAACAGCTTCGGTCCTTGGGGGCATGACTGCTGGCTGTGCCTAGAATTCATACGGCCCATTGGGGTGGCCGCAGCTTTTATTATGGGGCATCGAAACTGTGGAATTCTCTTCCCTTTCAACTCAGGAATGCTAGTTCCTTGGTTGCTTTCAGAAAGCAATTAAAAACCTGGCTCTTTCAGCTTTAGGGGTAAGGTTGCGGCTGGTTTCTGTTTGTCCTAGCGCCAAGACACCTCCGGGTATATGTGCGCTCTTATAAAAAATTTTAACATAACATAACAGCAGATATAACTTTAGTTTATCTTAAGCCTGAGCTGTTCAGCGGACTCTGCTGTTCTGAAACCCACGCAGAGTAGACGTAGTGCTGTTACGGTCTCCCGTGCCTGACCTCACAGTGCAGTCGCAATACACAGTCAGGGCTCATGAGGTCTAATGCACTGTATTTTTATGGTCTGGCTTGACAACACAGCTGTCGCCAGGAAATTATGCGTGGGCCTGCCCAAATCTTGGGAGCCAGAAGTACATGTTTTGATTAGACAGAAGTTGTGTGCTTCCATAAAAAAGTGCTTGCCCTCCACCAGATGTGATCATTTTGCTTACTTATCCAGCTGCCTAAGCTTGAACTTTCATGGGAACACATACGTAACACTCGAGCGCTATTAAAGTGTCTTATTAACTTACATGGAAGTTTAGGTCTCGCTTGACAGTGCAACTCTCACCTGACCTTTTAACCTAATACAATATTATTCTACAGTTGTTTGGCTCCACACAAATACATATTCATTTCCATACTATTTACTTGCAATACTTCAAATAATTTTGTTTATTTATGCAGCTACATGAGCTTGAACTTTCAGGGGAACACACATGACACTGTAATGGTATTAAAGTGTCTTAGATAACTAGATAATTAATGGTGCAGCAGCAGAGATGGGTAGAGGGCAGACATTAACTCAAATGGATGTTCAGGTCTGGCTTGACAGTGCCATTGTCACCTAACCTTTTAACTTACACCACTTTTATTCGTCATTTACTTTCTCCCCCACAAATACATATCCATTCCCATGCTATTTACTTGTAAGGCTTCACTTTACCATACAACATGTCTTTAAAGATAAAACCTACTGGCATTGCCAGTGCTTGTTTGCTGCTGTACACGGTAACAGCAAAATGGATGCAGTTGTTAAAGATGCCTTGATGCTGCAGTTCTAGTGTCTGAAGTGGGCACACACATTGAGCTCCATCTGTTTGTAAGTATAAATGGACAAGGAGTCTCTGAGCACATTGACATGCACAGTGATTGAAGATCCACCAAAGCAGGCATCCAGAATGTGCATTTCTGACTTGACTGTGGCACTTGAGGGCAAAGGTCAACATACATGACATTCAGCAAGCACATTAGCAAGCTATACATTATAAACCCATAGACAGACTATGTGGTCTCATTGAATGCCCTGGAAAGGCAAGCATGTGCATTTTCACAGGTCTGATGGTTGTGACAGTAACCACACAAAAGACAATGGGAGGAATTGTTTCAAATAGTCTAAACCACTGGCAATCGTTATAGATAACACTTCAAGCCATCGTGTTTCCCACACCGTGTCACCCTAGACAGTGGGCCGCCTTTATGCAGCTCAGTACTGACCCTGCTCTTCATAGCACCAGTCCATGCCAAAATGCCAGACAAAAACCCTCCAAAAGGCAACATAAGCAATCCTAGACTAGCTTTGGCCTCGTTAAGCTTTGTTAGTGAGGTTTAACAAAGCTTAGCTGTGGAAGAGGCAGATACCTCAGATTTTCTCACAAGGACCCTTCCAGTGTCCCTCCCACATGGCACATTAACATGCATTTCGATTGTCACCATGACTGTGCAATGGCTGTCTACCAACGTAACTGTCTAACAACGTCTTCTGTTAGGATCACAGGCCTCCATGAGAATCTCTATAACAATTGATGAGGTTAGATATGTGATTGTTCGCACTGTAGTAGGTTTGCTCCCACAACACAGTTTTTGGAACACCCTAATTCCTTGTGTCGATGTCGACACTATATGCACTGCTTAATTTGAGCTGGTGTTTTCCGGTGCTCAGCACCGGCACTTAACTATCGACACCGGTGCTTTTCATGAGCACCAGTTAAGGACACCTTCATTTACAGGGAGATTAAGTGATTCGCCTAGAATCACAGGATGCTGAGCCGACGCCAAGACTTGAACCTGATTTCCCTGCTCCGAAGTCTGCACCTCTGGCCATTATGCCACATCCTCTCCCCACTTTAATGGTTGGTAGTTGGCTCTGTTTTAGACGGCACTAACAGGAGAAATGGGTGGGTGTATGCTGCATCCTGAAGAGAGCCCCGGCACTTATTGTTTTACAAATTAACCACTGACTATGTGTGATTTCGAATGTATCTGTCTCAATCCCTTTAGTTTTCAGCATCATAAAAGAGATGTATACTGCAGTAATATGAAGTGTAGCAGAGTGTTTGAAATACTCCAAACCCCCAACTCATTATTTATGAAGGCCTTCCTTCCCCACTTTTCCTACTTCTCTCGTCCTTTACCATAGCTCAATGGGCTAATGCATCCATGGTCGAGATCTGTGTATAACCCGAGGATCACAGGGTTGAATCCACTTGAACCATTTATCCTTGACTTCTTCTGGGGTGATCTAGCAGAAGATGCTTAGTAAATTAAATGCACCCATCACATTATTCTAAAACATCCAAATTATTATCACAAAACAAATGGTTCAGTTGTAAAATGTATGGAGTGTGTAAGAGATACCAATGAATAGAGTGCCCTAGTCGGATTAATGCTACTGAGGGTTACATGTACACAGTTATTAGACCTAAAGTAGGCTCAAACTGTACTTAGCGGATGTACGCAAAGTAGGCAGAAAAACACCTGCATAATGTTCGCCATTTTTTTGCCACCAACACAAGTTGTGGGAAGGCAAAGCTGGACCAATGAAGGGCCCGCGATGAACGCCTCGTGAGGGCAGGACTGCCAAGAGACACAAGGCAGTAAGCTTGCGAAAATCGCTACAGAACCTGCAAAATTGGAAGCAGAGGATTGTCCAGCATGGTTCAAATCCTCCTAATCAGAATGAAGCGTGCAGCAGAAGAAGAGAGTTAAATGGGCAGGGTGCAACACCCAGGCCATACCTTGCCCTCTCCATGTTGGCCCACCCACCCACACCAGATTGCTGGCGTCGCAGCCACAGGTTGGGATCGGGCAAGGTGGCCATGGAGACAGCACACTTAGACAGCCAAGAAAGCACAACAGCCTAGCAAGAGGAGCCACTCACACAGTGTTCTTGGGCTGCTTTACGGCAGGGACACTAGGAGCGGTGAATGACCAGCAAGGGATCAGCTGTAGACAGACACAGCACTTGCAGCCCGGGGAAGGACTGACGGCCACTCACACAGATCTCGGTGGCAAGAAAAGCCCATAGGCCGCAAATGCTGGACACCTGCTAAAGGGCTGTAAATCAGGGTGTTGTGTCGGAAGTGCTGTAATAGTTATTGTGGATCAATTAATCAAAATGTTGCTAAAGATGACAGATGTGATAAAATATTAAAATAATGGAGCGTACAATTGACCAATAAAATGTGATGTTTATGTTCCATGTTTCTGAATAAACTGAGGCCGTTATGCACCAACATTGATTCAACTAGTGTTTATTGAGATGGGATAAAAAGGTGCATGAGGAAGGCTGGGAGGGACTGGTGGTCAATTGCACGTCTGGGAGGGGTTAAAACTGGGGACACATGTTTTTTACTCAAGGGAGAGCAGGCAGAGTTGCACAGTCTGTGGTCATAATAGCCCGAAGGCAGGCAGTTTTAGGTCATGGCTCATGAAGTCCATCAACCAAAAGGAGCACCTGGGCCTCATTAATAGTGCCCCAGAAA